>NC_136415.1:199155178-201655178 GCF_051521515.1 Lactuca serriola | reverse complement strand
GATGAATAGAGTATGCCGACCTTACTTGGATCAGTTCGTCATCGTTTTCATTGACGACATCCTGATGTACTCCCGAAGTAAGGAAGAGCATGGCGATCACCTGCGATAAGTTCTAGGGACATTACGTAAGGAGAAACTTTATGCGAAGTTCTCGAAATGTGAATTTTGGATCCGAAGAGTCGAATTCTTGGGACACATGGTAAGCAAAGAGGGAATCCACGTGGACCCATCCAAAATTAAAGCCATTGAGAACTGGTCAGCACCGAAGACGCCTACTCAAATTCGTCAATTTCTAGGCCTAGCTGGCTACTACCGCAGATTCATTCAGAACTTCTTTCGAATAGCGAAACCCCTTACAACCTTGACCCAGAAAGGTGTGGCCTTTGACTGGGAAGAGAAACAAGAGAGAGCGTTCCAAACGCTCAAGCGAGCCTTGTGCACCGCGCCAATACTATCCCTCCCCAAAGGGATAAAAGACTTCGTAGTCTATTGCGATGCATCAAATCAAGGGCTCGGGTGTGTTCTGATGCAGCGAGGTAAGGTCATCGCCTACGCCTCGAGACAATTGAAGACACACGAAGTTAACTACACGACCCACGATCTTGAACTAGGAGCAGTGGTGTTTGCTCTGAAGATCTGGAGACATTACTTGTACGGAACGAAAAGAACTATCTTTACTGACCACAAGAGTTTACAACACATTTTCGATCAGAAGGAGCTCAACATGAGACAACGATGGTGGGTCGAACTACTCAGTGACTACGAATGCGATATTCGTTATCATTCGGGTAAAGTCAACGTAGTAGCAGACGCCCTAAGTCGGAAAGAATATTCTGGTCACAGAGTCAAGTCATTGTCAATAACCATCCATTCACACTTGTCTAAGCAAATTCAGGCGGCCCAACTTGAAGCCATGAAACCTGAAAATGCGACGAGTGAATCCCTTAGGGGAATGGACAAGAATTTAGAAGCCAAGGGTGATGGAGCCTTATATTTCATGAACCGGATCTGGACACTGAAACACGGTGGTTTCCGAGACTTGGTCATGACCGAGGCGCACAACACTCGGTATTCCTTCCACCCAGGTTCAGATAAGATGTATCTGGATCTTAAAAAGCTATACTGGTGGCCTAATATGAAAGCAAAGATTGCTACCTTCGTAAGCAAATGCCTTACTTGCGCAAAGGTTAAGGTCGAGTACCAGAAGCCCTCTGGTTTACTGCAACAACCAGAGATTCCAGAATGGAAGTGGGATCGGATCACTATGGATTTCATAACCAAGTTGCCCAAGACAACTGGTGGACTTGATACCATATGGGTCATCGTCGATAGATTGACCAAGTCTACACACTTCCTGCCTATCAAAGAAACTGACAAGATGGAGAAACTTACGAGAACATACATTAGGGAAGTCGTACGGCTACATGGTGTGCCTATGTCCATTATCTCCGATAGAGATAGTAGGTTCACCTCAAGATTCTGGCAATCACTACAACATTCCCTAGGAACAAGGCTGGACATGAGCATAGTCTACCATCCACAGACCGACGGACAGAGTGAGAGGACCATCCAAACACTGGAAGATATGTTGAGATCCTGTGTGATTGAATTTGGAAATGCATGGGATACTCATTTACCCCTTGTCGAGTTTTCCTATAATAACAGTTATCACACGAGCATCAAGGCTGCTCCATTTGAAGCTCTCTACGGCCGAAAGTGCAGATCTCCTCTGTGCTGGGCTGAGGTGGGTGATAACCAATTAGCCAGGGGGCAAGCTTCCAACAGTACTCTCACCGGTCCGGAGATCATTCGGGAAACAACAGAGAAAATCGTTCAGATTCGTGAACGATTGAAAGCCTCTAGAGACTGACAGAAGAGCTACGTTGATAAATGAAGAAAACCTTTGGAATTTCAGGTGGGAGACCGAGTCCTTCTCAAAGTCTCACCCTGGAAGGGCTTGATACGCTTCGGAAAGCGTGGGAAGCTTAATCCGAGGTACATAGGGCCTTTCGAGATTCTTGCAAGAGTCGGCCCCGTATCTTACAAAGTCGACCTACCCGACGCACTTCGTAACGTACATTCTACATTCCACATATCTAACTTGAAAAAGTGTCTGTCCGACGAGACTCTTGTAATCCCACTCGACGAGATCGAGATCAACGAGAGCCTCAACTTCGTGGAAGAACCGGTAGAGATCATGGACCATGAGGTCAAGCAGACGAAGCAAAGTCATATCCCTATCGTGAAGGTTCGCTGGAACGCCAAGCGAGGACCGGAATTCACTTGGGAACGCGAGGATCAGATGAAACTGAAATACCCTCATCTTTTCGCTTAATTGTTTGTAACTTCTTATTTGCTTAAATTCTAATTTCGGGACGAAATTCCTTCTAACGGGGGAATGATGTGACAACCCGAAATTTCCATTTTGTACGAACATTAGCTATTCAATAGAAGCTAGTCCAGTTTCAATGAATTTCAGACTTTTCCGAATAAGTTTGTGTACATTAGGGTTTATGTTTAAGGAGATATCAGGAGAGTGGATGCTCATGGGTTTGTGAAACTTGAGTATTTCAAAACTTCTTAATGTTAGAGTTCAATTCCGGAATAAAAATATTTTCTGCCAAAATATTTCAGGACTATAAATAGATTTCTGAACTAAATTCATTCATTATTCACATTTCCAACTAGAGAAAAGCCATTTTCTCTCTCACGGATCTTCGGGTTTTCATCCTAAATCGTGAGTACACTTCTCTAGTTGTTTTATAATGCTTGTTATATGCTTAATAACATAGATTACATGTCAAATATGTGAGATCCGGGAGTTTACCGCACAAGAACGTTCTTGGGGAGTAAACTCCAAAAAGAGGCTTAAGAGCTATCTAGTCCCATTTCCTTGATAAGTGACTAACTTAGGCTTGTATGTAAGTTAATTAGGGACTAGAAAACAACCAAAAACATCAAGCTTTAGGTGTTTACGGCCCAAGAATTTCTTGGACCGTGAACACCAAATTCAAGGGCCTAAAGGTGCCCTAATCACTCCTAAGGCTTTAGACTTTAATACCCATTTAATCCTAGCTAATTTATGGACTTCAAAACATCAAAAGCACCCCTTAAAGGGATTTTATGTCCAAGAGAATGCTCATAGGCCGTAAACACCAAATAAGGGCACCAAAGTGTGCCTAGGGTCCTCCTTAGCCTTAAACAAATGCCTAGAATTTATCCTACTTGTGTTTGGGACTTGAAAGAATTAAAACACCCATCCCATGAGAGTTTACGGCCGTAAACTCTAAGGGATATGGTCTTTTGGCCGTAAACTCCTCAAAGGAGAATTTTCTATGCCCTAAACTACCCAAAGGATTAAACCACCAAGCAAGGCTTATTCTAGAAATCATATGGCACTTTAAAACACCAATTACCACCAAGATTGGAGTTCACGACTGTAAACTCAAGGGTTTACGACCGTAAACTCCTTGTGTGGGGTTTATTGGTAGTAAACACTTATATAAGGCCCTTTGGTACATTAAACCCCTTTAGCCTTGTCCCATAACAACATAGATGCAACCATTAGGACCTATAACACTTATACAAAGTGTTTACATGTTCCTGAGTGTCCCAAGTTAAATACTTATAGTTATTACATCAATCACATGTGATTAATAACTAGAGAACCAATGATTTTATCACTGTTCAAACTGTTTATCAAACTGTTTTACTTCAAACTGCTTTACAAACTCTTTTACTTATTAAATACTTTTATTAAACTTTGTTTTACTTCTTATAAATTGCATGCTCATATATGTATAGATATATAAGCAATGTTTAAAGGGCTTAGGAAGGCCATCCGCCCTATTTCCTTTTTCTCGATTTGGATGTGGTCTGGTGGGATTTCGGGTGACTGTCCAAAGGTCGTTTCAATATTAAATATATTTCAAATATACATATATAGACATAAAAGTACTTCCATATTCATGCATATTAGACACATCATTAGTAAGTTACCATCGGGGTAACACAGGATCATACTACTACAATTTCTAGATCAATGAGTCAGTTCATTCATGAGTCTATACATTACATTACTATGAGAACATATACATTACATTACTATGAGAACATATACAACTATACTAGAAAGAGAACATATACAACTATACTAGGAAGAGAACATATACAACGATACTAGAACAAGTAACATTACATTACATATACATGAATACGTTAACAATTGTGATCCACTGTATCAGAGCATGCCTTAAATGTCATGGCCCGAGTTGTAGCCAGAATTCTCTTGGAGGGAGAGCGTGAGTTTGCGTATAGATCTATACTGGATTGACTATCCTACACCTTGCTGCTAGCTACAACCGGACCTGCAGGTCTGCGGGTGCCAAACGTCATTCCGTTATTACGACCATTCGTATGTCGTTATTACCAGTCGATAGTATGGTGCAACTTATCACATGATACCTTAATATAAATCCGGTTTAAGGTAGTTAGTACAGCAGTAGTTCCTATAATACAACACTACAGTACTACAATAATTTACCCATTACATACATTTAGTGATTATTTCACTTAAACATTAATGTACAAACTATATTCTGTTAAATGATAGTTACACTTGGGAAATTACACACTTTTACAACAAACGAGCATACAAAACAGTTTAGCCTTGGTAGCAGGCTACTTTAATAGAAAATATAGATTTTTCTGAGAAATTCAAACTTTTACAAACATTTACTTACATTTTACAAACTTACACTTGAGACATGTTCAAACGTTTTTGATAACAAACATCGACACTAAAATACTTATGAACTCACCAGCTTAATGCTGATAAACTCTTTCAAAATAACTTGTATTCTCAGGTCATCAGCAGATAGGTACCGAGGTCAGCTTTTGAGAAGATGGAGCGCATCCAAGACTCATCTTATAATTTTGATTTGCATTATATTTTTGGTGTCTAAACCTGTACAGAACACGCTTGTATTAAAATTATATATTTAATGCAATGGATGATGTTGTTTGCTTATTTACATTTACTGTGTTGTGATACTTTACATGACGTCCTCCGCCCCAGAACGTTTCCGCCGTTCTTGGTTTTGGGGTGTAACAGCATGTGAGCCCTATGAGTTCTCATTTATGTGCATAAAAGGCAAGGAACTTAATCAATGAAAAGTACATTGATGGGAAAGGGTGAGCTGCTTAACTACTTGGAAGACATGGTGGGCAGCCGTGTTACCATAAGGCAAGAAATCAAGATTAAGAAAGTTCGGTCCATATGAGTTCGAATTTATCGTAAACTTTATTTTTGACAAATTCACATGGATAGGAACACATACACCATTAAAATCTAAGTGTCATAAGATTCCCTCCTTCATGAAAATGAATGTGAGGAAATGCTTTCACTAATAGAGATTTTAAGAAGATAGTGATTGTGAAATTGTATTCTCGAATTCGATTATGGTTACGGTATCCCTTTCCATGATTCGAATTGTGAGATTTGGCAATTAGTCTTAATTATTTAGACACACATATGAGCTATCTAAAAGAAAAGTGTATAAGTTCAAGAAGCCTTGATAAAAGATTATCAAAACATTGGGTATTAGAAATATGAACTTAAAGAAATTCAATAGGCATTGTTTTTCTGAAAGTTAAGATGTTTCTGAATACATGTCAAAACTAGTGGGAGCGTAAGCGTTATGTTTAAAATAATCATCATGATAGTGGGAGCATAAATTTTATGATTGTATGATTATTAAAGCAAGTGTTGCAAGTTAGCAATATTAATTATAGAAAACAAGAGTCATACTTTGCAAAGTTTTAAGGGTTGAATAGTTGTTTTGCTATAATTAAGGGAGAGAATATTATGCTTCATTTCAAATCTAAAGGCTTAGGTTGTGGAATGTTAATAAATTCAGTCAAGGATGCATATTGAGTTCTTAAATTTCGATTATGATTACGGCATTCCTCTTCATAATTCGAATCATAAGAACGTGACACATAAGATATTATGGCAGAAGATTGATAAAGTATTAAATCTTTATGTAAGACATTATGCATCGTGTCCCATACGCTTCGGGTATAGGATCGATTGCAAATGCTATAGTATTTGACCATTCTAAAGTTTTCCAAATGTATAGCCCATTTAGAGGGAAAAAGGACTAGAATCGGTTTTGACTAAGATAATTAAACAACTATCAAAGGACAATCCAAAGTTCGCCGAGGATTGGTCGCTTGTGAGTAGTTGGAAGTATAGTATTGGATGGACCATATCGGCATTATTATGAATAAATAAGATTCTATTAAGAATAAGTTGTCATATGGTAAATATGGAAAGGTTTCCATATTGGGAGTTGGATATTGAGAATCTATGTCTAGATTAGAAACTTTTATGCAAAAGGATGTTCAAAGGAATGTACTTTGAGTGAGAAACATCACATCTATGGAATTTTCTTGTAACAATTTCCGATAGAGAGTTTTGTAATTCATTAGCAATAGTCATTGTGACCCTAGTGCAGTGACATTACAAAAGGATCATTGCATAAAATGTTAGAATCTAACGTATTCTACAAGTAGCAAGAATTTGATATTCTTACACTTGTGATATGGATTGGGAGTTGTGAAATGAGTGTTATTGGAAATGTGTTCATTTGACCTATTTCACAAAGTAAGGACCATAGGTAAACATTGTGTGCATGCTAAGAGCATGGGACAAGTATAGTTGTAATTCAAATAAGAAGTTGATTACCCGAAACAACAAATAATGAGTAATCGATATGGTGATAAATAAAAGGTGTTTTATTTATACTCAAAGGTTTGAGGCCATATGGGATTAGTATTATTCTTGTGTTTCACTTTGCATGTTTTGACTTCCTAAATAATTTAATTGGTTCAGAACAGTCAAATTATTCGAACGGGCCACAGTCGTTCATATGTTGGAAGTAGGTATGAATGAAGATTATCGTGAATTGGTGTGTGGATTGTCTAAAGAGCATTAGACATAAGCAAATGTTTTCTGCAACGTGCATGAGTGCTTATGAATATGATTTGAGCATTGGATTAAACTCACGCTCACTTGGATCACTTCATGGATTTCATCACGAGTGATTAGTGAGACGATAAAATCTTATATTCTTGAAACCGAGATGTGTGAGTTGTATCTTGCGAGTCGGTTGCACATTGATAATATGTAAATGCACCAGTAACTTGGATTTATAAAACATATTGTTGTGTGTGATTTGGTGAGTGAGTGCAAGCGAGCATTGAGTCAAAGTTTATCCGTTCCTCTTATCCAAAGGAGGATAAAAGCGATATCTGTGGGCCCCTTGATGATTTAGTGATGGCACCTAAGCGCTTGGCCAAGCCGAGACTAAATTGATGTGTTCAATTGTAGTCTGTTGTCAGTCGTCATAAATCTGAATTCGGGAAACAACACATAGACAGAGAGAATGATTTAGATCTATGTCTCAGTCTATACAATATCTAGAATTGAGGAATATATGATCCCTTATCTAAAGGACACGCGTATCTGATAAGATCAGAGTTGACAGCGGCTTTGGAAAGCTACGATTGCAGATCAGGATCTGAAGTCATACGCATAATAGTTATTAGACTTATCCAAGTGGGAGACTATTGGATTAGTGTCTAAGTCCATAACTATTTTGGTAAGTACTTGACCCGATGGTGCATGGTCCTTTTGGGTTGCCTTCGCCAAAGCAACTTGATAGGATGAATTATGGAGAGGAAGGATTAATTATGATTTATTAATATATTATGAGAATAACATATTAAAGAATAAATCATATTGTTTAATTAATATTAGTCAAGAATTAATAAGAATTAAGTTTGTGGCTAAAAGAGATTAATTAATGTGACATCCCCAAAATCACGGCCAGAAAAGACCGATTTTGTTTATGCTTTATAAAAATCAGAGTACTTCATTTTATAAAAAGGTTGCGGAATTTGTTCCCAGAAAAACATGGTAAATACGTTATTAAAACATTTTCGAAGAAACGTATTTATTTCATTTTAAAATGTTTGGGATGTCATCGTTAATACCGAAACATAAGCATAAACAGAACTTACAATGATTTACACTAGTGATCTACATCTCTTTTAAATCTCTCAGTGTAATGTCACTTCACTTCGTCACCTATGATATACATAAACTGAGTGGGTCAGGTTGGGAAACCTGGTGAGTACATAGGTTTTCAACCCACAATAATATAATTATTATGTTCAATCAAACAATCAACCCAATTACTCATCCCCATTATCTTCTTTACTCTTTAAGGATTTAACCTAAGAGTCATCTATCCTGCATTCGTTTATTCCGAAGTCCCTTACTTCCAGGGTTATGGGACTACCACTAAATCCATAGCTGCCAATGTTCGTTCATAAAGCACTAATTCCATAGTTGCTATAGTCTATTCATCGGGTACTAAATCCATAGCTACCAGTCTTTATCTAATAGGTACTAAGTCCATAGCTACCAATGTTCAACAGGTACTAAGTCCATAGCTACCAATTCCTACAGGTACTAAATCCTTAGCTACCAGCGTCTAACTAATAGGTACTAAGTCCATAGCTACCAATTCCCAACAGGTACTAAATCCATAGCTACCAACGTCTAAAAGGTACTAAGTCCATAGCTACCGGTGTTTGTCCCATAGGCACTAAGTCTATAGTTGCCAATGTATACTCACGTCATCTTCTATCTCTCATCATTCATCTACCCATCTCATACCCAACATTTTTGTATATATAAAATACGTATACAGTTTAAGTCCTTTAAAACATGTATAAAACGTTCAACCAACATAGACAACAAGTATTCAGATAATGTGCACACATAGCACGTAGTTTATATAAAATACTTCATATCTATGTGTAAGATGAAAGGGACTATGCACTCACCTGAAAGGTGGTGAGTCGGCACTCGGACAGCACTTCGTTACTCTTAAAACAATTATCCCTTGACGAAACCTAGTATCATTACCACTAGAGTTTAGTCTAACGCTTGACGAGACTAATTTAATAGTCTAGCTATTATTACTATTATATAAGCGTTAAATAACACTCAATATAACTCATAATAATAGCCTAAATAATTATTTTAAGGTTCTAACAATGTTACTATAATTAAATAAAATCTATATTAAATATACTATAGGCGTAGCTCACTTACAGCGGGTTTTTATTAAAAACCAGGCTTCGCTGGAGCAGCGTTTCCGAGCCGAAATCTTTTCTTCTCGGAGCCGTCGGGCGCTCCGGGGCTTTCTTCTCGTGATAGGGAGGTTCCCTAGACTTGGGAGGGGTTTAGGGAGGTTAGAGAGAAGTTAGAGAGAGAAAGAAAGGCTTATGGTGTGAAGAAAATATGAGGAGTTCACCCTTGTATTTATAGGAAGTGTATAGTAAAGTAGTCTCCAAGCTTCGTCCGTAACTTTTGCATACGAGCTCCGTTTTTGTCTGTCTTTTTACTGTTGAGTTCCTATTAATGAGATCTTCAACTTTCATTTAGACCTCGTTAGCTAATTCTCATTCTATCTCGGATTTACAAAACTGTATCGAATTCGCCGCGCTCGAAAAGTGGAGACTAAGCTTCGTCCATAACTTTTGCATACGAGTTCCGTTTTTGTCTGTCTTTTTACCATTGAGTTCCTATTAATGAGATCTTCAACTCTCATTTAGACCTCGTTGGCTAATTCTCATTCTATCTCGGATTTACAAAACTGTATCGAATTCGCCGCGCTCGAAAAGTAGGGACTAAGCTTCGTCCATATCTTTCGCATACGAGCTCTATTATCGACGTTCTTTATATCCACGCGTTGGTATTTACGAGTACTATAACTTTCATTTAGATCACGTCGGCTAAAAATCGACCGATCTAAAATTCAGATTTCGGGCTGTGCACTGCTATGCTAAATCTTAGAAAAATTATAACTTCCTCATACGAAGTCAGATTTGGGCGTTCTTTTTATCGATGTTCTTAGTTTAACATATTCTACGACTTTCGTTTAGATCGCTAAGGCTAAATCTCGCTCTATCGTAAATTCACTATTTACGCTTCCTGGTATCGTGCCGGTTCCGTCGCGAAACTTCAACGGGTCATAACTTCTTCGTTATAACTCGGATTTCGGCGTTCTTTATATGTACGAAAACCTTGTAACATACTCTACAACTTGGTTAAGATTATTTATTCTAAATAATCTTTTGTCGAAAAGTCGTTTTGGACCCCTATT
Source organism: Lactuca serriola (assembly GCF_051521515.1). Lineage (NCBI taxonomy): Eukaryota > Viridiplantae > Streptophyta > Magnoliopsida > Asterales > Asteraceae > Lactuca > Lactuca serriola. The sequence continues at coordinate 201,644,937 of NC_136415.1, read as the reverse complement.
GCCTCTAATTTGACTAGCCCGGATTTGCGGGCGTTACAATTAAACTTAAGGGACTTGAACTGTCAATTGTATGATAGTTGAATATTGAGCTAATGGACTCCATATTAAAGGGTTGGACGAATTCTATGGAGAAACCCATTAGAAATCGTCCTAGGGCCTTTAAGGAAGGAGTCCATGGGTTGCTTAGGGCTTAAGCATCCAAATTAGGGTTTCCTTGTTTGATAACCCTAATAGCTTCACTATTTAAAGATCCCTAGAGCACCAAAACGTGGGGAAGTAACTCCTTAGGGTTTTGGACGGCTTTTGGGTGTCTCCTTCTCTTCTCTTCTTCATCCTCTTGCTCTTGGTGTTTGTGAGCCACTAGAGGAGTGACATTTGTGACTCTAAGCTTTCTAAAGTCATTACAAGGAGGAATTGTGATTGTTATTGCTACATAACAATCTAGGTAATATCTTATACCCATTCTCATGTTAATATTTATTATCATATGCTAGAACTAGGGTTTATAGTCTTGGATGAATTGCATGTACAATAGAGAAACCTAGATCTCAGCATTAGGGTTTGCATGAGCACATAGGATGTTTTTATGGCTAAAACCCATCAATAAGTTTGTAAACACATCCACCCTTCATCCTCTACCTACTTCTCTTGAACCAGCCACCCATGCTCAAGCACTTAAGGATCCGAAATGGCGAAAAGCTATGGATGATGAGTTTAATGCCTTACTTCATAATGGAACTTGAGAGCTCATTCCTTCATCAGGTCACAAACCCGTTGGTTGTATCAAAAGAAATCTCGACGGTTCCATTGCTAAATACAAGGCTCGCCTTGTAGCCAAAGGTTTTCTCCAACAACATGGTGTTAATTACTTTGATACTTTTAGCCCTGTTACAAAACCTGTTACTATCCGTATGGTTCTTTCTATTGTTCTCTCCATGAATTGGCCTCTCAAACAACTTGATGTCAACAATGTGTTTCTTCAAGGTACATTACACGAAACTTTCTACATGGACCAACCACCCGGTTATGCCCACCCTCAGTACCCGAACCACATATGTCGCCATCGAAAATCAATCTATGGGCTAAAGCAAGCGCCACGTTCTTGGTACTTAGAACTTACCAACTTCTTACTTGCCTTTGGTTTTTGAAAATCTCTTGCTGACGCCTCTCTTTTTATCTACAATCATGTTATTGTCTATTTTTTGGTCTATGTAAATGGTATTGTTGTTACAGGTAACAATCATGCTTTTCTTGATCATGTTGTCACCTCACTTGTTGCCCGATTCACCATCAAGGACCTTGGTCCTCTTCACCACTTCTTGGGCATTGAGGTCATCTCTAACCCCATGTGTCTCTTCCTTTCCTAACACCGCCATATCCGGGACTTTCTCACTCTCTTCAACATGGATGGGGCAAAGGAGGTTGCTACTCCTTTAAGCTCCTCTGTTATCTTGTCCCCAACAGATGGTTCCCCACCCGTTGACCCTACACCCTACCAGAAATTAGTTGGCTCCTTACAATACTTAGCATTTACTCGTCCAGATATATGTTTTGCTGTCAATAAACTTTCTCGGTTCATGCATTCTCCCTTTCAGACTCATTGGCAAGCTCTGAAACGTGTCCTTCGGTACCTAAAAGGTAAAATTCACCATGTTCTGCTTCTCAATTGTACTTCTTCTCTCCACTTAACGGTATTCTTAGATTCTGATTGGGGTGGTATTTCAGATGGGGGCCTGTCCACTACGACATATATTCTCTATCTTGGCAAAAATATAATCTCTTGGAAATCAACGTGTCGAAAATTTGTTTCCCGGTCATCAACTGAGGCTGAATACAATGCCCTGGCCAATGCTGCATCAGAGATCTCATGGGTTCAAAACCTTTTGTTTGAGCTTGGCATCAGCACCACCACTGCACCTACGCTATATTCTGACAATATGGGGGCTACTTATCTTTGTGCTAATTCGGTGTACCATTCGCGTATGAAGCATGTTGCACTCGATTATCATTTTGTTTGTGAACGGGTGTCAAATGGTTCTCTTAAAGTCTTGCATGTTAATTCTACAAATCAACTAGCTGATGCTCTTACTAAACCACTGCATCGCGATCCGTTTCTCAAGCTTCGTTTCGAGATCGGTGTCTCTGACGGAGCCTCCATCTTGCGGGGGTGTATTATGAATATCCACTAGTTTTACATATTATATTTAGTATATTCCAATTGATTCAATTACCTTGTATAGCTTAGGTCAATGGTCTGCTCCCTACATTATCTCCTATATATACGTTCTGTAAATGGCTATAAAAGCCGATTGATACCTACAGCAATAATATACAATATCATACCCTTCAATATTATTATATGAACTACCACGACACTTTCGCTCCGGCTTCCAAACTAGTCACCATTCGTACTCTTCTTGCAGTAGTTGTAAAAAAAGATTAGGCGATCAAACGACTAGACGTGAACAACGCATTTCTGCGTGAAGGCCTAAACGAAGAAGTATACATGAAAATTCCTCAAGGATTTACTAAAGGAGAGAAAAGAGTTTTCAGATTAAGAAAATCTTTATATGGGTTGAAGCAAGCTGCTCGAAATTGGTATCAAAAGTTCATAAATGCCCTTCTTGAGCTTGAGTTCACTCAATCCAAAGTTGATCATTCCCTTTTTATTCGACATCAAGGAAATAGTTTTGTAGCAGCTCTTATTTCTGTTGATGATGTGATTGTTGTGGGAAATAAAGGAAGAAGTTGACAGAAGATTTAGCATAAAGGATCTTGGGAATCTCAAGTACTTTCTTGGAACTGAAGTTGCTCACACCTCAGAAGGTTTGGTTCTAAGTCAAAGAAAATATACCTTGGACATTCTTGACGACTGAGGCTTACAAAGATGTAGACCAAGCTCTTTTCCCATTGAACAAAATCTTAAACTAAACAAAATTAAAGAACCAAAAGTCAATGCTAACAGATATCATCATATAGTTGGCAGGCTACTCTACTTGCAAGCCACAAGACCTGATATTGATTATGTTGTGAATGTCTTAAGCCAGTTTGTTGTTGACCCCAGACAAACACACATGGATGTTGTTTTTAGAGTTCTTAGATATCTCAAAACTACACTTAGACAAGGAGTTCTTTTTCCAAAAGATGAAGGGTGTGCTCTTACGGATTAATGTGATTCCGACTGGCTAGGTTGTCCACTTACCAGAAAGTTGAGAACTGGATATGTACTTCTCTAAGGGGAGCTCCTATATCTTGGAAATCAAAGAAACAATCAGATGTTTCTCGCTCGTCAGATGAGGCTGAGTATAGATCTATGGCATCCATGGTTAGTGAAGTATTATAGGTTCGTTGGCTCTTAAAGGAACATAATGTTGAAGTCATCGAGCCAACTCCTCTCTTCTATGACAACCATGCTGAACACCACATAGCAAACAACCCAGTCTTCCATGAACGGACGAACCACATGGAGATGGATTGTTACTTTGTGCGGGAAATAGTAAATTTAACGAAATACAACCTCGTCACATTGACACTAAAATGAAAATTGTTGATCTGCTCACAAAAGGATTCGGAACACACCAGCTTAAATTTCTTCTTGGCAAGTTGGGCGCTCGAGACCTACACGCTCCAACTTGAGGGGGTATATTGGATATAACATATTTTTATTCATATTTATCTTCTTTTGCCCTATTTACTTATCTAGTTTTCCTATATAAACCCTCATTTGTAATCATTTTATTGAATCGAAAAATATTCAGAAGATTTATCTGATCAATTTTAAGAGTAAATTACATGAATGGTCCATATGGTTTAGGGTTATTTGCACGTTTGGTCCCTAACTTATTTTTTTAACTCGGAAGGTCCCTATTGTTTATTTTTATTGCACGTTTGGTACCTAAAAATACTATTTTGCCCTTGATTTTTTAATTTATTTAAATAAACACACCTCCAACCCCACTTCCAACTCACATTACCTTACCTTACCTACCCCACCTTATTTAAAAAAATCAAGGGCAAAATAGTCTTTTTAGGTAAGACAGGGACCAAACGCGCAATAAAAACAAACTGTAGGGACCTTTCGAGTTAAAAAGATAAGTTAGGGACTAAACGTGCAAATTACCACAAACCATAGGGACCATTCGTGTAATTTACTCCAATTTTAATAAAATTTGTACAAAATGCACAATTTATAACATAGGATTCATAAATAGTTTTGTCCTATATTCGCATTAATAGATATTTGTAAGTAAAATGCACATTTTAGCTACATGTTATATTATCAAATTTGTACATCAAAATGCATAGATTACAATTTCGAATTCACAAATTTGTCGATAGTTATTATGTGAGTTTTATTTGTTTAATTGTATGATTGTCCATTTCCGTATTTATGGTGTTATGAAATACTTTCTGAATTACATAATATTTATTTCATGGCAGACAAGTAGAAATCAATTTGAGAAACTCATACATAAAATCCATAATTGAATAGTCCATTTTGCACATTCGATCATGAAAAAGTCTTACCAATATTTCATCCTTGTTCGATATTCGAGATATATATATATATATATATATATATATATATATATATATATATATATATATATATATATATATATATATTAAGAATCTTCTCAAACTACATCATGCTTTTGTTCACTATTTAAAGGCTATATGGCATTGAATTAATTAAGATTTGTTTATTACACTACACATAGCTCTAAGTGAATAAGATTGGACCACTATGTACACTAGATAGGTGTTTCGAGACGTTTTCGATGATAATTACGTGGAGGGCATATATGTCTTTTGAATAGAGGAAAGATAGAGACCGCCCTTCTTCCCACCTTGTTTCATCTTTTTGGGTTCAATATACAGTAAACTATTATTATATCCGTCTTGTTGACCTCAGTATCAATATCAGTCTCAGTTCAATATATATCGGATTGATGGTAAGAACCAGTACTAATCTTATAGCAAGCCAAAATAGAGTTTAGATAGGTAAGAACAAGTGCCTATTTCTTGCTAGCCAAAGGTCTCAGTTCAATATACGTCAAACTTAATACATAGTGTATGTGCATATATCTTCTTTGTTTGGATCCTGTTGACAGCACCCTTACCATGATTTTTTGCTTTTCTTGTGTCGTCTTTCATGCACAACTTTTCTTTCTCGTCGTATTATATGTGTAGGTGGAGTGACAAAGTCATCATCCGACAATGAAAGATCATTTTTTTTGTATCTATTCCTTTGTAATATTCTTTGTGTCACACAAGATAGTAAAAAATTAAACATAAACGAAAATTAATAATTTAAACTGTGAATGACAAATTGCACATTATCCAACTACAAGATATCCAGTTTGTGCATTTCATGTCCAAATTGCACGTATGTTACCTAGAAGATGGTTTTGTTAATCTCGTGTTATAATTTTCAAAATTCCTAAGCATATTGCACATTAAATAATTTTAAAAGTGTGCCTGTTATGCGACCGTATAGGGCCTCGTAAAATTTGGTACTCAATTTTTACTTCATTTGCATAGTAATTGTTTAAATATAAAAAAATGCATTTAGTTAAGTTCATAAAAGTTGGCAATAGAAATCGACAAAGGTGCTTCTCTTTGTTGTAATTAACCTAATTTCTAATCTTATTCCACTTGTTTTTAACTTTTACTCTCTAGTATGTACTAACTATTGTCTTAGTATAAGAAAAAAGCATCATATGTATGGCACAAGTAGACGTCCATGTTGACTCTCTCATATCTCTCATAGCATCTGGTATTTTTCTTTTTCAAAACGGTCTCAGACCTTAACTTTTTAGTCCGGTCTCGCGGTCTTTACGTGCATCTTTTTCAATTAAGTTTTCATGGTTTCTCGGTTTGGTTTCAGTTTTTTTTTTCCAGTTTCGGATTTTTCCCATTTGTTAATGTGTGATTAAGATACTTGAAGATCTACTAACAAAGGATACATTAATAATTACTAAAAGAAATAATGAAAAAAAAAATTTGGTTAATGTATGCTTAACACAAAAATGATATGTATATGAACTTTAACTCTCATTTTGTTTGACCGGTCTTGTAGCGGTCCAATCTTTTTTTGGATAGATCCGAAAGTGGTCTTTTTGTTCATGTTATGCACATGTCCCACGACATATTAGGGTTGCTCTCCCTTTCACGTGTCCGCCTCGGTTTTTTCTTATCGCTTTATTTACTAAATATCCCAAATCACATGGAAATAATCTATTCCTTCCCTCGTACCCTCACTTCCTAGGGGTGTGACGGTAACTGAATAACCGAACCGAATCAAACGATGTTTGGTTTATTTGGTTTGGGTTATTTGGTTATTTGGTTAATTCGGCTTGGTTAAATCGAATAAGGAGGGGCGTTGCTACGTTGAAGGTTGGTAGGTCCTAGGATCTATCTTTTTTTCTTAATAATAGTATTTAGTATACGATATATATATATATATATATATATATATATATATATATATATATATATATACACACACACACACACACTGATGATGTTTCTAATTATTTTTATAAGACTATCTTGTAATCTATGGCAAAAAATATATCAATCTAAATTTTATGTATTCTAATCCACTTAAAATAGTCCCTTGCTTCAATCCTCTTAAAATTTATTCATTAGGTAATAGTTAAATCCATTTAAATCAAAAATAAAAATAAAAATAAACCTCACGAGACATGATCACTGATCGACATCTCCTAACGTTTGACATATCATCACGTTCTCGCATGCCCGTTCGATCGATCCCATTGTACGTTGTCCAGCCAGGCCACCACGGCCACCGTTGTCCCTTCATAAGGTGTCACTATTGTTGGTGATTTTAGTGTCACCATTTATGTAATTGGAACTAATATGAGACTTAACTGGTTTATCATTTGTACTCTATATTATATACATGAGAGTATGTGGAGTTCATGAATATATAAGATCGAATTATAAGCTGGTATGACAGAAATGCAGGGGTCAAGGGGGTCGTGCCCCCTTGTAGGGTCATATGGGTAGCGCCCCTAGCGGGGTTCGGGGTAGCACCTTAAAAGTTCTTTGGAAAATTGAATTAGTTACATTATGGAAAAACCAAATTCTAATGAGTGATTATGTAATTTTTGATAAATCTTATCAGTTTTGGTAACCATTGATTATGTCATTAAATTCGTGATTCTCCTAACTAATATAGAAGACAGAAACCCTGATCTGTCAAGCATAAATACGGCTCCTTAATTGAGTCGTAAGAGACCATTCTCAGCTCTACTTCTATATGAATTCAAAACCATCTGGCGATTTGACTTGTGTTTCTGTGTCTAGATACACAAATGTCCTTTTAGATTATCCTAGGCTGGATTTTCTATAACCCGGACATAGGGTGAAAATATTAGTTCGGAAAGTTAACTTACACGATTCAAGAGAAATCTGGTTCTCCACCATCACTCTATTCAAATATCCTCCAACAACCACCTCTTGCCCATATTTTATATATTTTAATCTTTGAATGATAGTTTAATATCGTATATTGAAAAAAGTGTTTTAGAAAGTATCAATAACGATATAATTATAAATATATTTCAAGATATAAGACCTGGTACAGTTCTGATATAAAACTTTATTATAAATATTGAAGTTATGTTTAACTATTTTAAGGTATACGACCTGACCTGATACTATTATTAGTTTTTACTCTTTTATTTTTTTAGTTTCATTACATAAAGAACTACGAAGTTTTTGGTTCTAGATTCGCCACTGCGAATAAGGATACCCTATTTAGTTTGGTTTTGGTTAAATTTTCATTATTTTGTTTAAATCGAAAAAACTGAATAATCTATTTAATTAATATAAATTTTTATATTTATATCTATAAATTAACATTTTATGTTTAAACTGATGGACTAATAACAAAAAAAGATTTTGATAACTTATTATTTCAATATTAAACATTGTAAATTAATAATTGTATTTGTTTATATAGTGTATTCAAATGCAATAACTAATTAGTAAAATGTCAATTAACATTTTGTCATTTCTTTTCTCTTTATATACGAATAAATCTATATTAATTCGCCTCTACAACTTGTATTGCTACATCAACACTTCAAAACAACATATCATGAAAAACTGAATCTAATATGTTTTGTATTGATGTATTTTTCTCAATTGGTAAAAGTTTAGAAAGTTTTTTCTTCTAGTTTAATATTCATTTTTACATGCAGAATTTTATTCAGTTTAACCGGTAAACCGAACCAAATAAACCTTAACCGAATTAACCAAAACTAATTAAACCGAACCTTATTTGGTTTGGTTATGGTTATATATATATATATATATATATATATATATATATATATATATATATATATATATATATATATATATATATATATATATAGGTTCAAATGTTTCTAGCAACTATTGTGTGCATGTATGCACCAATGAGAATTGAGGAAATAATAAATCATTAAATAAATCATTTATGGGTATTATAGTAATCTTGGCATATTTAATTATGGTAGATAATTAATATAACAAAACTATAATGACAATCTCTAAATATTATTAAAAGTGAACCCTTAATTCACCAATGAAGCAATCACAGCCCTTGATTGTGTTTTAACCTTATGTTCTCCACCCTTAGATCAAATTGTTGACATCATCTTTTCCAAATAAAAGTCAAACACAATTACATTTAATTATAGAATTTGTAATAATTATAAAATCTTTAAATTCAGTAATTATTTTATCAATTGAAACATATCATTCTATTTATCTACATGATATCAGTTTCTCTAATTAATATTGTTCCTAATTTAACTCCCTTATTTATAACTTTTGATTTCTGAATTCCTACCCGTTTATATTTTATTTATTATTTATTATTTTTTAAAACTCATTAAATAAACATATCAATAATTAGTTATTAAACTATAAAATTTAATATAATCCCACTAAATCAGCAAAATATTTAAGAGTCAAATTTAAAGTCAATATTATTCATAATTTATCTCCCAATATATCCCACATAAAATGAATCAATTTGAGATAATTGTTTGAATTCTAAAACTGATTAAATAAGAAAGCCAATTAATTTGAAGTTTTGAATTAATATAGTTGATATCTTTCTTTTTTTCCAGATGAATAGCAGAAAATCTCCAAGATGATATCTTAGGATCCCAGTTTTTTTAGAAGATAATGATTTCCTTATTCAAAAACACCATATATATATATATATATATATATATATATATATATATATATATATATATATATATATATATATATATATATATGATGACACTGAAGTGGTTTTTTCTTACGATTTTGTATTGAGTCCTATGATTTACAGTGTTCTTCTTGAGCAATCTTCTTCTCCAAGTCTTTCTTCCAAGCTCTTACTTTACTCTGTTCTCCTTATTCTTCTTCAATTTCTTGCATTTACTATGTTCTTATTATTTGTTATTACTGTGTTCTTGTTGAGAGGTCATGAAATAAAATTAATCAGCACTCAGTTCAAAATACCTAATGAGCACCTAGTGAACACACTTAGTTCAAAAATACCTAGTGAGCACACTCAGTTCAAAATACCTAATGAGCACCTAGTTCAAAAACACCTACAGGTTACGAGCCTGCTAGTGTTCCACTAGACTGTCTAGTATCGTCCATGGTCGTCATCTATACTCCACTAGATGACTGGATCACTGTCAACATTGATGTCTTTCATCGTGTTATCACACAACAACTATTTCATCTACCCATGTTTTACCCAACACATTTTGTAGATATAAAATACATATACAGTTTAAATCATTTAAAACATGTATAAAAATCTTTCACCCAGCATAGACAGCAAGTATTCAGACAATATGCACACATAGCACGTAATTTATATTAAAATACTTCATATCTATGTGTAAGATGAAAGGGACTATGCACTCACCTGATTAGGTGGTGACTCGGTACTCGGACAGCACTTCGTTATCTCAAAACAATTTTTCCTCGACAAAACCTAGTATCATTACCACTAGAGTTTAGTCTAACGTTAACCGCGACTAATTAATAGTCTAGCTGTTATTACAATTATATAAGCGTTAAACAATAATTATATAACCCATAATAATAGCCCAAATACTTATTATAAGGTCCTAATAACATTACTATGTTGAAACATAAGCTATACTAAAGATAGGGTAGGCGTAGCTCACTTACAGCGGGTTTTCTCGAAAACCGGGCTTCGCTGGTGCAGCGTTCCCGAGACGAAAGGCTCTTTTCTTGGGGCTTGGGGAGCCTCGGTGCTTCCTTCGGGTGCTAGGGGGATTTACCTAGGCTTTTAGGGGGGTTAGGGAGCTTAGAGAGAAAGTATAGAGAGAGAGAGAAAAAAAAAAAAAAAAAAAAAAAAAAAAAAAAAAAAAGAAGAGGGTTGAGGGGTGATGAAATGAGGGAACCAGGCACCTCTATTTATAGGGGTGCTGATTGATGGACTCGCCGAGTAGGAGGACCTACTCACCGAGTTGGGGCATGTGGCAGCCTTCTGGTGGTGCCACGTCACCCTATCACGTATCAGCCTTCAAACTTAGAAAAATCATAACTCTCGTATACAAGCTCCGTTTTCGACGTTCTTTTTTTCAACGTGTAGGTAAAATCAATATATACAACTTTCATTTAGACTCTGTCGGCTAATTCTCAACCAATCTCAAATTTAACAGTATGAGGCGTTTAGACTGTTAAATGACCGCGAAGAATTCGTAACTCCTTCATACGAACTCCGTTTTCGTCTATGTTTTTACCATTGAGTTCCTATTAATGAGATCTTCAACTCTCATTTAGGTCACGTAAGCCAAAAACCGCTCGAACTAAAATTCGAGTTTCGGGTCGTGCACTGCTAAGCCAAATATTAGAAAAATCATAACTTCCTCATACGAAGTCAGATTTGGGCGTTCTTTTTTTGTATGTTCTCGGTTTAACATATACTACAACTTTCATTTAGATTGCTAAGGCTCAAATTCGCTTCATTGTAAATTTACTATTTACGCTTCCCGGTGTCGTGTCGGTTTTGCCGTAAAACTTTGACGGGCCATAACTTCTTCGTTATAACTCGGATTTCGGCGTTCTTTATATGTACGGAAACCTTGAGACATATTCTACAACTTGGTTAAGACTATTTATTATAAATAATCTTTTTCCGAAAAGTCGTTTTCGACACTTATTGTCTCAAAATTGACTAACCCAGATCTACAGGCGTTACAAAAGCCATAAGAGTTGTTTCAATGCACGATGACAAAGCTAGTGGAATGAACCAAAAATAGGATAAATAAGTTTTTTATTGTTACACTTAAACTTGCATGAACAAAGACGTATCTATTGTTTCAAGGTTTTCTATAACTCTTTTATACATATTATTATAATCTTTGATTAAATTTTCTAATTTTATATTATTAAATTTGTTTATATCAATGGTTTTAGTTTCAAAATCACCATTATAGTACAAGACTTTACCGTCGTGGTGTCACTTACGTTATTTGATCGTGATGCAAAGAAACTTCTAGAAAAAAAACACACAAGAGTTTCAAAAGTTTAATGAGGTTATCGATATTAACTTCATTTACATAAAACTATTTTTTACTTTTTGTCTGTCTATTTTTATAACCGTTAATTTTTTCATTTTCATGAGAGTAATATAAAGATTTATCCGTCTGCTTTGAAATTACTTTTGGATAAAAAGTTGGCGTTTAAAATTCAAATTTCTCATTATAATTTGAAGAACAATATTGATAGTTATGCAATCTCAAACTTCAATGTTGATAATAAAATCACTGTTGAATTGAAAAAAAAAATAACATCAAACAAGTAATATTCTTTTACGAAACATACTACAAACACTAAACTTATTAGATTTGGTTTTTATATTTTAGTTGATCAACTAACATATTTCTATGTACTACAAATATAGGCGTCGTAATCCGATTCATTTAACATTTTTTCGGCGAAATTCGGATTTCAAGACAGATTAAATTTGAAGGTTTTAAATATAATATAAGTAAATCTAATATTTTAAATACTTTAAAATATTATTAACTTTTAGATTGACATATGAATTTATTTTCAATATTTAGGATGCAGTTTTGTATACTGGTGATAACGTCACACCCGCTTCGAATCTTGATAAAAGTATTGCAACAAGTCCACTAACTTATTGGACATCCTTTAAAAAAGTGTCTAGACATGAAGAATTAAAATACAACTTGGAATATGTTTACAATGTTGATAATCTGGAAACAATGTCCTCAACCAAACGATCATTAACATCAATGACATATCGTACTTCTGGAGAAGGCAAACCAAAACTGTTAATTCCAAAGAAAGAAAAACAATATATGATTTTCATAATTTTATATAAGTAGTTGGGTGATTTGAGTATGGTTGATTTCATATTATGTTTACATACTATTTGCTTTTTGGGTTTGGTTTTTGATTATTTTGTTTCATACTATTCGTTTTTTGGGTTAAAATTTTGATCATTTAAATACATTTTAGGTTTTATGAAATGATCATCTATTTGTCTTTTAGGTTTCAACTCATATGAATTTAGAATTTTAGTCATTTTTTACTCTATTATTTCGTTTGAATGTGAATTTATTAGCATTGTTACAATGTTATTCATTACAACTTCAATATAAATATTAGGAAACTACAACTTTTTATGAAATTATAAACCTTTTAACTATTCTAAAACAATTATTTATAGTTCCTTCTGAATTTATTGATAAATTTATCAGTAAAAATTTACGAATGAAATATTATTATTTTTTAGATATTAATGATATGCACAATTTTATAGATTTAAATAATAAAACTCATTACAATGATGCTAAAAAGAGGCGAAGACTAAGATGTTTACATTTTCTTTGGAAAGAGAACTTCCCTAACGAGGGTTTCCGGCCTCGTTTTCACGCACCGACTAATCCCACACTGCGAATATGAGGCTATGCCTCATACCCTTGAGTCACTGCAGGCGAATCTCCATGGCTACAGAGGTGAGTAGTTCCAGGATTTGAACATAGGTCAATAGGTTATCCACCATATCTTCCACATGCCTTACTAAGTCACCACAAACCAAGTGTACGACATTTACATTTACAAAATAGAAGATTGAATTCTATGTCTAAAAGAGAAACATTATTTCATCATCTAAAACAATAAATATTTTTATTGTGTTTCGCGTATACCTTTTCTACCCTTAGATCAAATTGTTTACGTCATCTTGACCAATGTTTAGTCAAACACGTTGTCCATCAATGTTTCCACTCAAACCTTCACCAATTTCTGTTATCCCTAAAATAAAATTCAAATCCTCCCCAAATTTAATGTCATAACTTATGCACCGACCATCCTATATGTTTGCAAATCAACATGATATATCTTCTTAATTATTCTATTTCTTTCTCAATGTACATCGATGGTACAAAAATTCATCAAGGTCAAAACAATCACCTCTTATTTAATTCTTATTAATATAGTAAATACTTCCAATTTTGAAGATAATAATCGGTCTCATACATGTTAAATTACAATTGCTCGATTTCCAACTATCTAACTCAATAACTTTATGTAATTATTCTTAATTGAATAATTATACCTTCTAGCGGTCTATAGAAGAATCCTAGCGGCTTTATGAAGAATTTTGTTGCGTTTTCAATTAAGTATTGCTCTATCAACATTCTTCTCTATAGTTCCTTCTCTTATTTTCGATATAGATGCATGTCACAACAATAAGGCAAAAAGAGGTGTTAGTGACCATTAAAGATGAAAAGGTAATACATAATTTAAGAATAATATATCAAGTGTAAATTGTAGATTTATGATATTTATTTCAATGAAAAATATGTTGTTTGATTGTTAGGTTACATATCTGGGTTTTATATATATATATATATATATATATATATATATATATATATATATATATATATATATTGATTATGACAAGTTTGATCTAAATTTGATAATTGAAGCAGGAAGGAAAGATATGTGCTAACGATTTTGAATTTGTATTGCCCTCTAGAAACCAACCATAGCCTCACAGACCATTCCCTTATATCTCAGTAGGTCTTAACATTTCTCAAAATTCAGCTACAAGAAGTTATGAATGCACTTCTTGAATCAATCCTCTAAATCGAATTTATTTGTTAGTTCAATGTAGTGACCAAAATGCAAGATTTGTGAAAGTTCATTATTGTTTATTAGTGTTAACCTTTAGCAAATTATGAAACTAATATTATATTTTTGTTCATAACATGTTTCTTTTTGTAATAATTTATTTGATCGGAAGATATGTATATGTGATTGAGTGTAGCCTAAAAAATCATATTTTCATTTTTATAAGGAAAAAATACTTTGAATCCAACCAAATTACAATGTCTGAATTTGTTGTTTATGGTTATGACAATTCACTTTATTTGTAATGTTTATCGAATTTCTTTGCAGAATTTAATGGTGTTGGTACATGTACTAACTTATTGTTGCTTTTGGTTTTAGAGGGCCAATATGAAAAGAGCCATATGAGCCTCTATAGGGGTTGGTACACCGAACAAAGTCAATTCATAAAGCTACTACACAACATTTTTTAATCAAGAAGTCGCATTATGTTGTGATAAAACAAAGATCACATAGATCAATTATGTTAAAAGTTACTATATTAAAAAACCAAATTGCTCTAATATAAATATTAAATATTTTTATCTAATAATTTTGGTTCAAAAACTCTAAATATGAATCTGACTAACATTTTTTATTAAAATTCAACCCAAGACAAAACCACCTATTAATGTGATATGTATTTAATTTATGTTCCCCGCGTTTAATGTGAGTCATAATCTAGTTACACATTATTACAATTTTATTAATTAGGGAAAAGAATAATATTCTATAAAATAGCACAAAACGTATACGACCATATCCTTCTAAACCTAGACCCAATTTTCTTCTCACCGCCGATCACCCTCCTCTACCGGTGTGTGAAAAACACATAGGCGAGTCATACTAATAAATGAAGAACTGACATGCAAGTATAATTTCAAGAATTCTTCCCCTTATGTTTGTGTACTTAAGATGCTGGTGTTCTGCATCCCACCATAATTCCCAACTTTTATCCTGTGCGATTCTAATCCCACCACGATTCCTGATCCATCTTTTCCAATTAGTCCAATCCTATCAATTTTGCAAGAGCATCGATTACATGTAAGCTTCATCTAACCTATCAATTTTGCAAGAGCATCGATTACAATCCATACGTTTTTCTTTTTCTAATAGATTATTGATATTTCCAGATTTTTTTCTCTCATTCTTTGTGTAGCAATCCTTTCCCGCCAACTATTCGCTAAAATGGTTTAATGAAATTTTTTTTCCATTTCCATTGACTCTTCATCACTCTTTTACTTTAATTCAATTTTAGTATATATACATATAAATATAAAAAACAATTTTTATGCATTTTGAAGGTATACATCAAATATCTTAGTGCAATTGTTGACCCCCTTCCATCCATCCATACTTAGGTAAGTTTTATATTATAGATTGTCTGCACTCGATTTCTTAATTCAAGTTCAATATAGTTGCATTTTATTTTTAAATGGTCATACAACTTAGATGATAAAAAATCTACATGAGATGTTTAAATGTGCATCATACAGGTAATTTGGAAAACCAACTTAGATGATCAATAATCCACAAGGGGTGCTCGTTGTTAACTAGTCATATTAAGATGTGAATAAAGAACTAGGAAATTAAGAATGTAAAGACTTCATATTTTTTTATTATGTTGTTCATGTATTTTTTATTATCAGGGCCTAATTAGGAAAGCTTATGTAGCATCCCAAATTTCAGAAGTCTGAGTTACGGGCTTAAAGTGTAAATTGAAGAAGGGACTCGACGAGTAGGTATACTTACTCGCCGAGTCGGAGCGGGTTTGGATCGCGAATTAAGTGACCAACTCACTGAGTCGAAAGCTGGACTCGACGAGTTGGTGCTGGAATGAGAAAACCCTAATCTTAGGGTTTGCACCCTATTTAAAGGACTTTATGTCCCTCTCACAGCCTCCTAATCCCCAAAGAGTTCCAGAAAAACCCTAAATTCGTGTGAGGCTTCATTTGTAACAGCCCAAAATCTCAAGTATTGTTAAATTGCATTTTGGGGTATTTTAAAGGGGAGACTCGGCGAGTTGGAGCCAGACTCGCCGAGTAGGGTCGCAGAGTTGGTCGCGGGTTCGCGACTGGACTCGACGAGTCCAGGTATGGACTCGGCGAGTCGACGCTGTTCAGCAGAAACCCTAGCCGTTTCGTATTGAGTCGTATTTAAGGGTTGTTATGTCGTCATTTCACGTCTTTTGGCCGATTGTGGAGAACCCTAGACGACTGTGGCATTTGGAGCAAAACTTGGAGGCCATTATTGACTTTGAAGGAATTGTGATGCAAGAAGAGGAAGGATTTTGGCCAAAGGAAGAGCAAGGGGGTCGAGTTCTGAGGTTTGAGGACACAGAGAGTATGTTTTCAGGTAAGGTTTCGGATCATTTCTGTTATTTTGATGTGTACAAGAATTTAGGGTTTATGAAACCCATTTGGAGATTTGATGGATTATTATGTTGTTATACAAAGGTTTCTACCCTAGTAATAGGATGATTAGAGGTCCAGAAGTCCCATGAGTGTGTATCTCGGGAAAAACGTATCTCAGGAAGCAGTTGGATCGACTGCATGGCGTGGACTCGCCGAGTCGGATGATCAGACTCGGCGAGTAGCTTGAAGATTCACTGGGACTCGCCGAGTTGTTCTTCAGACTCGGCGAGTGGAGTCGGGGTGGCCCCGCGATTCTTCCAGGAGTGACTCGTCGAGTCAAAGAGGATACTCGACGAGTAGAAGGGGAATCTCAGAGGATTGAAGGACGACCAGACTCGCCGAGTCGCCAGGGAACTCGCCGAGTCCAGTCGAGCTGACATTGGACTGTTGACCAGAGTTGACTGGTGTGATTCTTAGGGTCAATTAACGTGGAAGATAGAAGTATTAAATAAGGGATATATGATGTTACAGGGAGCTTGTAGCTCGGAGGATCAAGTGCAAGGGATTTTAGGAGTTGCTATCTTCTAGTGTCCGCGAGGTGAGTCTTCTCACTATACCTCACCCGGAAGGGTTTGATTGTGTGACCGGAAGGTCAAGTATGTTGTGTGTTATGTTTATATGCTATGAATGGAAAGTTAGCTGCTACGTGTGTTATACATGCTTATATATGGGCCGGAAGGCAAGGTAGTATGTGACAGAAAGGTCAGGTATGATATGTGATATATGTGCTTTATGTGTTAGAGTATCTGTATTGTGTGCTATATATGTTATGGGCCGGAAGGCGATATGATGTGTGATGGACCGGAAGGTCGGCGTGGGTAAGGCCGGAAGGTTTACCCAGCAGGGACGGAAGTCCCCTGAGACACATGGACCGGAAGGTCGGGCCGGAAGGCAATGTTATGTGGATCGAAAGATCCGGGCCGGAAGGCAATGTTATGTGGACCGAATGGTCCGGGCCGGATGGCGTATGTGCGTAAGGTATATTGGGGAACTCACTAAGCTTCGTGCTTACGTTGTTTATGTTATGTTGTTTCAGGTTCTTACAGTAACGCGGGTTGGCAACGGTTCGATTGTACACACCGAAGAAAGAGTTGTGTTTTGGAGGATCCTGGTCTTCTTTTATAACGGAAATGAAACTACGTTTTGTAATTTAAATGTGAATAAGATTTTAAGCAAGTATTTTAATATTAAATTGATTAATTAAATGAAAATTTTATTTTTTTGAAATCTTGGTGTTACATCATTATTGAGGAGATTGGGGCTTGGAAAAGGAAATTGGTGGAAGGAGCTTGAGAAATTGGAAGCTAGCTTCAAGGGGCTTGTATAGATCTGGGATCTACATCAGTTTTGGGCACATCTTTGAGGTAAGGAGCCCTTATCTTGAGATATTTCCTTTTTAGTTCATCCTTGGTGGTTGTTTTGGGAATTCTTTAACTTGTTTGAGATCTATTTCGGGTTTGGAGTTCAGATCTAGGCTTGTGATGGTCCATAATGTCATAAAGTATTTGTTTAAGAGTTGTTGGTGAAGCTCCTTAGTCCTTAACCCTAGCCATAATGTGTTTTGGGCCTATATCTCTTTGGTTTCACGTAAAGTTTGCAACTTTATGTGAGGGTTAGATTGTAGAGGGGTGGGTCTATGGTTTGGAGCCCCTGCATGGCTCGAAAAGCCTCTGAATGGATTGAGAACTGGAGAGACTCGGCGAGTCACATGGGTGTACTCGAAGAGTTGTATGAACATGTGCATGGACTCGACGAGTTGGAAGAACAACTCAGCGAGTCTATTCTTGGACTCGGCGAGTCAGGTCGCAAAACCCCAACCTCTTTTGGTTGAGCTTCGGATCTGTGAGTCGGTTGGCGACTCAGTGAGTTGGTCAAGATGGAATTCAGAGATCGTTCAACTCGACGAGTCTTGGGGCGACTCGGCGAGTTGAGTCGTGTTATGGGAGTTTTCTGAGTATAAGAACTCGACGAGTCGACGGGTTGACTCGGCGAGTAGGGTCAATCAGGAAGGTTGACTTTGACCAGGACTTTGAACAAAGTTGACTTAATTGACCTCGGGAAGACAGTTTAGTCTAAGTGTTGTTATTGGTATTGGTTGCTTAGGGAGTTAGAGGAGCAGCATTTCGGAGAGTTGTCGGTTAGTAGCCGGAGGGTTATCGGCCGAGTTCAGTAGTTCAGGTGAGTTTTCATTCCAGTAGGAACGGGTCTATGGCCACAATGTCGACCTGTCTAGTTAGCAGTAGTTTCGGACTTCGGTCCGATGTAGTAGTTCAGTGTGCTTGATGTCTTTGTGATTCAAGCATGTTTTTATGTTATGTGTTCCGGACTTCGGTCCGATGCAGTATGCAGTATATGTGCTTATGCTAGTAGTTATGATTATGCTATGCCATGTTCAGTCAGTTAGTCCGGACTTCGCTCCGATGCAGTTAGCCAGACTTCGTTCCGATGTAGGGGGCAAGGCCCCAGTTAGTCCGGACTTCGGTCCGATGCAGTTAGTCGGACTTCGGTCCGATGCAGGGGGCAAGGCCACAGTTAGTCCGGACTTCGGTCTGATGCAGTTAGTCGGAATTCGGTCCGATGCAGGGGTCAAGGCCCTAGTTAGTCCAGGCTTCGGCCCAATGCAATTTCCGGACTTCGATCCGATGCAGGGGGCAAGGCCCCGGTTAGTCCAGACTTTGGTATAATGCAGTGGGCAAGGCCCAGTATGTGCTTTATATGTAATTGTATGATATGTGGTAGTTTGAAGGAGCTCACTAAGCTTTGTGCTTTCAGTTTCAGTTTTGGTTTCAGGTACTTTCGCAAGCAAGGGGAATGGCTCGGATTGATGGCATGGCACACACCACAGTTGCAGTTTATTCCTGAGAGTTTTATTTAGATATTTCGATATGATATTAACTTTAATTTTGAATTGATACATTTACTATGTCATTTTGAGACATACGATTCATGGTTTTATTATCAAATAGTTGACGTTGCGATTTTTAGTAATATTAAAACAAAAATTTTGGGTCGTAACTTTGGGATGTTTCAGCTTACCATGTGGCTGGAATTCTATTTGAATTTATCTGATCAAGTCAGATATGGGTTGAAGAAGTTCCTACAAAACAGGGTACATATGTACCTTACAACATTCTGCTAGAATGGAATATCCCATTCTAATTTTTTTAGAATAGAATCTTGAATTCCAAGTCAACTTAAGCAGTGAATTACCAAACACACCACATAATGGAATCCCGTAACCAATTCTGTCAGAAAAAAATTGGTCTCCATTCTTCTTATTGGTCTCGATTCTTATAGAATGACATCCTAAATAATTAAACATTACATTCTTTCAGAATAAATTACATTGCAATTTTAGGGATGATTATTGATGTTGGTTTGTAGAAATTATAGTTATATTCTATTTGAATGTGTATCACATTCTATCAGAATTTATTGTTTTATTCTATTTAATGCACTAAAATTTTTAATATCTGAAAGTTGATTATGTTTTCTTTGTGAATTTAGGTTTTGAAGAGGTTTTTATTAATGTGGAAAATTGTAAGGTCCAAATAAGGATCTTTACCGATGATCAAGTAACAAACAATCACAATAGAAGAATAAAATGAAAAGAAATCGAGCTTGCACACGTTTATATTCAGAAAAACGTCAGGTACAACTCGATGGAACACTCTGTAGACTCAATGGCATCAACAACCACTAAAGACCAACTCCTTCACTATTTATATAAGACTCAGACCGCAAACTGAGTTTGCTACCGTAAACAGGGTTTACGGCCGTAAACTAGTTTACGGTCGTAAACACAGTTTACGGTCTTAAACCCACAAACATACCAAAACACATACACAACTCATAAACAATATTACAGACTCTATCCAAAACAATATACACTGAAAGCCTAGACCAAACCATTAACTGGAATCTTCAATCTCCCCCTTGGTTTGGTGCTAGCTTGGACTCAGTTGTCGACCACCAGTACGTCGGACTTTCCCATCGCACCGTTCCATATCTTCTTCTCGATAATTGTAGCCACCATCGAAGTATACTCTTTTGCAGCGGGCTCAAAAATATCCTCAGCATGCCCTTGTTAAATCCCACCTTATTATCAGCATTCATGCCCCAGTTACTCGTCCATGTCTTCTTAACAAACTGTTTGGCCCTGAAAACAGCCATAGCAATCTGCCAAGTAATGTCCATTTCTTCTATGTCTTCAGGATGAATTTGATCCTAATCAGCAAATGACGGCTGAGGTGGAAGATCTCCAGCTACAAAAGCATTGTAGCAATTAACTAGCCCAGTAGCTAGAGCTAGATTTTCATCAGAATCTTTAGGGTTTGAAGAAGAAGCTACAGTCGGCACATTTGAAGCAGAAACAGCTTGTGGAGTAACAAATGTCTGATTTTGATGGTGAGGGATAGATGAAGCAGTAGCAAAGGTCTGAATCTGAGGTTGTTGAGCTGCA
Source organism: Lactuca serriola (assembly GCF_051521515.1). Classification (NCBI taxonomy): domain Eukaryota; kingdom Viridiplantae; phylum Streptophyta; class Magnoliopsida; order Asterales; family Asteraceae; genus Lactuca; species Lactuca serriola. The sequence continues at coordinate 201,623,853 of NC_136415.1, read as the reverse complement.
AAGGCTTGACCTGAGGAAGACATAAATGATGAGAGGGCATTGTTGGATGAGATTCCAAGATTTGTAGTAGAATATGAGTTCACATGATTAATCTCTCTCTGTTTGTCATCAATGTCACAAGCTTTGATGATTGCCATGATTTCAGCAAGAGTGAGGCGATTCAAATCCTTGGTTTTCTTAATCACAGCAACATTCATATCCCATGATCTAGGAAGAGCATTTATAAGCTTCTTGTTGATTTCTAAATTGGTCAAGAAGATCCCCAATATGTTCATGTTAGTTGTGAGAGTTGTGAACCGTTGCAGCTAAGCCTCAAGAGTCTCTCCTAGAATGTAGTTGAACATATTGAATTTTTGTCTCAACATGTCCTGCCGACTCTCCTTCATATCTTCATTGCCCTCATAAACTTCAATTAGGGCTTCCCATAGATCTTTAGCCGAGGTGTACTCACGAAAACCTTGAGCAATGTCAGGAGATAGTTCCATAGTTAAGGTGGCTAAATGTAACAGCCCGGAATCTCAGGTATTGTTAAATTATGTTTTTGGGTGAGTTAAGAGGGGACTCGGCGAGTCGGAGCCTAGACTCGCCGAGTAGGATCGCAGACTTGGTCGCGGGTTCGCGACTGGACTCGACGAGTCCGATATGGACTCGGCGAGTCTACGCTGTTTAGCGAAAACCCTAACCGTTCAGGTTTGGGTCGTATATAATGCACTTATAGGCCGTCATTGTCCGTCTTTAGTCGACTGAGAAGAACCCTAAACCGCTGTGGGCATCTAGAGCAAGATTGAAGGATATTAGGGCTTTGAAGAAATTGTTGTGCAAGGAGGAGAAGAGTTTTGGCTAAAGGAACAGCAAGGGATTCGAGTTCTGCGGTTTGGAGACACAGTGAGGGCATATTTCAGGTAATATTTCGGATTCCTTTCTGTTATGTTGATGTGTGCATGGATTTAGGGTTTATGGAACCCATTTGGTGATTAGATGAATTAGTACCTTGTTACCCAATGACTATAATCCTGTATTAGGACCTTTAGAGGTCCAGAAGGTCCCATGCTTGTGTATTTCGGGACGAAACTTATCTCAGGAAGCAGTTTGATCGACTGCATGGCGTGGACTCGCCGAGTCCGATGAACAAACTCGGCGAGTAGCTTGGAGATTGTCTGGAACTCGTCGAGCTGTTCTTCAGACTCGGCGAGTGGAGTCGGGGTGGCCCCGCGATTCTTCCACGAGGATCTCGTCGAGTCAAGAGGGATACTCGACGAGTAGAAAGGGAACATCAGGGGAAGTCGGGGAGGACGTCTAGACTCGCCGAGTCGCCATGGCACTCGCCGAGTCCGGTCGAGTTGACCATTGACCGTTGACCGTTGACCGTTGACCAGAGTTGACCTAAGTCTGCCTCTTTAGGGATAGTCACACTTATAAGATATAAGTGTTAATGAGAGATATGTGATGTTATAGGGAGGTTGTAGCTCGTCGGATTGTGCACGAGTGACTTCAGGATTTGCTAGCTTTCAGCATTTACGAGGTGAGTCTTCTCACTATACTGTACCCGGAAGGGTTTGACTGTGTGACCGGAAGGTCAGATATGATATGTGATATGTATGCTATATGTGGTAAGTTATTTGTTATATGTGCTATGTATGTCATGGGCCGGAAGGCGATTATATTATGGGCCGGAAGGCAATATGTTATGGGCCGGAAGGCGATATGTTGTGTGATGGACCGGAAGGTCGGCGTGGGTAGGACCGGAAGGTTTACCCAGCAGGGACGGAAGTCCCCTGAGACACATGGACCAGAAGGTCAGGGCCTGGAAAGGCGTATGTGCGTAAGTTGTATATTGGGGAACTCACTAAGCATTTATGCTTATAGTTGTTTATGTATGTGTTTCAGGTACTAGCGAGGACCGTGGGAAGGCGCCGGCGTGATCGATACACACTGGAGAATGTTTTTATGATCTTGGGATTTTGACTATTTGTATTTGATAGAATACTTAAACTCTTTATGCCTTGTTTTGAATGGAAATACTTTATTTTTAAAAAATGAAAAATTTGTTTGAAAATTTGAGTTGTTACAATTGGTATCAGAGCCTTGGTTTGAGGGATTCGGGTGCACCTTCGGGAGTAACTGAACTCAAACCGAGGATTTGAGGAAAACTTTTTAAATAAAGGCATAAACTTTTGTAAATGGTTGTGTGGTAAGCAAGAAAGAAGCAGTGTGTACGATCAGTCAGCGCCCGAACGGTAAAGATCCCCAAAATACCTTACAATGTTATATGATATAAATTGTTATGCATGCTAGAAGACTAGGTATTCATGATAGGACTAGAGTGGCCTGATTTGTGATGCCTTAGTCTAGGGAAGTTTGCCGATATGAGATGCTTTGCTAGTATGCGGGTAGATAGGGCATATCAGAAGTAGAGTACTCACTATCCGGGGTTTGGGGAGGAAGACTTGGGATGAATGCTGATGCGGTGTGGTCGGTAGTATTGGGCTCGTACTACCGAAGACACCGGGTCAGTGGGAGACCCAAGTACGAATCCCTGGATATCGGAGACTGAGGAGGGTTGCGTTATCGAGTGCAAATACACTCGATGGAGTCTCTGATAGTTTTATGTTGTATTTCAGAGACATCATGGTTAGACCACGCCACGGAGCGAGTACGAGCGGTGTGAGTGACGAGGAGATTCGTCAGATGATTCACGAGGAGGTAGCGGCGGCGATCCGGGCTGAGATCCCGGAGATGTTTGGGTCTATTAAGACCACCCTGATGGAGACATTCGATGAGCGGTACGCCGCATTGACTGAGGCTGCAACCGCTGCAGCTACCGCAGCTGTGGCCGCTGCTAGGCCACAGGGGGGTGACTCGTTGCTGTTCCGAGAGTTCAGCAACACGAAGCCACCGGAGTTCGATGGGACGCAGGATCCAATTGCTGCGATGAGGTGGATCGCGGACATAGAGGGGTGCTTCTACACTTGTTCATGCCCGGAGCACCTGAGGGTACGGTTCGCTTTGAACCAGCTCCGTCTGGGAGCGAAGGACTGGTGGAAGTTCGTGACGGCGAACTTCACTTTGGCAGAGACTACAGCGGTGACATGGGAGGGGTTTACTGCCATGTTCAGGGATGAGTACGTTCCCCCGGTGGAGCGGGAACGATTGGTTCAGGAGTTCTTAACCCTCAAGCAGGGTACAGATTCGGTGGCGGCGATCACGCGGAAGTTTCATGAGAGGGCGATGTTTTGCCCCGAGCTGGTGTCCACAGAGCAGGCTCGGATGAGCCGGTACTTGGGTGTCTTGAGGAGGGATATCCGGGAGTTTGTGTCAAACTCCACTTACTATACTTTTGTTGAGCTTCAGGCGAATGCCAGGAAGCGCGAGATCGAGTTGGAGACCCAGGCCAGGGAGGAGGCCGAGTCTCAGCGGGTGGACCGGCGACCGGCTCAGTCCCAGCCGGCAGCCAAGCGGATAAAGTCCGCCGATTCGAGGACAGGAGGTTCGAAGGGTCGCACTTGCGGGAAGTGCGGCAAGATTCATGATGGGGTATGTCGATCTGGTGTTTGCTACAAGTGTGGCAAGGAGGGGCACATTGCTAGGGAGTGCCCCAAGGGATTTACGGTTTGCTTTCATTGCAACCAGACTGGCCATAGGAAGGCCGAGTGCCCTCAGCTTCTTCAGGGATCTGCACCTGCTACCGGAGCTACTGCGACTCGACCGGTGAAGGCCGAGGCCCCGAGGGCTCGGGGAAGAGCCTTTCAGCTGACTGCGGAGGAGGTCCGCGCTGCGCCCGATGTCGTGGCAGGTACTTTCCTTGTGAACTCTGTGCCTGCCTTAGTGTTATTTGACTCGGGTGCGAGTAGGTCCTTTGTGTCCTTAGCCTTTAGTCAGCATATCAGCGCTAGTCGTGAGTCGTTGAGTCGACCTTTGAGAGTTTCTATAGCGGACGAGAAAGTGATCTGTGCCATGGAGGTTCTTCGGGAATGTGTGCTAGAGATTTTCGGGGTTGAATTCCCGATTGACCTAATTCCTATTGCGATGGGTGATGTCTGTGTCATCGTGGGCATGGACTGGTTGAGCCGATTCGGCGCTGTCATCGACTGTGAGCGTCAGCTAGTGACTATACGAGACCATAGTGGGGGAGTTCTTTCGGTGTACGGCGAGGGTACCCGTTCGGGATCAGCTTTTTGTTCGGCCGCTAGGGCGAGGCAGTGTCTACAGCAGGGCTGTAAGGGTTTTGTGGCGTATGTGATGGATACGCGGAAGGGTTCTGAGAGACCAAAGTCAGTTGAGGAGGTCCCTGTGGTGCGTGAGTTTCCAGATGTTTTCCCCGAGGAGCTGCCAAGAGTACCTCCTGTGAGGCAAGTAGAGTTTGGTATCGATCTGGTTCCGGGGGCCGCGCCTATTGCTAAGGTGCCCTATCGTCTTGCACCTCCAGAGATGAAAGAGTTGTCCTCGCAGCTCCAGGAGTTGTTGGGGAAGGGATTCATTCGGCCGAGCAGCTCGCCGTGGGGAGCACCTATTCTGTTCGTCAAGAAGAAGGATGGTTCACACCGGATGTGCATTGATTACCGGGAGTTGAACAAGTTGACGGTCAAGAACCGTTACCCGTTACCGAGGATCGATGATTTATTCGATCAGTTGCAGGGAGCATCTTGGTTTTCCAAGATCGATCTGAGGTCAGGGTACCATCAGGTGAGAGTGCGGGATGAGGATGTCCAGAAGACAGTGTTTAGGACGCGATATGGGCATTATGAGTTTGTGGTGATGCCTTTCGGGCTCACCAATGCCCCGGCTGTGTTCATGGATCTCATGAACAGGGTATGCAGGCCGATGTTGGATCGGTCAGTGATTGTATTTATCGACGACATACTGGTGTATTCGAGATCTAGAGAGCAGCATGAGGAGCATTTGAGGGAGGTCCTTGAGGTATTGAGGTCGGAGAAGCTTTATTCAAAGTTCTCCAAATGTGACTTCTGGTTGCGGGAGGTCCAATTTCTAGGACATGTTGTTAATCAGAAAGGGATATTGGTCGATCCGGCCAAGGTTGAGGCGGTGATGAGTTGGGAGGTGCCGAAGTCACCCTCTGAGATCAGGAGCTTCCTTGGGTTGGCAGGGTATTATCGGAGATTCATCAAGGATTTCTCCAAGATCGCAGTGCCACTCACCAGATTGACCCGGAAGGGTGTTGCATTCTCATGGGGGCCCGAGCAGCAGACCTCCTTTGAGACACTCCGCCAGAGGTTGTGCGAAGCCCCGGTATTAGCCCTCCCAGAAGGGATGGAAGATTTTGTAGTATATTGCGACGCATCGATTTCGGGACTGGGGGCAGTGTTGATGCAGAGGGGTCATGTGATAGTGTATGCGTCGAGGCAGCTGAAGCCTCATGATGCGAGATATCCCACGCATGATTTAGAGTTGGGGGCAGTAGTATTCACTCTCAAGATTTGGCGTCACTACCTGTATGGGGTTCGATGTACAATATATACGGACCATAAGAGCTTGAAGTATTTGATGGATCAGCCCAACCTAAATATGCGTCAGAGGAGGTGGTTGGATGTGGTCAAGGATTATGATTGTGAGATCATGTACCACCCAGGTAAGGCTAATGTGGTAGCCGACGCGTTGAGCCGCAAGGCGGAGAGCACTCCATTGCGAGATGTATGCTTGAGACTGACTGTGATGACTCCTGTATTGGATGCTATTCGTGGGGCACAGGCTGAAGCTGTGCGACCGGAAATGCAGAAGAAAGAGCGGGTTGTGGGGTTAATTTCAGAGTTCGTTAAGGATGGGCAAGGGCTTATGACATTTCAGGGTCGGATTTGGGTACCGTTTGTGGGCGGGACGCGTATTACTTTGATGGAAGAGGCTCATAGATCGAAATTCTCGATCCATCCCGGTGCTACGAAGATGTATTTGGACTTGAGGAAAGAGTATTGGTGGCCCTGTATGAAGAGGGACGTTGCATGGTTCGTTGAGAGGTGCTTGACCTGCCGTAGGGTTAAGGCCGAGCACCAGAGACCGCACGGCAAGTTACAGCCATTGGAGATCCCCGAGTGGAAGTGGGAACAAATCACTATGGATTTCATCACCAAATTGCCAAGGACTGCCAGGGGAGTTGATGCAATTTGGGTGATTATGGATAGGTTGACAAAGAGTGCACACTTCCTTGCCATCAGTGAGAGTTCTTCAGCGGAGAAGTTGGCGGAGATATATGTGAGAGAGGTAGTATCTCGGCATGGGGTACCGATCTCGATTGTTTCAGACCGTGATGTGCGTTTCACTTCCAGGTTCTGGAAGAAATTTCATGAGGAGCTGGATACTAAATTGCATTTTAGTACCACATACCATCCCCAGACAGACGGTCAGAGCGAGCGGACGATTCAGACGCTGGAGGACATGCTCCGGGTGTATGTGTTAGACTTCGGGGGTAGTTGGGATGCGTATTTACCTTTGGCAGAGTTTTCCTACAACAACAGCCATCATTCGAGCATTGGTATGCCACCTTTTGAGCTGTTGTATGGTAGGAGATGTCGGACCCCCATTTGTTGGGGAGAGGTGGGACAGAGAGTGATGGGCAGCACGGAGATCGTGCTTCAGACGATAGAGCAGATTCAGCAAGTTAGGCAGAGGTTATTGACTGCCCAGAGCCGACAGAAGAGTTATGCAGACAGGCGCCGATCCGAGCTTGAATTTCAGGTCGGCGACTTCGTTCTCCTGAAGGTCTCCCCTTGGAAAGGAGTGATTCGATTCAGGAAGAGGGGCAAGTTGGGGCCCCGGTATATTGGGCCATTTTGTGTGATTGCAAGGATAGGCCGGGTAGCCTATCGGTTGGAGTTGCCAGCGGAGTTGGGACAGATCCACGACACTTTTCATGTGTCGCAATTGAGGAAGTGCATAGCCGATGAGTCGGCAGTGGTTCCATTGGAGGATATTCAGGTGGATGCGAGCTTGAATTATGCCGAGAGACCAGTGGCCATCAGGGATCGGAAGATCAAGGTTCTGAGGAACAAGGAAGTACCTCTGGTGTTGGTTCAGTGGCAACACCGTAAGGGGTCGGAAATGACTTGGGAGCCGGAACGTGAGATGCGGGAGCAGCATCCGGAACTATTTTCAGAGTGAGACTTCGAGGGCGAAGTCTAATCCAAGTGGGGGAGAATTGTAACAGCCCGGAATCTCAGGTATTGTTAAATTATGTTTTTGGGTGAGTTAAGAGGGGACTCGGCGAGTCGGAGCCTAGACTCGCCGAGTAGGATCGCAGACTTGGTCGCAGGTTCGCGACTGGACTCGACGAGTCCGATATGGACTCGGCGAGTCTACGCTGTTTAGCGAAAACCCTAACCGTTCAGGTTTGGGTCGTATATAATGCACTTATAGGCCGTCATTGTCCGTCTTTAGTCGACTGAGAAGAACCCTAAACGGCTGTGGGCATCTAGAGCAAGATTGAAGGATATTAGGGCTTTGAAGAAATTGTTGTGCAAGGAGGATAAGAGTTTTGGCTAAAGGAACAGCAAGGGATTCGAGTTCTGCGGTTTGGAGACACAGTGAGGGCATATTTCAGGTAATATTTCGGATTCCTTTCTGTTATGTTGATGTGTGCATGGATTTAGGGTTTATGGAACCCATTTGGTGATTAGATGAATTAGTACCTTGTTACCCAACGACTATAATCCTGTATTAGGACCTTTAGAGGTCCAGAAGGTCCCATGCTTGTGTATTTCGGGACGAAACTTATCTCAGGAAGCAGTTTGATCGACTGCATGGCGTGGACTCGCCGAGTCCGATGAACAGACTCGGCGAGTAGCTTGGAGATTGTCTGGAACTCGTCGAGCTGTTCTTCAGACTCGGCGAGTGGAGTCGGGGTGGCCCCGCGATTCTTCCACGAGGATCTCGTCGAGTCAAGAGGGATACTCGAAGAGTAGAAAGGGAACATCAGGGGAAGTCGGGGAGGACGTCTAGACTCGCCGAGTCGCCATGGCACTCGCCGAGTCCGGTCGAGTTGACCATTGACCGTTGACCGTTGACCGTTGACCAGAGTTGACCTAAGTCTGCCTCTTTAGGGATAGTCACACTTATAAGATATAAGTGTTAATGAGAGATATGTGATGTTATAGGGAGGTTGTAGCTCGTCGGATTGTGCACGAGTGACTTCAGGATTTGCTAGCTTTCAGCATTTACGAGGTGAGTCTTCTCACTATACTGTACCCGGAAGGGTTTGACTGTGTGACCGGAAGGTCAGATATGATATGTGATATGTATGCTATATGTGGTAAGTTATTTGTTATATGTGCTATGTATGTCATGGGCCGGAAGGCGATTATATTATGGGCCGGAAGGCAATATGTTATGGGCCGGAAGGCGATATGTTGTGTGATGGACCGGAAGGTCGGCGTGGGTAGGACCGGAAGGTTTACCCAGCAGGGACGGAAGTCCCCTGAGACACATGGACCAGAAGGTCAGGGCCTGGAAAGGCGTATGTGCGTAAGTTGTATATTGGGGAACTCACTAAGCATTTATGCTTATAGTTGTTTATGTATGTGTTTCAGGTACTAGCGAGGACCGTGGGAAGGCGCCGGCGTGATCGATACACACTGGAGAATGTTTTTATGATCTTGGGATTTTGACTATTTGTATTTGATAGAATACTTAAACTCTTTATGCCTTGTTTTGAATGGAAATACTTTATTTTTAAAAAATGAAAAATTTGTTTGAAAATTTGAGTTGTTACACTAAAGCCCTTTCCAGCTCCTCAATTTTCTCAAACTCTTCATCAGTGTAGTTCTCAACAGCCTTGTCAATTACCTGTCCTCCAACTGTCATAGTGATTCTAACAGGACCTTTAATAATGCTTCTCCATACTTTGAAATCTTTCATTTTAATGTATTTTTTAATTTTGTACTTCCACTCGGGAAAACCATCTGCAGACATCAATCTTAGAATACGTGTAGTGGTGCCCATGACAGTATCAAGTTCGTGAAAATGATTTTGACTTTGAGAATCCATTGGAAATTGAATCAATTTAAAAATCACAAAATTAAAGTCACAGAAGTGTTTGTGGTTGATGAGCTTACGACCGTAAACAGGGTTTACGGTCTATGAGTTCACGGTTTCTTGAGTTTACAGTTCTTGAGTTTACGGTTTCTGAATTTTCGGTTCTTGAGTTTACAGTTCTTGCAGATTCACAGTTTACGGTTGATGACTTCTTGAATTTATAACCATAAAATGTGTTTACGGTTGGCAATAAACTCCCAGAAAACTTTTAAACACACGTTTTGCAGTAGATTCAGATCCTTTAACCACTTAGAATACCAAAACCAATGTTCGAACAATGAGAATATCAGTTTAAGCACCCCAAATTTTGATTGAAAGAAGCTTGACACCGGCTACTGCTCTGATACCAATTGTAAGGTCCAAATAAGGATCTTTACCAGTGATCAAGTAACAAACAATCACAATAGAAGAATAAAATGAAAAGAAATCGAGCTTGCACACGTTTATATTCAGAAAAACGTCAGGTACAACTCGATGGAACACTCTGTAGACTCAATGGCATCAACAACCACTAAAGACCAACTCCTCCACTATTTATATAAGACTCAGACCGCAAACTGAGTTTGCTACCGTAAACAAGGTTTACGACCGTAAACTAGTTTACGGTCGTCAACACAGTTTACAGTCTTAAACCCACAAACATACCAAAACACATACACAACTCATAAACAGTATTACAAACTCTATCCAAAACAATATACACTGAAAGCCTAGACCAAACCATTAACTGGACTCTTCAAAAATGAAGAAAATATGGAGAACAATAGTGCATTCTAGCATAATGTATTATGTTAGAATTTATAAATTGTTTCTTAACAATAATATTCTTTTGGAATGGATTAGTGTTTTTGTTATATTTTGATGTTTTTTTTCTTTTTTTTAGCAATTTTTAGTTTTAATATTTAATAATAAATGTAATCCTTAAACCATTATTTGTCATAATTTTTTTATAATGAATGTAATAATTTTTTATAGCCTTATTCTTTACGGATGAATATAAATAGTGATTCTTAAAGAATAAAATATGTATTCCTTAAAAAATGTTATTCTTGATAATATGTTGTATAATTTTTGAGCATGTTTAATATAGAAAGTATCTTGAATGAAACCATATTCTGTAAGAACAAAACCACAAATATATTTACTAGTTTATTGTTGATTTTATGTCATTCTGACAGAACAAAATCGGTTATTATTAAAAATAAGATTAAAATTTAATTAGAATTAATTTAAAAAATTCAGATTTTTAAAAATAAGGGAATTTAATGATCCCTTAAAATCCGAAATTTTCCTTTTTTAAAATAGCTTAATTGACCAAAATATCATTTTGCTATAATTTGTGTGATTATATGATATATGTTATCCTATTGTAATATCATAGACCCTTAGATCATGACTGTTGATTCTATTCATCCTATGGTCAAGATCTGTGCATTATGGCACATAATAGTTAGTAAAAACAAAATAACCTAAGCACACACACACACACACACACACACACACACATATATATATATATATATATATATATAAGGACAAATTAAACAAATGACCCCTATGGTTTGGTGTTTGTTACGCGCCTAGTCCCTAACTCCATTTTTTAACCCTGCCAATCCTTAATAGTTTGGTTTAGTGCACGTCTGGTCCTTCATCTAACCTTCCGTTTGATTTTGGAGTTAAAACCCCCACGTGCCTTGCACGTTGAGGGTTATTTGCTTCATTTTACTTATTCATCCTTCAAAAACCCTAGATCGGTGCATCCCCCTTTTCTTCCTCTACGTTTTTTCTCTCATTTCGTCTCTCGTTTCTTTAATGGACAAAAAATCAACAATGGTGAAATGTAATTGCAGGAAACCAAGTGTCATACTGACATCATGGACCGACGACAACCCCGGAAAAAAATTTTATGTTTTATGGTTGTACAAAGAAGGTAAGGTCGTTTTGATTCTAACTCAAGCTTTTGTGTGATATTGACCGTAAATATGTTGGATTTGAACTTGACAGGGACCTAAATGTAAGTTTATTGGATGGGTTGATGAGGAAGGATGTGGACGATGTACTAGGATAATTCCAGGGCTGTTGAAGGCTAAGAATAAAGTTGAAGCTGAGAATCGGCTGCTGAAGATAATCATTATTTTAAGTTGGGTGTTCATAGGAATCATTATTTACAAGTTGTAGTGCTTAAGAAGATCCAACTAGTATGCTATGTAGGATGTTTATGTCTTTTTGAACTTATTTTGACTTTTATGATCCATGTAGTTGGTTGTTGTATGTGAATTTGAAGTGTTTTGAAGTGTTTCTGGAATGTATTTTGATTAAGTGTTTGGGAATTTGATAATATTTTGGTTAAGTGTTTGATTAAGTGTTTCTGGAACTTATTTTGACTTCTATGATCCATGTATTTTGATTAAGTGTTTCTGGAACTTATAGGGAAAAGTGTTTAATTATGTGTTTGATTAAGTGTTTCTGGAACTTATATGGAAAATTAAACACTAACAATTGACAAAAACAACCAATAACATATGCTAACAATTGACAAAAACAACCAATAACATATGCTAACAATTGACATAAACAACCAATAACATAAGTAGAATTTAATAAAGGGTAATTTAGTTTCCATACTTTCCATAACATAGTTTCATACATCAACAAAATGATTAACCAAAAGAAACACAATTTACCCAAAAGTATTAACCATAAAGACACAGTTTTACCAAAAGGACACAGTTTAACCAAAAGAACTGATTAACCAACAAAACATACTTTCGCTAATGGATCAAGTCCCTTTCCCTCAACCTGCTTTTCCTTTTCCCTTACCAAAACCACCAGAACCACTAGGAGCACCAGGAGCACTAGATTTTGTCCCTTACAACTCCTTGCATTATGACCAATGTTGTTGCACTTTGAACAAGTGACCGACTCAAGGACTCTTGATGCACTATTACCCTTCACTATGTCATCAATTTCATAAGCTGATTTTCCGCGTTTCTTCTTTGGTCTACCTATTGTGACACGATGTTTAGGAGGAACCAAAGTTGTTGGACACACAGACTTTTACCACATGCTTGGGCTCAATTTTGAATGAGTACATCTGTTTCCAAGTTTTTAGCCAATATACCTCATGCACCCAAGTTTTTGGTATTCTGACATCCTTACTATTCTTTCTCATCTCCCATATAGTAGCAAAAACATGTTTGCATGGCATCCCAGTGAGTTCCCATTTCCTGCAGGAGCATGTTTGTTGAACCACATTCACCGCGTACTGGTCCATCCAAGTGCCACTTACCTGATACTTACCATTTCCACAAAAAACAGATCTATAATCTTCTTCCTTTTTTATATTTTACAAAGTCTGCATAACTGTAGGTGTCAAAGGACCAATACATTTCCTAATGGCCTTTTCTACATTCACAATCTTCTTCATTAGATATTCCCTAATGAACTCTAGGCAAGTAATAACTGGTTTATCACGGCCCTCATTCAGTTTTCCATTGAATGTTTCACACAATTTAATAAGAATCACATCAGAATGTGCTCTCCCTGTCTAATCACATCACTTAAAGTCAATACTAAAAAACTACATAAACCAAGAAAACATAAAGAATGTTACTAGAATGAAATGTTATACCAGTGAAATGGGACCTAGACCAGTGTCGAGGTGGTATCTTCTTAAGCCATTCATAACAATCCTTGTTCAAAGTATTTAGCTCTTCCATGCCTTTGTTAAACTGTTGTACATGTGTTGCACTTACACATGTCTATAAGAGGTCTTCGAAAGGTTTACCCCTCCACTGCTTCCTCATCTTATCCCGAATGTGACAAACACGGTAACGATTTTCATCACAAGGAAACAAGGTTGCAATTGCATTTAGAATACCCTAACAATCATACATAGATTTTGTTAGTAAACAATTTAGAAATAAAGTAAAAAATCTATGATTTTAGTACCTTTTGTCTATCTGTTATAAAACTGAAATTAGAATTAGTATTCAAGCCAAGATCCTCCCCAAGACAACTCAAAAACCGAGTCCATGAATTGATGTTCTCTGTTTTAACCACCGCATATGCCAATGGATATGTGCCATTATTACCATCCAGTCCCTGCATTTTTATGATAAATAACAATCATACATAGATTTTTACTTATTTTTATGTATAGCAATAAGTAAAAGAACAAAAATTAAAACTTACCACGGCTGAAAGAATTTGTCTTGGAAATGGATCCTTCATGAAAGCACCATCAAAGCCAAGAAAATCCCTCTTTCCAGATGCGAACCCTTTCTTTAAAGCTCCTAAGCATATGTAAATGCGTCTGAATGTCCTAGTTTCACTGTGTGGATTTCCTTCGCTTTCAACATCAACCCTAACAGTCGTATCTGGGTTACGAGTTTGCAGCTCAACAATATAATCTCTGAGTAAACTATACTAAGTAATGAAATCTCCTTGCACAAGGTTTAGAGCCTCAGATTTTGCCCTAAATGTTTTCATCCAAGAAAGATCTACCTTAAATCTACGTTGTAGGTGTTCTTGCAAAGCCCTAATTGGAATAGTAGGGTTACTTTCAACCTGTTCAACAGTGTTAGAAGAGAGGAATTTATACGTACATGCTTTCACTATTCTAGTTTGAAGACATTTATGGACTTTGTTGTACGTTTTAACTGTCCAGTTGACATCTTTTTTCCATTTACTAGCTAATAAGACCCAAGGACATATTTCTTCTTCATTGTTGACTTTTACATTAGGCCCAAGCTTTGGTATTGTTCCCTTACAAACCCATCTCACTCTATTCTTGTCATTTTTTTTCAAGGGCCAACTCTCTTCTAGTCTCTATGGCATAGAGTTTTACCTTATCCTTAAACTCCTTTGTTGAACCAAATTTTTGAAAAATATATAAGGGTTCAGTAACAAGTGCTTCATCATTCTCATGTGCCCTTTGAATTGCTCTTATTGACTTCTTTCTTTGACCATTAATCCCCTCATCTGATGATGAATCGGATGCTAACAAGTCAGTGTTAATCACCTCTAAAGCTTCATCATTTGTGCCTTCATCAACCACAGTGTTAGACGACCCTCCAACCCATTCCACATCTTTGTCGAAATTCATTTCAAAGTCTTGCATATCCACATTAATATCATCCGATATATTGTCAATGTCCACAAAAAAATCACTATCATCGCTTTCATCTTTGTCACTCTCTAACTCACCAAAATTACCAAAGTAATTAGCATCATTAACCAATTCATTCTCCATATGATCAGTGAGAGTAGCATCATTACCCAAATCATTCTCCATATGATTAGTGAGAGTAGCATCATTACCCAAATCCTTCTCTATATGACCAGTGCTTGTAGGATCATTACCCGATTCTTTCTCCATGTGATCCATGCCATCCTCCAAGTCAACAACAGGTGTCTCATGCCACTCCAAGAACAGTCTCTTTGAACAAGAGAGGTTTAGTAATCTCCGTTATATGAACTTTACTGTGGGTTGGGTACATTAAATAGGTGTGCAAAGTAGTTTTGTCATGCTCTATATATACGTCAATTAACTTATGCTTAGCCACAAAACTCCCCAAATAACGAACATCTTCATCACTAGCTAAAGCGAATAACCCAAAATCTAAATCGCCAAAAGGCCTTTGAAAGTGATAGTAAAGTGGTTTACCTATTGAAGCATACCCTAGGTCTTCCATCATCTCATCAATGTCTTGAACAGAAATGGTATCAATGTCCAGTAAATCAACAAATGTTTGTTTCCCACGAATATACTTCCTTCCAGGAAAGCTTGTAAACTCACCTCCATAGTGCATTCTTATTGAAAACATTGTCGGATGTCCAACTATAGAGGAGAGAAAATCGTTTTTAGCTAAAAAAAAATTAAACCTTTAACGGTCAATATCATTCAAACGAAAGTCAATCAAACATACCATAACTTTGATCAACTTCGATTTCAGCCATTTCACCACAAATGCACCAAGAAACCATTGCAGTTCTTCGTTCTTGCAGCCGTCGCTCCTAGGGTTTTCACGTAAGGATTTTGCACATAGATGTGTCTTTTTTTGGTATACAATTGTGTTGTACAATGTAGAGTATGGTCGTTTAATTGAACGCATCGATTTCTTAAACTAGCGGTAGGATGAATAAGTAAAATGATGGAAATAACCCTCAACGTGCAAGGCACGTGGGGGTTTTAACTCCAAAATCAAACGGAAGGTTAGATGAGGGACCATGCGTGCACTAAACCAAACTATTAAGAATTGGCATGGTTAAAAAATGGAGTTAGGGACTAGGCGCGTAACAAATACCAAACCATAGGGACCATTCGTGTAATTTGTCCTATATATAAACTAAACCGATTAAACCGAAATAACCGACCCAATAACACCTCTATGACACTTCCCACACCCAATTTTAATTCAATTATTAAAAATGTAGTTAAAAAATATAAAACATTAAATTTAAATAAACAGACATATAGTTAAAAAAAAAACTATAAATTGTATAACTACAGAATGGTTATGTTAAATAAATTCTACGACTACAAATGCACATTGTAAAACTAGATGGTTTTGTGAGTAGGGATGGAAATTCCATCCGACCCGGTGGGGAACCCGGTTGACCCGTCCCAATTGGGGACGGGTATTCCCGGCCAAAACGGGTACCGGGTACGGGGCCGGGGATCCCCATTAAGCTAAAACCGGGGATGGGGCCGGGGCCGGGTATAACAATCCCTAACCCGTCCTGCCCCCGTTTATATATATATATATATATATATATATATATATATATATATATATATATATATATATATATATATATATATATATATATAATTCATTGAATTTGAATTAAGTCCACTAAAATGAATTGATCTATATTAGACCATTAGAGATAGAGTCCATATACCAAATTAAGTTCCCAATTTCAAGAGTTCATCAATCGTCATTTTGTTCGTCGATCTGTATACCAAATCGACACTTTTTGTTTTGATAGTTGTAAAACTTTATGATTGATGTAAACAGAATCTGCTTATAGCATATGGTTTTGATCACTTATTAAACTTGGTTTTTTTTTTATAAGTTGAGTTTATTATGTTAATAGAAGATTGGGGATGGGTTGGGATGAGCCGGGGATGGGCCGGGGAAAAGCTCATAATACAAAGGGGAGGGGATTTGATTCCCCACATCCATCGATGATGGGGATGGGAACGAAGTTAGACACTCGGGGATGAGGATAGAGATAGTCAACCCTGCTCCAAACCCGCCCCATTTTCATCTCTATTTGTGAGTTCCATGTAATAGTTTCTGCATTTTAGTCGAGGAATATATTGCATCTGCAAAATTCCTAGAGCAATTTTTTATGATAAGAATTAGAAAGGCATTTACATCTTTTTTTTTTACATACAAGAGATCAAACCCAAGCTTACAAGGTATGTGACTATGTTCAGTTTTTTGCACCAAAAAGAATTCGAAAGTAGGTGTCAACCCCAACTTGTTCCACCTTTTTACCCTATACCAATCTTACGTACCCCAAACACAAATACGCTACAAGATTGTCATGTCTATCAAAATGAACTCAAGACACACGCAACCATGTGAGAATTGAACCAAATCCACGGCACACAGACATAAAACACGTGTACACGAAAACAGTACTATCATCATCGCACGATATACAACCACACAAGGACAAAGTACAATAATCAACGCACGAGGTACTATCGCAAATATATTAAACAATATGCTTCTCAATTCTCATAAAAAAAAGGTCCATAAAAATCCCCCCTAAACATCGCAAAACCCCCAAAAATCAATACAAACTAAACCCAAAAAACTGACTAACAATAATCCCAACCCCTAACGCAATCGCCACTAAAGACGAAATCCACGTCAGCTTTTCCGTAATCCTCGGGATCCGATCCTTCAACGCCTGACTACACGACCCGATAAACACCGTATAACTCCCCATCGCGATAACCGTCCCCACCAAAAACATCCCCAAAAACGCGGCTCCCGCCACGCGGGACGGAAGCGCGAGCGCAGGCAAAACCATCATAAGCGCGTCCGGTTGCAACCCGTGGATAATACCCGTTGCAAACGTCGCAAATCCAATTTTCTTTTTCTTCGTGGGCTCCGGTAAGTCATAAACACTAACATCACATTCTCCGTTTTCCAAAGCGACACATGGCGTGGGGACCGCTGCTTCGGAGGCTTCACGGATTCCCATGGCTCCGATGACTAGAAGGGTAAAACCGACAACTCGCGTGCCCCAAGTGCGTATGATTTCGATATGGAGGCGGTCTTTGAGGAGGAGGAAGAGGAGGCCGAAGATGACCTGCCCGGCATCGTGCCCGCAGCCCCAGAGCGCACCGACAAGTGCGCTCTCGACGCGGGACCGGCCGATTGAGAGCGGGGCGAGGGCGGCGAGGTGGTCGGGACCGGATAAGGTGTGGAGGCAACCGGCGAAGAAACCGGTCCACGCGCTTGATAGGAGCTCGCTTCGGATGAGTGGGTTGGAGCCGGTTTTGGTTGCGGTTTGGAAGGAGGCGAGTGCGGGTGAGATGAAAAGTGGTTGGATTGTGAAGATTAGAGCCGAGAGTAGAATTATTGATCCCGTGATAACAGCCTGAAAATTATTGATAAATGTTAATGGAAAATACAAATCAAGATAACGACTTTACTTTATTAGTAATAAATGCACGAAATACGGAAATAGTAATGTACTTTCATTTATTATAGCATCCTACTTCCATTTTTTTCTATTAGAGAATTGTAATTTAAGTTTTTTATTCTTATTGAAGCATGGTGTTTTGAGAAATCTACCCAATTATATAGCATTGTACTTTTAATGATCTACAAGAAAATAAATTACAATTATTAATTTTTTAGCATATTTTGACAGTTAGATTCAAAAGATGACAAGTACAAGAAAAATGAGATGGCAAAACAGGCAGGAATGGGTATTGGAATCATTGGATAGAGAATAAAATGGGTGTTCATTGGAAGGATCAAAATGGGTCAAGTTGACCTGCCAACACTTTTCATTATCCTTTTTCTTATAAAATCACAGAGTAATCAATAAATCAATATATTACATAGAGTAAATTACACGAATGGTCCCTATGGTTTAGGGTAATTTGCGTGTTTGGTCCCTAACTTATATTTTTAACTCGGAAGGTCCCTACTGTTTGTTTTTGTTACGCATTTGGTCCCTATATTACCTAAAAAACTATTTTGCCCTTGATTTTTTTAATTTATTTAAATGAACACACCCCCAATCTCACCCCTTTCATTTTACTTTATCTATCCTACCATTTTTCCCTATTTAAATAATAATATTTTTAGGTAAGACAGGGACCAAACGCGTAACAAAAGCAAACAGTAGGGACCAAGCGCGTAACAAAAACAAATAATTGGGACTTTCCGAGTTCAAAAAATAAGTTAGGGACCAAACGCGCAAATTACCCCAAACCATAGGGACCATTCGTATAATTTACTCTATTACATATTTTATAACCCAATTTATATTGTTTAGAAGTGACTTTGTGTTTATAACCCATGGTAATTATGAAACTAAACAAACATTTAACCTCGATAAAATGTTTATGAAAGTTTCCACGTGTTATTATTTCAAGTATACTACACTTACATTAGACTCTTAGCATTAACTTGCTATATATATAAGTAGTGAATTTAAATTTCATCAATTTTCAAACTCAAGAAACTAATATGGGGATTCAACACAAGTAAGAAGCAACCATGGTATAATTTGGTAGTTAACAAGATATCAATCTTCAAAACAAATAACTCTCTGTTTGTCACTTTAAAATGGCAACACTACTTGAAAGGAAAAGAAGGGTAAATGCAACAGATAGTAGTTTACTTACATTTATTTGTTTATTATAGCATCCTCATTTCAGTTTTATCTATTATAACATTATGCTATCAACTTATTTCTTGGAGGCATTGTAATTTGAAAAATATATACCCAACTTTAGAAGTGAAAATTGCTTTGTATTTGGATGATATTGCTAGAATTGAGTAGAGCTTTCAAAGTAAAATGTTGAAACAAGGAAATGAAAGTGGAATGTTATAATAGACAAATAAATGAATGTACATTGATATAATGTGTGTAACAACTTCAAAAACTGTTTATTACACTAAAAGCAATGCAATTGAGGCATTTATATGAATAAACTAGTCATACACTTCATTCCTCCCAAAACAAGGGAACACTTTGGAAATTCAAGCATTCATTCTACTTCTGAAACTATAGAATCAAGTAAATGATTTCTGATTTTTTGATTTTATTAGAGCCTAATGTGATATCTATCTAATAATCAACAAAGAATGTGATTCTTATCGTCTTTTACAGTTAATAGGCATGGTTCATTTGACTCTTAAAAAGTCAAATGCTGACTTTTTTATTCTAAAAACACTGCAAATAACCTTTTGAATCATAATTAATTTAAACTCCCAACACTATTGACCTTTTAAATTAAATATTCAACTCCCACTACTAATAGCACTTTTAATTTATAATTCTTTATAGGTCTTTCGGAAATAGTACTTTGGGTCATTTCCTATATAGTATTAGCACTTGTAAATACCCCCCCCCCCCCCTTCCTTTCCGTCTTATTGTTCATGCCACCCATGATAAGACTCCATTTTTGACTTAGAGGCTCAATGATTGTTCTTCTTGGTCTTTATCATATCGACATAAATACTTTTGGCCTTTCAGTAGTTGTCACGGGTTAAACATAATAAACATTCTTTAATCTACAACGAATATGATTCTTATTGATTTTAGAGCTAAAATTAGCAAGCCAAATGCTGAATTCATCATCCTAAAAACAGCGTAAAGACCTGCGTACTTAGAATTTGGGGTACGATTTGGATTAATATCAAGGAATCGGAGAAAATTTCCGATACTATTCCGATTAAAAAGAACCAAAAGGCAAAAAGTAACTTTTCACAGAGAATCACGATTCGAATCTATATTTTACCAATAAAATTCAGATCAAATCAAGCATATAACAAAGCAGATTCAAAACCCTAAATATATAATCCAACAAAATTTAGCATATGTAAGACCCGAACCAACAATTCAAGTTACCAAACATCGTTAAGATAAAGAAATTTTGCGTTCGAGAATAATAATTACCTTCTGTTGATGAGAAAATGTCTGCGACAATTGCTGCAGGAAATGGGGTTTGGGCATAACAGAACCCTTATTTTCCGAAAAAGACAAATCTGTTTCTGGCGTTTTGATGACCGACGATGAAGAATTAAATGACGGATTCTGTTCATGTTTGCAAGAGATTGAGTTGACTCGGAGGGTGTAGTGGGAGAGATTGAAGAGTTTAGTGGTTTGGAATCGGGCGAGTTGCGGAAGAAATGGACGGGGCTTTAGGTAGAGCTGATGCTTCGAAAGGATATGGTGGTTGGGGTTGTGGATAAGCTTTTCCATGGTGGCGCCGCCGTGTCTGCCGTTATCTGAAACGCTCCGTCCGCCGTGCAGACTGTGTGTGTGAGAAATTGTTCCACCGGGTACAGAGATTTGGTGGATTTTAGGATAGAAATCTTGACTGTTCGCCCATTATGTAGACGTGGTATTACCAGCTATATACCTTTTCTTTTTAGGATTTTTAATCAATTAGTTTGAAAAATTATTTGTCAAAACAAAGCTTAAGACTTATTTTTCTCCATTTAATAATATCATTTAATATTTTAGGTTGTAGGTTTGGTTTTGATGATGTATTGTTGAATGGTGGTGGGGTATTATTGATAGTGGGTTTGACTAGTTAAAAACTTGAACTTGATTATATCAATATATACTAATTATCTTGAGCCCAATCTTCGTAAAAATGGTGAGTAAAGAAGAAAGGGTATCCATCCAAAAGCACTAGGAAAACATGGGGAAAAAGTAAGCTAAGTCAATATTGTTTTCAAAGCACTAATTAACAGAAAAATAACTAGGAAATTTACTAAGTTCTCAAACTCTTTCAAATTAATATACATCAAAGCCTCCTTAGCTTTAATCCATTACATTTGAAGTGTTTAGTATTCTCTAAAGAATGTAGTTACCAACCCCGCATGCAAACCTAGCTAAGTTAAGCAAACACGTGCGCTTAACTTGGTCGAGCACGCTAGAAACGATGTTCATGAAATAGAAAAAAGATCTAGGTGCACTTTACACTTTGCACGACGTAGCGTTCGTTGTGATCTGATGAGATTTTATTTTAGTAGGGCTCGGATTGGACTGACTAGGGGTGCGTGTTGACCCCACGTTGACTTTGTAGATAGATACATGGAATATTTTCAGAAGTCTTCAAAATCAGATAAGCATCATGTTTATAATCAAATAAGCTTTGGGTTTTTTAGGGTTTTTTATGTAGTAAAATTGTTAAATATGACACATTATCATAAGGTTGTCGTCGTCATTAGTTTAATTTTTGGGGACCTCTTGTGTTTTCCAAATCAGTATAAATAGGACTTCTCGTATCCCATTTATTCCACACCCAAACAAAATTGAGATCTACTCTCTCTTCTCTTACTATGCATGTACATTGTTCGAGTTTTCGAGTATTAAGTTTATCTGTTTGTTGTTGGAACGAACGATAAATCTCTAATAAATTATAGGTTTTATGTTGAAGCTTACATTCATTTTGTAACATCCCGAGTTTATGGGTGCAAAGTTCAGGGTTCAAAGTGAAAATGTGAATGGTCAACTCGGCGAGTCCATGGGGAGACTCGGCGAGTAGGGTCGTGATTCTGGTCGCGTGTCTAGTGGCTAACTCGGCGAGTTGGTGGCTGGACTCGGCGAGTTGGTGTTGTGTGGAGAAAGCCCTAATCCTAGGGATTTGGCCCTATATAAAGAACATAATACCCTCTCCCCAGCCTCTTTGCTCTCCATTAAAGTCCAGAAACCCTAATATTCATTGTGAGAGAATTAGAAAACATTTGGATCTTGAAGGGGTGTTTGTTGAAGAGATCTTTGAAGACTAAGAGGCTTGAAGCAGGGGGTTTTCAAGGTTTTGACTTATTCTTCTGTTGGAGCCTTCTTTTGAGGTAATGATTCGTTGCTTGAGCTGTTATCCATCTAGATCTATCATTTGTGGGATTTTTGGGTGTATATCTAGTGTTATCTTGAGTTTGGAGGTTAGATCTGAGGTTGCTACCTCAAATCTAGAGTATTGATGATCCAAAAGAGCATAAAGTCCCTGTTCAAGAGCTGTTGATGAAGTCTTTTAGCCCCAAACCTTAGCACAAGAGTGTATTATGCTTAGATCTCCTTGGATTCACGTAAAGTTTGCCACTTTACGTGATGGATGGCTTGTATAAGAGTAGATCTATGGATTTGAGACCCATGCATGGCTTGGAAAGCCTTTGTATGGGTTAAGAGTTAGTAGTACTCGGCGAGTCACTTGGGTGCACTCGGCGAGTTGCATGAAGATAGGCAGAAACTCGGCGAGTTGGAAGAACAATTCGGCGAGTTGGTTGAAGATAGCCTTAAACTCGACGAGTCTGTTCTTGGACTCGGCGAGTCTAGTCTTGAGGTCCTAACCTTTTCTGGTTAAACTGAGAATCGGTGAGTCAAGGGATGACTCAGTGAGTTGAGTAAGGTTTGACTCAGATTTGTGGGACTCGGCGATTCTTGGGGCGACTCGGCGAGTTGAGTCGTGTTATGGGAGTTTCAGAGCATGGGGACTCGACGAGTCAGTGGGTTGATTCGGCGAGTAGAGTCAGTCAGGAGGGTTGGCTTTGACTGAGGACTTTGACTTTGACCAAGAGTTAACCAGTTGACTTCCATGGGTATTTTGGTTGTTATTGGTATTTATTGATTTCGGTGATTCAGGGGTGGAGTTCGTGTCAGTGGTCGGAGCAGCGTGATCTTGTTCTTCAGTCGGCAGTAGCAGGTGAGTCTTCTCACTATACTTTACCTTGAGTGGTAATTAGAGTTATGTGACAGAGTTATTGTATGCTATTTATGTGATGTGTGGCACTGCATTATTTCTATGTGATTTATTATGTGTGTATATTAAAGTTAGGACCGGAAGGTCCACAGAGCTAGGGCCATAGGGTCCACAGAGTTAGGTTTAGAGTTATGTGCCAGTGTAATTGTATGCTATTTATTTTCTAAGATTTATTGTGATATGTGATATCCATGATTCTGAGTTATCAGAGTAATGACCTTTGGGTCCATAGAGTTAGGACCAGAGGGTCCACAGAGATTTGGGACTGGAGGGTCCCACTGTGACACACAGAGTTAGGGCCCAAGGGCCCGCAAAGTTATAGCCTTAAGTGGCTAATATGTGTTAGAGTGGTATTTTGGGGAACTCACTAAGCTTTGTGTTTACAGTGTTTTGTGTGATGTGTTTCAGGTTTCTCAGGTTCATAGGACGGCACCGGCTCGATTGTACACGCCAGGGGAAGCATTGTTTTGAAGATCCTGGTTTATTAATTGATTGAACAAAAATATTTATGTATTGCAACTTAAAAAAATGGGATTTTTATGAAAAGTGTTAAAGAGATAAACCATTTTAATTTTCAAAAATTTGTTTGAAAAGTTGCAGTGTTACAAGTTGGTATCAGAGCCTTGGTTTGAGGGATTCGGATGCACCTTCGGGTAAATCTGAACTCAAACTGAGGAAGTAAGAAAAGTTTTCAAGAAATGATTTTCTAAAAGATGAATAAGAGTTCAAAGAGAAAGTGAAAAAGAGTAGTGTGTACAGTCAGCTAGAGCCCGAACGGTGATTTCCCAAAATACCCTTACTTTTTGTTATGAGATATTTATGATACATTTTATAAGATATTATGCATGCTAGAGACAGGCTAGGTATTTCATATCTTAGGACTAAAGTGGCCTGATTTGTGATGCCTTAGCCTAGGAGTTGCTATTATATATAATGTGCTTTTGAGTATGAGTGAGAGTATTCAGTTGGAATCCTTTTAGGGGATTTGAGTAGAGGAGTAATCTAGGAGAGACGCCTAGATGAGTATTGTGGTGGTTATCGAAGAATACTTAGAACCCGCGAGGGGCAGAGTTGCAGAGTTCGGTGGTACCTTGAGAATGAGCAGAGCAAGCGGAGTTATCATCCAGAGTGAGCTCTATGTATTCTTCGATGCCCGAATGGAGCTTGCTTCGTGCTTTGTGGAACTCTCGATGATGGGAGTCAGCTACCAAGTGAATATGACGATATTCAGGAGGTAGATGACTGGCATCATTAGGAGCTCTTCAGCAGCTGATGGCGGAGAAGTAGGGGTGACCTTAGCTGGCGGAGTAGAGCATTTCGCTGAGGAGCAAGCACGCGTGGCGGAATTAGTGAACGAGAAGGTTGAGCAGCTATTTAGGAGCTCTGGAATGGTCTGGTGGAAAGTATGGGTAGATGTGGCAGGTAGTATGGGCCCGTACTACCGAAAGCAGAGGACCCATACTCAATACAGGGAGTATTCTGAAGGTTCTAAGTAGCAGATTGAGGAGTGATGTCATGGTTCGAGTACCATACATCGTAGCAGATTAAGGAGTGATGTCATGGTTCGAGTACCATACATCGTAGCAGATTGAGGAGTGATGTCATGGTTCGAGTACCATACATCGTAGCAGATTAAGGGGTGATGTCATGGTTCAAGTACCATACATCGTAGTAGATTGAGGAGTGATGTCATGGTTCGAGTACCATACATTGTAGCAGATTAAGAAGAGATGTCAGGGGCTGAGTACCATGGTTCTTAGCAATTGATGCTTGTGATTCTCCGGTTGTCCGACCAGGATTGATTGGTGGAGTTTGGACGCGTGGGGTTTTAGGCCTAAGGGCCATGATCGAGTCCGAAGAGGCACCCCTTAAGAGGGAGGTCGGGAGCATTTCAGAGTGTTATTGGTAAGATGTCAGATGTAGTCGCAAGACTCAGGGATTTGTAGAGAAGGCATTTATGGGGGATTGCGGCCTGAGTGAGCGATCAGTCAATTGAGGAGATGTCACCTTCTGTGACCTGATGGGTGCTATTTATGTTTCTGTGGCAAACAAGAGAAACGTGAGATTTCGGTTTTGGGGTTTAGGAGTAAAACCCTGCGGATTGGAATTTATGACGATTTTCCACCAGAGTATCAGGCAGCATGTCTGCCACGAGGTAAAGATATATCATGAGCAAGTAGCCGGTTGGGACTGAGGTGGTCAAGGACCACGTTGCACCCTATTTGAGTATAGTAGGGTGTGTGGTAGCGGTATCAGTGGGCAATCCAGACGAGTATATTAGGGCGACGGCTCTTCTATCTATGATGGATATTGAGTATGGGAGTGGATTCCCTGTTCTTGTGATGATTCAAGTGTTGGAACTTGTGTTGAGAAGTCGAGGCTGAGGAGTACGATGATTTATTGTTTCAGTCTAAGAGTCGGTGATATTACTAGACAGTTGAGATGTTCGGTATTGGGATGGTATGAGACTTTGAACGACTAGAGCCAGTCGTGATGAGAAGTTCCTAAGGATTTCTTCTGAGATTCAGGGTATTCGAGGTTGCTTGATCTCTTTAAAGGAGATTATCGGGCGTTTCATAGCACCTTCCAAGGGCAGGTGCGATATTGCTAGTGAAATGTAGTCTGTGGGATGGTGTGTGCGTCAATTGGTGATGGTTCGAACCCTAAGTGGGGGAGAACCAGGTATGTTATTGAGGGAACCAGGGATTTGTGCAAGAGAGGTTAAGGGTTGGATACAGAAATCTACGGCTCGAATTCATGAAGCCAGGGTCATTGATGATCAAGGAAAGGAGCAGAGCGAGATAATGCATGTGGTATGTGTCTTAGAAAGGATGGGTGTCTCCTCAGCAGTTGGCAAACGGTCAGGAATCTGGTGGTGGCCAGGGCCGTTTCAAAGGGAAGACTCGTAATGATGGTATGGACGGTTGAGAACTTCTGGATAGAAGATTATTGAGCAGTTAATCCCCGAGCCGGAATGTGTATTCTTGCTTGGATTGAGCAGTAGGGGAAAAGGGTTTCGGAGGATCACCAGCGTGTTCTGAGGCGTTAGCGCTTTCTTTGTATTCCAATTGAGTGTTTGGACACACTGAAGTTGCGCATTGGGTAAAAAGGAGAATTATTTATGAAGATCAGAGGGAACGAAGGGTTGTATCTGTATGGTGCTGGGAGTAGGAGATCAGTGGTTGAGGCAGGACATCGTGATGTCCTGTAATGGTGTTCCGTGGTGACCGGGAATAATGTCCCGATCTCGGAGTTATTTAGAATCTTGAGTTTGAGACGACCAGTGGTGAATTATGTATTTTCAGTTCCAATGAGAGCCCTTCGGGTATTAACATCAAGAGGGATTATTTAAGAAAGGGGATCTCCGCAGAGGTAAGTATTTTTGTTATAACGGTTGCCGAACGAGTCTGTGATGCATATGTGGGACAAGTGTGTGTAGCTATCTATGATAGTCTATGGAGCATGAGTTAGTGGGCGTAGTGTGTCATTGGGATGAGAATGAGAGTATGAGGTGAAGCTACGGGGAGCCGTAGTATTCACTATTCAGAGGGTGTTGTGATGCTACGGGGAGCCGTAGTACTCACAAGTCAGAGAGGGAGTCGTGGTACTATGGGGAGCCGTAGTACTCACTAGTTAGTTGGTGTTGTGGTGCTACGGGGAGCCGTATTACTCACTAGTCAAAGGCTGTCGTGTTATTGCGGGGAGCCATAATACTCACTAGACGGCAAGAGAGTGTGAGGTTGGAGTGTTCCCCGATCAGGGTATGATGCAGAAGAGTTTTAGGCTTGAGTAGCCTCAGTATAGAGTTTTTGGAGCCTAGTGGTTGAACCAAGGGTGGAACTGGAGGTCAGAGTTGAGACGATCCTCGGTTGGATTGTATTTTTCGTATGAGGAAAAAAGAATTTCGTGACTTGTTAGTCACTGAGCCGGGATAGTGGTCACGGGGAGGAAGCTAGTGAGATATTTTGGATCATGTTATAGGTGATCTTTGGAGGTTCAACTGTGGAGTCAGAAACTGACCTGGTGCTCAGTATCGAAGTAGGATATGAGAAATGAGCTAGAGTTTATCATGGTGATGTCTGAGGACACTTCAGAGCGAGCAGACGATTCAGACGCTCGAAGACATGCTTTGGGTATGTGTATTAGATTTCAGAGGGAGTCGGGACACGTATATACTCTTGGCTGAGTTTTCCTATACAACAGCCATCATTCGAGCATTGGTATGTCACCCCTTTGAGCTGTTGTATAGGAGGAGGTGTCGGACCCCCATTTGCTGGGAAGAGGTGGTGCATGCACCCGAGAGTCCTTGCGAGCAGATTCAGAGCATGTGTGATACATGGAGTAGCGGTTACTCTACTAGGGATAGTGTAGAGTGGGGTGTGAGCACCGTGACACTTGTCTGAAGTGGCAAGGTTGACAAGTAAATTTCCTTGGGCAAGGAAAGAGAAAGGTATGTAACTCCGGGAGGAGTGTTGGTTCATGGAAGTGAAAGCCGTAGTGAGAATGGATGATTAAGAGAATGGTGGTTGAACACTATGTCTGTGCTAGTGGTATGGAAGCGCATCCGGGTTGGGTGTCTGTTAAGGTTATGGAAGAATCTCCGGTGGTTTAGGACCAGAGGAGTTCGGAAGAAATGCAAGAATAGAGCCTTGGATTTAAGTATGGTTGTGACTAGGAGGTTATGTATATAGTGGTAATTCATCCTGGGGATGTCGGATGGTATCGTCAGTATGTCGGGTTTTTCCAACCCGAGGATGTAGAGCAGGCTCAGCATGTGTATGCGATTGCAGAGGAGAGCTTAGGAGAATTGTTCAGGATCAGTAGGATGGGTCATCCTGTCAGCACGAAAAGAAAAGAGTTGGATTTGGATTGAAAGAGGGATGAATCCTAGAAGTGAATTCGATAAAGGTTATGCTAATCAAGGAAAGGGATAGCAGTTTGGTATCGGGTCAGAACCCGGTGGTCCGGGGTGATGTCTAGTTGTGTAAGGGTCAAGCGATCATTGTGATTTGGAGCGAGTGAAGTATCATGGAGTGATACTCGGTTGATAAGTGTGGGTATCAGAGGATGAGGCGGTGGTTTGGGCACCGCAGGGGAAGAGTTAGGTTTTGGGTTTCGGTGATAGTGTTTTAAGGAACCTGGTTTGCTTAATGCTAGGTGATGCATTGCGAGAGTAGTTTCTGGATTTGTGTTGCCGCAGGCTTCGAGGACGAAGCCTAATTTAAGTGGGGGAGAATTGTAACATCCCGAGTTCAGGGGAGCAAAGTTCAGGGTTCAAAGTGAAAATGTGAATGGTCAACTCGGCGAGTCCATAGGGAGACTCGGCGAGTAGGGTCGCGATTCTGGTCGCGTGTCTAGTGGCCAACTTGGCGAGTCGGTGGTTGGACTCGGCGAGTTGGTGCTGTGTGGAGAAAACCCTAATCCCAGGGATTTGGCCCTATATAAAGAACATAATACCCTCTCCCAACCTCTTTGCTCTCCCTTGAAGTCCAGAAACCATAATATTCGTTGTGAGAGAATTAGAAAACATTTGGATCTTGAAGGGGTGTTTGTTGAAGAGATCTTTGAAGATTAAGAGTCTTGGAGCAGGGGGCTTTTCAAGGTTTTGACTTATTCTTCTGTTGGAGCCTTCTTTTGAGGTAATGATTCGTTGCTTGAGCTGTTATCCATCTAGATCTATCATTTGTGGGATTTTGGGGTGTATATCTAGTGCTATCTTGAGTTTGGAGGTTAGATCTGAGGTTGCTACCTCAAATCTAGAGTATTGATGATCCAAAAGAGCATAAAGTCCCTGTTCAAGAGCTGTTGATGAAGTCTTTTAGCCCCAAACCTTAGCACAAGAGTGTATTATGCTTAGATCTCCTTGGATTCACGTAAAGTTTGCCACTTTACGTGATAGATGGCTTGTATAAGAGTAGATTTACGGATTTGAGACCCATGCATGGCTTGGAAAGCCTTTGTATGGGTTAAGAGTTAGTAGTACTCGGCGAGTCACATGGGTGCACTCGGCGAGTTGCATGAAGATAGGCAGAAACTCGGCGAGTTGGTTGAAGGTAGCCTTGAACTCGACGAGTCTGTTCTTGGACTCGGCGAGTCTAGTCTTGAGGTCCTAACATTTTCTGGTTAAACTGAGAATCGGTGAGTCAAGGGATGACTCAGTGAGTTGAGTAAGGTTTGACTCAGATTTGTGGGACTCGACGATTCTTGGGGCGACTCGGCGAGTTGAGTCGTGTTATGGGAGTTTCAGAGCATGGGGACTCTGTTGGATTAATGTCTAAGTCCATAACTATATTTGGTATGTACTTGACCCGACCCGGCATGGTCCATTTGGGTTGCACTTCACCGACACAATTTATATGGATAATCTTTTGAGAATAGTATGTTTATGATTAATATTAATATATTATAAGTTCTACTATATTAATATGGAATCATATTATTTAATTAGTATTGATCAAGAATTAATTTATAATTAATTAAGTGATCAAAAAGGAACTAATTAAATATGGACTCTTATATATATGGAATGGGCCAAGTTCATTTAGGTTGGGCTAAGCTTTCATGGATAGTCCATGGAGTGTTTAACCCATGGATCCTAGGAAATGAAAGGTCATGGGTATTAGGGTTTAACCCTAATCCTCCATACTATATAAAGATGTCTTTGGTTGGTGAAATTGGCATTAGTGTGAATACACTAAAGAAGGGCTAGCCAATTTCACTAGAGAGAACCAAGTAATCATATTCTCTAAAGTATTCCAAGGTGTCTTGGTGATTTGTGATTCCACTTGAGGCTTCCACACTATTGGGGCTAAGCTCTTAAAGCTTGAAGACATCAAGCTACATCAAGAGGTATGTATTCTATCTTGTTACATTCATAGTTTTTGTATGCTAGATTAGGATAATACCTTGGATGTTCTTATTTGCATGTATA
Organism: Lactuca serriola; assembly: GCF_051521515.1. Lineage (NCBI taxonomy): Eukaryota > Viridiplantae > Streptophyta > Magnoliopsida > Asterales > Asteraceae > Lactuca > Lactuca serriola. The sequence goes on along the minus strand of NC_136415.1, from coordinate 201,593,905 downwards.
ATAGAGAAAACATAGATCCAAGGTATTTATGGTTGCATGTACACTTAGGAAGTGTTAGAATGCTCAAAACCCAACAGTGGTATCAGAGCCACGGGTTGTTTTCTGTTATATTGATGCAAATATTTTATTTTCAAAGTTGAAAAAAAAAACATGAAGTTTGTCAAATTTTAAGATAATTACTTGTTCTTGTGAAAAACTAATTATTTGTAAAATTTGAATAATTTGCTTTATGAGTTGAATTAGGTCAAATTTAATAAAAGATAAAATAATATGATTATTTTATTAGTTTTAAAAGTTTGATCTAAAGAGTTTTATTTTTTGAAACCTCCATAAGTTATGGATATGAAAAGGTTTTAAAAAAAAATTGATTCAAAGTTTTTTTGGAGTTACAAAATTTCGTGTTAATGTTTTAAAGGATTCCATAACTTAAGAATAAGTTATGGATCACCAAAAGTTTTTTGTGTTACCTTGTTTTATGAGTGAATTTAGATTAATGAATAAAATTATGTGATAGTTGGTTTTAATCCAAATCAATCTAAGAATTGATTCTAAAATGTGTTTTTGTAACTTGTCCTCAAGTTATATGAAAAGTCACATTTAAGAATCATAAAACTCATAAAATTGGCAAAGGTTACAAAAATGAAGAGTCTAGTTCTAATTAAATGGTTTTATGACTCCATAACTTGTCCTCAAGTTATGGAGGACCAAGAGTCTCTTCATTTAATAAAATAAAATAATAAAAAAAAAAAGGTGTAACCTTAATTAATTCCATAAGTTATAAAATAAAGAAAAGTTAATTCTTTTATTAGTTTAAAGTCTTCCATAACTTGTCCTCAAGTTATGGAACTTGAAGAGTTTTTGGATTAAAACTACTTTAAACACATAAGTTATGGAATTAATTAGTTTTGAATAGTTTCAAAACTTGCCCTCAAGTTTTGGAATTTGTAAAGTTTTCACTTATGAATACTTTAATTCCAAGTTAGCCCTTAGAATTTTAAAAGTTAAAATTCAACCCTTATACTTTATAATATTATAAGTTAATAATATATATATGTATAAGAGTAAAGTCAGTCTTACCGCTAGTACGCCTCATTCACGAAGCCGGTCTATAAGGTGGGTATAAGGTTGTTGCCTATAAAATGGCAACTTAATGGGTGTCCACTCTCACCCACCGCTTGCTTGACTGGTGGAGGGTCGTTAGCCGAACGGGTTTGACAGGACTAGAATTCTCCCTTCATTAAAAGTATTAATGATAATACTAAGTAACTAAACTCTTAATAATACCCAATCTTAGTTACTTAGGAAAAATGTGAATAAGGTGCTAACCCATGAAATTACACTTTACACTTTGTCTAAGTCGTTAGTGGAGCGTGTGTGGTTAACCGGCACACTAACTTGGACTTAACAAGGTAGGTAAAGGGTGACTTAATATTTATCATAGTATCGATGGAGCGTGTGTGGTTAACCGGCACATCGATTGAGGGGTAATTTATTAAGGGTACCAAGTGATTTGCATGGTTACTTCACACCTTGTTTTGTGATCCTCGACATCCCAGTCACAAAACCTGAAGGGCACACTCGAGATTGAAACATGCCTTTGAAAAGTTCAATGAATCTCAAAGATCTAGGAGTTTCAAAACCAATTAAAACCTAATAATTCATTTCATTTATCTTGGTGGAAATTGGTGAATCGTCATTCACCTACCTTCAAATATTTTATAGCTTGGATTACGGCATACCTCTTCTAAGTTATAAAATAGTTTGTTGGGTCCTAGCCTTAATATTTCATATTGGGTGTCATATTAAGGACTTTAAATCAACTATCTTGAATATCTCCCAAAAGATGTCTGTAATAGACACCTATGATCTTCCCAAATCTAGTGAAACAAGGTTTCCTAAATGAAGATGATGTCCTTTGGAAATCATACTTCTTTCACCTCCTCCAATTATTCTCCCCAACCCACAAGTTCTTGAAAAGTTTAAGGTCACTCAAGCCCTATTGGCAAGGCAAGGTCTAGGTGTGAACACATCTTGGAGATGTAGTCACATATTGACAAGCCGGGAGAGTTGGGTGTCAAAGTCTTGAGAAAGTTGGTGGTTCAATCACTTTCTAAGTCACATAGTGAGTTCCTTTGGGACACCTATGAAACAGACTATGACAAGACCCTTAATGATCTTATCTATTTGCTAAGATCAACTTCCTAAAACTTTATGGACATTGACAATGATGACATTGGATATCCAGTAAAGCATTCTCTTCCCAATGGAAAGGGATCGGCCATAGTCAACTCGGTTGACCAAATGGTAAAGAGAAAAGCTAAGTATGTGATAGTCTCGTGTACCATTATCAAAGGGTCCATACGTTTATATTGCCAAGGGAAGGGGCATTGGTTGCGAAGCTGCCAAATTTACCTAAGGATGTTAAAGTTAATAAGTTTGACTCTACTTCAGGTAAAGACCACTATCTAACTCTGTTAAGTTTCTATTCTGAGATTCCTGATACATGATGTGACTGGGTCACATGGTGATGTTTTAAGAATCAAAGAAAAGTGAAGAAACTTAAAGAAAGAATATGCTGAATCTGATGGCGTAGATGGATTTCTATCGCATAGTTTGAAGATCGGATTCTTGAGCAACTTCTTAGGAGTTATGAGATATTGCTTAGGAATAGATAACAACAAGTTTTCATATGGATTGTAAGGATAAGTTTTTCCGCAAAGTTTTAAAATAAAACAAAATTTTTTTGGTTTTATTTATTTTAAAATATCCTTACAATGGCTTTTGAGGAAAAATTGTTGCTTATATGATTCCATTAAGAGCAAGAGTGGAAATATGAAATTGATTCTTTCATTTGTGGTAATGTCTAGATTTACCAAATAAGGAAAGATTCTCATCACCCAAGTTTCAATTGGACCGGAACTTGGAATCATGCAAGTTGTATAGCATGATGAATGAGAACTTTCAAGTTTTGGAAAATTAAGACTAATTACTCGGCCACATGGATGTGTGAGTCAAGTAAAGGACTAAGGGATTGAGTACACATTCTTGTGCACTGATTAAGTCCACCACAAAAGATTGATAAGACTATTCGTCATAGTTTACTAAAGCTTAGTAAATATGATTATACTTACAAGCTTAATTGTAACTCTGAGACATTGGAAAAGGTTCCAATGTATGGCAGGGCGAATAAGAAGAATCAAATTAGGCAGAAGGATAAAAGTTTCTCATATCTGAAAAGATGGGAGAGTACTTTAGTATCAGTTTTGTGATCATCTTAATGATTAAGAAACCATATCAAAATTAGTTCTCTAAGGAAATCTTAGTGCATTCTTATGACTAAGAAGAGGAACTTGAATTGTTGAAATGGTTAAATCAAGAAGATGAGTCATACTTCGTTCCAATACAAGTCTTAGAGTCATACTCCAAGATTGTCATTTGAGTGATATGTCTTAAAGAAGGTTTAAAACACTTGTCAAATGTAAGAGTAAAAGTTTTCTACTCTTGTAAATTTGAAATTGGTAAGTTGTGATGTTTTGGATAAAACAAAGACCAACTTAGGCCAATTGGGTAAAGTGTTTTTCTTGATTAGAATCCGCACTATCTCTTGGATGTTTGACAAGGGAGTCTTATATGTCAAGAGGACAGTGGGAGTCTTAAAGGTCTTGAAAGTCTCAAGAAATAATCAAGAATAAAACCTGAAATTCTTCACTAGCACACGACTTGAGGTTTATAACCTATCGTGTTGACATATCTGTGCCCATTCCAGTTAACGTTGGCTTTGCATATGAGTTCTTAGAGTTCTCAGTTTGTTGCATAACAACTTGGAAGCAATGGCAGGCCCTTGAGCTGCCAGGTGGCAAGAAGTTAAGATTGAGTTCAATCCATATGGTTTTGGATTTGTCATTATCTTTGTCTTGTGATTATGGTTTGACAAATTCATATGGGTAGGAACTCATACACCATATAAATCTAAGTGTCATAAGGTTTCTCTCCGATTCATGAAAATGATGGTGAGGAAACGCTTTCACTAAGTAGATTTTACGAAGATATCAATTGTGTTATTTGCATTTTCAAAAGTCGTTAGTGGAGCGCGTGTGGTTAACCGGCACACTAACATGGACTTGTGAGAAATGGCAAATGCCTAAGAAATTGAGACTATGATTACGGTATCCCTTTTCATGGTTCTTGAAATTGCTTAGACACACAAGTGAGCTATCTACGGAAAGGGTGTATGAATCTAAATTTCAGACTGTCCAGCAGATTTCTGAGTACATGTCAAAGCTAGTGGGAGCATAAGTGTTATGCTAATAATCATCATGTTAGTGGGAGCATGATAATTATGATAAGTATTGCAAGTTAGCAATGTTAATTATAGAAAACAAAAGTTTCAATTGGGAAAAGTTGTTTTGCTATAATTAAGGGAGAGGAAATTATGCTTCATCTCAAATCTATAAGCTTAGATCGTGAGGTTTTAATCATTTAGTCAAGGATATATATGAATTTCATGTTGGAATGGCTCAACATAAGGAAATTCTGTATATGGGTCCATTATTTGCGTTCTAAAATTCGATTATGATTATGGCATCCCTTTTCATAATCTGAATTATGAGAACTTGGCAAATTGAAATGGAAATATTATAGCAAAAGACTGGTTTAGTCTTTATGTAAGACATCATGAATCATGTCCCATATGCTTCGGATATAGGATCGATTACATGTGCTATATTCATCCGTTCTAAAATTTTCCAAATGCCTGGGGCATTAAGAAGGGAAAAGGTTTAGAACTGGATATGACTAAAAGGATTAAACAATTGTCGAGGACAATCTAAGGTTTACCAAAGATTGGTTACTCAAGGACAATTGGAAGTATAGTGATAATTCTGGAAGGACCATATTGACATAATCTGTAAGCAGGCAACTCTTGTTCAGAAGTGATAGTCAAAATGGAATCTGGAAATGTTTCAATGTTAGAATTTTCAATCTGTGTAAGATTAAGGAAACTTAATGCAAGAAGGATATTTCCAAGGAGTTGATCTCCTTTGGAATACTCTGTAATGATAGTTGCCAAGTCTTTGTGACTTTGTGCATAATCGTTACAAGAGGATCAATGCATATAAGTTTAGAATCTAACAGATTTCTGTAAATGGCATGAATTTGGAATTCTTGCATTTGCAGTAAGGATTTGGGAGTGTGAAAAGAGAATCATTGAAGTTATGTTCAATTGATCTAGTTCACAAAGTAAAGATCATAGACAAACATAGTATGCATACTTGGTGTATGGCATGACTAGTGTTTAGAAAACATAGTGTGCATGCTTGGAGCATGGTACAACTATTGTTTTAAATTCAAGAATAAAGTTGATAGCTGAAACAGTATACAATGAATAATGTGTAATCATATGGTGATAAATAAAAGGTGTTTTATTTATGTTCAAAGGGTTGATACCATATTGGATTCAATTATTATTGTGTTTCATTTTGCATGTTTTGACTTCCCGAATAAACTAGGTTATTCTTCCGGAATGACTAAGTTATTCAAACCATCCACAGTCGGTCATATGTTGGAAGTAGATATGAATTAAGACTGTCATGGGTTGGCTTGTAGAGGTCTAAGGTGTTGGACAAAGGGCTACAACACTCATGAGTGCTCATAAGTTCTGAGTATTGGATTCAACCCGCACTCATTGGAATCACTTCATGGATTTTATCACGAGTGATCATGAGACGATAATATCTTATATTCTTCAAACCTAGAGATATGAGTTGTTACTATGAGTTGGTTGTACATTGATTGCACGAAAACGCATTTGGTAACTCGGTGCTATAAAACGTGCCTTTGTGTATGATTCAACAAGTAGTAGAACAAGCCATATGAGTCGAAGTTTATCCATTCCTTTTACCTTCGGGATAAAAGCGATATCTGTGGGCCCCTCGATGATTTGATGATGACAAATGGAAGTGCTCGGCCGGGCCAGGACTGATTTGATTTGTTCAATTAGTCAGTCATCATAAATCGGAAATCGGGAAACAACAAATGGACAGAGAGAATGATTATAATCCATGTCTCAGTCCATATGATATCTAGAATGGAGGAATATATGATCCCTTATCTAATGGACAAGTTCGTTGACAAGATCAGAGTTCGACAACAGCTTTAAGAGCTACGATTGCCAGTTAGGTTTGAAGTCATACGCAATAATAGTTTTAGACTTATCCAAGTGGGAGACTGTTGGATTAATGTCTAAGTCCATAACTATATTTGGTATGTACTTGACCCGACCCGGCATGGTCCATTTGGGTTGCACTTCACCGACACAATTTATATGGATAATCTTTTGAGAATAGTATGTTTATGATTAATATTAATATATTATAAGTTCTACTATATTAATATGGAATCATATTATTTAATTAGTATTGATCAAGAATTAATTTATAATTAATTAAGTGATCAAAAGGAACTAATTAAATATGGACTCTTATATATATGGAATGGGCCAAGTTCATTTAGGTTGGGCTAAGCTTTCATGGATAGTCCATGGAGTGTTTAACCCATGGATCCTAGGAAATGAAAGGTCATGGGTATTAGGGTTTAACCCTAATCCTCCATACTATATAAAGATGTCTTTGGTTGGTGAAATTGGCACTAGTGTGAATACACTAAAGAAGGGCTAGCCAATTTCACTAGAGAGAACCAAGTAATCATATTCTCTAAAGTATTCCAAGGTGTCTTGGTGATTTGTGATTCCACTTGAGGCTTCCACACTATTGGGGCTAAGCTCTTAAATCTTGAAGACATCAAGCTACATCAAGAGGTATGTATTCTATCTTGTTACATTCATAGTTTTTGTATGCTAGATTAGGATAATACCTTGGATGTTCTTATTTGCATGTATAATAGAGAAAACATAGATCCAAGGTATTTATGGTTGCATGTACACTTAGGAAGTGTTAGAATGCTCAAAACCCAACAGACTCGACGAGTCAGTGGGTTGACTCAGCGAGTAGAGTCAGTCAGGAGGGTTGGCTTTGACTGAGGACTTTGACTTTGACCAAGAGTTGACCAGTTGACTTCCATGGGTATTTTGGTTGTTATTGGTATTTATTGATTTCGGTGATTCAGTGGTGGAGTTCGTGTCGGTGGTCGGAGCAGCGTGATCTTGTTCTTCAGTCGACAGTAGCAGGTGAGTCTTCTCACTATACTTTACCTTGAGTGGTAATTAGAGTTATGTGACAGAGTTATTGTATGCTATTTATGTGATGTGTGGCACTGCATTATTTCTATGTGATTTATTCTGTGTGTATATTAAAGTTAGGACCGGAAGGTCCACAGAGTTAGGGTCACAGGGTCCACAGAGTTAGGTTTAGAGTTATGTGCCAGTGTAATTGTATGCTATTTATTTTCTAAGATTTATTGTGATATGTGATATCCATGATTCTGAGTTATCAGAGTAATGACCTTTGGGTCCACAGAGTTAGGACCAGAGGGTCCACAGAGAGTTGGGACTGGAGGGTCCCACTGTGACACACAGAGTTAGGGCCCAAGGGCCCGCAAAGTTACAGCCTTAAGTGGCTAATATGTGTTAGAGTGGTATTTTGGGGAACTCACTAAGCTTCGTGCTTACAGTGTTTTGTGTGATGTGTTTCAGGTTTCTCAGGTTCACGGGACGGTACCGGTTCGATTGTACACACCATGGAAGCATTGTTTTGAAGATCTTGGTTTATTAATTGATTGAACAAAAGATTTATGTATTGCAACTTAAACAAATGGGATTTTTATGAAAAGTGTTAAAGAGATAAACCATTTTAATTTTCAAAAATTTGTTTGAAAAATTGCGGTGTTACACATTTAGCAATATAAAAACCTTTAAAGACATGAGTCATTCCATGTAGTCTCAACCGTACAAGAATCATCGATCTTCAGGTTGTCTCATATTTTAATTTTTCAGACAATGAGTCAATCTTCTTCTACCTTTCTATGATCATATTTGATTGCGAATGATGAATCTGATTTCTAAGAAAACTTGGTAATTAAGTAATAATAATTTGATTTATTATTTGCGATAATTCGACATATAATCTTTAATATTGATTGTCGTATTGTTTGTATTCGATAATACTTACGATTTGATATTAGTTCACAATACGAACCGTCAGATTGTTTGTCTATCAAGTTTGAAATACAACATTGTGCCTAAAACTTTGATTGTTCATCACGAATTATCCTACATTGAAATTTCTTGTTAACCCATACATATAAGAGGAATATCAATAGAAAATGACCTTACACAGATACATAAACAATCAATATTCTATTTTCCTATACTTACTTCTAAAAATAAAATATTTTTATTGGAAACATTACAAAATTTAAAGAAATAAAAATAAATAAATATTTAAGAAATAAATGTAATATTATTAATATTTGAAAAGAATGCTTATATCAATTTCCCATAAGGGTAAATGGTTCGAAAGTCACTATATTATTTGTTTTTTTTTTCAATTTTTACACTCTGTTACTTTTTTCCAAATAAAACATATTTTTTTTTTATTTTTTCAAAATCGAACACCACTTTATCAATTATTTTTTAATATTGACCATCTTACTGGAACCTTTCTATTGCCAATAATTTTGACACTCTTATTCTTCGAGTTTGATACTTTATAATTTTTTTTTCAAATGCAATATGTGCATACCGTTGATCATCTTCATCAAGTAACGACACTCCTAGATAAGGTTGTTCATTATTTGGATAAAACTGAATTGTCCAATGGTCCACTTTGGATCGGACTATTTGTTTCGGACATTCGGATTTTTTGATTGAATTTCAGCAAAACCGAATTACTACTTTGGATTTTGGGTTGGTTTTCGTTTATAAAATAAAAACCAAATAGTCCAAAAAAATCAAATAAAAACATATAATTTATTTATTTTTAATATGTAACACCGTAAATTTTCAAAATAAATTTTCGCAATTATAAAAACATTTCTCATTTTATTTCATAAAACATTAAGTTTAAAATTCCAATTCGTATCATACAAATCCCAAGATCACATAAATATATATCAAAAGTCTCCTGCGTGTGTACAGATCAAACCGGCGCCTTCCCACGGTCATCGCTAGTACCTGAAACAACAACACTAACACTGTAAGCACGAAGCTTAGTGAGTTCCCCAAAATACCACACATAAAACACATATTAGCCACTCGAGGCTATAACTCTATGGGTCCGTGCACCCAAACTCTGTGAACCCTCAGGTTCTAACTCTAGGAACCTTCCGGTTCCAACTCTGTAAACATGCACAACATAATCACATAGAAATAATGCAGTACAACATATAGCATACATAACATACAAATACTCTGTCACATAACTCTGGTTACCTACTCAAGGTAAAGTATAGTGAGAAGACTCACCTCGCGTATCTCGGTATCTCACGAATCCTGGAAATCCCTCGTGCTCGATCCTCCGAGCTCTAATCCTCCTATAACATCATATGTCTCTAATTAACACTTTTTATCTCTAAGGTTGACTATCCCTAAGAAGTCAACACAGGTCAACTCTGGTCAACGGTCAACGGTCAACTTTGACCGGACTCGGCGAGTGCACTAAGGCGACTCGGCGAGTCTAAACGTTTTCACCAACTCTCTAGGATTCCCTTTTTACACGTCGAGTACTCCCCCTGACTCGACGAGTTCCATCTGGCAGAATCGCGGGGCCACCCCGACTCAACTCGCCGAGTCCCAAGAACAACTCGGCGAGTCCCAGCTCGAGTCAGTCCACTTGACCACCCTCCCTAACTCGCCCTGACTCACTGAGTCAATCCATGACTCGACTGGACCACTCACTGGCCGATCTAAGGGCAATCTTCAAGCTACTCGCTGAGTCTGCTCATCGGACTCGGCGAGTCCATGCCATGCAATCACTCAAACTCGCTTCTAAGGTCAGATCTGTTCCATCAATTCATAGATCTGGCCTTCCTAGACTGATTCACCACGTAAAGCCCCTAACTTGGTGAACATACAACCTCTATATGACCATATATGAAGAATTATCAACAAATGCCACAACTCAAGGTCATAACCTCCATTGTTCTTCATAAAGCTTGATGAATGAGGCTCTCTGGACCTCTATGGATCCAGATCCAAGCCTCATCACTAGCAAGGGACTATTTGGCCATCAAATCAACCCAACAAAGGCCACATGAAACCCTAAATCCAATTATACTTCACAAAACAGAAGATGAGCCGAAATCATACCTCTAGATCGATGATCTAAGCTTCAAATCCACAGTATAGCAACCTCCTTTGCTTCCTCTTGGCTAGAACCTCCCTCTTCTTTGCTAAACAACACACAAAGGTCAAGAAATGCTTCCTTTCTCTCTCAAAACGTTCAAGCACTCTAGGGTTTCTCTCTATGGACTGCTGAGCACAAATGACGGCCATAAGGCCCTTTAAATAGGTCCCAAACCCGAGAAATTAGGGTTTCATTAAACAGCGCGGACTCGCCGAGTCCAGGCGAATCCCGCGTCCAGAATCGCGATCCTACTCGGCGAGTCTGGGCTCCAACTCGCCGAGTCCCCTCTCAAAACACCAAAATCATAAACATAAAAAGATACCTGGAAATCTGGGCTGTTACAACTCTCCCCCACTAGAACTAGACTTCGCCCTCGAAGTCTCGCTCTGAAAATAGCTCCGGATGCTGCTCACGCATCTCACGCTCCGACTCCCAGGTCATCTCCGATCCCTTCCGGTGTTGCCACTGAACCAACACCAGAGGTACCTCCTTGTTCCTCAGAACCTTGATCTTCCGATCTTTGATGGCCACTGGTCTCTCGGCATAATTCAGGCTCGCATCCACCTGAATATCCTCTAATGGAACCACTGCCGACTCATCGGCTATACACTTCCTTAATTGCGACACATGAAAAGTGTCGTGGATCTGCCCCAACTCTGATGGCAACTCCAAACGATAGGCTACCCGGCCTACCCTCGCAATCACATGAAATGGCCCGATATACCGGGGCCCCAACTTGCCCCTCTTCCTGAATCGAATCACTCCTTTCCAAGGAGAGACCTTCAGGAGAACGAAGTCGCCGACCTGAAACTCAAGCTCGGACCGGCGTCTGTCTACATAACTCTTCTGTCGGCTCTGGGCGGTCAATAACCTCTGTCTGACCTGCTGAATCTGCTCTGTCGTCTGAAGCACGATCTCTGTACTGCCCATCACTCTCTGTCCAACCTCTCCCCAACAAATGGGGGTCCGACACCTCCTCCCATACAACAGCTCAAAGGGTGGCATACCAATGCTCGAATGATGGCTGTTGTTGTAGGAAAACTCTGCCAAGGGCAAATACGCATCCCAGCTACCACCGAAATCTAACACACATGCTCGAAGCATGTCCTCAAGCGTCTGAATCGTCCGCTCACTCTGGCCGTCTGTCTGGGGATGATATGCGGTACTAAAATGCAATCTAGTACCCAACTCCTCATGAAATTTCTTCCATAATCTGGAAGTGAAACGCACATCACGGTCCGAAACAATCGAGATCGGCACCCCATGCCGAGATACCACTTCTCTCACATATACCTCCGCCAACTTCTCCGCTGAAGAACTCTCACTGATGGCAAGGAAGTGAGCGCTCTTCGTCAACCTGTCCACAATCACCCAAATTGCATCAACTCCTCTGGCAGTCCTCGGCAATTTGGTGATGAAATCCATAGTGATCTATTCCCACTTCCACTCGGGAACCTCCAATGGCTGCAACTTGCCATGCGGTCTCTGGTGCTCGGCCTTAACCCTGCGGCAGGTCAAGCACCTCTCAACAAACCAGGCAACGTCCTTCTTCATACAGGGCCACCAATACTCTTTCCTCAAATCCAAATACATCTTCGTGGCCCCCGGATGGATCGAAAATTTCGACCGATGAGCCTCTTCCATCAAAGTAGTACGCGTACCACCCACAAACGGTACCCAAATCCGACCCTGAAAAGTCATAAGCCCTCGACCATCCGTAACGAACTCTGAAACCAAACCTACGACCCGTTCCCTCTTCTGCATCTCCGGTTGCACAGCCTCGGCCTGTGCCCCACGAATGACATCCAGTACCGGAGCTATCACGGTCAATCTCAAACATACATCTCGCATTGGAGTGCTCTCTGCCCTGCGGCTCAACGCATCGGCTACCACATTAGCCTTGCCTGGGTGGTACAGGATCTCACAATCATAATCCTTGACCACATCCAACCACCTCCTCTGACGCATATTTAGGTTAGGCTAATCCATCAAGTACTTCAAACTCTTATGGTCCGTGTATATCGTACACCGAACCCTATACAAGTAGTGACGCCAAATCTTGAGAGCGAACACTACTGCCCCCAACTCTAGATCATGCGTGGGATATCTCGTCTCATGAGGCTTCAGCTGCCTCGATGCATATGCTATCACATGCCCTCTCTGCATTAGCACCGCACCCAGCCCCAAAGTTGATGCATCACAATATACTACAAAATCCTCCATCCCTTCCGGGAGAGCTAATACCGGGGCTTCGCACAACCTTTGGCGAAGTGTCTCAAAGGAGGTCTGCTGCTCGGGACCACATGAGAATGCAACACCCTTTCGGGTCAATCTGGTGAGTGGCACTGCGATCTTGGAGAAATCCTTGATAAATCTCCGATAATACCCTGCCAACCCAAGGAAACTCCTGATCTCGGAGGGTGACTTTGGCACCTCCCAACTCATCACTGCCTCAACCTTGGCCGGGTCGACCAATATCCCTTCCTGATTAACAAGATGTCCTAGGAACTGGACCTCCCGCAACCAGAAATCACACTTGGAGAACTTTGCATAAAGCTTCTCCGATCTCAAAACCCCAAGGACCTCCCTCAAATGTTCCTCATGCTGCTCTCTAGATCTCGAATACACCAGAATGTCATCGATAAATACAATCACCGACCGATCCAACATCGGCCTGCATACCCTGTTCATGAGATCCATGAACACAGCCGGGGCATTAGTGAGCCCAAAAGGCATCACCACAAACTCATAATGCCCATACCGCGTCCTGAACGCTGTCTTCTGGACGTCCTCATCCCGCACTCTCACCAGATGATATCTCGACCTCAAATCGATCTTGGAGAACCAAGATGCTCCCTGCAACTGATCGAATAAATCGTCGATCCTCGGTAACGGGTAACGGTTCTTGACCGTCAGCTTGTTCAACTCCCGGTAGTCAATGCACATCCGGTGTGAACCATCCTTCTTCTTGACGAACAGGATAGGCGCTCCCCACGGTGAGCTGCTCGGCCGAATAAACCCCTTCCCCAGCAGCTCCTGAAGCTGCGAGGATAACTCTTGCATCTCTGGAGGTGCAAGACGATAAGGCACCTTAGCGATAGGCGCGGCCCCCGGAACCAAATCAATACTGAACTCCACTTGCCTCACAGGAGGCACACCCGGTAACTCCTCGGGAAAAACATCTGGAAACTCACGCACCACCGGAACCTCCTCAACTGAACTCGGTCTCTCGGAAGCCACCCGCATATCCATCACATACGCCACAAAACCCTTACAGCCCTGCTGTAGACACTGCCTCGCCCTAGCGGCCGAACAAAAAGCTGATCCTGAACGTGTACTCTCGCCGTACACTGAAAGAACTTCCCCACTAGGGTCTCGTATGGTTACCAGCTGACGCTCACAGTCGATAACTGCGCCGAATCGGCTCAACCATTCCATGCCCACAATGACACAGACATCACCCATCGCAATAGGAATCAGATCAATCGGAAACTCAACCCCGAAAATCTCTAACACACATCCCCGGAGAACCTCCGTGGCACAAATCACTCTATCGTCAGCTATGGAAACTCTCAGAGGCCGACTCAATGCCTCACGACTAACACTGATATGCTGACTAAAGGCCAAAGATACAAAAGACTGACTCGCACCCGAGTCAAATAACACTAAAGCAGGTACAGAGTTCACAAGAAAAGTACCTACGCATAACATAATATAAGCATAATATCTCAACATCAAAATAAATACATGAAAGGAAACATACCAGCCACAACATCGGGCGCAGCGCGGACCTCTTCCGCAGTCAGCTGGAAGGCTCTCCCTCGAGCTCTCGGCGCCTCGGCCTTCACAGGCCGACTCTCTGTAGCTCTGATGGCGGTAGGAGCAGATCCCTGAGATGCTCCGCGCAGCGGTGGACACTCCGCCTTTCGGTGTCCGGTCTGATTGCAGTGGAAGCACAATGCAAACCCCTTGGGGCAATCCTTGGCCATATGCCCCTCCTTGCCACATTTGTAGCAAGATCCCGCTCGGCAGACTCCATCATGACCCTTGCCGCACTTCCCACAAGTGCGGCCCTTCTGGCTCCCTGGTTTGGGATCAGCGGGCTTGGCCCGCTTGGCTGCCGGCTGAGACTGTGCCGGTCGCCGATCCCTCCCTTGAGACTCCGCCTCCTCCCTGGCCTGAGTCTCAAGCTCAATCTCCCTCTTCCGGGCATTTGCCTGAAGCTCAGCAAATGTCCGGTACGAGGAGTTCGCAGCGAACTCCCGAATATCCCGCCTCAAAATACTCAAGTAGCGGCTCATACGTGCCTGCTCAGTGGACACGTGCTCAGGGCAGAACATCGCCCTCTCATGGAACATCCTCGTGATCGCTGTAACTGACTCAGTACCCTGCTTGAGGGTCAGAAACTCCTGTGCCAAACGCTCCCTCTCCACCTGGGGAACGTACTTATCTCAGAACATGACAGTGAACCTCTCCCAGGTCACTGCCGCAAGCTCAGCAGGCGTATAATGCGCCGTCACAAACTTCCACCAGTCCTTTGCTCCCGAGCAAAGCTGGTTCAACATGAACCGGACCTTCAAATGCTCAGGAGAAGAGCAAGTGAAGAAACACCCCTCAATATCAGATATCCACCTCATAGCTGCCACCGGATCCTGAGTCCCATCAAACTCTGGTGGTTTGGTGCTGCTAAACTCCCGAAACAGCAGCGCATCACCACCCTGCGGCCTCGCAGCAGCAATCGCTGCGGTAGCCGCTGCAACAGCAGCCTCAGAAAGAGCGGCATAACGCTCATCAAACGTCTCAATCAGTGTGGTATTTATAGACCCAAACATCTCCGGTATCTCTGCCCTGATGGCCGCAGCCACCTCCTCCTGGATGATCCGGTGGATCTCCTCCTCACTGGTACCACTGCCCTCGGGCATCAAACGTGTCCTCACCATGATCTACCTCTGAAATACAACATACGATAAATCAGAATCCACACGAGCATACTCACACTCGTTAACTCTTCCTCCTTGATTCTTGGTATTCCAAAGATTCTTACTTGGGCCGCACACCGTTCCGGTGCTTTCAGTAGTACGGGCCCAATACTACTGTCTGCACCGCACCAGAATACACCCCAAGTCCTCCTCTTCGGATCCCAAGTCCCAAGTACTCTATCATGCGTAGACCACTCTCTAATAGATCTCTCATAAGCCCCTCGCTGCTACCTACTCACTCTCAAGCATCTCATAGCAGCTCACCTCTCCCTGGCTAAGGCATCACAAATCAGGCCACTCTAGTCCTAATAGCAATACCTAGCCTACTCTAGCATGCAGATACATCATATCACTATCAATATCACATAACACATAATATAAAGGTATTTTAGGAAATCACCGTTCGGGCGCTGACTGATCGTACACACATCTCTTGCTCTGCGTTTTTTGTTTTTTTTAAAATCTTTTACTCTTTTTAAAAATACAACTCAAATCCTCAGTTTGAGTTCAAATACGCCCGAAGGTGTACTCGAATCCCTCAAACCAAGGCTCTGATACCAACTTGTAACACCGTGAATTTTCAAAATAATTTTTCGCAATTATAAAAACATTTCTCATTTTATTTCATAAAACATTAAGTTTAAAATTCCAATTCGTATCATACAAATCCCAAGATCACATAAATATATATCAAAAGTCCCCTGCGTGTGTACAGATCAAACCGGCGCCTTCCCACGGTCATCGCTAGTACCTGAAACAACAACACTAACACTGTAAGCACGAAGCTTAGTGAGTTCCCCAAAATACCACACATAAAACACATATTAGCCACTCGAGGCTATAACTCTATGGGTCCGTGCACCCAAACTCTGTGAACCCTCAGGTTCTAACTCTAGGAACCTTCCGGTTCCAACTCTGTAAACATGCACAGCATAATCACATAGAAATAATGCAGTACAGCATATAGCATACATAACATACAAATACTCTGTCACATAACTCTGGTTACCTACTCAAGGTAAAGTATAGTGAGAAGACTCACCTCGCGTATCTCGGTATCTCACGAATCCTGGAAATCCCTCGTGCTCGATCCTCCGAGCTCTAATCCTCCTATAACATCATATGTCTCTAATTAACACTTTTTATCTCTAAGGTTGACTATCCCTAAGAAGTCAACACAGGTCAACTCTGGTCAACGGTCAACGGTCAACTTTGACCGGACTCGGCGAGTGCACTAAGGCGACTCGGCGAGTCTAAACGTTTTCACCAACTCTCTAGGATTCCCTTTTTACACGTCGAGTACTCCCCCTGACTCGACGAGTTCCATCTGGCAGAATCGCGGGGCCACCCCGACTCAACTCGCCGAGTCCCAAGAACAACTCGACGAGTCCCAGCTCGAGTCAGTCCACTTGACCACCCTCCCTAACTCGCCCTGACTCACTGAGTCAATCCATGACTCGACTGGACCACTCACTGGCCGATCTAAGGGCAATCTTCAAGCTACTCGCCGAGTCTGCTCATCGGACTCGGCGAGTCCATGCCATGCAATCACTCAAACTCGCTTCTAAGGTCAGATCTGTTCCATCAATTCATAGATCTGGCCTTCCTAGACTGATTCACCACGTAAAGCCCCTAACTTGGTGAACATACAACCTCTATATGACCATATATGAAGAATTATCAACAAATGCCACAACTCAAGGTCATAACCTCCATTGTTCTTCATAAAGCTTGATGAATGAGGCTCTATGGACCTCTATGGATCCAGATCCAAGCCTCATCACTAGCAAGGGACTATTTGGCCATCAAATCAACCCAACAAAGGCCACATGAAACCCTAAATCCAATTATACTTCACAAAACAGAAGATGAGCCGAAATCATACCTCAAGATCGATGATCTAAGCTTCAAATCCACAGTATAGCAACCTCCTTTGCTTCCTCTTGGCTAGAACCTCCCTCTTCTTTGCTAAACAACACACAAAGGTCAAGAAATGCTTCCTTTCTCTCTCAAAACGTTCAAGCACTCTAGGGTTTCTCTCTATGGACTGCTGAGCACAAATGACGGCCATAAGGCCCTTTAAATAGGTCCCAAACCCGAGAAATTAGGGTTTCATTAAACAGCGCGGACTCGCCGAGTCCATATCTTGGACTCGCCGAGTCCAGGCGAATCCCGCGTCCAGAATCACGATCCTACTCGGCGAGTCTGGGCTCCAACTCGCCGAGTCCCCTCTCAAAACACCAAAATCATAAACATAAAAAGATACCTGGAAATCCGGGCTGTTACATAATATATATCGATAATAATTTATTAGTTTAGTGATTTCGTTTTCAAAAAGTTTCACCTAATAAAAAAAATTAGTATACAATTTTTTCTCAAAAGTTTTTTTATCAATAAAATATTACTATAATATATTTTTAGTAGTTGTTAATAAATTTTAAACTATAACTTAATAATTTTTTTTGTTTCTTCTATAATGCTGGCTAATATTCTAATTATATATGTTTTAAAATGTTCCGATTTTTAAAATCCGAATTACAAAAACTGATCCGACCGAATTGTACGTTGGTTGGATCGAATCAGATTTCAATTTAGTTTAGATTATTTGGATCTATCTTTTGAAAAACGAAATCAATTTGAATTCACTCAATTGAATTGGATCAAACCGATCCATCCAAACGAACACTTCTACTCCTAGAGGTTGTCACAATGGTTGGGTTGGAATTTCATTACTTGTGATTCTTTTGGGTTTTTCATCTAGATATGCTCTTTTAACTACACAAAACAATCTTTTTTAGTGACCACCTAAAATTTGGTATTACATATATTAAGTCATCATTGAATTTTGATAATACTACACGTTTATTGACCGATACTACGAGTATCGCTATTTACCGGTCACTAACCGTTTCAATTTGTTTAATATATATAACAAATATTAGTGAGTGAAAACATGGTTATTGTGTTGGAGGCCTAACAACTAAACATAATGGTCACTACATTGAAGGTTTAGTACCAAAAATAATGATTACAACTACTTGTCGTTATTCGAATACCCTAAACATCAAATGGAAACACTATGACGACACAATATACTCACTAAATTACAAATTGAAAGAAAAATTAAGGACCATAAAATATTCTCTCTCTCTCTCTCTCTCTCTCTCTCTCTCTCTCTCTCTCTCTCTCTCTCTCTCTCTCTCTCTCTCTCTCTCTCTCAGCTTATCTGGTGTCATGTATCGGAGTCGGACGATCCGTTTTCCTCTTGTGGGACCACATTATACCAGCCAATCTGTTGCCCTAACGGCCCATCCATTGGACTGTACTTAACATTTTGGGCTTTTGCAAGGCCTTCCGCTGGGCCCAATTTTTAACAGATATAGATACTTGCCTATTTTGACCTTGCTAAACGGTGTCGTTCCATGTCCTCCTGCTATTACAGTCCCACATTACCACTATCTCCGTATCTCGGTTCTCTGATTCTCTCGAGTTCTGACTCCTGATGCCACCGCTTCCGCTTCACATCAACCTCCCGGATATCAGCTTTGAAGAAGATGATTGAGTCTCCCGCCTGTGGTAGGTAATGCACTCATAGCAATCGAAGATCTTGAAGAACTTCTAGTTGATTGTGCATTCGTCAAGGTAATTAATTACAGTTTTACAGGTTATTTTTTCAGTTGTTTCTTCTTCCTCTTATCAATATTTGCTTTTGTCTTACGACTTATCTCGAAGCCCTAAATTTTGATGTGATTTAAATACATCACTAAATACATTCAATTAGGTCTTAGAATTTCTATGTCTAGATTGATTTTGTACTTATCCGCTTTGATTGGGTAACTATCAGTCTATCATTCATGTCGAATGTTCGAGTAAGGTGTTGATTACTTATTTGGTGAAGAGGTTTAACTATTGTTGATGTGGAATTCATGAATACATTAATGGACGTAGATGATTCGCTAACTTCGTGCTTGTTTGGATCATCGCTAATTTAGGTTAATTCACAATACAAGATTAGATAGTTGATCGATGAAGACTCAATTACGCCTGTCCAATCTCTTTAATCAGCTTTGGAGAACCATTACACTCCTCATTCATTTCGTTTTCTCTCTCCACAACTTCAACAACATCTTCGCACCACTATTAATGGGAGAGGTTCACCAGAGACCACGCCTTGAAGAAGGGAGAAGTAATGAAGGAGGAAGATGGTCGTGGTCGGGCACGAGCAGCATAAGACCACACCACCTTAGCTCCACATGTTTCGGGGCGTTGTTCATGCTGTGATCAATGGTCCACATCTACCTGATATCCTCAAGGAATGAAAAAAAAAAACGTTTTTTGCATAATAATTTGTGATTTTTTGTCCAAATGGGGAGAAATCAAAATATTTAGAGTAAATTACATGAATGGTCCCTATGGTTTGAAGTAATTTGCGTATTTGGTCCCTAAACCATAGGGACCATAGTAAGGATTCTCCTTTTTGTTAAATCTAAAAGGTCCGCATTGTTAGACCAGTCGGTATGGACAACACTCATATGCGCGATTCCAACATGGTAGGCTAATAACGGCGCCATAACGCCTGGAACAATGCCCCTAGGACACGTTAACGGCCATTATGGTAGCCGAAGTCATTGTGGTAACAAGGTTTGACGTGTTGATTTTCGTCAAACAGTCGCAATTTCAACCGTTCACAAACGGTCGCAAAGTTTTAAAAATAAAAAATAAAAAAATTACCATAATTTTTTTACATTTTACCTCTATTTAAATACATATACATCTTAATTTTACCTACACAATATATATATATATATATATATATATATATATATATATATATATATATATATATATATAGAGAGAGAGAGAGAGAGAGAGAGAGAGAGAGAGAGAGAGAGAGAGAGAGAGAGAGAGAAAACATTTCTTAAAAGGAAACTGCAATAAAGTCCCTACATATTGGTTTTATAATCGATTTAGTCCATATATATATATATATATATATATATATATATATATATATATATATATATACAATTAAGTCCCAAATACCGGTAATCGTATTCAATTTAACTCTTTGATCTGGTTAACAGGTCATCAAACTTTCAGAAATTACATTTTTGGCCAAGATTTCAAAATTTATTACAAATTTGGTCCAAAATTTACACTTTTGGCCCATAATTTAAATTTTGTTACAAATTTGTCCAAATTTTATCCTTTTTGTCCAAATTTTAGAATTTTATTATGAATTCATCATGACTTTAGTTTTTTTTTACAACTATTTTTCTCAAAGAATTGTTTCTAATAGGTTTTTTCTTTATAAAATCATATTTATATAAAAAAAACGTATTTTCACTTAAAAATCTTATATTTTCTATATAAAAACTTTTTTCAAAAACTTTTTTGTATATGAAATATCTAGTTATAAAAATAAGTATTTATTAAGTTTATAAATATATACAAATCCGTTTTTATAAAAAAAAATGTATACAAAAAAGTTATTTTACAAAAAAAAAGTATACGAACACCTATTTAATCTATATTTTTTTTATAAAATCGTGTTTGTTTATATATTTTTTTATAAAAACGTGTTTGAATAATTTTTTATATAATACGTGCTTGTGTACATTTTATAAAATGTATACAAACACAATTTTATAAAATATATACAAACACGTTTTTATAAAATGTATACAAACATGATTTTATAAAATGTATACAAACACATATTATTTAAAAAATTATTCAAACACGTTTTTATAAAGGTGATAAGTGTTTGTATATATTTTTTTTGTAAAATACGTTTTTGTATACATTTAAAAAAAAACGGATTTATATATATTTATATACTTAATACATATATATTTTTATAACTAGATATTTCATATAAAAAAAGTTTTTATATAGAAAATATAAGATTTTTCCTGTGAAAATACGTTTTTTTTATAAATATGATTTTTTAAAGAAAAAACATATTAGAAACAACTTTTTGAGAAAAGAATTATAAAAAAACTAAATTTAGGATGAATTCATAATAAAATTCTAAAATTTGGGCAAATAGGGTAAAGTTTGGACCAAATTTTTAACAAAATTTAAAATCTAGGCCAAAAGTGTAAATTTTGGACCAAATTTGTAATAAATTTTGAAGTATGGGCAAAAAATGTAATTTTTGAAAGTTGGATGACCTTTTGACGGGGTCAAAGGGTTAAATTGAATATTATTACCGGTATTGGGGATATAATTGAATAAAAAAAAATATATGGACTAAATCGATTATGAGGCAAATATGTAAGCACTTTATTGCAAATTTCCCTTTCTTAAATAGAGAACAATTGAGAACAAATTGCAATCACTCATTTTAAAAAACGAAATTTATTATTCATTATTTAGAAAATAAAAATAGCATCCCACCTATCCTATCCCCACACCTCATAATATTACATTGAAGTAGCTCCACCAAAGACCACCGGACCGTCACCAACCATCAGACTACCGGACCACCATCGAATCGACTGGAACACCGTCGGAGTGATCGGACCACCAACAAAATGCTGTTTCTTCACTCACTATAGATCTTCTTTGACATCCTTTTTTTGCCCCCATTCGTTCGCTCATCGAAAACTACTTCCTCCCATCTTCTTGAACTGGCGCCCCAAACAATTTCATTCTTTTATCCTCTTCCTGAACCATCTCATTCCGCCTCTCATCTTCCTTAGCTGGAAAGCACTTCGTCGGAAAGCACCTCCGTTTCGTATCCTTTCCGATCTCGTTTTTTGTCGGTTGCCAGATCTGGTTTCATCGGTGACGAATCTGAAGCAGAAGGAAACCATATCTAGTTTCCGATTCGGTTTCACTAGCCATTGTAGTTGCAATACAAAGTTTTCCCGATCTGCTTTCATCGGACATCGTCAAATTATATCTCAAACATCGTCGATTTGTATCTCAAACACTAATAGCCGGTATATCTCAAACACTTCCTTCTCAAATACTATTCGTGATATATTGTCTTTACCAGAGGAGAAAAATGGATGAATGTGCTCATTTTTAGAGATTTTCTTCAACTTCATGTTGCCGGAGATGGTATCGATCGATGTCCATTCCATTGGTGGCCAATTCCTTTTCCCTAATGAGAAGTTGCTTTTCACGGCGAGCTTCACGATGAGATTATGTTTATTCAAATTCAATTAAGTACACATTTATCAAGCTATGGTACACGTACTTTTTTCTTATGTATTAATGACCTGTTATAAATTTAAAACCCTCAAACTTTTTCTTTTTTGTTATTAGAGCCCTATACATACCCATTAAAATAACACCTATTCATATAAAAAATTAAAAGACTATAATAATTAATGTTGTTGTAAAATCTTTTATGTTCATTTTCTTTTGAAACAACAACGAATATATATATATATTAAACAAGCAACACTTAACAAGAAGCTAAGAAGCCATTTGCAAAAATACCAAAAGGTCCGAATGAAATTACATATTAGAATAAAAATGAGAAAATGGGGAGATACTCCAATCCACCCAACTCCCACACCCAAAACTACTTCTATGTTTGCACCATAAATAGGAAAGTGAAATGACATTGTCAGCCGCCTATTATGTTTATTGTCAGCCGCCTTTTATGTTATTTTTTGACAAACGAAACTTTTTCTGTTTTAATATATTGCTAACTTAAATTTGTTATAATATCATATTTAGATATATGTGAACTCTAATATAACTTTAAAACAACAAAAAGTGTATTTTGAATAATGATAGTATACAAGTATTTTTATAATAAGAAATTTATATAATAAAAAAATAGATTTGTTCATTATACTTATATTATATAAATTTTATAACAAGCGAGAGTTTTTTTTAACATATGGTATGATAAGAATTGATTGAAAAAACATATTTAATTTAAGGAAAGTAGGTTTTTAGAACAAAAATGTCGTTAAAAAATATATATTAAAAATATTGCTATGAATATTCATATGGAGTAACATAATCACATGCGATTAAATACAAAGAAATTGTTGTTGAATTGGAACATGAAAACGAATATTGTCTAAATAAATCATATGCTATTAAATATATATAATCACATGGGATTAAAGACACGTGACCAACTATTAAATTTAAAACGAGAAAAATAAATAATGTCCATATAAATCATATGTGATTAAATACATGTAATCACATGTGATTAGATGTATCTAATCACATGTGATTAGATGTATCTAATCACATAGTTTATTTTGACAAAATTTATTTCCGCTTTCTCCATTAAATAATTGTTCTCTTGTATTTCATCGTATGTGATCATATGTATCTAATAACATTCACATATTATTTATTTAGACAAGATTCATTTTCGCTTTTTTGATTAAATACTGGTTGTTTTGTATTTCATCAAATTTGATTATATTTATCTGATCACATTATTTATATGGACATAAACGAATTTTGTCCATATAAGTCATATGTGATGAAATAAATATATAATCACATATAATTATATATACGTGAAAAAAATAATCTTTGTCCACATTAATTATATATGATTAAATACTTGTAATCATATATGATTAAATATTTGAGAAAAATTATTGAATCGAAAACGCAAAAATGAATATTATCCATATAAATCACATGTGATTGGATATATATATATATATATATATATATATATATATATATATATATATATATATATATATATATATATATATATATATAATCACATGTGATTATATGTATCTAAGCAGACTTATGTGGACAATATTCATTTACACAATATTGATTCGATAGATGTATTAATAACTTTAATCATATGTGATTTAAAACATTTAGTCATATGTGATTATATGTATTTAAACACATGATATATATGGACAAAATCGAATTTTGTCTATATAAATCATATGTGATTAGATACATATAATCAAATGTGATTAGATACATATAATCACATGTGATTATATACACGAGAACAACTATTAAATTAAAGAAAACAAATATTTTTCACATAAATCATATGTGATTAAATACACATAATCATATGTGATTAAATATATGAGACCAACTATTGAATCGAAAACGCAAATGTGAATATTTTCAAATTAAATCATATATCTTTAAATACATATAATCACATATGATTCTATGTATCTAATCACATATGATTGATGTAGACAAGTTTCAATTTCACATTCTCGATTCAATAGATGTTCATGTATTTAATCACATGTGATTATATGTATCTAAACACATGTTATCTATATGGACAAAATCAAAGCGTGTCTATATAATTAATATGTGATTAGATACATATAATCACATGTGATTATACATACGAGAACAAGTATTAAAAATATGAAAACAAATCTTTGTTCATATTAATCATAAGTGATTAAATAAATACAATTAAATATGATTAAGTACATGTGGTGGAGATACGTATGGTACGTGGTGGGTTGTGGGTTGTGGTGGTGGTGGATGTAGGAGAAGGTGGTGGGTAGTAGTGATGGGTGGTGGTGGGTGATAACTGGTTTGTGGTGGTTGTGACTGGTGGCGGGTGGTGATGAAGGGTAGTATGTGGGGGTGGGAGTGGTGGTTATGATGGGTCGGTGGTGATGGTTGATATGGGCTTATTTAGTCATAAAAATCATGCATTATCTTAATACTTTATGTTGTTTTTATATCATTTTATGGACAAAAGGTACTTAATTAGCTTAATATTTCAATTTCAGCAATAAAATACATGCTCAGGTGAAAAAGAAAGATGATTAAGTGATTGGAAGCTTGGAGAATAAAAGAAGGTTGTAACATGAAGAAACTCGACGAGTTGACCCTCAACTCGACGAGTTGGTGAGAATATTTTTGATTCAAGGATGCATTGTCGTACACGTTGCAAACGCGGAATATTGAAAAAACTTGTCGAGTTATTCTAAAAAACTCAACGAGTTCGGTTGATTTTTGGAAACTATAAATCGATAACATCTATGCCTGAAACCCTAACTTTTGCTGAAGGCTAGCTGCGATTATTGAAGACCAGAAGGGTTCTTGAAGCTTCAGATTTTGAGAATTCAACATAAGAGGCAATTTAGAAGAGAATCAAAGTCAAATAATCATTCTTCTTTTCTTAATCTTTGTTTTGAACCGTGTTTGAATCATTAAATTTTGATTTTAGGTTATTACTTGCTTTAGATATGAGCTAAAAGCTTTTTACTTCTGTTTGGATGAGATGATCTTATGAATGTGGTTTGATTGAGCGCTTGGATTAATGTTAATTTGGTTATTCATCTTGTTAAGCTTGTTAAAGATCCTCATATATTGATGATAAATATTTTCTGTTAATAAGTGAGTTATTAAGTCGCATTAACATCTTCTTGATTACTTGATTCGTATAGTTTTGTGAATACAAAATTGTATGCCTAGGAATAATGAATATGAAACTAGGGTTAATTAGGAAATATGTAAATCAATGTGTGAGCATGTATGATGAACAACCATATATGAGTTGATTGAATTGAACAAATTTGATTAGCTATTATTACAAGTCTTACTTGATACGAACTGAACACTAGGAAACTTGTTAGTTTAGTCAACTGGCCATTATTTGAATTAACTTGTCTACTAAAGGATTGGTAATAATGAACATGAACCTAATCACATTAGGAATCGGTAATCATTGACATATTGATCCATTGCACTTGCCACGAAATCAACCATAGGAATAAGTGAATCGAATCTGAACATAAGTCTCTTTTATCATTGAATCTAGTTGTCATTTCTTGTTCTTCTTAGTTGTTAATTGTCTTTGTTTGAAAGTTAATTGATTGATTAAGTTTCTAGTCTTGCAAAACTAGAGAAAACCCCTCTTTTATTAATTGTTTCATGTGTTTAATTTGTGTTTGAAGTAATAAGATTAAAACTAGTGCGTTTTACACACATCAAGTTTTTGGCGCCGTTACCGGGGAACGGTTCTAATAGTTATTTTATTTTCTAGTGTTATCGATCATTTGTGTGAGATTTATCTTGTATAAAGTTACCTGTTTTTAGTTTTTTTTTTAATTAATTTTCATCTTTTTACGCTAAACTCGTCGAGTTTATTACTGAACTCGACGAGTTCATCTGTCACACCCCCGAACCAGACGGCGGAAACGTCCGGGGGCTGTCGTGACTCAATTGAATACCATAACATTGAATATATATGAAACATAACAACATTCGTCACCATTCATCAATACAGTACAACCAGTAGCTTTTACATGAAATACATTGTTTAAACATTACATTCCCAAAAATTAAATTGTTCGATTCATACATAAATAAACTGCA
The DNA here is from genome assembly GCF_051521515.1 of Lactuca serriola. Classification (NCBI taxonomy): domain Eukaryota; kingdom Viridiplantae; phylum Streptophyta; class Magnoliopsida; order Asterales; family Asteraceae; genus Lactuca; species Lactuca serriola. The sequence goes on along the minus strand of NC_136415.1, from coordinate 201,567,303 downwards.
ACCGTCACTGAATATGATTTCCTTTGATTCACTGGTTCCCTGAGAATACAAGTATTTTGAAAAACGTCAACATATGAAATGTTGGTGAGTTCATAAGTAGTGTTTGAAATCCAATGTTTGTATTGTTTGAAAACCACCAGAAAATCCGATATTTTCTGAAATGAAAAACTTTCGAAAATGTTTGTGAAGATCCATAGATATGCCTGTTTGTTTCTATACTTGTGAAAATTGTTTATTAAAAATTATATGCGTTTCGAATCCGATATATTTTGAAAAACCTAGGAAAACCCGATGTTTTCCTAGTCCTTTGAAATCCATTAAGTTGCGTTGAAACCATTACAAAGATAGAAGTGTCATTCCCAGGCGACGTTGGATTATTTTTGAGCATGATTATTTACTACAAACCCGCATTACACAAACGCCCAGTTTATAGCAATACTAACGATCCCGAAGGCGTCGTTCGTACAAATCACGTTATCCAGCCGCCCTGACTATGTGTCGTCCCACATCCGAAGAGTAAGAGGACACGAAGGCCTCGATGACTCTATTAATCGGTTGGGGATAATATGCGTACGAGGGGTCCCCGACCCGCCTCGCAAAATATGCAGACTTTTCTAGCAATACCAAAGGACCCTTGGGGACCAGTGGTATACAAGCCATTGATAGTCCCTCTACGTTGTGCCATGTCGGTGAAACTCAACACTTCGTAGAAAAATATGCGTCTTCGGGCCTTAAGATCAGGTCATTGGGCTAGCTAGGCCCAACAAGCAAGATTTTACACTTTTGGGGCCCGAAGGTGGTGCGTAGACGTCTGTGCACACTCGTATATAAGCTAAGTTCCCAAACGTTATTTGTATGAACCGTAGTGTCGTAGTGTCGTAGTGTTAGTAGTTGTAGGTTTCCATTGGTTCGAGACCGAGCCAATTCGTTTAACAACGACTTTTGGTATTGTAATGTATTGTATTTCGTCGAGAGCCGCGGTGCCATTATTTGATCAAATTGTGTATATTGAATTAGCCTTGAAATTTTTCTGTTTTCAGCCCCTCATTGTTTGTAAAGTTTACATTTTCAACCCTTTTATTGAATACTTCCCGGTTTGGTCCTCAAACTAATTTTCTTGACATTTTAACACCAAAAATTATTGAAATAAATATTTTTCAGCATATTTTTCATAGAAAACAGTTTAAGTCCCTGAAGATGCAGTTTTCTCGGTTTTAACCCTTCTTTTTCGCAACTTTGGCAATTTTGGCCCAAATTGGAAATTTTTTGCAACTTTGGTCCTTTTTAAATTTAAAAAGCATTTTAAACCTTTGAAAAGGATTTGGAACACTTATAGTCCACTGTTTTACAGAAAATCACAGTTTTGGCCCTCCAAAACAGAAAAATTCGCATAATGGGCCTCATTGGGCCAAAAATGTCATTTTTAGCCCATTAAGCTTGGAATTTATGTTTTTAATCCCCTAAATGAGTATATTTCCAGAAATTGATTTATGGAAACTGTTTTGGCACACTTCATCCAGCAGAATTCGTGATATGCCAATTTGGACCCTTAATTTTGTATTTTTCACATTTTAGGCCCAAAATTTGTGTTTTTAACCCAAAGAAAATTATTACTAAACCACTTAGCCATTTTTCTTGAAACACTTTGTATGTAGAAATATATTTGAAGCTAAAATCATAAAACATAAGTTATATCTCGGTTTTGAGGGGTTTTATAGCTAGATCCAACATTAAAACACATAAAAGCATACATATAAGCATGGAAATCATACAAGGCATACAAAACACATATAGATCTACACTTTCACTTGTATTCCCCCCCCACAAAACTCATAAAAACAGAAAATAGGGGGTATGAAGCTCACCTTGGGTGTGGTTTTGGTTTTTGGAAGAAAAGATGGAAGAAAACTTGATGATTTTTGGCCTTAGCACCTTTCCTTGGTAGATCTTGAGTTTGAGATGGTTCTAGGGTGCAAGATCACGATTTTTGCATAGTTTAGGAAAGGATTTTGATAACAAAAAGAATTTAAATCATAGATCTATGCATAATCTTACCTTAGATGATGATTAACTTGCAAGATCCTCTTGAAAGCCCCTAATTTTCGAGATTTTTGGAGAGGGGAGGAAGGAGTGTTCTTGAGTATTCTTGAGAGAGAGTTGAGAGATTTTTGTGGTGTGTGTGTGTATGGCCGAGAGCAAGAGAGAGGAGAGAAGAGAAGTGATATTTGAGGTGATGTGCATGGAGGAATGAAAAATATTGCATGGATATCCTATGGGTAAAGATGAGGTGGCAACCAAAGTCAACTTCATCTCTTATCTCCTTGGATTTGGGCCTTGGGCCGAGAATGTGAAGGGAGAAAGGAAAAATTTGGGCCTTTGCCCCTAAGCCCACTATTAGAGTTAATCTTGGGTATGTTTTAAGCCTAAAAGAATGTAGTAGAATTTTTATATTTTTATTGGACTAGTTTAGGTTATTCATGTATCAAGGCTTTTAATTCATTTCATTCTAGGTCCAACATGGCCCAGAATGTTGAAATAAATAAATGTGGGTCCAATTAGAGCCCAATTAGGGTTCTAAGCCCATGATAGTCTAATTGGAAGCTTATTGGTCCATTTGGATCCAGTAAGGGAGTCCTAGCCCAAAATGGACTTAAACAAGAACTTCTAAAGTTTCCAATTGTTTGATGACTATTTGTAGCACTTGTATAATGTATTTGATTGAAGTTTTTGATTCACATTAGCTTGAATGTATAGATTACATGACACAAAATTTCCAGTTGTGACATCATCACGTTTTCAGTTTCGTATCTTTTTCGTTTTTGTTCGTTTTACACGTATTTCTCTGTTTTGTTTCAGGTTTTTATGACCTAAGGCTCTGGTTCCACACTAGTGCCACCCGTGGAAGATCCGGAGTCGATTATTCGCCAAAAGAGGGGAAAAGCGATCGAAGAACCCGAAAATCTCAACGAAATCCACAACGAGAAGATAGAAGGTTATGAATCCGACACACCCACGTTTGGTGTAGAAAGCAATTCCGACCAAGAAGACGACATGGTCAACATTGCCGACATACCAATAGGGGACTATAAGAAGCGCATAAGAGATGGCACCGGGTCGGGACTTGTGCAACCAACAATTCCGGCCAATGCAAACTTCGAGCTGAAGGGTCACATACTCGCTCAACTGAGAGACATTTCGTTCTATGGAAAGGATCATGAAGATGCTTATAAGCATATTGAAGAAGTCATGAACATTGCCGACTATTTCCACATGCCAAACGTGCCTCGCGATACCGTTTTACTTTGGATGCTACCGGTGACATTCAAAGGAGCCGCTAAGGAATGGTTGAAATCCTTACCTCCAGGATCCATTACAACATGGCAAAAGATGCGTGAAGATTTCATTGATCACTTTTGTCCACCTTCCAAGATAGCAAAATTGAAGAAAGCTATTGCCAATTTCGAGCAGATGCCAGAATAATCACTCTATGAGGCATGGGAGAGATACACGGGTTTGATAAGAAATTGTCCTCAAAACGACTTGAACGTGCAACAAGAGGTTTCTATCTTTTATGATGGTGTGAACGTCACAACTAGGCAATTACTTGATTCCCAAGGACCTCTCACAAAGAAACCACTAGTTGTTATCAAAACTTTAGTGGAAGAGTTATCCAAACATTCAAGGGAGTATCACAACCCAAGGAACGACACGACTAGAGGCATGGTGAATTCAGTTTCTGATGATATGGCTGCAATGATGGCAAAGCTAGAAAGTATGGATCGTAGGATGACAAAGATGGATCAATCCATCCATGCCATTCGGGTAGGTTGTGACAATTTTAGCGGGCCCCATCTTACTAAAGATTATGATCTTGATGAGAATGGCAACCGAAAGGTACAAGTTTGTTATTCAAGTGGTAATAGATTGGATGATGATTGGCGAAAACCCAAGAAGGAATAGCTTCCCTACGATGAGTACAAGAAGGCAAAGGAGGAGAAATATAGGTAAAAGATGCACAAGTTTTATCAAAAAGAGGAACCGGTACAAGAAAAAAGATGGATCTTGAAGCTATGTTAGCCCGATTTGCTAGTGCTTCCGAAAAAAGGCATGATGATGTCGTTGCGGCCATTAGAGATCAACAAAAGATGATGAAGGAGCACCAAGCAATGATGATGGATCAACAATCTCTACTCCGGAATCAACAAGCTTCAATATTAAATATTGAAAAACAACTTGGGAAACTTGCCAAGCAATTTAACGAAAGAACACCGGGCGGACTTCCGAGCGATATCGAGAAAAATCCAAGGGGGGGCACACATTAACATAATGACAACAAGGAGTGGGAAGATAATTACACCCCTGACCCCAATCCCAAGTGAAGATCCTAAGGAAGTACAAGAAAAAGACCAAGAAAATCCAGAATCGCGTACAGTGGAGAAATCTCGTCGAGTTTCTGAGAAAAACTCGACGAGTTTCGTACCTGATGTGAAAAATCAGATGCCAGCCAAGCCATACCAACCACCATTGCCATTTCCGGGTCGAGCTCGACAAGACAAGAAGAATGAAGACTACCAAAAGTTCCTGGAGCACATAAAGGCCTTATAAATCAACATTCCTTTCATCGAAGCGGTTGCACAAATGCCCAAATATGCCAAGTTCTTAAAAGAAATTCTCACAAATTGAAAGAAGATGGAGGAAGCATCCAAAGTGGTTCTAAATGAGAATTGTTTAGCCACAATGTTGAGCAAATTGTCGAAGAAAATGGGTGATCCGAGTAGTTTGATAATACCTTGCCAATTTGGAAATTTAGCCACTAGCTACGCATTGGCTGATTCAGGGGCAAGTGTAAACCTCATGCCTTATTCTTTCTTTAAGAAACTAAACCTTCAGGAGCCAAGACCGATCCGAATGGCGATCCACTTAGCAAACAAGACGGTGACATTCCCGAGAGGCATATGTGAAGATTTATTGGTAAAAGTTGGTAAGTTTGTCTTCCCGACAGATTTCATTGTGCTAGATATGGAGGAGGATCATCAAGTGCCAATAATTCTTAGAAGACCATTCTTGAACACTGCTAGTGCCATAGTTGACATACGAGAATCCAAGCTTACTCTTCGGGTGGGAGAAGACTCGGTTACCTTTGGATTGGATAAAGCCATGAAACATTCCAAGTTTAGTGATGACACGACTTTTTCGGTGGATATCTTGGAAGAGTTAATGAAAGAGTGGCAAGAAGACAAATCAAATGAGCAAATCTTTGCTCCAGAAGATGACTTTGATGCCCTGCGAGACCTGAAGGAGCTAGAAAGACTACTTGAAGAAGCCAAATACGAAGAACTAATCAAAAGTGCTAAACAGAAAACTCGACGAGTTTGTATCAATAACTCGACAAGTTGCAACGAAAAATCGCGATCAGACAAGACTTTTAGCCTAAACTCGACGAGTTTTTTCCCAGAAATCGACGTGTTCAGCGTAGGAAACACGAAACTGGAGCTGAAAACATTGCCGGAACACTTAGAATACGCATTCCTCGAAGAAGGTGAGCAGAAGCCTATTATTATTGCATCCGATCTGACCCAAATTGAAAAAGACGAATTAGTTAAGGTTTTGAAGAAAAGGAAGAATTCCATCGCATGGAAAATCACCGATATAAAAGGAATAAGTCCTTATTGTTCTCACAAAATAAATCTTGAAGAAGGAGCAAAGCCGGTAGTGAAACATCAAAGGCGATTGAACCCAAACATGCAAGAAGTGGTCAAGAAGGAGGTAGTCAAGCTCTTGGATGCTGGGATCATTTATTCAATTTCTGATAGTCCATGGGTTAGTCCTGTTCAAGTAGTACCAAAGAAAGGAGGGATGACAGTCGTGACGAATGAAAAAAACGAACTCATACCTACACGAACGATAACCGGTTGCCGAGTGTGCATTGATTATAGAAAACTAAACGATGCCACTTGCAAAGACCACTTCCCTCTACCTTTTATTGATCAAATTCTTGAAAGATTATCTGGTCATTGCTATTATTGTTTTTTAGATGGATTTTCAGGTTACTTCCAAATCCCAATTGACCCAAAATGATCAAGAGAAGACCACTTTCACTTGTCCAAGTGGAACATTTGCATATCGACGCATGCCTTTTGGATTATGCAATGCGCTCGCCACCTTTCAAAGATGCATGACAGTGATAATCCACGATATGGTGGAGAGGTTTATGGAAGTATTCATGGATGATTTTTATGTGTTTGGTTCTTCCTTTAATTATTGTCTTGCTAACCGTGATTTGATGCTTGCTAGGTGTGAAAAGACCAATTTCGTTTTGAATTGGGAAAAGTGTCACTTCATGGTAAAAGAAGGAATTGTGTTAGGCCATAAAGTGTCCAAAGCGGGGATTGAGGTGGATCGGGCAAAAATTGACACTATTGCTAAACTACCTCCACCAACCAATGTGAAGGGCGTTAGGAGTTTTTTAGGTCATACGAGTTTTTACCGTCGTTTTATAAAAGACTTTTCAAAAATAACTCGACATTTAACTCAATTACTTTTGAAAGATGCACCTTTTATTTTTTCGAAAGAATGTCTACATGATTTTGAAATTTTGAAAGAAAAATTAACTAACGTCCCGATCATTATTGCCCCGAATTGGAATTTACCATTTGAAATAATGTGTGATGCAAGTGATTTTGCCTTAGGTATTGTGCTTGGTCAAAGGGTTGATAAACATTTTCAACCAATTTATTATGCAAGCAAGACCTTAAATCCGACCCAAGAAAACTACACCATAACAGAAAAGGAATTATTGGCCGTGGTTTATGCTTTTGATAAATTTCATCCTTATCTTATATTATCTAAAACCACTATTTTTACTGACCATTCTGCAATTAAATATTTGTTTGCTAAGCTGGATGCGAAGCCTAGGCTGATTCGGTGGGTGTTGTTACTTCAAGAATTTGATATCGAGATCAAGGACAAGAAAGAAATGAAGAATGTAGCGGCCGACCATCTTTCAAGATTAGAGAATCCAGAAAGGGATAAAGCAGACAACAAGGGTATTGGGGATAGTTTTCCTGAAGAGTACTTAATGGTGATTATGGGGGAAGAACCATGGTACCCAGACATTGCCAACTTTTTGGCTGGAGACTTTCTTCCAAAAGGGCTAACTCACCAACAGAAAAAGAAACTCTTTTCAGAAATTAAATATTATTTCTGGGACGAGCCTTATCTTTTTAGAAGTTATGCAGATGGGATCATTAGAAGGTGCGTGTTTGGCAAGGAGATTCGTGATATTCTAGAACATTGCCACAATGGACCTGCAGGAGGGCATCATGGGGTACAATACACTACCAAAGAGGTGTTTGATGCAGGATTTTATTGGCCCACAATTATCAAGGATGCTGTCACCTATGTGAGAGAGTGTGATGCTTGCCAAAGATCAGGAAATATTTCTGCAAGGAATGAGATGCCTCAAAAAAGCATCCAAGTGTGTGAAGTCTTTGATGTGTGGGGTATAGATTTCATGGGGCCATTCCCATCATCCAAGGGGTACAAATACATACTTGTGGCTGTGGACTATGTATCAAAGTGGGCAGAAGCGCAAGCATTGCAACAAATGATGCAAGGGTCGTGGTGAAGTTTTTGAAGAAATTATTTTCTAGGTTTAGAGTACCAAAAGCTTTGATAAGTGATAGAGGAACCCACTTTGCTAATGAGCAACTAGCAAAGGTATTGCAAAGATATGGTGTACGCCATAGATTTTCAACACCTTATCATCCACAAACGAATGGGCAAACTGAGATCACTAATAGAGCACTCAAGAGAATTCTAGAAAAGTCAGTGGGCAGTCATTGGAAAGATTAGGCTGATAAGTTAGATGATGCACTTTGGGCGTTCAGGACTGCATTCAAGGAACCCATTGGGACCACACCTTATAGGTTAGTTTATGGGAAAAATTGTCATTTACTAGTAGAACTTGAGCATAAGGCTTATTGGGCTTTGAAAACATGTAATTTTGAACCAAATGAGTTGCGTGCCAATCGACTCTTGCAAATGAATGCCTTCGAGGAATTAAGAAACGAGTCTTACACTAACTCGTTGATTTATAAGGATAAGACAAAAAAATGGCATGATGCAAGATTGAAGGGTAATAAGGAATTTGAAGAAGGGCAAAAAGTGCTTTTATATAATTCAAGGCTTAAACTTTTTCCGGGAAAGTTACGCACTCGTTGGACCGGACCTTTCACAATTAAGCATGTTTTTCCATATGGGGTGATTGAATTGTGGAATATAGATGGGATAAGTTTCAAGGTCAATGGTCATAGGGTTATGAAATATGAAGAAGGCATGCCCAAGGAAGAAGAAACTGAAGAAGGATTAAACTTGGAGAAGACCGCAACAACGTAGGGCGGAATGGAGTCCAACTAAAGACTCCTAAAAAAGAAGCGCTTGCGGGAGGCAACCCGACATTTGAGTTTGCTTTCTTTCTCTTTTTCATTTTAGTCTTTCATTTTATTGTTTTGTGTGTTTTATTAGGATTTTTAGTCTTTATCTTCCAAATTTACTGAAAATATTGCTGGGAGGATTAGCAAAATTAAGTGTGAGGTGGTGCTTTATTTTCTCCAAGAAACCAAAATTTTTTCAAATAGAGGAAAAAACTCGTCGAGTTGGGAAAAAACTCGACGAGTCAATTTCTAAATTCGCGACATTTCTGTCAAAACCGCGCCAACTCGACGAGTTGTATTTTATTATCGATTTTTTTAATTGATGTAAATTCGGGTTTTACCCTAAAAGGTAAACCCCGATTCCACACAGTCGTCACCCTCATTCCAGCCGACCAAGACTCCTCCCAAGCAACTTCTTCTTACTTTGTGCTTTCCCCTTCGATTTTCTTCAAAAAGGTAAGATTTTTACTGCATATTCTTGTTAACGTTTCGATTTTTAGTAGATAGATGACTCCACTTTGTTTAAAAAATCCGATTTTGAGTTTTCACATGAACATTAGGGTTGAGATTTTAACTATATTAGGATGTTTCTACTAGTTTTATCCATGGATTCTTGCTTAATTTGCTATTCTAGACAAACCACTGAGTGAAATATTGTGTTAAATGGTTGGATAAACTGAACCTGAGATGAATTTTTCGCACCTGTTGCAGAACTCGCTGAGCTTCACATAAACTCGACGAGTTTATGTGATGTATGACAGTTTTAATCCTTTTAACATTTTTTTGTGTTTGTTTGATTTGCTATGATTTTGGTTTTGTAGAAACATGTCAAGAAACAGGGGCCAAGGTTCTCAAAGAGGTCAAGGGGGGTTTTCCTTGGCTTGATTTCCCTCAAAGTGGATCAAAAGCAACGTTGGTGGCATGGAGGAAAAAGTTGGAAAAGTTGAAAAAGAAAGACTTCTATTTACCCAATGAGTTGGATTGGCAAAGTTTGGAACATTGGGGATTAGTGGGAGGAATGAATCCTTATCTTACTAAGGTTTTCATTCAAGATGACGTAAGGGTTACATGTGATGCTTGGAGGCGACTTTTCCTACTACAAGAGCCGGTTTATCAAGAGTTGTGCTGGGAATTTTATTCTACTATTACCTTCCATGGGGGTGATAACTACTTTGACACCAATGTGCTCACTTTTATGCTTGGGGGGGGGGGGGGCGAGTTTAGAGAGTGTAGTATGGCGGAATTAGAATGGCGTATGGGCTTGTACAAGTGAAATGTGGCGATGACGGAAGCTTTTGGGGTATTTTTGGAAAGTTGTCACAAAGGTTTTCAAGATAGTGAAGCAGCGGCAAGATGGTGGAGCACAATTGCCAATGGGTTTTATATTCTATCCGCGACACAAGAGGCGAGTATCCGGTCCCCTATCCATCGCCTTATCCACCGCCTCATCTCAAGTTCCATAAAGATGCGCAAAGATGATGATAAAGTGCTGAGCCGAGATGTCTTTTCCTTATGGTGTATTATTACACCAAACATATTTTGCAATATTCTATATTGCTTGGCAAAATATTTGGCGGAAAGCGGGGTGAAGGACAGGACCACTTCACGGATTTGTGGTGGAATGTTTGTGACAAGATTGGCTAGGTCATATGGAATCCTTGGTGGAAGGGTTGGGAATCAATTAACAATGGTGCCACAACCCGCTTTTAGTCATCTTCTTTATAGAAGGGCTAGGATTATTGAAGACTATGGCGGGGGTAATTTTGGTGTTCCCCGGGTTGATGAAGTTGTGGCACCCGAACAACCGGGAAGGCGAGTTCGTGCACGACAAGGCCATATGCAAGAAGATCCTCCTGTCATTCCAATACATGATGAGCTTCCCATGGACCCTTATAATGTTGAACTAAGGGCATTTCAATATGAATTGGCACAAAGCTTGAATTATGGTCATAGGAATTCGGCCCATATGATGCACCATATGAACATACCAAGGATGGAGGATGAGCCCGACTTTTTGTATATGAGGAGTTGGAACGAGAGGTGGAGTATGCGCCAAGGTGGAGCCGGAGGAAGTGGGTTAGGAGGAGACGAGAGTGAAGATGAAGACTAATTATCCTTTCCTTTATCTTTTATTTTGTTTGGTTTGTTTAAAATCTTTTTATTTTGTTTGGTGTGTTTTTTTATTTGTGCGGTTGATGTTTAAACTTAAGTAATTTAGGATTGTTATTAGTATGTTTTCCTTTTATTACTTAGTGTTTGTTTTTGTTCTTTTCAGAATATAGGGTGAGGGATAGAGTAAAAGAATAAAGAGTGAGTGATATAATGTGAGATCGAGTCTAAAACGAGAAGAATGAGGGAATTGAGTCTATTTACATGTTCGGTGAATATATGGCTGAAAAGACGTGCTTTTATTGAAAAAAATGAGGGGGGATACTGCTATAATCACTCCCTAGAAATCCAGAAACGAGCCTGAAGTTGGAGTCATTTTTGTTCACTAAGTGAAGAAAACTCGTCGAGTTCCTTATATAAACTCGACGAGTTACTGGAAAAACTCGAATGTGCCAACCTTTAAGACTAAACTCGGTGAGTTATCTATAAAATCGACGAGTTACTCTTTCTCTTACCTTCAACTTGGTGATTTGACTGCATTTGGTAAAGGCGATTGGCTGAACTGTTATAGATTGTTTTCCGAGCATTTCCATGATCTTTTTCCTTTATATTTTGGAGCATAGCCACACGAGATTTGGCACCAAAGGCGTGGATGAGCTGTTCCCATGTCTAAAGTCAGTTGAAGTAGGAGCTTTACAAGCAGAATTTCAACCTCGCAACTTCTACCATAGGGGAGTTTGTTCTAATTCTCTCTTTACTTTTATATTATTTATCATGCACAACATGCAATGAGGACATTGCATAATTTAAGTGTGGGGTAGGGGGTTGATTACATTTAGTGAAAAAATTTAGAATCCTTTGTTTAAAAAAAATTGCATAAAAAATTGCTAGGATTAATTTAGAAAATTTTGGTAAAGCAATTAGGATCCCATGCTATTATTGTGTTTGATGATTCTATAAGGACCCAAATGTTTAGTTGAGCCAATAGACGTTATAATGCATTTGTGGCCCCCTTTATTCTAGTGAAATCATGGGACAAAAACACAACCTCGCTTAGTTTGAGGATTGCAGCATGTTTAGATTTCTTTGAATATCATTTTGTTTTGGAAATTGATTATTTTGAAAATTCTTTCCATTTTGAGAAAAATTCCTTACTGGTTCAAATGATTTTTATTTAAAAACTCTTTGCTTGTGAAAAGCTTTTTCATTTTGCCAATAAGCCTTGTTTGTGTTTTTGATTTAGAAAGCCCCTTTTCAACGGCCAATTTTTCTACTTTATCATTGAAAGATTATGTCTTTACCTTCTAATGTTTTGGATCATTAGGTAAAGTATCAACACAATTTCCTTTTTCTTTATTATAATTTTCCACTTCTGACTTTTTAGTTTTCACTGCCCAAACACGTTTTGGTTTTTGTTATTGAAATTTGTTGAGTTTTTATTCAAACCATTTTCAACAGTGTTTTGATTCGAATAAAAACCTTCTTTTGTCACATAAGCATTATCTTCATCCACTAACATGTTCAATTCAGGAGGAAATTTATCATCCTTTCCTTTGGTGATGAAGACTAGATTTGGAAGCACAACATTTTCTGAATCCTTGGATTTTGGATAAACCACTGCATTTGATTCAAGATAATGGTGTCCTTTGTCTTGCAATACTTTCGTGTACTCCTTTGAATATTCGAACACTTGATCAACTACAACCCTTTGAGGTGGTTTTTCATTTGAATCATCTTCTTCATCACTTACATAGTCCTTAACTACAACATGATTAATAGGATCACAAACTTTAGATGTCAAAGATAGATCATTTTCTAGGTTCGATATTGGATCATTAGAATCTTTGCCTTAAGCCATTGAGTTAACATTAATGACTGACCATTAGAATCTTTGCCTTAAACCATTGAGTTAACATTTGAATCATCTTCTTCATCACTTACATAGTCCTTAACCACAACATGATTAATAGGATCACAAACTTTAGATGTCGAAGATATATTATTTTCTTGGTTCGATATTGGATCATTACAATCTTTGCCTTAAGCCATTGAGTTAACATTAATGTTTGTAAATTCTGAGCAAACAACACACTCCTCGTCCTCAATTTCACTGATAGTGTCAGAATTATCTTCAACATCAGCGGAATTTTGTTGAGAGTCAAGTGTTGACTTCTAAGTCATGTTCAAAATCTTAACTTGTTCGTTTTTTGTTAAAGTTTCATTAACAATATGCACAAGATCATCAACATTCAAGTAATCATCAATCTTAACTATTCCATATGCATATGAATCATTAGGAATTTTATCATATTCAGGTATATTCTTTTCACAATCATAAGAACTTTCATATATCTTTTATCTATTATAAGCCAACAAAATGAAGCAACTTTCGATGTTGTTCTTTACATATGTCAGATGAATGATGCAACTCAGTCAATTTTGCATTCAAGCATTTAGCTGAATTACCGTAAATATTCCTCTATTTGACTAACAATGTATTATCTGTCCTAACAGAATCTCTATCTACTATAACAGTTCTTATTTTAAGCTCTAAACTCTCAATGATACTCTTCTTTACTTCTAATTTTTTCCGAACATCATATAACAATGATTTCGATTATTCAGCTTCTCTACTCATGGAAATCAACATATCATTAAGATAAGCAAAAGTATCATCAAATTCTGTTAAAACTGCTTGATAAGTATTCGAAGGAATATTAAGAGATACAAGAAGATCATTTATCGTTGTTGTCATAGGAGATTTGCGAAGGATTTTGAGCATTCTAACACTCCTAAGGTGTACATGCAACCCTTGAAACCTTGGATCTATGTTTGACTATGATACACGCAAAAATGTTTTTCCAAGGTTCATAATCCTATCTAGCATACATGGGGAACTTTTAAACATAAAAGTTAGTAAGAAAACATACCTTGTAGTACTTTGGATTCCTTGAGAACCTTGTGAGCCTAGCACCCCAAGTGTGACGCCTTAAATGTCTCACACAACACCAAATGCACTTGGAATAAACTTTAGAGAAATGTCACACTACTTGAAATCGGCTAGCCCTCTTCTTTCTTACTTAAGTGCCGATTTTGGTGAACATAAGGATCCTTATATAGTGTGTTACAATTAGGGTTACACCATGTAAACCCTAATTGTCATGACTTTTCATTTCCATGACTGATGGGTTCTATAAACACCATGGAGCATCCATGAAACATCCTATGGGTTTTAGCCCAACTTGATAATCCATGAAACATTAGCCACTATATAAGTATGGATGATTTACACAATCAATCCACATATTTAATTACTCTCCTTTTGAGCACTTAATTAATTCCAAATTTATTCTTGATCAATACTAATTAAATAATAATATTAATATATTAGAACTTATAATATATTAATAAACCATAAGTGTTATTTCTCTCATTTTAGTCTATCCAAATGCATGATGCCATGCAACCCAAATGGACCATGCCAAACCGGGTCAAGTACATACCAATAATAGTTATGGACTTAGACACCTTATCCAACAGTCTCCCACTTGGATAAGTCTAATAACTATAACTGCAAGTATGACTTCAGGAACAGATCAACAATCGCAACTCCTTCAAGGTCTCGCGAAACTGAGAAGATGATGATACGCCATTTAAGATAAGTGATCATATAATCCTCTGTTGTAGATATCAGCCGAACAAATACATGGGACAATGTCTTACTTATTATCCAGCAGTTTGCATCTTGATTTCCTGATTTTTTTGACATAGAACTTAATTGAACACATCAACTTAGTTCTGAGCTGGCCCGGGACATGGGTTAATACAAAATCATCGAGGGGCCTAGATATCGCTTCTAATCCAAGAAGGAACAGATAAACTTCGACTCATATGCTTGTTCTACCACTTGTTAAATCTTACACAAAGGGAAGTTTTATAACATCGAGTTACCAATGCGTTTTCGTACAATCAATATATAACCAACTCATAGGCAACAACACATATCTCTAGGTTTGAAGACTTATATGATATTACCGTCTCACGATCACTCGAGATAAATTCCATGAAGTGATACGAGTGAGCGTGGGTTGAATCCAATACTCAGAACTTATGAGCACTCATGAGTGTTGTAGCTATGTCCAACATCTTAGACCTCTACAAGCCAACCCATGACAATTTTAATTCATATCTACTTCCACCATATGACTGACTGTGGAGAATTTGAATAATATGAAATAATATAACATAATTATTTTGGAAGTCAAAACATGCAAAATAAATAATAGTAAACGATTGACAAAAGATAGCAACACTTTACTCATAAATAAACATAACGTTTATTCATCATCAAATGTCATTACACTTTACAAATTTAAGAGCTATCTAACTACTAAAACTAGTATCATCCTTCAGCCCTATGCGCCTCACATGCTGGAGATGCTTAACCCTACCCAGTCCCTTCGTGAGGGGATCTACTGGGTTCTCATCCGATGATACCCTCTTTGCCACGAGGAGTCCTTCTTCTATTCGATGTCTGATGAAATGGTATTTTTTTGTCGATGTGTCTAGATCTCCCATGATCCATTGGTTCTTTCGCTAAGGCAATTGCACTTTCACTATCACAGAAAATTTTCATAGGCTCCTTTATAGCTGGTACTAATCCAAGATCTCCAATGAAGTTCTTTAGCCATATAGCCTCCTTTGCTGCCTCGCTTGCCGCTATATACTCCGATTCGCAAGTTGAATCAACTACTGTCTCCTGCTTGGAACTTTTCTAAGTAATTGCTCCTCCGTTTAAGGTAAAGACCCAGCCTGACTGTGAGCGGAAATGATCCCTATTAGTTTGGAAGCTAACATCACTGTACCCTACAACTCTCAAGTCATCACTCCCAGCGAGGGTAAGGACCCAGTCGTTAGTCCTTCGCAGGTACTTGAGGATATTCTTTACTGCGGTCCAGTGAGCCTTGCCAGGATTCCTCTGATATCAGCTAACCATGCTCAAAGCAAAGTCTACATCAGGGTGAGTACAAATCATAACATACATGATCGAGCCTACAACGGAAGCATAAGGTACTCGACTTATTTCTGCTATCTCAGTCTCGGTACTTGGGCTTTGAGTCTTACTCAATCCGGCGTTACTCTGGGTAGGAAACTCTCCTTTCTTGGAATCCTGCATGTTGAACCTATTCATCACCTTATCCAAGTAGGTACTCTGACTAAGTCCAATTAGTCTTTTACTTCGGTCTCTCAGGATCCTTGTCCCTAGAATATAGGTAGCTTATCCTAGGTCTTTCATAGCGAAACACTTCCCAAGCCAGGACTTCACTTTCTGCAAGGTTGGGATGTCATTTCCCATGAGTAGTATGTCATCCACATACAGTAGCATAAAGCTAACTATACTCTCACTAGCTTTGACATATACACAAGATTCATCTTCATTCCTCGAAAAGCCAAACTCTTTGACTTTCTCATCGATACAAAGATTCCATCTACGAGGTGCTTGTTTCAATCCATAGATGGATTTATCAAGCTTACACACTCTATTAGGGTACTCTGTACTGACAAAACCCTCTGGCTGACTCATGTAAACATCCTCAGCCAACTTTCCATTAAGGAAAGCAGTTTTGACTTCTATTTGCCACATTTCATAATCATGAAATATATCAATGACTAACATAACCCTAATAGACTTAATCTTCGCTATTGGTGAAAAGGTCTCATCATAATCAAGTCCTGGAGTTTGAGAAAATCCCTTTGCAACCAGTCACACCTTATAAGTGTGTACATTACCATCCATGTCGGGCTTCTTCTTGAAGATCCATTTGCACCCGACTGTCTTGCGACCTTGTACATTGTTAAACAAGTTCCAAACTTGATTGTCATACATGGATTGTATCTCACTGTCCATAGCCTCTTTCCATTTAGCAGACTCGGGGCCTGCCATGGCTTCCGAATAACTGTTAGGTTTATCCAGACTTACCAGTGTCTGATCACTGATAAGTATATCACCTTCCGCAGTAATATGGAAACCATAGTAATGCTCAGGTGCATTCCTAACTCTCATGGAATGCCTCAGAGGTACAAACTCGTCAATTAGATCAACATGAGTTTCCTCCTCAGGTTGATTGCTAGGGTTTGAAGTTCCTTCACCACTTGACTCTTGAATTTCTTCGAGGTCAATTTGCCTCCCATTGTTTCCTTGGCATATGAACTCTCTCTCTCTCGAAAGACACCTGTCCTTGCTACAAAGATCACATTCTCACTGGGTTTGTAGAAGAGGTAACCAAAGGATTTATGTGGGTAGCCGACGAAAATACACCTCTCACTTCGAGGTTCGAGCTTATCGTAAGTCTCACGCCTCACGAAAGCCTCTCAACCCCAAATCTTGATGTGGTCTAGGTTAGGAGCTTTTCCAGTCCACATCTCATGAGGAGTTTTGGAAACTTTCTTTGTAGGGACTAGGTTAAAGATATGGGTGGCAGTCTCTAAGGCATACCCCCAAAAAGAGATTGGTAGCGAAGCTCGACTCATCATGGAACGAACCATATCCAACAAGGTTCGATTACGCCTCTCAGCCACACCATTTAACTGTGGCGTCCCGGGAGGTGTCAATTGTGAGACAATCCTACATTCCTTAAGATAGTCGAGGAACTCTGTACTAAGATACTCACCACCACGATCGGATCGAAGCATCTTAATATTCCTGTCCAATTGATTCTTGACTTCTAACTCTTTAAACCTTTCAAAAGTCTCTGACTTATGCTTGATTAAGTAGACATAACCATATCTACTATAATTATCTGTAAAAGTTACATAATAACGATTAGCATCCCTTGTGGTAGTTTTAAAGGGTCCACACACATCTGTGTGCACTAGATCCAACAAACCTTCACCCCTTGCACAAGAACTAGTAAAGGGTGACTTTGTGATTTTTCCAAGTATGCATGATTCAGAACTATCATCCGACTTTAGGTTGAATGACTCCAAGACCCCATCCTTTTTTATTTGGCCTATGCGTTTCTTGCTTACATGTCCAAGACGACAATGCCATAAAGATGCTTTATCCAAGTTATTATTAGAAGAAGAATCAATACACAACACATTATTTCCTAGGTTATCTACAACAGACACAGCTTCATACACACCATCACAAGGTAATGCTTTAAAATAAAGAACATTATTAAAGAAAACATTTATTCCACTAACTTCATTATCAAAAGAAAAGGTAAACCCTTGTTTGTACAAAACATGAAAGGAAATAATATTTATTGCCATTTTAGGTGAGTAACAACATTTATTCAAATCTAATGTAAACCCACTACTTAGAAACAAAGAATAAACTCCAATCTTGGTGACAGGTGAAGCTTTCCTATTCCCCATGATCAAGTTTATCTTTCCATGCTCCACATTCTCACTTCTACTTAGTCCCTGCAAATCAGAATATATGTGAATTCCACAACCTGTATCAAGGACCCAAGAATTAGAATAGGGTGAATTATTAGATAATATTGTGTAAATACCTGCATGGGTGGGTTTTACTTTCCCATCCTTAATATCTTGCTGGTACTTTGGGCAGTTCCGCTTCCAATGCGACTTTTCATGGCAATAGAAGCATTCAACCTCTTTTGGGCCAGAAGAAGGAGTGATGAAACCTTTCTTGGTTCCACTTAAAGAGGATCCATCAAGGGTCTTACACTTTGTACCCTTCGAAGGGTTCTTCCTCTTTTTTCCTATACTTTTCGCGATTGCCAAGACATGGGCGGAGTTTGGAGTAGGAGTAGGAGTGGTAACAACCGACTTACCTTTAAGACCTGTTTCAGTGGTCTTTAGGAGTCCTTGAAGCTTGCTGAGGGTAACTTGCTCCTTGTTCATGTGGTATGCCATACTAAATTGATCATAACATGAAGGTAAGGAGTGCAAAATGATGTCTATTTCTAGCTCCTCAGGGAAGTTCACATTTAGCTTTAGCAAAAAGTCCACATACCTTTGCATTTTCTGCATGTGGCCCGTGATGGGTTCACCATCCTTCATCCGGGTTGTTATCATGGAGGAGATGATTTTATATCGCTATTGACGAGGACTCTGATGGTAGTGGTCCATCAAATCCAGTTGCATCTCAAAAGGATAGTTGTCCTCATAGGACTTTTGGAGCTCGGCTATCATAGTGGCCAACATGATGCATGCCACTTTGGTAGCATCTCTTTCATGGTCCTGATATTCAGCTATCTCCTCAGGAGTAGCAGTCGAATCGATTTCTTTAAGCTCCTTGCCGAGGTCATATTCTTTGTTCTCATACCGAGTGACCATCCTGATGTTCATGATCCAATCCATAAAGTTGGATCCATCAAAGATGACTCTCCCACAAAGGTTCATGAGAGAGAAGGAGCCGGTAGGGTTTGAGCCAGAAGCAACATTGTTGGTTGACATCTGAAAAGAAGAAAAGCAAGTTTAGATTAGATATAAAGATAGTCCTTAATAAAACACCCAAATGTAATATTAAGGCTAGGATCCAATCACAATATATTATAACTTAGAAGAGGGATGCCGTAATCTAAGCTATAACATATTTGAAAGGTAGGTGAATGACGATTCACCAATTTCCACCATGAAAAACGAAATATAAATTATTAGGTTTTAATTGGTTTTAGAAACTCCTAGATTCTTTTGAGATTCATTAAACTTTTCAATGGCATGTTTCAATCTCGAGTGTGCCCTTCAGGTTTTGTAACTGGGATGCCGAGGATCACAAAACAAGGTGTGAAGTAACCATGAAAATTACTTGGTACCCTTAATTTTTTTCACTCAATCGATGTGCCGGTTAGCCACACGCGCTCCACCGACCTATGAAAAACCTCAAGTCACTCTTTGCTTACCTTGTTAAGTCCAAGTTAGTGTGCTGGTTAACCACACACGCTCCACTAATGACTTAATCAAGGTGCAAAGTGTAATTTCATGGGTTAGCACCTTATTCACATTTTCCTAAAGTAAATAAGATTGGGAATTTATAAAAACATATAGTTACTTTAGTATCATTATACTTTTAATGAGGATTTCAAGTCATTGTCCTACCCGTTCGGCTAACGACCCTCCACCAGTCAAGGAAGCAGTGGGTGAGAGTGACCACCCATTAAGATGCCATTTTATAGGCAACAACCTTATACCCCCCTTATAGACTAGCTTCGTGAATGAGGCTTAATAATGGTAAAATGACTTGATCTTATACATATATATTATTAACTTATAATATTATATAGCATAAGGGTTGAATTTTAACTTTTAAAATTCTAGGGGTTGGAACTAAAGTTTACTAGATGACTTCACATGTTCCAAAACTTGAGGGCAAGTTTTGTAACTTTACAAAACTTTTCAATTCATAACTTATGAATTAAATGGTGTAATAAAATGAGTGACTTTTCATTTTATGTAACCTATGTGTTTCTTTAATGGACTTTAAAAGAAAGTCTTTTGGTTATCCATAACTTGAGGACAAATTATAGATTACATTAAACCACATAATGATCATGAATTAAACATTAAACAATTTTAACAAGTAATTCCTATGATCTATCAAGAACTCATAAGAACATGAATATTCCTATCAAAATTTACAAAACATATGAACACATGAATATTCTAGTCCATTTCCAGCAACAAAACTCAAAAAACTGCATTCTGTGGCTCCCACTCTACTTTCAAAACCCAACATCATATTCAATAATCCAGAAGCCCAATTCTTCATTTTTTCTTCTAACTTCAAACACCAACTAGTCCATTTGATGTCATTTTATTTTGCTACCAAGCCCAATTGTATGATTTTCAAATCCATAAGCACACTACAATCCTCAAGTTTAGCATGATCATGCATTCCCATAATCACTTTGCTTCTCATGGTCCTCAATAAATCTACATTTATACTCAAGGAAAGTAGAAAGTACCTGATACAAATATAAAATAACAAAAAGGGAAAATATACATGAGGATTAACAAGAATGAAGTGAAATATGCTAAAAGAAAATATGAAAATAAGTAAATAAAATGGAACTAGCAGTGACCCTATAGGATCATATGTCATTAGCAATATCATTCTATAATGACTCTTGGACATAAAGATCTTTCACATTGATCATTAGAAGTTATTAAGTTTCGATGTCCTCGGGAAAGTACACCCTAGTCTACTTTCAAGATTTGATCTCGTCTAGTTTCTTACATGCTTCAGGTACAAGACCATGTGAGGCCAACATATTTTGGTAGAAGTCTAACTCTTTATACTTTTCACATGTTTTTAAAATTATCTTAAAAGACACCTTACTCTTTTTCCAAATTTGATCTTAATTTCATGGAAATGTGATGGCAACAAATCCCGTGAAGCGAGTGTTAGAATATTGTTTTAAAGGCGAGGTCAATGTAAGAAACCTTATCATAAATTATGATGAAATTATAAGTGTGATCGATGCATGTCAACAACTTGCTTAAAACTGTGTCCAAAGATTGATTAAACAAGGAATAGGGAGGACAACAGAATTATGTAGTGATTCCCATGAAATTAATGAGAACAAAAACGAATGAATATAACCAAACATAAACGAAAGAATAGACATAAATACTAAAATTAAGATCCATACGTAAATAAAAATAACTGTATATAAAATCCTATAATACATACTATTCAAAAATCCATAAATAATTTAGGAACGTGATAAACAAGCATAAATCAATATGTGAGAATGTAAATGAATGAACAAGACCATTGTCTATGTCATTCGTATAACTAAATGAACAAAAAATCTTGTTTGTATTCATCTTTTACTAGTTAGATGAGCATCATCCATTTACATTCTCATAAATGTACTTCATGTTGAACGGTCATTTTCTGGTTCATATACATACAACTTTAACTAGATCCATAATAAATACACCTAATTTGTCAAAATCGGGTATGTTTTATCTTTTTATATTAGATATATACTTATATATCACTAAATTATTCTTATTTATGTATGTTCCATATAGAATGTGTCCTAGCATCACCATATTGTCAATATCTTAGCAACTAGGTTTTAAGACCAAGGCCCTTATGGTTTAGGTTAGGCTAAGGGCCCCTTATGTATCCCTATTTATATGAGGTTTTAATCTACACTATTAATCAACCAACTATTATCCTACATGGTATCATATCTCTCAATTAAAACGCTAATGCTAACCACAAACCATAGTCGCCACCCTCCACCTTTAATAACCTTCTCTAATAGTCTTTGGAGGTGTCTTAATTAGGTTCAATATTTTTCCATTTTGTCTTTCTCCTCCTAAAAAATATTATAGTTGCCAACCCCAAACCAGAGCTCATTCCTTGGTTTCTTCTACTTCCTCGTCTACTTCTACCTCGTACTCGGATGACCCTTGCCTCTAAGCTTTCTATCTCCTCCTCGGATGGGCCTTCTCCTTGGCCCGCCTCTTATGTTGTTGTTTCTTCCCTCCGTCGGACAGCCTCCGGTTTGCAATCGTCTCTCTCTCTCTCTCTCTCTCTCACACACACACACACACACTCTCCCTCTCTATCTATCTCTCTCCCACTCACTCTCAACACTATATCTGCTAATATCGTCGACATTGGCTCCATCCACCACACTCGATCTCTTATTCTTTCTCGTTGCCTTTCTCCAGACCCCTCAGCCACCGACTTAATGAACGTCTTCGCCGTCGCTAGCTCTCTTCTTCTTCTACAATGGAACTCCCTATAGCCACCGCTTCTTGTCTCTTCTTCTCCGACGAGTAGTCATTTTTAGTCTTCCTCACTAGAGCAATACCACGATCTACACATATGTTTTTTCTATGTTTTTATGTTTTGTTTATATTTCCATTTTAATGGTCTCCTCTGATCAAATTTGAGAGGGAGGTGGGGGGATGTTAATTTGTTAGCATCTAGGGTTTAGGTTAGACCAAGGTCCCTTATGTGTCTCTATTTATGTGAAGTTTAACTCTCACTATTAATCAACCAATCTATTATTTTACACATTAGATCATACGAAACATAATTTAACTTTTTTAATTTCTGATTCCTATTACAAAAATAAAAAATAATATATGTGGATAACTACTTTCATACATTTAAATAGATCTTTATATTGTTATTGATTAACTAATGATTTAAGCATTAACATTCAAACCATAAATTTAACTATTTTATTGCATCATTTTACGTATAAAGGATATATACAAGGAAAAGTAAGAACGATTACAAATCATATTATGGTAAAAACCTCATATTACACTGGATTCATTTAAAGATCATTTTGTGTTGTAATCCCTCACAACACGTACTACATCTATCACCAGACACGATAACTTGAGAAAATAAGACACAGTGCATGTGAGCATTAGTGTTAGGAATACCTCTGAACTTTGTATTCACGAAATAATAAATTATTTTTTAGTTCCAAGTATATGTATTTGTATCACATTGAAGCATTAAAAGAGCACAATCAGTATGCATAGACTAAACAAAATCATGACAATGAGAGAAAGATGCATGAGGATTCAAATCCTCTTCACAAAGCTCAAATAAGTATTCACTCTAATTGCTCTTAATTGGATGGTAACATAGGGGAATTGGATGCTTTTCATTGATGTGCTTAATCGTCATAGCTAATAATAAAGCACATTAAAGATGTATATGAATATAATAGGTAACTGCAACTAAATGCAGGTTCGTCATCTTTAAATCGCTTTGAAAAAGGATCCAAATTAATAGGTTGTAGACACATATGTCAAGCATCATTCAAAAAAGGAGTTTGAACGAGAAAAAAAATGTGTTCCAAGTGAGCTTCATTTTCGATTTGATTAGGTATAAGCCCTCATGTAACATTAATATAGTATCAAATTTTAACAAAAAATAGGCAAATCCATTGCAAGGTAGACGGCAAACAACACAATGGAACACACTAAAAAAGAAATGATGTATGTTTGAGTACATGAGAATAAGGGTATGGTGTGGGTGACCTGGGTGGTTTTGTATTTCTAAAGGTAGTCGAGTGCACCACTGTAACATTCCGTAATTTTCTATATGTAAAATCAACCATAGTCAAACTTGGGCCTTTTAAAGTCAACTTAAATCTTATTTTATCTTAAATAAGTTACAATGATGTTTTAATAAGTGTTTACATCTTGTATTCTAAAGTTTTATTTATTGAAGAAGGGAATTATAAGACTCTAGAGACTTCACATTCTTACTCTTTTTCTTTCTTCTCCCTTCGGATGTTTACACTTCGGGCCGTAAAAGGTTCACGGTTGTGAACTCCTTGGAACATGAACCCTCGCAGCCGTGATCATTCTAGCCGACTTCGCAACCGTAAAACCTTCTCGGCCAGCCGAATTTGGACCGTATACGAGGTTCACGGCCGTGAACCCTCGGACCGTGAACCCTCAGATACATATACTTTTTAGCCGAGTTTTCTTCACTTTTTACACTATCAAACACCATTCCAATCCTTTTCTCTCAAGTATCATCAGCCAAGAACACAAAGAGCAACCTCTCTCCTCAAGAACATGCTTTATTCATCCTTTATCATCATATTCAAGTGTTAAAACACTAGTTCTTCATAAGATCCAATAGGTATCATTTCTTGATCTTGTTATCATTTCAAGAACACCATTTAATCTTCATATACTAGGCTGAAAATCATTTGATTTCATTAGTCTTCACGAAGAACACGAGGAACACACGAAGAACAAGTAGCTGAAAACCTTTGAATCTTCTTAGAAATGTGCTTAGGATCATCAAGTGTTCTTCAATCATTCAAGAACAATGGGTCGTGAACAACCCTCTCTTGGCCGTGAACACCTATCAGCTTCCATTTTAGCTTTAAACACTCCAATTTGTAAGTTATACTTACAAATTAATCCAATTTCCAATCATTTCTATGATTATATTAGCTAATTGGATGCATATATGCTATACAAATCATTATATAGGACTTGTTTTGCTACAGGATTTCACTTGTGGAACTAAACATCCTATACCAAATCATCATTTGAATCACCTTCCAAAAAGTGAGTTCATACCCCCGTATTTTCATAGTTTTTACTGTTTTAGGGGGGGGGGGGGGGAATACAAGTCTAACACGAAGATTTTGTGTTATAAACAAAAGGTTTCAAACATCTTATCAAAATGGATTTCAATTATCGTTAATTCAATTAGATTTCAAAGATCGTATTAAAATGACATTAAGTCACCAAAAGTATTTCAAAATATTAAACTTCTTTTTAAATATTTTTATAAACTTATATTTTTTTCCCATAAATCATATATATATATATATATATATATATATATATATATATATATATATATATATATATATATATATATTATAAATAAGATTTGAAAGGCTTAGGACTGATAACCCACTTTGGTTCATTTTTCTTGTTTGGATGTGGGATTATAAGTATCGATTATTTGTCCGAGTGTCATTTAACTTTTATATATATATATATATATATATATATATATATATATATATTTGTATATGTATATAAGTATAAAAGCTATTTCATTCAATTAAATTACCCTTTGTAACATGTTGAGCAAGGAGTTGCATTCATGAATACTCAGTATTAATTCAGAAAGTACATATAAATTATAATAGGTATAATTTATGATTTACAGAACATTAATTCACGATTCAAGTATACTAAAGTACATTGTTTTACAAGAACAAACGTTTGATTCAAAACTAATCAAGAGTATACAACTTTCATATACATGTTAAGAATACTAATTCAAGAACACACTGTCAATAATTTATTTCAGAATGATTGGATTTTCATAACCAATATACATGTAACGTTTATGTGCTTTTTATGAGTCATTTGATACAGCTTGTTTAATTTATTGAAACAATATAGTTAAATTCTTGACATTATAACCAGAATCTCCAGTCAAGGATCGAAACAATGTGTGTATAGATCTATATTGGGATTGACAACCCCGCAATCAGACTGCTAGCTACAGTCAGGCATACACGCCTACGAGTGACAGTTGTTAGCAGCTTTTAACACATTCATAGCGTTGGGTCAGGCTATCTAGTCAATATGGTTATAATAACTCATATAAAAGATATTAACAATACGTTAGTGTATAAATAACTAAACTTAAGTACATTTTCAAAGTACTACTTTTACAAGATACAATTTAAAGTATTACAATATAGTTTACAATAACAGCTGGTGGAACCAGGCACACTCTCAATTACACGTTTTACAAAAGGAATACAAATACATAACATTGGTTTACAAACGGAACGGTTTTATGTGATTAAAACTACATTTTATATACAACAGAAAATATAGGATTTTCTGGAACAGTTTACATATTCAAGAAACAAAAAACGTTCTTTCAAACATAAACACTAATGCACTCACTCAAATTTATGTTGATACTCTCTTTTCAAATTACTTGTATTCTCATGGAACCAGTAGACAGGTACTCCCCGAGCTTTTGAGAAGATGGAGCTATTTTGAGTCTTGTCTTCTTCTTTTGTATAACTATTTTGGTTTCAATATACAATGATGAAACATATGTAAATACTTATACTTTTTAAATACTGTGGTTGTGTGTACTCTAATTACTATAATGCATGTGTTGTGATACTACAAATGAATTCATCCACCCCCGGACGTTTCCGCCGTCTGGTTTGGGGGTGTGACGACCACTCATGGAGAGCAAAGTTGCTACACAAAACTTCATTAGCACACTTGAAAAATGGTATAGTTGTGATTGGTCATAGACATCCATTGCATAGCAGTTCAGTCTTTTTCATTGGACTATGACATAATAATAGTTTTATTTTGAGGAGGTTTTCTCGTTACGATCAATTCATTTCGTCTTGACTAAAGATAGAGGTATTGATGGCTTATGCATTTAGGTTTATCTCATCACTTCTCAACGTTCCAGATCTTATTTCTTAAAAAAAACAATTGTTTTGGTACATTTTAAGTTTCATCAGGGAATGGTAGACGAAGAAAGAAAGGATTGTAAACATCTTCAAAATTTTAATAGTATTCCAAAAATCTGATGATAAATTGGAAATGTGTGAATGCTAAAAGGGGTGTGCGGACAAGGTTTGAGAACTCAAACCTTGAATTAACTTAAGGTCAATGTCTACTAATAATAAGGATTGTCAAGTCTGGTAAACTAGTCTTGTCTCAGAATTAAGATAATCAGTAAAGTACTTAAAGTATAAATGATTAAAAAGTATGAACAATGTAAAGTGATACAACTACAAGAAGAATGTAAGAGAGGATGATTGACTAAATAATTCTTGACAGATGTGAAAAAGGTGCATTTTCTACACTTAATACAAAGGTGACTAATACTTAAATAGTCAGGAGTAACTAAAAGACAAATAGGGAAAAGTATGCAATGACTGCTAGACATCTGAAGATCAACAGACCGACACAACATTTGTGTTGATCTTGTCTCATGTATTATACTATCAAACAATAGGAATCAAACAAAATAGTACTTGTAACAATAAATGCACATTACAGACTCAAATCAAACTTTAATACCAAGATGCATCTCGGACTGATCTTCGACTTTGGAATAATCATCACTTCAGAAATCATCACCTCATATTAATTAAGGATCACTTTTCATGTTGTAATACAATGCAATATTATACAGGTTCGTTAATATTTGTAAGATAAATGGGCCTTTTTTTAAAATGGTTTAACTGGATGAGCTTTCCTCTACCGTAAGCGCACCCATCAAAACCAATACTTGGTCCAAACTTCATAAATGGGACTTTTAAGCACCTCTAGCTAGAACTTTAGAAGACATGTCATGAAGTTCCAATAAGATCCATAACAGTGACTCAAAAGTCTATATTGAAAAAGATGTTGACACCACAACGAGATAATACATACACACACACAACTACAACACACACACACACACACATATATATATATATATATATATATATATATGTGTGTGTGTGTGTGTATGTGTGTGTGTGTATGTGTGTGTATTCCTTTCCATATTTACATGCACATAACTAATGGTTTCTCGAACCACATAAGATATATATATATATATATATATATATATACATATATATATATATATATATATATATATATATATATATATATAGGAGTAAGATCAAATGAGAACACCTAAAAGGTTGAGAACGCGAGAACATATCTCATCCATCTTTTATCTTAGATTTAAGGCTATAATTAATTAGAAAATTTGTTATTATTAAAATGTTTAAATTCAATTAATTTGAATTAAAAATAAGAAAAGGGTATCATGGTAATTAATCATTCCCTTATTTTAAACAACTCCTAAAATCTCTCAATCTCTCTCTGTATAAACCTACGACTTCATCATTCACTCCACCATTTTCGACCTCATCGTTCTCTTTATACTTAGGGCACACATCCCTCAACTATACATCGGTCTCAACCACTTTGTCTAAATCAGACCCTCTTAGTGGTTATTCTTAGCAGCGAATGAAGAAGAAGAAAGGTAAAGAAGGAGGGCTCGATGGTGGCAGATTGACCGCAAAGAGGAGGGGAAAAAAGACCACCGGTTCTCAGTTCGATTAAAGAAAGGAGAAGGATGGAAGCAACAAAGCTATTGTCGATCTCAGAGGGGGTAGAAAGGGGATGCTCAAGAAGCTTCCCAACTGCTTCGCTTCTGCTCTGGGAGTTCAATATGAAGGGAAAGGAGGAGGCTGGTCCGAGGTGAGGGGAAAAAGCCAAGAGGCTACTACCTCTTTTGGTTTCACCAAAAACACAACCCCATCCTGGTGGTTATTCTTGGTAGGGAACGAATAAGAAGAATGAGAAAGGAGCAGAAATCAGTTCATCAATTTCAGCAACAAAAAGCGGGTTCAATGCTGGTTTCTTGTGTCTTGATTTACTCGAAATTCAGCAACTAACAATGACTAGAAAGGTAATGTTTTCGTAGTAGTTCTTGGTCTTTGATTTCACCAGCAAATTAAGCATTAAAAGGGTGCTTTTGGTGTGGTAATACTTGACAAAAAGGAATGAGAAAAGGGATGAATTGAGAGCTGAGACCGAGAGGACAACGACTATTTTCTTATATTCATGTGTGATCTTTTTTTTCTTTAGGGTTAATTTTAAGTTGAGGGTTTTTTTTGCTGACTGATTGAGTTATTCTTTTGATTCCTCTGATCTCTTTTATGACACTCTCTAAGTCAGCAATGGGTTTTGTCATGTGCCTCACGGGATCGATAGTTATGGTAATTATTTATGATTAGAGTGGTATTCATTATGATTAGAAATGTATTCATTCGTGATTAATGATATATATTCGTTTATTAATATAATCACAATTATAGGATTTCATATGTATTTTATATTTTGTTCATATCTCTTCATATATAATTTGACGTCATATATGTTTTTCTATGTTTTTTTTTTCATTTAGTTGATTGTTAATTGTATTTATTTCTTTATTTGACAATGTGTAGAGGAAATCAAGATGCTTCTACAAACAGAATGTTGGAGCGCTAATTTACAATCAAACAATACAAAGTAGAAAAGAGCTAGCCTTATTCATTTATGATATGTATTACATTGTAACCTTTTGTGTTATTATTTATGAATAGATGTGTAATCTAGATATAAGTATCCAATATGTTTTTATTTATTTATGATTCTAGTTGTATTGTAATTTTTCTCTATAAATTGTGTTATATTCGTTTATTATTATAACTTAATTCATCTATTCATTGACGATTCCAATGGATTCATATATGACTACAAATATGTTTTTATTTTTGTATGATTATACATATTTGGTTGAAATGATTAATTCATCAATCTTTTTGATATACTGGTAAAAAAGTAAAAAATAAAAAAACATTTTTTTAATCATGGTAAAAGCGTTTTTTTAATAATTTGATTGATTAAAATAGATTGAATTTATTTCTAGTATTTAGGTAAAAAAATCAATTAATTAGATACCATTCCATGATTGTAGGAATTAATTAATTATCCATATTTAATTACATTGTAAAATTCCTTTTACGCCCTTATAAAATGATTAGTCTACAACTGTTCTCGTGTTCTCAACCTTTTAGGTGTTCTCATTTCATCCTCTCCCAGTATATATATATATATATATATATATATATATATATATATATATATATATATCTGTGTGTGTGTATAGGTTCCAATGAGATTCTGGAAAAATAGAGATCTTGAGATTCAACCGCATCTATATATTTCTCATTTTACGCTCTAACGCTCTGGTGTATCGGTACGACGAGGGAGTTATAATCATAAATGATTAATTATACAGCGCTGGCCATTCCTTTTTCCTCAAAACCTTCCCCTACACCACAACAACCACAACCAACACCACAATCATCACCTTTGCACACCAAGTGACTTTACTACAACCACCTTTGTCACCTCTACCACCGCTACCTCTATCACCATCACCTTCTCCCCACCAAGCACCATAATCATAGATGATTAATTGGTTTCTAAACATAAATATATGTATAATAATTTATTATATATATATATATATATATATATATATATATATATATATATATATATATATGTAGAATCATATATTATTATACCTTTCCGCCATATAATCATTTATGATTTGACATATCCCATCGTGTTGGTACGTTGGAGTGTTAGAGCAAAAAATGAGAAGTATGTTGCTGAGGTAGAATCTCATGATCTCTCTCTCTCTCTCTCTCTCTATATATATATATATATATATATATATATATATCTTATTGGGTACACTGCTTTATGAGTGATATGTTGTGGAATGGAAGTTAAGATTGGCATCATAGGAAGAATGTTTGGAAGTTTCAATTGAAAATTTTGAACTTTTAGGTTCATAGCCTACTGATATTACAATAATCACAAAGAACCCACTACTCAAATGGAACAACTTTGGAATTAGGTGCGAGACTAGCTAGTAGCCAGGGGTATCCCGTGCAACCCCACAAAATCTTTTGAGAATTGTAAATTATGAAGATAAAAGTTACCTTCACCAGATACAATTTTCGTCGTCCACCCATAATTTCTTTCTCTCTCATGCTCCCCAACCATCAACCATACTTCTCATTCCTAATTTCTCAAGCACATCTCTCTTACACTCTAAAACCTATAATCCTAGAATTGGCTATGACAACGATGAGCATTAACACCACTCATTGCCATCACCAATTTTTGTTTCTCTCTCCCTTCCCCCATGTCATTTTTTATACTAAAATCCCTAATCTATGAAAAAGGTAAAAGTGTGATTAAATTACTCTATTTATTTTTCTATTACTTCCCATTTGTCTCTTCCGATGTGCATCAATATATGCCAATGTTTTGTAAGTCAAAGAAAGGGGAACTAAGTGCTCGTTGTTTCTCTCTTAACTCAGTTAATCGATTTAATTCAGTTAGATTTTATTTTAATTCTAGTTATCTGTTTATGTTGATGTGAAATTATTGGAGTATATACGAATGTATAATTTTGATAACCAATTGTTGATAATTGCTTGGTGAATAATGGTTGAGTTTTGGTTGTATGTTAAAGATAAAGGAGCATCTCCAATCCACATTACTTTTTCTATTTACTGGTACTTGAAATTTATTATGTTTTATTTACCTCATATTGTTCTGATTTGTTATATGATAAATATTATGCTTGGTATTTCAATAGAGTACAAATTTGTTAGTTTGAATGATATAATAACATCTATAAATTTTCTTTTTGGTAGTTCCTGTTTATTTATCTTGTTAGAGATATGTTTGTAATGGGCACAAGATACTACTTAGTTTATTTGAGTCAAACTCTTATGATCACTTGCAATCATAAGTGTGTTAAATGAATAGTTGTTACGTTGAGCCAAGTAGATGGCATGATCATACTAAATTACATGAGTTCTTAAGGTAAATGAGTTTGATAAAGAGATTTATTAGTGCATTTTGATGCTTATGTTAGGTATTATTCCAAATATGGAAATACAGAGAAGCTAGTTGAAGATAAAGAATAGGGTTACATCTGTTAAAGGATTGAACCCAACACTTTCAATTAAAAACTATATTTCCTAAATTTAACTTCTTATATTAAAAGAATTGGTTAGTCAACACTTGCAATTTCTTATTTATATATGAGGTACCCAAGACTCTAAACGACGAAGCATTTGGGAAAATGAGTGTTCATTATGAGATTCAAGCAACTAGCCCTACAAATGGAGCTTGATGTGTTGAAGGAACACGAGTACCGATTGGTTCGCTTTCTTCAACTTGTGTTTCAAATAAATGGAATTGAAAGATCTTGTATCATCAAGAGTCATAATAAAATGATATTTTTAATTAGCATATGATCCTAAAGGGTCATACTAACAACAACTTGATGCAATTGATTATTTATTGGAAATTGATTTAAATAATATTCATAAACTCTTATAGTAAATTGGAAAATTATTTATTTCATGGAAATAATAATATTTCAGTGGCAAGTAACTTATTAAATCATATGGTATGATGTAATTATTTATTTATTACTTTGATTCCAAAGGTTGATAGTCTGATGGTTGTTAATGGCTTTCATCCTATTAGCATAATTGGGGTACAATATAAGATTTTGGAAAAAGATTTAGATTTGAGGATCGCTAAAGTGTTCCATTCAATGGTAAGCAGGGAACAAACAAAGTTTGTTCAAGACCGCCAAATTCTTGATGGTCAACGAAGTGGTGGAATGGTATATAAAAGAAAAAAAAAGAACGATGATGTTAAAGATCGACTTTGAAAAAGCATATGATTCGGTAAGTTAGGAGTATTTTGATGGAATTATGCAATTTATGAATTTTGGTGGTAAATGGAGAGTGTGGATTCAAGTTGCTTTGGTTTCGGCTAGATCATCTATTCTTGTGATTAGAATTCCCACAAAGGAATTTCAATTACAAAGAGGACTTAGACAAGGAGATCCTCTATCCATATTTCTATTTATTTTGGTGATGTAAGGTTTACATGTTGCTCTTGAAGATGTGTTGGCAGAAAATTGTAGAGGAGTTTATATAAGCAGAGATAAACTCACGTTGTTGGTCAAAATATGTGTAGAATTATGGGTTGGAAACTTTTGAAGGATAAATTTCAAAAAAAGGAAATCTAAATGGAAGGTTAATACCTTATCTATTGGTGGTCGATCTATGTTGCTAAAGACTGTTTTGGGTTTGATTGGGGTGTACTATATGTTGTTATTTCTTCTTCCTGAAACAATTTGTAAAGAGCTTGAAGCTAGTAGAGCTAATTTCTTTTGGGGTGGTGATGAGGATAATCAACACATGCATTGGCTAAAATGGGATTTAATTCTTGTCAATTGGAAAAAAGGTGGATTGGATATTATAAGCTTAAAGGATTTTAATCTTGCTTTAATCCAAAAATGGATGTGGCATTTTTTTTAAGTGTGACAATATGTTGTGGGTGAGAGTAATTAAAGCGTTATTTGGAGATCAAGGAGGGTTTGATAATGCTCATTCCCGAGTCAAACGAGTGGGCCCATGGTCTCAGGTTACTGCTTATTCTTATCGGTTGGATGTTAATGGTATTTTATATTTGTCAACCCTTAAAAAGAAAATTTGAAATGGGTTGGTTGTCTACTTAGTTTTGGAAAGATAAGTGGGTGGGTAATCATCCTCTTTTGGTTGTGTATCCTC
This sequence comes from Lactuca serriola, assembly GCF_051521515.1. Taxonomy (NCBI): domain Eukaryota; kingdom Viridiplantae; phylum Streptophyta; class Magnoliopsida; order Asterales; family Asteraceae; genus Lactuca; species Lactuca serriola. The sequence goes on along the minus strand of NC_136415.1, from coordinate 201,534,044 downwards.
AACTTTTTCTGTTGGAAACAAATAAGGATTGTAAGATCACTAAAAGGAAACATGATGCGGGTTGGTTTTTGGCAATGGTGTCGGCCGGTTAGAGGGGGAAAAGAAAGTACTCAGTTTTCTAATATGTTGAATGTTATTCAGAATGTTGCTTTTTTATAAGAATGATTCGTGGTGGTAGGATATTGAAGATTTGGGGGTCTTTATAGTTTCATATACATGGAGATAGATTGATGACAAGATCTTACCAAATGTTGCTATTTAGACCAGGTGGAATTGCTTTTTCCTGAGAAAGGTTAACATTCTTATTTAGAGGGTTTGTTTATATAAGATTCCCACTAGGACTAATTTAGACCTAAAAGGAATTGACATTCTGTCTATTTTATGTCCTATATATAATTTGGATGTAGAACAGTTGAATCATTTGTTCATCATATGTGAGGTGGCGGCTAGAATGTGGGATGCGATATTGAAATGGATGGAAATTAGACCTATTGTGTTTGATTCGGTGAATTCTATGTTTGAAAAGATTAATGAACTTAGATGTAGTGATATGAAAAAAGTGGTTGTCGATGCTATGTACGTACCACTATTTGGTACATATGGAGATTCCGGAATGATAAATTTTTTACAGGTGGTAAGATGACTTGTGACACTATTGTTTATTTGATTAGAGAATTTTCTTTTCTTTGGTTTTGTAATAGTAATAGCAATTGTTCTTTAAACTAGATTAGTTGGCTTCAACATCCCCTAAACAATGTGTAATTGGTTTATGCTTTAGTTCTTTGCTATAGCCTTGTTTTTTAATATATGGTTGCTTACAAAAGGGTTAAACTTGATATTTTATACAATATAGTTTATAAAATATAAAAGTGATGTCTTCTTTCTTTCTTCCTTTTTCCGAGAATAAAGAATGAAAGAGAGAGCATGGGTTTCCAAATTGTTTAATCTAAAGTAATAAGCATGGATTACATGCATGGGAGACATGTTGGTCTAGTTTCATAAGTGCTTAATTGGTTAAGGACTAATGGATATTGACTCAACTTTAACTAGACTTGAGGCTTTAATTTTGGAGTCACTCTTGGACTCTAAAATTTATAACATCATCCATCTCATTCACCAAGCAACGGTGGTAGAGTTGTTGCTTAGTTATTTTGCTCTCTTTGAATCATACTTGTGTTTGGTTCAAAGCTTAAGAGTTTTCTTAAAAATACTAGTATCCTTACATCAAGTTTATTTCTTGTTGGTGTCTCAAATGTTCCACATTTTTCATCAACTACCTAGCCTCCCCTTGAGGACCCAAAGAAAAACAAAGGTTGTTATTTCTTAATCTTTTCTATGGTTGGTGTTAGGGTGCAAAGTCATGCTTGGATGCTTCTAGTAGCTTACCCTTTTAGGATGTGTAATGATTTGTCTCTCCTATAAATAGAGAGTGGGTGACACTCATTTTAGGTAAGAACTTGTGAGAGATTAGTCTAGTGAGAGTATTTTTTTTCATGAACCACTTTGTAATACTTTTTAAACTAATGAGAGCTTAAAATGAGATTATTTTCATCCTTGTGTTCTTCATGTTCATGATTTGTGTATAATTCACTAAATCATTTCATATTTCGTATTCATCATCATAAATAAGATCACTACAATTGGTATCAGAGCGAGTGTTCTTGATTTATCAAGAATTCATGATGACTACATGATTTGAGTGAATCTTCATTGTTGTGGGTTCTTCATTTTTTTGAGAAAGTTGGTGTTCTAGAAATCAAAATTTTCCTTGAGTTGATCCATAATTCGATTTTCTCTCTTTAGAATACTTTTTATATCACTTTCTCTCTCTAGAATTTGGTTCATATTCACTTTCACTCTCTAGAGATCTCTTTGATTATCAATTTCTCTCTCTAGAAAAATCCAAGTTCTTGTAATCATGGTTTATTTGGCTTATGATTCTTCGGTTGTGATGATTGGAGATGTCAAATACAAAGTGAATGAGAAACAATTTTATGGGTTATTGTTGAAAGGCAGGTTGATTTCATGGGATATTTTGGTTTCTTATTGAGGATTGAAATATGATCATGGAAGACTGATATTTCAACCACTTTCGAAGATTGGATGTTTGATTGAGATCACCATGAATATGTTATCTTGGAGCGCAAATCAAAAGGAAGGAAAAGAAAAAGATTTGTTTGATAAGAAATACATTTATCTTATTGAAAACCCAAGTGATTTTCATGCTCTTAATTTTGTTGAAGTTGAAGACTATGGAATTCAATGTGATGTTCTTGATGTTCTTGAAGCTCATGATAAGAAGATTCAAGTTGATTCTCATGAAGATGAAAAAGTTTTTTGCTTGATTGGAGTTCAAGTCGATGATATTTTGTGTTCTTGTGATTCGTTTGAAGGAATGATTCCTTATTGAAAGCCATCAATCCAAGAAATTCACAAATATCAAACTCCAAAAGAATTGATTCAAACTTACAAAATTGAAGTTGTCAAGAATGAAGTTGTTCTTGCTTTCGGTTCCAAAGCAACAATCACCAAGTGTTGCAATGAACTTGAATTCAAACTCAAAAGTGTTGATGTTTCTTATGAAGATGATGCTAGATCATTGAAGAACACGAATAACGAGTTGTATAACACGCATCGTGGGTGGTACAATGTTCAATTTGGTGATTTTCTTGTTCCAACAAAAGAACCAAGATCATCAATGATTGATTCGTGTGTTGAAAATGGAAAAAAATTCGTCAAGAATATTTCTCACATTCTCAAATGGATTCCAAAACGTTCTTGATTTTTGATGATCCAATGAAGAATGATCCCGGTTTTATCGAAATTCAATTTTATTTTTGATTCTTGCGTTTTGTTTTTCATTTCATCGGTTTGTCTCATTGGATCTATTTTGTTCCAAATCTCATTGATGATCCAATATAATTTTTCAAAAGATCATGCCCGAGAATTCATTGAGATTTAATTTCTTTTTGATCATGAGCCCAAAATTCAATAAAAATCTGATTCAATCTTTAAGCCCAAACATTTTTTTTGTTTACTGTTCATGATCCAATAATTCCATCCAAAAAGTCAAATAATCGTTCATAACTAATTCTTCTGATATTTGTTCATCAAAATCAAATACTTTGTGTCTGATTAATCTCGTTTTATTTTGTTTTGTTTTTTGGATAAGTTGATTCACTTTCATCGCTTTCAGATCGATTTCATCTTTCTCGTAATCAATAATTGATTTGTTGTTATTTTTCTTCATCTGTTCTTTTTCTATAAGTTAATCTTAGTTCAATCATAGATTTGTTTGTTCTTGATGATTAATTTGGAGAGTTGATAAATGTTCTATGCCGATTTTGAAAAATATCATGGATTCCCATGAAGTAACTGATCAATGATCATATTGGTGGCTTTTGGATAAAGGAAATTTGATAATCAATGAGAATTTTTGTGATTTCTGTTGAACACTCAAGAACAGTTGATTGAGAAGTCAAAATTTGATGTCGATGATTTAAGAATGGATTGTTTGGAAATCGTATCGTGAGTCGACGATTGAAAATCGAACGATGTTGATTGAAAATCAAAATTCAAAAGAAAATATGGAATCTAAATCAAGTTCGATTTAGAGTCCATTAAATTCAAAATAGAGTTCGACTGGTATGATTCGAAATCGATTTCAATTGTGATAGTAGTTGAGTCCAAGTTGAATTGAACTGAAAACGTGTTGTGATATCGAATGGTTATGTCGAATTGGAAGTATTGGGTGTTGTGGCCAAATGCCTTGGAAACGAACATGTACTGGGAATGAAAGTTTGTATTTTGGTTTGACGAACACATTGGATTCGAACTGTAAATTAATTTGGGGGCTTGGGTTTAATTGTGTATTGGAGTCGACACTAGACATTGTGAATTTTGGGGTTCGAATCATGTGTTGGATATTAACTGGGAAGGATTGAAAATGAATGGTTATGTTGAAAATCGAAGGTTTGGGATCGAGGTCGAGGTTCCTTTAATGGAGATTGATGGGCTGGGGTGCATAATCGACACTCGATGTCACTGGAAGTGGTTAGTGGAATTGAACTCTGAAGGTTCGAAATGGGTCAATTGAGTATGGCCTATTAGAAGGTGTGATTTCAAAGGTTCGTTGTGGGTATCATTATTCTTGTATGATCGCATTTGATTCGAAGTGCAGACGAAGAAGAAACAAGTTGTGTTGATTCGAATCCCTCAAATATCAAAGAATTGACATTTTCTACCCATATTTGAAATGGAGACAAAATCAGTGAAGAATGCAGGATTTTAATTTTGAATCCCTAAAGTTTAGAAGAATTACCAGAATATACCCAGTTTTGCAATTGGGCCAAAAATTCTGAAAAATTGGAATATTTTCGAAACAGATCCCTACAGTTTATGCGAATTGACACTTTATGCCCAATTTTGCATTTGGGGTAAAGTTTCACACCGAAAGCTGTTTTGGCACAAAGGGTCCCTGTAGAATTATGATATTGGTAGTTTTTAACCAGATTTTTGAAATTCTTGCAACTCTCACCCAAAAGTCGAAAATTTTAAAAAAATTGGTAATTTTTCATGACTTTTTCATCATTGATTTTCATGCAAGTTTTTCACGGTTTCATTTTTGGCACACGTCGAGGGGGAGATTTGTGAAGTTTATTCCTCGGGCGCTTCTCAACCTTAGTGGGTTTTATAATCACTTGTTGATTATAAAAAGGGGGGAAATGTTGAGTGGGCATTCGAAACTTCTCGGGTATTCATTTTCGGATTTGAAGACCGATATTACTTCGAGGGGGATTTGGTCTTGATCGCACGAGCTCGTTGGATACTAAAGACAAGACATGCAATTCTAACTTTGAGGGGGAGAATGCTAGGGTGCAAAGTCATGCAAGGATTCTTCGAGTAGCTTAACCTTTTGTACGTGTGTAATGAGTTGTCTTTCCTAAAAATAGGAAGTAGGTGACACTGATTTTATGTAAGAACTTTGGAGAGATTAGATTAGTGATGGCATTTTTACATTACCCGCTTTGTATTACTCACTTGATCTAATGAGAGATTAAAACGAGATTATTTACATCCTTGTGTTCTTCATGTTCATCATTCTTGCATAATTACCTAAATCATTTCATATTCCACATTCATCATCATGATTAGGATCACTAAAGTTGGTGTTTTATCTTTCCAATTCTTGCAATATGATCCTTGGTGGGCAGTAACTAGCTTATTTTATTTCAAAAATCAAGTCTTTCATTTGCAATATTTTCAAGTTTATTGAAACTATTTTTGAAATAAAACTCAACATGCACCTCAATGAAATAATACAAAACAACCAATCTTTTATCTTATTTTATTTTATCGGGAAAAAAACTTCTGCTACCCCTGAAAAATTTTTATGGGTCCACCCCTGGACTTAGAGTGGGTTCTAATTAAAGGGTAGAGAAAATCCTTGCAACAGGAAGATGTTTGTTGTTGGGATGTGTTCAAGCTGATCTTTCGCCTCTAATCACGCCATTCCTTCTCAATGCATGAACATCCATCCAATGCATTCTTTTCGATTTTTTACCCACAGAGCACGAAGCATCAATTTGATTCTTAACAAGTCATGTGTATTGACCATAATCAATTTTGATTATATAAATAAAATACACACAAGAGAAATTCCATGGTATCCAGCTACACCAACCAATATATTAAGCCTAAGTAATAGTCATTATGTAGAAGAACCATCGTATAAATAATAAAATCTATGTCAAATAAAAAATAAATAAATAAAGTCCTCAATCAATCAACCCATTAGACTCTAAGCTTTAGATGAATACCACTAATATGACTTTTTTCTCATCTAGTTCATAGACATCGTTAAAGTCAACGATTAATTTATCTTCAATATTATCGTTTACTTACTTATCTTGTGTAATATATTTAAGCTTGGTTAAATGATGTTCATGCCACTAGGATGCAATATCCTTTTCTTTTGAATCCACCAAATTTTGTTTTCATTGATTTAGAGAATCAGAATAACCAAGTCTTTTCATTGATAGGTTAAAAGCGAATATGAGAAAATAAAGAATCTTCCTCTTGAATTTGTCTATGTCTGGTGCAAGGAAGCACTTCACGTCTTGGGGTCGTTTAGGTTACTATGAAGAGATGACCAAACTATGGTTGGATTATCATGTCTGTAGTTTTCATTGCCTTCTATAATTCATTTAATCACATTCAGAAGGATCATTTAGATCATAACACATTCTCTTGATAGCATAGATAGATCAAAACTTCTTTAATTTGAGTTCATTTTACTTGATGCATGCCTAGAGGCAACATGTTGTTCCATGGAAAAAGAGGTGAAAAGTTTTATTAAGGATTTTGTGTGGTAAACTTGTTTCTTATCTCATCTAATTATCATCATATTGAAGTAGGTTAGGACATTGGATAAAGAAGTTCATTGATAATTTCACCACCAAAAAGGGGATGCCATTGCCACGAATAAAGATGGATATGAAGTGTTTGGTTTAAGAAATGTGCATCGAAAAAAAACATGTTAGTTTAAGATGTTTTTGTTATGTATGAGTCATTTTTTATGTAAAGAAAAAAGTTTATTTTCCAACAACTCCCAGATTGGATCACATTATTCCCTAGATCATCATGTGAGATGAAAATAAGGTACCTAATGGCCATGTGAGATGAAAATAAGGTACCTAATGGCCCAACCCACTAGGTGGCTGGAAATGAAACTACGTGGTTGTTGAGACTTGAACCCTTGCATGCATCTACAAAAATACATACCTAGAACCAACTAGGCTATGCCTTCGGGATTTAATATTGTACATTGTAAATGTAGTGTGTTGTTATGAAATTTAAGGATTGTTTTTTAAAAGAACAATGATCTACCTATTTTTTTAAAACAACATGATTGGTAGTCGATATGTTGTTGCAGAGTATCTTGGTTAGGTTGCATTCAGAAAACTCAATCAAGCCCGAGAGCTCCATAAATTAGTTGATGTTTGTTTAATGATTGTAAAGAACAAAAAAGATATCAAATCTCAAATAAAATCAACCTTTTGAAGCTTGTAAACTAGCAGGATCCTGCAGACGAGCGCCACTTTTTATACCTATTTTCATTTAAGAAATTTGATGGTTAATTAAACCCATTTTCTATTTTTTATTAAAGGTTTAAATTCAAAAAATAGCAATGTTAAAATGACCTGAATTTTCTACACATTCATCTATAAGGATATATATCAGAGTTTTCTAACAAACATGGAATTTTATAAAAATTAAAACACTTTACATCCCAAGGTTAATTGTAACACCCTAAAAATTCAAGCCAATTTAAACTTTTTTAAAAAACATTCCAAATCCATTACTATTACAAACTTGTTTTCAAAATATAAATTTTCAGAGTTTTCCCAAAAACATAAACATAATAAGAGGAGCTGTACAATCACGCCTTTGCCTTGTCGCGATCCCCTGATGTACCTGAAACAATAAACTGAAACTATAAGCCCGATAGCTTAGTGAGTTACCCCCAAAATACCGATACACATACAGTCGACATAGCAATATCAACATTAGCATATCGTATCATTCAAAACAAAACAGCACGCACTAGGTCCACAACTTTACAAGCTGGACTACCCCCGGGGCCCTCAGTACGAGTCTGGAATGCCTATCGGGCCCTCAGCTCGTATCTGGAATGCCATCGAGCCCTTAGTACGAGTCTGGAATGCCTACCGGGCCCTCAGCTCGTATCTGGAATGCTCCCGAGTGCTCAGTATGAGTCTGGAATGCCTACCAGGCCCTCAGCTCATATATGGAATACTCTAGGGTTTGTTGGCTACCGCACGGAGCAGTACAACCTCAACCCATCCCACATAACATGTCGACATGTAATAGATAAATACACATATAGGAAATCAGACAATATCACAGGTAGTCCTAGAGACCTACCAAACTACAATATCAACTGGCATACATCAGTAGCATGCAATACTAACTTATGATCAACATCTAACACTGCTACGATAATACATCCAATGGGCCGGCCTTGGTGCCTTAGACCCCTTAGTATAGTGAGGATAACTCACCTTGTAACTGCCAAACCAAACCACAAAAGCACAATCCCGAAGCACTGCCCCAAACTCCAACACCTATAGCCATCAATGATCCCTTAACATAAATATCCCAAATTACCATAACACCCCTGAAGGTCAAACAGGTCAAAGTCAAAGTCCTGCCAAATTCAACCTTCCTAATTGACTCTACTCTCTGAGTCAACCCGTCGACTCGCCAAGTTCTCAAACATAGAAAACTCTCATAGCACGAATCAACTCGCCGAGTCACCCCAAGACTCGTCGAGTCCAACGGCCTCTGAATTCCATCCTATCCAACTCACTAAGTTGCCAACCGACTCACTGATCCGAAGCTTTAACCAAAAGAGATTGGGGTTCTGCGACCTGACTCGCCGAATCTAAGGCAATCTTCAACAGACTCACCGAGTTGTTCTTCCAACTCGTCGAGTTCATTCCTATCTTCATATGACTCTCCGAGTCCACCCAAGGAACTCACCGAGTCTCTTCAGTCCTTCATCCATACAGAGACTTTTTGAGCCTTGCAGGGGCTCCAAACTGTAGATCCACTCTTCTAGGGCATGATTCTCACGTAAAGTTGCAAAATTTATGTGAAACCAAGGAGTTAAAGGTCCAAATCACTCTAGGGCTAGGATTTAAGACAAATGGGCTTCACCAACAACTCATTGACTGATGCTTTATGACATTCTATACCAACACAAGTCTAGATTTGGAGTAGCAACTTCATATCTGAACTCCAAAACCGAAATAGATCTCAAACATACCAAAATGGTCCCAAATCTCATCCATGAATAGATCTAGATGCAAAAGAGTGAAGGTAACAGCTTATTCACTCCAAGATGTGCCCAAACTAAAATAGATTCGGGATCTACACCACTCTCTTGATGCGAGCCCTTTTGATCTTCAAGTTTCAACTTCCAAAGCTTTAATCTCTCTCCAAAGGCCTCACACACACGAGCTTAGGGTTTTCTGGTTCTCAATTGAAATAAGGAGGCTGAGAGAAGGACACAAAGTCCTTTAAATAGGATGCAACCCTCGAGATTAGGGTTTTTCTCATTCCAGCACCAGCTCGTCGAGTCCAGCTACCGACTCGGCGAGTTGGTCACCTTGCAACTGTCGAACCGAACCACGAAAACACAATCCCAAAGCACTGCCCCAAACTGCAACACCTATAGCCATCAATGATCCACTGACATAAATATCCCAAATTACCATAACACCCCTGAAGGTCGAATAGGTCAATGTCGAAGTCCTAGCCAAAGTCGACCTTCCTGATTGAATCTACTCGTCGAGTCAACCCGTCGACGCACCGAATTCTCAAACTTAGAAAACTCTTATAGCATGACTCAACTCGCCGAGTCACCCCAAGACTCGTCGAGTCCAACGGCCTCTGAATTCCATCCTATCCAACTCACTGAGTCGCCAACCGACTCACTGATCCGAAGCTTTAACCAAAAGAGATTGGGGTTTTGCGACCTGACTCGCCGAGTCCAAGAACAGACTTGCAGAGTCCAAGGCAATCTTCTACAGACTCGCTGAGTTGTTCTTCCAACTCATCAAGTTCATGCCTATCTTCATATGACTCGCCGAGTCTACCCAAGGAACTCGCCGAGTCTCTTCAGTCCTTCATCCATACAGAGGCTTTTTGAGCCATACAGGGGCTCTAAACTGTAGATCCACTCTTATAGGGCATGATTCTCACGTAAAGTTGCAAACTTTACATGAAACCAAGGAGTTAAAGGTCCAAATTACTCTAGGGCTAGGATTTAAGACAAAGGGGCTTCACCAACAACTCATTGACTGATACTTTATGACATTCTAGACCAACACAAGTCTAGATATGGAGTAGCAACTTCAGATATGAACTCCGAACCCGAAATAGATCTCAAACATACCAAAATGGCCCAAAATCTCATCCGTGAATAGATCTAGATGCAAAAGAGTGAAGGTAACAGCTTATTACCTCCAAGATGTGCCCAAACTGACATAGATTCGGGATCTACACCACTCTCTTGATGCGAGCCCTTTTGATCTTCAAGTTTCAACTTCCAAAGCTTTAATCTCTCTCCAAAGGCCTCACACACACGAGCTTAGGGTTTTCTGGTTCTTAATGGAAATAAGGAGGCTGAGAGAAGGACACAAAGTCCTTTAAATAGGGTGCAACCCTCGAGATTAGGGTTTTTCTCATTCCAGCACCAACTCGTCGAGTCCAGCTTCCAACTCGGCGAGTTGGTCACCTAATTCGCGACCCAAAACTGGCTCCGACTCGATGAGTAAGCATACCTACTTGTCGAGTCCCTTCTTTGAAATTACAATTTAAACCCTTAAATCATATTTCGGAAATTCGGGATGTTACAACTCTTCCCCACTTAAATTTGGCTTCGTCCTCGAAGCGTACTGCAGTATACGCTTCCAAACAACCTACTCGTACTGCAGGCTCTGATTTCCCAATTAACTCAGGTCCTCCTAGACCCGACAAACTACACCCCTTTAACATAAATCCTACTTGCGTGGCATCCTTTCCAATACTCCAAACCGACCATCGGCCTTTTCCTTCTTGATGACAACACATAACAACCAAGTATCACCCGAGGATACTATCCTTTCCTTCCAGGAACACACTTCCGTGACTTGCAACTGCTAAATACCACCATGACTCATTGGGTCCTCTCACAGTGTCAAACTACCCTTCCCTCTCCAAAACTGGTGATAGCCCGAGTAACTCGCAATGTTGGAACCCAATCCATCCTCTTCTTGAATCCAATCTCTCTCCTGCTGACATGGTACTGCATCCTTCAGCTTCTAGAAATTCTCGTGAATCAACCAGCTATATCTCACAAACACCCATACCTGGACCAATCAGCCTCGTGCTGGAATACCAGGTATGCCTATGACGGGGCCAGTCCTCCCTAGGATGGTATACCCTCATATCCTTATGCATGTTTGGACCAATCAGCCCTCGGGTTGGAATACCAAACACATCGGGTCCAATCAATCATAGGGTCCGGTCATCCTCAGGATGGAATACCCTAGATTGGAATACCACTACATACATATCCCATGTCTACAACCATACTTGGTATCCAAGGATTTATCCTTGCATTTCCTTCAAACTCCTCTGGTTCGACACAATCGAGCACAACTCACCCAAATCTCAACCATACGCCCAATCCAAACGCGCTCCTACAATAGACATAATCACACAATTTCTAAGCCAACAACCCATGACGGGAATACCCTCAGATGGTCCTCATCATAGGTCTGGATTGCTTCCGAGTCTGTCCAAAACTTCATTCTAGAGATACTCACATCCTTCAACTCCAGGGAGGCTTAACCCCTTGACCTTGCAGCATCAAATATTGACACAACATCAAAGCTTCTCTCTTCAACGAACAACATACGACACAAAACTACTACCACACATGATTCCCAAGACACATCACGATAACTCAAACCATCATCAACATACCTACCACTACCGGCCAACCAGCACGACACTCATATGTAACCCATATCACCCCCTTCGGGTTAGAATACAAACATGTCTAATCAATTCAAATATCGAGTCGAAATTCTCAGGGTTTGTTGGCCTACCGCCTCAACCCTACTGCTTCCTTCGAGCCTCTGTGCCTACGACTTACAGTCGGCCCGCACCGGGTATATTGGCCTACTGCATAGAGTAGGACTGCCCTAACCCTATCCGAATGCCATAGACGATCATGAGAAAGATCTAACATGGTTACCAAAACCTGAATGACAGGATATTCTAATCCCAAACCTTCCCAAAATTGACTAATACCCATTCAGATCCACTCTCAGACTCCAACTGGAGTATTACCTGATCCAAGAAGATGAAACCTCGGAGACGCTCCGAACTGATGGGATCACCAAGATCCTTTGCACTCCATCTGATCTCTCACAGTAACTTCCGATCAAACCAAATTACATTGGAGTCTTCAGCCTATTCCAGCAACATGTTTAATACTTGGGGACAGACCCACTGATTGATAGTGTTTGCTACGGCTACCCCCGTAGTCTTAAAACATTTTCCATGATGGCCTATCACGTACTCCAACTAACACATAACTGAACTCACTTCATGGCTAGAATCCCAACCTGATTCCCCAACTTTTGCTATCAAGCACCCAGAAGACATGTTCTTATGCTGGGGAGTTTTGCCGAACCCCCAATCAACACAACCTCAACCCAAGCAGCCACTAGGACCTCCATTCTCCCTATCGGGTTGTGAAACTTATCCCCGTTTCAAAACCTCTCCCACTTTCGCATCTCGTGGTAACACTCCCCCACTTAGATTCAACCAACCTTCATAATACAAGAAAATTGGAGGATTCCCAATCCTTCTCACTTCCCCACGATCGATCTGATGACCACCAATTCTTTTCCCACTAGTGCTCCAATACTAGTTAGTCACAATTGATCACACACTTCTAAGAACCATATGAACACTTCCTAAATCCCAGTGAACCCGACAACCACTAATGCATGAATGACCCTACACTCACGTTATGAAGACCACAAGATAAATGCTCCAACTAATACCTCGGGAACGAGTAACTTCTCTTGGCGCTTTTGTCCGTCAATCACTAACGGTTGCTAAAACCACTGAATCTTGAAAATGCTGAATAACCATCCTGTGGAATGCAATTCGCAAACCTCCCACATAATACCCCTCTTTTTTTTTGAATCCCTGAACTCTAATCACCTACAATCCTTTGATAATAAATTTCTCATAACACCTCCAATGGCCTAACCACTCATTAAACTTCGCGACACATAGATCAGATAGAACAGGCAACTAAAACAAAATTACAGCTTGTCCATATTTAACAATATTCCAAGACAAAGTAAAAACCGATCACAGACGATTTGACCACAATATTATTACAAAATGGGGGCTTCCCGATTACACACCAACGACTTCTTGCGGCTCGACCTTGAACTCCTGAGGAACGACGACTTCTAGAATCTAAATTCCTTCCATCCTCAATCCAGGACAACTAGACCTGAAATGACCTGGCTAGTGACAGTGAAAGCATATATGATCCTTCTTGCAATCCCGTTTCACATGCCCTCTCTCACCGCACTTGTAGCACCTGAATTTGTGACAAGCAAATCCATGGGTTCCCCCACACTTGCCACACACCTCCTGACCTTCTGACTTCCATTACTTAGGTTAGCTGTCTCCAACTCTTCGTCCTCTGCTGAAAAGTCCCTCCTCCTCTTTCCTAGTTATGACCCCACCACCGACACTCCCCCATAAGTCATCCCGGTAGCAACATCTCTCATAGATTGCAACGCTGCAACATGCTCCTCGAACTTGGCGATCACCCTAGCGGTGACCCGGTCCAAGACACCGAACAATTCTTCTTGCAAAATCTGAGAAACCTCCACAGAAATCATCTCCCGTAACTAATCGACGGACAATACTGGCCTATCCTGGCCACTCGGTTCCGGTCCTGATCTGGATCCCGCCTCAAATGGATTTGCCATCACCATACTGGACATATACCAAGAAGATATCAGATAATCCACATACATGACGGGGAACCTACTCCCAATCAAACCCTAGGGGTTGTGACTTCCTTGCTATGCATATTGGTCCTGTGCTTTCAGTAGTACGGTCCCATACTACCTTCCACGCCTACCCATATTTGTCTCAAGTATCACAACAACACCCTAAAAATATTCATAAACATAGCGAGCGATCCATCCTCACTCCTAAAGGAACGGTAAATATCTCATAACTGGCCTCCCAACCCCTCACTACCCACCCATCCAGTAACTGCCACACGACCATTCATTGGTGCCAGTTAACTATTGCAAGAATACCATCGCATACCGCGTGGCTTAAACAATCTTAGACTAAAAGATTTAATCCCACAATGGTTGGACTCAGACAAGAGCTGCGCAGCAGGACCAAATGCCTTACCCTAAGACCATTTAACCCATGTAGCATTTGATTTGGAGTATTCACCCAATAGTTAGTTCACACGCGAAAGAGTCATACAACAATCAATGAGGTACTCTACACAAGATAAGGCATCAATGATCAGGAAATTTTATCATATGGTTCCTAAGGATCCCTATCTTAGTACTAGCATGTTGTCCTAACATATCACAATATCAAATAATGTTATGGTATTTTGGGGTCTACTTACTGGCTCCGGCTGATCGTACACTCTGCATCCTCATTTACTTATTTTGAAAACCTTTTAAAATCTTTTCCTTGATTTGAGACTGGATTCACACGACTGTTCCTCCAATTCACTCAAACCAAGGCTCTGATACCAACTTGTAAAACCCTAAAAATTGAAGCCAATTTAAACTTTTTTTAAAAACATTTCAAATCCATTACTATTACAAACTTGTTTTCAAAATATAAATTTTCAGAGTTTTCCCAGAAACATAAACATAATAAGAGGAGCTGTACAATCACGCCTTTGCCTTGTCGCGATCCCCTGATGTACCTGAAACAATAAACTGAAACTATAAGCCCGATAACTTAGTGAGTTACCCCCAAAATACCGATACACATACAGTCCACATAGCAATATCAACATTAACAAATCGTATCATTCAAAAAAAAAAACAGCACGCACTAGGTCCATAACTTTACAAGCTGGACTACCCCCTAGGCCCTCAGTACGAGTCTGGAATGCCTATCGGGCCCTCAGCTCGTATCTGGAATGCCATCGAACCCTCAGTACGAGTCTGGAATGCCTACCGAGCCCTCAGCTCGTATCTGGAATGCTCCCGAGTGCTCAGTATGAGTCTGGAATGCCTACCAGGCCCTCAGCTCATATATGGAATACTCTAGGGTTTGTTGGATACCGCACGGACAAGTACAACCTCAACCCATCCCACATAACATGTCGACATGTAATAGATAAATACACATACAGGAAATCAGACAATATCACAGGTAGTCCTAGAGACCTACCAAACTAGCATATCAACTGGCATACATCAGTAGCATGCAATACTAACTTATGATCAACATCTAACACTGCTACGATAATACATCCAATGGGCCGGCCTTGGTGCCTTAGACCCCTTAGTATAGTGAGGATAACTCACCTTGTAACTGCCAAACCGAACCACAAAAGCACAATCCCAAAGCACTGCCCCAAACTCCAACACCTATAGCCATCAATGATCCCTTAAAATAAATATCCCAAATTACCATAACACCCCTGAAGGTCAAACAGGTCAAAGTCAAAGTCCTGCCAAATTCAACCTTCCTGATTGACTCTACTCTCTGAGTCAACCCGTCGACTCGCCAAGTTCTCAAACATAGAAAACTCTCATAGCACGAATCAACTCGCCGAGTCACCCCAAGACTCGTCGAGTCCAACGGCCTCTGAATTCCATCCTATCCAACTCACTAAGTTGCCAACCGACTCACTGATCCGAAGCTTTAACCAAAGGAGATTGGGGTTCTGCGACCTGACTCGCCGAGTCTAAGGCAGTCTTCAACAGACTCGCCGAGTTGTTCTTCCAACTCATCGAGTTCATTCCTATCTTCATATGACTCTCCGAGTCCACCCAAGGAACTCACCGAGTCTCTTCAGTCCTTCATCCATACAGAGACTTTTTGAGCCTTGCAGGGGCTCCAAACTGTAGATCCACTCTTCTAGGGCATGATTCTCACGTAAAGTTGCAAAATTTATGTGAAACCAAGGAGTTAAAGGTCCAAATCACTCTAGGGCTAGGATTTAAGACAAAGGGGCTTCACTAACAACTCATTGACTGATGCTTTATGACATTCTATACCAACACAAGTCTAGATCTGGAGTAGCAACTTCATATCTGAACTCCAAAACCGAAATAGATCTCAAACATACCAAAATGGCCCCAAATCTCATCCATGAATAGATCTAGATGCAAAAGAGTGAAGGTAACAGCTTATTAACTCCAAGATGTGCCCAAACTAAAATAGATTCGGGATCTACACCACTCTCTTGATGCGAGCCCTTTTGATCTTCAAGTTTCAACTTCCAAAGCTTTAATCTCTCTCCAAAGGCCTCACACACACGAGCTTAGGGTTTTCTGGTTCTCAATGGAAATAAGGAGGCTGAGAGAAGGACACAAAGTCCTTTAAATAGGGTGCAACCCTCGAGATTAGGGTTTTTCTCATTCCAGCACCAGCTCGTCGAGTCCAGCTACCGACTCGGCGAGTTGGTCACCTTGCAACTGTCGAACCGAACCACGAAAACACAATCCCAAAGCACTGCCCCAAACTGCAACACCTATAGCCATCAATGATCCATTGACATAAATATCCCAAATTACCATAACACCCCTGAAGGTCGAACAGGTCAAAGTCGAAGTCCTAGCCAAAGTCGACCTTCCTGATTGAATCTACTCGTCAAGTCAACCCGTCGACGCACCGAGTTCTCAAACTTAGAAAAATCTTATAGCACGACTCAACTCGCCGAGTCACCCCAAGACTCGTCGAGTCCAACGGCCTCTGAATTCCATCCTATCCAACTCACTGAGTCGCCAACCGACTCACTGATCCGAAGCTTTAACCAAAAGAGATTGGGGTTTTGCGACCTGACTCGCCGAGTCCATGAACAGACTTGCAGAGTCCAAGGCAATCTTCTACAGACTCGCTGAGCTGTTCTTCCAACTCATCAAGTTCATGCCTATCTTCATATGACTCGCCGAGTCTACCCAAGGAACTCGCCGAGTCTCTTCAGTCCTTCATCCATACAGAGGCTTTTTGAGCCATACAGGGGCTCTAAACTGTAGATCCACTCTTATAGGGCATGATTCTCACGTAAAGTTTCAAACTTTACATGAAGCCAAGGAGTTAAAGGTCCAAATTACTCTAGGGCTAGGATTTAAGACAAAGGGGCTTCACCAACAACTCATTGACTGATACTTTATGACATTCTAGACCAACACAAGTCTAGATATGGAGTAGCAACTTCAGATATGAACTCCAAACCCGAAATAGATCTCAAACATACCAAAATGGCCCCAAATCTCATCCATGAATAGATCTAGATGCAAAAGAGTGAAGGTAACAGCTTATTACCTCCAAGATGTGCCCAAACTGAAATAGATTCGGGATCTACACCACTCTCTTGATGCGAGCCCTTTTGATCTTCAAGTTTCAACTTCCAAAGCTTTAATCTCTCTCCAAAGGCCTCACACACACGAGCTTAGGGCTTTCTGGTTCTTAATGGAAATAAGGAGGTTGAGAGAAGGACACAAAGTCCTTTAAATAGGGTGCAACCCTCGAGATTAGGGTTTTTCTCATTCCAGCACCAACTCGTCGAGTCCAGCTTCCAACTCAGCGAGTTGGTCACCTAATTCGCGACCCAAAGCTGGCTCCGACTCGATGAGTAAGCATACCTACTCGTCGAGTCCCTTCTTTGAAATTACACTTTAAACCCTTAAATCATATTTCGGAAATTCGGGATGTTACAACTCTTCCCCACTTAAATTTGGCTTCGTCCTCGAAGCGTACTGCAGTATACGCTTCCAAACAACCTACTCGTACTGCAGGCTCTGATTTCCCAATTAACTCAGGTCCTCCTAGACCCGACAAACTACACCCCTTTAACATAAATCCTACTTGCGTGGCATCCTTTCCAATACTCCAAACCGACCATCGGCCTTTTCCTTCTTGATGACAACACATAACAAACAAGTATCACCCGAGGATACTATCCTTTCCTTCCAGGAACACACTTCCGTGACTTGCAACTGCTAAATACCACCATGACTCATTGGGTCCTCTCACAGTGTCAAACTACCCTTCCCTCTCCAAAACTGGTGATAGCCCGAGTAACTCGCAATGTTGGAACCCAATCCATCCTTTTCTTAAATCCAATCTCTCTCCCGCTGACATGATACTGCATCCTTCAGCTTCTAGAAATTCTCGTGAATCAACCAACTATATCTCACAAACACCCATACCTGGACCAATCAGCCTCGTGCTGGAATACCAGGTATGCCTATGATGGGGCCAGTCCTCCCTAGGATGGTATACCCTCATATCCTTATGCATGTTTGGACCAATCAGCCCTCGGGTTGGAATACCAAACACATCGGGTCCAATCAATCATAGGGTCCGGTCATCCTCAGGATGGAATACCCTAGATTGGAATACCACTACATACATATCCCATGTCTACAACCATACTTGGCATCCAAGGATTTATCCTTGCATTTCCTTCAAACTCCTCTGGTTCGACACAATCGAGCACAACTCACCCAAATCTCAACCATACGCCCAATCCAAACGCGCTCCTACAATAGACATAATCACACAATTTCTAAGCCCACAACCCATGACGAGAATACCCTCACATGGTCCTCATCATAGGTCTGGATTGCTTCCGAGTCTGTCCAAAACTTCATTCTAGAGATACTCACATCCTTCAACTCCAGGGAGGCTTAACCCCTTGACCTTGCAGCATCAAATATTGACACAACATAAAAGCTTCTCTCTTCAACGAACAACATACGACACAAAACTACTACCACACATGATTCCCAAGACACATCACGATAACTCAAACCATCATCAACATACCTACCACTACCGGCCAACCAGCACGACACTCATATGTAACCCAGATCACCCCCTTCGGGTTAGAATACAAACATGTCTAATCAATTCAACTATCGAGTCGAAATTCTCAGGGTTTGTTGGCCTACCGCCTCAACCCTACTGCTTCCTTCGAGCCTCCGTGCCTACGACTTACAGTCGGCCCGCACTGGGTATATTGGCCTACTGCATAGAGTAGGACTGCCCTAACCCTATCCGAATGCCATAGACGATCATGAGAAAGATCTAACATGGTTACCAAAACCTGAATGACAGGATATTCTAATCCCAAACCTTCCCAAAATTGACTAATACCCATTCAGATCCACTCTCAGACTCCAACTGGAGTATTACCTGATCCAAGAAGATGAAACCTCGGAGACGCTCCGAACTGATGGGATCACCAAGATCCTTTGCACTCCATCTGATCTCTCATAATAACTTCCGATCAAACCAAATTACATTGGAGTCTTAAGCCTATTCCAGCAACATGTTTAATACTTGGGGACAGACCCACTGATTGATAGTGTTTGCTACGGCTACCCCCGTAGTCTTAAAACACTTTCCATGATGGCCGATCACGTAGTCGAACTAACACATAACTGAACTCACTTCATGGATAGAATCCCAACCTGATTCCCCAACTTCTGCTATCAAGCACCCAAAAGACATGTTCTTATGCTGGGGAGTTTTGCCGAACCCCCAATCAACACAACCTCAACCCAAGCAGCCACTAGGACCTCCATTCTCCCTATCGGGTTGTGAAACTTATCCCCGTTTCAAAACCTCTCCCACTTCCGCATCTCGGGGTAACACTCCCCCACTTAGATTCAACCAACCTTCATAATACAAGAAAATTGGAGGATTCCTAATCCTTCTCACTTCCCCACGATCGATCTGATGACAACCAATTCTTTTCCCACTAGTGCTCCAATACTAGTTAGTCACAATTGATCACACACTTCTAAGAACCATATGAACACTTCCTAAATCCCAGTGAACCCGACAGCCACTAATGCATGAATGACCCTACACTCACGTTATGAAGACCACAAGATAAATGCTCCAACTAATACCTCGGGAACGAGTAACTTCTCTTGGCGCTTTTGTCCGTCAATCACTAACGGTTGCTAAAACCACTGAATCTTGAAAATGCTGAATAACCATCCTGTGGAATGCTATCCGCAAACCTCCCACATAATACCCCTCTTTTTTTTTGAATCCCTGAACTCTAATCACCTACAATCCTTTGATAATAAATTTCTCATAACACCTCCAATGGCCTAACCACTCATTAAACTTCGTGACACATAAATCAGATAGAACAGGCAACTAAAACAAAATTACAGCTTGTCCACATTTAACAATATTCCAAGACAAAATAAAACCGATCACGGATGATTTGACCACAATATTATTACAAAATGGGGGCTTCCCGATTACACACCAACGACTTCTTGCGGCTCGACCTTGAACTCCTGAGGAACGACGACTTCTAGAATCTAAATTCCTTCCATCCTCAATCCAGGACAACTAGACCTGAAATGACCTGGCTAGTGACAGTGAAAGCATATATGATCCTTCTTGCAATCCCGTTTCACATGCCCTCTCTCACCGCACTTGTAGCACCTGAATTTGTGACAAGCAAATCCATGGGTTCCCCCACACTTGCCACACACCTCCTGACCTTCTGACTTCCATTACTTAGGTTAGCTGTCTCCAACTCTTCGTCCTCTGCTGAAAAGTCCCTCCTCCTCTTTCCTAGTTATGACCCCACCACCTACACTCCCCCATAAGTCATCCCGGTAGCAACATCTCTCATAGATTGCAACGCTGCAACATGCTCCTCGAACTTGGCGATCACCCTAGCGGTGACCCGGTCCACGACACCGAACAATTCTTCTTGCAAAATCTGAGAAACCTCCACAGAAATCCTCTCCCGTAATTAATCGACGGACAATACTGGCCTATCCTGGCCACTCGGTTCCGGTCCTGATCTGGATCCCGCCTCAAATGGATTTGCCATCACCATACTGGACATATACCAAGAAGATATCAGATAATCCACATACATGACGGGGAACCTACTCCCAATCAAACCCTAGGGGTTGTGACTTCCTTGCTATGCATATTGGTCCTGTGCTTTCAGTAGTACGGTCCCATACTACCTTCCACGCCTACCCATATTTGTCTCAAGTATCACAACAACACCCTAAAAATATTCATAAACATAGCGAGCGATCCATCCTCACTCCTAAAGGAACGGTAAATATCTCATAACTGGCCTCCCAACCCCTCACTACCCACCCATCCAGTAACTGCCACACGACCATTCATTGGTGCCAGTTAACTATTGCAAGAATACCATCGCATACCGCGTGGCTTAAACAATCTTAGACTAAAAGATTTAATCCCACAATGGTTGGACTCAGACAAGAGCTGCGCAGCAGGACCAAATGCCTTACCCTAAGACCATTTAACCCATGTAGCATTTGATTTGGAGTATTCACCCAATAGTTAGTTCACACGCGAAAGAGTCATACAACAATCAATGAGGTACTCTACACAAGATAAGGCATCAATGATCAGGAAATTTTATCATATGGTTCCTAAGGATCCCTATCTTAGTACTAGCATGTTGTCCTAACATATCACAATATCAAATAATGATATGGTATTTTGGGGTCTACTTACTGGCTCCGGCTGATCGTACACTCTGCATCCTCCTTTACTTATTTTGAAAACCTTTTAAAATCTTTTCCTTGATTTGAGACTGGATTCACACGACTGTTCCTCCAATTCACTCAAACCAAGGCTCTGATACCAACTTGTAAAACCCTAAAAATTGAAGCCAATTTAAACTTTTTTTAAAAACATTTCAAATCCATTACTATTACAAACTTGTTTTCAAAATATAAATTTTCAGAGTTTTCCCAGAAACATAAACATAATAAGAGGAGCTGTACAATCACGCCTTTGCCTTGTCGCGATCCCCTGATGTACCTGAAACAATAAACTGAAACTATAAGCCCGATAACTTAGTGAGTTACCCCCAAAATACCGATACACATACAGTCCACATAGCAATATCAACATTAACAAATCGTATCATTCAAAAAAAAAACAGCACGCACTAGGTCCATAACTTTACAAGCTGGACTACCCCCTAGGCCCTCAGTACGAGTCTGGAATGCCTATCGGGCCCTCAGCTCGTATCTGGAATGCCATCGAGCCCTCAGTACGAGTCTGGAATGCCTACCGAGCCCTCAGCTCGTATCTGGAATGCTCCCGAGTGCTCAGTATGAGTCTGGAATGCCTACCGGGCCCTCAGCTCATATATGGAATACTCTAGGGTTTGTTGGATACCGCACGGAGCAGTACAACCTCAACCCATCCCACATAACATGTCGACATGTAATAGATAAATACACATACAGGAAATCAGACAATATCACAGGTAGTCCTAGAGACCTACCAAACTAGCATATCAACTGGCATACATCAGTAGCATGCAATACTAACTTATGATCAACATCTAACACTGCTACGATAATACATCCAATGGGCCGGCCTTGGTGCCTTAGACCCCTTAGTATAGTGAGGATAACTCACCTTGTAACTGCCAAACCGAACCACAAAAGCACAATCCCGAAGCACTGCCCCAAACTCCAACACCTATAGCCATCAATGATCCCTTAAAATAAATATCCCAAATTACCATAACACCCCTGAAGGTCAAACAGGTCAAAGTCAAAGTCCTGCCAAATTCAACCTTCCTGATTGACTCTACTCTCTGAGTCAACCCGTCGACTCGCCAAGTTCTCAAACATAGAAAACTCTCATAGCACGAATCAACTCACCGAGTCACCCCAAGACTCGTCGAGTCCAACGGCCTCTGAATTCCATCCTATCCAACTCACTAAGTTGCCAACCGACTCACTGATCCGAAGCTTTAACCAAAAGAGATTGGGGTTCTGCGACCTGACTCGCCGAGTCTAAGGCAATCTTCAACAGACTCGCCGAGTTGTTCTTCCAACTCGTCGAGTTCATTCCTATCTTCATATGACTCTCCGAGTCCACCCAAGGAACTCACCGAGTCTCTTCAGTCCTTCATCCATACAGAGACTTTTTGAGCCTTGCAGGGGCTCCAAACTGTAGATCCACTCTTCTAGGGCATGATTCTCACGTAAAGTTGCAAAATTTATGTGAAACCAAGGAGTTAAAGGTCCAAATCACTCTAGGGCTAGGATTTAAGACAAAGGGGCTTCACTAACAACTCATTGACTGATGCTTTATGACATTCTATACCAACACAAGTCTAGATCTGGAGTAGCAACTTCATATCTGAACTCCAAAACCGAAATAGATCTCAAACATACCAAAATGGCCCCAAATCTCATCCATGAATAGATCTAGATGCAAAAGAGTGAAGGTAACAGCTTATTAACTCCAAGATGTGCCCAAACTAAAATAGATTCGGGATCTACACCACTCTCTTGATGCGAGCCCTTTTGATCTTCAAGTTTCAACTTCCAAAGCTTTAATCTCTCTCCAAAGGCCTCACACACACGAGCTTAGGGTTTTCTGGTTCTCAATGGAAATAAGGAGGCTGAGAGAAGGACACAAAGTCCTTTAAATAGGGTGCAACCCTCGAGATTAGGGTTTTTCTCATTCCAGCACCAGCTCGTCGAGTCCAGCTACCGACTCGGCGAGTTGGTCACCTTGCAACTGTCGAACCGAACCACGAAAACACAATCCCAAAGCACTGCCCCAAACTGCAACACCTATAGCCATCAATGATCCATTGACATAAATATCCCAAATTACCATAACACCCCTGAAGGTCGAACAGGTCAAAGTCGAAGTGCTAGCCAAAGTCGACCTTCCTGATTGAATCTACTCGTCGAGTCAACCCGTCGACGCACCGAGTTCTCAAACTTAGAAAAATCTTATAGCACGACTCAACTCGCCGAGTCACCCCAAGACTCGTCGAGTCCAACGGCCTCTGAATTCCATCCTATCCAACTCACTGAGTCGCCAACCGACTCACTGATCCGAAGCTTTAACCAAAAGAGATTGGGGTTTTGCAACCTGACTCGCCGAGTCCATGAACAGACTTGCAGAGTCCAAGGCAATCTTCTACAGACTCGCTGAGCTGTTCTTCCAACTCATCAAGTTCATGCCTATCTTCATATGACTCGCCGAGTCTACCCAAGGAACTCGCCGAGTCTCTTCAGTCCTTCATCCATACAGAGGCTTTTTGAGCCATACAGGGGCTCTAAACTGTAGATCCACTCTTATAGGGCATGATTCTCACGTAAAGTTTCAAACTTTACATGAAGCCAAGGAGTTAAAGGTCCAAATTACTCTAGGGCTAGGATTTAAGACAAAGGGGCTTCACCAACAACTCATTGACTGATACTTTATGACATTCTAGACCAACACAAGTCTAGATATGGAGTAGCAACTTCAGATATGAACTCCAAACCCGAAATAGATCTCAAACATACCAAAATGGCCCCAAATCTCATCCATGAATAGATCTAGATGTAAAAGAGTGAAGGTAACAGCTTATTACCTCCAAGATGTGCCCAAACTGAAATAGATTCGGGATCTACACCACTCTCTTGATGCGAACCCTTTTGATCTTCAAGTTTCAACTTCCAAAGCTTTAATCTCTCTCCAAAGGCCTCACACACACGAGCTTAGGGCTTTCTGGTTCTTAATGGAAATAAGGAGGTTGAGAGAAGGACACAAAGTCCTTTAAATAGGGTGCAACCCTCGATATTAGGGTTTTTCTCATTCCAGCACCAGCTCGTCGAGTCTAGCTACCGACTCGGCAAGTTGGTGACTTATTTCGCGACCCAAAACCAGCTCCGACTCGATGAGTCAGCATATCTTCTTTGAAATTACACTTTAAAACCTTAAATCATATTTTGGAATTTCGGAATGTTACATTAATCATGGGTTTACAATAATATATATATATATATATATATATATATATATATATATATATATATATATATATATTCTACTATTCTAACTCATTGTGCTCCTTTCTTCTATGGTATTATGGCTACTACATGTGTTCCAAACCATGAAACATCTCTACAAAATCAGACAATAATGTCTGGTGAGTTATATACATTTAATTTACTTTAACCCATTAATCTCTATGACAATCTGGTAGTAAAAACTAGTTCTTTCACTAATCCAAATGAATACTGAGAGCTATATCAAATAAGGATTAGCTAGGTCAGACGGTTGGGAAGTAGGACCATTTCGGCGTATAGCTTTTCTAAAATCCAACAACCAAGCCAGCATGAACATTCTAGACACCTCTCTCATAAGTAGATCAATCAGTATAATGACATGGAATCACCAATAAATCTTATTTATATATTCATAATAATGAATTATGACTATAAATATAAGTTACAGTGAAAGCAAAAAAATGTAGCTTAACTTAAAGAGATTTTCCTGACAAAATCCAAAAATTGTGGTTGCAAAAATCTGGCCTGATAGATCTAGATGTCAGGCTCACAGGGACCTCGAAACTAACCAAAATACCCTTAATACTAAGAAAAAAAATCGGTTTCTAAGGAGACAGACTTGAGAGGAATGAATTGGAGTGGTGAGGAGGCTGAATGAGCTTGCTATTAAATTTATAGGGCCAAAATGGGAAGGCGTGGTACGCACCAGCGTAGTCAGCACTCCACCCTCTCAAACTGTGAAACATGGTGATCGATGGGTGGTGCAATGTGGCAGAAGGGTTTGGTACGGGAAAAACTTCAAAAATTAATATCTTGGCCATACGAGCTCTGTTTTTTACATTCTCTATATCCATGCATAGGTATTTCCAAATACTACAATCATCATTTAGACCTCGTCAGCTATTTCTCAGCCAATCTTAAACTTAACAGTATACGAAGATTACATTGTTAACGACCGTGTAAAATTCATAACTTTTACATGCGTACTTCGTTTACAATTGGCTTTATATTTTTGAGTTCATATTCACGAGATCCTCGATTCTCATTTAGATTGTTTTGGCTAACAATCAATCGATTGTAATTTCAATTCTTGTGTCGCACTGCTGCGCTGAAACATCAAAAAATCATAACTTCCTCATATAAAGTCATTTGGATATTCTCTATATGCATACTCTCGATTTAATGACTAATATGACTTTTGTTTAGATCACTAAGGATAATAATCAACCAACCCAAAATTCACTTTTTACGATATGCTGAGTCGTGTCAATTTAATCATGAAACTTCGAAGAAGCATAACTTTTTTATATGAAGTCAGATTCAGGTATTCTATATATTTACGGAAATAGTATTGATGCGTCCTACACTTTTATGATGATTAATTTGGTTATATCTACTTCAAATTTTGTAAAGGACGATTTATATTCAATTCTATTAGAAATGTGAAAATGGGGTGTTACAAGAAGGTGTTAGTCAATGGATTTATCAGTTCGAGCTATTCGCCATGGTGAGCCCCAACACTATTTGTGAAGAAGAAGGATGGGATCACCCTGAATGTATATTGATTATCAGGAGTTGAACAAGTTGATGGTGAAGAGCCGATATCCACTTTCGAGAATCGATGCCTTGTTTGATCAGCTTCAGGGTGGATATTGGTTCTCAAAGATTGATTTGCGGACAGGCTTCCACCAAATGATGATCATGAATGAGGATATGCAAAAGACAAATCTCAGAACTCGTTATGGTCATTACAAGTTTGTGGTGATGCCTTTCGGACTCACCAATGCTCTTGCAAAATTCATGGATCTCGTGAACCGAGTATGTAAACCGATGTTAGATTGATATGTGACTGTGTTTATTGATGATGTTTTGGTCTATTCTAAGTCCAAAGAGCAACATTCTGAGCATGATGTGTATTTTTAATGCACTAGTTTTTTTATTTATAATTCCTACTCTATCACATCTAAACAACACCTTACATGCAGCGAACCTTATCGAGTATAGTATAGTTTTGATAAGCAAGGGTTTCGAACTCATGGGGAATGGTAGTGAATTAATATTTTTATTTTTTACTATAGGTTATAATAAATAAAAGAAAGCAGTTAAATGGGTTTTTATTATTAAATCTCAAACAAATCAATAGCTAATAAACTAGATAAACTAATTGGAAACAAATCACTTCAAGTACTTTGTTTTAGTTTGGATTACATCTCAAAATCATGGTTAAATTCATGAATAGTGCAATGGATTTATTAGTTTTTTTTACCAAGTTCTAATGTGACTAGTTATCTTGATCGGATTTCTAACACTAATAATTAATGAACAACTAACACAATGATCATGTAATTAGTGAACACACAATTAATTTGATGTATATTAGAAATATGAAAGATATGATCTAGTGATTTTTCATCAATGATCATGACAATCAATCAAAGCATAAAACGGATATCTAATCTCTCTAACACAACCAAAGTCACTGATTAGCATTACCTAACCCAAGGATTTGATCAATCTCTAGCCCTAATAGTTTACTGATCATAAACTAATTAAGATTCAAGTTAATGTATTTAGATTGGCCATCTTAACTACACGTAACTCAGCATTAGGCAATAAACATCATAACTTTAATAGGTGATGATAAATCAAACAAAATTAATCACCAAACTAATAAAATCCAAAATCATTAAAATCAACACATAAAATCGAGTTTCATCTACTCCAAACAAAAGCAAAAGGTTTTAACACCCTAATTCAGAAGGTAAACATAGTATGAATACAATTGGAATACTAATCGTGATCATAAAATCGAAACAAATGATTCCAGTCATGAGGTTTATTTACATAAGAAACAAATTAGGATAGAAGATATGTCATTAGGGTTAATTTTTTGCTCTATTTATGGGTTTCAGCATCGCCACAACATGGAGAAAGGCTTGCCACACCATGGGAGCTGTTTTCTTCACATGCAAGAAATTTCCTGTCACACCCCAAAACCGGAACGGCGGAAATGTTCTGGGGTGGATGACGTCATGTCAAGTATCACAACACATGCATTATAGTAATCAAAGTACAACAAAACATTGCATTAATAGAATAATTTTACATGGTGACATTACATAGTATCAAAGTAATACAAACAACATATATAAAGTGCAGCAAGGTACTTAAGCCATCTTCATGAGCAGCTCCGGGGATATACCTGTCTAATTGCTGACCTGAGATTACAAGTTATTTGAAAAGCGAGTATTAGCATTTTTACAAATGCTGGTGAGTTCATAAGTAATTAGTGTCATTTAGTCAAATAACATTAATAAGTAGTAGTTTAAGTGGTTTCAGTGCATCAGTGTTCTTTCCAGAAAATCCTATATTTTCTTTAAATAAAGCAGCCTTCTACCAAGACGGTTCAGTGTAATGCGGTCAAAGGTAGTTTTCCCTTAATTGCTATTATTATCAAAATACTGAATTTGATTATTAAAGAAAGCAAGAGATATCAGGGAATAACATATGCCTCAGCAGTGAGGACTGCTGACTAAGGCAAAAAAAATCATAGACTCCAGGAAGGTATCGAACTAACGACACGCCTGGTTCAATCTAACAAAGGGGGAACACAGACCCCAGAAGGTACCAAATGAAAGGTACCTAAAGCAGTGAATATAGACCGAAAACGATACCAGACGAAAGGGATCTCTCACAAGGTCAAAACAAAGACTACAGACCCCAGACAGTATCAAATGAAAGATACAGCTAGCAAGGTCGAAACAGAGACTATAGACCCCAGACAGTATCAAATGAAAGATACAGCTAGCAAGGTCGAAACAGAGACTATAGATCCCAGACAGTATCAAATGAAAGATACGTCTAGCAAGGTCGGACAGAGACTATAGACCCCAGACAGTATCAAATAAAAGATACGTCTAGCAGGGTCAAAACAGTGTGACTCTGAAAAGTGACATCAGCATACAGTGTAAATGGCTGACGAAATACCGTTACCTTAAAGCCATGAATTATAAGGCAACCCAGGATACTCGTAACCATACTGACTAGAGTTCCAGACGCCCTACAAGCATCTATATAATTTGACATTTGTCACCCCTTGGCTTGGTGGGCCGTGGACTGTAGCTAGCAGTCAGGGTGCGGGGTTGTCAATCCCGTATAGATCTATACACACAATGTCCGCTCTCCCTACAGGAGACTCTGGTTACCAACTAGACGACGGAGAAGGCCGTGTCCTGAAGATGCATCCCAAATAGTGGGTTTCAAATGAAAGTGCTGAACTAGTGGTAGAGACTTCCCAATAGTGGGTTTCTAATGAAAGTGTAAAATAGAGGTAGAGACTCTTAACTGAATTGACTGAAGTGACCCATATGTCTAAGCTTGTATACATAGTATATAACTAATGAATCAAACGACCTTCGGATGGACATCTGATCCCACCAGACCACATCTCAACGAAGAAAACAAAATAGGGCGAACAACCTTCCTAAGTCCTTCAACCATTATTTATATGCGTCTACACAAGCACAGACATACATCTAACTATGCTTGAGTGGGTATCAAGTAAAAGTGATTCTCGTGCAGTAGGAGTGTCTAACAAGTGAAGTAGGAGCGGTCGCAAGTGAAGTATAAGTGTTGAATAAGTATAAGCGCATCGCGAAGTGGAGATGGCCACAAGTGAAGTAAGAGCATGTCAAGTATAAGTGAAGTAAAGTCGATCTCAAGTATAAGCGAAGTAGATTCGTATCACTAAGTAAGAGGGTGAATAAGTATAAGCGTCATCAGGTATAAGTGACTTCAAGTATAAGAGAAAGCGTTACAGAGTAGGAGTATAAAATAAGTATAAGCGAAGCAGCGGTATCTAACAATTAAAAGTATTCATGAAAACCTTTGAAGACTTTATTACTCAGGAAAATCGCATTTGTATTCTTTGATAAAATAGGTGTGAAAACCTTTAGAAATCTTTGGGAATCCTTTATAAATCAGTTTGAAAATGAGTCTTTGATAAGCTATGAAAGTAAGAACTTGAACAATTTAAAAACCCTTTTTGAAAGCCATTTATAGTGTCCTACTCGGTAAAACAGTGTACAGTGGTAAAATCTTGTGCATGCGGGTTATCAATCACATGTGATTGACATGATAACTGGCATGTTTAACTTGTAATCCCCCCCTATAAAACATTTAAAAGCATTTAAAAGGTTCATTCAGGGGTATGAACTCACCTGGTGTAAGTAGGTCCGACGGAGGTGTCGTTTGGGCGTTCAGGGTCACGCAAGGACTTGAACACACACAAGGACCTATTTTAACATATGGTAACATATTTTCACATACAATTAGCATATAATATACTAATAAAACAATTATACACACTCAAAGGAGTGGAAAGCACTTTTGGTTGAGTGTTTGGGGTCCCGGGTAGCGTTTAAGGGTGCTAAGGGTCTCCTATTAGTTGTGGGACTTTGCTATACTCACATATCAAGTGTGTAAATGGATTTAAAACACCAACATGGACCAAACAAGGAGTTTACGGCCCAACCTAAGGGAGTTTACGGCCGTAAACTCCCAAGGTCAATTTCTTGGGTGTTTGATGCTTCTAGCTTGTTCATAGAATTATTCTAAGCACTTTTCCTCAAAGGCATGATTGGATTTGAGGCTTCTAAGGGTACTTTATAGGAGTTTACGGCCGTAAACTCTCAATCTTTGAGTTTAGTGAAGTTTTAAGCCCCTAATGCCTTTCTAGTGATTTCTAATGAAGTGTGATGCCATTTTGGGTGATTAAAACCAACATTTGAGGGGGTTTTGGGGAGTTTACCGCCTAGATAATGCTTGGGCCGTAAACTCCAAGAAATCCCTCATTTTCCTTGTGTTTAAGCCCTTAAATCCTTCCTAGCATTTTATAGAGATAGCCTATGGTCATTTGGGGGGGCAAAAACTAACTTTTGGGCATGATTTAGGGTGTTTACGGCCTTAACCTTTGTCTGGGCCGTAAACTCCTTTCATTAAATCATTTTGGGGTGTTTCAAGGGTCTAAACTCAAGAGGATAAGTCCCTAAATTATGTGATAAGCCCTAGGATGAGTTTGGCAGTGTTTTGGGGCACTTTTGACATGATTTTGAGGAGTTTACGGCCTAAGCTTGTGCTTGGGCCGTAAACTCTTGTTTGAGTCCTAAAATCATGCATTTTAATGTTTAAACACCCCTAGGCTATATCCCATAATTATTCCCAAGCTTATGGACAAGTTTAGAGGCATGTTTGGCACCATTTTAGGGGTTTACGGCCCTAGAATGTTCCTGGGCCGTAAACTCCTTATACCATGCCTTCTTGGATGATTTTTGGCTATAAACATGATTCAATACGTTTAGAATACGCTAGGGTAAGCGGACTTACAATTTGGAAGCGTTTGGTTACGAATTCGGGGCGAAAACGGATCTAGAGAGAGAGTTTAGAGAGAGAGTGTAAAAAGTCTCCCATTTGACTCCACTCACCCATATATGGGGTTTTGAGTCGAGGCTCAGAAGAATTTTACCCGATACTGCCGTTAAACGGGGCTTTTGGTCGCACCCGATTTAGTGGTCGCAATAATAAAAACTTGACATTTTCCAAGTGAATGAAAATGTGTGTCCTGTGTTTTTATTTCCTTTTATCACGACTTAACGGCATATTAAAGGTAATCAAATGGAAATGTTTATTAAACTGACGCCCTCTATTTAACGGAACTTTTATACAGTGGAATATTCCGTTAACGGTAACGGGGAAATGTAACGGGACAACTTGGGTTGTCACATTTCCTAATGTCACCATGCCGTGGGAATGGCTTTCCCACGACATGGGAACTGGGAATTAGAATTTGGCATAAAAAAGAAAGTCTCCCAAAATTTTTTCTAGTTTTCGTAACATTTTTAATCTCGTCAATTGGAGTTACAAGTCATGAGATATGACCAAAATATTGAAGAGAGGTCAAGATGTCCAACAACATCCTTTTTGAGTCTTTTAGCTCTGTTCTCTCTTAACAGTCGACCAATTTCATTTTCAGTTTCTAAGTTGTATACTACTATGTGGAAATATTAGACAAATCATAACTTCCTCTTATGAATTCAGATTTGATCGTTCTCTATATGTACAAAATCGTTGCCGCATATACTATAACTTTGGTTAAGATTGTTTATCCTAACTAATCTTTTATCCAAAAAGTTATTTTTAACGCTTATTATGACCAACTCGAATCTACGGGTGTTATAGTTTCGTTGGAAGTTAGCAGTGTTCTTCTTCAACCTTGAAACTTTTGACGGTCAGCCTAACTACTGAATGAACTCTTTTTAAAGGTTGGTCGATTTCCGGATGGATCCGGGTGGAAGTGACGTAAGCCACTTTTTTGCTACTACTGCAAGAAGCATCCTTACCAACGCTGATTCGCATGGAACATATGGAACATTGAAGTAGTTCACAATGTCCAATACCTTGTCAATATGCTTGTAGTCATCTCTGTGATCCTTCCCATAGAAGGGGATATCCTTGATCATAGCGAGAATGTGCCCCTTAAGTCTGAAATTGGTGGCTTCTAGAATTTCAGGTGGTACAAGACACGTCCTGTTGTCATACCGCATCTATCTTTTATACTCCTCCATCTTCATTTTTATGATGTCCGTCATCTCTTCTACTTTGCTTTTTACCTCTTGTTTGTCTAAGACACTCTCTATTTATGGTTCGAACCCGATTCCTTTCTTGTTAGGAGTCTTTTCAAAGCATTCGAATTTTTCGGTTTGAAACTTGCTACTCGATTCACCTGCCTTTTTATCTTTCTTTTTGTGGAATGCGGATTCTGGATCTTCAAGTGGTCGCTCGATCAGAATGTTTGATCCCCTGGTCATATATTACTGAAACAAAACAAAGAACATGCGTGAAAACGAACTAAAAATGAAAAATGTAAAATGTAAAATTTCAGCTTTCACGTCGTGACAAAGAGGCTATCACATCGTGAACACTGAGAAAATAGAAAAGCAAAATTAAACAGAAAAATAACTTTTTGCGGTTTTTACCCCACAAAAACTATCGATTATACTAAACTAATTAAATTATAAACCGAAATAATCTGTTCTCCGGCAACGTGCCAAAAACTTGCTTAGATTTACCTACCAGTTTTAAATTTATAACCTAACAAAACATAACTACTAAAATAATTATAGGAAATATACCTATTCATTAAAGTATAGAAAATTAAGTTGGATGTCGATCATAGGGAGTGATATTTATCTAATAAAATAACTACTAAAACGTAATCTAAGAATAATAATTAAGATTGGAGCTTTTTATCTGATTTTGCAAGTTCGTGTTAAATTATTTACTCAACTAAAACTAAACAAACAAATAACTAAAGATGATTGTACTCAAGAGAACAAAGACACTTTTGTTTAGATATGAATCCACCTTTTTCCTATAGTTAGTTTCAAGACATGGATTAATTTCAGTTGGTTACCAACATAAAAGTTATTAATATTCTTGGTCCGATCTCCTAATGTTTTCACCAATTCATGAACTAGTATGCAATGATCTTACACAAGGGGACACTAAATGATTATTAAGATTATTGGTCAATGTAAGATATATCTAAGATTAATTATCTATGATCTAGACAAATAACCTAAACATAATCATGATCCAGCTATGTTTTCTAGCACAGCTAAAGTTTTTATCTTTATTACCTATTCTAGGATTTGGTCAATCACTAGCTATGTCAATTTAAGATTCATAAACAAATAGGTAAACAAGTTTATGCAATTAAAGTCATCATTAAACTACACAAAACTTGAAGTTGTAAGCAACAAAGATTGAAACCATTAACATACTAGGCTTTGATATCAAACACAAGATAACCAACTTCATAAATCCATGAAAAGTAGAAACTAACACATGGTATTAGGGTTTATCATTACTAAATAAAAGTCTTGTGATTTAGCTCATAGTTACAGAAAGGAAACATATAAACACATAGCTAGATATGAACAAATCTAAGCAAACTAAATGATTGATGTGAATTCTTTGCTCCAGTCCTGTGACAACCGTCAATTTTCAGTCAAGTCAAAGTCAACTAAAGTCAACAAGTCAAACCGGTCAACTCAATTTTCCATGAGTATTAGAGTTTACGTTATGTAATTTCTAAACAACTCTCAATTCTAATGAGAGATCGTAAATCGAAAAGTGCGTACATCTAGATCTCCTTAACCTAAAACGGTGGTACGTAGAGAGCCAAACCGATAAAACAATGTTACATACTCATCAGGAGTATGCAAGATCCCTAAACAAGGCTTAACGGGGTTTAAGGACCTTGCAGTGCGTAGCCGGACACTCAAAAAGGTCACCAGTGAAACCTCTTCCACATATCTCTAAGTATGTGAAACCTCTCCCACATATCTCTAAGTATGTGAAACCTCTCGCACATATCTCTAAGTATGTGAAACCTCTCGCACATATCTCTAAGTATGTGAAACCTCTCCCACATATCTCTAAGTATGTGAAACCTCTCCCATATATCTCTAAGTATGTGAAACCTCTCCCACATATCTCTAAGTATGTGAAACCTCTCCCACATATCTCTAAGTATGTGAAACCTCTCCCACATATCTCTAAGTATGTGAAATCTCTCCCAAATCTCTCTTCGTATGTGAAATCTCTCCAAGTATGTCAAATCTCTCCCAAATCTCCCTAAGTATGTGAAATCTCTCCCAAATCTCTCTCCGTATGTGAAATCTCTCCAAGTATGTCAAATCTCTCCCAAATCTCCCTAAGTATGTGAAATCTCTCCCAAATCTCTCTCCGTATGTGAAATCTCTCCAAGTATGTCAAATCTCTCCCAAATCTCCCTAAGTATGTGAAATCTCTCCCAAATCTCTCTCCGTATGTGAAATCTCTCCAAGTATGTCAAATCTCTCCCAAATCTCCCTAAGTATGTGAAATCTCTCCCAAATCTCTCTCCGTATGTGAAATCTCTCCAAGTATGTCAAATCTCTCCCAAATCTCCCTAAGTATGTGAAATCTCTCCCAAATCTCTCTCTGTATGTGAAATCTCTCCAAGTATGTCAAATCTCTCCCAAACCTCCCTAAGTATGTCAAATCTCTCCCAAATCTCTCTGAGTATGAGGAATCTCTCTCAAATCTCTCTCGAAATCTCTCCCCGACTTTCTATAATCACTCGGGGCATCCCGACCCTCGAATTTGGCGAAAAATAGCTCAAGAACGGAAGTCTACGCGAAAAACGGACTTAAGGAAACGAACCCTCCGAACCGAAAGTACTATTCATGAACCGAACCGAAAGCACTATTCATGAGGGTCTGAACCGAAAGTACTGTTCATGAGCTGAACCGAAATCACTGTTCATCCGAACCGAACCCGGCCTTGAAGGAGATCCGAACCGAACCATGTAAAGAAGAAAGGTCCGAACCGAACCTCCTGTAGAAGGGAAATCCGAACCGAAGGTACTGTTCATTACTGTTCACAACAGTCCCTTCGGTTCTAGCCTGACCTCGGACCGAACCCTTGCCTTCGCGTCGGACTGCCTCCCTTCGGACCGAACCACCCGCTTTCGCTTCCCGCTTTCGTTTCGGACTGCTTCACATCGGACCGAGCTTCGCTTCGCCTCCCGCCTCCGGATTCAGCCTCCCGTGTCCGAACCGAGCTCCAGCTGACCGAGCCTCGGCCGAGATCCGAAGAACTTCGCTGGAAAATGCATTTTCACCCCGTTTTTGCATATTTTTGCGTTTTAAACCCTTTTCTAATTATTTTAACATGGGATTTTCACCCAAAGCTTTATTTTTAATTATAAGACCCCTAAATTAATGATTTAATCACATTTTAAGGATAAAATCTTATTTAAAAAGGAGTTGGTAAAGTACAAAAGAAGAGTGTTGACCTTACCTTAGTTATGACGCAAGCAACCCCCACACCCACTCCATGACAACCCACACTCCTCCCCACCATACCTTGTATCTTTTACTCCCTTTCACAAGTAACCCCCCACAATCTAAGGGCTGATCTTACAACCTCTCTCCTCATTCTCTTCAAACACTCTCAAATTACACCAAGATTGAACTCCAACTTTTTCTCTCCAACTTCTCTCTCTAACTCACGATCTCAAGGCTGATCATCAAGTGTTCTTCCACTCTTGGTAAGTGTAATCCACCCTCCCTGTGATTCTCACACTTCATTCTACTCGAATCATTGATAGCTCATACAAACTCCATAACCATCATGCTAGATTCTCGAAAATCTTCAAGACATTCCAAGTGTCCTTGAGTTAAGCACCTCCATTCTTCAACAATCATCTACTGAAAACACTTAAGGTGAGTTCATACCCCCATATTTTCATGTTTTCTCGAGTTTTTAGGGGGAGAATACAAGTTAAAACACCAAGAACATAACTACACTTTTCTAACAGCCTTCATCAGAAAAGTTCAACTCCATTCACGGACTGTTTTGGACCATTTAAACATTTTAGTTTTCAAAACTGTATTAGGTGTAAGTAGTTCCAGTTCTTAGCTTTAAAATGACTACTTGCACATCGCCATACGATTTTTCTACAATTTATGGTGATTTTTACAAAACTGCCTATCATTTCAAACACCAATCCGGACCAGTCTGTGATTATGGACTTTTTCACCCAAGTTGGAGGTCATTAAAAATCATGATAAAAATTATGAGTAAACTAGACACATTTTGGGAACTCCCAGAATTTACGGATTTAGTTTTCGACTTCGTATGATTTTTCTGTGAATTTTCAAAAACAGTGTAGAAAGGCTGAAAATTTGTTAACAGCTTGTAATTTTTACAACACTTTGTATTATGTTGAGCAAAGTGTATAAGGTCAAGTTCTAAGTATTGAATGTGATACGTTGTAAATTTTATCATCATAAACTGAAAATAAGTCATTCATGATAAGATTATTCATTCATTTAGAACATGTATATATATAAACTATAATAAGCATAGTTTAATGGATTTCATAATCCTAACGCTTTTTCATAAAAGAGTTCTTATATATTACAAACGTTTTGGATAAAACTATAATAGGTATAGTTTTCGATACATCACATAACACACACGTACGAAAAGGGTACATTCATACAGAAAGGTTTTACACTCCCGCATACAACTTGTAAACTTGTTAACCTAGATTGTGAGACATTCTCTTTCTGTACGTCCGCGTGCGGAATATAAAATCCTGTACGTTATAATCAGAGTCTCCCGGATGGAGAACATGATAGTTGTATATAGATCTATATTGGGTTTGACACCCCACACCTTGCTGCTAGCTACAGTTGGACCTGCAGGTCTACGGGTGATAATTGTCATTTCAGTTTTTCGACGCCTGAGAAACGTCGTGGCAGGTTCATTTCGTCTTAAGTATGATTATAGCGGCTCACATAAGGATATAACAATACATAAAGTTTACGGGATTTTTATAAAACTTTAATGGGTTTTATGTCGATTTTAAAATCACTTTTATCTCAATAAGTACCGATATTACTGTCTACATTTGGTTTTTAGTATTTATGTCTACACACCATTTGAAACCACATTTATAACTTTAAGTATAGACGATACTTGTTATTTTCTCGGTCCCGAGACCTAGGACTACATATACATTAAGTATTAACAAACATGAGAATTTGCGGAAACATCATTTAATTCAAAGTGCGTTTATGTCAATTTAAGCACATTTTAATTTTCTTTAATAAGAAAGGTTACTTATACATTTTGGTCATCGGTTATGAGACTACAATACAATACTTTATAAAGAAAATATCGGATTTTCTGAATACATATCGTATCATTTTTACAAGGAAAACGGTCTATTTCTCCAATAAAATCTCTTATGAACTCACCAACCTTTGTGTTGACACTTTTTCAAAACTACTTGTATTCTCAGGAATACAGTGAAAACGGGAAACCAACAACGTTTTGAGGATGGGACGATAAATCGTCAAACAGTTCATTTTGTTTCATAACGTAATTGATTCGATTCATGTAAACATATACATTGGTGTAACTTTTTCAGTTATATTTATGATGGTTGTATTTACTTTGAGCACTATTATACTCGTTGTTGTGATACTCTACATGAAGTCCTCCACCCTCGAACGTTTCCGCCATCCTTGGTTTGGGGGTGTGACAAATCCTTTGATCTCTTGATCTCCAATCTTCTCTTTCTTTCCAAGGGTTCTTAGATGGTTAATTTTCATAGGTTTTCTTTCCAAAAGTGGGCTATCACATAATCTGCCTCTAAAAGTCGATATAATGTCCGATATATAGTTTCCATAAAATCAGTCTTCACGTCATGACCATAAGGGTGTCACGATGTGAGCTTAGTGTATATCCTGTATGCGCCAGGGAAACTATATCTCGCCATATAGTTATCTTCTAGGACACGTTAGATTGTGAAAGGTGTTCTGCACATCGTAAGAGTGATTTTGTTGGGTTTTAGTATACTACAACATCCTATGGTGCACATACAACCCTAAATGCTTTGGATCTATGTTTTCTCTAATTATACAATATTATTTCCAAAGCATGAAGCCTACAACTAGCATACAATTGATATAATCAACATAAATATGAGTTATAGAATTACCTCTTGTTGTAGCTTGTAATTTTGGACTTTAAGAACTTAGCACCCAAAGTGTGATGTCTCAAACGGTTCAATGCACTCAAAATCGGTTATGGAACTCCAAGAACACTAAGGTAATTGATTTTAGCTATGGGGTGTTCTATATATAGTCTAAGAGTCATGGTTAAAACCAAATCCATACCCTTGGGCTTATTATCCATGATCCATGATTCAAGTAGGCTAACTCTTTATGGATTCATCCATAAACTTAGTCCATCATGTATCCCAAGCCCAAACCATATATAACTAATTTACACAATTAGTCCCCATTAATTTAAATAGTCTCTTTTGATCACTAAATTAATTCCAAATTAATTCTTGGTCAATACTAATTAAATCATATGATTTCATATTAATATATTAGAACTTATAATATATTAATAAATCATAACTAACCTCTTCTCAAAAGTCCATCCTATCAAATTGTCTTGGTGATATGCAACCCGAAATGGACCATGCTACTCTCGGCTCAAGTACATACCAATTATAGTTATGGGCTTAGACACCTAATCCAATAGTCTCCCACTTGGATAAGTCTTATAATTAATATTGCAAGTACGAATCCAAAATCCCGACTAGCAATCGTAGCTCTTAAAAGTCGTTGTCGAACTCTGACCTAGTCAATGATGCATCCATTAGATAAGGGATTATATATTACTCCATTCTACAAGATATCATACGGACTGAGACATGGATTATAATCATTCTCTTTGTCCATTTTTTGTTTCCCGATTTCCGATTTATAACGACCAACTAATTGAACAAATCAAATCAGTCCAGGCTTGGCCAAGCACTTAGGTTTGTCATCACTAAATCATCGTGGGGCCCACAAATATCGCTTTTATCCCTTTAAGGGAAAAAGGAATGGATAAAATTCGACTCATATGCTTGTTATATTTACTCATCAAATCACACACAATAATGCGTTTTATAACACCAAGTAACTAGTGCGTTTACACATCATCAATGTGCAACCGATTTGTAAGCTAC
This sequence comes from Lactuca serriola, assembly GCF_051521515.1. Taxonomy (NCBI): domain Eukaryota; kingdom Viridiplantae; phylum Streptophyta; class Magnoliopsida; order Asterales; family Asteraceae; genus Lactuca; species Lactuca serriola. The sequence continues at coordinate 201,494,732 of NC_136415.1, read as the reverse complement.
AACTCACACGTGTCTGTTTTAAGAATATAAGATATTATCGTCTCACAATCACTCGTGATAAAATCCGTCAAGTGATTCAGATGAGCATGGGTTTAATCCAATACTAGAATCTTATTCCAGAAGTACTCATGAACACTACAACAAACTTGTGTTATGTCTAAAACACCTAGACAATCTACAGCTAGATTCATGACAGTCTTGCCTCAATACCTACTTCCAAAATTTGATCGACTGTGGATAGTTTGAATAACCTAGTTATTCGGGAATTCAAAACATTCAAAGTGAAAAACAAGAATAATCGAATCCAATATGGTCTCAGAACTTATGAATATAAATAAAACACCTTTTATTTAATCACCATATTGATTACACATTATTCATTGTATAATGTTTCGATTAATCAACTAAATATATGAATTAAAACAATAGTTATGCCATGCTCCAAGCATGCACACTATGTTTACCTATGGTCATCTCTTTGTGAAATAGATCAATGGACAACATTTCAATGATGCTCATTTCACAATTCCAAATCCTTATTGTAAATGTAAGAATACAAAATTCTTGCCATTTGATATAATTTTTTTAGATTCTAAACTTATATGTAATGATCCTCTTGTAATGACTATGCACAAAATCATAGAGACTTGGCAACAGACATTACAAAGTATTCCAATGGAGAGCAATTCCATGGAAACGAAGTCTCATATTCAAAGTACATTCCTTTGAATATCCTTCTTGCATTAAGTTTTCTAATCTTACATGTACAGATTTAAAGAGTAACTTCCACTTATGGAAACATTTCCATATTCTCATTTTGACTATCACTTCTTAACAAGAGTTACCTCTTCTCAAAGTATGTCAACATGGCCCTTCCAAAATTTACACTTTACTTCCAACTGTCCATGAGCAACCAATCTTTGGTAAACCTCAGATTGTCCTCGACAATTGCTTAACCATTTTAGTCATATCTTGTTCTAGTCCCTTTTCCCTCTTAATGCTCTAGGCATTTGGAAAATTAGAACAGATAAGTATTATAGCATATGCAATCGATCCTATACCCGAAGCATATGGGATACGTTACATAATGTCATACATAAAGACATGATACTTTACCAGTCTTTTGCTATAGTATATCCACATATAAAATTTCCTTATGTTCAATCATTTCAACATAACATCCATATATGTTCTTTGACTAAATTTGATTAAAATCCCAATCTAAGCTTTTAGATTTGAAATGAAGTATGAATTCCTCTCCCTTAGTTGTATCAAAACAACTTTTCAAACCCACAACATTGTGAATTGAAACTTTTGTTTTCTATAATTAACATTGCTAACTCGCAACCCTTACCATAATAATTCTGCAAATACGTATGAAAACTATGTTGTTATCTATTCCTAAGAAATTTATCATAACTTTTAAGCAGTAGCTCAAAATTCTGATCATCGAACCATGCGATCGGAATCCATTTCTTCACGATCAGAATCAGCTTACTCTTCCTTTAAGTTTCCTTTCATTTATTCAATCCTAAAAAACATCAAAATGTAGTTACATTACGTAATATATTAAGAATCTCCAACTAGGAACTTAATAGAGTTAGATAGTAGATTTTACCATCCTTGCGATCTTTTAGGTAAATATGGCAGCTTCGCAACCAGTGCCTCTTCTCTTGGCAATAGAAAATATGGACTCTTTGGGAATGGTACATGGGACTATCTCAGACTTAGCCTTTCTCTTTACCATTTGGTCAAATGACCTGACCATGGTCGATCCCTTTCCATTGGGAAGAGAAAGCTTTTTTGGATTTTCAATGTTACAATTGTCAATGTCCATGGAAGTTTGGGAAATAGAACTTCCAATCAAATTTGCATTACCATTGTGCCAAATCATTGTTGATTCAACAGCAATAAGAAAATATGTTAGATCAATAAGGGTCATGTCGTGATCTCCCATATAGTAGTCCTTAAAGAACCCGCTATATGACTTACGAAGTGATTGAAGAACCAAGTCGACAACCCACTTCCTTGAAACTATGACACACAACATTCCCATCATGTCATTGTGTGACTTCATCTCCAATACATGTGCACACACAGACCTTCCATCTTGATGTTTGCTATCCAATAGAGCTTGAGTGACCTTGAACTTTTAAAGTCTTTGAACGTGTAGGTCAGGGAGAATTATAGGAGGAGGTGGAGGAAGTGAAGTTCCACTATATCACGAATAAAGGATTAACCTTTCACCTTGATCGTCTTTGTGGAATATCATCTTTATAAAGAAAGGATTCGGGAAGACCATAGTTGTCAAAACTAGACATCTATAAGGGAGAAATTCAAGTTTTGTTGATTTAAGTCCTTAATACAACACCCAAATGAAATATTAAGGCTATGAACCAACACAATATTTTACAATTCGGAAGAGGGATGTCGTAATCCAATTGCAAAATATTTGAAGGTAGGTAAATTACGATTTACCAATTTCCACCATGAAAAACGAAAATGAACTTTAGGTTTTAAATGAATTGAAATTCCTAGATTCTTTTGAGATTCATTGAACTTTTCAATGGCATGTTTAAATCTCGATTGCGCCCTTCAAGTTTGTGACTGGGATGCCGAGGATCACAAACAAGGTGTGAATAACCATGCAAATGTGCTTGGTACTCTTAATGTTACAAATCACCTAATCAATGTGCCAGTTAACCACACACACTCCATTGATCCATGATTAACATCAAGCTACTCTATGCCACACACTGTCAGTTCCAGATTAGTGTGCCAGTTAACCACACACGCTCCACTAATGACTTAACAAGGTGCAAAGTGCAATTTCATGGGTTAGTACCAAATTCATATTTTTCCTTAGTAACTAAGATTGGAAATTTATAGGTGTTTAGTTACTTAGTATTTCATTATATTTTTAATGAGAATTAATGTCCTATCCTACCCGTTCGGCTAACGACCCTCCACCAGTCAAGGGAGCGGTGGGTGAGAGTAGACACCCATTAAACTATCATTTTATAGGCAGTGACCTTATACCCCCCCTTATAGACCTATTTCGTGAATGAGGCTTACTAACGATAAGACTGAATTTACTCTTATATATATATATATATATATATATATATATATATATATATATATATATATATATATATATATATATTAAACCTATAATATTATAATACTATAAGGGTTTAATTTTAAACATTTAAAATTCTACGGTTTGGAACTAATTGTTTCAAAGTGAGACTTTGCATTTACAAATTCCAAAACTTGATGGAAAGTTTTGAAATATTATAAAACTTTTGGTATCCATAACTTATGAGTTTAATATAGGTTTTATGAAAAGACTCTTGACATTCCATAACTTGAGCATAAGTTATAGAGTTCATAGAAACATGAATGTAAAAGAGTCTTCAAGTTCCATAACTTGAGGACAATATATGGAAGACTTAAAACCATTTTATGATGACATTTAAAAATGAGATTTTTCACTTTCCATAAATTGAGGACAAGTTATGCATTTCATCTAAAACATTTAGATCAAAAATTGTAACTAACAAAATCAAACAATTTGTCCATGATCTAATTAAACTCATAAATTAAGATAATTCATATCAAAAAAATTTCAAGAAATTAGCCGAATCATATAAACTAATACAAATCATGAAACTTTGACAATTATCTTTTATTTGGATGAGGATGATCATTACCATTGCAACAAAATCAAATTTTATGAACAAAAATGTCACACCCCCGAACCAGACGGCGGAAACGTCCGGGGGCTCGTGTGACTAAGAATTGAATAATCATCACAATGAATATACATGAAACATAACACATTCATCAACAACATTACATAATACAACCAACATTGTTTACATCAAGTACGTTGTTAAATTACATAAGTTAAAATCGTTAAAATACGACAAGTGTTATTACATAAACAAAACCAAACACACTTTCAATTCTTTCAGCTTAACGATTACCTGAGAATACAAGTTATTTTGAAAAAGGTCAACATATATAATGTTGGTGAGTTCATAAGTATGGTTGAATAAAAGTCCTTGTATCTTTCGTAAAAACCTAGAAAATCCGATATATTTTGTAAATTGTCTGAAAACGATGTGAAAATCAAGTGTGATTACATGTGTGAAATTCATGGTTGTAACGTATATGAGTGTAGTTTAAGTTCATTGTATCCTGAATAAGTGATAAATGTATATCACTATTTTTCCCAGAAAATCTGATATTTTATGTCTCAATGCCTAGGTTCTTGTCTCGTTGATTAAGTGTTTTCGTGTTGACACAATTTAAGAATTAATCTTCTATGTGTTTAAGTGGTGTTGAATCCTTACATGAGCCTTTATAACCATGCATGATAATGACTATGTCGCCCGTCTTGGTATTTTTCGAAATGTCGGCCTAGCTAAGGATGTTGTCGCCCTAGACTGACCTAGTCTAGTTGTAGCAAGCAGCTAAGGCGTGGGGCGTCACCCCGTATAGATCTATACACAAACTCCCACTTTCCATCCAAGAAATTCTGATTATAACTACAGGCTACAATTGTACACTTAGTGGTGCCAACCGACAAGTCTCACTAGATTCTCAACCCCTTTTCATACTATGTTTAATGTTTACGTATATATTGTATATTTTTGAATTTAAAAGGAATATATATATATATATATATATATATATATATATATATATATATATATATGTGTATATATATATATATATATATATATATATATATATATATATATATATGACGTTAAATGATTACGCAACGGTATAGTTATGATCACAAGCACATGAATTCCATTCCAAGCCCAATTAGCATGTAAATGGACCACGAATGCCCAATAACATGTAAGAGGGTAATTTGAGCCCAATAGACATATATGTGGGCCACAAAATCCCAATAAACATATAGTCCATAACTTAGGCTCAAATTAACATGTAAGATGGTCGCAAGGCCCACTAAACATGTCATGAAACACATTGGGCTCAATATACACTTAGTTGGGCCCTTAGGGCCCAACGGCCAAGTATCATGAACATTAATCCCAATAATTGAGTATCGACGTATTTCGTTCGGTCGTTTTGTTTCTTTGTTCATTTTAACTCAAGGTTTACCAGGTTGACGTTAAGAAGCTTTCTGTTTGTAAAAACGACATTTTTCTCCAATAATCCTCAATTTTTTAGTTAAGGGCCAAAGTTTTTTAAAAATGACACTTTAGTCCATAAGTTATAAAAATTTTCAATTTTGTCCCAAATGTCTAAAAATCTACGGTTTTAACCCAAAAGTTATAGTTTCACATTTAGAACCCTGTTTTGTAGAAAAGTGCATTTTCAACCCCTTTTTTGTAAAAATTTACACTTTCGGCCCAATTTTGGTAATATTTACATTTTTTGTCCAATTTGAAAATGAATGTTATTTTTACCCTTAAATTTGGTTTATCTTCATTTATGATCCCAAACTTTGGCAAAATATCATTTCTAACCCAAAACTCCATCTTTTTGCAATTTGGGCCCTAAAAAACCGTGAGGCCAAAATGTTAGCCCATTAAGCTTAAATTTTCATTTTAGCCCTTTTTTAAAGTATGTTTAACATTAAAACACCTTTTTATACAAGTAGTACCTGTTTGGCCCTTAAGAAATCTTAAATGACAATTTTTTCCCTTATCTTTTGTTATCTTGAGAATTTTGACCTTTAATAAGGTTCTTGTTGAAATCTTTTGTATCTTAAACATGTAGTCACTTATGGCTTGATAATGTGATGTATCTAGTGTCAAAGTTCATAGATATTTGTTTAATATTAGTTAAAATTTCGAGATCTACAAAGATCTAACATATTTTTACCAAACAAGTTAAGAAATCACACAAAACATGCATATAACACATAGATCTACACATTTTTCTTGTATTCTCCCCCAAAATCATATGAAAACCGAAAACTAGGGGGTATGAACTCACCTTTTCTTGATGCTTCGGTTTTGAAGAAGAAGTGGAAGAAGATGGTGTTGTTTTTGGCCTAGCTTGTTTCTTTGATGGGATTCTCGAATTCTAGGAAGTTTTAAGAGTATGATTCAAGAAAATAAGATGGTAAGAGGAGTGATTTAAGAGTAAAGATGTGAGAATCCAACTTAAACTTGTAAAGATCTTACCTAATATGATGATCTTGAAGAAAAACTCACTTGAAGACACCCACAACTTGCGAAATTATGAAGGAGAGGGAGCAATTCTTAGAGAGTTGTTTAAAGTAATTTGAAGATGGTGGTGTAGCTGTATGGTTTCGACCGAGAGAAAGAAATAGGGAGGGAAGAGAGAGAAGTGACCTTTGTATGGAAGTATGAGAGTGTGTTGATACATGAGAGGTAATTAGTGTGGAAGTCCCATATGGAAAAATGAGGTGTCTGTTGGATTAGTGTCTAAGTCCATAACTATTTTGGTATGTACTTGACCCGATTATGCATGGTCCTTTTGGGTTGCCTTCACACTGGTGACTAGACAAGATGATTGTTGAGGAGAGAGGCTGGTTTATTGTTAAGAATAATAAATTACGGTATAATTATGATTTGTTAATATATTATATGAATTATATATTAATTTGGAATCATATTATTAATTAGTATTTAATCATAAGTTAATTTTGGGATTAAAGGAACTGACTGAAAGTGCAGGGGCTATTTTGTAATTATTCAATAGTTGAGGCTTTGGGCCATTGGATCACCTTTATTAAGGCTTGAACGAAAATCCAAGAAGGATATAGGAGTTTTCATCCAAGGGCTTAAGGAAAGGAGTCCATGGACTTGCTTAGGCCCTAAGCTAAGGGATTAGGGTTTACACCTTGAAACCCTAGTTAGCCTTAAGTATAAATAGCACCCTAAGGCACTAAGATTTCGTCCAAGCTTTGGGTAACCCTAAAAGGGACGAATTCTAGGGCAAGATACCCTTCTCTCCTCTCTCCCATACTCATCCTTTCACCTAGTGTGTTTGTGAGCCATTAGAGGTACTACACTTGTGGTACTTGCTTTCAAAGCTAAGGAGATTCAAGGAACAAGTTGTTATTACTATATAACAACAAAAGGTATGTATTCTATTCTTCTATGTGGATTTCGAAAATAGTTCTAGCATTCCAGGTTTCTTTATGTGTTCATAAAGTTGTATAACTAATAGTGAAAACATAGATCCAACTCTAGGTTTGCATGCACACATAGGATTGTTTGTATAAAACCCATCAGTGGTATCAGAGCCAGGTTTTTGTTTTCAATTAGCTTTATCCAAATGTATGAACTTGAAATATTAGGGTTTATAGCTAGTAAACCCTAGGGCTTGGTAATTTTCTCAATTAGGGTTGCAAAACCCTAGTTGGCGAATTTTTTGATAGGGTTTTTAAACCCATTCCTTTGCCTCCATATTTTCGAATTAGGGTATGTAACCTTACGGTTTTTCGAAAAACATATGTCCCCAAGATTAGATCCTAAATTTTAGGGATTTGGATAATGCCATATCTTGTAATTATCCTTTAAATGTTTAAATTTGGTAATTAAAGATTTTGATTTATCCCATCCCATAATTTCAAATTCTAGGGAATTTAAGGATATCCTTACCAAAATAAAAGATAACTGTGAAGTTAATTAGATAATCATTTCCTTATGTGATAAACTTGATTTATTTGAATTATTTGATAGATTATCTTGCAAGAAATTGAATTAGGTCGTATTTAGATAATTACTAATTAATTGGTTAATTATTATTAGTAATTTGATCTAGAATGTTCTTGCTTATGTTTTGAAAAGTTTCAAAACTTGCCCCCAAGTTTTGGAATTTAAATTGTTTGATTAAAAAGTTTAATTTTGAAATGTTAAATTCTAAAACCCTAGTATTTTGAAAAATTCAAATTACACCCTTATGGTTTTATTAGTTAATTAAAGTGTACAATTAAAAGAGATTTAATAAACCCATAAATTTTTGGTTTACATTTAATTAAATTAAAAGTATAACTTATTAAATTAGACCACCTAGTATTTTAAAAGTGTAAAATACACCTTATACTATATATAACATTAAAAGTCTAATATCATATATGTATAACTTAAACTGCTAGTCTTACCGTTAGTAGGCCTCATTCACGAAGCCAATCTATAAGGGGGTATAAGGTTATGGCCTATAAAATGGCCGTTTAATGGGTGTCCACTCTCACCCATGGCTTCCTTGATTGGTGGAGGGTTGTTAGCCGAACGGGTAGGATAGGGGAAACCTTTTCCATTAAAAGTATAATTAAGTATAAAGTAACTAAATGTTTTTACAAAATTCCTAATCTTAGTTACATTAGGCAAAAGTGAATTGATGCAACTCCATGAAAATACACTTTATGCCATTGTGAAGACGTTAGTGGAGCGTGTGTGGTTGACCAGCACACTAAATGGTTCTAAGCAAATGTAGCAAAGGGTGACTTAATGTTTGTCATATTTCGGTGGAGTGTGTGTGGTTAACCGGCACATTGAATAGGTGACTGTAACATTGGGGGCACCATGTAAGTTTGCATGGTTATTCACACCCTGTTTTGTGATCCTCGGCATCCTAGTCACAAATCGAGGGACATATCGAGATTTAAACATGCCATTGAAAAGTTCAATGAATCTCAAAGCATCTAGGAATTTTTCAATACATTTAAAACCTAATCTCTTTTTCGTTTTTCATGGTGGAAAATTAGTGAATCGTCATTCACTTACCTTCAAATATTTTGCAATTTGGGTTACGGCATCCCTCTCCCAAGTTGTGGAATATTGTGTTGGGTCCTAGCCTTAATATCTCATTTAGGTGATTTATTAAGGACTCAATCAATCAACTAACTTGAATTTTTTCTCCCGTTTTGTAGATATCAAAGTATGACAACTATGGTCTTCCCAAATCCCGTAGAACAAGCTTTCCACATGAAGATGATATTCCACGATATGATCGAGGAACAAGAGATCATGCTTCAATTCCTCCACCTCCTCCAACTGTTCTCCCTAACCCACAAGTTCGAAGGCCTGAAAAGTTCAAGCTCACTCAAGCCCTTTTGGTAAGTAAACATGAAGATGGGAAACCTGTGTGTGTACACGTCTTAGAGATAGAGTCACACATTGATAGGTTAAGGATGTCGGGTGTCAAGATTTCAGGTGAGTTGACTGTTGACTGAGTTCTTCAGTCGCTTCCTGAATCATATAGTAAGTTCGTTAGAGAGTACTATATGATGGATCACGACGTGACCCTCATTGATCTCACCTATTTGCTTATAGCTGCTGAATCAACAATGATTTGGCGTCCTGGTCAAGCAAATTTGTCTGGTGAGTCAAACTCCTAAACTACGATGGACACTGGAAACATCGGAAGTCTAGAAAGAACTAAGTCTATGATTGTCCAATGTGCTGTGATAAGATTATGTCACACCCTAAAACCGATGGCGGAAACGTTCCGGAGCGGAGGACGTCATGTAAAGTATCACAACCAATGTACATAGTAAGCACAGTAAACACAACCATTACATTACATAGAAGTATTTACATTTGTTTGATAGTAAAGTTATACATGATTATAGATATATACATCCAAAATGAACAAAAGTAAAGACGAGACTGCTAAAACGCTCCGTCTTCTCCAAAAGATCGCGGGGTACCTGTCTAATGTGGACCTGAGAATACAAGCAGTTTTAAAAATATCAGCATAAAGCTGGTGAGTTCATAAGCAGTTTGTTCTAGTAAAAGAACAAGTTTCGTGATCCCAGGAAAAACCCTTATTTTCCTTTAAAGTTTGTGGTTTGTTATCGATTCGAAACGAAGTATACAAGTATCTACCCTACTTGTAACATTTAAGTGAACTATTCTGAAAGCCAGATTAACTTTGAAAGTACATTAGTTTCAATTATAAACTATAGAAGAGAGAAAACATCCGTGAATAAAATTTGTTAATTTAATACATATTGTGAGTCGTATAACCATACTAATTTGACCTGTGACCTCCTTGATGTTCTTCAGGCGTCGCTAGAATCCAAAACTTGTCACCCCAGACATGCCCACCTAACTGTAGCTAGCAGTTAAGGTGTGGGATTATCAGTCCCGAATAGATCTATCCACAAATTTCACGCTCTCTCTCCTAGAGACTCTGGCTATACTTCCGGAGAGGATTTACTAATACCCCGTAGGGAATAATGAAGACGATTCTCACAAGCTAGTATTACCAATTCATAGAAAAATAGATCGTTCTCGAGTTTCAAAATAGTTTGGTAAAATATAAATAATCAAATACGAGATAATTATTCAACGCGATACTGTAGATTAAACATGGATAAATTAAATCAGTCATATTTTTTGAATCCATAAAACCAGTAATGTCGATCCCAAATTATTCCCTTAATAATTTAAATGATTAGATGACTTATAAATCGGATGATTTGATGAGTTCCCATATTGTTTGAAAGCTATGTAATTACATTCTGAAACTCCCCCCCCCCTTATGCTCCGCATAATACAAAAAGGATTTAGTATTTAAAGTTTGTCAGTAAATCATATATTTACATCAGTTTTAAGTTTCAAAAACCTTTATGATTTGCTTGTATTCCCTCCCTAAAAACATTGGAAAACACAGAAAAGGTGTAGGGGTATGAACTCACCGGACGAGAAATGTGTCGGTTGAATGCTAAGTGTCAGTTCGGGCTTGAGTACACGCGAGGTTCCTATGTAATATAAAAAGATACATAATTGTATCTAATTAGACTTTGAACTACTAATTAAATAAGAATATACACTCCGAGGCATGAAAACACTTCATTTCAAGTGTTAAGAGTGATCCGGGTTGCATCTAAGGGGGCGTAAGACCTAGATATGGAGTTTGCTCTTCAAGAGTAAACTCGTAAGGGAGATTACGGCCCTATGACCATATGCCCATAAATTTACGGCCGTAAACTCATGGGTGGTGTGTTCTTGGGTGCTTAATGGTCTTATAACACTTGTGGGGTAAAGCTAGGTTCAGTTCTAAGGCAAGGGAATTAAATTGATCAACATGTGGACCATATTAAGGATTTTATGGCTGTAAACTAGGAGTTTACGTCCATAAACTCTCATGTACCCTTTCTTTATGTGTTTTGGTGATCCTAGGTTAAGCATAAGTGGTTCTAGTCCAAAATACAAGTCATGGAAGGAAGTTAGGGCACCATTTGACCACTATAAAGGAGTTTACAGCCCATGAACCATTCCTTGCGGGGTTTACGGCCATAATCTCCTAAGGGGTGGTTTCTTTCATGTTTAAGGTCCCTAAGACAATGGTGGTTGATTCTAGACATTGTTCCAAGGCTTAGGAGGTGTTTAAGGGGCATCTTAACACCTTAAAAGGTGTTTACGGCCTTAGAAGGGGTGTTTACGGTCCAAGCATGCTCTTGGGCCATAAAATCATGTTTACTCCCTAAATGTTAAGATTTTTGTGTTCTAAGTCCATTCATGTAAGCCCCTAAGTCATATCTAAGCACTAGAAGTGGTTTGGAAGGGTTTTGGGGCTCCAAAACCCCATTTATGTGTGTTTGCGCCTTGGGGATGTTCCTGGGCCGTAAACACAAGTTCTTGGTCCTTTTCATGAATTAAACATGAATTTGAAAGCTAAACATGCTACTCTATCAGCTAGGATGGATTACATACCAAATTGGAGCTTGAAAGGGTGATTTTTGGATCAAAGTTTGAGATTGTAGAGAGAGAGTAGAGAGAGAGTGAAAAAGCTTCAAATGACGTTCTTTCAACTTTATATAGGGTTAAAGTTTGAGGCTCGGTGGAAATCTACCCGATACCGACGTTAAACGGGGCTTTTGGTCGTACCCAATTTAGTTGTCGTAACCCGACGTGGTCGAAACTTAAAAATTTTCCAAATAAAAATTTAGGGAGTTTTCACTTGTTTCAAATGGATTTGGACACTCAAGAGGTCAAAATAAAAGTCTTAATTTAAATGACCTAATTCAAAATGTTAACAGAATAATTTACGAGTTGTCACATTATCCCCCCGTTAAAGGGAATTTCGTCCTGAAATATAGAATTTAAAATACAAATCATGAAATTTGAAAGAGATGCGGATATTTATGTTTCATCGAGTCTTCGTGCTCCCAAGTGAACTCGGGTCCCCGCTTAGCATTCTAGCGTACCTTCACTATCGGAATACGGCTTCGTTTCGTACGCTTGATATCTCGATCCATAATTTCGATGGATTCTTCCACAAAGTTTAGGTTTTCGTTGAACTCGATCTCATCAAGAGGGATTACGAGGGTTTCATCGGATAGACACTTTTTAAGGTTAGAGACATGGAAGACAGGATGGATGTTACTAAGTTCTTGAGGTAATCGGAGTTTGTAGGCTACAAGACCGATCCTAGCGAGGATCTCGAAAGGTCCTACGTACCTCGGGTTAAGTTTTCTGCGCTTTCCAAAGCGTATCATGCCTTTCCAGGGCGAGACCTTTAACAGGACATGATCTCCTACTTGGAATTCTAATGGTTTCCGTAGTTTATCGACGTAACTCTTCTGTCGGTCTCGTGAAGCTTTCAGTCGTTCTCGGATTTGGACGATTTTCTCAGTGGTTTTGTGGATGATTTCAGGGCCAGTGAGAGCACTATCGGGGACTCTACTCTTGGCTAGCTGCGTGTCCCCTACCTCGGCCCAGCACAGAGGGTATCTGCACTTGTGGTCGTAGAGGGCTTCGAACGGGGCAGCCTTGATACTGGTGTGGAAGTTGTTTTTATACGAAAACTCGATCAAGGTTAAATGGGTGTCCCACGACTTTCCGAAATCAATGACACATGCTCTCAGCATGTCTTCCAGGGTCTGGATAGTTCTCTTACTCTGTCCATCTGTCTGAGGATGGTAAGCTGTACTCATGTCCAGCTTGGTTCCAAGAGCATTCTGAAGGGATTGCCAAAATCTTGAGGTAAACCTGCTATCTTGATCGGAGATAATGGACACAGGTACACCGTGCAGTCGGACTATCTCTTGGATGTAGGTTCACGTGAGTCTTTCCATCTTGAATGATTCTTTGATCGGAAGGAAGTGAGCGGATTTTGTCAAAAGATCGACAATTACCCAAATGGTATCGTACCCACTCGGAGATCTGGGTAACTTGGTGATGAAATCCATGGTAATCATCTCCCATTTCCATTCAGGTATCTCGGGCTGCTGGAGCAGACCCGAGGGCTTCTGATACTCGACCTTTACCTTGGCGCAAGTCAAAAACTTGCTCACGAAGGTAGCGATTTCGGATTTCATGTTTGACCATCAGATTGTTTCTTGAGATCCAGGTACAACTTCTCTGAAACCTCCGAACTTTAGGGTCCAGATTCGATCCATGAAACAGTAGACTCTGTCACCTCTGATCTCAAGTTTCTTCTCCATTCCTCTCAAGGCTTCATTCAACACGTTCTCTGGTTTTAGGGCTTCCAATTGGGCTTCTCGTGCGGACAAATGGGAATGGATGGTCATCGTCAATGTCTTCGTCTTGTTGCTTAATCTTTCCTTTCGGCTAAGGGCATCTGCTACCACATTGGCCTTGCCGGGATGGTAGCAGATTTCGCACTCGTAATCATTGAGCAGCTCTACCCATCACCGTTGCCTCATGTTTAAGTCTTTTTGATTAAAGATGTGTTGCTGGCTTTTATGGTCAGTGAATATCGTGCACTTAGTTCCGTAGAGGTAATGTCTCCAAATCTTCAGTGCGAAAACCACTACTCCTAACTCCAAGTCAGGAGTTGTGTAGTTAACTTTGTGTGTCTTCAACTGTCTCGAGGCATGAGCGATAAAGTTTCCTATCTGCATAAGTACACAGTCTAAACCCTGATCGGACGCATCGCAATAGACAACGAAATCCTTTGTCCCTTCGGGCAGGGACAGGATAGGTGCGCTGCACAAGGTTTGCTTCAACGTTTGGGATGTGGTTTCTTGCTTTTTACTCCAACAAAAGGGTACACCTTTCTGTGTCAGAGTGGTTAGGGGTTTGGTGATTCTGGAAAAATTCTTGATGAATTTGCGATAATAGCCGGCGAGACCCAAGAATTGACGGATTTCTGTGGGTGTCTTCGGTGCCGACTAATTCTCTATCGCCTTGATTTTGGAAGGGTCCACGTGTGACAACCCTATATTTTCCAAAAGCATTGTAACACTCGAAAGCCAAATACGACGGAATTAACCTCGAAAATAAAGTGTTCAAGTATCTAAGTTGGGATGCCTCAAATATTTGATATCATGCCAAGGTTTCCAAAAACATAAAGAACGCTCAAAATCGGGTTATATTGAAGAAAGTATAACCACTCGTATATTTACAACACGACGTTAAAATATTATTTGACGTAGAAAGTAAAATCTCAATAAAATACATTCTTGCCTTAAGTATCTAAACAAAAGTCGTAGATCTCGTTGAAAGGTGAGCGTGCATAAAAAGATCGCCCAAATTGGACCTCGTATGAAGAAGTTACGAATTTTCAAAGTTTCGTAACAGTAGTAGAGGGCTAAAAACTCGGATTGAAGATCGATTGTTATTTAGCTATTGCCACCTAAACGGAAGTTGAAGATCTCCTCAGTGGTAATAAAACAATAAAAAGACAAACGAAAACCGACGTCGAATAAAGAACCTATGAATTTTTAACGAACTTTAGAAGGCCCAGCCTATTAAAAATATATCATTAAATATAAAGTCAAAACTAGCCGACGGAGTCTAAATGAAAGTTGTAGAGCATAATCTCACCTACGCGTGGATATAAAGAACACGAAAAACGGAGCTCGTACGCGAAAGTTACGGAATTTAGAAGAGGACAGGCCGGATTACGCCCCGCGTTCTCTGGGAGTACGCCCCGCGTACTAGACCCAGAGTGGAGTCCCATCGGCCCGCCCAGGCTACGCTTAGCTAGCCAGGAGTCGTAAGCCATGACGCCATATTACGCCCAGCGTAACGACGTACGCGCCGCGTACGAGGGTTTCCAACCCTATAACTAGATGGCATGAGCTTCGAGTTTTGGCACACCTTCACCATTTCTCAGCCATTCTCCCAGCTCCAGAGACCATTTTCTTATAAACATCTTTATGCTTAGAAGGCTATTATATCACCAAGTTATTCTTACTAAATGGAAACGTACTTTTGAGAAGCTATAACGAGCATAGCTAACAAGTTATTCATACATTTTACATATACATCTTGACAAATGAAATACTTTCAAATGAAGTAAAGTCTTTATCATCGTATATCTGTGTATACCAAGTAATGTGAGACATTAAAACTTCAACGTACTCGTATGTATGCATTTCAAGTCCTGTATTATATACCATAATCTCTTGGAGGGAGAGCGTGATACTTGTGTATAGATCTATACGGGATTGACAATCCCACACCTAAGCTGTTAGCTACAGCTAGGCCGGCAGGCCTGGGGTGACAAATGTCATAACAGTTTCAACGCCTGAAGAACGTTGTTACAGGCCATCAGTGTCAATAGCATGGTTATAAAACTCACTTAAAAGTATAAAAACAAGTTTGATTTACGAGATTCATATATGCATTACAGTTTTCCATTTTATTGTTAACACCAATTTTATCACTATTATTCAAGTATGGAAAACACTAACGCACTCCAACACGGGAAACTTTTCAATTCATTTATAGAAAATATTGGATTTTCTGAAAACCTCGTTCATCGATTTACTATAAAAAAGGACATACTTTTCAATGCAAAACACTTATGAACTCACCAACTTAATTGTTGACACTTTTTCAAAACCACTTGTATTTCTCAGGGAATCAGTAATACAGGTAACCACCAGCTTTTGGAGAAGGAAACACTAAAGATGTTTTATTATTGAACATTTATCATCTCATTGTAATATTCTTTTGCTAATATGTATAACGCAACAACATACGTTTTCATTATATATGTGATGGTTGTGTTACTTTCTTTACAATATTCAATGGTTGTGATACTACGTGAAGTCATCCACCCCCGAATGTTTCCGCCATTCTGGTTTGGGGGTGTGACAGATTGGTATCAGAGCATTGTTTATAGTGAACTAAGTATATCGAACCACATACGATATACAAACTATAAATGCAAAGGGGACCAAAAACCCTCTGATGAAACATTTTCATGAACAAAACACTTTCTTTTAAAGATATACATTTTTACAAGCATGCATTAATCTCATATCATAACAAGTTTTACTAACAAGTATTAAGGCAAGTTACGACACTACGATTGAGCCCCGGGGTATGTAATCAGGTCGAGAATAAATATAGCCTGATCAACTATATTTATCCTGGATTTGACCAACGTACGTCGAGGAATAGTCATAGTGGACAACAAGCCAAGAACTTACCAAATACAAATTATTTTAGTTTCGCCAAATTGAAATATTATAGGAGTATTATTAAAAATAGTTGTACAAATTATAGTTAAAAATAGTAAGTCGTTAAATAGAATTTTCTTTTCTTATAAAAGTTCTCATACATCTATCCTAGTACAGACAAATGGCCGGATTCCATTTACCAGGAGATCCCTACTACCCAAACCAAGGCAATGGCGGTTGGATAGAAGAAGACCCGGAGGAAGACCCAAATCGAAGAAGAGGTCGAGGAAGAACCCGAAGGGGTTATCGAGGGAGAATTCGAAGTCGAAGTCGGAGAGGAATTCAAAGTCGACGAAGAGATCGAGGAGATTTCTAGCGGGACAGACTCCAAGCCAGAAGTGTTCGACCCTCCCATCCCTCATCCTCCCGAAATCAGACCATATCAACCGGGGCCCATTCCCATGTGGGGAAGTCACCTCTACTACTGGAGCCGCCAGCAAGGTGTACGCCCTCCTTTCGGCATGTGCCGAGATTTTTACAATGTCAGTGGGGGAAGCTCAGCTGATCGAGCACTTCCTGTTATTGTGAACGCTATAGCTACCCAGAACTACGAGACGGACAGGCAAGCAGCCATAGTTCGCGAGGTCAATGCTGCTACCCAAGGTAACGCCGCTGACATCCGTCGTTTGGAAGGACTACATGAGAATACCCAAATCTACACGGGGACACTTCAGAACCAAATGATAACGGCTCTGGCAGATATAAGAGAGATGAAGGAACAACAAGCAGATCTTGAGAGGCGACTGATGGGAGTCAAACGGTCGGATGCCGAATCTAGCTCCAAACGCCGCAAGTAGAACTTGTTCGAGCCCCAACAATTTTGTTATAGATTAGGATTTCGGATAAAAGTTTTTCCCTTATTTCCCTTGTTTTCCCTGTTGTATCCGTAATCGGAGATCTCTAGGAGGATCAAATTTTCCAAACGAAAACATGTAATGTAACACACCTCAGGTGTGACCTATATGTATGAATATGAAGTATTTCTTACCTCTCAAAAAATTCCGAGTTTTAAATTTCTATGCCTACCTTGAAACCATAAACTAAAGTCAAAACAAATTACAAGATACAACTAACACACGATTGTCAAAACATTAGAAACTTATAGTATTCATTCTTATTTTTCTCTACCAGAACATGCCTCCTCGTAGATCAACACGCAGAAACTCAACTTCAACACCACCTCCACCACCTCCTCCAACTATGGACACCGTTATGTTCCAGACTGCTGTAACCGCTGCTGTAACTGCAGCAATGGCTCAAATAAGCAACAACGGATCGGGGGGAGGAACAAACAGTTTTACAAATGGCCAAGGTCAAAGCCGTTCAGGGGTATGCACTTACAAAGACTTCACCAACGGAAAACCTATACCCTTTTACGGGACTAGGGGAGTATTGGCTCTATCTCAATGGATAGAGAAAACGGAAGTTGTATTCGAAATCTGTGCATGTCCTGAAGAAAGCAAAGTAAAGTTCGCCGCTTTTACTTTCTCTGAACGCGCCCTGACATGGTGGAACGGCCACGTCCAGACACTAACCCTAGTGGTGGTGAACTCCATGGGTTGGGAAAACCTGAAAAGAATGCTCCTTCGAGAATACTGCCCAAGAGGCGAGATTCAGAAGCTTGAACAGGAACTATGGAACCTCTCGATGGTAGGTTCGGATATAGCAGGTTACACCAATAGGTTCAGTGACTTAATAACACTTTGCCCAGGAATGTTAACCCTAGAAAGCCAAAAGGTCGAGAGATACATCTGGGGACTATCACCCCAACTTTGAGGAAGTGTGTTAGCTTCCAGACCCTTGACCTTCGCCAGCGCCAAAGAACTAGCGCAATCTCTTGTTGATCATGGTGTCTGTCAAGGAGTCACGACTATCATGGCTGAACCAACCAAAGGGAACATCAACAATGAGATCAATGCCAACAACAACAACAAGAAGAAATTTTGGAACAAAAGGAAGGGGCAAACTTCGCAAGAACCTTCAAAGAAGCAAATGGTTGCGGTTCATGCTGCTACTACCCCCACCACAACTCCTGCTACCTCTGCACCAACAAAACCATATGCGGGGAATCTGCCCAAGTGCAGCAAGTGCAACTACCATCACCATGGTATTTGTCGCGAGATGCACTGCAAGAACTGTGACAGGAAAGGGCACAAAACCCGTTTCTGTAAAGCACCGGCACGACCAATCACTCAAGTTTCTGGCACTGGAGTAAGTCGGGCGTGTTATGGGTGAGGAGAGACTCGAAACTTCAGGAGGGATTGTCCCAAGGAAAGGAATATTGGCGGTGTGGGGAGAGTGCTGGCAATAGGACAGAATGAAGCAATAGCGGACCCCACGGTGGTTACGGGTACGTTCCTACTCAACAACACTTATGCATGCATACTTTTTGACTGCGGTGCGGAGAGAAGTTTTGTGAGTCATAAATTCAAACACCTACTTAGTCAAAAACCTCAACCACTCAATAAAATATTCACTGTAGAAATGGCAAACGGTAAAACAGAACACGCAAACGATTTGTACGTAGGGTGCACACTAAATTTAAACGAGCGCTTGTTTCGAGTCGATCTTATGCCCATTTCCATAAGAAGTTTCGATGTCATCATCGGTATGGACTGGTTGAGCCTTCACCATGCCGATATCCTTTGCCACGAAAGGGCTGTTCGCCTAAACCTGCCAAACGGCGAAACTCTTTTCATTTATGGCGACAAACCTAGTTCAAGCTTACAAATCATTTCCTGTATTAAAGCACAAAAGTATCTTCGTAAGGAATATCATGCCTTTCTAGCCCACGTAGTAGACAAGAAACGAGAATCAAAAAACATTAAAGATATTCCGGAAGTCTGCAACTTCCCGGACATCTTCCCAGAAGAACTTCCAGGAATCCCACCGGAACGTCAAGTCGAGTTCAGAATCGACTTAATCCCCGGAGCTACCCCTGTAGCAAAGTCACCGTACCGTCTAGCCCCAGCCGAGATGCAGGAACTATCCAGTCAATTAAACGAACTGCTGAGCAAAGGATTCATCAGACCGAGCTTTTCACCATGGGGAGCGCCAGTCCTATTCGTGAAAAAGAAGGACAGATCCTTTCGCATGTGCATCGATTATCGATACTAAACAAACTCACGATCAAGAACCGATATCCCTTACCGCGCATAGACGATCTATTCGACCAACTACAGGGAGCAAGCTACTTCTCAAAGATCGATCTAAGATCTGGTTATCACCAACTGCGAGTACTGGAGGGAGACATCCCCAAAACGGCTTTCCGAACACGTTATGGTCACTACGAATTTGTAGTAATGCCCTTCGGATTGACGAATGCTCCAGCAGTGTTCATGGATTTGATGAACCGAGTATGTCGTCCCTTCCTGGATAAATTCGTGATCGTATTCATAGATGATATACTCATCTATTCAAGAAACCAGGAAGAACACAGCCAACATCTCCGCCAAGTACTGGAAACATTAAGGGCAGAGAAACTTTACGCGAAATTTTCCAAATGTGAATTTTGGATTCGGGAAGTGGATTTCCTAGGACATGTTGTAAGCAAAGAAGGAATACACGTGGACTCTTCCAAGATAAAGGCAGTAGATAATTGGACTACTCCAAGAACCCCTACAGAAATCCGACAATTTTTGGGACTCGCCGGGTATTACCGAAGATTCATACCGAACTTTTCAAAGATTGCCAAGCCACTTACCACCCTAACCCAGAAGAATGTGACCTTCGACTGGGGAGAAAAGCAAGACAGCACATTTCAGACACTAAAGCGATCCTTATGTAGTGCGCCCATCCTAACCTTGCCAGAGGGAACAGAGGACTTCGTGGTCTATTGTGATGCCTCAACCCAAGGACTTGGGTGTGTCTTAATGCAAATAGGGAAGGTCATCGCCTACGCCTCAAGGCAACTAAAGACGCACGAAGTGAACTACACAACGCACGATCTTGAACTAGGAGCAGTCGTCTTCGCTCTGAAGATATGGAGACACTATCTCTACGGCACAAAATGTACCATCTTCACTGATCATAAAAGCCTCCAACATATCCTCAACCAGAAGGAACTCAACATGAGACAGAGGCGATGGGTAGAACTACTTAGTGATTATGAATGCGAAATTCGATATCACCCCGGAAAGGCTAATGTAGTGGCTGATGCACTCAGCCGGAAGGAGTACTCAGGTCGCCGAGTGAAATCCCTAACTATGACGATCCATTCACACCTGTCCACGCAAATCAAGGAAGCCCAAATAGAAGCCTTGAAATCCGAAAACGTGACAGGAGAAGCCCTAAGGGGAATGGATAAGAACCTTGAGACCAAGAACAATGGAATTCGTTATTTCATGGATCGAATTTGGATACCGAAGTTTGGTGGATTCAGAGAAATCGTTATGGACGAAGCCCATAAAACACGATACTCCATACATCCCGGCTCCGATAAGATGTATCTCGATCTCAAGAAGTTGTACTGGTGGCAAAACATGAAAGCCGAAATTGCTACCTACGTGAGCAAATGCCTGACATGTGCCAAAGTCAAGGTGGAATATCAGAAGCCCTCGGGTTTATTACAACAACCAGAAATACCCGAATGGAAGTGGGAGCGGATAACCATGGATTTCATAACAAAATTACCCAGGACAACAAGCGGACTCGACACCATTTGGGTAATTGTCGACAGGTTAACTAAGTCAGCGCATTTCCTACCGATCAAAGAGACGGATAAATTGGAGAAGTTAACAAGGACATACCTCAGAGAAATCGTACGACTACATGGGGTGCCCATATCCATTATCTTGGACCAAGATAGTAGATTCACCTCAAGGTTCTGGCAGTCGCTACAAAAAGCTTTGGGGACAAGACTAGACATGAGTACCGCTTATCACCCACAAACCGACGGCCAGAGCGAGAGAACTATACAAACCCTAGAAGACATGCTGAGAGCTTGCGTAATCGATTTTGGCAAAGCATGGGACACACATCTACCCTTGGTCGAGTTCTCGTACAACAATAGCTACCACACCAGTATTAAAGCTGCCCCGTTCGAAGCCCTCTATGGCCGCAAATGCAGGTCACCTTTGTGTTGGGCCGAAGTGGGGGACACGCAACTAGCAAAAGGACAAGCGACTGACAACACGCTCACTGGACCAGAAATCATAAGGGAGACTACGGAGAAGATTATTCAGATCCGAGAACGTCTAAAAGCATCAAGGGATAGACAAAAGAGTTACGCAGATAAGAGACGCAAACCCTTGGAATTCCAAGCTGGAGACCATGTCCTACTCAAGGTCTCACCTTGGAAAGGTTTAATACGCTTCGGAAAATGTGGAAAATTGAACCCTAGATACATCGGACCATTCGAGATCCTTGCCAGGATCGGTCCAGTGGCCTACAAACTTAGACTACCTCAGGAACTCCACAACGTGCACCCTACCTTTCACGTATCAAATCTAAAGAAGTGCTTATCCGATGAGACCCTTGTCGTCCCTCTAGACGAAATTGCAATAAATGAAAACCTCCAATTTGTGGAGGAACCAGTAGAGATCATGGATCGGGAAATCAAAAGGACTAAACAAAGCCACATACCCATTGTAAAGGTCCGCTGGAACGCCAAGCGAGGACCTAAATACACCTGGGAACGCGAAGATCAGATGAAACAAAAGTACCCACATCTTTTTTCCTAAAACTGTAAACTCTAGATTAAATTTCGGGACGAAATTCCCTTAACAGGGGGATGATGTGACAACCCTATATTTTCCAAAAGCATTGTAACACTCGAAAGCCAAATACGTCGGAATTAACCTCGAAAATAAAGTGTTCAAGTATCTAAGTTGGGATGCCTCAAATATTTGATATCATGCCAAGGTTTCCAAAAACATAAAGAACGCTCAAAACCGGGTTATATTGAAGAAAGTATAACCACTCGTATATTTACAACACGACGTTAAAATATTATTTGACGTAGAAAGTAAAATCTCAATAAAATACATTCTTGCCTTAGGTATCTAAACAAAAGTCGTAGATCTCGTTGAAAGGTGAGCGTGCATAAAAAGATCGCCCAAATTGGACCTCGTATGAAGAAGTTACGAATTTTCAAAGTTTCGTAACAGTAGTAGAGGGCTAAAAACTCGGATTGAAGATCGATTGTTATTTAGCTATCGCCACCTAAACGGAAGTTGAAGATCTCCTCAGTGGTAATAAAACAATAAAAAGACAAACGAAAACCGACGTCGAATAAAGAACCTATGAATTTTTAACGAACTTTAGAAGGCCCAGCCTATTAAAAATATATCATTAATTATAAAGTCAAAACTAGCCGACAGAGTCTAAATGAAAGTTGTAGAGCATAATCTCACCTACGCGTGGATATAAAGAACACGAAAAACGGAGCTCGTACACGAAAGTTACGGAATTTAGAAGAGGACAGGCCGGATTACGCCCCGCGTTCTTTGGGAGTACGCCCCGCGTACTAGACCCAGAGTCGAGTCCCATCGGCCCGCCCAAGCTACGCTTAGCTAGCCAGGAGTCGTAAGCCATGACGCCATATTACGCCCAGCGTAACGACGTACGCGCCGCGTACGAGGGTTTCCAGCCCTATAAATAGATGGCATGAGCTTCGAGTTTTGGCACAGCTTCACCATTTCTCAGCCATTCTCCCAGCTCCAGAGACCATTTTCTTACATTGGTTTCCGCACTCGAACCCCCGACGAAAGATTTACGCTGCAGAGATCCCCGAAGAGCCCGACGACGCAACCATCCGCGGTCGAAGTTCTGCTAAACTCTAGCCTCATTCTTCAAACTTAACGGGTGAGTTCATACCCCTACTTTTCAATTCTTTTCATGTTTTAGGGGGGGGGGATACAAGTACATTATAAGTCAAAGTATCGTTTTTATAAACATCTTTATGCTTAGAAGGCTATTATATCACCAAGTTATTCTTACTAAATGGAAACGTACTTTTGAGAAGCTATAACGAGCATAGCTAACAAGTTATTCATACATTTTACATATACATCTTGACAAATGAAATACTTTCAAATGAAGTAAAGTCTTTATCATCGTATATCTGTGTATACCAAGTAATGTGAGACATTCAAACATCAACGTACTCGTATGTATGCATTTCAAGTCCTGTATTATATACCATAATCTCTTGGAGGGAGAGCGTGATACTTGTGTATAGATCTATACGGGATTGACAATCCCACACCTAAGCTGTTAGCTACAGCTAGGCCGGCAGGCCTGGGGTGACAAATGTCATAACAGTTTCAACGCCTGAAGAACGTTGTTACAGGCCATCAGTGTCAATAGCATGGTTATAAAACTCACATAAAAGTATAAAAACAAGTTTGATTTACGAGATTCATATATGCATTACAGTTTTCCATTTTATTGTTAACACCAATTTTATCACTATTATTCAAGTATGGAAAACACTAACGCACTCCAACACGGGAAACTTTTCAATTCATTTATAGAAAATATTGGATTTTCTGAAAACCTCGTTCATCGATTTACTATAAAAAAGGACATACTTTTCAATGCAAACACTTATGAACTCACCAACTTAATTGTTGACACCTTTTCGAAACCACTTGTATTTCTCAGGGAATCAGTAATACAGGTAACCACCAGCTTTTGGAGAAGGAAACACTAAAGATGTTTTATTATTGAACATTTATCATCTCATTGTAATATTCTTTTGCTAATATGTATAACGCAACAACATACGTTTTCATTATATATGTGATGGTTGTGTTACTTTCTTTACAATATTCAATGGTTGTGATACTACGTGAAGTCATCCACCCCCGAATGTTTCCGCCATTCTGGTTTGGGGGTGTGACACCACGTGTATGCCTTCCTCGCTTACCACGTGACCAAGGAAAGTGGTTAGACCGAAGGGCATCACTATGATCTCGTAGTGATCATATTGAGTCCTGAATGTTGTCTTGGAAACATCATTCTCGTGAACTCGAAGCTGATGGTACCCTGATCTGAGGTCTATTTTCAAGAGGTAACTGGCTCCCTGAAGTTGATCGAAAAGGTCGTCTATTCGAGGAAGAGGATAACGGTTTTTGACTTTCAATTTGTTCAACTCGCGGTAGTCTATGCACATCCGAAAGGATCCATATTTCGTCTTCACAAATAATACCGGGGCTCCCCAAGGTGAGGAACTTGGTCTGATGAACCCTTTGTCAAGCAGCTCATTGAGCTGACTGGATAACTCCTGCACTTCTGCTGGAGTTGAGCGATACGGAGATTTGGCTACAGGATTTTGCTCCAGGAATTAGGTCGATACGTAACTCGACTTGGCATTCGGGAGGAATTCCCTGGAGCTCGTTGGGAAAGACATCATGATAGTTGCAGACTTCGGGGATGCTCTCGAGGTCTTTAACTTCCTGTTTCTTATTGATTACATAATCTAGGAATGCATAACACTCCTTTCACAGAAGCATTTGAGCTTTGATGCAAGAAATGATGCGAAGATTGGAACTAAGTTTATCGCCGTAGATCATGAGTCTAGCCAGAGGGGAGATTGAAACAGATGGCCTTTTCATAACAAAAGGATTTCAGCATGATTGGGACTCAACCAATCCATGCCAATGATAACATCAAAGATCTTTATGGAAACTGGCATTAGGTCAATGGGAAAAGAATGATCGTTCAGGGTAAGGGTACAGCCTATGAATATATCGTTGGCGTTCTCTTTCTCACCGTTAGCCATCTCGACGGTAAATGCTTCGGTTAATGGTTGGGGATTATGTTTAATAAGATGTTTGAATGAATGTCTAATAAAACTTATTAGCACTAGATTCGAAAAGGATGTGAGCATAACAATTGTCGAGAAGAAACGTACCCGTGACGACGGTGAGATCGGCGACTGCCTCCTCCTGCTTTATAGCTAGAACTATTCCGGTGTTGCTAGCTATTGCTGCCTTGGGGTAGTTCCTATTGAAATGCCTGACCTCTCCACAACCGTAGCAGGCCTGATCGGCACTCAATCCGGAAGCTTGATTTGTTGGTTGAGCCGGTGCCCTGCAGTTTCGCGTAAGATGACCCTTCTTGCCACAGCTAATGCAGATCATCTCATGGCATGGGCCAGGGATACGATGGTGGTAATTGCACCTGTTGCACCAAGGGAGGTTACCAACATACCTATTGGGAGGTGCTTGATCTATAGACGCAGCGACAGAAGTAGTAGCAGCTTGAACTGCCACTGTTTTGTGCTTCTTGGAGGGTCCTTGTGAACTCTGACCCTTTCGCTTTTTCCAGAAAGTCTTCTTACTCTCATCACACTCATTCTGGTGCCCTTGATCATCTTCATGGTTTTGGGGATAGGTGTTACTTCCTGGTCCACAGGACCTGCCGGGGTTCAAGTGCACCATTGCAGCCGTCACTACGACAGTAACAGCTGCCTGAAATAGGACAGGGTCGAATTGAGAAGGATGCGGTGGTGGAGGGTTGTTGTTCCTTGAGCTTGGTCCTTTCTTTGGAGGCATATTGATATAAAATGATTAGGAAAGAGAGGATGGTAAGTCCTTTGAATTGAATAATGAGATATGAAACAAGAGATATCTCATTATGATAGATAAAGTGTTCTACTAAGCGATAATATATTGGAAAACTACCAAAACAAGGGAATTTATCGCTAAGGAAAGAATGAGTAGCAACACTTGGAATGAATTTCTACAACGTATTTGGCTTTGACTAAATACTCCTATAGTATTTTATGGTTTGTTGCGATGACAACTCGTTGTTTGGATATTAGGTAAGTTTTAAGCATGTTGCACACCACAGTCACTCCCAAGCACATGTCGGCCGTGTCTCGAATGAATATAGTTGATCAGGCTATATTGACTCTAGACATGACTACATAACTGCCCAGGTTTAACCGCAGCGTACAACACCCAATTACTTATGTTTTGGTCTACTCGAGGTTACGGTCTCTGACGGTTAGGTATTCTTGTATACTTTTAGTTTAGAGCACTTCGGCCCCTTAGTGTTTATAGTCTTATACCATATAAGGTTCGATATACTTAGTTCACTATAAACAAGGGCTCTTATACCAATCTGTCACACCCCGAAACCGATGGCAGAAACGTTCCGGGGTGGAGGACGTCATGTAAAGTATCACAACCAATGTACATAGTAAGCATAGTAAACACAACCATTACATTACATAGAAGTATTTACATTTTTTTGATAGTAATGTTATACATGATTACAGATATATACATCCAAAATGAACAAAAGTAAAGACGAGACTGCTAAAACGCTCTGTCTTCTCCAAAAGATCGCGGGGTACCTGTCTAATGTGGACTTGAGAATGCAAGCAGTTTTAAAAATATCAGCATAAAGCTGGTGAGTTCATAAGCAGTTTGTTTTAGTAAAAGAACAAGTTTCGTGATCCTAGGAAAAACCCTTATTTTCCTTAAAAGTTTGTGGTTTGTTATCGATTCGAAACGAAGTATACAAGTATCTACCCTACTGGTAACATTTAAGTGAACTATTCTGAAAGCCAAATTAACTTTGAAAGTACATTAGTTTCAATTATAAACTATAGAAGAGAGAAAACATCCGAGAATAAAATTTGTTAATTTAATACGTATTGTGAGTCGTATAACCATACTAATTTGACCCGTGACCTCCTTGATGTTCTTCAGGCGTCGCTAGAATCAAAAATTTGTCACCCAGGCGTGCCCACCTAACTGTAGCTAGCAGTTAAGGTGTGGGATTGTCAGTCTCGAATAGATCTATCCACAAATTTCACGCTCTCCCTCCTGGAGAATCTGGTTATACTTCCGGAGAGGATTTACTGATACCCCATAGGGAATAATGAAGACGAATCTCACAAGCTAGTATTACCAATTCACAGAAAAATAGATTGTTCTCGAGTTTCTAAATAGTTTGGTAAAATATAAATAATCAAATACGAGATAATTATTCAACGCGATACTATAGATTAAACATGGATAAACTAAATCAGTCATAGTTTTTGAATCCATAAAACCAGTATCCCAAATTATTCCCTTAATAATTTAAATGATTAGATGACTTATAAATCGAATGATTTGATGAGTTCCCATATTGTTTGAAAGCTATGTAATCACATTCTGAAAACCTCCCTTATGCTCCGCATAACACAAAAGGGATTTACTATTTAAAGTTTGTCAGTAAATCATATATTTACATCAGTTTTAAGTTTCAAAAACCTTTATGGTTTGCTTGTATTCCCCCCCCTCCTGAAAACATTTGAAAACACAAGAAAGGTGTAGGGGTATGAACTCACTGGACGAGAAATGTGTAGGTTGAATGCTAAGTGTCAGTTCAGGGCTTGAGTACATGCGAGGTTCCTATGTAATATAAAAAGATACATAATTGTATCTAATTAGACTTTGAACTACTATTTAAATAAGAATATACACTCCGAGGCGCGAAAACACTTCATTTCAAGTGTTAAGAGTGATCCGCGTTGCATCTAAGGGGGTGTAAGGCCTAGATATGGAGTTTGCTCTTCAAGAGTAAACTCCTAAGGGAGATTACAAACCTATGACCATCTACCCATGAGTGTACGGCCGTAAACTCATGGCTGGTGTGTTCTTGGGTGCTTAATGGTCTTATAACACTTGTGGGGTGAAGCTAGGTTCAGTTCGAAGGCAAGGGAAATGAATTGATCAACATGTGGACCATATTAAGGAGTTTACGGCCGTAAACTCTCATGTACCCTTTCTTTATGTGTTTTGGTGATCCTAGGTTAAGCATAAGTGGTTCTAGTCCAAAGTACAAGTCATGGAAGGAAGTTAGGGCACCATTTGACCACTATAAAGGAGTTTACGGCCCAGGAACCATTCCTTGGGGAGTTTACGGCCGTAATATCCTAAGGGGTGGTTTCTTTCATGTTTAAGGTCCCTAACACAATGGTGGTTGATTCTATACATTTACCAAATAGGGAGAGTTTCTCATTGCCCAAGTTTCAATTGGACAGAAACTTGGAATCATGCAGCGAGTATTGTATGATGAATGAAAAACTTTCACATTTGGGAAATTTAGACTAATTCCTTGAGAAAGTGTAAATTGAAGGACTAGGAGATCAAGTACACTAGGTCGTACGTTGATCAAGTCTACCACAAGAGTGACAAATATATTCGTCATGATTTACTAAAGTTTAGTGAATATGGATATACTTAAAAAGATTGAGTATAATTCTGAGTTGATTGAAAGAGTTTCAATGAATAGCAGAACGAATAAGAAGAATCAGGAAGGCAGAAAGATAAAAGTTTCTCTATTCTAAGAAGAAGGGAGAGTATCTTTTATTGTATTTTATAATAAGTCTGAATGATTAAGAACCATATCTCAATTGATCCTCTAAGTGAGTCTTAGTGCCATTGTATGTCTGAGAAGAGGAATCGAGAATTGAAGAAAGGGTAAAATCAAGAATTCAATCATACTTCATTCCAAAAACAAGTCTTAGAGTTAAGATTGTGACATTGAGTGACAAGTCTAAAGAAGGTTTATAACATTCATCAAATGTGGAATTTGGAAAAGGGTTTTCTTATTCTTACACATTTGAAATTGGTAAGTTGTGATGTATTGGATAAGACAAAGACCAACTGGGACCAAATTTTGTGAAGTGTTTTGTCTTTATTAAAGCTACACTAAATCTTAAATATTTGTTTATCAAGAAAAAAAGTTTCTTGAAAAGAGAACCTTATATGTCAAGGAGTCAGTGGGAGTCTTGATGATTGTCTTGAAAATTTTCGAGAACAAATCAAGAATAAACCTAATTAATCATCACAAGCACACAACTTGAGGTTTATAACCTATCGTGTTGACATTATTTTGTTTCTGCGCCATTCCAATCGAGTTAATTATGCGTGTGAGTTCTATGAGTTCTCATTTGAATGCATAAAGAGTAAGCACCTTGATCGATGGAAAGTACATTGATATGTAAGGATAAGTTGCTAAACTACTTGGAAGACATGGTGGGCACTCGTGTTACCATAAGGCAGGAAATCAAGATTGAGAAAGTTCAGTCCATATGAGTTTGGATTTGTCGCAAACTTGGTTTTCGCAGATTCACATGGAAAGGAACACATACACCATAAAATCTAAGTATCGTAAAATTCCCTACTTCATGAAAATGACTGTGAGGAAATGCGTTCACTAAGAGAGATTTTAAGAAGATAGCAATTGTGAAAATTGTATTCTCGAATTCGATTATGGTTACGACATCCCTTTCCATAGTTCGAATTGTGAGATTTGGCAATTGGGTATTAGAAATATGAACTTAAGAAATTCAATAGGTATTCTGGAAGTTCGGCTGTTTTCTGAATACATGTCAAAGCTAGTGGGAGCATAAGTGTTATGCTTATATGATAATAATCATCATGATCGTGGGAGCATAAATATTATGCTTGTATGATTATTATGGTTAGTATTGCAAGTTAGCAATATTAATTATAGAAAACAAGAGTTATGCTTTGCAAAGTCGTAAGGGTTGAAAAGTTGTTTTGCTATAATTAAGGGAGAGAATATTGTACTTCATTTCAAATCTAAAGGCTTAGATTGTGGAATGTTAATAAATTTAGTCAAGGATACATAGTGTGTTCTCAAATTTTGATTATGATTACGTCATCCCTCTTCATAGTTCCAATTGTGAGAACGTGACACATAAAATATTATGGCAGAAGATTGATAAAGTATCACATCTTTATGTAAGACATTATGCACCGTGTCCCATACGCTTCAGGTATAGGATCGATTGCAAATGATATAATATTTGACCATTCTAAAATTTTCCAAATGTCTAGCGCATTAAGAGGGAAAAAGGACTAGAATCAGTTTTGACTAAAATAATTAAACAACTATCAAAGGACGATCCAAAGTTCACTGAAGATTGGTTGCTTGCGAGTAGTTGGAAGTATGGTATTCGATGGACCATATCGACATTTTATGAATAGATAAGATTCTATTAAGAATGAGTTGTCATATGGCAAATATGGAAATCTTTCCATATTGGGAGTTAGATATTGAGAATCTATGTCTAGATTAGAAACTTTTATGCAAGAAGGATGTTCAAAGGAATGTACTTTGAGTGAGAGACATCATATCTCTAGAATTGTTTCTGATAGAGATTGGCCTAGTCTTGATGATTTTGAGCTATGACTTTACGAAAGGATCATTGCATAAAATGTTAGAATCTAGCATATTCTATAAGTGACAAGAATTTGATATTCTTATACTTATGATAAGAATTGGGAGGTGTGAAATGAGTATGACTGGAAATGTGTTCATTTGATCTATTTCACAAAGTAAGGACCATAAGTAAACATTGTGTGCATGCTAAGAGCATGGGACAATTGTAGTAATAATTCAAGTAATAAGTTAATTAACCGAAACAACAAATAATGAGTAATCGATATGGTGTTAAATAAAAGGTGTTTTATTTATACTCAAAGGTTTGGGACCATATAGGATTAGTATTATTCTTGTATTTCACTTTGCATGTTTTGACTTCCTGAATAATTAATTATTTCAGAATAATCAAATTATTCGAATGGTCCACAGTCGTTCATATGTTGGAAGTAGATATGAATGAAGACTGTCATGAATTGGTTTGTAGATTATCTAAAGTGTATTAGACATAGAAAAGGTTTGCTGCAACGTTCATGAGTGCTTATGAATATGATTTTGAGCATTGGATTAAACCCACGCTCATAAGAATCACTTCATGGATTTTATCACGAGTGATTGTGAGTTGATAATATTGTATATTCTTGAAACCGAGACGTGTGACTTGTTATTTGCTAGTCAGTTGCACATTGATGATAAGTAAATGCACCATTAACTAGGTGTTATAAAACTTATTATTGTGTGTGATTCGATGAGTGAGTACAAGCAAGAATTGAGTCGAAGTTTATCCGTTCCTTTTCCAAAGTGGGCCCCTCGATGATTAAGTGATGACACCCTAAGCGCTTGGCCAAACCGGGACTAATTTGATGTGTTCAATTGTAGTCTTTTGTCAGTCGTCATAAATCGGAAATTGGGAAACATTATATAGACTGAGAGAATGATTTCAATCCATGTCTCACGTCTATGAGATATCAAGAATGGAGGAATATATGATCCCTTACCTAAAGGACACGCTTCTGATAAGATCAGAGTTGACAACGGCTTTTAAAAGCAACGATTGCTAATCAGGATCTGAAGTCATACATAAAATAGTTATTAGACTTATCCAAGTGGGAGACTGTTGGATTAGTGTCTAAGTCCATAACTATTTTGGTATGTACTTGACCCGATTGTGCATGGTCCTTTTGGGTTGCCTTCACACTGGTGACTAGACAGGATGATTGTTGAGGAGAGAAGTTGGTTTATTGTTAAGAATAATAAATTAGGGTATAATTATGATTTGTTAATATATTATATGAAATATATATTAATTTGGAATCATATAAATAATTAGTATTTAATCAGAAATTAATTTTGGGATTAAAGGAATTGACTGAAATTGCAGAGGCTATTTTGTAATTATTCAATAGTTGAGGCTTTGGGCCATTGGATCACCTTTATTAAGGCTTGAATGAAAATCCTAGAATGATCTAGGATTTTTCATCCAAGGGCTTAAGGAAAGGAGTCTATGGACTTGCTTAGGCCCTAAGCTAAGGGATTAGGGTTTACACCTTGAAACCCTAGTTAGCCTTAAGTATAAATAGCACCCTAAGGCACTAAGATTTCGTCCAAGCTTTGGGAAACCCTAAAAGGGACGAATTCTAGGGCAAGATACCCTTCTCTCCTCTCTCCCATATTCATCTTTTCACCTAGTGTGCTTGTGAGCCATTAGAGGTACTACACTTGTGGTACTTGCTTTCAAAGCTAAGGAGATTCAAGGAACTAGTTGTTTTTACTATATAACAACAAAAGGTATGTATTCTATTCTTCTATGTGAATTTCAAAAATAGTACTAGCATGCCAGGTTTCTTTTTGTGTTCATAAAGTTGTATAACTAATAGTGAAAACATAGATCCAACTCTAGGGTTGCATGCACACATAGGATTGTCTGTATAAAACCCATTAGTGTCAACCTCTTCCCCATGCAATATTTTTTTTTGTTAAGTGATGTTGTTGGGGCGAGAACTTGGGCTATAAGAAAGGTTGGGGTAGTTTGGGCCTTGACTTGCCTTTACTAGAAATTATGAGGCCTAAATATTACTTTTCGGCCCATTGGACCCTCATAGATGTCCACGATCCAATAAGTCTAATTAAACATGTTTAGGGTCCATTAAGGGATTTTAATTCACTAATGGCCCAATAAGGCCCATTAAGGGTAAACTAATCTATTTTGGACCTAAAATGGCCATGCTAAGTTTTATGGAAGTGGTCCAATTAGAATAAAATTAGGGCTTATAAGTCCAATAAAATTTGAATTGGGTGCTTATTGGCCTATGCTTATTGGTCCATTAGGCCCAATAAGGAACTCCTAGTCCAATATGGACTCAAACCGGGATTCTTAGGGTTTTTAGACTCTTTGATGAACATAAATGTGAATTTAATGAGCTTTGAGTGAGATTCACATAGAGTGGATGTTTTAAAATAGCTAAATGGTTACATAAAAATAGATTTTCCTAGCTAAAATGCTAGTTGTGACAAAAAAACATTTTGTGGTAATGATCCTAATCCAAAACAGGCCAAAAACTGAAAAAAAAATCACTAAACAATCACCACCTCGTGGTAATTTTTACAACCTCGTGGTGATCAGGCAGATTCCAAAAAAAATGATTTTTCTTGCTTTAAGAAACAATAAGCATCAAGTATAATAGAAAACAACCCTAGGCTCTTATACCACTGAAGGGTTTTAGTATACTACAATATCCTGATAGGATAAAATAACAAACGTGAAGATCGATTAGATCTATGAAACAGGTATTACGATGAACTCAAAACAATAAATAAAACAAGAGTGGATCAAAATATGTCGAATGATTGGATTAAACAATCCTCAGCAGAGCTCGACTAAGAACTTCTGCTGTAAAGGATTTAGGGTTACAAGAAGGATAATTATTAACTTCTGAATAATGATCTGATCGTCCTTTTCTATCGTTAACCTAAGATGCATGCAAGCACCTATATTTATATTCAACCCTACTAAATTTACGGATGGACATGCCCACACCGGAGATACAAAAATGGACTAGCTAACGAGCCCAATAGACGCAACACTTAATACAAAACACCACCCAACAATCTCCCCCTTTGCATCAAATTGGAGCGAGACTACTTCTTCTTCGGGCCAGCAGCGGGAGCCTTCTTTACAGTATCAAACAGACGTGTGATAAGACCGAGAATAGTCTGTCTGAACCGAATGTACCATTGTATCATGTCATCGAAGTACTTGACATCATCCGCTGTGTTCTGCTTGCATCTGTGGATGATCCCCAAAACATGCTCTAAGCAAGCAGTGGTGTAGAGGTGTTTGTCAGCCAAAGCAAAAAGACATTTCTGTCCTTCGTTCCTAGTGAACATGACCGAATTCCTTCTCGAGTCAATTTTACCCATCTGCATTTGGTTGAGATCACTGGCAGAGCCAACATGAGATATTGTTGGTTTCTTCTTAAATACGCTTGCAATCTCCTGATCCATCAGTGCAACTTCCATGATGTAGCACACGAGCATCCTCTTGAAATGGTCGATGATCGGACCGTATTCAACTTCGTTGGTGAGAAGGATGTTGTGCAAGATAATCCAATCATGGGGATTAAGGTTTGGAAGATCTGCAAGGGAAATAGCATGTTCGGTTTTGGCAGATCCCCGAAGTACCTTGAACCGAATGTTGATGAAGTTCCCTTCACTATACGACTTCAAGACCCGAACGTTGATAATTTTCTAAGTGCTCCAAGTCTGATACTGAGGTTGAGCAGCCTTCAGATAGAAATTGATTAAGTCCCGATCAACCTGTTGATGAGGATGAGGGAACTCTGCAACGTTGGAGAAGGCATGAAAGATGAACGCCTTTCGGGTCAGTGACATGTCAAACTGAGAGTCGACAGTGTTGGAACAATCAAGAGAGATTACCGGTTCCAGCCACAAGATACTCGGTGTGTCAATGCCTTCTTTTATCATCCTCTCGAGAGTCCAGGCAGGAAAAAGATTTTTCCTACTCTCAAGAAGGTCGTGGGCTTCCTTTTGTTTACGTTCGGCTTCTTCAGCCTCTCTTGCCACACAAGCACTGATATCAGCCTCATTGCGTCGACTTCTACGCTTCAACAAGTCGGCGATTGTTTCTTCTTCTTCTTCTTCTTCCTCAGCAATCTTTTTGCCTTTGTCTTTCACACCAGAACCGGAGGCTTGGCCTACTGGAGGAGGTTCGGTAGTGTGAGTTGCCTTTGAGGTAGGAGGTGGTTGGGACATAGATTCCTTCTCTCCCCCTTGTTTCGGAATGGACACGAAATCAAGTAGCCCTTCAAGTTTGCTGAGCAGGGCAAGGGCGGGAGACAACTTCTCTGCAAGGTCACGCCTCACAGTATAGTTAAGGATAGGATCATGTGCTTTGAGGATGTTGGAGATGGCAGAGTGGACATCCGAAACACACGACTTTATCACCTCCCTTTCGGACCGAAGAGAGTCAATCTCCTGTTGAGAGTGGGAGAGTTGAACGCTCTTGACCTTCAGAGCAATGGTCTTCTTGGCAAGAACATCCATAAGAGAGTTCTCGGCAGCCAAATCTTCTTGTAGCTTCGAGAGACGCTCGTCAATGGTTGTGCGAAAGGCTGAGTTGTCGTCTGAAAGCATTTGACGAAAAGAAGCGAAGGACTTCAACTCAGTGGAGACTGACGTTGCTAGCTGGTGAACAATTGGTTCCAACGTATTCTTGGCAGCATTTGCACTCTCCTGTAAAGACTTTAACAGGGAAGAGGCATCAGAAAATAGTTTATCGACTTTTGCGGTCGCTGCCTGACAGGCTTTTGTTGATGCATCCATGGCGGAGGTTGCAGAAGCAATGGAATCTTGCTGAGCTGTTGAGAAGGCGTCAACAATCTTTTGAACTGCATCTTCAGAAAGGGATGACTGAGAAGTGGAAGAGGAGGTGATGAGCAAGTCAATCTTGTCATGGAGCTCCTTGAGATGTCGTTTTGTGACAGGATCGTCGTCATCGTCATCACTCTGTACTTGCAACGGACTATAGTAGACCGAGTCAAACGTCATATCTTCCCCGCCAAGGAATGGTTCTTCTCCCTCTGAAGCATGACCAGGAGAAGGTGGTGGTGGTGAAGCTGGTGGTGTAGTAGTATGGGTAGGTTCGGGTTGGGTTGTTTCGGGTATAGGTGTAGGTTCGGGTGCTTTTGTGGTTTCGGGTGCTGGAGTGGTTTCGGGTGAATCAGTATGAACCCCCGTATCAGATACGTTGGCTCTAACATCTGCAGTGGATGTTGTGGTTGTGTTGGTGAATATTGGTGTTGGTAGTGGGATTGAAGTGGGTGGTATTGAAGTAGTGGAAGTTAAGGGGGGAATAGAAGTAGGAATGGTTTTAGGTGGAGAGAAAATTGGAGAAGTAGATGCATGAACTTCTGGGGTAGGAGATCTGGGTGGAGTGTTGCTACGTGGAGAGTCATCAGAATCTGAACTCTCACCCTCAGACTCGCTTGAGGAGGAAGCGATAATTAACTTTCGTCGTGGTTGGGTTTTTCTCCTCTTTTGCTGTGGAGATTGAGCAGGCTTGGTGGGTTTCCTCTTCTTTGGAGATGGGCCTTTTGCTCTTTTTGCCACCTGTTTCCCCTTATCAGCCTTTTTGCCTCTTGGAGTAGGCTTGTTGGCATCATGTATTGACTTCAACATTTCTGGAGTAAGATTCCTCGGACTAGAATGCTTGAACCCTTTGTACGTCTGGATAATCCGACTGTCAGCAGGACCATCCCCATACATGGTTTCCGGAATAGACCCGTTAAACGGAAACTTTGAAGCGTCCGACACAATGATCTTCGTGGTATGGAAGGTACCAATCGAAGACATTGGAGCACCAGCGACAATGGGGACGTGGTACTTGTCCATCACCCATTTCGTGATAAGAGTCCAGAACCTAGCATACGAAATCTCTGAATGTCTGGAGGTAGAGGAGAGACTCTGGATGAGTTGTTGCCATAGAATAAACCCATAATCCATGTTGATGCCATTGTAGATACCATACATTATGGAGAGAAATAAACGGCTGGCACCATCAGATCCAGCACTTCTCTCGGATAACCCCATGAAGATAACAGTGAACAGCCCATTCCACTGTGGAGGTAGACACGACTTCTTGAACTTTGTGACCGTAGAAAGCACCTCCGTATAACCCATGTTATAGAACATGTTGAACAAGTGACCCATAGGAATCGTTTCAGGGTTAACCCTCGAAGAATCAGGTTTAAACCCAAACAGCGAGCAAAACCTTGGCTTTGAAATTGACGCCTTGTGCTCAAAGACATCAAAAAAGATTCTGTCAACGACCTTGTCGTAGTGAGCGGTCGCAAAGATTTGGGACAGGAACTCCATCGGAACAGTTTCAGCCTTAGTAAGTGTAGGAGCAATCGGAGAAAACTTCAGACACTCGATGATGGGGAACATGAAGGCGTCGTAAGCATGAGGGGTTAAATCGATGATTAGGCTTTGTTGTGGGCGAATGGGAAAAATGTGGGATGTTGCATGAACAGAAGAGGAATCTGCCATTGCTTGAAGAAAGTAGAGAAGATGATGAACAGTGAAGGTTTAGGTATTTCTTGCGCTCTGGGAATTTGAATTGCAGTAAAGAGGTAAATAGTGGAGGATGTTGCCTTTTATACTGTGGTCTAAGGAGAGAGAAAGATCTTCCCAAATCTTCTATTGAAAAGCGAAGGGTTTTTCCGGAGTTGACTGATGCGTGACAGTTGGGGTTGCCAATGATCACGCATGAGAGAGAATGTCAGGTCCCTAATAACACGCCTTCCCATCAGGCGCCGTTTGGAGACAAGATGGTTCAGATTCACACGCGCCCTTCTTGCGCCGTTTGGAGATTAAACGGTTCCGATTTGCACGCTGTCCCTTTTAGCGCCGTTTGAAATCAAATCGATTAGACTCCCGCGTGAGTCAGCATGTCTTCATCTTATCCCTTTAAATTATAACGGCATCTTTTGAAAAATGCCCCCACGTGGATTAAAATCAACCACAACCTTTAATCAACTGCCAATCCAAGTAAAATGCCTTGTAATTAATAGAACCTGAATTTAGGAAAATCACAGATTTTCGTGCTTAGGGTGTAAAAGAAAAGAAATAAACCAATATTTTTGGGAAAATATGTGATGTCAATTAAGACACGAAACAAATGATCCCGGGTACGAATCTCTTCCTTCAAATTCAAGAGAGACCTTAAAGTCTTTGTGTGGTTTCTCGTTGAATAACGATCAAACACTTATTAAGAAGTGTTGAAAAGCTTCTTTTAACTAGGCTTATTAGGGTGGCTTTCGTTTCGATTCAAACTTCCCAATCTTGATATAAGATAGAAAGCGAACGAAGTACTTGTGAGATCGGTGTAGTCTATTGAACAAGTAGGTTGGAGATAATTTAATTTAGCTTAGAAATATGTGTATAAAATCTCAACAAAAATTTAAAACTGGATCCCAAGGGAAGAAATGTTATGGGTGTTAACAATTTCATAGGAATCACACAAAAAGAAAAATTTGAGATTTCAAGGAGGTACGTCCGTCAATGCATTAGTGAAAACTAGAGCAAATTAATTGTTCGCCATCAATTTGTATTGGGTATTGAATTTTGGGTTTCACTTAGATCGTAGTGGCACGAAACTAAGATCATGAACACAGAAATTGTGCAACCATAAATCTCAGTGGTAATTTCTGAGAGTCTCAAGGGTTATGTTTGTGAAACAAATGTGATGGAGAAATGCAATTTAGATGGCGTAAGAAATCAAAGTACCTGTGCTGTGAAAAATAGGACCAAGCAGAAAACTCTTATCTCATGTGAGAAGAGAGTTAGGTAGCTCATGATTAGAATAAATAAGAAAGCCTAATTGGGAAGACAAGGTTTGTTTATACCAATTCAGTAAGGCCTATTATTCAGAATCAGGTGAGGCTTTGGACACATACAACAGCATGCTTCTAGGGACACTTAGCTAATTCAATAATTTCCCCATAAACGAACACACACATAAAATTAAAGCCAAAAGAAGAAAAAGAAAAAAAATAAAGAACGAAATATTTTTTAAGTTTTGGATTAATAAAAAAATAAAATGAAATAAAAAATAAGACAAAAGAAAAAAAAATACAGAGAAAAAAAATTTGGAACCGAACCCGAGCGTTCGGTTTATTTCGGTTGTGAAAAACTTTCGAACCGAACCCGAACGTTCGGTATATTTCGGTTGCCAAATAAAATAGGTTTTAAAAATAGAATAACTTTGTCAATAAGATAAATGCATTTGGAACAATTATACATAAGATCTACAACCAAGAAAACTACCTTTGATTGATGAGCGAAAAGCAGATTATTCAACCGAACCCGAGCGTTCGGTTCATTTCGGTACATTAGTACAAGACCCGAACCCGAACGTTCGGTCTATTTTGCTTCTTACTTTTGAGTTTGAGAGGTAATGTTTGGTACTGACTCTGATTCCATCATGCCTAGCCCTTGTAGAATTTTGTTGAACGATGCTTCAGGAAGAGCTTTGGTGAAGATGTCAGCCAGTTGATCAGTGGTTCGAACAAAATGAATTTCGACGTTCCCATCTTCCACATGATCCTTAATGAAGTGATACCTCAGTGCTATGTGCTTAGTCTTCGAGTGTTGCACTGGGTTATGACAGATCCTAATTGCACTTTCTGAGTCGCAATATAGTGGGATCTTTTTCATATTGAGTCCATAATCCCGGAGCTGGCTTTGGATCCAAATCACTTGAGAAGTACAGGAGGCAGCTGCGATGTATTCTGCTTCAGCGGTAGACAGAGATACACAGGTCTGTTTCTTTGATTGCCAACTAACCAACTTCCCGTCTAGGAATTGGCAGCCTCCCGTGGTGTTTTTCCGGTCTAGTCCACAACCTCCAAGGTCTGCATCTGAGTAGGCTTGAACAAAGAAGCCTGAGTTGGATGGATACCATAGGCCTAAAGAGGTAGTTCGCTTGAGATAACAGAGTATGTTCTTCACTGCAAGCATATGAGGTTCACGTGGATTCGCCTGAAATCTAGCACAGTAACAAACAGAGAACATTATATCAAGCCTGCTAGCAGTAAGATACATCAGAGAACCGATCATCTAGCGATAAAGCGTAATATCAACTGCTGGCTTATCCAATGATGGAGTAAGCTTGGTGCCGAACGCCATTGGAACTTTAACCTTTGAATCTCCCATCATGCGAAATTTTGCGAGGAGAGTCTTCGTGTAAGCTTCCTGATTAATAAAGATGCCTTCGGGTCCCTGTCTAATATTTAAACCAAGGAAAAAGTTAATCGGACCCATTGAGCTCATTTCAAATTTAGTCTCCATCAGCTTTCTGAATTCAATTGTTAAGCCAGGATTCGTTGAGCAAAAGATGATATCATCGACATAAATTTGAACAATCATAAGGTGGTTACCTTCCTTCTTACGAAAGAAGGTTGGGTCAACCAAACCTTGTTTGAATTTTGACATCTTTAAAAACTTGGTTAGTGTTTCATACCAGGCCCTCGGAGCTTGTTTCAGTCCATATACGGCTTTGTCCAAAATGTAACAGTGATTGGGGTACCTTTCATTGACGAATCCAGGAGGTTGCTCCACGTACACCGTTTCTTCAAGTTCTCCATTTAGAAATGCGCACTTGACATCCATTTGGTAGACCTCAAAGTTTTTGTGTGCAGCATAGGCAAGAAATATTCTAACGGATTCCAGCCTATCTACAGGAGCGAAAGTTTCTTCGTAGTCGATTCCCTCCTCCTGACAGTATCCTTTCACCACCAGACGGGCTTTGTTTCGTATCACGTTGCCTTCCTTGTCCATCTTATTTCTGAAGACCCATTTGAGACCAACAACTGAGGCATCTTGAGGAGTTGGAATGAGACGCCAAACTTTATTCCTTTCGAATTCATTCAGTTCGTCTTGCATAGCTTGAACCCAATCGGAGTGATCAAGAGGAGTGTTAACTGTCTTTGGTTCAACTTTTGAGACGAAGGAGTTAAACATACATAATTCTACTTTTGAAAATAAGGAAGTTTGTTTTGCCTTTAGTTGTGATCGGGTCAGGACCTTTTCAGTGACATTACCGACAACCTAGGAAACAGGACGATCTCTGGTCCATTTGATGAGAGGAGGGTAATTTGGATCATAAGATGGATCCAATTCAGCGTTTACCATCTCTTCTAGTTCAGATTGACTTTCATCGTCATAAAGCATATCAACATTCTCCCCCTCAACAGATAAGTTTTCAGATGTGTCTTGAGTTTCTGGAGCTATAGGGGTTTCGGGTAGTGTTGAGCTTTCAGGTGTTGACGCACCTTCGGGTGTTGTAGCACTTTCGGGTGTTATAGCACCTTCGGGTGCAACTTGAGAACTGTTCTCCCCCTCAACATGTGAGCTCGGCTTTGATAACAAAGATGTGTCCTCCCCCTTAACTGAAGTATCGTGCTGTGGAGGTTCGTTAGAACTTGATCCTCCTTCATTCATTCTCTTTGCAGTATCTTCGATGAGTTACTTCAGATGATCTACTTTGTTGTCTGCTGCACTAGCTTCTGAGAGAGTTGCCTTCTCTGGTTCATCGAATAACTCGACGAACTTCTCAAATAGGTTTGCGATCGAGGCTGTGACTTGGTCTGTGTGAGAAAAGATTTCTCCAACTGTGTCTTCGTTGGCCTTTAGCTTTTTGACATAGCTATCATCAAAACTCACATAATAAGTTTCTTTTATTTTCCTCGAGCGCTTGTTTAATACCCTGTAGGCTTTAGAAGTGAGAGAATAGCCCAGAAATATCCCTTCATCGGCTTTGACATCAAACTTGTTACGATGTTCTTTAGAATTGAAGATGAAACACCATGAGCCGAATACATGGAAAAATTTGACATTTGGCTTCCTGTTGTTGATGATCTCATAAGGAGTGAGAGTGAATCGCTTATTGAGATATGACCTATTCTGCGTAAAGCATGCTGTAGCAATAGCATCAGCCCAAAAATATAAAGGTAAAGAAGCAAAACTTAGCATGGTTCGAGCCGCCTCACACAAAGATCGGTTTCGTCTTTCGACAATCCCGTTTTGTTGAGGGGTGTAGGGAGCTGAGAAGTTGTGACTGGTTCCTTTTCCGGCCAAGAATTCTTCGAATTCTTTATTTTTGAATTCCAGCCCATTGTCACTCCTGATGTTGCGAACAACTTTCTTCAGCTGTACTTCAACCTGCTTGATAAACATCTTTAGCTTGAGAGTTGCTTCAGATTTGTGCTTCAGAAAGAACACCCATGTAAAACGTGAAAAGTCATCAACAATAACAAGAATATACTTGCTACCACCGATACTTTCGATAAATGATGGACCACACAAGTCAATGTGAATTAACTCTAATGGTTCAACAACTTTAGTGTTTACAATCGATGGGTGACTTTGACGACTCTGCTTCCCCATTTCACACGCAACACATAAATGTTCTCGATCGAATTTGAGCAGTGGAAGACCTCGAACATGACCACCTGTGACAAGTTTGTTGATATCCTTGAAGTTGAGATAAGAGAGCCTTCGGTGCCACTGCCAGATTTCG
This sequence comes from Lactuca serriola, assembly GCF_051521515.1. Lineage (NCBI taxonomy): Eukaryota > Viridiplantae > Streptophyta > Magnoliopsida > Asterales > Asteraceae > Lactuca > Lactuca serriola. Next base: position 201,452,589 of record NC_136415.1, on the reverse strand, counting down.
TTAGATTGTGCTTTGGATAACAGGCAGATAGCTGGATTCCCTTTGATGGGTTTGAGGTTCAGGGGAAACATTTTGCCTTTGCGCTCCGATTTGAGAATCACTCTTTTTTGTTTTCTTTTCAATTATTTTCGAACCCTCATCATCGAATGAGACCTTGAGACCGGTACCTCCAACAAGCTGAGATACACTGATGAAGTTGTGCTGTAGTCCTTCAATGTATACGACCTTCCTAATCGTAAAATCACCATTTGTTATCATTCCATAGCCTTTTATTGTGACGAATGAGTTGTTCCCGAACTTGACATTTCCACCGTTTGAAAGAGATCGAAATTCCCTCAGCTCTTCCTTCCTTCCTGTCATGTGACGCGAGCAGCCACTGTCAATATACCATTCTTCGTCAAACTGCTCGTCACTGATAACCTGCAAAAGTTAAGCAGATTTAGGAACCCAAAGTTTCTTGGGTCCACGTGAGCCTTTCACAGGAACAGGAATAGTAAGAGAGATGTCAACAAGGTATGTTCTTTTTATTAAAGTTGTTTCATCTTTCTTTTTAATGGTGAAAACCTTAATTTTATTGGGATTTGTTACAGTCGATTTGGATTCAGGTTTAGGCATTGGGAGAGTGGAATGCTTTTGATCGGTTTTGACTGAGGAGACCTTCAATTTTCCTTTCAAATCTGTTGAAGATTTTGGATTTTGAGTATTAACATAATTGGATTTAGAATGAGGTTGAGAGGAATTAGAAGGATTAGAAGAGGTAGAACGAGAGTATTTAGACTAAGATGTTTTCTTGACTTGAGGTTCTAAGTGACCCTTTTGTTTTTGATCATTAGTGGTACCGAACTTAGAACTTTGGTTGCTTTTGCTCTCAGAATCGAACTTATGCTTTCGGTAGTTTGTGTTTTCTGAATCGAACCTTTGCCTTCGATTATCATAATTTTCAGAACCGAACGTGTCCTTTCGGTTGTTACGACCCTCAGAACCGAACCTCTCACTTCGGTTGTTATTACTTTCTTGTGATCTAACAGTACTTTTCTCTGACTTTGAATTTCTGTCATGATAAGAGAAATGGGTGTTTTGAGATTGCCAAAACTGTTTTCGTTCTGAGAGATTCTTCTTGTATCTCATATTCCTTTGATGCTTCTGATTCTTCACTTGCTTAGGCTGTCGATGGATATTTGCTTTTTGCTTTTGCTTTTTGTCAGCCGGTTCACTCTGAACTGATGAAGTTTCGCTTGAAGGAGTGACTTCTTTTGCAGGATCTCCTTTTTCTTCAGGAACATCTTTTGTACCACTAGTACTTGGCATGTCAAAGTTATCGGTCTTGTTCAGAGGCTCTGGTACATATCTGCCTTTGGTTTTCCAATACGTCCGTTCAGACAGACCAACAGTTTCGTCAGCATTGTCGATAGGAGCAGACCAGAAGAACTCATCACAACCATTAGCATTGTCTTCGTTTACAATGGCTGTGAGTTCAGCTGTCTGATGTTCAGTTACACCTGTGACCTTATACACTTGATTTGGAGTCGTCCTTACCTTTTGGTATACAACAGCCTTTTCTTCAAGGATCGGGGACTTTTGTTGGGACAGACGAGCAAACTCCACAAAATTTTATGAAATAAGATTTTTGTGGTTTTCGGGTTCGCTCTTGACAAACTCAGAACAGTCAACTACATCCTCTACAGAAATTTCACTCATATCATCATCCTCATTAAGCTCAGATGCATTTTCAACATCAATTTTATTTTCTGAGCTCAAGTTGGCATTCAATGAGTCAAACTTTTGTATGGTTTCGGTCCTTAGTTTCAATTTATTATTTTCATCCAAAAGGTTTTTCAACATGTCCTTATGGTCCTTAGACTTTATGAAAGATTCGATTTTGTCTAGTCCATACATATAAGTCGGATTTACATCCTCAGACGAAACTACACTTTCGCAATTATATGCTTTAGCGTCGATTTCATCCTCCTTAAACTCAAGGAAGGGCAAAATCATGCGATGAATTTTCTGCCCTATTTCACAGTTTAAATGAAGTTGTATGATATTAGTGTAAAGACGCTTAGCAATTAAACAAAAGACATTTCTCTGTTTTAAAAGTTTCAAATTGTCTCTTTGTAAATAAATGTTTTCGTCCTTGGATTTGATTAACTCCGACTCCTTCAGCTCGATCCACATCCTCCGTTCCTCACTTTTTGAAGACGCCTTGCTTAATTGGTCAGTTAGGTTAGAATTGGTGACCCGTGTTTGAGTTAAACTGCTGTCTAGATGCGATATTCTTGAATTTACATTTTTTAATTCTTTTTCATATGAAATTTGTGGGACTTTGAATGAAACAAAAATAAATTGTACCTTCTTTATTAACTCATCAAGCTCGTTAAATTGCACGCTGAGAGGTTTTGCTGTGAAGCACAAGTCCTCTCGCTCCTTTGTGTCTTCATTCCTACCGTCTGTGTTGTATCCCCTTATTTGAGATACATCTGACACCATCAAGCACTTTCCACCGCTTCCTTCATCCTTCGCAACATAAGCCTTTCCATGAGATGACTTCCTTACTTCATCATCCTCAGACTCGGTTGACCAGACTTCCACGCCACCGAACTCATCATCTGCTACCGAACCCTGCACAATTAAAGCATTCACTGAAGGGTTAGTGACAACTTTCTTTTTCTTGATCTCTTCCAACTTTTTCATTAACACAGCTTCTTCATCTTTCTCCTCATCCTTTTCTGCTATTTTCTTGAGGACACAATCTTTGGCATAGTGGTTCTTTCCTCCACAATAGTAGCAGTTCACACCCGAATCTCCTTCAGCTTTCGGTTCCTTCTTTGGTTCTTCTGCTTTCGGTTCTTCCCTGACCTTTTCAGAACTATAACTTCCCTGCCAATTTCGGTTCTTATTGGTAGGAAACCTTTTCTTGATGAACCTCTTCGGGTTTGACACCATCATTGCATAGTCTTCAGAGGTAAGGTCATAGTCCTCTAAGTTGAAGTCTTCATCTTCCATCACACCTTTGCTTTTGGATAGAAGGGCCAATGATCCCAAGCTTGAAACCACATTTTTCTCCTGCAAGACAATCTTTTCATGGGATTTCAAAATCCCTACCAGCTTTGCCAATGAGTAATATTTGAATTGCTCATGTGCTTTAAAGGTGGACACAACCGCTCTCCACTCGGATTTAAGACCATTTAAAAACGTAACCTTTTGTTCAATCAACTTCCTTTAAATATCATGTTTAAATATCTTACTAAGAAGATGATTGAAGCGATCGAACGTTTGAGTTACAGTTTCTTTAGGACTCTGCTTGAATTCACCAAACTCGGACAAAAGTAAGGTTTGAATGGAATGCTCGAGATCTTCATCTGTGGAATATAACTCTCGCAGCCTATCCCATATCTCTTTAGCAGTGCTGCACGAACTCACTAGCCTGAAAGTATCAGATTGAAGAGCGAATCTGATTAGTCTCAATGCTTTAATATTGCACTGAAATTTATCTTTTTCGTCTTGGGCAACATCTTTTACATCTTTCAACAGATCATTATACTCTTTCTGAGTTTTAATGATTCTTGATGTTGCTGAATGAGCGAATGGTCCAGACACGATTGCCTCCCAAATAAGATATCCGTTGTCCTCAGATCCAATGACATAATCTTCAAAGTGATGTGCCCAGACTTCGTAATCCTGGGTGTAAAGGATGGGAATCTTCGTCGTTGATTCAATGCTGTTTGAGATGTTAATGGGATTTGATTGTGACTCGTCCATGCTAGATCGAATAACCTGTTTAAAAGATCAGACTTGTAATATATTAAGTTAGGGAAAAACGAATAAATGCTGAGTTACGTCAATTATGGGATGACGGCTCAATAAATATTAGTTAATGCGGAATAACCCTAATCGCAACCTTTTTCACAAAAAAGATGTGTATGAATTACACAACCTCCTGCTCTGATACCAATTGATAGGATAAAATAACAAACGTGAAGATCGATTAGATCTATGAAACAGGTATTACGATGAACTCAAAACAATAAATAAAACAAGAGTGGATCAAAATATGTCGAATGATTAGATCAAACAATCCTCAGCAGAGCTCGACTAAGAACTTCCGCTGTAAAGGATTTAGGGTTATAAGAACGATAATTATTAACTTCTGAATAATGATCTGATCGTCCTTTTCTATCGTTAACCTAAGATGCATGCAAGCACCTATATTTATATTCAACCCTACTAAACTCACGGATGGACAGGCCCACACCGGATATACAAAAATGGACTAGCTAACAAGCCCAATAGACGCAACACTTAATACAAAACACAACCCAACACATCTTATGGTGCACATACAACCCTAAATGTTTTGGATCTATGTTTTCTCTATACATGAAATATTGTTTCCAAAGCATGAAGCCTGAAACTAGCATACAATTGATATAAACAACATAAATATGAGTTATAGAATTACCTCTTGTTGTAGCTTGCAGTTTGGCCTTTTAGAATTTAGCACCCCAAGTGTGATGCCTCAAACGGTTCAATGCACTCAAAATCGGTTATGGAACTCCAAGAACACTAGGGTAGCCGATTTTAGCTATGGGTTGCTATATATATAGTCTAAGATTCATGGTTAAACCCTAATCCATACCATTGGTCTTATTATCCATGATCCATGATTCAAGTGGGCTAAATCTTTATAGATTCATCCATAAACTTAGTGCATCATGTATCCTAAGCCCAAACCATATATATAACTAATATATACAATTAGTCCCCATTAATTTAATTAGTCTCTTTTGATCACTAAATTAATTCCAAATTAATTCTTGATCAATACTAATTAAATCTTATGATTTCATATTAATATATTAGAACTTATAATATATTAATAAATAATAACTAACCTCTTCTCAAAAGTCCATCCTATCAAATTGTCTTGGTGATATGCAACCCGAAATGGACCATGCTACTATCGGGTCAAGTAAATACCAATTATAGTTATGAGCTTAGACACCTAATCCAACAGTTTTTGCCAAGATTCGAGAATTTTCTTCATGCCACATCATGAGCTTCATAACTCCACATCGTGGGAACTTCTTTTTGCACGGTTTTATCTTCCTTTAATCTCCTAGATTCAGCTCCAGTCCTCCAAGTATCTACTTTTTTCAGATTAACTCCTTTTTCTTCAAGAGTGTCCTTTTTGGCTGCAAAATAGAATATAAATTATTAAGTACTAAATATCTTTGTATATTACCAAATTATTTCTTTAACTGTATTAAAGTAATGCCTAAATATATGTATAAATATGGCAATATCAGCTACCCCCATGGTCTTTCCCTAAAATGCCATGGGCTACCCCTATGGTATTACATCGAAGTGTCATGGGTTACCCCCATGGTCTTTCCTTGCAATGTCAAGGGCCAATTCCTTATCTTACAAACAAGTGTCATGGGATAACCCTATGGTCTTTCATAACATTTCCATGGGCTACCCCCATGGTCTTCATACAGTTTCCATGGGCTACCTACATGGTCTTTCATATAAGTATCACAAAGACAACTATCATCCTACAAAGTATAGTGATAAGACTCACCTTGAAATGCAGTCTATAGCTAACGAGTTCTCACAGTCGTAACGCGGGTGCTAGACACCTCCTACAAAACAATAAAAGGTAAACCTTTAGTCTACCTTCTAAAATTATCAATTGCCAAAAGTCAAACCTAGTCAAATCCAACTTTAGTTGACCTCCACGTCATGGACAATCCATGGCCATGTCGTGGGCATCTTACTTAATCACGGTCACAATCAGCTAGCACATTAAGGCAAGCATTCCATCACGCCATGGCAGAGTCCAAACAAGTCATTTGTGATGACCTCATTCGCCATGTCATGGCACCTTGATTTCCACGTCGTGACTAATGTATTTAGATAGCTTAATGCATTAAGATCTTAATCTACAGAGTCTTCACCTCAAACTTTCCAGAGGGATTCTTGGGACTTCAAAGGATCATATATATTCAAAATTTATGGGCATGCATGAACGATGCATGTCATCCCTCATATTGGTCCAAAGATGGGAAAAGTGACCTAAAACTCATGCATGGCTTAAAAACTCAAGCATCTTCTAGATCCAAAAGATATGATGCATTTAGGAACTGAATGAGCCATAAAGTTGCCAGCTTTATGCTTTCCAACCATACAAAATACAACCGTTAACCAAATCATGCCAAAGAGCCTAGATCTATGAGGAAGAACTAAACAAGATGAGAGTTTCAGAAGTTATAAATGGTCTAGAAAACACACACAAGAGATGGAGATGGGTTGCTTGCTTGCTACTATCACTAAACCTCTTTCTTCAGCCTTCAAATGTCACAAAAAGGCACCAAAAGGAGCTCAGATCATGCATAGGAGGCTAGGGATTAGGTTTTTTAGTTTGGAGTGTGATGGAGGTTGGTAAGGGATGAAACCCTAGAATCACTTCTTTTAAATATAGCCCAATGTGACAACAACCAAATTCTGGTCAAGTCAAAGTCAAACAAAGTCAATAAGTCAAACCGGTCAACTCATTTAACCCTTGTATACTAGGGTTTACACTATGAAATTACTATGCAACTCGCTATTTTAATGAGAAATCATCAATTGAAAAGTTCGTATATCTAGATTTCTGTAACCTAAAACCGTGGTAAGTAACGAACCAAACCGATAAAACCATGTTGCATACTCATCAGGACTGTGTAGGACCCTTAAACATGGCATAACAGGGTTTACGGATCTTGCATTGCGAAGCCAGACACTCAAAAATGTCACAAATGAAACCTCTCTCAATCATTTTCACTCTATCTCTCTCTATTTTAAATCTCTCCCAAATCTCTCTCAAAAGTTCCCGTAACTTTTTATAATCATTTGGGTCATCCTGACCCTTAACTGGGTCAAAAACAACTCAAAAACGGAAGTCTATGCGAAAAACAGCCTTAAGGAGCCGAAACCTAGGGGACCGAAACCTCCCTCTGAACCGAGCCTCGCCTTCTATCCGAGGACCAAACCTCGCCTTCACAGCCGAGACCGAGCCTCGCCTTCGCAGCCGAGACCGAGCCTCACCTCCTGCTCCTTTCCCTCCCCTCGCACCTTCGGTCCTCCCTTCTACTCTCGGTTCCTTCCTTCTCCACTCTCGGTTCTCACTCCGTTAGGGCCGAACCTCGCAGGTTCGATCCAAATTGCCGGTTTTTGACCCAAACTTCATTTTAAGCCCGTTTTTTCGTCATTTTAACGCGGGATTTTCACCCAAAACTTTATTTTAACAAATGAAGACCCAAAATACATAATTAATCACGTTTTTAATGCCAATATTATCCAAGATTTAGTGGGTGAAGTAGAAGGGGGTGGAGTGTTGACTTATCTTTAGATTATGACACAAGCAACCACCCACACCCACTCCATGACCAGCCACACTCCTTCCACCATACCTAGGTCATGTCAATGTACTTTCTCATCATTTCCAGCCACTTCCCATGTTATTAGAGCTGGAACATCCACTCTGTCTCCTCACACTTCATTCATTCTCTCATTTTCCACCAAGAATCACACTCCAAACACTCTCATCCTTGTCCCTCAATTTCGAGAACTTCAAGGCATACTCCAGGATTTCTCCTTGATTTGGTAAGTATCATCATCTTTCCTATGATTATTACACATCCTCCTACTCAAAATCATAGATTGCTCACACAAATTTCATCACATTGGTGTTAGATTCTCGAATCTTCAAGATAATCTTCTAAGTGTTCTTGAGTTGAACACTTCTCTTCTCCAACAATCATCCACTGAAATCACATGATGTGAGTTCATACCCCTAAGTTATCATGTTTTCTTAAGTTTTAAGGGGGGGGGGGAATACAAGTTAAAACACCAAGTACATAAGTAAACTTACCCTACAACTTTCATCAGAAAAGTTTAACTTCATTCACGGGCTGTTTTGGTCAACTTAAACATTTTAGTTTTCAAAACTTTATTAGATGAAAATATTTCAGGTTTATACCTTTAAAATGACTACTTTCACATGTTCATACAATTTTTCTACTATTTTTGGCTATTTTTACAAATCTGCCTATCACTGTAGCTACGAATCCGGACCAGTCTGTGAATATGGACATTTTCACACAAGTTAGAGACATCTAAAAATCATGATAAAATTTATGAACAAACTAAAAATATTTTAAAAACTTCCAGGGTTTACGGATTCAGTTTTCGACGTCGTATGATTTTTCTGTGATTTTTCCAAAACAGTGCAGAAATGTTAAAAACAAGTTGACAGCTTGCAACCTTCATCACACTTTGTAACATGTTGAGCAAAGTGTTAATCTTTGATGGTTTCATATTTTACCTATGTTTTCTGTTGTGGAATATTTATATAAAAGAGAATACTCACGGAATTGTAAGAGTCTTGTGTCATTACAATTAATACAAGATAATGCATGATAGACATAGTTATGTTTTGCTATACATTCAACTCACATAAAATGGGGTTCTTTTGCATTACAAATGTTATGCATAAACTATAATAAGTAGAGTTTATGTTTCAAATACGTTGCAAACAGTTAGGATAAACTATAATAGATATAGTTTATGATACGTTTACATAACAAACCCACTACTAAAGGGTATATTTATACAAAAAGGGGTTTTCATTTTGTTACACGTAAATTCTTTAATGACTTTTGTGACGCATTCGCTTCACTTTACTAATAAGTCATGTATTGTAACCAGAGTCTCCTGGAAGGAGAGCGTGATAGTTGTATATAGATCTATATTGGGTTCGACAAACCCACGCCTTAGCTGCATGCAACAGCTAGACCGGCAGGTCTGGGGTGACAAATGTCATAACATATACGACGCATGAAGAACGTCGTTTCAGGCCATCTAGGTCATAGCATGGTTATAATAACTCACATTAAGTATTAACAAATGATAAGTTATTAAATAAACTTGAAGATCGATTAGATCTTTGTAACAGGTAGTATGAAGAACATAAACAATAAACAAGACAAAGTTGAATCACAATATGTCGAATGATTGATTCAAACAATCCTCAGCAGAGCTCGACTAAGAACTTCCACTGTAGAGGATTTAGGGTTACAAGAACGATAATGAAACTACTCTAAACGATCTATTCTTTTGTTACTATCGTTTCAGTCCTCTCTCTTTCTAAGATGCATGCAAGCACCTATATTTATAATAAACCCTATCAAGCTCACGGTTGGACAGGCCCAAACCGGAGTTACAAAACTGGACTAACTAGCGAGCCCAATCGACGCAATACATAACAAAACACGACCTAACAATCTCCCCCTTTGCATCAAATTGGAGCGAGACTACTTCTTCTTCTTGCTTGGGCCAGCAGCGGGTGTCTTCTTTACAGTATCAAACAGACGTGTGATAAGAGCGAGAATAGTCTGTCTGAACCGAATGTACCAATGTATCATGTCATCGAAGTACTTGACATCATCCGCTGAGTTTTGCTTGCATCTGTGGATGATCCCCAAAACATGCTCTAGGCAAGCAGTGGTGTACAGATGTTTATCAGCTAAGGCAAAAAGACATTTCTGTCCTTCGTTCCTAGTGAACATGACAGAATTCCTTCTTGAATCAATTCTGCCCATCTGCATTTGGTTCAGATCACTGGCCGAGCCAACAGGAGATATTGTTGGTTTCTTCTTGAAGATGCTTGGTATTTTCTGATCCATCAGTGCAACTTCCATGATGTAGCACACCAACATCCTCTTGAGATAGTCGATGATCGGACCATATTCAGCTTCGTTGGTGAGAAGGATGTTGTGCAATATTATCCAATCATGGGGATTGAGGTTCAGAAGATCTACAAGGGAAATGGCATGTTCGGTTTTGGCAGATCCCTGAAGCACCTTGAACCTAACGTTAATGAAGTTCCCTTCAGTGTATGGCTTCAAGACCCGAACGTTAATAATCTTCTGAGCGCTCCAAGTCTGATATGGAGGATGAGCAGCCTTCAGATAGAAATTAATCAAGTCCTGATCAACCTGTGGATGAGGATGAGGGAACTCTGAAATGTTGGAGAAGGCGTGAAAGATGAACGCCTTTCGGGTCAGTGGCATGTCGAACTAAGAATCGACAGTGTTGGAACAGTCAAGTGAAATAACAGGTTCCAGCCACAAGATGCTCGGAGTGTCGATGGCTTCTTTTATCATCCTCTCGAGAGTCCAGATAGGAAAAAGAGCTTTCCTACTCTCAAGAAGGTCATGGGCTTGCTTCTGTTTTCGTTCAGCTTCTTCAGCCTCTTTTGCCACACGAGCACTATCATCAGCCTCATTGCGTCGACTTCTGCGCTTCAACAAGTCGGCAATGGTTTCTTTGTCTTCTTCCTCTTCTTCCTCAGCAACATTTTTGCCTTTGTCTTTCACACCCGAACCGGCGGCTTGGCCTACTGGAGGAGGTTTGGTTGTGTGAGTTGCCTTTGAGGATGGAGGTGGTTGAGACATAGACTCCTTTTCTCCCCCTTGTTTTGGAATGGACACGAAATCAAGTAGCCCTTCAATTTTGCTTAGCAGAGCAAGGGAAGGAGCGAGATTCTCTGCAAGGTCTCGCCTCACAGTGTAGTTCAGGATGGGATCATGTGCTTCAAGGATATTGGATATGGCAGAGTAGACATCCGAAACACACGATTTAATCACCTCCCTTTCGGACCGAAGAAAATCAACCTCCTGTTGAGAGTTAGAGAGTTGAACGCTCTTGACCTTCAGAGTGGTGGTCTTTCTGGCTAAGACATCCATCAATGAGTTCTCAGCAGCCAAATCGGCTTGGAGCTTTGAGAGACGTTCGTCAATAGTAGCATGAAATGCTGAGTTGTCGTCTGAGAGCGTTTGATGAAATGAAGCGAAGGACTTCAACTCAGTGGAGACAGACGTGGCCAACTATTGAACAATCGGTTCCAACGTAGTTTTAGCGGCATTTGCACTCTCCTATAAAGATTTTAATAGGGCAGAGGCATTAGAAAATAGTTTATCGACTTTTCCGGTCGCAGCCTGACAGGCTTTTGTTGAGGCATCAATGGCGGAGGTTGCAGAAGTGAGAGAATCTTGCTGAGCCTTTGTGAAAGCATCAACAATCTTCTGAACTGCAGCTTCAGAAAGTGATGATTGAGACGTGGAAGAAGAGGCAACGAGCACGTCAACCTTGTCATGAAGCTCCTTGAGATGTTTCTTTGTAACCGGAGCGTCGTCATCATCATCGCTCTGCACTTGAAACGAACTATAGTAGACCGAGTCAAATGTCATATTTTCCCCGCCAAGGAATGGTTCGTTTCCCTCTGAGGCGTTACCGAGAGATGGTGGTGGTGGAGAAGCGGGTGGTACAGTAGTATGGGTAGGTTCCGGTTGAGTTGTTTCGGGTGTAGGTGTGGGGGTAGGTTCAGGTGCTTTTGGGGTTTCGGTTGTGTTTGTGGTTTCGGGTGCGGGTGTAGGTTCAGTTGCATCAGTAGGAACCCCCGTATCAGATACGTTGGCTCTAACATCTGCAGTGGATGTTGTGGTTGCATCGGTGAATATTGGTGTTGGCACTGGGATTGAAGTGTTTCGAATGTGTGTGAAGGGGTTTATGGTGGGAATGGAAGTAGGAATAGTTTTAGGAGGAGAGGGAATTGGAGAAGGAGGGATTTGAATTTCATGGGTAGGAGATCTGGGTGGAGTGTTGCCGCGTGGAGAGTATTCAGAATCCAAACTCTCTCCCTTAGACTCGCTAGAGGAGGAAGCGATAACCAGCTTTCTCCTAGGTTGGGTTTTTCGCCTCTTTTGCTACGGAGACTGAGCAGCCTTTTTGGGTTTCCTCTTCTTTGGAGAAGGGCCTTTAGCCCCTTTCGCCACCTGTTTCCCTTTATCAGCCTTCTTGCCTCTTGGAGCAGGCTTGTCGGCATCATGAATAGACTTCAACATCTCCGGAGTGAGATCCCTCGGACTAGAATGCTTAAATTCTTTGTAAGTTCTGATAATCCGGCTATCATTTGGAACGTCACCATACATAGACTCCGGAATTGAACCGTTGAATGGAAATTTGGAAGCATCTGAGACAATGATCTTCGTGGTATGAAATGTACCAATCGAAGACATTGGAGCACCAGCAAAAATGGGGACGTTGTACTTGTCCATCACCCACTTCGTGACCAAAGTCCAGAACCTGGCGTAAGAAATTTCAGAATGCCTGGATGTAGAGGAGAGACTCTGGATGAGTTGTTGCCACAGAACAGACCCGTAATCCATGTTGATGCCATTGTAGACACCATACATTATTGACAAAAATAACCGACTGGCACCGTCAGATCCAGAGCTTCTTTCAGATAACCCTTTGAATAGAACAGTGAACATCCCGTTCCACTGTGGCGGTAGGCACGACTTCTTGAACTTCGCGACTGAAGAAAGCACCTCTGTATAACCCATGTTGTAAAACATGTTGAACAAATGCCCCATTGGAACCGTTTCTGGGTTAACCCTCGAGGAATCAGGTTCAAACCCTAACAGTGAGCAAAATCTTTGCTTTGAAATCGAGGCCTTGTGCTGAAAAATATCAAAGAAGATGCGATCAACGACCTTGTCGTAGTGAGCAGTCGCAAAGATCTGCGACAGGAACTCCATCGGAACGGATTCTGCTCGTGTAAGTGCAGGAGTAATCGGCGAAAACTTCAAGCACTCAATAATGGGGAACATGAAGGCATTGTACACATGTGGGGATAAATCAATGATTAGGCATTGTTGTGGGCGAATAGGCAGTATGTGTGATGTTGCGTGAACATAAGATGAATCTGCCATTGCTTGAAGAAAGTGGAGAAGATGATGAACAGTTAAGGTTCAGGGATTTCGTGCGCTCTGGGAATTTTAATTGCAGTAAAGATGTAAACGGTGGAGGGTGTTGCCTTTTATACTGTGGGGTAAGGAGAGAGAAAGATCTTCCCAAATCTTCTATCGAAAAACGAAGAGTTTTCCGGAGTTGACTGATGCGTGACAGTTGGGGTAGCCGATGATCACGCATGAGAGAGAGTGTCAGACCCCTAAGAACACACCTCCCATCAAGCGCCGTTTGGATATGAAGCGTTTCAGATTCACACGTGCCCCTTCTGCGCCATTTGGAGATTCGACGGTTCCAATTCGCATGCTTTCCCTTTTGCGTCGTTTGAAATCAAATCGATTAGACTCCCGCCTGAGTCAGCAAGTCTTCATCTTATCCCTTTAAATTGTAACGGCATCTTTTTGAGAAAAAATACCGCCACGTGGATTAAAATCAACCACATCCTTTAATCGACTGCCAATCCAAGTAAAATGCCTTGTAATTATTAGAACCTGAATTTTGGAAAATCAAATATTTTCGTGCTTAGGGTGTCAAAGAAAAGAAATAAAGCAAAATTTTTGTGAAAAATGTGATGTCAATAAAGACACAAAACAGATGATCCCGGGCACGAATCTCTTCCTTCAAAGTCAAGAGAGACCTTAAAGTGTTGGTGTGGTTTCCCGTTGAATGACGATCAAACACTTGTTAAGAAGTGTTGAAAGGCTTCTTTTAATTAGGCTTATTAGGGTGGCTTTCGCTTCAATTCAACATTCCTAATCTTGATATAAGATAGAAAGTGAACGAAGTACTTGTGAGACCGATGTAGTCTGTTGAACAAGTAGGTTAGGAATAAGTTAAACTGGCTAGGACATTTTAAAGAAAAATCTCAACAAAAATTTAAAACTGGATCCCAAGGGAAGAAATGTTATGGGTGTTAATACTTTCATAGGAATCAAACAAAAGAAAATTTGAGATTTCAAGGAGGTACGTCCGTCAATTCATTAGTGAAAACTAGAGCAAATTAATTGTTCACCGTTAATTCAGATTGGGTATTGAATTTTGGGTTTCACTCAGCTCGTAGTGGCATGAAACTAAGATCATGAACGCAGTTATTGGGTAACCATAAACCTCAGTGGTAATTTCTGAGAGTCTCAAGGGTTACGTTTGTGAACTGAGTGGGATGGAGAAATGTAATGTAGATGGTGTAAGAAAGCAAAGTACCTCTGCTGAGAAAGATAGGACAAAGCAGAAAACTCTTATCTCTTGTGAGAAGAGAGTTAGGTAGCTCACGATTAGAATAAAGGTGATAGCCTAATTGGGAAGACAAGGTTTGTGTATACCAAGCCATTAAGGCTATTACTCAGAATCAGATGAGGCTTTGGACACATACAACAGCATGCTTCTAGGGACACTTAACTAATTTAACAATTTCCCCATAAACAAACACACAAATAAAATTAAAGCCAAAAAGGAAATAAAGAACAAAATATTTTTGGAGTTTTTGAAATTATATATTAAGAAAAATATTTTTGGAATTCTTGATAAATAATAGGGAAAAGAAAGAAATAAATAAAATAAAATAAAAAAATAAGACTGAGAAAGAAAATAAAAAGATAAAAAAAACTTTGGAACCGAACCCGAGCGTTCGGTCTATTTCGGTTGTGAAAAACTTTGGAACCGAACCCGAGCGTTCGGTCTATTTCGGGTGAGAAAAATTGAGGAACCGAACCCGAACGTTCGGTCTATTTTGGTTACCAAAGAAAATAGATTTTCAAAAAGGGAATACATTTGACAATAAGAAAAATGAGTTTGGAACAATTATACATGAAATTTACAACCAAGAAAATTACCTTAGATCGATGAGCGAAAAGCAGATTATCCAACCGAACCCGAGCGTTCAGTTCATTTCGGTACATGAGTACAAGACCCGAACCCGAACGTTCGATCTATTTCGCTTCTTACTTTTGAGTTTGAGAGGTGATTTGTGGTACTGACTCTGATTCCATCATGCCTAGCCCTTGTAGAATTTTGTTGAACGACGCTTCAGGAAGGGCTTTGGTGAAGATGTCAGCCAGTTGATCAGTGGTTCGAACAAAATGAATTTCGACGTTCCCATCTTCCACATGATCTTAAATGAAGTGATACCTCAGTGCTATGTGCTTAGTCTTCGAGTGTTGCACTGGGTTATGACAGATCCTAATTGCACTTTCAGAGTCACAATATAGTGGGATCTTTTTCATATTGAGTCCATAGTCCCGGAGTTGACTTTGGATCCAAATCACTTGAGAGGTACAGGAGGCAGCTGCAATGTATTCCGCTTCAGCTGTAGATAAAGACACACAGGTTTGTTTCTTTGACTGCCAACTAACTAACTTTCCGTCTAGGAATTGGCAGCCTCCCGTGGTGCTTTTCCTGTCTAGTCCACAACCTCCAAGGTCTGCATCTGAGTAGGCTTGAACGAAGAAGCCTGAGTTGGATGGATACCATAGACCTAAAGAGGTAGTTCGCTTGAGATAACAGAGTATGTTCTTCACTGCAAGCATATGAGGTTCACGCAGATTCGCCTGAAATCTAGCATAGTAACAAACACAGAACATGATATCAGACCTGCTAGCAGTAAGATACATCAGAGAACCAATCATCTGGCGATATAGCGTAATATCAACTGCTGGCTTATCCAATGATGGAGTAAGCTTGGTGCCGAACGCCATTGGAACTTTAACCTTTGAATCTCCCATCATGCCAAATTTTGCAAGGAGAGTCTTCGTGTAAGCTTCCTGATTGATAAAGATGCTTTTGGGTCCCTGTCTAATATTTAAACCAAGGAAAAAGTTAATTGGACCCATTGAGCTCATTTCAAATTTAGTCTCCATCAGCTTTCTGAATTCAGCTGTTAGGCTAGGATTCGTTGAGCCAAAGATGATATCATCGACATAAATTTGAACAATCATAAGGTGGTTACCTTCCTTCTTACGAAAGAAGGTTGGGTCAACAGAACCTTGTTTGAATTTTGACATCTTTAAAAACTTGGTTAGCGTTTCATACCAGGCCCTCGGAGCTTATTTCAGTCCATATACGGCTTTGTCCAAAATGTAATAGTGATTGGGGTACCTTTCATTGACGAATCCAGGAGGTTGCTCCACGTACACCGTTTCTTCAAGTTCTCCATTTAGAAATGCGCACTTGACATCCATTTGGTAGACCTCAAAGTTTTTGTGTGAAGCATAGGAAAGAAATATTCTAACTGATTCCAGCCTAGCAACAGGAGCGAAAGTTTCTTCGTAGTCGATTCCTTCCTCCTGATAGTATCCTTTCACTACCAGTCGTGCTTTGTTTTGTATCACGTTTCCTTCTTTGTCCATCTTATTTCTGAAGACCCATTTAAGACCAACAACTGAGGCATCTTGAGGAGTTGGAATGAGACGCCAAACTTTATTCCTTTCGAATTCATTTAGTTCATCTTGCATAGCTTGAACCCAATCGGAGTGATCAAGAGCAGTGTTGACTGTCTTTGGTTCAACTTTTGAGACGAAGGAGTTAAACATACAGAATTCTACTTTTGAAAATAAGGAAGTTTGTTTTGCCTTTAGTTGTGATCGGGTCAGGACCTTTTCAGAGACATTACCGACAACCTGCGAGACAGGATGATCCCTGGTCCATTTGACAAGAGGAGGGTAATTTGGATCATAAGATGGATCTAATTCAGCGTGTACCATATCTTCTAGGTCGGATTGACTTTCATCGTCATAAAGCATATCAGCATTCTCCCCCTCGACAGATAAGCTTTCAGGTATTTCTTGAGTATCTTGAGCTACAGAGGTTTCTGGTGGTGCTAAGCTTTCGGGTGTTGATGCACCTTCGGGTGGTGAGTCACTTTCGGTTGGTGTGGCACTATCGGTTGGTGAAGTGCGTTCGGGAGCAGCTTGAGAACTGTTCTCCCCCTCAATATGTGAGCTCGGTTGTGATGACGAAGATGAATCCTCCCCCTCAACTGAGACATTGTGGTGTGGAGGTTCGTTGGAACATGATACTCCATCATTCATTCGCTTTGCAGCATCTTCGACAAGTTGCTTCAGATGATCTACTCTGTTGTCTGCTGCACTGGCTTCTGAGAGAGTGGCCTTCTCTGGTTCATCAAATAACTCGACAAATTTCTCAAAGAGGTTTGCGATTGAGGTTGTGACTTGGCCAGTTTGAGGAAAGATTTCTCCAGCTGTGTCTTCGCTGGCCTTTAGCTTTTTGACATAACTATCATCAAAAGTCACGTAATAAGTCTCTTCTATTTTCCTCGAGTGCTTGTTTAATACCCTGTACGCTTTAGAAGTGAGAGAATAGACCAGAAATATCCCTTCATCGACTTTGACATCGAACTTGTTACGATGTTCTTTAGAATTGAAGATGAAGCACCGAGAACCGAACACATGGAAAAATTTGACATTTGGCTTCCTATTGTTGATGATCTCATAAGGAGTGAGAGTAAATCGCTTATTGAGATATGACCTGTTCTGCGTAAAACAAGCAGCAACAATAGCATCAGCCCAAAAATATAAAGTTAAAGAAGCAAAACTTAGCATGCTTCGGGCCGCTTCACACAAAGATCGGTTTTGTCTTTCGACAATCCCGTTTTGTTGAGGAGTGTAGGGAGCTGAGAAGTTATGACTAGTTCCTTTATCGGCTAAGAATTGTTTGAATTCTTTATTTTTGAACTCTAGCCCATTGTCGCTCCTGATATTGCGAACAACTTTCTTTAGTTGTACTTCAATCTTCTTGATAAACGTCTTCAGCTTGAGAGTCGCTTCAGATTTGTGCTTCAGAAGGAACACCCATGTAAAACGTGAGAAATCATCAACGATGACAAGAATATACTTGCTACCACCGATGCTTTCGATAGATGATGGACCACACAAGTCAATGTGAATTAACTCTAATGGTTCAACAACTTTAGTGTTTACAATCGATGGGTGACTCTGACGACTCTGCTTCCCCATTTCACACGCAACACATAAATGTTATCGATCGAATTTGAGCAATGGAAGACCTCGAACATGACCACCTGTGACAAGTTTGTTGATATCCTTGAAGTTGAGATGAGAGAGCCTTCGGTGCCACAGCCAGCTTTCGTTAGATTGTGCTTTGGATAACAAGCAGATAGCTGGATTTCCTTTGATGGGTTTGAGGTTCAGGGGAGACATTTCACCTTTGCGCTCCGATTTGAGAATGACTCTTTTTGTTTTCTTCTCAATTATTTCCGAACCCTCATCATCGAATGAAACCTTGAGACCGGTACCTCCAACAAGCTGAGATACACTGATGAGGTTGTGCTATAGGCATTCAACGTATGCAACCTTCCTAATCGTAAAATCACCATTTGTAATCATTCCATAGCCTTTTATGGTTCCGAAGGAGTTGTTCCCGAACTTGACATTTCCACCGTTTGAAAGAGACCGAAATTCCCTCAGCTCTTCCTTCCTTCCTGTCATGTGACGCGAGCAGCCACTGTCAATATACCATTCTTCGTCAAACTGCTCGTCACTGATAACCTGCAAAAATTAAGCAGATTTAGGAACCCAAAGTTTCTTGGGTCTACGTGAGCCTTTCATAGGAACAGGAATAGTAAGAGAGATGTCAACAAGATATGTTCTTTTTATTAAAGTTGTTTCATCTTTCTTTTTAATGGTGAAAACCTTAATTTTATTGGGATTTGTTACAGTCGATTTGGATTCAGGTTTAGGCACTGGGACATTGGAATGCTTTTGATCGGTTTTGACTGAGGAAACCTTCGATTTTCCTTTCAAATCTGTTGAAGATTTTGGATTTTGAGTATTAACAGAATGAGGTTGAGAGGAATTAGAAGAATTAGAAGAAGAAGAACGAGAGAAGTTAGACTGAGATGAGTTCTTGACTTGAGATTCTAAGTGACCTTTTTGTTTTTGATCATTAGTGGGACCGAACCTAGATCTTTGGTCTCTTTTGCTCTCGGAACCGAACCTCTACTTTCGGTAGATAGTGTTTTCTGAACCGAACCTTTGCTTTCGGTTGTCAAATTTTTCAGAACCGAACGTATCCTTTCGGTTGTTTTGACCTTCATAACCGAACCTCTCTCTTCGGTTGTTATGACTTTCTTGTGACCTAACAGTGTTTTTCTCTGACTTTAAATTTCTGTCATGATAAGAGAAATGGGCATTTTGAGATCGCCAGAACTGTTTTCTTTTAGAGAGATTCTTCTTGTATCTCTGATTCCTTTGCTGTTTCTGATTTCTCACCTGCTTCGGCTGACGATGGACATTTGCTTTTTGTTTTTGCTTTCTGTCAGCAGGTTCACTTTGAACTGACGAAGTTTCGCTTGAAGGAGTGACTTCTTTTGCAGGAACTCCTTTTTCTTCAAGAACATCTTTTGTACCACTAGTACTTGGCACGTCGAAGCTATCAGGCTTGTTCAAAGGCTATGGCACATATCTGCCTTTGGTTTTCCATGAAGTCCTTTCTGACAGACCAACTGTTTCGTCAGCATTGTCAATAGGAGCAGACCAGAAGAACTCATCACAACCATCAACATTATCTTCGTTTACAATAGCTGTGAGTTCGACTGTCTGATGTTCTGTTACGCCTGTGACTTTATACACCTGATTTGGAGTTGTTCTCACCTTTTGGTATACAGCAGCCTTTTCTTCAAGGATCGGGGACTTTTGTTGGGACAGTCGAGCAAACTCCACAGAATTTTCTGAAATAAGATTTTTGTGGTTTTCGGGTTCGCTCTTGACAAACTCAGAACAGTCAACTGTGTCTTCAACAGAAATTTCACTCATATCATCGTCCTCATTGAGCTCAGATGCATTTTCAACATCAATTTTATTTTCTGAGCTCAGGTTTGCATTCAATGAGTCAAACTTTTGTATGGTTTCGGTTCTTAGTTTTAGTTTATCATTTTCATCCAAAAGATTTTTCAGCATATCTTTATGGTCCTTGGACTTTATGAAAGATTCGATTTTGTCTAGACCATACATATATGTTGGGTTAACATCCTCAGACGAAACAACACTTTCACAGTTATATGCTTCAGTGTCAATTTCATCCTCCTTAAACTCAAGGAAGGGCAAAATCATGCGATGAATTTTCTGCCCTATTTCACAGTTCAAATGAAGTTGAGTAATATTAGTGTAAAGACAATTAGCAATTAAACAAAAGACATTTCTCTGTTTTAAAAGTTTTAAATTGTCTCTTTGTAAATAAATGTTTTCATCTTTGGATTTGATTAACTCCGACTCCTTTAGCTCGATCCACATCCTTCGTTCCTCACTCTTTGAAGATACCCTGCTTATTTGGTCAGTTAAGTTAGAATTGGTAACTCGTGTTTGAGTTAAACTGCTGTCTAGATGAGAGATTCTTGAATTGACATTTTTTTAATTCCTTTTCATATGAACTTTGTGGAACTTTGAATGAAACAAAAATTGATTGTACCTTCTTGATTAATTCATCAAGCTCGTTAAACTGTACGCTGAGAGGTTTTGCTGTGAAGCACAAGTCCTCTCGCTCCTTTGTGTCTTCATTCCCACCATCCGTGTTGTATCCCCTCATCTGAGACACGTCTGACACCATTAAACACTTTCCACCACTCCGTTCACCTTTTGCAACATAGGCCTTTCCATGAGAACGCTTCCTGACTTCATCGTCTTCAGAATCGGTTGACCAGACTTCCACGCCACTGAACTCATCATCCGCTACCGAACCCTGCACAATTAAAGTATTCATAGAGGGGTTAGCAGTGGATTTCTTTCTTTTGATTTCTTCCAGCTTTTTCAACAGCACAGTTTCTTCGTCTTTTTCCTCATCCTTTTCTGCCATTTTCTTGAGAACACAATCTTTGGCATAATGGTTCTTTCCTCCACAGTAATAGCAGCTCACACCCGAATCTCCTTCAGCTTTCGGTTCCTTCTTTGGTTCTTCTGCTTTCGGTTCTTCCTTAACCTTTTCAGAACTGTAACTTCCCTGCCAATTTCGGTTCTTATTTGTAGGGAACCTTTTCTTGATGAACTTCTTTGGGTTTGAGACCATCATTACATAGTCTTCAGAGGTAAGGTCATAATCCTCTAGGTTGAGGTCTTCATCTTCCATCACAGTTTTGCTTTTGGACAGAAGGGCCAATGATCCCAAGCTTGAAACCACATTTTTCTCCTGTAATACAATCGTTTCTTGAGATTTCAAAATCCCTACCAGTTTCGTTAAAGAGTAAGATTTGAATTGCTCATGCGCTTTAACAGTGGACACAACCGCTCTCCACTCAGATCTAAGACCGTTCAAAAATGTAACCTTTTGTTCAATCAACTTCCTTTCAATATCATGTTTAATCATCTTACTAAGAAGATGATTGAAGCGATCAAACGTTTAAGTTACAATTTCTTCAGGACTCTGCTTGAATTCACCAAATTCGGACAAAAGCAAAGTTTGAATGGAATGCTCGAGATCTTCGTCTGTAGAATATAACTCTCGCAGCCTATCACATATTTCTTTGGCAGTGCTACATGAACTCACTAGCCTGAAAGTGTCAGATTGAAGAGCGAATCTGATTAGTCTCAATGCTTTAATATTGCATTGAAATTTATCTTTTTCGTCTTGAGCAATATCTTTAACGTCTTTCAAAAGATCATTATACTCCTTCTGAGTTTTAATAATTCTTGATGTTGCTGAATGAGCGAATGGTCCGGATACGATTGCTTCCCAGATGAGATATCCATTGTCCTCAGATCCGATGTCATAATCTTCAAAGTGATGTTCCCAGACCTCGTAATCTTGGGTGTAAAGGATGGGAATCTTTGTCGTTGATCCAATGTTGTTTGAGATGTTGATGGGATTGGATTGTGACTCGTCCATGCTTGATCGAATAACCTGTTTAAAAGATCAAACTTGTAATATATTAAATTAGGGCAACACAAATAAATGTTGAGTTACGTCAATTATGGGATGACGGCTCAATAAATATCAGTAAATGCGGAATAACCCTAATCGCAACCTTTTTCACAGAAAAGAAGTGTATGAATTACACAGCCTCCTACTCTGATACCAATTGATAAGTTATTAAATAAACTTGAAGATCGATTAGATCTTTGTAACAGGTAGTATGAAGAACATAAACAATAAACAAGACAAAGTTGAATCACAATATGTCGAATGATTGATTCAAACAATCCTCAGCAGAGCTCGACTAAGAACTTCCGCTGTAGAGGATTTAGGGTTACAAGAACGATAATGAAACTACTCTGAACGATCTAGTCTTTTGTTACTATCGTTTCAGTCCTCTCTCTTTCTAAGATGCATGCAAGCACCTATATTTATAATAAACCCTATCAAGCTCACGGTTGGATAGGCCCAAACCGGAGTTACAAAACTGGACTAACTAGCGAGCCCAATCGATGCAATACATAACAAAACACGACCCAACAACAAACATAGGATTTACGGGGATTTCATTGAAATCAAATGAGTTTATTTTTTTTAAACTTGCATTATTTACTATAAGTAAGGAACGTTACTTATACATTTTGGTCTTGGGTTTTAAGACTACATTTTTACGTATTAAGGAAAATATTGGATTTTCTGGAAAGAACACTACTTTTACAAGAAAAGGTTTTCATAACTACATACCAATGCTTATGAACTCACCAACCTCTGTGTTGACACTTTTTCAAAACAACTTGTATTCTTAGGAAATCACTAAACAAGTAATCAAAAGCTTTTGAGGATGGGACGTTAAGGCGTCAAACATTTCATTTTGTCAACATAATGTAATTGATTTGGAAACATGTAATTCATACAATGATGTAACTCTTTCAATTATAAATATGCTGGTTGTGTTTACTTTAATCACTATTGCAATTGTTGTTATGATACTATACATGAAGTCCTCCACGCCCGGACGTTTCCGCCACCCTTGGTTTGGAGGTGTGACACCCAAGGCCCGAAATTTTAGGTTTTTGCCATATACCAACTGCCACGTCATGGCCATTGCATGACCATGTCGTGGGGTTCCAAAAATCCTCACCTACATTGAAACGGGGCCACGCCGTGGCGGTCCATTAGCCACGTCGTGGCCACTGAAATGCTATGTCTTGAAAATATGAATTTCATACCTGAAATTAGGCGTTTCACTTTCTCTGTATCCCACATAACATCATTATTTGGGTGGTTGTTTTCCTTTTGAAACATAACTTGCTTCAGACTCTCCATTGTCATCACCAACCACCGCCCTTGTAGATGGATTTCGCTGGAAAAAAAATATAGGATGAATAAGTTTTGAGTCTTTAGGTGGTCTCCAAACATATGAAAAGAATCTAAGGATTTGGTTTCAAAGCACCCCACCAAAATACACTTGAATTGCTTGGTTCTTTCTTTCTTCTCTAATTTTAGAATTTTTTTTTCTCTTGTTTTAGAGTGTAGAAGCTATTAATTAACACTTTGGGGGAGTGTAATTGTTTTTGGGGAGGCATGAGAGATTTTTCTATGTGATTGTAACAATTTATCATATAGTGGATATTTTTCTCTCTGGAGCCCCGTGGTTTTTCTCTGATTTGGAGTTTCCATGTATATTTTGTGTCTTATTATTTTTCTCTATTATTGTTATTGGGATGATTTTGGGAATACTTGAGTCCATTTTCCAAACAAGTGGTATCAAATCTTGGGGTTTTGAGGAGGTATCGGTTTTAGGGGTTTGTCTTATGCACTGTGGTTGTAGCTTTGTCTGATCTTCCACAACCAGAAATAAATCTTTATTGGTTGTATTAAAAGGTCTCTCAGTACTCTAAAGATTCGTCTTATGATCTATGGTTGCAGATTGGTGTGATTTTCCACATCAGAAACTAGGATTCAGTTAACTATTTTGTGTAAGATAGATTTATATACAAGTCGGAAGTAATTAACAATCAGGGATGGTTCTACCTAGGAATGACTTGGTTAAGCATGTCCGTTATGACCCAGCTCTCTTTCCTGGGAATCGTTTTTTTGGGGGTATAGTATTTATAGGCTTGGTGCATATTTTTCTAATGTATAATATTGTTTGGGATACAGATATAATTTCAAAATACAGTCCCATGAGTTCGGATGTAGAGAAATTTGATGGAAGAATCAATGTTCGTTTGTGGAAAGTTCAAGTTAAGCATGTTTTGATTTAGTCTGGGTTACACAAGGCAATGAAGGGGAGACCAACCCTTGCTTCCAGTAGTGATTCAAGGAAGATTCGGATTTTACAGATGCAAGTGCGATTCGTTTGTCTCTTGAAAAGAATGTTCTTGCCAATGATCATGGTATATCAACGGCAAAGGATCTTTGGGAGGAAATTGAGCAATTGTATTAATCCAAAGGTATCTGAAATCAGTTGTATCTCAAGGAACAATTTCATACTCTTCATATGAATGGAGATACAAAAACTTCATATCATCTAAGTGTTGTTAGTAACATAGTGTTAGAACTGGAGAAAATTGGTATGAAGGTTGAAGATGAGTATAAATCACTAAGGCTCATATTATCTTTGTCATCTTCCTATAAGCATATGAATCCCATTATGATGTATGATAAAGATAACTAAAGTATGCAAATGTTACTGCAAAACTCTTGTTCGAATAGAAAAGATAGAGAGTAGCATGCATGCTTTGTCAGAAGGATTGGTTATGATATGTAGGATCATGAAGAAGAGAAGTCACATAGGGTTCTGATATGTTGGAAGTGTGGAAAATCTGGACATGCCAAGAGTAATTGTCTTGATAGAGCGAATTTGACGAAAGCATCAAAAACAATTATCAATGTTTCTGTCATTACTAACGGTGATAATTTCTTTTGTAGTCGTGTCATAGCTTTGGCATGAACATCTTACCATGAAAATAGATGTACTTCTGTTAGCGGATTCATGATTTACATGTGGGCCTTGGATTGGCATGAATGCAAGATGTATGGTGAAGTTGATGTTGATAGCTGATGAACTTTTGTATATGTCAAGCAAACAAGATGCACCATAAATTTTTTTAGCAAGTTTTTCAACATGTGCAGAGGTGAAATTCTAAGAATGCTTTTTTCTAAGCGGAGTTACTCTTTTATGGAGTATGATATTTCTATGTTTTTGAATTGTGACTGTTGGTTGAAGACAATGTTCCTTTTTATGTGGTTGCGATTTTCTTTCATTTATCCAAGGTGGAGATTTGTGGAGTTTTTGGCCAAATGAAAGAAAGGTTTCTCATCCCACATGGTTATATAGATGAAACTTTGTATGGGATCCAAGCTTATAAAAGGAGTACAAGGCTTTGGTTTCAAATTAACCCACCAAAATATAGTTGAATTCTTTCTTTCGTCTCTTATTTTAGAGTTTCTTCTTTTGTTTTAGATTGTAGAAATTATTAGTTAACACTTTGGTAGAGTGTAATTATTCTTGGGGAGGCTTAAGATATTAGTCTTTGTGATTGTAACAATTTATCATATTGTGGATGTTTTTCTCTCTGGAGTCCCGTGGTTTTTCTCCGATTTGGAGTTTCCACGTATATTTTGTGTCATGTTATTTTTCTCTATTATTTTTATTGGGAGGATTGTTGGGGATCTATGAGGATATGTTCCCAAAAAAAAGAGCTAGGAATCAAGAGACAGACCTTAGTTGAAGTAGAAGAACCCTCTTGTTTGCATACTGATATATAGTATACTTTTGACAGTCTATACAAGAATGCTAAATCTACACATATTGCATATATGTCATCTTTTTCAACATCAAAAAATTTACACCATGGTGGATTTTTACGTAGGTGAATAACCAACCTATGAGCAGGAATATAGAGAATATTGCATGCCACAACCTACATTCTCAAGCGTACAATTATGGTAATATGGAAACTAGTGGTTCACATCAAAGAATAACAATAATGAAACATAAATATAAAATAAGACCAATTTATACAATACCAATAGTCATTCTAAACTGATCTCTACCTATCATTCTAAAGTTTCCAAGCTTCATCCAACAATAGTCCTCAGAAAAATTATGTGCGGTTTTGAGAAATGCATAGGGAAGTTCCACCACACAAATGATATCCTCATCCTTTAGCATTTTTTGTTCATGCCACTTTAGATCCTCCTCCAGTTCTGGCTGAATCTGCAAACCATTTTTCTTCAAATATTTGGAAAAAAATTAATTAACCACAAAAAGTTGTAGATAAGTATTATGTATCCTTGATAAACGATTAAGATCTTTTGTTATCTCCTCCTATTTGCATTCAATTCTTTGAAATAGAGTAATCACTTCTTTCACTTCCTTGATAATATTCACTTATTGTAAGACAAGCCACAAACACTTGGCAACAACTATCTTTATGCCCAACGAACATAAAAAAAACATTAAGAAACTACTTAAATTCAAAATCTATGATATACTTCCGTGTTGGAATGGAGTATGAGGAAAACATCATTACCTTTACATTATAATGTAAAAGAGGGTTCTTGCAATAGAACCTATTGAATAATACTTGTCCTCTAGCTGATACTTCACAACTTCTTCATAACAAATGATTAAGGGTTTGATTGCTTAGTTAATAAACACCAAAAGAAAAGGAAACGGGCTGTAAAAATTGCAAAAATCTTATTCCTTCAATAGTATACCCCCTTCTGTGATTAGCTCGCATCCACACATCCTTAAGGTTATCTTAGTGGCTTCGCGTATTCCATCCTTTCTAGAAGGTAACTTTCCAAATTAGCCTTCCTAACAAGAAAGTGTTAACCATATATACATGACATTGTCAACACAATAACATATCAATTCTCAAACACAATTCTTTGTTGTAAACAGTAACAATTAGTCGACATGAATAGAACACACCCCTCATTTAGCAATTTGACACTTCACATCATTTGTTAGTAGAAATACAAGTGATGTTACAGATACAACATATGCATTATATTGTTTTTAGGTGTATGCGTTAGCATATAAAGTAACATAGCACCAGTATAACTAATAACATTAACTACAAAAGCATAGTATATACATCAAGGCTAATTTGGAAGAGTATTGACAATAGGAATTATCCATTAGAGAGATTTTGGTGAGTAGGTGTGTATTATGCACATAGATAAACATCGTTTTATTACTTTTCTTCGGTGTATGACTTAACATTTAAATTAACATAGCATTAGCATTACTAATCTAGAAGAGTATGCATAAAAGGAATAATCATATAGATTTTGATGAGCATGTATGTGTTATGGACATACGGACATAGACGAACTCTATTTTATTAGTTTCCTTAGGTGGATGTCATGGCATTTAACAGGTAGGTCAATGACTTCTAGCCTAGCTAGGAAGAGACATGGGTTTTAGGGATGTCAAAACTTCTTCTGTGGAGCCCTGATTCCGTAGACGATTATTTTTTTAAAAATTATGGGGTGGGATTATATTCCGTTTAATTTTAGGGAGTGGGTATTTCCATCCTGTACTCCTGCAGGGCCCATTTGTATATTTATATAAATAGCATGTATTTAATATAAAAGTATATATATATATATATATATATATATATATATATATACATACATACATACCTACAATACATTATCTAATTTTAGGTTTTCTTGACTTTCTTCTATTTTACAGCATACGACGGTACCATAGGCGAATTCCCCCATGACCCAAAGCCAAAATTCTCGATTTCCCGTTATCAGCTCTGTCAACAATGGTAAAATACCATGAACCAACGACAACATAGTATATCAACTATATTTGGATGATCATTCGTCCGTCTTTACTATCTGCCCCCTTCTGTCGATCGCCTTCTGCCTATCGACGAACTGATTGAGACTTGCTTTCCCGATAATTTATCCTATATGAAGGTTGTGACTTCGACTCCTGCAAGCCCTATGCCATATTGGATCATTCGATATTTGGGTCTTCGTTCAAATAATGTGAATGGGCTTCTATGGAGACATGTTGTTGTTCAAAAAAAAAAGCAAGCATCATAACTAATTACATCAACTACAATATATAATCAACCTAATTTGGAAGACTATTAGTAGTAGAATTGATGAACATGTATGCACATAGAATAACTTTGTTGTATGAACCATTGCTTAAAACTATCAGTTTTAGTAAAATTACCAAAATAGAGTCCTCTCTATCCGATTTAAGGTCTTCAATTCTCTCACAAGACACATATTCATTGGAGTTTCAAGTTTGTATACTTGTTCTTTTATTATAAGAAAAAAAATTATACATGATCATCCTCAAGAAAAACTAAATCACATTGATGAAAACATATCAAATAGTGTTCTGTCCGTTGATTTATGTTACTAAAGTCAAATTTGTCATATGTTTAGCTATTAAATAATCGGTTGGTAACAAACCTCAATTTCAACGATTCAGATGGTAATAATTCATATAAGGTACTAGATTAAGCACCAAAGGGTTACCGAAAGAAGACAGGAGATGGTGTAGGTCGGTATGCATTGAGGAGATTGGTGATAACACCTTGAAATCAGAGCTCCAAAGGATTTGTTGGGAGGTGTATGCGATTCCTTGACGGGGTTTGTCAACTAATTTGTGAATGGCTTCCTTCTCAATCTTTTCCCTCATTTATTTGGAAGCAAAATGATTTCGAACGTACAGGGTGAACTGAATCCGACCACTCTCTGTCTCTGTATCGAGTTTGTTGGGTACTATAATAAGAAAGTCTTGTCCATTTAATTTTTTTTAAACTGGATAATCACTTAAATACAAGGATTTTACAGTCTTGAAATGATATTTTTTAATAAATACGTAAAACAAATATTCATTTCTCCAAAATTGACTTTACAAAGGGAATTTTGTCCCTAAGACCATCCCCATTCATGAATATATGAATAGGTTGGTTGGTTAAAAATTATTAAAATAAACGATAACTCTTGAAATGCCAACGAACAATAATATATCTTAAACTTCACTAGCCTATTTATTTATTAATTGTTTTGTATATGGTTGATCTATATCTATATTATGTAATATATAAAAACCAAATGGTGAATGGTCTAGCGGTAAGGAGTAACTTTCTCATATAAGAGGTCATGGATTCAAGTCTAGGTGGAGACATAGGTGGTTATTTAAGAGTAGGTTAGTTAGTTTGTTTTTTCAAAAAAATCTAATAAATAAAAATAACTGTTGCCACATTTCATCTTTCTAGGCATTTCATATGGGTCATCTCTCTCCTTGACATGTATCCTATGTGAAATACATTCCCGCTCAAAATTTTAATATTTATATACTTTTTGAATTTGAATCGATTTGGATAAGTTTGTAACTTAAATAAGGGAATTGTGTAATTGGATTTTTTCTTTGGGTTTTTATTATATTTTGCCTATTCAATAGACTTTTAGTTTACTAAATATTGACATGGTTATTTGGGAAAATGACTTTGGAGGGTAACCAACTGTTGAGTTTGTTCTCATTTGGTCCTTTTCCTTTTTTTATACTCAATATACCCTCGAACTTGTTTGTGTTCACCATAACCGTTTTGACCGGCTTTTGACCTGTGATAGTTGGTGAAATGATTATGGTGAACACAAAAACCAAGTTAGATGGTATATTGGATACAAAAAAATGAAAGGGACCAAATGAGAACAAACTCAACAGTTGGTTACCCTACCGAGTCATTTTCCTCAAAAAGTTAAATGAAATTAAAGTTGCAAAAGTATCAAAGACTGTAACCTTCTTAGGTCATAATGTACATGAAGAGCGTTTCGAAGGGGTGGCTTCGTTGAAACATGGTCTATGTTATTCTTACTGTGGTTAGTTGTCAAAAACTCTCTGCAAAAGGATATGATTGTGTATGAGAGGTATCTTTATTAACATAAACGTTTACCTCGATGTATATTATAGTGATGTGTCTGCAAAAGTTGCATGATCTTGTACTATTGATGTTGTATCTTATCCCTTGAATTTTATCTTAAAGCCAAGTAAAATTAAAAAAAAACCATAGCACTTGTGACTTCACTTGTTTGTAGACTTGTCCAGAATCCATGATACGATAAATCATTTGATTGGAAATGTAAATTTAGTAATGAAATTCATCTACTTAATCAAGATTCCCCTAATAAATATTCAAGTGCATCACCAAGTTGTACATGTATCAATAATGTTCTTTCGTGGGTTATTTTTTAAAGAGAAGCAATAATGAATCTCATAAAGTCATTAATATGAGCAGAAGATCACGTGGGATTTTCTGTAAATGCAAAAAGGGAAAATGACTCAGGAGGGTAAACAACTATTGAGTTTGCTCTTATTTGGTCCATTTCCTTCTTTTTGTATCCAATATACCATTGAACTTGTTGTTTGTGTTTACCATAACCCTTTAACCGGCTATCACAGGTCAAAATCCGGTCAAAAGGGTTATGGTGAACACAAACAACAGGTTTGATCGTATATTGAGTACAAAAAAAGAAAAGGGACCAAGTGAGAACAAACTCAACAGTTAGTTACCCTCTAGAGTCATTTTCCCTAGTTATTTTGATGTATGGGTCGCTGAAAATGCGAGATTGGTATTCGAATATTTTATTATTTTCACTAGATAATGAGATTATCATTATCATCTTAATTCATTCCAAAATTAACTCCAACAAAGATGGAAACATATAAATTAAATCTTCCTCAACCTTAAATCCTAAAAATCAGGGGAAACACTGCATTTGAATTCTCATCATCGTTATTATTTATATTCATGTTTCTGATACATCTATGTATATCTAATTACTTCTTATTTGTGTGTTTGTATGTGAGGAAACTAATCATCATTGGTGGATAATATTGTTATTTCCCATGTTCATGCTCTTTAATATACGCACATTGGAGCTAAGTTATCTTTTGCACATGAATATGGTTGTGAGAGTCTACACTTTTTGTCCACGAGGTAAATAAGTATCGTAATCAAATTAATCTTCTTGCTATGTTATGTTGCACAAATCTTCAACCAAATTATCCTTATAGTTCAAAATGTGAGTATCATGTCAACATTTGAGACCCTTATATTATACAAAATAAACACAAATCTTTCAATTTTTTTCATTAATTTCCATATAATACAGAATAAACACATATGTATTCAATTGTTTCATTAATTTTCCACAATTGTTGACATGAGAATAGACAATCTACATTCAATTAGTACTACAACAAAACCAAAACATGACTCTCATGTCCATGGATATTTTGTTTGTAACAAAGTATAGTATGTTTGTGTAAGTCCAAAAATCTTTTACTGTTTTCTTAGTAACACAAACAATTTTAAATTTCTTCTAACTTGTGGCTTAATATCCTATAGATGAAAGAGGACAACTATTTAACAACCATTTAACATACATGGTCATGTTTTATAAATATGCAGAATTCAAATATAAAAGGATTGTAGGATTTCAAGTTAAAATTTACTGTGATATAGAACACACTTTTGTTGGAATAGTGTCTAAGGCTATAACTATATCCGGTTGTGCATGGTCCTTTTGGGTTGCCTTCACCATAGCAACTTGATAGGATGATTAAGAGAGAGTAAATATTATTAATATATTATGTGAATAATATAATGAATAATATATTGTTATTTGATTAATATAAGTCATAGAATTAATTAGAATTAATTTGGTGACTTAAAGAGATTAATTAAATAAAGGGGTATAAACTGTCAATTGTTTGATAGTTAAGCTTTAGACTGTAAATCCATTTGGATATGGTTTGGACGGATTCTAAGAGCTTTAGGAAAGCTTAAATCGTCCATATACTTATCTAAGGAATGGATTTGGATAGCCTTAAGAGAAGATTATCTGATAGGGACTTATCTGTAATCATTAAGGAATCTACAAGTATAAATAGACCCCATGGCTGATGGAATTCGATACTTGACCTAAAGTAAGGAACCTCTGGTCGAAATTCCTCCCCTCTCCTCTCTCCCAAATCATCCTCCTTGCTTTGGTGTTTGTAAGCCATTAGAGGAGTGACATTTGTGACTCTAGAAGCTCCAAGACCTCAAGATCAACAAGGAACTCAAAGGTATGATTCTAGATCTGTTTTAGTGTTCTTGTCTAACCTAATTAGTAATTAGAAGTCTTGGATTCAAAGCATGTTTATTAGAAAGCCTAGATCCAAGCATTAGGGTTTTGCATGCGCACATAGGAAAGTTCTTATGGCTAAAACCCATCAGTGGTATCAGAGCCAGGTTTGGTTTTCTGTAAATTGTTGCTTGATTAACTGAAACAAACCTGCAAAATTCAAATTTTTTGGTTTCTGAGTCATGGACTCGGCGAGTCTCAAAGTGGACTCGGCGAGTAGGCCTGACTCGGCGAGTCCATTTGTGCACTCGGCAAGTCCAGGCGTCAGGAATGGCCAGATTCGGGATTTCTTTGTGTTTATCTTATCTTAACTTACCATAAACTAATTAGATCAACATTAATTCGTTTTTCTGATAAATATAACTATTATCTTGATCTAGTTAAGGGTAATTATCAACTAATTAAATATTTAATTTCCTTATATGATAATTAATTAATTATTTTAATTATTTTGGTAATTATCTTAAAAGAAATCTTGAATAAATCAAATATGGATAATTAGGATATTAATTGTTAATTGGAATTATTTGTTATTTGATCCTCCATGTTTTAAATGTTTAAAACCTACCCTCATGTTTTGAAATTTACTTTTGTGATTAAAAGTTTTAATTTAGACAACTTAAATTTCAAACCCTAGATTTTAAAAGTTTTAAAATACAACCCTATACTAATATGATTTTACTAGTATAATATATATATGTATAACTAAATGCTAGTCTTACCGTTAGTAGGCCTCATTCACGAAGCCGATCTATAAGGTGGGTATAAGGTTGCGGCCTATAAAATGGCGCTTAATGGGTGTACACTCACACCCACCGCTTGCTTGATTGGTGGAGGGTCGTTAGCCGAACGGGTAGGATAGGGCAACCTCATCCTCTCATTAAAAGTATAATAAGAAATACAAGTAACTACATATATTTTTTTAAAATTTCCCAATCCTAGTTACTTTAGGAAAAGTGAATTGATGCAATCCCATGAAATTACACTTTGCACCTTGCTAAGATGTTAGTGGAGCGTGTGTGGTTTACCGGCACACTAATTGATTCTAAGCGAAGGTGGCAAAGGGTGATTCATTGTTTATCATAGTTCGATGGAGCGTGTGTGGTTTACCGGCACATCGAATAGGTGATTGTTACAATGAAGGCACCATGTGAATTTGCATGGTAATTCACACCCGCTTTGTGATCCTCGGCATCCCAGTCACAAACGAGAGGGGCATATCGAGATTTAAACATGCCATTGAATAGTTTCAATGAATCTCATCCGAACCTAGGAATTCTCAAAAACACTTAGGGCTAATAGTTTAGGTTTTGTGATGGAGAATTAGTGAATCGTCATTCACTTACCTTCAATTTATTTGCATGTTAGATTACGGCATCCCTTTTCTAGTATGTAAATGTTATTGTTGGATCCTAGCCCTAATTTTCTTATTGGGTGATAATTAGGGATTCTTATTCTAATCTATCTTTGTCCTTTTCTAATTGTAGATGTCAAACGCAAACAACGCTGCTGCTAGTTCTTTCACGTTGATGAGCCTTTGCCAAAAGGTCACCTTCGATGGAACGAACTTTAGCGAATGGATAAGATACATTCGCACCATTGCTCGCTATGAGGATAAGGAGTATGTCCTCGATGAGAAGCTCGAGAAAATCAACCCCGAAATTGCTACTCCCGCCGAAATCACCGCCTTTGAAACTCATGAGCAAGATGCAACGAAGGTACATTGCATCATGATCGCTACCATGAACTCCGAATTCCAAAAGTCCTACGAGGACATGTACCCGTACGAGATGCATCAAGACCTATTGGAGAGGTATCACCAAAACGCGAGACAAGAGAGGTACGAGATTTTCACTAACATGATTTCCGCAAAGATGGGTCATGGAGAATCTCTTACCGTGCACTTGCAAAAGATGCAAAGGTATGTTGACCGCCTCCGCAAGTTAAATGTTGACTTCGGTGAGGATTTGGCGATCGACATGGTGCTTCACTCTTTGCCTCCGATGTACAACCAATTTAGGATGACCTACCACATGAACAAAGAAGAGGTCACCCTAAGCAAGCTCCAAGGTCTCTTGAGGGTTGCTGAGAGCAACTTCAAGGACAAGTCTGTTGCACCCACTCCCAATCCGCCCGCTGCTCCTGTCTTGGCTATTGGACAAGGGAAGAAGAGGAAAGCTTCGTCGAAGAACCATCGCAAGGTGAAAGCCCGAGATGGTGCCTCTTCTAGTGGGACCAAAGTTGATCCCGCCAAGCCCTGCTCTAACCCGAAGGAGGCAGAGTGCCACCACTGCCACAAGATAGGACATTGGAAGAGAAGCTGCCCGGATTACCTGCAAGCTATCAAAGAAGGAAAGATCAAGCCATCTTTCGCAGGTATATATACAATCAAATCTAACGATTCTAATCATGCTATTTCTTGGGTTCTTGATACCGGTTGTGGTTATCACATTTGTTCTAATGTGCAGGGACTAAGAAGAAGTAGGGATGTGGAACAAGGAAGGATCAATCTAATCATGGGGAACAGAAGATCGTCGCCTGTGACCAAGATTGGAGTGTACTCCTTAGTGCTTAGGAATAGTTTAGTTTTAGATTTGAACAATTGTTGCTATTCGCCAGAAATGGCAAGAAACATCATTTCATTTCATGGTTTATATAGACAAGGATTTAGATTTTCTTTTAATAATGAGAATGGTTCTATTTTGGCTTATCTAAATGGTGTCTTTTACTTTGAAGCTATACCATGTAATGGAATATATGAAACCATTATGATTGTTGATAACTTAGGAAATGATGTTTTGAATGTTGATTCTTCCACTAGTATGGATAAAGCATCCTTGTGGCATTGTCGTCTTGGACATGTCAACAAGAAACGCATAGCCCAACTCCAAAAGGATGGAGTGTTGGAGTCATTCGACCTTAGGGAAGATGACACATGCGAGTCTTGTTTGCTTGGAAAGATGACTAAGTCGCCCTTCACAAGTACTTGTGAAAGGGGCGAGGGTCTATTGGACCTAATACATACCGATGTATGTGGACCATTTAGATCAACCACGAAGGATGGGAACCGATTCTATGTGACTTTTACCGATGACTATAGTAGATATGGGTATATCTACTTAATCAAGCAAAAGTCAGACACCTTTGAAAAGTTCAAAGAGTTCAAGAATGAAGTGGAGAATCAATTGGGCAGGAAAATCAAGATGCTTCGATCCGATCGAGGAGGAGAGTACCTAAGTCTTGAATTCCACGATTATCTCAAGGAGTGTGGAATAGTTTCGCAATTGACGCCTCCTAGGACACCGCAGTTGAATGGTGTGGCAGAAAGGCGTAATCGAACCTTATTGGATATGGTTCGCTCTATGATGAGTCGTGCTTCGCTATCAATCTCTTTTTGGGGGTATGCCTTAGAGACTGCCGCCCATATCCTTAACCGAGTCCCTACTAAGAAGGTTGCCAAAACACCTCACGAGATGTGGACAGGGAAAACTCCCTCGTTGGCACATATCAAGGTTTGGGGTTGCGAGGCTTTCGTAAGACGAGATACTCACGACAAGCTTGAACCTCGAAGTGAGCGATGTATTTTCATCGGCTACCCGCAGACATCCTTTGGATATCTCTTTTATAGACCGAAGGACAATGTTGTCTTCGTTGCAAGGAGAGGAGTTTTCCGAGAGCGAGAACTCATAAGCCAAGGAGACAGTGGGAGGCAAATCGAGCTTGAAGAGATTCAAGAGTCGATAGATGAAGGAACCTCTACCGCTGGCACTCAACCCGAGGAGGAAACTCCGGTTGAACCCATTGACGAATCCTTACCTCTTAGACGTTCCGATAGAGTTAGAGTTCTACCCCAGTTTTATGGTTTTCATATTACTACCGAAGGGGACACGTATATTAGTGATGGTACACTAGTAAACCTTGATGAACCTAATAGCTATAAGGAAGCCATGGCAGGCCCGGAGTCTGCAAAATGGAAAGAGGCAATGGATAGCGAGATCCAATCCATGTATGATAACCAAGTTTGGAATTTGGTTGATTTTGTGCCCGGACGTAAGACCGTTGGGTGCAAATGGATCTTCAAGAAGAAGACCGACGTGGATGGAAACGTACACACATATAAAGCACGATTGGTTGCGAAGGGCTTTACTCAAACTCCTGGAGTTGACTATGATGAGACCTTCTCACCAGTTGCGAAGATTAAATCTATTAGAGTGATGCTAGCTATTGCCGCATTTCATGATTATGAGATTTGGCAAATGGATGTCAAGACCGCTTTCCTTAATGGGAAGCTGGCTGAGGATGTGTACATGGCTCAGCCCGAAGGGTTTGTGGATCCGAAGCATCCGAATAGAGTGTGTAAGCTTGAGAAGTCCATTTATGGACTTAAACAAGCGTCTCGCAGATGGAATCTTTGCTTCGATGAGAAAGTCAAAGAGTTTGGATTTGTACGAAGCGAAGACGAGTCTTGTGTATATGTCAAAGCCAGTGGGAGTGTAGTAAGCTTTCTCGTTCTATATGTCGATGACATATTGCTCATAGGAAACGACATCCCGACTCTGCAGGAGGTTAAGTCCTGGCTCGGGAAGTGCTTCGCTATGAAGGACCTCGGAGAAGCTTCTTACATTTTGGGAATAAGGATAGTGAGAGAAAGAAGTAAGAGACTAATTGGACTTAGTCAGAACACTTACTTGGAGAAGGTACTGAAACGTTTTAGTATGGAAAACTCAAAGAAGGGAGAACTACCGATACAAAGTAATGCCAAATTGAGTAAGACTCAAAGTCCGAGTACCGAAGCCGAGAAAGCAGAAATGAGCCGAGTACCATACGCTTCCGCAGTTGGCTCAATCATGTACGCTATGACTTGTACTCGCCCTGATGTAGCCTTCGCTTTGAGCATGGTTAGCAGATATCAAGGGAATCCTGGCAAAGCACATTGGATTGCGGTGAAGAATATCCTTAAGTACCTTCGGAGGACAAAGGAATGGTTCTTAGTCCTCGGAGGGAGTGATGACTTGAAGGTGCGAGGGTATAGTGACGCCAGTTTTCAAACCGACAGGGACAACTACCGTTCGCAGTCGGGCTGGGTCTTTACCCTAA
Source organism: Lactuca serriola (assembly GCF_051521515.1). Taxonomy (NCBI): domain Eukaryota; kingdom Viridiplantae; phylum Streptophyta; class Magnoliopsida; order Asterales; family Asteraceae; genus Lactuca; species Lactuca serriola. The sequence continues at coordinate 201,415,578 of NC_136415.1, read as the reverse complement.
ATGGAGGAGCAGTGACTTGGAAGAGTTCCAAGCAAGAGACCGTAGCTGATTCAACGTGCGAATCAGAGTACATTGCAGCGAGCGAAGCGTCGAAGGAGGCAATATGGCTAAAGAACTTCATCGGTGATCTTGGAGTCGTACCTGCCATAAAGGAGCCCATGGAGATTTTCTGTGATAACGAAGGTGCGGTTGCCTTAACCAAGGAACCGAGGGATCATGGTAGATCAAGACATATCGACAGAAAATATCACTTCATCAGACATCGTGTAGAAGAAGGACAACTCGTAGTGAAGAGGATATCATCAGAAGATAACCCAGCAGATCCGCTTACGAAGGGACTGAGTAGGGTTAAGCACTTGCAGCATGCTAGGAGTATTGGGCTGAAGGATGATATTAGCATAGATTAGATAGTATTAGAAACATGTAATAGATAAATGTAAATTGACATTTGATGATTAAATAAAGGAGTTTTATTTATGAGTAATGTTACTATCTTATGTTAATTGTTTAAGCTATTGTTTCACTTTGCATGTTTTGACTTCCGGAATAATTGAGGTTATTAGGAATAATCGAATTATTCAAATAGTCCACAATCGTTCATATGTTGGGAGTAGATATGAAAGAAGATTGTCATGAATTGGTGTGTAGAGTGTTTAAATGGTGTTAGACATAGCAAAGGATTGCTGCAACGTTCATGAGTGCTTATGAACTAGTTTTGAGCATTGGAATAAACCCGCGCTTGCTGGAATGACCTTGTGGAATAAGATATAAGAGGTGATCGCAAGACGATAATATCATATAGTCTTAAAACCTAGATATATGGTTTATTATTTGTTAATTGATTGTACATTGATAATGCGAAAACGCATCAGTAACTTGATGTTATAAAACGTATTGTTGTGTATAGTTGGTTAATGAATAAGTAAATGCATATAAGTCGAAGTTTATCTGTAACTTTTATCTAAGAAGGTAAAAGCGATATCTCGGCCGCTCGATGATTTGATTTGACTTATGTGCCGGGCCCGGTCAGAACTGAATTGATGTGTTCGATTAAGTTCTATGTCAAATAAATCAGAGATCGAGAAACCTAAATGCTTGACTAACCATTCCATAGGATTGTCAGCATGATATCTAACAGAGGACTGTACGTTCCCTTATCTAAAGGACAAGATTGATTAGATCAGAGTTGACAGCGTCTTTGAGAGCTATGATTGCAAACCGAATTGTACTTGTATAGTTACTAGACTTATCCAAGTGGGAGACTGTTGGAATAGTGTCTAAGGCTATAACTATATCCGGTTGTGCATGGTCCTTTTGGGTTGCCTTCACCATAGCAACTTGATAGGATGATTAAGAGAGAGTAAATATTATTAATATATTATGTGAATAATATAATGAATAATATATTGTTATTTGATTAATATAAGTCATAGAATTAATTTGGTGACTTAAAGAGATTAATTAAATAAAGGGGTATAAACTGTCAATTGTTTGATAGTTAAGCTTTAGACTGTAAATCCATTTGGATATGGTTTGGATGGATTCTAAGAGCTTTAGGAAAGCTTAAATCGTCCATATACTTATCTAAGGAATGGATTTGGATAGCCTTAAGAGAAGATTATCTGATAGGGACTTATCTGTAATCATTAAGGAATCTACAAGTATAAATAGACCCCATGGCTGATGGAATTCGATACTTGACCTAAAGTAAGGAACCTCTGGTCGAAATTCCTCCCCTCTCCTCTCTCCCAAATCATCCTCCTTGCTTTGGTGTTTGTAAGCCATTAGAGGAGTGACATTTGTGACTCTAGAAGCTCCAAGACCTCAAGATCAACAAGGAACTCAAAGGTATGATTCTAGATCTGTTTTAGTGTTCTTGTCTAACCTAATTAGTAATTAGAAGTCTTGGATTCAAAGCATGTTTATTAGAAAGCCTAGATCCAAGCATTAGGGTTTTGCATGCGCACATAGGAAAGTTCTTATGGCTAAAACCCATCAACTTTGATATAACTTTTTGGAGGTTAATTAATCATCCTTTTCTTTATTTTCTTAATCCAATGTTAAGTATCAATATGATGGTTAATTGAGTGAAGATACTGTTCTTTTTGTATCGGGAATGAATGTCATTATCCTATTAAGAACACTTTACGGAAAATAATGGCTTAAGAAAGGTTAAAAACCCCTCTCAAAGGATTCTTAGTAGAATACCACGCATTCCAATGGATTCTTTCAGATTACAGGTAAATCCATTTGGATTTTACAAATCCTCATATTATCGAGATTTCTCAGAAGTCGCAACACTTGGCTTTTTTTTTCTTTCTTTTGGTCCATTCACATACTACCAACATGAAGTTGATTTTCAGCGATTCCAACCTTTTAAGTTCATACCAAGTAATAATGTTTGGGTCTTGGTTTAATAAAAGACCCAATTTTTAGCTATTATTTATTAAATTATTGATCTTAAAATCAGACATATGATGTTTGTAAGATGTTGTTAACCATACGTTAAAGTTAAAAAAAATAGTATTTTAGATGGAAAATTTATGTTATATGTTAATGCATGGTAGTGCACCCCAAAGAAACTACTATTCTCTTATATATAAAAAATCAATTGCTTGCCAATCTTGTTGTAATTTATCGAATTCAAGTGAAGAACTTAAGTTTGTAAGAGTATTAAAGCTTTGAAATAAAAATAAAATTAATTTCATGGAGTTGATTGATTTAGGTTTCTTTTGATGATAAAATTTAGTTTTTTATTTATGTTTTGAGTTTCAATTATTTTAGATTTGTACTTCAACTCGTTTCACACTAAAATATTGCACTTTCTAAAACGTATTGTATTATAGCATTATACTTTCCCATTCTTGCTATACATAAGTTGAATTGATTTTTTTTCGTTTTAAATAGGAGTGCAACTAGAGTAGTAAAGCACCGAGATATAGTTTTATATATCAAAGAGATGTTTTTACATATTTTTAATATTCTCAATTATGTTTGAATATTTTTGTTATGTGAATAGTTTTATCTTAATATTTATCTATTATCCGAATAAATCTTCTTCTCTAATAAAAGAGTCTTTTTGCCATGTGGCATCACTATTTTACCATTCATCTCTTTTATTCTGGTCCTTTAATTCGTTGACTTCATTCATTCCTGAAAATCAGGAATTCAAAATATATCTAATTGTGTTCCTCCAATTTCACCCGCATCCCTTATATCTCGATCATTCCCTCTTATAGATTCACCCTCAATTCAAGGTATCCATCTTTCTCCTTCATAACTCCACTTTGCTCCTTCAAACCGCAAAATTTTAAATTCTATTGCTTCAAGGGTTTTGGTTCTTGTCGCCGAACTTAACGATAGTCGTATCTCTACCGGTGGCGGATTCAATGTATGGGAAGGGGAATGCATGGCCCCCACTTAAAAGTGGGCCCTAGTAGGAATACATATTAAAAAAAAAAACTCAGCTTATAGTCCTCACTCAAAATAGATCGGTTCCCACTACTCCCACTCATTCTCACTTCTCTCTCTTCTAATTTTTCACTCCTGATTTTTCACCTCTTTCATTTGAGTTTTGACATGGCTGGAAGCATACAAAATGTAGTGAATCAGTAACACAAATTAACACTCCACAGCCACCGGAATTTAGTACTCCACAGCCGTCGGCACCTTCTACAATCGTCGGAACTAATCACTGCTGCACAATGCCGCTGCCAACGCAGTGACAAACTTCGCTCGCTACCTGCTGACGAACACCATCTACCGCCGCGTGCAAATGGACCACCATCGTATAATTTTGCTATCCACCTTCATCGTAAGTTTATTCCCTTAATTTTGGTTGATTTTCCAAAATGGGTTTGATTTGATGAACCGGTTTGAATGGTTTACGAATTCTGATTTGGGATTTTTGATTGGTAAACTGATTGTATTTTGATTTAACACTCTCAAAAGATTAATTTGATGGATGATTTAATTTGGCTTGGTTTGCTTTTGATGGTTATCTGGGACAGGGGAAATGAACTAAGGTTAACAGAGATTGAAAAAATTAATTTTTTTAAACTGTTTTGTTTAATGGTGTTTTCTAATTAAGTGTTTTGTATTTGTTTAATGTATAATGGTCGTGGTAATTGTGTTTAACATTGTTTAATTTTTTTTTTGTTTAACCCAATAACAGGCGCAATGGAAAGATTTTACAGTAGAACATCCACATCAGGACCATATTCAGTTGAAATTCCGCAACCTAGTTTTATTCCACTGATACCGAATGAAATTGATTCAAGTGACATTTCTTGGGATCCGGCTGATAGGAAAAAAAATTTAGATTATCACCCTAATCAAAGAGACAATATAATACGAAAATATTTGTTTAAAGGACCATGTCAACCGCGTATTAAAAAATATCATGTAAGAATGTTTGGAAATAGGGGAAGTCGTTTTAATCTGGCATGGTATGATGAATACAGTGATTGGTTAGAGTATAGTGCAAGAGCAGATGAAGCCTTTTGTTTGTGTTGTTATTTATTTAAAGATGAACAAAATAAAAGGGGTGGGGGTGATGCTTTTGTGACAGAAGGCTTTACAAGTTGGAATAAACTAGAAAGGCTTAAGACTCATGAGGGGGAAACTATTAATAGTTTCCATTATATTGCACTTAAAAAATGTGGAGACTTAATGAGACAAAATCAATCAATTGCTACAGCTCTTCATAAGCAAAATGAGGTTGCTAAAAGTGAACATTGAATCCGATTAAATGCTTCCATTGATGCTTGTAGATGTTTATTGAAATGTGCATTACCTTTTTGTGGTCACGATGAGTCTGAAATGTCTCTTTTTAGAGGAAATTCTTGGAAGTATATAATTTGATTCGGGATCAAAATGAGAGTGTATTTAAAGTTACATTCTTAAATGCTTCAGGGAATAATCAAATGGTGGCTCCATGTATTCAAAAAGATATTGCTCATTGTTTTGCACCAGAAGTACTTAAATCAATTTTTGAAGAAATTGGTGATGATGTTTTTGCTTTATTAGTTGACAAGTCCAGCGATATATCCAAAAAGGAACAAATGGCGGTAGTCTTGAGATATTTTACATGTGGGATTGTTAAAGAAAGGTTTATTGGTCTTGTTCATGTGAAAGAAACATTTGCGTTATCTTTAAAATCTGCTATTGACTCTTTATTTTCAGAATATGGATTGAGTTTAACGAAGGTCATGTTGGATTAGTGTCTAAGTCCATAACTATTTTGGTATGTACTTGACCCGATTATAAGCATGGTCCTTTTGGGTTTCCTTCACCATAGCAATATGTAGGATGAATTAAGGAGAGAAAGGTTTAATTATGATTTATTAATACATTATAAGAATAATATATTAAAGGAGAAATCATATTGTTTAATTAATATTAGTCAATAATTAATTAAGAATTAATTTTGTGGCTAAAAGAGATTAATTAACCTTAAGGGTCTTATTCTGTAATTATAAGATAATTACACAGATGGGCTTATAGACTCCATAGAAGGAGGAGTAGACGAATTCTATGGGGAAACCCATTAGAAATCATCCAAGGCTTCTAAAGAAGGAGTTCATGGGATGCTTAGGGCTTAAGCAGTCAAATTAGGGTTTCCTAGCTTGATAACCCTAATAGTCTAAGTATATAAGGAGCCCTTAGGAATCAAAAAAGTGGATAACACTTCCTTTTAGGGTTTCCAGCCATTTTTGGTGCCTCCCTTCTCATCCCTCTTCATCCAAGTTGCTTAGTGGTGTTTGTGACTCCATTAGAGGTGCAGCACTTGAGGCACTGAGCTTTCTGAAGCCAAGGATTGATTGTTATTGCTATATAACAATAAAAGGTTAGATCTAAACCCTATTTTATGTTAATATGATTAATTGTATGCTAGATGTAGGGTTTATGGCTTTGGATAATCAATTGCATGTTCATTAGACAAACTAGATCCAAAGCTATTAAGGTTTGCATGTACACCATAGGAATGATGTATTGCTCGAAATTCCTCAGTGGTATCAGAGCCTAGGGCTGTTTGTTAGTGAATTTGATGCTTATTTGAATGAAAAATCGAAATTTTTGACTTTTTGGGGTTGGAATCGCCGAGTCCACTGGGTACTCGACAAGTCCAGTCCTGACTCGACGAGTCAGCGGGTCTGACAACTATATTTCGCGATTTTCTTGCCTTTTTGTTGTGGGATAATTACCAAAACGTTTTTTATTGATAAAAATCGGATTTTTATGATATTGGGTGATTATCGTTGCCAAAATAAAAGATATCTTCATATTAATTAAATAAGTATTTCCTTATATGATTAAATTTAATTATTTGAATTATTTGGTGAATTATCTTGCAAGAAATTGGACTAGGTCAAAATTAGATAACCACCAATTAATTGTTAATTGCCTTATTTGAATTTTTGATCTAGAATGTTCTTGATAAAGTTTGAAAAAGTTTCAAATTACTCCCTTTAGGTTTGATAGTTTAAATTTGAACTTAAAAGTTTTGTTTTTGAAATTTAAATAAGTTAAACCCTAATTTTTTGAAAAGTTTCAAAACCTACCCTCAAGTTTTGGATTTTAAAATTTAATTAAAAGTCTTAATTTGAAAATTTTAAATTCTAAAACCCAAGTATTTTGAAAAGTTCAAATTACACCCTTATGATTTTATTAATTAATTAAGGTGTATAATTAAAAGAGATTTAATAAGCCCATAAAGTTTTAATTTATATTTAATTAAATTAAAAGTATAATTTACTAAATTTTACCACCTAGTTTTTTAAAAAGTGTAAAATACACCCTATACTATATATAACATTAAAATTCTAATATTATATATATGTATGAGTAAAAAGTCAGTCTTACGATTAGTAGGCCTCATTCATGAAGCTGGTCTATAAGGTGTTTAAGGAAATTGCCTATAAAATGGCGATTGAATAGGGTATCCACTCTTACCCACCGCACTCTTGACTAGTGGAGGGTCGTTAGTCGAACGGGTAGGATAGGACGAAACCTTCCATTATAAGTATAATGAAGTACAAAGTAACTAAATGTTTTAAATTCCCAAATCATAGTTACTTTAGGCAAAATGTGAAATTGTATGCTAATCCATGGAATGACACTTTGCACCCTTGCCGAGACGTTAGTGGAGCGTGTGTGGTTAACCGACACACTAATTTGGGTTTGGCATTGGTAGCGAAGGGTGACTCGATGTTTGTCATAGATCAATGGAGCGTGTGTGGCTGACCAGCACATTGATTAGGTGATAGTAGCATTGAGTGCACCACATAGATTCATATGGTTATTCACACCTTGTTTGTGATCCTCGGCATCCCAGTCGCAAACTTGAAGGGCATAATCAAGATTAAACATGCCATTGAAAAGTTCAATGAATCTCAAAAGATCTAGGAGTTTCAATTCAGTTAAAACTTAAACTTCACTTTCGTTTTTCATGGTGGAAATTGGTAAATAGTCATTTACCTACCTTCAAATATTCTGCAACTAGATTATGGCATCCCTCTTCTAGGTTGTAGAGTATTGTTTTGGATCCTAGCCTTGATGTTTCATTTTGGGTGTTACATCAAGGATTCTTATCAACTGACTTGATTTTTCTCCCGTTTTGTAGATGTCTGAATCTTACAATGGTCTTCCTAAATCCTTTGGAACAAGCTTTCCAAATGAAGATGACGTTCCGAGATACGATCAAGGAAATGAGAGTCATGCTTCACTTCCTCCACCTCCTCCAATTGTTCTCCCTGACCTACAAGTTCAAAGGCTTGAAAAGTTCAAGCTCACTCAAGCCCTTTTGGCAAGTAAATACGAAGATGGGAAACCTGTGTGTGCACACGTCTTGGAGATGAAGTCACACATTGATAGGTTAAGGATGTTGGGTGTCGATATCTCAGAGATGTTGGCTGTTGACTGGGTTCTTCAGTCACTTCCTGATTCATATAGTGAGTTTGTACGAGAGTATTATATGATAGTTCACGACCTGACCCTCATTGATTTGACCTATTTGCTTATTGCTGCTGAATCAGCGATGATTTGGCTCAATGGTCAAGCAAACTTGATTGGTCGATCAAACTCCCATACTTCATTGGAGACTGGCAACATTGAAAGTCTAGAAAGGACTGAGCAAGAGATTGTCCCATGTAATGTGCCAAGGGAATCCATATGATTTTATTGCCAAGAGAAGGGGCATTGGAGACAAAGCTACCCTGTTTACCTGAGAGATCTAAGAGATGGGAAAGTCAAGACGTATGGCTCTACTTCAGGTAAAAATCCATTAACTAACTCTATAAGTTCCTATTTTTGATTCTTAATACATGATGTGATAAGATTACATTTTGATGTTTTGCAGGATCGAAGAAATGAAAGGAAGCTTAAGGAAGAAGCATGCTGAATCTGATCACGAAGAAATGGATTTCTATCGCATGGATTCAAAGATCGGATTTTTGAGCTGCTACTTTAGAGTTAGGGTAGATTGCTAAGAAATATGTAATAGCATAGTTTTTCAGTTGAATTGCATAGTAAGGACAATTTTTTCCGCAATAAAATAAAATTTGATTTTATCTTATTTATTTATCCTTGCAATGGCATGTATGAAAAATTGATGTTTGAAGGTTTCTATTATTAAAAATAATGGATTTGATTCTTAATTATGTTATTTGTGGAAATGTCGAGAATTTTCCAAATAAGGAGAGTTTCTCATCGCCCAAGTTGCAATTGGACAGAAACTTGGAATCATACAACTTGGTTGTGTGATGAATGAGAAACTTTATAATTGGAAATTCAAGAGTAATTCATTGACAAAGAGTCAAGTGAAGGACTAGGAGATCGAGTTCACAATGTTGTGCATCAATCAAGTCCACCACAAGAGTGATAAAGATATTCGTCATGATTTACTAAAGTTTAGTAAATATGATTATACTTATAAGATTAAGTGTAACTCTGAGTTAATTGAAAAGGTTTCAATGAATGGCAGAACGAATAAGAAGAGTCAAGAAGGCAAAAAGATAAAATTTTCTCTGTTCTAAGAAGAAGGGAGACTACTTATTATTGTGTTTTATGATAAAGTCTTAATGATTAAGAATCATATCTCAATTGGTCCTCTAAGTGAGTCTTAGTACATTTGTATGTATAAGAATAGGAATCAGGAATTGTGGAAATGGTTAAATCAAGAAGTCAATCATACTTCGTTCCAATATCAAATCTTAGAGTCATACTCCAAGATTGCAAATTGAGTGACACGTCTTTAGTAGGTTTATAACACTCAACAAATGTGGAATTTGGAATTTTTTTTTTATTCTTGCACATTTGAAATTGCTAAATTGTGCTGTCTTGGATAAGACAAAGACCAACTAGGGCCAATTATGTGAAGTGTTTTGTCTTGATAACAACTACACTAACTCTTGAATATTTGTTTTGCCTACGAAAGTTTCCTGACAAGAGAATCATATATGTCAAGAGGTTAGTGGGAGTTTTTATGATCTTGAAAAAGGTTTCAAGAACAAATCAAGAATAACCCTTATCGATCATCACTAGCACACGACTTGAGGTTTACAACCTATCGTGTTGACATTATTTTGTTTCTGTGCCATTCCAATTGAGTTAATTATGTATGTGAGTTCTATGAGTTCTCATTTGAATCCATAAAGACAAAGGGCCTTGATCGATGGAAAGTACATTGATATGTAAGGATAAGTTGCTAAACTACTTGGAAGACATGGTGGGCACTCGTGTTACCAGAAGGCTAGAAATCAATAAAGTTCAATCCATATGAGTTTGGATTTGTCGCAAACTTGGTTTTGGCAAATTCACATGGATAGGAACTCATACACCATAAAACCTAAGTGTCATAAGATTCCCTCCTTCATGAAAATGACTGTGAGGAAATGTTTTCACTAAGAGAGATTTTAAGAAGATAGAAATTGTGAAAATTGTTTTCTCAAATTCGATTATGGTTACGGCATCCCTTTCCATAGTTAGAATTGTGAGATTTGGCAATTAGTCTAACATTTGGGACTTATTGATATAAGTTCTTAATTATTTAGACACACATATGAGCTATCTAAGGCAAAGGTGTACAAGTTTAAGAAGCTTAGATAAAGGCTTATCGAAGCATCTGGTATTAAAAATATGAACTTCAGAAATTCAATAGGTATTGTTTTCTGGAAGTTCAGTTGTTTTCTGAATACATGTCAAAGCTAGTGGGAGCATAAGTGTTATGCTTATGTGATAATAATCATCATGATAGTGGTAGCATAAGTGTTATGTTTGTATGATTATTATGGCAAGTATTTCAAGTTAGCAATATTAATTATAGAAAAACAAAGATTCAATTTGCAAAGTTGCATGGGTTGAAAAGTTGTTTTTGCTATAATTAAGGGAGAGAATATTATACTTCGTTTCAAAATCTAAAGCTTACATTGAGAAATTTTAATAAATTTAGTCAAAGGATACATAGTGTGTTCTTAAATTTCAGTTATGATTACAGCATCCCTCTTCATAGTTCGAATTGTGAGAACGTGACATATAAAATATTATGGTAAAATATTGATAAAGTATCATATCTTTATGTAAGACATTATGCATCGTGTCCCATACGCTTCGGGTATAGGATCAATTGAAAATGCTATAATATTTGACCATTCTCAAATTTTCCAAATGTCTAGCGCATTAAGAGGGAAAAAGGACTAGAATCGGTTTTGACTAAAATAATTAAACAACTATCAAAGGACGATCCAAAGTTCGCTGAGGATTGGTCACTTGTGAGTAGTTGGAAGTATGGTATTGGATTGACCATATTAACATTATTATGAATAGATAAGATTCTATTAAGAATGAGTTTAGACATAGCACAAGTTTGTTGCAGAGTTCATGAGTGCTTTAATAGGATTAGAGTATTAGATTAAACCCACGCTCACAAGAATCACTTCATGGATTTCATCACGAGTGATTGTGAGTCGATAATATTGTATATCCTTGAAACTGAGACATGTAAGCTATTATTTGATGGTCGGTTGCACATTGATGATAAGTAAACGCACCAGTAACTTGGTGTTATAAAAATTGTTGTTGTGTGTGATTCGATGAGTGAGTACCAGCGAGCATTTGAGTCAAATTTTATCCATTCCTTTTACCCAAAGTAGGATAAAAGAAATATTTGTGGGCCCCTCGATGATTTAGTGATGACACCTAAGCGCTTCGCCAAGCCGGGACTAAGTTAATGTGTTCAACTGTAGTCTGTTGTCACTTGTCATAAATCGGAACTCGGGAAACAGTATAGAGAGAATGATTGAAATTCATGTCTTGTGTCTATACGATATCTTGAGAATGGAGGAATATATGATCCCTTATCTAAAGGACACACATATCTGATAAGATCAGAGTTGACAACGGCTTATGAAAGCTATGATTGCTGATCAGGTTCTGAAGTCATACGGAAAATAGTTATTAGACTTATCCAAGTGGGAGACTGTTGGATTAGTGTCTAAGTCCATAACTATTTTGGTATGTACTTGACCCGATTATGAGCATGGTCCTTTTGGGTTGCCTTCACCATAGAAATATGTATGATGAATTAAGGAGAGAAAGGTTTAATTATGATTTATTAATATATTATAAGAATAATATATTAAAGGAGAAATCATATTGTTTAATTAATATTAGTCAATAATTAATTAAGAATTAATTTTGTGGCTAAAAGAGATTAATTAAACTTAAGGGACTTATTGTGTAATTATAAGATAATTACATAGATGGGCTTATGGACTCGATAGAAGGAGTAGTGGAAGATTTCTATGGGGAAACCCATTAGAAATCGTCCAAGGCTTCTAAAGAAGGAGTCCATGGGCTGCTTAGGGCTTAAGCAGTCAAATTAGGGTTTCCTAGCTTGATAACCCTAATAGCCTAAGTATATAAGGAGCCCTTAGGCACCAAAAAGTGGCTAACACTTCCTTTAGGGTTTCCAGCCGTTTTTGGTGCCTCCCTTCTCGTCCCTCTTCATGCAAGTTGCTTAGTGGTGTTTGTGAATCCATTAGAGGTGCAACACTTGAGGCACTGAGCTTTCTGAAGCCAAGGATTGATTGTTATTGCTATATAACAATCAAAGGTTAGATCTAAATCCTATTTTATGTTAATATGATTAATTGTATGCTAGATCTTGGGTTTATGGCTTTGGATACTCAGTTTCATGTTCATTAGACAAACTATATCCAAAGCTATTAGGGTTTGCATGTACACCATAGGAATGATGTATTGCTCGAAACCCCTCAGGTCAGGGGTCAAAGTTATGATGGAGCAAGCAATATGAGTGGGAACTTTAATGGACTAAAATCTTTAATCATGAAGGAAAATACCTCTGCATATTATGTTCATTGCTTTGCTCACCAACTTCAGCTAGTTATTGTCGTAGTAGCAAAAAAACATCACGACACTGGAGTTGTTTTTGATATGATAGTTGTTCTAATGAATGTTGTGTGTGCTTCATTTAAACGAACAAATATGTTTCATGAAAGTAAAAAAGATAAACTAGAAGAATCCATCAGTCGTGGTGAAACTGAAACTGGAAGTGGATTAAACCAAGAACTTTCTCTTACTAGGGTCGGAGATACGCGTTGGAATTCTCATTACAAAACTTTATCGCGTTTGGTTGGTTTGTTTTCATCTGTTACTGATGTGGTTAAATATATTGAAGATGAAGGCCTTAATGGTTTTAGTCAACGTCAAGCAAGTGGTCTTCGAATATATATTCGATCATTTGGTTTTGTGTTCCACTTGCAGTTGATGTTGAAAATTTTGGGGATCACAAACATAATGTCGCAAGCTCTTCAAAGAAAGGATCAAAGATATTGTGAATGCTATAAGCTTGGTGAAATCAACCACTTCAACATTAAAAAATATGAGAAATGATGGGTTTGATGCACTTATATTGGATATCACCTCTTTTTGTGAGAATAATAACATTCAAATGGTGAACATGGAGGAAGTTTATGTTAATCCAAGAGCCTGAAGACAATACACCAATATCACCAATCAACATTATTACGAGTTTTTTGTTGTTTTAACATGGTTTTGGATATGAAAATTCACATGATTCATTTTGTGACTTTCACCCATCAAAGTTACGGAAGTTGATCGATTTCTATCCATACGATTTTAGCTTTAAAGATAGGTTGAATATTCTAAATGAACTTTCGACCCCACTTTTATGCAACAAGATGCAAGATTTGCTACTTTGAAGAGTATATCCGACCTTTCTAAAGTGATGGTGGAAAGAAATATGTATCTTAACTTTCCTTTGGTTTATCGGTTATTGAAGTTGTCATTGCTTTTGTCAGTTGCAACCGCAACGGTGGAGAGATTATTTTCGGCGATGATGCTTGTCAAATTAGATTTGCGGAATCAGATTTCGGATGAATTTTTAAATGATTGTGTAATTTGTGCACTTGAAAGAGAAGGATTTTCCAATGTTACCAATGAAAGTATTATCAAACGTTTCTTAGCTATGTCTCCTCGTAGATTTCAATTGTAAAATGACATTTACTTGAATGTTTTAATGTTATTCTACTTTTAAGTATTTATTATTATTATGACTTTCACTGGAATCCAAGCAATCAAAATACCCCATTTTTTCTAACAAAATTTGAAGTATTCTGTGAAAATGGTGAATGGAGAATTTGTGAAGGACATAACCAGCAAGTTTGAAAAGTTGGTGAATTTTGAAGGGAAAGATTTATGTAGATGGTTGAAGAAGATGTATGTCTTCCTAACTACTCTAAAATTGGTGTATGTTCTAAGTACACCAATGCCTGAATACGCTGAAGATGGACCCTTGGAAGAAAATAAGAGGAGATCAAAGTGAGAAAGAACGATGGCTACATCCGTTGTGGCCACATTCTTAATGGTATATGGCTCTCTATTTGATGGTTATCAAAATGTCAAATTTACAAAGGAACTATGGCAAAAGATGCTTATAGTAAGAAGTTTTTGGTCAATAATTTCATGAGTTACAAGATGATTGATACTAAGCCTGTTATGAAACAATTTCATGAAATGTTAAGGATTTTAGGACACTTTGTCCAACATACTCTGAAAATGGATGAAGCCATTTTGTGGTTGTCATCATTGATATACTACCTCCTTCCTAGAAAGAGTTTAAAAGGAAGAGTTAACTTTGGTTCAACTTGGAAGTCATTTAAGGATTGAAGAGTCTTTAAGGACTCAAGAACTTTACAATAATCCAAAATACAATAACCAAGTTGGCAGTTCTTCTTTGAATATAGTGGAAGGTGATGGATCAAAGAATTCGAACAAGTATAAAGGCAAAAGGAAGTGCAAAGGAAAAGATGATAAATCTTCCAAGAAAAGGTCTAAACTGGTGTGTTAGAACTGTAACAAATCTAGACATTTCAAGAAGCATTGTCGTGTTCGTAAACTACATAAAGAGGCTGATCCAAGTGGGTTAAAGGATCTAGAAAAGCAATAAGGTTAGAATTCTAATTTAGTTCATAATTTTATTTGTGTTCAGAATTATATTTCTGTAATTTTTGAGCATTTTGTATGCATGATGATAATGTTGCTTAGTGGGTTGATTCTAGTGCAACGAGTCATGTTTTGAAGGATCTTAGTTAGTTTAAAGAATGTCAACCAGTTAAAGATGGATCTGTTGTGAAGATGGGCAATGTTGAAACTAAACGAATCAAAGGATTAAGTTGTGTATTACTTAATTTTACTTATGAAAGAATGTTTGTGTTTAGACAATGTGTTGTATGTGTAACATCCTACAAATTCATCTTGGGTTCTTAGGTTAGTAAATTAAATTAATGAAAAATAATTTATATGGTTAAATCATCAATGGATAATCATATCATTATTTCATATGTAGTTTAGAAAGTTAGAAGTGAAAATAGTAAAATTTCAAAAGTTAAAGGACCAAAAGTGTAAAGTCGGCAAAGTAAGTTTGACTAAAGGTTTGAGCCACTTAATGGAAGGTGGATCATTATATTTAAAAAAATGTAAGAATATGGACTTATTATGACAAAACTTACTAAAATCACAAATGTTGAAGCTCGGTGGGTTTTATCCAAAATGCATGGACTAGAGGGACCAAATGTATAAAAAAGTAGAAAATAAGATACATACCCTCTCCTTTCATTTCCAAGATTTGTGTTCTTGCATCTAAGAGACCCTATTATGGAGATTTTCCTTCTCCTTTCCATCTAGTGTTTACTCCAAGTGGGGAACTAAGCAAGCAAGCAAAGAAGATAAGGAATCAAAACTAGCAGGTAAAAAATCTCCTCCCTATTTAGTCAATAAATTGATTTTATGAAGTGGGTAAAATCCCAAAATTTGATGAGATACAATGATTATTATTTGGTTTTCTAACATCCCTTTAGTGTTTTCCATGGTTCTAATCTCAATCCAATCATCCCATTGATGGATTTGATGATTTGGGTAAAAAGCTCTATGAACCCTAAAAATCTAATTTTGGGTAATTGCAAATGATAATAACTTGGTATTGGGTTCTATGACCTAGATGATATTTGATAGCACCAAATCCAATTGGAATGCTCAAATTCATCCATGATAGTGGAATCAAGCATAAGCATGGATTTGAATTGTTTTGGGGGAAATTGTGATGAAAACAAAGAAAACCTTCGTATGTGAGGATTTAATGGGTATATGATTCTTATAAACATGATTTGATACTAATAATATGATTTGAATGCAAAAACAGGAAAACTTGAATGATCTTTAGTTGAATTTATGGAATATTTGGTCATAAAGGCATTTTAGGAATTTGTTATAGAATTGGACAATCTCTTTATTGTTAAGAGCTTGGTATGGGATTTGATTGGGTTACAACATGTTATATACACTTTACAACATTTAATGATGAATTAAATGATTTGGGAATAAGTAATATTGGTTAAAGATTGTTATTGTGGTCTTAACCCTTTCAATTGAGTGTTTATAAACATTTAGAGTATAGTAATGGAATTGAGTATTCCATATTTAAATTAAGCACTTACAATGGAGTTGTTTTCGGTTTTATGTACTTAACAAAATTCATATGGGTATTCCACGAGTTAGGAACAAACCATGTGAGTTTTAGAATGTGCAACTGGAAACTAGACTAGATAAACATTCATTTAAGCTTAATGATCATCATATCCATAAAAGTTTCAATGATCAACTAATGGTTTAAGTGGGATGTTTTTGGATGGCAAAACACCTCCTAATCATATGTGAGAACGTGTATAAATGATACAAATTGAATTGGAAAAGGCCTTCAAGGACTATGCAAAGTAGAATTCCATTTTGATAAAACAAAAACAGGATGTGTGTGCGTAGACATGAAAACACGATTGTGTTTTCAAATTTCATGAATAAACATAACCGTGTTTTACTATGAAAAGGTATTAAGTTGCCACACACTTTTCTAACTTGAGTTTGGGTTATCCATTTAACCCGATTCCAATTATATTAGGTAGAAATGGTTGAAAATGATGTTTAAAAGAGATTATAATTTTTATAACCTTCAATGGTATTTAGGTCATTTTTTGACCTTCACTAAATTTTTATATAGGTGGTGTTTCAGAGTGTTGCTGTAAGGAAATGAACTACGTGTGATTGAGTTGAGTACGTGTTGACATTTTCATTTTGGGGTACATGGAAAAATGATTTTATGATAATAAAATACCAATGTTTGATATACGAAACATTTTGAAATGAATGTTTTAAAGGCTTTTGTAAAGAATTTTTTAAAAGAATGCCTTGAAAGCAAGAACGTACTGAATGTAAACATATGTTTTGGAATGAACGAATGTTTAGATATGTGAAATTTGTCTTTTCAAAGAATATCTTTCTAGTAAGTTATGATATTATAATTGATGATATGGGTATTCATAATGGGGAATGTGAAAGCTAAAAATAAAGTAAAAAAACACAATAAAAACTGCTCGGGCCATGATACCTGATAATTGGCACTAGAGAAATCTACTAGCATGATATATCTCCTTCACGAAGTGGATGTCCTATTATGATACCTTTTATGGACTGACGTAATTCTTTTCACCTTGGCAAATTATAATATGATATATTTTTTGATTGATTTGGTTTTTCTACCTTGGCCTTGGAAATGGAAAAGAAATCATATCATATCATATGTATGAAATGATATAATATGTTATGTTATCTTATAAGAAAATAATTTCTTTGTAAACGCTTTGAAATGTTTTGGGTTACAAACCTACATATCTCACGGGACATTATTGTCTTACATATCTCTTTTTAATGTCATGTATCCCAAGTTGTAGTAATGGAGAAACGGTGATCGATGGAAGTTAGAAGTTAAGAGATAGTGAATGGAGTGGAACTTGTTAAGTTTCTTATTAATGGTATAGATGTAATTTGTATGTGTTTGCTATGGTTGTATTGATGCTTAATGGTAACACTCGACAATTTAACTGTAAATATTTTAGTGGGACCCAATTTTTATTAAATGCGGGTTAGCACCCGAAAAGATTTTATAACCATAGCATTTGAAAAAGTTTTGAAAATTTTGGGGGTGTTTCAGTATGTACCAGTGATGATTCGAAAGAAACTCTTATCTAAAATCATGTTAAATAAGTGTGCCTACGAAAAAGTGTCGGACAGTGACAAGTTTTTTTTATCAAGAGATGGTACTTATGTTAGATTTGATTGTTTATGTAATGGTATGATTAGGTTTAATCTATATTATTTTTCTTATGATAATTAGCTTTGCATGATAAAATACCATAACAAACTTATACTTTTATCATTTTATAGAAACGTTATATAACATGATAAAATACATGACGTAAAATATTATAAAGAAGTTTGAATCTAATAGTAAAAATTCAAGAAAATGAGCACAATAGGTAGTTTTTCTCCAAAATTTTTCTAAAAAATAGCAAAAAAATCAAAAAATAACCATAATAGCCATAATTTTCATAGACCACCATTTCCTAAAACCATAATGACTTGCGATTCTTTTTTGAGATACTTACAGGTCACCACCTGTGAAAATTTAGATGACAAGCAGATTTTTTCTTCCTTTTTTTTCAATTTGTGTATGTCAATACATAAGAAAATCTAGGTGGTCTGCGATTATCTTGAGATTTTTTTGTCACACCCCCAAACCGAATTGGCAGAAACATTCGGGGGCGGAGGACGTCATGTACAGTATCACAACAATGCATAATAGTAAACAAGCAACAACATCATCCATTGCATTCATAATATAATTTAATACAAGCGTGTTCTGTATAGTAATAAGACACCAAAATGAATACTCAAAATAAATACGAGTGTTGAAAGCTCCATCATCTCAAAACGTGGCATCGGTACCTGTCTACTGATAACCTGAGAATACAAGTTATTTTGAAAGAGAGGATCAACATTTAAGCTGGTGAGTTCATAAGTATTTTAGCGTCATTGTTTTCATGAAAATGTTTGTTGTAAAAGTTTGTAAGTGTTTGTAGTAAATGTTTGCATCTCCTAGAAAATCCTATATTTTCTACTAAAAAGTAGCCTTCTACCAAGACCCAAATGTTCCGCGTGCTGTTTGTTTGTAAAAGTGTGTATCTTTCCCAAGTATGACTATCATTACCGAAAATATAGTTTTTACATTACCGTATATGTGAGAAGATCACAACGTGAACGCAATGGGAAAATAATAAAGTACTATAGTATTATATGTAAGTAACTACCAATGTACTAACCACCTTAAACCAGCTTGTTGATTAAGGTAAGATGTGATATGATTGTAACCATACTTGATCGACTAGTAAGACACGACGCTCGAAGACATCGAAATGGTATGACATTCGTCACCCGTAGACTTATAGGTCCCACTGTAGCTAGCAGCAAGGTGTAGGACGGTTAGTCCTGTATAGATCTATACACAAATTCACGCTCTCCCTCCAGGAGACTCTGGGTAAAAAATGTGACACAGCAGTAGATTGCCATGCCATGAAGTAGTGACTCACATTAATGTTATACAATTCTAGTGTTTGTATAGTATGTTCTAGTGTGTTGTATGGTCTCTCTGTACTAGTGTATAGTATGTTCTCTTGTATAGTATAGTGTATGTTCTCTTAGTTTCTCATCATAGTATGTTCTTTCTGTTTCTCATAATAGTAAGTTTGTATTGACTCATGAATGAACTAACTGTTGTATGTTTCATTGTACTAGAAATAGTGAGTAGTAATCTCCTAAACTATACCTATTACAGTTTACTAGTAATGTTGTTTGAATGATTGAGTGTGTTTGTACACCTTTGCTACCCAAAGGTGTTGAACTGAGATAAAAGCTTTTATATCTATACACATTTACATAATATATAACTAAGGTTCAAACGACATTCAGACAAACAACCGACTACTCTAAGTCCACAACCAAACAAGGAACAGGAAATAAAGCGAGTTATCAGTACTAAGTCCTTTCAACCTTACTTATATAACTATATCTATATAGACATGATTTTGACAATATATAAGTTTAAAAGAGTTTAATAACGAGTTTTAGCATAAAAGAGTTTAACATAAAAAGGAGTTTTAACCATTTGAATAATAATGGATGGCTTGATGTCAGTTTATACAATGTTTTAAAGAGTTTGTTTAGCAAACAATTTTAAACTATATGGAGTCTACTTGTTTGATAGTTATTAATCACATGTAATTGATATATTAACTATAATGTTTTCAACTTGTATCCCCACCTCCTCCCCCCCCATAAAAGCATTTAAAATCATTTAAAAGGTAGATTAAGGGGTATGAACTCACCTGCATTGAGTGATACGAATGAAAGATCGGTTTGTAGGATGATAAGTGTCAAGTGAAGACTTGAGCACAACGGATCCTAATAAGCATATAATGACACATATATATATGTATGTATATAGTTAGTGTTTAACCAACTGATCATGCAAGTAAAAATACCCTAGGACATAAGAAACACTTAGATTGAAGTGCTAGAAGTGACAAGGGTTGCATATAATGGGTGTATGGCCACACATTGGTGTGTACGGCCAGAGTGTACGACCCAAGTGGGTGTGCGACACACTCATGGTGAAACATGCCAAAGTGTGTTTTAAAGTCGTATGAAGCTTCTAGGGAGTGTGTTTTGACCCATGCTTAGTCTTAAGGGAAGTTTATTACCATTTTGGACCTCAAAAAGGGTGTGTACAACCACACAAGGAATCTACGGGCGTACACCCTTGATCATCTTGTAAAAATGGTCTACTTCATTATGAACATCAAGAGTTTCTAGTACATAACAAGCTATGGAAAGAGTACTCACGTGTTAGAAGCTTGAAAGGGTGTTTAGAGTCCAAAAACTTAGTGTGTGTTCTTGGTTTTAGTGGAGAACACTTGAAGATCTAAACAAAAGAAGTAATTTCAAGGATGAAGTCATGAATCCTTACTAGATTGTGTAAAGAATCAACAATTCAAAGGAAGAAACACTTACAACTTAAAGATCTAGATTAAAATAGGATGATACTTGAGAGAGAAGTTGATTTCTTGGCTTAGAGTGTGAAAAGAGGTAAATGAAGGCTGCAACTCTTATTTATACATGAGAGTGTACGGTTAGGATGGGTGTACAGCCGTACACCCATGTGTGCGGCCGCACACACCTCATGAAGGGGTGTTTGGCTCAATTAAAAGGTTTTGAACTCAAATACACTCATCCCTATCCCTATAACTTGATTATACTAGGCTTATAACACTCAGTTTGACTCTATACAATGCTAGAAGATAGCAAAAATGAGTCTGACCTTGATTGATTTGAATAACTGAATAAGATTAAAATTTTGGGTTGTCACATCATCCCCCCGTTAGAGAGAATTTCGTCCCGAAATTAGAGTTGAAGCAAATAAGTAGTTACAAATAACTAAGCGAAAAGGTGAGGATATTTCATTTTCATTTGATCCTCGCGCTCCCAAGTGAATTCAGGTCCTCTCTTGGCATTCCGTCGAACCTTCACTATCGGGATACAACTTTGCTTCGTTTGCTTGACCTCTCGGTCCATGATCTTTACTGGTTCTTCGATGAATTTGAGGCTCTCGTTGATCTCAATCTCGTCAAGTGGGATTACAAGAGTCTCATCGTACAAACACTTTTCAAGTTCGAGACGTGGAAAGTAGAATGTACGTTACTGAGTTCGCGAGGTAGATTGAGTTTGTAAGCTACGGGGCCGATTCTAGCGAGAATTTCGAAAGGCCCTATGTATCTTGGATTTAGCTTTCCATGCTTTCCAAAGCGTATCAATCCCTTCCAAGGTGAGACCTTCAATAGAACCCGGTCGCCCACCTGGAAATCAAATGGTTTCCTTCTCTTGTCTGCGTAGCTTTTCTGTCGGTCTTTAGAAGCTTTCAATCGCTCACAAATCTGAACGATATTCTCCGCCGTTTCCCGAATGATTTATGGACCTATGAGAGTGTTGTCAGGAACTCGTCCTTTAGCTAACTGCGTGTCACCCACCTCAGCCAAGCACAAAGGGGATCTTCACTTTCGGTCATAGAGGGCTTCAAATGGAGCCGCCTTTATGCTCATGTGATAACTATTGTTGTAGGAAAACTCGACAAGGGGTAAATGAGTATCTTGTGCCTTCCCAAAGTCTATCACGCAGGCTCGCAACATATCTTCTAAATTTTGATTAGTCCTCTCACTTTGTCTATCAGTTTGCAGATAGTAGGCTGTACTCATGTCTAGCCTGGCTCCTAGGGAACTTTGTAGCGACTGCCAGAACCTCGAAGTGAATCTACTATCTCTATTAGAGATAATGGATATAGGAACACCGTGCAGGCGTACTATCTCCCTAATGTATGTTCTTGTTAGGTTCTCCATCTTTTCAGTCTCTTTGATAGGTAGGAAGTGTGCGAACTTTGTTAACCTGTCTACGATCACCCATATGGTATCAAGATCACCCGTTGTCTTAGGCAACTTAGTTATGAAGTCCATTGTGATCCGCTCCCACTTCCATTCAAGTATCTCCACATGCTGAAGTAAACCTGATGGTTTCTGGTATTCAACCTTAACCTTGGCGCAAGAAAGGCATTTACTCACGAAGGTAGAAATCTCTGCTTTCATGTTAGGCCACCAATATAACTTTTTAATATCTAGATACAACTTATCTGAACCTGGGTGGACGGAATATCGAGTGTTATGCGCTTCAGACATGACTAAGTTCCTGAAACCACCATGTTTCGGTGTCCAGATCTGATCCATAAGATATAAAGCTCCACCACCCTTTACCACTAAGTTCTTATCCATCCCTCTTAGGGATTCACCCGTCACATTTTAAGGTTTAAAAGCTTCGAGCTGAGCCTCCTTAACTTGTGCGGAAAAGTGTGACTGGATATTCATAGTCACTGATTTGACTCTACGACCAGAGTATTCTTTCCGACTTAGAGCGTTCGCTACTACGTTGGCCTTGCCGAAATGATAACGAATTTCGCATTCATAATCACTAAGTAGCTCGACCCACCGTCGTTCTCTCATGTTGAGCTCCTTCTGGTCGAATATGTGTTGTAGGCTTTTGTGGTTTGTGAAGATAGTGTTTTTTGTACTGTACAGGTAGTGTCTCCAGATCTTTATAGGAAACACTACTGCTCCTAACTCAAGATCATGGGTGGTGTAGTTGACCTCATATGTCTTCAGTTGACTTGAGGCATATACGATGACCTTACCTCGTTGCATCAGGACACAGCCGAGCCCTTGGTTGGATGCATCGCAATAAACCACGAAGTCTTCTATCCCTTCTGTGAAGGATAGTATCGGTGCGATGCATAAGGCTTGCTTCAGCGTTTGGAACACTTTATCTTGCTTCTCTTCCTAGTCAAAGGCCACACCCTTCTGGGTTAATTTTGTAAGAGGTTTCACAATCCGTGAGAAGTTCAGAATGAACCTGCAGTAGTAGCCAGCGAGGCTTAGAAATTGATGAATTTATGTAGGCGTCTTCGGTACTGACCAGTTCTCAATGGCTTTGATTTTAGAAGGGTCCATGTGTATTACCTCTTTGCTAACCACGTGCCCTAAGAATTTGAATCTTCGGATCCAAAATTCGCATTTTGAGAACTTCACATAAAGCTTCTCTGATCGCAGTGTTTCTAAGACCTAAAGCAGATGATGACTATTGTGACAACCCAAAATTTCTATTCTGAACAAACCATATCAAGCCAATAGATGTAGAGCAGTTACAGTGAAAACTTAGATTTTGAGTATAAGTTTGGCAGTTTTCAGGATATTACACTTAAGGAGATATTAGGAGAGTGGATGCACTAGGTTTTTGTGCAACACTGTTATTCTAATACTCTAGGACATTAGAGTTCGTTCCAAGAATAAAAATATTTTCTGCCAAAATATCTCAGGACTATAAATAGAATTCTGAACCAAATTGGTTCATTTGTTGAATTCCATTTAGAGAAAAGTCAAAATTCTCTCTCACGGATCTTCGGGTTTTTATCCCAAATTGTGAGTACTTCGATCTAGTTATGTTATATAGCTTAGATTGTGTTTAGAAACATCAATTTCATAACAAAACAACTAGACTCGGGAGTTGACCGCCCAAGAACGTTCTTGGGGAGTAAACTCCATTTTAAGGTCCTAAGGTGTCCCAAAGTCCCTCAAAGCCTTGGAACTCAAACTAGAAGCCTCCATTTCATACTTTAGACCACAAAACAATTAGGAATCATGGCTAGAAGTGAGTTCAAGGCCAAGGAAGTTCTTGGGTCGTGAACTCCATGTTTAAGTGCCAAAATGCTTTGAAACACTTCCTAAGGCTTAGACTTAAATTAGGACAAGTACCCTAAAGTGTTTATAGCCTAGAAAACATAAGGAATCACATGTATTAAGGAGTTTATGGCCAAGACAAGTTCTTGGGCCGTAAACACCTATAAAGGGGTCAAATGACACCCTAACTCCTTCCTTATGCCTAGAACCCAACATAGATCATAACCTTGAAATGTTTGAGACTTGAAAACACCATAAACACCCTCCCAAGGGAGTTTACGGCCGTAAACTCCAAGGGAATGTGGTCCCAGGGCCGTAAACTCCTCAAAGGAGTTAATAGGAAGCCCAAACACTTGTTTAAACCTTGAAGCAATTCACCACATGAGTTGTATAATTGTTAGACTTCATTTAGGGACTTTGTTGAGAGTTTACGGCCAGGAGTTTACTCCCCTGGGCCGTAAACTCCAAAACATATGGCCATTAGACCATAAACTCCCATTAGGGGCATTGCGCTCCTTTGTTGCAACCCATTAGCCTCCTAGCACTTGACCAAAAGTGTTTTCCTCGCGTTTAAATGTTTACACTTGTATAATTAGTGTTTTAATCACTAATTATTTATATACATATGTCTTCATATGTAATTAGGATCATTGTGTGTGTCTAAAGTCTTCACTTGACACCAAGCACTTGTCCGATCCTTCCTTACGATAACAGTCCGTTCAATTCCAGTCACTTACTGCAGGTGAGTTCATACCCCTTAAATAATGTTTTAAACTATTTTTAAATGTTTTATGGGGGGATACAAGTAGAATCATGCTAGTTATTATATCAATCACATGTGATTAATAAGTAGAATTATGCTAGTTATTATATCAATCACATGTGATTAATATGCAACATTCAAATGATTTACTACACATTAGTCGTTTTACCAAACAGTTTCCTTCAAATGATTTTTATAAACATTTTATATGTTTTAAACTCCTTATTACACTATACATTTTACTCTGTATATTACATTTCAAACTTATTTACAATTGTGTTTCAAACAAATGTTTCTTTATACTAAACTGTTTTATCAAACCCATGCCTTCAAATTGTTTTATAGATTCACATCAAGTCGATCTTTTCTTAAAATAATAATATGTTTCAAATGTCTTACAAAACTTATTTATGCTTTTATATTATAAATTGTATGCCTCTATATGTATAGTTGTATAAGAAATGTTTAAAAGACTTAGGAAGGCTATCCACCATATTTCGTTTTCGCGCTTGAGATGTGGTCTGGTGGGATACCGGGTACTCGTCCGAAGGTCGTTTAAATATTAGTTATATAACATATGTACATATACAGTTCATCCCATGCCCTTGGGTAACAAGGGTATACATCCATGTCCATACGTACCAGTTAGATTACTAGTAAACTACCATATGGGTAGTTTAGGAAGATACTAGAACTATTACTAGAATGCGATATCATTCTATGAGTCAGTTCATTCATGAGTCAATACTTACTACTAGAAGATCATATACAACTATACTAGAGAAGAACATATACAACTATACTAGAGAAGAACATATACAACTATACTAGAGAAGAACATATACAACTATACTAGAAAGAGAACATATACAACGATACTAGAACGATTACATTACTATACTTGCTAGGTAGAGAGCACGTACATTACAGCTAGAACAGTTCATTACATTACATATACATGAATACGTTAATAATTGTGATCCACTGTATCGGAGCATGCCTTAAATGTCATGGCCCGAGTTGTAGCCAGAATTCTCTTGGAGGGAGAGCGTGAGTTTGTGTATAGATCTATACTGGATTGACTATCCTACACCTTGTTGCTAGCTACAGCCGGACCTACAGGTCTGCGGGTGCCAAACGTCATTCCGTTATTACGAACATTCTTATGTCGTTACCAGTCAATATTATGGTACAATAAATCACATGATGCCTTAATATAAATCCGGTTTAAGGTTGTTAGTACAACAGTAGTTCTTATAGCGCTACGTTTTAGTACTACATTAATTTTCCCTGTACATATATTTAGTGATCTTTTCACTTAAACTATAAATGTAAAAACTATATTTTGTTAATAATAGTTACACTTGGGAAAATTACACACTTTTACATGACACGAACATTGAGAACAGTTAGGTCTTGGTAGAAGACACCCATATATAATAGTAGGAATCATAGGGATTCTAGAGTTTTTCAAACGTTTACAGTAGTTTTACAAACATTTTCATACTTACAGTTCATTTACAAACATTTTCATCCTTACAGTTCATCAACTTACAAATTCTTACATACAAATTAAGACACTAAAATACTTATGATATCACCAGCTTTAAAGCTGATACTCGCTTTCAAAATTACTTGTATCCTCAGGTCATCATAGACAGGTACCGATGCAAGGAGAAAGGAAGATGGAGCTTGTTCAAGACTCATCTTTCATTTTGATATATGCTTTAGTATTTATCAAAATTTGACAGAACACATTTGTATAATAATTATATTATTAATGAAATGGATGATGTTGTTGCTTGTTTACTACTTTACATTGTTGTGATATTATACATGACGTCCTCCGCCCCAGAACGTTTCCGCCGTTCTTGGTTTTGGGGTGTGACAGATTGGTATCAGAGCATTGTTTATAGTGAATTAAGTATATCAACCCATAAAAGATATACTAACTATAAATACATAAGGGGTTAAAAATACTCTGACCAAGAGTTTATACTTTAAATAATAAAATATTTAAGTAAGTATACGTGCTGCATTCATACTAAAATCAGTGTCACTAGGACAGTACAAAAGAATTACGATTGTGCAACACAAGTGGGCTTAGAGACATATGGTCAAAACTGGGAAGATATAGCCTGATCACCTATATTATCTGAGGGTTGACTAGCATGTGCCTACATTTAATTGTGTGGTTGCAACAATGCTAAAATCTTACCAACCCTACCACAATGAGAACAATAGAACATCACATTAAAATTAAAATACTATAGGAGTATTTGGTGTTACTATAAGTACTTTATACTTGAGAACTAAAACGGGATCTTCATTACTAAGTTGATAGTTGCTAAGTGGATACACTAAGGCTATATGTAATTAGCATGTTATAGACTTAGAATCTGTGATAATTTTGCCTTACCCCTATTCTGTGTGAATTTGGAATTAAGGTCACTTATTTGAAGGTCTATCCTGTTTAGATTACACATAGCTGGTATGCACTTCACAAATAGCGATGTAACTGATGAAGGTTTTCCAAATAATTATCTAGATAGTTCGTCTAATAATTATCCTCTTACCCTAAATTCTCGCATAGAAAACATAGTTGGACTCCATCCCCTTGGCAACAAGTACCTTCCGAATAAGGTCATTGCTGGATGGTTTGAAGAAGAACCAGAGAATGATCATCCTATCCCTTTGAATGATCACCAAGATGAAAACCTTTCGGACGATGCTAACTCCGAACCAAAGGTTGAGAACCTACCCCAGGCAACTCCCGTTCTAATTCCAAACCCTCGT
Source organism: Lactuca serriola (assembly GCF_051521515.1). Taxonomy (NCBI): domain Eukaryota; kingdom Viridiplantae; phylum Streptophyta; class Magnoliopsida; order Asterales; family Asteraceae; genus Lactuca; species Lactuca serriola. Next base: position 201,388,260 of record NC_136415.1, on the reverse strand, counting down.
CCAGCTTTTCATGGCCCGACCCTAAGTGAGTGGAATGCTTGGAAACATGGAGCCAAGGACAAGATTAGCCTATGCCATTTGATGGCAACCGAAGCTTTTATGACTTGAGCAATGGGGGCTCAGCAGATAGGGTCTTGCCAATCTTGGTCCGTAGAGTGGCCCAAAATGAGATTCAAGGCAGGACAACCCTACATCAGGTTACCGAAGTTGTCGCTGATGTGAGAATGCATACCCTCCGCACCATTCGTCTAGAAGATGCTCATGAGAGATCAGAGAGAAACCATGAAACCTTGCTACAAGCACTGGCTGAATCATGAGCCGAAGTCATAGAGCTCCGAGTACGCCAGATGGTGTGCGAAGGACACCTACTTGACGTGGAACGTCAACTGGCTGAACTGAGAGTTCACCAGAAGGATGGCTGTCGTCAGTAGTAGATTCTTTACTTTATTTTCCTTATTAAAAGGAATCGTTTTCTGTCTATTCCCGGTGTGGCAATTTCTATGAAATTATCTTGTACCGTAAGTACTATGGTTAGGTCTTTATGCTGTCAAGAACTATCTTCTCTGGATATGATGTAAGACCTTTACAAGGTCATTTTCCCGACTCTTTACGTCGTGAATATCAAAGATATTGACAGTCGGATGACTTCTGTGTCATTCTTTATTCAAGTACTCTTATCATACTCTCATTGGAGTCTATCTGAAACCTGCTTTAGTCAAGTCATTGGACTATAGCAAGTTAGATCCGAAGACATTTCCAAGTCTCTTTCATTGGTTGGATCTTGTTATTCACCAACCCACGATACCTCGGCTTGAACGACAAACATCCTGAGACCATTCTACGAACTTACTTCTACTCATTACTAGGACTGCATCATAGGGATGTAGGTCAAACCTTCGCGATCATACTTCCATTATGTACTAGGACTGCATCATAGGGATGTAGGTCAAACTTTCGAGAATATAGTCGTACTCTTTACATGAACAATCTAAGTACATCAAGGGTCAACCAGAATCGCTCACAAAACTCTTATCTTTCGTGTTACAGAATCATGTCGTCATCCGGAAGCAATCAGTCGAACAGTTAAACCTCCACTTTTCCTATGGACGCCGCTACCTTTCAAAAAGCAGTTACAGCTGCCGTGGTGGCTGCCGTAACCGCGGTCCTTGCGCACCGTAGCACTATCAACACAGTCAATGCTGCTGATGGGAATGAAGTTCCAATCGTGGTATCCATCCAGGAAGTTGCCAAACAATAACAATCACAGGCTCGCAAAGCCGAAAAGCAGAGAACAAGAAACAAAAGAGTCAAGCCCGGAAAGAACGCAAGAGATCCCAAAGGCTGGCTATACAACAGCAGCAAGTGGAAACCCCTGTCGTTCCCGTACCGAGCAGGCCATACGAGGTAAAACTCCCGAAGTGTGGTTAGCGTAGTTTCCATCATCATGGGGCTTTCCATGAGATGCAATGTTGCAATTGCCTAAACATAGGGCACCATGCTCGTGGCTGTGGAGAACCGACACGACCCATCAGTCAAGTCCCTTTCATCGGGACTGACCCTACACACAAGATTAGTTATAACACCGAACGATTTAAGAAGCAATTTTCAAAGTGGAGTAACGAGGAAGGCACTCGTGTCCACATAACACTAGCTAAACACCGAAATCCCGTCACCAAAGATAGTACTAGCCAGTCATGCCACCAATGCGGGGAGATAGGGCACGTCAAGAAGGATTGCCCTATAGCAAAGAACTCTGGCACAGATGGGAGGATTCTCAGGATCACAGTTGCAGGAGAGCCTACTCCGGAACCCCTCGTTAATGTAATTTAGGAGTGTTGTTGTAACAAACTTATAAACTATCCAGAACTAGTGCACCTAGAGTCTTACTTTTTGCGAGATCCTGTCAGTATAGGGATTCTCGTGCTGTGTATATTTGTCTTTTGTAGTATACCTTATTTCGCAGCAATGGTCTTGTTGTAAGTCTAAAGTATTGTAACTCTGTTGATGGTTTCACGGTTGTGTTTTGTCTGTAAAACGTCTTATGTTCAAATCTAATGTCTTTAAGTTTCAGTATGATTCCGACATTATCATACAACTCGATTCAATTTGATCCTCACAAAAACAGCTTTATATGTACATCTCTTTCTTCTAGATCACTTTTCCAGCGAAGCCGTCATATCAGAACACCGAAGTACTCATGCCAGGAGTACCTCTTAGTTATTTTCTTTTCAAAGAGATCCCCGAAGTACCACTCGTGTAGTACGTCAAGTTCAATCCAAGGATTTATACGATTAAGCTATCACTGAAGAATGTATGCATAAGAATGATATATAATCAAGGTTCTACAGGTTTAGAATTGATGATTCCACTTTAACTTCTTTTTCCCCGATGGGATGCGAGATTAAAGAAGAATCAGTTATTCGACTACCTTTTCAATCTTAATTATATACGACTCGTATACACGAAATTGTGATTGTGAAACCAGGTATGAATTCTAATATGAACTTCAGGACGGAGAACTGCTTGTGACAACCCGAAATTTCCATGTTGTACAATCTATATCACTTCAATAGAAGTTATAGTGGTCACGGTTAATTTTCAGACTTTTTCACATAAGATTGAGTAATTCAGGGTTTACACTTCAGGAAATATCAGGAGAGTGGGTGCACTAGGGTTTTGTGCAACACTGTTATTCCAACACTCTATTCTAATAGAGATCAATTCAGGAATAAAAATATTTTCTGCTAAAAATATTTCAGGACTATAAATAGATTTCTGAACCAAATTCATTCACTATTCACATTTCCAACTAGAGAAAAGCCATTTTCTCTCTCTCGGATCTTCGGTTTTTTATACCAAAACGTGAGTAACTCTTTCTAGTAGTGATTAGAATGCTTATTAGATGCTTATAACATGATTTAGATGGCTAAATCATTAGATCTTGGAGTTTACTCCCCAAGATGTTCTTGGGCGGTAAACTCCCGAAACGAAGCCAAAACCGACCCTTGTGTTATGCTAAAGCCTTAGACTCATATGTATGCATGTTAGGAACAAGAAAACATCCATAAATCACCCAAGTTTGGGAGTTCACGGACAAAGAGATTCATAGGCCGTAAACTCCCTTTTCACACTCAAAATGGTGTTTTAAGGACGTTGTTGCTTGTTTATTATATTACACTGTTGTAATACTGTACATGACGTCCTCCACCCCTGAAAGTTTCCGCCGTTCGTGGTTTTGGGGTGTGACAGATTGGTATCAGAGCATTGTTTATAGTGAATTAAGTATATCAACCCATAAAAGATATACTAACTATAAATACATGGGATTAAAACACTCTGTCTCAGAGTTATACTTTTAAATAATAAAATATTTAAGTAAGTATACGTGCCTGCATTCATACTAAAATCAGTGTCACAACGACAAGAACAAAAGTATTACGATTGTTGAATATCACAAGTAAGCCTAGGGATATATGGTCACTCCTGGGAATGGCATAGCCTGATCAACTATGCTGGTCTGAGGAGTGATTAGATTATGCCCAAGAATGGTTGTGATATGACAACAAGTCTAAAAACTTACCAACACAACCATAAAGAAATACCATATGGGTATTTGGTCTTACTGTAATTATCTTAGTCAGTTCGTCTATTTAGCTATTTCTTATAATCCCTTTTCTCGCGTAGATTAAGATGGCTGGATTTCACCATGGCGATCCGTACTTCCCAAACCAAGGCAATGCTGGTTGGCTAGAGGCTGAACCAGAAGATGATCACCCAATTCCTTTGGATGATCACCATGCTGAAGGTTTTTCTGATAGTTCTGACTCGGAGCCGGAAGTCAACAACCTACCCCCAAATGCTCAAAACCCAAACCTGAACCCCCGCCCTGTGTTTCAAGGACCCACACCTCTGTGGGCCACTAACTTGATTACATGGAGTCGTGAACAGGGTCAGCCCATTCCATACAATGGAGACCGAAGTTTCTACAACCTCACTGAAGGAGGTTCTGCTGATAGAGTCCTACCAATCATGGTGCGTAGGATTTCTCGGAACTCAATAATAGCTCAGGCGACTATCAATAAGTCTTGGAAGTTGACGCCAACTCGGGTGTTAACACTGTCCACATTCGCCAACTAGAGTCTGCTCATGAAAGGACTCTGGTCCACAATGCAAATCTGCAGAGAGAACTTGCTGAAACCCAAGCGGAAGTTAGGGAACTTCGAGCTCAGCAAGCAAGGTCGGACAGGAGTATAAGGGACATTGAACATCTACTGTCGGGATTGAGGACTCATGCTAGCAGCTCTCGTCGCCGATAGAATCTCGTCGACTCATCTTTTGGATATAACCTAGTTTATGTAAAACTTTGGTCTAATTTCCTATCTGTATAAATCTTAGACCTGTTAGGTCTTGATCTAGTCTTAATTCTGTCAAAATTTTCCATCTTGGTTTATGTAAGGCCTACTTCTAGGCCATTTTTTCCGAACTTGTTACATCTGTAATTCCAGTATTATTGACGGATATCTAATCTAATGGAAATTATTATCCAAATGCTATCTTCTTCATTTAGTGATACTATTATTTCTGTTGTTGGACTATGGGGATTTAGTCCATGAGACACATTCATTAATCATTTATTCTTATCCATTTCGTTATCTTTTAAACGTATAGTTAAAGATGCCGCCACGCAGGAATCCAAGGAGGAACCCAAACAACGAAGCACCAATACCACCACCTCCACCACCACCTGTACCTCTTCAACCACCAAATCCTTTCGATGCCAACATGTTACAGGCAGCTTTCACAGCAGCAATTGCAGCTGCTGTGTCAGCAATCAACGCTCCTGCCCCTAGTGGATCAGGAACAGGTGCACCACCCTTGAACCACGGCGAAAGCCATGGACACCCTGGGGAATGCACCTACAAGGACTTCACTAACGCCAAACCCCGCAGCTTCAATGGAACTGGGGGTGTAATGGTGTTGAGACAATGGATTGAAAAGATGGAACCTGTCTTTGAAATCTGTGCTTGCCAGGAGGGCAGCAAGGTCAAGTTCGCAGCTTGTACCTTCTCCGACCGAGCGCTAACATGGTGGAACAGCCATGTTAACTATCTAACTTTGGTGGTGGCGTATTCCATCGGCTGGGAAAAGTTGAAAGACATGCTGATGAAAGAATACTGTCCTCGAGGTGAAATACAAAAACTCGAGCAAGAATTCTGGGGTCTACAAATGGTTGGATCCGACGTCACTACCTACACAAATAGGTTTTGTGATCTGGCAAACTTATGCCCCGACATGGTTGCTCTCTAGAGCAAAAAGATCGAGAGATATATCTGGGGACTGTCACCCCAGATCCAGTCAAGTGTGATCGCCTCCAGGCCTATTACTTTTGATAGCGCCAAGGAACTGGCACAATCCCTCATCGATCACCGGAAACATCAGAACCCAACAATCCCTACACCCGTACCCCAAAAGTCCAACCCCGACAACAGCAATAAGGGGTGGAATAAGAGGAAAAGAGGGGCTTCGCAAGGATCCTCCAGTAAACAACAACGCGTGGCGATCAATGCTGCCACAGTGACTCTTGTTATCCCTACAAACTCCTTACCAGCAAAAACTTATGCTGGAACTCTTCCGAAGTGCAACAAGTGCAGCTTCCACCACCACGGACCTTGCAAGGAGATGTTCTGCTCTAACTGCAACAGGAAGGGGCACACCGCCCGTTTCTGCAAGGCTCCAACAGCTCAAGCCGCCCAGGCTCCTAACGCTGGTATGGGCCAAACTTGCTACGGTTATGGTGAAGTGGGTCACTACAAGAGGAACTGCCCTAAAGCAGGAATGGCTGGAGGGGTAGGAAGAGTTATGGCCCTAGGCCACGAGGAAGCAGTAGTTGATCCTACGATAGTTACTGGTACGTTCCTCTTCGATAACTCATATGCTTGCATACTTTTCGATAGTGGAGCCGAGAAAAGTTTTGTAAGTCACAAATTTGCACACCTGCTTAAACAAAAACCACATGCATTAGATAGTTCATTCACGGTAGAAATGGCTAACGGGAAAACAGAGAGTACAAACTGCATATACGTAGGTTGTACCTTAACTTTAGATGGCCATACTTTCAAGATAGATCTCATGCCAGTTCCAATTAAATGTTTCGACGTTATCATCGGGATGGATTGGTTGAGTCTTCTTCGTGCCGACATTTTGTGCTTCGAAAAAGCAGTTCGTCTTAACCTTCCTAACAACAAAACCTTAGTTATCTATGGCGACAAACCTAGTACGAGCCTTCGCATCATTTCGTGAATTCAAGCCCAGAAGTGCTTGCGGAAGGAGTACCATGCATTTCTCGCACACGTCGTCGATACCAGTCAAGAACTGAAAAACATCCAGAAAATCCCAGAAGTGCGCGACTTTCCCAATATATTCCCAGAAGAACTTCCCGATTTACCACCACAGCGCCAAGTCGAGTTCAGAATCGACTTAGTGCCAGGGGCTACCCCTGTAGCCAAATCCCCGTATCGTCTGGTACCGGATGAAATGCAGGAACTTTCCAGTCAACTTAACGAACTTCCCAAGAAGGGATTCATTCGACCAAGCTTCTCACCATGGGGAGCACCCGTCTTGTTCGTCAAGAAGAAAGATGGATCGTTTCGCATGTGCATCGACTATAGAGAACTCAACAAACTTACCATTAAAAATCGTTATCCCTTTCCCCGCATTGATGATTTGTTTAATCAACTTCAAGGAGCCAACTACTTCTCGAAGATAGATCTGTGATCCGGATATCACCAACTACGAGTGTTAGAGGAGGATGTTCCCAAGACAACCTTCCGAACTCGTTATGGACACTACGAGTTTGTAGTGATGCCATTCGGATTAACTAACGTGCCCGCAGTATTCATGGATCTGATGAATAGGGTGTGTCGTCCTTACTTGGATCAGTTCGTCATTGTCTTCATTGATGACATACTCATCTACTCTCGAAGTAAGGAAGAACATAGTCAACATCTTCGTAAAATCTTAGAAACATTGCGAGCGGAGAAGCTCTACGCGAAGTTCTCTAAGTGCGAATTTTGGATTCGGCGAGTCGAATTCTTGGGCCATGTAGTTAGCGAAGAAGGTATACACGTGGACCCTTCCAAAATTAAGGCCATCGAGAACTGGTCAGCACCAAAGACACCTACTGAAATTCGTCAATTTCTAGGTCTAGCTGGCTACTATCGCAGGTTCATCCAGAACTTCTCCCGCATAGCAAAACCTCTTACAACCCTGACCCAGAAAGGCGTGGCCTTCGACTGGGAAGAGAAACAGGAAAGAGCGTTCCAAACGCTCAAACAAGCCTTGTGCACCGCCCTGATACTATCCCTTCCCGAAGGAATAGAAGACTTCATTGTCTATTGCGATGCATCCAATCAAGGACTCGGATGTGTTCTGATGCAGCAAGGTAAGGTCATCGCCTATGCCTCGAGACAGCTGAAGACACATGAGGTTAACTACATAACCCACAATCTCGAACTAGGAGCAGTTGTGTTTGCTCTGAAGATCTGGCGACATTACCTGTACAGTACAAAAAGCACGATCTTTACAGACCATAAGAGTCTACAACACTTTTTCGACCAGAAAGAGCTCAACATGAGACAACGACGGTGGGTCGAGCTACTTAGTGATTACGAATGTGAAATTCATTATCATCCGGGTAAAGCCAATGTAGTAGCCGACGCCCTAAGTCGGAAAGAATATACTGGTCGTAGAGTCAAGTCTTTGACTCTAACTATCCATTCACACTTGTCCACGCAAATAAAGGAGGCTCAGCTCGACGCTTTGAAACCTGAAAACGTGGCGGGTGAATCCCTTAGAGGGATGGATAAGAACTTGGAAGTCAAGGGTGGCGGAGCCTTATACCTCAAGGATCGGATCTGGACACCGAAACACGGTGGCTTCAGAGACTTCGTCATGACCAAAGCTCACAACACTCGTTATTCCGTCCACCCGGGTTCAGATAAGATGTATCTGGATCTTAAAAAGCTATACTGGTGGCCTAACATGAAAGCAGATATTGCTACCTTCGTGAGTAAATGCCTTACTTGCGCAAAGGTCAAGGTCGAATACCAGAAACCCTACGGTCTTCTATAACAACCGGAGATACCAGAATGGAAGTGGGAGCGGATCACTATGGACTTCATAACCAAGTTGCCCAAGACGACGGGTGGACTTGATTCCATATGGGTCATCGTCGATAGACTGACCAAGTCTGCACACTTCCTACCGATCAAAGAAACAGACAAGATGGAGAAACTTACCAGAACTTACATTAGGGAGATTGTAAGGTTGCACGGTGTTCCTTTATCTATCATCTCAGACCGAGATAGTAGATTCACTTCGAGGTTCTGGCAGTCATTACAAAGTTCCCTAGGAACTAGGCTGGACATGAGTACAGCCTACCATCCACAGACCGACGGGCAAAGTGAGGGAACTATCCAAACCTTAGAAGATATGTTGCTTGCCTGTGTGATTGACTTTGTAAAAGCTTGGGATATCCATTTACCCCTTGTTGAATTTTCCTACAACAACAGTTATCATACGAGCATAAAGGCAGCTCCATTCGAGGCCCTTTATGGCCGAAAGTGCAGATCCCCTCTGTGCTGGGCTGAAGTGGGTGATACCCAGTTAGCTAAGGGACGAGTTCCCGAAAGCACTCTCACCGATCCGGAGATCATTCGGGAAACGACAGAGAAGATCGTTCAAATTCGTGAACGATTAAAAGCCTCTAGAGACCGACAGAAAAGCTACGCCGACAAGCGTAGGAAACCATTGGAGTTCCAGGTGGGCGACCGAGTCCTACTGAAGGTATCACCCTGGAAGGGCTTGATACGCTTTGGAAAGCGTGGGAAGCTCAATCCAAGATACATAGGGCCTTTCGAGATTCTCGCAAGAATCGGCCCTGTGGCTTACAAGCTTAATCTACCGAAAGAGCTCAGTAACGTACATCCTACCTTCCACGTGTCGAACTTGAAAAAGTGTCTATCCGACGAGACTCTTGTTATTCCACTCGACGAGATCGAGATCAACGAGAGCCTCAACTTAGTGGAGGAACCAGTAGAGATCATGGACTGAGAGGTCAAGCAAACAAAGCAGAGCCGTATCCTGATAGTGAAGGTGCGCTGGAACGCAAAGCGTGGACCGGAATTCACTTGGGAACTTGAGGATCAGATGAAACTGAAATACCCTCACCTTTTTGCTTAGTTATTTGTAATTTATTACTTGCTTAAATTCTAATTTCGGGACGAAATTCCTTCTAACAGGGGGATGATGTGACAACCCGAAATTTCCATTCTGTACAATCTATATCACTTCAATAGAAGTTATAGTGGTCACGGTTAATTTTCAGACTTTTTCACATAAGATTGAGTAATTCAGGGTTTACACTTCAGGAAATATCAAGAGAGTGGGTGCACTAGGGTTTTGTGCAACACTGTTATTTCAACACTCTATTATAATAGAGATCAATTCAGGAATAAAAATATTTTCTGCTAAAAATATTTCAGGACTATAAATAGATTTCTGAACCAAATTCATTCACTATTCACATTTCCAACTAGAGAAAAGCCATTTTCTCTCTCTCGGATCTTTGGGTTTTTATACCAAAACGTGAGTAACTCTTTCTAGTAGTGATTAGAATGCTTATTAGATGCTTATAACATGATTTAGATGGCTAAATCATTAGATCTAGGAGTTTACTCCCCAAGGTGTTCTTGGGAGGTAAACTCCCGAAACGAAGCCAAAACCGACCCTTGTGTTATGCTAAAGCCTTAGACTCATATGTATGCATGTTAGGAACAAGAAAACATCCATAAATCACCCAAGTTTGGGAGTTCACGGCCAAAGAGATTCATAGGCCGTAAACTCCCTTTTCACACTCAAAATGGTGTTTTAGGGACTCTAACACTTTAAGGCTTTTCTCTAGACTAGTTCCCATTTAGTGTAAGGCCTTAAACACATCAAAGAACACATACGAATGAGAGTTTACGGCCCAAGTGTATCTTAGGCCGTAAACTCCATTGAAATGGACAAAAGGGGTGTTTTTATGACACCTAAAGCCCTAGACCTTTACAAGAAATTGTTACCCACTTAATGGATGGACCAAACCACATGAAAATCACTTAACAAAGTGAGTTTACGGCCAAGACATGGTTCTTGGGCCGTAAACTCCTAAAAGGGGCACAAAGGTGTGCCTAATGCCTTCATATGCTTGGAATAAAAGTCTAGAGCCTATACCACAAGTGCAAAGGACTTAAAAGCATCAAAAACACACCATACTTAGAGTTTACGGCCGTAAACTCTAATGGGATTGGCCTCAGGGCCGTAAACTCCTAAATGGAGTGTTTCTAGACCTTAAACCCCTTCAAGGATGGAACCACCAAGTTAGAATGATTCTAGAAAGCATTTGGGACTTCAAAACACACCAAACCCCATGGTTGGGAGTTTACGGCCGTAAACTCAAGAGTTTACAACCGTAAACTCCATGTGTGATGGTTTAAGGGGAGTAAACTCACATGTAGGGTCCTTTGGAACCCTAAACACAAATACCTTGTCCCACAATAGCTTAGATGCAATCCTTAAGGCTTAAAACACTTATGTAAAGTGTTTATTATGTCTAGGTTGTCTTAACATTATCAATTAGTGATTTGAGTCTAATTGAGTGCATATATGTGTGATTATATGTTCATTAGGATCGTAGTGCGTGTACAAGTCCTCGCTTGACACCTAGTCATCCTATACCGTTCAGTTCATCCCAATCACCAACTACAGGTGAGTTCATACCCCTAATCAATGTTTTAAATGAGTTTAAATGCTTTAAAGGGGGGGATACAAGTAGAAACAAACATGTTATTAAATCATCGATATGTATTTTATAACTGTGTCTGTCATTTAACAGATTTCACATACTACAAAATGTGACACAAGAAATGGTTTTAAATCTTAAAAACACATTGTTATCAAATGTTTTACCTTTGAAATGTATATTAAATTGACATCAAGTCATTGTTAGTTATGGTTTCAAAATCCATATGATGTCTTACAAAACCATTTTTACACTCTTGAGCTAATGCATGTACACTTATATTCCTATATCTGTAATGATGTTATAGTTTACAACTTTCATTTAGTTTTTCATACTTTTGAGTAGTAAGAGTGTATAAACATACTTGAGCAACCGATTACCTTCCAGTAAATTATCATAGGGATAATTTGGAGATTTCAAACATAATTCCTATTACAAGGAATCATACAAGAGTAAGTTCATTCATGAGTTTATATCAGTCCATTACTTGATACATGAGTACCTTTACAATTGATTACCTGATACATGAGTACGTTTACATATACTTACATGATACATGAACACGCGTACATGAACGCATTACATGAATACTTGTATCTCGAATTGCGAGGATGATTTATTAGTACCTTCTGTGTAAATCTTCCTGCATATCCCACAATACCTCGGGATATCTAGACAGGACCCCATCCCACAGTACCTCGAGATATCTAGGTGGGCCTCTATCCCACAGTACCTCGGGATATACGTACGGGACTAACCATTTCGGAACTCATCTGTTAGCAACAGTGGGTGATGAACATCTACGGATCCCTACGGTTATTACTTATACTAGGAGTACCTTTACAGGGACTAACCCTTCCTCCGCCCTGCTGCTGCTACAGAGGACAATTGGACAATCTTTGGATGTTCATTAGGTTATATAGGTCGTGTTAACCCTAGTACCTCGGGATAACAATTACATATGTTGTTTTAGTCCTAGTACCCAGTGACAACACTTACAGTAGTACATTTTCCTGTTTACTTTATTTTGTGATACTTTCACACAAACGATGAGTCAGACTAAGTACTTTAGTACTAAACAATTAAAGGAAAACTATCATTGTACTTACAAAACATTCGGGTCTTGGTAGAAGACTACATAGTCATAACAAAACATTCGGGTCTTGGTAGAAGACTACACTTCATACTTATAGAAAATAAGGGTTTTTTTCTAGGGTTTTTCATACTTACATCAACATTTTCATTCAACGTTTTACATGGCCTTCATAATAGATTTCACAAACATGGCAATGACACTTATATACTTATGAATTCACCAGCTTTAAAGCAGATACTCGCTTTCAAAATAACTTGTATTCTCAGGTCATCAGTAGACAGGTACGGAGGCCAGGCTTTGAGAAGACGGAGTAGACAAGTCTCGTCTTTTATTTTGATTGTATATTTTTGGTGTCTTACTCGTACAAAGAACACATGTATTAAAACTTTACTTATAATGCAATGGATGATGTTGTTGCTTGTTTATTATATTACACTGTTGTGATACTGTACATGACGTCCTCCACCCCTGAACGTTTCCGTCGTTCGTGGTTTTGGGGTGTGACACTGCTTAAGCCTACGAGTAATCACATCGTCATGTGAACAAACTTAGAACCTAATACGACTCTTGTAAACAAATCGCCCTATAGTTTAAACACCTACGGAGATACAAGAACAATCCGGACAACTTAGCGAACTACACAAAAATAGAATTAGAAGACTAGGTTTCTCACCCTAGAGAACCCCGGTCATATTCTTCCAGAGATAGACGGATCGCATTGTATGTACCTCGGTTATCGAGGACTCCGTCAAGATTTTTCATTAGAAATCACTATCTCTGCCTCGCATAGATGAAATAGTTGAGAAAACGCATGGAAAGAATTACTTTCAGAAATGGAGCTGAGATCCGAATATCACCAGTTCGAGTGTTAGAGAAGGATGTCTGTAAGACTATCTTCCGAACTCGATACGGACACTTCGAGTCCGTAGTGATACCCTTCGGATAGGACCAATACGCCCATAGCTTTCATGAGCTAAACGAATAGGGTACGTCTTTCTTACTTGTATTAGTTCGTCATTTCTCCATGTAATGACTTACTTATCTACCCTCATAGTAAGAAGAAAACCCATGGAAACATTTCCTACAGAGGAACTTTTAACGAAGTTCTCTAGGCACGAGTTTTGGAAATTGAAAAGTCAAATTTCTATGACACACTGTTAGTAATGTGGGAAATTATGAGCACTCTTTCAATTTGTCAAAACCGTTGAGCATTTATTGACACCAGAGACGCCGACAGTCTTTCGCCAAATTCTAGGTCTTACCGACCTACCGTCTTAGTTCATTCAGAACTCCTCGCAAAATTACAGAAACCCGTACGACTTTGACCCAGCAAGGGGTGGCCTTTGACTGGGAAGTTAAGCAAGAAAAGGAAGCTTTGGAATTCCAAGTGAGTGACCAAGCTCTTTAGGTTAACTCACTCTGGGAATGGCTTAATACGCTTCGTATCGCGTGGAAAGATAAATCCAATATAGTTAGGACCTCCGAGATTCTTATCAGAATCGGTCCTATGCCTCGCACAAACTAGACCTACTCCACGAACTCAGTAACGTACATCCTACTCTTCGTGTCTCGATCGTGAAACCATACCTTTCCGTTAGGACTCTTGTAAGTCCACTCGTCGAGATTCTCGCTTTCGTATTAGAACCATAGTGACCCTCGACCGAGAGGTCAAGCGGACGAAGCAATTCCGTCGCCAGTTAGTGAAGGTTCGTTGGAATGCCAACCGAGAACCCGATTTCACTTAGGTGCGCTAGAACCAATCGATTAGGAAGTTTCCTCCTCACGACTCGATCATTCGTGCATACTTCCTTGCCTAAATTCTAATTTCGGGACGAAATTCCCTTCAACAGGGGGATGATGTGACAACCCGAAATTTCTATTCTGAACAAACCATATCAAGCCAATAGATGTAGAACAGTTATAGTGAAAACTTAGATTTCGAGTATAAGTTTGGCAGTTTTCAGGATATTACACTTAAGGAGATATTAGGAGAGTGGATGCACTAGGTTTTTGTGCAACACTGTTATTCTAATACTCTAGGACATTAGAGTTCGTTCCAGGAATAAAAATATTTTCTGCCAAAAATATCTCAGGACTATAAATAGAATTTTGAACCAAATTGGTTCATTTGTTGAATTCCATTTAGAGAAAAGTCAAAATTCTCTCTCACGGATCTTCGGGTTTTTACCCCAAATTGTGAGTACTTCGATCTAGTTATGTTATATAGCTTAGATTGTGTTTAGAAACATCAATTTCATAACAAAACAACTAGACTCGGGAGTTTACTGCCCAAGAACGTTCTTGGGGAGTAAACTCCATTTTAAGGTCCTAAGGTGTCCCAAAGTCCCTTAAAGCCTTGGAACTCAAACTAGAAGCCTCCATTTCATGCTTTAGACCACAAAACAATTTGGAATCATGGCTAGAAGTGAGTTCACGGCCAAGGAAGTTCTTGGGCCGTGAACTCCATGTTTAAGTGCCAAAATACTTTGAAACACTTCCTAAGGCTTAGACTTAAATTAGGACAAGTACCCTAAAGTGTTTATAGCCTAGAAAACATAAGGAATCACATGTATTAAGGATTTTACGGCCAAGACAAGTTCTTGGGCTGTAAACACCTATAAAGGGGTCAAATGACACCGTAACTCCTTCCTTATGCCTAGAACCCAACATAGATCATAACCTTGAAATGTTTGAGACTTGAAAACACCATAACACCCTCCCAATGGAGTTTACGGCCGTAAACTCCAAGGGAATATGGTCCCAGGGCCGTAAACTCCTCAAAGGAGTTAATAGGAAGCCCAAACACTTGTTTAAACCTTGAAGCAATTCACCACATGAGTTGTATAATTGTTAGACTTCATTTAGGGACTTTGTTGAGAGTTTACGGCCAAGAGTTTACTCCCCCTGGGCTGTAAACTCCAAAACATATGGCCATTATACTATAAACTCCCATTAGGGGCATTGCACTCCTTTGTTGCAACCCATTAGCCTCCTAGCACTTGACCAAAAGTGTTTTTCTCGCGTTTAAATGTTTATACTTGTATAATTAGTGTTTTAATTACTAATTATTTATATACATATGTCTTCATATGTAATTAGGATCATTGTGTGTGTCTAAAGTCTTCACTTGACACCAAGCACTTGTCCGATCCTTCCTTACGATAACAGTCCGTTCAATTCCAGTCACTTACTACAGGTGAGTTCATACCCCTTAAATAATGTTTTAAACTATTTTTAAATGTTTTATGGGGGGGATACAAGTAGAATCATGCTAGTTATTATATCAATAACATGTGATTAATAAGTAGAATTATGCTAGTTATTATATCAATCACATGTGATTAATATGCAGCATTCGAATGATTTACTACACATTAGCCGTTTTACCAAACAGTTGTTGGGTTTTGAGCAATCTAACACTTCCTAAGTGTGAATGCAACCCTAATAAACCTTGGATCTATGTTTTTCTAAATACATGCAAAATAATAATTTTCCAAGGTTCATAACCTATCTAACATGGCATGGGGTACTTTTAAACATAAAAGAATTAGATGAGATTACATACCTTTTGATGATGAGTTCAATTCCTAAGGAGTTTGAGGACCAAGCACCAATAGTGTGAATGCCTCAAATGGAATCACAAAACACCACAAACTCTTGGAAAACTTTGAGAGAGAATACACACTTGTATTTTCGGCCACACATAAGCACACACACATTAGTTCACTAGTTGTTCTCTAGTTACCCCTTAGGGGCCATTTCATGCAACATAAGCATGCTTATATAGTGTATATGATTAAGGTGAAACCCTAATAACCCATGTATTTTCCTTTCCAAGGATCCATGGGTAAAAAGCTCCATGGATCATCCATGGACTTCCATATAAGCCTAGCCCATTAACAAATGAGTGTTAGCCTACACTATATAATACCAATAGCCTATAAGCTAATTAGTCTTTCTTTTAATCTCTAAATTAATTCATAATTAATTTAAGACTAAGACTAATTAAATAACATAACCTCATATTAATATATTATAACTTATAATATATTAATAAACATATGTGTATAACTCTCATAAAATTATCCATAAATAGTTTGGATGACATGCAACCCAAATGGACCATGCCGGTCGGGTCAAGTATATATACCAAATAAGTTATGGACTTAGACACCTTATCCAACAGACTCCCACTTGAATAAGTCTACTAACTATATTTACGTATGTTACTTCAGGAACCAACCAGCAATCGTAGCTCTGAAAACTCCATTGAACTATGAAGAAACTCTGTTGAACTATGAAGCGCCATTTTAGATAAGTGATCATATACTCCTCTGTTCTCATGATATCAGCCGGACAAATACATGGAACAACGTCGTACTTATTGTCCAGCAGTTTGTTTCCCGATTTCCGATTTGTTTGACAAAGAACTTAATCGAACACATCAATTTAGTTCTGACCGGCCGGTACATAGGTCACAACAAAATCATCGAAGGGCCCAGATATCGCTTCTATTTCTAGAAGGAACAGATAAACTTTGACTCATATGCTTGTTCTACTACTTGTTGAATTGTACACAAAGGCACGTTTTATAACATCAACTTACTGATGTGTTTACGTGCAATCAATGCACAACCAACTCATAAGTAACAACTCATATCTCTAGGTTTGAAGATTTATATGATATTACCATCTCACGATCACTCGAGATAAATTCCATGAAGTGATACAAGTGAGCGTGGGTTTAATCCAATACTCATAACTTATGAGCACTCATGAATGTTGTAGCAACCATTGCTATGACTAAACCCATTTAGCCATCTACAAACTCGATTCATGACAGTCTTGATTCATACCTACTTCCAACATATGAACGACTGTGGAGTGTTTAAATAACTTAGTCATTCGGAAAGAATAACCTAGCTATTTTGGAAGTCAAAACATGCAAAGTGAAACACAATAATAATCGAATCCAATATGGTCTCAGAACCCTTTTGAATATAAATAGAACCACCTTTTATTTATCACCATATTGATGACACATTATTCATTGTATAATGTTTCAAACAATCAACTTAAGACTTGAATAAAAACAACAGTCGTCCCATGCTCCTAGCATGTACACTTTGTTTTTCTAAACAATAGTTATGCCATACTCCAAGTATGCACACTATGTTTGTCTATGATCCTTACATTGTGATGTAGATCAATTGAACATTATTCCAATGATACTCATTTCACAATCCCAAATCCTTATTGTAAATGTGAGAATCCCCGATTCCTATCATTTACCAAAAATCTGTTAGATTTTAAACTTTTATGCAATGTTCCTCTTGTAATGATTATGCACAAAGTCACCAAAACCTTGTCACCAATCATTACACCTCAGATTGTCCTCGACAATTGCTTAATCACTTAAGTCATATCCAGTTCTAGACTTTTCCCTTCTCAATGCCTTAAGCATTTGGAAAATTTAGAAAAGATGAACATTATAGCACATGCAATCGATCCTATATCCGAAGCATATGGGACACGATTCATGATGTTTGACATAAAGACATGATACTAGACAAGTCTTTTGCTACAATATTTTTTTTATTTGCCATGTTTTCAAAATTTTAACTATGAAGAGGGATGCCGTAATCATAATCGAATTTTGATAATGCAATATATATAGAATTTCTTCAAGTTGAACCATTCCAACATAAAATTCATACATATATTCTTGACTAAAGATGATTAAAATCTCAATCTAAGCTTTAGAATTGAAATGAAGTATAATTTCCTCTCCCTTAATTATAGCAAAACAACTTTTCAACCCCTGCAACTTCACGAATTGAAACTTTTGTCTTCTATAATTAACATTGCTAACTTGCAACACTAAACGTAATAATCATGCTCCCACTAACATGATGATTATTAGCATAACACTTATGCTCCCACTAGCTCTGACATATTTCCAGAAATTTGCTGGACTTCTAAAATTTAGATTCATACACCCTTTCTTAGATATCTCACATGTGTGTCTAAGCAATTTCAAGAACTATGAAAAGGGATGCCGTAATCATAGTCTCAATTTCTTAGACCTTTGCCATTTCTCACAAGTCCATGTTAGTGTGCCGGTTAACCACACACGCTCCACTAACGACTTTTGAAAATGCAAATAACACAATTGATATCTACGTAAAATCTACTTAGTGAAAGCGTTTCCTCACCATCATTTTCATGAATCGGAGAGAAACCTTATGACACTTAGATTTTATAGTGTATGAGTTCCTATCCATGTGAATTTGTCAAAACCATAATCACAAGATAAGGTTAGTGACAAATTCAGCCTTACATGGATTAAACTTGTTCAATCTTAGTTTCTTGTCACCTTGGTAGCACAAGGCCCACCAATGCTTCCAAGTTGAACTCTGATAACTTACATGCAAATTCAACTTATTTGAAGTAGGTACAAAAATAAGAATTATGTCAACACGATAGGTTGCAAACCTTAAGTTGTGTGCTAGTGATAAATTGCAGGTTTTACTCTTGATTAAATCTTGAAACTCTTTCAGGATCTTTAAGGCTCCCACTGTCCCCTTGACATATAAGTTTCCCCAGTCAAGAACCATTCCTTGACAAAACAAATATTCAAGGGATAGTACGGATTCTTATCAAGACTAACACTTCACACAATTTTTCCTAGTTGGTCTTTGTCTCATCCAAGACATCACAACTTACCAATCTCAAATATACAAGGGTAGAAACATTTTACACTACATTTGATAAGTGTTTTAAACCTTACTTTATGTCACTCGATGTTACAATCTTGGACTATGACTCTAAGAATTGTTTTGGAACGAAGTATGACTCATCATCTCGATCTTAACCAATCCAACAATTCATGACCTCTCTTCTTAGCCATAATAATGCACTAAGACGTCCTTAGAGTATGAATTTGTGATATGGTTTCATAATCATTAAGATGATCATGAAATATGATACTAAAGTACTCTCCCATCCTTTCATATTTGAGAAACCTTTATCTTTCTGCCTAATTTGATTCTTCTCATTTGTTTTGTCATACATTGTAACCTTTCCAATGTTACAGAATTATACTTAACCTTATAAGTATAATCATATTTACTAATCTTTAGTAAATCATGACAAATCAATCTTTGTGGTGGACCTTGACCAGCGCACACCCAGTGTACCTAATTCCTTAGTCCTTCAATTGGCTCACATATACATGTGATCAAAGAATTGGTCTTAATTTTCAAAGATGAAAATTCTCATTCATCATACATACAACTTGTATGATTCCAAGTTTCTGTCCAATTGAAACTTGGGTGATGAAAAACTTTCTTCATTTGGTAAATTCAGACACTACCACAAATGAAAAAATCAAATCCACTTTCCAATATTGCTATTACTGGAAACATATAAGCAACAATTTTCCACAGATGCCATTGTAAGGATATTTTTAAAATAAATAAAATTAAAACCCTTTTTCTTTTATTTTAGAACTTTGCGGAAAAACTTATCCTTACAATCCACATGAAAACCTTGTTGTTATCTATTCATAAGCAATATATTATAACTCTTAAGCAACAACTCAAAATTTTGATTACCGAACTGTCACACCCCAAAACCAAAAACGGCGGAAACGTTCTGGGGCGGAGGACGTCATGTATAGTATCACAACACAGTAAATGTAAATAAGCAAACAACATCATCCATTGCATTAAATATATAACTTTTAATACAAGTGTGTTCTGTACAGTTATAGACACCAAAAATAATGAAACACAAAATAATATGAGATGAGTCTTGAATGCACTCCATCTTCTCAAAAGCTAGCCTCGGTACCTGTCTACTGATGACCTGAGAATACAAGTTATTTTGAAAGAGTTTATCAGCATAAAGCTGGTGAGTTCATAAGTATTTTAGTGTCAATGTTTCTTGTAAAAACGTTTGAACCTGTCTCAAAGTATAAGTTTGTAAAAATGTAAACAAATGTTTGAAAGTGTTTGTAAAAGTTTGAATCTTCTCAGAAAATCCTATATTTTCTATAAAAGTAACCTTCTACCAAGGCTAGGCGGTTTTGTAAACATTTCTGTTGTAAAAGTGTGTGATTACCCAAATATAACTATCATTTGTTAAAAATATAGTTTGTACATTAATGCTTAAGTGAGGTTATCACTAAAATATGTAATGGGTAAATCATTGTAGTACTGTAGCTTTGTATAATAAGACTACTGCTGTACTAAATACTACTACCTTAAACCGGATTTATATTAAGGCATAATGTGATAAATTGCACCATGCTATCGACTGGTAACAACGACATAATGGATGGTCGTAATAAAAGAAATGACGTTTGGCAACCGCAGACCTGCAGGTCCGGCTGTAGCTAGCAGCAAGGTGTAGGATAGTCAATCCAGTATAGATCTATACGCAAACTCACGCTCTCCCTCCAAGAGAATTCTGGCTACAACTCGGGCCATGACATTTAAGGCATGCCCGATACAGTGGATCACAATTATTACGTATTTATGTATATGTATTGTTTCTCGTATATCTATATATGTATTGTTTCTCGTATCTCTGTATATGTATTGTTTCTAGTATATCTATATATGTATTGTTTCTAGTATATCTGTATATGTATTGTTTCTAGTATATCTGTATATGTATTGTTTCTAGTATATATGTATATGTATTGTTTCTAGTATATCTGTATAAGTATTGTCCTGCTTTACCCCGATGGTAACCAGCTAATGATGTACTGATGAGTATGACTATGGAATTACTTTTATGTCTATACATGTATATATGATATATAAGTAATATGGAAATGACCTTCGGAGGGTCACCCGAAATCCCACCAGACCACATCCAAATCGAGGAAAAGGAAATAGGGCGGATGGCATTCCTAAGCCTTTTGAACATTATTTATATACCTATACATATATGGGCATGCAATTGGATATATAAAAGCATAAATAAGTTTTCATAAAACATTTGAAGCATAAATATGATTTCAAGAGGAGATCGACTTGATGTCGATCTATAAAACAATTTGAAGGCATAAGTTAATAAAACAGTTTAAGTATAAGAAGCATTTGTTTAAATCACAGTCTATAAGTAAGTTTGGATAGTAAAACAGTTTGTAAAACATTTCAAAGTAAGGAATTTTGATAAACAGTTTGAACAGTGGTAAAAATCGTTGTTTTCCTAGTTATTAATCACATGTGATTAAATGCAATCACATGTGATTGAAGCAATAACTTATAAGTATTTGACTTGTATCCCCCCCATAAAGTATTTAAAACACTTAAAATCATTTCAAAGGTTGATTCAAGGGGTATGAACTCACTTGTGGTGAGTCGTTTGATTTGCAGTGTCGGCTACCGTGCTAGGTGGCAAACGGAGACTGGTTTACACGCACGAGCCTAGTTATCATATAATAAACATATATATAACTAATTAGACATATAATAACTTAAATAAATAAGTTAAGACACTTAGAAAACATTTAAACACTTTTATGAGTGTTTAGGGTTCAAATGGTTGTATCTAAGTTGCTACGGGACAAGGCAAAAGGGTTTGAAACATCAAAGGGCCTTGTATAGGAGTTCACCATCCAACAAACCCCACACCTTGGAGTTTACGGCCGTAAACTCATAGGTTTATGGCCGTGAACTCCTCAAATGGTGTTTTTGGGTGTTTTGTGGTGTTATCTTGCATCTAGAACACTCCTAGCTTTATTGGAATAACACATGAAGTAGTTTAAGGCTTTAGAACACTCCATATGGGAGTTTACGGCCTAAGGTCCTTCACCTTAGAGTTTACGGCCGTAAACTCTAGGAAATTAATTGATTTGAGGCACTTAAACATCAAGAATGGCATCCATGATTTTATCTAAGGTTAATGGGGACAAGAGGCACACTTTGGTGCCTTCACTTGGAGTTTACGGCCCAAGTCATGTTCCTTGGCCGTAAACTCCTTCCAAGTAGTTGTTTCTATGTGTTCTTCTCTCCATTCTAGTCCCAAAGGTGCAAGGTAAATTGTCTAAAGGCTTAAGGGTAGCTTGGAATGATTTTTGTCCCACAAAAAGGGGTTTACGGCCCAAGCAGGGTTCTTGGCCGTAAACTCCAACTAACTTGTGATTTTGATGAGCTTTTGGTGTTCTAAACAAGCACAAGTACTAGTAGTTAAAGTCCTTAAGCATTTGGGGAAAGTTTTAGGGCATTTAAGCCCTTGAAAAGGGGTTTACGGCCCAAGGGAGTTCCTTGGCCGTAAACTCCTAGAAACTTATGTATTTGATGTCTTTTGATGCCTAAAATAAGCACAAGCAATTTAGGGTAAAGGTCTTTAAGCATTTAGGGGGAGTTTAGGGCACTAATTGCCCTTAAAAAGGGGTTTACGGCCCAAGGTAGTTCCTTGGCCGTAAACTCCTAGAACTTATGTTTCTTGGTTGCTTTTTGATCCATAAATGTCATACCCAATCTCCTATACAAGTCTTCTAGCAAGGGATTTGGACTAGGAAGCCATAATGTTCCATTTTGGAGTTTACTCCCCAAGAACGATCTTGGGCGGTAAACTCCCGGATCTTGTAATCTAAACATGTTATTGTTGTTAACAAGCATTAAACAAGTATTGAAACACATATAGAAAAGTAGACTCACAATCTGGGATGAAAACCCGAAGATCCGTCAGAGAGAATATGGCTTTTCTCTATTTGGAATTGTGAATAATGAATTAATTTAATTCAGAAAACTATTTATAGTCCTGGAATATTTTGACAGAAAATATTTTTATTCTTGACGTTGGACTGTAACAGTATGAAACTTGAAATGTCCAAGTTTCACAAAACCAGGAGTATCCACTCTCCTGATATCATCTAAAACATAACCCTAATGTACACAAACTTGTTCGGAAAAGCTTAAAAATCACAGAAACTGAACTAGCTTCTATTGAATAGATGAGGTTCATACAATTGGAAATTTCAGGTTGTCACATCATCCCCCTGTTAGAGGGAATTTCGTCCCGAAATTAGAATTTAAGCAAATAAAAGTTACAAACAATCAAGCGAAAAGATGAGGGTGTTTCAACTTCATCTGATCCTCGCGTTCCCAAGTGAATTCTGGTCCTCGCTTAGCGTTCCAGCGAACCTTCACGATAGGGATACGACTTTGTTTCGTCTGCTTGACCTCACGGTCCATGACCTCTATAGGTTCTTCCACGGAGTTGAGGCTCTCGTTGATCTCGATCTCGTCGAGTGGGATTACGAGAGTCTTGTCAGACAGACACTTTTTCAAGTTAGATACGTGGAATGTAGAATGTACGTTGCGAAGTGTGTCGGGTAGATCAAGTTTGTAAGCTACGGGGCCGACTCTGGCAAGAATCTCGAAAGGCCCTATGTACCTAGGATTAAGCTTCCCACGCTTGCCGAAGCGTATTAAGCCTTTCCAGGGTGAGACTTTGAGAAGGACTCGGTCTCCCACCTGAAATTCCAAAGGTTTTCTTCGTTTATCGGCGTAGCTCTTCTGTCGGTCTCTGGCGGCTTTCAATCGTTCACGGATTTGAACGATTTTCTTTGTCGTTTCCCGAATGATTTCCGGGCCAGTGAGAGTACTGTCGGAAGCTTTCCCTCTTGCAATTTGGGTATCACCAACCTCAGCCCAGCACAGAGGGGATCTGCACTTGCGGCCGTAGAGAGCTTCGAATGGAGCAGCCTTGATGCTGGTGTGATAACTGTTATTATAGGAAAATTCGACAAGGGGTAAATGAGTATCCCATGCCTTCCCAAAATCAATCACACATGCTCGCAACATATCTTCCAGTGTTTGAATGGTTCTCTCACTCTGTCCGTCGGTCTGTGGATGGTAGGCTGTGCTCATGTCCAGCCTTGTTCCTAGGGAACGTTGTAGGGATTGCCAAAATCTTGAAGTGAACCTACTATCTCTATCGGAGATAATGGAAATAGGTACACCATGCAACCGTACAATTTCCCTAATGTATGTTCTCGTAAGTTTCTCCATCTTGTCGGTTTCTTTGATAGGTAGGAAGTGTGCAGACTTGGTCAATCTATCAACGATGACCCATATGGTGTCAAGTCCACCCGTCGTCTTGGGAAACTTGGTTATGAAATCCATAGTGATCCGCTCCCACTTCCATTTCGGGATCTCTGGTTGTTGCAGTAAACCAGAGGGCTTCTGGTACTCGACCTTAACCTTCGCACAAGTAAGGCATTTACTCACAAAGGTAGCAATCTCTGCTTTCATATTAGGCCACCAGTATAGCTTTTTCAGATCCAGATACATCTTATCTGAACCTGGGTGGACGGAATACTGAGTGTTGTGCGCCTCGGTCATGACCAAGTCTCGGAAACCACCGTGTTTCGGTGTCCAGATCCGGTTCATGAAATATAAAGCTCCGTCACCCTTGGCTTCGAAGTTCTTGTCCATTCCCCTAAGGGCTTCACTCGACACATTTTCAGGTTTCATGGCCTCAAGTTGAGCCGACTGAATTTGCTCAGTCAAGTGTGAATGGATGGTTATTGATAATGACTTGACTTTGCGACCAGAATATTCTTTCCGACTTAGGGCGTCTGCTACTACGTTGGCTTTACCCGGATGATAACGAATATCGCATTCGTAATCGCTGAGTAGCTCAACCCACCGGCGTTGTCTCATGTTGAGCTCCTTCTGATCAAAAATGTGTTGTAAACTCTTGTGGTCGGTAAAGATAGTGCTCTTCGTTCCATACAGGTAATGTCTCCAGATCTTCAGAGCAAACACTACTGCTCCTAGTTCAAGATCGTGGGTCGTGTAGTTAACCTCATGTGTCTTTAACTGTCTCGAGGCGTAGGCGATGACCTTACCTCGCTGCATCAGAACACATCCGAGTCCTTGATTGGATGCATCGCAATAGACTACAAAGTCTTCTATTCCTTCCGGAAGGGATAGTATTGGTGCGGTGCACAAGGTTCGTTTGAGCGTTTGGAACGCTCTTTCTTGCTTCTCTTCCCAGTCAAAGGCCACGCCTTTCTGGGTCAGGGTCGTAAGAGGCTTCGCTATTCGGGAGAAGTTCTGAATGAACCTGCGGTAGTAGCCAGCTAGACCTAGAAATTGACGAATTTCTGTAGGTGTCTTTGGTGCTGACAAGTTCTCAATGGCTTTTATTTTGGATGGGTCCACGTGGATTCCTTCTTCGCTAACCACGTGTCCTAAGAATTCGACTCTTCGGATCCAAAATTCACATTTTGAGAACTTCGCATAAAGTTTCTCCTTTCGTAACGTCTCTAGAACTTTCCGCAGATGATCACCATGCTCTTTCTTACTTCGGGAGTAGATCAGGATGTCATCAATGAAAACGATGACAAACTGATCTAAGTAAGGTTGGCATACTCTATTCATCAGATCCATGAAGACTGCGGGCGCATTGGTCAATCCGAATGGCATCACCACGAACTCGTAGTGTCCGTAACGAGTTCGGAAGGCTGTCTTCGGCACATCCTCCTCGAGCACTCGTAACTGGTGATATCCGGATCTCAGGTCAATCTTGGAAAAGTAGTTCGCTCCTTGCAGTTGGTCGAATAGATCATCTATGCGTGGCAGAGGGTAACGATTTTTTATCGTCAATTTGTTGAGTTCTCTGTAGTCAATACACATACGGAATGATCCGTCTTTCTTCTTAACGAACAAGACCGGTGCTCCCCAAGGTGAGAAACTTGGTCTTATAAAGCCCTTGCTGAGCAGTTCGTTAAGTTGACCAGATAGTTCTTGCATCTCGGCTGGTGCTAAACGGTAGGGCGACTTGGCTACTGGGGTCGCTCCTGGGACTAAGTCTATTCTGAACTCGACTTATCGTTGCGGAGGTAACCCGGGTAGTTCTTCTGGGAAAATGTCGGGAAAGTCGCTCACTACTGGGAGGTTCTTCAGTTCTTTCGTTTCTAGGTTCGTGTCGACGACGTGAGCAAGAAATGTGTGGTATTCTTTGCGCAGATATTTCTGAGCCTGAATACTTGAAATAATGCGAAGACTCGCACCAGGTTTGTCGCCGTAGACTATAAGAGTTTCGCTAGACGGGAGGTTTAGTCGGACTGCTTTCTCGTAACACATGATGTCGGCGCGATGAAGACTTAACCAATCCATGCCGATAATAACGTCGAAACTTTTTATTGAGACCGGCATAAGGTCAATTGGGAATGAATGGTTATCTAAGGTTAGAAGACAACCTAAGTATATGCTATTAGTACTTTCAGTTTTCCCATTGGCCATTTCTACTGTGAATTGTTCATTAAGTGCGTGTGGTTGTTGCTTAAGCATGCGAGCAAATTTGTGGTTTACGAAGCTTCGCTCCACTCCACTATCGAACAGAATGCATGCATAGGAGTTATCAAGGAGGAACGTACCAGTCACCACTGTCGGGTCAGCAACTGCTTCCCCGTGGCCTATTGCTAGTACCCTCCCTGCTCCTCCAGTATTCCTCGCCTTAGGGCAGTCCCTTTTAAAGTGGCCTGTTTCGCCACATCCATAGCAAGTTGGGCTCACGCCAGAGCCAGGAACTTGGGAGATCGGTTGCGCCGGGAACCTACAGAATCGGACAGTGTGTCCTTTCCTGTGGCAGTTAGCACACTGCATTTCACGGCAAGCGCCGTTGTGGTGGAAGTTGCATTTGTTGCACTTCGGCAAACTTCCAGAATACTGCTTCCCCGGAGCAGTAACAGCAGTAGGGGCTACCGCAGCATGTACTGCTACGATTTGCTGTTTCTTTGAAGCACGCTGCTTCTTCTTCTCATCCCAGAACTTCCGCTTGTTGCCAGCGGGTTTAGAGGGTTCTGGGATGGCTAGAGTGGTTGTAGTTGCAGGGGTCTTGACTCCATGGTCAATAAGTCTTTGTGCCAATCGCTTGGCACTGTCGAAAGTAGCAGGGTTGGATGCTAAGATATTCCCCTGGTACGGAGGTACTAGCCCCCATACATACCGTTCAATCTTTTTCCCTTCAGTGGGAACCATGTTGGGGCATAGGGCCACCAGTTCGCTAAAGCGGGCAGTGTAAGCGATCACGTTGGTGCCCTTCATTGTCAGATTCCAGAGTTCATGTTCCAACTTCTGGACTTCGCCCCTAGGGCAGTACTCCTCAGTCATGAGGTCTTTCATCGTTGCCCAGCCCATGTCGTTAGCCACGAAGAGAGTTAGGGCTTTGACGTGGCCGTTCCACCACGTTAGGGCTTTATCCTCGAAGGTGCATGCGGCATATTTCACTTTAAATGCAGCAGGGCACGAACAGATTTCGAAGACTGATTCCGTCTTCTCGAACCATTGCGAGAGAGCAATGACTCCGCCGGTGCCATAGAAAGGCTTCGGCTTGCAGTTTGTGAAATCCTTGTAAGAGCACTCCCTCGAGCGCACAGGGATTTCAACTGGGATAGATTCAACAGGGGTTCCACCTCTGCTAGCATCCGATGAGTGATACTGAGCCATGGCAGTTGCCACTGCTGCAGCTACGGCAGCATTCAGGGCTGCAGTATCGATGACTGCAGGTGGTGGAGGCGGTGGAGGTACATGATTATTCCTATTTCTGGGAGACTTGCGAGGAGGCATCCTTCAGCTATAAGTTTATAAAAACAAGAAGGATGATAAGAATCAATTTGTAAGCAATGTGAGAGTGACCCATGGACTAAATAATCATAGCCCAACCGTTGAATGAGTGTTTGAAATCACAATAAGAAATATTAGTAGGAATACACAAGTGTACAAATTTTTCCCACATAATAGATTTCAATAGTACGGGTATTACTGATGTAACAAGTTCAAGGAAAAATCGACCTAACAGTAGGTCTTACATCATACCATAAGGACAATACTGACAGTCCTAGATTCCTAATTAGAGTACCGAAAGTTAGGAATATTTTACAGACAAGTGCCACTTAGAGCACATAAGTTCAAGGCTATCCCTAAATCAAAAGACAGAGATGCACTAGACATCATCTAATGGCGATGGGAATTCCTCGGGCGATCCCTGAGGTCGGACATTTGACGAAACACCTCTTGAAGGTGTCGGTCCTGAGCTCTCTGACGAGCTCGAAGTTCTAAGACTTCAGCACGGGAGGCAACCAGCTGTTGCTGCAGAGTTTCGTTGGTTCTTCGAGTCCGTTCCATGTCTTCTTCAAGACGGCGAATGCGGACTGTATTGACACCTGAATTGGCATCAATCTCCATGACCCGGTCGATGGCTGCTCGACCTTGCTCGACATTACGAGCTATTCTGCGGATGATCACCGGCAGAGCTCTGTCAGCAGGGCCACCATCGCTGATGTTGTAGAAGGTTCGGTCCCCAAAGTATGGTAAGGGCTGACCCTGCTCATCACTCCAGCGATTCAGATTGTTTGCCCACATGGGAGTAGGACCTGGAAACGCTGGTTGAGGGTTGTTGTTCGGGGCTTGACCTACAAGCGGTAGGTTGTTGACTTCAGGCTCGGAGTCAGATCCATCTGAAAAGCCTTCTGCGAGGTGATCATCCAAAGGGATTGGATGGTCATCTTCGGGCTCTTCATCGATCCACCCGGCATTGCCCTCATTGGGAAAGTACGGGTCGCCATGATGAAATCCAGCCATTTAGATCTATGCGAGAAGAGAGGTGTAAGAATATAGTATACGTGTAACTAATAGCACAAAATACTCCTATAGTATTTTAAGGTTAAGTTCTACTGATCTTCTTGTGGTATTGTTGGTAAGTTTTTAGACTTGTTAACATATCACAACCATTCTAGGGCATATGCTAATCACTCCTAGGACCAGCATAGTTGATCAGGCTATGCCATTCCCAAGACTGACCATACATCCCCGAGCTCACTTGTGATATTCAACAATCGTAATACTTTTGTTCTTGTCATTGTGACACTGATTTTAGTATGAATGTAGACTAGTATACTTAATTAAATATTTTATTATTTAAAGTATAGACTCTTAGTCAGAGTGTTTTAGTCCCTTTTGGGTTTATAGATTAGTATATCTTTTATGGGTTGATATACTTGATTCACTATAAACAATGCTCTGATACCAATCTGTCACACCCCAAAACCAAAAACGGCGGAAACGTTCTGGGGCGGAGGACGTCATGTATAGTATCACAACACAGTAAATGTAAATAAGCAAACAACATCATCCATTGCATTAAATATATAATTTTTAATACAAGTGTGTTATGTACAGTTATAGACACCAAAAATAATGAAACACAAAATAATATGAGATGAGTCTTGAATGCACTCCATCTTCTCAAAAGCTAGCCTCAGTACCTGTCTACTGATGACCTGAGAATACAAGTTATTTTGAAAGAGTTTATCAGCATAAAGCTGGTGAGTTCATAAGTATTTTAGTGTCAATGTTTCTTGTAAAAACGTTTGAACCTGTCTCAAAGTATAAGTTTGTAAAAATGTAAACAAATGTTTGAAAGTGTTTGTAAAAGTTTGAATCTTCTCAGAAAATCCTATATTTTCTATAAAAGTAACCTTCTACCAAGGCTAGGCGGTTTTGTAAACTTTTCTGTTGTAAAAGTGTGTGATTACCCAAATATAACTATCATTTGTTAAAAATATAGTTTGTACATTAATGCTTAAGTGAGGTTATCACTAAAATATGTAATGGGTAAATCATTGTAGTACTGTAGCTTTGTATAATAAGACTACTGCTGTACTAAATACTACTACCTTAAACCGGATTTATATTAAGGCATAATGTGATAAATTGCACCATGCTATCGACTGGTAACAACGACATAATGGATGGTCATAATAAAAGAAATGACGTTTGGCATCCGCAGACCTGCAGGTCCGGCTGTAGCTAGCAGCAAGGTGTAGGATAGTCAATCCAGTATAGATCTATACGCAAACTCACGCTCTCCCTCCAAGAGAATTCTGGCTACAACTCGGGCCATGACATTTAAGGCATGCCCGATACAGTGGATCATAATTATTACGTATTTATGTATATGTATTGTTTCTCGTATATCTGTATATGTATTGTTTCTCGTATCTCTGTATATGTATTGTTTCTAGTATATCTGCATATGTATTGTTTCTAGTATATCTGTATATGTATTGTTTCTAGTATATCTGTATATGTATTGTTTCTAGTATATCTGTATATGTATTGTTTCTAGTATATCTGTATATGTATTGTCCTGCGTTACCCCGATGGTAACCAGCTAATGATGTACTGATGAGTATGACTATGGAAGTACTTTTATGTCTATACATGTATATATGATATATAAGTAATATGGAAATGACCTTCGGAGGGTCACCCGAAATCCCACCAGACCACATCCAAATCGAGGAAAAGGAAATAGGGCGGATGGCATTCCTAAGCCTTTTGAACATTATTTATATACCTATACATATATGGGCATGCAATTGGATATATAAAAGCATAAATAAGTTTTCATAAAACATTTGAAGCATAAATATGATTTCAAGAGGAGATCGACTTGATGTCGATCTATAAAACAATTTGAAGGCATAAGTTAATAAAACAGTTTAAGTATAAGAAGCATTTGTTTAAATCACAGTCTATAAGTAAGTTTGGATAGTAAAACAGTTTGTAAAACATTTCAAAGTAAGGCATTTTGATAAACAGTTTGAACAGTGGTAAAAATCGTTGTTTTCCTAGTTATTAATCACATGTGATTAAATGCAATCACATGTGATTGAAGCAATAACTTATAAGTATTTGACTTGTATCCCCCCCCCCCATAAAGTATTGAAGCAATAACTTATAAGTATTTGACTTGTATCCCCCCCCCCCATAAAGTATCCTAGTTCAAGGGGTATGAACTCACTTGTGGTGAGTCGTTTGATTTGCAGTGTCGGCTACCGTGCTAGGTGGCAAACGGAGACTGGTTTACACGCACGAGCCTAGTTATCATATAATAAACATATATATAACTAATTAGACATATAATAACTTAAATAAATAAGTTAAGACACTTAGAAAACATTTAAGCACTTTTGTGAGTGTTTAGGGTTCAAATGGTTGTATCTAAGTTGCTACGGGACAAGGCAAAAGGGTTTGAAACATCAAAGGGCCTTGTATAGGAGTTCACCATCCAAAAAACCCCACACCTTGGAGTTTACGGCCGTAAACTCATAGGTGTATGGCCGTGAACTCCTCAAATGGTGTTTTTGGGTGTTTTGTGGTGTTATCTTGCATCTAGAACACTCCTAGCTTTATTGGAATAACACATGAAGTAGTTTAAGGCTTTAGAACACTCCATATGGGAGTTTACGGCCTAAGGTCCTTCACCTTAGAGTTTACGGCCGTAAACTCTAGGAAATTAATTGATTTGAGGCACTTAAACATCAAGAATGGCATCCATGATTTTATCTAAGGCTAATGGGGACAAGAGGCACACTTTGGTGCCTTCACTTGGAGTTTACGGCCCAAGTCATGTTCCTTGGCCGTAAACTCCTTCCAAGGAGTTGTTTCTATGTGTTCTTCTCTCCATTCTAGTCCCAAAGGTGCAAGGTAAATTGTCTAAAGGCTTAAGGGTAGCTTGGAATGATTTTTGTCCCACAAAAAGGGGTTTACGGCCCAAGGAGGGTTCTTGGCCGTAAACTCCAACTAACTTGTGATTTTGATGAGCTTTTAGTGTTCTAAACAAGCACAAGTACTAGTAGTTAAAGTCCTTAAGCATTTGGGGAAAGTTTTAGGGCATTTAAGCCCTTGAAAAGGGGTTTACGGCCCAAGGGAGTTCCTTGGCCGTAAACTCCTAGAAACTTATGTATTTGATGTCTTTTGATGCCTAAAATAAGCACAAGCAATTTAGGGTAAAGGTCTTTAAGCATTTAGGGGGAGTTTAGGGCACTAATTGCCCTTAAAAAGGGGTTTACGGCCCAAGGTAGTTCCTTGGCCGTAAACTCCTAGAACTTATGTTTCTTGGTTGCTTTTTGATCCATAAATGTCATACCCAATCTCCTATACAAGTCTTCTAGCAAGGGATTTGGACTAGGAAGCCATAATGTTCCATTTTGGAGTTTACTCCCCAAGAACGATCTTGGGCGGTAAACTCCCGGATCTTGTAATCTAAACATGTTATTGTTGTTAACAAGCATTAAACAAGTATTGAAACACATATAGAAAAGTAGACTCACAATCTGGGATGAAAACCCGAAGATCCGTCAGAGAGAATATGGCTTTTCTCTATTTGGAATTGTGAATAATGAATTAATTTAATTCAGAAAACTATTTATAGTCCTGGAATATTTTGACAGAAAATATTTTTATTCCTGACTTTGGACTGTAACAGTATGAAACTTGAAATGTCCAAATTTCACAAAACCAGGAGTATCCACTCTCCTGATATCATCTAAAACATAACCCTAATGTACACAAACTTGTTCGGAAAAGCTTGAAAATCACAGAAACTGAACTAGCTTCTATTGAATAGATGAGGTTCATACAATTGGAAATTTCAGGTTGTCACACGAACTATGCGATCGAAACCCACCTTCGCAATCAGAATCAACATATACTTACTTTAAGCTTCCTATCTTTTCTTTGTTTCTTAAAAACATCAGCATGTGACCCATTCACATTATGTAATAAGAATCTCCAAATAGGAACTTAATAGAGTTAGATAGTGGACTTTACCCGAAGTAGAGTCAAACCTCTTGACTTGATCAACCTTATGACCTTTCAGGTGAATAGGGCAGCTTTGCAACCAATGCCCCTTCCTTTGGCAACAAAACACATGGACCCTTTGGTAATGGCACATGGGACTATCTCAGACTTAGCCTTTCTCTTTACCATTTGGTCAACCGAGTTGACTATAGCCGATCCCTTTCCATTGGGAAGAGAAATCCTTTTCTAGATATCCAATGCTACCATTGTCAATGTCCATTTAAGACTTCGGAAGTTGTTCTTTTAATCAAATTTGCTTTACTGGTGTTCTAAATCATTGTTGATTCCACAACACCAAGCAAATAGATAACATCATTAAGGGTCATGTCATAGTCTGTCTCATAGTAGTCCCAAAGAGACTCACTATGTTACTAAGAAAGTGATTGAACATCCAACTTTCACGAGACTTTGACACCCAACTCTCCCGGCTTGTCAATATGTGACTTTATTTCCAAGATGTGAGCACACATAGACTATGCTTGCCAATAGGGATTGAGTGACTTTAAACTTTTCAAGAACTTGTGGTGAGGGAGAATAATTGGAGGAGGTCGAGGAAGTGAAGCATGATGTTGAGGGACACCATCTTCAAGAGATTTGGGAAGATCATAGTTGTCTGAACCAGACATCTATAATGGGAGAAAATCAAGTTAGTTGATTCAAAATCCTTAATATAACACCCAATATGAAATATTAAGGCTAGGACCCAACACAATATTTTATAATTTGGAAGAGGGATGCCGTAATCCAAGCTATAAAATATTTGAAGATAGGCGAATGACGATTCACCAATTTCCACCATGAAAAACGAAATAATTTATTAGGTTTTAATTGGATTTGAAATTCCTAGATCTTTTGAGATTCATTGAACTTTTCAATGGCATGTTTCAATCTCGAGTGTGCCCTCTCAAATTTTGTGACTGGGATGCCGAGGATCACAAAACAAGGTGTGAATAACCATACTAATTCACTTGGTACCCTTAATATTATCACCTAATCAATGTGCCGGTTAACCACACACGCTCCATTGATCTATGACAAACATTAAGTTACCCTTCGTGATCCTTACTAGTCCAAGTTAGTGTGCCGGTTAACCACACACACTCCACCAAAGACTTGGTAAGGTACAAAGTGTGAATTCCATGGGCTAGCACCAAATTCACATTTTTCCTAAAGTAACTAAGATTGGGAATTAAATAAAAAAAAATATTTAGTTAATTTATAATAATCATTATACTTTTAATGAGGATTTAAAGTCATTGTCCTACCCGTTCGGCTAACGACCCTCCACCAGTCAAGCAAGCGGTGGGTGAGAGTGGACACCCATTAAGTTGCCATTTTATAGGCAACAACCTTATACCCACCTTATAGACCGGCTTCGTGAATGAGGCCTACTAACGGTAAAACGACTTGTTCTTATACATATATATAATAATTAACCATTAATATTATAATAGTATAAGGGTAGAATTTTAACTTTTAAAACTTCTAAGGGTTGGAATTAAAGTTTATTAAAGTGTGTGAAATTTTACAAATTCCAAAACTTGAGGGCAAGTTTTGTAACTCTTCAAAACTTTTCATTTCATAACTTATGAATTAAAGGTTCATAAAATGAAGACTCTTCATTTTATGTAACTTATGTGTTTTTAATGTGTGTTAAAGAAAAGTGACCTTTGGATATCCATAACTTGAGGAAAAATTATGGACTCCATTAAAACATATAAATGATCAAGAATTAATCCTAAACAATTCAACAAATAATTCCTATCATCTTCTAAATTCATAAGAACATGAACATGATCATCAAAATTTCAAGAATTATATGAACACATAAAAAAACATGGAATTTTGATATATGCTATTGTAAATGGATTAGAACAACCATTACACCAACTAAAACAAGTTTTAAAACACCAAAACAGTTTAGGGTAATGTTTCTAGTCCATTTCCAGCAGCAAAAGTCGAAATTCTGCATTCTGATTATTCTACTCGCCGAGTGCACGAACCTACTCGCCGAGTAGGATGAATTTTGCCTTGAACTCGGCGAGTCCCCCCATGGACTCGGCGAGTCCATCAGCCAGACAACAACAATTTCAACTTTTTTTTCACTATTTTGCATCAAGTATCAAACAAGCAAGCCTAGGCTCTGATACCACTGTTGGGTTTTGAGCAATCTAACACTTCCTAAGTGTGCATGCAACCCTAATAAACCTTGGATCTATGTTTGTCTAAATACATGCAAAATAATAATTTTCCAAGGTTCATAACCTATCTAACATGGCATGGGGTACTTTTAAACATAAAAGAATTAGATGAGATTACATACCTTTTGATGATGAGTTCAATTCCTAAGGAGTTTGAGGACCAAGCACCAATAGTGTGAATGCCTCAAATGGAATCACAAAACACCACAAACTCTTGGAAAACTTTGAGAGAGAATACACACTTGTATTTTCGGCCACACACAAGCACACACACACACACACTAGTTCACTAGTTGTTCTCTAGTTACCCCTTAGGGGCCATTTCATGCAACATAAGCATGCTTATATTGTGGACATGATTAGGGTGAAACCCTAATAACCCATGTCTTTTCCTTTCCAAGGATCCATGGGTAAAAAGCTCCATGGATCATCCATGGACTTCCATATAAGCCTAGCACATTAACAAATGAGTGTTAGCCCACACTATATAATACCAATACCCCATAATCTAATTAGTCTTTCTTTTAATCTCTAAATTAATTCATAATTAATTTAAGACTAAGACTAATTAAATAACATAACCTCATATCAATATATTATAACTTATAATATATTAATAAACATATGTGTATAACTCTCATAAAATTATCCATAAATAGTTTGGATGAGATGCAACCCAAATGGACCATGCCGGTCGTGTCAAGTATATATACCAAATAAGTTATGGACTTAGACACCTTATCCAACAACAGTTTCCTTCAAATGATTTTTATAAACATTTTATATGTTTTAAACTCCTTATTACACTGTACATTTTACTCTGTATATTACATTTCAAACTTATTTACAATTGTGTTTCAAGCAAATGTTTCTTTATACTAAACTGTTTTATCAAACCCATGCCTTCAAATTGTTTTATAGATTGACATCAAGTTGATCTTTTCTTAAAATAATAATTATGTTTCAAATGTCTTACAAAACTTATTTATGCTTTTATACTATAAATTGCATGCCTCTATATGTATAGTTGTTTAAGAAATGTTTAAAAGACTTAGGAAGGCTATCCACCCTATTTCCTTGTCGCGCTTGAGATGTGGTCTGGTGGGATATCGGGTACTCGTCCGAAGGTCGTTTAAATATTAGTTATATAACATATGTACATATATAGTCATAAAGGCCCTGCCAGTTCATCCCATGCCCTTAGGTAGCAAGGTATACATCCATGTCCATACGTACCAGTTAGATTACTAGTAAACTACGATATGGGTAGTTTAGGAAGATACTAGAACTATTACTAGAATGCGATATCATTCTATGAGTTAGTTCATTCATGAGTCAATACTTACTACTAGAAGAACATATACAACTATACTAGAGAAGAACATATACAACTATACTAGAAAGAGAACATATACAACGATACTAGAACAATAACATTACTATACTTGCTAGGTAGAGAGCACGTACATTATAGCTAGAACAGTTCATTACATTACATATACATGAATACGTTAATAATTGTGATCCACTGAATCGGAGCATGCCTTAATTGTGATCCAAAATCATCAAATTAAAGCTCCAAATCATCAAGGTAACTATCCTAGCTCCTAGTATAACATCCTTACCCTTCAACTTCATGATTAATATATGAAATAGGACCATAAACATGTGTTTACAGCCCTGGAATAGCCTTAGGCTGTGAACACATGCAAAAGGGGTTTTTGAGCCTTAAAACCCTTCCAAACCACATTTGGAGCATAGATATGACCTAGGGGCTTACCAAACTGGACTTAGAACACCTTGAACTCATTATTTAAGGTGTAAACATGAGTTTACGGCCCAAGCACATGCTTGGACCGTAAACACCATTTCTTGGGTAGTAAACTCATTTTAAGGTGTTAAAATGCCACTTAAACACCTCCTAAGCCTTGGATTAAAGTCTAGAAGCAACCACAAACGAGTTAGAGGCCTTAAACTTGATAAAAACCACCCCTATAGGAGCTTCCGACCATAAACCCCCCAAGGATAGGTTCCTGGGCCGTAAACTCCTATATCCTAGTCAAATGATGTTCTAAATTCATCCCAAGGCTTGTAAAATGAGTTTGAATCACATGTGATTGACCTAGGACCACCCACACATCAAATGAAGGGGGATGAGGGAGCTTATGGCCGTAAACTCCTTGTTTACTACCGTAAACTCCTCAAATGGTTCATGTGTCGATTTAATTCCATTCCAATGCATTAGAACCAAACCTAGCATCATCCCTCATATGTTATAAGGCCATTTAGCACCCTAGAACACCCCACCATGAGTTTACGGCCGTAACCTCATGGAGAGTGGCTCATTAGGGCGGTAAAATCTCATATGAGTTTACTCTTGAAGAGTAAACTCCATATACATGCCATATACGTCCTTAGATGTCACCCGGGTCACTCCAAACACTTATTTTGAAGTGTTTTTGCGTCTTGGAGTGTATAATCTTATCTAACTAGTGGTTCAAAGTCTAATTAGATACAATTGTGTATCAATTCATATTACATAGGAACCTCGCGCGTAATCAAGCCTCGAACTAACGTTTAGCATCCTAACCGACACACTTCTAAACTGGTGAGTTCATACCCCTACGTTTTTCCATGTTTTCAATGTTTTCAGGGGGGGGGGGGAATACAAGCAAAAGTACAAGGAAATCTTGTACTAAAACTTATGATTTCATTTGATCTATTTCATATTTCGTGTTCTTTTAACACGGAAAATTGTATTAACCAATCGTTCAACTTATAGAGTAAACCGTCGTGTTATTTGTGAAACTCGTTTTAAAATGTTATATTTTATATTTCACAAATGTATTTCCACATCATTACTATTAAAAGCATGAATCTTAAAACTTTAAAATGTTCTTGATATAACTCCCCGTAGATACGAGAGTGCAGGAATAATAACATTAAACTTAGAACTTTACCACTCCCCGTAGATACGAGAGTGAAGGAATACTAACATTAAACTTAGAACCTTACCACTCCCCCTATTTATGAGAGTGGTGGAATAGTAACGTTAAACATAGAACTTTAGACAAGTCCTTGATAATACTCCCCCTAGTTACGAGAGTGAAGGGACTAAATAAATAGAATTTCCCATTTTATTATCTTTTAATTCATTAATCTTAAGATTGGAGACACATCCTTGTAACACTTCCCCTAGTTACGAGAGTGTAGGACTACCCCCGTAACCAGAATCTCTTGGAGGGAGAACGTGACTTGAGTGTATAGATCTATACGGGATTGACAACCGCGCACCTGGCTGCTAGCTACAGTCGAACCGAAAGGTTC
Organism: Lactuca serriola; assembly: GCF_051521515.1. Taxonomy (NCBI): domain Eukaryota; kingdom Viridiplantae; phylum Streptophyta; class Magnoliopsida; order Asterales; family Asteraceae; genus Lactuca; species Lactuca serriola. The sequence continues at coordinate 201,350,118 of NC_136415.1, read as the reverse complement.
AAGGGTGACAAAAGTCATAAAAAGATATTGGCCCCTGTTTCGAGCCTTATCCAGTCTATAGTATGGTTATGGAACTCGCAATTTAGATTATGAATACTTTTATACTTACTTATTAGTTTTATATACGTGTTAAAACTAATGTACTTTACTAGGATAATCAGGTTTTCAGGAAACATCACACGAACACATAAAGTATGGTACACACTTGTACATTACTTTAAGAAACCGATAACCAACTATAAACTTTTATGGAAAATAAGGGTTTTTCCTGGGATAACAAATTGTACATAACCGGATCGTATAACAAACGGATAACTAAACTATACTTATAAGAAAATATGGGATTTTCTTGGATAACAAACTCTTTCGGAAAACCAGAGGAAACTTGTACATTTTCAGAAAACAAACCTCTTATGAACTCACCAGCTTTATGCTTATTTTCAAACTGCTTGTATTCTCAGGTCCACATTAGACAGGTACCCAACGATCCTTTTGGCGAATACAAAGCGTAGATGTCACGTCTTTACTTTTTTCATATGATATATATGTATAACACTTGTAACTCTTTGATTTCAAACAAATGTAATAATTATATGTAATGTAATGTTTTGTGTTTACTACGCTTACTATGTACACTGGTTGCGATATACATGACGTCCTCCGCCCCAGAACATTTCCGCCTTTGGTTTTGGGGTGTAACAGATTGGTATCAGAGCCCTTGTTTATAGTGAACTAGTATACCAAACCTTACATGGTATAAGACTATAAACACTAAGGGGCCTAAGTGCTCTGAACTAAAAGTATACCTTAAAATATAAGTATTTTCAAAAGTATACAAGTATAGCTAACCGTCGAAATTCGTAACTAGAAGTAGAACAAAACATAAGTAAATGGGTGTTGTACGCTGCGGTTAAACCTGGGCAGTTATGTAGTCGTGTCTAGGATCAATATAGCCTGGCCAACTATATTCATTCGAGACACGGCCAACATGTGCTTGGGAGTGACTGTGGTATGCGGCATGCCTAAAACTTACCCAATACCCAAACAACAAGTCGTCGTTGCAGCGAGACATGAAATACTATGAGAGTATTTCTTGAGCCAAATCCGTTATAGAAATTCTCATTCCAGCGTTGCTCCTCAATCATTCCTTTAGTGATAGTTTATCTGCTTTGATAACTCTTTCCTGCTTTATCGCTTAATAGAATTCTATATCGGTCATAATGAGATATCCCTTGTATCATATCTCTTGAGTCAATTCAGAGGACTTACCATCCTCTCTTTCTTGATCTTTTTAGATCAAGATGCCTCCAAGAAATAGACCCAGTTCAAAGAACAACAAATACCCCTCCGCCACCACCTCCTCCCCAATTTGATCCCGTAATGTTCCAGGCAGCTGTTGCTGTCGCAGTGGCAGCCGCCATGTCTCAAATAAACCCCAGTGGCCCCTGTGGTCCAGGAGGTGGTCCCCAGCCCCAAAACCAAGAAGGTAGATAGGGACACCGGAAGGAGTGTTCCTATAAAGACTTTATGAACGCGAAACCCACATCTTTGGATGGCACTGGAGGTGTCATTGCCTTGACCCGATGGTTTGAGAAAATCGAATCTATTTTCGAAATCTGTGCCTGCTCTGAATCGGATAAGGTGAACTTTGTTGCCTGCACATTTACCGATAAAGCCCTAGCTTGGTGGAATGGCTGAGTCAAATCCCTAACCCTACCTGTAGCCAATGCCATGGGTTGGGAGGCCATGAAGGAACTTCTGCTTGCAGAGTACTGCCTCGGGGCAAAATGCAAAAGCTAGAACATGAACTCTGGAACCTGAAGATGAAGGGTTCCGATATCGCCGCTTACACTTCAAGATTCGATGACTTGGCGCTACTTTGTCCGGGAATGGTTACCCCGGAGAGTAAAAAGATTGAGAGGTTCATCTAAGGGTTGACCCAGCCAACCAAAGGAAATGTCTTGGCTGCGAAGCCTGACACCTATGACAGCACCAAATGCTTAGCGCAAACCCTGATCGACCATAGCGATGACCTAGAGGAAGCATCCACCACTACTGAGCCGACAAAGAGGAGTGGTGAGAAAAGAAAATCTTGGAAAAAGAAGAAGAGTCAGCTTTCTCAGGAGTCCTCGAAGAAGCAGCAAACGGTGGCAATTCATGCTGCTACTGTCCCTGCTGCTGTCTCTGGCGTCAGATCCACAACTCAAACTCCTACCAATAGGTATGCTGGTACCCTCCCTCCGTGTAACAAGTGCAACTATCATCACCTCACTTCCAGCCCATGTCGAGAGGTATTTTGTAACAGCTGTGGCAAAAAGGGTCACACTGCGAAAATTGTAAGACACCAACCCAATCAACCAATCAAGCTTCCGGAGCGGGAATCAGTCCGGCCAGCTACGGTTGCGGTGAAGTCGGGCATTTCAAGCGAAACTACCCCAAGACAGCAACAACTGGCAACACTGGAAGAGTCCTATCTATAGGACAAGATGAGGCAGCCACCGATCCCACCGTTGCCACAGGTATATTCTTCCTCGACAGCCCTTATACTTGCAATCCTTTTCGATTATATTGTTGAAAGAGAATTTGTTATGTAGTCAATCAAATATCATCTTAACCTTAGTCCTCCATTAGTAACCGAAATGTCTACCGTCGAGATGTCTAACAACGAGAAAGAGGACCTTAGCAATATATTCATAGGTTGTACCCTTACCCTCGGCGATCATCCTTTTCCCATCGAACTTATGCCGGTTTTTCAATTAAGAGCTTTGAAGTATTCATTGGCATGGATTTATTGAGTCTCAATCCTGCTGATATCATTTGTTCCAAAAAATCTATCCATCTCAACCTTCCCCCTGGTCAAACTCTTATAATCTACGACGATAAACTTAGTTTCAGCCGTTGCATCATTTCGTACATCAAAGCTCAAAAGGCTTCTCCGAAGGGAGTGCCATAAATTCCTAGTCTATGTGACCATCGAAAAACAGGAAGTTGCATCCCCGAAGTCTATAATTTTCATGATGTCTTTCCGAAGAGCTCCCGGAAATTCCTCCCAAACGCCAAATAGAGTTTCGCATCGATCTAATTCCTAGAGCAAACTCTGTAGCCAAATCTCCATATTGATAGGCTCCAGCAGAAATGCAGGAGTTACCCAGTCAGCTACGAGTTCACAGGAATGATGCTTTCAAAACAGCATTCAGGACTCGATATGGTCACTGAGAAGATTTAGTGATGCCCTTCGGTCTAACCATTTCTTTGGTCACGTAGTAAGCGAAGAAGGCATGTTACATTCTGAAACGCGTATCCCAAGGTACATAGAACTTTTTGAAATCCTCATTAGGATCGATCCCGTAGCCTACAAACTCCGACTACCCTCAGAACTTAGCAGCATCCATCCGGTATTCCACGTCTCTGTTCTTAAGAAGTGCCTATTCGGCGAAACCCTTGTAACCCCCTTGATGAGACCGAAATCAACGAAAGTCTGAACCCAATAGAAGAACCAATCGAAATCATAGATCAAGAGATTAAACGTATGAAACAAGCCGTATCCCGATAAGTGAAAGGTTCCCTGGAATGTCATGCGAGGATCCGAATTCACTTGGGAGCGCGATGATCTGATAAAACAGAAGTATCTGTATTCTCTTTCCAAATTCGCAAGTCGCATCTAAAGTTTGAATTTCGGGATGAAATTCCCTCTAACGGGGGATAATGTGACAACCCGAAGTTCGTTCCGTCATTGTAACCCGTTCCGTCATTAAAAATTCGTCGTTTTGAATTGTTTCCGTTTCGTTTCTAAATTAAGTCATTAATTTGGAGTTTGCTATTATGACTTAATGGTTGTCCAAACACATTAGAAATTCAAGAAAACACCCCAATCGAATAATTAGAAAAATTCTAGTTTCGACCATATCGGGTTACAACAACTTAATCGGGTGCGACCAAAAGCCTCGCTTAACAACAGTATCGGGTACAATTCCACCGTGTCCCAAACTTTAACCATATATAAAGTGGAATGAGCCTCATTTGAAGCGTTTTCCACTCTCTCTCTCTACTCTCTCTCACTTCCAATCCAAGCTCTAGGTCCAAAATCATCAAATTAAAGCTCCAAATCATCAAGGTAACTATCCTAGCTCCTAGTATAATATCCTTAGCCATCAAATTCGTGATTAATATATGAAATAGGACCATAAACATGTGTTTACGACCCTAGAACAACCTTAGGCCGTGAACACATGCAAAAGGGGTTTTTGAGCCTTAAAACCCTTCCAAACCACATTTGGAGCTTAGATATGACTTAGGGGCTTACCAAACTGGACTTAGAACACCTTGAACTCATCATTTAGGGTGTAAACATGAGTTTACGGCCTAAGCACATGATTGGACCGTAAACACCATTTCATGGGTAGTAAACTCATGTTAAGGTGTTAGAATGCCACTTAAACACCTCTTAAGCCTTGGCATGGATTAAAGTCTAGAAGCAACCACAAACGATTTGGAGGCCTTAAACTTGATAAAAACCACCCCTATAGGAGCTTACAGCCGTAAACGCCCCAAGGATAGGTTCCTGGGCCGTAAACTCGTATATCCTAGTCAAATGATGTTCTAAATTCATCCCAAGGCTTATAAAATGAGTTTGAATCACATGTGATTGACCTAGGACCACCCAAACATCAAATGAATGGGTGTGAGGGAGCTTACAGCCGTAAACTCCTAGTTTACTGCCTTAAATTCCTCAAATGGTCCATGTGTTGATTTAATTCCATTCCAATGCATTAGAACCAAACCTAGCATCATCCCTCATGTGTTATAAGGCCATTTAGCACCCTAGAACACCCCACCATGAGTTTACGGCCATAAACTCATGGGAGTGGGTCATTAGGGCCGTAACCTCTCTTATGAGTTTACTCTTGAAGAGTAAACTCCATATCCAAGCCATATACGTCCTTAGATGTCACCCGTGTCGCTCCAAACACTTATTTTGAAGTGTTTTCGCGTTATAATCTTATCTAACTAGTGGTTCAAAGTCTAATTAGATACAATTGTGTATCATTTCATATTACATAGGAACCTCGCACGTAATCAAGCCTCGAACTAACGTTTAGCATCCAAACCGACACACTTCTCGACTGGTGAGTTCATACCCCTACGTTTTTCCATGTTTTCAATGTTTTCAGGGGGGAATACAAGCAAAAGTACAAGGAAATCTTGTACTCAAACTTATGATTTCATTTGATCTATTTCATATTTCATATGCTTTTAACGCGGAAAACTGTATTAACCAATCGTTCAACTTGCAGAGTAAACCGTCATGTCATTTGTGAAACTCGTTTTAAAATGTTATATTTTATATTTCACAAATGTATTTCCGCATCATTACTGTTAAAAGCATGAATCTTATAACTTTAAAATGTTGTTGATATAACACCCCGTAGATACGAGAGTGTAGGAATAATAACATTAAACTTAGAACTTTACCACTCCCCGTAGATACGATAGTGAAGGAATAATAACATTAAACTTAGAACCTTACCACTCCCCCTAGTTACGAGAGTGAAGGGACTAAATAAATAGAATTTCCCATTTTATTATCTTTTAATTCATTAATCTTAAGATTAGAGACACGTCCTTGTAACACTTCCCCTAGTTACGAGTGTGTAGGACTACCCCCGTAACCAGAATCTCTTGGAGGGAGAACGTGACTTGAGTGTATAGATCTATACGGGATTGACAACCCCGCACCTGGCTGCTAGCTATAGTCGAACTGAAAGGTTCAAGGGTGACAAAAGTCATAAAAAGATATTGTCCCCTGTTTCGAGCCTTATCCAGTCTATAGTATGGTTATGGAACTCGCAATTTAGATTATGAATACTTTTATACTTACTTATTAGTTTTATATATGTGTTTAAACTAATGTACTTTACTAGGATAATCAGGTTTTCAGGAAACATCACACGAACACATAAAGTATGGTAGACACTTGTACATTACTTTCAAAAACCAATAACCAACTATAAACTTTTAAGGAAAATAAGGGTTTTTCCTGGGATAACAAACTATACATAACCGGATCGTATAACAAACGGATAACTAAACTATACTTATAAGAAAATATGGGATTTTCTTGGATAACAAACTTTTTCGTAAAACCAAAGGAAACTTGTACATTTTCAGAAAACAAACCTCTTATGAACTCACCAGCTTTATGCTGATTTTCAAACTGCTTGTATTCTCAGGTCCACATTAGACAGGTACCCAACGATCCTTTTGGCAAAGACGGAGCGTAGAATTCACGTCTTTACTTTGTTCAAATGATATATATGTATAACACTTGTAACTCTTTGGTTTCAAACAAATGTAATAATTCTATGTAATGTAATGTTTTGTGTTTACTATGCTTACTATGTACACTGGTTGCGATATATATGACGTCCTCCGCCCCAGAACGTTTCTGCCTTCGGTTTCGGGGTGTAACACAGACTCCCACTTGGATAAGTTTAATAACTATATTTGCCAATATTACTTCAGGAACCAACCGACAATCATAGCTCTCGAAAACTCTATAGAACTATGAAGCGCCATTTTAGATCAGCGATCATATAGTCCTCTGTTCTCATGATATCAGCCGGACAAATACATAGAACAATGTCTTACTTATTGTCTGGCAGTTGTTTCTCGATTTCCGATTTGTTTTACAAAGAACTTAATCAAACACATCAATTTAGTTCTGACCGGGCCCGGTACATAGTTCAAAACAAAATCATCGAGGGGCCCAGATATCGTTTCTATTTCGAGAAGGAACATATAAACTATGACTCATAAGCTTGTTCTACTACTTGTTGAATTGTACACAAATGCACGTTTTATAACATCAAGTTACTTTCACTTTCGTGCAATCAATGCACAAACAACTCATAGGCAACAACTCATATCTCTAGGTTTGAAGACTTGTATGATATCACCATCTCACGATCACTCGAGATAAATTCCATGAAGTGATACAAGTGAGCGTGCGTTAATTCCAATACTCATAACTTATGAGCACTCATGAATGTTGTAGCAACCATTGCTATGTCTAAACACATTTAGCCATTTACAAACTCGATTCATGACAGTCTTAATTCATACCTGCTTCCAACATATGAACGATTGTGGAGTGTTTAAATAACTTAGTTATTCGGAAAGAATAACCTAGCTATTCTGGAAGTCAAAACATGCAAAGTGAAACACAATAATAATCGAATCCATTATGGTCTCAAAACCCTTTTGAATAAAAATAAAACCACCTTTTATTTATCACCATATTGATTACACATTATTCATTGTATAATGTTTCAAATAATCACCTTAATACTTGAATAAAAACAACAGTTGTCCCATGCTCCTAGCATGTACACTTTGTTTTTCTAAACAATAGTTATGCCATACTCCAAGTATGCACATTATGTTTGTCTATGATCGTTACTTTGTGAAATAGATTAATTGAACATGATTCCAATGATGCTCATTTAAAAATCCCATGTCCTTATTATAAATGTAAGAATTCCTAATTCCTACCATTTACTAAAAATCTGTAAGATTATAAACTTATATGCATTGATCCTCTCATAATGATTATGCACAAGGTCACCAAAACCTTGTCATCAGTCATTACAGAGGATTCCAAAGGAGATCAACTCTATGGAAACGAGGACTCGTATTCAAAGTACATTGCTTTGAACATCCTTCTTGCATTAAGGTTTTCTAATCTTACACAGATTGAATAACTTCTACCTATGGAGACATTTCCATAGTCCTATTTTGACTATCACTTCTAAACAAGAGTTGCCTCTTTTCAAAAAATGTCAATATGGTCCTGCCAAAATTAACACTATATTTCCAAATGTCCCTAAATCTTTGGCAAACCTCGGATTGTCCTCGACAATTGCTTAATCACTTTAATCATATCCAGTTCTAGACTTTTCCCATCTAAATGCCCTGAGCATTTGGAAAATTTAGAAAGGATGAATATTATAGCACATGAAATCGATCCTATATCCGAAGCACATGGGACACGATTCATGATGTCTCACATAAATACATGATACTAGACCAGTCTTTTGCTACAATATTTCTTTATTTTCCATGTTTTCAAAATTTAACTATGAAGAGGGATGCCGTAATCATAATCGAATTTTGATAATGCAATATATATAGAATTTCTTTAAGTTGAACCATTCCAACATAATATATATATATATATATATATATATATATATATATATATATATATATATATATATATATATATATATATATATCCTTGACTAAAGATGATTAAAATCTCAATCTAAGCTTTTAGAATTGAATTGAAGTATAATTTCCTCTCCCTTAATTATAGCGAAACAAATTTTCCAACCCCTGCAACTTCACGAATTGAAACTTTTGTTTTTCTATAATTAGCATTGCTAGCTTGCAATAATAATCATAATTATCATGCTCCCACTAACATGATGATTATTAGCATAACACTTGTGCTCCCACTAGCTTTGACATGTATTCAGAAATCGGTTGGACTTCTAGAATTTAGATTCATACACCCTTCCGTAGATAGTTCACATGTATGTCTAAACAATTTCAAGAACTATGAAAAGAGATGTCGCAATCATATTCTCAAATTTTTAGACCTTTGTCATTTCTCACAAGTCCGTGTTAGTGTATCGGTAAACCACACACGCTCCACTAACGACTTTTGAAAATGAAAATAACACAATTGCTATCTACTTAAAATCTACTTAGTGAAAGCGTTTCCTCACCATCCTTCTCATGAATCGGAAAGAAACCTCATGACACTTAGATTTTATGGTGTATAAGTTCCTATCCATGTGAATTTGTCAAAACCATAATCTAAGACAAGGTTAGTGACAAATTCAGCCTTACATGGATTGAACTTGTTAAATCTTAATTTCTTGTCACCTGGTAGCACAAGGCCCACTAATGCTTCCAAGTTGTTATGCTCACAATTTAGCACTAACAGAACTCATATGCATAGTCAACTTAATTGGCACAAGAATTGTGTCACCATGATAGGTTACTGTTGGATAAGGTGTCTAAGTCCATAACTTATTTGCTATATACTTGACCCGACCCGGCATGGTCCATTTGGGTTGCACTTCATCAGAACAATTTATATGGATAATCTTATGAGAATAGTATGTTTATGATTTATTAATATATTATAAGTTATAATATATTAATATGAAGTCATTTTATTTAATTAGTTTTTAGTCTTAAATTAATTATGAATTAATTTAGTGATTAAAAGGAAGACTAATTAAAGATGGGCTATTGCATTTTATATAAGGTGGGATTAAACTCATTTAGAATGGGCTAAGCATGCATAGGGGTCCATGGATGATCCATGGAGCTTTTAATCCATGGATCCTTGGAAAGGAAAAGACATGGGTTATTAGGGTTTACCCTAATCCTCCACACTATATAAAGATGCATATATTGCAAGAAATGGCAACTAGTTGTGTGAGACCTTGTGGTGGCCGATTTCTACATAGCATATTATTCTCTCAAGGTTTTTTCAAGTTTGTGGTGATTTGTGATTCCACCAGCACATTGATTAGGTGATAATATTAAGTGTACCAGGTGAATTAGTATGGTTATTCACACCTTGTTTTGTGATCCTCGGCATCCCAGTCACAAAATTTGAGAGGGCACACTCGAGATTGAAACATGTCGTTGAAAATGTTCAATGAATCTCAAAAGATCTAGGAGTTTCAAATCCAATTAAAACCTAATAAATTATTTCGTTTTTCATGGTGGAAATTGTTGAATCGTGATTCGCCTACCTTCAAATATCTTATAGCTTGGATTACGGCATCCCTCTTTCAAGTTATAAAATATTGTGTTGGGTCCTAGCCTTAATATTTCATATTGGGTGTTATATTAAGGATTTTGAATCAACTAACTTGATTTTCTCCCATTATAGATGTCTGGTTCAGGCAACTATGATCTTCCCAAATCTCTTGGAACAAGCTTTCCTCTTAAAGATGATGTCCTTCAACATCATGCTTCACTTCCTCCACCTCCTCTATTTATTCTCCCTAACCCACAAGTTTAAGGTCACTCAAGCCCTATTGGCAAGCATAGTCTATGTGTGCACACATCTTGGAGATAAAGTCATATATTGACAAGTCGGGAGAGTTGGGTGTCAAAGTCTTGTGAAAGTTGGATGTTCAATCACTTACATGGTAACATAGTGAGTCCCTTTGGGACTACTATGAGAGAGACTATGACATGACCCTTAGTGATCTTATCTATTTGCTTGGTGCTGCGGAATCAGCAATGATTTGGAACACTAGTAAAGCAAATTTTGTTAGAAGATCAACTTCCCAAACCTTAAATGGACATTGACAATGGTAGCATTGGATATACAGAAAAGGATTTCTCTTCCCAACGGAAAGGGATCGGCCATAGTCAACTCGGTTGACCAACTGGTAAAGAGAAAGGCTAAGTCTGAGATAGTCTCATGTGCCATTACCAAAGGGTCCATATGTTTTATTGCCAAAGGGAGGGACACTGATTGCTAAGCTGCTATATTTACCTGAAAGATCATAAGATTGATCAAGTCAAGAAATTTGACTCTACTTCAGTTAAATTCCACTGTCTAACTCTATTAAGTTCCTATTTGGAGATTCTTATTACATAATGTGAATGGGTCACATGTTGATGTTTTTAAGAATCAAAGAATAGATAGGAAGTTTAAAGGAAGTATATGATGATTCTGATTGCGAAGATGGGTTTCAATCGCATGGTTCGGTGATAAGAGTTTTGAGTTGTTGCTTGAGAGTTATTATATATTACTTAGGAATAGATAACAACAAGATTTTCATATGGATTGTAAGGATAAGTTTTTCCGCAAAGTTTAAAATAGAAAAGGGGTTTTTATTTTATTTATTTTAAAAAATATCCTTACAATAGCATTTGTGAAAAGTTGTTGCTTTTATGTTTCCAGTAATAGCAATATTGGAAAGTGGATTTGATTCTTTCATTTGTGGTAGTGTCTGAATTTACCAAATGAGGAAAGGTTCTCATCACCTAAGTTTCAATTGGACCGAAACTTGGAATCATACAAGTTGTATTGTATGATGGATGAGAATTTTCATCTTTGGAAAATTAAGACTAATTCCTTATGTGAACAAGGATAGGACTAAATGGATCGAGTACACATGCTTGTGCACTGGTCAAGTCCACCACCAAGATTGATAAGATTATTCATCATGATTTGCTAAAGCTTAGTAAATATGGTTATACTTACAAGTTTAAGTATAATTCTGAAGCATTGAAAAGTTTTCAATGTGTGACAGAATGAATAGGAAAGAATCAAATTAGGCAGAAAGATAAAAGTTTCTCAAATCTGAAAAGATGGGAGAGTACTTTAGTATCGTGTTTTATGATCATCTTAATGATTAATATAACATATCACAAATTCATACTCTAAGGACATCTTAGTGCATTGTTATGACTAAGAAGAGGGGTCATGAATTGTTGGAATGGTTAAAATCAAGAAGATGAATCATACTTCGTTCCAAAACAACTCTTAGAGTCATACTCCAAGATTATAACCTTGAGTGACATAAAGTAGGTTTAAAACACTTGTCAAATGTAGTGTAAAATGTTTTCTACTCTTGTGCATTTGAAATTGGTAAGTTGTGATGTCTTGGATAAGACAAAGACCAACTAAGACCAATTATGTTAAGTGTTTATCTTGATAAGAATTCGCACTATCCCTTGAATATTTATTTTGTCAAGTCCTTGACTAGGGAAACTTATATGTCAAGAGGATAGTGGGAGTCTTAAAGATCCTGAAAGGATTTCAAGATTTAATCAAGAGTAAAACCTGAGTTTTATCACTAGCATACGACTTAAGGTTTGCAACCTATTAAGTTGACATAATTCTTGTTTCTGTGTTTGTTCCTATTAAGTTGACTATGCATGTGAGTTCTGTTAGTTCTAAACTGTGAGCATAACGGATTGGAAGCATTGGTGGGCCTTGTGCTACCAGGTGACAAAAATTAAGATTTAACAAGTTCAATCCATGTAAGGCTGAATTTGTCACTAACCTTGTCTTGTGATTATGGTTTTGACAAATTCACATGGATAGGAACTTATACACCATAAAATCTAAGTGTCATAAGGTTTCTCTCCGATTCATGAGAATGATGGTTAGGAAACGCTTTCACTAAGTAGATTTTAAGTAGATAGCAATTGTGTTATTTGAATTTTCAAAAGTCTTTAGTGGAGCGTGTGTGGTTAACCGGCACACTAACGTGGACTTGTGAGAAATGGAAAAGGTCTAAACAACTGAGACTATGATTACGGCATCCCTTTTCATGGTTCTAGAAATTGTTTAGACACACATGTGAGCTATCTACGGAAGGGTGTATAAATCTAAATTTTAGAAGTCCAACCGATTTCTGAATACTTGTCAAAGCTAGTGGGAGCATAAGTGTTATGCTAATAATCATCATGTTAGTGGGAGCATGATAATTATGATTATTATTATTGCAAGCTAGCAATGTTAATTATAGAAAAACAAAAGTTTCAATTCGTGAAGTTGCAGGGGTTGAAAAAGTCATTTTGCTATAATTAAAGGAGAGGAAATTATACTTCATTTCAATTCTAGAAGCTTAGATTGAGATTTTAATCATCTTTAGTCAAGGACATATATATGAATTTTAAGTCTGAATGGTTCGACTTAAGGAAATTCTATATATATTGCGTTCTCAAAATTCGATTATGACTACGGCATCCCTCTTCATAGTTAAATTTTGAAAACATGACGAATAAAAATATTGTAGCAAAAGACTTGTCTAGTATCATGTCTTTGTGTGAGACATCATGAATCGTGTTCCATATGCTTCGGATATAGGATCGATTGCATGTGCTATAATATTCATCCTTTCTAAATTTTCCAAATGCTCAAGGCATTGAGAAGGGAAAAGTCTAGAATTGGATATGACTAAAGTGATTAAGCAATTATCGAGGACAATCTGAGGTTCGCCAAAGATTGGTTGCTCGGGGACAGTTGGAAGTAGGATATAAATTGTTGGAAAGTACCATATTGACATATTCTGAAAAGAGGTAACTCTTGTTCAGAAGTGATAGTCAAAATGGAATAAGGAATTGTTTCCATATGTGGAAGTTATTCGTTCAATCTTCGTGAGATTAGAAAACTTAATGCAAGAAGGATGTTCAAAGCAATGTACTTTGAATATGAGACTTCTTTTCCATAGAGCTGATCTTCTTTGGAATACTCTATAATGACTGTTGACAAGTTTTGTGACTATGTGCATAATCATTACAAGAGGAACATTGCATAAAAGTTTAAAATCTAACTGATTTTTGGTAAATGGTAGGAATTAGGAATTCTTACATTTACAATAAGGATTTGGGATTGTGAAATGAGCATCATTGGAATCATGTTCAATTGATCTATTTCACAAAGTAAAGATCATAAACAAACATAGTGTGCATACTTGGTGTATGGCATAACTATTGTTTAGAAAAACAAAGTGCACATGCTAGCAGCATGGGACAACTGTTGTTTTTATTCAAGTATTAAGTTGATTATTTAAAACATTATAAAATGAATAATGTGTAATCAATATGGTGATAAATAAAAGGTGGTTGTATTTATATTCAAAAGGGTTCTAAGACCATATTGGATTCGATTATTATTGTGTTTCACTTTGCATGTTTTGACTTCCAGAATAGCTAGGTTATTCTTTCCGAATGACTAAGTTATTTAAACACTCCACGGTCGTTCATATGTTGGAAGTAGGTATGAATTAAGACTGTCATGAATCGAGTTTGTAGATGGCTAACTCTTTCAGGATCTTTAAGGCTCCCACTGTCCTCTTGACATATAAGTTTCCCTATTCAAGGACCATTCCCTGACAAAACAAATATTCAAGGGATAGCGCAGATTCTTATCAAGAATAACACTTCACACAATTGGTCTTAGTTGGTCTTTGTCTCTACCAAGACATCACAACTTACCAAATTCAAATGTACAAGAGTAGAAAACATTTTACACTACATTTGATAAGTGTTTTAAACCTTACTTTATGTGACTCAATGTTACAATCCTGGAGTATAACTCTAAGAATTGTTTTGGAACGAAGTATGATTCATCTTCTTCATTTTAAACATTCCAACAATTCATGACCCCTCTTCTTATTCATAACAATGCACTAAGATGTCCTTAGAGTATGAATTGTGATATGGTATCTTAATCATTAAGATGATCATAAAACACGATACTACAGTACTCTCCCATCTTTTCAGATTTGAGAAACTTTTATCTTTCTGCCTAATTTGATTCTTTCCCATTCGTTATGCCACACATTGAAAATTTTCCAATGCTTCAGAATTATTATTAAACTTGTAAGTATAACCATATGTACTAATCTTTAGTAAATCATGATGAATCGATCTTTGTGGTGGACTTTGACCAGCACACACCCAGTGTACCTAATTCCAGTCCTTTAATTGACTCACATATGCATGTGATCAATGAATTAGTCTTAATTTTACAAAGATGAAAATTCTCATCCATCATACAATACAACTTGTATGATTCCAAGTTTCGGTCCAATTGAAACTTGGGTGATGAGAACCTTTCCTCATTTGGTAAATTCAGACACTACCACAAATGAAAGAATCAAATCCACTTTCCAATATTGCTATTACTGGAAACATAAAAGCAACAATTTTTCACAAATGCTATTGTAAGGATATTTTTTAAAATAAATAAAATAAAAACCCCTTTTTTATTTTAAACTTTGCGGAAAAACTTATCCTTACAATCCATATGAAAACCTTGTTGTTATCTATTCCTAAGTAATATATCATAACTCTCAAGCAACAACTCAAAATTCTTATCATCGAACCATGCGATTGAAACCCCTCTGGGCAATCAGAATCATCATATACTTCCTTTAAACTTCCTATCTATTCTTTGATTCTTAAAAACAACAACATGTGACCCATTCACATTATGTAATAAGAATTTCCAAATAGGAACTTAATAGAGTTAGACAGTGGAATTTAACTGAACTAGAGTCAAATTTCTTGACTTGATCAATCTTATGATCTTTCAGGTAAATATAGCAGCTTAGCAATCAGTGTCCCTCCATTTGGAAACAAAACATATGGACCCTTTGGTAATGGCACATGAGACTATCTCAGACTTAGCCTTTCTCTTTACTTTTTGTCAACCGAGTTGACTATGGCCAATCCCTTTCCATTGGGAAGAGAAATCCTTTTCTAGATATCCACTGCTACCATTGTCAATGTCCATTTAATATTTGGGAAGTTGATCTTCTAACAAAATTTGCTTTACTAGTGTTCCAAATCATTGTTGATTCCATAGCACCAAGCAAATAGTTAAGATCACTAAGGGTCATGTCAAAGTCTGTCTCATAGTAGTCCCAAAGGGACTCACTATGTGACCAAGAAAGTGATTGAACATCCAACCTTCACAAGACTTTGACACCCAACGCTCCCGGCTTGTCAATGTGTGACTTTATCTCCAAGATGTGGGCACACATAGACTATGCTTGCCAATAGGGCTTGAGTGACCTTAAACTTGTGGGTTAGGGAGAATAAATAGAGGAGGTGGAGGAAGAGAAGCATGATGTTGAGGGACATCATATTTAAGAGGAAAGCTTTTTCCAAGAGATTTGGGAAGATCATAGTTGTCTGAACCACACATCTATAATGGGAGATAATCAAGTTAGTTGATTCAAAATCCTTAATATAACACCCAATATGAAATATTAAGGCTAGGATCCAATCATAATATATTATACTTAGAAGAGGGATGTCGTAATCTAAGTAATAACATATTTTAAGGGTAGGTGAATGACGATTCACCAATTTCGACCATAAAAAACGAAATGAATTATTAGGTTTTAATTGGATTTGAAATTCCTAGATTCTTTTGAGATTCATTGAAATTTTCAATGGCATGTTTCAATCTCGATTGTGCCCTTCAATTTTTGTGACTGGGATGCCGAGGGTCACAAAACAAGTTGTCAATAACCATACTAATTCACTTGGTACCCTTAATATTATCACCTAATCAATGTGTCGGTTAACCACACATGCTCCATTGATCTATGACAAACATTAAGTCACCCTTCGTGATCCTTACTAGTCCAAGTTAGTGTGCTGGTTAACCACACACGCTCTACCAACGACTTGGTAAGGTACAAAGTGTGAATTCCATGGACTAGCACCATGTTCACATTTTTCCTAAAGTACCTAAGATTGAGAATTAAAATATTTAGTTACTTTATAATAATCATTATACTTTTAATGAGGATTTAAAGTCATTTTCCTACCCGTTCGGCTAACAACCCTCCACCGATCAAGGAAGCGGTGGGTGAGAGTGGACACCCATTAAGCTGCCATTTCATAGGCAGCAACCTTATACCCCCCCTTATAGACCGGCTTTGTGAATGAGGCCTACTAACGGTAGAACGACTTATTCTTATACATACATACATATATATATATATATATATATATATATATATATATATATATATATATATATATATATATATATATAATCATTAACCATTAATGTTATAAATAGTATAAGTGTTGAATTTTAACTATTAAAACTCTAAGGGTTGGAATTAAAGTTTATTAAAGTGTGTGAAACTTTACAAATTCCAAAACTTGAGGGCAAGTTTTGTAACTATCCAAAACTTTTCACTTCATAACTTATGAATTAAAGGTTCATAAAAATGAAGACTCTTCATTTTTATGTAACTTATGTGTTTAAATGTGCGTTTAAAAGAAGCGACCTTTGGATATCCATAACTTGAGGATAAATTATGGTCTCCATTAAAACACATAAATGATCAAGAATTAATCCTAAACAATTCAGCAAATAATCCTATCATCTTCTAAATTCATAAGAACATGAACATGATCATCAAAGTTTCAAGGATTATATGAACACATACAAAGCATGAAATTTTGATATAAGCTATTGTAAATGGATTAGAACAACCATTACACCAACTAAAACAAGTTTTCAAATACCAATATAGTTTAGGGTAATGTTTCTAGTCCATTTCCAGCAGCAAAAGTCGAAAATCTGCATTTTGAGGCTCCTACTCGTCGAGTGCACGAACCTACTCGGCGAGTAGGATGAGTTTACATATGAACTCGGCGAGTCCCCCCATGGACTCGGTGAGTTCAACAGCTAGACAGCAAAAAATCGACTTTTTCCACTATTTTGCATCAAGTATCAAACAAACAAGCCTAGGCTCTGATACCATAGTTGGGTTTTGAGCATTCTAACACTTCCTAAGTGTACATGCAACCCTAATAAACCTTGAATCTATGTTTGTCTTTTGATGAGTGTTGATTCCTTGGAGTTTGAGAGCCAAGCACCAATAATGTGAATGCCTCAAATGGAAATCACAAATCACCACAAACTTGGAAAACTTTATGAGAGAGTATACACACTCTTAGAAATCAGCCACACCTTACACACACACTCTCTAGGGTGCTATTTCATGCAACATAAGCTTGTTTATATAGTGTGCATGGTTAGGGTGAAACCCTAATAACCCATGTCTTTTCCTTTCCAAGGATCCATGGGTTAAAATCTCCATGGATCATCCATGGACTTCCATATAAGCTTAGCCCATTAACTAATGAGTATTAGCCCACATCATATAAATATAATAGCCCATGATTTAATTAGTCTTCCTTTTAATCACCAAATTAATTCATAATTATTTCAAGATTAAAACTAATTAAATAACATGACTTTATATTAATATATTATAACTTATAATATATTAATAAATCGTAAGTATACAATTCTCATAAAATTATCCATAAATAGTTTGGGTGAAGTGCAATCCAAATGGACCATGTCGGGTCGGGTCAAGTATATACCAAATAAGTTATGGACATAGACACCTTATCCAACAGTAACCATACTTGATCGACTAGTAAGACATGACACTCGAAGACATCGAAATGGTATGACATTCATAACTCGTAGACCTGCAGGTCCTACTGTAGCTAGCAGCATGGTGTAGGACGGTCAGTCCCGTATATATCTATACACAAATTCACGCTCTCCCTCCAGAAGACTCTGGTTACAAAACATGGCACAGCAGTAGATTTCCATGCCAAGAAGTAGTGGCTCACATTAATGTTATAGAATTCTAGTGTTTGTACAGTATGTTCTAGTGTATTGTATATTCTCTCTGTACTAGTGTATAGTATGTTCTCTTGTATATGTAGAGTCTAGAAATTGTAAAAGTCAAAGTGTATGTTCTTAGTTTCGCATGTTAATTATTTTACTAAGTCTTCATTTGTGCGAAGCGTATTGTTAAGGACTTAGTATATTTTTTGTACACTCATGTTTCCTACAAATAGGGACTGAGGTTAGAAGTATAGAATAATTGAACGAGTGATTCACTAGTCATTCGCATGTTTCTTTGCTTAAGTCTGTAATCAGTTTCTTCATCAATATAAGATCTGATTAATATTTACTCCTTGTGTTCTTACTTTTCATTCATATAATCATGATTGCTTTCTAAAATCTCGATTACAATTCTCTTCAATTGGTATCAGAGCAGGATTCAAACTGCATTGATCCGATTTTCGTTTTAGAATCATTTGCTTTTTGAGTAGTGATTTTACTCAAAAAATTTCCGCGCATTTTGGTTCTAAAAATCTCTCTTGATCTTCAGATTTGAATCGATTCTGCATTTGAATTGTTTAGTCGAGTGATCGATTAGCAATCGGTGATCAATTCATTTGATCAATTCACAAATTCA
The DNA here is from genome assembly GCF_051521515.1 of Lactuca serriola. Lineage (NCBI taxonomy): Eukaryota > Viridiplantae > Streptophyta > Magnoliopsida > Asterales > Asteraceae > Lactuca > Lactuca serriola. The sequence goes on along the minus strand of NC_136415.1, from coordinate 201,331,252 downwards.
TCAAGTTTTTCAAGTTTTTCTGAAAAATTCTCGTGTTCATCAATGGCGAACTTAACATGAATGCCATGACTTCTTTCTCACACTTGCTTGGTTCTTCAACCAAAATTCCAATGTTAATCCCTGAGTACTATGATCAGTGGGCTGATAGGATGGAGGATTACTTAAATAGAATTGATGAAGAGCTCTGGAATTGTATCAATGGAACAGTTCTACCTCCTGTAAATGTTCAATCAATTGGAGCATCTTCTTCTTCAAACGATGTTACTGAACAACAGAATCGCCTGAAGAAGAATGAGAAAAGATGTATGAGGGAGCTAAGAGGTGCTCTGCCTCCTGTGGTTTACAATTACATTCGTAGTTGCAAAACAGCCAAGGAGATTTAGATCACACTGAAAGAGAAGTATCAAGGCAGTGAGAAGACAAAGATCAATTCCGTTAAGCAATGTCTTGTTGAGCTTAAGGAATTCAGACAAAAGGATGCTGAAACAATTGAAAACTACTATGATCGTCTGAATGAGCTTGTTTATCGTTGCAGCAGGTATGGCATCACAAGATCTCTCATGGAATTCAATCTGACATTCATAATGGGTCTTCGCAAAGAGTGGCGTAGTGTGAGTATGATGATAAAGAACCAACAAAGTTTTGATACTTCCACCTTGAATGATCTCTACAACCAGCTAAAAACACATGAAAGCGAAGTTACAGAAATGTTTGAAGAATCGAAACAGAGTCTAGGATGTCCATTGGCTTTAGTTTCGAAGGTTACTAAAATTGATGCTGGTGAGAAGGAAGAATCAGACAATAAAGGTTTCTTAATGAATTCAGATGATGAAGTAGTTGCATTTTATTCGAACAACAGAGTTAAGAAATTTTTCGAAAAGCCTTTCAATCCAAAAGGAAAGCAAACTGATACAAAGAGTGGTTTCATAAAAGCTGGAGGTGAAGAGAAGAAGAAATTTGAGAAGGTTGAAGAAAAGCAGAAAGATGAGAAAGCAGAGAAGATACTAAAAGGTGAGTCTGGAATTGATTGTCATTACTGCAATGGTGCGAATCATTTTGCAGTTGATTGCATGTTGAGGAAGAAAGAGGAGAAGAAGAGCAAAATCAAAGATGAAGTCTACTACTCAGAGAAGCTTGAGGAGGTGCGTGCGAAGGCGAAAGGATTGTCTTTGGTTGCGAAAGGAGAGTCTGAAGAAGAAGAAAGTGGAACTTATCAAATCTGCTCTTTAGGATCTGATGATGAAGAGATGAGGCACCCAACTCATGGTGCAATGTTTGCAAGTTATGAAGAAAATTGCGAAGAGAATGTTTCTGGACGATGCTTTGTGTCCAAGTCCACCAATAAATCTCCAATGACCACTAAAGTACGTGCTATTATTGAATCCTTTAATATTCCTTTATCTGCTTATGATGCTGAAATAACTTCATTTGATGATACTGTTGCTTATTTTGATGCTGTTATTGTGTCTGCTAGTACTGAAGCACAAAATCTAAATTCGCAACTAGTTGAGACAAGAAGACAATTACAAAATAAAACGAAGCAGAATAGATAAACTTGAATTACAAATGACAAATGTAAATTGTGATAGGGACAATCTTGATAAAGAAGTTAGGTTGTTACTAGCACAATGAAACATTTATCGTAACTCTGCTAAACGTTTATATGCAAAGTTAACAGCTTTATATCATTCATCTAAGATAAGCAAAGAACAACATAGGAAACTACTACCTTTTCTTGAATTTGAACGCGAAAAAGTTGATGTTGTTTCTTATGATTGCGAGAATACTATTGCTCAATTTGACAAAATACATGATGATAGATTCGCATATGGTATTGTCAAAATTGATGAATGCGAATGAATTGGTTAATATTGTTAATGAAAGTTTGAAAATGAATGAACAAGTGAAAATCTTAAAGAAAACTGAAACTTCAACTCTTGATTCTCAACACAATTATGCTGATGTCGATGACAATTCAGATAATGTGAGTGAAATCAGTGAGATCGAAGAGGAAGAAGAGGTTGATTGTTCTCAACTGTCTATCATTAATATAACATCTAAGGTCAAAGGTAAAGAAATTATAGTTGATTCGATAGTAAAGGATGAAAATGATAAACCCTCTACTTCGCAAACTTGTGACTTTGACAATGTGGAAGTCGAAAGCTGTAAGTCAGATGACACTGATGAAGACGAAGAAGAAGTGAAAGATTCGCATGAATCACCTCAATGTGTTGTTGTTAATCAAGCGTTTGGTGATACAAAAGAATTCGACAAAGTTCTTAATGACAAAGGTGCACATTATTTGGAAACCAACACTGTGGTCTATCCAAATTTTACATGCACTGATAACACGATTTTTCCAAATCAAGTATTCATCACAGCTGGAAATGTTGAGAAAATCAAGCCTGAATTCAACAAAATGGTTGGAAATGACAACAAAGGGTCAACTACCGAAGGTTTCTTTGCAAATCAAAATATGGTAGAAAACAATTTAACTCAAAACTCTTATGTTTTTCAACGCCAAAAATCATCACAAAAATGGATGGTTAAAAGTGAAAAAGAAAACAAAGTTTTTGAAAAAGATGAAAAGCCAAAGATGGAAGTGAAATTGAATTCTCATGAATTTAAGTTGATGGTTGAAAAGTATTAAAAAAAAAAAACAATGTTTCAAAAAGAAAAGCAAGAAAAGCAATCTTTTGGCAAGTTGTGTCTAATGATAAATCTAAAGTTGCGAAAGCACAAATTCCAAGAACAAAACCATCAAAATTTCAGAGAACAAACAAACAAAATGATACAAGTTTTCACAAACCAATATATTCTGTTGACAAAATTTCAATGAAAAATAAAGATGAATCTGTTTGAAAATTTGACAACATTAGAAAATTTGAGACTTCGCAAAACTTTGTGAATGATCATAAGTTTCAAAATGTTAGAAAATTAACGAATAATTCACCAACTTTGAATGTCAAAACTCAAACAAAACCAAAATTTTCACCCAACCAACCAAATTTTCCAAATCCTTCGATAACAAAACCGACCAGAGTTTCGTATACAAAAGGAAAATATGATGTATATACGATCAACAATTGGCTTGAAGGGCAAGGAAAACAATACCAAAATGGAAAGTTTTCAAAGCAACAGATAAAGACTGCATTCGACATGTTTGTGAATGAGTCTTCTACTGGTAGTTCATCATCTCATGATTCGCAAGTTCCAGTACAAAAGTGGAAACCAGTTGTAAAATTTGCGAAGGTTGTGAAGGATGAGATGAAAGTCAATGGAAATCCAAAACTATCGAACAACTATATTTTAATATCTAGATCTGATGATGTTTACTTAATCGATAATGTCACAGACAAAGTGAAAACGTGGTTTTTAAATTCAAAGAATTTGTTCAATGCTACTAATGAAGGACCCAACAAATCTTGGGTTCCTAAATTCTTTCATTAAATGCAGGTGATATCTGACGAGCAATATGATGCGAAATGGTATATTGATAGTGGTTGCTCTCGTCACATGACTGGAAGAAAGGAAAACTTGCAAGATTATAGAAGCTTGGAAAATGCTGGAGTAGTCAAATTTGGAAACAATCACAAGTGTAAAGTGAAAGGTTATGGAAAAGTCACAAATGGACAGTTCATAGTTAACCGGGTTGCTTATGTCGAAGGTCTTCAACATAAATTGATTAGTGTTTCGCAACTTGTTATGGGTACTGGAAATCAGGTTGTGTTCAATGAAGAAGGAAGTATCATTTCGAGAGTAGAGACAAATGAAGTACTTCTCAAATCCAAAAGATATGGAGACATGTTCACACTCGACATCAAACCGATTGTGGGCAAACCTGCAGTGTGTCTAATATCAAAGGCCTCTAATGATGTTAGATGGCTTTGGCATAGAAGATTGTCTCATTTGAACTTTCGCAATATTAACAATCTTGTCACTAAAGATTTGGTTCGAGGTTTACCTGTACTAAAATTTGAGAATGATACTTTGTGTGCAACTTGCGAACAAGGAAAACAACATAGAAAAGGTCATCCAATTGTGATAGATTCAAAAATCGTGGAACCGTTGGAACTTCTTCACATTGACTTATGTGGACCGTCGACTGTTGCTACAATCAATAAAAAGCGGTACATTTTAGTTATTGTTGATGATTTTTCTCGATTTACATGGGTATTCTTTCTCAGGTTAAAATCTGAAGTTGCTCAGACGATGATTGATTTTATCAAAAAGATTGAGATGAGTCTTAAAAAAGAATATTCGCAGAATTAAAAGTGACAATTGTTTTGAGTTTAAAATCAAACGTTGGATTCATTTCTCATAGCCAAAGGCATTTCACATAATTTCTCATCAACATATACTCCACAACAAAATGGTGTTGTTGAAAGAAGAAATAGGTCTCTATGCGAAGCGGCAAGGACCATGCTAACATATGCGAACTTACCTCAATATCTTTGGGCTGAAGCTGTGTCGACTGCATGTTTTACTCAGAATCGTTCATTCATTCATCGAAGATTCAATATTACTCCATATGAAATACTCAACAATCGAAAACCTAATGTAAATTTTTTCCATGTTTTTGGTTGCAGGTGTTTTATAATGAATCTAAAAGATAATTTGACCAAGTTCCAAGTGAAAGCTGATGACGGCATATTCTTAGGATATTCGCAAAATTCTGTTGCATACAGTGTGTTAAACAAGCGAACAAGAAAAGTTGAAGAAACTTTCAACTTAACCTTCGATGATTACTATCTTAAACAAACGGATAGTAAATTTGAAAATAAATCAATTCTTGTTTATTCAGATACTCAAATTCAAAATTTAGATATCAATGATTTTGATTATGACTTAATTTTCGGAATTCCTGACAGGGCAATTGATTCGGAAGTTCATGCTCCTGATAATCAAACATCAGAATCCTCAAAACATACTGATGATTTAACACTTACTACGAATTCAATAACTTACGAAAGTGTGCCTGAAGTTCGTATGGAGGGGGAGCATATGACCACAAATATACAGGGACAACAAACTTTCGAGGGGGAGAATGAGACTATGAGTCATCAAGTTGAGGGGGAGCATTCGCAATTACCTTTAAATGATCAACAAGAACATCATTTTGAGGGGGAGCATCAAGATGAACATTATGTTGAGGGGGAGCATGATGAAACAGAGACAATTATTCTTGATGAAAATGATGAAATTCATGAATTAAATGCTAATTTTTCTGTTGCAGGATCTGAAAATGAAGATATGTATGAAGATGTACCATTGGAATTCAATCCAGATTTTCCACCACTTGAGAAATGGACAAGGAATCATCCCAAAGAACAGGTGATTGGGAATCCACAAGATGGTGTGTTGACAAGAGCTCAAATTCGTGCGAAAAATGAGGTACTGAATGCGAACCTAGAATTATATATGTTTAATGTTTTTATTTCGAAAATAGAGTCAAAGACAGTAAAGAATGCTATGGAACACTCAGATTGGGTAGTTGCTATGCAATCTAAACTGGCTGAGTTTGAACAAAACAAGGTTTGGAGATTAATTCCTAAACCTTCTGATGTTTCGATTGTCGGATTAAAATGGATTTCAAAAATAAAATCGACAAAGATGGCAATATTATTCGAAATAAAGCTAGACTAGTTGTTAAAGGCTATTCGCAAGAAGAAGGAATAGACTATGAAGAAACATTTTCCCCTGTCGCAAGACACGAAGCAGTTCGCATATTTTTAGCTTATGCAGCTCACAAAGACTTCGATGTTTTTCAAATGGACGTTAAGTGTTCATTTTTAAATGGAGAACTAGAAGAAACAGTTTATGTTGAACAACCACTAGGATTTGTAAATGAGGAACATCCTGATCATGTTTACATACTAGACAAAGCAGTTTATGGGTTAAAACAAGCACAAAGAGCCTGGTACGCAACACTTACAAATTTTTTGAAACAATTTAAATTTAAACAAGGATCAGTTGACCCCACATTATTTCGCAAGAAAGTTGGGAATCATCTTATGCTTGTTCAAATTTATGTTGATGATATTATTTTTTGCTCAACCGACCTAGTATTGTCTACTGAATTTGAAAATCTCATGAAGAGTCAATTTGAAATGAGCATGATGGGAAAAATTAGTAATTTTCTTGGTTTAAATATAAGACAGAACAGGGATGGAATTTTCATCAACCAAGAAAAATATACAAAGAATCTGCTCGAAAAGTTTGGAATGACAAACAGCATGAAGTTTAGAGTACCAATGGCAGTGGGAACAAGACTAACTCTTTCGTTGGATATTCCTGCTGTTGATTTAACACTTTATTGAAGCATGATAGGGTCTTTATTGTACTTAACTGCAAGCAGACCTGATATTATGTTCTCAGTATGTAATTGTGCTAGGTATTAAGCTAATCCCAGAGAACCTCACTTAACTGTAGTTAAAAATATTTTTCGCTATCTTAAGGGGACAATTTCGTTCGGACTTTGGTATCCTTCGAAATCAGGATTCTTCATTCAAGCTTTTTCAGATGCTAATCTAAGAGGATGTATTTTGGATAGAAAAAGTACAAGTGGTGGATGTCAACTATTGGATGGAAAATTGGTGAGTTGGCAGTCGAAGAAGTAAACTTGTGTTGCTATATCAACTGCTGAAGCTGAATATATTTCAGTTGCTGCTTGCACTTCGCAAATCATTTGGATTCAGAGTCAACTTCGTGATTATGCTATAAATATGAAAAAGATTCCCATGTATTGTGATTCTCAAAGTGCAATTCGCATTTGTCATAATCCAGTACAACACTCAAAGACAAAACATATTGCTCTTCGATATCACTTTATAAAAGATCATGTGGAAGATGGGAATATCGAAGTACATTTTGTTAAAACCACTGAACAACTTGCTGATATTTTTACTAAACATCTTGATGAAAAATCATTTGTGAGAATTTTAGCAGGTTTAGGGATGATCGATGCGAATTCAGTGCCAAAATCAATCACTCAAGAATGAAAGGTCCATTCAGCAGCTTTGAATCAGAATCATTCAGAAGTTACTGTGCGTTAAGCGGCTTCGCATTCGCACATTTGGTAACTGAGGTTCAATTTAATTTTGTTCTTTTCTGCTTTGCGAAAAACACGAAAAACCAAAAATATTTTCATTTGTTTGTCTATTTTTTTTTTTGAAAAATTCAAAAACAACAAAAAGATTTTCTTTTATTTTGTCTTTCATTTTTGAAAAATACAAAATCACAAAAATATTTTTCTTTTAACTTTGTTTTTTTAAGTTTTGTGTGTTTTCAGTATTACTTAAGAGCAAAATGTGAAGAGGTCATGCTTATGTTTCTATGGGAAGGTATCATTTCATTCAACTATGTACTAGTTAGGATGTCCCTAGAAGCATGCTGCAGCATGTTGACCCAAGCCTCATATGACTCTATGTGTGAGAAACGAAAGCCTTAATGAAATTATCTTATGAAAATTTCTTCCCAATCAGGCTTATATTCGCATTAGTCAACAGAGCTACCTTACTCTTCTCAAATGAGTAAAGAGTTTTCTGTTTGGTCCACAAATAATAGAGGTACATTCGATCTTATAACCAATCTTTTTCATCACAAAATTTCTTAACACGATATACACACAAAGACACATGTTCATGAGGTCACTTGATCAAACCAATCGTGATTTAGACATGTCATCATTCTGTGTTAATGATCGTGTTTCATGAGTCCGTGAAATAAGTGAAACCCACAAACTTCACAAATTAAGGAATTGACAGAGAACTATGTTGCAGATTTTACGAAACACTTGTTTATGTACCTAATATTTCATATACTCCAAATTATTTTCATTCTTATGAGTGATCCTAATCAAATTTTCGAAGCCCACGAAGTTTGTTTCCCAACAGGGTCTAGCACTTAAATTTTTTTTTCAATATAATTTCCGTGTGAGTATATATCTGAAATCCTTGTCACTTTTCAAAAATAATCCAAAGCAATCTTGTCCCTAAACACAATGTTCAAACAAGTAATTTCGGTTACAATTACTCACCTTATGTTTAGGATGATATGTAACGAAATTCGCAAACCACCATATTAAGCCTATAAAAGAAGCTGTTCGATACTTCTCTATAAGTATTCGATTGTACGTCACGGGAAAATGCGAAAGTAGTTGATTACCTCTCTTGGTAATTAATGAAGTAACCTTTGCCTGGGGTTTTACTGCTTTGTGTCAATAAATTTTGACATCACAGAATCCCAAAAAAAATTTAACTTGCTTCTTATCTCGTTTCTTTGAATCACATGCACTCACGAAATCCTTGAGGTTCTAAGTAATACCAACTTAGGCTGAAGATTTCGCAATACTGGTAAATGACTTCGTTCAAAATCCCATAAACGAAAGAGCCCAACCTCAATACCGAAGGGTCTTATTTCACACAGATGTACTCACGAAAAGTTTCCAGTAACAGTTGGCCCTAGTTTCAAGGCATTTTATGGGGCATGATCATTACAACGGCCATGGATTGCACGTTTCTAGGAACACGTAGCATACTCTATTTTTGGAAACGGTTCATCTTTGGGATTAACATATAAAAGAGATAATCTTTCTAAGAATCATTACATGATTCAAAATTGTCAGACGAAAAAAAGCCCTAATCTTTCTTTCAAGAAATTTCTCAGATTAACAATGGCTGCTACTCAATCAAAAACAAAAGAAGTTATTTCAGAGTCCCTCATGAAGATTCAAAGCACAAATTTCCAAGTTGATCCCAGTGTCTCATCTTACCTAGAAGAATTGAAGATGTTGATCGTTGCACTGAAAAAATCAGCATTGTCAACTGCTATGTTCAGTTCATTCCCAGTTCCTATGACTTGGTTGTCAAAGGCGGCAGCAACTGCATCATTCAACTATGCAACAAATGTGATAACCTTCAACCTGGTGAATAACAAGAGGGTTCGTCTTACCAAGAACATGTTCATCGACTTCTTGAACATTCCTCATAACCCACCGTTCTTTAAGCCAACCAACTCACATATTATCTTCATGTTCAATGAGATGGGACATCAACCCACTCTTGAAAAGATAAGTGATTTCAGGAAATCAAGCTTACCCTGCATTTGGAACTTCTTGTTTGGAATCTTTCTACGATGCTTGACCGGAAGGAGTGTTGGTCTAGACAGGGGAAGACTGGAGGTTTATGCAATGGTTATGGGCATTTACTACGATCTAAGTTTCGATTATGGAACTCAGCTTTGGAAGGAGCTCATCAAAAACTTAGACAACACCAGTGTTGATAAGGGGATTTCTTGTGCAAGGTACTGGAGTTTGATTTTGGAAAAAGTATATGCGAAAGAAGGAATTCAAGTTCCTGACGGAGGAGATGTCGTAGAGTTCACTTTGTACCAATTTCCCAAAGTTGGTGAAGATGATGCAAATATCTTCACAAGTGTTGCAAGAATTCCTGATGCAATGCTTCGCAAAGTGTCCTCTACTCACAAGGTGTTAGTTCGATACATGAAGACTTTTGATCCTTATGTGCGAACTAGAGTGCTACTTGAAGTCAGTGGTGAGTCATCCAAGAAGAAGAAGAAGACTCAAAAGGAGGAAAACCGCGAATCCCCAAAAGTATCAAAGGCTGAAGAGGTTGAGAAAGTTGAGCCTTCTACCAAACCTGCGAAGGAGATCATACCGACTAAGTCAGGGGTCTTAAAGAAGCTTCGCAAGTTGTCACATAAGAAGACTGCCTCTCCTACTATTCATAAAACTGAAGTGAGTAGTAAGGGGGCTATGTTTAGAGAAATTTCGGCTCCTGTTTCTCCTATGTCAAAGAAAAGAAGAGCTCAAGATGTTGCGAAGCACATCACTAAGAAGTTGTACAAGAAAAAGAAGATGATTATTCGCAATGAGTCATCAGAAGATGAAGTGGTTCCTGAGACTCCACTTGTTTCAAATTCACCAATGGTAAACATCTCTCTTCCCATTACTTCGCAAATTTCCACTACAACAACCATTCCACTCGAAGTAGTCACTACCAAATAAGTTCATGAGGAGGTACCTACTTCTGATATGGTTGTTAATGTATCTGATACGGGGGCACCTATCACGAGTGTCGAAACTACAATTCCAATCATTTTATCTACTTCATTACCCATCTCATCTAAGAACTTATCTACTTCATTACCACCATTCATTCTCCCAAATACAAATAAAACCACATCATCAATCTTTGATCATCCTTTACAACATCCCTTCACTACATTGTTTCCATCACAATCCCCTAAAGCACCAAAACCTATACCTTCGCAAGCTCAGTATGATGAAGAAACCGAAGGAGGAGGTTTTGGAGGAACATTTGAAGCTTTACACTTTGATTCAGAGGAGGAGGAAATCCCTGATCATATGCTTATGTCAGGTAAGCAATTTAAAATCCTAAATCAAAAGTTGAATGCAATCCTTCAATCACAAGCTTATTCTGGTACAAAGTCTTCTATATCGGGTTTGGAGGTTGAAACAATGATCAAAGCTGCAGAGAAAAGAATAGCTGCGAAAGTTGATGACTCTGATAAGAATAATGAGCTTCGCATTCATGCTCAAGGGAAATCTTTTGATGGTGCTGTAAAAGCTCTGACAATTGCTACAAAAGAAAGGTACGTTCTTTTTGTACAAGATGTGAAGAAGGTCAGGGAAGATGTCAACTTCAAGGTTGAGGAGTTAAAGAAGGAGATTGCAAAAGAGCTTCAAAATCCTAATTCGCAAAACTTGGAAGTACAAAAACGTGTTGATGTTGTTGCTAAAGCACTTACCAAGATTTTCATTGATTATCAGTTACCTGCTCCAATTATCGAAGCCAATCACAAAGAAAATAAGGAGTAGTTCGCAAAACCAATTCAGTTGGCCACTGAATTAAAAAGTTGTATTTCGAAGCCTTCTCAACAATCAATTCTTACTCCGGAATTCTTAACGCTTAAAGTCAATACTTTGGAGCAAGCTATTCAGAAGGCATAGGCCCCAATCACAAATTTTACTTCCGTTTTACCGAAGAATGCCCCACCTGCTTTCATAGGGGTGCAAGGGGGAGAAAGAAAAGGAAGTAAAGGGTTGATGCGAAAACCATTGGAAAGCTACATTCGAATCAGCTTAAAACAACTTTGCCTGTACTCACGAAACCAATTCCATCAACAATAGTAACAACAAAGTCATTTACAAAGCCAATTTCTAAGGTAATTATAATTGGTTCAACAGAAGGAGGGAGTTCGAGTGCAAAACCTCAAACAGTGGATACTAGAAAAGGTAAAGAGGTGGCTTATGAAAAGTCGAAAGAAGAAAAGAAAGCAGAGGCTGAAGCTGAAATGGAAAAACAAAGACATATTCAGAGCATTCTAAGGCAAAGAGCAAATGATCCACCAACTTTGAACAAGGGTGATCCTGCGAAGTTATACTCATTCGAAACCATCGAATCCAAAGTCTTGGGAAATCACAAGTACGAATTTGAGAAAAAGCCTAGAAGAAGTTATGATGTTGCGAATTCAGACAGATGCCAACTTGACTTTCCGATAAACGAAATGATGTTTATCACAGCGCAGTACAAGATCAGTGAAAAGTTTGAAAATGCTGATGAATACACCTACATGAAAATCTGATTTCATGTTGTACTTGCGAAGGATCAAGAGGAAGTTTTGTCTCTGGTGAAGGTAAAGAAAGTGCTAACTATCAAGAAGGATGAATTGTTCGAGAACATGCTTCAAGATTTATGATACTTCGTTGTCCGAGCAGATAACAAGCCTTTCGATTTTACCATTGCTGACTTTCCCTTAATGAATCTAAATGATCTCATTCAGGTGGCTCTTATCCTGAAATACATGGAAGAAAACAAGCTCAAAGGATATTATACTGATGTGTTTAGACTTGGTTTCGCACATATCAAGATATTCATAGATAACTACTTTGATTGCTTGGCTTTAACTGATGAAGAACTCACATCAGGCCTTGGAAGAAAAGTCACAGTTCCTTGGGAATCAACATTGCCTCAACCAGAACTGAAGAAGTTTGCAGACGGGGAGATATGCCTTAAACCTTTTGGCATGGTTTTCGCAGGCAAGGACACCAAGGGGAAGCCTAAAAGATTTTTGTTTCAAGTCTCAGAGATTGAAAGATACAACACTTCGCAATATACGAATTTCATTGTTCGTATGAATAATTGCACGAAGAATAATGAAGGATACAAGAAGGAGCTTAAAAAGATCATCACTTGGTATTCAATTATCCCAAGAACAATGCACTCAGCTATTCAGAATCTCACAAACTGAATAGCTACGACTGTTTACAAAGGGGGAGAATGTAGAGTCTAGAAATTGTAAAAGTCGAAGTGTCTGTTCTTAGTTTCGCATGTTAATTATTTTACTAAGTCTTCATTTGTGCAAAGCGTATTGTTAAGGACTTAGTATATTTTTTGTACACTCATGTTTCCTATAAATAGGGACTGAGGTTAGAAGTAGAGAATAATTGAACGAGTGATTCAGTAGTCATTCGCATGTTTCTCTGCTTAAGTCTGTAATAAGTTTCTTCATCAATATAAGATCTGATTAATATTTACTCCTTGTGTTCTTCCTTTTCATTCATATAATCATGATTGCTTTCTAAAATCTCGATTACAATTCTCTTCAATATAGTATAGTGTATGTTCTCTTAGTTTCTCATCATAGTATGTTCTTTCTGTTTCTCATAATAGTAAGTTTGTATTGACTCATGAATGAACTGACTCTTGTATGTTTCATTGTACTAGAAATAGTGAGTAGTAATCTCCTAAACTATAGCTATTATAGTTTACTAGTAATGTTGTTTGAATGATTGAGTGTGTTTGTACACCTTTGCTACCCAAAGGTGTTGAACTGAGATAAAAGCTTTTATATCTATACACATATACCTAATATATAACTAAGGTTCAAACGACATTCGGACAAACAACCAAATAGTCTAAGTCCACAATCAAACAAGGAACAAGAAATAAAGCGAGTTATCAGTCCTAAGTCCTTTCAACCTTACTTATATAACTATATCTATATAGACATCATTTTGACAATATATAAGTTTAAAAGAGTTTAACAACGAATTTTAGCATAAAAGAGTTTAACATAAAAAGGAGGTTTAACCATTTGAATAATAATGGATGGCTTGATGTCAGTTTATAAAATGTTTTAAAGAGTTTGTTTAGTAAACAGTTTTGAAGTATATAGGGTCCACTTGTTTGATAGTTATTAATCACATGTGATTGATATAATAACTATAATGTTTTTCAACTTGTATCCCCCCCCATAAAAGCATTTAAAATCATTTAAAATGTATATTAAGGGGTATGAACTCACCTGCAGTGAGTGATACGAATGAAAGATCGGTTTGTAGGATGATAAGTGTCAAGTGAAGACTTGAGCACAACGGATCCTAGTAAGCATATAATGACACATATATGTATATAATTAGTGTTTAAACAACTAATCATGCAAGGAAAAACACCCTAGGACAAAGGTGTTGGATAAGGTGTCTAAGTCCATAACTATTTCTGATATGTACTTGACCCGACCCATCATGGTCCATTTGGGTTGCATGGCACCAAGCAATTGGATAGACTAAATGAGAGAAATAACACTTGTGGTTTATTAATATATTATAACTTCTAATATATTAATAATATTATTTAATTAGTTTGATTAATAATTAATTTAGAATTAATTAAGTGATCAAAAGATAATTAATTAAATATATGGGTTGATTATGTAAATCATCCATATCTTGTATAGTGGGCTAAGAGGCTCCATTGATTATCAAGCTGGGTTCCACCTATAGGATGCTCCATGGACGCTCCATGGGAGTTACAAACCCATGGGTCATGGAAATGAAGAGTCATGACACATTAGGGTTTACATGGTGCAACCCTAGAAGTGTCAACACTATATAAAGAACATATTCTCCACCAAAATCGGCTACACATAAGAAACAAGAGGTGTAGGCCGATTTTAGAAGTGTGTATTCTCTCTAAAGTCATTCCAAAAGCATTTGGTTTTTTTGTGAAGCATTTGAGGAATCACACTTGGGGTGCTAGGCTCACAAGGTTTCCAGGATCATAAGCAATAACAAGGTATGTTATTCTATCTTTCATTCAAGTTAAAAATTGTTCCCCATGTATGCTAGATAGGAATATAACCTTGGAATTCAACTTTGCATGATTATTAGACAAACATAGATCCAAGGTTATTAGGGTTGCATGTACACTTAGGAAGTGTTAGAATGCTCAAAACCCATCAATAGGAAACACTTAGATTGAAGTGCTAGAAGTGCCAAGGGTTGCATATAATGTGTGTATGGCCACACATTGGTGTATATGTCCAGAATGGTGTGTTTCATGTGTGTATACGTCCAGAGTGTACGGCCCAAGTGGGTGTGCGGCACACTCATGGTGAAACATGCCAACGTGTGTTTTAAACTCTTATGAAGCTTCTAGGGAGTGTGTTTTGACCGATGCTTAGTATTAAGGGAAGTTTATTACCATTTTGGACCTCAAAAAGGGTGTGTACGGCCACATAAGGAGTCTACGGCCGTACATCCTTGATCATCTTGTAAAAATGGTCTATTTCATGGTGAATCAAGAGTTTCTAGTACATAACTGTAACAACGAAAATTTCAAAACAATTTTTCACATTTTAAAAACATATTTTCATTCATAATAGTTATAAAAATGTCATTGTATCACATAACAACCCGTAACATTACTTCCCAAGATCATAATATGTAAAAACTCCTCATGTGTGTACTGATCAGGTCGGCGCCTTCCCGCGATCCTCACTGGTACCTGAAACACATAACACAACACTGTAAGCATAAATGCTTAGTGAGTTCCCCAAAATACCACATACAACACATACGCCTCTCCAGGACATAACTCTATAGGATCTTCTGATCCAAGTGTCTTAGGGGACTTCCGTCCCGAATCCCGGTAGACCTTCCGGTCCTTCCGGTTCGTAACCTCCTGACCTTCCGGTCCTTATCATACATAACATACATATCACATAACAGCATATAGCACATACATCTCAAAGCATACAAGACCTTCCAGTCACACATAGGTACCCTTCCAGGTATAGTATAGTGAGAAGACTCTCCTCGATATCTCGGATAATCTTGCACTCGAATGCACAGGTCTAGCCCCCGCCTAAACACATAACAATACTCTCAAATAAATAACGGCTCTCAAAGGCTAGATTAAATCCACTCTATGATTTCCACAGAAGGGTAAAAGACCATTTTACCCCTCTCTGACCCAAAAGTCCAAAGGTTGACCAAAACCCTAAAAGTCAACGAAAGTCAACATGAGGCAGCACGCGGCGCGTACCTTCTCTATACGCGGGGCGTACGCCAGCGAACCACAATCGGGGTCTCAACCCCTTACGCTGCGCATACTGAGAGTTACGCCCAGCATAAGTCTCAGTTTCTGCCATTCCATGGATTTTGGACTTAAACGGTTAAGACACTCCTTCAACTCCCAGATTTGACTCTCCTTAGGCCTCTTATCCCACAAAGACGGAACCTTTAAGCCTTGGCATGGCTGTAGAGGTCCCTACACCCTCTAACACCTTTCCTTTTTCCTCCAAAAGTCTAGATCTCATGCATGGCTCAATGTGTACGTCCAAGATTGCATTTTTATGAACATACAACTCTTATAGTCCTGAAATATGATAGATCTAGGCCAATGGAGACCATTTGCTCATAAATTCTCCATCTTGGGACCAAAAACCCAAGAAATTGGTCCAAGAAGCACACAACACAAATGACAAAGCAAGTTTTGAGCTTTTTACCTCAGGAAGAAGCTCCAACCTCTGAAAACCTCAGATCTACTCTTTCCTACGAACTTCTAGCCTCCAAAATGACCTCTGCTTCTCTTCCACCACCTTCAAATTACACTTAGAAGCTTAGAACGCCAACACACTAGCTAGAAACGAAGGAGGACTCTCTTTTAGGGTTTCACTCACCGGAATGGAGGCTAAGGTCAAGGCCATACAATTCCTTTTATAGTGCTCAAGCCCCAAATTAGGGTTTACACCTGGGCTCGCTACACCCAGCGTAACCCTAGGTACGGCCAGCGTACCCAATCGAGTCTGCGTCCAAATTAAGTGTGCGAGTACGCACAGCGTACTCCTCTGTACACCCAGCGTACTCACTAGCCTAACTTTCTACTTAAGGGAATTAATTGACAACTTGGAAAAAGAAGAAGATTTAAATAGCTTTACCTAAATTTCGGGATGTTACAATAACAAGCTATGGAATGAGTACTCACGTGTTAGAAGCTTGAAAGGGTGTTTAGAGTCCAAAAACTTAGTGTGTGTTCTTAGTGTTATTGGAGAACACTTGAAGATCTAAACAAAAGAAGTAATTTCATGGATGAAGTCATGAATCCTTACTAGATTGTGTAAAGAATTGACAATTCAAAGGAAGAAACACTTACAACTTGAAGATCTCGATGAAAAATCAGATGATTCTTGAGAAAGAAGTTGATTTCTCTGCTTAGGAGTGTGAAAAAAAGTAAATGAAGTCTGAGAGTCTCATTTATACATGAGAGTGTACGGTTAGGATGGGTGTACACCCGTATACCCATGTGTGCGGCTGCACATACCTCATGAAGGGGTGTTTGTCTCAATTGAAAAGTGTTAAACTCAAATACACTCATCCCTAGACCCATACCTTGATTATACTAGGCTTAGAACACTCAATTTGACTCTAAACAATGCTAGAAGATAGCAAAAATGAGTCTGACCTTGATTGATTTGAATAACTGAACAAGATTGAAATTCCGGGTTGTCACTTTTTTGTAGGTGACCATTAGTGATTGGGAGAGTCTAGACAGTCTGGTAATTGTTATTAAGTTCGTACGTAAAATTTATGATGTTTTCTTTCATAATTTTCACTGAAAAACCTACTTTGGAACTAAAAAAGTATGACTTGCCGGCATAAAAAATGAGTCAAACAACTTAATGAAAACAAATTTAGCTCAAATGGAGTTTGCATGCCAAATTTATGATCTGAGTTAAGTTTTTGTAACACTCTGTATCGAGTCGAATCATAATTCAGGGTTGTGACCCAAAGATCAACTATAATAAGGTTTCGAGCCTTGGGGAAAGAGAGGTTTAGACCCATTTGGATGTGGGTAATGTAGATTATATGATCCAAGAGTTTGGTTTGTGCTTTGGAGCCCAAGGGTATAATGGTAAAAAGGCGATGGCTCGGCCTTTCATGAATTTGGGATTTAAGTTCAGAAGGTTTTAAGGTGAAGGAGAGTGTATAGGAGTAGAGGGCTTCTCATTACCTTTTTGAGCATATAAGGAATGTTGAAAAAGAATGAGGGACGCAAAAGTTGTGACTGTTAGAAGTTATGGATTTTGGGGTTAAGCCGCGTACACTAGGCATGTGTGGTGTGTGCATTGGGCGTACTAGCTTATGATGATCAAGATGTCCACTCTAGTACGCTAGGCATACCAGATGTAAGTTGGGTGTACGCGACTCAGTCTCAAACCCTAATTTTGGGTCTTGGACCCTATTTAAAGCCCTTAACTCATTTACAAAATGGTCATTGTGTCTTGTACTTTCTGACTTTCACCATGTTTGGTCAAAAATTAAAACCTTTTTTAAATTTTGGAATTAAACGGAGAAGGTAGTTCATAACTTGATGCAAATCATTTTTTCTTATTCTTTTTCTTACATCCTTTATATTCAAGCTCATGGTCTGTAATTTTATATGGTTTTTTTTCATGTTTTAAAAATCAGACCGGACCAGCAGGTTCGACCGGTTCAATCGTGAAGCGGTCCCGGATCTTGTTCTTAAAGGAAAGAAAAATTGATATTTATGTGAACCGGTAAAGACCCTTCGTAAAAAGACTATTTTCACACATACTATAATCCATTGTGTAATGTTTTTGTTTTTGTTATTTTTATAGGCTATACATCTATTATGTGTTACATGGATCAAGAAGAGGTGCTGAGATGTCAAGAAAGCTTTGCTTAGTTAAAGATCAGAGACACAAGACCAGTAAATTGTCCTATGCTCTTCTTAGGTTGTAAAGAGGAATTTATTGTATGAAATAGATTTTGTGTATGAAACACAAAGTAGATTAGATGAATGAATATTGGTAATTTATTGTATGAAATAGATTTTTTTTTTGTTTTATAATGTAATTTATGTTGTGTTATGAGACATTAATTGTCATCTAATTTGAAAATTAAAAAATCTATAAATTATATATATATATATATATATATATATATATATATATATAACATTTAAAATTATGACACGCGATGTGTGTCCTAAACGCGCATTGTAAGGTTACGACACACAAATGTGTGTCTTCTTCTTTTATGACAGGTCCTTCCTTGACATGCAATGCGTGTCGTAAACACGCATCATAAATGTGCGTCGTAAGTTTTCGACACGCAAATGTGTGTCGTCTTCCTTTATGACAGGGTCTTCCTTGAGTCACATTTGCGTGTCATCTGTGGCTTTTACTACATGCAATGAGTGTCATTAAAGGGTATTTTTTTTAATAATGCATGCATAGTGTTGGAGGCCAGAGAGGCCACAACAACTTCATCAAGGGTGGAGGAACCCACGAGCCTGTGCGTTGCAAGTATAAATAAGGAAGATGTGATCGGAAGGGTCATGTTCGCCAAGATTGCACCATGTAGGTAGAATTGTCTCATCGTTGTCATCAACCCAGTCATATTAGGGCATGTTACCCATGTTTGTCGATTGATACGACTCAGGCCCCATCACTCGTGATCTTTCAGGAGGTAAAGCCAAGACTTCAAGACCTCATGTGTATGTATTCCTTAATATATTTTAATTGATTTTGCATATGTGATTAGATGTTGAAACGTTATGTTGGGTTTATTTAAGTCCCCGCCTAAAGATCGTAGTTTCATTATCATTACTTGGTTAATATTATCAAGGGTTGTCATATACCATATTTTCAAACCGAGAGTCAAGAGTGGATCACATCTTGTTGATCTAGAATTATGTTATCATGCATTCTGTTGTGGGCCATCGGTGGAGCAAATTAGGAGTACCGCTTGGAAGATCAGCAGTCGAACTAGTGTGATTAGTTCGGCAATGGGGCAGAGCAAGTTGTAGTGCAAGTTCATTGACTTTTGGAATTTAGGATAGCTGTGGAATGTAAAGGATTGACTGGAATTTGAGTGCAAGTGATTTGCCTCCATGTCGATATTCTCAGGATGTGAGGGTAGTCCTCACATTAGAATCTTTAACAAAAATATCTAGTGGGAGTTGGTTGTCCCCTATTGGGACAATGAAGTCAGAGTCATAAGTGCTCGTGTCGCTCAGTGTGGATGGAAGTTGTTTATGGAAGGGCTCTTGGGTCCAATCGTTACCTTTACTAGGGAAGGAGAGGTAGCGAGTAGATGATGAGGATGGTTGCATGGGTTTTTTCAGACACTAGATTTTCTAAAGAAAATTTCAAAATTGTATCAAATGAAGATGTTTAGAATGCATAAATCCTTCAGTGAGTGGGATGTAGGGTGGTGATCCATCAATTCCGACAAGGGGGTTCATTATTTGTTATTTCTAGTAAAGGTTGGTTGAGTGTAGCTAAATCTAAGTGGGGGAGAACCATTTGGATTTCTAGGGATTGAATCAGGTTCGGAACAAGGAGGAGCTCCACATCCTAGTCAAGAGGAAAGCCAGTTCAAGTGGCAATCTGGATAGAGGTAGCACAAGGTTGGGGGTTTAGAAACTTTCAGTGATACGGTGACACATTCATAGTGATGCAGAGAAGATATGTGGTTGGATCCAGGTTAAGGGTTGTGTTAGAGTCTCTCTTTGAGTTCTTGTCTAATGAAGGCTTTTGGGTTTGAAGCCTAACCCGAAGACCTTATTGGGATGCAGTCAATGTGGTTTGACCTCGTGTTTTATTGAGGGATGGTAGGGTAGACGGAGAGCAAGACCATGAGTCAGGCTCATTCCTGATATGGGAGTGTTGAAAGACTACGGGGTAGCCTTAGGATACACAAGGATGATAGGCTGCTAGGCAAGTTTTGTAAGTTTGAGACGTAGTCATATCATCCACCAAAATGACATAGGTCAATGCAGAGTAGTTGTGGGGCTGAGGAAGGATCATCACATGCCTACGTTGAGGCAGGAAATATAGTCGGATGAATACTCCTTGTTTAGTATGAGGATCATTAAATCTAAGGCTATGTTTAGCCTGTATAGCACTCGATTGCGTGTGACCCGTGGGAGAGGCTATGTTTAGCCTGTATAGCACTCGATTGCGTATGACTCAGTGGTCAGTGATGGGACCAAGTGTGAGACTATCAATCTCGACGATCGATTGTGGATTTTATGTGACAACCCGAAAATTTCTATCTTGTACAGTCAAACACTTCATTGAAAGTCAAACTCATTCCTGCTATCATTTAGCACAATTTGGATTCTGTTTGAGAGTTATGAGCCTTGTATACTTAAGAGATAAGTGTCAGGGTTTATCTATTGAATCTATAGCTCAAAGAACAAGTCTAAAACACCTTGACCAGGAGTTCACAGCCACCACATGGGAGTTTATGGCCGTAAACTCCATGTGGGCTGTAAACTCCTCATATATGGTGAAGTCTTGGCCATTTTGTTCATTCCTTTCCTCCTCTTAGCCGAAATCCTCTCAAGTATCATCCCGATCTTCGCCCCCGATCTTCAAATCTCGTAAGTTTATTGTCCTAACTGGTTGATATCTTACATGAACTAGTGATCTTACATGATTTCATCCGTGAAATCATTCCATTTGTGTGGATCTTCAAGTTTCACCAAGAACACCAAGAACACACACTAGTGTTCTTGACCAAAACTAACCATTCAAGCTCCTAGATCGTAAGTACTCTTGTTCCAACTCGTTGTACACTAGGTTTAACATGCTTAGGGCTTAGAAATCACAAAGAATCTTGTGATCAAAGGAGTTTACGGCCAAGACATGTTCTTGGGCCGTAAACCCCTATAAGTGAGGAAAAATGCACCCTAGTCCCTAACCAAGCCTTGGATACTAGTCTAGATCATATCCTTGATGTACTTAGGACCTTAAAACATCAAAAGACCATGAATCATTAGAGTTTATGGTTGTAATCACATGGAGAAATGGTCCATGGGCCGTAAACTCCACAAAGGAGTGAATTGATGCCACAATCACTTCCAAAGGCTTAGACATGAAGTAGGAATGCTTCTTTATGACTTATAGGCTTCAAGACACAAATTGGTTGATGTACCAAGAGTTTACTGCTGTAAACTCATGAGTTTACAGCCATAAACTCCAACGGAGTTCGTCCCAAGGCCGTAAACTCATAAGGAGTTTACCCTGGGACCCTAAACTCAAAACCCAAGTCCTATAACCCCCTGATGAAATCCTTAGGAGTTTTAGCACTTAAATCAAGTGTTCTGCATGTCTTAGGATGCCTTAACTTGTCTAATTAGTGTTTAAATCACTAATTGTATATATACATATGTCTTTATATGTTATTAGGATCATTGTGTGTTTAAGTCTTCACTTGACACCAAGCACTTGTCCGACACTTCCATACGATACACTCACATCAGGTGAGTTCATACCCCTTAATTAACCTTTTAAATGTTTTTAAATGTTTATAAATGCTTTATGGGGGGAATACAAGTTGAATCATGCTAGTTATTATATCAATCACATGTGATTAATAATTAGCTAAGAAACGGATTTACTATACGTTTAGCTGTTTTACCAAACTTATTACTTCAAATGACTTTCTCAACCGTTTTTACATGTTAAAACTATTTATCAAATTGTCTTACATATTGTACGTTTCCTTTCAAACTCTGTTACAAATGTGTTTCAAACAAAGGTTTTCCTTATATTTAAAACTGTCTTATGAAACAAACTACTTTCAAATCGTTTTATAAACTGACATCAAGTCATCATTTCTTAGTTATTAAACTTTTCAAAAGTTTTACAAAACTTCTTTTATACTTTTATATTGTCAAATGCATGCCTAGATATCTATAGTTATATAAGTAATGTTTAAAGGACTTAGGATGGCTAGCTCGCTTTATTTCCTTTTCCTCGTTGGGATGTGGCCTTAGGGTATCGGTTACTCGTCCGAATGTCGTCTAAATATTAGTTATATATCATGTATACATATATAGACATAAAAGTACCATCAGTCAGTTCAGTACCTTTGGGTAGCAAAGGCATGCTTTCGGTTATACACGTACATTACTAGTAACTATAATAGGTATAGTTAGGATATATTACTTACAATTCCAAGTACAAGGAATCACAAAAGAGTCAGTTCATTCATGAATCTATACTATTACAATATATACTATATGAAGAGATACAATTACAGAAATACAATTACAATCCACGATAACATAAGAGAACACATAATAAAGAGAAACAGGGAGGAAGATACAATACACGATAACAGAACAAACACAATAAGGTGCTATAGCATGGAACAATTACAAGATCTAACTATACCAATGAATCACTAACGCATTGTTTTAAACAAAAGGTGATAGTTATATTGGGTATACATGATCATAATAATGTGGATGTTCACAGCTTGCAATCATTGCAGGGGTCGCGTTTGGTTCCCAGAATCTCTTGATAGGGGAGCGTTTAGTATGGGATCTAGCCATCACATTATGCCTTAACCCTCAATTAAGGCAATTAGTACAATAGTATTCACTTATTACAAATACTATAGTACTAACACTTTACATACGACAATTACAAAAGGATAAAATTCTAGTTAATATATTATTAATACCTTTACTATGTGTCATATTCACATAATCGATGAGGTAGATTAGATTTGAATAATAATAGTTGCACAAGGAAAAACCTTCACTTAATTAGAGGTTCAAGCTTTCAAAACAGTCGGGTCTTGGTAGAAGGCTACTTTCAAAACAGTCGAGTCTTGGTAGAAGACTACTTTTTATACTAGTAGGAAATATGGGAATTTCTAGAATTTTCAAACGTTTACAATTACTTAAAAACATTTTCATACTTATACAAACTTTTCTCCAAATATTTACAAGTCCTTACTTTACAGTTTTACAAATCAAAGACACATTAATACTTGTGAATTCACTTGCTTTATTGTTGATACTCGCTTTCAAAATAACTTGTATTCTCAGGTCTCAAATAGACAGGTACGACGACCAAGTTTTGTGAAGACGGAGTAGTTAAGACTCGTCTTTTATTTTGATTATCCATTATGTTGTTTTATACTATGAAAGAACACATATGTATTTAAAATTATACTAATAATGCAATGTATGATGTAGTTGCTTGTTTACTACTTTGCATTGTTGTGATACTTTACATGACGTCTTCCACCCCAGAACGTTTCTGCTGTTCTCGGTTTTGGGGTGTGACAGATTGGTATCAGAGCATTGTTTATAGTAAATTGAGTATATCAACCCATAAAAGATATGCTAACTATAAATACAGTGGGATTAAATATACTCTGACCAAGAGTTTATACTTTTAAATAATAAAATATTTAACTAAGTATACATACCCGCATTCATACTAAAATCTGTGTCGCAATGACAAGAACAAAACTATTACGATTGTTGAATATCACAAGTAAGCTCGGGGATGTATGGTCAGTCTTGGGAGCTGCATTGCCTGATCAACTATGCTGGTCCGAGGAGTGATTAGCACATGCCCAAGAATGGTTTTGATGTGGCAACAAGTCTAAAAACTTACCAACACTACCACAATGAGAACATTATAACAGAACCTAAGTCTAAAATAATATAGGAGTATTTTGTGTTACTAGAGTTACTTACTGGAGAACTAAAAAGGGTCTTCATTACTAAGTCGATAGTTGCTAAGTGGATACACCAAATTTATATGTAACTAGGACGTCATAGACTTAGAATCTGTGAAATTTTTGCTTTACCCCTATTACTTGTGAATTTGGAGTTAAGGTTACTTATTCGAAGGCCTATCATGTTTTGATTACATATAACTGGTATGCACTTTACAAATAGTGATGTAACTAATGAAGATTATCTAATAAGTATCTAGATAGTTCGTCTAATAATTATTTTCTTACCCTAATTCTCGCGTAGATAACATGGCTGGACTCCATCCCCACGGCAACCCGTACCTTCCGAACGAAGGCAATGCTGGATGGTTTAGAGAAGAACTCGAGAATGATCCTCCAATCCCTTTAAATGATCACCATGCTGAAGACCTTTTGGATGATGATAACTCCAAACCCGAGGTTGATAACCTACCCCCGGTAGCTCCCTTTCCAAATCCTAATCCTCGTCCGGCTTTTCATGGCCCAATGCCTCCTTGGGTAGAATGCTTGGAAACATGGAGCGAAGAGCAAGATCAACCTATTCCGTTTAATGGAGACCGAAGCTTCTACAACGTAAACAAAGGGAGCTCAGCAGACAGAGTTCTACCATTCCTGATCTGGAGAGTTGTCCAAAATGAAATTCAGGGCAGGACGACTCTCCATCGTATCGAAGAGGTTAATGCCAATGCAAGAATGCACACCATCTGCACCAATTACCTTGAACACGCACATGAGAGATCTCAGAGGAACCATGAGACCCTGCTGCAAGAACTAGCTGAAACTCGAGCCGAAATCATAAAGCTTCGAGTATGCCAGAGAGTGTATGAAAGATACCTGCTTGATATGGAACGCCAACTAGCTGAACTAAGGGTTCACCATAGGGGTGACCGTTGCAAGTAGGAGATGCTTTACTTTCCTTCTTTGTTTTAAAGAACCGTGTTCCTATCTATGTGATGTGTAGCACTTTTATATGTGACTACCTTGTACTGTAAGTACTTTTAGTTAGGTATTTATGCTATCAAAGACTTTTCTACTCCGTATATGATGTAAGACCTACTACAAGGTCAATGTTCCCGAACTTATTACATCTTAAACATCGATGATATTGACAGTCGACTAACTTCTGTGTTGCTCTTTGTTCAAATACTTTCATCATACTATCGTTGGAGTCTATCTGAAACCCACTCTAGTCAAGTTATTCGACTAGGGTAATTTAACTCCGGAATCATTTTCAAGCCTCTTGCAAAGGTTGGATCATATTATCCACCAACCAATAATACCTTGGCTTGAACGAAAAACATCTTGAGACCATTGTACGAACTTACTTCTACTCTTTACTAGGACTGCATCATAGGGATGTAGGTCGAACCCACGAGAACACATTCCTACTCTTTACATGAACAACCGACATACATATAGGTTCAACCGTAATAGCTCATGAACTCCTTTTCTTTTGTGTTACAGAATCATGTCATCATCTAGAAATAGCCCACCGAGCAACGAAACCCCTATCCTTCATATCAACGCCGCTACGTTACAAGCCGCGGTAACAGCTACCATGAAAGCTTTCCTTGCACACCTCAACTCTGAAAACGCAAACGAGACTGGCAAAGGAGTTGACAATTCTGATTGTTGTATCGATCAGGGAAGCCAACAAATGACAACAGTCACGGACTTGCAAAGCCGTAAAACTAAGAGGAACAAACAAAAGCGTCAAACCCAATAAGAGCACAAGAGATCCCAAAGACTGGCCATGCAACAACAACAAGTGGCAACCCCTGCCATTTCAGCACCGATCAGACCATACGAGGGAAAACTTCCAAAGTGTAACAGGTGTAGCTTTCATCATAACGGGGCTTGTCATGAAATGCAATGCTGCAATTGCCACAAAGTAGGGCACCATGCCCGTAGCTGTGGAGCACCAGCACGACCCATTTCTAAAGTCCCTGACATCGGGATCAGCCCTACACACGATGGTGGTGGTAAAACCGGACCCCATAAAAGGAAATTTTCAAAGTGGATGAACAAAGAAAACACCTGTGTCCACATAACTCAGACTCGACACCTCAATTCTGATGGGTTTTAGCCATAAGATCTTTCCTATGTGCGCATGCAAAACCCTAATGCTTGGATCTAGGCTTTCTAATTAAACATGCTTTGAATCCAAGACTTCTAATGACTATTTAGGTGTAATAACAATATTGAAACAGATCTAGAATCATACCTTTGAATTCCTTGTTGATCTTGTTATCTTAGAGCTTCTAGAGTCACAATTATCACTCCTCTAATGGCTTACAAACACCAACTAGCAAGGAGGATGATTTGGGAGAGAGGAGAGGGGAGGAAATCGGCCAGGGTTCTCTTACTTTTGATGAAGTACCGATTTCCCTTTGCCATAGGGTCTATTTATACTTGTAGACTCCTTAAGGGTTACAACCTAAACCCTAATTGGATAATCTTCTCTTAAGGCTATCCAAATCCATTCCTTAGATGACTCTTGGACGATTTAACCTATCCTTTAGCTTCTAGAATCCGTCTAATCCATATCTATATGGATTTACAGTCTAAAGTTTAACTATCAAACAATTGACAGTTTATACCCTCTTATTTAATTAATCTCTTTAAGTCATCAAATTAATTCCAATTAATTCTATGACTTATATTAATCAAATAACAATATATTATTCTTTATATTATTCTCATAATATACTAATAATATTTACTCTCTCTTAATAAATCATCCTATCAAGTTGCTATGGTGAAGGCAACCCAAAAGGACCATGCACAACCGGGTCAATTACTTACCTAATATAGTTGCAGCCTTAGACACTATTCCAACAGTCTCTTACTTGGATAAGTCTAGTAACTATATGCACAAGTACAATTCGGTTTGCAATCGTAGCTCTCAAAGACGCTGTCAAACTTTGATCTAATCAATCTTGTCCTTTAGATAAGGGATCATACAGTCCTCTGTTAGATATCATGCTGACAATCCTATGGAATGGTTAGTCAAGCATTTAGGTTTCTCGATCTCTGATTTATTCGACATAGAACTTAATCGAACACATCAATTCAGTTCTGACCGGGCCCGGCACATAAGTCAAATTAAATCATCGAGCGGCTGAGATATCACTTTTACCTTCTTAGATAAAAGTTACAGATAAACTTCGACTTATATGCATTTACTTATTTAATAATCAACTATACACAACAATGCGTTTTATAACATTGAGTTACCAATGCGTTTTCGCATTATCAATGTTCAATCAATTAGCAAATAACAAACCATATATCTAGGTTTTAAGACTATATGATATTATCGTCTCGCGATCACCCTTTTATATCATATTCCATAAGGTGATTCCAGCAAGCGCGGGTTTGTTCCAATGCTCAAAACCAGTTCATAAGCACTCATGAATGTCGCAGCAACCCTTTGCTACGTCTAATACCATTTAGACAATCTACGCACCACTTCATGACAATCTTCATTCATATCTACTTCCAACATATGAACGATTGTGGTCAATTTGAACAATTCGATTATTCCTAATAAACTCAATTATTCAGGAAGTCAAAACATGCAAAGTGAAACAATAGTTAAACAAATAACATAAGACAGTAACTTTACTTATAAATAATACTCCTTTATTTAATCATCAAATGTCAATTACATTTATCTATTATAAGTTTCTAAAACTATCTAATCTAAACTAATATCATCCTTCAGCCCAATACTCCTAGCATGTTGCAAGTGCTTAACCCTACTCAGTCCCTTCGTAAGCGGATCTGCTGGGTTATCTTCTGATGATATCCTCTTCACTACGAGTTGTCCTTCTTCTACACGATGTCTAATGAAGTGAGATTTTCTATCGATATGTCGTGATCTACCATGATCCCTCGGTTCCTTGGTCAAGGCAACCGCTCCTTCGTTATCACAAAAAATCTCCATGGGCTCCTTTATGGCAGGTACAACTCCAAGATCACCGATGAAGTTCTTCAGCCATATTGCCTCCTTCAACGCTTCGCTTGCTGCAATGTACTCTGATTCGCACGTTGAATCAGCTACGGTTTCCTGCTTGGAACTTTTCCATGTCACTGCTCCTCCATTCAGGGTAAAGACCCAGCCCGACTGCGAACGGTAGTTGTCCCTGTCGGTTTGAAAGCTGGCGTCACTATACCCTCGCACCTTCAATTCATCACTCCCTCCGAGGACTAAGAACCATTCCTTTGTCGTCCGAAGGTACTTAAGGATATTCTTCACCGCAATCCAATGTGCTCTGCCAGGATTCCCTTGATATCTGCTAACCATGCTCAAAGCAAAGGCTACATCAGGGCGAGTACAATTCATAGCGTACATGATTAAGCCAACTGCGGAAGCGTATGGAACTCGGCTCATTTCTGCTATCTCAGCTTCGGTACTCGGACTTTGAGTCTTACTCAACTTGGCATTACTTTGTATCGGTAATTCTCCCTTCTTTGAGTTCT
Source organism: Lactuca serriola (assembly GCF_051521515.1). Lineage (NCBI taxonomy): Eukaryota > Viridiplantae > Streptophyta > Magnoliopsida > Asterales > Asteraceae > Lactuca > Lactuca serriola. The sequence continues at coordinate 201,302,886 of NC_136415.1, read as the reverse complement.
CCATACTAAAACGTTTTAGTACCTTCTCCAAGTAAGTGTTCTGACTAAGTCCAATTAGTCTCTTACTTCTTTCTCTTACTATCCTTATTCCCAAAATGTAAAAAGCCTCTCCAAGGTCCTTCATAGCGAAGCACTTCCCGAGCCAGGACTTAACCTCCTGCAGAGTCGGGATGTCGTTTCCTATGAGTAATATGTCATCGACATATAGAATGAGGAAGCTTACTATACTCTTACTAGCTTTGACATATACACAAGACTCATCTTCGCTTCGTACAAATCCAAACTCTTTGACTTTCTCATCGAAGCAAAGATTCCATCTGCGAGACGCTTGCTTAAGTCCATAAATGGACTTCTCAAGCTTACACACTCTATTCGGATGCTTCGGATCCACAAATCCCTCTGGCTGAGCCATGTAAACATCCTTAGCCAACTTTCCGTTAAGGAAATCGGTTTTGACATCCATTTTCCAAATCTCATAATCATGAAATGCGGCAATCGCTAGCATCACTCTAATAGATTTTATCTTCACAATTGGTGAGAAGGTCTCATCATAGTCAACTCCGGGAGTTTGAGTAAAGCCCTTCACAACCAATCGCGCTTTATATGTGTTTACGTTTCCATCCACGTCGGTCTTCTTCTTGAAGATCCATTTGCACCCAACGGTCTTACGTCCGGGTACATAATCAACCAAATTCCAAACTTGGTTATCATACATCGATTGGATCTCGCTATCAATTGCCTCTTTCCATTTCGCAGACTCCGGGCCTGCCATGGCTTCCTTATAGCTATTAGGTTCATCAAGATTTATTAGTGTACCATCACTAATATACGTGTCCCCTTCGGTGGTATTATGAAAACCATAAAACTGGGGTAGAACTCTAACTCTATCGGAACGTCTAAGAGGTAAGGATTCGTCAATCGGTTCAACCGGAGTTTCCTCCTCGGGTTAAGTGTCAGCGGTAGAGGTTCCTTCATCTATTGACTCTTGAATCTCTTCAAGCTCGATTTGCCTCCCACTGTCTCCTTGGCCTATGAGTTCTCGCTCTCGGAAAACTCCTCTCCTCGCAACGAAGACAACATTGTCCTTCGGTCTATAGAAGAGATATCCAAAGGATGTCTGCGGGTAGCCGATGAAAATACATCGCTCACTTCGAGGTTCGAGCTTGTCGTGAGTATCTCGTCTTACGAAAGCCTCGCAACCCCAAACCTTGGTATGTGCCAACGAGGGAACTTTCCCTATCCACATCTCGTGAGGTGTTTTGGAAACTTTCTTAGTAGGGACTCGGTTAAGGATATGGGCGGCAGTCTCTAAGGCATACCCCCAAAAAGAGATAGGTAGTGAAGCACGACTCATCATAGAGCGAACCATATCCAATAAGGTTCGATTACGCCTTTCTGCCACACCATTCAACTGCGGTGTCCTAGGATGCGTCAATTGCGAAACTATTCCACACTCCTTGAGATAATCGTGGAATTCAAGACTTAGGTACTCTCCTCCTCGATCGGATCGAAGCATCTTGATTTTCCTGCCCATTTGATTCTCCACTTCATTCTTGAGCTCTTTGAACTTTTCAAAGGTTTCTGACTTTTGATTGATTAAATAGATATACCCATATCTACTATAATCATCGGTAAAAGTCACGTAGAAGAGGTTCCCATCCTTCGTGGTTGATCTAAACGGTCCACATACATTAGTATGTATTAAGTCCAATAGACCCTCACCCCTTTCACACGTACTTGTGAAGGGTGATTTAGTCATCTTTCCAAGTAAACAAGACTCGCACGTGTCATCTTCCCTAAGGTCGAATGACTCCAACACTCCATCCTTTTGGAGTTGGGCTATGCGTTTCTTGTTGACATGTCCAAGACGACAATGCCACAAGGATGCTTTATCCATACTAGTGGAAGAATCTATATTCAAAACATCATTTCCTAAGTTATCAACAATCATAACAGTTTCATAAATTTCATTACATGGTATAGCTTCAAAGTAAAAGACACCATTTAGATAAGCCAAAATAGAACCATTCTCATTAAAAGAAAATCTAAAACCTTGTCTATATAAACCATGAAATGAAATGATGTTTCTAGCCATTTCTGGCGAATAGCAACAATTGTTCAAATCTAAACATAAATTATTCCTAAGCACTAAAGAATACACTACAATCTTGGTCACAGGCGACGATCGTCTATTCCCCATGATTAGATTGATTCTTCCTTGCTCCAGATCCCTACTTCTTCTTAGTCCCTGCACATTAAAACAAATGTGATAACCACAACCGGTATCAAGAACCCAAGAAATAGCATGATTAGAATCGTTAGATTTGATTGTATATATACCTGCGAAAGATGGCTTGATCTTTCCTTCCTTGATGGCTTGCAGGTATTCCGGGCAGCTTCTCTTCCAATGTCCTATCTTGTGGCAGTGGTGGCACTCTGCCTCCTTCGGGTTAGGGCAGGGCTTAGCGGGATCAACTTTGGTCCCACTAGAAGAGGCACCATCTCGGGCTTTAACCTTGCGATAGTTCTTAGACGAGGCCTTCTTCTTCTTTCCCTTTCCTTGACCAATAGCCAAGACAGGAGCAGCGGGTGCATTGGGAGTTGGTGCAACAGACTTGTCTTTGAAGTTGCTCTCAGCGACCCTCAAGAGACCTTGGAATTTGCTTAGGGTCATCCTAAATTGATTGTACATCGGAGGCAAAGAGTGAAGCACCATGTCGATCGCCAAGTCTTCCCCAAAGTCAACATTTAACTTGCGAAGGCGGTCGACATACCTTTGCATCTTTTGCAGGACGGTAAGAGATTCTCCATGACCCATCTTAGCGGAAATCATGTTAGTGAAAATCTCATAACGCTCTTGTCTCGCGTTTTGGTGGTATCTCTCCAATAAGTCTTGATGCATCTCGTACGGGTACATGTCCTCGTAGGACTTTTGGAATTCAGAGTTCATGGTGGCTATCATGATGCAATGTACCTTCGTTGCATCTCGCTCGTGAGTTTTAAAAGCGGTAATTTCAGCCGGAGTAGCGATTTCAGGGTTGATCTTCTCGAGCTTCTCATCGAGGACATACTCCTTATCCTCATAGCGAGCAATGGTGCGAATATATCTTATCCATTCGCTAAAGTTCGTTCCATCGAAGGTGACCTTTTGGCAAAGGCTCATCAACGTGAAAGAACTAGCAGCAGCGTTGTTTGCGTTCGATATCTACAAATAGAAAAGGACAAAGATAGATTAGAATATGAATCCCTAATTATCACCCAATAAGAAAAATTAGGGCTAGGATCCAACAACAACATTTACACATTAGAAAAGGGATGTCGTAATCTAACATGCAAATAAATTGAAGGTAAGTGAATGACGATTCACTAATTCTCCACCATAAAACCTAACTATTATACCTAAATGTATTGAGAATTCCTAGGTTCGGATGAGATTCATTGAAACTATTCAATGGCATGTTTAAATCTTGATATGCCCCTCTTGTTTGTGACTGGGATACCGAGGATCACAAAGCGGGTGTGAATTACCATGCAAATTCACATGGTGCCTTCATTGTAACGATCACCTATTCGATGTGTCGGTAAACCACACATGCTCCATCGAACTATGATAAACAATGAATCACCCTTTGCCACCTATGCTTAGAACCAATTAGTGTGCCGGTAAACCACACACACTCCACTAACTTCTTAGCAAAGGTACAAAGTGTAATTTCATGGGATTGCATCAATTCACTTTTCCTAAAGTAACTAAGATTGCGAAATTTTAAAATATGTGTAGTTACTTTGTATTTCCTATTATACTTTTAATGAGGGGATGAGGTTTCCCTATCCTACCTGTTCGGCTAACGACCCTCCACTGATCAAGCAAGCGGTGGGTGTGAGTGTACACCCATTAAGCGCCATTTTATAGGCCGCAACCTTATACCCTGGCTTCGTGAATGAGGCCTACTAACGGTAAGACTAGCATTTTAGTTATACATATATATATATATATATATATATATATATATATATATTAATCTTGTAATATTATATTAGTATAGGGTTGTATTTTAAACATTTTAAAATCTAGGGTTTGAAATTTAAATTGTCTAAATTAAAACTTTTAATTACAAAATATAAATTTCTAAACTTGAGGACAAGTTTTAAACATTTAAAACATGGAGGATCAACTAACAAATAATTTCAATTAACAATTAATTTCCTAATTATCTATATTTGATTTATTCAAGATTTCTTTCAAGATAATTACCAAAATAATCAAAATAATTAATTATTTATCATATAAGGAAATTAAATATTTTATTAGTTGATAAATATCTTTAATTAGATCAAGATAATAGTCATATATATCAAAAAATCAGATTAGGGTTGATCTAATATGATTAAGGTAAGTTTCCATAAGATAATCATGAAGAAATCCTGAATCTGGCCATTCCTGACGCTTGGACTCGCCGAGTGCACCAAGGGACTCGCCGAGTCAGGCCAACTCGCCGAGTCAACTATGGAACTCGCCGAATCCATGACTCAGAAACACAAAAATCGAATTTTGCAGTTTAGTTTCAGACAATTAAGCAACAATTTAATGAAAACCAAGCTAGGCTCTGATACCACTGATGGGTTTTAGCCATAAGATCTTTCCTATGTGCGCATGCAAAACCCTAATGCTTGGATCTAGGCTTTCTAATTAAACATGCTTTGAATCCAAGACTTCTAATGACTATTTAGGTGTAATAACAATATTGAAACAGATCTACAATCATACCTTTGAATTCCTTGTTGATCTTGTTGTCTTGGAGCTTCTAGATTCACAATTGTCACTCCTCTAATGGCTTACAAACACCAACTAGCAAGGAGGATGATTTGGGAGAGAGGAGAGGGGAGGAAATCGGCCAGGGTTCTCTTACTTTTGATGAAGTACCGATTTCCCTTTGCCATAGGGTCTATTTATACTTGTAGACTCCTTAAGGGTTACAACCTAAACCCTAATTGGATAATCTTCTCTTAATCTATCCAAATCCATTCCTTAGATAACTCTTGGACGATTTGAGCTATCCTTTAGCTTCTAGAATCCATCCAATCCATATCTATATGGATTTACAGTCTAAAGTTTAACTATCAAACAATTGACAGTTTATACCCTCTTATTTAATTAATCTCTTTAAGTCACCAAATTAATTCCAATTAATTCTACGACTTATATTAATCAAATAACAATATATTATTCTTTATATTATTCTCATAATATACTAATAATATTTACTCTCTCTTAATAAATCATCCTATCAAGTTGCTATGGTGAAGGCAACCCAAAAGGACCATGCACAACCGGGTCAATTACTTACCTAATATAGTTGCAGCCTTAGACACTATTCCAACAACTTCCACCACCAATGCTAGTACAAGCCAGATATGTCACCAATGCGGCGAGATTGGACACCTCAAAAAGGATTGTCCAATAACAAAGAACATCGGCGCAAACGGGAAGATACTAAGGATCACTGCTGCAGGAGAAACTACCCCGGACCCACGTTAAAGTATTTAAGGCGTTCATTGTAACAGATTCATAAACTGTTTAAAACTAGTGCAACTCGAGTCTTATCTTTTGCGAGATCCTGTCAGTAAAGGGATCCTCGTGCTACGTATACTTGCCTTTTGTAGTATACCTTGTTCGCAGCGATAGTCTTGTAGTAAATCTAAAGTACTGTAACTCTATTAAAATTTGCACTGTTGTGTTTTGTCTGTAACACCTTATTGTTCAAATCTAATTTCTTTACTTCCAAGTGAGTCCAATATTATCTTTCAACTTGATTCTATTCAATCCTCACAATACCAGTTTCGAGCGTAAACCTCTTTCTCCAAAAACATCTTTCTAGCGAAGCCATCATTCTAGGACACCGAAGTACTCATGCATAGAGTACCTCATGTTTCTTATCCTTTCTGAAGAAACGTCAGCAAAACCTCCCCGAAGTACCACTCGTACAGTACGTCAAGTTCAAACAAAGGACCTTTACGGTTGATCCATCGCTAAAGAATGTATACAAAGGGGTGGTATATAATCAAGGTTCTACAGGTTTAGAATTGATGATTTCACTTTAACTTCTTTTCCTTGTTGGGATGTGAGCTTAAAGAAGAATCATTTATTCGACTACCTTTTCAATCTTAATTATATATGACTCATATACACAAGACTATGATTGACGAACCTTGTATGACTTCTAATATGAACTTCAGGACGGAGACTATCCAAGATTACGAGTAATCGCATCTTTGTGCAAACAAACTTAGAACCCAATACGACTCTTGTAACCAGATCGCTCTATGGTATAACGCCCATGGAGATACAAGAACCATCCGGACAACTTAACGAACTACTCAGCAATGGAATGAAAAGACCAAGCTTCTCACCCTGGAGAACTCCTGTCTTGTTCTTCAAGAAGAAAGACAAATTGTTTCGTAGGCCCATCGACTTTAGAGACCTCGACAAGATTTCCATTAGAAATCATTACCCTTTGCCTTGCATAGAGGAATTGGTTGACCAACTGCAACGAACTATTTACCTTTCCAAAATGGATCTAAGATCCGAATATTACCAGATACAAGTGTTAGTGAAGGATGTCCCGAGGACAATCTCCCAAACTCGATATGGACACTACGAGTCCGTAGTGATACCCCTCGGATAGGACCAATATGCCCGTAGTATTCATGAACTTAATGAATAGGGTACGCCATTCTTACTTGGATTAGTTCGTCATTGTCCTTGTAAATGACTTACTTATTTACTCTCATAGTAAGAAGGAAATCATAAAGAGCATCTACAACAAACCATGGAAACATTACGATCAGAGAAGCTTTACGTGAAGTTCTCTAAATACGAGTTTTGGAATTGAAGAGTTGAATTCCTAAGACACACTATCATTGATGTAGGAATTCTTGAGGACCCTTCCAAAAATCAAAACTGTTGAGAATTTGTCAGCATCGAAGACGCCTACGGGAATTCACCAAATTCTAGGTCTCGCTGACCTACTGTCGTAAGTTCATTCAGAACTCCTCGTGAATTATGGAACCTCTTACGACTTTGACTCAGTAGGGAGTGGCCCCGGACTAGCAAAAGAAGCAAGAGGATGAAACCTTTGGAATTCCAAGTGAGAGACCAAATTCTTTTGGAAGTCTCACCCTAGGAAGGCTTGATACGCTTCGGAAAGCGTAGAAAGGTAAAATCCAAGATAGTTTGGACCTCCGAGATTCTTGCCAGAATCGGCCCCGTAACTCACAAACCCAACCTACACCATGAACTCAGTAACGTACATTTTACCCTTCACGTCTCGAACTTGAAAAAGTACCTTTCTGTCAGGACTCTTGTAATCCCACTCGACAAGATCTTGATCAACAAGAACCTCATCTTCGTGAAAGAACCGTAGTCACCTGTTGAGAGAAAAACTTGGAGACACACTTGAACAAACGTTAGAACAAGTATATTACGGAATAGTTAATCTCATAGGATCTAAAAGCTCAACAATAATATAGTTAGATAGTTAGATAGTTAGTTGCGGAAAGTAAAGAAATATAAATGACAGCAATTGTTATGTCAAGAATACACTTAAACTGATTCATAACAAGGAATGCATTCACTCCGAGTTAATAAGGAAGATCAAGTTAAGTGATGAAGTCTAGAAGACTTGCTCCAAAGAGAGTTATGTTTCAGTAGCAATTTAGAGTGTGAAGAGTAGTAAGATAGAGAAATGAAGAAGATAACTTGGAGAAATATATTCAGAATAATTCACAAGTCATCGAGTGATAAGAGAGATGGTTGAGGAAGAAATCTTGTGTATTAAGAAGTTAAGAGTTATATAGAATACATCAGAAAGAGTCTCTATTTATAGAGTCTCAAAAATAAACAACTACTCTATAAGCTGTCGTGCAAGGCATGCTGGATAATAGAGTACATTACATAAAGATAAGAAAAAAACATAACAAAGGACTGCGGATGCTGAAAAAGAATTGACTCCGGGTGCTGAGATGATCGTTGCGGTAGATAGGTGGTTGCGGTATCTTAGTTCAAGAGGGTCACTTTTATGTTTCAACAATTTCCCCCTAAGTGACCTCTTTAACTCCGGTTCAGGTATCAAGTTTGAGGAACTTGATCAAAATCCACCAGAATTTTCTGACATTTTCAAGCCAAGTGATTCTTCTAGAAATTTCAAACTTGACTTCAGCAGTAGTGTGCTTCGATCTTTCTACTGCAGTCTTGCAGATGTCAAGTTGTTTCTTGGGCAGGCGGTGCATAGCATTCATCGGAATGAAGTATTTTATGTTGTCAGCCTTTCGTTTGAAAATGATCCCAAGTTTAGGAAAGTTTGTTGCACCTAATGATCTTTCTTCAAAGCCTTCGGTAGGCATTGGCACAGGTTCAAGTGGGGGGGAGATCAAACTTCCTGATGATGGTGGGGTGGATATCTGCATCGATCTTGGCGAAGTCACAAACTGTATCACTTAGAAAGGATTTGGCTTTGTCGAGCGCCATTTGCATCTTTGGATGCTTTTCTGCATTGTTTTGGAATACTCTGGCAATGAGGAATATTTCTTCCGGATTCATGCTTGGAAAATCTGCCTGTGTGCGTATGTAGTCATGCTCTCTTCTAGTAAGAGTGTACTGAACAAAGTCAGCCTTCATGAACTTCCGCATCATGTAATTTTTAACTGCGGATTGTCTATCGTTAGACCATATGTTTTCCACAGAGGAGCCATGCTTCGCATAAAAGAGATTGAATCTTTCAAATTCCATAGGCAGTCATTTGTGATCAGGGAGACTGTAGTCAAAGAACTCAAAAACTGCAAAATACTTAGCATTGGGAGAGATTGGAATATCCCAATAACCATCGGAGGGAGGTTCAGTATACGTGAGATGTGGAGTGTAGTCTTCATCCAGTAGCCTGCGGAGCGGATTGACCCATGAGTTAATCAGTGACTCATCTATCATTGTATCAAATCCGCATTCTCTCCATATGAGTTCAGCAAGCTTGGCCGCTTTCCAATCATGTTTCCTTTGGGCTGTGGCAGGAGAGTCTGTGGAACTTGCTGATGACATATTTTCCTCAAGATTTTTGAGGTGAGGAGGAGTCTCAGGCCTATTGAGGGTGTTGTTTATAGGTGAAGAGTGAGGAGATGGAATATTATGGGATGGTGGAGGTGAGGGCTGCGGTGTGGGCATTTTCTTTGTGGTGATGGGAGGACTCTGATGGATGGAGGTATCCGAGTGGTGGACTTCTTCATCAGTTCCCTCTCTTGAGGGATGCAACAGAGGTGCTTCCTCAAGCCATTGTTTAAGGCCATCCACTTTGGCACAGACTTCTATAAAGTGAGCTTTCATGGTCTCAGCCAATTGTGAGTTGTTTGGGGTGGAGGAGTTGAAGAGCCGCTTGTTTATATCTTTGGTAAACTGGAGGATCTCATGGCCATGGAAGTTATAAGTGAGGGATTTATGCATTTTGTTGATTGTAGCATGAAGAACAGAGATAGTGGACTCATAGGTAGTATGAGTCTCATCTATCACTTTCTGAGATAGTGAAGCTTGATCCGTAATGGCTGCTTGAAGATCTTGTTTGATTGCGGTCACCTCAGTAATGAGGCTTTCCGTTGCAGCCATAAATTCTTGATGATCGGCCCTGCGGTTGTTGTCAGGGGATCGGATCCCCATTTCGACTTTGAGAGACATGCGCTTAGCAGTCATACGCTCTCTCGTCTCAAGTCTTTCAACTCGTTCAATTAAGGACTGCGGTCCTGGAATATCTTCAGATGGAGGTTGGGTAGGATTAACCGCAGCCAAAATTTGATCAACTTTGGCTTGGAGATTGAGGAATTCCTTCCTGGTGACAGCATCCTTCTTCTTCTTCTTTTTCTTTTCCTTGGGCTTAGAAGTGGAATGTTGAGAACCACTGGACTCTTCTTCTTATTCGAACATCATAAGTTCGTCATCTGAAGGATTTGGTTTGTTGACCTCTTGGATGTCTTCATCATCAAAACCGAAGGTAGGGGCTGAGCTGAGTTCAATTGCCGGCTCTTCGTCTTGAGATGGGTTGACTGCGGGAGATGGAACAGGAGTTGGAGTAAGAGGAACCTTCGAGGTAGCTACGGCTGCGGCTGAAGCTTGAGCTTTCAACATAGTGTCTACCATTTGATCCATCTAGGTTTAAACCTTTTGGATTGTGGCAGCAGTATGGGCATTGTTGATGGCATTTGCCCAGTACTTGGCCACAGACAGTATTTCATGTTCCTTCTGTTGTTGTTTGACCTGTTGCTCCTTGCGGGCTTGGAATGCTCTTTTAAAAGTAGCATATTTCTTGATTTTGGCATCAGTAGTTGGCTGATACCGACTCCAAGAGTCACTTGAATCATCGCCGTCAATTCGTTGTGTTCGCACCAAGGTGTCCCTTGGGTCCATAAATCCTTGCACATGAGTGCTCACCGTGCCCAAACCACTTGGAAAAAATGGAAGTAGAGTAGGATTTCCTGGGCTTCCTTGGTCTCCTTGACCTGTGGTCAAGTCTGGCCTCGGCCCAGTTCTGGCATGGGTGAAAGAGATGCTCTGCGGATGGAGTGGCGTTTGAAGTGTTTGGGATACATGCAAAAGGATGGAGTATAACTCCTCAGAAGAAAAAGTGTGTAGTTGGGAAGCCCTGGAGACCTTAGGGAGATGTCCAGATTTATCTACTTGAGATATAACTGGGGGGCTGTCTCCACGTTCGGATAATGAAGAGGATGAAACAATCTCACATGATGAGGTTAAGTGATATTCGAGTGTGGTATTGAATGGATGTGCGGCCATCCCAAGTACTACCGGAGCCTGTTGAGAGGCTATAGTATCAGTCCGGTCACGCATTTGGCCAGAGGTTTCGGTTGTTTTTCTTTTCTTGAGGATAGATATTGGTTTTCTATCTTCCTCAGAGTCACTGCTCGATATAGTGGTGGGTTTGGTTTTGCGTTTCTTTGAGGGTGCGGTTTGTTTTGGGGCATTCTTCTTAGGTGTACTGGTTTTCTTTTTAGATGCCACCATTTTTCTCCGTTGAGAAGGGTTAGATAGTGTAGTAGCAGAGGGGGTTGCGGTACCCTCAGGAAGAATGGTTGTAGAAGGAAGAGGTGGGGTAGAAGGTTATAGGATAATACCCTCCGTGGCCTCTATATGATCTGAGACATCAGTAGTCTCAAGACCAAGCAAAGTAAGAATGTGAATGGGCAGCCTGCAGATAGGTCCAAATAAAGTTTGATCAGAAGAGGGATTGTACCTTTTGAGATCCTTAGTGACAAAGAAGTTAATGTCACTGCCCATGTTGATACCAGCATCCGCATGTAGATCAGATATGCATAAAGACCAGAATCGAGCAAAGGTGAGCTCGGTTGGGTTCTCCCTTGGGTGCTCTTTGGGGATATATTGGAGGAAATCATCCCAAAGAATCTGGCCATAATTGACATCGTGGCCCGTGTAGATGCTCCACACTAGTTCAAGGAGCTTCAAACCCATGTTGTTGATGTCTCCGGTCCTGTCAGACAGACAGCGGATGACGAAATGGTATACGAACTGCAAAATTGCAGGCAGTTGGTTCTTCTTAAACTCACCAATCCCTCGGATCGGTTTCTAATAACCCATTTGGTAGAGTACGGTGGTGATGTCAGATAAGGATGGTGTGAAGATCTTGATGGAGGGATGAATCAGAAGATTTATGGCAGACAAGAACTTCTCTTTAGTCAAGATGACCAAAGAATCATCGATAAGGTTGAGATGCACTTTTTGTGGGTTCTCCAATGGTCTGTATGCAGAAAAGGCACACTTGAAGAGTGTAGAAATAGGAACAACGTCATTGAATGCGTCAAATGGGCCAAACAAAATATGATTCTTGAGATACTTGATCATAAGCTTTGTTGGGGCATTGTACGACAAATGATCTTCAAAAACTACTCTGAAGTTGCTTGAAGCTATCGTTGGAGATGTGGAACCAGTTGGATTCATGGAGCCTGAAGCCTTGGGTTGCTTCTTTGATGCACCTGATTTCGCCATTGAGAGATGAGAAATTGGAGTTCTTGAGAGTTTATGGGAGTTTTGGAGAGTTGAGAGAGAACAATCGATTAAACAGAGAGCGTAAACGATTTTAGGGAAGAAGATGAGTTTATAAAGGAGGTAAAAAGGATTTTAACCCTAGGTAAAAGATAGAAGAGGGTAAGAAGTCGAATGGGGTTTTGGGGGGGAATCAATGATTCTGGGATTAAACCTCAGCCACACGAAGATGAAATGGGTTTTGGAAAGATTTTGAGAGAACTCTAAAAGGGTTTGCATTTAATGGAGGATTAGACGCATGGAAATACGTCAGGTAAACGTGGGGTGATGAGAGAGAAAGTTGTAACTGATGGGACGTGGTTGGGAGAGGAAAGGACAAGTTGAGGATGGATTTATTTGGGAATTGTTCTTTTTGTCATCATCCCTAAAATAGGTCTGATATGGGGTTTATTCAGAAATGGAATGTGACAGGTTCTAAAGGGAATGTTTGTATTTTATTTAATGAAGGATCATTAAATAGCACACAAAGATTCGAGAGTTAATGAATCTGTTGGAATTTATTTAAGATGATTGTGGATGGAATCATTATTGTGGTTGAGAAACTTCATCGCGGATGAACAAAGAAAGATTTCAGAGAGAATCTGTGAGAAAAACACTTGTACAAAAGTTAGAAATAAAAGATCATTAAAACCCATCAGAGGTACGTATGACATATGGTTGCGGTACCTAGATTGTGGTACCAAAACCATCTATCATATGTAATTCTTAGTTAGAACCGCAATGGAGACCAATGATGGTCTGCGGTAGCTAACACTTTAGAAAGAATTGCGGATCTGGATTCATCATTCCCAACATTTGTAAGAATGCATTGAGTTTTGTAGAGTCAAGTGCTTCTGTAAAAACCTCAGCAATCTCTTCATGAGTAGGAACAAAGATGAGTTCAATATTACCTTTCAGAATATGATCTTTGATGAAATGATACCGTAACTCAATATGTTTTGTCTTGGAGTGCTGAATAGGATTATGAGAGATTGCTATAGCACTTTCAGAGTCACAGTAAACTGGTATCTGCAGCATTCTGTACCCGTAGTCTAGCAATTGTGTCTTCATCCAAAGAACTTGGGAACAGCAGCTGGCTGCGGCCACATACTCGGCTTCTGCAGTAGATAGGGATACACACGTTTGTTTTCTTGAAGACCAGCTTACAAGTCTTCCTCTTAGGAATTGGCATCCACCTGATGTACTTTTTCTATCGAGCTTGCAACCTGCATGATTCGCATCGGTGAAGGCTTGAAGACTGAAGTCGTTGCCTGCGGGATACCATAAACCCATTGATTTGCTTCCTTTAAGATACCAAAGAATTTGTTTGGTTGCGGTCATGTGAGACACTTTTGGATTAGCCTGGTATCTTGCACATACACTAGTTGCGAAGACAATGTCAGGTCTGCTTGCAGTAAGGTACATCAGTGAACCAATGATACCTCTATAAGTCTTGTGATCCACAGATTCTCCGGAGGGATCAGCAGAGATCTTATAACCGAAGGCCATAGGGACCTTAGCAGAAGAGCAGTTGTCCATTGAATATTTCTTTAGAAGTTCAATGGTGTATTTTTCTTGATGAATGAAAATTCCTTTCTGAATTTGTTTAACTGGAAGACCTAGAAAGAAATTAATCTCTCTATTCATGCTCATTTTGGATTTGTTGGTCATGAGCTTAGCAAATTCATCTACCATGCCTTGATCAGTCGACCTAAAAATGATATCATCCACATATATTTGTACCATCATAAGGTGGTCACCATTTGCTTTTCTGAATAATGTGGGATCAATCACTCCTCTTTTGTACCCGAATGAGAAAAGGAATTCAGAGAGTGTCTCATACCAAGCTCTTGGGGCTTGTTTCAGGCCATAGACAGCTTTTTCAAGCTTGTAGCAGTGGTCTGGAAATTCAATATTTTCAAATCCTGGAGGTTGCTGAAGATAAACCTCTTCTTTTAGTTCCCCATTGAGAAAAGCACTCTTAATGTCCATTTGGTGTACCTTGACATTTTTGTGGGCTGCGTATGCTAGAAAGATCCGGATGGCTTCCATGCGTGCTACCGGAGCATACATTTCATCGTAGTCAATGCCTTTTAGTTGACTATAGCCCTTGGCAACAAGTCTTGCCTTGTTTCTAATGACTGAGCCAGATTCATCTAGCTTATTCTTGAAAACCCATCTTGTACCAACAATAGTATGACCTTGTGGAAGAGGAACAAGTTGCCATACTTTGTTTCTTTCAAATTCTTCTAATTCTTCTTGCATTGCGGCTATCCAGTCCGGTTCAAGCAATGCTTCTTTGATCGTTCTAGGTTCAATCGAAGACATAAATGTTGCATAGTGGCAGTGATCAGATAAGTCCTTGGAAGACCGAGTCTGGATACCTACGGATGGGTTGCCAATAATTTGACCTGGTGGGTGGTCTTTCATCCATACATGAAGACGTGGCATCAGATGATCAGCAGCTGCGGTCGAAGGGATATCTTGGATGTCAGAGGAATTTGTGGTTGGGAATGGCAGTTCCCCCTGGATTTGAGAACATCCTGCTGAATCATCTTGATCTATTGGAGCAGAATTTTCTTGAGTAATCGGCAGAGGTTGAGGTTCCCCCTGGATTGCAGATCAGAGTTCCTCTGGAACCTGAGCAGGTTCCCCCTGGAATGCAGATGGGAGAGTGAAAATTCTAGGATCGGCTCTAGTGTCAATATTCTCTATGAATTCATCATCTGAGTTTCAAAGGTTCGTTTGATGGTGAAGCATCACTTCTGGCAGGAATATAAGCAACATCAAGTACTGGAACCTCAACGGTTGTGACAAGATCCGGAGTAGAGCTTTCCCCCTCAACCAGAGAGGTGGAAGTATTGAGCGATACTACTTCAGATAGAGATGGTCCAGATACATCAGCATGTTGTTGTTGAGCTGCAGGTGACACCAGAACTTCGGATAGTTTCGCCGTTTCAATGGGATCAAAAATATCATCATAGTTGATTTCAACTAGATTCAGAGGTCCGGAAGCGGCTGGAATGTCACTTTCCATGATTGCAGTGGTTTCGGTGGACGGAGGTGCAATGCGGATGTGAGAATCATCAAATTTCACATCAAAGCTTTCAATGATCAACCTTGTTCTTCTGATGAGCACTCGATATGCAACCTTGTTAGTGGAATAACCAAGGAAGATACCTTCGTCAGACTTTTGTGCAAACTTGTTGAGTTGGTCTCTATTGTTGATCACGAAGCATCTACATCGAAAGATATGAAAGAAACGAACATTGGGTTTGCGATTGTTGCGACCTTCATATGGTGTTTTATTGAGACGCTTGCACACGATACTTCGGTTTTGAACAAAGCATGCGGTTGCTATTGCTTCAGCCCAGAAGTAGAGAGGAAGTTGGGCGAAGTTAAGCATGGATCTGGATGCTTCAACGAGTGTGCGGTTCCTTCTCTCTACTACACCATTTTGTTGTGGTGTATAAGTAGCTGAAAAGTTGTGAGAGATGCCTTTGGAAACCAGGAAACTGTTGAGAAGATAATTAGTGAACTCAGTTCCATTATCACTGCGGATGTGTCTGACTGGAAGCTTGATTTGAAGTTCGATTTCTTTGATGAAGTTAATGAAGATTTGCGGTGTCTTTGATTTGAGTCTGAGAAAGAAGACCCATGTGAAGCGTGTATAGTCATCAACAATAACCAGTATATAATTTTTGTGGTGAAGACTGGCTACGGTTGAGGGACCGCAGAGATCAATGTGTAATAGCTCCAGTGGTTCAGAGATAGAAGAATCCATTATCAGCGGATGACTTGCTTTTGATTGTTTACCGCATTCATACGCTGGACAAAGGGTATCATTGCTGAATTTGAGAATGGGGAGACCACGGACTAGTTCTCCAGTGACGAGGTTGTTAATGTACCGAAAGTTGAGATGAGCTAGCTTGCGATGCCATGGACAGCAGACTTCGGATACAGCTTTGGACAGAAAGCATAGTTGCGGTTTACCAATGATGAGAGAAACATCCAGAGGATACATCGTGCCTTCGGAGTGAGATTTGATTAAAGAAGTGCTTCGATCACACGTCAGTATGTAACAGAATTGATCATCAAATTCAACGAGATATCATGCTTTACATAGTTGGCCAACACTGATAAGATTGTGATTAAGGCTTTCTACATAAGCAACCTTCTGAATGGAAAAGTTCCCCGTAGTGAGAACACCGTAACCTCGGATGACACCGTTTGCATTGTTGCAAAACATGACATTTCCATTATTGCATATAGGCCTGAAATCCCGAAGGTACTCTAACCTTCCAGTCATGTGCAAGGAGCAGGCACTGTCAGTTAACCATTCTTCTTCTTGTTCCTCCTTGCACAAAGCCTGAGAATTACACGGTTAGTTTAGGCATCCAAACAAGTTTGAAGCCAGGGACAATTGATGTATTTTTAAATGATGCATAGTCCGAGGTTGCATGGACAGGTCTTTTGTCAACTTTTAGACCTAGTCCTAGGTGTTTGTTCAGATTTGGATTGTTGCGAGGTTTTTGAAAAGTACGAGGTTTCTGACTTTGATTTGACTTGACATGAGATAAAAACTTTTGAAAGTTGCACTGACATTTACAAAAAGAGAGTTTGTCATTGAATCTGACATTGTGCTTGGTCAGCGATTTATAGAGTGAATTGGACTTGGTATTGGTCCGAGGTGGGTAACTTCTGAAAGATTTGACATTTGATTTCTGAAAAGTTTGTTTTGAAGGAAGTTTTCGACTGTAAGATTTGATATGCATGTTGTTTGGTTTCTGAAAAGTTTGTTTTAAACGAGGTTTAGCACGTGTAAATCTTTGAGTCCCTTTAGATGGATTTGGTAAGATTCCATTCCACTTGTTTTGATGTGAATTTAAAAGTGTTAGAGTGGGTAAAATTCCTTTCCAATTAGGGTCTTTTGAGGAATAGACCTGAAAAACGTAGTTTCTTACTGGTTTGACACCTTTTTGGGTTATGTCAGAAGTAGCAGGAATGACTTTTGAAACTGAACTTCCCTTTTTGCTTGTTTTCATGAAAGAAGAGTTTTTTGAAATGTAATTTGTGAAAACAAATTTTTCTAGACTCTTGGATTTTGGAATTCTCACATTTTTTGAAAAACTTTGTCTGCTTTTGTTTCGAGATCTAATTTCTTCTTTGAAAGCTCTTTTTGCCAAGGATTTAGGTGAACCGCAGTCATTGTTATTCAATTGCGGTTTCCTGGAACTTGTTAAACGATTTTGAAAACGTAGGCTAGAATCATCAGAACTTGAGGATTCTGGAATTTGAGAGCATTGGCCTATTTCAAAATTTTCTATAGGTAACTCATGAAAAATCGGCTGAAGAGTTGTGGTTCCTTGAACTGATGGTTTTGGTAAGGATGATTTGACTACCGCAGAGTAGGTTTTAGATGAAACTGCGGTGGGACACTTCTGGGACATTTGACTACAGTGTGGAACACTGTGGTCTGAGGACAAAGATGGAAAGTCCTTTGAGACTTCGGGGCCGTCAACAACAATTTCTTCCTCAACTACGGATGAAGTTTGAGAATTTGAATAAGTGGTGCCCCAGATGGGAATTTGATCACATGTGTGACCAAAATCCTCAGGCAGAATTTCCTCAATGACACAATTATTGCTCAAATTGTGTAATCTACCGAAGTGAGTTTTGATATCTTCGGGAAAAGTCTTGTCATTGACAAGAAAATGAAATTCTCTATCAGGAGGGACATACACTCTGTCTTTGTTGAACCGGGGTGACGAATCCATTGCGGTAGGATACCCATTTGACCAACCACAATTATATGTATTGTCCACGGTTCCATTTTTTACCAAATTTTCAATAGCCTCACTTTCATTAAATAATTTTTCAATTAAAAGATTTAAGCGTACAATTTCTCTCTGAGCTAAATCTCTCTGGTTCAAAGCTATCTCTAATTGGGTTTCACTTAGCATTCTAGCATCTTTCTCTAACTCTAAATCCTTCTCTAACATTTCCATTTTAAGTCTCTTGTTATCCAGTCTTCCTCTCACATGGAACATCTCTTGGGACGCAATGTTCTTCTCATCTAGGGCTTTGTTATAGCCTGTAAGGACGGCAGAACAAGTGTCATTAAGATCATCTATGTAGGGTTGACGGTCATGCATACTATAATTTAAAGTTTGGATCATGAGTTTTACATGTTCAATGATGCTTAGAGTCCCATCCTTTGCCATGTAGTAGTAGTTTTTGTTCAACATTGCTGACCCATCATCATCCGCAGTGGCCAGCATGCAGATTTTCCCTTTTCCTTTAACACTGCTGATGGTCTCTTCTTCATCTCCTGATGACCAAACTTGATGGTCTCTTTTAACTTGAGCCACATATGCCCTTGCCTTTTCTTTTTCTTCCAACTCTTGAGCCATTCTAAGATAGAATGCTCTGTCCTTGACTACATTAGCCTTACAGTCTTTTGCGAAGTGATTTTCTTTATTGCATTTGTGACAAATCACAACATCAGCCTTGTCTTCTGATTGAGTACCGGAGTCATTGTTCTGAGAAGATTGTGGTACCTCCTTTGGTTGATAGTTCTGAGAGCCTTTAGGATATTGAGAGTGGTTGTTCTGAGGACCGAAGTTATGGTTGAATGGAGGTTTGTTGAATTGTTGATTCTTGCGGAAAGAAGAAGGTGGTATGCGGTTGAACTGTTGGCTAAACAGAGCAATAGCCTTCTGAAATTCTTCTTCATCATCATATTCAGAATCCGCTTCGTATGGCTGTGGTGGGGTATCATACGATGAAGAGTAGGGTGACTGCGGTGAAGCTTGTTCTATGAGAGCAAGTGGTCCTCCGAAGTCAGCACAGTCTTTGAGTATAGTGGATTCTTGTGCTTGGAGCTCTCCATAGAGTTTGTAGAGTGATAAAGAGTGAATCTTCCTGTCACCTTGGACTATCATCTTAGCCTTAGTCCAATGTCGTCCTAAGCCATTAAGGAACTGGAGATTTGTTTCATGGTTGTTGCGGATGGTACCAGCATTTGATAACTTTGTGACTATCAGGTTGAATCTCTTGAAGGAGTCTTCCAAACTTTCACCCGTATGAGCTTTGAAGTTGTTGAATTCGTTGAGTGTGGTAGTGAGCTTATTATCTTGTGCTTGTTCTGAGCCTTCGTACAGGTTCTTGAGTACATCCCAGATCTCTTTTGCTGACTTGCAGTTTATGATAACATCAAAGTTGTCAAGAGAAACACCACAAGAAATTTCATAAAAAGCAACAGCATCATTTTCCATTTTATCGACATCATCCTTGGTAGGACGGCTCATGGTTGGTTGACCTCCTCCTAGCCTGGTTGTCGCGCCGTCAGTTTGGACTGGTGTAAGGACTGGAACGTGTGGTCCTTCTTCCACGGATCGCCATACATCTCTACCCAGTCTTCTTAAGTACCTCTCCATTCTTTGTGACCAATGATGATATTCATTTGCTACTAGTATTGGAGCTCGGTTAGAACCTCCAACACTATTGGAGACATTCAGAGATAACGATTGTGCTATTCTTTTTGTTTTTTTTTTTTTGAGAAATGAGCTTTAGTGGTATAGAAGGCTTAATGAGAAAATCAGAGTTCCGATATTCAAAAAGCAACCACTTTGGCTCTGATACCAATTGTTGAGAGAAAAACTTGGAGACACACTTGAACAAACGTTAGAACAAGTATATTGCGGAATAGTTAATCTCATAGGATCAAAAAGCTCAACAATAATATAGTTAGATAGTTAGATAGTTAGTTGCGGAAAGTAAAGAAATATAAATGACAGCAATTGTTATGTCAAGAATACACTTAAACTGATTCATAACAAGGAATGCATTCACTCCGAGTTAATAAGGAAGATCAAGTTTAGTCATTAAGTCTAGAAGACTTGCTCTGAAGAGAGGTTATGTTTCAGTAGCAATTTAGAGTGTGAAGAGTAGTAAGATAGAGAAATGAAGAAGATAACTTGGAGAAATATATTAAGAATAATTCACAAGTCATCGAGTGATAAGAGAGATGGTTGAGGAATAAATCTTGTGTATTAAGAAGTTAAAAGTTATATAGAATACATCAGAAAGAGTCTCTATTTATAGAGTATCAGAAATAAACAACTACTCTATAAGCAGCCGTGCAAGGCATGCTGGATAATAGAGTACATTACATAAAGATAAGAAAAAAAACATAACAAAGGACTGCGGACTCTGAAGAAGAATTGACTCCGGGTGCTGAGATGATCGTTGCGGTAGATAGGTGGTTGCGGTATCTTAGTTCAAGAGGGTTACTTTTATGTTTCAACATGACCATATACCGAGAGATCAGACGAACGAAGAAAAGTCGCTTCCCATCAGTGAAGGTTCGCTGGAATGCCAACCAAGGACCTGAATTCACTTAGGAGCACGAGAATCAATCGAATATGAAGTATCCCCACCTCTTTACTCGATTATTCATACCTACTCCTTTACCTAAATTCTAATTTCGGGACGAAATTCCCTCTAACAGGGGAATGATGTGACAACCCAAAAATTTCTATCATGTACAGTCAAACACTTCATTGAAAGTCAAACTCATTTAGCATAATTTGGAGTCTGTTTGAGAGTTCTAAGACTTGTACACATAAGGGATAAGTGTCGGGGTTTATCTGCTGAATCTAAAGCTCAAAGAACAAGTCCAAAACACCTTAACTAGGAGTTTACGGCCACCACATGGGAGTTTACGGTCGTAAACTCCATGTGGGCCGTAAACTCCTCTTATATGGTGAAGTCTTGGCCATTTTGTTCATTCTTTTCCTCCTCTTGGCCGAAATCCTCTCAAGTATCATCCCAATCTTCACCCCCGATCTTCAAATCTCGTAAGTTTATTGTCCTAACTAGTTGATATCTTACATGAACTAGTGATCATACATGATTTCATCCGTGAAATCATTCCATTTGTATGGATCTTCAAGTTTCACCAAGAACATACACTAGTGTTCATGACCAAAACCGACCAATCAAGCTCCTAGATCGTAAGTACTCTTGTTCCAACTTGTTGTACACTAGGTTTAACATGCTTAGGGCTTAGAAATCACAAAGAATCATGTGATCAAAGTAGTTTACGGCCAAGAAATGTTCTTGGGCCGTAAACCCCTATAAGTGGGGCAAAATGCACCCTAGTCCCTAACCAAGCCTTGAATACTAGCCTAGATCGTATCCTAGATGTACTTAGGACCTTAAAACATCAAAAGACCATGAATCATTAGAGTTTACGGCTGTAATCACATGGAGAAATGGTCCATGGTCCGTAAACTCCACAAAGGAGTGAATTGATGCCACAATCACTTCCAAAGGCTTAGACATGAAGTAGGAATGCTACTTTATGACTTATAGGCTTCAAGACACAAATTGGTTGATGTACCAAGAGTTTGCGGCTGTAAACTCATGAGTTTACAGCCATAAACTCCAACGGAGTTCGTCCCAACGCCGTAAACTCATAAGGAGTTTACCCTGGGACCCTAAACTCAAAACCCAAGTCCTACAACCCTCAGATGAAATCCTTAGGAGTTTTAGCACTTAAATCAAGTGTTCTGCATGTCTTAGGATGTCTTAACTTGTCTAATTAGTGTTTAAATCACTAATTGTATATATACATATGACTTTATATGTTATTAGGATCATTGTGTGTTTAAGTCTTCACTTGACACCAAGCACTTGTATGACACTTCCATACGATCCACGCACATCAGGTGAGTTCATACCCCTTAATTAACCTTTTAAATGTTTATAAATGCTTTATGGGAGGGAATACAAGTTGAATCATGCTAGTTATTATATCAATCACATGTGATTAATAACTAGCTAAGAAATGGATTTACTATACGTTTAGCTGTTTTACCAAACATATTACTTCAAATGACTTTCTCAACCGTTTTTACAAGTTAAAACTCTTTATTAGGTGAGTTCATGCCCCTTAATTAACCTTTTAAATGTTTTTAAATGTTTATAAATGCTTTATGGGGGGAATACAAATTCAATCATGCTAGTTATTATATCAATCACATGTGATTAATAACTAGCTAAGAAATGGATTTACTATACGTTTAGCTGTTTTACCAAACATATTACTTCAAATGACTTTATCAACCGTTTTTACAAGTTAAAACTCTTTATCAAACTATCTTACATATTGTATGTTTCCTTTCAAACACTGTTACAAATGTGTTTCAAACAAAGGTTTTCCTTATATTTAAAAGTGTCTTATCAAACAAACTACTTTCAAATCGTTTTATAAACTAACATCAAGTCATCATTTCTTAGTTATTAAACTTTTCAAAAGTTTTACAAAACTTCTTTTATACTTTTCTATTTTCAAATGCATGCCTAGATATCTATAGTTATATAAGTAATGTTTAAAGGACTTACGACGGCTAGCTCGCTTTATTTCCTTTTCCTCATTGGGATGTGGCCTTAAGGCATCGGTTACTCGTCCGAATGTCATCTAAATATTAGTTATATATCATGTATACATATATAGACATAAAAGTACCATCAGTCAGTTCAGTACCTTTGGGTAGCAAAGGCATACTTTCGGTTATACACGTACATTACTAGTAACTATAATAAGTATAGTTAGGATATATTACTTACTATTCCAAGTACAAGGAATCACACAAGAGTCAGTTCATTCATGAGTCTATACTATTACAATATATACTATATGAAGAGATACAATTACAGAAAT
Source organism: Lactuca serriola (assembly GCF_051521515.1). Lineage (NCBI taxonomy): Eukaryota > Viridiplantae > Streptophyta > Magnoliopsida > Asterales > Asteraceae > Lactuca > Lactuca serriola. The sequence continues at coordinate 201,280,066 of NC_136415.1, read as the reverse complement.
ACAATTACAATACACGATAACATAAGAGAACACACAATAAAGAGAAACAGGGAGGAAGATACAATACACGATAACAGAACAAACATAATAAGTTGCTATAGCATGGAACAATTACAAGATCTAACTATACCAATGAATCACTAACGCATTGTTTTAAACAAAAGGTGATAGTTGTATTGGGTATACATGATCATAATAATGTGGATGTTCACAGCTTGCAATCATTGCAGGGGTCGTGTTTGGTTCCCAGAATCTCTTGAAAAGGGAGCGTTTAGTATGGGATCTAGCCATCACATTATGCCTTAACCCTCAATTAAGGCAATTAGTACCATGGTAGTCACTTATTACAAATACTACAGTACTTACACTTTACATACGACAATTACAAAAGGATAAAATTCCAGTTAATATATTATTAATACCTTTACTATGTGTCATATTCACATAATCGATGAGGTAGATTAGATTTGAATAATAATAGTTGTACAAGGAAAAAACTTCACTTAAGTAGAGGTTCAAACTTTCAAAACAGTCGGGTCTTGGTAGAAGGCTACTTTCAAAACAGTCGAGTCTTGGTAGAAGACTACTTTTTATACTAGTAGGAAATATGGGATTTTCTAGAGTTTTTAAACGTTTACAATTACTTACAAACATTTTCATACTTATACAAACTTTTCTCCAAATATTTACAAGTCCTTATTTTACAGTTTTACAAATCAAAGACACATTAATACTTATGAATTTACCAGCTTTATTGCTGATACTCGCTTTCAAAATAACTTGTATTCTCATGTCTCAAATAGACAGGTACGACGACCAGGTTTTGTGAAGACGGAGCAGTCAAGACTCGTCTTTTATTTTGATTATTCTCTACGAGTTTTTATACTATGAAATAACACACATGTATTTAAAATTATACTATTAATGCAATGTATGATGTTGTTGCTTGTTTACTACTTTGCATTGTTGTGATACTTTACTTGACATCCTCCACCTTAGAACGTTTCCGCCGTTCTCGGTTTTGGGGTGTGACATTTTATAACCCAATTCATTGGAAGGTCAAAATGGAATCAGAAGATTGTTTATAGAAACAAGTGTCAGTATTTGGATTTCAGGATGTGAGTTATATTTCAGGTTGACACAAGGGATGAGACTCGCATTGGGAGTTACCTTTTTTTATATGAAAGATCTTTTCATCAGCAAGGTATGGTCAAGGATTCTACATGCCAAGGGTATCAGTTGGATAATCTAGGGTCAAAAGGATGTCTTTCAATATAGATTGCATAGAGAGGCCTTACTGATTGTGTATTGGAATGGTTCTACCCGTGAGGAGGTTAGGTAAAGTTTTAGGTTCCGGACTTATAGCAAAGGAGTGTTTGTTTCCCCGTATCATTTAACTTAATGGATCAATAGTTCGATCTCTATCAGCGCGTGTGGGTCTTGTTATGTTTGGTTTTCGATGGTAGCGTTGGAAGGTTGTCACACCCCCAAACCAAGGATGGCGGAAACGTCCGGGGGTGGAGGACTTCATGTATAGTATCATAACAACATTTGCAATAGTGATTAAATTAAACACAACCAACATATATATAATTGAAAGAGTTACATCATTGTATGAATTACATGTTTCCAAATCAATTACAATATGTTGACAAAAATGTGAAATGTATGACGCCTTAACGTCCCATCCTCAAAAGCACTTGGTTACCTGAGTAGTGATTTCCTGAGAATAAAAGTAGTTTGAAAAAGTGTCAACACAAAGGTTGGTGAGTTCATTAACGAATTTACGTGTGATGTAATGAAAATCCCTTTCGTATAAATGTACCCTTTTTGTATGACTATGTTATCTAATTTATCATAAACTATACCTATTATAGTTTATCAAAACAAGGGTAGTAGTGCTAATGTACATAAACTATACTTAACATAGTTTATTCAAATGTTTGTATGTAATGGATGTACTTTGATTATAAAAATTTGTTATCTTCTATGTTCTATATATCAAAATCCATTTGTTAACTGATGCATGTCTATATACTAATACAAAATGTCATTTATTGCAATAACATATATTCACATAAAGATATACACCTTGCTCGACATGTTACAAGGTGAAATGAAATTGATAGCATTTTTCTGTTGTTAACATTTTCTATTACTGCTCTTAGAAAATTTGTAGAAAAATTCTCAAAGGTCCAACTCAAAATCCGTAAATTCTGAGAGTTTCGAAATTGAGTCTAGTTTGTTTGTAAATTTTCTCATGGTTTTTAGTGATCTCCAACATGTGTGAAAAAGCCCATAATCACATACTGGTCCGGATTGGTTCTTGAAATTATAGACAGTTTTATAAAAATCACCATAAATCGTAGAAAAATCGTGTGGAGATGTGCAAGTATTCATTTTAAAGCTAAGAACTGGAACTAATTGCACCTAAAACCGTTTTGAAAACTAAAATGTTTAAGTTGATCAAAACAGTCTCTGAATGGAGCCCAACTTTTCTGATGAAAGCTGTTAGAAGAACTTAGTGGTGTTCTTGGTGTTTTAACTTGTATCCCCCCTCCTTAAAACTCAAGAAAACATAAAAATATAGGGGTATGAACTCGCCTTGTGTGATTTCAGTGGATGGATGTTGAAGGAGATAAGTGTTCAACTCAAGAACACATGAAGGATTGCTTGAAGATTCGAGAATCTAACAAAATAATGACAGAATTTGTGCAAGAAATCAATGATTTGAGTAAAAGGAAATGTAATACACATAAGTAGGATGATGACACTTACCACCTATAGGAGGATAGCTTGAGAATGCCATGGAAATCTTGAATTTGGGTGAGAGAATTTAGAGAGAAAAGAGGTGTTTGATCTTTAGTGGAGATGAGTGAAGTGAATGAAATGAAGAGAGAGAGAGAGAGAGAGAGAGAGAGAGAAAGAGAGAGAGAGAGAGAGAGAGAGAGAGAGAGGGAGAGAGAGTCTTTCAGCTCTTTAGACATGATTATGGTGGAAAAATGATGGGGAAATGACTATGAAGTGACTAGGGATGGTAGGGAGGACAATGGTTGGTCATGGAGTGGGTATGGGGGTGGTTGCTTGTGTCAAACATTATGGAAGAGTCAACACTCCACCACAAAATCTTATTTACTGGATTTTATTCTTAAATAAGGATTTCCTTGAAAATATGCTAAATTTATGAATATATGGGACCTTATATGTCAAAATATAAGTTTCGGTTCGATGGTTGTGGGATTGACGGTTGCGGCTCTGAGGCTTCGGTTCGATGGTTGTGGCCGGATGCCTGCGGCTAGTCAAGGGGCCTCGGTCTCGGATCTTGTGGCCTCAGCTCTAGGAGGACTTGGCCCCTATAGAGAGGCTTCGGCCCTAAGGGGCTATTTTACTCGTTTTTACCCTGTTTCAAGTCGTTTTTTACCCGATTAAGGGTCGGGATGGCCCAAATGATTACGAAAAGTTACGGGAACTTTTGAGAGAGATTTGGGAGAGATTTTGAATAGAGAGATAGAGTGAAAGAGATTTAGAGAGGTTCCATTTATGACCTTTTTGAGCATCCAGCTTCGCAATGCAAGGTCCGTAAACCCCGTTAAGCCATGTTTTAGTGTCTTACACACTCCCGATGAGTGTGCAATAGTGTTTTACCTCTTTGGTTCATTGTTTAGCACTATCAAGGCTAAGGAAAATTAAACACACGAATTTTCCAAATGATGTTTTCTCTTTAAAATAGCGAGTTGTACAGTAATTACATAACGTAAACCCTAATATACAAGGGTTAATTGAGTCGTCCGGTTTCACTCATTGAATTTGTTTGACTTTGACTTGACCCGAAATTCACTATTGTCACATCATCCCCCCGTTAGAGGGAATTTTGTCCCGAAATTTACCTTCTGACTGGGATTTCAAGAGTTTGGGAAAATATGCGGGTATTTTTGTTTCATTTGATCTTCGCGTTCCCAGGTGAACTCGGGTCTTCGTTTAGAATTCCCACGAACCTTCACTATGGGAATACGACTTTGTTTCGTTCTTTTGACCTCCCGATCCATAATCTCAACTAGTTCTTCCATGAAATGGAGACTCTCATTAACTTCAATTTCGTCGAGGGGTATCACGAGAGTCTCGTCGGATAGGCACTTTTCAAGTTTGATACGTGGAAGGTAGGGTGTACGTTATTAAGTTCTTGTGGTAATCGGAGTTTGTACACCACGGGACCAATCATGGCAAGGATTTCAAACGATCCGATGTACATCGGGTTTAGTTTCCCACGTTTTCCAAAACGTACCATTCCTTTCCAAGGGGAAACCTTTACTAGCACTCGATCACCGACCTGGAATTCCAAGGGTTTGCGTCGATTGTCTGCATAACTCTTTTGTCGATCGCGAGACGCTTTCAGTCTTTCTCGAATTTGGACTATCTTTTCCGTGGTCTCCCATATGATTTCAGGACCAGTGATGGTGCTATTAAGGACTTGCCCCCTTGTGTGTCCCCCACTTCTGCCCAACACAGGGGTGATCGGCACTTGCGACCATAAAGAGCTTCAAATGGAGCGACTTTGATGCCAGCGTTATAGTTGTTATTGTAGGAGAACTCGATAAGAGGTAAATGGGTATCCCATTCCTCACCAAAGTCTATCCCACAGGCTCTCAACATGTCTTCTAATGTTTGTATGGTTCGCTCGCTCTGCCCGTCGGTTTGTGGATGGTAGGCCATAATCATGTCAAGCCTAGTTCCCAGAGATTTCTGTAGGGACTGCCAAAATCGCGAGGTGAATCTACTATCTCGGTCGGAGATAATGGATATTGGTACACCATGCAGTCGCACAATCTCCTTCATGTACGTCCTGGTTAACTTCTCCATCTTGTCGGTTTCCTTTATCGGCAGGAAGTGCGCAAACTTGGTCAATCTGTATACGATTACCCATATGGTGTCAACCCCACCCGATGTCTTAGGCAGTTTGGTTATGAAGTCCATGGTTATCCGTTCCCACTTCCACTCGGGTATATCCGGTTGTTGTAGTAGTCCTGATGGTTTCTGTTATTCTACCTTGACCTTGGCGCAAGTCAAGCACTTGCTTACATAAGTAGCAATTTCAGCTTTCATGTTTGGCCACCAGTATAACTTTTTGAGGTCTAGATACATCTTATATGACCCTGGATGGATGGAGTATCGAGTCTTGTGTGCTTCATTCATGACGATGTCTCGGAACCCACCAAACTTCGGTGTCCAAATCCGATTCATGAGGTAACGTGCTCCATCATCCTTGACTTCTAAGTTTTTATCCATCCCTCTAAATGCCTCACCTGACACATTTTCTCGTTTCAAGGCTTCTAGTTGTGTTTCCTTGATCTGTGCGGTCAACTGTGAATGGATTGTCATGGTTAAGGATTTTACTTGGCGGCCCGAATATTCTATTCTGCTTAGGGCATCGGCTACTACATTGGCCTTGCTCGGATGATAGCGGATTTCGCACTCGTAGTCGTTCAGCAGCTCTACCCATCTTCTTTTTCGCATGTTGAGATCTTTTTGATTGAGGATATGTTGAAGACTTTTGTGATCAGTGAAGATGGTGCACTTTGTGCCGTAGAGGTAGTGCCTCCAAATCTTTAAGGCGAACACTACTGCTCCCAGCTCAAGGTCGTGGGTAGTATAATTAACTTCATGTGTCTTAAGTTTCCTTGATGCGTAAGCGACGACCTTCCCTCTCTGCATGAGCACACATCCGAGACCTTGATTCGAAGCATCGCAATATACCACGAAGTCATCGGTTCCTTCTGGAAGAGACAAGATCGGCGCGCTGCATAAGGCTTGTTTTAACGTTTGGAAGGCGGTTTCTTGTTTATCTTCCCACTTGAACACCACACCTTTCTGAGTCAAAGTGGTGAGCGGTTTCGCAATCTTGGAGAAGTTCTGTATGAATCTTCAGTAGTATCCAGCAAGTCCTAAAAATTGTCGGATTTCTATTGGCGTCGTCGACGCAGTCCAGTTTTCGATTGCCTTGATCTTTGAGGGATCCACATGTATTCCTTTCTTGCTAACCACATGGCCAAGAAACCCACTTCTCGGAGCCAAAATTCGCACTTCGAAAATTTAGCATAAAGCTTCTCCGTTCTTAGAGTCTCCAATACTAGTCGCAGATGTTAGCTGTGCTCTTCTTCGCTTCTCGAATAGACCAAGATATCGTTGATGAACACGATCACAAATTTGTCTAGGAAGGGTCGACACACTCGGTTCATTAGATCCATGAACACCGCAGGTGCGTTTGTTAATCTGAATGGCATCACTACAAACTCGTAGTGTCCATAACGAGTTCTGAATACCGTCTTAGGGATATTCTCTTCTTGAACTCGCAGTTGATGATAACCCGACCTCAAGTCGATTTTTGAAAAGTAGCTTGCTCCCTGAAGTTGGTCGAAGAGGTCGTTGGTTCGGGGTAGGGGATATCAATTCTTGATGGTAAGTTTGTTTAACTCTCTATAGTTGATGCACATGCGAAAGGATTCGTCCTTCTTCTTTACAAAAAGGACTGGTGCTCCCAAGGTGAAAAGCTCAGTCTGATGAACCCTTTGCTCAACAGTTCATTCAACTGCTTGGACAGTTCTTGCATTTCTACTGGTGCTAGGCGGTATGGAGCTTTGTCGACGGGGGTAGCTTTGGGAATTAAGTCGATTCGGAATTCGACTTGTCGCACGAGCAGTACACCTGGGAGATCTTCTGGGAATACATCGGGGAAGTTGCACACCTCGGGAATGTCTTTGATGTCCTTCACCTCTTGTTTCTTATCTACTATGTGGGCCAAGAAAGCGCGGTATTCCTTTCGGAGATACTTTTGGGCTTTGACTTAAGAGATGATTTGTAAATTCGCACTGGGTTTATCACCATAGATGAGAAGGGTTTCGCCATTTGGCAGATTATGGCGAACGGCCCTTTCGTAACATAGAATGTCGGCACGATGAGAACTTAACCAATCCATACCAATGATGATGTCGAAAATTTTTATTGTGACTGGCATTAGATCGATTTTGAACGAATGGTTGTCTAGAGTGAGGGTACACCCTGAGTATATATCATCAGTGCGCTCTACTTTTCCATATGTCATTTCTACTATGTATGTATCTTCTAGTGATTGTGGGTTTTTTTCAAGTAATTGTTTGTATTGGTGGCTCACAAAACTCCTCTTCGCTCCACTATCAAATAGTACGCATGCATAAGAGTTATTGAGGAGAAACGTATCGGTAACCACTGTAGGATCCTTAACTGCTTCCCCATATCCTATCGCCAGGACTCTCCCTACACCACCAGCATTAGGGGCTTGTGCTTTGGGGCAGTTTCTCCTGAAGTGACCTGCTTCACCACATCCATAGCAGGTTTAGCTTGCCCCTGCATTGGCAACTTGGTTGATCAGTCGTGCTGACGCTTTCCAGAAATGAGCGGTATGCCCCTTCCTATTGCAGTTTTTGCAGTGCATTCCCCGACAAGCACCAGTTTGGTGGAATTTTCACCTGTTGCACTTAGGGAGATTTCCAGCATATTGCTTCAGTGGTGCTGAAGTGGTAGCAGTAATGGCAGCACGGATAGCCACAGTTTGTTGCTTCTTGGCGGGGTCCTGTGTCGGTTGCTTCTTTTTATTGTTCCAGAACTTCCTCTTGTTGTTCCCTCCTTTTGCTTGGTCGGTGGTGGCGATCATAGTACCACGGCTGGCCCTGTGATCGATAAGTTGATGTGCCAATTCCTTGGCACTTTCAAAGGTAGCGGTTTTCGAGGCCAGTACACTATCTTGAATCTGGGATGATAGCCCCCAGAGGTATCGTTCCACCTTTTTCTCCTCTGGAGTGACCATTGTTGGACAGAGGAGTGCTAGGTCATTGAATCCGGCAGTGTAAGTTTCAAGATCTGTGCCCGACATTCTGAGGTTCCAGAGTTCTTCTTCGAGTTTTTCTATTTCACCCCTCGGGAAATACTCCTTTAGCATCAACGCTTTTAGGTCTTCCCAGCTTATGGAGTTAGCCACTGTTGGAGTAAGTGACTTAACTCGGCCATTCCACCAAGTGAGGGCCCTACCGGTGAAAGTGAATGTCGCGTACTTGACCTTGTTCGTTTCGGGACAAGCGCAGATTTCGAAGACTGCTTCGGTCCTTTCGAACAATTGTATCAGTGTGATGACGCCCCCGCTCCCATTAAAGGTATCGGGTTTTCCATTTATGATGTCCTTGTAGGTGCATTCCTTTGTGCGCCCCGAACTGTCACCCTGGTTAGAGGGTGTAGCACCAGATCCAGATCCACCATTGCCATTAGTGCCGATTTGCGACATAGCTTCCGCCACAGCTGCTGCTACTGCAGCCTGGAACATTACCGGATCAAATTGTGGAGGCGGAGGCGGAGGAGGTGGTGCTGTGCTACTGGAAGGCCTTGGTCTTTTCCTTGGCGGCATAGCTCTATCATAAGTTTTAAAATGACAAGTCGGTAAGACTTCAATATTAATAACGAGTCGAGTGTCACTTGTTTTTATCTCATTTGTATTTTGTTCTGACTTTATTGCATTAGCAAGTAATTCATAGAGAAATTTTATGCAATTAAACTTATGAATTGAATAGTGGTGACTCAAACGGAGTCATGTGTTCAGTTCCGTGTCTAACCCACTCCTAAGATTCGCTCGAGGTGCCCCAGTTATGTGTAATTAAAATTTTAATAAGTTGTTGATACTAATGAGTTTTCCCTAAGTCCACAACCAAACAAGGAATAGGTCCTAAGACGGACTCACCATTTCTAGGTCGATTACTTCTTTAATTACACATAACAATGAGGTACACTTAAAAATATTAGAGTTATCAGTTGAAATTTGTTTGTAATACCACATAGTATAATCTCATGTCAACATCCACTGAAGTAAAATGCATGCCAAATTCATTGATAAACTTTTAGTACATATTGTTTTGAGAAAATTTGACCTCACAAGGGTCTACATTACATCAATGTAAAAGATAGTTTTGGCAGCGCAAAAGCCCTTTGAATAGTGTAATCACTTAGTTGCAGGGTCAACCTACATACAAAAGAGTAGCACCAACGCATGCTCATAAACCTATACTACGAAGATGTGTGAGTAGTAATGAGTCCTACTCGCGACGATCCTTCCCTGATAGAGCTTGGGATGATGTCGATGCACCTTGCAGTCCTGCTAATCTCCGTTCGGTTGCAACCATTCTCTCCAGAAGCGTCAAGTATCTTTCTCGATACTCCCTTGCTTCTGCTCGAGCAGCGAGAAGGTCCTGAATGAGTTGATCTTGGATGTGGGAGCCCGCTCCAGGTCTCTAGTGCGAGCAATGGTAGATTCTATGATAGCACTCGGTTCCCGGACTCGATCGGTCGTCATCCTACCGCGATCATCCATGATTGCTATCTGTTGAGTCATGACTGGGAGAGCTCTATCGGCTGGTCCTCCATGGCTAAGGTCATAGAAAACTCGTTGACCTTCGTATGGTGATCGTTGTCGTTGATGGCGACCCCATTCTTCGATCGTGGTCGCCCATCGAGGTACGAGTCCGAAGTAGTCGTATCGGTTTGCGGTAACTCTGGCTATATAGGGAGGATTGATGACCTTTGGTTCTTCTTCACTTTTCTCTTCATCCATGACTACCTCGACGTCTTCCTCTTCTTCTTCTTCTTCCTCTTCTTCTTCTTCCTCGGGTTCTTCCTCGGGTTCCTCTTCGGGTTCTTCTTCGGGATCTTCTTCGGGATTCTCTTCGGGATCCTCTTCGGTATCTTCTTCGATCGGTTCTTCGGGCTCTTCTTCAATCCAGACGGCATTTCCCTGATTGGGGAAGTATGGGTCCCCTGGTAGATGAAATCCTGTCATGTCGTCTGTACGAGAATAGGGGTGTAAGAAGCATGTAACGGATAATAATAATAATATTGCGTTATAGCAACATAAAATACTCCTATAGTATTTTAAGTGTTTAGATCTGGTTCTTCTAGTGTTCTGAATAGGGTGTAGTTAGGTGGTTAGATTTGTTGCCCACTATGACTATCCCCTAGTATGTGTAAGTCACTTCTCGGACAGATATAGTTGATCAGGCTATATCCCTCCCAGACTTGATTCACATATATTAAGGCATACTCATAGTGTACAACTCCTCTTCTTTTAATTTATGTTCTCCTAGTTATGACACTATGCGAGTATGTAATGCATGTATGTATACTTTAATCAAGAAAACTATTTATTTTCTACAAGTATAACCAATTGAAAAATGTTTTAAATCATAGATTTTTAGTCCCAAATGTGTTTATAGTTTGTATATCTTATGTGGTTTGATATACTTAATTCACTATAAACTGTGCTCCGATACCAATCTGTCACACCCCCAAACCAAGGATGGCGGAAACGTCCGGGGTGGAGGACTTCATGTATAGTATCATAACAACATTTGCAATAGTGATCAAATTAAACACAACCAACATATATATATATATATATAATTGAAAGAGTTACATCATTGTATGAATTACATGTTTCCAAATCAATTACAATATGTTGACAAAAATGTGAAATGTATGACGCCTTAACGTCCCATCCTCAAAAGCACTTGGTTACCTAATTAGTGATTTCCTGAGAATACAAGTAGTTTGAAAAAGTGTCAACACAAAGGTTGGTGAGTTCATAAGTTTTTGTATGCAATTATGAAAACCTTTTCTTGTAAAAGTAGTGTTCGATCCAAAAAATTCAATATTTTCCTTAATGTATAAATGTAGTCTTAAAACCTAAAGACCGGAATGTACAAATAGTTTGTCATATTTATAGTAAAACAATGCAAGTTTAAATCGACATAAACTCGTTTGATTTCAATGAAATCCCCATAAATTCTATGTTTGCTAATACTTAATGTGAGTTATTATAACCATGCTATGACCTAGTTGGCCTGAAACAACGTTCTTCAGGTGTCGGAAATGTTATGACATTTGTCACCTCAGACCTACCGGTCTAGCTGTTGCATGCAGCTCAGGTGTGGGTTTGTCAAACCCAATATAGATCCATATACAACAATCATGCTCTCCCTCCAGGAGACTCTGGTTACAATACAGGACTTATTGATAATGTGAAGCGAATGTCTCACAAAAGTCATTAACGAATTTACGTGTAATGTAATGAAAATCCCTTTCGTATAAATGTACCCTTTTTGTATGAGTGTGTTATGTAATTTATCATAAACTATACCTATTATAGTTTATCAAAACAAGGGTAGTAGTGGTAATGTACATAAACTATACTTAACATAGTTTATTCAAATGTTTGTATATAATAGATGTACTTTGATTATAACAATTTGTTATCTTCCATGTTCTATATATCAAAATCAATTTGTTAACTGATGCATGTCTATATACTAAGACAAAATGTCATTTATTGCAATAACATATATTCACATAAAGATATACACCTTGCTCGACATGTTACAAGGTGAAATGAAATTGATAGCATTTTTCTGTTGTTAACATTTTCTATTACTGCTCTTAGAAAATTTGTAAAATATCCTCAAAGGTCCAAATAAAAATCCGTAAATTCTGAGAGTTTGTAAATTGAGTCTAGTTTGTTTGTAAATTTTCTCATGGTTTTTAGTGATCTCCAACATGTGTGAAAAAAGCCCATAATCACATACTGGTCCGGATTGGTTCTTGAAATGATAAACAGTTTTGTAAAAATCACCATGAATCGTAGAAAAATCGTGTGGAGATGTGCAAGTATTCATTTTAAAGCTAAGAACTGGAACTACTTGCACCTAAAACCGTTTTGAAAACTAAAATGTTTAAGTCGATCAAAACAGTCCATGAATGGATCCCAACTTTTCTGATGAATGTTGTTAGAAGAACTTAGTAGTGTTCTTGGTGTTTTAAGTTGTATCCCCTCCCCCCTTAAAACTCAAGAAAGCATAAAAATATAGGGGTATGAACTCACCTTGTGTGATTTTAGTGGATGCATGTTGAAGGAGAGAAGTGTTCAACTCAAGAACACTTGAAGGATTGCTTGAAGATTTGAGAATCTAACACAATAATGGCAGAGTTTGTGCAAGAAATCAATGATTTGAGTAAAAGGAAATGTAATACCCATAAGGAGGATGATGATACTTACCACCTACAGGAGGAAAGCTTGAGAATGCCATGGAAATCTTGAAATTGGGTGAGAGAATTTAGAGAGAAAAGAGGTGTTTGATCTTTAGTGGAGATGAGTAAGGTGAATGAAATCAAGAGAGAGAGAGAGAGATAGAGTCTTTCAGCTCTTTGGACGTGATTATGGCTGAAAAATGAGGGGGAAAGGACTATGAAGTAACTAGGGATGGTGGGGAGGACAATGGCTGGTCATGGAGTGCGTATGGGGGTGGTTGCTTGTGTCAAACATTATGGAAGAGTCAACACTCCACCACAAAATCTTATTTAATGGATTTTATTCTTAAATAAGGATTTCCTTAAAAATATGTTGAATTTATGAATATATGGGACCTTATATGTCAAAATATAAGTTTGGGTGAAAATCCCCCATTAAAATAATAAAAATAACGGGCTTAAAACGGAGTCGGGGTCGAAAACCACGAAATATAGTGGATAATCCAAAGTCTGGCAAGACTTCGGCCTCAGCAGCCTAAAATCGTAGTGGTATTGGTCGCATTACTGTGGTCCGAGGAGAAGGGGGCTGCACTTCGAAGGCGAGATTCGATGCGGGGGCTTGGTTCCGGGTTCGGTGGCTCCAGGCTTGGTGGCTCCGGGATTGACGGTTGCGGCTCTGAGGCTTCGGCTCGGTGGTTGTGGCCGAATGGCTGCGGCTACTCAAGGAGCCTCGGTCTCGGATCTTGTGGCCTCGGCTCTAGGAGGACTTGGCCCCTATAGAGAGGCTTCAGCCCTAAGGGGCTATTTTACTCGTTTTTACCCCGTTTCAAGCTGTTTTTGACCCAGTTAAGGGTCGGGATGGCCCAAATGATTACGAAAAGTTACGAGAACTTTTGAGAGAGATTTGGGAGAGATTTCGAATACAGATAGATAGAGTGAAAGAGATTTAGAGAGGTTCCATTTATGACCTTTTTGAGCATCCGTCTTCGCAATCCAAGGTCCGTAAACCCCGTTAAGCCATGTTTTAGTGTCCTACACACTCCCGATGAGTGTACAATAGTGTTTTACCTCTTTGGTTCATTGTTTAGCACTATCAAGGCTAAGGAAAATTAAACACACGAATTTTCCAAATGATGTTTTCTCATTAAAATAGCGAGTTGTACAGTAATTACATAACATAAACCCTAATATACAAGGGTTAATTGAGTCGTCCGGTTTGACTCGTTGACTTTGTTTGACTTTGACATGACCCGAAATTGACTATTGTCACAAAGGTCATCGTGAGCATGAGTTAATCATTTCGTCGAAGCAAGGTTCGAGAGGAATTGGTTGGATCGTATGGTTACCTGGAAGGTATTAAGGAGTGATTTCGAGGCCAAAATCTAATTTAAGTGGGGGGAGTTGTAACACCCAGTTTCGAGTCGAATCATAGTTTGAGGTCGTGACCAGAAGATCAACTTGATGGGTTTTTGGGGTTACAAGTTTAATGCCATAAGCGGAAAAATAATCAAAAATAATTTCAATTAATTAGGGCACATGCAACCTAGTCTGATCTATGTCTTTCAAGTAAAGCAACATACTATGAACCCTAGACTACAAAACTTTTCCTATGAACTAACTTACTCATAAGAACAAGAGATACTAACCTTGAAGATTGTTGTAGTAAACAACCTTGATTTCTTCTTGCAAACTTTTGGTAGCAAGCGCCACAAGTGTTGCACCTCTAATAATTCACACCCAAGGCAAGCAACTTAATATTATGGAGAGAGAAGGGAATTTCCAGCCATATCTTTCTTAGGGTTAAGAGTACTGAAAATGTGAAGGCTAAGTCAACTTATATAGGTGAGGTAGCTTAGAGCCAAAGTTAGGGTTTACGAGTGGAAACCGTACTCCATTTGCTTGATGACCAAGCAGCCTACAGGCCACCATCCAATAGCCTTTGGACAACATTTCTAGGCCTTCCCCAGAAGATTTCGTCAAACCTCTCAAAAGGAAGTCCTAAAGCCTTTTCCTCAACTATCAATAAATTGCCAAACAGCCCCTGTACTATTTAATTAATCAAATTAATCCCAAAATTAATTCTGATTAATTTATGATCAATTATAAATTAAATATTATGATTTATAATTAATATATTATTCTCATAATATATTAACAAATCATTTATTCCAGTTTATTAATCAAATAATAAATCAACCTTCTCTCTAATATAATCATGTTCAATTGCCAGCTTTGAGGGCAACCCAAAAGGGTTGTGCTACTATCAATTCTAGTTAATACCAATTATAGTTATGGACTTAGTCACCTAATCCAACAGTCTCCCACTTAGATAAGTCTAATAACTATAACTGCCAGTATAACTACCAAATTGATTAGCAAAGTGTAGCTACCAAAAGTTGTTGTTGAACTCTGACCCTGGCAGTGACATGTACTAAGACAAGTGATCAAATATTCCTCCGTTCTACAAGATATCGTATAGACATGAGACATGGATTATAATCAATCTCATTGTCCATTTTTTATTTCCCAATTTCCAATTTTTGATGACCATAAACAGACTGCTAATCAAACAAATCAATTCAGTCTAGGCTTAACCAAGCACTTCAGATGTCGACATCAAATCATCGAGGTGCCCACAGATATCGCTTTTCTCTTTAGGGAAAAAGAAATGGATAAAAATTGACTCATATGCTTGTACTATTTATTCATTAAATCACACATAACAATACGTTTTATAATATCAAGTTACTAATGTGTTTACGTATTATCAATGCAAAAATGACCTGTAAACAACAACTCATATATCTCCATTCTAAGAATATAAGATATTATCGTCTCAAAATTACTCGTGATAAAATCTATGAAGTAATTCTCTAATCGTGGGTTTATCCAATACTTAAAATCCCCATTTTCAAGCACTCATGAATATTGCAGCAAAACTATTGCTATGTATAAACCCTTAGAGAATCTACAATTCATATCATGACAGTCTTAATTTACTAATTACTTCCAAAAGTACGACCAACTATGGATGTTTGAATAATCCAATTATTCGGGAATAAAACTTGCAAAGTGAAACATAATAATTAACTAATTAACTATGGTCTCAAAACTATTGAATATAAATAAAACTCTTATTATTTAATCACCATATTAATTAGACTTTATTGTATAATGTTTCGAGCAATCAACTAAACACTTGAATTAAACATCAGTCATGTCATGTTTTAAACATGCATACTATGTCTCTCTATGGTCCTTCCTTTGTGAACAGATCGATTGGATACTATTCAATCATGCTCATTTCACAATTCCAAATTATTGTCACCATCAAAATTTGTTAGAATTCAACCTTACATGCAATGATCTTCTGTAATGTTGAGGCTTCAAAGTTACATAGACTTTGCCAACGATATTACAAAATTGTTCCATTGAAACTTTGTTACTTAAAACAGTTCCATGGTAACGAGGTCTCAAATTCAAGATACACTCCATGAACACCTTCTTTGCATTAAAGTTCCTAACTTCATGTAGATTTCAATAACCAAATCCCACTATGGAAACATTTCCATATTCCCATATAACCATCAATTCTGAATAAGAACCACTTCCATCCAGAATTATGTCAATATGGTTCGTTCAAATTAATACTATACTTCCAACTGTCTACAAGCAACCAATCTTTTAGTAAACCTCAAACTGTTCTTGACATTTGTTTAACAACTTTAGCCACACAAAGTTCCAGTCCTTTCCCTCTCAATGCCCAAAGCATTTGAAAAAATAAAAACAGAACAAGTGAATATTATAGCATATGCAATCAATTCTATATCTAAAGCATATGGGACTCTATTCATAATGTCTTACATAAAGATTTGATATTTGTTCAGTCTCTTGCTATAATATTCTCATATATTGAATTTCATATGTTGAATCATTTCAAAATGATATCCATATATGTCCATGACTAAGTTCTATTAAAACCTTCAATCTAAACTTTTAGATTTGAAACGAAGTATGAGTGCTCTCTCCCTTAAGTTTATCATAGTGAAACAATTTCCAAACTTTGCAACTTGCAATTTGAAATATTTGTTTCCTACAACCAGTATTGCCAACCTGCAATACTTAGCATAACAATTATGCTCCCAATATCATAACAGTTATGCTCCCACCATCTTTGACATGTACCCAAAAAATCAATTGGACTTTCAGAAATCAATGCTCTTGACTTTCTAAAGTTCAAATTTCTGAACATTCAAACAGTTCATTGTCATTTCTCACAATTCGAATTATGAAAAGGGATGTCATAATCATATTGCGAATTTGAGAATGCAATTAACAAAACTACTAACCATAATGATATTTATCAAATCGTTAAAATCTATTAGCAAAAGTGCTTCCTCATAATCAATTTCATGAATTAGAGTGAAACCTTTTACCACCTAGGTTTTATTGTGTACATGTCCCCATCCATGTGAATCTATCACTTTCATGTTGTTTAAGTAGCTCACTTCTAGTGACCAATATACTATTACTGACCAACGTGCTCTACCTTTTGTAGTCAAATGAGAACCATAGAACTCATAAGCATTGCTAACTCAACTGGAAGGTGCACAAAAACAAGAATGTGTTAACATAACACGATATGTTATCAACCTCAGGTCGTGTGCTAGTGATAATTAAAAGGTTTATTTTTTACTGACTCTTGAAACTCTTCAAGGTCATTAAGACTCCCACTGACTTCTTGACATATAATTTTCTCTTTTAATGAACATTCCTCGACAAATATTCAAAATTTAGTGTGGATTCTTGTCATGAAAACACTTCATATAATTGTTCTAAGTTTATCCTTTGTTTAACCAAAACATCATAACTTCCAATCCCAAATGTGCTAAAGCAAGAAAACATTATTACTCCACAGTTTATGAGGTATTGTAAACCTACTTGGTATGAGTTAAGTTTCAAGATATGATGTGTAGTAACTAGAGCATAGCTCTAAAACTTGATTGGAAACGAAGTATGACTCATCTCTTGATTGAACCATTTCAATAATATTTGATTCCTCTTCTTAGTCAAACAACTGTACTATGATGTTCTTCTAGGATCAATTGTAACATAGTTCCATAGTTATTAAGATGATCACAAAAAACGATACTAAAGTACTCTCCTTTCTTTTCAGATTGGAGAAACTCTATTCTTTCTACCTAACATATAATTCTTATTCGTTCTACTACTCTTTGAGAACTTTTCAAAGTGTTACAATTATGTTTAATCTTATAAACAAAACCATATTTACTGAAACATCAGCAAATCATGACGAATAGATTTATTGTCCTTTGTGGTGGATCTGAATAGTCCATATTAACATGTACTAGTTCCATTTGTCCTTCACTTTGACTCACATAAACATGTGATCAATGAATTAATCATAATCTTTCAATGATCAAGATTCTCATACATCACACAATTCAAATTTCATGACTCCAAGTTTCTATCCAGTTGAATCTTGGGTGATGGGAATTCTTTATCACTTAGTTAATTATGACATTTCCACAAGCGATGTAAACAAGAATCAAATCCATATTTAATATTGCTAATAATAAAAATGTAACCAACACTTTCATGAATGCCATTGTAAGGAAATATAAAACAAACCAACTATATAAACCAAAATTTCATTTTTATTGATAATAAACGAAAATTTGGAGTTTGTCCATACAATGCAAAAAAAAAAACAACAATGTTTTTGGACATTTCCTAAGCAGTCTATCATAACTCCTAAGTAGTAGCTCCAAAATCTGATCATCGAACCATGCGACTGAAATCCATCTCTCACGACTGATTTAGCTTACTCTTCTCAAGCTTCCTTCTTTCTCTTAGATCCTGCAAAACATCAAAATGTGATTATCACATCTTGTATTAAGAATCTATGAATATGAACTTAATAAAATAATGGAGTTAGATAGTGGATGTACCTGAAGTAGAGTCACACGACATGAGTTTACTATCTTTAAGATCTTTCAGGTAGTCTGGGCAGCTTCACATCCAATGCCCCTTCAATTGGCATTAGAAACATATGGACCTTTTAGGAATAGCACATGGAACTATCTTAGAATTAACCTTTCTCTTTACCATACATTCAAATGGTTTTGACTTTGGTCGATCCCTTTCCATTGGGAAGAGAAACATTTTCTGGACTACCATTGTTGCCATTCTTAATGTCCATGGAAAATTTTGAGACAGATCCTTCAAACATTTTTGCTTGACTTGTGCTCTTAAGCATTTCTGCTTCAGCATCAATCAACATATATGTTAGATCAATTAGGGTCACGTCGTGGTCCCTCATATAGTAGTCTTTGATGAACTGACTATATGAATCAGGAAGCGAAGTAGAACCAAGTCAATGGCTAGCTCCTTTGGGAACACAAAACCCAACATCCCTAATCTGTCAATGTACGATTTCATTTTTAGAACATGCGCACACACACACTTTCCATCTTGATGTTTACATGACAACAAGACCTGAGTGACTTCGTATTTTTTTCAGCTCGAAGGAAACATGACTTAGGGAGAGTCACTGGAGGAGGATGAAGAGTTGGAGAAACATGATTCGAGTTCCACCATTTCATGAAGAAGGGAACATTCTTTCACCTTGATTAGGATGTGGAAGATCATCTTCAGATAGGGGAAAAACATTTCCAAAAGCACGAGGAAGACCATTTGTTTTCTGAACTTGTTTTCAGAACTTGACATCTACGATGGGAGAAAAGAGAATTCAAGTTAGTTGATTTTAATCCTTAATTATTAACCCAAAATTTAAATTAAGGCTAGGATCCATATTTTTTATTAGAACTTTAAGGAGGGATGTCATAATCAAATTCGAACCTATTTTAGGTAGGTAAAGCATTTACCTATTTTAGGTAGGTAAAGCATTTACCGATTTAAAATTCATTGAACTATTCAATGACATGTTTAATCTCGATTATTCTCTCACTTTGTGATTGGGATGACGAGGATCAAAAACGAGATGTGAATAACCATGCAAATTAGCTTGGTACTCTCGTCGTCATTTATCATCTTCTCTTAATGTGTCGATTAACCACACGCGTTCCATTAATCAATGATAATTTACAAGACACCCATTGCCAAACTTTATTATTCCATATTAGTGTGCCGGTTAACCACACACACTTCAATAATGACTAATAGAGTACAATGTGCAATTTCATGGATTATCATCAAATTCACATTTTCCTAAAGTAACTAAGATTGAGATTTTAATAAAAGAGTTTAATTACTTTATAATTCATTATACTTATTAATGAGGATTATTTGTCCTATCAAACCCGTTCGGCTAACGACCCTCCACCATACAAGAGAGCGGTGGGTAAGAATGGATACCCAATGTCGGTCATTTTATAGGCCGCTTCCTTAAACTCTCCTTATAATATGGCTTCGTGAGTGAGGCGTACTAGCAGTTTGAATGCATTTTCTTATATATATATATATATATATATATATATATATATATATATATATATATATATATATATATATATATATATATATATATATAACTTTTAATTATATACATAGTATAAGGTGTATTTTAAAACATTTTAAAATAACAAGGGTTTAATCTTTTAATAAATTAAACTTTTAATTTAATTTAATCTAAACCATTTATGGGTTTATTAATTATCTTTTAATTAATTACTTAATTAAATTAATAATAAGATTCATAAGGATGTACTTTATACCTTTCAAAAATACTAAAGTTTACATTTTAAATTTCAAAAATTAGACTTTTAATTTAAATCTAAAACAACCCAATAATATTTGATATTGATTATTAAGTTCAATTAATAATCAAATTAATTATTTAAACTCCTAAAAAATCAATCATATTAATCATCAAATAATCAGTCAAGTCAAATATTTGTTTCCTAATTTCTAGGCATTCAAATCATCATGATATATCTAACAAAATCATATTTAACAATTAAATATACCGAATAATCATCCAAGAAATTAAATATGGCATATTTGGTCCAGATTTTCGGATCTGACCGAGTTCACGTCGTCAGGTTCTGATTCACGTCGTGAGCTTCTAGTTCACATCGTGAGACTTGATTTCAGCAAAATAGAATCGAGTCTGAAAAAGTTCACGTCATGAGCTGCGACAAATGCAAAACCAGGTTTCTTTTTTATTCACCAATGTGCAATTAAATGAAAGACAACCATGGCTCTAATACCACTGATGAGTTTTTGGGGTTACAAGTTCAATGTCATAAGCGGAAAAATAATCAAAGACAATTTCAATTAATTAGGGCACATGCAACTTAGTTTGATCTATGTCATTCAATTAAAGCAACATATTATGAACCCTAGACTGCAAAACTTTTCCTATGAACTAACAAGCTCACAAGAACAAGAAATACTAACCTTGACGATTTTTGTAGCAAACAACCTTGATTTATTTTTCCAAACTTTTGGTACAAGCACCACAAGTGTCACGCCTCTAATGATTCACACCCAAGGCAGGCAACTTAGGATTATGGAGAGAGAAGGGAATTTTCGGCCAGATCTTTCTTAGGGTTAAGTGTACCAAAAATGTGAAGACTAAGGATCCTTATATAGGTGAGGTAGCTTAGAGCCAAAGCGAGGTTTAAGGGTGGAAACCCTAATCCCTTTGCTTGATGACCAAGCGGCCCACATGCCTCCATCCAAGAGCCTTTGGACGAAATTTGTAGGCCTTCCCCAGAATATTACGTCCAACCTCTCTTAAGGAGGTCCTAGAGCCTTTTCCTCAACTAACATCAAATTGACAAACAACCCTTGCACTATTTAATTAATCCAATTAATCCCAAAATTAATTCTAATTAATTTCTGATCAATAATTAATTAAATATTATGATTTCTAATTAATATATTATTCTCAAAATATATTAACAAATCATTTATTCTAATTTATTAATCAAATAATAAATCAACCATCTCTCCAATATAGTCATGTTTAATTTCCAGCTTTGAGGGCAACCCAAAAAGACTGTGTTACTATCAATTCTAGTTAATACCAATTATAGTTATGGGCTTAGAAACCTAATACAACACAACTATCATAAGGCTCCGGGACTTGGGGAAAGAGAGGTTTAGACTCATTTGGATGTGGGTAACATAGATTATGTGATCCAAGAATTTAGTTTGTACTTTGGAGCCCACAAGTATAATGGTAAAAAGGAGATGGCTCGGGCCTTTCATAAATTTATGATTTAAGTTCAAAAACTTTTAAGGCGAATGAGAGTTGATAGGCGTGTATGGATTCTCATTACCTTTCCGAGCATATAAAGAAATCGAAAACAAATGAGGGACGCAGAAGTTGTGACTGTTAGAATTTATGGATTTTTGGGGTTAAGCCGTGTATGCTGGGCGTATTAGCTTATGATGATCGAGGTGTTCCTCTCTGGTACACTGGGCATACCAAATGTACGCTGGACGTACGTAACTTAGTCTATAACCGTAATTTTGGGTCTTCGACAATATTTAAAGCACTTAACTCATTTCCAACCCTTCTTATCTTCAGCCTCCATCCCCTTTAACCCTAAATTCGAAACCCTGGCCCCATTTGGAAGGATATTGATTATGTGAGTGTTTTTTAGTGGATTTTGGTGCATTTGGGAGAAGAATAATTCCTTGGTGATGTGTTAGTTGTCTTGATTCCTTGGTGATATGTTGGTTGTCTTGAAGCTTGTATATTTAGACCTTGTTCACCTTGATCTTTCTTCTGAAGGTAAAAAGCTTTAATCTTGATGATGTATTTGATAGATCTAGCTAGTCTTGGGTGTTATCAGATTTTGGTCAATTTAGTGCATAAAGTTTAGATCTTGAAAGTTTGTGACCTTGTTATGGATAAAGTTGGAAACTTTATCCATCTAAACATCATATTGATTCAGATCTAAATGTTGGAGACTTTGACTTAAAGGATTAAGTTGAAAAAGATGCACTTTTGGTCCCTTTGAGACTTAAAGAATGGATCTTGGGATTTTGGACCATTCTAATGGATAAAGTCTTTATCCATTATGAAGTTATTAGGAACCATAAAAATATGATCTTCATCTTTCCTTTCCTTCTATGCATGAGTTGGTGGTCTTTTGTTGAAGTTAGAGATTTAGGGCTTTAGTTTGGGCACCATTAAGCCATGCAAAGTCATAAAGTCAGTAACTTTATGACTTAGGACATCCCATAATAATCAGATCTGGAAGTTATGCATGTTGTCTTAAGGCATTAAGAGGTTTAGAGATGATTTTTGGCTTTAGCATCATACATTGGGCGTACATAGCTGAATAGCTTTTGGGACAATTTTGGGCCTTGAGTCATTTTATATTTGGGGCTTACTTTATTGGGCCAAGTATAGGATGGGTAAAATAGTCTTTTACCCATTGTTATGAGGACATATAAAATGGACATAGAATTATGGGAATTGTCATAATTATTGATTAAGGGTAATTTGGATGTGTTGAGTGTAAGGAACCCGATAACAGCAACACGTGTGTGTTTCGGTTATCTCGGATTGAGGTGAGTCTTCTCGCTGTATCTGTGGGTCGAAGGCACCAATACTTACCCATTATTGTGTTATTTAGGATAATAGCTATTATATGGCTTATATGAGTTTGTATGATGGGTTGAAATAAACCCAGGGCAGGGCCCACTATCATATGTTCGGGTTGAAATAAACCCTAGGGCGGCACCCACTTTCGTATGTTCGGGTTGAAATAGACCCCAAGGCGGGGCCCACTATTATATGATTGAGTTGAAAGATACCATAGGGCGGGGCCCATATGTGTTGATCGAGTTGAAATACACCCTAGGGTGAGGCACCAAAGCTGGGCCCATATATATGTATTGGGTTGGAATATACCCCAGGGTTAAGCCCAGTTGTATGATTGGTATGTGGTATTTTAGAGAACTCACTAAGCTTTGTGCTTACGGATTATGTTTATGGTTTCAGGTAGTTCTGACTCGAAAGGAAGGGTCCGACGTGATTGCACAACATCCCCCATAGTTTATTCCGCATTAATAATTTTTACTCTGATGTTTAAATGCTATCTTTATCTTAAATGGTTTTGAGAACAATTTGTTATATAAATAATTGTTTTACAAATGAAAATTTTACCTTAGATTTTCGAGACGTTACAGTTTTTTTCTCATATTTTTTACTAAGTAACCTATTTTGCAGCTACAAAATATGAATTTGCGGCTATACAATATGAATTTCTGACATCCAAATTTGGAGTGTAATACATACATGCAAAGCCATTGTAAAAAAAATAAATAAATAAATAAATCAGTTCAAACATATGAAAGAGTAATAAAGGTTCGAAGTTGACAAAAAATTAAGATTTACTTAGGTGGCCATCTACGAAAATCTGAAGAACACTTGCAATAATTATGATTATTTTTTATATTTTTGGCTATTATAAAAAAACTTTTAAAAAATCAGCTATTTTCGTGATTTTATAATGTCTTATTTTTCCACACATAACTTTAGAGTTATCTATAAGTACCCTTCATTTTTCCCAATTTCAACCCCTTTGATTTTTGTCTTTAGTTGTTTTTTTATTTTTGTTTTTTTTTCTTAATTTGTTTTTAATTCTTTTTTAATTTATATTATTATTATTATTATTATTATTATTATTATTATTATTATTATTATATTTTAATATTATTATTATTGTTGTTATAAATTTCGCACAAAATTTTAACATTCGGACGACATTATAAATTCGAACGGCTATATAAAATTGGTTTTTAAATACTTTTTATATTGTAATAATAATATTATTATTTTTATTATTATTATTATAAATTTCAAACAACATTTTATAAATGAGACATTATAAATTTGAACGGTTATATAAAATCAGAACAAAAGCAAAGTTTGTCCTTCTTAATTACATATATTAATTGGTACAATATTCCAATTGTGTGGTGCATTATGCGGATTGAAAACATTTAGTCGAGCACTATATAATGTTTCCAATGCAGCCAAATGTTCTGATCCGTAATTAATTGGGACAAACTTTGCTTTTGATCCGATTTTATATAGTTGTTTGAATTTATAATGTCTGATTTATAAAATGTTGTTTGAAATTTATAATAATAATAACAATAATAATATTAATATTAATATACAAAAAATATTTAAAAACCGATTTTATATACCATTCGAATTTGTAATGTCGTTTGAATGTTAAAATTTTGTGCGAAATTTATGACAATAATATTAATATTAAAATATAATAATAATAATAATAATAATAATAATAATAATAATAATAATAATAATAATAATAATAATAACAATTTTTGTTAAAAAGAAAAAAAAATGTCATATCAAATTTCAAAAATTTGATTGATTGATTTTAGGGGTAGATATAGTTTTTTTTGGAAATTTTATCTATTCCTAAACTACACATTAAATCCATCTATGTCCACTAGCCCTGTCGAAAATACCCGATACCCGAATTACCCGTCCGATTTTTTCGGGTATCGGGTAAATTTTTTCGGGTAATCGGGTAACCCAATTTTTTTCAGGTTAGGTAAAGGGTACGTCTGTTGGGTTTCGGGTGTACCCAAATTATTTTAAAAATTCTTTTTTTTCGTAGAGCTTGTACTCTGTATAAGGTATTTGATCACGCTTAAACTAACTATCATTATTGTAAAACATGAATCTCTTTTATTATGACAATATGATACTAACAATATTAAAAGTAATTGTTTATATATCATCATGTTCTTTAAAACTTAACTATTTTCAATATTATAGTTTTTATTGCAACTAACAAACTCATTATCTTGACGAAACTTCTGAACATGGCAAAACTTAGGGCTACAATTATCTTAAACATTTTAAAGTTTTAAATTAAGATCATTAAGTATTTGTTTTTTTTAACATCTTATTAGATTATATTAAGTTGTTAAAAAATTACTTGATATCTCAGGTATCATTGACTAAAAAATCTTAATGTTCAAAGTTTGAGTAACTTCGTTTACACCTTGTTTGTTTATATAAACAATACTAATAAAGCATGACGTATTTATTTCATTAAAATTATTTTCAGGTGAAATTCAAATATATATATATATATATATATATATATATATATATATATATATATATATATATATATATATATATATCGGGTAATACCCAAATTACCTAAACCCGACCCGATACCCGAATTTAATTTGGGTCGGGTAACTAGTATTTTTTTTAACATGAAAACCCCGAATTACCCGACCCGAATTACCCGAAACCCAAAAAAATTACCCGATCAACACCCCTAAATAAAACTTAAACCTTCAACTTCAAAGAGAAAAGACAACACTAGACTTGAAACCTTTGATGGGTAAATATATAGTTAAGGGAAATCTCCGAAAAAGTCCCAAAATTTTGCCCAAGTTTATGATTTAGTCCTAATTAAATTAAATTTTACTTATGAAAAAGGACAGATTACCGACTAATACACTCAGTTTGGCCCTAACAACCGGTAATCCTTATAAGAGTCGGTTACCCCAGCTCATTGACCTTATCACCCTCCATTAAACACCCCGTCATCAACTCCTCTGTAAAAAAACCCCTTCTTACCCTCCATCAAAGCAAAATGGCATCTTCAAGCTCAGTGGGAAGTAGGAGCAATATCCGATCACGAAGGCAAGCGTTAAGGGCAACATGCTTTTGTGAAGACCTCGTTGGTAAGTGGACATCATGGAGGCCAACAAACCCTGGCAGGAGGTTCATCGGCTGCCCTAATTTTCGGGTAAGTATCCCTTAAACCTCTTTAATTACATCTCAAATGTCTTCCAATTAGGTTTTATTTCCTATATAATAGGATGAGGAAAAAGATTGCAAGTATTTTGCTTGGGTCGATCCCCCATTACCAAAAAACTGGTACAGAAACTTGTTGATGGAGTTTCACAATAATGACATTCAAGTACACAATGAGTTTGCGGAAGAATTTGTGCAAGAAGCTGTGGATTTTCACAACAATGGCATTCAAGAGGTTCCTGTACAAGGTGAAGGTGAAAAATGGAAGATTGGGTTTTTTGTGTTTGTTGGTGATTGTGTGGATTATGTTGAAGTAGTTTTAAGTTGTTGTAAAACTGTTAAATGACAGTTGGATGTAAGTTGTATTTTGTTGAATGAAAAATGGTTTATTGGATACCTACTGTTTGAGCAATGTACAATGAAGGATGTTTTTCAATATAACATAATTTATACATCAACAAAATGAACAAAATGAAGGATGTTTTTCAATATAACATAATGAACAAATTAACAAAATGGATGTAAGTTATACATCAACAAAACATACCAAAATCAGCCAAAGTGTTTACAAAAGAAAGGGCATATCCTTATTAACAAATTTACCAAAAATGGCTTCCTAACAAATTTGCCCAATCTTAAGTCCCAAAGTGTTAACAATGCAGCCATATTGTATATTGTTTACAAAAGAAAGGGCATATTAACAAATTTACCAAAAATGGCTTCCTAACAAAGTTGCCCAAGTAGCCCATATAACTGCTTAAATCCTAACCAATCTAATCCAAATTAAGTGGTTTTTCTGGAGCCATTCCTTTTCCTTTCTTGTCAATCACAATTTTCTTCAACATGTTTTTAGTGATCCTTTTAGAAGTTTTTCTTGTTCTAACCCTGACTTGAGTTCTAACCCTAACTTGAGTATCATCAACACCCTCCTCCTGTGATTCTTCAGCTCCATCTTCATCATTGTCTTCCTGTGATTCTTCAGCTCCATCTTCACCATTGTCCTCTTGTGTTTCTGGTACATCTTCACCATTGTCCTTATGTTTTTCCTTGCATTAGAAAGAATACTAGTTAGTTATGTTATTGAAAAATAAAATTCACTGTCAATGTTATAATATATACCTTCGCAGCTTGTTTGGATTGGTGAATCAAAGCATCAAATCCTTTCAGTTGTGATTGGGTGATATTAAGACACATAAGGATCTCTACTTCACTGTATTTTGACTCTCTAAGGTAACTCAAATCACTCAGTATTTGATCCAGGTCAGCCATATCAATACCATCACCTTCATCATCAATGTTAACATCAGCTTCCTGTGTTTCTGATACATGTTCACTGTCAACAGTAGGTGTTGTTTGGATGACAAATTGACTCTCAACATTAGGTGTTGTTTGGGTGAAAAATTGAGTCTCAATCCCAGGTTCTTTTTTCCCAGAACTTTCACCTTCTTCATAAACACTGGTAGACCCTCTCCCACCACTTCTACCCCCTCTTCTACCACCTCTTCCACCTCTTCCACCTCTTCTACCACGTCTTCCACCACCTCTCCCAAGTCTAGTGCACTTGGTCAATTCTGGATTCAACCTTGGCCTTTGTCACACCCCCAAACAAAGGATGGCGGAAACGTCCGGGAGTGGAGGACTTCATGTGTAGTATTTCTCCCCTCGGGCAATACTCCTTTAACATCAACGCTTTTAAGTTTTCCCAGCATATGGAGTTAGCCACTGCAGGAGTAAGTGACTTAACTCGGCCATTCCACCAAGTAAGAGCTTTTCTTGTGAAAGTGAATGTCGCATACTTGACTTTGCTCGCTTCGGGACAAGCACAGATTTTGAAGACTGCTTCGGTCCATTCGAACCATTGCATCAGCGCTATGACGCCCCCACTTCCGTCGAAAGGATCGGGTTTGCCATTCGTGAAGTCTTTGTAAGAACACTCCTTAGTACGCCCCGTGCTGTCCCCCTGATTCGAGTTAGTATACCCGGATCCGGAACCACCGGAACCATTTGTACCCATTTGCGACATTGCTGCCGCCACGGCTGCTGTTACTGCAGCCTGAAACATCACAGGATCAAACTCCAGAGGTGGTGGCGGAGGGGGTGGTGCTGTGTTTCCGGAAGGTCTTGGTCTTTTCCTTGGTGGCATGGTTCTGACACAAAAAAAAGTAAAAGAAAAGACTTGTCGGTAAGACTTCAATGGTGATAACGAGTCGAGTGTTACTTGTTTCATCTCAATTGTATTTTATCCGAGTTTACTAATTTAGAAGGTAATTCATCGAAAAGTTTATGCAATTAAACTTATGAATTTAATAGTGTTGACCCGAGCAGAGTCATGTGTTTGGTTTGTGTCAGCATCTAAGGAAGTAAAATACATGCCACATTCATTGATAATTTGTTAGTACATATTGTTTTGAGAAATTTGGCCTCATAAGGGTCTACATTACATCATAATAAAAGATAAAGTTTTGGCAGTACAAAAGCCCCTTTGACTAGTGTGATCACTTAGTCGCGAGGTCAACCTATTCGCAATAAAGAGTAGCACCAACGCATACTCGAAATCCTAGATTTATAACAAAATATAAGTAGCGCGAACACTACTCGTGGCGGGTAGCATCTGGTCCATGGTGGCCCTGGGATGAGGTCGAGGCTCCCTGAAGCTCCGCAATCCGGCGTTCGGCCGCGATCACTCTCTCCTCGAGAGCTGCGTGCCTCTCCGGGTACTCCCTTACCTCCGCTCGAGCAGCGGTAAGGTCCTCGATGATTTGGTCCACTGGATAGAAGTCCCTCTCCAAATCCTGGGTGCATGCATCGGTGGCTGCCGTAATAGCGCTGAAATTTCGAACCTGGTCTGCCATTTCCCTACTCTGGTTCCCCAAGTTCGTGATGTGCTGGGTCATAACGGGGAGAGCTCTGTCAGCCGGTCCCCCGTGACTGAGGTCATAGTAACCTCGTTGGTCGCCATAGGGTGACCTCTGGTGTTGTTGCCGGCTCCACCTCTCGATCATGGTTGCCCAACAGGGCTCAGGCCCGTTGTGCCCCCAACGGTTCGCAGGTACCCTTGCGATGTAAGGAGGGTTGAAGACTTCCTCCTCTGGCTCTTCTTCACCTTCATCCTCATCCATGTCCACCTCGTCGTCTTCCTTTTCTTCTTCTTCTTCGTCTACCTCCTCTTCTTCTTCTTCGGGTTCTTCTTCGGGATCCTCTTCGGGATCCTCTTCAATCAGCTCTTCGGGCTCTTCCTCAATCCAGTCGGCATTTCCCTGGTTGGGAAAGTATGGGTCTCCTGGTAGGTGAAATCCTGCCATGTCGTCTGCGCGAGAATAGGGGTGTAAGAAGCAGATAGCGATAGATATTAATAATATTGCGATATAGCAACATACAAATACTCCTATAGTATTTTAAATGTTTAGATTGGGTTCTTATAGCATTCTTTGTAGGGTGAAGTTAGGTTATTAGATTTGTTGCCCCTACGACTATCCCCCGATAAGAGTAAGTCACCTCTTGGACAAATATAGTTGATCAGGCTATATCCTTCCCAGAACTGATTACTCGTACCAAGGCATACTCGTAGCGTTCACCTCCTCTTCTTTTAGTTTATGTTCTTCTAGTTATGACACTACGCGAGTATGTAATGCATGTAGGTATACTTTTAAACAAGACCTATTCGTTTTCTAAAAGTATGACCCGTTAGAATGTTTTAAAATCAGAGACTCTCAGTCCCAAATGTGTTTATAGTTTGTATATCCTATGTTGTTTGATATACTTAATTCACTATAAACCGTGCTCTGATACCAATCTGTTACACCCCCAAACCAAGGATGGCGGAAACGTCCGGGGGTGGAGGACTTCATGTGTAGTATCATAACAACAATGGCAATAGTGATGAAAGTAAACACAACCAACATATATATAATTGAAAGAGTTACATCATTGTATGAATTACATGTTTCAAAATCAATTACAATATGTTGACAAAATATGATAAGTTTGACGCCTCAACGTCCCATCCTCAAAAGTACTTTGTTACCTGTTTAGCGATTTCCTGAGAATACAAGTAGTTTGAAAAAGTGTCAACACAATGGTTGGTGAGTTCATAAGTTTTTGTATATATAATTATGACAAAGCTTGTCTCGTAGTTGTATAGTTGTTCCAGAAAAATCCGATATTTTCCTTAAAATGAATACTATAGTCTTGTATCCAAAGACTGAAACGTATGAGTAATCTCCCTTATTTACAGAAAATAACGTGAGTTTATTTCAATATAAACGCGTATGATATTAGTGAAATTCTCGTAAATTCTTAAGTTTGTTAATACTTTCCGTGAGTTATTATAACCATACTATGACCTAGGTGGCCTGAAAACGACGTTCTTCGGGCGTCGTAGAACTGAAATGACACTTGTCACCACAGACATGCCGGTCTAGCTATTGCAAGCAGCTCTGGTGTGGGTTTGTCAAGCCCAATATAGATCTATATACAACTATCACGCTCTCCCTCCAGGAGACTCTGGTTACAATACAGGACTTATGATTTATGCGAAGCGAAAGTCTCACAAAGTTATTAACGAATTTACACTTAACATAATGAAAGTTTCCCTTTTGTATAAATGTACCCTTCTGAAATGTATGCATTTGGAAATGTATCATAAACTATACCTATTATAGTTTATCCAAAACGTTTGTAATGTATAAGAACTCTTTTATGAAGATGCATTAGTGTTATAATCCATAAATCATGCTTATTATGTCTTAATATTCGAGTTCTAAATGAATGAATAATCTTATCATGAATGACTAAGTTTCAGTTTATGATGATAAACTAACAAGGAAACACATTCAATATTTACAACTTATTGTTATACACTTTGCTCAACATAATACAAAGTGTTATGAAATTTATATGCTGTTAATTAACTTTAACCTTTATGCGC
Source organism: Lactuca serriola (assembly GCF_051521515.1). Classification (NCBI taxonomy): domain Eukaryota; kingdom Viridiplantae; phylum Streptophyta; class Magnoliopsida; order Asterales; family Asteraceae; genus Lactuca; species Lactuca serriola. The sequence continues at coordinate 201,249,224 of NC_136415.1, read as the reverse complement.
TGTTTTAGGTAAGTCATAGAAAAATCATACGAAGTCAAAAACTAGATCCGTAAATTCTGAGAGTTCCTAAAATGAGTCTAGTTTACTCATAATTTTTATCATGATTTTTGGGAGCCTTTAACTTATATTAAAATACTCATATTTACAGACTGGTCCGGATTTGTGTTTGAAAAGACAGGCTGTTTTGTAAAAATCACCATAAATTGTAGAAAAATCGTATGGAGATGTACAAGTAGTCATTTTAAAGCTAAGAAGTGGAACTACGTGAACCTAAAACCGTTTTGAAAACTAAAATGTTTAGTTTGTCCAAAACAGTCCGTGAATGGAGTTGAACTTTTTTGATGAAGGCTGTTAGAAAAGTGTAGTTATGTTCTTGGTGTTTTAACTTGTATTCCCCCCCCCCCCCCCCCCTAAAAACTTGAGAAAACATAAAAATGTAGGGGTATGAACTCACCTTAAGTGATTTCAGTAGATGATTATTGAAGAATGGAAGTGTTTAACTCAAGAACACTTGGAGATGCCTTGAAGATTTTCGAGAATCTAGCATCATAGTTATGGAGTTTGTGTAAGCAATCAATGATTTGAGTAGAATGAAGTGCAATAATCACAAGGAGGATGAATTATACTTACCAAGAGTGGAAGAACACTTGATGATCAGCCTTGGGATCTCGAATTGGAGAGAAAACTTTGAGGGAAAAGTTGGAGTTGGATCTTTGGTGAAATGAGAGTAATTGGAAGAAACATGAGGAGAGAGGATAAATATCTAGCTCTCAAAAACGTGGGAATAACTTGTTAGAGAGGTAAAAAGGACAAGGAAGTGACAAGGTATGGGCTGGTGGTGAATAGTGACATGGAGTGGGTATGGGAGTGGTTGCTTGTTTCATAACTTAAAGGAAAGTCAACACTCCACCTTTGTACTTCACCCACTCTTTTGGATAAGGTTTTATCTTTAAAAAACGTGATAATTTAATAATTATGGGTCCTTATATGTTAAAATAAAGTTTTGGGTGAAAATCCCGTGTTAAAACAATTAAAAACGGGCCTAAAACGCAAATTTAGTCGAAAACCGGGAAGAAAAGCATTCCGAGCGAGACCTCTCGGTCCTAGGCCGAGGTTCGGTCCTTGTTGGTGCCGAGTCGGAAGCGAAAGGTGCGAACCAGAAGCGAGAAGTGAAGGGCAAGGGGTCAGTCCGAAGGCTCGGTCCGAAGCAAGACAGAAACGAACTAGCCCGAGGGAACCTTGACCCGAAATGGACCGAACGTTCGGGTTCGGGTGAGGCATGCGATGTTCGGTTCCAGGAGCCTTCGGGTTCGGTTCTTTGAGTGAGGTTCGGTTCAGCAGCCTTCGTCTCAGGAGGGTTCGGTTCCTAAGAGAGGTTTCGGTTCCTTAAGTCCGTTTTTCGCTTAGACTTCCGTTTTTGGGCTGTTTTCGCCAAATTCGAGGGTCGGGATGCCCCGAGTGATTATAGAAAGTTGGGAGAGATTTTGAGAGAGATTTGACATTCTTGGAGAGATTTCTCATTCAGAGAGATATTTGGGAGAGATTTCATATTCTTAGAGAGATTTGGGAGAGATTTGACATACTTGGAGAGATTTCACATACAGAGAGATATTTGGGAGAGATTTCATATTCTAAGAGAGATTTGGGAGAGATTTGACATTCTTGGAGAGATTTCACATACAGAGAGATATTTGGGAGAGATTTCACATACTTAGAGAGATTTGGGAGAGATTTGATATTCTTGGAGAGATTTCACATACAGAGAGATATTTGGGAGAGATTTCACATACTTAGAGAGATTTGGGAAGGTTTGATATTCTTGGAGAGATTTCACATACAGAGAGATATTTGGGAGAGATTTCACATACTTAGAGAGATTTGGGAGAGATTCTCGATAAGAAGAGATAGAGTGAAAACGATTGAGAGCGGTTTCGTGTGTGACGAATGTGAGTGTCCGGCTTCGCAATGCAAGGTCCGTAAACCCCGTTATGCCATGTTTTAGGATCTTACACGCTCCCTATGAGTATGCAACATTGTTTTATTGTTCTTGTTCAATGTTTAGCACTAAGGTTAAAGAAATTTAAACACACGAACTTTCCAAGTGATGTTTTCTCATTAAGATAGTGAGTTATACAGAAATTTACATAATACAAACCCTATTATACAAGGTTTAATTGAGTTGACCGGTTTGACTCGTTGACTTTGTCCGGCTTAGACTTGACCCGAATTTGACTATTGTCACATCATCCCCCCGTTAGAAGGAATTTCGTCCCGAAATTTACGCTTTGGCCGGGACTTCAAGAGTTTAGGAAAAGTTGCGGGTACTTTTGTTTCATTTGGTCTTCGCGCTCCCACGTGAACTCAGGTCCTCGTTTAGCGTTCCATCGAACCTTCACGATGGGAATACGACTTTGTTTCGTTCTTTTGACCTCCCGATCCATAATCTCAACTGGCTCCTCTACGAAGTGGAGATTTTCGTTAACTTCGATCTCGTCAAGAGGTATTACAAGTGTCTCGTTAGACAGACACTTCTTTAAGTTGGATACGTGAAATGTGGGGTATATGTTATTAAGCTCTTGAGGTAATCGGAGTTTGTACGCCACAGGACCAATCCTGGAGAGGATTTCGAACGGTCCGATGTACCTCGGGTTTAGTTTCCCACGTTTACCGAAACGTATCATTCCTTTCCAAGGGGAAACTTTTAGTAGCACTCGATCACCAACTTGGAATTCCAAAGGTTTGCGTCGCTTATCCGCGTAACTCTTTTGCCGATCTCGGGAGGCCTTCAGCCTTTCTCGGATTTGAACAATCTTTTATGTGGTCTCCCTTATGATTTCAGGACCAGTGAGGGTGCTATTAGGGACTTTCCCCCTAGCTATCTGAGTATCCCCCACTTCAGCCCAACATAGGGGTGATCTGCACTTGCGACCATAGAGAGCTTTGAATGGAGCGACTTTAATGCTGGTGTGATAGCTATTATTATAGGAGAATTCAATCAGCGGCAAATGGGTATCCCATGCTTTACCAAAATCTATCACATAGGCTCTCAACATGTCTTCTAATGTTTGTATAGTGCGCTCGCTTTGCCCGTCGGTTTGTGGATGGTAGGCCGTACTCATGTCTAGCCTAGTTCCCAAGGATTTCTGCAGGGACTGCCAAAATCGCGAAGTGAATCTACTATCTCGGTCGGAGATAATGGATATTGGTACACCATGCAGTCGCACAATCTCCTTGATGTATGTCCTGGTTAACTTCTCCATCTTGTCGGTTTCCTTTATTGGCAGGAAGTGCGCACACTTGGTCAATCTGTCTACGATTACCCATATAGTGTCAAACCCGCCTGAAGTCTTAGGCAGCTTGGTTATGAAGTCCATGGTTATCCGTTCCCACTTCCATTCTGGTATATCAGGCTGTTGTAGTAGTCCTGAGGGTTTCTGGTATTCCACCTTGACCTTGGCGCAAGTCAGACACTTGCCCACATAAGTAGCAATCTCGACTTTCATATTCGGCCACCAGTATAACTTTTTGAGGTCTAGATACATCTTGTCTGACCCTAGATGGATGGAGTATCGAGTCTTGTGTGCTTCATTCATGACCACGTCTCGGATCCCACCGAACTTCGGTGTCCAGATTCGGTTACTGAGATAACGAGTTCCGTCATCCTTGACTTCTAAGTTCTTATCCATTCCCCTTAATGCCTCACCTGCCATATTCTCTGGTTTCAAGGCTTCTAGTTGAGCTTCCCTGATTTGCGTGGCCAGGTGGGAATGGATAGTCATGATTAAGGATCTTACTCGGCGGCCCGAATATTCCTTCCTGCTTAGGGCATCAGCCACTACATTGGCCTTGCCCAGGTGGTAGCGAATTTCGCACTCGTAGTCGTTTAGCAGTTCAACCCATCTCCGTTGCCGCATGTTGAGCTCTTTTTTATTGAGGATATGCTGAAGACTTTTGTGATCGGTGAAGATGGTGCATTTTGTGCCGTAGAGGTAGTGCCTCCAGATCTTTAAGGCGAACACCACCGCCCCCAGTTCAAGGTCATGGGTAATGTAATTAACTTCGTGTGTCTTAAGTTGCCTTGATGCATAAGCGATGACTTTCCCTCTCTGCATGAGCACGCATCCGAGGCCTTGTTTTGAGGCATCACGATATACCACGAGGTCATCGGTTCCTTCTGGAAGAGACAAAACTGGTGCGCTGCATAGGGCATGTTTTAATGTTTGGAAAGCGGCTTCTTGTTTATCTCCCCACTTAAATACCACACCTTTTTGAGTCAAGGTGGTGAGTGGTTTGGCGATCTTGGAGAAGTTTTGTATGAATCTTCGGTAGTAGCCGGCGAGCCCTAAAAATTGTTGAATTTCCGTCGGCGTTGTAGGTGCTGACCAGTTTTTGATAGCTTTGATTTTAGAGGGATCCACGTGTATCCCCTTCTCGCTAACCACATGGCCAAGAAAATTCACTTCTCTGATCCAGAATTCGCACTTAGAGAATTTGGCGTAAAGCTTCTCAGCCCTCAATGTTTCCAAGATTAGCCGGAGATGTTGACGGTGCTCTTCCTCGCTTCGGGAGTAGATTAAAATATCTTCGATGAATACAATCACGAATTTGTCTAAGTAGGGTCGACACACTCGATTCATTAGGTCCATAAATACTGCCGGTGTGTTCGTTAATCCGAAGGGCATTACCACAAACTCATAGTGCCCGTAGCGAGTTCTGAACGCAGTCTTGGGAATATCCTCTTCTTGAACTCGTAGTTGATGATAACCCGACCTCAGGTCGATTTTTGAAAAGTAGCTTGCTCCTTGGAGTTGGTCGAAGAGGTCATCGATTCGGGGTAGGGGATATCGGTTCTTGATAGTGAGTTTGTTTAGCTCCCGGTAGTCTATGCACATGCGAAAAGATCCGTCCTTCTTCTTTACAAACAGGACCGGTGCTCCCCAGGGTGAGAAGCTTGGCCTGATGAATCCTTTGCTCAACAGTTCATTTAACTGGTTGGAAAGTTCTTGCATTTCTGTCGGTGTTAAGCGGTATGGAGCCTTGGCGACGGGGGTAGCTCCTGGGATTAAGTCGATCCGGAATTCGACTTGTCGTGCGAGGGGTACACCTAGAAGATCTTCGGGGAATACATCGGGGTAGTTGCACACTTCGGGAATGTCGTTGATATCCCTTACCTCTTGTTTCGTATCTACTACGTGGGCTAGAAATGCGTGGTATTCCTTTCGGAGATACTTTTGGGCCTTGACGCAAGAGATGATTTGCAAATTTGAATTGGGTTTGTCGCCATAGATGAAGAGGGTTTCGCCATTTGGCAGATTAAGGCGAACGGCCCTTTCGTAACATAGAATGTCGGCACGATGGGAACTTAACCAATCCATACCGATGATTATGTCAAAGCATTTTATTGTGACCGGCATCAGGTCTACTTTAAACGAATGGTTGTCTAGAGTGAGGGTACACCCTGAGTATATATCATTAGTGTGCTCTTCTTTCCCATTAGCCATTTCTACTACGTATGTATCTTTTAATGAATGAGGGGTTTGTTTTAGTAATTGTTTGAATTCACGGCTCACAAAACTCCTCTCTGCTCCACTATCAAATAGTACGCATGCATATGTGTTATTGAGGAGAAACGTACCAGAAACCACCGAGGGATCCTTGACTGCTTCTCCGTGTCCCATCATCAGGACTCTCCCTACACCACCAACATTAGGATCTTGTGCCTTGGGGAAGTTTCTCCTGAAGTGTCCTGCTTCACCATATTCATAGCAGGTTTGGCTTGCCCCCGCATTGGCAACTTGGTTGTTCGGTCGTGCTGGCGCTTTACAGAAACGAGCGGTATGCCCTTTCTTGTCGCAGTTTTTGCAGTGCATTTCCCGACAAGCACCCTTGTGGTGGTAGTTGCACTTGTTGCACTTGGGGAGATTTCCAGCATATTGCTTTGGTGGCGCTGGAGCGGTAGCAGTAGTGGCTGCACGGACAGCAACAGTCTGTTGCTTCTTTGTGGGGTCCTGCACCGGTTGTTTCTTTTTACTGTTCCAGAACTTCCTCTTGTTGTTCCCTCCTTTCATTTGGTCGGTGGTGGCGACCATGGTGCCACGGCTGGCCCTATGATCGATAAGTTGCTGTGCCAATTCCTTGGCACTCTCAAAGGTAGTAGGTTTCGAGGCCAGAACACTATCATGAATATGGGATGATAGCCCCCAAAGGTATCGTTCTACCTTTTTCTCCTCCGGAGTGACCATTGCAGGACAGAGGAGTGCTAGGTCATTGAATCGGGCGGTATAAGCTTCGAGATCCGTCCCCGACATCTTGAGATTCCAGAGTTCCTCTTCGAGTTTTTGTATTTCTCCCCTCGGGCAATACTCCTTTAACATCAACGCTTTTAATTATTCCCAGCCTATGGAGTTAGCCACTGCAGGAGTAAGTGACTTAACTCGGCCATTCCACCAAGTAAGAGCTTTTCTTGTGAAAGTGAATGTCGCATACTTGACTTTGCTCGCTTCGGGACAAGCACAGATTTCGAAGACTGCTTCGGTCCTTTCGAACCATTGCATCAGCGCTATGACACCCCCGCTTCCGTCGAAAGGATCGGGTTTGCCATTCGTGAAGTCTTTGTAAGAACACTCCTTAGTACGCCCCGTGCTGTCCCCCTGATTCGAGTTAGTATTCCCGGATCCGGAACCGTCGGAACCATTTGTACCCATTTGCGACATTGCTGCTACCACGACTGCTGTTACTGCAGCCTGAAACATCACAGGATCAAACTCCGGAGGTGGTGGCGGAGGGGGTGGTGCTGAGTTTTCGGAAGGTCTTGGTCTTTTCCTTGGTGGCATGGCTCTGACACAAAAAAAGTAAAAGAAAAGACTTGTCGGTAAGACTTCAATGGTGATAACGAGTCGAGTGTTACTTGTTTCATCTCAATTGTATTTTATCCGAGTTTACTAATTTAGAAGGTAATTCATCGAAAAGTTTATGCAATTAAACTTATGAATTTAATAGTGTTGATCCGAGCAGAGTCATGTGTTTGGTTTGTGTCAGCATCTAAGGAAGTAAAATACATGCCACATTCATTGATAATTTGTTAGTACATATTCTTTTGAGAAATTTGGCCTCATAAGGGTCTACATTACATCATAATAAAAGATAAAGTTTTGGCAGTACAAAAGCCCCTTTGACTAGTGTGATCACTTAGTCGCGAGGTCAACCTATTCGCAATAAAGAGTAGCACCAATGCATACTCGAAATCCTAGATTTATAACAAAATATAAGTAGCGCGAACACTACTCGTGGCGGGTAGCATCTGGTCCATGGTGGCCCTGGGATGAGGTCGAGGCTCCCTGAAGCTCCACAATCCGGCGTTCGGCCGCGATCACTCTCTCCTCGAGAGCTGCGTGCCTCTCCTGGTACTCCCTTACCTCCGCTCGAGTAGCGGTAAGGTCCTCGATGATTTGGTCCACTGGATAGAAGTCCCTCTCCAAATCCTGGGTGCATGCATCGGTGGCTGCCGTAATAGCGCTGAGATTTCGAACCTGGTCTGCCATTTCCCTACTCTGGTTCCCCAAGTTCGTGATGTGCTGGGTCATAACGGGGAGAGCTCTGTCAGCCAGTCCCCCGTGACTGAGGTCATAGTAACCTCGTTGGTCGCCATAGGGTGACCTCTGGCGTTGTTGCCGGCTCCACCTCTCGATCATGGTTGCCCAACGGGGCTCAGGCCCGTTGTGCCCCCAACGGTTTGTAGGTACCCTCGCAATGTAAGGAAGGTTGAAGACTTCCTCCTCTGGCTCTTCTTCACCTTCATCCTCATCCATGTCCACCTCATCGTCTTCCTCTTCTTCTTCTTCTTCGTCTACCTCCTCTTCTTCTTCGTCTACCTCCTCTTCTTCGGGATCCTCTTCAATCAGCTCTTCGGGCTCTTCCTCAATCCAGTCGGCATTTCCCTGGTTGGGAAGTATGGGTCTCCTGGTAGGTGAAATCCTGCCATGTCGTCTGCGCGAGAATAGGGGTGTAAGAAGCAGATAGCGATAGATATTAATAATATTGCGATATAGCAACATACAAATACTCCTATAGTATTTTAAATGTTTAGATTGGGTTCTTATAGCATTCTTTGTAGGGTGAAGTTAGGTTATTAGATTTGTTGCCCCCTACGACTATCCCCCGATAAGAGAAAGTCACCTCTTGGACAAATATAGTTGATCAGGCTATATCCTTCCCAGAACTGATTACTCGTACCAAGGCATACTCGTAGCGTTCACCTCCTCTTCTTTTAGTTTATGTTCTTCTAGTTATGACACTACGCGAGTATGTAATGCATGTAGGTATACTTTTAAACAAGACCTATTCGTTTTCTAAAAGTATGACCCGTTAGAATGTTTTAAAATCAGAGACTCTCAGTCCCAAATGTGTTTATAGTTTGTATATCCTATGTTGTTTGATATACTTAATTCACTATAAACCGTGCTCTGATACCAATCTGTTACACCCCCAAACCAAGGATGGCGGAAACGTCCGGGGGTGGAGGACTTCATGTGTAGTATCATAACAACAATGGCAATAGTGATGAAAGTAAACACAACCAACATATATATAATTGAAAGAGTTACATCATTGTATGAATTACATGTTTCAAAATCAATTACAATATGTTGACAAAATATGATAAGTTTGACGCCTCAACGTCCCATCCTCAAAAGTACTTTGTTACCTGTTTAGCGATTTCCTGAGAATACAAGTAGTTTGAAAAAGTGTCAACACAATGGTTGGTGAGTTCATAAGTTTTTGTATATATAATTATGACAAAGCTTGTCTCGTAGTTGTATAGTTGTTCCAGAAAAATCCGATATTTTCCTTAAAATGAATACTATAGTCTTGTATCCAAAGACTGAAACGTATGAGTAATCTCCCTTATTTACAGAAAATAACGTGAGTTTATTTCAATATAAACGCGTATGATATTAGTGAAATTCTCGTAAATTCTTAAGTTTGTTAATACTTTCCGTGAGTTATTATAACCATACTATGACCTAGGTGGCCTGAAAACGACGTTCTTCGGGCGTCGTAGAACTGAAATGACACTTGTCACCACAGACATGCCGGTCTAGCTATTGCAAGCAGCTCTGGTGTGGGTTTGTCAAGCCCAATATAGATCTATATACAACTATCACGCTCTCCCTCCAGGAGACTCTGGTTACAATACAGGACTTATGATTTATGCGAAGCGAAAGTCTCACAAAGTTATTAACGAATTTACACTTAACATAATGAAAGTTTCCCTTTTGTATAAATGTACCCTTCTGAAATGTATGCATTTGGAAATGTATCATAAACTATACCTATTATAGTTTATCCAAAACGTTTGTAATGTATAAGAACTCTTTTATGAAGATGCATTAGTGTTATAATCCATAAATCATGCTTATTATGTCTTAATATTCGAGTTCTAAATGAATGAATAATCTTATCATGAATGACTAAGTTTCAGTTTATGATGATAAACTAACAAGGAAACACATTCAATATTTACAACTTATTGTTATACACTTTGCTCAACATAATACAAAGTGTTATGAAATTTATATGCTGTTAATTAACTTTAACCTTTATGCGCTGTTTTAGGTAAGTCATAGAAAAATCATACGAAGTCAAAAACTAGATCCGTAAATTCTGAGAGTTCCTAAAATGAGTCTAGTTTACTCATAATTTTTATCATGATTTTTGGGAGCCTTTAACTTATATTAAAATACTCATATTTACAGACTGGTCCGGATTTGTGTTTGAAAAGACAGGCTGTTTTGTAAAAATCACCATAAATTGTAGAAAAATAGTATGGAGATGTGCAAGTAGTCATTTTAAAGCTAAGAAGTGGAACTACGTGAACCTAAAACCGTTTTGAAAACTAAAATGTTTAGGTTGTCCAAAACAGTCCGTGAATGGAGTTGAACTTTTTTGATGAAGGCTGTTAGAAAAGTGTAGTTATGTTCTTGGTGTTTTAACTTGTATCCCCCCCCCCCCCCCCTCCCCCCTAAAAACTTGAGAAAACATAAAATTGTAGGGGTATGAACTCACCTTAAGTGATTTCAGTAGATGATTATTGAAGAATGGAAGTGTTTAACTCAAGAACACTTGGAGATGCCTTGAAGATTTTCGAGAATCTAGCATCATAGTTATGGAGTTTGTGTAAGCAATCAATGATTTGAGTAGAATGAAGTGCAATAATCACAAGGAGGATGAATTATACTTACCAAGAGTGGAAGAACACTTGATGATTAGCCTTGGGATCTCGAATTGGAGAGAAAAGTTTGAGGAAAAAGTTGGAGTTGGATCTTTGGTGAAATGAGAGTAATTGGAAGAAAAATGAGGAGAGAGGATAAATATCTAGCTCTCAAAAACGTGGGAATAACTTGTTAGAGAGGTAAAAAGGACAAGGAAGTGACAAGGTATGGGCTGGTGGTGAATAGTGACATGGAGTGGGTATGGGAGTGGTTGCTTGTGTCATAACTTAAAGGAAAGTCAACACTCCACCTTTGTACTTCACCCACTCTTTTGGATAAGGTTTTATCTTTAAAAAACGTGATAATTTAATAATTATGGGTCCTTATATGTTAAAATAAAGTTTTGGGTCAAAATCCCGTGTTAAAACAATTAAAAACGGGCCTAAAACGCAAATTTAGTCGAAAACCGGAAAGAAAAGCATTCCCAGCGAGACCTCTCGGTCCTAGGCCAAGGTTCGGTCCTTGTTGGTGCCGAGTCGAAAGCGAAAGGTGCGAACCAGAAGCGAGAAGCGAAGGGTGAGGGGTCAGTCCGAAGGCTCGGTCCGAAGCAAGACAGAAACGAACTAGACCGAGGGAACCTTGACCCGAAATGGACCGAACGTTCGGGTTCGGGTGAGGCATGCGAGGTTCGGTTCCAGGAGCCTTCGGGTTCGGTTCTTTGAGTGAGGTTCGGTTCAGCAGCCTTCGTCTCAGGAGGGTTCGGTTCCTAAGGGGACTTTCGGTTCCTAAGAGGGGTTTCGGTTCCTAAGAGGGGTTTCGGCTCCTTAAGTCCGTTTTTCGCTTAGACTTCCGTTTTTGGGCTGTTTTCGCCAAATTCGAGGGTCGGGATGCCCCAAGTGATTATAGAAAGTTGGGAGAGATTTCGAGAGAGATTTGACATTCTTGGAGAGATTTCTCATTCAGAGAGATATTTGGGAGAGATTTCATATTCTTAGAGAGATTTGGGAGAGATTTGACATACTTGGAGAGATTTCACATACAGAGAGATATTTGGGAGAGATTTCATATTCTTAGAGAGATTTGGGAGAGATTTGACATTCTTGGAGAGATTTCACATACAGAGAGATATTTGGGAGAGATTTCACATACTTAGAGAGATTTGGGAGAGATTTGATATTCTTGGAGAGATTTCACATACAGAGAGATATTTGGGAGAGATTTCACATACTTAGAGAGATTTGGGAGAGATTTGATATTATTGGAGAGATTTCACATATAGAGAGATATTTGGGAGAGATTTCACATACTTAGAGAGATTTGGGAGAGATTTGATATTCTTGGAGAGATTTCACATACAGAGAGAGATTTGGGAGAGATTTCACATACTTAGAGAGATTTGGGAGAGATTCTTGATAAGAAGAGATAGATTGAAAACGATTGAGAGCGGTTTCGTGTGTGACGAATGTGAGTGTCCGGCTTCGCAATGCAAGGTCCGTAAACCCCGTTATGCCATGTTTTAGGATCTTACACGCTCCCTATGAGTATGCAACATTGTTTTATTGTTCTTGTTCATTGTTTAGCACTAAGGTTAAAGCTATTTAAACACACGAACTTTCCAAGTGATGTTTTCTCATTAAGATAGTGAGTTATACAGAAATTTACATAATACAAACCCTATTATACAAGGTTTAATTGAGTTGACCGGTTTGACTCGTTGACTTTGTCCGGCTTAGACTTGACCCGAATTTGACTATTGTCACAGCCTTCCTATTTTCTTCTTAGGCTTTGGTGTTGGTTGGACTGAGGGATTCTTGCAAGACACTTTATTGTGCCCCATTTGCATACAATTCTAACATTGGACAGTTCTACCCTTAGAGGAGACTTGGGAAAACCTGTCTTGATGCTCAGAGACATGCCTTTTCCTTTTTATACAAGGCCTTCCTGGCATCCTTCTTTCAATAGGTGGTAGTGGTTTGGTGTAAGGTGTTGATTCCTACATATTACTGCCATTAACAGGAAGTATGTTAGACTCATAAGCACTTAAGAACTTGTCCTTACCAAACCATGTGCTGATGAATCTAGCTGGATCCTGTTGTGTGTAAATTATGGTTGCTTGTGCATGGACACAGGGGATCCCAGATAACTCCCAAAGTCTGCATGTACAGTACATCCCCTCTAAGTTCACTCCATATGAGTGGAAGCCATTTCTCACTTCAAAAGCATTCAAACCACTAGGATGAACATACCAAGTCCTGCAAACACATTAACAGTTTTAATTAGTGTACACATTAACAGTTTCAAACCACTAGGATGAACATAATACTTACTTGATATCAAAAGCAAACTCATCCATTTTCTTAATAGCTCCTGGACACACATTATTCACCCATTTACGTGCTTCTTGCTTCAAGTTAAATAACTTTTCCATCATATACAGTCTAATCTCCTCAAGCATGGCCAACAAAGGCTTCTTTCTGGCATCAAGTATGATGGCATTAAAACACCCTGCCATTCCATTTTCAACAGCCTCACATGCCATTCCACCTTTAAAAAATGCCTTGCACCAAGATTTAGGCTCCCTTGCCATCAAATGATCATAAGCAGCAGGATTGACTTCTTTGATCTTCTCCATATTCAATTTGAAGTCTCCTTCAACAATTGACTTGGCAACTGTCCAAAACATATTCTTGAACTCTATACCAATGAAGACCTTTCTGAAATTTGCATACACATGTCTTGCACATTGTCTGTGCTCCACACGTGGCAATACAACCTTTGCAGCTTCCAAAAGACCCTATCAATTACATTAAAAAATATCATTACTAACTGCTTGATCCATGTATAAATGAAATAAAAAAAGGAGATAATTGAAAACATTACCTTGTGTTGATCAGAAATAACACACAAATCCAAGCCTCCTTGTAATTCTAGGTCATCATGTAATAGTTCCAAGAACCATTGCCAGTTGGGCTTGTTCTGTCACACCCCAAAACCGAAACAGCGGAAACGTTCTGGGGTGGATGACGTCATGTCAAGTATCACAACACATGCATTATAGTAATCAAAGTACAACAAAACATTGCATTAATAGTAATAATTTTACATGGTTACATTACAGTACATCAAAGTAATACAAGTAACAGAATAGATACAGCGTGGTACTAAGCTATCTTCATCAACAGCTCCTGGGATGTACCTGTCTAATGTGGACCTGAGAATACAAGTTATTTGAAAAGCGAGTATCGGCATTTTTACAAATGCTGGTGAGTTCATAAGTATTTAGTGACATTTATTCAAATAACTTTATAAAGTAGTAGTTTAGGTGTTTACTGTGTATTAGAGTTCTTTCTAGAAAATCCTATATTTTCTTTAATAAAGCAGCCTTCTACCAAGACCGGTCAGTGTTATGTGGTAAAAAGTCATTTTCCCTAAATTCCTATCATTATCAAAATACTGAATTTGATTATTGAGGAAAGCAAATGACATCAGGGAATAACATATGCCTCAGCAGTGAGGACTGCTGACTAAGGCAAGGAATCATAGACTCCAGGAGAGTATCGAACGAACGACACGCCTGGCTCGTCTAACAGAAAGAGACACAGACCCCAGGCGGTACGAAATGAAAGGTACAACTAGTAAGGTCTATTACAGTGAACACAGACCCCAGACAACACCAACTGAATGATACGTCTAGCAAGGTCTAAAACAGTGAATACATACCCCAGACAGCATCAAATGAATGATACGTCTTGTAAGGTCAAAACAATGTGACTCTGAAAATGAATTACCAACATACAGTGTAAATTGCCGGTGAAATATCGTTACCTTAAGGCCAATGAATTATAAGGTAACCCGGGATACTCGTAACCATACTGACTAGAGTACTAGACGCCCTACAAGCATCTAAAATATGACATTTGTCACCCGTTAGCTTGGTAGGCCGGGACTGTAGCTAGCAGTTTGGGTGCGGGGTTGTCAATCCCGTATAGATCTATACACACAATGTCCGCTCTCCCTACAGGAGATTCTGGTTACCAACTAGACGACGGAGAAGGCCGTGTCCTGAAGATGCATCCCAAATAGTGGGTAGAGACTTCCAAATAGTGGGTAGAGACTTCCAAATAGTGGGTAGTGTGTTTCTAATGTAAGTGTAGACTAGAGGTAGAGACTCTTAACTGAACTGACTAGAGAATTCTTGTATGTCCATACTCATATACATAATATATAACTAATGAATCAAACGACCTTCGGACGGCCATCCGATCCCACCAGACCACATCTCAACGAAGAAAAGGAAATAGGGCGGACGAGCCTTCCTAAGTCTTTCAATCATTACTTATATGTACCTATATAAGCACATACATACATCTAACTACGACTGAGTGTGTATCAAGTTGAAGTGATTCTTGTGAAGTAGAAGTGTCTAACAAGTGAAGTAAGAGCGGTCGTAAGTGAAGTAGGAGTGTCAAACAAGTATGAGCGTATCACGAAGTAGAGACGACAATAAGTGAAGTAAGAGCGTATCGAGTATAAGTGAAGTAGAGGCGATATCAAGTATAAGTGAAGTAGAATCGTATCACTAAGTAAGAGTGTGAATAAGTATAAGCGTCCATCAGGTATAAGTGTATCATGAAGTGGAAACGTATCAAGTATAAGTGTATCTCGAAGTGGAAACGTTATTGAGTAGAAGTATAAAAACATAGACGTAACTTTGGAAAACCTTTATATTTTAAGAAAATCATAACTTGGTATTTCTTTGTGAAATAAGTTTGATTTAAAACTTTTAGAAATTCTTTGGAAACCTTTCATAAATCAGTTTGAAATGAAACTTCGATAAAGCAGTAAAAGTAAGAACTTGAACAAGTGAAAACCTTTTAGAAAACCATTTATAGTGTCCTACTCGGTAAAACAGTATACAGTGTAGTAAATCATTGTGCATGCGGGTTATCAATCACATGTGATTGATATGATAACTGGCATGTTT
This sequence comes from Lactuca serriola, assembly GCF_051521515.1. Classification (NCBI taxonomy): domain Eukaryota; kingdom Viridiplantae; phylum Streptophyta; class Magnoliopsida; order Asterales; family Asteraceae; genus Lactuca; species Lactuca serriola. The sequence goes on along the minus strand of NC_136415.1, from coordinate 201,234,029 downwards.
AACTTGTATTCCCCCCCCCCCCCTATAAAACATGTAAAAACATTTAAAAGGTTCATTCAGGGGTATGAACTCACCTGGTGTAAGTAGGTCCGACGAGGGTGTCGGTTGGGTGTTCGGGGCTTGATTACTCGCGATGTCCCTATGTAAAATGTAATAATGTCCATATATAATTAATTAGATATACATTCACTAATTATATGGAACATTACACTCCAACGAGGTTAAACACCTCAAAACTAGCGTTTGGAGTGACCCGGGTGACATCTACGGACGTGTAATGGCACTAGGGACTTGGGATTTGAGTTTACTCTCCAAGAGTAAACATTTAAGGGAGTTTACAGCCACATAGCACATACATACATGAGTTCACGGCCGTGAACTCATGTTGGTGCGATTTTGAGTGTTTAATGGCTTGTTTGGACTTAGGGATTGTTGGTATGAATTTCTAAAATGCCTTGGAATGGACTAAATGAACTTTTACCATTTAAAAGGGAGTTCACGGCTGTAAACTTGGAGTTTACGGCCATAAACTCTCCTATGGTTAAGGATAATTGATTTGAGGCACTTAAAGCAATCACATGTGATTCTAGTAATTTTTCCAAGCCTTGGGATGATTTAAGGGCATCATTTAACATACTTTTATGAGTTTACGGCCTAAGGGTATGTGCCATGGCCGTAAACTCTTGTATGATACATTTTGATATGTTTAAGGCCTCCTAACTATTTTTAGATGGTTCTAGGATTTACCACAAGGCTATTGGGGGACAAAATCAAGGTTTTGGGCATGATTAAGGGTGTTTACGGCCTTGGTACATGCCTGGGCCGTAAACTCCTTTTGACCCTTCAATTTGTTGTGTTTAAATGATCCAAACCCCAAATATCAAGTCCCTAAATTTTGTATTAAGCCTAAGGGTGTTTTAGGAGTGTGTTTGGGACATTTTAACATGCTTAAGGGGTGTTTACGGCCTTGGCATATGCCTGGGCCATAAACTCTCTTTTATGCTCCAAATCCTTATGTTTTAATGTTTAAACACTCCTAGGCAAGTCCCTTAATTTATTTCCAAGCCTTTAGGGACTTTTAGGGGTCATTTTGGCCTTTATTTTGGGGTTTACGGCCTAAAGGAGGAGCTTAGGCCGTAAACTCCATTCTAACAGCTTCTAAGTCCGAATTTTTAGCTATAAACACAAATCAATATGTTTAGAATAAGCTAGGGTAAGTGGACTTACGATTTGGAAGCGTTTGGTTGCGGATTTGGGGCGAAAACGAGTCTAGAGAGAGAGTATAGAGAGAGAGAGGGTGGAAAAGCTCCAAATGGAGTTTACTCCCCTTTATATATGGGTGGGAGTTGGAGCTCAGTGGAATTCTACCCAATACTGTCGTTAGACGGGGCTTTTGGTCGCACCCGATTTAGTGGTTGTAATAATAAAAACTAACTTTTTCCAATTAAATGGAAATGTGTGTTATGTGTTTTTATTCCCTTTTTTCACGACTTAACGACATATTAAATGTAAACAAATGGAATGTTTATTAAATTGGCGACCTCTAATTAACGGAACTTTTATAAACTGGAATATTCCGTTAACGGTAACGGGGAAATGTAACGGAACAACTTGGGTTGTCACATGTTCTCAATTTCAACTACTGCCCAAGCAATGGGATATACATGGTTATTTGCATCCCTCCCTATGGCAGTTAGCAGCTCACCTTTACATTGTCCTTTCAAAAAACTCCCATCAAGCCCTATAACTCTTCGACAACCAACTTTCCATCCTTCTTTGATAGCCTTAAAACATGTATACATTCTATGGAAAGTAGTAGTGTTATCAGGGTTTACAGTGACAGATATTTGAATTGTACTCCCTGGATTGGACCTCATCAATTCATGTCCATAATCCCAAACTTTTGCATAGTGATCACTCAACTTTCCATCTATTAAAGAAATTGCCCTACACTTTGCTCTATAACATTTTGACCATGAAACCTTGCAATGGAACCTGCTTTGAATAATAGCTTGCATTTCCTTACATTTCAGATTTGGTTTCCTAATCATCTCCTTCAGAAACTGCCTAACTATCCATGTGGGATCCATAAGATTAGCACTACGGAAATTCCTAACACAGGTATGTTGCTCAACCATTTTTTGATTTGGAATGTTCTTTCAGTGCTCATCCATGAGGCCCTTACAACAAAGGGACATTGAAATTTCTCAGGGTCACTTGCACATACAGCCACGAGCCTTACACTATCACATTTCTTGAACCTAATTGGATAACCCCTACTTATAGAGTAATTTGTCAAACAAAGCTTTAGTTGGTGTGGTGATTCATACCTCTCTCCAAGAACTGGCTTCATATTATTTCATTTCACCTTCGGATCATGGGTTGAGTATTGAAACTGAAATTTTTCTTCATCGTCACTCTCACTATCACTCTGCTTTTCCTGCGGTGCTTCATCTTCCGACATTCCTTCAAAATCATTTAGGTTTATCTCAGGTATGGTGCATTCGTCAAGCGCTTCGTCTGTGAGAGTATTTAGGAACTCATCTTTGCATCGACTTCTTTGTTTGTGTTTGAAAAACTCATCCAATTCCACGTCAATGGTATCGAAGTCATATACTGTCTCCATTATCACTACAAAACAAAAATTAATCAAATATTTTAAGGGAAACACGATATTGGAGGACCACATGGATTTTCTTACCTTTGATTCTTCTCAGGTAACGTTTTGCTTTGATGGAGGGTAAGAAGGGGTTTTTTACAGAGGAGTTGATGACGGGGTGTTTAATGGAGGGTGATAAGGTCAATGAGCTGGGGTAACCGGCTCTTATAAGGATTACCGGTTGTTAGGGCCAAACTGAGTGTATTAGCCGGTAATCTGTCATTTTTCATAAGTAAAATTTAATTTAGGACTAAATTATAAAGTGGGGCAAAATTTTGGGACTTTTTCACAGAATAGTTAATGGTAACCCTTAACTTTTTATAGAAACACGAATTAAATTTTGCAAAAAGCTAAGGGTCCAATATGCAAAAATCTCACAACTCTTGATCACCCCTTGTAACCGTATAAAAGAAAGAAGTGCACCCATCGCCCATCCATATCTTCAATTTTTGCAAAATTGACTTTGCATTCTCTCAAGGGTTTTCATCGTCCCCAAACTTTTTTAACCTAAATTCCGGCCGATCAAACCACCATGTCGTCGTCGAAGATGATCGTTTTGAAGAGTTCCGACGGAGAAACCTTCGAGGTCGAAGAGGCGGTGGCGTTGGAGTCACAAACGATCAAACATATGATCGAAGACGACTGCGCCGACACCAGCATCCCGCTACCAAACGTCACAAGCAAGATCCTATCGAAGGTTATCGAGTACTGCAAGAAGCATGTGGAGACACCGAAGACCGATGATAAGACAGCTGAAGAGGATCTGAAATCGTTTGATTCCGAGTTTGTTAAAGTGGATCAAGGGACTCTCTTCGATCTGATATTGGTTCGGTCTCTTTTACCCTTTTTCGTTTAATTGAATTTACGGTTTTTTTTTCTTTGTTCACGCTTGAAATTTATCTGTGTTTATTAGTTTGTTTTAATTCCTCGATTCTTTTGTGAAAGATATCTAGGGTTTCGTCAATTTCCTTGAAATTATCACACCGATTTTGTCGGTCAAATTTCCTAATTCATGTTTAAACGATGATAGATCGAGGATATGTAGATTGAAGATGTATGAACGATGGGGAAAACGAACCATCATAACAGAAAACAAATCATTATTGCTAATTCATTTCACAATTATATAATTCAAGTATTTGGATAATCCTACATGTGCTTATGCTCCCCTGATTATCAAATGTTTAGAGTAAATTACTAAATTATAAGCCTTTATTTTATCTATTACTTCTTTAAATAATCATTTTCACCAAACAACATACACTACTGAAGTTACTTCTTTACAACTTCAAGGCACAGAACCCCATTCAAACATTATCTCTTATACCATGTTTTATTACAGATGATTATCTGATTCTGATCCTTTCATGTCACTTATCCACTTTCAGTTTTTCTGTGTTTTACTTTAAGATATGGAGATTCCATACTTCAATTTGTATGAATTTTTTGTGTTTCAGGCTGCAAACTATCTGAACATCAAGAGCTTATTGGATTTGACTTGTCAAACGGTTGCTGACATGATCAAGGGGAAGACTCCAGAAGAGATTCGCAAGACTTTCAACATCAAAAATGACTTCACTCCAGAGGAGGAAGAGGAAGTGCGCAGGGAGAATGCATGGGCATTTGAGTAAATTCTAGAACCCCTAAGTTGTTTATAATCAAAGAGTCTTATAAAATGTTAATGGGTTTTCGTGCTTTTCTTAGAAAATGAACCTTGGAAAAAGATTGTTAATGTCTTCAAATCTTTGGTGGATGTTTTTGTTATGTTGGATATGATTATCGTCTTTGTGTTGGTGGTTGAATATTTTCTTCTGTTTTCTTTCGATAGCTAGAAAGCCTTTAGCTGCACTGTGTTTGATATGTTCTGGATCAAAACTAAGTCATTTGCTCTTAAGACAAAAGTGTTTGTCTTTTTGAAGAAGTGGGATCGATACTCTTTCCATCTCTCATCTTTGCAATATACAAATCCCTCATCTTTGCTATATATGTATATATATGAGACAATGTCTAATATAATTTTTATTTTTAGAATTTGTGAAGATGTAGAGGTTCAGGTGCACATAGCCAGTTTTTTAAAAAACTCAGTCTGGTTTTTTACTGGTCTGTTAATTATTGGTTTCGTTTAAAACCTGTTTGCAATATTGTTTAAAATCTATAGTTAACCTGAAAGCTTTTAGTGTTTAGAATGATTTTTGGATAATCCTTGGCCTATTTCAATATGTTTCCTTTAAGAATGGAATGGATTGGGTTTTGATCCGATCCAATTCGAACCCTTAAGAATTACATGGGTTTGAAACATAGTTTTTGATATGTTTACTGGTTAATGACTAATACCTACAAACTATTTTATATTAAATGGGCCGATTATGGATAATTACAAATCCGATCCGTTTATAACAAGTTCTGTATAAATTTTAGAATTCTAAATTTATATTTTGTACAACCTAAAGTTTGCTTTTAATTCTAATCGAAAGTCGAAAGAGAAAAGACCGAAGACTAAGGTTGTGTTTAGGATTACTTTTGAACATCAAAAGTTTTTTTTTGTTAAAAGGCATTTTGTAAAATGATATTTTGTAAAATAAGTTTTTTAAAATGTGTTTGGATTAGTAAAATGATTTTTGGTTTTACTTTTAATATAAAACAACAAAAAGTTAGTTTTTGTGATTTTTTAAAAACCTTTCATTTTCTTCTATCCTAAAAGTCATTTTCAAATTTTTTTTGAATTTTCCAAATACCTTTTGACTTTTTAGAAAAGTTAAAGCTTAAAATTATTCTAAAAGGAATCCCAAAACACCCCTAAGTTGTTTTTACATAGGATTTGAAGATTTTATTTTTAGATTTTTAGTGTTTTACCAAGAATCATGATATCATTTCATTTATATTTTATCAAGCAATCACCATTTTTTTTTTATAAATCATTGAAGTCATTTATTAATCAAAAGAAAGTTTGCAATTGTTTTTCTGTATAATGCAATCGACGGTCAAAAACCAAGCAAAAACTATTACAATACTGATTTTAATTCCAATCGAAAATCCTGAAGTACGTAATGTGTTTTCTAAATCAACATTTGTTTTATTTAATAAATGTTATGTTAAGATTTAAGTAAAGTGTGTTTGATTATTCAAAACTTGTGGGGTGAGTTTGGATATCTGTTGATTTGGTGGATAAGGGTATGAATTTGTTTATTAAAAACTTTGTGGGTTATGGAGCGGGTTTGGATCAGATTTTGAAATTCATAAAAGGGTTTGGATCAAGGTCGATTCGCTCCAAACTCGTCTCATTGTCAAGTCTAGCTTCCTTAATTCATTCCATTGAGATTCTAGGAATCTAGGTTATGTTAATCTTTGTAATAAAGGTGTTAAACATACTTTCTACTTTAGAAATCGTATTTTTTTTTCTTTTTATAAATCGGAAGAAATTGAAATGAAGAACACAATGATGGTCAGAAGATGCAATGCATCATTTGTTTTGTTATTGATTATTTTTATTAAGGTTGTAAAAAACACTCGACGTTAGCTAGTCGGTTGATTGAGGTTAAGGGATTAATCGACTAGACGATGATTAATCGAAGACCCTAAATTCTTAATTCTTTGAACTAAAAAAAAGAAAACTAAATATGACTAATATGATAACAAAGTTCATAAATATCTCATATGAATAATACGACACTAATCATTTCTTAAATAGTTTTTATTGATATATAATTTTTTCAAAGTGTTAAAAGTTTATCTCTTTCTATTGTTTCGCTAATTTCTACTGCTTCGCTCATTATATAGACAATAATAAATCGTTATACGTCTTCTTGTCTGTCGGATAGCGTTTAGAGACTAATCGAAGATTAATCAGGACCTTGTCGAGATTTTTACAATACTGTTTTTATTAAGCAAAAGATATTAAGATTAAAAGGGGACTATTTCGTGTATGCTTTTATGTTTGAGATTGGGAAAAAATAAAAGAAAAAAATGGAACCAAGTCGATTGAGAGATAAAAACCTCAAATGACATAACCAAAAAGAGGGAGAGAAGAGTTAGGGTTAAAAGGAGAAAAATGTTACTCAGTAGGGTTTAAATGTTGAATGAGTAGGTTAGCATGTGCCTCATAAATAAAATGAAATGAGTTATGTGTTGTGGGGGTCATACCCACTTGTGAATTTTCTACTAGGTTGGTTACTTGGTTAGCTTTTGTTATTTTTTCTTCTATTTTTATTTTTTATGCTCATAATGCTTTGGGTCATCCCACAATTATAGACCTATTATTCCGATGCCTTTTCATCAGAGATTGGTGGCCAAAATTGATTTGGCTTCGCCAAAATTCCTCATATCTTAAGACCTACAGCTCCTTTGGTAATGTGAAACCCGGGATAGTAAAAAAGAACAACTCATGACTAGGAAAGTGAATAACACATTAGAATTTATGTAACTCACGCTTTAAGGTGTGCTTCGTGCTAATGAGGAAAGAAAGAAGAGCAACAAGACAGTCCATTTTGTGTAGATAGTAAAAAAAAAAAAAAAAAAGGTGCTGACCGCCGCCATCCTGATTTGCGATGATAAAAGGAGAGGGTTTGTTCTTTGAGTAGGCCTGACAATTGTGTCGTATTCGGGTTGGCGGGTCGGTGGGTTAAAATATACCAACCCGAACACGACCCATTCAACTATACAGGTCACGGGTTGACTGGTTTGGAACATAAACTCATATATGACCCGTCAACCCACTTATTTATATGGGTTTATAGGTTGGCGGGTTCATGTGTCAGATTTGAGTTTGTGGGTCAGATTTTGGGTTCGTGTGTTTGTGGGTCAGATTCCGTAAATAAAATTGATAATTAAACATGAATAAATTTTAATGCAAACATATCTTAATTTTAGAACGTTAAGTGTTACACATCCAAATTAAAATTAAAAACATTCATGGAAATATATTCAAACTAAAACATTACTACAATTGTTGATAAATTTAATTGCAGGCGTCGACGTTGTTCGATAATGATTCAATCGTTCATGTCGTCGTTCTTTGTGAGTTCGTTCTATCATTCATCACAGAGGGGAGACCGAGAGAGGGCTTAATCGATTTTGTTTGTGAGATACTGAGATTATTTAGGGGAGACACCAAACGTGTTGCAATGCAAATCAGCAAATGGTTACCCACGGGTCAAATGGTCAATGATATTGAGTATCCTATCCTAGTATAAAATATAACTGTATAGTATGTACTACTTAATACATTTAAAAAATATATAACTTTTTGTAATAAAATTATAAACGGTTTGGCGGGTCAACCCATATACTTTTTAAGAAACTCATATATGATATGTTTAATGAACGAGTTGACTGGTTGACAGGTTGAAAAACTCAACCCAAACCTGTTTATTTTGTTTCGTGTCGAAAATTGTCAGACCTATCTTTAAGGGATATTCCAAGATACCGGAGTACGTTGCATACTCTCTCATGTCCAACCAGTGGCGAGCCAGAACAAAAGTTTAGGTGTAGCATAATATTTTTGCAACATTATATATAAGAAGTTTTATTTTTTTATTTTTTTATTATTTTTTATTTATTTATTTATTTTTAATTATTTTTATTTTTTTGGGTTTGGGTTTTTCGGGATCGGGTTAAATGGGTTTGATTTTTTGAAATTTGGAAAGACTACATATATTTGCAATTCTAGTAGCTGGATCTAGGAATGTCAACGGGGGCAAACGGGACGATGATTGCATCCCCCGCCCCACCCTCGAAATCTCTAGCCTCCCTACCCCTGCCTCCGAATCCTAGGATTACCCCGCCCCCGCCCCCATTTGAGATGTCTTTTTTTATGCTAAAGAAGCTACTTTTTGGTCTAAAAGAAGTTATTTTTTAGGTAAAAAATAGTTATTTATAACATAATTTTAAATGTTAAAAACAAAAATATTATAAAATCTCAAAAACACTATACAAACAACTTAAAAACATTGTATTTTGTTGAATTTTAGAAGGTCAAAATCATTGCTATTATTTATTATATTTATATAACTAATATATATTAATAAATAATATATTTATGGGGACCCTATTTGGGGTTCAGGATGAGACTGTTGTTAGATGTCATTTTATGCATCTTTTAGGGTAGTTTTCATTATCATTTAACATCATATTTTGTACATTTACATGTCATTTGTTTAAATAATGTTCAAATCATGTATTTCGTTACAATCCCCCTACTGCTCATGTTTTCATGTCGATTTCAGATAGTTCGAGTGAAACAGTGCTTTGGGAGCTGTTGGATGCGCGTTTGGAGCTTAAAATGGAGTTGGAACTTAAGAAGGGTTCTGAGGAATGCTTGGAAGATGTTTTGGTCAAGAAACATTAGATCGAATGGATCACACGAAGATAGAAGCTGCAATATGAAGCTAAAGGATGTGCCTGACAGCATTGACCCCTATCAATATTTTGACCATATCTTATGAACCGTAACTCCGATTGACAATTTTCAAAATGTTCTGAAAACTAGACGAAATTTCAGATGACTTAGGCAAAACATGAGATTGCAACTATTTTCCATGCAATCGCATGGAGCCTTTATGTTATCGTAACTTTTCCCGTAACTTGTCTTTGAGGTTTTTTGTACCAAAAATTCATCTGGGAGAAAAAAAATGAAATCATGCGATCGCAACCCAGATACATGCGATCGTAAATTTTCCCCATGCGATCGCAAGTTTGCAAAAAAGTTCCAAAATAGCATCATACTTCATTAAAAAAGCTTGATACATGTTTTCTTCAAAACATGAGATCACAACTTTGATACATGCGATCGCATGCACATCATTTTTGTTGTTGGACGTATAAATAAACCCACTTAACCTTCCAGTAACCTTAGTTGGCGATTCCTGAAGTTCCAGACAACGAAAATACGATTTTGGAGGCGTTTCTTCTCTGATTTCAACGATTTCTGAAGATCTGAAGACTATAGACCATCTCCTTCATTTAGATTAGTAAGATTAGTTGTTTGATGTCACTTTTCATATGTTTTCATTAGATTTTAGCCATGTATAGCTAAAACCTTAGTTTTCAGTTCTGCATTAGACAAGTACTTTTCATGTGATTGATCATTAGATCTGATTTTTGATTTGTGTTTCTATCTAGAGTCTTCAGTTTTGTTCTTAATGAATGTTTGGTTTTAAATTCTTGTTAGTCTGATCACCTAATTAGGGTTTAACATTCCTATTAATCAGTTAATAGAATCCATAATTGTTATAATTAACTAGTAATAAGTAACAAGTAATAAATTGGTTCCGTGTTTGGGATTTGACTTTATTATAAACTGAAAAATCATATCTTTACGTATCCGAGCCTGTAAGAAGTATTGGGTATTACTGAGAATTTTACATAGATCTTAATGCAACTTTTCTGATCTTAATTAAGAGTTTGTTTGATTAGACAGTAAAAAGTTAGGGTTAATTGAAGAGCTTGTTTTGCTTAACTAAATAAGGTAAAAGAGATTATACTAGAGCTTGTTAGTTTTTCTCAATATCATCTTAGATAAAATGTATCTCAAATAACCAGGTCAATGTTGATTGCATGATTAGGAAAATCACAGCAGAGCTGAAACCATTTTTATTATTGATTTTTGTTTAATTTAACATCACTACATTTTTAGTTTTTAGTTTTAATAAAAAAAAACCCCCTTTTATAATTTCTGTTTCTTGACTAGATGTGCCTGATGCAAAAAGGCATTATTTTTTAGGTTGTATCCCTGAGGATTCGACCATGCTTCCCTGTGATATCTTTTTAGTGCAATCTAAGCAGTGATAAATTTATTTGTTTAATATGCGCATGACTGCGTGTTCACAAACTCCCTTGTGGAACGAATCAGATTTTTTTATTCCGAAATTACCCTCATCTTCTCCTCAAAACATCCCATATAAAATTTACTCCCCACCCTCTTCCATTAAATCTAAACCCACAGATTCTTCAGAATCCGAATCTGAAGAATCGGAAATGAGCGAAAATGGATACGATGCTGCAAAGACTCTTCGCGAGTGGGAAACACAAGAGGTTACCCAACAACCTCTATGTATCACTTTTCAAGAAGCTCAAAACTTTGAGCTTAAATGTGGTTTAATCCATCTTTTACCCCCATTCCGAGGCCTTGAGAATAAAGATCCTCACAAATTTCTCAAGGAATTCCATGTCGTCTGTTCAGGAATGAAACCTCATGCAGTTACTGAAGACCAGATCAAATTAAGGGAATTCCCCTTTTCGATTCAAGATGCAGCAAAGGAGTGGTTATATGACCTCCCGTCTGGTTCGATAACAAGCTGGAATGAGCTCGCCAAACTTTTTCAAGAGAAATATTTTCCCAAGGCGAAAGTGTCAAATTTACGCAGAGAAATTCTCAGTATAAAGTAAGGTAAAAGAGATTATACTAGAGCTTGTTAGTTTTTCTCAATACTAGCTTAGATAGAACGCATCTCAAATAACCAGGTCAATGTTGATTGCATGATTAGGAAAGTCGTAGCAGAGTTGAAACCGTTTTTATTATTGATTTTTGCTTAATTTAATATCACTGCATTTTCAGTTTTTAGTTTTAATCAAAAACCCCCTTTTTAGTTTGCAACTTTACGTGATAAACATGCCTTAGAGGCTTGGATCTGTAATTTGGAGCCTTGCCATGGCTTAAAAAGTGTCTGCATGGATGGAGGTCTGCGAGGACTCGGCGAGTTGGATGAGAAACTCGGCGAGCTCGATGAATTTGGGCGTGAACTCGACGAGTTGGATGAACAACTCGACGAGTCTGTTGAAGTTTGCCTTGAACTCAGCGAGTCGTTAGAAGACTCGGCGAGTCTTGGGCACGTATGAGCTCGGCGAGTTAAAGGAGAACTCGATGAGCCAATCAAGGATTTCACGACTTCTCGAGTTTAGGAAGGACTCGACAAGTCGGTGGACTGCACTCGACAAGGCGAGTCAACATGGACTGTTGACTTTGACTGTGGGCGTTGACTTTGACCAAGAGTTGACCACTTAACTTCTGAGGGTATTATGATAATTTGGAAACTTATGAAAAAGGGTTTTATGGTACTTATAGGTAGTGGAGTTCGTGTTGGTGATCCAGGAATTGAAGCTTACTAGTTTCTGATGTCAGTTGCGAGGTGAGTTATCCTTGCTATACTAAGGGGTATAAGGCACCAAGGCCGGCCCATTTGATATGTTATCTTGAGCTGTGTTAGACGTTGAGTATGACTTAGTGTTGCATGCTAGTGGTTATGCCTGTTAGGTAGGTCTGTAGAACTACCTGTGATGTTATATGATTATTGCATGCTCGATTCTTATGATTTATGTGTTTGTTATATGCGGCGGGTTGAGGTTGTACTGCTTCGTGCGGTAGCCAAAAAACCCTAGGAGCATTCCAGTTACGGGCTAAGGGAGACTTGTACTGTAGGCTCGGGAGCATTCCAGTTACGGGCTAAGGGAGACTCGTACTGTGGGCTTGGGGGGCATTCCAGTTACGGGCTAAGGGAGACTCGTACTGTGGGCTCGTGGGTATTGCAGTCTGTAGGGCTGTGGACCCGTTATGTGTTGTTCTGTTTAGTTCGTTATTATATGTTATTGTTGATATGGTTATGTGGACTGTATGTGTTTCGGTATTTTGGGGGTAACTCACTAAGCTTTCGGGCTTACAGTTTCAGTTTATTGTTTCAGGTACATTAGGGGATCGCGACAAGGCAAAGGCGTGATCGTACAACTCCTCCTGTTATGTTTATGTTTATGGGAAAAACTCTGATAATTAATATTTTGAAAACAAAGTTGTAATGTTTTGATGAACTTGACATGTTTAAAAAGTTCAAATTGGTTTGAAATTTTGGATGTTACAAGTTGGTAATAGAGCCTTGGTTTGAGTGAATTGGAGGAACATTCGTGCGAATCCAGTCTCAAATCAAGCAAAGATTTCAAAATGGTTTTAAATGGTTTTCAAAATAAGTAAAGGAGGATACAGGGTGTACGATCAACCGGAGCCAGTAAGTAGACCCCAAAATACCATACAGTTATTTGGTTATGTGATATGATAGAACAACATGCTAGTACTAGGCAGGGATCTTCAGGAATTGCATGGTAGAATTGCCTGATACATGATGCCTGCTAGCCTAGAGTTTCCCTTATATGATATTGACATCATTACTGTAGTTATCTAGTGTAGGCATCACGGATATACATAATTAAGATCTTATAGCCTGAGAATGTTTAATTTAGCCTTATTTCTATTCTTGTTTGATTGGGAGCTTAGGGAAGGATTGAATATTCGAAAGTCTATAGGGTCTAGTGTTATGTATGGCTAGCATACACTAGTGTTGTAGGGTTGGTGGAAGTTTTGTGGGTGAATAGGTTGTTTGGGACAAATATGGGTAGGTGTGGAAGGTAGTATGGGCCCGTAGTACTGAAAGCACATGACCCATTTGCGTAGCAAGGAAGTCACAACCCGTAGGGTTTTGTCGGGGGTTGGCTCCTAGTTATTTGTATGAGTTATCTGATATCTTGTGTTATATTTCAGAATGGTGATGACCAGGCGCTTTGTGACTGGATCTGGTTCGGGATCAGGATCAAAATCAGGAGAGGGCGGACAGGGGACGTTGACAACGCCTGAGACTATCGGCCAAATGAGGACAGATGAGATGGATGACAAGATCCGAGAGATCCTGGGCGATGAGGTTGTTGCGTTATTCCGGGCCGAATTGCCGAAAATGTTCGGGTCGATTAAGACCGCCATGGTGGAGTATTTTGATGATCGCTACGCAGCCCTTGCAGAGACAGCCGCAGCAGCAGCTACATCAGCTGTATCCGCGGCAGGGGTAGGAGTTGGTAGGAGTTTTTAGTACCGGGACTTCGATAACACGAAGCCCCCTACTTTTGATGGGACGCAGGATCCCATCAAGGCTATGAGGTGGATTTCCGATGTGGAGGGGTGTTTCTTCACCTGCTCGTGTCCTGTTGACCAAAAGGTCAAGTGTGCTCTGAACCTGCTTAGGTCCGAGGCAAAGGACTGGTGGAGACTTGCGACTGGATCGTACACTGATGATCAGAGAGCTGTTATTACTTAGGAGCAGTTCAGGGATATGTTCCGCGCCCGTTACATTCTGCGGGTTGAGTGGGAACGTTTGGCATAGGAGTTTCTGAGTTTGAGACAGGATGGGGAGTCGGTGATAGAGATCACCCATATGTTCACTGAGCGGGCGATGTTCTGCCCAGAGTTTGCTTCCGAGCAGTCTCAGATGACCCGTTATCTGAGTATGCTCAAGACTGATATCCGACAGTTTGTATCTACCCAGAGATGTGATACTCTTCTGGAGTTGCAGGAGTCCGCCAGACGGCGGGAGTTAGAGATTGAGTTGCAGCTGAGGGAGCAGCGGCCGACCTCGACCTAGTCGCAGTCGGCGCCGAAGTGGTCTAAGACCGCTGATTCGAGGTCTGGGAGTCAGCAGAGCCACTCTTGTGGGAAGTACGGCAGGGTTCATTTCGGGATTTGTCGAGCCAGTAGTGGGTGCCACAGGTGTCGCAACGAGGGGCACTATGCAAAGGATTGTCGTCAGCTCGCTCCGATACCAAGTACGAAGTTATGTTAATATTTTGATCAGGGTTGGCCATTTGAAGGCCAACTGCCCGTTACTCGCCGCCAAGCCGGTGCAGGCTGCAGCGCCAGCTACTTTGAGGATCACGGATGGGAGGCCAGTCAGGGCAGAGCCTCCGAAGGCTCAGGGTTGTGCTTTCCAGCTTACGACGGAGGAGGCCAGGGCAGCACCAGATGTGGTTGTTGGTATGTTTCTATCCTTATCACGTTTTCTTTATTTGTTGTATGCTTATCTGTTGTACCTGCATTTAGGTATGTTTTTGGTGAACCCTTTGCCTGCTTTGGTCTTATTTGACTTAGGGGCGAGTCGGTCCTTCATATCTCAGTCTTTCAGTAGGGAGTTCGGTGCACCAGTGGGTGAGTTAGAGTGTCCGTTGCGAGTGTCTATCGCCAACGAACATGGGGTTTCCGCTTCCTCAGTTTATTGAGGGTGTGACTTGGAGATTTTTTGGGTGTCCTTTCCGATAGATTTGATTCTGATCCCCATGGGGGAGGTATGCGTGATCGTGGGCATGGATTGGCTCAGTCGGTTCGGTGCTATGATTGATTGCGAGGGCCAGTGAGTGGTAATTCGAACCCCAAGTAGGGGAGAACTGCTTGTATATGGTGAGGGCACCAGAGCAAGATCAGGGTTTTGTTCAGCTGCCAGGGCTCGATAGTACATTCAGCATGAGTGTATGGATTATCTAGCGTACGTGGTAGATACGCGAGTCAGGGACCAGATTTCGGTTTCCGATGTACCAGTGGTTAGGGAGTTTGCTGATGTGTTTCCGGAGGAGTTGCCAGGGATACCTCCGGAGAGGCAAGTCGAGTTCAGGATTGACCTGGTGCCTGGTGCAGCCCCTATCGCTAAGGCGTCGTACCGGTTGGCGCCACCAGAGATGCAGTGTAACGACCCAATTTTTCACGTCCAAAAATTTTGTTTGTAAAAACATTACTTGGAAATCATTAATAATTAAAACATTGTATAATTAAACCATTTCACATCGAAAACCAAATTGAAATCCTCAACATTTAAACAACCAAAATATCAGAGTGTCAATCCCAGAATAAACTCATAACTGCGGAAACAAAAGTGTGTGTGATATGCTGCTACCGGGCCTGCTCCTTCCCCTTGGCTGAAGAGGTACCTGAAACAACAATTGAAAAACGTAAGCACAAAGCTTAGTGAGTTCCCCCACTGTACCACATACCATAATAATCACATAACATACATCTATTGTCAGGCATATATGGGTGCCCGACCTACCCCTTCGGTCCTCTCGACCGGATATTGCCTAGCATACCTGGGTGTTGGCCTCCCCTTCGGTCCTCTCGACCAGATACCGCCTAGCATATCTGGGTGCTGGCCTCCCCTTCGGTCCTCTCGACCGGGTACCAGAGACTACCTCTCACCTCTACTACTACCACATAATACGTACCACAGTATAAGAAATCTATCTGGCATGGCTGGGTATAACTACCCCTTCGGCCCTATCGACCGGATATCTTGGGGACTATCTCCCCTACTACCACTAACACATAGCATCACATCATACTAACACATAAGCATGGAACAGGTAGTAGTAACCCTAGATGATTATCATAGAGACAATCATCCACATACAATTCCTACTGGTGGGCCGGCATTATGGCCGTAGACCCACCGTTACTGGAAGGTAACTCACCTCGAAGTAGCTGCTGATCTGGTCGAGAACTGACTGCCTACTGCTGCTCCGGAAATCCTCCGACTGCAATTCCCACAACATACTCAATCAATCACTGCTAACTGTCCATTAGGTAAAATGACCATTTTACCCCTGATCATGTCATAAGTCAAAGCCAGAGTCAACTTTCAGTTGACCCGACTCGCCGAGTTGGCTCTCCAACTCGCCGAGTCCCTATCCAATCAAATGTCCTGTATCTCGTCCCTACTCGTCGAGTTAGGCGTTGACCCGACGAGTTCTTCTTCTAAACTGAGGTTCAAGTCCTTCATCCTACTCGCCGAGTTGTATGAACAACTCGCCGAGTTCATCTTCATTCGAAGAACACTATGCGGAGACTCGCCGAGTTTTATGAACAACTCATCGAGTTCATCTTCATCCGATGAACACTTATGCTGTGACTCGCCGAGTTGTATGAACAACTCGCAGAGTCTGTTCTTGATCTAAGGAGATTGCCTTGAACTCGCCGAGTTAGGGCATGGACCCGCCGAGTTCCTCAATGGATGAGTTTGGCTTCCAACTCAATGAGTCACACCCCGTGACTCACTACACATACTCGACACAACGAAAAGGGGACAACTCGGAGACTCGCGAGCAGACTCGCCGAGTCAGATGAACGACTCGCCGAGTCGTCGCCATGCAATCACTATATACGCAATTTTGCTCGATTCCAGTCCATGCCATTCACAAATCTGGGTTCCTAGAGCATGAATGACACGTAAAGTTTCCAACTTTACGTGTAGATACTCACCAATGAGGGATTTAGGGCTCAAAATGCCTCAAAAGGGTAGATCTAGGGTGAACAAGCAACATGGGTCCATAAAGGCAACGGATCTAAGCTCCTGGGGCTCAATCATGCCTAGATCTAAAGGCCAATCAACTTATTACGAATTATATTGCACATACAAGCTTGGGGAAGGGCTCAAGAAAGACTTAATGGAGCAATAAGCATAAAAACATAGGGAAAACGGGCTATACCTCAAAGAAATCACTGAGAGAACACTAAGATGCTTGGCTTCCTTCCCTTCCTCTTGATCTACTCCACTTCCTTCTCAAATCCTTCAAGAACACACAAAATGCTTCAAACTCTCAAGGAAATAAGCTTTGGAATGAGGGTTGGGAGCTCTGAGGTGAATGGGGGCTGGCTTGGGGTGGACATGAGGTTTAAATAGGGTGCAAACCCCTGAAACTTAGGGTTTCATCCAACAGCGGTGACTCGCCGAGTCCAGGATATGGACTCGCTGAGTCGCCAACTTAAACATGTCCCGGGTCCCGTATCTACTTGGCGAGACGGACCTATGACTCGCCGAGTCCAAGGCTAAAAAAGAGAATACTCAAATAAGATTTACGTACCAGGAACCAGGTGCTACATGCAGGAGCTATCGTCGCAGTTACAGAAACTGTTGGGCAAACAGTTCATTCGACCTAGCAGCTCTCCATGGGGAGCGCTGATTCTTTTTGTCTGGAAGAAGGAAGGTTCGCACCGAATGTGCATTGATTATTGGGATTTGAACAAGCTAATGGTGAAGAATCGTTACCCACTCCCGAGGATAGACGATCTCTTCGATCAGTTGCAGGGCGTATCTTGGTTTTCCAAGATAGATTTGAGGTCTGGGTATCATCATGTCAGGGAGAAAACCACGTTCCGAACTCGTTATGGACATTACGAGTTCGTGGTGATGCCGTTTGGGCTCACCAATGTGCTAGCAGTATTTATGGACCTGATGAATCGGGTCCACAGACCGATGCTTGACCGCTTGGTCATAGTATTTATAGATGATATCTTGGTGTATTCCAAGACCCAAGAGCAGCATGAGGAGCATCTGCGGGAGCTGTTGGGAGTCCTAAGACGATAACGGATGTACGCAAAGTTCTCGAAGTGTGAGTTTTGGTTGCGAGAGGTCCAGTTCCTCGGACATCTCGTCAACCAAGAGGGGATTTTGGTCGATCTGGCCAAAATCGAGGCGGTTATGCAATGGGAGGTCCTGAAATCTCCCTCAGATATTAGGAGTTTTCTGGGGTTGGCAGGATACTACCGGAGATTTATGCGGGATTTCTCCAAGATTGCAGTACCCCTCACTCGTCTGATAAGGAAAGGGGTGTATTTCCGGTGGGGCCCCGAGCAGGAGAGGGCGTTTGAGACCCTCCATCAGCGTTTGTGTGAGGCACCAATCTTGACACTCCTAGAGTGAGTTGAGGATTTTGTGGTGTTCTGTGATGCATCCATCACATGTTTAGGAGCGGTCCTCATGCAGAGGGGACGAGTGATAGCCTACGCATCGCGGTAGCTGGAGCCGCATGAGACAAGATACCCTATGCATGACTTGGAGCTGGGGGCGGTGGTGTTCGCCCTCAAGATATGGAGACATTACCTTTATGGGGTCCGCTGTATCATTTACATGGATCACAAGAGCTTGAGACACATCATGGATCAACCGAACCTGAACATGAGGCAGCGCAGGTGGCTGGATGTAGTCAAGGACTACGATTGTGAGATCCTTTACCACCATGGTAAAGCGAATGTGGTTGTGGATGCTTTGAGCCGCAAGTCGGCTGGGTCTTCCACCCCCGCGATATGTATGAGGACAGTGGTGGATTCCCCGCTTGTGAGTTTGATCAGAGATGCCCAGATAGAGGGAATACGACCGGAGCATTGGAAGCTGGAGAGGATCAAGGGTGAGAATACCAGGTTCGTGCAGGATAGTCGGGGATTACTGACTCGATGCGGTCGGGTTTGGGTTCCGATGTCTGGTGGGGTTAGGCAGATGGTTATGGAGGAGGCTCATAAGTCTCACTTCTCTATTCACCCGGGAGCCACCAAGATGTACCGGGATTTGAGTTTGAGCTACTGGTGGCCGTGTATGAAGCGCGAGATCTCTTGGTACGTCGAGAGGTGCTTGACCTGTAGGATAGTCAAGGCCGAGCATCAGAAGCCGCATGGCAAGCTGCAGCCCCTGGAGATTCCCATGTGGAAATGGGAGCAGATCACGATGGACTTTATCACAAAGCTACCAAGGACGGCGAAGGGGTTTGATGCCATTTGGGTCATCGTGGATCGATTGACCAAGAGTGCCCATTTCTTGGCCATACGGGAGAGTTCGTCAGCCGAAAAGTTGGCCGAAGTGTACGTTCGCGAGATCGTGTCTCGCCATGGGATACCTGTTTCCATTGTCTCCGATCGGGATGTCCGGTTTACCTCCCGCTTCTGGAAACAATTTCACGAGGAGCTGGGTATGCGGTTGCGCTACAACACAACATTCCACCCGCAGACTGACGGCCAGAGCGAGCAGACTATTCAGACCCTCGAGGACATGTTGAGGGCGTGTGTCATTGACTTCGGTGAGAGTTGGGATTCTCTCCTACCGCTTGCAGAGTTCGCCTACAACAAAAACTATCATTCCAGCCTTGGCGCCCCGCCATTCGAGCTGTTGTACGGGCGAAGGTGTCGCACCCCGGTTTGTTGGGGTGAGGTTGGTCACATGGTGATGGGTCGGACGGAGGTGGTCTTGCAGAATACCGAGAAGATTCAGCAGATCAGGCAGCGACTGCAGACCGCTCAAAGTCGGCAGAAGAGTTATGCTGACAGATGCCGATCTAAGTTGGAATTTCAGGTGGGTGATATGGTACTCCTGAAGGTCTCGCCGTGGAAAAGAGTGATCCGCTTCAGGAAGATGGGAAAATTGGGCCCTCGATATATTGGGCCATTCAGGGTCATTGTCAGGGTTGGCAAGGTGGCTTATAGGCTTGAGCTTCCGGAGGAGCTTAGCCAGATTCACAGCACGTTCCATGTCTCGCAGTTATGGAAGTGCATCATGGACCAGGAGGCGGTTGTATCGTTGGATGATATTCAGGTCGATGAGCGCTTGAACTACGTGGAGAGGCCTGTGGCCATGTTGGAGAGGAAGAAGAAGATTTTGCGGAACAAGGAAATACCTTTGGTGAAGGTGAAGTGGGAGCATCGAAGGGGATCCGAGTGGACATGGGAACCGGAGGCAGAGATGCACAGACACTATCCAGCGTTGTTTGTTCCAAGGGACTTCGAGGGCGAAGTCTAGTTCAAGTGGGGGAGAATTGTAATGCCCCAATTCTCAGGTATTGATTTAAATAAGAATTTCTTTGGTTTTAAGTCATACTCGACGAGTTAAGGCTGCCCTACTCTTCAAGTAGCAGCGAGGTGGGATCGCGCATTTAGTGACCTACTCACCGAGTCCACAAAGGGACTCGACGAGTAGGAGCTGGCAGATGAAACCCTAAATTTCGGGGTATTTCACCCTATTTAAAGGATCATAGGCCATCCCCTAGCCTCCCCTTTCACTGCTTCTTGCCCCTCTAAAGCCCTGATCGTGTGTGAGCTCTTTTGTGCATTCTTAAGCTTGGAGGAGGATTTCCTCGGAGAAAAGAGCTTGGAGAATCAAGCATTTAGAAGCAAGGAGCTTGAAGGACCTGAAATCTATTGTAGTTATCGTCTTCTGGAAGGTATAAATCGTTACCCTAACCTCATTCATTCTAGATTCCCTCTTTGAACAAATTCTAGGGTTTTCAAAGTAGGATTGGAAGCTATTCTTCCTTGCAACCTCAGATCTGAAGTTGTAACTTCGGAACTAAGCTCCTTTGGGCTTCTTAGTACATAAAGTTTCCAGCTTGTGCAAGAATGAGACTCTCCCAAGGTGTAAAGCCCCATTGGAAGCATAGTTTGGTCATTTAGAGCCTTTAGAACCTTGCATGTGCGTAAAGTTTGCAACTTTACGTGATAAACATGCCTTAGAGGCTTGGATCTGTAATCTAGAGCCTTGCCATGGCTTAAAAAGCGTCTGCATGGATGGAGGTCTGCGAGGACTCGGCGAGTTGGATGAGCAACTCAGCGAGCCCGATGAATTTGGCCATGAACTCGACGAGTTGGATGAACAACTCGACGAGTCCGTTGAAGTTTGCCTTGAACTCGGCGAGTCAACCAGGGTTCTCCCGATTCTTGGGCACGTATGAGCTCGGCGAGTTAAAGGAGAACTTGACAAGCCAATCAAGGATTTCACGACTTCTCGAGTTCAGGAAGGACTCGACGAGTCGGTGGGCTGCACTCGACGAGTCGAGTCAACATGGACTGTTAACTTTGACTATGGGCATTGACTTTGACCAAGAGTTGACCAGTTGACTTATGAGGGTATTATGATAATTTGGAAACTTGTGAAAAAGGGTTTTATGGTAATTATAGGTAATGAAGTTCGTGTTGGTGATCCGGGAGTTGAAGCTTACTAGTTTCTGATGTCAGTTGCGAGGTGAGTTATCCTCACTATGCTAAGGGGTCTAAGGCACCAAGGCCGGCCCATTTGATATGTTATCTTGAGCTGTGTTAGATGCTGAGTATGACTTAGTGTTGCATGTTAGTGGTTATGCATGTTAGGAAGGTCTGTAGGACTACCTGTGATGTTATATGATTATTGCATGCTCGATTCTTATGATTTATATGTTTGTTATATGGAGTGGGTTGAGGTTGTACTGCTTCGTGCGGTAGCCAACAAACCCTAAGAGCATTCCAGTTACGGGCTGAGGGAGACTCGTACTGTGGTCTCGGGAGCATTCCAGTTACGGGCTAAGGGAGACTCGTACTGTGGGCTCGAAGGCATTCCAGTTACAGGCTAAGGGAGACTCGTACTGTAGGCTCGTGGGTATTGCAGTTTGTAGGGCTGTGGACCCATTATGTGTTGTTCTGTTCAGTTCGTTATGATATATTATTGTTGACATGGTTATGTGGACTGTATGTGTATCGGTATTTCGGGGGTAACTCACTAAGCTTTTGGGCTTACAGTTTCACTTCATTGTTTCAGGAACATCAGGGGATCGCGGCAAGGCAAAAACGTGATCGTACAGCTCCTCCTGTTATGTTTATGTTTCTGGGAAAAACTCTGATAATTAATATTTTGAAAACAAAGTTGTAATGTTTTGATGAACTTGACATGTTTTAAAAAGTTTAAATTGGTTTGAAATTTTGGATGTTACAAAATAAACCTAAAGGAAAACTGCAATAAAGTCCTTATAAATTGACATCATAATCGATTTAGTCTTTATATCTTTTTTTATTCAATTAAGTCCAAAAAACTGGTAATCGTATTCAATTTAACCATTTTACTCGATCAACAGGTCATCCAACTTTCAAAAATTACATCTTTGGCCCATATTTTAGAATTTATTACAAATTTGGTCAAAAATTTACACTTTTGGCCAATATTTTAAATTTTATTACAAATTCGGTTCAAAATTTACCCTTTTTACCCTAATTTTAGAATTTTGTTTTGAAATCATAGTAACTTTAGTTTTTTTTACAACTTTTTTTCTCAAAATTTTGTTTCGAATATGGTTTTTCTTTATAAAATCATATTTGTACAAAAAAATATATTTTCACATAAAAATCTTATATTTTCTATATAAAAACTTTTTTTTTAAAAATTGTATACGAAATACGTATTTATAAAAATAGGTATTTATTAAGTACATAAATATATACAAATCCTTTTTTATAAAAAAAAATGTATACAAACATGTATTTTACAAAATAAATGTATACAAACACCTATTTTATTATAAATACATTTGTACGCAAACACATACTTATAAAAAAAAATTGTATATAAATGCCTATTTAATAGTAAACATATACATTTCTTTTGTAAAAACATATTTATATGCATCCAAATAAGTGTTTGTATACATTTCTTTTGTTAAAAACATATATACATACATATATATATATATATATATATATATATATATATATATATATATAATAAAGACCTATTTTATAATAAATGCATTTGTATTCAAACACGTATTATATACAAAATTATTCAAACACGTTTTTATAAAAGAAATGTATACAAACGTGATTTTATAAAAAAGATATAGCTACACACCTATTTATGTGCATATATATATATATATATATATATATATATATATATATATATATGTTTACTATGAAAATAGGTGTTTGTTTACATTGTTTTATATATGTGTGTTTGTATACAAATGTATTAATAATAAAATAGTTGTTAACCGGATTTTTCTATATTTATGTACTTAATAAATACGTATTTTTATAAATAGATATTTCATATACAAAAAAACTTTTTAAAAAAGTTTTTATAGAGAAAATATAAAATTTTATGTGAAAATATGTTTTTTTGTATAAAAATGATTTTACAAAGAAAAACATATTCGAAACAAAATTTTGAGAAAATAGTTTTAAAAAAAAGAAACTAAAGTTAGGATGAATTTATAACAAAATTCTAAAATTTGGGCTGAAAGGCTATATTTGAGACCAAATTTGTAATATAATTTAAAATATGGGTCAAAAGTGTAAATTTTAGACCAAATTTGTAATAAATTTTGAAATATGTGCCAAAATTTTAATTTTTGAAAGTTAGATGATCTGTTGACTTGGTAAAAGGGTTAAAATGAATATGATTACCGGTTTTTAGGACTTGATTGAATAAAAAAAGATATAAGGACAAAATCGATGATGAGACCAATATGTAAGAACTTTATTGAAGTTTTCCCTGAAGCTAATTGGCAAGACAGAAGAAGACATCAAATACAATGGATAGAGGAGTAGGGACAATAACATCTTATGTTTCCTATGTTTCCTTTTCGAATCTTGAGCATCAATAAAATGAGCTTCTAGTAATACCTTCTTTGTTTTATTAAAGTGTTTGGATATTAGACTTAAAATTTTTGGACTACCTAAAAATATTTCACTAATTTAAAAATTATGGGCTATTTTGTGTTTGAGTTTATAATTTAGGAACAACCTAATTTTTTAGGGGTAACCTAATTTTTTTCGAGATAGTATCATAATATAAAAACAAAATTCAAGGAAAAATTTATGTATTGGACGAAAGTAGGTGTGAGACTCGTGTATTACAGGGGTTGATTTAAAAAAAGATTAAGCAATAAAATGTAAACATAAAATATTTTTTAATGTATAATTTTAAAATAAAAAAAGTTAATATCGTATATATGATACTTAATACTTTACATATATAAGTATACGATTTTAATTTTAAAAACTGAAACAAATCAAAAATTGACAAGTGGATAATATTTAATTCAAAAATATTACAAAATGACAAGTATCAAAATTCATGAGAGATTGACATGTTACAAAAAAAACCTTCGTTTATTATTAAGGAGGATTTGAAGGATAGCACCCCAACTCCCAAGTAGCTCGCATATATGCCCAACTTGTAATTGAAACCACAATAATTGATCGAGAGTCAACACGAGCTCTCATATGAAGACGTATGTGTTTTACCCACTCGGTCAGTAGCTAGTTGTTTTTTGCATAGAAAGTTAACATTCATGTAATATATAAATTTTAAAACTATAATTAAAGTGAATAACCTACAAAGTATAAATCCACATATTTTGATCAATGATTTAACTCTCTATACATTTCATTTCTTTATAATTTTATTCTATCAAACTAATAGTAATATAACCTAAAAAGTAAGGTGTTCGAGAAGAGAAAGTTTCAAACTATATATTGGCATTGAAGAAGTAGAAAGTTTCAAACTACGAATTTAATGAACAATAAAACAATCAAAATATCACCATTTTAATGAACAATAAAACAATCAAAATATCACCATTTTCTTTTCTTTGACTTTGAACACTTGTATGACTCTTTAGTCAAAGTCTGGATGAGCAGAAGTCAAAATCGAACACATAAGTTCTTACGCTATCCATCGTTTTTTCCTTCATCGTTTCTCGACACTTCCCCATCAAAACATGTCTCGTATTTTCCATTATCTGGAAGCCATGCTCTTGATTTTGATCTCAATTTCTGTGTTTACGACGGTTTCCTCCCGCCCTATCGCCACCGGTCCAGAAGGTAACGTTGCCGCGACGTCAGTGATATTAAAGAGCTCCGATGGAGAGAAATTCGATGTGAAATTACAGGTGGCGCTACAATCGGAGGCGATTAAGCAAATGATCATCGACGGAGGGTTCTCCAGTAAGATCGAATTGTCTTTCCCTAATATAACCGGTGAGATCATGGCCAAGGTCTTGGACTACTGTCACAAACACGTGTATTACGACGGCGCCGGAAATAATCTCACCGCCGTGGAGGAAATGAAAGTGTTTGATACACAGTTCGTGGATGTTCATTACGAAACGCTCTTCAAACTTGTTCTGGTATGTTTGACTCTACTTTCTACATCTTCCCCTAATCTACTTACAGAAAAACGATAATTCCATATTTATTTGTTCTTGGATTCTGTAAATTGGACAAAAATGATAAGTTTTTCATCGTAGGCATCGAATGAGTTAAAGATCAAAAGTTTATTGGATCTTGTTAGTGGAAGAATAGCCATTATGATTAAAGGGAAGGAAGTTGAAGAGATACGTGAAATGTTTAACATCAAACAAGGGTCATGTGTTGATCATTTCACAAAACAAGACAGTGTTCGAGAAAATGGTTGGGCATTTGGGTAAGATATTTGCAAACACTTCACAACTCAAAATCGTTCTAGCATTGAATTGTTGTGTAATAATTTACATTCTAATATCCGAAATATAAAGCATGTATTATGTATTTATAAAAACATGAAAATATGGTTTTGAGATTGGATGGATGTATACTGTAATAACACATCTCATATGGATATAGAATGAAAAGTTCAAACACTTTATAAGCCTTTTTGTTTTAGGCTACCAATTATATTCCTATACACTTGTTAGATACTCTAGAAAAAAAAATGGTGTACAACTAGAATGTTTAGGCCTTCGATTAAATATTCCAATTCGAAACATGTGAGTTTTGATTAGGTTTGAGAAGGGCTCAAAATCACCTCGTGATTGCAATATGGTTGGGTCTAACTAGATGTGCACATTTAAGCCACTCCTAATTGGTCCTTGATTTTTTTGCCTAAGGACCGTAATGGTATTAAATCGATCCTAGACTGTTAAGTCCTTATAAGGTCTAGAACGACGGTCTAGGTTTGGTCCTCGATTTCAGCAACTTGTCGGCCCTTTTCCATCCCAAGATCGTCTTCATGTGAACTAGTCTTTTTTGGACTACTAGTAGGTCCCGATAAAGAGTAGACACTTCTAGAAAAATTGAGCTACGTCCACATAATAACTAGAGAGAGTTTTTATTGATCAGTGTAATATCTCAAAAATTACAATAAATTCTAAACTTATAAAAACATCATTTACTAGTTTAAAACACTATTAATTCCAATAGCTTGTGGTCTTAAAACAAATTCCACAATTTAATAGCATCTAACAAATTTCACAATTCAAAACTCAAAACCCAGTAAAAATATGAATGTAAAAAAATAAATAAATAAATAAATTGTAAAATGGAATCTTCGTCACATCCAAACCATGTCAGTTTGTAACACCACGTCTTGCCATCCTTAGTACTTGAATAATCTTGTAAGGGTGGTTTTAAGGGAAAGGGTAATCACAAAGCTTAGTGAATTCCAACACATATACAATATATCCATCATACATGTTTTACCCCCACAGAAAGGATACAACCAATAAAACACCAAACATGCAAGTTTAAGAACACAACCTAAACAAGCATACACTATCGTGGCACTTCAGCTAATGTCGATCCCTCTATGCTCAGTACATCACGCCCTCATATATATATTACTCAGTGTGTCGAGCCAACATCAAACATATATTCCTTACTACGTCGAGCCAATAATATGCACATACTAGACGCTAAAAGAGCCTAGTACTACCCACATACATCCTACAAGGACACACGTGGTCGTGGGTTCGAGTCCCACGGATGGCGCCAAATGATGCGACATCGGCTCCGACCACCTGCTCTGAGGATGTGCTTCTGCGCCAGAGACGGATCTGCGAGGTCACAACAGAGAGATGCGTTAGAGTCGCCCCAGGGTCTGTGCCCTGGGAGCGGACTTCGACGATCAAGTTAGATCAGCTGATAGATCTAAGATGGTCCTCCATAGCTGGAGAGAACCATCTTGGTGCTGGTGGTGTATGGTAGTTGACGGCGGCGGGTGGCGGCTGAGCCACCCGGCCGGAGTATAGTGTGGCAGCTGGGCCATGGGGGAAGAGTCTTAGGGAAAGGTCTCCGGAAAGGTCCAAGGGAAAGGTCTAAGGGAAAGGTCCAAGGGAAAGGTCTAAGGGAAAGGTCCTCCTTCATGGAGGAGGCACTATTCTATTTATAAGGGATAACTAGGTCAAGGGGAATTAGGCCAGGCCTTAGGCCAGCCCAATTCAGGACCAACTAGCAAAGAGCTGGGCAAGGTTGCCCGGATGCGTCGGGCGGGCCTGGCGGGCGCGCACCGAGAAAGGCTGGCATGGGAGCGCTAGGCGAGGGAGCGTCGGGTCGTGTGACAACCCGAAATTTCCTATCTAATCAAACCATTTCAATCCAATAGAAGTAGAGCAGTTACAGTGAAAATTCAGACTTATGGTATAAGTTTGGCAGTTTTCAGGGTTTTACACCTAAGGAGATATTAGGAGAGTGGATGCACTAGGATTTTGTGCAACACTGTAATTCCATTACTCTAAGTCATTAGAATCCATTCCGAGAATAGAAATATTTCTGCAAAAAATCTCAGGACTATAAATAGAATTATGAACCAAATTGGTTCATTAGTTGAATTCCATTTAGAGAAAAGTCAATTTCTCTCTCATGGATCTTCGGGTTTTCATCCCAGATTGTGAGTCTACTTTCCTAGATGTGTTTTAATACTTGTTATATGCTTAATAACATTATTTACATGTCCAAAATACAAGATCCGGGAGCTTACGACCCAAGAACGTTCTTGGGGTGTAAACTCCAAAACAAAGCCTAAAAGCTACCTAGTCTCATTTCCGTCTTAGGTATCTAGTTAGGGACTTTATGTATGAACATTAGGGGCTAGAAATCAATCAAGAACATTTAGTTTTAGGAGTTTACAGCGAAGGAACATCTCTTGGGCTGTAAACTCCAAGTGAAGGCACAAATGAGTGCCTAATGTCCCCTTTAGCCTTAAACAAAAACCTAGAAGCCTTAAACTCATGCTTTATACCAACAAACCCGTTAGAAATCATGGCTAGAAGGGAGTTTACGGCCAAGAAGCTCCTTAGGCCGTAAACTCCATGTTTTAGGTGCCAAAATGCCTTAAAACTTTCCCTAAGGCTTAGACTTTATTTTTGGCATGTACTCCTAAGTGATTAGAACCTAGAAAACTCATGGAGACACAAGTGTGGAAGAGTTTACGGCCAAGAGTATTTCTTGGGCCGTAAACTCCTATTAAGGGGTCAAAGGACACCCTAAACCCTTCCTTGATCCAAGAAACAATTTGGGCATGTACCTAAATGTATTATGGACTAGCTAAAACACTTAGAACTCCAAAAGTGAGGGAGTTTACGACCCAAAAGGTTCTATGGCCGTAAACTCCAAGAAATGGTACCAAATGGTGCCATAAACTCTTCCAAAGCCAAGTACAAAAGCCTAGAATTGTTCCTAGTTTTTATAGAGACTTGAAAGCACCATAATCACCCTCCCAAGGGAGTTTACGGCCGTAAACTCCAAGGGAAAAGGGTCTTTGGGCCGTAAACTCCCCAAAGGAGTCAATATGGTGCCCAAACACTTGTATAAGCCTTGAATCAATTCCCACTAGAGTTGTAGTAATTCTAAACACCATTTCAAGCCTTGGTTGGGAGTTTACGGCCAGGAGCTTACTCCCCTGGGCCGTAAACTCCAATGAATATGGTCATTAGACCTTAAACTTCCATTAGGGGCATTGCACTCCTTTGTTGCAACCCATTAGCCTCCTAGCACTTGACCAAAAGTGTTATCCTCGCGCTTAAATATTATTACTTGTATAATTAGTGTTATAATCACTAATTATTTATATACATATGTTTTCATATGTAATTAGGATTATTGTGTATGTCTAAGTCTCCACTTGACACCAAGCACTTGTCCGATCCTTCCGTACGATAACAGTCCGTTCAATTCCAGTCACTTACTGCAGGTGAGTTCATACCCCTTAACTAATGTTTTAAACTACTTTTAAATGTTTTATGGGGAGGGATACAAGTAGAATCATGCTAGTTATGATATCAATCACATGCGATTAATAAGTAGAATTACGCTAGTTATTATACCAATCACATGTGATTAATATACAGCATTCAAAAGATTTGGCTACTCATTAGCCGTTTTACCCAACGGTTTCCTTCAAATGATTTTTATAAACATTTTATATGTTTTAAACTCCTTATTACACTGTACCTCTTACTCCGTACATTACCTTTCAAACTTATTTACAACTGTGTTTCAAACAAATGTTTCCTTATACTTAAACTGTTTTATCAAACTTATGCCTTCAAATTGTTTTATAGATTGACATCAAGTTGATCTTTTCTTAAAATAATATTTATGTTTCAAATGTCTTACAAAATTTATTTATGCTTTTATATTATAAATTGCATGCCTCTATACATATAGTTATATAAGAAATGTTTAAAAGACTTAGGAAGGCTATCCACCCTATTTCCTTTTCGCGCCTTAAGATGGGGTCTGGTGGGATATTGGGTATTCGTCTGAAAGTCGTTTAAATATTAGTTATATATCATGTGTACATATATAGTCATAAAAGGTCCTTCCAGTTCAACATATGCCCTTGGGTAGCAAGGGTATACATCCATGTCCATACTTACCAGATAGATTACTAGTAAATTACCATATGGGTAGTTTAGGAAGATACTAGAACCATTACTAGAACGCGATATCATACAATGAGTCAGTTCATTCATGAGTCAATACTTGCTAGATAGAGAGAGAACAAATGTTACAGCTAGCACATTTACTTGAGTACATTTACATAAGTACATATACATGATTACTTTTACATGATTACTTTTACATGATTACCTTTACATGATTACGTTTACATAGATAATATATGACGAGTTATCATTACATTTTATATGTATAGATATTGTTATGAAATCCTCATTCTTACCTTTACCTTGTGATACAATCACATAATCGACCAGATAGAATGGATTTAATATCCTAGTACCAAAGGATACATTGCAGGATTGACCATTCCTAGAATCTTTGTTAGCTACAGAGGTAAAAGCACATCCACGGATGTCAACGGTTGGTACCATTACAGGTATACTTTAAGGGATTAACTATTCCTATACCCAGCTGTTAGCAACAGAGGTAAGAGTACGTCTACGGATGTCTTAAAGTTAACAATGTTAGTTACCTTAGTACCAAAGGGTAATATTCAGGTTAGTTGTATTATTACCTTTATTTCGTGACTCATTCACATAACCAATGAGGTGAATTATATTTAAGTATCCTATTACCAAAGGATACAATTTCTTATAATGATAATAATAGTAACACAGTTAGGTCTTGGTAGAAGACTACATTCAGAACAGTTAGGTCTTGATAGAAGATTACATTGAGAACAGTTAAGTCTTGATAGAAGATTACATTGAGAACAATTAAGTCTTGATAGAAGACTCCTTTTGTTACTAATAGGAATCATAGAGATTTCTAGGGTTTTTCAAACATTTACAGTTGTTCCACAAACATTTTCATACTTATACGAGCTTTCTTTCAAAACAATGTCAAGTCTTAAAAATTATAAGTTCTACAAATTAAGACACATTAATACTTATGATCTCACCAGCTTTAAAGCTGATACTCGCTTTCAAAATTACTTGTATCCTCAGGTCATCATAGACAGGTACCGATGCAAGGAGAAAGGAAGATGGAGCTTGTTCAAGACTTATCTTTCATTTTGATTTATGCTTTAGTGTTTATCAAAATTTGACAGAACATATTTGTATAATAATTATATTATTAATGAAATGGATGATGTTGTTGCTTGTTTACTACTTTACATTGTTGTTGATATTATACATGACGTCCTCCGCCCCAGAACGTTTCCGCCGTTCTTGGTTTTGGGGTGTGACAGGTCGGGCCGGCAGGAGAGTCCCCAGCACGGCTGGCAAAGGAGCGCCAGACAAGGCTGGCAAGGAAACGCCAAGCAGGGTTGACTGGAACGCGCCAGACCAGGCTGGCACTCTAGAGCAGTTTAGGCCATGCTAATGGACCATATATCATCAAACATCAACACCATGTAGTGAGAAAATCACCTCAAATTGCAAAGTAGACTCAATGTAGAAACTCTGAGAATCCAACAAGGACCAGTGCATGTCTCTTATACTCTTATAATATCATTATAAGGTATTATTAGCTAGTCCTTGACCCTTCTTATAATTAGTTAGTTATTTAGTCCATTTTCTAGAATTTGTCCCAAAAAACAGTTTGCTCAAGACTACTTTAGCCCCCCTTAAAACCCGTAGATTATGTACTATTATTCCATATCATGCAAATTCAACATTTTACCATTCCAGGGATATATTACATGTGTTCATACGATTTTTCTACTATTTACTATGAATTTTTGAAAACAACATATCACAACAACCCATTTCGAACCGGTCAATGAAAATTGTACTTTTCACCATAGATAAAGCCATTTCTAGACTAAGGTAAAAACTAACGAAATATATGAGACTCAATTTCTGAACTTTGGGAACTAATTTAGGTTCATACGAACTTCTATGAATTAATTATATTTTTTTAAGAATGAGACATAATAGAGATTCCTCAACCACATTTCAACCATAGGATCAGGGCTTTCGATCGAACACCTAATCATATTTAATAAGGTTCATCCACATATAACATACAAAGTCTCTACATCTTAAATACACTTAATAAGGAAGGAAACTCACCTATGGTCATCAACACTGGATGTTCCATTAGTGGTGAATCCATAATAAAAACACATATGGTTCCTAATTAAGTGAAGTCGAAAAAAAAACAAAGAGTAAACTATAAATGTGTTGGGGTCATGTCGGGTCGAAACAATAAAAAACCGGATGGTTTGCAAAAATGTTTGTTCAACTGACCAGTTGAACGCCATAAAAATAAGTGAAAGACCTACTTCATCCCTAAAATTGAATTTTTGCAAAAATGTAATTACTTTGCACATGTGGATCTATTTCCAATTTAAAGAGCTCACTTGCAACAACCACTTCCTGTAACCAACAAGGTAGGAGTAGTGTTGTTTTTCAAGTCTCCTTATAACCTTTCACCATTCATGTTTATAACATCAAACAACTACATCTCTTTCTTTTTATCTCTGATATAGAATCATTTTTTATAATATTATTCATTTTCTTTACAAATTGAAGTATAGCTCCTTAAAAAATTTTATTTATTTATTTGCTCCTTAGTTTGTCCAAAAATATAAGACAGGTCATAATTTTTTTTCAAGGCCGGTCTTAAATTTTTTATAACATAAATACCATATAAAATTTAAAACTTAGGTGGGTCTTAGGACCCATCTGGTGTTTACATAGCTTCGCCTCTGGTTCCATACAAGATTGCACCAAAATGATTTCAATAAATCATTCTGAAACCTCTCCTTTGATCCATGATCCATAACTCAAACTATAGACCTTAACTCCGTAATCCATCTGGTCAAAACTGTAACACCCACATATTCATGATAGTCAATTAAGATATTATAAGCATTAAAAAAGACTTTTTGATAGAAGAATATTTAGGACAGATAATTTTAACCAAAGTTATTATATATGTGACAAGGATTTCATACATATAAAGAACACTAAAATCCAACTTCGTATGAAGAAGTTATGCTACTTCGAAGTTTTGTGATTAAACCGACGCGACTCTACGTATCGTAAAAAGTGAAATTTTGATGAATTAATTTTTTGCCTAAGTAATCTAAACAAAAGTCGTAGTAGTCGTAAAACCTAGAGCGTGCATATAGAGTACGCTCAAATCGGACTTCATAAGACGAAGTTATGATTTTTCTAATATTTCAGCGTAACAATGTTAGTACATAAACCGAAATTAAAATCGGTCGATTTTTAGGAAAGACAGTCTAATTGAGAATTGAAGATCTCATTAATAAGAGTCCGTCAATATAAAGACAATAAAGAACGGAATCCGGATGAAAGAGTTATGGATTTTTAATGGAATTTAACAGTCTAAGTCTATTAAAGATATAACTTTTAAAATTAATTCAAAATTAGTTGTCAGGGTCTAAATGAAAGTTGTAGATCCCGTCGATAGATACGCGTGGATATAGAGTACGTCGAAAAAGGAGCTCATATGAAGAAGATATTAATATTTAAATAAAATAGAATCTTTCACGCGCACAAACAAGATGTGCGACCCACATCTAACACCCCACCCAAATTGTGACACGTGTCACCACTCGGGAATCGCCATTCTAGATATCATATGGACTGAGACATGTATTATAATCATTCTCTCTGTCCATTTGTTGTTTTCCGATTTTTGATTTATGATGACTGACTAATTGAACAAATCAAATCAGTCCAAGCTTGGCCATGTACTTCGGGGTGTCATCACTAAATCATCGAGGGGCTCACAGATATCGCTTTTATCCCTTCAAGGGTAAAAGGAATGGATAAACTTCGACTCATATGCTTGTTTTACTACTTGTTGAATCATACACAAAGGCACGTTTTATAACATCGAGTTACCAATGCGTTTTCGTATAATCAATGTATAACCAACTCATAGGCAACAAGTCATATCTCTAGGTTTGAAAAATATAATATATTATCGTCTCATGATCACTCGTGATAAAATCCACGAAGTGAGTCAAATGAGCGTGGGTTTAATCTGATACTCTTATGAGCACTCATGAATGTTGTAGCAACTCTTGCTATGTCCCATACCTTGGACATCTACAATCCAGCTTCATGACAATCTTGATTCATATCTACTTCCAACATATGACTGACTGCGTATGGTTTGAATAACTTATTCATTTGGGAAGAATGACCTAGTTGTTTTGGAAGTCAAAACATGCAAAGTGAAACACAAGAATAATCAAATCCAATATGGTCTCATAACTTATGAATATAAATAGAACACCTTTTATTTATCACCATATTGATTACACATTATTCACTGCATACTGTTTCAAACTATCAACTTTATACTTGAATTAAAACAATAGTTGTTCCATGCTCCGAGCATGTACATTATGTTTTCTAAACACTAGTCATGCCATACACCAAGTATGCACACTAAGTTCTTACAAACATTAGTTATGCCATACACCAAGTATGCACACTAAGTTTGTCTATGATCTTTACTTTGTGAAATAGATCGATTGAACATAATTCCAATGATTCTCATTTCACAATCCCAAATCCTTACCGCAAATGCAAGAATTCCAAATTCCTGTCATTTACCTAAATCTGTTAGATTCTAAACTTATATGCATTGATCCACTTGTAATGATTATGCACAAAGTCACAAAGACTTGTCAACAGACATTACAGAGTATTCAAAAGGAGATCAATTCCAAGGAAACGAAGTCTCATATTCAAAGTACATTGCTTTGAACATCCTTCTTGCATTAAGTTTCCTAATCTTACACATATTTAATGAATAACTTCCACCTATGTGAATATTTACATATTCTCATTTTGACTATCACTTCTGAATCAGAGTCGCCTCTTTTCAGAATATGTCAATATGGTCCTCTCCAAAAATTTACACCATACTTCCAATTGTCCATGAGCAACCAATATTTGGTAAACCTTAGATTGTCCTCGACAATTGCTTAATCTTTTTAGTCATATCTAATTCTAGACTTTTCCCCTATTAATGCCCTAAGCATTTGGAAAATTTAGAAAGGGTGAATATTATAGCACATACAATCGATCCTATATCCGAAGCATATGGGACACGATTCATGATGTCTCACATAAAGACATGATACTAGACCAGTCTTTTTTCTATAATATTTCTATTTCTACTTGCCAAGTTCTCATAATTCAGATTATGAAAAGGGATGTCGTAATCATAATCGAATTTTAAAACACAAATAATGGACCCATATATAGAATTTCCTTATGTTGAGCAATTCCAACATAAAATTTATATATATATATATATATATATATATATATATATATATATATATATATATATATCCTTGACTAAAGATGATTAAAACCTCAATCTAAGCTTTTAGAATTGAAATGAAGTATAATTTCCTCTCCCTTAATTATAGCAAAACAACTTTTCCCATTGAAACTTTTGTTTTCTATAATTAACATTGCTAACTTGCAACACTTATTATAATTATCATGCTCCCACTAACATGATGATTTTAGCATAACACTTATGGTCCCACTAGCTTTGACATGTGTCCAGAAATAAGTTGGACTTCTAGAAATCAATACTTTATTGACTTTCTTACCAAAGTTCAGACTTCTCATAAGAGATGCTTTGATAAAAAAAACTTAATCAAAATCATACACTTTTCCTTAGATAGCACATATGTGTGTCTAAACAATTTTTTAGAACTATGAAAAGGGATGTCGTAATCATAGTCTCAATTGTTTAGACATTTTCCATTCCTCACAAGTCCATGTTAGTGTGCCGGTTAACCACACACGCTCCACTAACGACTTTGAGAAGGCAAATATCACAATTGCTATCTACCTAAAATCTACTTAGTGAAAGCGTTTCCTCACCATCATTTTCATGAATCAGAGAGAAACCTTATGACACTTAGATTTTATGGTGTACGTGTTCCTATCCATGTGAATTTGTCAAAATCATAATCACAAGACATGGTTAATGACAAATCCAAACTCATATGGATTAAACTTGTGCAGTCTTAACTTCTTGCCACCTGGCATCACAAGGGCCTGCCATTGCTTCCAAGTTATGTAACCACTTGAGAACTCCCAGAATTCAAATGCAAAGCCAACTTTCACTGGAATGGGCACAAAAAAAAATATGTCAACACGATAGATTATAAACCTCACGTCGTGTGCTAGTGATAAACTACAGGTTCTTATTCTTGATTAGATCTTGAATCCTTTTCAAGATCTTTTAAGACTCCCACTTTCCTCTTCACATATAAGACTCTCTTACCAAACATTCAAGAGATAGTGCATATTCTTTATCAAGACAAACACTTCACACAATTGGCCTTAGTTGGTCTTTGTTTTATCCAAAACATCACAACTTACCAATTTCAAATGTACAAGAGTAGGACACTTTTACTCTTACATTTGACAAGTGTTATAAACCATTCTTTAAGATATGTCACTTAAGTTACAATCTTGGAGTATGACTCTAAGAATTTTTTTGGAACGAAGTATGACTCACCTTCTTGATTTAACCATTTCAGCAATTATTGATTCCTCTTCTTAGCCATAGGAATGCACTAAGATGTCCTTAGATAACCAATTGCGATATGGTTTCTTAATCATTGAGATGATCACAAAACATTATACTAAAGTACTCTCCCATCTTTTCAGATTTGAGAAACTTTTATCTTTCTGCCTAATTTGATTCTTCTCATTCGTTCTGCCATACATCAAAACTTTTCCAACGTTTCAGAATTATACTTAAACTTGTAAGTATAACCATATTTACTAAAATTTAGTAAATCATGACGAATACTCTTATCGATCTTTTGTGATGGACTTGACCAGTGCACAAGTATGTGTACTCGATCCCTTTGTCCTTCACTTGACTCACATAAAAATGTGAACAAGGAATTAGTCTTAATTTTCCAAAGGTGAAAATTCTCATTCATCATACTATACAACTTGTATGATTCCAAGTTTCTATCCACCTGAAAACTTGGGTGATGAGAATCTTTCCTTATTTGGTAAATTTAGACACTACCACAAATGAAAGAATCAAATTCATATTTCCATTATTGCGAGAAATATACAAACCTCAATTTTCCATAAGTGCCATTGTAAGGACATATAAAATAAAAAAAAAATTATTTATTTATCAAATGCAGAAAAAACTTTCCTTACAATGCAACTTTAATTGGAAACTATACTATTACATATTTCCTAGCAATCTATCATAACTCTCTAAGTAGTAGCTCAAGAATCCGATCTTCGAACCATGCGATTGAAATCCATCTTCGCGATCATATTCAACATACTCTTTCGTTAAGTTCCCTTCCCTTTGCTTGATCCTGCCATACATCAAAATGTATTAAGAATCTTCAAATAGGAACTTAAGAGAGTCAGATAGTGGACGTACCTAAAGCAGAGTCAAACTTTTGACTAGACCTTCTCTCAGATCTTTCAAGTAGGGCAGCTTTGCAACCAATGGTCCTTCCTTTAGCAATATACACATATGGACTCTTTGGGAATGGTACACTAGACTATCTCAGACTTGCCTTTCTCTTTACCATTTGATCAACCGAGTTGACTATGGTCAGTCCCTTTCCAATGGGAAGAGAAATCTTTTCTGGATATTCAATGTTACCATTGTCAATGTCCATGGACGTCTGGGAAGTTGATCTTCTTAATCAAATTTTCTCTACAAGTGCTCCAAATCATTGCTGAGTCAGCAGAACAAAGCAAATAGATAAGATCATTAAGGGTCATGTCATAGTCTTTTACACAGTAGCCCCAAAGGACACTCACTATGAGACTTAGAAGGTGATTGAACAACCAACTTTCTCAAGACTTTGCCACCCAACTCTCCCGGCTTGTCAATATGTGACTTCATCTCCAAGATGTGAGCACACATAGACCTTACTTGCCAATAGGGCTTGAGTGACCTTGAACTATTCAAGAACTTGTGGGTTAGGCAGAATAGTTGGAGGAGGTGGAGAGAGTGAAGAATGATTTCCGGGACATCATCTTCATTAGGAAAGCTTGTTCCAAGAGTTTTTGGGAAGATCATAATTGTCTGAACCAGACATCTTTTTGGGAGATATTCAAGATAGTTGATTTAAAGTCCTTAATATAACACCCACTATGAAATATTAAGCCTAGGACCTAACACAATATGTTATAACTTCGAAGAGGGATGTCATAATCCAAGCTATAGAATATTTGAAGGTAGGCGAATGACGATTCACCAATTTCCACCATGAAAAACGAAATAATTTATTAGGTTTTAATTGGATTTGAAACTCCTAGATCTTTTGAGATTCATTCAACTTTTCAATGGCATGTTTCAATCTCGATTGTGTTAGGTTTTGAGCATTCTAACACTTCTAAGTGTACATGCAACCCTAAATACCTTGGATCTATGTTTTCTCTACTATACATGCAAATATGAATATTCCAAGGTATTACCCTATCTAGCATACAATCTTTTAATACTTGGGTAATATAACAAGTTAGAATACATACCTCTTGATGTGACTTGACTCCATGAAGCTCAAGAGCCTAGTGCCCCTTGTGTGACACCTCAAATGGCTCACACAACATCATCAAAACTTGGAATAACCATGAGAAGAAGACACTTTATGCTCAAATCGGCTAGCCCTCATATATGTATCACTAGTGCCAATTTGTTGAGCTAAAGGGGTCTTTATATAGTGTGGCTATTAGGGTTACACCATGTAACTCATGACACTACCCATTCCTTATGCTCCATGGATTTTAACCTCCATGGAGTATCCATGGGTCACCACATGGGTTAAACCCAACATAAGGAATCTTGGATCATAAGCCCACATATATAAGAATTAATGATTTACACAATCAATCCCCATATATTTAATTAGTCTCTTTTGATCACTAAATTAAGTCCAAATTAATTCTTGATCAATACTAATTAAATAACATGATTTCATATTAATATATTAGAACTTATAATATATTAATATGTCACAAATGTCTTTTTCTCACAAACGGTCTATCCGAATGTCCCGATGCCATGCAACTCAAATGGATCATTGCCGAGTCAGGTCAAGTACATACCAATTATAGTTATGGACTTAGACACTAATCCAACAGATTATGCCCTCTCAAGTTTTATGAATGGGATGCCGAGGATCACAAAACACGGTGTGAATAACCATGCAAATATACTTGGTACCCTAAATATTTATCACTTAATAGATGAGCCGGTTAACCACACGCACTCCACCGATCCTATGATAAACATTAAGTTACCCTTTACCTACCTTGTTAAATCTAGGTTAGTGTGCGGTTAACCACACACGCTCCACTAACGATTTAAGCAAAGTGCAAAGTGTAATTTCATGGGTTATCACCAAATTCACATTTTCTTAAAGTAACTAATATTGGGAATTTATGAAAGGTTTAGTTACTTTATATTTATCATTATACTTATAATGAAGGGATAATTATAGTCCTTGTCCTACCCGTTCGGCTAACGACCCTCCACCAGTCAAGGAAGTGGTGGGTGAGAGTGGACACCCATTAAACTGCCATTTTATAGGCAATAACCTTATACCCCCCTTATAGACCGACTTCGTGAATGAGGCCTACTATCGGTAAGACTGACTTTGTTCTTATACATATATATAACTATTAACTATTAGTATTATAGTAGTATAAGGGTTGAATTTTAACTTTTAAAATTCTTAGGATTTAACTTGGAATTAAAGTATTCATGGGGAAAGTTTACAAATTCCAAAACTTGAGGGAAAGTTTTGAACAATTCAAAAAACTTTTCAATTCCATAACTTATATGTTTAAAGTAGTTTTAATGAAAAACTCTTCAAGTTCCATAACTTGAGGACAAGTTATGGAAGACTTAAAAATATTTAAAAATAAGACTCTTCATTTTCATAACTTATGGAAATCTTATGAGTTTTAAGAATCATAAATGTGACTTTTCATATAACTTGAGGACAAGTTACAAAAACACATTTTATGAATAACTTTTAGATCAATTTGGATTGAAAACACATTATCACATAAATTTTCTATTAATCTTTGCAAACTCATAAGAACAAGATATTTCATATCAAACAATTTTCATGTAACTAACCTAATCATTAAACTAATACAAAACATGAGTCTATTGACAATTATCTTTCGAATTGGATTAGAATGAAAATTACCACATCATAAACAGGTTTATAGGTTCAAAAACAGCTTTAGGGTAATGATTCTAATCCAATTCCAGCCTTAAAAGTCGAAAATATGCTGTCACGGGCTTCTACTCATCGAGTGTATGAACCTACTCGACGAGTATGATGAATTTCTTCATGGACTCGGCGAGTCCAGTGCCCAGAAAGCCAAAATTTTCGATTTTTAAGCTATTTCAGCAATAATAACTTGAAAACAAGTCTTGGCTCTGATACCACTGAAGGGTTTAAGTATAATACAACATCCTATGGTGCACATACAACTCTAAATACCTTGGATCTATGTTTTCACTAATTATACATGCAAATGGTTTCCAAGGCATTAAACCTATAACTAGCATGCACTCTCATATACCAAATAAGATACTAGTTAGAGTAACATACCTTTTGTGTTGTCGCTTGATTCCATGGAGCTTAAAAGATGTGTCCCTCAAGTGTGACATCTCAAATGGTTCACACAACATCAACAACAACTTGGAATAACTTTAGAGAAAAAGTCCTTATGCTCAAATCGGTTAGCCCCCTCATATGAAAACACTTAGCCACGATTTCTTGAGCCATGGGGTCCTTATATATTGTGGCAATTAGGGTTACACCATGTAACTCATGTCTTTCCATATTCTTCATGCTCCATGGGTTAAAATCTCCATAGAGTATCCATGGGTTACTCCATGGGTTTAGCCCTACATGAAGAACTACGGATCATAAGCCCACATATATAAGAATGAATGATTTATACAATCAATCCCCATATATTTAATTAGTCTCTTTTTGATCACAAAATTAATTCGAAATTAATTCTTGATCAATACTAATTAAATAATATGATTTCATATTAATATATTAGAAATTATAATATATTAACAAATCATAAGTATCCTTTTCTCACAAAGTCTATCCAAAGTTTTCTGATGCCATGCAACCCAAATGGACCATGCCAAATTGGGTCAAGTACATACCAATTATAGTTATGGACTTAAACACTAATCCAACACTAATTACCCTCCTATAACCTTCAATCTGTCTATCCTTCACACCCTTTAAACAGACGTATAACTTGGAAAAGTAAGTGGCTCCATTAGGGATGGTATCCACATCCATTTTCATTGTTTATCCAAGGTTTTTTCCTTCGTATCTCTTCTCCATAGCTCCATGTTTTTCTATAATGTACTATTAAACTAACCTCTATCTCCTCAAATGCAAATTTGCCAACATTTCCGCATTGTCTAACACACTACAAGAAAAACACATTTTTGCTACGGAAGGAATCCGTTGCGAAAAGCTGAAATTCCGCTGCAAAAGACGAATAGCGACGGAATTTGCAACGACCTATTTCTGTCCCTAAAAACGTTATAGCAAGGGTTTGCAACGGAAAAGATAATTTCGTCACAAATGTGACAACGTAATGAAATCCGTGGTAGGTGGTATTTTGTCGTGTATTCCGTAGTAGGATTCCATCGCACAATCCATGGTAGTTATTCCATCACAAATTCCGTGGTGGTGATTCCGTAGAAAATTCCATGGTGGTGATTCCCTAGCAAATTTCGTGGTGGTGACTTCCTAGCAAATTATGTGGTGATGAATCCCTAGCAAATTCCGTGGTGGTGATTCCCTAGCAAATTTTGTGGTGGTCATTCCCTAGTAAATTCCATGGTGGTCATTCCCTAGTAAATTCCGTGGTGGTGATTCCTTAGCAAATTTCGTCGTGCTGAATCCCTAGCAAATTCCATTTGATGATTTCCTAGCAAATTGCGTGGTAATTAATCCCTAGCAAATTTTGTTTGATGACTTCCTAGCGAATTATGTGGTCATGAATCCCTATCAATTTTAGTGGTGTATATTATATACCAGATTCCATATGGACTGATGGATAAGTGATTTATAAATTATATCCAAATTATTTTGTAGTAATATATGAAAACAAAAAATCAAAAAAACCAAAACCATTATATCATAAAATAATACAATAATTATTTATTACATTGAAAAAAGAAAGTTGCTACTCTAAAATGCATAATGTGCAATAAACATATATCAACCTACTACTGTTGTTGTTTTGTAAAGACATTAATAAGATCCAATGTCGTTTGAAGTTGTTTTTCAAGATGCCCGACCCTTGCTATGTTTTCCTCTTGTTGGGCGTTCATCATTTCTTTAAGCTCTTCGTTTTGCTGTTTTTGTTTAGCAACAAGCTCCCTCATTTCTTCTATTTCATCATTTTTCTGGAATGTAAGATACATCCATTTTACCGTTCCTATTGGGAACTGCCTTTGCAAAAGAGCCTAATCCATAAAGTCCTCTTTTTTATCATGACCACCAACAACAACATAAAATAGCTTGTCCTCCTCAAATTCAACACCTTCAGCTTCCAACTTTTCCTGTTTTTCTGTATAGGCCGCCTACAAAATAAAAATATTATAAGTTAAAAGATATCAAATTTATGAATGATATTATGGAGTAGCTACAATATGAAAGTTTAACATTGAAATGAATATTACATGAATTTGTCTATCTTTTTCATTTGTGAAAGTGACTCCATCGTGATTCTTCGTGTGTGTATACATGAACAATTCACTATGGGGTGGATCATGTCCTAATTTCCTATTCTGCATAAATACCTTATAAATTGTCAAATATACAGATAAACATATATAAACATTGATACAATGTACCATTAAAAAAGTTACCAAATCAGAAGCTATCTTCAAATAATTTGTGGATCCAGCGTTATGTGTAGGTTTTGCTACTCCATCAGCCACACCGTTACGCCAATTTTTCTTGTTCTGCTTAGATTTTAGCTTGTATTCTTCTGTATTCCATTTTAATTGCCAAGAGTTCCAGACTTCCTGTGGAATATGATCAGGTTTAAAGCGTTCTTTTTGGGCTTCGTATGTTGAAGAGATATTGACCATAACTTTGTGCCGCTTTCCTTGCCCAAGCTTGCCTCACCAGCGAGTCTATTATTTCATCCCAACAACATTTTTTCTACACATTAACAATATAAACATAAGTTTAAGTGTAAATGTTTACCAAACAACAATTTATGACATATAGTTAATTACCTGAAATTCCTCCCAATATAATTCGCGCATTTCTTTGCTTACTTTCCCCCAAGTGTACCCTTCTGGATCTACTCTTTGAAAAAATGACCGACTAATAAAGTGTGCACAAGGGCCTGGTGGCATTAGCCTGCAAGTAATTAATCATGTGATGTGTTAAGTTATGAATTGATATGCACTTGTAAACCAAAAGGTTAGACATAGAAAAGGTTGTAATTAAGATTTGATTGGTAACTCACGTTTTTTTTCCAAACATGAACATTTAAACGTCCATCTGGTCCACAATCTCCAGAGAAATTGTTTTTACCTTCTACACTTTCCACTACAGATCCATTAATGGTTGGTTGTGTTAGTGATGGGGTAGATTCTGGAATAGGTGTTGTTGATGGGGTATATTCTGGGGTAGGTGTTGGGATAGATGCATATGTTGAGGCTATGGTAATTCCTTTACATAAGGAGGGTGTGGTAGTTACTGTAGTTGTGGGGGGTGGTAGTGTAGATGCAGGTTTTGAGGTTGTGGTAATAGATATAGGTGTTGATGATGTGGTAGTGGGTGTCAGTGTTGATGATGGTTTAGATGATGTAGGTGTTGGATTAGTGTCTAAGTCCATAACGATTTTGGTATGTACTTAACCCGATTATGAGCATGGTCCTTTTGGGTTGCCCTCACCATAGCAATATGTAGGATGAATTAAGGAGAGAAAGGTTTGATTATGATTTATTAATATATTATAAGAATAATATATTAAAGGAGAAATCATAATGTTTAATTAATATTAGTCAAGAATTAATTTTGTGGCTAAAAGAGATTAATTAAACTTAAGGGACTTATTGTGTAATTATAAGATAATTACATAGATGGGCTTATGGACTCCATAGAAGTGGAGTGGACGAATTCTATGGGGAACCCCATTAGAAATCGTCCAAGGATTCTAAACAAGGAGTTCATGGGTTGCTTAGGGCTTAAGCAGTCAAATTAGGGTTTCCTAGCTTGATAACCCTAATAGCCTAAGCATATAAGGAGCCCTTATGCACCAAAAACGTCACTAATACTTGGATTAGGGTTTCCAGCCGTTTTTGGTGCTTCCCCTCTCTTCTCTTCTTCATCTCGTTGCTTAGTGGTGTTTGGGACTCCATTATAGGTGCAACACTTGAGGCACTAAGCTTTCTGAAGCTAAGGATTGATTGTTATTGCTATATAACAATCAAAGGTCAGATCTAAACCCTATTTTATGTTAATATGATTAATTATATGCTAGATCTAGGATTCATAGCTTTGGGTATTCAATTGCATGTTCATTTGACAAACTGGATCCAAAAGCTATTAGGGTTTGCATGTACACCATAGGATTGATGTATTGCTCGAAACCCATCAGTGGTATCAGAGCCTAGGGTTGTTTGTTAGTGAACTTGATGCTTATTTGAATGAAAAATCGAAATTATTGACTTTTTGGGGCTGGACTCGCCGAGTCCATGACTGAACTCGCCGAGTCCATGACTGAACTCGCCGAGTCCACTGGCTACTCGCCGAGTCCAGTGCTGACTCGATGAGTCAGCGAGTTTGACAACTATATTTCGCGATTTTCTTGCCTTTTTTGCTGTGAGATAATTACCAAAACATTTTTGATTGATAAAAATCGGATTTTTATGATATTGGGTGATTATCCTTGCCAAAATAAAAGATATCTTCATATTAATTGAATAATTACTTTCTTATATGACTAAATTTAATTATTTAAATTATTTGGTGAATT
Source organism: Lactuca serriola (assembly GCF_051521515.1). Taxonomy (NCBI): domain Eukaryota; kingdom Viridiplantae; phylum Streptophyta; class Magnoliopsida; order Asterales; family Asteraceae; genus Lactuca; species Lactuca serriola. The sequence continues at coordinate 201,189,283 of NC_136415.1, read as the reverse complement.
ATCTTGCAAGAAATTGGACTAGGTCAAAATTAGATAACCACCAATTAGTTGTTAATTGCCTTATTTGAATTTTTGATCTAGAATGTTCTTGATAAAGTTGGAAAAAGTTTCAAATTACTCCCTTTAGGTTTTATAGTTTAAATTTGAGCTTAAAAGTTTTGTTTTTGAAATTTAAATAAGTTAGACCCTAATGTTTTGAAAAGTTTCAAAACTTGCCCTCATGTTTTGGATTTAAAATTAATTAAAAGTCTTAATTTAAAATATTAAATTCTAAAACCCTAGTAATTTGAAAAGTTCAAATCACACCCTTATGGTTTTATTAATTAATTAAAGTGTATAATTAAAAGAGATTTAATAAACCCATAAAGTTTTGGTTTATATTTAATTAAATTAAAAGTATAATTTACTAAACTAAACCACCTAGTATTTTAAAAGTGTAAAATACACCCTATACTATATATAACATTAAAAGTCTAATATTATATATATGTATGAGTAAACAGTCAGTCTTACCGTTAGTAGGCCTCATTCACGAAGCTGGTCTATAAGGGGTGTTTAAGGAAACTGCCTATAAAATGGCGATTGAATGGGTATCCACTCTTACCCACCGCACTCTTGACTAGTGGAGGGTCATTAGCCGAACGGGTAGGATAGGACAGAAACCTTCCATTATAAGTATAATGAAGTACAAAGTAACTAAATGCTTTTACAAATTCCCAAATCATAGTTACTTTAGGCAAAATGTGAAATTGTATGCTAATCCATGGAATTACACTTCGTACCCTTGTCAAACGTTAGTGGAGCGTGTGTGATTAACCAGCACACTAATTTGAGGATGACATTGGTAGCGAAGGGTGAATCGATGTTTGTCATAGATCAATGGAGCGTATGTAGATAACCGGCACATTGATTAGGTGATAGTAGCATTGAGTGCACCACGTAGATTCGTATGGTTATTCACACCTTGTTTGTGATCCTCGGCATCCCAGTCGCAAACTTGAAGGGCATAATCGAGATTAAACATGCCATTGAAAAGTTCAATGAATCTCAAATGATATAGGAGTTTCAATTCATTTAAAACTTAAAGTTCATTTCGTTTTTCATGGTGGAAATTGGTAAATCGTCATTTACCTACCTTCAAATATTCTGCAACTAAATTACGGCATCCCTCTTCTAGGTTGTAGAGTATTGTGTTGGATCCTAGCCTCGATGTTTCATTTGGGTGTTACATCAAGGAGTCTAATCAACTTAACTTGAATTTTCTCCATTTTTGTAGATATCTGAATCTTAGAATGGTCTTCCCAAATCCTTTCGAACAAGCTTTCCAAATGAAGATGACATTCCGAGATACAATCAAGGAAATGAAAGTCATGCTTTACTTCCTCCACCTCCTATAATTGTTCTCCCTGACCCACAAGTTCAAAGGCTTGAAAAGTTCAAGCTCACTCAAGCCCTTTTGGCAAGTAAACACGAAGATGGGAAACCTACGTATGCACACGTCTTAGAGATGAAGTCACACATTGATAGGTTAAGGATGTTGGGTGTCGATATCTCAGAGATGTTGGTTGTTGACTGGGCTCTTCAGTCACTTCCTGAATCATATAGTGAGTTCATAAGAGAGTACTATACGACAGAACACGACGTGACCCTAATTGTTCTCACTTATTTGCTTATAGTTGCTGAATCAGCAATGATTTGGCGTGCTGGTCAAGCAAATTTGTCTGGTGAATCAAACTCCCAAACTTTAATGGAATTTGGCAACATTGGAAGTCCAGAAAGGACTAATCATGAGATTGTCCCATGTGCTATGCCAAAGGAGTCCATTTGCTTTTATTGCCAAGAGAAAGGGATTGGAGACGAAGTTGCCCTATTTACCTGAGAGATCTAAGAGATGGAAGAGTCAAGACGTATGGCTCTACTTCAGGTAAAAATCCATTAAATAACTCTTTTAAGTTCCTATTCTAGATTCTTAATACATGATGTGATAAGATTACATTTTGATGTTTTGTAGGATCGAAGAAAAGAGAGGAAGCTTAAGGGAAGAAGTAAGCTGAATCTAATCGTGAAGAAATGGATTTCGATCTTTGCTTGAAGATTGGATTCTTGAGCTACTACTTGGAGTTAGAATAGATTGTTAAGAAATATATAATAACATAGTTTTTCAATTGAATTGCATTGTAAGGACAAATTTTTCCACAATAAAATAAATTTTGATTTTATCTTATTTATTTATCCTTTCAATGGCATGTATGAAAAATTCATGTTTGAAGGTTTCTATTATTAGCAATAATGGATTTTATTCTTAATTATGTTATTTGTGGATATGTCAAGAATTTGCCAAATAGGGAGAGTTTCTCATCGCCCAAGTTTCAATTGGTCAGAAACTTGGAATGTTGTGTGATGAATGAGAAACTTTATAATTGGAAATTCAAGACTAATTAATTGACAAAGAGTCAAGAGAAGGACTAGGAGATCGAGTTCACAATGTTGTGCATCAATCAAGTCCACAAACAAGAGTGATAAAGATATTCGTCATGATTTACTAAAGTTTAGTAAATATGATTATACTTATAAGATTAAGTGTAACTCTGAGTTGATTGAAAGAGTTTCAATGAATAGCAAAACGAATAAAGAAGGATCAAGTAGGCAGAAAGATAAAAATTTCTCTATTCTAAGAAGAAGGGAGAGTACCTTTTATTGTGTTTTATGATAAAGTCTTAATGATTAAGAACCATATCTAAATTGGTCCTCTAAGTGGGTCTTAGTACATTTGTATGTCTAAGAAGAAGAATCAGGAATTATGGAAATGGTTATATCAAGAAGTCAATCATACTTCGTTCCAATATCGAATCTTAAAGTCATACTCCAAGATTGCGAATTGAGTGAAACGTCTTTAGTAGGTTTATAACACTCAACAAATGTGGAATTTGGAAAAGGTTTCTTATTCTTGCACATTTGAAATTGGTAAGTTGTGATGTCTTGGATAAGACAAAGACCAACGAGAACCAATTATGTGAAGTGTTTCGTCTTGATAAGAACTACACTAACTCTTGAATATTTGTTTTGTTTAGGAAAGTTTCCTGACAAGAGAATCATATATGTCAAGAGGTTAGTGGGAGTTTTAATGATCTTGAAAAAGGTTTCAAGAACAAATCAAGAATAAACCTTATCAATCATCACTAGCACACGACTTGAGGTTTACAACCTATCGTGTTGACATTATTTTGTTTCTGTGCCATTCCAATTGAGCTAATTATGTATGTGAGTTCTATGAGTTCTCATTTGAATGCATAAATACAAATCTCCTTGATCGATGGAAAGTACATTGAGATGTAAGTATAAGTTGCTAAACTACTTGGAAGACATGGTGGGCACACTCGTGTTGCCATAAGGCTAGAAATCAAGAAAGTTCAATCCATATGAGTTTGGATTTGTCACAAACTTGGTTTTGGCAAAATCACATGGATAGGAACTCATACACCATAAAATCTAAGTGTCATAAGATTCCCTCCTTCATGAAAATGACTGTGAGGAAATGCTTTCACTAAGAGAGATTTTAAGAAGAAAGCAGTTGTGAAAATTGTATTCTCAAATTCGATTATGGTTACGACATCCCTTTCCATAGTTCGAATTGTGAGATTTGACAATTAGTATAACATTTGGGAGTTATTGATATAAGTTCTGAATTGTTTAGTCACAAATATGATCTATCTAAGGCAAAGGTGTATAAGTTTAAGAAACTTAGATAAAGGCTTATCGAAGCATCTGGTATTAGAAATATGAACTTCAGAAATTCAATAGGCATTGTTTTCTGGAAGTTCAGTTGTTTTCTGAATACATGTCAAAGCTAGTGGGAGCATAAGTGTTATGCTTATATGATAATAACCATCTTGATAGTATGAGCATAAGTGTTATGTTTGTATGATTATTATGGCAAGTATTTCAAGTTAGCAATATTAATTATAGAAAAACAAAGATTCAATTTGCAAAGTAGCATGGGTTGAAAAGTTGTTTTGCTACAATTAAGGGTGAGAATATTATACTTCGTTTCAAAATCTAAAGCTTAGATTGAGAAATTTTAATGAATATAGTCAAAGGATACATAGTGTGTTCTTAAATTTGGATTATGATTACGGCATCCCTCTTCATAGTTCGAATTGTGAGTACGTGACACATAAATTATTATGGCAGAAGATTGATAAAGTATCATATCTTTATGCATCGTGTCCCATACGCTTCGAGTATAGGATCGATTGCAAATGCTATAATATTTGACCATTCTAAAATTTTCCAAATGTCTAGCGCATTAAGAGGGAAAAAGGACTACAATCGGTTTTAACTAAAATAATTAAACAACTATCAAAGGACGATCCAAAGTTCGCTGACGATTGGTCGATTGTGAGTAGTTGGAAGTATGGTATTGGATGGACCATATCGACATTATTATGAATAGATAAGATTCTATTAAGAATGAGTTGTCATATGGCAAACATGGAAATGTTTCCATATTGGGAGCTAGATAGTGAGAGTCTATGTCTAGATTAGAAAATTTTACGCAAGAAGGATGTTCAAAGGAATGTACTTTGAATGTGAGACTTCACATCTATGGAATTGTCTTGTAACAATTTCCGATAAAGTACTTTGTAATTTCATTGGCCAAGTCTTGGTGACTTTTGTGCTATGACTTTGTGAAAGGATCGTTGCATAAAATGTTAGAATCTAGCATATTCTAGTAGTGGCAAGAACCTTGTGTTCTAACACTAATGATAAGGATTGGGAATTGTGAAATGAGCATCATTGGAAAAGGTTTTCAGTTGATCTATTTCATAAAGTAAGGACCATAGGAAACATGGTGTGCATGCTTTGTGCATGGGACAACTATTGTTGTAATTTGAGTAATAAGTTGATTTTCTGAAACAGTAAACAATGAATAATGAGTAATCAATATGGTGTTTAAACAAAAGTGTTTTATTTACTCCCACAAGTTTGGGGCCATATAGGATTAAGTATTATTGTTGTGTTTCAGTTTGCATGTTTTGACTTCTAGAATAACTGGGTTATTCGAACCTCCACAGTCGGTCATACGTTGGAAGTAAGTATGAAGGAAGACTGTCATGAAGAGTCTATAGATTGTCTGAAGAGTTTAGGCATAGCACAAGTTTGCTGCAGGGTTCATGAGTGCTTTGATAAGATTAGAGTATTGGATTAAACCCACGCTCACTTGGATCACTTCATGGATTTATCACGAGTGATTAGTGAGTCGATAATATTGTATATTCTTGAAACCGAGACGTGTGAGTTGTTATTTGTTGGTCGGTTACGCATTGATAATAAGTAAATGCACCAGTAACTTGGTGTTATAAACTTATTGTTGTGTGTGATTCAATCAGTGAATGCATGCAAGCATATGAGTCGAAGTTTATCCATTCCTTTTACCCAAAGTGGGATAAAAACGATATATGTGGGCCCCTCGATGATTTAGTGGTGACACCTACGTGCTTGGACAAGTCGAGACTGAGTTGATGTGTTCAATTGTAGTCTGTTGTCAGTCGTCATAAATCGGAAGTCGGGAAACAGTATAGAGAGAATGATTAAAATTCATGTCTTATGTCTATACGATATCTTGAGAATGGAGGAATATATGATCCCTTATCTAAAGGACACGCGTATCTGATAAGATCATATTTGACAGCGACTTTTGAAAGCTACGATTGCTGATCAGGTTCTGAAGTCATACGGAAAATAGTTATTAGACTTATCCAAGTGGGAGACTATTGGATTAGTGTCTAAGTCCATAACTATTTTGGTATGTACTTGACCTGATTATGAGCATGGTCCTTTTGGGTTGCCTTCACCATAGCAATATGTAGGATGAATTAATGAGAGAAAGTTTTGATTATGATTTATTAATATAGTATAAGAATAATATATTAAAGGAGAAATCATAATGCTTAATTAATATTAGTCAATAATTAATTAAGAATTAATTTTATGGCTAAAAGAGATTAATTAAACTTAAGGGACTTATTGTGTAATTATAAGATATTTACATAGATAGGCTTATGGACTCCATAGAAGTGGAGTGGACGAATTCTATGGGGAAACCCATTAGAAATCGTCCAAGGCTTCTAAAGAAGGAGTCCATGGGCTGCTTAGGGCTTAAGCAGTCAAATTAGGGTTTCCTAGCTTGATAACCCTAATAGCATAAGTATATAAGGAGCCCTTAGGCACCAAAAACGTGGTTAACACTTGGATTAGGGTTTCTAGACGTTTTTGGTGCCTCCCCTCTCTTCTCTTCTTCATCTTGTTGCTTAGTGGAGTTTGTGACTCCATTAGAGGTGCAACACTTGAGGCACTAAGCTTTCTGAAGCTAAGGATTGATTGTTATTGCTATATAACAATCAAAGGTTAGATCTAAACTCTATTTTATGTTAATATGATTAATTGTATGCTAGATCTAGGGTTTATAGCTTTGGATATTCAATTACATGTTTATTAGACAAACTAGATCCAAAAGCTATTAGAGTTTGCATCTATACCATAAGACTGATGTATTGCTCGAAACTGAAAGACCCCAAATTTTGTATTTCTGAAAGACCCAAACTTTCATACTTCACAATATTATTACTCCAAAACATGCTACCTGCATATTCATAAAAGAAATATTTTACATCGATAAAGAGGTTACAACCTACTGGATACAAACCGACTATTACAAAGTGTTATATATTAGATAACTACCCAGGATATTGTAATTTATACAAACCTAAACTGAAGTACAAAAGTACTATTACAAACTATTCTAAATCTTTCAAAAATATATGATCATACTGGTTACTTATCACCTGCAATTGTTAAACATTGATAAGGTAAGCGGTGACCCTTAGTGGGTTCAATAATAGATACAATATAACGTTATGCCATATATATACTTCAATATGGCAGAAGCAAAGAGAAACAAGGAACAACAAAGACATATAAGAATCATGTGTTAAACTTTCCATATCAATCAATGACTTGATTCAAAGATATACAATCAATGAGACATAACAATTTCCATACATGATATACATCAATAAAGCTTTGGCCCAAATGGCATAGAAGACATATAATTTCTAATTAACATCTTGTTAGATTTCAGGCTTATAGTCCTGTCTAACCATTTGCCAATGCCATAGAATAGAAGTCATTCTCTTACGGAGACATATTCTACATGGCCAGAGGCTACGTACCAGTATCAATGTGAATCCAAGTCCTTTCACTGATCACATGGTCAAAGGTATTAGTTTTGCTATAAAAATTGCGTATAAAATAACACGTGAAAATAACCCGGAATAATAACACTGAAAAGCACATAGCACATATAATACATAACATACAATTGTTCCTATATATTGAACTCACCTTGAATTAACCGGGGGTCAAAATAGTAATTTGGGCAGCACTTCGACTTTAAATATGACTTTCTATGTTGAAAACCGGGAGCTTAATTGAAAACCGGGCTCTGCAAAGGTAGGGCTTCAAAACCGAAAAGATAAATTTTCTGGGCTTCTCAGGCACTTCGTGGCGTATTTTGGGGGTTATAATCGACACCGGGTCTTCGGGGAATGTTAAGATGAAGAAAATATGGAAAAAGGGATAAAAGATGGCAAATTTCCAAATGTATCCGAGAAGGCTCGCAAGCCCTCTATTTATAGGGAAGATCCGAAGGTCGGCCGAGAGGAGGAGTCAGCAGCGAACATCTCAGAGGCAGCAGCAGCGAAGGACACGCGTCTATGTGATGCCTCTTAGGAGACGTCTCAGACGTCGCCTCGGACACCAAAAGGCGCGTCGGATGGTCACTAGTCCGAGGCTCGGTCCAATCGGAAGGCTGCACATGTCGGATCAGGCAAGGCGGCTACTGTTCATGCAAGGGACGTGGTTGCTTCGTGCAAGGGAATTGGCCAATTCCGGACCACCCATGCGAGATTTCTCGGAAATTGAGCCCCGAACTTCTAAAATCCATAACTATCGCATATGGGCTCCGTTTTTTGACGTTCTTTATACACACGCGTAGGCGGGAATATATTCTACAACTTTCGTTTAGACTTCGTCGGCTAATTTTAAATTTATTTTTAATATTATTATTTTTAACAGACCGGGACAGAAAAATCCGTTAAAAATTCGTAACTTCTTGATCCGACATCCATTTTCGTCAGACTTTTTACCGTTGTACTACAAATGACGAGACCTTCGATTCTCATTTAGGTTGTGTCGGCTAAAAATCACTCGATCTAAAATTCGAGTTTTTAGCTGTCTATTGCTATTCCGAAACTTAGAAAAATCATAATTTCCTCATACGAAGTTAGATTTTGGCGTTCTTTTTATCGAACTTCTTGGTTTAACGAATACTACAACTTTTATTTAGATCACTAAGGCTAAAAAGTAGTTTATCAAAAACTCACTTTTTACGTCATTCAGCGCCGTGCCGGTTTTGTCGCGGATCTTTGATTGGTCATAACTTGTTCGTTATAACTCGGATTTTGACGAGGTTTTCGCCTACAAGTTTCTAACGAGATTATCTACAATTTTCAATAATAAAATTTTACTTATTCCAAAATTTATATTTTCGTTAAATTTTACCATTTGACATTTGATTGAAATCTCATAAGACTTCCAATATTTTCAGGGTGATTCTAAACATAGTTTTACTTCATTTCTAGTAAAAAAACCATATGTTAGAACTCAACATTCAAATTTACATAATATTTCACAATATTATTCAGTATAAAACACGATTTCAAAACGTGTATGTTACAGAAACCCATCAGTAGGTGCTGAAGTTTTGGTTATTGATGTAAGTGTTGAGGATTATATTGTTCCAGCTTCTGAAGTTTTAGATGTATTTTTTAAGGACGGCGTGGATGTTGTAAGTGATGCCGAGAAAGTGGTAGTCATGGTTGATGTTAATGATATAGGTTTAGGGGTTTTGTTGGTAGATGTTATAGGTGCTTTGGATGTGGTTGTTGGTGTTGGGAAGTCGATTTCTTCATCTTGTAATTGTCTGTTTACGAATTTTACAACTGATATCCTATTGCGTTTCATAACTTGTGGTGCAATGAATTTAGTTGGCTTCACACCGGATGCCCCTTTAGCTTTCGAGTTCGACATCTTTCTTGCTTAAAAATTAACAAAAAATTGTAGTTAATACCAATGTATTAAAGACGATAAACTCTTGATGAGAAAAGAGAAACAAATAAAATAAATTATATATGAAGGCAGTAATATGCATGCAAAGTATTGAATACAATCAAAACCAATTTACTTGTAATTTAAGATGATAATATACATGGAGATGATCATAGAGCAATAAACGATCATCACGATAACAGTAAATTAAATAAAAATTAATTTTAGATGAGTAACAACCTATATCGCCAAAGTCAGCGCACAAACGTATAACGAATAAAGATTTCGATCAATTAGCTGTCGAAGATGAAGATTATAGAAAATGTAAACCCTATTTCTAAACAATAAAATTACCTTAATATGCAGCCTAAACATGTGTAGGTTGGAGGGAAAGGAATTGCGAAATATTTTGAACCTTCGATAATCAAAAATCCGAACTGTGCAAATTACCGCTAAATATTTAGTAATTCAAATTTATTAAAGTAGTTCCAGATTGATAGATAGGGTATATACATCTAGCTAACGTCAAGAAAGAAAGTAGACTAACGAGGTGTTCATAGTATAATTTTAATTTAACATTATAAACGATGATTAAACATTAATAAAATATCAATCTTTATGCTTTTATGTTTAAACCAAAATTTATCTACAAAAGACGTACGGGTCATGTCAATATATATGGTAGTTACTTATGGTGTCATGGTATCACCCATGGATGACATATGGGTCATTGGTCAACATGGTAATTTCTTATGGTGTATATGGATCACATATAGGCCATTGGTCAACATGGTAGTGGCTTATGGTGTCCATGGATGACATATGGGTCATTGGTCAACATCGTAGTGGCTTATGGTGTATATGGATGACATATGGGCCATTGGTCAACATGGTAGTGGCTTATGGTGTCCATGGATGACATACGGGCCATTGGTTAACATGGTAGTCTCTTATGGTGTCCATGGATGACATATGGGTCATTGGTCAACATGGTAGTGGCTTATGGTGTATATGGATGACATATGGACCATTGGTCAACATGGTAGTGGCTTATGGTGTATATGGATAACATATGGGCCAATGGTCAACATGTTAGTGGCTTATGGTGCCCATGGATGACATATAGGTCACTGGTCAACACGGTAGTGGCTTATGGTGTATATAGATGATATATGGGCCAATGGTCAACATGGTAGTGGCTTATGGTGTCCATGGATGACATATGGATTACATATGGGTCATTGGTCAACATGGTAGTGGCTTATGGTGTCCATGGATGACATATGGGTCATTGGTCAACATGGTAGTGGCTTAGGGTGTATATGGATAACATATGGGACATTGGTCAACATGGTAGTGGCTTATGGTGTCCATGGATGACATATTGGTCATTGGTCAACATGGTAGTGGCTAATGGTGTATATGTATGGCATATGGGTCCATTGGTCAACATGGTAGTGGCTTATGGTGTCCATGGATGACATATGGGTCATTGGTCAACATGGTAGTGGCTTATAGTGTCTATAGATGACATGTGGGTCATTGGTCAACATGGTAGTGGCTTATGGTGTATATGGATGACATATGGTCCATTGGTCAACATAGTAGTGCCTTGTGGTGTCCATGGATGACATATGGATTACATATGGGTCATTTGTCAACATGGTAGTGGCTTATGGTGTATATAGATGGCATATAGGCCATTGGTCAACATGATAGTGGCTTATGGTGTCCATAGATGGCATATGGATGACATATGGGCCATTGGTCACCATGGTAGTGGCTTATGGTGTATATGCATGACATATTAGTCAACATGGTAGTGGCTTATGGTGTCCATGGTTTACATATGGATGACATATGGGTCATTGGTCACCATGGTAGTGGCTTATGGTGTATATGGATGATATATGGGCCATTGGTAAACATGATAGTGGATTATAGTGTCCATGGATGACATATGGATCATTGGTCAACATGGTAGTGGCTTATGGTGTATATGGATGACATATGGGCCATTGGTCAACACGGTAATGGCTTATGGTGTCCATAGATGACATATTGGTCATTGGTCAACATGGTAGTGGCGTATGGTGTATATGGATGACATATAGATGACATATGGGTCATTGGTCAACATGGTAATGGCTTATGGTGTCCATGGATGACATATGGGTCTCTGGTCAACATGGTAGTGGCTTATGGTATATATGGATGACATATGGGCCATGGTCAACATGGTAGTGGCTTGTGGTGTTCATGGATGACATATGGGTCATTGGTCAACATGGTAGTGGCTTATGGTGTATATGGATGACATATGGGTCATTGGTCACCATAGTAATGGATTATGGTGTCCATGGATGACATATGGGTCATTAGTCAACATGGTAGTGGCTTATGGTGTCCATGGATGACATATGGGTCATTGATCAACATGGTAGTGGCTTATGGTGTATATGGATGACATATGGGCCATTGGTCAACATGGTAGTGGCTTATGGTGTCCATGAATGACATATGGATGACATATGAGTCATTGGTTAACATGGTAGTGGCTTATGGTGTATATGGATGGGCCATTGGTCAACATGGTAGTGGCTTATAGTGTCCACGGATGACATATGAATTACATATGGGTAATTGGTCAACATGGTAGTGGCTTATGGTGTGTATGGATGACATATGGGTCATTGGTCACCATGGTAGTGGATTATGGTGTCTATGGATGACATATGGGTCATTGGTCAACATGGTAGTGGCTTATGGTGTCCATGAATGACATATGGGCTGCAATATTAATGAACATAATTTTATGGTTTTTCAATTAGAAGAAACGGAAGTTAATTTAGTTTAGCTTGCAAACGTGTCTTACTTCCTACGCGAAGTCGTAGGTTCAAATCCTACTTATGTCAATAATTTTATTTAAATTCGTCTCTCTAAATTTAATCAATAATTTTATTTAACTTCATCTTTTTAAATTTAAAATGACATTTTATTTACAAAAATGCCCGTAGGTATTGACAAAAATACCCAAACATTTACGTAGTAACATTTGTATGTTAAAGGGCAATTATGTCTATTCATAGGCTGAACACTTAGGCGACATAATTTATAGTCAGGCTTATCCTGTCGTTTTAGTTTATCGGCGATTGATCATCTACATTCCATTCCCAACAATCAAAATTTAGGCACGTTGATCAATAAACCCTAAAATCGTTGTTGTTATATAATTTGAATTACACTCGATGCAGTTCAACATAATGGCAACGAGTTGTTCATCAGAAAGAATGCAAACGAGACAACAAGGAACAAGAATTACTGCTTTTTCGTCGCACTTGATCGAAAAAAAATAGTAACTACGGTTGGAGGAAATTCACCAATTGATGCTTTTAAGTGCTAGTTGGTGTAAGTATTATGTGCATTACTTATATTATACTTATATGCATATTTAATTTAGTGTTTAATAGATTAATTTTGTTGATTTGTGAATTATAGATGCAAACTCTTTAGGAATTTTGTAACATCATATGCAATATATAAAATCATAGACACAAATCGATTAAGGTTTCGTCCATTAAGTATTCAACAGTATGAAGTCATAAGCAAATGAAGAAAGTTGAACAACCCACACGTACTCTTCAACGATGTAATGATACTCTTTTTTTAAGCAACCGGATAATTTCGAATTCAATTAGTTTTCTATATTTGTATTTTTAAAATTGTATGATTACTTATCGTATGTCAGGTGAAGTAGTTTACGATAGGGAAGAAAAATCAGGGAAACAGTTGCTTCAAGATGCAGCCGATCAGGGGCAGGTGGATGCGATCTTCGTTCTAGGAATGATGTTGATCGCCGAAGGCATTGAAAGGAAGCAAGAAGCTCTGATCATGTTAAATAATGTCTACGTTAATACTAGAAGAAATTGGAATCTAAGGCATACCTGTAACAAGTTTCAAAACCACTTGGTAAGGAGATCAAAGCAGATAAAATCCCATGGCTTACATAGAAGTTGTGCAAAGCATCCTTCTGTGAGCAGTTATGGAATAGCTTTTATGTATCAATACAGTTGGTTGTTGAATTGTGAAATTTGTTTCTAGGATGCATGTTTTGTTAAGTTTTGTAGGATGTTTGACATTAGTTTGGAATAGTTATATATATGATTGTTGTTTGATTCACACAATTAGTGATGCATATTGTATGTTTATTTTGGTGTAATGGGAATACATAATTTTAACTTTATTAAATGTTAATATATATATATATATATATATATATATATATATATATATATATATATATATTAGTTTTGATATGTATGTTATTTTTTTTCTTTTTTATTTTACTAACCAAAAGTTCATTGTGACCTAGTTAGATAGATTTCAAGGGCACTTTGGTCTATTTGCAATCTCTAAAGTGAAGGCGCCATTTTTGCTATGGAAATAAAAAAAAAATGTTTAATCAAGTTGTTATTAGGAAAATACTGTATATATAGGATTTATATTTTAAGTATATCTATATCTATATTTATTATGAATGTTATTTAAATTTATAATTACCCGTATACTACATGGGTTTTAATCTGGTACTGAATAATATATACACAATAATATGACCTAGTATCCATCCAACACATTGAAATCAAGGGTTGTCGAAGGTTCCCTAATCGATACACACTTTGTTTGAATATATGTTTTGCAAGTGTCGATCTCAATCAAACCATTCTACTAATATTCTAAGCCTTTCTCCAATTATAAAAGTTATTCAACCATTCAAATTAGAAAACTTTGAAGATTTGTTTAACATTCGGTTATTAGCTTTGTGAAACAATTTGTTGTTAAGGTACCTTTGCGATGTTTGTATGGTAACTATATATTTACTTCATGAGGACGACGATGATGATGGTATTCCTGATAGCGAGGGTAGTTATGAGTATAGTACATCGAGCAATGAAGAAGAAGAAGAAGAAGAAGAAGATAATAACTAGATGTTTTTGTGTTTAATGTTTTTTCTAGATGAAGTTAATTTGTAATTTGGTTTAATATCAATACATAAATGTAAACTAGGAAGAAATCTCGGGCTTCGCCCGAGATGTTTTTTTTTGTTTTTATGTCAAAATGTAAAACTATTGATTGTAAAGCCCAAGAGTATTAAAGTGGCTAAAGAATTGTGGAAAAAACCTAAATGTTTTTCGTGTATATTGTGCCAAATGTATAATTTTTTACAATAATGACTAAAAGTGTCAAAGTGGCCAAAAAAATTGTGGCAAAAATCTGAAGTTTTTTTGTGTTTTTTTTTTACCAAAATGTAAAAGTATTGTTTCCAAGGGCCAAAAGTGTCAAAGTTACCAAAAAAATGTGGCAAAAATCTTAATGCCCAAAAAGTTCCTAGTGCTAACTCTTTTAAGCTTATATATATATATATATATATATATATATATATATATATATATATATATATATATATATATATATGTTATTTTTGTCTTTTCCATTTCAACAATCAAAATTTCATTGTTACCTATAAAAGGTTATAATATTTGAATAATGTGTTTTGACATAAATATCCTTAGTATTCACATATTTGGAATGATTTCAAGGGCACTTTGGTCTTCTTGCACTCTAAAGCGTTAAGGCGTCATCATACCTCTAACGTCACACTGGCGTTATCAGTTCTTCAACCATTGAGAACGTCTCAACTTTTCCGGACGATAAATCTCCATACAAACACTAAAACCCCCAAATCGTCGAAGGTTAATCGTTCTTAAAATCGATTTTCTCTGATAATAGACACTCATGTACTCCTCGCGACCAAATCATCATAAAGTAAGTTTTTTTCCATACCCTGTTACACTGTTTTTCATAGTTACGCTTATTTTTTTTAAAAGGAATTGAAATCAACTACTCCAATGTCTATTTTGTAAGTAGAATGTCGAATAGTAGAAGTCGTCGTTCGTTAGATGATCTCCCATTAGAGATTTTGAGTCGGATATTTGTAGTATTAGGGTCAGAATCTGCGAAAGACATCGTCTCTGCAAAATTTTGGTAATTCTCAGTAAACATCAACTAATGAATGTATATTTGATGAAACACAACTTTATTTATTTGTTATTTACTGTGTATTTAAAATTTTGAAGTTCAAAGAAGATGTAGGAAGCGAGGGGTGATCATCAAGTGTTCAGAACAGCACGCATTGACATGATTGAAGGAATGGGTCTCAAAAATATGAATGTTGATTTATTTATATGCACATGTGCATTGCATAATAACATTGAAGCCATGTCAGACAAGGAATTGTATGTGTAATTTCATTAATTATATGTAATCTATAGCATTTATTAATATTTGTGTCATTGATGTTATATATTGATATTGTTATTCTGTTAACAGGATGAGTGCTTTTATTATGGCAATTTTGATTTAGGATTGTCTTTGTTGAGACAAGTAGCAAATGAAGATCATCTTGAGACAATTTATATACTTGGAATGATCTGCATTTCAAGAGGGTCTCATCAATGTGATGAAGGTATGTATATATGGTATATATGTAAATTAAATTATATATATAGTTAATTAAGGCATGTTTGTAGTTTGGGGTTAGTATTTAGTTGTGTTGTGTTGTATAATATTTATTGTTGTACTGAAAAGGATACATTGGATTAATTGATGGATATTTTAATGTGTAGGTTTACAATTACTTGATGCCTATTTTGGCTGGGCAGTTCCGGATGATGGGGAGTACACGGGTATTGTTGATAGTGCCAAAGAGTTGTTGCGCGCTATTGATGTTGTTCATAGACTTACAACGAATAACATCACATTTCAATGTGAAGACCCACGTCATTTTGTTAAAGGTGCATTTGTAATAGGCCATGAAGAGGATGAGGATCGACAAAGATATTACACGGTTTGTCGTTGGTATGTAGAGTATGGTAGGTTTTGTATATTTCTTAAAAATATTAATGGTTGATAATAGATTGGACATTGAATATTAATGTTCTTATTGTATTGTATATGAAGTTGTATAGTTCTACTATAATTTTATTTTGGTTTTGTGTTTACATCATTCTGTTAAAAGGGCATTTTAGTCATTTTTGCTTGCTATGTTGTTTGAGTAGGATGAAGTATACGTAAAACAAATGTTATTTTTGTGATGAAGTATAGTTAATGTAATTAAAAGTAAGTTTGCAATGAATTCGTTATTAAAGAAAATAATCTACATATATTATATACTTTAACATGCCCGGTTAATGTAATTAAAAATAAGTTTGTAATGAATTCGTTGTTAATTATTCATTATATACTATGTTTTCAAGAATTATACACAACTTGATTAGCACAACTAGCTTAACCGCGCCCTTTTCTAGCATAAGCTTAAGTTTGAGTCCGCTTGCCAGCAATATCTACTTTATAATTCATTTTTACATTTTTTCGCCATTAGTTTATGACACATATTACCAATTCAAAAACATTTCATTCAAACCATATCTTACAAATTCCATTGATCATAATAATAATTCATCCATAGTATAAGAAGATTAATTGAGCGTACAACATCCCAACAAATGTCGTCACAAATTAGCTACGTGTTTTGTTACATAGCAAAACAAGTAAACGAAATCATATTCCATAGCAGAATTCATTAGCAAATACCTATTAATGGTACATCCATAGCAATTCAACTATGGAATTGGTTTCCGTCACAAACTCCGTTGCATAGTAACCACGATAATGAATTCCATAGCAGCAGTACAACAGAAAGTGATTTGGTAACAAATGTCGTTGGAAAATTGCTACGAATTTTTGTTCCATAGAACTATCGGTAGCATAATACCAACGTATATGGAGTCGGTAACATTTTCCTTAGCAAGTCCCATTCATGCTACCAGAAATAAAATCCATAGACAATGTGATAGCTACATTGCTATGGAACGACATTCCATAGCACGATCCATTGTAGATTAACAACGAAAATATGTTCCATAGCGACCTTCCCTAGCAAAATTGTGTTTTTCTTGTAGTGACACTTGCAATTAAGTTAAACTTCTTACTAACCTTAGCTTTCAATTTCTTTATACCCATCATTAGGTTCCGCAATATCTTATTCATGAAATGCTTTTTAATCCATTTCAATGTTACATTGGATCCAAATTTGAAGAAACTTGAACAATTATGATTATCTATTACAGACTTCATATGGAAAGACTTTTCTTTTCCCAACCAGGTTGCCATAGTCTATAGGGATCTTATTCTTCTTACATTCACAACATTTTACCAATAATCTTTTATGATCATTTTCATACCATAAATCATACTTGTTATTGACTGTGTAATTGGTTACACATTGCTTCAATTCCATAGGGTTAGAAAACTTCATACCTAAAACTAGGACCATTTCATCCCATTCCTTGTTCTCATCATGGACATGGAATACAACCTCATGGTATTCTTCATTTTTGGCTATATCATCATCATCATTTGTATTGGCATTGGTATTCCTGGAAATACCTAACAACTTATTTAAAAATTCATCAGCAACAATTTTGTCAAAAGTAGGCACCTCCGCATCAGCTTCATGATCATATTCCATAGTAGCATAATTATGTGATTTTTTCATCATTTATATCCAAATCATGCCCTTCATCATTTGTTAACACCTCCTTATCAGTCCAGTCAAAAATAGCTTAATTTTGGTAGTCAAGGGGTGAGCATTGTGCGATTATTGGCCAAAACTGAACCGTTGATCGACTAACCACAAATGCAGTTATTAAATTTTAGAAATCTAATATTGCAGTTGTTGGGTTAAATAATGTTGTGTCAATTGTATTGAACTTTGTAAAGTCCATTTTGTAACGGGCTGGGCCTATCCACTCGATAGTTAATGATACTAGGGTTAAACTCTTTATAGTACATGCATGCATCGTATTAGGGTTATCAATTGTATCGCCCTACATTGCCTTTACAGAGAAGTTGACGTTGAACTCTACTAAGACTTTGATATTATAATCATTCGACACTTCTTGATCAGTTGTTCATCTTGTTTGATTCTCTTTTCTGTTATCGAATCTAACGATGATTAATTTATTGTTCCAACAACAGTTAATGTAGCAGTACATATATGCAATTGCGGTTTTAACCGCATGGGTGTGGTGCAGTTTTTATACGATTTTTAACCACACAAATTTGATCCTTTTGCAGTTTTAGTAGTTCAAAGACTATTAATATAACATTATAAAACCCATAAGATATAAGACGTTAAAAACCGCACAAAAAATACACCAAAAAACCATATTTTTAAAAGTTCAATTTGAATAACTTACTTTAAAAATTAAAACATTACAGAACCATATATATTTTTAAAAGTTCAATATATTTTCAAACACTACCAAACCAATAACATAACTAATTATATTGTATATTATTATTAACTAAACTATATTATATATTATTATTAATTAAACAATAAATAAATTCGATGTTGTTCGGTTATTTGCGGTTATTGGAAAATTTAAAACCATACCATACCACACCAAAACTTTATGGTTTTGGAAAAATTAAAAACCGCACCATCAGTTTCCTTCTCGATTTCAGTTTGTTGGGTTCTTTTATGCGGTTTTTTCAATTATTTTTAGACGTGGTTCGATTTTTGCTCACCTGTAATGTACACACTCAATGTAAATTCATTCTCAAGAATATAACCAGTTGTAATAAACTCTATGTAGTCGACATCAAATTTTTGTGCTTCTAATACCCTTTGTAACAACCCGTCCTTTCAGGTCCTTGAAATTCGAGTCTTGTAACCTCTTTGAAAAAGTAATTAGAATATCATCGAAAAATGAAGTATTCAAAGGCTCTATTTGGAGTACGCTATGTAATAGATATCGTCTTAAGGTTTCCAAGCATATAAAGAACACTAAAATCCGAGTTATAACGAAGAAGTTATGACCATTCTAAGTTTTCCGACAAAAACCGGCAATACGAAGTTACGTAAAAACTCGAATCGGAGATCGAGCGACTTTTGGCCGGAATGACCTAAACGAGAATCAAAGGTCTCGACAATGGTATTTCAGCGGTAAAAAGTCTGGAAAAAACCGACGTCAGATAAAGAAGTTATGAATTTTTAAAGAAATTCCTTAATCACGTCATTTTAATAAATAAATAATAAAAATAATTTCATAATTTGCCGACGGAATTTAAATGAAAGTTGTAGATCGTAGTCTCACCTTCGCGTGGATATAAAGAACGCCGAAAACGGAGTCCGTATGAAGGAAATATGAATTTTAGAAATTTATTTAAAATAAATATAAATTTAAATATAAACTCTTAGTAATATACGAAGAGGAGTCAGCGGATAGGACCGAGGTACGCCCTGCGTACCCTCGTACGCCCCGCGTACTCAAATCAAGGGCTCCGGATTGTCCACGTCGCTCCGATGTTTCTTCCGAGGATGCGGTAAGCCATGACGTCTCGTACGCCCTGCGTACGAGCGTACGCCCCGCGTACGCGAGGCTTCTAGACCCTATAAAAGGGATGCGAGGGTTTCCGAAAAACTTGCTCATTTCTTCTCATTTCTCTTGCATTTTGCCT
The DNA here is from genome assembly GCF_051521515.1 of Lactuca serriola. NCBI lineage: Eukaryota > Viridiplantae > Streptophyta > Magnoliopsida > Asterales > Asteraceae > Lactuca > Lactuca serriola. Next base: position 201,169,528 of record NC_136415.1, on the reverse strand, counting down.
CGTTTTCCGTGCCCGTTCAAACCCGAAGCCCTGGTCATTTTGCTCAAGTCCCAAAGGTTGATTTTACTCCCGAGATTCCCGAGAATCCCGAGAAAAATCCGTTTCCCGAGACGAAACTCTGTCCGGTTTTCTGCTCGCTTTCTTCAAACTTTCAAGTGAGTTCATACCCCCTTCAAACACACTTTAAACATATTTTAAATGCTTTTATACTGTTTTGGGGGGAATACAAGTAAACATACTGTTATTATCGTGTATTTCATAAAATTTCACTTACTCGTTTTTATCAAATGAATCACTTGTGATTTAGTACTACTATGTGAAAACTCTTGTCATACTTTGCATGCACTAGATTTAAACAAAGTATTTAGTAATTCCAAAGTATCCTTCGTTGCTAAACCGTTTTATACATTCTAAGAAAACTTATGATTTATGTTTTGTCAAACATTGTGAAAAGGATAAACTTTGCATACAAAACTATTACTTTAATACATACTTAGTTGAGAATCCGTGAGACATGTACATCTTCAAATACTGCCTTTTTGTTAGAAGGTATCGCTACAAGTCCTGTCTATAACCAGAGTCTCCCGTTCGGAGAACATGTCAAATGTGTATAGATCTATACGGGAAGTCATGATCCCGCGCCCTGACTGTTAGCTACAGTCCGTCATTTGGGGTGACAGTTTGTCATAACGCTACAACGCCTGAAGAACGTCGCTACAGCCATATTATGTTTAGTATGGTTATAAAACTCACCGGATATACAATTATTATGGTATTATGCTTTTATGAACGAGTAGCTATTAAAACTATTCTTCATCTAACAAGTGCGATCTTCATATAGCTTTACTATGTAAAACTATGCCACAACTTTTAAGCACGTCGGTTGCTTGCGATTTTCGGTCTTGGAGACTGCCAGTTATGTTAGGAAAAATAAGGGTTTTTCCTGTATACAAACCAAACAACTAATAGGAAAATAAGGGATTTTCCTGGTGCAATTACTTACAACTTATAACACGAACGTCCATATGCATTTCATACTTTTATAAGAAAATAAGGGTTTTTCTTGGAAAACACAACAATTAATATCTCAACTATTAGGGAAAATATGGGATTTTCTGGATGTAATACATTCATTTTCAACACAACGAATCATAACTCTTTACATTTGAAATACCGCATTTTCTGGAAAACATACACAAACTTTCGAATGGCGTACATTTTCTCAAAACACTACTCATGAACTCACCAACTTAATTGTTGACACTTTTTCTTTGAAATAACTTGTATTCTCAGGGAACCGCTAAGCAGATTTGGAAATCAACTTTTGGGGATTAACGTGTTGACGTTAATTACTTCTTTTGAAAGATGTTTATGTATTTAACTTTTGAAACATGTAACGAATACAATTATGTAAACATTTTGGAAACTTTAATATATATGGTGGTGTGTACTTTCCTTTCTATGAACTGTTATGATACTGAATATGACGTCCTCCGCCCCCGAACGTTTCCGCCGTTCTGGTTTGGGGGTGTGACAGATTGGTATCAGAGCATTGTTTATAGTGAATTAAGTATATCAAAACCATTTTGGTATACAACTATAAACACAACTGGGAAAAACACTCTGGGTAAGAGTCATACTTTTAAAATTAAATTTATTTAGTTTTTGTAAAGTAGGCATGCATTCATTTCATATTAATAACATGGTCAGTATCATAATTAAAACAATATAGAAGTATTATAAATAAGTTGTGCAGCACAGGTATGCCTTGGGACATGTAATCAGAACTGGGAAGAATATAGCCTGATCAACTATATTTGTCCAAGAGCCGACTAACGGATGCCGAGGAGTGTCTGCAATGGACAACAAATTTAAAACTTACCAAAAGCATATCGTTAAAGAATACTAAGGGAGTATTCGAGTGCCTTCAACCCTTAAACTTAAAAGTAAATTTCATGTGCTTTAGCTTATAGTCAATTCTTAACCCTATTCTCGTATAGACTCAATGGTTGGATTCCATCACCCCGGTGACCCCTACTACCCCAACCAAGGTAATGGAGAAGGGATAGAGAATGATCCTGAAGAAGGAATGCAAGAAGAATCAGACTCAGATCCCGAGAACAATAACCTACCCTTAACGACTCCAATTCAAAACCCTAATCCTCGACCGGAATTTCGTGGCTCGACGCCCCTTTGGGCAACTAACCTGGATAGGTGGAGCCGCAAATAGGATCAACCCCTTCCATTCAACGGAGACCGAAGCTTCTACCCCCTAAGCGAGGGAGGCTTAGCAGACAGAGCCCTTCCTATATTGGTTCGTTGGATTTCTCGCATTGGTGAGCAAGGACGGTCGACCATCCGTCGAGTTAAGGAAAATGATGCGAACACTGGAGTCAACACAGTTCGCATCCGACAGTTAGGATTAGCTCACGGGAGAATCGTAAATCGAAATGAAGCGTTACAGAGAGAGCTAACAGCAACTCAAACCGAAGTGATAGAACTTCGGGCACGCCAGGCAAGACATGAACTACGTATGCTCGAGATGGAGCGTCAGTTGGCAGAATCTAAGGCCCATGTAGCCAGCTCACGTAACAAATAATACCTGTCTGACCTCCAAATTTTGTCATAACATAAGACCTCGGATAAAGTCCTTACTTTTCTTAACCTTGTAATCGGAGACCTTTAGATAGGTCAAGTTTTCCTAACTACAAAATGTAACGCACCATGTTTTATAATATATGATGTATTTCCTTTATTAAACCCTTTGCATACCCCTCAAATTAATGAGTTTATCTACTCTCCTTATGAGTCGAACTCAAAACCCTATTCAGGGGTAAACCAAACTTCTGAGATAACAAATCACTAATGCGCGACTTTCAAATCATTAAAACTTATAGTTCTTCTTATTATTTCCTTATCAGAACAATGTCTCCTCGTAGATCAGCACGTAGAAACGCAACCCCACCACCACCTCCTCAATATGACCCCAACATAGTGCAATCTGCTATCGTTGTGGTAGTAACAGCTGCACTATCTCAAGCAAACTTTAGCGGCGCAGCAAGGGCCGGAAATAATCAACTTACCAATGCAACTCCATTCCTACGATTGGACACCGCCACTTTGCAAGCTATAGTTATAGCCACGGTGGCAGCCATTATAGCATACAATAACTCTGTTAACTCAAGCAGGGAAGGAAACGATATCAAAAATCCTAATCAAAGAAGCAATCGAAACCACCTACCAGTAGATACCTATAAGAATGCCGCAAGGTGCGAACACAAGAACATGAAACGAAAACCCTGGAGCAAGAGGGGAGGCAAATCAACTCAAAGAAACGCCAAAAAGCAGTCAACAAACCCTACCCCTACACCCAAAAGGTCGTACAACGACAACCAGCCTAAGTGCAACCGATGCAACTTCCATCATCACGGATCTTGCCGTGAAATGTATTGCGTTAGGTGCAATAGAAAGGGACACACCGTTCGCTACTGCAGAGAACTAGCCCAACCAATTGCTCTAGCCACAAATGTAGGAGTAGACCGCGCTTGTTATGAGTGCGGAGTAACGGGACACTTCCGAAGGGACTGCCTGGAGTCAAGCATCATGAATGCTGGTGGAGAAGGCCAGGTATTCGCAATGGGCCAAGAGGAGGCTATTGCAGACCCCACGGTTATTCTGGGTACATTTCTCCTTGATAACTTAATTGCATACATTCCATTTGATAGTAGGAACGCAGAAGAGTTCCGTGAGTCACAAGTTTAAAAATCTACTCGAACAAACACCCTAATCATTAAACAAAAATTTCATAGTAGTAATAATAGAGATAGACTAAAAAGCACTGAAAACACATACGTAGAATGCCCTATCCCACTAACGAACATCTTACAATGAGAAGTACCGACATTGGCTTTCGACGTGGATTGGTGTGGCCCTACCCATACCAGTTCCATGTGTTATAAGAGACCCTTTCACTTTAACCATCGACTAATGAAACTCGATCGATTTATAATGACAAACCCCACACAAACCCCAATTGGTTTCTAGTTTCAAAACCCCGAAGTACTCATATGAGGAATCTTTACAACCTTCTCGTAGTATCCCCCAACAGATCATTTAGAAATACCACGCATACAATAAGTCAAACCCAAGCTCAGAAACTAGTAGTGGATTCACCCATGAACTTCAAAACATAGCTGCCCTAATTCATCGAGTGAATATGCTAACATTTAAAAGAACATAAGTAATTAAACCCAAAACCACACGATCCCGATCAGTCGAAGTGATAGGCGGAGTAATGAAGGTCCGCTGAAACACACACATTAGGATCTAGATTCATAAAGGAACAAGTGGCAACTCTTGCAGAACGCCTTAGGAAGCAATTTCCAAGGTGCGGTATTGAGGAAGGCACTCGTGTCCACTTAACACTGGCTAAACACCTCACTCCCGCCACTAAGGCTAGCACTATCCAGTCATGCCACCAATGCGAGGAGATAAGGGCACCTCAAGAAGGATTGCCCTATCACAAAGAATTCTGGCATAGACGGTAGGATTCTCAGGACCACAGTTGCAGGAGAACCTACTCCGGACCCACATTAATATAATTTAGGCGTTTCGTTGTAACAGACTTATAAACCATCCAAAACTAGTGCAACTAGAGCCTTGTCTTTTGCGGGATCCCGTCGGTATAGGGATGCTCATGCTGCGTATACTTGTCGTTGTAGTATACCTTATTCGCAGCAATAGTCTTGTAATAGTCTAAAGTACTGTAACTCTGTTGATGGTTGCACGGTTGTGTTTTGTCGGTAAACGTCTTATGTTCAAATCTAATGTCTTTAAGTTTCCTTATAATTCCGACATTATCATACGACTTGATTCAATTTGATTCTCACAAAAACAGTTTCATACGTACATCTCTTTCGTCGAAATCGCCTTTCCAGCGAAACCGTCATATCAGAACACCAATTACTCATGAATGGAGTACCTCATAATTCTTTTCCTTTCCGAAGAAATCCCTGAAGTGCCACTCGTACAGTACGTCAAGTTCAAATCGAAAGATCCATACGGTTGATCAGTCCCTGATGAATGTATACGTAGGGGTGATATATAATCAAGGTTCTACAGGTTTAGAATTGACGATTCCACTTTAACTTCTTTTTCCTCGATGGGATGTGAGCTTAAAGAAGAATCAGTTATTCGACTACTTTTTCAATCTTAATTATATACAACTCGTATACACGAGATTATGAATCGTTGAACCATATATGAATTTCTAATATGAACTTCAGGACGGAGACTGCCTAAGACTACGAGTGATCGTGCTGCCATACAAATAAACTTAGAAGCACAACACATGCCCCTTTCTGTCGATTGGTACAAGAGAGACAGATAGAACAAAAATACCCATCCTTTTTCCTTAATTCGGGAGTAATTATACTTTCTTTTAGATCTTCATGACATCTAATCCACTTCCAAGATTTGGACATCATAATCAATATGAATTGGTTGTGTTCTCATGCAAAAGGAAAGGTCACTACCTATAACTCAAGACAGCTTAAGACACAGGAAGTTAACTATACAACACATGATCTTGAGTCAGGAGCATCGGTTATTACTTCGAAGATCTGGAGACACTACTTGTAGGGTACAAGATGTACTACTCTCACAGTCCACAAAAACATTCAACATACATTCGACCAAGAAGAGTTATCATGCCAGTGAAGTCAAACGAAGGAAGCAAAGTCGTATTCCGATAGTGAGAGGTTCGCTGGAATGCCAAGCGAGGAACCGAGTTCAATTAAGAACATGAGGAGCAAATAAAACTTCTATCTGTAGCATGAAGTCTAATTTCGAGATGAAATTCCCTCTAACGGGGGGATGATGTAACAACTCGTCCTTTCAGGTCCTTGAAATTCGAGTCTTGTAACCTCTTTGAAAAGGTAATTAGAATATCATCGAAAAATGAAGTATTCAAAGGCTCTGTTTGGAGTACGCTATGTAATAGATATCGTCTTAAGGTTTCCAAGCATATAAAGAACACTAAAATCCGAGTTATAACGAAGAAGTTATGACCATTCTAAGTTTTCCGACAAAAACCGGCAATATGAAGTTACGTAAAAACTCGAATCGGAGATCGAACGACTTTTAGCCGAAATGACCTAAACGAGAATCGAAGGTCTCAACAATGGTATTTCAGGGGTAAAAAGTCTGGCAAAAACCGACGTCAGATAAAGAAGTTATGAATTTTTAAAGAAATTCCTTAATCATGTCATTTTAATAAATAAATAATAAAAATAATTTCATATTTTGCCGACGGAATCTAAACGAAAGTTGTAGATCGTAGTCTCACCTTCGCGTGGATATAAAGAACGTCGAAAACGGAGTTCGTATGAAGGAGATATGAAGTTTAGAAGTTTATTTAAAATTAATATAAATTTAAATATAAACTCTTAGTAATATCCGAAGAGGAGTCAGCAGATAGGACCGAGGTACGCCCTGCGTATCCTCGTACGCCCCACGTACTCAAATCAAGGGCTCCGAATTGTCCACGTCGCTCCGATGTTTCTTCCGAGGATGCGGTAAGCCATGACGTCTCGTACGCCCTGCGTACGAGCGTACGCCCCGCGTACGTGAGGCTTCCAGACCCTATAAAAGGGATGCAAGGGTTTCCGAAAAACTTGCTCATTTCTTCTCATTTCTCTTGCATTTTGCCTCGTTTTCCGTGCCCGTTCAAACCCGAAGCCCTGGTCATTTTGCTCAAGTCCTGAAGGTCGATTTTACTCCCGAGATTCCCGAGAATCCCGAGAAAAATCCGTTTCCCGAGACGAAACTCTGCCCGGTTTTCTGCTCGCTTTCTTCAAACTTTCAAGTGAGTTCATACCCCCTTCAAACACACTTTAAATATATTTTAAATGCTTTTATACTCTTTTGGGGGGGGGGGGGGGAATACAAGTAAACATACTGTTATTATCGTGTATTTCATAAAATTTCACTTACTCGTTTTTATCAAAGGAATCACTTGTGATTTAGTACTACTATGTGAAAACTCTTGTCATACTTTGCATGCACTAGATTTAAACAAAGTATTTAGTAATTCCAAAGTATCCTTCGTTGCTAAACCGTTTTATACATTCTAAGAAAACTTATGATTTATGTTTTGTCAAACATTGTGAAAAGGATAAACTTTGCATACAAAACTATTACTTTAATACAGACTTAGTTGAGAATCCGTGAGACATGTACATCTTCAAATACTGCCTTTTTGTTAGAAGGTATCGCTACAAGTCCTGTCTATAACCAGAGTCTCCCGTTCGGAGAACGTGTCAAATGTGTATAGATCTATACGGGAAGTCATGATCCCGCGTCCTGACTGTTAGCTACAGTCTGTCATTTGGGGTGACAGTTTGTCATAACGCTACAACGCCTAAAGAACGTCGCTACAGCCATATTATGTTTAGTATGGTTATAAAACTCACCGGATATACAATTATTATGGTATTATGCTTTTATGAACGAGTAGCTATTAAAACTATTCTTCATCTAACAAGTGCGATCTTCATATAGCTTTACTATGTAAAACTATGCCACAACTTTTAAGCACGTCGGTTGCTTGCGATTTTCGGTCTTGGAGACTGCCAGTTATGTTAGGAAAAATAAGGGTTTTTCCTGTATACAAACCAAACAACTAATAGGAAAATAAGGGATTTTCCTGGTGCAATTACTTACAACTTATAACACGAACGTCCATATGCATTTCATACTTTTATAAGAAAATAACGGTTTTTCTTGGAAAACACAACAATTAATATCTCAACTATTAGGGAAAATATGGGATTTTCTGGATATAATACATTCATTTTCAACATAACGAATCATAACTCTTTACATTTGAAATACCGCGTTTTCTGGAAAACATACACGAACTTTCGAATGGCGTACATTTTCTCAAAACACTACTCATGAACTCACCAACTTAATTGTTGACACTTTTTCTTTGAAATAACTTGTATTCTCAGAGAATCGCTAAGCAGATTTGGAAATCAACTTTTGGGGATTAACGTGCTGACGTTAATTACTTCTTTTGAAAGATGTTTATGTATTTAACTTTTGAAACATGTAACGAATACAATTATGTAAACATTTTGGAAACTTTAATATATATGGTGGTGTGTACTTTCCTTTTTATGAACCGTTATGATACTGAATATGACATCCTCCGCCCCCGAACGTTTCCGCCGTTCTGGTCTGGGGGTGTGACACCCTTTGTCAAGCTTTCTTTTCTATTGCAGAAGTACACATTATCACATATTTCCTTTACAGCATAAATTCTTTATAACTAAATCCAACAAAATCTACATCACGAACCGACACTTTAACAAGGTCTAAATACACTAAGGGATTTGATACAAATATTCCATTGTAATGAACATTTATTGTCAAATACTGACCCGTATATGACTTGGACGATATGTTACAATCGACTTCAATTTCAAACCCTAATTTATTGATTTGGTGGGATGATTTCTGATAAGGTTGTAATCGGGAAGAGTAATTTCGTGCATATGGTGTAACGTTAAACCATAGTTAAATGAGAAAGGAGGTTGAATGTTTGTAATGGCCATGTAATATGGTAATATGGTACTTAACCCTTATTAACTGAGGTAATAGTGCATGTAGTCCTTGTAATCATGTGAATATATTAAACATTTTCGTTAGTCAATCTTATATAAAAATAATTATCTAAATATGAAAAAAAAAAAGTTATAGACCCAACTCATTTTCCCTAACATGGGAAAGTGCCTAATAAAATTGTACAAACTTAAAAGGTTTTATTGATAATGACTTAAAAGGGTAATGTATTTTATGATTTGTACATATTTAGACACTAATTTTTATTTTCGTTTATATTTACCCCTTCAACTTGTTAAACTATACACATTTAGTCCTTATGACCGATTACTCCAGGTTAGCCGTTAAAAATGATTTAATAGGGTAACATATTTTTCACTTTTACACATTTAGTCATTAATATTTTTGTATATATTTAGTTCTTAATATTTTTTTATTGTAAAATAAGTCATTTTTGTTTTTTTGTACTCATTCCATACTCATCAATGATTTCTTAAGGTTTTTCTCATGATATCTTACGTAAGATAGCCATATGGTGGTGAGATAGGTTAAGGTGGTCCTGCTATATGTTGTAAGCCAAGATACTTGGTGCGAGCCGACTGTAAGGTGTAGGCACGGAGGCTCGAGAAGAGCGGTTGTGTTAAGGCGGCATGCCGAAAAACCCTGGGTATTTTAGTCTGATGACTGATTAAACCTGTTGCATCTTGGCATTCCAGTCCGATGACTGATTGGGCTAAGGCATTCCAATCTGATGAGTGTGAGCTTGTTATGCATGATAATACGTTTGTTGTATTGAGTATTTTGAGGAAAACTCACTAAACTTTGTGTTTAGTTGTTTATGTTTTCAGGTTCTATCATTGATCGTGGGAAGACAAATGCATGACTGTACACACTCATCAACAGTATTGAGGATTCATTGTTTCTTATATTACTCTGATTTTCGATAAATGTATTTTGAATAAACGTTTTTTCTTAATAATGGTTTTATAATTAAAGACTTTTGCTTATTTAAAAAGAAAAAAAATTGTTGTGAAAATGAGACTTACATATAAACATCAACAACCCCACACATTTCATCAATGATTGTCTCGCGTAAGATGTTATGAGAAAACCTAAAGAAATCATTCATAAGTACTGAATGAGTACAAAAACAAAAATGACTTATTTTGAAACATAAAAATATTAAGGACTAAATATGTACAAAAACATTAAGGACTAAATGTGTACAAAATGAGAAATATATTACCCTATTAAGTCATTTTTCCCGGCTAACCTAGAGTAACCGGTCATAAGAACTAAACGTGTACAGTTTAACAAATTGAAGGGGTAAATATAGACGGAAAAAAAAAAACTCAGTGACCAAATGTATAAAAATCGAAAAATATGTTACCCTTTTACATCATTATCCCTTTTATCAATAATGTCATTTTCCCTAAAATATTCCAAAATTCTACATTAATATATCTAAACTGATTTAGAAAATTTGGTACACGTTTTGTTTTTAAATGTAAATTGCATAGCGCATATGCTGAATAAACATTGAAATTAAACAATTAATTTCGTATTTTTCTTTATAAAAAATGAAGCGAAACACAACAAACACCAGGAATGTATCGTAACGTTAGCATATATCGCTATATTCAAAAATTTTAAAATTGTAGAAAACTCACTTCTATTTTCGATAAATTCCATCTTTTACCCCCACCTTTTTCTCACTCAACTCTTATAAAGACAACTCACCATCTTTCCATTACACTCAACAACTTCCAAAACCAGATAACTCCAGAGAGAGAAACACGTAATTTCTAGAGAAAGAAACATGTCGAAAGAAGTGAGCGAAGTCGGAGAAACGGCGAGGAAAGACTATGTCGACCCACCGCCGGCACCCATCATTGACATGGCGGAGCTGAAGCTGTGGTCATTTTACAGAGCTCTAATCGCTGAGTTCGTCGCCACCCTCCTCTTCCTCTACATCACCGTCGCCACCGTCATTGGCTACAAAAACCAAACCGACCCTTGCGGCGGCGTTGGCCTCCTCGGCATCGCTTGGGCCTTCGGCGGCATGATCTTCATCCTTGTTTACTGCACCGCCGGTATCTCAGGTATAGCTATTTTAACGTAAGAAGTTCATTATCTTTTAACATACTGTTCAAATTTACCTTTCATGTATTTATTTTGCTATTTTTAGCAAGTTCTCCATAGCCATATATTTTTCATAATGCCAATACATTCAAAATCTTTACCAGATAAAGCAAATTATTCACATTTTTCACATATTTGACCAAAAATAGCAAAACATATACTAGTAATAGCAATTATTAAAATTTGCATACCCTAATAACAAAATAATTTTATTTTCCAAATGCTTTCCAAGAATAAGAATACATAACACATAATAACAACTTATCTACCTTTTATGTCAAAAGTAATTGCAATTTTTCACTCCTAATAACACACTTGTACTATGTAACAAACTATAATGTGTGTATTGACATGCAAATGTAAACAATTTGGCTATTATGGATAAAATGTAAAGGGTTAAGGCCATAGATGGTAACTAATTATTTTTCTTTACAAATCATATTTTTTTCGAAAAATATAATCTTTGATAAACAACAATGTTTTATAAAAAAATATGTTTTAGTTCATATTTATAACATCAATCCAAAATTAAGTAAACTAGGCTGATATTTCATGTTTAGTTGTTTAATACTAATGAGTTTTATTTTAAACAGGTGGACACATAAACCCTGCGGTTACATTTGGGTTATTTTTGGCTCGAAAGGTGTCGTTAATAAGGGCTATAGCTTACATGGTGGCTCAGTGTTTGGGTGCGATTTGTGGAGTGGGTTTAGTGAAAGCGTTCATGAAATCGCCATTTAACTCACTGGGTGGTGGAGCCAACTCGGTGGCACCAGGGTACAACAAGGGTACTGCACTCGGTGCAGAGATTATTGGTACATTTGTACTTGTGTACACTGTTTTCTCTGCTACTGATCCCAAAAGAAGTGCACGTGACTCTCACGTTCCTGTATGTGCTACTTGTACCTTTGTCTTTACTTGTTGTACATTCTTTGTTGGTCAACAAAGTTTCAAAAATTACTTACTTACCACAACGTTACAAAAGTAATTGTTGATACAATAAATGAGACTAGATTTTTCTAGAAAATTCATTTTGTTTCATTTTTTGAAATGCATTGTATAAAATAGATGACCATATTATGTAAAAAAAATTGGTTTAACAAGTGGAGGAATATTTTCTAATTTAGTAGGACTTATGATTTTTTTAAACCTATGCATAAATCTTTAAATTCTATAAAAATCACTATAGTTTGAAATTTGTTCGATTTAATTAGCCAATGATTTTTTTTTTTAAATTTATTTAACAAAAAAAAAAACTTTAACCAAGAAGGTATTCTTCTGATTGTTTTTTGCAATTTATTACCTGGAAACTTGTAATTAGTTAAACCATAAGAAATCGAATGATTAAAAATACTAAACTATGATGGTTTTAAATTTTTAATGAATTTATTCTAAATAAAGCAACAAGACCAAGCCTCGAAAGATCTCATTTGGATGCCATCAGATTGCTTTCTACAAAAGGTTTATTCTAAATAATTTAAAATGTCTAATGATTTATTTAGTAAATAAATAAATAATTAGACATTTTAAATTATTTACAAAAACAAAGTACATTAAATAAAAAAAATCATTTGATAGATGTCGAAAGTCTGCCTCGTATGAAAATTTATTCTGAATAATATAAAAGGTCTAATTATGTGTTTATTCTAAATAAATCATAAGACCTTTTAAATTATTTACGAAAATATAATATGTTTAATAAAAAAAAAATCATTTAAAATTGTAGGTATTGGCTCCATTGCCAATTGGATTTGCTGTGTTCATGGTTCATTTAGCCACTATCCCTATTACTGGAACTGGGATCAACCCTGCTAGGAGTTTTGGTGCTGCTGTGATCTACAACAATGAGAAAGTTTGGGATGATCATGTAAGATTCCTTTGTGCTTTGATCACTTGTACACTTGTGCATTAAATGTTGTACATTGATATTCATGATTTTATAATTCAAAATGAAAATTCTACCAATATATGCAAGATATTCTAATAATCAAACTAACTTTTTTACATAATTTAATACAAAAATTGCCTCATTTTTCTATTTTTCTCAAACTTAGCAACAATTTAATATAAAATAGATGCAAGATATTTTATCGATTCATGCAACATATTTAACTAATAATTTTATGCAACAAACTTACCTTTTGTATAATAGTTCTTACTTTTTACCATATTATATAATATTTTACTTGCATTATTTGTGAAAGTATTTATGGAAAAACGGGTAGCCTTCTTTTTCTCAAACTAACCAACATTTTTTTAGCTTGGGCCTTTCTTCTTTAGCCCCCATGATGACTTGTCCCATATGCCTAAATGTTGTACAATATGCATTAAAGTTTTGTACATTACTCTGATTTTCGACTTTTTTCTCACCAATGAAAAAGTTTAGGGTGAGATTCCCTCAAAATTCACTCATCCATCCATGCATCCATTCGATGATAACTTGTACCATGTCATTAAATGCTATACCATGTGATCACATGTTTGTACATTGTTTTAAATTTAAACATTTTAGCTAATCAACTTATCACAAACTAGAAAAATTCTTGAGTTGGGTTTTTTGCTTCTAGCTTAATGTGAATAGTTAAAGATTCAAGAGTAGCGTACAACTTTTATTGCATTATGTTACAACCTTACAAGTTTAAATCACATAGTAGCGTACAAGTACACCATGCTATGATGACTTGTTCCACATGCATTCATGCTATGGTAACTTGTACCATATGCATTAACTGTTGTACATTGCTTCTGAATTTTGTTTTGTGTTTGTTGTGTTGGGTGCAGTGGATATTTTGGGTTGGACCATTTGTGGGAGCAATGGCAGCAGCAGCATATCACCAGTACATTTTGAGGGCTGCAGCCATCAAAGCTTTGGGTTCATTCAGGAGCAACCCTACCAACTAAATTACTTTATATTGTTATTGTGTGTTTTTATTTATTTATTTTTAGTTTTAGATTTAGTTTGTGTTGTTTGATTTGGATTTGGTTTGATATTTGATCTTTCAAACATGAGAAGTTTTTTTTTTCGTATTTTATTTTGGTATTTATTAGTATGAGTTTGCTTAATTGGATTGGAGGACAATTTAGTCATTTGACCAACAAGAGGTGATTCAACTAGATGTTAAGAGACTTTAATAATAATTTAAAAAAAAAATAGACTCTAATAATAATTTAAAAAAATGTAAGATTAATTGCAGCAAATATTAACCCACCTTATGGCCCACATGATATGAGAGATTAATCGTAATATTGTAAGTGTTAGGTTTTGAACCTTAGATCTTTTCTGTGAACTAACTTTTGTAAAATTATAAAACATAAGAATGGTTTTTGAATCAAGGGTAATTTAGTAATTTAATCGGCAATATGGTTGATGGTAGGGCTATAAAAGACAAACGGTTTCAGTTTTAACTTATTGTTGTTACCTTTCTACATGCTATCGCTTTTTGTGTAAGTTTACACAATGTAATGTACTATTATAAAATTGTTCAAATAGAATGATTACTCGTTACAGAAAGCATAATCCACGTGTTGGACGAAATTGTTAATGTTTTTGATTTCTTATAATTAGATATTTAGTTTAGGTTAATCAAATAAAAACACTTTATATTTTTGGATTTTTGTGTTTAAATATAACTTTTTTTTATTTCAAAGTTCAATTTTTTATCAAAACAACTCTCATTTCTAAAAATTCATCACCACCACCACAAACAATAAAAACTATATTCTCTTTGAAAAAAAACAATAAAAACTATATTAAACCAGAATATAAGTAGTAAAACGGCTAAAATAGTGAAATTAAAAAAAAAAAAAAAAAAAAAAAAAAAAAAAAAAAAAAAAAAAGGTATAAAGATAAAAAGGGGTTTCTTGATATTTTATTTTTTTAAGTTTAAATCAACAAAAATATAAAATTATTAACTCAAAGTTTCCAAACATGACCGTGACAATACATAACTGACATTTTGCTTTGGAAGTGCACTAACGACAAATACACTTTCAGAAAAGAAGAGAAGACTAGACGCGTGTCGATGCCTAATAGGTTCAGAGTTGATGGCGTGTTTTCACATGGTAGGTCCAGGTCAAAGGCAGTAAAAAGACTAAAAGGCCTTGTTTATCTCCGAATAAATCTTTTTATTAAAAGCCTCAAAATAACGACTATAAAAGATGATATCACGAAACATGAATCATCGATGTCCTAGAATTTGTTAAGAAAGATTTTGTTTATTGTTTATTGTTTTTTTTTTTTTTTTTTTTTTTTTTTTTTTTTTTTTTTTGTTAAAGGTATGTTTGTAAGCGATTTTCTAGGAATTTTTTCTAAATAAAATCAAATTAAAGAAATTTTTTTGATATGTTTCTTTTTTTCAATCAAAACATTTGATTATTTAAGACAAAGTGGCACGTGAGTATAATTACTTTATCGTCTTTTTTATTTTCAGATAATTTATTTATATATATTTAACAATTTAACTTGTGATCATATATTATTATTAGGGCTGTGCAAAAAACCGCACCGCACCGCATAATGTGGTTTATAATTTCGTGGTGCACTTTGCGGTTCATCATTTTATCAAACCGCACTATGCGGTGTGGTTTGCGGTTTATAATTATAAAACTATGGTTCAAACCGCACCGCACCGCATGTTATATATATACTTTTTTTTTCTTTACTTTGTTATATTTCAAATCACGATTTAGAAATGATGTATATAAATATATTTCTTACAATAACCAAATATGTATAACGTAACATTAAATCACTATTAGATCAAGATCACATGGTTTACAAGAATATAGTAACTATAACGGCAATATAAAATAATAAAAATGATACTTACAAAACTATAGTAGCATTAGTCACAATTTATTAAAAACGATTTAACTTGAAAATTGTTTTTGTTTTTATAAAATGAAAGCAACATTTTTTTAACCCGGTCAGGTTTTTGGTTTTTTGATAGATTTAAGGTTGAACAACTCATCAAACCGCACAAACCGCAACTAAACCGCATAAATCGCCCGCATCAAACCGCACCGCATCATACGGTTTTGAACATCTATGGTGCGGTTTGCGGTTTCTAAAATATTCAAACCGCATATGTGGTGCGGTTTGCGGTTTTGACACCAAACCGCACCGCGCACACCCCTGATTATTATTATCATCTGTTATCTTAGATGACAATGGTAACATGTTAATATATTTAATAAATTATATGATTAAATGTGTAAAAAACGTCTAAATGTAAACATTTTTTTTACAAAACTTTAAAAAAAAATTATAATTTCTTACAACATTTTTATTATATGTTTTTGATATTAATTTTTGAATACAATGTTTTAAACTTTGGTTATAATTTTTTTTAACTTTTTTTTATACTTTCATATAATTTTCAAACAAATACTTTTAAACCAAATATTTTGTAAATTTTTAAAATTTTTCTAACAAGTTTTTTTTTCTAACATTTTCATATAATTTTTTTATAATTTTCATACAATTATTTTTAAACTTTCTTTTACAATTTTTTTAAACGTTTCATAGATTTTGTATGAAAATTTAATATATTTTTTTTATAATATTTTAAAATATTTTCGTTAAATATTAGTTTAGAACATTATATTAAAAAAATTAAAAAGTCCACAAACTTCTAATTAAAAAGTATAAAAAAAATTGTGATAATTTCAAAACATTTACACTTTATAGTTTTTTTGTATTTTTATTTTCTATCTAATATTTCTTTCTCTTTTTTAAAAGACCCACTATAGTTATCGTTACATACTTAATTTATTTAATTTTGTTGTTAGATATTAATACTTTAAAAATATTGAATATATATAAAAATAACAAAAAAATATATATGAGGCTATATAAAATATTTCACAAAAAGTATTTATTATTGAAAAACAAAGTTTAGAATGGATCAATATTTAATTAATATTTATGATAGTAAGTTTTTACTAAAATTAAATTAGTTGAAAATTGATTTGTCAAAATCAAAAGACCGTAAATAGGATAAATTATCAATCATTATGTATACTTTAAAAATAACATTTGGAAAAATGATATAAACAAATATGAAAGATAAAATTGTTATTAAAAGTATAATGTCTCATTTTCATAACAAAAAGTTTTCATTTTTATTAAGGTAAAACTTCACAATTATAAATTCATTTTAAGAAACCATTTATTCCAAATTATATTTGTCGAAAATCGGAGTATTATAACAAACACGGAATCATCAATGCTGCTAGTGAGTGTGTACAGTCACGCATTCGCCTTCGCACAATCATTGATAGAACCTAAAAACATAAACAATTGGGTAAGCACAAAGCTTAGTTAGTTTCTCAAAAATACCCCACACACATACTGGGTCCACCGTCATTGGACTGGATTACCCAGGGTATATTGTCCTGCCGCATCAACCCAATCGTTCTTCCCGAGCCTCCGTGCCTACGGTTTGCTACCGGCCTGCACCTAGTCTCTTGGCCTACAGCATATAATAGGACTACCTTAACCTCAACTGCGACAATATGTTGACATATAAACAAACAAAAGATCAAGTATGCACATAAATACAGGAAAATACCAATCATATAGCTCACTAACGCCTACTAGACCTTTCACAACACACTGCTCCACTACCGGCAACTCTCTATGGAATGCATAACCACAAGGAACCAGAGGTGAGATAGGCATCCAAACAGATGATCTTACTCTAAAGCCACAACCTAACAAGGAATAGGCAAGAAATCCTAGATCAAGAGTTCTCAGGTTATCCTACATGGCTACATACAACCCCTAAGGCATTCCACTAGACGATAACCACCCTACTGGTACTCTAACCAGCGTACCACTATTGTTGCATCCTAACACACAAGGATATATATATATATATATATATATATATATATATATATATATATATATATAACCGTCCACTATATCACAACAACATCATATACATAAAGACACATAACCAATCTCCAAGGAATGCATAGTCATATATATCCAAAGGTGATATAGACACCCGGATAGATGATCCTACTCTAGAGCCAAATATTTAAAACATTGAAAAACCATAATGAAAAAATATTTAAAACATAAAGCGAAGGATATCTGGAGATCTATTGAGCGTGGTCCTCATGTTGATGTAAGAGCCATTAGAGATGATGTAGTCGTCCAAATTCTTAGTGCATTTGGTATACAAGCTAAGGACAACTCACAACTCTAGATCTTGAGAAATTAAAGAATGAGAAGATAACTTATATTGAGCTTATATATAAAATACCAGCAAACCTATTTAAGTATATCAAACTATGTAAATCAGTTCAAGCTATTTGGTTGAATTTAGAATGAATGTTTGAAGAAACTTAACACTACAAAGAGACTAAGCTCTGTTATCAATGACTTTAACAACTTTTAAATTCTTCCCAGAGAATCTCTTAATGATGCATGTAAAATATATTAATGTGTCATTAACAACTTAGCCAACCTTGACATTGTCACAAGTAACATTAAGACCAACATCAAGTTCATGGATGGTCTAAGAAGAGGGTTGCATAACTTGTTGATTAAAATTGGAAAAGGAAATTTAAAAAAGAAAAAAGAAATCAGTGTTCTATCTGTCAACTCTCAAAAGCAAAATCTATGAGGAACACTTGCCTTAGTTTCATAACTCAGAATTTGTCCCACCCATGAACTCTCAAATTCCTCCACCTTTACAAACTTATACATATGGTGTTCTAACTTACACAACAACAGTCAATGTCAGTTCACCTCAATCTTATGCTCTCTCAAATCAATTTTCTTATACCAAGATGATAAGGAAGAGGCATTTCAAAAGGAATATGCTCTCTTAACTCAACGATTCAATCAAAGACTGTATTTCGGATACCAGCAACAACCACAATATAAACCTCAAGAGTACTAAAATCCTCCTCTACATTATCAATTCCCTCAACAAAACTTTACTCCACAACCATACCAACAACCTTAATATCCTTAACCACAAATTTAGAACACTTCACAAGAAAACTTTTGGTCGGCAGTTCAAGTAAAAGGAGGGTTCAAGTAAAATCCTCATTCTGCTCCCGTAGAGAATTCTGCTCCCGTAAAGAAGGATTCAACCCAAACATCAAAAGACATCTTAGAAGTCATCTATTACAACTATAACCCTCTGAACTTCGTATGAGATTTTTACCTAAATTTTACTCTATTTTTTGGGTGATAACATTTATATATTCGACTTTATTCAATTTTCATTGGATGGTTTGAGTAACATTCAAGATAATCTAATATGATACGTCAATTAAGGTTAACTTTGTTCCAAAATATTTTCAAATTAACTCTATACATTACCAAAACATAACTGATAAATTGATTTTCATTTTAGTGATTGACAAATTCTAGTTATACATATAATTATCAAAACAAGTAAAATATAAATTGGTATTTTATGTTTTTAGTCGTTAAATAAGAAACACTACAATCCATATGGGTTTTGGGGGGTTAAAAAGAATGGTATAAAGATAAATTAGTATCCATACCATATAAAGAAACACTAAAATCCAGATAAGGGTGATGCTTGTATTTTGGTCATGAGAGAGAGAGAGAGAGAGAACAATTTCGCTAGGTGTGGTACGATGGTGTATACTACGATTAGAGGTGAGAACAGAGAGCGGATACCTGTTTTTGGAACCAAAATCGCCTTGGAACCGTCTGCAACCAAAACCGAGGTCACTAGTTTCGATTTTGGTTCCTAAAAGTGGGAACCGCCAATGACTGGTTTCGATTCCGGTTTCCATTTTTTAGGAATCGTTATCCGACAATTACTGTAACCGCCGGAATCGGTTCCAAAATATTAAAATTTAAAAATACTTAATACTTAAATGAATTGGCCGCAACAATGTTAATGACTACGACATTTGTTGAGACTCTCTAATTAGATATCGGAGGTAATATGGTAATAAGTTGTATTTGCATTTTTTTTTTTTTGCAAAACAAATAATTAATGTGAATGTGTGACGGCAGAACAATTTGAGTATTCGTGATGGTAATATCTTTTGAAAATATATGATGTTGAATAATATTAACAAGTTAATGGTAAGAACATGAACTTTGGTTTGTGACTTATATTTTTAGCAATTTGGATTATTTTTTAAAACAATTATTTTTTGCCGTTTGTAACTTGTATCGTAATCAACTAGTTATAGTATTTACTTTTTGTTTCAACGAATAAGAATTATTTGAAATAATGAAACTAAAAAAATTACATAACTGGCCTCGGAACTGGCGATTCCGGGACTGGTTCCAAAAATTTAAGTACCTCGACGTGACATGAGCGTGAAAGGGGGAAAAGAAATAAACTAACCAAACCATGGATAAATCCAAGCGAACTTTTCTTAAATCCAAGCGATCTTTTTGTATGCGTTTGCCCCCGATCCAATCAGGGATCGAATTGATTATAAAAACATGAGTTTAATCAGTCGATTTATTAGTAAACAGAGAAAAATATTATCTAGACGAGTGAATATATTGACATTGAAACAACAATGATTAATTACTATTCACTAATTTCACTGAAGCCGCCGGTTCCGATTTTGTGTACCGTTAAATGAGGCGGCTACCCGCCTATGCTCATCCCTAACTACAATGGTGTATAATGATGGTTTAACACAAAGATGAAACTTAGTGTATGTGAGTATGATTTACTGCAGCCAAGAGTGCATATGGTTATGTACTACAACCGCCTTAATGCGTTAATTACAAATTTAATCCATCAACTTTATATAATCCGTCACTTGCAACCCCTATATTTTCTAAAGTGATATCATCACGTTCACCCCTTCCACCTTCAACTTTGTAAAATGTCACTTTCTATCCCTTTATTTTTTTAAACTTACGTATATATCCCCCATCCCCGTAGTATATAGGGTGTGTTAGGCAAAACATGTTGATAGCAGGTAGTTGGTAGCGTTTAGTTAAATACCACGTAATATAGCTTTTAGATTTGAAACATTTTGTTTAAACTAAACCCCAAAAACTTGTTAAATGATATTTTTTGTTCAAAACAGAACGTTTTGTGTAACGCTAGAAGCTACAAGCTTCCAAAGGTTCTGTGTCAAATATGCCCATAATATGATTTTCCCTCCTCTATTTTCCTAATTCCCAATAAAATCACGTCAAACCCCCCGGCAACGCACGGGCTCAATTACTAGTTTTGTCTAAATAATAAGCAGTTTTAAATAAGTTAGAAGTAAATAAAAAACTGATTATTTAGGCCAATAAGCATGTTTTATTTTAATTCCATCGAACACTAAACAATGTTTATTAAAGGAAGCATAATTTAGCTAATTTTACATATAAACCAATAGCAGGTTTCTTAAAGCAACTTCTTATCCTCTTCTCCAAATCTAATTATTTGATACTACATGATTGACCCCCTGAATAACTAATTTTACAACCCTAGAAACTAGATTCAAGTCTTATCACTAATTTTACAAAGAAAAGGGCAGAAATGAAGTCTAAAAGCTTGAAGACAGTAAAGAGTTCAGAACACCAAGTCTAATAAGAACTAAGAAGCTACATGTTCACAAGAATACAGCATTTAACCTTTAAAGCACCAATGTTGCTAAGCTTAAACTATCAAATTACAAGAACACTAAGATATGGAAAGTTTCTGACGAATTAGGGATACAATCATGATATATATCTTCAAAACAAATGCCTTAAAGTTGAATGCAATTCAGGAAATGTATAATTGCTTATTAATCACCTATCATGTAAGCAGTAAGCGTATGCATTTCTAACAATATCGATCCATATAACTTGGTATCAATGGAAGAAATTGTATGCATTTTTCTTAACTAAAGAGAAAGGAGAAGATCATATTCATCATAAACTATTTTTAATGATCTGCCTCCTTGCTAGAAACCTAGCAATCGGAGGTGTGAGAGCAATGGTGATCGGAACTCTAACCGGAAACAGAGCCTTATTACAAAGAACCGCTAACGCCAATGCTCCGCCGCTCGACGCCGCGAGCTCAGCCGTCCGATTCCTCGGCTTCGTCGCCTCATCGATTGATTCCTGATTTGATTGCGGAAACCCTGTAGCAGTGTCTACTTCTACTTCCTTTGGACCGCTCATGCCGAATTTTTCGAGAACGGATTCAAGTTGCTTGAAACGAACTTTTTCCATAGCTGATTCGACGTCGATATTGTTCTTTATGGCGACGTACAATCCGGTAATGCTGGCGGCTGAGACGGAACAGTGTACAACTAGCGCCACCTTGCCGTACTTTTTTAGTAGCTCGCGAAATCGACCTCCGGCCATTGGCGATCGAAGATCAAACTGATTTGGCTCTGAATCAGGGTTTTCGATGGGGGTTTTGTCTGAGTGAAGGTAGAAGACGGGTTGTCGTAAGTCTCAAGTGATGTTATATTCTTGGGCTGGACTTTGTTGGCTGAGACCTTAGAGAAATAGTTGAAAGCCCATTTGTATTTAATTATTTATCAAAAATTACATTTAAAAAATATATAAGCCATTTTATAAAGGGCAAAATATAGAAAAAAACCACAAGTTATTATTTATTATATAATTATATTATATTCGGAAACCCCATATATAATTGTTAAGTTTAGAAAAAAGGCACATTATATTTTACCTATCTATTTTACAACCTATTTTACAACCGAGGATACTAATATGTGTGGTTTATCTTTTTATATTAGCTTGATATCTTATGACATATCAAGAAATAACTCGTTGGGATATATGATGACATGATTTATATATTACTTCTTGATACATTTATTAAGTAGAAGGAGTGGTTCTATCGAAACTGTACTCCCTTCATTGTTACATTACATCATTTTTTTACCATATAAGTGTGGTTTCTTGCCATACCAAATGAGTCGTGTCACATTTTTCGTTTTTTTTGTTTTTTTGTTCTTTTTTAAATAATTTAATCAAATAAAACTTCATTTAAAAAAAACATTACATTGCATTACTTGGGTTTATTTTATTTTATTTTTAATGGATAAAATCTTTATTTTTTTTAAAAAAGATAATATTTCATTAATTAAAAATAAAAATGACATACATTGCTTAACTTAAAATAAACCTAAAAATTTAGAAAAGCAAATTAGAAACATAAAACTTACAACTTAAAAAATAAAAATAAAAATAAACACACACACACCAAATGATTAACAACTTGGAAAAAAAAAATAGCCACGATTTGCGTAATGTTTTTTCACTTTCTCCTTCGTCGCCAAAATAACTTGAAGCTCGTCCCCGGTCATATTCATCATGTCCAACGATAGTATTCTCATGTCATTGTCTTTTTTTTTCCGAATCTCTCTTTCATAAGCAATTTGCAAAATCTTGTCCATCTTATCTTTTATACCCTTCATGTCGCCCCCATTTCTTTCAACTCGCCTGAATCCGACGCTTTGCCTTTGCAATTGCTTTTAGTTTTGTCTCTTCCCATGAGTCGGGAAGGTGGTGAAACTGGAACAGATTCATCTTCATTCAGATCAAATTGAACACGAGCATCTGATGTAGTATTGTCGGACTCAGATGTTCTGTTGCGTTTTGAAGCACTATCGATATGCTTGTCTGATGTTTAGTTGTTTTGCCATTTCTTGTTATCTTTCACAAAATTCCAAACTCCAAGAAACTTGAAAGCCTTCAGGTTTTCTTTTTGATACACTTTCAACGCTTTCCTCAAAATCATATCATCGCTTTCTCCACTTTTCCATTGACATTTCATGTTGGTATACAAATCATTAAAGAACATGATTTCATTGTTCATCTTCCCCCATTTCGAGTACACTTGATGTTTTGAACAGTATTTTCCACGGTTCATTCCTTTATGGAACTTATATAAAACGCAAATCCAAAAGCGATCATGCTTTTGGTCTTTTCCAGTCGTTCCATGTGACAACCCGAAATTTATTCTGTCACAATATTCCATTTCCGTTAATAAAATTTATTTTTATTAAGATTTTCCATTAACTTTTGGGTTAAGTTAATTAAATTGCGATTTTTTATTCTTCATAAGTGTCGGAACGCATTAGAAAAACGTTAAAACATCCCAATTTTTAATTGGAGAATTTTTAGTTTCGACCACGTCGGGTTACAACAAATTAATCGGGTACGACCAAAAGCTCCGTTTAACGTCAGTATCTGGTAGATTTCCATCGGGCCACAAACTCAAGCCTTATATAAAGGATGAGTGAACTTCAATTTAGCTCTTTACCACCACCTCATAACTCTCTCTCTCTACTCTCTCCCTAAAACTCGACTTTGATCCAAAATCATCCATATTCAAGCTCCAATTTGGTAAGAAATCCATCCTAGCTCATAGTATAACATGTTTGGCTTTCAAATTTGTGTTTAAATCATGAAATAGGACCAAGAACTTGTGTTTACGGTCTAGGAACATCCCCAAACCGTGAACACCTATGAATGGGGTTTTGGAGCCCCAAAACCCTTCCAAATCTCTTCTAGTGCTTAGATAAGGCTTAAGGACTTGCATGTACGAGATTTGAACACCAAAATCTTACCATTTGAGGAGTAAACATGAGTTTACGGCCCAAGAACATGCTTGGACCATAAACCCTCATTCATAGACCATAAACACCTTTTAAGGTGTTAAATTGCCCCTTAAAAACCTCCAAAAGCTTCCATGAACCTTATATTCCTTCATGAGATGCACCAAAACATACACAAATGAGTCACACTTGAGTTTACGGTTTGGGAAGGTCTCCCAAAACTGTAAACACCCCTTCTTAGACCATAAACACCTCCAAAGGGTGTTAAAGTGCCCTTAACACCTTGTATGGCTTAGAATTGGACCTAGAACTTTGTATGCTTAACCTACAACCACCAAAACACATGATTCATGGACAAACATGAGTTTACGGCCGTAAAATCATGTGTTTAAGGTAGTAAACTCACCAAGAACATCTTCATAAACCGTAAACTCCTTTCCAAGGGCAATTCAAGTCCCGATCACTTCCTAAGCCTTTGATTCAACCCTAGAACCTCCCCTTGTGCATTGTAAGACCATTTAGCATCCAAGAACACACCACCCATGAGTTTACGGCCGTAAAATCATGGGGATATGGTCATTGGACCGTAAACTCCCCTAAGGGCTTACTCTTGAAGAGTAAACTCCTTATCTAGGCCCTACACACCCTTAGATGCAACCCGGATCATTCTAAATACTTATCTAATACTACAAGTATGGTAGATACTAGTACATTGCATTCCGAAACAAGAACTAACCACATCTTTTAGGAAAATAAGGGTTTTTCCTGGGATAACATAACTGCTATTAACCAAACTATGTAACAAATGGATAACTAAACTTTCCTTATAAGAAAATATGGGATTTTCTTGGATATCAACTTTTTCAGAAAACCAAAGGAAACTTGTTCTTTTACGAAAACAATCCGCTTATGAACTCACCAGCTTTATGTTGATTTTCAAACTGCTTGTATTCTCAGGTCCAAATTAGACAGGTACACCGCGATCTTTTGGAGAAGACGGAGCAATATAGCAGTCTCGTCTTTACTTTTGTTCATTTTGGTTGTATATATATATATATATATATATATCTATAATCATATATAACTTTACTTTCAAACAAATGTAAATACTTCTATGTAATGTAATGGTTGTGTTTACTACGCTTACTATGTACATTGGTTGTGATACTTTACATGACATCCTCCGTCCTGGAACGTTTCCGCCATCGGTTTCGGGGTGTGACAGATTGGTATCAGAGCCCTTGTTTATACTGAACTAAGTATACCAAACCTTACATGGTATAAGACTATAAATACTAAGGGGCCAAAGTGCTCTGAACTAAAAGTATACTTTAAAATATAAGTATTTTTTAAAAAAAAGTATACAAGTATACCTAACCGTCGGAATCCGTAACCTCAAATAGAACAAAACATAAGTAATTGGGTGTTGTATGCTGCGGTTAAACCTGGGCAGTTATGTAGTCGTGTCTAGGGTCAATATAGCCTGATCAACTATATTCATTCGAGACACGGCCAACATGTGCTTGGGAGTGATTGTGGTATGCAGCATGCCTAAAACTTACCAAATACCCAAACAATGAGTCGTCGTCACAGCGAAACATAAAATACTATGGGAGTATTTTAGCCAGAAACCGAATATGTTGTAGAAATTCATTCCGAGTATTGCTACTCGTTCCTTCTTTAGCGATAGTTTATCTGCCTTGATAACTCTTTCATGCTTATCGCTTATAGAACCCTATGTCTGTCATAATGAGATATCTCTTGTTCCATATCTCTTGATTAAATTCAGAGGACTTATGATCCTCTCTTTCCTGGATATTTTAGATCAAGATGCCTCCAAGGAAAAGACCCAGCTCAAAGAATAACAATCCTCCTCCGCCACCACCTCCCCCTCCATTTGATCCCGCCATGTTCCAAGCAGCTGTTGCTCAAATGAACCCCGATGGTTCAGGCGGGCAAGGAAGTGGTACTCAGCCCCAAAACCAGGAAGGTAGCCAGGGACACCGGAAGGAGTGTTCCTATAAAGACTTTATGAACGCGAAACCCACATCTTTCGATGGCACTAGAGGTGTCATTACCCTAACTCGGTGGTTAGAGAAAATCGAATCTATTTTCGAAATCTGTGCTTGTTCAGAATCCGACAAGGTGAAATTCGCCGCCTGCACGTTCACCGATAAAGCTCTGACTTGGTGGAACGGCCGAGTCAAATCCTTAACCCTACTTGTAGCCAATGCTATGGGTTGGGAGATCATGAAGGAACTTCTGCTTGCAGAGTACTGCCCTCGGGGCGAAATGCAGAAGCTGGAGCATGAACTCTGGAACCTGAAGATGAAGGGTTCCGATATCGCCGCTTACACTTCCATATTCGATGATTTGGCGCTACTATGTCCGGGAATGGTTACCCCGGAGAGTAAAAAGATTGAGAGGTTCATCTGGAGGTTGACCCAACCAACCAAGGGAAATGTCTTGGCGGCGAAGCCAGACACCTACGACAGCGCCAAATGCCTAGCGCAAACCCTGATCGACCATAATGATGACCTAGAGGAAGCAACCACCACTCCTGAACCGACAGAGAGAAGTGGTGAGAAAAGAAAATTTTGGAAGAAGAAGAAGATTCAGTCTTCACAGGAGTCCTCGAAGAAACAGCAAACAGTGGTAGTCCACGCTGCTACTACCCCTGTTGCTATTTATGTTGTCGGTTCCTCAGCTCAAGCACCTACCACTGGATATGCTGGTACCCTCCCGTGGTGTAACAGGTGCAGTTACCACCATCGTATTCCTGGCCCATGTCGTGAGAAGTTTTGTAAAAACTATGGCCAGGAAGGTCACCTTGCGCGAAGCTGTAGAACACCAACCCAATCAACCAATCAAGCTTCCGGAGCGGGTATCAGTCAGGCCTACTACGGTTGCGGCGAAGTCGGGCATTTCAAGCAAAACTGCCCTAAGACAGCAACAAATGGCAACACTGGAAGAGTCCTAGCTATGGGAAGAGATGAGGCAGCCGCCGATCCCACCGTTGCCACTAGTATGTTCCTCCTCGACATCTCTTATGCTTGCAATCCTTTTCGATTCTAGTGCTGAAAGAAAATCTGTTAGCCATTCATTCAAACAACTTTTAATCATAGTCCTCAATTAGTAACCGAAGCATTTAACGTCGATATAACGAACGGTGAGAAAGAGAACATTAGCGATATATTCATAGGTTGTACCCTTACCCTCAACGATCATTCTTTTCCCATCGATCTTATGTCGGTTTTCCATAAAGAGCTTTGATGTTATCATTGGCATGGATTGGTTGAGCCTCAATCGTACTGATATCCTTTGTTACGAGAAATCTATCTATCTCAACCTTCCCCCTGGTCAAACCCACATAATCTATGACAATAAACTTAGTTTCATCCTACGCATCATTTCGTGCATCAAAACTCGAAAGCTTCCCCGAAAGGAGTGCCATAAATTCTTAGCCTATGTGATCAACGAGAAACAGGAAGTTAAAGACCTTGAGAGCATCCCCGAAGTCTGCAATTTTCCTGATGTCTTTTCCGAAGAGCTCCCGGGAATTCCTTCCGAACGTCAAGTCGAGTTTCGCATCGACCTAATTCCTGGAGCAAATCTTGTAGCCAAATCTTCCTATCGCTTAGCGCCAGCAGAAATGCAGGAGTTATCCAGTCAGCTTAATGAGCTACTCTGCAAAGGGTTCATCAGACCGAGTTCCTCACCCTGGGGAGCCCCGGTATTGTTTGTAAAGAAGAAAGATCGATCCTTCCGGATGTGTATCGACTACCGCAAGTTAAACAAATAAACCGTCAAAAACCAATATCCTCTTCCTCGAATAGACGACCTTTTCAACCAACTTCAGGGAGCCAGTTACTTTTCGAAGATAGACCTTAAATTAGGGTACCGTCATCTTCGAGTTCATGAGAATGATGTTTCCAAGACAGCATTCAGGACTCGATATGGTCACTACGAGTTCGTAGTGATGCCCTTCAGTCTAACCACTTTCCTTGGTCACGTGGTAAGCGAGAAAGGCATACACGTGGACCCGTCCAAAAATCCAGGCAATAGAGAATTAGTCGGCACCGAAGACACCCACAGAAATCCGTCAAATTCTTGGGTCTCGCGGACTACTATCGCAGGTTCATCCAGAATCTCCTAACCCCTAACCACTTCGACACAGAAAGGCGTACCCTTTTTGTTGGAGATTGTGTCTTGTTGAAAGTCTTACCCCGAAAAGGCATGATACGCTTTGGAAAGCATGTAAAACTTAACCCTATATACATAGAACCTTTTCGAAATCTTCGCAAGAATCGGTCCCGTAGACTACAAACTCCAACTACTTTCAGAACTTAGCAAAATTCACCCTGTCTTCCACGTCTCTATTCTTAAGAAGTGCCTATCCGATGAAACCCTAGTAATCCCTTTGATGAGACCGAAATCAACGAAAGTCTGAACCTTGATATGTGCATATTTAGTTCATATTAAGTATAGATTTTTATTCATTTATTAGCTAAATTATTTCATTTTGTGGACAAAAGGTACTTAAAAGTGTTTGAATTATATTTTCAGTCCAAAAATGAAGCTCGGAAGCAGGAGAAGCGGTTGAGAGCTCGAGAATGGAACAAAGAAGAAAAACACTAAAAATAACACCTACTCGGCGAGTAGGGTCGACTACTCGGCGATTCCAAGCGAAGATTCGAGAAGATAAAGACTCGGAAACCCAGAGACTTATCACAATACGGGGACTGAGAGATGGACTCGACGAGTCAGCACCTGACTCAACGAGTCGATTCGTATATATAAAGATAACTCCTCAGAACGATGGGAGAGAATTCTGGAACGACTCATAAGGATTTAGCTGCGATTAAGAAGTCAGAAAAACCCTAGAAGACGAAGTTATAAGCTAGAATTCAATTCCGAAGGAGATTTGAGGCAAATTTCATCATTCTACTTAATCTTTTGTTTTGTCATTATGGTTAAACAATTAGACTCTGTTTGTTTGCTGTTATTTACTTCAATTATGAGCTAAAACCTTTAGACTTCTGTTTGGGGATACAAAATTGATAATATGGTTTGATTGTTGGTAGGATTAATTCTAAGTTGGTGATTTTTGTTATTTTAGCTTGCTAAAGAACCTTGTGTGTGAATAATAATTAATTTTCTGTTAATAGGAAGATAATTGATTAGCATGAACATCTATTGATTATCAACCTCATATGCTATGTGACCACTTTGCCATATCTCTAGGATTAATGAACATAAAACTAGAGTTAATAAGAAAATTGAGTAAATTCATGTGCAAGCTTGTGTGATGACCATCAACAAGAAGTTAATTAAAAGACCAAATTAGTTAACTATTGCAAGTCTAAATTAACCCGAATAATTAATCTAGTGAATTTAATTAAATTAGACAACTGGCCACTGTTTAAGTTAGTTTATTTGCTAATGATTAGTTTAGTGAACGCGAATCTAATCACTTGAATCGGTAACCAACAAAAGAATTAATCCATTGCACCATTACCTTGAAATCAACCATATGATCAATTGAGTTGAACTAAACAGAAGTTCCTTCCCATTATTGAATCTAGTTAATTCTTTGTTTTTCTAAGTTTTAGATTAAGTAATAATTAGTAAGTTTCTAGTCTTGTAAAACTAGAAGAAAACCCCTACTTATTAATTAATTTAGATGAAATTAGTTTTTAGTTTTAATTTACCGTTTCCTGTGTTCGATACCCTACTTATTTAACTATACCACAATTGATAGGTCCACTGCCTTTGTGTGTTTATTTTATAATTAAAAGTAGGTTTAAAACTAAGTGAGTTTGTACACATCAAGTTTTTGGCGCCGTTGCCGGGGAACGGTTCTAAAATTAACATTAAATTTTAATTTAATCGATCTTTTGTGTGAGATTTATCTTACACAAAGTAATTTAAAAGGTAATTCAGTAAGTAGAATAAGTTTTAATAAAAATCCGTTTTTAAAGTAACTAGAAATTTTTTTCTGTTTTTGCCTTGAACTCGCCGAGTGCACTCGTGCCGACTCAGCGAGTACATCGTTGTTACAGTTTTAATTTTTTATTTTATTTTTGTTCTTTTTACGCGTTTTTTGTTTTGTTTACAGTTGTTTCATGACCCGAGGATCTGATACACCTCTGGTCCCTCCTCTTGAAGACCCGCAATCCGCACTAAGGAGGAGCAAAGGCAAAACCGTTGGAGAATCCGCTTCTTCAAAGAACTCGCCACTCAAAAACCTCAAGTCCGTTTTCAGCAAGAATAGGAGTAGCAAATCAAGAGCATCCAGTGCCTCTTTGACAATCGGAGAACCAATTCAAGAAGATATCGAGTACGAGACTGAGGAAGAAGAAGAACCCACATATGAGCACGAATCCGAGTTTGAAGACGATTTAGCTATCACCATGGCTAATATCGATGAAGTCCCCATGGGGGAATGGAAGAAGAGGATGTGCGATGACACCGGCCTGGGACTTGTGCAGCCCGTAATTCCCGCAACCGCTACTTTCGAACTAAAAGGCCATATTCTCGCTCAACTCAAGGAGACTCCTTTTTATGGGAAGGATCACGAAGACGCCTACAAGCACTTGGACGAAGTGAATGATGTAGCTGACTACTTCAATGTACCGAATGTTCCACGCGAGACCCAACTTCTTCGCATGCTTCCAGTCACGTTCAAAGGTACTGCAAAGGATTGGCTAAAGTCACTTCCTCCCGAATCGGTCACCACATGGGCCAAGATGAAAGAAGAGTTCATAGACCACTTTTGCCCGCCCTCCAAAATAGCCAAGCTAAAGAAAGTCATTGCCAACTTCGAGCAACAACCTGGAGAATCTCTTTATGAAGCTTGGGAAAGGTACAAGAGCTTGCTTAGAAATTGCCCACACCATGACCTTAATAGCCAACAAGAGGTCTCCATTTTCTATGATGGAGTCAATGTCACCACAAGGCCATTGCTCGATTCTCAAGGCCCGCTCACGAAGAAGGCGCCCTCGGTAATCAAGGAGTTAATTAAAGAATTCTCTAAGCACTCTAGAGAATACCACAATCCAAGAAACGAAGTAAGTCGGGGGGTAGTGAACTCGGCAAATGATAGCATGGTGGTGGTGATAGCTAAGCTCGATAGTCTAGATAGAAGAATGACAAAAATGGATCAAACAATCCATGCTATTCGGGTTGAATGTGAGAATTGTAGAGGGCCCCATCTCACAAAGGATTGTGATTTGGATGAAAATGGAAACAAGGAGGCTCAAGTGTTCTACTCAAGTGGCGATAGATACGACGAGAATTGGTGGAAACCGAAGAAGTAATGGCTCCCATACGAAGAATACAAGAAGGATAAGGATGAGAAATACAAGCAGAAAGAGAGGGGATTTTATCAAAAGGAAGAACCGGTGATGGAAAAGAAAGCCGATTTAGAAGAATTGTTCACTAGATTCATAGCCGTGTCCGAAAAGAGACAAAATGATCACGATGCTGCAATACACGAGACCAGAAATATGCTAAGGAATCAGCAGGCATCCATTCTCAACATTGAGAAACAGCTGGGACAACTTGCACACCAAGTGAACGAAAGAAGACCGGGTCAACTTCTAAGTAATACCGAAACCAATCTGAGAATGGAGAATGTGAGTGCAGTGACCTCCAGTAATGAAGAATTTTTCACACATGCACAGAGGATCTCCAAGAGGAAGACAGAAAAGGAAAAAGAGTCGGCTCCAGCTAAACCCGACCAGACTCGCCGAGTCCCTCTAATGGAATCGACGAGTCCATGCGTAAATGACAAAACTGTCATTCCCTTAAAGCCATATAATCCCCCTTTGCCATTCCCAATCAAAGCCATGCCTGTGGAAAAAGTTGAAGCTTATAAATCCTTTATGAAGCATGTTAAAGCCCTACAAGTCAATGTGCCATTTGTAGAAACGATGCTCAAAAAACCTAAGTACTTCAACTTACTAAAAGGTCTCTTTGCTGCTAGGAAAGACTTGGCTGAAGTCGCGGAGATAATATTGAGTGAGCTACCCGAAAAGAAGGGCGATCCGGGGAGTATTATAATTCTGTGCCAGTTTGGAAATGCATTTGTCACTCAAGCGTTGACCGACTCGGGTGCACGCATCAATCTGATGTCTTTCTCTTTCTTTAAGAAGCTGAATTTACCGGAGCCAAGACCGGTAAACATGAAGATCCATTTGGCAGACAAGAAAACAATACATCCACTAGGCGTTTGTGAGGATCTTCTTATTAAAGTCGACAAGTTCATATTTCCAGTAGACTTTGTGGTGCTTGATATGGAAGAAGACCCCGAAATTTCGATTATTTTGGGGAGGTCATTTTTAAACACCGCATGTGCTTTAATTGATGTATGTGAGTCTACACTAACGTTAAGAGTAGGAGACGAGTCGGCAATATTTAGAGCTGTACCAGAAGCCAAGCAAGAAGAGGAAAGAAAAGAAGAGATCTCATTTATCCATTTGGATGACGAGATACTACAAAAAGAACTTGCACTTTTGCAAGAAGAAGATCCAAGCAAGTTTTCATCACCTTCTGGAGAGGATGGAGATGTTAACAAGGACTTGGAGGAGATAAAAAAGCTACTGGAAGGAGACGACTCGGATAACACAGTGGAAATGGTGAAATACGATCCGACTCGCCGAGTCACTTTACTGGACTCGACGAGTCCAGTCGAAATTTCCAACAACTTGGACGACTTAGATCTGCTTGTTGCTAGTTCTCTGCATATTCTGGACTTGGATATTTTTCATGATTCTTTAGAAGAACAAATAGCAGAAGGAGAAATGGATACGGAAGTTCAACACGTCCATATAGCATGTCTTGATGCAATTCCGCTTGAAGATGGGGTAAGCACAGAAAAAGAGGAGAAGGCAAATGATAGGAAAGTGGAGGCTGATCAACCATTCATTACCAAACCTAGAGCACGAACTTTCACAAAATACGAAGTAATTAAGTTTGATGAAAAGGAGGTGCAAGAGAAGGTGAAAAAGAATGGGGTGAAGAAGAAAAAAAAAAGGAGAAGGGAAGCCCAAGCAGCTGAGGATGATGTTGTAATAAAGAAGAGAGAGGAATTAAAACAGGCTTACAAAAAGAAGATTCACGCTTACAAGACGAAGTACAAACCACAAAAGATTAGGCGTGCATTTCCGATGCTGGAAGATGACGAGACGTAGACGAGAAGGAGTCCAGCTAACGACTCCTTAAAAAGAAGCGCTTGGCGGGAGGCAACCCATTATTTAGAGTTTGCTTTCTTTTACCTTTTGAGTTTTGTTTGAATTTTTTTTCGTTTTTAGAATTTTAATCTTCCAATTCGTCGGACATGTTTGCTTGAGAGTGCATATGGACTAAGTGTAGGGTGGAATAAATTTTCTTTTCTAAATAAATGGCAAAATTTTATAATTTTTTGAATTGTTTGCAAGAGACTCGCCGAGTCTGACCATGACTCGACGAGTCAATTCATTTCCAGATAGTTTTAAAAATCGCGACCAGACTTGCCGAGTCGGTTTTATTTACAGAAAAAAATAAAAATAATTTTTACAACCGGTAACTAGGATTTTAACCCTAATGAAATCAGTTTTTTTTCACACTTCACTCGTCGTGCGCCTCCCTCCCAACTCTTTCTCTCAAGCATTCATCATCTTCTTCAATTGTTCTTCAAGTTTATCAACTTCTATCACGAAAGGTAACTAATTTCCTCCTTTATTTTGTTAGAGCAATGATTTTAAGATGATCTATGGTAGTAATTTCATAGCATACCCGATTTTGATTTATAGTGAATATCTAGGGTTTCGATTTTACATCAATTATGTTGTTTTGGACGATTATTCTTGCCCCAATACATTTTAGACATGCCCCTGGACAAAACCCTTGAAGTAATTTTGAGATTTCATGGTTCAATTTTGACCGACTCACCGACTGACTCGCGCAGTTCTTGCGACTCGCCGAGTCGTTCATGGACTCGACGAGTCGAGTCGGGGACCCAAGCGTAATCTGTTTTGATGATTTTCTGTGTTTTCTGGGTTTTATGTTCTTTGTTTTGCAGGGACAATGTTTCATAGGGGACAAGGTTCCAGTGGACGCCAAGGAGATTTTCCTTGGTTAAATTTCTCTCAAATCGAATCCGCTTCAACCAAGACGAGATGGAAGAAGAAATTAGCTGAAGTTAGGAAGAAAGAAATTTACGTGCCCAACAGAATTGATTGGGGTTGGTTGCAAAGTGTGCATTATGAAGAAGAGTTGGCTCCTTATCTTTTAAAGGAGTTTGCTTATGAGGGGGAGACGATGGTTTGCGATGGGTGGAGCCGGATCTTTCGTATTCAAGAGCCGGTGTACCGGGAGCTTTGCCTGGAATTTTTCTCCACTGTATCTTTTCGTGGGAGAGATGACTGCTATCACCCGACGAGTGTTAGTTTCTGTCTTGGGGGCGAGTTTCATCAGTGCTCCGTTGTTGATCTGGCTTGTCGGATGGGTATTTATGACCGGTCATTGGTCTCGACCGCTATTTTCCGCGCATTTATGGAAAGCTCTCACAAGGTGTTCCCCGATGGAGTGACGAGCACGGGTTGATGGAATACGATTGCCAACAAAGTGTACATTCCGAAGTCAGCCCAGGAGGGAAGCATTCGGTCGCCTACACACCGCCTTATTCATCGCCTTATTTCCACCACCATTAACCAAAGAAAGGATGATGACAAGGTTTCTAACCTTGATGTCTTCTACTTATGGAGCATTATCACACCCGACACTTTCTGCAATATTCCTTGGTGTTTGGCTTCATATTTGGCCGAGGGTGCGGTCAAAGACCGCAAGACATCGAAGATTAATGGTGGTATGTTTGTCACACGGCTCGCCAATTCGTTTGGGTTGATGACCCGTGGCGCGTGGAATTTGATGACTATGATTCCTACCCCTCCATTCAATCCCATTCTTTTTAGGAGGGCTAGGATCATTGAGGACTATGGTGGTGGTCATTATGCTATCCCGCATGATGATCCTGTTGTTGGTCCCGAGGAGCCGGGAAGGAGGGTCCGATCAAGGCGAGAGCGTGATGTAGAGGAGGAACCGCCGGTGATTCCGGTAGACAATGATGAAGTACCAATGGATTGGTACAATGTTGAGATGAGGCGGTTACAATATCAAATGGCGCGGGGTATCAAATTTAGCAATCAATCTCGCATTCGACTTTTTGACCATTTCAACATTCCGCATATCGATGGTGGTAACTTCCCGTATATTCTGTCGTGGGAAGAGGTGATCAATGAGAGAAGGAGTGGCGCGAGTGGAAGTGGAGCGGCGCATGATCATGACGATGAGGATGAGGATTAGTTCTTTGTGTTTTTATTAAACAATTTTTATTTTTGTTTTTGTTCTTATTTGGTGTGTTTTGGAATTTGTTAAGACTTTTTACTGTTATGCTTAATGTTTGATTGCCTTGATAATTTTCAGAATTGGATTAGGAGTGCTTGCATAGAAGGGTTTAGAGTCATAGAGTCAAGAGAGTTATAACGAGTGAAAGAGAGTCAAGAAAGGGAAACGTTAGAGTCAAAGTGTCGAGTCCAGTCCCTAGGGACATGAGCAATTGAGTTTAGAAGTGATGATAAATTTTGAAGATTTATTAGAGGCTGGAAGAATTGCAGAATACCATTTTTTCGTCCAGCGGTCTACTCGTCGAGTGCACTAAACTGACTCGACGAGTCGCCTTGTATTCTCGTATATTCGAAGATGTCCGCGCTTATACTCGACGAGTCGTTCATTTTTATACCAAAAGGACTGCTGATTTGATGCTGATGAGTGTACCACTTGACCACTTATTTCTCCATATCGATTCTTGAAGATCTTACATTGTTTTCCCTGCATATTTAGGGCTGCCACATGTGATTTGATGCCCAAGACATGGTTAAGCTATTACCATGGCTAAAGTCAATTGAAGTTGGAGCTGAAGAGAAGAGTATCAACATATCGACTGCTACCCCAGGGGAGTTTGTTCCAATTCCCTCTATATTTGCATTTTTATTTTGTTTGCATAATATGCAATGAGGGTATTGCATAAAATAAGTGTGGGGTAGGGGGTTGGTCACATATTAGAAAATTTAGAATCTTAATTTAGGCTCATTTTTAAAAAAAATTGTTGCATACCAAAAATATTACTTAGGACTTAATTTAGAAAATTTTGGTAAAAGCAAATTAGGATTCCATGTTAGAATTGTGTTGATGATTGCATGAAAACCCAAATGTTTAGTTGAGCCTATACACGTTCTAGTGCATTTGTGGCTTCCTTATTCCAGTGAAATCATGGGACAAAAACACGACCCCACTCAGCCTGAGGGATGCAATATGTTTAGCAGCCTAAACCTGAAATGTATCCAGGAAAATTATTATCGTTAGCCAATAAAGGTTGAGGTTGAGCGCCCCTGCTTAAGCATGTAGGTTTTTGAGTGAAAAAAGAGAGGTACATGTAAAAAAAAGAGAATTGCAAGAACAATTTGAAGAATTTTGGAGCAAATAAAGTGAAGATCAAAAGATCAAAATTCCAAAGAAATTCAAAAAGTTGAAGATACCAAAAATCAAACAAAGTGGTGAATTCAAAGAGATCAAAGATCAAATTATCAAGGAAGTGAAGAATTCAAAAGAGCTCCATAGTGGTATCATAAATTGTAATTCTAGATTATGTATGCTTGGGTTGCTCAACTAAAAATACCTTGAGGGTAAGAGGTTTTCTGCGGATGGATTCGGAGGGATGCATAAAATGAGCATAGTTCGGGGTGAGTGGGCGAATGTTTATGAGGATTGTGAGTATTTGGAGTATGGGGGGTTCTTTAGGAAAAATTTAGACACAAATGTATGCGTTGCGGTCTTGGCATAATGGCTGGGTTAGATTGGAGTTGTCATATGTGATTCTAACGTTTAAAATTCAGTTTTGCTTGGGGGCAAGCAAAAGTCAAGTGTGGGGTATTTTGATATGTGCATATTTAGTTCATATTAAGTATAGATTTTTATTCATTTATTATCTAAATTATTGCATTTTGTGGACAAAAGGTACTTAAAAGTGTTTGAATTATATTTTCAGTCCAAAAATGAAGCTCGGAAGCAGGAGAAGCGGTTGAGAGCTCGAGAATGGAACAAAGAAGAAAAACACTAAAAATAACACCTACTCCGCGAGTAGGGTCGACTACTCGGCGAGTCCAAGCGAAGATTCGAGAAGATAAAGACTCAGAAACCCAGAGACTTATCACAATACGGGGACTGAGAGATGGACTCGACGAGTCAGCACCTGACTCGACGAGTCGATTCGTATATATAAAGATAACTCCTCAGAACGATGGGAGAGAATTCTGGAACGACTCAGAAGGATTTAGCTGCGATTAAGAAGTCAGAAAAACCCTAGAAGACGAAGTTATAAGCTAGAATTCAATTCCGAAGGAGATTTGAGGCAAATTTCATCATTCTACTTCATCTTTTGTTTTGTCATTATGGTTAAACAATTAGACTCTGTTTGTTTGCTGTTATTTACTTCAATTATGAGCTAAAACCTTTAGACTTCTGTTTGGGGATACAAAATTGATAGTATGGTTTGATTGTTGGTAGGATTAATTCTAAGTTGGTGATTTTTGTTATTTTAGCTTGCTAAAGAACCTTGTGTGTGAATAATAATTAATTTTCTGTTAATAGGAAGATAATTGATTAGCATGAACATCTATTGATTATCAACCTCATATGCTATGTGACCACTTTGCCATATCTCTAGGATTAATGAACATGAAACTAGAGTTAATAAGAAAATTGAGTAAATTCATGTGCAAGCTTGTGTGATGACCATCAACAAGAAGTTAATTAAAAGACCAAATTAGTTAACTATTGCAAGTCTAAATTAACCCGAATAATTAATCTAGTGAATTTAATTAAATTAGACAACTGGCCACTGTTTAAGTTAGTTTATTTGCTAATGATTAGTTTAGTGAACGCGAATCTAATCACTTGAATCGGTAACCAACAAAAGAATTAATCCATTGCACCATTACCTTGAAATTAACCATATGATCAATTAAGTTGAACTAAACAGAAGTTCCTTCCCATTATTGAATCTAGTTAATTCTTTGTTTTTCTAAGTTTTAGATTAAGTAATAATTAGTAAGTTTCTAGTCTTGTAAAACTAGAAGAAAACCCCTACTTATTAATTAATTTAGATAAAATTAGTTTTTAGTTTTAATTTACCGTTCCCTGTGTTCGATACCCTACTTATTTAACTATACCACAATTGATAGGTCCACTGCCTTTGTGTATTTATTTTATAATTAAAAGTAGGTTTAAAACTAAGTGAGTTTGCACACATCAAACCTCATGGAAGAACCAATCGAAATCAATGATCGAGAGATTTAACGTACGAAACAAAGCCGTATCCCGATAAGTGAAGGTTCGCTGGAATGTCATGCGAGGACCCTAGTTTACTTGGGAGCACGAAGACTCGATAAAACAGAAATGTCCACGTCTCTTTCCAAACCCATGATTGTGTCTTAATTCTAAATTTCAGGACGAAATTCCCTCAAACGGGGGGATAATGTGACAACCCGAAATTTATTCCGTCACAATATTCCATTTCCGTTAATAAAATTTATTTTTATTAAGATTTTCCGTTAACTTTTGGGTTAAATTAATTAAATTGCGACCTTTTATTCTTCATAAGTGTTGGAACGCATTGGAAAAACGTTAAAACATCCCAAGTTTTAATTGGAGAATTTTTAGTTTCGACCACGTCGAGTTACGACAAATTAATCG
Source organism: Lactuca serriola (assembly GCF_051521515.1). Lineage (NCBI taxonomy): Eukaryota > Viridiplantae > Streptophyta > Magnoliopsida > Asterales > Asteraceae > Lactuca > Lactuca serriola. The sequence continues at coordinate 201,130,426 of NC_136415.1, read as the reverse complement.
GGTAAGACCAAAAGCTCCGTTTAACGTCAGTATCGGGTAGATTTCCACTGGGCCACAAACTCAAGCCTTATATAAAGGATGAGTGAACTTCAATTTAGCTCTTTACCACCACCTCATAACTTTCTCTCTCTACTCTCTCTCTAAAACTCGACTTTGATCCAAAATCATCCATATTCAAGCTCCAATTTGGTAAGAAATCCATCCTAGCTCATAGTATAACATGTTTGGCTTTCAAATTCGTGTTTAAATCATGAAATAGGACCAAGAACTTGTGTTTACGGTCTAGGAACATCCCCAAACCGTGAACACCTATGAATGGGGTTTTGGAGCCCCAAAACCCTTCCAAATCACTTCTAGTGCTTAGATAAGGCTTAAGGACTTACATGTACGAGATTTGAACACCAAAATCTTACCATTTGAGGAGTAAACATGAGTTTACAGCCCAAGAACATGCTTGGACCATAAACCCTCATTCATAGACCATAAACACCTTTTAAGGTGTTAAATTGCCCCTTAAAAACCTCCAAAAGCTTCCATGAACCTTATATTCCTTCATAAGATGCACCAAAACATACACAAATGAGTCACACTTGAGTTTATGGTTTGGGAAGGTCTCCCAAAACCGTAAACACCCCTTCTTAGACCATAAACACCTCTAAAGGGTGTTAAAGTGCCCTTAACACCTTGTATGGCTTAGAATTGGACCTAGAACTTTGTATGCTTAACCTACAACCACCAAAACACATGATTCATGAACAAACATGAGTTTACGGCCGTAAAATCATGTGTTTAAGGTAGTAAAATCACCAAGAACATCTTCATAAACCGTAAACTCCTTTCCAAGGTCAATTCAAGTCCCGATCACTTCCTAAGCCTTTGATTCAACCCTAGAACCTCCCCTTGTGCATTTTAAGACCATTTAGCATCCAAGAGCACACCACCCATGAGTTTACGGCCGTAAACTCATGGGGATATGGTCATTGGACCGTAAAATCCCCTAAGGGCTTACTCTTGAAGAGTAAAGTCCTTATCTAGGCCCTACACACCCTTAGATGCAACCCAGATCATTCTAAACACTTGATATGAAGTGTTTTTGCATCTCGGAGTGTATTATGTTACTTATTTGGTAGTTCAAAGTCTAATTAGATACAATTATGTATCTCTTCATATTACATAGGAACCTCGCACGTGTTCAAGCTCCGAACTGACACTTAGCATCCTAGCCGACACATTTCTCGACTGGTGAGTTCATACCCCTACACCTTTTTCCGTCTTTTTCAATGTTTTCAGGGGGGAATACAAGCAAAAGTACAAGGAAATCTTGTACTCAAACTTATTATTTCTTTTGAAATGTTTCATATTCCGTACGCTTTTAACACTGAAATCGTATTGGCCAACCGTTTAACTTGCAGAGTTAGCTTTCAGATTAATTGTAGATCTCTTTATAAAATGTTATAATCTATGTTATATTTTATAATTTACGAAGGATTCATGCTAATCATAAATTAGGATTATTACTAATAAAACACGCCTTTGGATAGCGCCGGAACTTCGAAAATACAGCTAGTGCATGCCTTTGGATGGCACAAGAACTTCGAAAATACAACTAGTGTACGTCTTTGAGTGTCACCAGAGTTTCGAAAATAATTCGAAAGTACGCCTTTGAATGTCACCAGAACTTCGAAAATACAGCTAATGTACGTCTTTGAGTGTCATCAGAGTTACGGAAATACGTCTAAAACATGCTTTTGGATGTCACCAGAATTTCGAAAATACAGCTAGTGTACGTCTCTGAGTGTCTCCAAAGATTCGAAATTTCGTCTATTAATATATTCCTCTGAGCAAAATTAGAGTTTCGAAAATAAAATTTCGGATAAGTATAGTAGATATTCGACATTCGTATATAGGATAACCAGGCTTTCAGAATACTTATCTAATACTACAAGTATGGTAGATACTAGTACATTGCATTCCGAAACAAGAACTAACCACATCTTTTAGGAAAATAAGGGTTTTTCCTGGGATAACATAACTGCTATTAATCAAACTGTGTAACAAATGGATAACTAAACTTTCCTTATAAGAAAATATGGGATTTTCTTGGATATCAACTTTTTCAGAAAACCAAAGGAAACTTGTTCTTTTACGAAAACAATCCGCTTATGAACTCACCAGCTTTATGTTGATTTTCAAACTGCTTGTATTCTCAGGTCCACATTAGACAGGTACACCACGATCTTTTGGAGAAGACGGAGCAATATAGCAGTCTCGTCTTTACTTTTGTTCATTTTAGTTGTATATATATCTATAATCATGTATAACTTTACTTTCAAACAAATGTAAATACTTCTATGTAATGTAATGGTTGTGTTTACTACGCTTACTATGTACATTGGTTGTGATACTTTACATGACGTCCTCCGTCCCGGAACGTTTCTGCCATCGGTTTCAGGGTGTGACATTGCATCTTCTGAAATATCGATCCAAGATTGTGCCAACACTAACACTTCTAAGGGTTCCCAACCTTTAGCCCACGCCTTCTCTTTTCTTTTAGTTGCTGCTCGAATGGGCTGAGTTTTTTCAACGAATTTCGGTTCGGAATTAGAAACGACCGTATGTGGTTGTGCTTGTGTGTGATGAACAAACTCGGGTTGAGACAAAAAATCAAATGGATTAAAATCTGTGTCGGGTTTTGATAGTGTTTGTGTTAGTGGTTGTGTTGGTCGTTGTGGAAAATACGGAAAACATACCGCCATAGTGGTAATACGGAGGTGAAAAAATCGGTTGATCAAATGAAGGTATTGGGGTTGCGGTGTTTCTAGTGGGTGTTTTTTCTTTGGTGGACCTTTTGGAAGAAGACATTTTGAAAAAAATTTGAGGAAAAGACTAATAAAAAGATAAGGAATTATTTTGAAGATTTTGTAAGAAATGTTAAGTACATATAGGGTAAATTTAAAAAATAAAATAAATAAATAAATAAATAAAATTATTTCTGCACACTGGACCGTTCAATGGTCAAAAGTTGCACCATCTAATCAAAAGACGCGGCCAGAACTCGCCACACTGCGGCCAAAACCGTACGAAACCGCACCCAGGGGGCGGTGTTCGCGGTCCAGGTGGCAAAACCGCGGTTTGCAACCACGCCCACTCCCTGCAGACTTAGAGGCTTCATGAAATATCAATGTCAATCAGTCACATCACATTTAATTAACACATTAATTAAACAAAATTCATTAATAGCTTTTCATCAGAAATTTTGAGAAGATCAGTAGGTAAAAGATGATATATTTTTTCTTAACAAGAAAATAATATAAGAGTTTTTTATATTTTTCTTTTTTATGTAAAAAATTCCAAAAAATACAAAATAGACACAATTCAACCAACATGACCCGTCCCAAAATGGAATTATTTGCTTTGATCAAATATTGTATCCCACAAAGATTGTGACACTACAATTTTAATACATTTCAATTAAAAAACCCAAATCAACAAGCTCTCTTATAAGCTTTAAAATTGGTCAAATTAATCGGGTTTAGTAATTTCTGCTAATGTGTGTGCACGCCTAATTAGTTGTAGATCCTATCAATATATTTTGGACTTTTTATTGGTAATTGAGTTTGTTTATTAAATTAAATATTAATTCAAATCCAAATATTGCCTTTTTTTAAAACGAATGAAATGTTAATTATGTTCACTTTTTATCCAAGTAAATCCTTTTTGATGGAAAATACAAGTTTCCGTCACTTTTTTTTGGAAGAAAAAAATAAAGTTGAGGCGCCTTAATTTATGAAAAGAGTAAGTTTAGGGGCCATTTTTGTATTTAGGCGACAACTAAACCCAAAGAGTAACCCGCTGTGCGTTTGGGTCAATCGGATCAATAAGAAGTGGAAATCTCGATCGGTGACGGAGAAGATGATCGTTTGCATCGCCGTCGTTGGCCATCAGGTTCTTCTTGATTATGCTCGATTTACTTATTTTTATGTGTAATTTCATGAATTTGGCGTATATTGTTTGATAACTTGCTTGGTTATTTTCATATTGGGAAGTACAGAATAATCCATTGTACATACAGAGCTTCACTGAAGGAGATGATGCGCTCAAGCTTCATCATATAGTTCATTGTTCCCTCGATGTTGTTGATGAAAGAGGTATTTTATAGTGATTATGAATAATGCCTAGTTTATATTCCATCATTTCCTTTTGTGCAAAATATAGCTTTTAGGGTTTCGAATTTGCTCTTTCCAACTCTGAAACTGGAAGATGATTCTAGATTTGATTTATTAGAACGTTGATTGGGGATTCTAGATCGGAAGTTCTGTCATTGCGTTAGGATTGCCATCAGGATGACAATTTCTGATTCTCAAGATGTTAATCAGATGCGATCTCCTTCCAAACCTAAGTGTTTACAAAATTTTCATTTGAAAATTTCAAATGTTAAAGATGCATGTTCCTAATTTCTTTCAAATCTTAATTTTTACTCTTACATTCATCAAATTGTCAAATTGTCTTTGACACTTACTTTTTTCTTCATCTTGAGCCTTGATTCTTTGTATATACAATTACCCTTCAGTTTCTATACTCTTTAACTGTTTGATCCAAGTATTTGAACTTGAAACTCACTGTTTTGATCCTGTTCTGGCTAAAACATCACGGATTATGTATCTATTTCTTGCATTTAATCTATAAAGTTTGTAAATTTCAATAGTTGCTACACAAAAATTGGTCAACATTTCTACTTAGTATCTTTAAGAAATGCACTTTGGATAGACATTTTAGTGCTTGTGTTCCACACTTTCTTCTTCCAAAATGAATATAATTCTTTTTATCTGGAAATTTTTTAAAGCAATTTAGGTCTGTGGTCAATATTAATTCGATTCTCATGTCTGCATTGCAGTGAACAACCCAAAAAAATCTGGACCAATGATAAATGAGACATTTCTTGGTCTTCTATATCCAACTGAAAATTACAAAGTGTAAGCATATTTTTTTCATGTCATTCTTGTTTTCCCATTGATTTTTTCAAGAAAATTTGACCTCCCTTCTTTATGATAACACTTTTTACAAGGTACACGTACTTGTCCTTAACTAGGGTTACATTTTGTGTGCAGGTATGGTTATCTAACCAACACAAAGGTTAAGTTTATCCTAGTCACAACTGACCTTGATGTCCGTGATGCAGATGTAAGAAATGTAAGTGCATATAAACTTTTTTTGAAAACATGATTTATTCAGACAGATAAGTGAAAAAGAAAGTGAATATTAACATTTTTTTTTATGTGATTGGAACAGTTTTTTAGAAGGTTTCATTCTGCATATTTAGACGCTGTGTCAAACCCATTTCATGTCCCTGGTAAAAAGATAACTTCCAAGACATTTGCTGAGAGGGTCAGCACTATTGTTAAGTCTGTTAGCTTCAATACAGCTGGATGAAATGAAATGAAACTTAAACTCTGTATCTATCTTTTATCTTGTTTCCAATGTGTTTTGATATTTGAGTTTTGATTTAATATTTTTATCAAGACCTTTTTTTTTATATCTTCATATTGGTTCTGTTACGCCTAGAAAGCTTGTTTAGTCCTGTTACACCCAATGGGGCCAATGAGGGTATTTATGTCTTTTGCATGATTGAGAGATTGGTGATGAGTCTATGTCATGTCTTGTTCCATGTTTTTTGGGTGGGATAAAAAGTTATAGTTTTTGTCATATTGGTCATAGTCCAGTGAAAAGTCCAATGCATTTGAGACAAGGTCCTCGAATTTATGATATAAATGTAGGTGTTATATGATTATTTTCTCTCTTAAAAACTGTCAAACATTCTTTGGCAGACAAGAATAGCAATGTAATTGAATCTTTGCTTATGGACAATGTTTTTTTTGTACTATATAGTCATAAAAGTCAGATATTTAACGATAAACTTATATTTATTTATGGATGATATAATGCAATTTATTTTTACACGACATTCTCGTTATTTTACTCATAATAATAGCTTAATTCTAATAATAATATTATAAATTAAACTGATATCGTTTATATTGTATAATTTATATACTAAGTGAGATAGATTGTTTTAAAAGCTGTCATATGCAAAGTCACAAAACATGAAAAAACATACATGAAAAATCAATATGTGTTTATACCATTTTACGTTTGATACGTTTGGTTTCTCACGTTAGATGTGGTGAAAATTTTTAATAGAGTATAACGTATAATGCATAACAATGTTATATCCCCTACATATATAGATATAGTCTTCAAAAGAATTGATTTTACCATATAAAAAGGTTTAGCGACAAAACTTATTACATGTTTGTTTTCTCATTCATTGTATTGTGATAACTAAGTTATAATCAAAAGTATTGAGTAAAAAAATACTAAGATAAATTTTTATGTTTAGAATTTAACATAAATACTTTTTAATAAAATGATTATTTTGATAATATGATAATGAACATGAAATTATTTATTTTTTAACGATCTTTTTTGTTTATAAGTATAATATAATTTCATTTATAAAGTTATTTTTATTAAAAATGTAAGTCTAGTTTATGAAATGTATAAGTTGGAAAAAAAATATTTAAAATTTCCGTTCTGACATTAAAAACAATATATCAGTTGAACATAGCTCGATATAAAAAAATTATATCATTTTTATGGAAGAAATCAAATAATTGATTGAAGATCGTGTCTAAAAAATAAAATATATTTACATGTTGCTTGTGTGTTATTATTTGACATAAATTTTGTGCCGTTCAACATGTTATACTGACATGGTCCCTCCCTCCCTCTCTCAATTTTATATTAACTTTTTAAAAAATGGTTTGGGTGATGTGTATTTCCTTAGGCAAGTGGTGGGAAAATGGTGTTAGTGACAACTGAGGTTGCAAAAAAAAATTGTGTTGCCGTTAAGCATATAAAATTATAACACCTTCTAATCAATATGGATGTTGCCTTTACTCAATTAGAAAACAAACAACTTGCACAAACTTTTTACATCTTTCAATAACTTCAAACGTCTTAGGCTACAATAAAACTTCATGAAGCATCATCATGCATGTAATTTTACATGGTGGGAAAAATGTGCATTTTGAGCTTGTTTTGAACCCTATTAAAAAGGATGAGAAATGGTATGCATACATACCATTTTGAGTAATATCAAGTATCAAGTATCACCTCCCCCTTCATCTAAAACCTTGGGTACCAAAACATACCCTTAATACCCTCTGGATCAGCTTCAAACCCTAGATTCCTATAAAACTCTACAACTGCAATAACAACAACCCAAAATCTCTCTAAGATTTAACTAAATTCACTTCCACACAATCAATAGTCTATACATACATACATATAACATACCTTTACTATCTGCAAACAGTGTTATGTTCCCAATGTCTCTCTGAAGTAGAGCCCTTATAATCTTCTCAATCAAAGCCTTCCCCAAACCTTGCCCCTATCACAAAAACAAATTATATTAAACCAGTCACAAAAAAAAAAATTATATTAACCTTCAATATTTTCTAATATATTATATATACCTGGTAGCTAGGATCTACAAGGACATCCCATATTGTTGCATTGAATGCATGATCTGATGTGGCACGAGCCATTCCTATCAGCTTTTTCTCATTATCTAATTCTGCCAAGTAATTGTATTTGTCATTATTCCTTAATATAAATAACAAAAACAGATTTAAATTTCAAGAAAAATATATATATATAATATACCTTCTCCAGCTGCTGATTTCTTTATGGAATGCAGTGTTGCTACCATGTAGCTGTTTCTTAGTGCAGCTGCTAGCTTTGATAGTGGTCTTCTAGGCCACCCAACCTTATAAAAAATAATAATAATGATAAAATGACATATTGAGATGGGAAATTAACTAATTAAGAATCCATGTATGAAATTTACTTTATCACATAAGGATTGAAGGTCATATATGTCAACATCTCCACCAGATGAGAAGATAATCTGTTCAATTGTGCCATCTGGCAAGGTTTTTTCAACAAGTACAAATTCCTCAGGTAGAGGTTCTTGTTCTTCATCTTCTTGTGGAGTGGAAGAAGGTGGTTCTATAACCTGTGTAGAGTTGTTCTTTATCAACCTGTGATGTCATAAATTGGTTTGGGATATAAATATATAATATTTTTGAGTGTTTATTTTAAAGATTATGAAACTCTTGTAAAAAGAAGAAGAAAGAGTTGTGTTTAGTATTTACCCAGATCTAATGGATTCCCAAAAGCTAGCCTTCAATTGAGAAACTTTGAGCACTCTGTTTCCTGTAAGAAATTAGTCTTACACATGTGAATGAAATGATAGTAGGGTAAATCTGAAAACCCTAATTTCATTTCGAATTGGGAATTGAATAGGAGGAGATTAAGAACCTCTTGATAACTTCAAACTGAAACTGCAAGGGTAAGCTAGCTGATTTGAACAATTTAAAATGCAATTTACAGGAATGATAGCACATCTGAAAACAACAACAATACAGGAGATGATATTTTAGACATGTAATTGGATGAAAAAGTGAGATATTCATTCATATTATAACTTACAGGGAAGAAGATGTGGAAGTCTTCATTTCCCCTTAGCTACCTGAATGACATAGAGATAATATTCTTCAGACTTCAAACTGAGCTTTGTTACTTCATGAGTTCATGGGGTGTGATTCTTTTATCGATCTTATGACTTTATTTTATTTTACACAAATACTACTTCATTTTTTTCAAACTCCTTCCTATAAGAAGCCACTAGTGTTATATGACTTCTATCTTTGTTATTGACACATTGTTTATAGTCTTTGTAAGAAAAAAAATTTGGCTAGGCAAACTCATGTGTAAGCTATGATGAACTTTGGACATGATCACATAAATTTTGAGCACCAGAACATGAGGATTTCTCAGAGAAACCCACACATGAAGTGGGAATTGCTCAACAATAATAGCGATGCGCTTTAATCATAATTTTGAGAGTTGAGGTAGCAAACAAAACAGAGCATCATCATATCGTCAATATCAGCAAAGCAACGCACAAATTGCAACCAAGAATTAACTTTCGGCGTGAAGGGTGGGTGATTAGTGGTCGTAGATAGGTGTTTGTTGGTGTCGGTGGTGTGCGGCGATGGATGGTGCCATGGTGGGTACAGGCGGCGGTGTAAACAAAATACGCCATTAATGAATGAAATTCGAGGCTTTAATAGTTAAATTACACAAGTAGCGAAGTAGAAAAAACCAGAAACCTAAGCTAATCAAGTAATGAAGTAATGAGATTGAGTCAATGTAACACAGTAGCAAAGAACCAGGTCCAGAAGTCAAAATAATTACTGATACTATCAAAGTCGACGATAATTACACAAGTAGAGAACCAGTAGCACTCACCGGAGGTCAATAACCAGGTCGGAGGTCCGTTGGTCGCTTAATTTGTCGGTGGAAATTTGTCGATGAGCAATAACAAGAACAGGAGGGATGTCGCAAGAACAAAGATTAGGTTAGATCGATTCGAATAGAGAAAGAAACAACGAACGTCTTCAGAGTTCAAACTTCAAATCAATCGCTCATCGTTCATATTGTAATTCGATTGGCAAGAACCTCCGCCACAATTTTGTACACCATAATAAATGATTGATATATCTAAAACCCCATAGTTTGTATGTGATTCTTATCTACTAAGCCTTTTAGTTTTCCTTCTGCTCTAAAAAAGATATATTTAAGTCATATAATTTACATATATCAAAGTTTCATACATTTAATGAAGTATGCACTAACATATGTGGTTTTCTTTGTATCATATCATCTCATATTATCTTATCCTATTTATATATACGTACAAATGCTAAAATATATATCCTATCTATATTTTGTATAATGAAAATAAACCATTCATTTTTCACATCTTTGTTAATGTCACTTTCCCTCACAGATAGACCATGAAACCATGTCACCCGTTGAAGTAGCCTCATGGGTGCAAGGATCTCAAATGTTGGTGACGTGGCATCCTAAATACTTTTTGGGTTTTTGTCTCAATGTTATGTTGCTAATCATGTAGATGATCTAAACGAAAGAAACAAAAATCATGCTCATAAAAGATCATCTCTAATCATCGTTAAAAAATTTATAATTCAACAGTAACTCTTCAAATGTCCCTTCGAAACTTATTAAAGAGAGAAATAAAGCCTTTAAACTTTAAGTTGAAACTTCCCTCACTCTAATAATCTCTATCAAACATTCAAGATTTCACTATTGGTCGATGTGGGAAAAGTGAATATGCATAAATGGATTTGCACCTTCTATTCAAATACTAAAAACATCTACAAACCCTTATACTTGTAAAGATTGTTGATAATATATAAAACTTTCAGATTTAGTAAACAAGAAGGGTTTAAATTTACATCAAATAAATAATTTGATCAAAAATTGGTTTCAGAGAAATGTCTATCTGTTAAAAAATTGACCCCAACAATTTTTTTTTTCGGTCCACCCCTAACTACAAAGATATTAATCCTTATAAGTTGTTTGTTTCGGATGCCTCGTTTTCTGCTCCTTTATCCTTCAAAATTCTTTTAAAGTCATTTGTGTTTGCCTTTTCTAGATCACTAAATAAAAAACAATACAAAACAAACAATGTTAGAAGTAATGAAAATATAATAAAAATAAAGCACAATGACAGGCATTGCTTTCGCAAGTTAGTAGAAAACATTCACAAGTGATCTAGATAAATTATACAATTTTGTAAAAAGTTTTTGTTGGTTTTAATCATCTGATCATGTACGAAAAAGTAGGATTTATTTAAAAAGATGTAAAACAACAAATATTGGGTTAAATGCAAGAAATTGCAACATACTTCCATATTTGTTTATTATAGCAAAACCTACTTTGAGTTTTCCCTATCACAACATTAGCTTTGAAACTTCTACCTAATTATAGCATTCTCATTAATACAAGGAAATTTTCGTTGCTATAATTCGGTAGATTTTATCAAGTTTAATGTCCTAAAAAGGGAAATCTTAAGACTTGAAAGTACAATGTTATACTTATAAGTGATAAGATTTTTCATAGTAGATTGTTTTAATAAAAAAAAAAACTTAAATTACGATGTTGTATGTTGTTATAGGTAAAAACTGAAGTATGTTGTTATTTCCCAAAACTTGCCCTTGTAAAATTTGTGAAAGATTGTCAATTGTTCACTTGTTTTAACCCACCTCACAGATATGATATCATGTGCATTTAACAACTAATAATTAAGGCCCTAGTTTATGAAAAATTAACCTACCTTTTACACGCTAACAGTTTAACACATAGACTTGTCAGAAAACATCATGCATACCTTCAACATCAATTGATGCTATCAGGCATTCAAGATTAACCAATTAGCAATACTTTAATGCTGTGTTGAAGCCTAAAGACGAAAAAGAACTCTTATAAACTTCCAACCTCTATCATTATCATTAAGGAGTGAATCATGTGTCTAATCTATCACATCGAATCTGTAGCTTCATTCCAAACTAATCATTATACTTGTTGAAATGCCAAAGAAAACCATTAAAGTAAGCAACTTTAGACATTTTGTGATTGATAGTTGTTATTAAACACACATGATACATCCAGAAATCGCACTATTTCAAATTAAGAAGAAAGGAAACCAACAGAAGCTTCAAGGACACAACAGTCTACAGCGACCTCTAAAGATGAAAGTTGTAGTATAATAGATTTGATGCCCGATTATGAACTGATTCTACCAGACTATTTAGACAAGGAGCTTAACAAATTCCATCTACATTCATTAGCAATGGATCATAGCATTTGTCATGTGAGTCCATATAAGCATCATAAATCGCAGCAAATAACACGAAATCAATAAGTTTCTTAGCGAGATAAGCGACAACAATGAAATTAAATCTAGGAGGATCCGATAGCGGTACCTTTCTGGAGCTGTTGAATAAAAAAAAAGCATCTGAAGAAGAAATGCAGCAATCGATCGAGCAAATTAGGGCAAAAAAAAAATTTGGACCATTTCTCGATTTGTGCGTGTCATCCTTGCGCAGGGGCCATGCTAATCTTCTCTGTATCGTTCCAATTTTATCGGATGTCCCCGAAGGGACGAACTATCATCGAAGGCGGAGCAATATAAACCCAAAAGCTTTCGTTGAGGACACCGATGTGGGAAGCCATGGCATTGCTTCAATTAGACGATAGTTAAGTTAACTATTTCGTTGTAAGCCCTAATTTTGACTGCCTCTTTTACAACCTCAAAGTGAAGATGGTGAATCCCTCTACCAGACGACTTCTATGCATTTACTTTAGATAGAAAGGAGTCGACGTGTTTTGTCTTTTTTTTTTTTTTTTTTCATAAATAATAATTGTATTAGATACCCATTATAAAAAGTTAGGCCGGTAAAAACCAAACCCTAATAGAAAAACTGTAAAAAAAACAAAAACGAGCTTAAATTCAATTTCAATGGTTTGGAAATATCCGGTTTCGATTTTAAAATTTTAAAAACCGCAAAAACCCAAAATGCACCGATTTGTATATTGTATATAAATATATTTTATTTACAGATATCATATACAAATCTATATAATTTTATAACAATCGGTCGCATATCAAGAATTAATAAAGATGGTGAACATATGAATTTTATAACAATCACTAGCATATCAAGAATTAGTTAAGATGGTGAACATATGAATTTGAGGTTTGGAGTTAAAATTCCTTAAACTTATTTTACTTGATTTTTAGTTGTTGTGGTTTACTCATTCTAGGTAGTAAAATTCATTTTTCCTCTCAAATTATAAATATATTAATGGGATAATGACTTAAAAGGGTAATATATTCTTCGATTTGTACATATTTGATCACTGAATTTATTTTTTGTTCAGATTTACCCCTTCAACTTATTAAACTGTACACATTCAGTCCTTATGACCGTTTATTTCGGGTTAACCGGTAAAAATATTTTAATAGAGTAATATATTTCTTATTTTGTACACATTTAGTCCTTAATATTTTTGTACACATTTAGTCCTTTTTTTTTTTTTTTTTTTTTTTTGCAATTTTTTTTTGTACTCATTCAATACTTATGAATGTTTTTTTTTAAGTTTTTCTCACAACATCTTACATTGAACAATCATTAACGAGGTGTTTTAGACTTTTGATGTTTATGTCCATTGCGATCTCGACTACTTGGTTGCTTAGATCATGTGTCTTGAACATCATAAAATTTTCATACTATCTCGGATTTTAACGATCTTTATATCTATGTGTTTGTATTTTAGTCTACTACAACTTTCGTTTAGATTACTCCCGTTAAAAAGTAATATATTTTTTAATTACAATCTTTATATTCATACGTTTTTTATGAATGTATTTATGGATGTTTTTTTTATAAAATCGTAAGTAAAAACATATTATATTTAAATGGGAGTAATCTTAACGAAAGTTATAGCAGACTTAAAAAACTAACACGTAGACATAAAGATCGTTAAAATTAGATGTCGTATGAAGAAGTTACGACGTTCGAAATACAAAACCTAAGCTAAACCACAAGACCTATGCAACCAAGCAGTCGAGGCCGCGATAAACATAAACATCAACAGCCCTAAACACCTCATCAATCAGGGACGGACGTAGGATTTGATAGTAGGTGTTGTCGGTCCGTAGTAGGTGTTGCCGGTAAGTAGAAAATAGAAAAAAAAATCAAAAAATTTACACTGTGTACAGAAAAAGCAGGGGTTTTCGGTGCCACTATGGGCACCTAAAGAGAATCGTCCCTGTCATCAGTGATAGTCCAATGTTAGATGTCGTGAGAAAAACTTTAAATAAATCATTCATAAGTATTGAATTGGTACAAAAACAAAAAATGACTTATTTTGAAACAAAAAAAATTAAGGACTAAATGTGTACAAAAATATTAAGGACTAAATGTGTACAAAATAAAAAATATATTACCCTAATAAGTCATTTTTCCCGGCTAACCTGGAGTAACCGGTCATAATGACTTGATGTGTACAGTTTAACAAGTTGAGGGGGTAAATGTGAACGAAAAAAAAACTCAGTGACTAAATATGTACAAATCGAAAAATATATTACCCTTTTAGGTCATTATCCCTATATTGATCCAATTCCAAACTTTTACATTGTATTACATCTAATTTCACATCGATTGAGGGATATAAAATTATTCTGTTTCCTTTTTCTATAAAATAACAAAAACGACATACAAACCTTGGACTTTGATTCGTTATTAATTTGGAAGACCAAAACTTCTTCCTTTAGTATAAATTTTTATAGTTGTGGTTGGGGTTTAAAAAACCAACCGCGTTGATTAAAACCGAAAACAGAAAAAAAAGACCGCAACCGATCAGTTTGGTGATTTTGAAAATCAAAACACCGATATATGCACTATTCGATTCGGTTTTAGTCGGTAACCACACTAAAATACCTCATGCTCACCGTATTAAAAAGTGGGGATATTGTTTAAACTAGTTATAAATTAAAATATAGTTAAAAAAATAACTTATTTTTTGGCAAATTAGCCAAATAACCAACTAATTTAAACGGGTTATTTCAGTCTCGATTTTCAAACCATCCTATTTAGGTTTCGGATTCAGTTCTTCGTAAATCTCTTCCAACACAGTTGGAATTGTTAAAGTCTTGATAAAATTTTCCTTCATACATAACAATGGTTTGAGATTTGTCACCCTCTTCACAACCTTTACTCCTTTGTACACTCTAATGACTAGGGAATTATGAGTGTCATGTAACACCCCGAGTCCTAGGTATAAGTTTTAAAGCATTATGTACATGTTTATGGACCTACTCGACGATTTGGTTGCCCCAAATTGTCGTGTAGAGGCGGGTTAACTCACGTGGATTATTGGACCTACTCGACGAGTCGAAGGACCCAAACTCGACGAGTAGGAGCTGGAAGATGAAACTCTAATTTTTAGGGCTTGCACCCTATTTGAAGGGCCTTAAGCCCTTGCATTCAGTCCCTTACCACCTCTTGATGGCCATAAGAAACCCTAATCAGTTTAGATCTTGTTCTTGTGTGTTTATGAGATTTAAAGAGTGTTTTGGTGCATTTTGTGAAGAAGGTTTGGAGCTTGGAGCAAAGAAGAGCTTGTGAATCCGACTCTACCTCATCTTGGCATCACTTTGAAGGTAACAAGTCGTTACCTTGACTTCTCTCTAGCTAGATCTCTCCATGCTTAAGTTTAGAGCCATTTCTTGCCTATATGTGAGCCATTTCGGGTATTAGCCATGATCTGAAGTTGCAACTTCAGATCTGGACTCCTCCAGGTCTCAAACTCATAAAGCTATCAACTTTATCTCATATGAACCTCTCACAATTCCCTAAACCTCATTCTAGACTTAGTTTTAGTTTTCTAAGCCTTTAAGGCCTTGCATGCACATAAAGTTTGCAACTTTGCGTGGAATTTGTGCCTTAAGAAGTTGGATCTATGATTTGGAGCTCTAAGGGAGCTTAAAAACATCTGAATGGGATATGGATTGAAGGGACTCGACAAGTTGCATGGTCAACTCGGCAAGTCCGATGAAGATTAGCCGTTGTGGGTTTCTGCATGAACTTGGCGAGTCAGCAAAACGACTCGACGAGTCAGTTAGGGTTTTCCCGACATTTGGACACACATGGACTCGACGAGTTGTCTGGAAACTCGATGAGTCAACTAGGGTTTTCGTGATTTCTCGAGTTCTGGAAGGACTCGACGAATCAGTGAACTGCACTCGATGAGTTAGGTTAACATGGACTGTTGATCTTGACCTTGGCTTTGATTTTGACCAAGGGTTGACCAGATTGACTTTTGGGGGTATTTTAGTAAATTAGGAATTTATGGACGTGGTTTTACGGTGAATACAGATTGACTAGATATAATCTTTAGATTTTAGGAAGGTTTTTTTAATATTTATGAGTTTGTTCCATGTAGTTTATTGTTTTTGTTAGTTTGGGTACAATTTAATTCGTGTTTGATTGGTGGTTGTCGAGGCCACCAAAATAAATATCCTTGATATTGTACACAAAATAGCGTAGACCAGATTGACTTTTGGAGGTATTTTAGTAAATTAGGAATTTATGGACGTGGTTTTACGGTGAATACAGATTGACCAGATATAATCTTTAGGTTTTAGGAAGGTTTTTTTTTTTTTTTTAATATTTATGAGTTTGGTCCATGTAGTTTATTGTTTTTGTTAGTTTGGGTACAATTTAATTCGTGTTTGATTGGTGGTTGTCGAGGCCAACAAAATAAATATCTTTAATATTGTACACAAAATAGCGTAGAATGGTAAAGGGATCAAATCCACAAAGATTGGTTCAATTTGTTACTTCTATGAAAAAATTTGTTGTACAAATACTTGTAAACTAATATAAAATAAAAATGGGGGTTTTGATATTTTGAAATGTTTATAAGAAAATTAGAATTAAACTAGAATTTAAAGACACAATTTAACAAAAGCAAGAGTTTGATGTAAAATTAATGAGAGAGAGAGAGAGAGAAAGAGAGATGGTTGACTTAAGGTTTCCACACTAGAACATTTGGTGAACATATCGTTAGAATCCAATAGTGCAATAGTCGTTTTAAATATTTAATTTGGCTATAGTAATCGAAAAACTTGAGATTACCTAGACTCTTCTTAGTTAATAAAATAGATAGAGAAGCGCATAACATATTTCATTAGTTAAAGTCACAATTTCCGTTAAGCATGTAATTAGTGAAAATTAACTAACATTAGGAACCAAAAAGTCACCAAATCCAAGAGGAGTCAAATGCTTTCACTACCATATTGGAGAAAATGTTTTGTGATTATGTGAAGTGAAAACTAACACGAGAACTTGCTTGTTAATTTTAAGATATGTTACTTAATCAAGTAATTAGCCAACTAATCACTACTAATACTTTTAAACTCATGGATAAAAACCTACAAGTAGCAAGAAGATTTTAAAACATAAAACATTCTCATAAAGATTCAAGAACAAGTTAATGGAGTTCTTCAACATTCAAGTGATTTCACCAAAGTCAACCAATATTAGTTTATCCTGGCATGGCTAAACTCAAGAAAACAAAGTAAGTGTAGATTATAACAAACATCTATCAAGAATCAAGAGCAAAAAAAAATGATGTTTTGATGTGTTCTTGGCCTTCAGAATGCACCAAAATCTCCAGATAAACCTTCAAATTTCGGATGTGTAGAAGTGTGCAAAAGATACACACCGACCTTTGTAATGCCCTGTTTTGAATCGTTTCCCAATTGCAAGACGAGGATAAAGGAGTGGGTTTTAGTATACTTAGAACCCTTGAATAATTGAGCTTGGTCTCATTTTTATGTGGGTGATGTAGTTTGGGTGATCCGGGTTTTCAGTTTGTGTTTTAGAGCCCATGAGTATCGGCAAAGGCGTTGGTTCGGGACTTTTATGGAATTTGGATTTTATTTCGGTTGGTTTTCGAGCTAAAGAAAGTTTATAAAAGTGTGGGGTTTCTCGTTACCTTTCAGTGGATATAAAGAACGTCAAAATCGAAGTTATAAAGAAGAAGTTGTGACCATTTTGAAGTTAGAGGGGTGTTGGGCCAAAACGTGTACACATGGCATACCAGGTAGGAACACATGGAGTTCAAGAAGGGATTTGGACACGAGAGCATTTGGGAACGCCCTGTGTTCCCAAAGGGAACGTGCTGCATTCTTCGGGTCAGATGGAAACCCTAATTTAGGGTCTTGGACCCTATTTAAAGACCTTAACTCACCTCTAACCCTCATTTCCTTCAGCCTCCATCCTCTCTAACCGTAAGAACGAAACCCTAGGCTCAATTTGAGTGATTCTTGAGCTTCAAAGTGATTTATGAGTGTTTTGGTGCTTGAGGAGGAAGAAGGAACTTCTTGAAGAGTCATTGCTTTACTTGGAGCTTTTAGATCCAAGCTTTGTGCACCTAGATCTATCTTCTGGAGGTATAAAGTCTCAACCTGACAACTCTTTCATGTAGATCTAGATAGTTGGTTTTTGGTTATGGTTTTGGTCCCTTTGTGGTGGTTCTTGTGAGTAGAAGTTACTCCAGAACCTTAGAGCTTCATATTTGGTCCTTGTGGGGGTTATGGAATCATAAAGTTTGGATCTTGATGGGTGTAAACCTTACATGTATGATTTGGTAGTTATTTGATGAAGTTTCAGAATTAGGCCTTTGATTTGGGTCCCAGTGAGTTATGATAAGTCATAAAGTTGGAAACTTTATGACTTAAAAAGTACCTTGAAATCAGATATGGAAGTTTGGATTGAGTTCTTTAAAAGTATTAAGAGGTTTTAACACATTTTCAGAGTGATTTTGGCCTTGAAGTTCAATTTTGGTGATTCCACTTCATTAAGCCATGCAAAGGCTTAAAGCATTCGACTTTATGGATCAAGTCACTGTTATGGGACTATTTTGGAGTTTTAGACATTGGACTTAATGGATTAAGTCCTTAGAAGGAGAATTTGGAACTTAGTCGCGAACGCATGCATAGCTCTTGGGAACGCAACACGTTCAATCTTGAGTCCCCATCAACTTGTCCGACGACGAACGTCATTTGTTCAACCCTTAAACGTCGTACGTTCGTATGATCAGTGGGGTTTTTGGTTGTTGGACTTGGATTTAAGTTTGGATGTGTGCCTTACTGTTTTGGGCCTTGTGGTGTCATTTTAGTTTTGGGCTACCTATTTTGGGCTGAGAATTATTTTGATAAGGCCTATAATGGGTTTGGGTTCAATTTGGAAAATTAGGCCATGGGTTGGGCCTTGGATGGTTATTGGTATTTGGGCCTTTTGGATTATTAGGTTTGGGCCTAAGTCTTGGTCCAAAGTAGGTAATAGGTAAAATTTTCATTTACCCTAGCAATGGATTAGAACTCAATTGTTGATTGGGTGTTGTTTTGACTTTTTTTAGTTTGGGGATCTGTCAGCCAACAGCTAGGAATTTTCTGTTTGATTCGGCAGTGCGAGGTAAGTCTCCTCACCATATCAAAGGGTCTAAGGTACCAAGGTCGGCCCGTGTTATTTAGCTGTAGTGGTTATTTGCGAATGTGCTATCAATGTGTTATGTATTTATATGAAGACCATGTGGGGGTTCCCATGCCAGTTAGATAAGACCATGTAGGGGTTCCCATGGAAAAAATAGTAAAGGCCATGTGGGGGGTTCCCATGACAGTTAGATAAGACCATGCATGGGTTCCCATGGCACCCGAAGTAAGACCATGGAGGGATTTCATGACATCCTTATATGTTTGTATGTATGACTTATGTGGACTCTTGTGACTTTTATGTGGAGTATGTTATAGGGAACTCATTAAGCTTTGTTCTTACAGTTTTCAGTTTATGTTTCAGGTACTACGATTTTCAATTGGAAGAGCTCTAGATGATTGTAGGGCATACACCGCATTTTTTCATATTCAAATAATTACTCTGATTTGATGATGTTATGTTAAAGTTTTGTTACCTTGGTTTTTGGGAAAAATATGTATTAACGATTTATTAATCTAAAAACAGAAATTTTTATGTCATGATTTTCGTGACGTTACAACCTTCCTCAAATAGCTACCAATATAGAATTCTGAAAATGCCTCTGCACATCTGTACATGGCCGCGTAGCTCTGCGCAGGTAGGTTGCACGGGTGGTCCCTAATTATGGGCTTCTTTGAGTTTTGGGCCTCTACATCATAGTCCACTAGCCCAGTTTAAGTCCAATTAGCTCCTAGCCCATTTTCTTCGTTTTAAGCCCAATTTGGCTTCTCCAAATTACCCATAGCTCATGAACTCGCCCAATCAATAATCTACGCACACTCAAATATTCTACCGTTTCTTGCAAATTCAAAGTTCATTTTCTCCAATCCTTCAAATAATCAACAAGCCTACTCCATGCATCATCTCCACTAGCCATCAAGCCCAAAATCCTTGTTGTCCTTCAAGTCCAATCGCCTCCCAAAGATCCTGATTTGCTAGTCTCCTTAAAATCTGCAATTACGCTCACGAAACTAGAAAGTACCCGAAATAGTAATAAAATAACAAAAAGGAAAATATGCATGAAGATTAACTAAATTACGAATGAAATATGGTAAAATAAACTATAAAAAGACGTAAATAAAAAGAAACTATCAATGATACATGAACCTGAATTAATACACGTTAACTAAATGCCCTATTTTCAATACCCAAAACATAATTAATCCGAACATATCTACCCAACTCGTAAATGGATTGTTCGATTTATTATGATATTTTTTTTCGACAGACATTACAGTGAGTAACAATTGAAAACATGCAACCATAAACACAAATCAAGTGTTCAAAACCTAACATTAGAAAGAGAGTATATTACATAAATCGTCCTTGTGGGTTAAGTCAATTTGCAAGTTTCGCTCTATAAAAAGTTTTTTCACTCGGACGCTCCTTCGTACTTTATTTTGTTGTGTATTTAGTGTTGGAGATTAATGCTCATAGCCATAACAAACCCGATAATATTACTATAAATAGTAGTGTCATTTTGGGTTACATGCAAGAACAAAATAAAGCATAACTGAAAAGATATTTATATGAGGGACTTATTTTGTTAATTAACTAGATTATGACCTGCGTTAAACACAGAGAATATAAATTAAATACACATGACCATCGAACTCCATAGACAAAGTGTCATTGGCTACATCTATTTTTGTTTTTGCGGTACTCATAAAAGGTCTCCCCAAAAGGATGGAGTTCGATTGTGGGGTGTTTTCATCACCCATATCCAAAACATAAAAGTCAGCGGGAAATACAAGTTCATTAACTTGCACTAACACATCCTCCAATACACCTTTTGGGTGTACCAAAGACCGGTCGGCAAGTTGAATGATAACTCCGGTTTTTTATAAAGGTCCAATTCTCATTGTCTTATAACTTGAATAGGGTAAAACATTAATTGATGCTCCAAGATCAAGCATGGCATGTGGTACAAAAAGGTTACCCATTTTACAAGGAACCGTGAAAACACCCGGATCATTGCACTTTGGGGGCATCCTTTTTTGCAAAACCGCAGATACATTTTCCCTAACTTTTACGATTTGGTATCCTTTTAATTTCCTTTTAGATACACAAAGATCCTTAAGGAACCTTGCATATCTAGGTACCTGCTTGATAGACTCGAGGAGTGGGATGTTAATGTGAACTTTATGGAACATTTACATAATCTCACTCTCCTCTTGTTCTTTCTTCGTGCTCTTTAATCGTTCGGGGAATGGAGCAAGTGTGGCTTTAGAATCAGTGACGAAGAGCTTCTTTTCGGTTGTTTTATCTTCCTTTTTCTCTTATTTGGTTGCCTTTTCGATCACTATTTCTTCTTCTTCTTGATCAACCGGCACTTTTGGACTATTGTAGCTATTTTCGCCTCTCAAAGTAATGGCACACACGTTGTGCCTTGGGTTCGTTTCTGTTTGGGCGGGCAACTTTCCTTGAGATTCTAGTTTGCTTACAGAAATAGCAAGCTGTAACACTTGTTGCTCCAAGATTTTTATGCTTGCCTTGGTTTCTTGTTGGAAGCTTTGAGTGCTTGTGGCAAGGCTTTTGACAATATCTTCTAGAGACATGCTTGAAGAACCTGCTTGTGGAGGTGGCTGTTGTGGATGCCTTGACTGGTAATTTTGAGGTTAGAAGGGTGGTCTTTGTTGATTTTGAGGAAATGGTGGTCTTTGTTGGTATTGATGTGGTTGATTTGACTGATAATTTCCTTGTTGATTTCCTCCCTAACTCTGATTATTGTTCCATCTTTGATCACCTCGTGGTTGCTCATAACCTCTCTGATTTGACCTGGAATAGCCTCCCATGACTTTTGCTTCTTCATAATCTTCCTCTTGAAGTTATGGGCACATATCGGTTGGATGCCACACTTGAGTGCAAATACCGCATGGGCGGGGTGTGGGCTGCATACCTTTGTCTTTGGCAAGCATCACTACTACTTTTGTGAGCTCGGAAAATTGAGCTTCAATCTGAAGAGTTTGAACTTCCTTTACACCTCGAGGTGCATCCGTGTACCATTCTTCATCATGGCTTGAATGTTTGGAATCTTCAGCCATGTTCTTGATTAGATTGCGGATTTTGGTTGGAGTCTTATCGGGTAAAGATCCACCACTAGAAGCATTGAGAAGTCTTCTTTCCATTGGGGTCATGCCTTCAATGAAATTCTGTAGAATCTGATACTCGGTAATCCCGTGCTTTGGACAACGGGCACAAAGTTTCTTAAATCTTTCCCAATATGTGTGGAAAGCTTCTCTTTTGTGTTGCTTGATTCCGATAATTTCCCTCCGTAGGGATGAAGCTTTCATTTCAGGAAAGTACTTATCCAAGAACAACCTTGAAAGGTCTACCCAAGTAGTCACCATCCCCGGTGGGAGGTCATAGAGCCAGTCTTTGGCTGCATCTTGCACTGCAAAAGGGAATGCCCTAAGCTTGATTTGATCCTCCGTGACATTGTGTGGTTTCATACCCACACATACTACATGGAACTCAGTGAGGAACTTGTGAGGATCTTCATTTTCCAGGCCTCTAAAGGTTGGGAGTAAGTGGATGAGTCTGGATTTCAGTTCTAGGTTGGTGGCTACCGGATTTGTGATGCAAAGAGGTTGTTAAGTAACCTCTTGCCTCGCCCATTGGCGAAGGGTTTGTTTGGGTGGTGGGTTTAGAGGACCTTGATTCCCTCCAAGGTTGTCTGACATGGCTTGATAAGTGGGTGATGTTTCTGTAGGTGAAGTGTTTAGGATATTATGAACAGGCGAAAAGGGTGGAGTGGTATTTATTGGTGAGGATGGTTGTGGTGAGAGTGACAAGCTTTCTATTTCTGAGGCTGATACACTTGAGAGGGGTATGTCCTCCCAAATTTTGATGACTGGGGGAGTAGATGATGAAGAAGTACCGGAAACCGGTTGCCTCTTACGAAGCTTGGCTTGCTTCCTTAACTTCTTTGCAGTCCTTTCAATCTCTGAGTCAATTGGCAATGGTGTACATGTACAAAAAGATCTAGACATAAACAATTAGTAACATCGTGTCCCCGTCAACGGCTCCAACTTGTTAGGGGTGTCAAACCCAACAAATAAAGGGGTACAAATGACTCCAAATACACTACTCTATTGCACTAAAAGGTAGTACAAGGCAAGTAGGTTCGATCCACAGAGACACAGGATAATTAGTATATACCTCTTTGCGCAAGGTACTATGGTCACCAACAGTAAAGGGGGGGGGGGGGTTAGAATGCAATGACTAAACAAACAAATTAGAAGCACACGTAATCGACTAAATGAGTGAGTTAAGTTCAGATTTTGTAAGGACTCCAACTTCATGTATAGCAATCCAGCAATGTGAATCAAAGATGACAAGACATTTGTTTCATTCTATATAAGTTGGTACTTGAAAGTGTTAATAAGCTCTAACACTTTCCATTCACCATGTTAATCAATCAAAACAAGCTCTTTGATTAATCCTAACCTTACTAACCTAATCTAAACAATCTCTTAAAGTTAGATTAAAAGATTGCATTAAGCTTATTGTGAATGTTCCCAACAACACCCAATACTTTTCACAAGCTCGGGAGCGTAAGAATGTGTGAAAAGATTTACACTAAATTCATTCATAAGAAATCAATTTAATGCTTGTTACTTAGTTCAATTCACAAAACAATTACGGATTTTGCAAAATGAATAACTTGAATGACCTAACCCTAATTCAAATGGCCAATAAGAATCATTATTAGAATCAAACATTCGATTGAAGTAAAATCATTTTCACTATATATAAATTAAACACAAACATCAGGTCATATGATTTGATTCACAACCAAAAAGTCAAAACATGAAATTGGAGAAACTAGGGTTCTAGCCACACATGGCTAGAACAAGATCACAAGAATAAAAGATGGAATTAAAGTGCAATTACAACTTACAAATACTAGAAATAATGTTTCCGAATGATTACTGATCAAACCCTTGCAAAAACCTTCGAAATCCCCTCTCAAAATGTGCTCTGATATGTTGTCATCTCCTCTAAAATGAATCAATTCCCGACATATGAAAAATGGAAAAAACTGCCAAAAGGCGGTTTTTAAGTCGTACACGGCTCGTGTTAAAATAGAGTAAATCAACAAGGTTCGTGTTGACTGAAAACATAGCCATCAATCCTCGATTCCAGCTCCAAAGTACGATGCTCAAGAGTGTTCATTTGGACCAACACGCCCCGTATCCAAATAGGCTAAATGAACACGGTTCGTGTTCAGTGAAGTCAAAGTGTCTGGAATGGTCAAACACGCCCCGTGTTGGATTTCTAGGCCAAACCCAACACACCCCGTGTAGCCCTCTGACTCCGAATCCAAACTTGATTTTCCAACTTTTTCGTTCTACGCCCGATCATCCTGTAATCTTCACCAAAGCTCCCTGGTACCTCCAAAAATGTGCTCCAACCTCCGGTTTTCCCGAAAGAGACATGAAAGTGTGCAAATAAGGTTGTTCCAGAAATTATCCTAAATATGATGAAAGGCAATAAAAGCAAGGAATAATTATGCTAAAAACATACATAAAAAGGGCTAAAGGTTGTGCATAAAGGTGCACAAAATGCACCTGGCATGATATTTGTTTTCTCACAACATGATGCGACTCATTGATTAAAACATGTTGTGTAGTAGCTTTATGAATTGACTTTGTTCGGTATACAAACCCCCATGGAGACTCATATGGCACTTTTCATGTTGGTCATGTAAAACCAAAAGCAACAATAAGTTGTTGTATGTACCATCAACGTTAAATTTTTTAAAGAAATTTTAATAAACATTACAATTAAAGTACATTGCCATATCCATAAACATCAAACTCAGACATTGTAATTTGGCTAATTTCTAAAGTATTTTGTCCTTATAAGAATTAAAATATGATTTTTCAGGCTACACCTAATCAGATATACATATCTTCCAATCAAAGAAATTATTACAAAAAAAGCCTTGTTATGAACAAAAATATAATATTAGTTTCATAATTTGCCAAAGGTTAACACTAATAAATAATAATGAACTTTCACATATCTTTCATTTTAGTAGCTACATCTAACTAATAAATGAATTTTAGTTTAGAGGACTGATTCAAGAAGTGCATCCATAACTTCTTGTAGCTAGATTTGGGGGAATGCTAAGACCTATTAAGATATGTTGGAATAGTCTATGAGACTACGGTTGGTTCCTGGAGGGCAATAAAATTCAAAATGTTAGCACGTATCTTTCCTTTAGTAGATTGATTAATTTTTTATGACATCTCAACAGGAATATAAAATAACAGGTAATAAGAATAGAGTAAATACATGAAGTTAGAGAAAAAGAAGGAGACAGAGTAAAGAAAGAGCCTGGAAAAAAGAAATGGAGAAGAAGACCATTGAATAAGAGCATTATAAATCGTACGACTCAATCCAAAATCATAAGAATAAAAAATTCAATGTATATATATATATATATATATATATATATATATATATATATATATATAGTACTTTTGAATAAGGAAATCATTATCTTCCAAAAAATTTGGATCCTAAGATATCAGCTTGGATATTTTCGACTATTCATCTGGAAAAAAAAGATATCAATTATATTGATTCAAAATTTCAAATTAATTAACTTGCTTATTTAATGAGTTTTCAAATTCAAACCATTATCTCAAATTGATTCATTTTACGTGGGATATACTGAGAAATAAATTATGAATAATGTTGACTTTAATTTTGACTCACAAATATTTTGCTGATTTAATGAGATTAAATTAGATTTTGTGGGTTACTAACCGAATTATTGATATGCTTATTTAATGATTTTTTTCAAAAAAAAAAATAAAAAAAAACTAAACATGTTTGAATTTTGAAGCTAAAAGCTATAAATAAGGGAGTTAAATTAGAAACAATGTTAATTATAAAATCTGATATCTCGTATATAAATATAATGATATGCTTCAATTGATAACATAATTGCTGAATTTAAAGATTTTATAATTAAATGTAATTGTGTTTGGTTTTTATTTGGGGAAGATGATGTCAATAATTTGATCTAAGAGTGGAAAACATATTATTGAAATACAATCAAAGGTCCCGATTGCTTCATTGGTGAATTAAAGGTTTTCTTGTAATAATATTTAGATATAAATGAAAGTAATAAGCTTAAAGTAGATTGATTAATTTTTTTCCATGACCTCTCAGTAGGAATACAATAATAACATGTAATAAGAAGAGAGAGTAAATGCAAGAAATTGGAGAATGAGAAGAAGAACAAAGTAAAAAAAGAACCTAGAAAAAAGAGTTGAATAAGAAAATTGCTAAAGAAGAACGCTGTAAATTGTAGGACTCAATCCAAAATCGGAAGAATAACAACTTCAATGTAATCGTATATATAAGGTGTTTTTGAATAATCAAATCATTATCTTCTAAAAAAATGGGATCCTAGGATATCATCTTTGAGATTTCCAGCTATTAATCTAGAAAAAAGAATCCGTTATATTGATTCAAATTTACAAATTAATTGACTTGCTTATTTTATGAGTTTTAAAATTCAAATCATTATCTCAAATCGATTCATTTAGGTGGGATATTCTATGATAAATTATGAATGATAGTGACTTTAATTTTGACTCTCAAATATTTTGTAGATTTAATTGGATTAGATTATAGTTTATAGGTTAATAACCAAATTAATGATATGCTTATTTAAATACTTATTTAAAAAAAACGGATTTAAAATTTGAAGCCAAAAGCTATAAATTAGGGAGTTATATTAGAAACAATATTAACTATAGAATTTGACATCTTCTATATAAATAGAATGATATGTTTCAATTGATAACATAATTGTTGAATTTAAAGATTATATAATTAAATGTAATTGTGTTTGAATTCTATTTGGAAAAGATGATGTCATCAATTTGATCTAATGGTGGAAAACATATGATTCAAATACAATCAAGGGTCCTGATTGCTTCATTGGTTAATTAAAGATTCTCTTTTAATAATATTTAGAGATTAGAGATTATTGTTTAATTAATTAATAGAAAATAAAGGGATTTGGAATATTCCATTACAATTTGAAATATATAGATTATTATTATTATATTTGATAATTATCTTTATGGTTTCAAATCACCTCCCTATATATAGAGGACTCCAAATTCAGTTTTGATACATGTGAAAAGTACCCTTCAGTCACCAAAGTTTGGAACCTTCAAAAACCTTAGAATTCCCGAAGTATAGTTCCCACGTCATGGCCTTCTGTTTACCATTTTGTGCCCTTCCGCATATTTGAAATATCGATTATGTTAGCTGCTCGTGTTCAAGGATAGTTTAGATCTGCAAGTGTTTTGTGTCTTGGGTGCGATTACAAAATAAGAACTCTTCGTTAGGTTCTCTAGTCCGATCAACTAGCTAAACAGAAGGAGAAAACCACCAAGAAAAAATAAGGTATGAATTGATCTATTGTGTCTTATAAGTTGCATAGATTTGTTTGAGTTACATCTGCATGTTTTGAGTCATTAGATCAGAAAATTGTTGTTTTCGATGCCCTTGTTTTTGGTCTTTGACTAGGCTCAAAACCCATAAGTGGTATCAAAACATAGATAAACTCAAGTCTATTACACTTAGACTTTGTCGTAATCATATGTTAGGGTTTGTATGTGTAGGATTTCTAGTTTAAATCGTTTTAAATTGTCGAGTAATTTGCCATAATTAAAATCGAATCTATTTATGCTTGAAAAATGATGATTGAGTCGTTTTGCCTCTTTGCCACATCGTGGTTGGTCCTCCACCATGTCATGGTCGTGGTCGATGCTGAATTTGGATCACAACTGTTTCGTTGCCACGTCATGGTCACTACTTGACCACGTCATGGTCTACTTCTGAGAACCCTAAAGTAACTTTTTTAATAATTTTTTTGCATTTTTTGTGTGCCACAACATGGTTGCTCATTCCCCATGTCATGTGTAACGTCCTATTTTCACATCAAAAAATTTCATTTTTAATTAAGGTAAAACTGCTCATTTTTAGAATACTAGTTAAGAAAACCATTTGTTCCATAATACATTGTTTAAAATCAAAGTATTATAGTAAACACAAAATCTTCATTGTTGTCAAGAGTTCCCCCAAAATACCACACACCACAAAACATATACAAGCATACATATTAGGTCCAAAATGATCGAACTGGATTACCCCAGGTATGTTGGTCTGCCGCCTCAACTCAACCGCTCTTCTGGAGCCTCCATGCCTACGACTTACAGTCGGAGTTGACCCGCGCCTGGCCTCTTGGCCTACATGTGACATCCCCATTTTACGACTAGAAAATACCAATTTGTTTATGCTTATTAAATCAGAGTATTTTTTAAAAAGATTAATTATGTGAAATTTGTCCCAAAAACATGATAATATTATTATCAAAGTATTTTCGAAGAAATGTGTTTCGTTTATAAAACTCAGGATGTCATCGTCAGTACATAAACATAAGCATAACACAGAGACTTACAAGGTGTAACGACCCAATTTTCATGTCCAAAAATTTCATTTTAAAATATTACTTTAGAAAACATTAATAAATAAAAACATTGTTTGATCACACCATAACACATCGCAAACCATGTTTTAAAAGTCAAACCATACATCCCATCAAATATCAGAGTACAATCCCAGTGAATCTCGTAAATGCGGAAACCGAAGAGTGTGTGTGTGACATGCTGCTACCGCGCCGACTCCCTTCCCCTAGCTGAGGAGGTACCTGAAACCAAAACTGAAACCGTAAGCACAAAGCTTAGTGAGCTCCCCCATAATACCCCATACCATACAAGCATTTAACATATAACATGCAATTAGGAGATACGGGCCTCGCCCACACTCGTGAAGATACGGGCCCCGCCCACACCTCACTTTCTGAGAGATACGGGCCCCGCCCACACTCGTGAAGATACGGGCCCCGCCCATACTTCGCTACCTGGGAGATACGGGCCTAGCCCACACTCCATTCTCGGAGAGATACGGGCCCCGCCCACACTCAACCGCCAACTCATATCATACAAGTATCGCACAGACAACAAGTGTAAACAGTTCTATCATGCTGGTATATAACACAATCAACTCATCTAATAGATACGGGCTCGGCCCACACTATAATGCTAACGTCTCATCTATACGGGCCGGCCTTGGTGCCTTAGACCCGTTACTACTGGAAGGAAACTCACCTCGAAATAGCTGCTGGTCTGTGTGGGAATTGATCACCTACTACTGCTGCTGCTGCTCCGGAAACTCCCCGGCTGTAATTCCCACAATATACTTAATCATACACTGCTAACTGTCCTTTGGGTAAAAGACCATTTTACCCCTGGTCTAGCCCTAAGTCAAATCGAAGTCAACTTTTAGTTGACCCAACTCGCCGAGTGGATCTCCACTCGCCGAGTCCCTAGCAAACTATTGTCCTGGGTCCCTGATTCTACTCGTCGAGTTGGGCTATGACTCGACGAGTTCATCTTCTAAACTGTCATTCAACTCCTTCATCCTACTCGCCGAGTTGTATGAACAACTCGTCGAGTTCATCTTCATCCGAAGAACACATATGCTAAGACTCGCCGAGTTGTATGAACAACTCGCCGAGTTTGTTCTTGATCTATGAAGATTGCCTTGGACTCGCCGAGTCCTATCATGAGTGAGTTCAGCTTCCAACTCACCGAGTCACCCCCTGTGACTCACGGCTCAACTCGATACATCTTAAAGGGACCAGTTCAGTGACTCGCGACCAGACTCGTCGAGTCACATATATGACTCGCCGAGTCGCAGCCATGCATCCATCAAATACACCGATTTGCTCGATTCCAGTCCATGCCATTCACAGATCTTGGCTTCTAGGACACAATTCACACGTAAAGTTTCCAACTTTACGTGTAGATATTCACCAATATGGATTTTAAGGCTCAAAGTGCACCAAAAGAGGTAGATCTAGGGCTTTCATGCAATATGACCCCATAAAGGCAATAGATCCAAGCTCCAGGGACTAAATCATGCCTAGATCTAAAGGCTAATAACTTATTATCACCCACAAAGCACAAACAAGCTTGGGGAAGAGCCCAAGAAGGACTCCAATGAAGCAAAAAGGGATTACAAGCTTGAAAACAGAGGGGAAACGAGCTATACCTCAAGGAATATGTTGAAATGACACAAAGATGCCTGATCTCCTTCTCCTCTTCTTGATCTACACCTCTTTCTCCTCAAAACCTTCAAGAACACACCAAGGGCACTTCAATCTCTCAAGGAATTAAGGGAAAACGATGTTGGGGAGTTCTGGGGGGTGAATGGGGGCGAGTTGGGGCGGAATGAGGGTTTAAATAGGGTGCAAACCCTTGAAACTTAGGGTTTCATCCAGCAGCGGTGACTCGCCGAGTCCAGGATATGGACTCGCCGAGTCGCCCACTTAAACGTGTCCTGAGTCTCGTCCCTACTCAGCGAGTCGAACCTTATGACTCGCCGAGTCCAAGGCTAAAATAGGGCAATGCTCAAATAAAATTCACATACCGGAAACCAGGTGCTACAAATCTCCCCCACTTATTTTAGACTTCGTCCTCGAAGTCTGCTGCCCGGTCCTGAAACAGCTCGGGGTAATGCTCCATCATCTCGTCCATCGGTTCCCAAGTCCATTCCGAACCCTTGCGGTGCTGCCATTGCACCTTTACTAGTTCTACCCTCTTGTTTCTCAAAGCCTTTGTCTTTCTGTCAAGTATTGCGACTGGGCGCTCAATGTAATTCAAGCTGTCATCAACCTGAATATCCTCCAATGGTACTACTGCTGAATCGTCCACCAGGCACTTCCGCAGCTGCAAAACATGAAAGGTGCTGTGGATTTGACTGAGCTCGGCTGGCAGGTCCAGCCTATACGCCACCTTGCCCACCCGGGCTACGACCCTGAACGATGAATCTTGGGCCCAACTTGCCCCGCTTCCTGAATCGAATGACACCTTTCCAAGGCGACACTTTCAGGAGAACCATATCCCCGACTTGGAACTCCAAGTCGGATCGACGCCTATCGACGTAGCTTTTCTGCCGACTCTGTGCAGTCTGAAGTCTGCTCCGAACCTGCTGGATCCTCTCGGTCGTCTCTAGCACCACCTCGGTGCTTCCCATGACTCTCTGGCCAACTTCACCCCAACATATCGGGGTTCTGCACTTCCGCCCATACAACATCTCGAACGGTGGTCGGTCAATACTCGCGTGATAGCTGTTGTTGTAGGAGAACTCAGCCAAGGAAGATAGGTATCCCAGCTACCACCGAAATCCAACACACACGCCCGCAACATGTCCTCCAAAGTCTGGATGGTCCGCTCACTCTGACCACCTGTCTGCGGGTGAAAGGCGGTGCTGAAATGCAGACGAGTGCCCAACTCGTCATGGAATTTCTTCCAAAATCTGGAAGTAAAACGCACATCCCTGTCCGAGATTACCGATACTGGCACTCCATGCCGTGCCACAATCTCCCTGATATAGATGTTGGCCAATTTTTCGGCCGATATGCTCTCCTGTATTGGAATAAAGTGAGCACTCTTGGTCAATCTATCCACGATGACCCAAATCGAATCCACTCCACGTGCGGTCCTGGGAAGCTTTGTGATAAAATCCATCGTGATATCTTCCCATTTCCACAGTGGGATGTCCAACGGCTGCATCTTGCCATGCGGTCTCTGATGTTCGGCCTTGACCTTCCTGCAGGTCAAACACCGCTCGACGTACCATGCCACATCCCGCTTCATGCAAGGCCACCAGTAATCCGGACGAAGATCCCTATACATCTTCGTCGCCCCGGGATGAATAGAAAATCGGGACTTGTGCGCCTCCTCCATCAAAATCTGACGCACGCCACCGTGATACGGCACCCACACCCTACGGTGTAGTGTCAAAAGTCCTCTGCCATCATAATCAAAGGAGGAAACCTGACCCACCACACGCTCACTCTTCCGATGCTCCTCCTTGATAGCCTCCTGTTGAGCCTCCCGAATCTGCTCCAATAGGGGAGTCACCACGGTCATCCTCAAGCAAACGTCCCTGATCGGCACCGTCTTGCAGCTAAGCGCATCGGCCACCACATTGGCCTTCCCCGGGTGGTAAAGGATCTCGCAATCATAATCCTTCACCACGTCCAACCACCGCCGCTGCCTCATATTCAGATTCGGCTGGTCCATGAGGTACCTCAAACTCTTGTGGTCCGTGTAGATGGTACACCGAACCCCGTAGAGGTAATGTCGCCAAATCTTGAGGGCAAAGACCACCGCCCCCAACTCCAAATCGTGCGTCGGGTAGTTCGCCTCGTGAGGCTTGAGCTGCCGCGAAGCGTAGGCAATGACATGCCCCCTCTGCATCAGAACTGCGCCCAACCCCGAAATGGACGCATCGCAGTAAACCACAAAATCCTCTACGCCCTCAGGCAGGGCTAGGATCGGCGCCTCACACAATTTCTGTCTCAGCATCTCAAACGCAGCCTGCTGCTCGGGTCCCCACCGAAAGACCACGGCTTTCTTCGTCAGTCGTGTCAGGGGTACGGCTATCTTGGAGAAATCTTGGATAAATCTCCGATAGTAGCCTGCCAATCCCAGGAAGCTCCGAATCTCAGATGGAGACTTCGGGACCTCCCATCTCATCACGGCATCGACCTTGGCCGGATCAACCAGAATCCCGTTCTGGTTGACGAGGTGTCCAAGGAATTGCACCTCGCGCAACCAAAACTCACACTTGGAGAACTTGGCATACAAGCTCTCCCTCCTCAGGGTCTCCAATACCTCCCTCAGATGCTCCTCGTGTTCCTCCCGAGTCTTGGAATAGACCAAGATATCATCGATAAAGACTATCACAGACCGATCCAGCATCGGTCTACACACGCGGTTCATGAGGTCCATGAACGCGGCAGGAGCATTGGTGAGCCCAAACGGCATCACCACGAACTCGTAATGACCATAGCGCGTCCGAAACGCGGTCTTCTGCATATCCTCCTCCCTGACCCTCATCTGATGATAGACCGAACGCAAGTCAATCTTGGAGAACCAAGATGCTCCCTGAAGCTGGTCAAATAGGTCATTAATCCTCGGAAGCGGGTATCGGTTCTTCACCGTTACCTTGTTTAGCTCCCGATAATCTATACACATCCGATGCGACCCGTCCTTCTTCCTTACAAACAGAATCGGGGCTCCCCAGGGTGAACTGCTCGGACGAATAAATCCCTTGTCTAGCAGCTCCTGCAGCTGCGTAGACAGCTCCTGCATCTCGGGAGGAGCCAACCGATACGGTGCTTTGGCTATCGGAGCCGCACCGGGAATGAGGTCAATCCTGAACTCCACCTGTCGCTCCGGAGGTATCCCAGGTAGTTCCTCCGGGAAAACATCTGCAAAATCTCGAACCACCGGGACCTCGCTCATGGTCGCCTTACCCACCTCCCGGGTATCCATCACATACGCGACATATCCCGCGCATCCCTGCTGAAGGTAGCGCCTAGCCCTCGCTGCTGAACATACAGTGGGTCCACACTGCGGCCGTTCGCCATGAATCACTAACTCTCCCCCGCTTGGGGTCCTGACTTGCACTAGCTGCTGCGCGCAATCTATCACTGCCCCATTAGGGCACAACCAATCCATACCAATAATCACCTTGTTCCCACGCAACGGGATGGGAACCAAGTCTACCAGGTAACGCTCCTCAAACAGTCGCAGAACACAATCTCGAAACACCATCGATGCTCGCACCGATCGATCGTCAGCAATCTCTACCTCTAACGGGCAATCTAACTCGCCTGAAGTCTCATGAAATCTCTTGCTAAGAGCAAGAGAAACAAACGATCGGGATGCACCCGAGTCGAACAATACCTGAACCGGGATGCCGTTCACATGGAACGATCCTAATACACATGTATACACACGGAGCACATATCAATACCATAACATCATAAAACAAAAGATAGAAGGAAAGAATCATACCCGTCACCACATCGGGCGCGGCGCGTGCCTCCTCGGCAGTCAACTGAAATGCCCGACTCCTCACCACTGGAGCCTCTGCCTTGCCCTGCCGACCATCCGTGATCCGCAGGGTCGCTGGAGCCGGCGCCTTCATTGGCGCTGCAACTGACAACTGGGGGCAATTGGCCTTCTTGTGGCCCTTCTGGTTGCAGTGAAAACACAGCAACTCGGATGTCTGAATAGCTGAAGCTGGGGCAGTACAATCCCTGCTAAAGTGCCCTGACTTGCCACACTTGTAGCAGCCTCCTGATCCCATCCTACATATCCCCACGTGCGTCCTGCCGCATTTCCCGCAGCGGCTCGATCCTGAATGACCTTTCGGTCTACCGTCTGATCCCTTGGGCTTCTTCCCCGAAGCCCCTCCTGCCTGACCGTCCTCTAGTTTCCGTTTCCGGATGTGCTCCAAATCTATCTCCCTCTCCCTAGCCCTGGCAATCATAGAGTCCAGGGTAGGGCAAGCCGAAAAGCTAACATGCTCCCGGATGTCAGCTCGTAGCATATCATGGTAACGAGTCCTCCTCATATCCTCGTCACCGGCATACTGGGGCACCAATAAAGCCCTCTCCCGGAACTTGGCGGTGATCTCCGCCACAGTCTCCGTCGTCTGCCTCATGTCTAGAAACTCCCTGGCCAGCTGCTGAAGCTCGACCGCCGGTGCAAACTCTGCCCTGAACCTAGTCACAAAGTCCGACCAGGTCATTGCCTCGATAGCCGAGGCTCCCAACGAGTCACCCACTGACTCCCACCAATCCCGGGCTCGATCCCGTAAACACCCTGCTGCGTACCTCACCTTCGACCCCTCGGGGCAGAAGCTAGTCAACTGGGCAGACTCGATATCCGCAATCCACCGCCTGGCGACAATGGGGTCCTTCACCCCATGAAAATCCGGCGCACCACTGCCCCTGAAGTCCTTGAAGGACAGTGTGCGAGGTCATGACTGGCTAGAGGCTAAATCGCTCCTGAATGCCCGTAGGCAATCCTCCATCAACTCCATGATCCCTTCCTTGATCGACCCAAAGAGGATGGGGGTCGACTCAAGGATGCCCCTGGTGATCTCCGACGTGATGAACTCACGTAGCCTCTCATCAATCGGCTCGGTGCCTGATCCCGAACCTGACCCCTCTCCTGAACCGCCATCTGTCGGTCTCGGTCGAAGTACCACCATTCTGCAAAACATCATAATAATCATTAGTGGTACTGCTACTTTCTGAGGGATCTCAACTACTTACAGGTTCCTTGGTCTCATCTTGGACTTCCTCGGCTCGGGTACGGATCCTCTGCTTTCAGTAGTACGGGCCCATACTACCTTCCACATCTATCCGTACCTTCTCCGAGGAATTCCTCGACTTCACCAGATCCCCTTTACTACTGCTACTCTCTGCTATTCTCATCCTAGGCTTGCCCTAGGGAAAACTCAAGTTCAACACGACTGGTCCTCAGCTGCTGTAGGTCTCCTCATAATGCCAGTTAGCCACCACCTAAACACCATCACATGTGATGAGGATTAGATAATCCTTCAAGTAAAAGATCCGTCCCTACAACGGTTGGACTCAAACAAGAGCTGCGCAATAGGGCCAGTTCCAGTACTTTGGGATTATTCAAACCTGATTACATGTGGTGTGACGTGTTCACCTAGTGGCTATCTCCCATTACTCAGAACCCCACCAAGCACGAAGCAAACAACATTCGGATAAGGGGAAACAGACTCAAGCCAAAACTATTCTTATAACAAGAAACGGCACTAGCATAGGATGCTAAGCTCATACTATCAGGCATAACCTAAACAGGCTATCCTACTGCTGTCTACTCAATTCTAGCATGCAATACTCATAAAGCTGTAACACATAAGCAGACACATAAGGCATCACTCCTAGATCCTTAGCCCTATTCTAGCATGCGGTTCTACGTAAGCTGATAAACATAACATAAACTTGTATGGGTACTATGGGGAATACTTACTTGAGCTCGGCCGGTCGCGCACGTCACACACTTCGCTCTTTCTTATGACTCTTTTCCGAGTTTTAGAGAACATTTTCTTTTGGAAAATCTTTCAATCCCTCGATTTGAGTTCAGACACTCCCGAAGGCGTGTCCGAATCCCTCAAACCAGGGCTCTGATACCAACTTGTAACATCCCCCTCTGGCACGTATCACAATATTGTCCGCTTTGGGCCACTCGGCACGAGGACTTCCCAGGGGGTCACCCATCCCGGTACTACTCCCGCCCGAGCACGCTTAACCGCAGAGTTCTTATGGGATCTGCTGCCCTCACGGCTTTAAAACGCGTTGTGACAAGGAAGGTATCCACACCCCCTTATAAGGAAATGTTTCGTTCTCCTTCCAAGCCGATGTAGGATCAGATCTAACCCACTTGTAGCACCTGGTTTTCGGTATGTGAATTTTATTTGAGCATTGCCCTATTTTAGCCTTGGACTCGGCGAGTCATAAGGTCCGACTCGCCGAGTAGGGACGAGACTCAGGACACGTTTAAGTGGGCGACTCGGCGAGTCCATATCCTGGACTCGGCGAGTCACCGCTGCTGGATGAAACCCTAAGTTTCAAGGGTTTGCACCCTATTTAAACCCTCATTCCGCCCCAACTCGCCCCCATTCACCCCCCAGAACTCCCCAACATCGTTTTCCCTTAATTCCTTGAGAGATTGAAGTGCCCTTGGTGTGTTCTTGAAGGTTTTGAGGAGAAAGAGGTGTAGATCAAGAAGAGGAGAAGGAGATTAGGCATCTTTGTGTCATTTCAACATATTCCTTGAGGTATAGCTCGTTTCCCCTCTGTTTTCAAGCTTGTAATCCCCTTTTGCTTCATTGGAGTCCTTTTTGGGCTCTTCCCCAAGCTTGTTTGTGCTTTGTGGGTGATAATAAGTTGTTAGCCTTTAGATCTAGGCATGATTTAGTCCCTGGAGCTTGGATCTATTGCCTTTATGGGGTCATATTGCATGAAAGCCCTAGATCTACCTCTTTTGGTGCACTTTGAGCCTTAAAATCCATATTGGTGAATATCTACATGTAAAGTTGGAAACTTTACGTGTGAATTGTGTCCTAGAAGCCCAGATCTGTGAATGGCATGGACTGGAATCGAGCAAATCGGTGTATTTGATGGATGCATGGCTGCGACTCGGCGAGTCATATATGTGACTCGACGAGTCTGGTCGCGAGTCACTGAACTGGTCCCTTTAAGATGTATCGAGTTGAGCCGTGAGTCACAAGGGGTGACTCGGTGAGTTGGAAGCTGAACTCACTCATGATAGGACTCGGCGAGTCAATGCCCTGACTCGGCGAGTCCAAGGCAATCTTCATAGATCAAGAACAAACTCGGCGAGTTGTTCATACAACTCGGCGAGTCTTAGCATATGTGTTCTTCGGATGAAGATGAACTCGACGAGTTGTTCATACAACTCGGCGAGTAGGATGAAGGAGTTGAATGACAGTTTAGAAGATGAACTCGTCGAGTCATAGCCCAACTCGACGAGTAGAATCAGGGACCCAGGACAATAGTTTGCTAGGGACTCGGCGAGTGGAGATCCACTCGGCGAGTTGGGTCAACTAAAAGTTGACTTCGATTTGACTTAGGGCTAGACCAGGGGTAAAATGGTCTTTTACCCAAAGGACAGTTAGCAGTGTATGATTAAGTATATTGTGGGAATTACAGCCGGGGAGTTTCCGAGCAGTAGCAGCAGTAGTAGGTGATCAATTCCCACACAGACCAGCAGCTATTTCGAGGTGAGTTTCCTTCCAGTAGTAACGGGTCTAAGGCACCAAGGCCGGCCCGTATAGATGAGACGTTAGCATTATAGTGTGGGCCGAGCCCGTATCTATTAGATGAGTTGATTGTGTTATATACCAGCATGATAGAACTGTTTACACTTGTTGTCTGTGCGATACTTGTATGATATGAGTTGGCGGTTGAGTGTGGGCGGGGCCCGTATCTCTCCGAGAATGGAGTGTGGGCTAGGCCCGTATCTCCCAGGTAGCGAAGTGTGGGCGGGGCCCGGATCTCTCAGAAAGTGAGGTGTGGGCGGGGCCCGTATCTTCACGAGTGTGGGCGAGGCCCGTATCTCCTAATTGCATGTTATATGTTAAATGCTTGTTTGGTATGGGGTATTATGGGGGAGCTCACTAAGCTTTGTGCTTACGGTTTCAGTTTTGGTTTCAGGTACCTCCTCAGCTAGGGGAAGGGAGCCGGCGCGGTAGCAGCATGTCACACACACACTCTTCGGTTTCCGCATTTACGAGATTCACTGGGATTGTACTCTGATATTTGATGGGATGTATGGTTTGACTTTTAAAACATGGTTTGCGATGTGTTATGGTGTGATCAAACAATGTTTTTATTTATTAATGTTTTCTAAAGTAATATTTTAAAGGGTAAATTACACGATTCGTCCCTACCGTAAGTGTCAAATTGCACATTGAGTCACTATTTTCAAAAATTAACTCGGAAAGTCCCTCATTTGTTTAAAATTTTCACGTTTCATCCCTAATTTCGTTAGCTAGACATAAAAAGATGATTTTGCCCTTATCTTTATCTTTTTGATTTATTTTTATTTGTTAGTTATATTTAATTAATTAAATATTTATTTGTTTATTTAAAGTAATGGACCCCACCACGTATACCCTCTTTATCTCTTTATCTCTTCATTAGAGCACGAATCAATTAGAAGTCTGTGTTCTCTTTGTCGTCGGTGACTGTGAATCTCATTTTTCCGACTTAATGAGAAAAAGGAGATTGATGAGAATGAGGAAGGAGCACCATGAATCTCATTTTTCTTGCTTAGGTGTTGCAATACATACAGTGGAGGAGGATATGCATCTAGTGACCTCCACTCTCCAGCCAGCCATTGACCTTCATCTCCGACTACCTACCATCACCTCCAAGCACCTACCAGCGCTCACATCTACTAAACATCAAAGAAGATGAAGGTTTCCGACCAGTTTTAGCTTCCACAACCCTTTGCCTCTAGCAACCACCACCATTTGCCTCCAACACCCACCTGTAAAGAGCCCCAAACCAAACCAAAATAAAAAAAGAAACTTGAAATTGGTTCCAGAAAATAAAATCAAAACTGGTTCCAGAAACTAAAATCAAAATCAAAATCCTACGTATGGTGGTTGTCTTCTTCTCCGGAAATCACTTCCATAAAAAACAAAGGAGCTTTCAAAGAAATCAGCGAGAACAGGAGACTCAATGCAAAAAAAGCTCCACCCGAACCCATCTTGTTCCACTCTTCCTTCGTCTTCTTCGACCACTCTACGAGTTGCAGGTATGGTGGTGGCATCGTTTTAGCGATGTTGTTGGAGGCGTTCAGATCTGATACATGGAGGTGAAGATTTGAAGAGATGATGAAGACCTCAGATCTGATACAGGGTTGTGGATTCAAGTGATAAAAGAAAGGGGGAGGAGAAAGATAAAGGGAAAGGGAATAATATCAGTTTCGTGATGGTTGTTTCCGGCAGGAGAAGCGATGTGCAGGTGGAGTGAACCGATGGCGGTGGTGGCTCCAACAACCCATTTCTCTCTAGCTTCGGGGACCCATGTGAAGGAGATGAACCAACTGGGATTGAATGGTGTGGGTAGGATTAGGGTAGATGGTAAGTGTTTGGGGGTGGTGGGCCCATTTTTTGTTTTCTAGATTTTTTATTTTTCTTTTAAATAGTTAATAACAAACAAGTCATAAAATATATCAAAAAAGAAATAAAAAGGGTAAAATAGACATTTTATGTCCATCAGGGATGGTCCGAGTTAAAAAAATACATTACAGGGACGGTCCGAGTTAATTTTTGAAAATAGGGACTAAACACGCTTTTTGGCACCTGCACGAGGGACGATTGGTGTAATTTACCCTATTTTAAAATGAAATTTTTGGACATGAAAATTGGGTCGTTACAAGTTGGTATCAGAGCTAGGGCACGGGTCGATGTGTTCGACAGGGACGTCGAACCCTGTAATGGGGGGTGAAAGTGGGTTAGATCTGATCCTACATCGGCTTGGAAGGAGAACGAAACATTTCCTTATAAAGGGGTGTGGATACCTTCCTTGTCACAACGCGTTTTAAAGCCGTGAGGGCAGCAGATCCCATAAGAACTCTACAGTTAAGCGTGCTCGGACGGGAGTAGTACCGGGATGGGTGACCCCCTGGGAAGTCCCGGTGCCGAGTGGCCCAAAGCGGACAATATTGTGATACGTGCCAGAGGGGGATGTTACACAAGGTCTCAATATTCTAACGGTCTACATTTCCTTGAATTTGTCATACATCCTTATTCGAATATCTTTATTTAATACATTGTGAGTCAAATAAATTGAGTGTGTCAAGTTGGGAAACCTGGTGAGCATATAGGATTTTCGCCCCACAATAATATAGTTTAATATGTTAATTATCTAACAATTAACCCAATTACACATCCTTGTTTTAATATTTATTATTCCTTAAGGATTTAACCTACGAGTCATTGCCTACACCACATAGACAATATTGTTTCGGGGATTACTCCCCAAATATGTGTCCATTAAGGTTTAGAGTATTATCACATGAATACGTAATTACTACATCGATTGAACTCGTAACTCATCACCTACATGTTATGTTGTCGGTGTTTCCACTTGAAGTGTGAATTGCCTAATAATAATAATAACTATGCACTTTAATCATAATTTTGAGAGTTGAGGCACAAACAAAACAAAGCATCATCATATTACCAATATCAGCCAAGTTTGTGGATGAACATGTAATCCGTTAACAACAAAGAAAAGCATAAATTACAACTAAGAGTTAACTTTGGGTGTGAAGGGTGGGTGGTTAGTGGTCGTAGATGAGTGTTTGTTGGTGTTGGTGGTGGGCGGCGATGGACTGTGCCATGGTGGGTACAAGCTGAGGTGTAAACAAAATATGCCATTAATGAATGAAATTGGAGACTTTAATAGTTACATTACACAAGTAGTGAAGTAGAAAAAACCAGAAGCCTAAGCTAATCAAGTAATGAAGTAATGACAATGTAACACAGTAACAAAGGACCAGATCACAAGTCAAAATAATTACCGATACTATCATAGTCGATGATAATTATACAAGTAGAGAACAAGTAGCACTCACCACATGTCAATAACCAGGTCAGAGGTATGTTGTTCGCTTAATTTGTTGGTGGAAATTTGTCGATGAACAACAACGAGAAAAGGACGAGTGTCGCAAGAACAAAGATTATTTTAGATCGAGTCGAATAGAGAAAGAAAACAATGAACAGACGTTCAGACCAGTTCATTATTCGTATTGTAAATAGACCATATTATCTTTATCAAATATTATCCTATTTTATATACATACATAAATGCCGAAATATCCATCCCATCTATCTTGTATAGTGAAAATGAACCATTCATTTTTCACATCTTGTTAATGTCACTTTCCCTAATAAATAGACCATCCAGACCAATAGACCATGCCACTCGTTTATGTTACGATACTAACTTGTACTTCATATATGCTAAACCATGCTTTGACTACAAACAGGGCAGTGTGAAGCTGCCCAACTAAATTAATTGCATTAGTATAAATTTTATAAATTTTAATAATAACTTTGCAAATTGTCCCTCAGAATTTATTAAAGTCAGAAACAAAGCCTTTAATCATAAAGTTCAGACTAGACAAACCCTCTTATATACATTAAAACATACAGGATTTCACTATCCGTCGATGTGGGAAGAGTGAATCTACATGCATTGATTTGCACATTTTCATTTAAATACTAAAAACATCTACAAACCCTCATACACACCGACAATGTGGGAGATGGTTTTTTTTTTTCGTCAAGCCCTTCTGTTTAAATAGGCTAAATATATAAAATTATCAGATTTAATAAACAAGAATGGTTTAAATATACATTAAATAAATTATTTGGTCAAAAATTGGTTTAAAAAAATGTCTATCGGCTGAAAAAATTTCCCCCAACAAAAAGAATTTTTGGGTCCCCTGACTACAAGATATCGATCCTTATAGTTGTTTGTTGGGATGCCTCGTTTTCTACTGCTTTATCCTTCAAGATTCTTTGTGTTTGCCTTTTGTAGATCACTAAATAAAAAAACAGTATAAAACAAACAATGTTAGAAGTATGAAAACATTCACGAGTAACGCGATCAAGACAAAATATACAATTTTGTAAAAAGTTTTGTTGGTTTTAATCATCTAAGCATGTAAGAAGAAGTATGATTTATTTAAAAAAATGTAAAACAACAAATATTGGGTTAAATGAAAGAAACAACAACATACTTTCATTTATTTGTTTATTATGTAGCAAACTACTTTGAGCTTTTCTTATCACAACATTTAGCTTTGAAGCTTCTACTTAATTATAGCAATGTCCTCTAAATACAAGGCAAGTTTTGTTGCTATAATTGGGTAGATTTTATCAAGTATAATGTACTAATAAGAGAAATTTTGAAACTTGACACTACAATGTTATAAGTGATAAGCAACATACTTACCAATTTCTACCGATTATTGCAAAAAAAAAAACTTGGTAATTCTTGGATTCCATTTTGGTATATGCATTGCC
The DNA here is from genome assembly GCF_051521515.1 of Lactuca serriola. Classification (NCBI taxonomy): domain Eukaryota; kingdom Viridiplantae; phylum Streptophyta; class Magnoliopsida; order Asterales; family Asteraceae; genus Lactuca; species Lactuca serriola. The sequence continues at coordinate 201,087,827 of NC_136415.1, read as the reverse complement.
ACATCTTGGTTGGATGTCACATAAGCAAAAAAAATGTCAAATGGTGATTGGTTACCGTTTCTTTAGGTTAAAATTTTGCTATAATCAGTGGAAAACTGTAAAACTGTTGGCATTTATAAGTAAAAACTGTTAATAATTAATAATTAAGGCCCTAGTTCATGAAAAATTAACCTACCTTTACACGCTAACAGTTTAACACAGAGACTTGTCAGAAAATATCATGCATACCTTCAACATCAATTGATGCTATCAGGCATTCAAGATTAACCAATTAGCAATACTTTAATGCTGTGTTGAAGCCTAAAGACAAAAAAGAACTCTTATAAACTTCCAACCTCTATCATTATCATTAAGGAGTGAATCATGTGTCTAATCTATCATATCGAGTCTGTAGCTTTATTCCAAACTAATCACTATACTTGTTGAAATGACAAAGAAAACCATTAAAGTATGCAACTTTAGACATTTTGTGATTGTTAATAGTTATTAAAGTATTAAACACACATGATACATACAGAACATCGCACCAATTCAAATTAAGAAGAAAGGAAACGAACAGACGCTTCAAGGACACAACAGTCTACAGCGACCACTAAAGATGAAAGTTGTAGTATAATAGATTTGATGCCCGGTTATGAACTGATTCCACCAGACTATTTAGACAAGGAGCTTAACACATTCCATCTACATTCATTAGCAACGGATGATAGCGTTTGTCATGTGAATCCATATAAGCATCATAAACCGCAGCAAATAACAAGAAATCAATAAGTTGTTTAGCGAGATAAGCTAATAAAATGGAGTAAATCTAAGAGGATCATCAGATAGCGTTACCTTTCTGGAGCTATTGAACAAAAAATCTAGCGAAATACGCCGCCGAATCTGCAGTCGATCAAGCAAATTAGGGCAAAAAAAAAATTTGGACCATTTCTCGATTTGTGCGTGTCATCCTTGCGCAGGGGCCATGCTAATCTTCTCTGTATCGTTCCAATTTTATCGGATGTCCCCGAAGGGACGAACTATGATCGAAGGCGGAACAATATAAACCCGATAGCTTTCGTTGAAGCCATCGATGTGGGAAGCCATGGCATTGGTTCAATCAGACGATAATTTAACTATTTCGTTGTAAGCCCTAATCCCTAATTTTGACTGTCCTCTTTTGGTTTTACATCTCAAAGTGAAGATGGTGAAACCCCGTCAGTCGTCAGTCAAGGACAAGAGAAACGGGGGTTGAACTTTTTACGTGTTGGCTCTCTTTTAGATTTCATAAAAGACTTTTAAAACAATGATATATATATATATTTTTTAATAACAAAGGTGTTTATTGGGACTCTGGGTAAAAGTATTATGAATTACGAATTAGGATGACAGGGTGACTTACATTTGGATGTACATGTTTAAATTTATAAATAAATATTATCATTTTTGGCCTGATTTAGTCATTAAATATTATTTCTTGGAAGGTGGATCATAAAGTTTTAGGTTATCTGCTAACTAAAGGAACCCTTTATTATACTAGTATGTTCCAACGTTTTGAAGGAATGAGTGGGACCCATATGGCATCCTTTTGACCATGTATTTTCCAAAGTGTGTAAAAGTTTCTTTAATACATCTCCCTTAAAAAAATACTATGTACTAACACTTAGTAGAACATCTCCCAGACCTAAACCAGAAAGCTTTACGATGTTAATTGCCACTTCAAACAACACTAGTTTGAAGTCATCGAACGAACTTATTAGTCTAATGATAATGAAGCTCATAGGTTTCAAATTTGCATAAATTTGTTGGTAAGTTTAGTGTTAATAAGTCATTAAGTTGTGTAAACTATTTCATTTTCATGTGTAACAAATTAACCTTCATTGCACTATAATAAGTTAACAATTTAACCTTTTGTTTCTAGTTCAAGAAAAATCAACATACATTCCAACATGCAGACGTAAGCATAAAACAAATTGTTATTTTGGTTGGCTAATTTAACTTCTAAAATCCATGAAAGATTGTAGATCATTCGACTAACTTCACCATCCTTATCTTATTTTTTAAGTTTACTTAGCATTTGATGAGACCAATAAATGGCTTATAATCTAGATTTTTAAAATACAATTTGAGATTGTTTATTGATAAGCTCATGGAGCTTTTTTCACATGATTTCCAAATATACCCTTATATATATATATATTCTTTAATAAAAACTTAAAATCATAATCAATCTTTTAGAGATGTGACAAAAAAATCGATGTAGGGTTTGTGAATTCTACAATATTATAAACCTTCTTTCAAGTGTGGGAAAAAGTTCCAAGGCGATTTTATATTCAATATTCGATAATTTGTATAAACCATGAACTATTGTACTGAACTAAAAAGCCTACAATTTAGTATCTATGTAAAATTGCAATGTTTTGATAAAAGACATGAAAGTGAAATGCTATAATAGAAAAATAAATGAAAGGATATTGCTATTTCTTGCATTTAAACAAGTATGTGATGATTAAAAAAAAGTAATCAGGATGTTGGTTTTATCTAGGTTGCTGCCTGTATAAAAAATGACAAATTGCAGGTTGTAACCAAAAGCAAAGTACATATATGACATCATTTTGTATATAAGGAAATGAGACACTGCAACATTACCCTTCCAAACATCAAAACATTTATCTTATACCAACAATAAAGTTATGTAATTTAATCATCTACCAGGCATTAAGGATTAAGCAATTAGCCATACTTCCATGTTGTTGATATGAATATGATATCATAATTTCAGTAACTAATGTTCAAGCCTGAAGACGAAAAATAACGCTTATAAACTTCCCACCTCTATCGTTATCATTAAGGAGTGAATGATGTATCTAACCTATCATATCATATTCGCAGCTTTATTCCAAAATCCAAACCAACCATCATACTTGTTGAAATGCCAAAGAAAACCATTAAAGTATGTTAAAGTATGCAACTTTAGATAGTTTGTGATTGTTAATTGCTATCAAACACACATGATATATTTAGAAATTGCACAAATTCCAATTAAGAACAAAGGAAACCAACGGAAGCTATTGAAGACACTAACTACATCAAACAGAAACCCTGATCTCCACCTCTAAAGACAACAGTAACTTGATGCCTGATTATTAACTGATTCCACCAGACCACCTAGACTATAATGTAAATATGTGTGTCGTTTTGCAATCAAACGATTGCAACCCAATTATGTAACCGGCTCCTTCGAGCCTATAAATAGGGCCTTCGCCCATAAGAAATAAACAAGTGAAGTTTGAGTGTTTAAGACTTGAGTTGATCTCAAAGTTCTTCTCTGTTAAAATAGTTTGTCTATTTCTGAATAGCAGAGTTCTATCCAAACTATCCACATAAACATTAAATTATTCAACACAATCCATCATCAAGACAATCCAACGCATCACTCAGGTATAATCAAGGTTCTAAAAAACGCAAGGCGTGACTTGGTGTCGAGGTCAAAGTTAAGTTATGCCAAGCCTTGGCGAGCCATGACGTTTTTCAAGGCGTGACTATTTTATATACATTAAAAGAGATAAATCATATAATTATTGAATTGTATCAAATATATGAAGTTTTTAGAAGTGTTATATTAATATTTAATATAAAAAAGTTAACAAAAACTCAATTATTTTAGGCCCGAAAAAAAAAAAAATCTGCGCCTTTAAAAAGTTCGCGCCATAACACGATAAGGCACGCCTTGACACGTTTTTGGGCGCCAAGCTTAACAAACCCGCCTTGGACGTTTTCGTAACGGCTACACCACGCCTTGCGCCATGGCACGCCTTGAGGCGCGCCATGGCGCACTTTTTAGAACCATGGGTATAATCTTGTTCCTAAAATTTATTTATCCGTCATGTTGTCAAATTTGGTATCAGAGCAATTAATTTGTCATCATGTTATTTTAAATTTGATGGATTATTATATTTTTCATTATGTAAAGTGTCGGTAGAAGGATTGTTATGTAATTAAATAAGAAGTGTCGGTAGAATAATTATTAAGTGTCGGTTGATGTAACACAAAGTGTGTAATCCTCAATAGTTTAGGGGGCTATAATGTAAATATGTGTGTTGTTTTGCAATCAAACGATTACAACCCAATTATGTAACCGGTAAAATAATTATGAAGTGTCGGTTGGTGTAATATAAAGTGTGTAACCCTCAATAGTCTAGGGGGCTATAATGTAAATATGTGTGGCGTTTTGCAATCAAACGATTGCAATATAGGCTCGGAGGAGCCGGTTACATAATTGGGTTGCAATCATTTGATTGCAAAACGACACATATATTTACATTATAGCCCCCTAGACTATTGAGGGTTACACACTTTATGTTACATCAACTGACACTTAATAATTATTCTACCGACACTTCTTATTTAATTACATAACAATCCTTCTACCGACACTTTACATAATGAAAAATATAATAATCCAACAAATTTAAAATAACATGATGACAGATTAATTGCTCTGATACCAAATTTGACAACATGACGGATAAACAAATTTTAGGAACAAGATTATACCTGAGTGATGCGTTGGATTGTCTTGATGATGGATTGTGTTGAGTAATTTAATGTTTATGTGGATAGTTTGGATAGAACTCTGATATTCAGAAATAGATAAACTATTTCAACAGAGAAGAACTTTGAGATCAACTCAAGTCTTAAACACTCAAACTTCACTTGTTTATTTCTTATGGGCGAAGGCCCTATTTATAGGCTCGAAGGAGCCGGTTACATAATTGGGTTGCAATCTTTTGATTGCAAAACGACACACATATTTACATTATAGCCCCCTAGACTATTGAGGGTTACACACTTTATGTTACATCAACCGACACTTAATAATTATTCTACCGACACTTCTTATTTAATTACATAACAATCCTTCTACTGACACTTTACATAATGAAAAATATTATAACCCCTTCCACCTTGAAAGGACAGATGTCTTCAATAATGGTTTTTTAACGTCATTGCTTACGTAATTCCTCCCGCCTCCGGAAAAGCAGATGTTTTTTGATTCTTGTGTTAGTCGTCCATGAATAGTGTTGCTTCTTATCTGGGTTGCTTTAGGATGGCTTCCATTCTCTTGTTAGTGTGTCTGCTATATGATTGTTGGCACTTTTGATATACTTGAGGTATGGGTGAAATTGATGTAATTGTAATTGCCAACGGATTAAACGTCCACGACAATAATCTTCTTGTAATTTATATCGCCAAAAGCCAAGTAGATATTTGGAATATGTGCGTAGCTCGAATCTGGTTTGGAGTAGATCGACTTTCCATTTTTTCAATGTTCTGAGACATGCTAGTGTTTCTCGTTCATGTGTGCTGTAATTTTGCTCCGTTTGGGAAAATGTTCCCGATATATATTTGCATGATTTTTGCTCATATTTATCAGTTTTTAATACTTCAGGTGATACATCTGTATCAGTGTATGCTTTTGGTGACATTTTCATATCACCGTATACTTTATCATTGTTTACTTCGGATGGTATTTTCATACCAATGTATGCTTCATCATTGTGTACTTTTGATGGGTTAGATGTGAGGTTTCCCTCACTATCTAATCCTAATAATACTTTTCCACGTATGATTGCTTTTAGGCATCCTGCCCAAGTGTCTTGTGACGCATCTGTTTCCACAATTAGAAATCGTCGATCTTTGCATTATATAAGGTAGGAAGAACTTGAATTTTTTCTTTTATATTTTGTACTGAAATAGTATTCGTATTTGTCCAAGACCAAGGTATTTTTTATGATATTTTCTTTTGTAAAGCTCTTCTTTCTTTTGCTAAGTTTTTTAAAAATCCTTGTTCTGCAATATAATTTAAACAACCAAGAAATCGTTGTATTTGTTTTCTATTTTCAAGTTTATTAGGAAACATATTTAATTTTTCTCGTATGTTGTCTGTTAAAGATAGTTGGCCATTTTCTCCAATTTTTAAACCAAGATATTCAACTGTAGTTTGAAAAAGTTTTGATTTCTTTTTTGATAAAACTAAACCTTTTTCTTTGATTCTTTGTAAAACTTTAATAACTATATCAATGTGTGTTTGTTCATTTCCTTTTGTAAAAACAAATATATCATCAATATATGCAAGACAAATATGATCTAAACCATTTAAGGTTTCATCCATGAATTGTTGATATATTGTTGGTGCCTGCTTTAAACCGAATGGAAGGACATTCCATTCATAGTGCTTCTGAGGAGGACATGAAAAAGCAGTTAGTGGTTTCGTATTTTCATGTAAGTGTAGTTGCCAATATCCAGATTTTGCATCGAATGTACTAAAGTGTGTATTTCCTTTTATTTTTTCCAAAATGTATTCTTTTCGTGGTAATTTATATGAGTCTCCAATAGTAGTATCGTTCATTTTTTTGTAATTAATTACCATTCTTCGTTTTCCTCGTTTTATTTCATTATTATTTTCTACATAAAATGCAGGTGCAAAATGAGGACTTGTGCTAGGTCGAATGATTCCGTTTTCTAGTAATTCAGTACATTCTTGTTTAAATTCAGAAACATCTTTGATACTATATGAAATTTTGTTTGGAATATTAACTTCATCATTAGGGTTTTTTAATAATATTATTATTTCTTGATTATTTCTATTTTTTAATTGATCTAACGGGTTTTCACTACATACTTCTTCGAGTTGTTTTTCAGCAATTTCTTTAGCGAATGTTAGTAATATGCGTAGTTGAAAGCCAACTTCCTGTTTGATTATTTTAATAAGATCAAAATGTTTGATAATTGCAGTTTTTATAATACCTTTTGTTGGGTGATTGAGACTTATATGATCATTTGTTTGTATAAATGGTTGATATAATTTAAGAAAATTATTTCCTATTACTAAATCTATTCCCGAATCTTGTTGATATATAGTTGGAGTTTTAAATAGTGCTTTTTCAATTACTATATCTATGTCTCTTCCTACGAACCAAATTTTGTGAATTGATTTATCAACAATTGTAATTTTTAATGGTTTTTTTAATTTTTTCCAATTTTTTAATATCTTTTTTCTTCCGAAACATAAAGTAGCTCCTGTATCTATATATGAGACTAATTCCTTTTCTTGTATTTTAGTTGTAATAAAGGTACTATTTGGATTAATATTTGTTTTTCTTCTACTCATTAGAGTTGGTTTATAAATTTCTATATGTGCAAAGTTTTCATATTAACAAGTTGTGTTTGTTATAATGGTTGAAGCATTGCGTATTGGTTCTTCTCCTATAATTTTTCCATAATATATAATATTTTTTCTAGAAAAGAATTTTTTTAATGAGTTATATATAAAATTATGTTTTTCAGATAGTGTAAAATTTGATTTTCTTATAGCATCTTTATTAATATTATTTTTATTAATTAGAGCACCAAAGGTGTATCCTGATTCATTTTCTTCGTTATTAATAATGATTGGTGTATTTCCTATTTCTTGAGACATATTTAATAAATTATTCTTGTTATTTTATCTTCAAGATTTTTTATTTGTTAATATTTAAACCTGAAAACCCCATGATTATAACTTTTAGAAACAAAATGGTAATTTATTTATTTATTTATTATGAATGTTTGTAACGATGAATATTCATGATGCATGATGAACATGTATTCATATGAACGAAAGATTTAACATTCATAATCATAATAAGAACGATACTTAGCTCTGATACCAAATTTAAAATAACATGATGACGGATTAATTGCTCTGATACCAAATTTGACAACATGACGGATAAATAAATTTTAGGAACAAGATTATACCTGAGTGATGCGTTGGATTGTCTTGATGATGGATTGTGTTGAATAATTTAATGTTTATGTGGATAGTTTGGATAGAACTCTGCTATTCAGAAATAGATAAACTATTTCAACAGAGAAGAACTTTGAGATCAACTCAAGTCTTAAACACTCAAACTTCACTTGTTTATTTCTTATGGGCGAAGGCCCTATTTATAGGCTCGAAGGAGCCGGTTACATAATTGGGTTGCAATCGTTTGATTGCAAAACGACACACATATTTACATTATAGCCCCCTAGACTATTGAGGGTTACACACTTTATGTTACATCAACCGACACTTGATAATTATTCTACCGACACTTCTTATTTAATTAGATAACAATCCTTCTACCGACACTTTACATAATGAAAAATATAATAATCCATCAAATTTAAAATAACATAATGACGGATTAATTGCTCTGATACCAAATTTGATAACATGACGGATAAATAAATTTTAGGAACAAGATTATACCTGAGTGATGCGTTGGATTGTCTTGATGATGGATTGTGTTGAATAATTTAATGTTTATGTGGATAGTTTGGATAGAACTCTGCTATTCAGAAATAGAAAAACTATTTCAACAGAGAAGAACTTTAAGATCAACTCAAGTCTTAAACACTCAAACTTCACTTGTTTATTTCTTATGAGCGAAAGCCCTATTTATAGGCTTGAAGGAGCCGGTTACATAATTGGGTTGCAATAGTTTGATTGCAAAATGACACACATATTTACATTATAGCCCCCTAGACTTTATTCCAAAATCCAAACCAACCATCATACTTGTTGAAATGCCAAAGAAAACCATTGAAGTATGTTAAAGTATGCAACTTTAGACAGTTTGTGATTGTTAATTGCTATCAAACACACATGATATATCTAGAAATTGCACAAATTCCAATTAAGAACAAAGGAAACCAACAGAAGCTATTGAAGACACTAACTACATCAAACAGAAAAAGAAAAACCCTGATCTCCACCTCTAAAGACAACAGTCGTATGTTGTATAATAAACTTGATGCATGATTATTAACTGATTCCACCAGACCATTCAGACAACGAGCTTAACACATTCCATCTATATTCATTAGCAATGGATCATAGCGTTTGTTATGTGAATCCATTTGAGGATCAGAAATTGCAACAAATAACAAGAAATCAATAAGTTTTTTTAGCGAGATAAGCGAAAAAATGGCATTGAATCTAAGAGGATCCGATAGCGGTACCTTTCTGGAGCTATTGAATTAAAAAAACATACTGAAATAGAGATGCATCAATCGATCGAGCGAATTGGGGCAAAAAAAAAATTTGGACCATTTCTCGATTTGTGCGTGTCATCCTTGCGCAGGGGCCATGCTAATCTTCTCTGTATCGTTCCAATTTTATCGGATGTCCCCGAAGGGACGATAAATGATGCGAGGCCGGGGTATAAGAAGCATAAACGCCTTTCAATAGCTACCGATGTGGGAATCCATGAATTGCAGCATTTTTGCCACGAATCAAAAGTGGAAAGTTAGAAATTGATCAGGATGGAAAACCCTAATTTTTACTTTCTTCTTCGTTTTACCTCAAAGTCAACATACTGGAACCCACCAAGAGTAATCAAAGTCAACTTACACATCAAAATGAGCAAGTCACAAGGTGTTTATTTTCGATTTAATTGTTAATGGTACAAAAGAAAAGTTGCTAGTATATTATTTATTTTATCAAAAAAAAAAAATCCCATCCTTTTTCTGAACCAAAGAATTTCATTTATTTAATTTTCTCAATAAATGACTATTATCTGGTTTATTAGCAAAAGATTTTTTTTTTATGTGAATGCAAGTAGTAAATTATGCTTGTTACCCAAATTGAAAGACGTTTTTTCTATTAACCAAGCCCAAAGTCAATTTTTCAAATTTTGTCCACGATATGCTGTTGGTCAACAATTGTGTCTTTAGTTTTTATCACATGAACAAGTTTAACCAATGGATGATTATGTGATATGGAAAAAATGGACCTCTATTTGTTGTCAATGATGCTAAGGTTGAGACATTATTGGCCCATCTAAGGTTACACACGAAAGTGTATGTGGACCAGCTACTAGTGAAGAAGGCAATATAGATGATAAAATATAATAAGATGCACATACAAGAAGGCAATATAGATGATAAAATATAATAAGATGCATACACATGAAAGAAACATCAAGTCATCAACAAACAAAGTGAAGTGGGTGTTGAGTATTATTCCAATGAACCAAGTATCTATTGATGTAGACAAACGAGACCTCATTTAGGTGAAAGGTTTTCATTACTAGAAGAATTGAAGTTTTGTTTAACTAATTATGTTGTTTGCCAAATCTGATGCAAATAGGCATTCAAGTTAAGTGTGGCAATAAGAATAAAGGCACCGAACGTCCATTTTGGCTTTAGGATTCATGGATCATCCAAGATAAAAGATCTCAATAAAGAATTTCACTTTTTTTTCCTTAACCTCTAACCATCATTTCCATATGTCGCTAGAGAGATGATTAGAAATCTGATTTTAAGATTTATTATTACAAAAATTATCTACTTAATTAATACTAGTAGTATGCTTTATGATTTAACCTATACAAAAAGGTTATAAACATATTTTTGAAATTGAATGATATTAATCTTGTGAACACTATAATTAAAAATCACCCACGAACTTCAAACAAATAATTGTCTGTCTTGTATTATTCTACTTATTTCTCCAATTAAAACAAACGATTCATGTTGCAAAAACACAAGGTAAACAATATACTCCATAATTTTATGATTTTTTTATTGGCATTTACGTTTTGTCTATTTACAAAAATCCCTCACTTTTTTTAATTTATAATCTTTTTAATATTTCCGCTAGTAATAAAAAATCACCTTAAAAACAAGGCAATAATAGGGAACTAAAAGAAACCACACATTGTATTAGGAGTATGCATAGTTTGACCTAATTATACATCCAATAACTTCAGTCACCAACTAATATAAGTTGTAAAATCCATGAAAAAAAACGGTTGCATTTTAACACCCCAAAAGCCATCATGTGTGTTTACTATTACTAAAGTAGACACTGATACGTATATCCTTAGTTTATGAAAACATAAACTAGGCAAATTGTAAGGAACAAAAGTTCCATAATACCCTCAATTTGCCCTTTTAAAAATCATACGAACATTGAAATTATAGTGACATGCTATTCGTTTTTCACCAAAAGTCAAATGGTTATTAGTTAGCTTTTCTTTAGGTTAAAACTTTGCTATAATTAGTAAAATTTGTAAAAGTGTTGCCTTTATAGGTAAAAACTGAAGTATGTTGCTATTTCCCACAACTTGCCCTTGTAAAATTTGTGAAAGATTGTCAATTGTTCACTTGTTTTAACCCACCTCACATATATGATATCATGTGCATGTAACAACTGATATTTAAGGAAAAGGAAGTCCCTTAAGTATCATGAAAAGTTAACAGCTTAACACAGAGACTACTCAGAAATATCATGCATACCTTACCTTCATCATCAATCATTCAATTGATGCAATTACGCATATTTCCATGTTGTTGTTACTATGAACATGACATCATAATTTAAGTAACTAATTTCCAAGCCTGAAGACGAAAGAGAACTCTTATAAACTTCCAACCATTATCATTATCATTAATGACTGAATCATGTGTCTAACCAATCATATCATATTTGTGGCTTTATTCCAAACTAACCATTATACTTGTTGAAATGCCAACGAAAACCAGTAAAGTATGTCAAAGTATGCAACTTTAGACAGTTTGTGATTGTTAATTACTATCAAACACACATGATACATCCAGAAGTTGCACCAATTCCAATTAAGAACAAAGGAAACCAACAGAAGCTATTGAAGACAATAACTACATCAAACAGAAAAAGAAAAACCCTGATCTCTACCTCTAAAAAAAAACAGTTTTATAATAAGCTTGATGCCTGATCATTAACTGATTCTAACAGACCATTCAGACAAGGAGCTTAGCACATTCGATTACATTCATTAGCAATGATCATAGCGTTTGTTTTGTGAATCCATATAAGCATCAGAAATTGCAGCAAATAACAAGAAATCAATGAGTTTTTTAGCGAGATAAGCGACAACAATGGCATCAAACCTAATAAGATCCGACCGATAGCGGTACCTTTTTGGAGCTGTTAAATAAAAAGAAATGTAGCAATCGATCGAGCAAATTAGGGCAAAAAAAAATTTGGACCATTTCTCGATTTGTGCGTGTCATCCTTGCGCAGGGGCCATGCTAATCTTCTCTGTATCGTTCCAATTTTATCGGATGTCCCCGAAGGGACGAACTATGATCGAAGGCGGAACAATATAAACCCGATAGCTTTCGTTGAAGCCATCGATGTGGGAAGCCATGGCATTGGTTCAATCAGACGATAATTTAACTATTTCGTTGTAAGCCCTAATTTTCATTGCCCTCTTTTAGTTTTACCACCTCAAACTGAAGAAGGTGAATCCCTATAAGTATTAGGCACCAAACCAACCAGGGTACCAGACGACTTGTATACATTTTACGTGTTTGGTTATTATTATTATTATTATTATTATTATTATTATTATTATTATTATTATTATTATTATTATTTTTCATAAATAATAATTGTATTAGATACCCCGTTATAAAAAGTTGGGCCAATAAAAACCAAACCCAAATACAAAAACTGTGGAAAAAACCAAAAACGAACGTAATTCAATGGTTTGGTTTCTATTTTTTCAAAAAAATAAAATATTTGGTTTGGTATCGATTTTAAAAATTAAAAAACCGCAAAAAACCCAAATTGTACCTATTTGCATGTAATTATATTTTATTTACAGATATCATATACAAATCTATTTAATTTTATAAGAATTGGTAGTATGCCGAGTTGGTTAAGATGGTGAATATATGAATTTGAAGTTTTGGGTTCAAATTCCTTAAATTTATTTTATTTGATTTTTAGTTGTTGTGGTTTACTCATCCCATGTTGGCTAGGTAGTAAAATTCTTTCTTCTCTTTAATTATAAATATATTAGAGTAAATTGAACAGATGATCCTTATGGTTTAGGGTGATTTGTGTATTTGGTTCCTAACTTATTTTTTTTAACTCAGAAGGTCGTTACTGTTTGTTTTTGTTATGCGTTTTGTCCCTATCTTACCTAAAAAGATTATTTTGCTTTTGATTTTTTAATTTATTTAAATAAACACACCCCAACCCCACTCCCTCACCTTACTTACCTACACTACCATTTTTTCTATTTAAAGAATAATTTTTTTAGGCAAGACGGAGACCAAACGCGTAACAAAAACAAACAGTATGGACCAAGCGCGTAACAAAATCAAAAGACAGGGACCTTTCAAGTTAAAAAAATAAGTTAGGGACCAAACGTACAAATTATCCGAAACCATAAGGATCATTCGTGTAATTTACTCAATATATTAATCTAACTAGGTTTGAGACCCGTATAATACACGATTTAAAAATAATAATAATAATAATAATATATATATTATTAAGTATTACATGTTTTTTCAGTAATAATTTTACATAAAGACAAAAATATATAAAGAATAAAATGCAACATATGAATGTGATTGTAGTTATACATATTTTACAAAATTAAATTTGGAAATGATATAAATATTAGCGGTAAATAAACCAATTTTTAAAAGGTTTCTGCAAATTATCCTAAATTCAAAAAGGATTAACTGAAAATTTTGTTTTTCAATTATGAAGTTTGATTTGAATTTAAATTGAATTTAATACATTAACCGACAAATTATGTGAGAATTTAAATTGGCATTTAACTTTCTTTATTTTCTTTATTATATTTTTAGATTAAATATATTTTTTAATTTAATCACGAAGGCAAAAAAAACCACAATTTGTCAAGTGGATTTAAATGAAAATAAAAAAAAAGACATGTCGCATATTGAATTACGTGATTTTTTTTTTTTAATTTAATAACAAAACAAAAAAAACAACAATTTATCAAGTGGATTTAAATGAAAATAAAAAAAAAAAAAAATGACATGTTGCACATTGAATTACGTGATGTCATGTAGCAGCAAACATTCATTTATTAGGTAGAATTACAAGTTTCTACATTATATTACATCTAATCTTACATCGATTGAAGGATATAAAAATATTTTGTTTCTTTTTCACAAACTACGTAGAGTTTGATTTGATACTAATTTGGAAGACCAAAACATCTTTCGTATAAATTTTTATAGTTGTGGTTGGGTATTTAAAAAGCCAACCACATTCGTTAAAACCAAAAGAAAAAAAAAACGCAACCATCGGTTTAGTGCATATTTGGTTTTGAAAATCAAAAAACCAATATATGTGGTATTTGATTTGTTTTAGTCGGTAACCACACTAAAATGCACCATGCTCACCGTATTAAAAAGTGAGGATATTATTTAAACAACTAGTTTATAACCTGGGGCACCACAGATTAAAAAGGTAAAAATAATTTTAATTAAATTATAATGTAATTATTGAGCAATAATAAAAAAATTAGTAATTTAATAAATTAGGCAATAAATATTACAAATAAATTTTTTGTTGATGTGTTTGATATGTGTAAAATGAAGGAGTGAATTAGTGGAAATTTAATTAATGAGGAAAAACCTTAGAATGACAATGACAAATAATTAATGTGAAGTTCTAATTGATTGACACGTGACAAATGTGCTACTCTTTTATTAAGTAGGGAGATTCATAAATTAAAATATAGTTAATACAAATAACTTTTTTTTTTGGTAAATTAGCAAAATAACAAACCATTTTAAACAGGTTGTTTCAGTCTCGATTTCCGAACCATCCTATTCATGTTTCGAACTCGGTTCTTTGTAAATCTCTTCTCCAACATACTTGGAATTGTCAAAATCTTGTATAAAATTGTTCTTCATACACAACAATTGTTTGGGATTTGTCACCATCTACTCCATTGTACACCCTAATGACTAGGGAATTGTGAGTGTGATAATAAATGGTCAACTAATATATTGATTGATATTGGGTTGTTGTTTGGGATATAGTTTATAGGTTTTGGATTATTCGGGCTAGGTTAATCAGATACTTTATATTTGAAAATACAACTGATACTCAAATCGAATTATATTTCATTATTTATGGTATTCGAGTGTCGGGTTAGGCCGGAAAGGAAAAAGTTATTACATCATTGAACTTTGAACAATCTCCTAACAATAGTAATGGACATTGCTTATCTCTCATATGTGATCTAGATGCTATAACCCTTAAAAACACAAAATATTAATAAAAATTAAGAACAAAGATGTGGCAAATGTTATCAATTATTTAAAAGTTATTCAATTAGTTTTTATTTTTGGCTTGTACGGGTTGTTAATAGTATTGTACTAACCGATATAAAAACGATCGTCTTATAGTATTATTACGTAGTCTTCTAACATTATAATGTTTAAATGGTAGCAAAAGAGTACAAACAAAGATATAATCTTTAGGTTTTAGGAAGGATTTTTTTAATATTTATGAGTTTGGTCAATGTAGTTTATTGTTTTTGTTAGTTTGGGCAAAATTAATTCGGGTATGATACATGAACCAAAACTAATACACGATAACTAAATACCCTATTTTCATACCCAAAACATAAGTAATTCGAACCTATCTACCCAACTCGTACATGGATAGTTCAATTTATTATGATTTTTTTCGACATGTCTAAGCTGATATAAGGAAACTCTTGACATTATAGTGAGTAACAATTGAAAACATGCAATCATAAACACAAATCAAGTGTTCAAAGTATAACATTAGCAAGAGAGTAAATTACATAAATCGTACTTATGGTTTGAGTCAATTTGTAAGTTTTGCTTTATAAGAACTTTTTTCATTCAGACGCTCCTTCATACTTTACTTTATTGCGTAATTAGTGATGGAGATTAGTTATCATAGTCATAACAAACGTAGTATAATATTACTATAAATAACTATGTTATTTTGGGCTACACGCAAAGACGAAATAAAGCACAACTGAAAAGTTATTTATATGAGGAACTTATTTTGTTAATTAATTAATAGAAAATAAAGGGATTTTGAATATTTCATAACGATTTGAAATATCTAGATAATTATTATTATATTTGGTAATTATCATTAGGGTTTCAAATCACCTTCCTATATATAGGGGACTCAAAATCCGGTTTTGATACATGTGGAGGGTACCCTTCAATCACTAAAGTTCGGAACCTTCAAAAACCTTAGAATTCCTGAAGTGAAGTTCCTACATCATGGCCTTCATTTTGTAAATAACTTCATTTTGCAATTTTCGACAAATCCACTGTAACGCCCGTAGATCCAGGCTAGTCAATTTAGAGGCAATGAGTGTCGAAAACGACTTTTCGGCAAAAGATTATTTATAATAAATAGTCTTAACCAAGTTGTGGAATATGTCTCAAGGTTTCCGTACATATAAAGAACACCGAAATCCGAGTTATAACGAAGAAGTTATGGCCCATCGAAGTTTTACGGCAAAACCGACACGACACCGGGAAGCGTAAATAGTAAATTTACGATGGAGAAACTTTTAGCCTTATCAATCTAAATTAAAGTTGTAGTATATGTTAAACCGATAACATTAAAAAAAAAAAACCCAAATCTGACTTCGTATGAGGAAGTTATAAATTTTCTATGATTTGGCGTAGCAGTGCACGACCCGAAACTCGATTTTAGTTCGAGCGGTTTTTGGCTTATGCGAACTAAATGAGAGTTGAAGATCTCATTAATAAGAAATCAACGGTAAAAAGACAGACGAAAACGGAGTCCGTATGAAGGAGTTACGAATTCTTCGCGGTCATTTAACAATCTAAACGCCTCCTACTGTTAAATTTGAGATCGGTCGAGAATTAGCTGACGGAGTCTAAATTAAAGTTGTAGATCTTGATTTTACCTACGTGTTGAAAAAAAGAACATCGAAAATGGAGCTCGTATTCGAGAGTTATGATTTTGCTAAGTTTGAAGGCTGATACGCGATAGGGGGTGACGTGGCACCACCAGAATTGGACATGTGGCACCACCAGAAGGCTGCCACATGCCGCAACTCGGCGAGTAGGTCCTCTTACTCGGCGATTCCATCAGTCAGCACCCCTATAAATAGAGGTGTCGGGTTCCCTCACTTCCTCACACCTTCAAACCCTTCTTTCTCTCTTTAGTTTCTCTCTTTAAAGCCCCCCCCCCCCCCCCTAAAGTCTAGGTAAACCCCTTAGCACCTAAAGGAAGCCCCGAGGCTCCCGAAGCCTTGAGAAAAGAGCCTTTCGGATCAGAAACTCTGCTCGGGCGGAGCCCAGTTTCCAAGGAAACTCGTTGTAAGTGAGTTGTACCTATCCTATCTTTAGTATAGCTTATGTTTCAATATAGTAATGTTATTAGGACCTTATAAGGAGTATTTAGGATATTATTGTGGGTTATATAAGTATTGTTTAACGCTTATATAATAGGAATAATAGCCAGACTATTAATTAGTCTCGGCGAATATTAGACTAAACTCTAGTGGTAATGATACTAGATTTTGTCCGAGGAAAATTGTGTTGAGAGTAACGAAGTGCTGTTCAAGTGTTGAGTCACCACCTTCCCAGGTGAGTGCGTAGTCCCTTTCATCTTACACATAGATATGAATTATTTTAATATAAATTACGTGCTATGTGTGCATATTATCTGAATAGTTGTTGTCTATGTTGGTGAAAGATTTTTATACATGTTTTAAATGATGTAAATTGTATAAAGTATTTTATAGTTACAAAATATGTTGGGTAAAACATGGGTAGATGAATGATGAGGAGTAAAAGCTGAAATAGAGGAACATTAGTAGTATGGACCTAGTGCCCTATAGGTAAACATCGGCAACAATGGACCTAGTACCCTATAGATGAGCACTGGCAGCTGCGCCACAACCCGTAGATGTTTTAGATCTACGGTAAATGTCCTAGCAGCTGCGCTCTAAGGACAGTATCGACAGCTGCACCTAATAGGGAGCCTTATGACCATGACAGTAGCATTTAAAGGTCAATACCGGCAGAAGAGCCTTATAGAAAATGTCCCAATTCTGGAAACTGCGCCTAAGTGATAATATTAGCAGCTGCGCTTGACCACTATGTACACTAAATGTCTGCCTGGATGTACAAGAGGTCATGGTGAAGACTCGTAGATAAATTGAGTAAATTGAGGAAATGAAGAAGGCTTATGATAGTGGATGACACCTATTAGAAGATATCATAAGTGTGGTATCTTGCCTTTAGAGTATGTCTTATGAAATAACATTACGTTTAGAGGAGTACGGTACGCCTGAAGTACACTTTCGTTTGGCAGGATGATGGAACGATTGATGAAATTCTTGAAGTTGTTTTATCGTCTGGTATTTCCATCACCAATCGAGTTGAAGTAGAGTTGATGATTGAAGATTGAGCAATGAAGAAGTCCTAGTAGAGTCTAGGGAAATTTTTTATGATTATTTGGACACATTTGTATGTGTTAAATTGTTATGTGATTTTCTTGTATGGTGACTTGGTTGACTGCGGAACAATACTTGGGACGAGTATGAGTAGGTGTGAAAGGTAGTGGATGCATATACTACCGGAAGCACAAGACTCACACTTGGATCAGGGAAAGTCACAAGGTTACCAAGAAGCTAGTAATTGATTTCGTTTTGTTCAAGTGTGTCATTACCCTTGTTTCGGTAGTGACTAGTAAGATGGTTGTTATTCCGACCCT
This sequence comes from Lactuca serriola, assembly GCF_051521515.1. Classification (NCBI taxonomy): domain Eukaryota; kingdom Viridiplantae; phylum Streptophyta; class Magnoliopsida; order Asterales; family Asteraceae; genus Lactuca; species Lactuca serriola. Next base: position 201,069,250 of record NC_136415.1, on the reverse strand, counting down.
AGTGGTCATATCAAATTGAGTCTGACTACGATGAGTTTGTTACGTGGTTCATAGAACCAAGTTCGAGGTAGCATCTGAATCAAGTCAGAAGATTGAAATCAATGTGATCGATAGCATCACGCTCGTTGTTTAGGAAGCTTGTAGCTAGAAATGCTACATGTAAAAATGTGATTATATCACATTAGAATATGAAGGAAGGTATATTCCATTATGGAATTTAACTCTAAGAGACCTGAGTCTAAGCATTGCATCATTCGGTGAGAGGTCGGTAGAGCACGACCCATCGGTCTGTTGCAATAGATAAAGGAAAGTATTTATCCTACGAAGAGGAAGGAGTCCACAATAAGGATTTATTTTGTAACTTGTAGGTTACGATTGAAAGTACAACACAATACGAAGAGCAGATGCAGGATTGAGCACTACCTGCTATTGAGAAGTCCAAGAGTTAGATACTCTTTCGAGGAAACATAGAAGTTACGGTTATTACCTAGGATGAATAGATAACGTGTGGAATCATTATGCAAGCCCTATTCCGTTGATGATTCCGGGATGTAATCATCCTAAGGGGGAGATAATTGTAACGCCCGTAGATTCGGGCTAGTCAATTTAGAGACAATATGCATAAAAAATGACTTTTTTATGGAAGATTAATTAGAAGGATTAATCTTAACCAAGTTGTAGTATATGTCACAAGGTTTCTGTGCATATAAAGAACGCCAAAATCCGAGTTATAATGAAGAAGTTATGACCTGTCGAAGTTTCGCGACAGAACCGACATGACCTAGCGCGACGTAAATAGTGAATTTAAGGTAGATAGATATCTATCCTTAGTGATCTAAATGAGAGTCGAATATTTCTTCGATAGTAGTCCAACGATAAAAAGACAAACGAAAACGTAGTTCAGATGAAGGAGTTATGAATTTCGAACGGAGTTTTCCTGTCCTGGCCTACTAAAGATTATATATAAGTAATATACTTATAATATGTTAAAAATAAAGTCAAAATTAGCCAATGGAGTCTAAACGAGAGTTGTAGATCATAATCTCACCTTCACATCGATATAAAGAACATCGAAAACAGAGTTCGTATGCAAAAGTTATGAATTTCTGAAGTTCGGGGCGCGAAACCCCAAAACTGTTAGATACCACGACGTGGCAAGCAGTGCCACGATGTGGCAAGTCTCCTGACACCTCCGGGATTCCCCCAGATGCAACTTGCAATGACTTATGTGTTGGGTTTTGAGCAATCTAACACTTCCTAAGTGTGCATGTAACCCTAATAAACCTTGGATCTATGTTTTCTCCTAAAATACATGCAAATAATAACTTCCAAGGTTTCTTCCTAACTAGCATAGCATAAGGATTATGAATCATAAATCTACTAGTAGAAATACATACCTTTTGATGATGGTTGATTGTTTGGAGTTTGAGAGCCAAGCACCAATAGTGTGAATGCCTCAAATGGAATCACAAATCACCACAAACTCTTGGAAAACTTTGAGAAAGTGTATACACACTTATAAAATCGGCCACACACAAACACACACACTAGTGGCTATTTCATGCAACAAAAGCATGCTTATATAGTGTACATAATTAGGGTGAAACCCTAATAACCCATTACCTTTCCTTTTCCAAGGATCCATGGGTTAAAAGCTCCATGGATCATCCATGGACTTCCATACAAGCCTAACCCATTAACAAATGAGTGTTAGCCCACACCATATAAAACCAATAGCCCACAATCTAATTAGTCTTCCTTTTAATCTCTATATTAATTCATAATTAATTTAAGACTAAGACTAATTAAATAACATGACTTCATATTAATATATTATAACTTACAATATATTAATAAACATATGTGTATAACTCTCATAAAATTATCCATAAATAGTTTGGATGAAATGCAACCCAAATGGACCATGCCGGGTCGGGTTAAGTATGTACCAAATAAGTTATGGACTTAGACACCTTATCCAACAGACTCCCACTTGGATAAGTCTAATAACTATATTTGCGTATGTTACTTCAGGAACCAACCATCAATCGTAGCTCTCGAAAACTCTGTTGAACTATGAAGCGCCATTCTAGATAAGTGATCATATAATCCTCTGTTCTCATGATATCATCCGGACAAATACATGGAACAACGTCGTACTTATTGTCTAGCAGTTTGTTTCCCGATTTTCGATTTGTTTGACAAAGACCTTAATCGAACACATCAATTTAGTTCTGACCGGCCGGTACATAGGTCACAACAAAATCATCGAGGGGCACAAATATCGCTTCTATTTCTAGAAGGAACAGATAAACTTCGACTCATATGCTTGTTCTACTACTTGTTGAATTGTGCACAAAGGCACGTTTTATAACATCAAGTTACTGATGTGTTTACGTGCAATCAATGCACAACCAACTCATAGGTAACAACTCATATCTCTAGGTTTGAAGATTTATATGATATTACCGTCTCACGATCACTCGAGATAAATTCCATGAAGTGATACAAGTGAGCGTGGGTTTATTCCAATACTCATAACTTATGAGCACTCATGAATGTTGTAACAACCATTGCTATGACTAAACCCATTTAGCCATCTACAAACCCGATTCATGACAGTCTTGATTCATACCTACTTCCAACATATGAACGACTGTGAAGTATTTAAATAACTTAGTCATTCGGAAAGAATAACCTAGCTATTTTGGAAATCAAAACATGCAAAGTGAAACACAATAATAATCGAATCCAATATGGTCTCAGAACCCTTTTGAATATAAATAAAACCATCTTTTATTTATCACCATATTGATTACACATTATTCATTGTATAATGTTTCAAACAATCAACTTAAGACTTGAATAAAACAACAGTCGTCCCATGCTCCTAGCATGTACACTTTGTTTTTCTAAACAATAGTTATGCCATACTCCAAGTATGCACACTATGTTTGTCTATGATCCTTACATTGTGATGTAGATCAATTGAACATGATTCCAATGATACTCATTTCACAATCCCAAATCCTTATTGTAAATGTGAGAATCCCCGATTCCTATCATTTACCAAAAAAACTGTTAGATTTTAAACTTTTATGCAATGTTCCTCTTGTAATGATTATTCACAAAGTCACCAAAACCTTGTCACCAGTCATTACAGAGTATTCCAAAGAAGGTCAACTTCTATGGAATGGAAGTCTCATATTCAAAGTACATTGCTTTGAACATCCTTCTTGCATTAAGGTTTTCCAATCTTACATAGATTGAATAACTTCCACCTATGGAGACATTTCCATAGTCCCATTTTGACAATCACTTCTGAACAAGAGTTACCTCTTTTTAGAAAATGTCAATATGGTCCTGCCAAAATTAACACTATACTTCCAAATGTCCTTGAGCAACCAATCTTTGGTAAACCTCAGATTGTCCTCGACAGTTGCTTAATCAATTTAGTCATATCCAGTTCTAGACTTTTCCCTTCTCAATGCCTTAAGCATTTGGAAAATTTAGAAAAGATGAATATTATAGCACATGCAATCGATCCTATATCCGAAGCATATGGGACACGATTCATGATGTTTGACATAAAGACATGATACTAGACCAATCTTTTGCTACAATATTTTTTATTTGCCATGTTTTCAAAATTTAACTATGAAGAGGGATGCCGTAATCATAATCGAATTTTGAAAACGCAATATATATAGAATTTCTTCAAGTTGAACCATTCTAACACAAAATTCATATATATATATATATATATATATATATATATATATATATATATATATATATATATATATATTCTTGACTAAAGATGATTAAAATCTCAATCTAAGCTTTAGAATTGGAATGAAGTATAATTTCCTCTCCCTTAATTATAGCAAAACAACTTTTGAACCCCTGCAACTTCACGAATTGAAACTTTGTTTTCTATAATTAACATTGCTAACTTGCAACACTAAACGTAATAATCATGCTCCCACTAACATAATAATTATCAGCATAACACTTATGCTCCCACTAGCTCTGAAATATTTCCAGAAATCTGCTGGACTTCTGAAATTTAGATTCATACACCCTTTCTTAGATAGCTCACATGTGTGTCTAAACAATTTTCAGAACTATGAAAAGGGATACCGTAATCATAGTCTTAATTGTTTAAACCGTTGCAATTTCTCACAATTCCATGTTAGTGTGCCGGTGACCCACACGCGCTCCACTAACGACTTTTGAAAATGCAAATAACACAATTGATATCTACGTAAAATCTACTTAGTGAAAGCGTTTCCTCACCATCATTTCATGAATCGGAGAGAAACCTTATGACACTTAGATTTTATAGTGTATGAGTTCCTATCCATGTGAATTTGTCAAAACCATAATCACAAGATAAGGTTAGTGACAAATTCAACCTTACATGGATTAAACTTGTTCAATCTTAGTTTCTTGTCACCTTGGTAGCACAAGGCCCACCAATGCTTCCAAGTTGAACTCTGATAACTCACATGCAAATTCAACTTATTTGAAGTAGGTACAGAAATAAGAATTATGTCAACACGATAGGTTGCAAACCTTAAGTCGTGTGGTAGTGATAAATTACAGGTTTTACTCTTGATTAAATCTTAAAACTCTTTCAGGATCTTTAAGGCTCCCACTGTCCCCTTGACATATAAGTTTCCCCAGTCAAGAACCATTCCTTGACAAAACAAATATTCAAGGGATAGTGCAGATTCTTATCAAGACTAACACTTCACACAATTGGTCTTAGTTGGTCTTTGTCTCATCCAAGACATCACAACTTACCAATCTCAAATGTACAAGAGTAGAAAACATTTTACTCTTACATTTGACTAGTGTTAATAAATCTTCCTTTATGTCACTCAAGGTTACAATCTTGGAGCATGACTCTAAGAATTGTTTTGGAACAAAGTATGACTCATCTTCTTGATTTTAACCAATCCAACAATTCATGACCTCTCTTCTTAGCCATAACAATGCACTAAGATGTCCTTAGAGTATGAATTTGTGATATGGCTTCATAATCATTAGGATGATCATGAAATATGATACTAAAGTACTCTCCCATCCTTTCAGATTTGAGAAACTTTTATCTTTCTGCCTAAGTTGATTCTTCTCATTTGTTTTGTCATACATTGTATCCTTTCCAATGTTACAGAATTATACTTAACCTTATAAGTATAATCATATTTACTAATCTTTAGTAAATCATGACAAATCAATCTTTATGGTGGCCTTGACCAACGTACACCCAGTGTACCTAATTCCTTAGTCCTTCAATTGACTCACATATACATGTGATCAAAGAATTAGTCTAAATTTTCAAAGATAAAAATTCTCATTCATCATACAATACAACTTGTATGATTCCAAGTTTCTGTCCAATTGAAACTTGGACGATGAAAAACTTTCTTCATTTGGTAAATTCAGACACTAGCACAAATGAAAGAATCAAATCCACTTTCCAATATTGCTATTACTGGAAACATATAAGCAACAATTTTCCACAGATGCCATTGTATGGATATTTTTAAAATAAATAAAATTAAAACCCTTTTTTTCTTTTATTTTAAAACTTTGCGGAAAAACTTATCCTTACAATCCACATGAAAACCTTGTTGTTATCTATTCATAAGCAATATATTATAACTCTTAAGCAACAACTCAAAATTCTGATTACCGAACCATGCGATCGAAACCCACCTTCAAAATCAGAATCAACATATACTTACTTTAAGCTTCCTATATTTTCTTTGATTCTTAAAACATCAGCATGTGACTCATTCACATTATGTAATAAGAATCTCCAAATAAGAACTTAATAGAGTTAGACAGTGGACTTTACCCGAAGTAGAGTCAAACCTCTTGACTTGATCAACCTTATGACCTTTTAGGTGAATAGGGCAGCTTCGCAACCAATGCCCCTTCCTTTGGCAACAAAACACATGGACCCTTTGGTAATGGCACATGGGACTATCTCAGACTTAGCCTTTCTCTTTACCATTTGGTCAACTGAGTTGACTATGGCTGATCCCTTTCCATTGGGAAGAGAAATCTTTTTCTAGATATCCAATGCTACCATTGTCAATGTCCATTTAAGACTTGGGAAGTTGTTCTTTTAATCAAATTTGCTTTACTGGTGTTCCAAATCATTGCTGATTCCACAACACCAAGAAAATAAATAACATCATTAAGGGTCATGTCATAGTCTGTCTCATAGTAGTCCCAAAGAGACTCACTATGCTACTAAGAAAGTGATTGAACATCCAACTTTCACGAGACTTTGACACCCAACTCTCCCAGCTTATCAATATGTGACTTTATCTCCAAGATGTGAGCACACATAGACTATGCTTGCCAATAGGGATTGAGTGACTTTAAACTTTTCAAGAACTTGTGGGTGAGGGAGAATAATTGGAGGAGGTGGAGGAAGTGAAGCATGATGTTGAGGGACACCATCTTCAAGAGATTTGGGAAGATTGTAGTTGTCTGAACCAGACATCTATAATGGGAGAAAATCAAGTTAGTTGATTCAAAATCCTTAATATAACACCCAATATGAAATATTAAGGCTAGGACCCAACACAATATTTTATAATTTGGAAGAGGGATGCCGTAATCCAAGCTATAAAATATTTGAAGGTAGGTGAATGACGGTTCACCAATTTCCACCACGAAAAACGAAATAATTTATTAGGTTTTAATTGGATTTGAAATTCCTAGATCTTTTGAGATTCATTGAACTTTTCAATGGCATGTTTCAATCTTGAGTGTGCCCTCTCAAATTTTGTGACTGGGATGCCGAGGATCACAAAACAAGGTGTGAATAACCATACCAATTCACTTGGTACCCTTAATATTATCACCTAATCAATGTGCCGGTTAACCACACACGCTCCATTGATCTATGACAAACATTAAGTCACCCTTCGTGATCCTTACTAGTCCAAGTTAGTGTGCCGGTTAACCACACACGCTCCACCAATGACTTGGTAAGGCACAAAGTGTGAATTCCATGGGCTAGCACCAAATTCACATTTTTCCTAAAGTAACTAAGATTGGGAATTAAATAAAAAATATTTAGTTACTTTATAATAATCATTATACTTTTAATGAGATTTTAAAGTCATTGTCCTACCCGTTCGGCTAACGACCCTCCACCGATCAAGCAAGCGGTGGGTGAGAGTGGACACCCATTAAGTTGCCATTTTATAGGCAACAACCTTATACCCACCTTATAGATCGGCTTTGTGAATGAGACCTACTAACGGTAAAACGACTTGTTCTTATACATATATATATATATATATATATATATATATATATATATATATAATTAACCATTAATGTTATAAATAGTATAAGTGTTAAATTTTAACTTTTAAAATTCTAAGTGTTGGAATTAAAGTTTATTAAAGTGTGTGAAACTTTTCCAAATTCCAAAACTTGAGGGCAAGTTTTGTAACTCTGCAAAACTTTTCATTTCATAACTTATGAATTAAAGGTTCATAAAATGAAGACTCTTCATTTTATGTAACTTATGTGTTTTTAATGTGTGTTAAAGAAAAGTGACCTTTGGATATCCATAACTTGAGGACAAATTATGGACTCCATTAAAACACATAAATGATCAAGAATTAATCCTAAACAATTCAGCAAATAATTCCTATCATCTTCAAAATTCATAAGAACATGAACATGATTATCAAAGTTTCAAGAATTATATGAACACATACAAAGAATGAAATTGTGATATATGCTATTGTAAATGGATTAGAACAACCATTACACCAACTAAAATAAGTTTTAAAACATCAAAACAGTTTAGGGTAAAGTTTCTAGTCCATTTCCAGTAGCAAAAGTCGAAAATCTGCATTTTGAACCTTCTACTTGCCGAGTGCATGAACCTACTCGGCGAGTAGGATGAATTTTGCCTTGGACTCGGCGAGTCCCCCCATGGACTTGGCGAGTCCATCATGCAGACAGCAAAAATTTTGACTTTTTTCACTATTTTGCATCAAGTATCAAACAAGCAAGCCTAGGCTCTGATACCACTGTTGGGTTTTGAGCAATCTAACACTTCCTAAGTGTGCATGTAACCCTAATAAACCTTGGATCTATGTTTTCTTCTAAAATACATGCAAATAATAACTTCCAAGGTTTCTTCCTAACTAGCATAGCATAAGGATTAGGAATTATAAATCTACTAGTAGAAATACATACCTTTTGATGATGGTTGATTGTTTGGAGTTTGAGAGCCAAGCACCAATAGTGTGAATGCCTCAAATGGAATCACAAATCACCACAAACTCTTGGAAAACTTTGAGAGAGTGTATACACACTTATAAAATCGGCCACACACACACTAGTGGCTATTTCATGCAACAAAAGCATGCTTATATAGTGTACATGATTAGGGTGAAACCCTAATAACCCATGACTTTCCTTTTCGAAGGATCCATGGGTTAAAATCTCCATGGATCATCCATAGACTTCCATACAAGCCTAACCTATTAACAAATGAGTGTTAGCCCACACCATATAAAACCAATAGCCCACAATCTAATTAGTCTTCCTTTTAATCTCTAAATTAATTCATAATTAATTTAAGACTAAGACTAATTAAATAAAATGACTTCATATTAATATATTATAGCTTACAATATATTAATAAACATATGTGTATAACTCTCATAAAATTATCCATAAATAGTTTGGATGAAATGCAACCCAAATGGACCATGTCAGGTCGGGTCAAGTATGTACCAAATAAGTTATGGACTTAGACACCTTATCCAACAGTATGCAGTGACGACCAAGCCCACGACGTGGAAAAAGGGTGCCACGACGTGGCAATGGCTAAATTTGCCTTATAAATAGATTTGAAGGGCCAGCCGACTATGGTTGCTCCATCCCTTCTCTCCCACTCCCGATACACCCTCTAAGCCCTATTTTAACCCCACGAAGCCCCAGTATCAACCCCGAGACCCGAAGCAAGTTCCGAAACCCGAAGATCCCAAGAAGAAAAGAGTTTCCGAGCTGAAGCTTTGCCTGCGAGAATCCTGGTGTGTGAAGTGATCCCGGTTTCACCGAAGAATATCTACTTGAAGAGTCGTAGTGCTGTCCGATCATCTTCTGATCAAGTGAGTGTATAGTCACTTTCATCTTACACATAGATATGAAGTATTTTATAAAATATGTGATATGTGTATATATATTGTTGTTTATATGAGTGAGTGTGTAGTTACCTTCTTCTAACACATAAATATTAAGTATATTCTATGAAATACGTGCTATGTGTATAATATAAAGTTGTTTATATGTGTGAGTGTAAAGTCCCTTTCATAAACACGATTATAATACAAGTATTGTTTGAATGTATTAAGTATATGTTTTGGGTGAGTGTGTGGTCACTTTCTTCTAACACATAAATATTAAGTATTTGTTATGATATACGTGCTATGTGTTTATATATTGTTTGTTTATTTGAGATGAGTCTGGAATGGATGAACTATATAGGTTTTAATGAGTTAAACTGTATGTATATTTTGTATCTACGAATATGTTGGGTAGGACATGGGTAGATGAGATCCGTGAGTATGGATCAGATCAAGGGATTAGTTTTAGATCCGTGAGTATAGATTAGATCAAGGGATTGGATTTAGATCCGAGAATATGGAATAGGAAAAGAGATAAACTTGTTATTAATCCCGGAGTATGGATTAAGACATAGTAAATTATCCCTAGTTCGGGAGTATGGATTGGGTACAGTTTAGATCTGGGAGTATGGATCAGAACAGGATTTAGGTATAGTAAATTGTCCCTAGTCCGGGAGTATGGATTGGGCACAGTTTTAAATCCGGGAGTATGGATCAGACCAATAGGTAAACTTGTTATTAATCCGGGAGTATGGATAAAAACATAGTTAATCGTCCCTAGTCCAGGAGTATGGATTGGGCACAGTTCTAGATCCGGGAGTATGGATCAGACCAATAGGTAAACTTGTTATTAATCCGGGAGTATGGATAAAGACATAGTTAATTGTCCCTAGTCCGGGAGTATGGATTGGGCACAGTTTTAGATCCGGGAGTATGGATCAGACTAATAGGTAAACTTGTTATTAATCCGGGAGTATGGATAAAGACATAGTTAATTATCCCTAGTCCGGGAGTATGGATTGGGCACAATTTTAGATCCGAAAGTATGGATCAGACCAATAGGTAAACTTGTTATTAATCCGGGAGTATGGATTAAGACATAGTTAATTGTCCTTGGTCCGGGAGTATGGATTGGGCACAATTTTAGATCCAGGAGTATGGATCAGACCAAGAGATTAGTTTAGATCCGGGAGTATGGATTAGACCAAGAGGTTAGTTTTAGGTTCGAGAGTATGGATCAGGTGGAGAGATTAGTTTAGATCCGTGAGTAGGGATCAGATAAAGAGTAAAAGTTTAGATACGAGAGTTTAGATCGTGGCGTTGTGAGGATCGATGGGGTGGGATAAGAGTCACTTTTATGTGGTGAAATTATATAATTTTGGATGTTCTATATATATTTATATGATATAACATTGTGGGATGAAAACCCTATATGCTCACCAGGCTCCCAAGCCTGATCCACTCAGTTTTCTTTGTATCACAGGTATCGATACGAAGACATATTTCACAGAGAGATTTAAAGGAGATATAAATCATTAGTGTAATTAAATGCAAGTTCTGTTTATGCTTATATGTCTGTATCGGAACATGACATCCCGATGTTTTATTATTAAATGAAAATACATTCTCTTTGAGAAATGTTTTGATAAGTTATTATCATATCTTGTTTTGGGAACAAATTCTGCAACCGTTTTCTTTAAACGATTACTCTGATTTATAAAACAAAACATAAACTAATCGGTCTTTTTTGGCCATGAAATTGGGAATGTCACATGAATGAATAGGGATTAGCTGATCCGTAGGGTAAATCCTTAAGAAGATAATGGGAATGGGTAATTGGGTTGATTGTTTGATGTTTAAATATAATAATTATATTATTGTGGCTTGAAAACCCTATGTACTCACTAGGTTTCCCAACCTGACCCACTCCAACTTATTTGTATCATAGGTGTTGATATGAAGCTAGTTTACACTGAGAGATTTAAAAGATATGTAGATCACTAGTGTAAATAAATGTAAGTTCTGTTTATGCTTATGTTCCTGTATTGACGATGACATCCCAATGTTTTAAAATGAATAAAAAAATACATCTCTTCGGAAATGCTTTTATAACGTAATTATCATGTTTTTCTGGGGACAAATCCCGCAACAATTTTATTAAAAGAGGTACTCTGATTTTTATAAAGCATAAACAAAATCGGTCTTTTCTGGCCGTGAAAATGGGGATGTCACATCCACTATACATTATGAAGCCAAATATGGACCCTAGCCTTTTGATAAATAATTTGATATTGGGTAATTATTTTAAAATGATTTCTTGATCAACCTAATTGGGTTTCTTTTTCTTAAATAAATGACTCTTGGTTCTAGTGCTCCTCCTTATTCTCCCGCACCGAACTCTTCATCAAACTTTTCACTATCCAACTCCTCTCGCGAGATAAGCTCATTGGTCCTAACTACCTTGATTGGATTTGTAACCTAAGGATCACTCTTAAGTATGAGAAAAAGGAGTATGTCTTAGATGATCAACTAGATGAGGAGCTTCCTTAGGATGATACTAAAGAAGAAGAAACCAAACATGAAAATAATCGTTATCACTCTATCGAGGTCTCGTGTCTAATGTTGGCGACCATGTATTCTGAAATCCAAAAGAGTTGTGAGAACCTTGGGGGGTAAGACATGAACGAACAGCTCAAATACATGTTTCAAGAATAAGCTCGATCTAAGAAACTCAAGGTGATGCAATTAATTCTAGGTTGCAAGCAACAACATGATGGTTCTGTGAGTACTCATGTTATAAATTTAAAAGGGTACTTTGATATACTTTAAGGACTTGGCTTCCCATTCACTCAGGAGTTGGCTATTTAAGGTCCATGTAGTTTATTGTTTTTGTTAGTTTGGGAAAAATGTAATTTACGTATGATACATGAATCAAAACTAATACACCTTAACTAAATACCCTATTTTCAATACCTAAAACATAATTAATCTAAACCTATCTACCGAACTCGTAAATGGATCGTTCGTATTTGTAACACTTGAAAGTTTTTAAGTTTCATGTTTAACCCTTCATATTTAAAACCTTGGTATTTTGGTCCTTTTGGTTAGTACACGGGGCGGACCATAGTGTACGCTTGGCGTAAAAGCTGGAGTTTGGTCGCAGAGCTCATCCATGTACGTTGGTCGTATGTTAAGCGTACGTGAGCAGTTATGAAACCCTAATTTTAGGGTGTTTCACCCTATTTAAACCTTGTGATAGCCTCACTAGGTCATATTTAGACAACCTCCATCCCCTTTTGTCCAGAAAATAAACCCTAAGTGAGATCTTGATAGTTTGAGCCTTAAAGTGTGATTTTTGTGCTCTGTGAAGGAGAAGAAGAGGTGAACCATTTGGAGTGGTGCTTGGAGCTTGAAGATTTGAGATTTGTTCTTCATTTGTTTTCCGTGTGAGGTAAAAATCTTCCATCTTGCTAATCCATGATGCTAGATCTTCTTTGGTGCCATTTTTTGCTTTTTGAGTCCATGGTTGGGTTGTTGAGCCTCTTGATTCACTCCAGAAGTGATTGATCATAGATCTAGGGTCCTTTAGGTCCCTTTTGGCCATAAAAATGCAAACTTTATGGTATTTTTGGTCTCATGCATGTGTTAATTCATTTGTTAAGCTCTTTTGAGCTCTAAGAGCCTCATTAAGCCACACATGCACTTAAGTTGGCAACTTTCATGATAAACCACCTTAAGGAAGTTAGATCTAAGTATTGGAGTGAAGTCTTAAAAATTTAAGAGTTGAATGAGAAAGATGGCCACGTTGGTGGAGTACGATAGGCGTACAAGCAGGTATACCGTGCATACGAACCCTAAAGCGAGTACACTTAGCGTACGAGCTGAGTATGTCCCGCATACTTAGTAGATGGGCTTTGGAATGTTTGGGCTCATGGTGTTGGGCCATGTTTGCACTTTTGATGATTAGGGCCTTATTGGGCCATTATAATATTATTTTGGGCTAATGATATTTTTATTGAACTTTGGTTGAAGGCCCATGAAGGAGTTTGGGCCTAATTTGGAAAATTGGGCCATATTTAGGTCTTGGATGATTATTTTGGAATTTAGGCTTTTTGGATAGTAAGATTAGGCTTTGGCCTTGAGCCAATTTAAGTAAAGGGTTAATTAGGTCTTTTAAATATAGTTTGGACTCTTAGTATGAGTCGGGATCCAATTATTAATTGGATGTTATTTTGTGATTGATAGCGCGAAGCGGGCCAACAGCCATAGATTTTTCTGTGAGATTCAGTAGTGCGAGGTGAGTTTCCTCATCATGTTTAGTGGGTCGAAGGCACCAATGTCGACCCATGGTTTGATATGTTAGGAGGCTAGATGTCTGTGTGACTCTTGCATGTGTATGTGTTTGTATGCTTACTGGGCGGGGGGCGATGGTTATTCTACATATTATTATCATGTTATGTTTGTATGATTTGTATGGTAGGCGGGGTCCATTTTATGAGTATGGGCGGGGCCCATTATACTATGTGGGAAGGGGCCGTTATATGAGTTTGGGTGGGGCCCGTTATACTCAGTCGGCGGGGCCCGTTATATTAAGTGGGCGGGACCCATTATATGAGTTTGGGTGGGGGCCATTATATATATGATATGTTTGGTATGTGGTATTTGGGGGGGGGGGGGAACTCATTAAGCTTCGTGCTTACAATTAGGGGTGGCAAATTGGGCGATCGTGTTGTGTTTTTATCTGAAACGACACGACACAAAAATGTTTTATGTAACACGAACACGACATGACACGATGTCGTGTTTTTTTTAACCAACACGAAAACGAACCAATCAAAAAACATCAATCACGACACGACAAAGATAACATAATAAAAAATTAGTTTATTTAATTAATATTTAATCATACATAATATGAAAACACGACAAATGAATACTAAATCGTATCAATTTCATGTTGAATTTTAAACACAAACACGACACGACATCGTGTTTTTTACACTTAACACAAACACGACACGAAAATGAATTAGAATTTCAGTTTCATCCCAATTTCATTTCGTGTCATGTATTTTTGTCATGTCGTGTCAACAATTTCCACCTCTACTTACGGTTTCCGGTTTATGTTTCAGGTACTTCTGGTGTAAAAGGGAAGTGCCCGGGGTTTTGTTTCGCATTTGATGTTTACTATGATATTTTGATGTTTGGATAAAATTGTTACATTTGTGATCTTTTGGTGATGTCTTAAGCATTGTTTTATTAAATAAAAAAATGAAATTTTTGGGTCTTATTTTTAGGACGTTACATGTTGGTATCGGAGCTTTGGTTTGAGGGTTTCAGACATACTCTCAGATGTGTCTGAACTCAGACTGAGGATTTGGTAAAGTTTTTCAAAAAGAAACGTATTTTTAAGAAAAGAGTTTTCTAAGACAGGAAAGTGTGTGGTGCATGCAATCGACCGAGCTCAGGTAAGTTTTCCCAAAATACATATACATGTTATATGATATGAATTGATTTTTGATTTTGTGAATCACATGCTAGTTAAGGCTAAGGATCTGCTCAATATTTGCATGATAGAATGCTAGGAGAGATGCCTTTGTATGCCTATTGTATGAGCTTGTAGACTTTCATGCTAATACTGATCAGTCAGTGATAGGATGGCTTAATTAAGTGATGCTTGCTTCTGATTACGTGATGCTCGAATGTTGCTTTCTTTGTGATTTTAGGAGTTCTCTCTAGCTTCAGCTAACTAGTAAGAGAATATGATAAGTTACATATTATGGGGACTAAATAATTTAAAAGGTTAGGTTTTAACTCTATTACGTTGCTCTTGTTTGAGTCCAACCGTTGTAGTATGAGACCCCCCATTCGAAGAATTATATGGTTTTGGTGATATGTAATTGTATTTGTAAGCTAGTTAGAGGAGGTTAGCGGGAGTTCCTTCTGCAGCTGATGGTGGAGAGTGGTGTGGAGTTTACCCTAGGAAAACCTAGAATGAGATATATTGTTGGGGGCCTTGTCTTGATGAGGGTTAATTGTATGGATATAAGGTGACTTGGCAGATTCAAGGCAATCCTTGAGGAAATTACGGATAGATGTAGAAGGTAGTATGGGCCTGTACTACTGAGATCAAACGATCCATACTCGAGTCAAGGAGAGCCGCGATGAAACCAGGAAGCTTGTAGAGTTTGTGATTCCTTGATATATTATGATGCTTATTTTGATGGTGTATATGGTCTATTTTTAGTATGGTGACTCTGTGGGGCAAACCTGTTGGCAGTTCTGGTGTTGGAGAGGGTTCGGGCTCAGGTTCTGGAGCCGGGTAGTTGGATGATCAAACGAGGGAGTTCATTTTGTCTGAGATTACCCGTTTCAGTCTTGAGCAGACTCCTGTGATTTTTCGTGCGGTCAAGGAGGGCATTTTTCTGGAGATTTTGGATGAGCGGTTGAGCTCGTTTCGTTCTAAGACGGTGTCTTTGGTGGGAGCGCGTTCTTTGACCTTCAAGGAGTTCCGGGCATATGGAGCCCCGAACTATCATAGGGCGAAGGACCCGATAGTGATCAGGAGGTGGTTGGAGGATGTTGCTAACGCCTTCCGCACCAGCAGTTGCCCCGAGGGGGAAAAGGTCAGACTTTCTTCCTGTCTTCTAAAGGATTGGGCATGAGATTAGTGAGAGGAGGTGGGACGTGCAATTGGTGACCAGGCTGTTGATACGATGACATGGGATGATTTTGTGACCAGGTTCAAGGTTGAGTTTGCACCGATGATTGAGGTGCAACAGTTAGTGTGAGAGTTTCAGAATCTCTGCTAGACTACTGAGATGGTGGCTGAGATCACTGCGATTTTTTGAGAGAGGTCAGTTTTGGTTCCACAATATGTGGCGTATGAGGAGATGAAGAAAGTGAGGTATCACGAGATGTTGAGGAGCGATATTCGGCAGTTTGTGAGCCAAGTCAACTGTAGGACATTGGAGGATATGATAGCGAGGAATAGGGAGATGGAGATTGATCTCGAGATGGAGAGGAAGATGAAGTCGGATGAGGCTCGTATATCAGGAGGTTCGGAAAAGAGGCCCAAGGTTATTGATACGAGAGGGAAGGGCCAGCATGGTTGGGGCCACTATGGAAAGTGCGGCAGGATGCATGATGGGGCGTGCAGGGTAGGAGGTTCTGGCTGCTTCAAGTACGGTTGTACATGTCATATTGGCAGGGATTGCATTGCTACCACCACCACCACCCCGGTATCTGATCTGATTTGCTTTCATTGAAATTAGAGGGGCCACAAGAAGGCCCATTGTTCGAGTTTGGTTGCAGCAGGACCGGTGTCAACACCTGATCCTACAACTCTTTGAATTACCGATGGCCGCTAGAGCCGGGCGGATGCACCTGTGGTGAAGAGCAGGTATTTTCAGTTGACGGTTGAGGAGTATGTGCATACGACTGTGGACTATGTGTCGATTGTGTGGGGATTTTTAGTTTTCCAGCAGCCAAAGTTTTTTCTGTAAGATTCAACAGTGCAAGGTGAGTTTCCTCATCATGTTTAGCAGGTCGAAGGCACTAATGTCGGCCCATGGTTTGTTATGTTAGGAGGCTAGTTGTTTGTGTGACTCTAGCATGTGTATATGCTTGTATGCTTACTGGGCAAGGCCCGATGATTATTCTGCATATTATTATCATGTTATGTTTATATGATTTGTATGTTGGGAGGGCCCCATTTTATGAGTTTGGGCGGGGCCCGTTATATTCAATGGGTGGGGCCTTGTGTATGAGTCTGGGTGGGGCCCGTTATACTTAGTGGGTGGTGTGTGACAATCGTCAATCTTGAGTCAAGTCGAGTCATCAAGTCAAACCGGTCAACTCGATTAAACCTTGTGTATTAGGGTTTGTGTTATGTTCATACTGTATACTTGCTATATTAATGGGAAAACATCACTTGGGAAAAGTCTTGTGTTAAAATTTTCCTGAGCCTTAGTGCTAATCAATGAACTAAACTGATAAAAACCATGTTGCATACTCATCGGGAGTGCGTAGGGTCCTTAATCATGACTTAACGGGGCTCAAAAACCTTGCATTGCGGGGCTAAACACTCACAATTGTCACACATGGAACCTCTCTCAATCATTTTCACTCTATCTCTCTCTATGACAAATCTCTCCAAGAATGTCAATTCTCTCCCAAATCTCTCCAAGTATGAGAAATCTCTCCCAAATCTCTCTCAAATATCTCTTTGTATGAGAATTCTCTCCAAGTATGTGAAATCTCTCTCAAATATCTCTTTGTATGAGAAATCTCTCCAAGAATGTCAAATCTCTCCCAAATCTCTCCAAGTATGTGAAATCTCTCTCAAATATCTCTTTGTATGAGAAATCTCTCCAAGTATGTGAAATCTCTCTCAAATATCTCTTTGTATGAGAAATCTCTCCAAGAATGTCAAATCTCTCCCAAATCTCTCCAAGTATGTGAAATCTCTCCCAAATCTCTCTCAAAAAGTTCTCATAACTTTTTAGAATCATTTGGGTCATTCCGACCCTTAACCGGGTCAAAAACGGCTTAAAACGGGGTAAAAACGAGAAAAATGGACCTTAGGAACCGAAACCCTTCTCAAGGAGCCGAAGCTCCTTAAGGCCAAGACCTAGGACCGAGAGTACCAGACCAAACCGAGCCTCTGTTGGCTGAACCCGGAGGACCGAACCCATGTAGCAGAGACCGAGTCTCGGTCTCTGTCGCCTCCTCTCTGTCGCCTTCTCTCGGTCGCTTCTCACTCTCTGTCTCTACTCGGTCTCTCAGTCTCTGTTCTCTTCTCTTCTCTCCTCTCTGTCTCTTCGTGCCTCTCTGCTCCTTCTCTCCTCTCTATCTCTTCGCGCCTCTCTGCTCCTTCTCTCCTCTCTGTCTCCTCGCGCGTCTCTGTTCCCTCTCCTACTCTCTCTCTTCTCCCCTCTCGGTTTCTACCCTCTCTTCTCTCGGTTTCAGCATCAGAAGGCTGAACCTCGGCCAGATTTCGGAATTTTGTCACTTTTAGCCCTTTTTGATATTTTTAACATTTTAAGCCCGTTTTTCGTGATTTTAAAGCGGGATTTTCTCCAGAAATTATATTTTAACATAATAAACCCTAAATATTCATAATTTAAACATATTTTGATGAAAATCATTATCTAAATAATAAAGATCTAATGGGGGATTTATTTAAGGTGGAGTGTTGACTTTACCTTAACTTATGACACAAGCAATCACCCCACACCCACTCTATGACCAGCCATACCTCCCCACCTTACCTAGGTCACTTCAATGTCCCTTGCACTCAAATTACACTCATTCCCACGTTTTTAGAGCTGGAACAAACATCATCTCTCCTCATTTTCTCTCATTTGCTCTCATTTCACTAAGTATCAAACACCACTTTTCTCTCAAACTTTTTCTACATAAATTTCGAGATTCAAGGCTGATTTTCAAGTGTTCTTCCACTCTTAGTAAGTAAAATTCATCCTCCTTATGATTATTTCACTTCATTCTACTCAAATCATTGATTGCTTACACAAACTCCATAACTATAATGTTAGATTCTCGGAAATCTTCAAGGCATCTCCAAGTGTTCTTGAATTAAACACTTCCATTCTTCAACAATCATCTACTGAAATCACTTAAGGTGAGTTCATACCCCTACATTTTCATGTTTTCTCAAGTTTTCAGGGGGGGGGGGGGAATACAAGTTAAAACACTAAGAACATAACTAAAATTTTCTAACAGCCTTCATCAGAAAAGTTCAACTCCATTCACGGACTGTTTTGGGCATCTTAAAAATTTTTGTTTTCACAACTGTACAAGGTGCAAATAGTTCAAGTTTTTAGCTTTAAAATGACTACTTGCACATCTCCATGCGATTTTTCTACAATTTATGGTGATTTTTACAAAACTGCCTATCATTTCAAACAACAATCCGGACCAGTATGTGATTTTGGACTTATTCACCCAAGTTGGAGGTCATTAAAAATTGTGATAAAAATTATGAGTAAACTAGACACATTTTTTGAACTCTCAGAATTTACGGATCTAGTTTTCGACTTCGTATGATTTTTCTATGATTTTTCCAAAACAGGGCAGAATGGCTAAAGTTAGCCAACAGCATGTAAATATCATAACACTTTGTATTATGTTGAGCAAAGTGTATAATCATAAGTTCTAATTATTGAATGTGTTTCCTTGTTAGTTTGTCATCGTGAACTGAAACTAAATAATTCATAATAAATATTAATCATTCATTTTAGAACACGTATATTAAACTATAAAGGTATAGTTTGACAAATTCATAACACTAATACATTTTCATAAAAGAGTTCATACATATTACATACATTTTAGATAAACTATAATAGGTATAGTTTATGATACATCACTCAACACACTCGTACAAAAAGGGTACATTCATACAAGAAAGATTTATATTCACACACATTTCACGTAAACTTGTTAACCTATATTGTGAGACTCTCTCTCTCCCCGTACGTCCGAGTGCGGGATATAATTCCTGGTAGTTATAATCAGAATCTCCTTGAGGGAGAACGTGATACTTGTATATAGATCTATATTGGGTTTGACATCCCACACCTTGCTGCTAGCTACAGTGGGACCTGCAGGTCTACGGGTGACAAATGTCATTTCATTTTCGCGACGCCTGAGAAACGTTGTGGCAGGTTCACATAGTCACAGTATGATTATAGCGACTCACCTAGGGAGATAACAATTCATAAAGTTTACGGGATTACATAAAACCTAAGTAGGTTTTAGGTTGATTTAAAATTTACTTTCCATATCATTTCAAACTCATGCCATTTCTACTAAGTAAGGATGATTTCATATACATTTTGGTCTTTGGTTATAAGGCTACATTATACGGATTTTAAGGAAAATATCGGATTTTTCTGAAACAAACGCGACATTTACATGTGAAAGACTTTTACTAAGTTTTATAATAAAAGCTTATGAACTCACCAACCTTTGTGTTGACACTTTTCAAACAACTTGTATTCTCAGGAAATCACTAAACAGGTAATCAAGTGCTTTTGAGGATGGGACGTTAAGGCGTCAAACTTTTCATATTTTGTCAACATATTATAATTGATTTTGAAACATGTAATTCATACAAGTGATGTAACTTTTTCAATTATATATGTGTTGGTTGTATTCGCTTAAATTACTATTGAAATTGTGGTTATGATACTATACATGAAGTCCTCCACCCCCGGACGTTTCCGCCATCCTTGGTTTGGGGGTGTGACATGGTGCCTGTTATATTCAGTGGGCGGGGCCCGTTATATGAGTTTGGTCAGGGACCGTTATACTCAGTGGAGGGGGGGGGGATTATATGTATGATATGTTTGGTATGTGGTATTTGGGTGGAAACTCAGAAAGCTTCATGCTTACGAATTTCGGTTTATGTTTCAGGCACTTCTGGTGCAAAAGGAAAGTACTCGGGGTGATTGCAGTGCACACACGTTTTGTTCCACATTTGATGTTTACTCTGATATTGTTATTTTTTGATAAAATTGTTACATTTGGGATCTTTTGATGATGTCTTAAACATTGTTTTATTAAATAAAAAAATGAAAATTTTGGGTCATATTTTTGGGATGTTACATATTTATTAAGTTTTTTTTTTTTTTTTTTTTTTTTTTTTCATTTGGTTCTCTAGTCCGATGAACTAGCTAAACAGAAGAAGAAAACCACCAAGAACAACTAGGCAGCGTGTGGAATGGCCAAGAGCAGACGTTATTGGATATATAATCCAAGTCGATAGTAGAGTTACGGGAACAGATGTCTAATGAAAAATGAATTTCACGTTCGGTTCAGAGAGCACTTTTTTCGTTTAGAATTCCTCGTTCCCTCTTGATAGACTAGCGGCGAATTCAAAACCTATGCCTCCAGGGATGGATCCAATTTCCTGTCCTTTTTTGGAATCGTTGATACATATGTTATGTTACGATGGCTTCGGATGAGAGAGGGTGGTTGTAGATCATAGTTTTGTAGCGAAGCTAGGCTGTTGAGTTTGAGCTATGAGTTCTGACCTGAGCTAGTCTTTCAGATTAGGCAGGGAACATGAGGGACAGTTCCTCACTACCGAAATTCCCTTACAGTTCAAGAAGGTAAGAGAAGCTAGGGATTTTGAGTTCCAGTAATCAAGCCAAACTGGAGTTCTGGAGAGAAGGCAGTGAACGGAGTTGGCGGTTCGAGTTCTTGGCAGGACGGATGGGATGAATTGATTTATCGTGCCCTATAAGTTGCATAGATTTTTTTGAGTTACATCTGCATATTTTGAGTCTTTAGATCATAAAATTGTTGTTTCTGATGCCCTAGTTTTTGGTATTTGACTAGGCTCGAAACTCATTAGTGGTATCAAAGCATAGGTTAACTCAAATCTATTGCACTTAGATTTTGTCTTGATCCTATGTTAGGGTTTCTACGTGTAGGATTTCTAGTTTAAATTGTTTTAAGTTGTCAAGAAAATTTCCATAATTAAAATCGAATCTATTTATGCTTGAAAAACAATGATTGGGTTGTTCTGCCTCTTCGCCACGTCGTGGTCTTGGTCGATGCTAAATACGAATTACAATTGTTTCATCGCCACGTCGTAGTCTGCTGTTGAGAACCATAAAATAATTTTTTTAATAATTTTTCGTGTTTTTTGTGTGCCACAATGTGGTTGCTCATTCCCCACGTCGTGTGTAACGTGCCATTTTCACATCAAAAATTTTCATTTTTAATTAAGGTAAAACTGCTAAATTTTAGAATACAAGTTAAGAAAACCATTTGTTCCATAGTACATTGTTTAAAATCAGAGTATTATAGTAAACGCAAAATCTTCATTGCTGCTTATGAATGTGTACAGTCATGCATTCGCCTTCCCACGATAACCAATGATGACTAAAAAACAATAACAATTTTGTAAACACAAAGCTTAGTGAGTTCCTCCAAAATACCACACACCACAAAAACATATACAAGCATGCATATTAGGTCTAGAATCATCAAAATGGATTACACTAGGTACGTTGGCCTGTCACCTCAACGCAACCGCTCTTCCTGAGCCTTCGTGCATACGACTTACAGCCGGCCTGCACCTGGTCTATTGGCCTATAGCACACAGTAGGACCACCTCAACATCATCCACCACCATATTTCGACATATAAACAGTCAAGGATCAAGTAGACACATAATACAGATAATTACCAACCATACAGCTGACTACCGCCTGCTAGACCTTGCGCAACACACTGCTCTAATACGAGCTAATCTCCATGGAATACATAGCCATAAGTAACCAGATATGAGATATCCACCTGACCAGGTGATCCTACTCTAGATCCATAACTAAACAAGGAACATGCAATAAAGCCTAGATCAAGAGTTCTCAGGCTATCCTACATGTCTACATATAACCCTTAAGGCACTCCACTAGACGCTAATCATCCAACCGGTACTCTAACCAACATACCACTACTGTTTCATCCTAACGCATAATGATATATATATAAATCTACCAGATCATTACAACACAACAACATCTTGTACACAAGGATACATAATCAACTCTCCACGGAATGTGTAACCATATGTACCCATAGGTGAGATAGACACCGGTCAGATGATCTTACTCTAAAGCCACAACTAAACAAGGAACATGCCAGAAAGCATAGATCAAGAGTCATCAATCTATCCTATTTTACTACATACTATCCCTAGGTCATCCCTCTAACGAATGATAACCAAAACTAGTTGCTCAACATTGGTGCCTACGACCCACAGGTAGAGTGAGGAAAACTCACCTGAATCGAAGGACCCATAAACACTGAAATGCAATCTCTTTTCTGCATTGCTTTCTCTCGCGAATACACTAAAATCAAAAACCAAGTAGAATCTTAATCAACAGTCCAAAATCCTCAAGTTTGACCCAAAGTCAAACTTGGTCAAAGAGTTAACAGTCAACGATCAAAAGTCAAAGATCATGTAACTACCCATAATTTTCAATAAATTTATACTTTTAAAAGCAACCACTTTACTAATAAAAGTGTTTTACAAAACAATTGTTTCCAAAACATGATTTAAAATCAGAGTCTCCCAAGATCCATTCAGTTGTAAAACCAAGGATGTGTACAGTCATGCCTCCGTCTTGCCACGAATCAACTGAAGAACCTGAAACCATAAACAAAATTGTAAGCACAAAGCTTAGTGGTTTTCCCCAAAGTATCACCACATAAACAGATAACATATACCAACAAACGACATGCATACAAAGCCTTCAGCCTGACTGGACCGCCTCACCGGGCCTTCAGCCTATTTGGACCGTTCTCCCAAGCCTTCGGCATGACTGGACCGCCTTGCAAGGCCTACAGTCTATCCGGACCGCTCGCCGAGACTTCGGCCTGACTGGACCGCCTCACAGGACCTACAGTCTATCCAGACCGCCCAAGGTATCTTGTCCTTCAGCACAAAGTAAGACCGCCTCAACCCAACCACACACATGTTGACATATACAAAACTCATAAAGATATAATTAATCAATTGGCAAACACTATCACACAAATCAATAAGCATAGTATCATCCTATCTACCAGGAATCAGATCTAGCAGATCACTACAATACTTAATTATACGATAATCAGGATAACAATCCAAAGGGTCGGCCTTGGTGCCTTAGACCCTATTAGTACAGTGAGGAAAACTCACCTCACAAACTGAATAGAAGCTGATGAGGTCCCGAATCCGAATCTCATCTCCAACCGATACCTATTACTCCAAGTGACCAATCAAAATCAAAATCCTGAACTACCCAAAATACCCTCAAGGTCAAACTAACTAGGTCAACTAAGTCAACCCAACCGATTCAGCTCGACCGATTCAACTCAAGGTGTGTACGCGGGGTGTACTCTGGAGGTACGCAGGGCATACCCTTGCAAGTCTCAAACTCCATTAAGAGCTTGTTCCATTAAGTTCTTACATCCAAAACTCAGATCCAAGCCTATAATGATGTTTCGAGTCATAAAGTTTCCAAATTTATGACTTTGCATGGTTATAAAGTGGTTAATGTCCAAAACCCTAAGTTTTTAACCCAATAAGACATCACAACTCTTGCATGGAAGGGATAGAAGGGCCAAGATCACACTTTCATAGTTCATAATAGCTTTATAATGGATAAGGTTTCCAACTTTATCCACTAGAATGGTCCCAACAAACAAGATCTAGTCTTTAAGTCTCAAAGAGACCCAAAAGATCATCTTTTTCAACTTAATCCATTAAGTACAAGTCTCCAACTTTCAAATATGAATCAAAATGATGTTTAGATGGATAAAGTTTCCAACTTTATCCATAAAAAGGTCACAAAACTTCCAAGATCTAGAAATTATGCACTAAAATGACCCATAAGCTAATAACATCCAAAACTAGTTAGATCTAACAAATACATCATCATGATTCAAACTTTATACCTCTAGAAGATAGATCAGAGTGAACAAAGTCCAGATCTACAAGCTCCAATGAAACCAACACTTCTCCAAGAAGTTCCTTATTTTGAAAGGTGCACCATGCATACTCTAAAGCACTCAAAAACACCTTCTTTTATCACACAAGGCTCAAATGGGGTTATGGTATCAGGGAAGGGGTTTTAGAGGGGTGGAGGCTGAGAATGAAGTGGGGTTGGGTGGGGGGGGAGCTTAAATAAGGCTCAAACCACGAAAATAGGGTTTGGAAACGATTGCATATGCCCAGCGTACTCAAGATTCCCTATGTACGCCCATCGTACACCTCCTTGTATGCCCAACGTACTCAGCTTTGCCCAAAACCACCCACACTTCAAACGGTCATAAATTCTTCGTTCTAACTCTGATTTTGACGTTCTTTAAATCCACGTGTAACATCTGTCTCTCGAGGTGTTAATTAATTAATTATGCATGTTAAAAAGATATTGGACTATGATTGGTCTTGACATTTTGGATTGGACTTTAAGAATCTTGGGCCGAGATGTAGGCTTCCCATAAGCCGTACGCATGGCGTAACCCGATGTACGCAGGGCGTAGTGTCATTGGATGCGCGGGTCATGAAAGGCGTACGCGCAGCGTACCATAAGGTATCCCCAGCGTACGCGATCAGACACTAAACCCTAATTTCAGGGTTTAAGAGCTATATAAACCCCATTATAGCCCCCCTGGTTACTTATCAGCCTCCTCACCCACAAGAAAACCCTAATATGTTCTTACCCTCTTCATTGTGTGAAATTGCTTTTTGTGAGTGCATTTAGTGAGAAAAAGTTGTGAAGAAGGAAAGCAAAGGTTAGAGAAGAAGCTTGAGCTCAAGGATCTGGACTAAGCTCACCCTTTGTCATAAAAAGAAGGTATAAAGCACTTAACTTTCTTCCTCATATTCTAGATCTAGAGTTATGAGAGTTTTGGACCTCTTTAGGTCCAAAGGTTGGACCTTGACCTTGTGAATCCATTTTTGAGCTTGGGTTTGCCATCCTTGAAGCTCAAAAACACCTTCTTAGTAATAAAGTTTCAATCTTTGAGGCTTTCATGAAGCCATGCATGAGATCTAGTCATTTCCATGGAAATAGATTATTGTTTTTAGAGTTTGAGCTTATGTGAGTCATGCAAGCCATCAAGTAAGCAACTTTATGGCTTAAGGTATGGAATAAGACTTGGATCTAAGTTTGTAGCTTCTGACTCGGAATATTAAGAACTTAATAGAGAAAGGACTTAACAGGGTACTACACTGAGCGTACGTGTAGGTACGCCCAGTGTACTCGCCATCAAGCAGTTACGCTAAGCGTACTCTGGAGTACGCCCCGTGTAGTGCATTTAGTTTGGACCTTGAGTTTTGTGCCTCGGTATGGGCTATGGGCTGTGTTTTGAAATTTGGGCCTTAGTGGGCCAGCAGGAGTCAGTAAAAATGGGCCAAGTATAGGTGTTGGGCTTAGGGTAAGGCCTAATAAAGGAATTGGAGCCCAATGTAGCAAATTGGGCCATTAATGGGCCAATAGTGGCTTGAGAAGCCTATCTAGTGATTGGGCCTTCAGAACTCAGATTATGGGCCAAGGGCATTTTTGGGCTTAGATACGGCCATATGAGGAGTTAGGCCCAATTTAGAAAATTGGGCCATTAGTGGGCCTTAAGTGGGTCATTGATGGACTTAGAAAGGATTAAAGGGTTTAGGCCATGGTTATGACCCACACCATATCAGGGGTAAAATAGTCATTTTCCTCATTTTCATTAAGTGTTTTATTGGTCATGATAGCCAAAGAGCAGCCGGGACAGCAGTCAGGGATCCTTCACTCAGATTTTCAGCAGTCAACTCTTTGAGGTGAGTTTCCTTCCAGTAGGAACGGGTCTACGGCCACAATGCCGGATCGTATAGATATCAGTAGTTCTGGACTGCGGTCCGATGCCGGGGTGGTCCCGAGAAGTAGTTCAGTATGCTTGATGTCTTTGTGATTCAGGCATGTCTATATGTTATGTGTTCCGGACTACGGTTCGATGCAGTATGCAGTATATGTGTTATTGTTATATGTTATTATTATGTTATGCTATGTTCAGTCAGTTCCGGACTTCGGCCCGATGCAGTGGGCAAGGCCCTAGTTAGTTCCAGACTTTGGTCCAATGCAGTGGGCAAGGCCCTAGTTAGTTACCGACTTCGGTCTGATGCAGTGGGCAAGGCCCTAGTCAGTTCCGGACTTTGGTCCGATGCAGAGGGCAAGGCCCTAGTCAGTTCTGGACTTCGGTCCGATGCAGAGGGAAAGGCCCTAGTTAGTTCCGGACTTTGGTCCGATGCAGTGGGCAAGGCCCTAGTCAGTTCCGGACTTCGGTCCGATGCAGTGGGCAAGGCGCAATATGTGCTTTATATGTTATAGTATGGTATGTGGTAGTTTAGGGGAGCTCACTAAGCTTCGTGCTTACATTTTCAATTTTGGTTCCAGGTATTTCAACTAGAAAGGGGAAGGGCTCTGGATGATGGCATGGTACCCACCACAGTTTTAGCCTGGGAGTTAGACTCTGATATTTTAGACATGATTTGACATCAGTTGTGATATGAGACATATTTTTTGACATTTTGAGACACACGAATTATGGTTTTCTTATATGATATTTGGATATTATGGTTTTAGTAATGTTTTCAAACAAAATTTTTGGCTTGTATTTTTGGGATGTTTCAAGTTGGTACCAGAGCCTTGGTTTGAGGGATTCGGACACACTTTCAGGTGTGTATGAACTTAAACTAAGGAAATGGTATAAGGTTTTCAAAAGAAAAACATTTTCGAAATAAATTTTTGAAAAAGAAACTTAAAAAGAAAAGAGTTTTGAAAAGGAGAAACGGGGTGTGGTGCATGCGATCAGACTAGCTCAAGTAAGTACTCCTAAATTACCAGCACAAGTTTATGTTATGATTATCAGTTTCAGTAGAACAGCATGCTAGATTAGGACTAAGGATATAGGAAGGATGCCTTATGTGCCTGTTATATGTATTCCAGCTTTATGAGAACTGCATGCTAGTACAAAATTATCAATATGATAGCCAGAGTGGTATATGCTTGATTATGTGTACTCGGTGCTTGAATGCTGCTTGCTTTGTGCTTTTAGGAGTATTAGTAATCTCTTACTAACTAGTAAATGAATATTTTACGTTACATATTGTAACGATTAAATAATTTCAAGAGGTTAGGTCTAGCTCTATTGCGCAGATCTTGTCCGAGTCCAACCGTTGTAGGGTAGGATCTCTCATTCGAAGAATTATCTAGTCTTAGTAATATGTAGTAGTCTTCACGATCTAGTTAGGGGGAGGTAGACGAGACTTCTTGTATAGATGATAGCGGAGAGTGGGTTGGTGATTACCCTAGGGCAAGCCTAGGATGAGAGTTGTAGAGAGCAGTATTAGTAGAAGGGATTTGGTGGAGTCAAGGCAGTTCTTGAGGAAAGTACGGATAGATGTGGAAGGTAGTATGGGCCCATACTACTGAAAGCAGAGGATCCGTACTCGAATCAAGGAAGGCTGAGACGAGACCAAAAAACTGGTAGTAGATGTGATCTTTCTAGTTATATCAGTGTTTCTGACGTTGTCACATTGTGTTTCAGAATGGTGGTTTTACGCCCTAGACCAGCAGTCGGCAGTTCAGGTGCCGGAGAGGGATCGGGTTTAGGCTCAGGGGCCGAGCATTTGGATGAGCAGACTAAGGAGTTCATCTCCTCAGAGATCACATGCAACATACTAGACCAGACTCTTGTGATCTTTGGTACGATCAAGGAGGGCATTCTAGAGATTCTTGATGAGAGGTTGAGCACCTTCCGTACTGAGATGGCAGCCATGATAAGGTCACGTACTTTAACCTTCAGGGAGTTCAGAGCTTGTAGAGCTCCTGATTACCAGGGGGACCGAGACCCCATTGAGAGTACCAGATGGTTGGTTGATGTGGCCAACACTTTCCGCACTAGCAGATGTCCCAAGGGGGACAAGGTCTGACTTGTATCCTGTCTTCTGAAGAGCAGGGCACGTGATTGTTGGGAGGAGTTCAAACATGCCATTAAGAATGGTGCAGCAGCTTGCAAGGGAGTTCCAGGATCTTACTCAGACTACTGAGACGGTGGCGAAGATTACCGCCAAGTTCAGGGAGAGGGCTCTTCTCATTCCTTAGTACACGGCAGACGAGGAGATAAAAAAGGCCTGATACCATGAGATGTTGAGGAGTGATATCAGAAAATTTGTGAGCCAGTCCAGGTGTAAAACGCTGGACGACATGATTGCGAGGGCTCGTGAGAGGGAGATTGATTTAGAGATGGAGATGAAGAGGAAGCCAGAGGTGGTATCTGGCACAGGGAGTTCGGGCAAAAAGCCCAAGGTATCGGATCACAGATCTAGGGGACAGCAAAGCCACAGTCGGTGGGGGCAAGTGTGGGAGGTTGCACGATGGAGTGTGCAAGGCGAGGAGTTCTGGCTGCTACAAGTGTGGTCGGACTGGGCACATGAGCAAGGATTGTACAGCTGCTACTACTATGAATCCCACCTCAGCATCTGATCTGATTTGCTTTCAGTGCAATTAGAGAGGCCATAAGAGGTCCCAGTGTCCTAGTTTAGCAGCAGCAGGGAAGGTGGTGGAACCTACTGATATGGGCATATTTAGTTATAAAATTCATGCATTATCTTAATACTTTATGTTGATTTTGTCTCATTTAATGAACAAAAGGTGCTTAATTAGATTAAATATTTCATTTTCAGCAACAAATACATGCTCGAAAGGAAAATGAAGCGGAACTAGCGATTGGACGCTTGGATCATGGATTTTGAAGAAAGAAGGACGTTGCTGGACAGCTTGACCCCTCGTCAGTGTTTTGGCGATATCTCATGAACCGTAACTCCGATTGACGAGATTCAGAATGTTCTGAAAAGTAGACACAATTTCGGACGACTTTCGTGTTTTGACAAAATGCTGATTCCAAACGTACTCGGCGAGTAGGGTCGATTTACTCGCCGAGTTGGTCAGAAGTTTCGCGATTCTGGACGCGCTGACTTGCCGTACACGGGTTTTAAGTGATGGACTCGCCGAGTAGGTCACTGGACTCGCCGAGTAGCCCCTGTTTTGTGAAAATCTATATAAAGGGACTTTCAGATCGATACCCTAGCATATAGATGAACCCTTGGAGGCCAATTGTCGACTAAAGGTGCTGTTGGAGCGTGGGAAGCAAGGGAATCAACCCTACATTCAATTTTAAGGAGAATCAAGTCAAAATCAAGTTTACTCTTACCTAATCTCTTGTTTGAACTATGTTTTTACCAATTGATTTTGTTTTTGTGCTTGTTTCTGCTGTAATCATGAGCTAAAAACTCATAACTTCTGTTTAGGTAGATGAATTTGTGAACATGGATTGATTATTTGATTAGGATTAATTTTAATTGGTGATTATGTTTTATTAAGCTTGTTAAAGAACCTTATGTGTTAACAATAACTATTCTTCTGTTAATAAATCAGTAATTAAGTTGTATGAACATCTCTTAGTTGCTAATTTCATATGATTTACGTGACCACATAGTTGTATGTCTAGGAATAACGAATGTGAAACTAGAATTAACTTGAAGATAGGTAAGTTAATGTGTGAGCTTGTGTGATACACCATCAACAAGAGGTTAATTGAATCACCAATTTGATTAACTATTACAAGTCTTATTTAACCCGAATCAATAACTAGGAAATTCGTTAATTTAGACAACTGGCCACTGCTTGAGTTAATTTGTTTCCTAAGGATTAGTAATAGCAAACGTGAAACTAATCATCTTAGTCGGTAGCCAATGAAGAATTAATCCGATACATTGAAATCATCCATGGGAACAAATGAGTCGTACCTAAACAGAAGTCCTCTTTATTATTGAATTTAGTTGATTTTTATTTGCTTAGCTCTTAGTTTCTTAGTTTAAGTTTTAGTTAATTGTTTAAGTTTCTAGTCTTGAAAAACTAGAGAAAACCCCCTTTCTATTATTTGTTTTATTTAGATAGTATTAGCATTTATTTTAATTGTTTACCGTTCCCTGTGTTCGATACCCTACTTGCTTGAACTATATTACTAATCGATAGGTACACTGCCTTTCGTGTGTTTATTTTGTGTCTAAGTTAGTAGGATTAAAACTAGTTGGTTTTACACACATCAAGTTTTTGGCGCCGTTGCCGGGGAACGGTTCTAAATAGTTAATTTTATTTGCTAATTGTTATTATTATTTTTTGTTTATTAATTTTTTTATTTAGTTTAATTTTTTATTTTTATTTTTATTTATTATGTATTTTCCAAATCTCGATGCTTTTGATGCTTTTCTTGAGGATGTAGTACAGGAAATTGAGCAAGGAGATGAGGAGTATGACTCAGATGAAGATTTGAAGAAATTTGGAAGATGGTTAGATAACATCTTGCCCAACACAGAAGGGACATCTGAGTTACAAGATGAAGAATTTAATCCAGAAAGAGACTTGGAGGAGCTGGAAAGATTGCTAGCAGAAGGGTCAGATGAAGAACAAGAACAAGTTGAATTGCAGGAACCAAGTTGTGGTTTGACCATTACCACGACATGGCCCCCCGTTCTTCCGGTTTGTGTTTCGAAGCATGGGGTGACGACTCCAACTTTGGAGAAAGTTTTGAAGCGCGATCCATTTTTGATTAGTATCCAACCAGTTCCAACCCTTGTCAGAATTCTTGGGTTTTATGTACTCAAGCTTGTTTGGCAAAGTTTAGAAGAAAAGAGCCAAATTTTACAAATTGGTCCAAAGAAAATATTTAATGCAACGGATGGATTTGCATTGAGTTTATTAGAAGTTTATTAAGTTGGGAGTCCAGCTCAAGACTCGCACAAAAAGAAGCGCTTGCGGGAGGCAACCCGTTATTAGAGTTTGCTTTTCTTTTTCTTTTTAAACTTCTAGTTTATTAGGGTAATTTAGGATTTTAATTTTGATGTTTGTTTTCCTTTTTCTATTACTTGTGTGCTTCAACTCGGCGAGTCTACATACTTACTCGACGAGTCACTCATTCTTCTTACTTTTGAGCTGAAGATTTGATGACAATTGATATGGGCATTGGTTCTATTCTTTGAAGATCATTTTCCGAGCATTTCCAAGAGTTTTTTCCTCGATATTTTGGAGCTGTCAACCACACGAGACGAATGAAACCCAATGCATGGATGAGTTGTTCCTATGTTTAAAGTCAGCTGATGATGGAGCTTTAAATGAAGAAGTTCAACCTTGCAACTACTATCCCAGGGGAGTTTGTTCCAATTCCCTCTTTATTTTATTGTTCTTTATCATGCATAATATGCAATGGGGACATTGCATAAATTAAGTGTGGGGTAGGGGGTTGGTTGGTTACACTAGTTAATTTTTAAAATTTTGCATAAAATTTGCTAGGATTAATTTAGAAAATTTTGGTAAAGCAATTAGGGATCATGCTAGTATTATATTTGATGATTGCATGAAGACCCAAATGTTTAGTTGAGCCTATATACGTTCTAGTGCATTTGTGGCTTCCTTATTCCAGTGAAATCATGGGACAAAAACACGACCTCGCTTAGTTTGAAGGATGCAATATGTTTTGCATCGTGTACCAGAAATGTATCCAGGAAAATTATTATCGTTAACCAATAAAGGTTGAAGTTGAGTGCCCCTGCTTAAGCATGTAGGTTTTGAGTGAAAAAGAAAAAGTGAGTTACATGTTAAAAAAAAAAAAAGAGAATTACAAGAAAAAATTTGAAGAATTTTTGGAGCATCAAAGTTAAGTATGAAATTAGGAGATCGAAAATTCCGAAGAAATTCAAAAAGTTGAAGATACCAAAAATCAAACAACAAAGGTGGTGAATTCAAAGAAATTAAAGATCAAATGTCAAAGAAGTGAAGAATTCCAAAGAGCTCCATAGTGGTATCATAAATTGTAATTTTCTAGATTATGTATGCTTGGGTTGCTCAACCAAAAATACCTTGAGGTTAAGAGGTTTTCTGAGGATGGATTCGGAGGGATGCATAAAATGAGCATTGTTCGGAAAAAGTGGGCGAATGTTTATGAGGATTGTGAGTATTTGGAGTATGGGGGGTTATTAGGAAAATTTTAGACACAAATGAATGCGTTGCGGTCTTGGCATAATGGCTGGGTTCGATTGGGATTGTTTTATATGATTCTAATGTGTTAAAATTCAGTTTTGCTTGGGGGCAAGCAAAAGTCAAGTGTGGGGTATTTTGATATGGGCATATTTAGTTATAAAATTCATGCATTATCTTAATACTTTATGTTGATTTTGTCTCATTTAATGAACAAAAGGTGCTTAATTAGATTAAATATTTCATTTTCAGCAACAAATACATGCTCGAAAGGAAAATGAAGCGGAACTAGCGATTGGACGCTTGGATCATGGATTTTGAAGAAAGAAGGACGTTGCTGGACAGCTTGACCCCTCGTCAGTGTTTTGGCGATATCTCATGAACCGTAACTCCGATTGACGAGATTCAGAATGTTCTGAAAAGTAGACACAATTTCGGACGACTTTCGTGTTTTGACAAAATGCTGATTCCAAACGTACTCGGCGAGTAGGGTCGATTTACTCGCCGAGTTGGTCAGAAGTTTCGCGATTCTGGACGCGCTGACTTGCCGTACACGGGTTTTAAGTGATGGACTCGCCGAGTAGGTCACTGGACTCGCCGAGTAGCCCCTGTTTTGTGAAAATCTATATAAAGGGACTTTCAGATCGATACCCTAGCATATAGATGAACCCTTGGAGGCCAATTGTCGACTAAAGGTGCTGTTGGAGCGTGGGAAGCAAGGGAATCAACCCTACATTCAATTTTAAGGAGAATCAAGTCAAAATCAAGTTTACTCTTACCTAATCTCTTGTTTGAACTATGTTTTTACCAATTGATTTTGTTTTTGTGCTTGTTTCTGCTGTAATCATGAGCTAAAAACTCATAACTTCTGTTTAGGTAGATGAATTTGTGAACATGGATTGATTATTTGATTAGGATTAATTTTAATTGGTGATTATGTTTTATTAAGCTTGTTAAAGAACCTTATGTGTTAACAATAACTATTCTTCTGTTAATAAATCAGTAATTAAGTTGTATGAACATCTCTTAGTTGCTAATTTCATATGATTTACGTGACCACATAGTTGTATGTCTAGGAATAACGAATGTGAAACTAGAATTAACTTGAAGATAGGTAAGTTAATGTGTGAGCTTGTGTGATACACCATCAACAAGAGGTTAATTGAATCACCAATTTGATTAACTATTACAAGTCTTATTTAACCCGAATCAATAACTAGGAAATTCGTTAATTTAGACAACTGGCCACTGCTTGAGTTAATTTGTTTCCTAAGGATTAGTAATAGCAAACGTGAAACTAATCATCTTAGTCGGTAGCCAATGAAGAATTAATCCGATACATTGAAATCATCCATGGGAACAAATGAGTCGTACCTAAACAGAAGTCCTCTTTATTATTGAATTTAGTTGATTTTTATTTGCTTAGCTCTTAGTTTCTTAGTTTAAGTTTTAGTTAATTGTTTAAGTTTCTAGTCTTGAAAAACTAGAGAAAACCCCCTTTCTATTATTTGTTTTATTTAGATAGTATTAGCATTTATTTTAATTGTTTACCGTTCCCTGTGTTCGATACCCTACTTGCTTGAACTATATTACTAATCGATAGGTACACTGCCTTTCGTGTGTTTATTTTGTGTCTAAGTTAGTAGGATTAAAACTAGTTGGTTTTACACACATCACTACCCCTGCTACATTGAGGATTACAGACAGCCATCTGGGTCGGGCTAAGGCGCCAGTGGCGATGAGTAGAGCGCTCCAGATGACAGCAAAGGAGGCGCGA
Organism: Lactuca serriola; assembly: GCF_051521515.1. Lineage (NCBI taxonomy): Eukaryota > Viridiplantae > Streptophyta > Magnoliopsida > Asterales > Asteraceae > Lactuca > Lactuca serriola. The sequence continues at coordinate 201,034,694 of NC_136415.1, read as the reverse complement.
GCGACTCCTAACGTGGTGACGGGTATGTATTTTTCTTTTATCTCTGTTTTTTGTATTGATTGTTCTTATGGTTATGTGTTTGTGTATAGGGTCGTTCTTAGTGAACGACATTTCAGCTACAATATTGTTTGATTTGGGGGCTACCCGATCATTTGTTTTGCTTGCGCTTAGCAAGCAGTTTAGCAGAGCTTTAGGGGAGCTGGATTGCCCACTTGAGGTTGAGATAGCTAATGACAGGACCATTAGGGTCGCGAGAGTACATACGGGGTGTTAGTTGCGGTTATTTGACGAGCAGTTCTCAGTGGATTTGGTTCCTATTCCCCTGCGAGGGAATAAGGTTATAGTGGGTATGGATTGGTTGAGCCCCAATGGGGAAGTGATTGATTGTGAGCTGCAGTTAGTAAGGGTCCGCACTCCTGGTGGGGGAGAGTTAGTGCTTCAGGGCAAGAGGCTACAGTGCGGACCGATTCTTTGTTCAGTAGTGAGAGCGAGTCTCTACTTCCATTAGGGATGTACGGGGTACGTTGCTTATGTTATGGATGCCCAGGAGAAGGGTAAGGCGACAGTTGATGATGTACCAGTGGTGCGAGAGTACCCGGATGTATTCCCTGAGGATTTACTTGGGATACCCTCAGAGAGGCAGGTTGAGTTTAGGATTGACCTGGTACCTAGTGCGGCTCCGATAGCCAAGGCACCATATCGGTTGGCTCTTCCAAAGATGCAGGAGTTGTCTACACAGCTGCAAGAGCTGCTAGACAAGAGTTTTATCAGGCCGAGCAGTTCGCCATAGAGAGCCCTGATCCTGTTTGTGAAGAAGAAGGGCGGGTCACATCGAATGTGTATAGACTACCAGGAGCTGAACAAGGTAACGGTGAAGAACCGTTACCCACTTCCGAGGATAGATGATCTGTTTGACCAGCTCTAGGGAACATTTTGGTTTTCCAAGATTGATTTACGGTCGGGATATCACCATATGCGGTTCAGGGATGAGGAACTGCATAAGACCACTTTTAGGACCCGCTATGGTTATTATGAGTTCGTGGTGATGCTGTTTGGGCTCACTAACGCTCTAGACACGTTTATGGATCTCATGAACCACGTATGCAGGCCGATGCTGGATCGGTCTGTGATAGTGTTCATTGATGAAATCTTGGTTTATTCCAAGACTCAGGAGTAGCATGAGGAGCACCTGAAAGAGGTGCTAGAGACATTGAGGAGGGAGAAACTTTTCGCGAAGTTCTCCAAGTGTGAGTTCTGGTTGCGCGAGGTGCAGTTCCTTGGGCACCTCGTCAACCAGAAGGGTATATTAGTATATCCGGCCAAGATAGAGGTCATGATGCAGTGGGAGGTCCCGAGGTCTCCATATGAGATTCAAAGCTTCCTAGGATTGGCATGGTACTACAGGAGATTCATCCAGGATTTCTCCAAGATAGCAGTTCCGCTCACCCGACTGACTAAGAAGTCGGTGGCGTTCCGCTGGGAGCCTGAGCAGCAGGCAACATTTGAGATCCTTAGGCATCGATTTTGCAAGGCACCTATTCTTACCCGGCCAGAGGGACTGGATGACTTTGTAGTCTACTGTGATGCTTCGATCACATGCATGGGAGCAGTATTGATGCAGCGAGGCCATGTGATAGCTTATGCCTCTAGGCAGTTAAAGCCTCACGAGGCTAACTATCCGTCGCACGATCTAGAGTTTGGGGTTGTTGTGTTCGCCCTCAAGATTTGGCGACATTACCTCTATGGGGTCCGGTGTACCATTTACTTGGATCACAAGAGTCTGAGGTACCTCATGGGTCATCCAAATCTGAACATGAGGCAGTTTTGGTGGTTAGACGTGGTAAAGGATTACAACTGTGAGATCCTTTACCATTCGGGCAAGCCCAACATAGTGGCCGACGCCGTGAGCCGCAAGGTGGTAGCGGCCCCGATCAGAGATATATGTCTGAGGATGACAGTGATTACCCCATTGTTGGAGCAGATTAGGGAGGCACATGCTGAGGGCCTGAAGGATGAGCGTCAGAAGTGTGAGAGGATCGTGGGCCGAGTAGCTTCCTTTGATTATGACAGTCGAGGATTGTTGACCCTGCATAGGAGGGTATGGGTACTGTACCGGGGTAGAGTACGGCAAATGTTGATGGACACGACCCACAAGTCTCGGTTCTCCATCCACCCAAGGGCGACGAAGATGTACATAGATCTTCAACCCGATTACTGGTGGCCCTGCATGAAGCGGGACATAGCTTGGTACGTGGAGAGGTTCCTGGCCTACAGGAAGGTCAATGCAGAGCACCAGAGACCCTACGTCAAGATGCAACCATTAGATATTCTCGTATGGAAATGGGAGGATATCACCATGGATTTCATTACTAAGCTTCCTAGCACCGCACGTGGAGTGAATTCGATTTGGGTCATCGTGGATCGCTTGACCAAAAGTACGCATTTTATATCGGTTTACTTCCAGGTTTTGGAAGCGGTTTCATGACGAGATGGGTACTCGTCTTCATTTCAGCACCGCCTTCCACCCTCAGACGGACGGGCAAAGCGAGAGGGCGATTCAGACTCTCGAGGACATGCTTCGGGCATGTGTCCTAGATTTCGGTGGCAGTTCGGATACGTATCTTCCATTAACGGAATTTTTATATAACAATAGTTACCACACCAGTATTGACCAACCTCCCTTCGAGATGCTTTATGGGAGGAAGTGTAGGACCCTAATCTGTTGGGGTGAGGTCGATCGGAGAGTCATGGGAAGTACGAAGGTAGTACTCATGACCACATAGTTGGTACAGCAGGTCCGTAGCAGGCTACAGATTGCTCAGAGTCGGCAGAAGAGTTACGCCGACAAGAGGCGTTCGGACTAGGAGTTCTAGGTGCGTGATATGGTCCTCCTGAAGGTGTCACCCTGGAAGGGTGTTATCAGATTCTGGAAGCGGGGCAAGCTGGGCCCCAGATTCATAGGTCCGTTCAGGGTTTTGGCCCAGGTGGGTTGGGTTGCTTACAGTTGGACCTTCCAGCAGAGCACAACCAGATCCACAACACGTTCCATGTATCTCAGTTACGGAAGTGTTTGGTGGACGAGTCAGCAGTTGTACCATTAGAGGATATTCATGTTGATAGCAACCTGAATTTCATCGAGAGACCCATTGCTATCTTGGATCGGAAGACGAAGACCTTGAGGAACAAGGTAGTTCAGCTAGTAAAGGTGGAGTGGCAGCACCGGAAGGGTTCGGAGTGGACATGGATGTCCGAGGAGGATAAGAGGGAGCATTATCCGGAGTTGATTTCAGATTTAGTAGTAGTAGACTTCGAGGAAAAAGTCTGATTCAATTGGGGGTGAATTGTAACATCCGTCTCTCGAGGTATTAATTATTTAATTATGCAACTTAAAAAGATATTGGACTGTGATTGGACTTGACATTTTGGATTGGACTTTAAGAATCTTGGGCTGAGATGTAGGCTACCCATAAGCCGTACGCGGGGCGTAACTCGGCGTATGCGGTATATGTGTTATTGTTATATGTTATGTGTTCCGGACCGCGGACTGCAGTCCGATGCAGTACGCAGTATATGTGCTATTGTTATATGTTATTATTATGTTATGCTATGCTCAGTCAGTTCTGGACTTCGGTCCGATGCAGTGGGAAAGGCCCTAGTTAGTTCCGGACTTCGGTCCAATGCAGTGAGCAAGGCCCTAGTCAGTTCCGGACTTCGGTCCGATGCAGAGGGCAAGGCCCTAATCAGTTCCGGACCGGTTTGATGCAGAGGGAAAGACCCTAGTTAGTTCCAGACTTCAGTCTGATGCAGTGAGCAAGGCCCTAGTCAGTTCCGAACTTCGGTCCGATGCAGTGGGCAAGACCCAGTATGTGCTTTATATGTTATAGTATGGTATGTGGTAGTTTGGGAGAGCTCGCTAAGCTTCGTGCTTACAGTTTTAGTTTTGGTTTCAGGTACTTCGGCTAGCAAGGGGAAGGGCTCGGGATGATGGCATGACACCCACCACAGTTTTAGCCAGGGAGTTAGACTCTGATATTTTAGACATGATTTGACATCAGTTATGATATGAGACATATTTTATGACATTTTGAGACACACGGCTTATGGTTTTCTTATATGATATTTGGATATTATGGTTTTAGTAATGTTTTCAAACAAAATTTTTGGCTTGTATTTTTGGGATGTTTCACCACAGAAAGGTAACGAGAAGGTCTACACTTCTACCAACTTTATTTAGCCTGAAAACCAATCGAACTAAAATCCAAAATACATAAAAGGCATGAACCAATGCCTTTACCGATACCCTTGGGCTCTAAAGTACAAACCAGACGTCCAGACCCTTTCATCACCTAACCAACATCTCCCACATCCAAATCGGTATAAACCTTTCTTCCTAAATGCCCTAAGCCTTATGATGACAGATGATCAACCACAACCCCGAATAATGAAGCAATTCAATACTGTAACACCATAAATTTTCAAACAAAATTTTCATTTTAAAATCACATAATTCTCATTAACACATTTCACAAAAACCCCAAAGTTTCAAATTATCAAAAAACATATCCATAAATTGTTGAATAAAAATCCAGGATCCTCAAAACATAAATCCATTTCGTGTGTACAATCAAGCTAGTGCCTTCCCACGATCCTGATAAGTACTTGAAACACATATCACATAACACGATAAGCACAAAGCTTAGTGAGTTTCCCAAAATACCACACATATCTCATTAGCCTCTCATGGCTATAACTCAGATAAGACCCTCCGGTCAATGTGTCTCAGTGGAACCCTCCAGTCCCACAACTCTGGTGGACCCTCCGGATCTAACTTAATAAAACTTAGAATAATACACAACATAAATCACAGAGACATAATGCAAGTGATATTGCAATATTTATACATATTTTTAGGCAATATTTATTTACATTTTTATTGCTATTTTGGTTATTTGCATAAAATTATGGTACCTATAAGGATAAATTATTACGACGTGAACTAGAAGGCCATGTCGTAGCATGAGTCTTCCAGAAGATAAGTACATGCAAAGTAAGAATCCGTGCACGATAAGGATATCTCTCAAATCACGACGTGAATAGATCGATCATGACGTGAACTCGGCAAAATCATAAAATATAAATACCTTAGTCCATTACGATTTGAGAGACTTTTGGTTGATAGAAGGCAAACCTAAAGACGATTTTGAGAGGAGAAGAAGTTCTGGAAAAGGTTTTTATGACCTAAGGAGAGAAAAGTACATCAATAGTTTATTTTTTTGGTACATTCATTATGACTTCTATTATGATTTGTGCTAGTTTATTTGTGGCTATGAGCAGTTGAATCTAGCTACTCTTGTTTAGCTAGATGAAGCTTCTGACTTATGGTTTAGCTTATTGATAATGGACTTATTTAGTTGGTAAGTTGCTTGTGGTTGATTTGTTACTACCTAACATGTTAATATTAGTTTCTTTAGTTGCTTGAATTCATGTTTAGTGTAGCTTAGTGATTATTAAATTACATGAACTTGAAACCTAATGATTCAGTGAACATTAAATTGTTAGATCTAGGATCGACCAAAATCTTAGATAGTAATTGAAGTAAATAAATTTAGTTGTGCTAGAGAATATAAATTGTGACCATAATTGTGTTTGCCTAATCTTACATAACAGATTCATAATCTACAACGTATTCAGTGTTTGATTGTGTGTAACCATACATAGTTTTACACGAATTAGTTTAATATTGGTAAATTTATACTTAAATTACTAATACAATAATAACCAACTTGATAATCCATAATAGTTAGCTAACCATAAAGAAGAAGCGGATTCGAACTAAACAAGAGTGTCTTTAGTAATTGATTGAATTTCGTGGCTTAAGTTCATCTGGTCTTGTAAAATCAGATAAAAACCCCAACTTTGTTTATAATTTATGTTTATTTAATAATAGATAGGTTAACTAATCAATTCCGTTCCCTGAGATCGACACCCAACTTACCCAACTAATCTATAATTTTGACTAGGTACACTACCTAGGTGCAATTAGTTAGTTAAGGTAGTTAGGTTATAAATATTAAAATTAGGTGTAGCTATTTGCACGCATCATCAAGATATCACAATACTCAATGTAAACATACAAGACCCTCCGGTCACACAAAGTTACCACTCAAGGTAAGTATAGTGAGAAGACTCACCTCAGCTGCTATGCGAGAAACCCTACTCTGTTATTGTTGCGCACTGACTCCTGAACTGGGCCAAAACAACCAACACTATAATCAAAGACTATACAAGGCTACACCCCAACACTATGCCCCATTTATGGACCAACCAACCAGGACCACTATTGACCCAACTCATGGGCCCACTGATAGCTTCATTTTATTTACTTCTTTTTATAGTTTATTTTAGCATATTTCATTCATAACTTAGATAATTTCCATGCATATTTTCCTTTTTATTATTTTATGACTATTCCGGGTACTCTCGAATCTTGTGAGCATAATTGCAGGTTTTCGGGTCTAGCGGAGCGGGAGTGTTCGAGACGTATAGGAGGCGATGAGATTTGGTAGACAAAAATGACGTTGGGCTTGATGGGTAGTGGAGATGATGCAAGGAGTGATCTTGATGATTATTTGAAGACTTGGAGAGAAATAAACTTTAAATTTGCAAGATGCGGGGGAACATTCAAGCGTATGAAAATTATTAATCGGGTGAGTTCACGAGTTTTGGAGGATTTGGAGAGGTCAAATTGGGCTTTAAATGAAGAAAAAACTTGAAGAAAATGGGCTAGGAGGTGATTGGATTCGATCTGGGCTAGTGGGATATGCTTTAGAGGCCCAAAATCTCAAAGAAGCCCATGTCAGGCACCACCCGCGCAACCCACCCGCGCAGCAGCACGCGGGTCGCGCAAGGCCCTGCAGGGGTAGTTTCGGAAATTCTTCTTTTGAGCTATTTGAGGAAGGTTGGTGCCCATCTTTTGCATACTCTTAGACATCCGATTTTTGGAGATTCTCTCTGGAGTTTTGGAGACTTTTGAAGGCCAAGAACCCTTGAAGAACATCATATTTTTACCTCTTGATTCTTGCTTAATGTTTGGTATAATTTTCTCTAACTTTGTTTCTTTGGGTTTAGCCATGCTTGGCTAAGCTAATCTTGGTTGACTTTTGGTTAATCCTTTGAACTTTTGTTGAATGTTGAAGAATCCATGAACATGTTCTTGAATCTTTATGGGAATGTTTTGTGTTTTAACATCTTATCATTACTTGTATGTTTTAGTTCATGAGTTTAAATGTGTTTGTGGTGATTAGTTGGCTAATTTCTTGATTAAGTAAAGGATCCTCAAATTAGCAAGAAAAAAATGATTTTTGTGTTGTTTTTGCTTCACACAATCATAAAAACATTTCCTCCAACATGGTGGTGAAAGCATTTGACCCTTCTTGGATTTGGTGACTTTTTGGTTCTTAATGCTAGTTGACTTTCACTAATTACATGCTATTTGGAATTAGTGACTTTGACTAAGGAAATTGTTATGAGCTTTTCTAGCCATTTCAAAAATTAAGAAAAGTCTAGGTAATCTCAAGCTCCTTGGATTACTATAGCCAAATTGAGGATTTAAAACAAGTATTGCACCATTGAATTCTAATGATATGTTCATCAAAAGTCAAAGTGAGAAAACTTTAAGTCAACCATCTTTCCCTTATTGATTTTACATCAAATTCTTATTTTTGTTGCAATTTTCTATTTAAATCATAGTTAATTCTAGTTTGTTTCAAGTATTTCAAAACATCAAAACCCCCATTTTTAATTTATTGTCATATTCCAAGTATTTTACAAAGAGATTTTTCATAGAGTTATCAAATTGAACCAATCTCCGTGGATTCGATCCCTTTACCACTATACACTATTTTAGTGTGTAATATTTAAGGTTATTATTTGTGTTGGCCTCGACAACCACCAAATTTTTGGCGCCGTTGCCGGGGATTGGTTTATTTTTAATCAATTTGTTTCTCTATGCCCAGATCTCAGCGTACAGGTGACTTGATTTACAATCCAGAAATCGAAAAAGAAGCAAGGCGTTTGGCGAAGGAAAAGCGAATTGAACGTGGTCAAACTTCTAATCCTCACGGGGATCCGGAGGTCGAAACCGCTTCATTAAGCGACATAGAGCCCGATTCTAGTCCGGCCTTTGCCAAGAAATTCCCGAAACACCACCCCTACAACAAAATCCACCCATTATTGAACCAATTGAAATGGCGGACGGAGGAGAAGTTCCCGAAAGAACTTTGAGGCAAATGATGGAGACCGATGTTACACAAACTCCAACCGGTATCAATTACCTGATTTTGGAAGGAGGCTCGGAGTTGAAGTCAAGTTTAGTCCATCACCTACCGACTTTCCATGGATTGGAGAATGAAGATCCTCATAAGCATTTGAAGATGTTCCACATTATTTGCACTAGCATGAAGCCACAAGGGTCAACCGATAACCAAATCAAGCTAAGGGCATTCCCCTTTTCATTGGCCGATAGAGCAAAAGATTGGTTATTCTATCTTCCACCTGGGTCGATCAACTCATGGACCGACATGGCAAGAGCTTTCCTCGACAAGTTTTATCCCGCCTCAAGAGTCTCAAGTCTTCGAAATGAGATTTGTGGAATCCGCCAAGGTCAAAATAAGACTTTCCATGATTATTGGGAGAGGTTCAACAACTTGTGCTATAGTTGCCCACAACACCAAATTCCGGAACAACTCCTCATTCAACACTTCTATGAGGGATTGTTGCCAATGGAGAGAAGACTAGTTGATGCCTCAAGTGGTGGAGATGTCTTTAGTAAAACCCCACAACAAACAAGACAACTTTTCAACACCATAGCCGCAAATTCACAACATTTTGGCCCTCGCCAAGACATGAAGAGAGACACACAACACAAAGTTAATGAAGTGGGAACATCGAATCTTGAGTCTCAAATAAAAGATCTAACATCCGTCGTCCAAAAGCTAGCCATGGGACAAACTCCACAAGTGATGGTTTGTGGACTATGTGCAACCATGGGACATCCTACGGATATGTGTCCCATCCTTCAAGAAGATGCGGAGCATGTGAATGCCACGGGAGAATTCCAAAACTACCACAACAAACCATCCGGGTACCAAAATGCATATAATTCAAGTTGGAAACCAAATCCCAACGGAAGCTACAACCCTAGACCATTGCCTCACAATGCATTGGTTAGACCGTCCTATCCACCACCACAACCTCAATACCAACATCAACAACCACACTATCAATCCAAACCGCACCCTCCACATCATCATCAACAATCTCCTCAATCTCAACCAAGTAGCTCCGGAATGTCTCTTGAAGACATCGTCAAATCTCTAGCCACTAGTACCCAACAATTCCAAAAAGAGACAAGGACTAGTATCTCCAACCTTGAAGCACAAATGGGAGATATAGTTACATTTATAAGCAAGTTGGAATCTCGTGGTAAACTCCCTTCTCAAACCGAAAAGAACCCAAATGTCAATGTGGTGACCTTGAGAAGTGGCAAGCAAGCCGGAGAAAGTAGTTCAAAGAAGAAGCCATGGGAAGAAGAAGAAGAAATGGAGATCATTCCCATTGAAGAACCTACAGTCAAGAACGATGCACCAACCGGAGTTCCAAAGAAGTCCATCCCTCTAGTAACACCAATAGCCACTCGACCACCGTTCCCCTCTCGACTTGCAACTTCAAAGAAGAATATGGAGGAGAAAGAAATTTTGGACACCTTCCGAAAGGTGGAAGTAAACATCCCTCTACTTGATGTAATCAAGCAAATCCCGAGATATGCAAAGTTCTTGAAAGAACTTTGTACCAACAAGAGGAAGTTGAAGGGAAATGAGAAAATTTTGATGAATGAAAACGCATCCGCGGTTTTACAAAGGAAACTTCCACCCAAATGCAAAGATCCCGGAATGTTCACAGTTCCTTGCAAGATTGGAGATGTCACTTTTAGTAGTGCTATGCTTGATCTTGGTGCTTCTATCAATGTCATGCCCTATTCAGTGTGTGAATCATTAAATGTCGGACCCTTAAGTGAAACCGGTGTTATAATCTCTCTTACGGATAAATCAAGTGTCTTTCCTAGAGGTGTTTTAGAAGATGTCCTAGTGCAAGTGAACCAATTAGTCTTCCCGGCGGATTTCTATGTGATTGATCTAGATGAGAAAGTGTCTTCCAAATCGGCTCTAATCTTGCTTGGGAGACCATTTTTGAAGACGGCTAGGACAAAGATCGATGTGTATGCGGGAAGTTTGACAATGGAGTTTGATGGTGAAACAATAAGTTTTAATATTTATGATGCCATGAGATATCCTAGTGATGTTTCATCTTTGTACTTTGTTGATACTGTTGAGCCAATTACTCAAGAATTGTTTGAGTTATCTAACGGTGATATGTTGGAGATGATCTTAAGCAAAGGATTCGATTGTGGGAAGCTAGCCGAGCAATTAAAGTTTTATTCTTTGGATCCGGAAGTTGAGATGTTGGTAAATAAAATGGAAATGAAAAAATCCACAAGATTAGATGTCAAGCAAATTGAATTGTCCCAAAGTCATACAAAATTGTCTCCATCCCTTGTTCAACCACCCGAATTGGAATTAAAGGTCTTACCTCAACACTTGAAGTATGCCTACTTGGGAAAGAATGAAACCCTTCCGGTTATCATCTCCACTCATTTAACCGAATTTGAAGAAGAGCAACTCCTCAAGGTGTTGAAGGAGCATAAAGAAGCCATGGGTTGGACGATTGCAGATATCAAGGGTTTGAGCCCCTCCACTTGTATGCACAAGATCTTAATGGAGGATGAATGCAAGCCAAGTAGAGACGCGCAAAGAAGGCTAAATCCACCAATGATGGAAGTCGTGAAGAAAGAGATATTAAAGCTTCTTGATGCGGGGATGATCTATCCAATCTCGGATAGCAAGTGGGTGAGTCCGGTGCAAGTCGTTCCAAAGAAGACGGGAATCATGGTTGTGGAGAACAACAAAGGTATGATGGTCCCCACCCGTGTGCAAAACGGGTGGAGAGTATGTATTGACTACCGCAAACTCAATGCGAGCACACGAAAAGATCATTTCCCATTGCCTTTCATTGACCAAATGTTAGAAAGGTTGGCCGGGAAATCCCATTATTGTTGTCTAGACGGGTACTCTGGTTTTCACCAAATCCCGGTGGCACCGGAGGACCAAGAAAAGACAACATTTACATGCCCATTTGGTACTTTTGCATACCGGAGAATGCCATTTGGATTGTGTAACGCCCCGGCCACTTTCCAACGTTGTATGGTTAGTATCTTTTCGGATTATGTTGAAAACATAATTGAGGTTTTTATGGATGATTTCACGGTACATGGCAACTCTTTTCAAGAATGTTTGACTAATCTCACAAAATTTTTAAAAAGATGCATTGAAACAAACTTGGTTTTGAATTTTGAGAAATGTCATTTCATGGTGAGTCAAGGTCTCATTTTGGGTCACATTGTGTCTAAAAAAGGAATTGAGGTAGATAAGGCCAAAATTGATGTTATTCAAAGCTTACCTTACCCGACTTGTGTTCGGGAAGTTCGTTCTTTTTTGGGCCATGCAGGTTTCTACCGAAGGTTCATCAAGGATTTTTCAAAGATAACAAGACCAATGTGCCAACTCTTGCAAAAGGAGGTCGATTTCGAGTTCAATGAGGCGTGCAAAGAAGCTTTTGACAAGCTCAAAGAGTTGCTCACATCCGCTCCCATCATGCAAGCACCAAATTGGGATCTCCCTTTTGAGATCATGTGTGATGCAAGCAACTATGCGATTGGCGCCGTTTTGGGTCAAAAGAATGGGAGGGCCTCCCATGTGATCTATTATGCATCAAGGACACTAGACAACGCCCAAAGCAACTACTCTACCACGGAGAAGGAGCTATTGGCCATAGTGTTCGCCTTGGAGAAATTTAGACAATACCTACTTGGTACCAAGGTCATAGTGTATTCGGATCACGCAGCTCTTAAGTACTTGATGACGAAGAAAGATGCAAAGCCGAGACTCATCCGGTGGATCCTACTGTTACAAGAATTTGACTTGGAAATCCGGGATAAGAGCGGATGCGAGAACCTCGTTGCCGATCATCTAAGTCGGATCACTTCAAATGAAACTCCTCTCCCATTGCGGGACGAGTTTCCGGATGAGCATCTCTTTTCCCTTACCCAATCTATTCCTTGGTATGCCGATATCGTTAACTTTTTGGTCACAAAAAGGTATCCCGACACATTCACGCGTTCTCAAAAAGACAAGTTGAAAAGTGATGCAAAATACTATGTGTGGGATGAACCTTATTTGTGGAAACATTGTCCCGATCAAATCATTAGGCGATGTGTGCCCCAACAAGAGCACCAATCCATTTTGCAATTTTGTCATGAATTTGCTTGTGGGGGACACTTCGGACCTAGCCGGACTTTGAGAAAAGTCCTTGAATGTGGATTATTTTGGCCAACCATGTCACGCGATAGTTATATGTTTTGCAAAAGTTGTGAGCGGTGCCAAAGGACGGGAAACATTTCGCAAAAGAACCAAATGCCCCAAAATCCAATCCTTGTTTGTGAAATTTTCGACGTATGGGGGATTGATTTTATGGGCCCATTTCCCGTATCATTTGGCAACATTTATATTTTACTCGCGGTTGACTATGTTTCTAAATGGGTTGAAGCCAAAGCCACAAGATCGGACGATGCCAAAACGGTTATCGAGTTTTTAAAGTCTAATGTTTTTGCGAGATTTGGTGTGCCTAGGGCTTTGATTAGCGATAGAGGGATGCACTTTTGCAACAAAATGATGGATGCTCTATTGAAGAAGTATCACGTGACTCATCGTGTCTCCACTGCCTATCACCCTCAAACGAATGGTCAAGCGGAGGTTTCGAATCGTGAAGTGAAGTCTATTCTAGAGAAAACGGTGAATCCGACAAAGAAGGATTGGAGTTTTAGACTTGACGATGCCTTATGGGCATATCGGACCGCTTATAAGACCCCGATTGGAATGTCGCCCTTCAGATTAGTTTTCGGAAAATCTTGTCATCTTCCCGTCGAGTTAGAACACCGAGCATTTTGGGCGGTCAAGAAATGCAACTTCGACATTGACGAGGCTGGAAGGCATAGGAAACTTCAACTCCAAGAGCTAGAAGAATTGAGAAACGAATCCTATGAAAACGCAAGGATTTATAAGGAGAAAACGAAGCTCTTCCACGACAAGTCCATCACCCGGAAGAATTTTGAACCGGGACATAGGGTCTTACTTTACCATTCACGGTTGAAGTTATTCCCGGGCAAATTAAGACCAAGGTGGATTGGCCCATTTGTTGTAATAAAGACTTTTGACCATGGAGCGGTGGAAATCCAAAGTGAAGAAACGGGACATATTTTCAAAGTTAACGGGCACCGATTAAAGCCATTCTATGAAAGTTTTAATGCAAGTGTTATTGAAGTCATCCACTTGGATGCACCGGAGTGTTGAACCAAGCTAGAAGGACGTCTCGCCTAAGACGTTAAAGAGAGGCATTTTTGGAAAAGCTTTACGCTTTTGTGTTTCTACGTTCGAATAAAGAAGTTTTGAAAATGTTTTGATACGTCTTTTGAAGTCATTTTTGAAGAAATCAAGAGTTTCTAGGTGTTTGGGGCATTTGGGATCAAGAACTAGTGAAGAAACGGAAGAAAACAGAGAAAAATCGATTTCCGGGAGCAGGAGTCTGCGCGACCCGCGCACGGGTGCGCGGCTGGTGTGCGCGGCCGGTCTTCAACATGCAACAAAGATCAAGCTCCAAACTGCAACATATGCGCGACCCGCGCGACCCCTCTGCGCGACCCGCGTGCTGCTTTGACGACTATCCCCTATTTTGTTGACCAGCTTTGACTTTCGTTGACCAGGTGGTTTAATGAGTTGACCAACGTTGACCGGGTGTTGACCACACTTGAATATGGATTGAAAACCTCCAGCAACTCTCCTTCTTCATTTCATTCTCTCAAAACCCTCTCATTCTCTCTCAAACTCTCAAGAACACATACACCCACTTTTCACAAAAAATTGATTTCCCGGAGTTCCACCGGTTGGAATACGACGAGACCACCACCATTCTTCACCATTTTCCGTGCTCTACAAACCCCACCTGAAGTTTACTCCGATCCATCGCCGGGTCTAGGGGCGCCACCACCACCCAACTCGCGGCTTTCCGGCCATTTTCCAGCCAACTCCCACCACCTCTCGAAATTCCGACATCACCAAAGTGTTTCTTTTTCGGGGATCTTTACATCTAACCAAACAAAACCTCAAAATCTCACCAAAAATTTTCCCATAATTTTTGAGCCACCACGAGCCGCCGTCGGATTTTTCACACAAATCAAGTTGAAAATATCCGTTCAATGAACAAGTCTTGCATTTAAGCACCCACGAATAACCAAAGCTTGGGGTGCACGGTAGCGGATTCCGGGTTCAAGTTCAATTTTGGGATAAAACGGGTATTCTCTTTCCTTGGTTTTTATTACATTGTATTGTTTCAATTCAGTAATTGCATTCAATTATGCTTTGGAAATTGCCTAAGATCGTTAGTTGTTGCCCGGTTTATTTGGAAACATTGATTTGAGAAAGGTTGAGATTGGTTAATTTGCTTGGAAATTTGTTCAAAAATTGTTTAAACTTTGGTTGGGATTTTCTCATTTTGTCTCGTATTGTTGCCGAATTTTTGTTAGGATTATCAAATTAACTGAGTGTTGTTGTTGAAACCATTTTACATTGTCAAAAGTTGGGTGTCATTACTTCTTGGATTTTTTTTTTGTGTTCGGTCTAAAGATAGTTGCATTGATTTGAGAGTGGTGAGGTGAGGGATTACGTGGTGAAGTTGTTTTTGATATTGTAGGTTTCGAAAATGGGCAAAACCACGGCTCGGACACACACCCATGGATCATCGATCGATCCTAACCCGCAAAAGGATACCGCCGGTCCATCACGCAAAGCAGCCGGTAAACGAAAAAAAAGAGGAGAAGAGGGAAGTGATCCTTCCCTTACAAATGCTGAGATCAAAACCTATCGCTCCAATCTTCGGGGTCGCGCAATCCGGCCGACAAAATTCTACCATAAAAAGTCCATGAAAAAGCTTGGGGTGCATGATGGTGTATACCATTTGTTCATAAAACTCGGTTGGCGTGGTTTTCTTCGACTTTGTGACAGAACTTACGAGGAACCCACAATGGAATTTCTTAGCACATATGCACGAGATGATGACACGGAAGTCCTCACATTCCAGTTGAAAGGGGAGCATCATAGACTCACATACGAAGAGCTTGATTCTATCATGGGTATAGACGATCCATTCCGCATCAGCCCCCAAAATCAAGAGTACCAAGATTTTCTGCGTTGCCCTGATGCAAACTTTTGGATGCAAATTTCCGGTCTCCCAACCTTCAACCCAAGCCGACAGCGAGCCAAGCACATCGTTCACCCCTGTTGGCGAATTGCTCACCGAGTCCTTACGACGAGTATCTTCGGGCGTCTCGAGCCCGGTCAAATCAACAGATGTGAGCTATTTTTCCTCCAAAGCATGAGGCGTGCACTCTCCCTCAGTTTTTCAGGCTTCTTTTTAGACAAATGTGACTCCATACGCCAACGTTCCTCAGGGGAAATTTTCATCGGGGGACTTATCACGATCATAGGTCGAGCCGTCGGCCTAGATTTCCCGGATCCCGAGTACATACCTGTCGACACCCCACCGAACTTCCTGCTAGATTGTGACACTCTCATCCGGATGGAGATGTTGCTCGATCAGGGAACCCGCACGTACAGTTGGTTAGATGCTGACAAAGCCCCGGTTTACATCCTGCCAAGTTGGATCGGTTCTTCATTCTGTAACAACCGAAAACGCAACAAATTTTAAATTTTTCAAAAACATCTCAATTCCAATAATTCTTTACAAAAAGGTTTTCAATTCAAAATATTTATCGTATTCCCAGAATCATAACACCATAAAATTACGAGGAGCGGTACGATCACGCCTTCGCCTTGCCACGATCTCCTGAAGAACCTGAAAAACATGAAACCACAACTGTAAGCCCGAAAGCTTAGTGAGATACCCCCAAAATACCAACCACAAATACCATACACGCACAACATGCCATAACATATCCGATCATAGAACAACCATGCTCTCCGGGTCTACTGTGTGACTGGTCCGCCGCACCGGCCAACAGTCCACCTGGTCCACCCTCTGAGTCAATCCGCATACATCGAGTCTGCAGGCTGATTGGTCCGCCCGTTCCCGGGCCTTCAATCCACCTGGTCCACTCTCTGAGCCTACAGTATGACTGGTCCGCCCGCACCGGGCCTTCAGTCTGTCTGGACCGCTCGCTGAGCCTACGGGACAACCGGTCCGCCCTGGGTGTCTTGGCCTACTGCACACAGCAGGACCCGCCTCAACCCAACTCCAGTCCAAACATCCATGTGCACATATACATACAATCATCTAACAATTCACAGATAACAATCAGATCAACAGATCACATAACATGCCACTATCCTAACCAGAATACCGACCTAACAGGTCACTAACATAGCATCTCCCTATCTCTCTGGTTACCGATCTCAATTAGGTCCCTAGCATATACCATCCTAACTCACCGGATGCAACAAGATAAAGCAGTAACATAAAAACAACTACCCGGATCTCAATCCGATAAGGGCCGGCCTTGGTGCCTTAGACCCCGTTGATATAGTGAGGATAACTCACCTCGAAGCTGCCGACTGAACAGATAATCCAAGCTACTCCGATCACTGATACGATCTCCACCACTGGTCAACCACCAATGCGCTGAACTCAAAACAACAAACAATAATTACCAAAATGCCCCCGGACACCATTGGTCAACCCTTGGACAAAGACAAGGTCAAAGTCAACTCCTGACTGACCCTACTCGCCGAGTCAACCCTATGACTCGCCGAGTTTCCATACTCAGACTTCACTCCATCCGCGACCTAACTCGCCGAGTCACCCCGAGACTCGCCGAGCCCACCAACTCAGAGTCCACTCGCACACGACTCACCGAGTCATCCCTTGACTCACCGATTCTCGACTCGACCAGAGAGTATCGGAACTCTTCGACAAGACTCGCCGAGTCCAAGGCTATCATCAACCTACTCGCCGAGTTGTTCATACAACTCGTCGAGTTCAAGGCTATCTTCATCCGACTCGCCGAGTTGTTCTTCCAACTCGTCGAGTCCCAGTTCATCTTCAAGCAACTCGCCGAGTTCACCCATGTGACTCGCCGAGTACCACCGATCTGAACCCTTTCAGAAGCATTACAGGCCATGCAAATGATCCAAAACATAGATCTAGCCTTATACAACTCATCCATCACGTAAAGTGGCAAACTTTACGTGAATCCCAAGAGATCTAGGCCTTAATCACTTATAACTAGGGTTTGGGGACTTGCAAGCTTCACTAAACACTCCAACACAGGGACTTTCATGCTCTCTGATTCTCCTCCCTTCCAGATCTGAGGTAGCAACCTCAGATCTACCCTTTAGACTTCCATTTACACCCTTGGACAAGATCCCACAACCCCCAAATTGAAGAAACAACATACAATCAGACCAAGAACGGGATATTACCTCCAATGGACGCCCCCAACTGCAATGAAGTTGATTCCAAGTAAAGCCCCTTGCCCCAAGCCTTCAATTCCCACCAAATTCCTTCAATAAACTTCTCCAATGCTCCAATCCACTCAACAATGGAGCTCCTTCGCGATTTAGGGTTTCTGAAACTCAAGAGGGAAGTAAAGAGGCTGGGGAAGGAACATAATGTTCCTTATATAGGGCTCAGCCCCGAGAATTAGGGTTTTCTTCACCCAGCGCCTACTCGCCGAGTCCATATCATCGACTCGCCGAGTCGACTACTTATCACGCGACCAAAGTCGCGACTCTACTCGCCGAGTCCAGCCATGGACTCGCCGAGTCACTCTTTCTCAAATAACACTTTTAGCCCTTCAACTCTACTCTTGCTATTTCGGGATGTTACAATTCTCCCCCACTTATATTAGGCTTCGCCCTCGAAGCCTATAGCAGCTCAACTCCAATATACTCCCGCAACGTGCCACCTGGCCCCAACCAGACCAGGTCCCACAAGGCATACCCAAACGAAACCCGAACACACTTTCCTTTCCTCATGGTGTCCTGACCACCGTCGCAAATAGGGCACCGGATTCGCCCTCTAATAACTTCACTTAACCCCTGAGCATTACTCATACTGAAACACTATTCCAAATCACAACCATCACTCGACTCATAAAGGCTAGAATAACCATGAACCATCGGATTCCCGATCCGAATCCCACTCTATCCATTCCGTGACGACAGAAAAACCCATTCTCTATTTCAGAGCACTTACACGAGTCCTCCTCTTACAAACACATACACATGCTGAACTAGCTCCAGTATCCTCAGGTTTGGAAAACCCGACACGCTGATGACGCCCTCAAACATCCCCCAAGATGAACCACTAATACATACCTAATGCCTTGATCAGAAACACACTGAGAGTCCAGGACTCTCCCCCCTGCATCCTTTCCAAGCCCCTGGGCTCTACACCTGCGGAATTCCTTCCGCAACCTCAGCAGACATCCCAAACCGGATGAGCTCCTACTTCACTGCCGCGAGCATGATGCCCAAAATCATACTCGAATTACTCTAATCATAACTCTACTCTGCAGCTTTCACTTTCGCGAACTTGCACTCCCCTTCGGAGTTACACAACTTTCTCTCTTCCCCTTCCAAGGAATCCACTTGACCACATAGCTACTTCAACACGTGCCACGGTGCTCGCCCAATGCGACACCACCCTTTTGCGTAACCGCGATTCACATACTCTGGCTCTCATTGCAGGGGCTCTCAATCCCAAGCATTCTCTCAACTCATCAAAATCACTACCCGGGGCCAGACCTTCCAATGCAATCACACTGTAACATACACAATCAGCAATCTCAAACTGATCCAACAATACCCGCAGAGTCTTCAGCATGACTGGACCGCCTCATCAGGCCTTCAGTCCATCAAGACCACTCTCTCAGAACCTTCAACCAATCTGGACCGCTCTCAGAGCCTTCAGTTTGGCTGGACCATTCTTCGAGCCTTCGGTCTGACTGGTACGCCTTCCGGCCTTCAGTCTATCCGGACCGCTCACTATCAACCAACATTCCATGCTATCCCCCCTCAGAATTCCTCCCATGCATACCGTTCTAGCCCTCTAGGGGTTCTGAACTCAAACTCCATCGACATACTCGTTCCCGGCCTGCTTCCAGGCCTCCATAACCAATGCCCTAGGTCTGTATCCTGCCCTACATGCCCGACACTTGCTCCTATCAGCCTATACTCTAGGCTGACAGAACACTGCTGAATCCCAGCAGCTAAGCACCCTCAAATACTCATCGATCTCCCGGAGAATTCTCCAATTCTCCCCCACTATAGCACTGACTAACAACCGTCAGCCGCCATCAACAACCTTCCCAAACAACCCTGCACCAAGAGACCACTTACACACGGGCCGCTTTCACAAGCATAAACAACCCTTAGCAAAACACATCTCCTCACTGATCAATCCGCTCAAGAAGAATCCGATCTCCAATTATCCCTTCCATGAACGATGATGCTGCCTGACATATAACCCAATACCGCATCTCCACTAACAACCCATACGAACGATAGCCAACGAAAGCACCAAAACACTAACCATAATCATATCAAACCCTCGAGAACAACGAATACCAAGACGAAAACCCGAAACACAATCCATAACCCAAAACACAATAATCACAAGATAACAAGACATCAAGAAAGAAACATACCCGCAGCTGTCTCTGGCACTGCCCTGACCTCCTCTGCAACAAGCTGAAAAACACGACCCTGAGCCCTTGGGGGCTCCGCTCCACCCTGACCTCCACCTGTGATCCTCAAAGTGGCCGGTGCTGGAGCCTGCACCGACCCAACAGCAAACTGTGGACAGTTGGCCCTCAAATGTCCAACCTGATGACAATGATAGCAGATCCTCAAATTCCGAACTGACGCTGACTGCCGACAATCCCTCGCATAGTGCCCATCCCTTCCGCACTTGCGGCATGCACCACCGGTCCTACAAACCCCGGTGTGACCCTTCCCACACTTCCCACAAGTGTGGCTGCTCAAATCCCCCACTCTAACATCAACTGTCTTGGACCGTTTCGGCGCCGGCTGCGACTGCACCGGAGCCTGCCTCAACTCACGCATCTGCAACTCAATCTCTAACTCACGCCGCCTAGCGGACTCCTGCAACTCCAACAAGGTCTCGCACCTCTGCGCAGACACAAACTGCCTGATGTCCCTCTTGAGCATGCTCAGATATCGAGACATCTGAGCCTGCTCTGAAGCGAACTCTGGGCAAAACATCGCCCTCTCAGTGAACATCCTGGTGATCTCAGTCACCGACTCCGAGTCCTGCTTCAGCTCAAGGAACTCCTGAGCCAATCTCTCCCTCTCAACCTGCGGAACATAACGAGTACTGAACATTTCTCTGAACTGATCCCATGAAACCGCAGCCCTCTGCGCCTCCGAAAATGACCCCGTGGTCAATCTCCACCAATCCTTCGCCCCGAGCCTCAACAGGTTCAGAGCACACCTCACCCTATGATCAGCAGGGCATGAACACGTGAAGAAACATCCCTCCACGTCAGACAACCACCTCATGGCAAAAATCGGGTCCTGAACTCCGTCGAACGTGGGAGGCTTCGTCCTATCGAAGTCCCGATACTGAAAACCCCGACTAGCTCCTCCCCCTGCCGCTGCTA
Source organism: Lactuca serriola (assembly GCF_051521515.1). Classification (NCBI taxonomy): domain Eukaryota; kingdom Viridiplantae; phylum Streptophyta; class Magnoliopsida; order Asterales; family Asteraceae; genus Lactuca; species Lactuca serriola. The sequence continues at coordinate 201,013,828 of NC_136415.1, read as the reverse complement.
CAGCTGCTGTAGCCGCCGCGGTAGCTGTCTCGGTGAGAGTCGCATAACGCTCATCAAAATACTCAACCATGGCGGTCTTAATCGACCCAAACAGCTCTGGCAACTCAGCCCGGAACAACTCCGCAATCTCCTCACGCAGGATCTCACGAATCCTCGCGTCCAACTCGCTCGTGCTCATCTGACCGACAATCTCGGGCGGCACCGATTCGCCCGGAACCCTCTCTCCAGCTCCCGATCCTGACCCGGATCCACTCTCATCATGCCTCGGAATCTCCATACTGAAAAGAAACACCACGCAAAATCTCAGACTCTTCCCACACCCTGGGATCCAACTCTCTTACAACCCACCCTAGAGATCATGGCTTCCCTGATACGCGTATGGGTCCTGTGCTTTCAGTAGTACGGGCCCATACTACCTTCCACACCTACCCACATTTGTATGAAGTACCACCACGATACCCTAGAGAACAAGCATAACAATAATCAACCCTCACCACTAGAGAAACACTGAGAATCTCCCATAAGGGACCCTAGGCTACAGGCATCACAAATCAGGCAACATATCATGAAATCCTGAAGATCCCTAGTCTAACAATAGCATGCTGTTCTATCAAAGTTCAAAAACAATTAACATGTATGGTATTTTGGGGTTACTTACTGGCTCCGGCTGATCGTACCTCCGCGTCCTCCTTTACTCATTTTTGAAAACCGTTTTTTTTTTTTTTTTTTTTAATTACTCTTTCAAAAACTCTCCTCGATTTGAGACTGGAGTCACACGAGTGTTTCTCCAATTCACTCAAACCAAGGCTCTGATACCAACTTGTAACAACCGAAAACGCAACAAATTTTAAATTTTTCAAAAACATCTCAATTCCAATAATTCTTTACAAAAAGGTTTTCAATTCAAAATATTTATCGTATTCCCAGAATCATAACACCATAAAATTACGAGGAGCGGTACGATCACGCCTTCGCCTTGCCACGATCTCCTGAAGAACCTGAAAAACATGAAACCACAACTGTAAGCCCGAAAGCTTAGTGAGATACCCCCAAAATACCAACCACAAATACCATACACGCACAACATGCCATAACATATCCGATCATAGAACAACCATGCTCTCCGGGTCTACTGTGTGACTGGTCCGCCGCACCGGCCAACAGTCCACCTGGTCCACCCTCTGAGTCAATCCGCATACATCGAGTCTGCAGGCTGATTGGTCCGCCCGTTCCCGGGCCTTCAATCCACCTGGTCCACTCTCTGAGCCTACAGTATGACTGGTCCGCCCGCACCGGGCCTTCAGTCTGTCTGGACCGCTCGCTGAGCCTACGGGACAACCGGTCCGCCCTGGGTGTCTTGGCCTACTGCACACAGCAGGACCCGCCTCAACCCAACTCCAGTCCAAACATCCATGTGCACATATACATACAATCATCTAACAATTCACAGATAACAATCAGATCAACAGATCACATAACATGCCACTATCCTAACCAGGATACCGACCTAACAGGTCACTAACATAGCATCTCCCTATCTCTCTGGTTACCGATCTCAATTAGGTCCCTAGCATATACCATCCTAACTCACCGGATGCAACAAGATAAAGCAGTAACATAAAAACAACTACCCGGATCTCAATCCGATAAGGGCCGGCCTTGGTGCCTTAGACCCCGTTGATATAGTGAGGATAACTCACCTCGAAGCTGCCGACTGAACAGATAATCCAAGCTACTCCGATCACTGATACGATCTCCACCACTGGTCAACCACCAATGCGCTGAACTCAAAACAACAAACAATAATTACCAAAATGCCCCCGGACACCATTGGTCAACCCTTGGACAAAGACAAGGTCAAAGTCAACTCCTGACTGACCCTACTCGCCGAGTCAACCCTATGACTCGCCGAGTTTCCATACTCAGACTTCACTCCATCCGCGACCTAACTCGCCGAGTCACCCCGAGACTCGCCGAGCCCACCAACTCAGAGTCCACTCGCACACGACTCACCGAATCATCCCTTGACTCACCGATTCTCGACTCGACCAGAGAGTATCGGAACTCTTCGACAAGACTCGCCGAGTCCAAGGCTATCATCAACCTACTCGCCGAGTTGTTCATACAACTCGTCGAGTTCAAGGCTATCTTCATCCGACTCGCCGAGTTGTTCTTCCAACTCGTCGAGTCCCAGTTCATCTTCAAGCAACTCGCCGAGTTCACCCATGTGACTCGCCGAGTACCACCGATCTGAACCCTTTCAGAAGCATTACAGGCCATGCAAATGATCCAAAACATAGATCTAGCCTTATACAACTCATCCATCACGTAAAGTGGCAAACTTTACGTGAATCCCAAGAGATCTAGGCCTTAATCACTTATAACTAGGGTTTGGGGACTTGCAAGCTTCACTAAACACTCCAACACAGGGACTTTCATGCTCTCTGATTCTCCTCCCTTCCAGATCTGAGGTAGCAACCTCAGATCTACCCTTTAGACTTCCATTTACACCCTTGGACAAGATCCCACAACCCCCAAATTGAAGAAACAACATACAATCAGACCAAGAACGGGATATTACCTCCAATGGACGCCCCCAACTGCAATGAAGTTGATTCCAAGTAAAGCCCCTTGCCCCAAGCCTTCAATTCCCACCAAATTCCTTCAATAAACTTCTCCAATGCTCCAATCCACTCAACAATGGAGCTCCTTCGCGATTTAGGGTTTCTGAAACTCAAGAGGGAAGTAAAGAGGCTGGGGAAGGAACATAATGTTCCTTATATAGGGCTCAGCCCCGAGAATTAGGGTTTTCTTCACCCAGCGCCTACTCGCCGAGTCCATATCATCGACTCGCCGAGTCGACTACTTATCACGCGACCAAAGTCACGACTCTACTCGCCGAGTCCAGCCATGGACTCGCCGAGTCACTCTTTCTCAAATAACACTTTTAGCCCTTCAACTCTACTCTTGCTATTTCGGGATGTTACACATTCGATACAGGCGACCCCGACACTTGGCTTCCTCCAGATCAATTGACCCAAGCAGGTGTATTCCCAGAATTCGGTGATGATGAGGGTGACGACGCAGAGGAACAAGAGGAAGAAGATGACGAAGAGGACGACGAGATGCCCGAAGCTGAAGACCATTTTAACCAACCCTCGATGCAGCAGCCGATGTTTCAGCATGATCAGTTCCAGGCCCCTCCATATCATTTTGACCAGCCGCATCAGCAGGAGGGACACGAAGTCCCACCATATTTCCCCCCCACGTTCTTTGACCAATTTGCCACAATGTTCTCCACGGTGCAACGCATCGACGCCCAAACGCAAGAGAATTCGAGAGCCATCCTAGATGTGGAAAGCCGTGTTGATCGATTGGAGCAGTCCTCCTCTCACACTTCCCGCCAGCTCCAGGATATGTGGGACTACCACCATCGCCACGGGCATTTCCCGCCGCCCGACCCCCCGATTTAGGTCCTTTCTGCCCTTTCCTTAAGCATTGAGGACAATGCTTGTTCTTAAGCTTGGGGTGGGGCATTTCCCTTATATTTTTTACTCTTTTTCATGCATTTTTAGTTAGGTTGCATAACATATTAGTTTAAGTTAATTTGCATTCATTTTTTTTAATAAAATTTGAAAAAGATTTTATTTTCTTCTTTTTCCACTTTTTATTTTTGCATAACATTTAGCTTAAGACATTAGCATTCATGCATTTTTATTGTCTGTTTATTCTCACCACTCTTGGATGCCATGGAACAGGTTCATAGTTATTGTATCATTATTGGTCCAGGATCTTGTTGCTATCTCACCCATCGAACCGGGACCACTAGCTGCAGTTTGGGATTTCATACTTGGGATCAGATGCTGGTAGCTTAAAGGGGTAAGTGATCATGGACAGGTAGTTTTCATGAAGAATTATGCATACAATACTAACAACTGTAGGATATACTATAGCAATGGGTGTTCTTAGCCTTGCGGTCACTACCGCGGAGAGGATCACACTTGATCATGTTTGAACTGTTAGGATGAAGCATTGGTGCTTGTCCCCGAGTAGAATCCATATCCGGTCTCTTTACATCACCATATCTTTTAGCGATTTTCTTAGAATTTAGAGAGTCTTTTAGTCCACATTTGGACATTTTCATTATCTTTGAAAAACCACAAGTTTGAAAAGGAGCTTACATTACATCTTTATGCTCCACACATGGTCATTTTCACACTTAGGCCATTCGGATTATATCATTACCCTTTCGGTTCCACCTACACAACTTTGGGAACCAAATTTTGAGTCAAAGGGTTTACTTTCAAAAAAAAAAAAAACAAAAAAACAAAAAAAAAACAAAAAAAAAAGAACAAAAACAAAAACAAAATGAAGCATGCAAATTTTCAGTCGCAACTATCTTAGATGGGTGGCCGGTTCAATTATTGAACAAATTTCCCAACATCTTGGTCACCCGACGTTTGATATTCATTTGTATAGATCTGTTTTATTGTATATAGATCGAGTTGTTATTTTTTTTTCTTTCTCACAAATTGGTGATGTTAGAGAGACTGTCGAGTCGGATACTACGGGAGGTTTGGGCCAACACTAAGTGAACTGATTCCTACAACGGTGCCCGAGCGATTAAACCTAGTTACACATGAGAGAAACCGGCAGATGTGAGATCAGAGTGTGCACTTAAAGAAGAGCTCCACCCGAGCCCATCCAGTTGCTTTCTCCCTACTACAGATGTTCTTCATTGTATACATGTTCCATTGAGGCTGCGACTGCTCATCCCTCCTTACTCACCTAAACGAGTTGTCCTGGCTGTGGTTTATGGTTCCATTGTCATCGGATGAAAAAGTTGTGAGATAGCAGCGAAATCAATTCTGACCATGTTGACTAACGTCGGACAGGTTCCATGGTTCTATCCATTCTTTTTATTTCTAGGGTAGTTCATCCCAAGTTCATTTAGTCTTGTCTTACTTGAGGACAAGTAAGGTTTAAGCTTGGGGTGATTTGATAGCTTCATTTTATTTACTTCTTTTTATAGTTTATTTTAGCATATTTCATTCATAACTTAGATAATTTCCATGCATATTTTCCTTTTTATTATTTTATGACTATTTCGGGTACTCTCGAATCTTGTGAGCATAATTGCAGGTTTTCGGGTCTAGCGGAGCGGGAGTGTTCGGGACGTATAGGAGGCGATGAGATTTGGTAGACAAAAATCACGTTGGGCTTGATGGGTAGTGGAGATGATGCATGGAGTGATCTTGATGATTATTTGAAGACTTGGAGAGAAATAAACTTTAAATTTGCAAGATGCGGGGGAACATTCAAGCGTATGAAAATTATTAATCGGGCGAGTTCACGAGCTTTGGAGGATTTGGAGAGGTCAAATTGGGCTTTAAATGAAGAAAAAACTTGAAGAAAATGGGCTAGGAGGTGATTGGATTCGATCTGGGCTAGTGGGATATGCTTTAGAGGCCCAAAATCTCAAAGAAGCCCATGTCAGGCACCACCCGCGCAACCCACCCGCGCAGCAGCACGCGGGTCGCGCAAGGCCCTGCAGGGGTAGTTTCGGAAATTCTTCTTTTGAGCTATTTGAGGAAGGTTGGTGCCCATCTTTTGCATACTCTTAGACATCCGATTTTTGGAGATTCTCTCTGGAGTTTTGGAGACTTTTAAAGGCCAAGAACCCTTGAAGAACATCATATTTTTACCTCTTGATTCTTGCTTAATGTTTGGTATAATTTTCTCTAACTTTGTTTCTTTGGGTTTAGCCATGCTTGGCTAAGCTAATCTTGGTTGAATTTTGGTTAATCCTTTGAACTTTTGTTGAATGTTGAAGAATCCATGAACATGTTCTTGAATCTTTATGGGAATGTTTTGTGTTTTAACATCTTATCATTACTTGTATGTTTTAGTTCATGAGTTTAAATGTGTTTTTGGTGATTAGTTGGCTAATTTCTTGATTAAGTAAAGGATCCTCAAATTAGCAAGCAACAAATGATTTTTGTGTTGTTTTTGCTTCACACAATCATAAAAACATTTCCTCCAACATGGTGGTGAAAGCATTTGACCCCTCTTGGATTTGGTGACTTTTTGGTTCTTAATGCTAGTTGACTTTCACTAATTACATGTTATTTGGAATTAGTGACTTTGACTAAGGAAATTGTTATGAGCTTTTCTAGCCATTTCAACAATTAAGAAAAGTCTAGGTAATCTCAAGCTCCTTGGATTACTATAGCCAAATTGAGGATTTAAAACAAGTATTGCACCATTGAATTCTAATGATATGTTCATCAAAAGTCAAAGTGAGAAAACTTTAAGTCAACCATCTTTCCCTTATTGATTTTACATCAAATTCTTATTTTTGTTGCAATTGTCTATTTAAATCATAGTTAATTCTAGTTTGTTTCAAGTATTTCAAAACATCAAAACCCACATTTTTAATTTATTGTCATATTCCAAGTATTTTACAAAGAGATTTTTCATAGAGTTATCAAATTGAACCAATCTCCGTGGATTCGATCCCTTTACCACTATACACTATTTTAGTGTGTAATATTTAGGGTTATTATTTGTGTTGGCCTCGACAACCACCACCCACCAAGGCCCAAGACCAAAAATGTGCACAAAGATCCACTACTGGCCCAATTTTCCAAATTATGCCCACACCCTTACTTTGGCCTTAATCCCAAGACTTAACTCTAGTCCAAAACACCCTTTCTCAGATGGCCCAACTAGGTACCAGCAATCAGGCCCAATAAGACATCCCAAACCAAAGCCCAATTATGCAAACCCACTCAAACAGAGTACGCGAGGCGTACTTAGTGGTACGTTGCACGTACTCGCTCAATGGCTTGTACATTGTGCGTACTGTCTTATACGCCCGACGTACATCCCTCTTAAACCCACTTTTCCATTCAACCCTTAATGCTTTAAGTCATAAGTCCAAACTACAGATCCGAGTCCCAAATCACATCTAAACCCATAAAGTCGTTGGCTTGGTGATTTTGCATGCCCCACATAAGCCCAAACTCCAAAAATGGCACTCTACTTTCATGAAAATGGTCTTAACTCTTGCATGAGGAAGTCTAGACGACCAAGTTCTCATTTTTATGAATCAAGGCAACCCAATATACTCAAAAGGATATGAGATTTGCTATGGAGTTCACCAAATTCACAAAGTTCCAATATTAGGACATAAAACTCTAAAAATGAACTTAAAACAAGAACTAGCATAATAATTAGCAAGTTTCTAACTGGATACCTCTGGAAGATGCACCAACAAGAGTATAACTCAGATCCAAAAGCTTAGTCATCAAATCTCTTTCCTTCAAGGATTCTTCTTCACAAATGAACTCCAAAAGAATGCTCAATAAGCCAGAAACACTCACACAAGCTATGGAAACGAGAAGTTAGGGTCTGAAAGGAGTTGGAGACTAGAAATGGTGGTTGGATATGAAGACATAATGTTCCTTAAATAGGGACACTCCAAAATATTAGGGTTTTCTTCCTAGACCTAGTACGCCCAGTATACTAGGTGGCCTTCAAGTTCCTTCCACGCACATGAGTACGTCGAGTGTACACATAATTACGCCCCACGTACCCAATTTCCATACATTTCACAATAAGGACTAAACTTGCCAAAACTTCAAGCTATCATAGCTTCTTCATTACAAGTTCGTGTCCAACGAGCCTTATATCCTCGGAAAGGTGGTGAGAAGCCCTACGCTTCTAGTAACTCATCACAGTCTCAAAGGTCTATGAATAAAACTCAAGATTCATAAATGATCAATCAGGATGTTAAAAAAACTGAGTGTTATAGATCAACATACAAATTGAGTATGCCCTGCATACTCTAACTTTACACCCTGACTAGAGTGTCGCTTGGTTTTTATAGGACATTCCAAGGGTATGCGCTGCATACCCATATGTACGCCCTGCGTACTCACATTGAGGCTAATAATCCCATTAAGTGCTTAATACATAAAGACATCATATCAAACTCTCAAATCTAGTCTAAATAGGTATTGTAAGTGGTAAAGTTCCAACCTTTATGCACTTTCATGACTAAACAAAGCTCAAGAGCAAGACCTAGTCTCATAACAACTTCTAAGGATCGCAAACTCATGCATGGATTGTTGGAAATGACCAAGACACCATTTTTATGACTTAATAACCTTAAATACCTTTGGAAATACGTAACACCCCATTTATTTATTAGATAAATAAGTAAATTAATGAGCGAATAGTATCCCTAAAATAAATAATTATATATATATATATATATATATATATATATATATAAAGAGGATGGTCTCAAAGAGCTAATTGTCATAATTTTCGAAGTCGGGGGTTAAAAGTGTAAGTTTCGGATGGGTTCCGTAAAGAATTATGAGGGCATGGATTACTTGGTAATTATTGGGACTTCATTTGAAAAGAATTTGCAGAGGAGGGGTTGTTTTAGTAAAATATGGACCTAAATTGTAAAGGATTTAATGTTGAGGGTTGATATGGTAAGTATAGGATCTATTTCGAAATAAATGGGAGCAAGAGGGACCATTTTGTTCATTATGGAAACTCTTATAAGGAGCCGGTATATAAAGGTTATGAAACCCTAACCCTAGAGACCCATTGCAGCTGCCAAATCTCTACCACCTTCTACCTGATGGGTTTTGAGCATTCTAACACCCCTAAGTATACATGCAACCCTAGAAAACCTTGGATCTATGTTTGTCTAATATACATGCAAAATATGATTTCCAAGGTTCATAATCCAATCTAGCATACATGGGGAACTTTTAATCTATAAGATGGCTAGAATTACATACCTTGTAGTTGATTTGATTACTTGAAAACCTTGAGAGCCTAGCACCCCAAGTGCTTCACACAACACAAAATGCTTTAGAATGACTTTGAGAGAATGTAAACACTTGTAAAAATCGGCCTAGCCCTCTTGTAACTTCTTGTGTAGCCGACTTTGGTGGAGAACATGTTACTTATATAATGTGTCACATCTAGGGTTACACCATGTAAACCCTAATGCGACATGGCTCTTCATTTCCATGACCCATGGGTTTGTAACTCCCATGGAACATCCTATGGGTTTAACCCATCTTGATAATCCATGGAGCCTTTTAGCCCACTATACAAGTTATGGATGATTTACATAATCAACCCATATATTTAATTAGTCATATTTTGATCACTTAATTAATTCCAAATTAATTCTTGATCAATACTAATTAAATAATACTATTAATATATTAGAACTTATAATATATTAATAAACCGCAAGTGTTATTTCTCTCATTTAGTCTATCCAAATGCATGATACCATGCAACCCAAATGGACCATGCCAGGTCGGCTCAAGTACATACCAGAAATAGTTATGGACTTAAATACCTTATCTAGTAGTTTCCCACTTGGATAAGTCTAATAACTATAACTGCAAGTATGGCTTCAGGAACCGATCAACAATCATAGCTCTTTCAAGGTCTCTCGGAACTGAGAAGATGATGATGTGCCATTTAAGATAAGTGATCATATAATCCTCTGTTCTAGATATCAGTCGGACAAATACATGGAACAATGTCTTACTTATTATCCAGCAGTTTGTTTCCCGATTTTCGATTTGTTTGACATAGAACTAAATTGAACACATCAATTCGGTTCTTACCGGGCCCGGTACATAGGTCAAAACAAAATCATCGAGGGGCCAAGATATCGCTTCTAATGAAAGAAGGAACATATAAACTTCGACTCATATGCTTATTCTACTTCTTGTTGAATCACACACAAAAGTACGTTTTATAACATCGAGTCACCAATGCGGTTTCATACGATCAATGCATAACCAACTCATAGGCAAAAAGTCATATCTCTAGGTTTGAAGACTTATATGATATTACTGTTGGGTTTTGAGCATTCTAACACTCCTAAGTGTACATGCAACCCTAAATACATTGGATCTATGTTTTCTCTATTATACATGTAAGTATGAACTTTCCAAGGTATTCATCCTACCTAGCATAATAACATTGATTCAAATGAATATATCAAGTTAGAATTACATACCTCTTTGATGTAGATTGTCTTCATGAAGATCGAGTGCCTAGTGCCCCAAGTGTGACACCTCAAATGGTTCACACAACACCAAATACGCATGGAATGACTTGAGAGAAAATGGACACTTCATGAAATCGGTTAGCCCTTCATTCTCACACATAGTAACCGATTTCTTGAGCCATGGGATTCTTTTATATAGTGGCTATTAGGGTTACACCATGTAACTCATAACTTTACCCATTCCTTATGCTCCATGAATTTTAACCTCCATGGAGTATCCATGGGTCACCCCATGGACTTAGTCCAACATAAGGAATCTTGGATCACAAGCCCACATATATAAGAATGAATGATTTACACAATCAACCCATATATTTAATTAGTCTCCTTTTGATCACTTAATTAATTCCAAATTAATTCTTGATCAATACTAATTAAATAACCTTATTAATATATTAGAACTTACAATATATTAACCAACCTTAAGTGTTGTTTCTCTCATTATTGTCTATCCAAATGCATGATGGCATGCAACCCAAATGGACCATGCCGGGTCGGGTCAAGTCTTACCAATTATAGTTATGGACTTAGACATTAATCCAACTATTACTGTCTCACGATCACTCGAGATAAATTCCATGAAGTGATACCAGTGAGCGTGGGTTGAATCCAATGCTTAAAACTTATGAGCACTCATGAATGTTGTATTCATGTCCAACAACTTAGACCTCTACAATCAACTCATGACAGTCTTGATTCATACCTACTTCCAACATATGATCGACTATGGAGATTCGAATAATATGATATATCAAACATAATTATTCTGGAAGTCAAAACATGCAAAAGAAATATAGTAAACGATTGACAAGAGATAGCTACTCTTTACTCATAAATAAACACAACTTTTATTCATCATCAAATGTCAATTACACTTTAAAATTTTCAAAATTATCTAACTACTAAAACTAATATCATCCTTCAGCCCTATGCTCCGAGCATGATGGAGATGCTTAACCCGATTCAGTCCCTTTGTGAGGGGATATGTTGGGCTCTCATCCGATGATACCCTCATTGCCACGAGGAGTCCTTCTTCTATTCGATGTCTAATGTAATGGTGTTTACTGCCAATGTGTCTGGATCTCCCATGATCCCTTGGTTCCTTGGCTAAGGCAACTACACTTTCACTATCATGGAAAATTTCCATTGGCTCCTTTATAGCTGGTACAACTCCAAGGTCTCCAATGAAGTTCTTCAGCCATATCGCCTCCTTTGTTGCCTCACTTGCTGCTATATACTCTGATTCGCAAGTTGAATAAGCCACTGTCTCTTGCTTGGAACTCTTCCAAGTAATTGCTCCTCCGTTTAAGGTAAAGATCCAGCCTTACTGAGAGCGGAAATTATCCCTATCATTCTGAAATCTAGCATCACTATACCCTACAGCTCTCAAGTCATTACTCCCACCGAGGGGAAGGACCCAATCCTTAGTCCTCCACACGTACTTGAGGATATTCTTTACCGCAATCCAGTGTGCCTTGCCAGGGTTCCCCTGATATCTGCTAACAATGCACAAAGCAAAGGCTACATCAGGTCGAGTGTAGGTCATAGCATACATGATCGAACCTACTGCAGAAGCATAAGGTACTCGACTCATTTCTGCTATCTCAGCCTCAGTACTCGGGCTCTGAATTTTACTCAGTTTGTCGTTACTCTGGATGGGTAACTCTCCTTTCTTGGAGTACTTCATGCCGAATCTCTTCAACACCTTATCCAAGTAAGTACTCTGACTAAGTCCAATTAGTCTTTTACTCCGGTCTCTCAGAATCCTTATCCCTAGAATATAGGCAGCTTCTCCTAGGTCTTTCATAGATAAACACTTCCCAAGCCAGGACTTCACTTCCTGTAGGGTTGGGATGTTATTTCCTATGAGTAGTATGTCATCCACATACAATACCAAAAAGATGACTATACTCCCACTAGCCTTGACATAGACACATGATTCATCTTCACTCCTTGAAAAGCCAAATTCTTTGACTTTCTCATCAAAGCAAAGATTCCATCTCCAAGGTGCTTGTTTTAATCCATAAATGGATTTATCGAGCTTACACACTCTATTAGGGTACTCTGTACTGACAAAAGCCTCTGGCTGACTCATGTAAACATCCTCAGCCAAACTTCCATTAAGGAAGGCAGTTTTGACATCCATTTGCCATATTTCATAATCATGAAATGCAGCGATGGCTAACAGGACCCTAATGGACTTAATCTTTGCTACTGGTGAAAAGGTCTCATCATAATCAACTCCCGGAGTTTGAGAAAAGCCCTTTGTAGCTAGTCGCGCCTTATATGTGTGTACATTACAATCCATGTCGGTCTTTTTCTTGAAGATCCATTTGCACCCAACTGTCTTACGACATGGTACATTGTCAACCAAGTTCCAAACTTGATTGTCATACATGGACTGTATCTCGCTGTCCATTGCCTCTTTCCATTTGGTAGACTCGGGGCCTGCCATGGCTTCCACGTAACTGTTAGGTTCATCTAGACTTACCAATGTCTCATCACTGATAAGTGTCTCAACTTCCGCAATAATATGGAACCCATAATAATGCTCAAGTGCATTCCTAACACTTTTGGAACGCCTCAGAGGTTCAGACTTGTCAATTGGCTCAACAGGAGTTTCCTCTTCAGGTTGAGTGTTAGGGTTTGAAGTTCCTTCACCACTTGACTCTTGAATTTCTTCATGGTCAATTTGCCTCCCACTGTTTCCTTGGCTTATGATCTCTCTCTCTTGAAAGACACCCCTCCTTGCTACAAAGACCACATTGTCACTAGGTCTGTAGAAGAGGTAACCAAAGGTTTTCTGTGGGTAGCCAATGAAAATACACCTCTCACTTTGAGGTTCGAGCTTATCATGAGTCCCGCGTCTCACGAAAGCCTCGCAACCCCAAATCTTGATGTGGTCTAGTTTGGGAACTTTACCAGTCTATATCTCATGAAGAGTTTTGGTAACTTTCTTTGTAGGGACCAGATTATGGATATGGCCAGCCGTCTCTAAGGCATACCCCCAAAATGAGATTGGTAGCGAAGCTCGACTCATCATGGAACGAACCATATCCAACAAGGTTCGATTGTGCCTCTCAGCTACACCATTAAGTTGTAGTGGCCTGGGAGGTGTCAATTGTGAGATAATCCCACATTCCTTAAGATAGTCGAGGAACTTTGTACTAAGATACTCACAACCACGATCAGATCGAAGCATCTTAATGGTCCTGTCCAATTGATTCTCGACTTCCTGTTTAAACTCTTTAAACCTTTCAAAAGTCTCTGAGTTATGTTTGATTAAATAGACATATCCATATCTACTATAATCATCAGTAAAAGTCAAATTATAACGATTAGCATCCCATGTGGCAGATTTAGAGGGTCCACACACATCCGTGTGCACTAGATCCAACAAACCTTCACCCCTAGCACAAGAACCTGTGAAGGGTAACTTTGTTAATTTTCCAAGTAAGCATGATTCACAACTATCATCTAACTTTAGGTCAAATAACTCCAAGACTCCATCCTTTTGGAGTTGGCCTATGCGTTTCTTGCTCACATGTCTAAGATGACAATGCCATAATGATGCTTTATCCAAGTTATTATTATCATAAGAATCAATACACAACACATTATTTCCTAGATTATCTACAACATATACAACTTCATACACACCATCACAAGGTAATGCTTTAAAATAAAGAACATTATTAAAGAAAGCATTTATTCCACCAATTTCATTATCAAAAGAAAAGTTAAACCCTTGTTTGCACAAAGCATGAAAGGAAATAATATTTCTTGCCATTTTTGGAGAATAACAACATTTATTCAAATCTAAAGTAAACCCACTACTTAGCAACAAAGAATAAACTCTAATCTTGGTGACAGGTGAAGCTTTCCTATTCTTCATGATCAAGTTTATCTTTCCATGTTCCACATTCTCACTTCTTCTTAGTCCCTTCAAATCATAACATATATAAATACCACAACTGATATTAAGGACCCAAGAGTTAGAATAGGGTGAGTTATTAGATAGAATAGTGTAAATACCTGCATGGTTGGGTTTAACTTTCCCATCCTTCACATCTTGTTGGTACTTTGGGCAGTTCGCTTCCAGTGCGACTTTTCATGGCAATAGAAGCATTTAGCCTCTTTTGGGTCAGAAGAAGGAGTGACAAAACCTTTCTTGGTTCCACTTGAAAAAGATCCATCAAGGATCCTACCCTTGGTACCCTTCGAAGAGCTCTTCCTCTTCTTCCCTCTACCTTTCCTACTTGCCAAGACAGGGGTAGAGTTTGGAGTAGAAGTAGGAGTGTTAACAACCGACTTACTTTTAAGACATGTTTCTGCGGTCTTTAGGAGTCCTTGAAGTTTGTTGAGTGTGACTTCTTCCTTATTCATGTGGTATGTCATGCGGAATTGATCATAACACGAGGGTAAGGAGTGCAAAGTGATATCTATTGCAAGCTCCTCGGGGAAGTTCACATTAAGATTCAACAAATGATCCATATAGCTTTGCATTTTCTGCATGTGGGCTGTGACGGATTCTCCATCCTTCATCTTGGTTGTTATCATGGAGGAGATTATTTCATACCGCTCTTGACGAGTAGTTTGATGGTATCTTTCCATCATATCTTGGTGTATCTCAAAAGGGTAGTAGTCCTCATAGGACTTCTAGAGTTCAACTATCATGGTGGCCATCATGATGCATGCCACTTTGGTGGCATCTCTTTCATGAGTCCAGAAGTCAGCAATCTCCTGGGGAGTAGCAGTGGACTCATCGATCTCCTTTAGCTCCTTTTCGAGGACATATTCCTTGTCCTTGTAACGAGTCACCATCCCGATGTTCCAGATCCAATCCATAAAGTTGGAACCATCGAAGATGACCCTCCCACATAGTTTCATGAGGGAGAAGGAGCCAGTACGGTTTGAGCCAAAAGCAGTGTTGTTGGAAGACATCTAAAAAAGAAGAGAACAAGTTTAGTTTAGATATAAAGAGAGTCCTTAATAAAACACCCAAATGTAATATTAAGGCTAGGATCCAATCACAATATATTATAACTTAGAAGAGGTATCCCGTAATCTAAGTTATAACATATTTGAAAGGTAGGTGAATGACGATTCACCAATTTCCACCAAAAAATGAAATATAAACTCTTAGGTTTTAATTGGTTCTTAGAAATTCCTATATTCTTTTGATATTCAATGAACTTTTCAAAGGCATGTTTCAATCTCAAGTGTGCCGTCCAAGTTTTTTGACTCGGATACCGAGGATCACAAAACAATGTGTGAAGTAACCATGCAAATCACTTGGTACCCTTAATATTTATCACTCAATCGATGTGCCGGTTAACCACACGCGCTCCACCAATACTATGATAAACCTTAAGTCACCCTTTACCTACCTTGTTAAGTCCATGTTAGTGTGCCGGTTAACCACACACGCTCCATTAACGACTTATTCAAAGTGTAAAGTGTAATTTCATGGATTAGCACATTATTCACATTTTCCTAAAGTAACTAAGATTGGGAATTTAATAAAAGATTTAGTTCCTTTATAATATTCATCATACTTTTAATGAGAATTTATAAGTCCTTGTCCTCCCCATTCGGCTAACGACCCTCTACCGATCAAGGAAGTGGTGGGTGAGAGTGGACACCCATTAAGCTACCATTTTATAGACAGCAACCTTATACCCCCTTTATAGACCGGCTTCATGAATGAGGCCTACTAATGGTAAGACGACTTGCTCTTATACATACATACATACATATATATATATATATATATATATATATATATTATTATTATTATTATTAACTTATAATATTATAAAGTATAAGGGTTGATTTTTAACTTTTAAAAATCTTGGGGTTGGAACTAAAGTTTAATAACTGACTTTACATGTTCCAAAACTTGAGAGCAAGTTTTGTAACTTTACAAAACCTTTCAAATTCATAACTTATGAGTAATTAAAATGAAGACTCTTCATTTTATAACTTATGTGTTCTTTTAATGGATTTTAACACAAAGAGACTTTTGGTTATCCATAACTTGAGGACAAGTTATGGACTCCATTAAAACACATAAAGATCCTGAATTAAAAAATTAAACAAGTAATTCCTATGATCTATCAAAAACTCATAAGAACATGAATATTCATATAAAAGTTTCAAGAACATATGAACACATAAGATCATGAAAATTTGATATTAGCCATTGTAAATGGATTAGAACAACCATTACACCATCTAAAACAAGTTTTACAACATCAAAACAGTTTAGGGTAATGTTTCTAGTCTATTTCCAGTAGCAAAAATCGAAATTCTGCACTCTGCATGGCCAACTCGTCGAGTGCACGCACTGACTCGCCAAGTTGGATGCACTTTCGCTTGGACTCGTCGAGTCGTCCCCATGGACTCATCGAGTTCCCTATGTAGACAGCTCAAAATTCGATTTTTATCACTATTTTGCATCAAGTATTAACAAACAAGCCTAGGCTCTGATACCACTGATGGGTTTTGAGCATTCTAACACCCTAAGTGTACATGTAACCCTAGAAAACCTTGGATCTATGTTTGTTTAAAATACATGCAAAATATGATTTCTAAGGTTCATAATCCTATCTAGCATACATGGGGAACTTTTAATCTATAAGATGGCTAGAATTACATACCTTGTAGTTGATTTGATTCCTTGAAAACCTTGAGAGCCTATCACCCCAAGTGTGATGCCTCAAATGCTTCACACAACACCAAATGCTTTAGAATGACTTTGAGAGAATGTAAACACTTGTAAAAATCGGCCTAGCCCTCTTGTAACTTCTTGTGTAGCCGACTTTGGTGGAGAACATGTTACTTATATAGTGTGTCACATCTAGGGTTACACCATGTAAACCCTAATGTGACATAGCTCTTCATTTCCATGACCCATGGGTTTGTAACTCCCATGGAGCATCTTATGGGTTTAACCCAACTTGATAAGAGCCGTTTAGCCCATTATACAAGTTATGGATGATTTACATAATCAACCCATATATTTAATTAGTCATCTTTTGATCACTTAATTAATTCCAAATTAATTCTTGATCAATACTAATTACATAATACTATTAATATATTAAAACTTATAATATATTAATAAACCACAAGTGTTATTTCTCTCATTTAGTATATCCAAATGCATGATGCCATGCAACCCAAATGGACCATGCCAAGTTGGGTCAAGTACATACCAGAAATAGTTATTGACTTAGACACCTTATCCAACAATACCTCCCATCTCCGGCGTCACCTCCTTCCTCCACATCCGGCGCCGCACCATCATCACCGTGGAAATCAAAAACCACCACCGTGAAGAGTGTTGCTGCTCCTACCCTTCGTCGATGACGATAAGGCCGCCGCCTACTACCTCTTCGTATTCACTTCTTCCTTACTCCTCTTCTGTTCATTGACTTAGCTTCGTAACCGGTGGGAGTTGCCCACCCTCGCCTTCGTTTTTAGAGCCTTACGACCACCGAGGATCGGCGCCACCGTTCCACTGCTACGTTGTCACTGCTATTTCGCCACCCCAAACGCTACAACCACTGCCTGTGATGTTATGGGCTCTATCAGTCGAGAATCGGGGATGGGTTTTAGGTCGCCATTGGTGTCAAGCTGTTGCTGTTTCCACCCTTCGTTGGGTGTTGTTGCCTGCCGCCACTATAAGCATTTCCGCCACCTTGAGCCACCAGGTGGGTGGCTGAAGTGTTGTATGCAGTCTAACATTTTTATGTGCGTGTTTGTCAAGCCGAAAAGCCAAGAGCTGCCACTACAAACATCGTGAGGTGGTGGCTACCGCCAAGCGCCACCTCCAGCCGCCATGGCGTGGCTGTATGTGTATAGTTAGTGTGTGTGTGTGTGTGTGTGTTATTTTGGATAAAAGACTTGTAACTGTAATTAGCATTGAATAATGAAAATAATAATAATAACCACCATCGTAAGGTGGTGGCCTCCGTCGTGAGCCTCCATTGACCAACACTACCCGAGGTGGTAGTGGGTGGTGCCCCACAAGCAAAACCCTAATGGACCTAGAAAAAACCCTAATGAGCTTAAGGATTAGTTTTGGGGCCTATTAGGGCACGTTTATGTGAAAAACCCTAATTGTGAGTATTTGGCCCTTAGACTTATTAGACCCACTCTTGGGCCATTGAGATTGGATTGTGTGTTAAGTTCAATTTCACTATATCATTTATATAGTAGAGTAAAGGACTTGATGGATTAAGTCCTTAATGGGTTAAGTAAGAAACACTTAACCCTAATCGTCATTTTATGTGAAACCCTAATTTCACTTGGGCGTTGAGTTGGGCCTTTCCATTGGGCTTTGGTAATTGGTTTATTAATGGGCCATCTAAGAATAATTAAATGAACTAGAGTAATTAGTTGGGCTTTAGGGTAAGGCCCATATGAAGGATTGGGCCCAATTTTCCATGGATGGGCTATAGTTTGGGCCTTAATGGTTATATGATATTGGGCCAGTAGAATGCCAAATGTTGGACTGGACTAAATGGTTGGGACTTTGATCAAGACCATGTAGGGACTTGGGCCCAATTGGGAAAATTGGGCCATAGTTGGGCCTTGGTCCATTATTAGACTTTTGGGCCTTTGGATTGGACCTTGGGCTTGAGTCAAGCTAAGATAGGGGTAAAGTAGTCTTTTAACCCAAGTATGGACTTATGGTAATGAGTTGGAACCTAATTATTAATTGGGTGTTATTTTGATAATTGACAGATTCGGGAATCTATCATCCAGCAACTAGGGTTTTGTCAGCAGGACTTCAGCAGTGTGAGGTGAGTTACCTTCCAGTATGGGTGGGTCTACGGCCACAATGCCGACCCACCAATAGGAGTTGTTAGATGATTATCTTTGTGATAATTGTCTATGTTTGCTACACCTATTATGTTTATGTGCTAGTATGATGTGATTTTATGTGATAGTGATAGTAAGGGGTGAAATAGTCCTCGGTTACCGGTCGATATGACCAAAGGGGTAGATAAGTACACAACTATGCTAGACATATTATGATATATGCGATATGATATTATGTAGTAGTTGTAGGGGTGAAATAGTCCCCATCACCAGTTGAGATAAACCGGAGGGGTAGGTCGAACACCTCGGTATGTCTGATAGGGGTAGGTTAGGCACCCCGGTATGCCTAGCAGGGGTAGGTTGAGCACCCCATATGCTCATCAGGGCAGGTTAGGCACCTAGATATGCCTGACATGGGGTAGGTCGGGCACCCCGGTATGCCTGACAGTGGGGTAGGTTGAGCACCCCAGTATGCTCAGCAGGGTAGGTCTGGCACCCATATATTCCTGGAAATATGTGATTGTATAGTATGTGGTATGAATGGGGGAAATCACTAAGCTTCGTGCTTACGGTTTACATTTTTGGTTTCAGGTACTCGTTTTCAAAGGAAAGGAGCCGGCTTGATCACAACGCATCACACTATGTTTTCCACACATAAGATCTTTGGGATTGCGCTCTGATATGGTTTTATGATAATATGTTTTGATTATTTACACTTTGGCTTTGACATGAGATATTAATATGAATGTTTTTATACTATTGGTTTTATATAATAACTTAATTAAAATGTAATTTTTGGTCTTGAATTTTGGGATGTTACAAAATACACCCAACAAGTTTAGTGTAACATCCCGACAATGAGGTATTTCCAAAAATAACTCTTAAGTATGAAGGTTTATGATTTTTATCCCTTGGGAATGAGAAAGAATGCAAAATGGCCCATAGTGGAATTTTTGTAAATTCAGGCGAAGACCTAGTATGTTGGGCGTACGTCGTGTATGCAGGGCATACATGCATGGGCCTTAGTACGCTTGGCATACACCGTGTACGTAGGGAGTACGTGAAGAATCCTCAAACCCTAATTTTTAGTGTTTGGTCAATATATAAACATCATTAACTCCTTATTTTTCATTCCCTCTTCAGCCTACACTTGCCATTTCGTCCGTCTAGAACCGTAATCTACTTTGAGAGTGTTCTTGAGATTTTGTGGGTGCTTTTGGTGATTAAGAAGGAAGGAAAGAAGAGGGGACCACCTTGGGAAAGTGTGGCACCTTAGATCCAGAATCTCACCACCTGTTGGCATCATTTTAAGGTAAAAAGCTCTAAACTTGGTGATGATTTATTTAAGATCTTGTTAGCCTTGAAGTTGTAAACATTTTGGTCCCATTAGGTTGGCATTTTGAGTATGTGTTACTCTAAGTCATTTAAGTCGTCCTTTTAGACATTTCAGAGTCTTGTTGTGCATAAAAATATGATCTTAAGTGTTGTATGTAACCCCTACATGAGTTAGATGGTGTTATTGGGTTAAGAACTTAGGGTTTTGGACATTAAGCACTTTATAGCCATGGAAAGTCATAAACTGGGAAACTTTATGACTTAGGACATCCTTTTGGGCTTGGATTTGAGTTTTGGACGTAAGGGCTGGACACAATAAGCTCTTAATGGGAAAGGAAATGACCAAGTATGTACTTTGAGCGTACCAAGTGGTACGATGCGCATGTGGTCAGGGTCCCATCGCCTGGTCAACTAGTGTTTATGCCCCATATACATAGGAGTACGCGTAACGTACTCGGATGGGTCAACTTGGCTGAGTTGGCTCAGCTGGGTTGACTCGATTGTAACGCCCACAGATTCGTACTAAACAATTTAGAGATAATAAATGATAAAATGAATTATTTATAGAAGATTATTTAGGATAAATAATCTTAACAAAATTTATCACAAGGATTCCATACATAAAAAGAACGCTGAAATCCGACTTATAACGAAGTTTTGTGATTAAACCGGCATGACTCCGCATAACGTAAGAAGTGATTTTTTGACATAATAATTTTTAGCCTTAGCAATATAAATGAAAGTCATAGTATATGCTAAACCGAGAGTGTGCATATAGAGAATGCCAAAATCTGACTTTGTTTGAGTAACTTACGATTTTTCTAAGATTTTGCACAACAGTATACAACTCAGAAATCAAATTTTAGATTGGTCAATTTTTATCCAAAATGATCTAAATGAGAATTGAATATCTCATTAATAGGAATTCAAAGATAAAAAGACAGTTGAAAACGGAGTCGATATGTAGAAATTATGAATTTTACACGGTCGTTAACAATACAATCTTCTCAGACTGTTAAATTTAAAATCGGTCAAGAATAAGCCAATGGGGTCAAAATGAACGTTGTAGATCTTGTCAATACCTACATGTGGATATAAAGAATGTCAAAAACAGAGATCGTATGTGAAAATTATGAATTGTTTAAGATTGGTTGTTTTACCTGCATCCTACGCCATGTGTCAGCACCAGACGAAGCTGTGGTGCCTACGAAAGACTCACGATATGAGACGACCTTTGACAACCTATATATAGATCTAAAGTTCACTCATTTCTTCAAACCTTTCAACTCCATTCTTTCCCAAACTCCCCAAGGTCCCAAGACCTTTTCTCTAGCACCTCCTAGGTGTTAGTAGCGAAGCCCGGAGCGCCGGAAAGCCCCGAGGAAAAGATATTTCGGCTCAGAAGTTATGATCTTGTAGAGCTAGGTTCCTTGCTAAACCCCCTATAAGTTGAGTTATGCTTACCGTACAGATGTGAGTGCATAGTCCCTTTCATGAACATGATTTTAATATAAGTATTAATATGCTTATTATCTGGAAATATGTGTTATATGTATATTTGATGATATACGCTATGCGAACTAAACATGGTTCTATATGTGTTAAGATGTATTTACGTGATAATAATAATAGAAGTATCATAAATGAGAAGATAAATGTATGTTAATACTTAATAGTCTATATAAAATATTACACTAAATTACGACAATGTTGCCGAAACAGAGTTAGTATTGAAAGTTGATTATAAGCATTGTAGTATTGCTTAGGGATGAAACAAGACTTAAAATAGATGCTTAGTTTAATTAAGTTTGGATATTGAGTAATATCTTATTAAGGGTACGTGTGTGATCGGAATAGAGAGTAGAAACTTTGTTCGAGGAGATTGATGATCGATGGAGTATGTCCTACGTACAAAAGTACTTTCTATGTACCAAGTTTTTTTTAGAGCTCTATGTCTTAGCTACTGCTTGTGTCGGGGTATTATTATGTTCTAGGGTACGAGTCCCATTCATACCAGGGTACTATCATGTGCCAAAAGTACTATCATGTACAAAGTCCTTTTTTGACACTATTGTGTGTCGAGGTACGGGAGTACTTTATTAGTATTTCCCCGTACTTTTTCTTTTGATGAGCTTTATGTGTCAGAGTTTCCTTTCATGAAGTAATTGAGGGAAGTTCGTAGAATTCCTAACAGAGTGTGCCGGTAATAAACCACTACTATGCATATCTGACGTTGTATTGCTGGATAGGGTGAGTACGGGGGTTAAATACCTCATGGTGTCAGACCACTGCTAGGCACGATTATCTCGATAACCACCCCCGACTTAATTGACTTGTTGTTTTTACGAACAGAGGTTTGTGGTGAGCTTATTCCATTCCCCTTACTTGATGTATTTATTGATCGTCGTTTGCTGCTAGGGAATTTCCAAAGCAACGTCGTTAGTTTGTTGTTCATATTGGTCCTTTAGACTAGACCTTGTAAGATTGTTGTATAGGATCTATACGTGGGAATCGACAGGATGGGATAAATTGTTTTAGAGATATGATATATCTGTGTTAATGATAATAGTTGGATTTGCAGGTTTGAGATATACATTATTATCACATTGTGGGATTGAAATCCTTATATACTCACCAGGTTTCCCAACTTGACCCACTCAGTTTATTGTATCACTGGTGGTTATATGAAAGATACATTCTACTGAGAGGTTCAAGGAGTATCAGGCCACTATTTTAATTACTGTCAGGCTTGTAATATTTCGTTATGCTTATGTTTTTGTATTGACGATGACATCCTAATGTTTTAATATAAATAAAATACATTTCTTTGGAAATGTTTTGATAATATCATTATCATGTTTTCTGGGAACAAATTCCGCAATGTTATTCTTCAAAAAGGATACTCTGATTTTAAAATAAAGCATAAACAAAGTGGTATTTTCTGGCTGTGAAATTGGGGATGTCACAGTTGGGTGTTGACTTGACTTTTGACCGTTGACCAAGTTTGACCAAGGGTATTATGGGAAGTGTTATTAATCTAGAATGGGAAATGTTTTGATTACTAGAAATCAAGTAGTGATGGCTATCAGATCAGAGATTCATTCAGATTGTGTTCGGATTAAGAGGTGAGTTTTCCTCATTGTACTTACGGTTCAAAGGCACCAAGGCCGACCCATTAAATTGATATTCTGGTTTATTGTATGTTGTTATGTTGTAGTGATTTGTTAGATTTGTATCCTGGTATATAGGATGTTGCTATGTTGTAATGATCTGTAAGATATGTATCCTGGTATATAGGATGTTGCTATGTTGTAGCGATCTATTAGATCTGTATCCTGATATATATATATATATATATATATATATATAGGATGTTGCTATGTTATAGTGACATGTTAGATTTGTATGACTACCTGTATCTGCTAGCTATTGATTGCTATGGTGTATGTTGATATGTAATGGTTATTGGGTTGAGGCGGACCAACTGAGACTGAAGGCCAAGACACTGGTTTGGATAGACTAAAGGCCTGCTAGGCGGACTAGTAAGGCCGAAGGCCCAGAGAGCAGTCCATATAGGCTGAATGCCTGACGAGGCAGTCCAGTCATGCTGAAGGCTCTATATGCATGTTGTTGCTTGTTATGTTTATGTGGTGGTACTTTGGGGGAACTCACTAAGTGTTGGCTTACACTTTTATCTTTCTTTTAGGTATTTATGAGGATCGTGGCAAGGCAAAGGCGTGATGGTACACATCCCTGGTTTTATGTTGTTGGATCTTGGGAGACTTTGATTTTGAATAATGTTTTTGGAAGCAATGGTTATGTAAACACTTTATAAGTAAATGGGTTGTTTTTGAAAAGTTTAATTTTGTTATGATTTTTGAGATGTTACATTTAGAGTCGTTCATACTCAAAGTGACCAAAATAATGGGCAAAATGGCATAACTTCAACATCTAACCTAGAACTATCAATGGAGGCATAAATCTATAAAATTTATACCTTCTGGAGATGAATGAGGGTGAAGAGCTTCTAGATCCAAGGTTGATTCAAGCTTCCAAGCAACACCACCACCTTCTTCTTTTTTCAAAGGCACCAAAAAACACACATTTAAACTCATAATGCACTAATATAGGGTTTGGATTTTAAGGGAGTTGTTTGGAGGAATGGAGGTTGAGAGTGGAAGGGTTTATGAAGGTTAAGGTCCTTAAATAGGGCTCAAAACCTTGAAATTACGGTTTGGGTTCTGGTCGCGTACACCCTCTGTACATGTAACGTTTAAAAATCACAACAAATTTAAACTTTTCAAAAACATCCAAATTACTCAAAAAGTGTTTACATAACCATTGTTCCCAAAAACATTATTTGAAATCAGAGTCTCCCAAGATCCAACAACATAAAACCAACGATGTGTATGGTCACGTCTTCGCCTTGCCACGGAACTCAAAAGTACCTGAAACAAAGCTAAAACTATAAGCCAACGCTTAGTGAGTTCCCTTAAAGTACCACCACATAAACATAAGAAAACAACAACATACATACAAAGCCTTTAGCATGACTGGACCGCATTACTGGGCCTTCAGCCTATATGGATTGCTTTTTGGGCCTTCGGCCTGACTGGACCACCTCACAGACCTTTAATCTATCCGAACCACCCTGGGTATCTTGGCCTTTAGTCTCAGTTGGCCTACCTCAACCCAGTAAACCACAACCATAACATATTAATATAAACATTACCATAATAATAAAAAACACAAGTAGTCCTACAGATCTACCAGTCTAATCACATCACCAGTAAACACATATCTCATCATAAGAACATACAAAAAAACAAAATATCTAATCCAATAGGTTGGCCTTGGTGCCTTCGAGCCATAAGTACAGTGAGGAAAGCTCACCTCTCAGTTTGAAAACAGTCTGAGTGAAGCTCTGCTTCGACAACTAGCTCTACCCGACTCCTAATAATAAAAAACATTTCCTAATCTAAATCAATATCAATATCCCAAAATACCCTTGGTCAAAGTCGGTCAAAATTAACGAAATCAGCCGAGTCAACCTAACCGAGTCAACTCAGACGGATCAACTTAGCCCTCGTACGCGGGGTGTACTCGCCATTCGAAGGATCAAGGATTGAACTGTGTGCGCGTAACATACCATTTGGTACCCCAACGTACACAACTGGCTTCCTTCTTAATGACTTAAGAGCTTAATACTTAAGTTATAAAATCCAAAATGCAAATCCAAGTCCCAAATATCATCCTTAACCATAAAGCTTCCAACTTTATGGACTTGCATGGCCAATAAGTGCTAAATGCTAGAAACCCCATCCTTTTAACCCATTAAGACCAACAAACACATTCATGGAGAAGTATTCAGAGCAAAGACCTTATTTTTATGCTTCTAAACCCCTGAAAACATATGAAAAAATAGCTAGAATGGACTAGAGCATGCCATACACCAAAAAGGTCAAGACTTGGGACAAAATGCTCATCAAACAAGGACTTAGCAAGATCTAATGAAATATAAGCCAAGTTTGATAATTTATACCTCTTGGAGGTTGCTAGAGAGGTGAAGATCCCAAATCCAAAGCTTCTTCAAGCTTCCAAGATGGTTCTACTTCCTTCTTTTTCCTTCAAGGCCACCAAAAACTCACACAAGGGTCAAGAATGCTCAAGAAGGTGGCTAGGGTTTACCTAAATCATGTGAAGGTGTTGGAGGCTGATGATAGATGAGGTTGAAGTCCATAATGATGTTTAAATAGGTTCCAAACCCTAAGCTATAGGGTTTGAAACACTTGCACGTACGTCTAACGTACTAGACCCGCATAAGTATGCCTAGCGTACATAACGTATGCCCAACATACTTAACCTCGACCCAAAATTATCAAAATGCCACTATGTCTATTTACCCAACTTTCTCATGCACAAGGGCTAAATACTATAAGTCTATATATACGTAAGGGTTAAATTTTAAAAAACCTCAACGTCGGGATGTTATGGTACATATATGTTACACCCTACGTAACCCATTAAAGGTGCGTCCCACTATGCCCTGCATACGTAGTGTATGCCTTGCGTAGTACCAAAATCATTCTCTCACCCCCACATTACAAGATTCAAGTGTGGCAGCACCTAGAAAGAAAACCCTCATGAAGATGTAAAAGATCTAAGATTTAATGATGGACATGACCCACTTGCAACTTTTCCTGAATTAAATAAACCTAATCTTGTTGTTAAGTTTATAACAAGGAAGAATATGCATTATACCTTAGATTATGGTGATTATTTATCAATTTCTAGACTAGTCTTTGATACTATTAGATTCTTCATGTTTCGAGTCAACAAAACGGGCCTCTTCTTAAGAGAACTTATTATTGGAAGTCAAATTGAGGACACAAATTGTCGGTGTTTATTAAAGCTACTTTTCCCACATACGAGGGAATATCAAAGTTTATTAAATTTAGAAGGCTTGCTCTCCAATTCTTATCATAATGGACTAAGAGCATGAAGTGGACTAGTGTGGGTTTGTGAGCTTTGAATTTGACGGCGATGACCCGACCTAGCTGTGGGCTCGTGAAAGCCTATTTGGATCCCAGACCATTGGTTTTTCACTATTTTCATTTATCTTATTATCTTGTTTTGAAAAGACTAGATTTATCCTTTTGTTAGTTTTTTTTTTCTTTTTATTTTTTTTTATCCTTTTTAGTTTGGGACATGTTTTTGGAGGATTTAGATTTTGACTGATTAATAAAACGTGTGTTCCTGGGAAATTCTTTAGTGCCTTCGATTCCAACTTCAGGTGCCATAGAATCAACATCAATCGGTATCAGAGCTCAAAGCTATCACACCCCAAGCCTGAATGACAAACATTCGGGGTCGGAGGACGTCATGTACAATATCATAACAATTGAATAGTAAAGAAAGTACACACCACCATCATATATATATGTATATATATATATATATATATAAATAAGTTTACATGATTATAGTATTACATGTTTAAAAAAAGCGCAATTATAATATGATGTTCCAAAAGATGATACTAATGCCAGAGCGTTAATCCCCAAAAGTAGTTGCTAACCTGGTTTAGCGATTCCCTGAGAATACAGGTTATTTCAAAGAAAAAGTGTCAACATTTAAGTTGGTGAGTTCATAAGTAGTTATTTGAGTAAAATGCATGCCATTCGAAAGTTCGCGTTTGTTTTAAGAAAATCTGATATTTTCTTATATGATGCATAAAATGTGTATGAATCGTTGTTTGTATAAAATGGATGTACTTGAACCAAGAAAATCCTATATTTTCCTAAAAGTGAGAAGTAGTCTTAAATCTCCAAAACTGTAATTTTGTAAGTAAATATGTCATACTTAAATTGAAAATGTATAGTTTTATTAGTGAATAAAACTATAGGAAGCTTGTATTTTTACGTAAAAATAATTGTAATATTACTTTTCCCATAAAACATAATACCATAATAGTTGTCTATCCTATGAGTTTTCATAACCGTACTAAGATAAATTTGCCTGCATCGACGTTCTTTAGGCATCTAAATGTTATGACACTTGTCACCCTTAACCTGGCGATTCGGCTGTAGCTAACAGCCAGGGTGCGGGATCATCAGTCCCATATAGATCTATACACACTTATCAAGTTATCCGGACGGAGACTCTGGTTATAAAACTGGGCTTTCTTGTATACCTTGATAGGTAAGAGGAAGACGAATGACTCACATATTCTCAACTAAGTCACATATTCTTGGAATGATTGTGTTTATGTTCGAAATGATTACCCTTTTTATTAGGTTGCTAAAGGCATAACAATGATTTGTATTTTCTTATGTATACGTAATGTTATCCAGAGAGGGTAATAGTGTTGTGAGATGTTTTTGCATGCTAATGGTTTCATATGATAGTTATAACCATAGCCGTGTGTTTACTTGTATCCCCCTCCCCCCTTAAAGTGTTTAAAAGCATTTAAAAAGCATTTAAAAGTGTAGTGATAGGGGTATGAACTTACTTGGTAAGAGTGCCAGTTTGATGGAGATGATGTTTAACTCGGGCAACACTTCGACTGGAAAGAAGCAAGTTTCTCAGGAACTTCAGGACTTCGGGCTTCCGTCAGGGCTTAGACACATAAACGGGGCGTCGGGGTAGTCTCGGGATGCTTAACACAGAGTAAAAGTAGAAAGGAGAGTAGAATTAAGCATCCTAAACCCGACACCTTCGGTTTCTATTTATAGGGTGCATTTTGGGGATTCACATCGTGAGCATGGAGCTGTTCACAACGTGAGTTTGGTTCTTATCTGTAACGCCCGTAGATCCGGACTAGTCAATTTGGAGATAATAAGGGTCGAAAAAGAATTTTCGGAAAAAGATTATTTAGAATAAATAATCTTAACCAAGTTGTAGAATATGTTACATAGTTTCCGTACATATAAAGAACGCCAAAATCCGAGTTATAACGAAGAAGTTATGACTCGTCGAAGTTTCGCGACGGAACCAACACGACAACTGGAGACGTAAATAGTGAATTTTTGATAAAGGACTTTTTAGCCTTAGTAATCCAAAACAAAAGTTGTAGAATATGATAATCTAAGAGCATCCATAAAAAGAACGTCCAAATCTGACTTCGTATGAGGAAGTTATGATTTTTCTAAGATTTAGCATAGTAGTGCACAACCTGAAACTCGAATTTTAGTCCGAGCGGTTTTTGGCCTACGCGACCTAAATGAAAGTTGAATATCTCATTAATAGGAACTCAGCGGTAAAAAGACAGATGAAAACAGAGTCCGTATGTAGAAGTTATGAATTTTACGCGGACATTTAACAGTATAATCTCCTCGTACTGTTAAATTTAAGATCGGTCGAGAATTAGCTAACGGAGTCAAAATGAAAGTTGTAGATCTTATTTTTACCTATGTGTGGATATAAAGAACGTCAAAAACGGAGGTCGTATGTGAAAGTTACGGATTTTAGAAGTCGGAAGTGTGCTATGCGAAAATGGGTGATGTGGCACAATCTTGGCCATTGCTTTCTCCCCAAGTCTTGCCACTAGATGGTGACATGTGGCACCAAGTTCAACCATTTTCACCCTATAAATAGAAACTCTCTCACCCTCATTTTTTTCACATATTTCCTATTCTTTTTTCTTTTTACTCTCTCTCTCTCTCTCTAGAACCTCTCTCTAGCCCCGAAACCCCCTGAAAGGCCTAGGGAACCTCCCTAGCATGAGGCGGAAGCCCCAGAGTGCTCGGCGGCTCCGAGAAGAAGAGATTTTCCGCACGGGAATGCTGCTCCATGCAAAGCCCAGTTTTCTATGAAACCCATTGTAAGTGAGCTACACCTACGCTATTTTAATATAGCTTTTATTTAATTATGGTAACGTTGTTAAGAACTAATAATAAGTAATTGGGCTATTGTTATGGGTTATATAAGTATTTTTAAACGCTTATATAATAGTAATAATAGTTAGACTATTAATTAGTCTCGACGAATAATAGACTAAACTCTAGTGGTAATAATACTAGGTTTCGTCGAAGGAAAATAGAATCGTTAAAAGCGAAGCGCTGCCCGAGTTTGGAATCATCACTTTAACAAGTGAGTGCATGGTCCCTTTCATCTTACACATAGATATGAAGTATTTATTATATAATTTACGTGTTATGAGTGCATAGTTACTTTCATCTTACACATATATATGAAGTATTTTAATATAAATTACATGTTATATGTGCATATTGTCTGAATACTTGTTGTCTATGCTGGTGAAAGATTTTTATACATGTTTTAAATGATTTAAACTGTATACGTATTTTATATATACAAATATGTTGGGTATGACATGGGTAGATGAATGATGAGAGATAAAAGATGATGTGAGTAAACATTGGTAGCTATAGACTTAGTGCGTAATAAACATCGGCAACTATGGACTTAGTGCCTATTCGAAAAATACTGGTAGCTATGGACTTAGTACCTGATAGGAATTGGTAGCTATGGACTTAGTATCTATTAGATAAACACTGATAGCTATGGATTTAGTACCCGATGAATAAACTATAGCAGCTATGGAATTAGTGCTTTACGAACGAGTATTGACAGCTATGGATTTAGTGCCAGTCCTATAACCCTGGAAGCAAGGGACTTCGGAATAAACGAATAGATGACTCTTAGTATAGATCCTTAAGAGTAAAGAAGATAATGGGGATGGGTAATTGGGTCGATTGTTTGATTGTTTAAACATAATAATTATATTATTGTGGGTTGAAAACCCTATGTACTCACCAGGTTTCCCAACCTAACCCACTCAGTTTATTTATATTACAGGTGTTGAGATGAAGTCACATTACACTAAGAGATTAAAAATATGTACATCACTAGTGTAAATAAATGTAAGTTATGTTTCTGCTTATGTTTTTGTATTGACGATGACATCCCAAATGTTTTAAAACGAATAAAAAATACTTTTCTTCGGAAATTCTTTGATAACGTATTTATCATGTTTTACTGGGAACAAATTCCGCAATATTTTTATTAAAAGATGTACTCTGATTTTTATAAAGCATAAACAAAATCGGTCTTTTCTGACCATGAAAATGGGGATGTCACATTATCTCTTCCGTAGACACGACGTCTGATATCCCGTCTCTGACACACATCAGTCACAAGCTCACATCGTGAGTTTCCTGACAGTGTTTGGTTTCATGTCCCGAACTTCTGAAATTCATATCTCTCGCATACAAGTTCCGATTTAACATTCTTTATATCCACGTGTAGGTGAGATTATGCTCTACAACTTTAGTTTAGATTCTGTCGGCTAATTTTGACTTTATTTTTAATATTATATTTTTAACAGGCCGGGACCGGAAAACTCCTTTAAAAATTCATAACTTCTTCATCTGACATCCGTCTTTGTTTGTCTTTTTACCTTTGTACTCCTATTGTCGAGATCTTCGTTTCTCGTTTAGGTTGCGTCGGCTAAAAGTCGCTCGATCTCTATTTCGAGTTTTTAGATGTCTACTGTTATATCCGAAACTTTAGAAAAATCATAACTTCCTCATACGAAGTCGGATTTGGACGTTCTTTTTATGTACGCTTACAGTTTAATGATATCTACGACTTTCATATAGATACCTAAGGCTAAAAAGTATTTTATTGAAATTTTGCATTTTATGCTTAACAGGGTTTTACAAGTTTTGTTGCGGATCTTCGATTGATCATAACTTCTTCGTTATAACTCGGATTTTAGTGTTCTTTTTATTTTTGAAAACCTTGTTACGATATCTATCACTTGGTACACCCAAATTGAGATTTTTGAACATTTCATTTTTGATGTTATTTTATTAACCTAAAAATAGGTTACAATATTTAACTTTAAGTCATTACATTGACTTGAAATATCGGGTTGTTACAAAAGCTCACACGACGATGGCTCACAATGGACGAGGAAATCGACAACCACATAGAGACGCCGACAGAGGCAACAATAAGTATATACAAGATCCCCGTGACATTGCAGAGATCAGTTTGTTGCAACGAGTCAAGGACGTGGAAAAAAGGGTTTGGGAAGGGAAATCTAAAGTTGGGACCTGGTCTAAGATGAAGAAACTGTCATGTGAAAAGTTTCTTCTCACAAATCATCGACAGGAAGCTTTCTTAGAATACCATAACTTGTCCCAACGATCATCTACCGTTGAAGACTTCATTAATGATTTTGACAGGTTGCGAATGCGGCGTGGAGTCGAAGAACTAGAAGAACAAGTGATAGCCCTTTTTCTGGGTGCATTACGACTTGCTATTTCTAATGTGGTTCCATTACAACAATACTGGACTTTTACATATATGTGTGGACTTGTCGTAGTTTAGGTATGGGTAGATGAGATTTATAATTTTCCGGATAATATAAAAGAAATTCGACATAAGCATATCAATCACACATTTGTTTATTAGTTCAAGGGGGTAGATGGTATAATCCTTTTTCCACAAACAAACATTCCAAAGTTTTATGACATTGACTTAAAATTCAATATTGACAAATATTTCGGTTTTTTAAGATTACATCTTAAAGCTTCATTTCAGTATATATTAAACAACTTATATAGACCAATAAAACACAAGAAAATTCAAATACGAATCGGTATACTAATTTTAAAATTACAGATACTAGTATGAGTGAACATGGGTCATGTTTGGTTTTGGAATGAGTTTGGTTTTCAGTTTATGTGGTCTGTTTTCCAACATGGGTTTTGGGTTCTGTGTTGTCTTCACGATTTTACGAGCTAAGGCTATAGACACTGAGATTTGAGAGGGAGACATAGAGAGCTAAGGCTATAGACACATAGACTTGAGAGGGAGACAAATAGACTATGATTTCGATTTCACGATTCTAGTTCTAATCTTAGTCTAACCTAAGTTGCATAAAGATACAACATGTTTATTTTAAATTTTAAAATATATACATTTTGGGTTGGTTTTAGTTTCATCTATCAGTTTTTTTGGTTTTCTATATTGGGTCGGTTTTAAAAACCCAAACCATTTTTCAAAAGAAATCCAAACTCAAAATCGACGGTTTAGGTTAAGATTTAATTTTTGGGTTTTGCTTTTGTCGGTTTTTCGATTTCGGTTTTGCTTACCATCAGATACTAAGGTGTTGTTTGTTTTTATAAAAAAATCTCGTCCAACTTCTTTTCACTACACCGGGCAGAACACGTGTAACAGTTGGGCTTATACAGTTGTTTGTTTTTTTAAAAATCTTATAAGTGAAAAATCTCTGACCGTGTGCTTCTTGGTGCAGCAGTGGAACAACCGCTTCAAAACACTTCTTCACTCCCAAAAAAAGAACCGACACACAAAAAAGCGCCTCTCCATCCTCATCTTCGCTCCATCGTTCTTCCTTCTCCACGAACTGGTTGTCGGCCTCACTCTTCGTCGACACAGCTAGTTTCTCGTCGGTGCACCAGCAACCCTTCTGATTGTCAACATCAGGTATGCTGATTCTTTTAGATCAATCCACAGGTAAGGTTTTTTTTTTTTTTTTTTTTTTTTTTTTTTTTTTTGATTCAAGTGTTGCTAAAATAAATTTTATCCTTGTTGAATCAAGTGTGAATTCCTTGTTGAAATCGGTTTTTTTCCTGATTGGATGCTTGTTATGTTGATTTCTTGGATCCAAGTGTGAAATCAATTGAAGTTCTTGCTAATGGAGTTGTCCAGGTCTTTTTGGACAATTTTACCCTTGCTGATATCGATTGAAGTTCTTGCTTAATGGATCTTGGAATGGAATCTGCTATTTAAACCTTGTTTGGACGATTTTACCCTTGTTGACATCCCTCAACTTATTGAAAATGCTATGAAATCTTGACAATACTTATGTGTTGGAATTAATTGTGGAATGGATATTGGTTTTTTACTTCAAAATGTCCATGCTTTAGAGGAATTTATCCTCAACAAAGAAGTCATTGTTTATGTGGTGGAAGATGCTTATAGGATTTTAAAATTTTAATAGCATTCTCAAATTTTGTTGCTTTGTTTTGCAAAAAATTATTGTTTATTTTCATATAGAAAACAGATGATGTTGTGTTTTTTTTATTGTAGGTGAATGCTCAATGTTGGAGGATTTTGTGGGTGGTGGGGTTGGATGGGGGTGAAGAAAAAGAAGAAGCAGCCTCCTTGTGAAGAAGATGTAAAACTGTGCATTTGTGATAGGGAAAATGACTATTGAGGGTAATTAACTTTTGTGTTTGTACTCATTTGGTCCCTTTCCTTTTTTTGTATTCAATATACCATCGAACTTGTTGTTTGTGTTCACTATAACCCTTTTGACCAGCTTTTGACATGTGATAGCCGATCAAAGGGTTATGGTGAACACAAACAACAAGTTCGATGGTATATTGAGTACAAAAAAAGGAAAGGGACCAAATGAGAACAATCTCAACAGTTGGTAACCCTCCTGAGTCATTTTCCCTTTACTCATTTACAGCAAATCCTACGTCATCTCCTACCGATATTAATGACTTTATGAGATTCATTCTTGCTTCTCTTCAAAACATAACCCACGAAAGAACACTATTCATACATGTACAACTTTGTAATGCATTTGAATATTTATTAGGGGAATCTTGACTAAGCAGATGCATTTCATAACTACATTTACATTTCCAATCAAATGATTTATCGTATCATGGATTTTAGACAAGTCTACAAACGAGTGGAATCACAAGTGCTGTGATTTTTGAGTTTACTTAGCTTTAAGATCGAATTCATGGGATGAGATACAACATCAATATGTACAATATCATGCTGCTTTTGCATACACATCACCATAATATATCTTGAGGTAAACGTTTATACTGATAAATATACCTCTCATACACAATCATATCCTTTTGAAGATAGGTGTTGACAGCTAACCACAATAAGCATAACATAGACCATGTTTTAACGAAGTTACCCCTCTGAAACGCTCTTCATATACGTTATAGCCATAGAAGGTTGTAGTCTTTGATAATTTTGCAACTTTAATTTCATTTAACTTTTCGGGGAAAATGACTCAGGAGGGTAACCAACTGTTGAGTTTGTTCTCATTTGGTCCCTTTCCTTTTTTTTACTCAATATACCATCGAACTTGTTGTTTATGTTCACCATAACCCTTTGACTGACTATCACAGGTCAAAAGCCGGTCAAAAGGGTTATGGTGAAGACAAACAACAAGTTCAATGGTATATTGAATACAAAAAAGGAAAGAGACCAAATGAGTATAAGCGCAAATATTAATTACCCTCAAGAGTCATTTTCCCTTTGTGATATGAAGTTGAGGTTAATGCTTATACATATTACATTACATAGTGTAATGAAAAAAAAAAACAAGTTTGAATTGTTAGATGTGTAGTTAGAGTGCTAGGATATTTATTTATAAAAATAACCCTTCAAATGTTGTTGGGATTTGATTAGGATTAAAGGTTATAGAGTTGTGAAATTTTAAAAAGTTTAGAAATTGGAGATATCTATTCCTTTTAGAAATCTTATACCTCAATTTAACCATTTAAAACTATTTTATTTATTTATTTATTTATTATTATTATTATTATTATTATTATTATTATTATTATTTCAGTTTATTACAGTATTCTGCAGACGTTAAAAAAAACAAATACACTTTTTACTACAAGTTGTAGCGGACCGTGAATATATAACCAAGTTACGAGATGAAATTGTTGAGCAATTGATGCAAAATATCGAATGAGAATTATTAAAGTTTGGTTGTATGAACTTTATTGCAAAATGTTATTGTAAAACTAATTTGGTTGTATGAAATTTATTTCAATGTTTTAAAACTACAATTATTAAATTTTCTATGTTTAAAAACAATTTTCGGTGTATTAAATTAGTTTATTTTAAATTTTTAATGTCTGCAGATGTTAACAAAAAAAACACGCTTCTTATTACAGTCTGCAGTTGTTTGATCCACCTCTTCTGTTGCAGGGGTCTATAGAAGTGATCCGTAAACTTTATGAATTTTTGTTTCAAAAAAAACATAAGTGGTTTTAGATTATCAAATCTCCATTTGAAAATTAATTCTCAATTTAAAAATAGTTATAACCAGTTAGATATCACGATTATACCTGATAGTTGATAGAGGTCTAAAAGCCCAAAACCAGAGTCCAAATTCACGTTTAATATACAGCCCAAATTTTGAAGCCTAGAGAATCACAACAACCGACTTCATTACATCTTCATCTTATTCACATTACCACTTCGAATCTCCTACCCTAATTTTCCCGCAGCAACAATTCTAGCAGCTTCGCAGACATGGCTCAAAAACCCAGATGGGGAGAATTGGAGGAAGAAGATGATGGCGGTGACTATGACTATTTGTTGCCGCCGAAACAGGTTATTGGACCCGACGAACACGGCTTGAAGAAGATTATTGAGTACAAATTCAACGACGAAGGTAATCGGGTTAAGATTACCACCACCACACGCGTCCGTAAACTCGCCAATGCTCGGCTCAGCAAGCGCGCCGTGGAGAGGCGTTCTTGGCCCAAGTTCGGTGATGCCGTTCAAGAGGACGTCGGCGCCAGACTCACCATGGTTTCAACCGAGGAAATCATCTTTGAGCGACCTAGGGCTCCAGGTACGTCATCCCTAGATCTGAAATTTCATATAATTGTAACAATCCTTCATAATTATTATGTTAAATTGTATTACTTTATTTACATCTAGCCCTAGTTCTCTACATCAGGTTTATTGCCTAGATCAACAGTTTCAGTTAAAATTCACTATGCACATATCAATCATCATCACAATAGTCAATCGCTACCGATTTAAACACTTAGGAATCTATCTCAATTTCATTGCTGCTTGTTAGATATACAGATTGTGAATGCGAAGTTTTGTCTTTTAGGTACAAAAGCTGAAGACTCAAATGCATCTGGAGACCCATTAGCCCAAATGTCGAAAGGAGGAGCTGTATTGATGGTATGCAGGACATGTGGGAAGAAAGGAGACCATTGGACCTCAAAGTGTCCTTACAAGGACTTGGCTCAGCCTACTGAGTCCTTCTCTGAGAACCCAAACCCTTCAGACTCATCAGCCACAGGTGCAACCGGTGCAACCAAGGGTGCATATGTCCCACCCACGATGCGTGCAGGTGCGGTTCGAACCACTGCTGGTGCAGACATGAGGCGGAGGAATGATGAGAACTCGGTTCGGGTCAATAACCTTTCAGAGGACACCCGTGAGCCTGATTTGCTGGAGCTGTTCAGACCTTTTGGGAATGTTTCAAGGGTTTATGTGGCTATGGATCAGAAGACTGGAATGAGCAGAGGGTTTGGGTTTGTTAATTTTGTCAGGAGGGAAGAGGGTGAAAGAGCTATTGCTAAGCTTAATGGTTATGGTTATGATAACCTTATCTTGAGTGTTGAGTGGGCTGCTCCCAGGGCAAATTAGTCTTTTTTGATTTTCGTGAATTTACATTTGCGTTTCTTCTTTAAAATTTCCTACCTACATTGTTTGTAAGCAAGATTTTTGGGAGTTATTGCTCATGTTTTGATGTGCATTATAACTTGTGATAAGATAGTAGACTCTTTTTATTTGAGTTGTTTATTTAATCAAAATCCTTAAAACATTTGACATATCATTTTTCATCAATTAACATATTTTGAATTTAGAGATAACTGTATTTTTC
Source organism: Lactuca serriola (assembly GCF_051521515.1). Taxonomy (NCBI): domain Eukaryota; kingdom Viridiplantae; phylum Streptophyta; class Magnoliopsida; order Asterales; family Asteraceae; genus Lactuca; species Lactuca serriola. The sequence continues at coordinate 200,976,365 of NC_136415.1, read as the reverse complement.
AAAAGCTTGGGATTTAAGTTTCTGAACTTACAACTTTGCATGTAGGTGATTTTTTTTTTTTTTTTTTACTTTCACTGGAAATTGACAATTATGCCCTTCCTACATAATGGTGCTTCTTTGGTAGTGTCATTTTCAGCAGTAAAAGATAAGTATGTTTCATTTGTCACCTGAGAGCTTAAATTCCTTCCCCTTTTAAGAAAAATATAAAGCTTTGAGTGTGTGCTACATAATGGTGCAATTTTCTAGAAGTTGGATTTCAGAAAACCTGAGTTACATTTTGGGCCTTGAGTTATACTACCTCGGTTCCAAATTGATAGTTCACTTTTGACTTTTGAAGTTTTTTTTCTTCAATTTTAATTCTAAATATTTTTGATTTTGATAGATAATACTTGATGCAAAATATATGAATGAATTATATTTTAATTGTTATAAGTTTTATTAAGTAATATATAACACAAATAAAAATATTAAGGTCAAAGTTAAAGAAAAAAGACTTCAAAAATCAAAAGTGGACTATCAATTTGGGATAGAGGGAGTATTAAATTTTTTAGACAAAATTGAAAAAATGGTCCTTGTGATTGTTAATTTTATGTGCTTTTGGTTCAAAACGAAATGTGGAGCACCATTAGTCTAAAATTGGATATTTCTATTGTTTTTGGTCCCTATCTACTTAAAAAGACCATTATGCCCTTATAATTTGTTTTTCCATTTTTTTATTATCAGTTTTTATTCAAAATAAAAAAACCCACCACCATCCCCCTCTCTTTCACAAACACACACACACTAAATCTTAATCTGGGTTCTTTAAGTTCATCTTCTTAAACATACACACAAACACACACAAAATACACAAAATTATGAAGATGCTCGCCCGATGGAGAAAAAGAAATACGAATGGGAACAGGCCACATGGTCGATCGATGGTCCAATGCTCCAGCTCTTGTGCTCTTCTGTCTCGGAAGAAGAATGCGAAGGAAGGGGGCTCGGTGTAGCTAGGGGTTTCGAAGGGAAGGAGGCCAGAAAAGAGTTCAGACGAGAAGCATGACGTCGCGGGTGGTTTGGTGGCGTTTGCTTTAACGGGGGTGGCGGCATCGGGTGGTGATGGTGGAGCTGTGATGGCAGCGGGTGGCTAACTTGACGAGGAACATATAGAAGGCAACAACGGCGTTGGGGTGTTTGATTGTGGTGGGTCACGACAGGGGGAGGCAGAGGAGCTGCTACAGTCGACTGTGGTGGCTCTCTTCGCCGAAGAAGTGAAAAACGAGGGAGAGAGATAAGTTGGAGATGAAAGGGAGGCCGAGAAAGGGATATCGACGACATCAGCTGTGGTGGGCGGTGGTGGTTTGCATCGGCGATGGGTGGCAGTCAACTTTTGGTTTTCTTGCTTGCTCTAGTGATTCACGACGGGGAAGGGGAAGTAGCAGTCGATGGGAGGTGTTGGTCGTTTATGGTGGAGCAAGGTGGCCAGAAGGCTCATTGAGGTGGGCAGTAGAGTGGTGTAGCTTCTTCCTGCTCTTTTTCCGACACTACAATGGAAGAGATGAGGGGTCGGTATTTTAAGAGATGGGTATAAAGATCATGAGAGAGAGAGAGAGGTGAGTTTATTTTGTTTTTGTTTTTTATTTTATTATAAGAATAAGAAAATAAATAAAAGAAATTAAAATATAATTATTTAAGGGGCATATTAGTCATTTTAGGTGGGATGTGGACCAAAAACACAAAAAAATACAACCATAGGGACCAAAAACCACACAAGGTATCTAAAATTGGACCAGTGCTGCACAAACATTTCGTTTTGGACCAAAGCTACAAAATTTTGCAAACCACAAGGACCATTTTTGCAATTTTGTTGGATTTTCTAACTTAATGAGGGGAAAGACATAATAAAGATGAGAGTTAGGTTGGTAGGGTCCATCTTATTTATATAGAGCATGGGTATAATTGTCAATATACTTAAAACATTTGTGAAAGTATAAAAAAAGTCAACAAATATTAGACCTATCTTAGTCCTGTCTCGAAATCCTTTGCTGATCCCCACATGATGAGGTTCAACTCCTTTGCAACTTTTCCTAAATCAAATAAACATAATCTTGTTATTAAGTTTATAACAAGGAAGAATATGCATTATACCTATTATACCTTAGATTAAGGTGATTATTTATCAATTTCTAGACTAGCTTAAGAGAACTTATTATTGAAAGTCAAATTGAGGATAAAAATTGTTGGTGTTTGTCAAAGATACTTGTCCCGAGGGGACATCAAACTTTATTAAGTTTAGAAGGCCTGCTCTCCAATTCTTATCATAATGGATTAAGAGCATGACGTGGACTAGTGTAGGTTTGTGGGCTTTAAATTACTAGTGGATTCCTAGTGATTTAGATACATATTAATGGTCAAAAGATGGATCCTGGGTCTTAAGAGATAATCTGAAAATTAGTATTAATTATTATTTATTTAAACAAGTGAAATCTATTTTTTTGATCTCTTGGATGAACACACACCATAAGCAAATTCACACTCTCTCAATTTCATGAATACATACACTAGATAGGTGTATCCTAAATTCAGAAGTCTATAAACTATTGCACAAATAGGGACCAATTTTATGTCTTAGGACATTGCATTTGCAAGCGTCTATCTATTCATAATCAGCAAAATTCATTTAGTAAGTTTTATGATTATATTTCTTGAGATATAGCAAAATGATACTATGTTATGGTTATGATAACGTATCTAAGAAAACAGTTTTTTATGCAACAATTTAACAATTTTCTTTTAATTGAAAATAATTAGCTTGTGTATTTTTCATTAAATGATCGAAAAGCATACTATTTTGACCCGAAGAGTCAGTGACAGAGCTTGAACTTTTGAATTGGGGGCCGAAAATATAATATATATAAAACTTAAAGATCAGGAGGGGCCACAATAATTTTTTTAGCTTTAGGCCAAATAGGTAAATTTTTTAATACTAATGGACTAATTATATATATAAAAAAAAAGACAACCCCCTAGTCCCTTATAAGATCCGTCCCTGCGAAGAGTTATATTAACCATTTGACCTAACACGATCATATATATGATCATTAGTGCCCCGTATGGAAAAAAATATTTCGACCTTTATGAAAAATCAATTACCGTAACATTAGGGCATGTTTGACACAGAGCATTTAGGAGGTTCTAGCATTTGACACAGAGCATTCAGGAGGTTCTAGGATTTGACAAAACGCTCCGTTTAAACCAAAAATCTTGTTTGACACTACAAGCTTTTAACGTTTAGTTTAAACAAAACACTCCAAATCTAAAAACTATTTCACATAACGTTTAACAAAGCGCTGCCAGCTACTAACTACCGGCTAGTTTTGCCGAACGCGCCCTTAAAATCACTAACCATTGTTCATATAACGACGTTTTAATACTCGTATAATAGTTTACTTGTTAATTAGATATCGGTTTATTAACCATCACAATTTCCCTAAAATGCATATTAGCGGTCCTGATCTTTCGTCGGTCTCGGAAGTGTTCGATTTTTTTAAAACCGGTCTAGGAAAAATCCTATTTTCGGACCAAACTTGGACAGTCTTAGGCCGGTCTTTTTTAGACCGGTCTCTGTTTTTTTTGGTCCGGTCCGTGGTCTTTGCATGCATTTTTTTCGGTCATGTGTCGTGTGTTCTTTGTATATTTTATTTTGTTCAATTTAGGGGGTTTTCGGTTCGGTTTCAATATTTTTTGGTTTTTTGGTTTCGGTTTCGGGTGTTTCCATGTACATATGTATGATTAACTAGTTGGAAGAATTTGGGTAATTATATACTAAAATTTAATAAAATAAAGAAGGGAAGAAGTTGGGTAATGTGTGATTAACAAATATGTAAATGACACAAAAATTATATGTATATAAACTTGGTTTCTATTCTTTTTTGAGACATGTCTCGGGTTGGATTCAGACTGGTCTTTGATCGGTTTCGAAACAGTCTGGTTTTATTTTTCAGACCATTCTTGACCAATTTTTTTTCCGGCCTTTGGTCCGATCTTGGTTTTTCTTTTCCGGAACCGACCTGAAGCAGGTCTTATTGTTCATGTCTAACTCAAATGTCCAACTTTTACTTAACACCAAACTTTGGTGTTCAAGCAAGGATTTCCAAAAGACAACGACTGATGAAAAAAATAATATTAACGTTGATTGAATAAAAAGTTAGTAAAACAATACCATCCACCGGTTTCTTACACAAACACTATGTTTCAAAAGTCAAAAGATAACATTAGCAACACAAAGATTAACAGATGAGATAACCTTTGTTACACGATCCCCTAAAATAGAAGATAAAATTAATTGTCAAATATCCTAGAAAAATATCTGCTTTGAATCACCCTATGAGTTTTTTCAGTGAATATGATGGAGCCCCGAAAAACATTTAATAAACTTATCACTACGAGACATGCCTGGTAAATTAGTTGATAACCAAAATATTCAATATAAACTTGGACTTCAGAATAAAATAACTTAAAAATGTGAAGCCCATTCTTTTGATCTTCACTCACACTTACTAACCAAAAGTAGTCTTCATAATTCATATGCGAAGTGCGAACTACGAAGATATGGGTCATGATCATGAGACCAACAATGACATTAAGATGGAAAATGACTGTTAGTTGGTTAGCAATATGGTCACGTAAAATATGGTTACGTGTTTGAATGATGAAAATGACCATTTGAAAGTAGTTGATTAGCAATATGGTCACGTGAAATACACATATATTCAATGCTTTCTGAAAGTTCATTCTATGCCTTGTGTGTTTTGTCCATCATTTTCTCCATCTTGCACGTTAGTAACCATAATGTTTTCTTCAAAGTCTGTAAATAAGTCATTTTGAATATTTTAATTCCTTATAAAATTATGGACTGCAAAATAAGTAATGATTATGTTTCTTTGTACTGCAAATGGATAAGGAACCATTTGTTTTGTGATTGAACATCTCGCCTTCAATATACCATAAGCACATTCAAAAACATTACTGAGTTGTGTATGAGCATGATTGAATCTTTCTTCTTTAGTTAACGTTTATCGTAGTCGAAAACGGGCTAACCAATACCTCATATTGCGGTAGGGAGTCATAAATTCACGAGTGTTAGTATATGTCGCATCACAAAAGTAATATTTGTATGTAAGTGTGACACCTATTATATAAAGAATAGATATAATGTATTTAATAATAAAAAATATAGAAAGATTATAAACCTCGTTGAGGAAATGGAAATCCGAAAGGCTGATTAAATGCAAATTCTTTCAAAACTCGTGAATCATGTGTTATGCCCTCCTATTCAGCCCATACAAAGATGAATATTGTATCAAACCACAAGTTCTCAATACATTTTAATAACATTCACATTTTCCTCTTCCCCTATAATGAGTTGTTGATCAACGAGCACATCTACATGCATAATCCTATTCAATGAGATGAGGGAATGTAGAAGATGGCTACCATCTGTGAACGGTCAGTCGATGTCACCCCATCAAACAACAGGGTACAAAGACTAGGGCAACATAGGGATGCATGTATCAATTTGTCTACAAACTTGTTCAACTGTTTGAAAATTTAATAAATATTATCAAACTAGTAAAACAAAAGAAACATTTTTTTTAAATACCTTCGCCCTCGTATCCCATTCTACATCACTCATATTGAATGTGTTTGTTACAAGATTATAAAGATACCCCAATTTTGTTTTTAAGTTTCAAGCAAACAACACACTTTGCTTTTAAGCAGTCATATCAATTTTTCGTATGTTTTTTTTGTCAACAATAAAAGTTTGAATATTTTTCAGTTTTTCCATTAATACATTCAATGAGCTTCCTTTTAAGCCACTACCCTCCCTACCGTTAGTTGTTAGTTCATGTATACATGTTTCCAGAAACATTTTGTCCACGCATTCCAACTTCCACCTATCTCTAGGTCTCTTATTTGTCATTTCTAGGATAAAAGCAATGATAAATCAACCAACCTAATATAAATATAGAACATAAATTTGATTTCACAAACAAACATAATTTTGATTTCATAAACCAACATGAATCTGATTTCATAAATATGATTTCAAAGACAAAATCTAATAAACCAACCAACCTAACACAAATGTAGAGCATAAGTTTCGATTTCATACCAAAAAGTTCTGATCTATACCAAGATTTTATAAATTACGATTTCATAAATTATGATTTCATAACAAAAAAATAGATTTCATAACAAGATCATACAAGCAGAATTCAGATTTCATACATTAGATCATACAAGCAAGAATTTTGATTTTAGATTTTTATACATTGTATGAAGAAATTAAAGCTTAATCCATATTTTCATACATAAAACATACCAACATAAATAACAACATAAAATATAATTGTGATTTCATTCATCAAACATACATACAAAAGTATCAGCAGCACCATTTTTTCAACTGATTAAAAAAAAAAAGACGAAGCACTGTGGAGGTAGGCGTTGGCGATAGTCGGAGGCCGACGACTCTACTTGAGACGGTGATATCTAACCGGCCCAAAAGAGTTCACTTCAAATAGGTTTGTATTAAAGAAGGAAGGGAGAACAACGGATCGATGAAGCCGCGTTTATTTTTTTTAGGCACAACAATCTTTATTTTGTGTCAGCCACATTTAAAGTAAGGGTCGGGTATGTAGACGAGTCATCGATGACTGACCAAGTCAATTGGGTTTGGCCTTTATCAAACAGGCTGATCAAACCGAATCAGCCAAAAATACTAACTAAACCCAATCCGTTTAATATCAAACTTAGCCTAAATAAAAGAGCGGTGAAATCATTTTTTCATTATTTAACACACACACATACACATACACATATATGTATACACACACACACACACACACACATATATATATATATATATATATATATATATATATATATATATATATATATATATATATCGTGACAATTGAGAAATTTCCATCAACAACCGTCACTAAGGATTAGCATAGACAAATGGTAACAATAGAGTGTTTCATATTTCGGGAAAATATGATCAAATATGCTATGACTTATAAGTAGAAAAAGGTTAATAGGGTCAAAAATGAGTGACCAAAAAGTCATACCACTATTAATAATGGTTAGTGTATTTTGAAAGTACACTATGTTATGTAAAGAATTTGGCACACCCATTATCATCAGGTAACCATATCTCAAAGATTTGACATTGTCTTTATGTTATGCATTTTCAGAATTTTCTTGCAAATGTTTGGGACTTGCTTCCTCACGCCTTGTTCCCTAGTTCTACTTAAGGAGGGAAATGGAAGGATACAAAGGGAAAGTGAGGGGTGTCGAAGGAAAAAGGTTGTTCTTGAGTTTCATTAATGGAAGGAAAATGAGGGGAGGGAAAGGATTTTAGAGCCATATTTTCCTTCCAAATTGGGCGGATTTGGGAAGAAAGTGAGGGGAAGGAAAATTTTATGTTTTATTTTCTTTTTTTTTCCTAACTCGGGAACACAAAAACTTAAAATTTTCCTTTCCTTTCCTTCGAACTTGGGAACACGAAATAATGAATATTTTCCTTCCCCTCCATTTCTTTCTATCAAATTTTCCTTCCCTTCCCTTTATTGAATTTACAAAAAAAACTCGAGAACAAGGCGTCACACTCAACAATTTACCTTTTAATGGAAGCACACCATATTAATCTTGTCCCACAACAAATAATCCAGACACAACAGTTTTCCCCTCTTGTTACCATCAGTTTTCTTAAGATAGCTTTTTCACAATATCATATTTCGCCACTGCAAAACAAATCACAAAATAACAGCTTACTTTTGTGAATGCATCAGATCAAGAAATAAAACTGAGCATGTTTAATTTGCATACCTTTTTTTAAGAACTTTGGGGTGAGTTCACACATGTGCTTTGTTTGATTGTTAAAATATTTTTTATTTGTGAATCAAATGCAAGATTTTCAATTAGAACATTGACAAATACCCACAAGTAATTCTTTACATTATGAGCCTTGAGAGTAGCATATATTGTTCACAAAACTCACATGTTTAATAAAAAAAAATGAAAAGTTATACATAAGTTGAAGTTAGCAACTAAACCAAAAAAACTTAAATGATTAACACCAAGTAATAAACTAAACAAATTCTTTGTTGTGTTTGGAAGAAACAAAACTAAATGAAAAAAAAAAAAAAAAACAGGTTTCTTGCTAACAAAGTTACACTAAATAGAAGCACCGAAATTGCATTAACAAAACAAATGACTACAATTATTTACACTAATTAAGATAGTATCCTACTCAAACTCTAAATCTAAAAGATGAAGTCAGTAAAATAGAAACCTTATCAAACTGTAAAACTATCAAACAAAACTTAAATATATAACTTTCCTAAAATGCCCCTGCACTCATAAATCGGATTAACCCAACACAAGAAAAAGTACTTGTTCAAAATGCCCATCAGCCATACTAACACAAATCTCCCATCTTTCATTCACTTTCTCATAAATCCCATACAATAATAGACTATTAGTATCCATAAACTACCAATTAAATTAAAAAGAAGTAATTATTATCGGTGATAGCTATTAAAAAGTATTTTAGAGGTTCTTGAGAATATTGTAGATAAAGTTTGACATAGTCTTCAAATGTTTTTGGAGGAACACACTTTCCATCAACTTCAACATTCCCACTTTTTCCAAGGCAACCTGCTAAATCAACCACACGCTTCTTCATCAACCGCTCCAACTTCAATCCTAATCAACAAGAAGTAACACTCCTATCAACAATGAATGAAAATGATATTAACTTTATAATCTTTTACAAGCATCGAATTTTACAAATAGATCCTTGCAAAAAAATCGAACCCAAATGTTTAAAGCACTAAAACCATTCAAATTTGCAGGATGTATTAAAAACTAAAACCTAGAAAGAGAAAGACCCAAAAATTGGAACACACATGTTCATGTTAGAAAAACTCAAATCATTCCTGGTTTTGGTTAATATGAGAGAGAGAGAGAGAGAGAGAGAGAGAGAGAGAGAGAGAGAGAGAGAGAGAGAGAGAGAGAGAGAGAATGTAGTAGGGTGGATGAGGAAGACCATGTGTGTCGTTCGTGTTTTTGAAACAAAATAATATCTAAAGTGAATAATTAAAACTACATACACTGTCTACTTAAATAAGGGGCATATTTGTCAATTAACCATAAAATTTTATTGATAGATAAAAATAGGTAGTGGAAGAATAAATATCCATATAACAAATGAATGAAAAGTTGAAATACTTTTTACTTTTTTATTTACAAGAACTATAAGTTTCATCTTAATAATTACGACATAAACATGATTTGATACAAATAGAATTGCATATGGTTTTAGGTTTACCCAAACACCATTCAGTTTGGAACTAACCTAAAAGACATATAGGTAGTAAGTCTAAAGATGGACAAGATGAAAAAAGCTTATCGTTGTCTTTTATCTTCATAATGAGTAAAATTTGAAGATTACAACAAATCTTTATTTCCCCATTAATTTTGTCAATCCTTATATTTTTGTTTGTGTTATATCTAAATTAAAAAGGAATAGCTAAGGGATTTATTGTCAAAATATTAAAAAAAAAAGTAAAAAGAAATATGGTGGTGTAAAGTGTAAACAGTAAAGTATGAGCAAAAGAACTGTCAATACATTGTTTTTGGTATAATCGACTTACAAAAAAACAGTACCCAAAAAGGAACTAAAATCCACTACATATTTAAACAAAGGGTATAGTTGTCATTGCATTATAAATTTTAGTGGATTAATTAAACTCTTCGAGGGTAGAATCATCACCATTACCAAATTTCTTTGACTCTTGTGTGTGCCAAAAAATGATAGTGACTGCCAACTTCAAATTTTTTTTTTTTTTTTTGCCTTTTCCTTTTTCTTGGTCTTGGTCTGCCACCACACCTAACACTTTTTGTGTACAATATTCACTCTTATCGTTTACAGCTTTTGTAAGCCAATCAACCACTCTCATCTTCATTTTGTGTACAATCTTAGCAATCAAGGCCTTCGATTTTTGGTTAATCATAATATTGTTTTTCATATCTAAAGAAAGACTATCTTCTTCTCTTTTCTGTTTTAGCATAAACGTTTCTTGTTTCAAGATCTGCTATATTGTCGACTACTTTGCCATCCAAACCATCAGAAAAGAAAAGTAACCCAGCTAGAATGGCGGAGGAGGTTGCTAATACTGTGGCTGGGAAAATAGTGGACTTGTTGTTTAGTGGGGCTAAACGGGAGATTGATTACATCCGAAATTACACTAAAAATGTTGGCAAGTTGGAGAGTGAAGCTCGAAAGCTCAAGGGTATGAGGGGTAGGATTCAACAACGAATCGATGCGGCTGAAGGAAATGGAGAAATTCTCTTAGCTGGTGTGCAAGAGTGGATGGACAAGGCAGAAATTGAACTATCCAAGGTGGAAGAGTTTCTTGAAGAAGTAGCCAACGCCAAGAATACGTGCTTTAACTTACGACCTTGCGTCAATTTGGGCATCCTCTACCATTACAGTAAGATGGCGATAAACAACACCTCTTTTCTTCTGGATCAACAAAAAGATGGTGAAACTCATCAAAATTGCGTCTCCATTCCCGCTCCCACCCCAAGATTGGTAGACCTTTACCAAACAAAAAATCTTGATGATATTGATACCCACAAGTTGGCGTTGAGGGAAATCATTGAAGCGATCAAAGATGAGAGCATACAGATGGTTGGAATTTATGGATCAGGGGGTGTAGGGAAAACCACATTAGCCAACGAAGTTGCTGCAGAAGTGAAGAATCTATTTGCAGAGATTGTGTTTATAACTGTCTCACAGACTGTAGATGTTAAAGAGATTCAAAAAAATGTTGAAAAAGCAGCAAAGCGTATAATCATTAATAAGGAGAAGGTTCTTATCATTTTAGATGACATATGGAAAAAGCTAGTCCTCTCTGATGTGGGCATACCATGTGGGAATGAGCACATGAATTGCAAGATCTTGTTGACGTCTAGAAGCAGAAATGTATGTGAAGGGATGAATGTTGATAGGAATATCTGTGTAAACATATTGACGAAGAAAGAAGCGTGGGTCCTCCTCAAGCGTATTGTTGGCGATGAAAAGTTAGCGAATGACTCCAGTCTGGAGATAATTGCAAAAGAGGTGACTGAAGAATGTGGTGGATTGCCACTTATCATTCAAGCCGTGGGAAATGCTTTAAAAAATAAAAAAATTGATATATGGGAGGCGGCACTTGACCGACTAAGAAAGCATGCCCCTCTAGAGATTGCTCCAGAGATAAGGAAAGCATTTACTCATTTGAAGCTGAGCTATGACTTGCTTGATAGCAAAGAAGCTAAATCATGCTTCTTGTTGTGTAGTTTGTTCAAGGAGGATGGAATCATATCTCTGTTAAGCCTAGCAGAATATGGGGTAGGTATAGGGATATTTAAAGATCTGGACAGCATTAATGATGCAGAAAAAAGAGTCCGAATGGCAGTTGACACACTCACATCCTCTTGCTTGTTATTGTCTGAGCCGGGAGAGAAAGTAAAAATGCATGATGTTGTGCGTGATGTGGCTTTGTTAATAACTTCTTCTTCTGAAGGTGAAGAGAAGGAGAAGTTTTTAGTGGAGGCTGGAAATAAAGATATGACAGAATGGCAACCAAGAAACAGAACCTCAGACAGCTACACCAAGATCTCACTCATGGATAATAGAATTGAAAAGCTTCCACATCATCAGCTTCATTTCCCACTCCTTGATACTTTCCTTATACGAAAAAATGATCTTTCAGTTATTCCTGATGAATTCTTTGGAGGCATGAAAGAAGTTAAAGTTTTAGATATGTCTTATAATAAAATCACATCCCTCCCACAATCGCTGAAGCTGCTCACAAAACTCATCACGCTAGATCTAAGTTGGAATGAATCTCTTAATGAAATTTGTATAGTTGGGGAGCTAAAAGACCTTGAGATTCTAAAGGTGAGAGGTACCGGAATTAAAGTGATTCCTGAAGAGATAGGTGAATTGACAAACTTAAGGCTGTTGGATGCGGGGGGATGTCCTTATTTATCTGATGTAGCGCCTGGTGTCATATCAAAGCTCACTTGGTTGGAAGAGTTGTATTTTGGAACCCATCATAGCAACCCTGTGTCTCGCCTTGGACTTATGGAAATAAGTAACTTGAAATCCTTCAGAGCTCTGCATTTATCAATGCATTCAGATAATTGTCATCTTTTTCCCGAAGGCACCTGCTTCGAAAAGTTGAAAGAATTCTATTTTCAATTTTGTAAGGGCAAAATGTTTTTATCTGAGATAGGATCAAGAAACTACAAGTTGAAAGAATCATATTTAAAACGTCGACTACACATTGAAAGTTCTAAGTTCCCGTTCAAGATGCCAATCAAGAAACTGTTTCAGGTAAGTGATGGTATAATACTGACGGAGATAGCAGGTTTGGATAACATCATACCAGACCTCTATGGAGAGAGTACTATTGATGAATTAAAGTTTATTCAAATGATTAGTTGTGAAAATGCTTCATGCTTGGTGAAGATAACAGATGAGGATGAGGATGCAACACAAACTTTTGTTGCATCCAATGACCTGATGCTTGGTCAAAGGAAAACAACAAAGGAAAAGTATTTCTCCCAAGTGGAACAAATCTGTCTGACTGACCTTAAGAACCTGAAGCTTCTTTTTGATTGTTCATTTCAATATATAAGCTTGCGTAATCTACAAGCCATTGAAGTTGTACATTGTACTTCCTTGTCGGTGCTATTCCCGTTAAGTGTAGCACAAGGGCTTTCCAATCTGAGACGTTTAGCGATTTGGGGGTGTAACAGTTTGATGGTAGTGATTTCTGGTGGTGATGAGCAAACAACTCATAATGACATTGAGTTCCCTAGACTTACCCATATTAATCTTATACAATTGCACAAACTAAAGAGCTTCTACTCTGGGGATTCTACAGTCAAATATCCTTCTTTGGAGTTTATTCAGGTGAGAAATTGTGGTAGCATGAAGAGATGGGGTTCCGGAGTCCACAATATGCCCAACCGCAAATTTTGTCATGAAAAGATCCTTAATTTGTTCCATAAAAATTGATGATCTTTTGATCAGAAAGTACATGTACCATGAGAGAGGTATATACGAAAAAGACGAGTAATATACAGCCAAGGAGACAGAGACCAATTTATATGTTTCAAAGACTCATCTTTCTTCTTTTTCCCCCTCAACATTTCATGCTCTACCTAAGATTAACACATAATCACACAATATCAAGGTTCATTGTAAATTGAACATTGTGGTTCTATGTCATCATCTTCCTCTTCTTCTCCATCAGCAATCTCATCTTCCCAACTCCCAAGCTTGATCATCATCCTCCTCATCCACGTCTACTGTAGATCTGAAGCGTTTCCTCAAACATTTAATATTGAATTCTTATGGCTCACTCAATTTGGCTTCAATAGAGACAAACACAGAGGAGACACCATATGCTCTTCTAGCTTTTTTTTCCTCATAATGCGCCTTGGCAATTCATCAAACAGTTTGTAAGCACCAACATTTTATCTTTTACCTATTAGCACCATTCCCAAATCATAACGGACATGATTTATTTTATTAAACAAAGGAACGCCACACAAATTTCAACCCGAGTCAGAGACTGGGTAGTCGGAGTAGGGGTTTTGATCAAATTCCAGCTAAAATATCTTCAAATTCAACTCTGGATGACGACAAAACCCTATAAAATCTCCTTTTTTTTTTTTTTTTTTAAATCAGCAAACAAATTTATATTTCTTTGATTTTGTCAGATATAGGGCTTTTGATTGTTAGCCTAAACTCTCGGATTGTCATTCTCATCGTCAACTTTATCAACTCTCCTTTTAATCTTCTCAATATAACATAAAGAATTACAAGTACCACCACCTTTATGAAGTATGATTCTAAAGATTGATTATGTATTTTCATAATTGGGTGTGGGATGAGACTTAGCCACTTTTTGGATTTAGTCATCGTATGGGTTTCTTGATGCCCTTAACCATTTTGGTTATGAGTTTTGACTAACATTTATTCCTCTTTCAATTTGACAGGAAGCACAAAGTAAAATCAATGATTTGAGTGGTGAGAATTATAAGTGTGGTCTTTTACTTATTTTGTATCTTGTTAATCCAAATCCATCCATCTAAAGGCTTTTTTGTACCGTTTTATATTTTTATAGGAAAATGGATTGGGAGTATGCAAACATGATGCCACTAGGCAACTAAGGGTGTTGGTTTAGATGAGAAATACAGGTAGATACCAAAAATGTTGTCCATAAATGTAACATTAAGTAGAAATTAATACATAAAAAGTTGGGGATTTGTTAGAGCAAAATATGGATGTTAGCATATTATTGTATCCATTTTGACCGTTTCTTTAATGTGTAAACAATGGTCAAGAAAAAACGAATGAAAACATCTCAGACTATACACATTGGATCAAATGATCAATTGATATCAGTGGATATTATGAAAAAAGCAGTCAAGATTACATAGACTTGTGTATTTGTTTTTTATGACAAAGTTTTGCATACATAATCTAAGCTTGGGGTTTTCTCCTATAAATTACAGCTTAGTGCATGTGTCGAATACATTATGAAGATTTTTTATTATTTGTGTCATATATCTCTTTATTACTTAAACTAACAACTAATTCTTCATTTCAATTAGATTTTATTGAAAAATATCGTTTTAAAAATTCTTAGTTTTACTTCTCTTGTAATATTTCTTTTTACTATTTGGTATGGTAAAATCGGATAAGGAATGGAATGAGTTATTCCACTGAAATAAAACAATTGTTTGTTTTTTTCCTAATGAAATGGAATAGATCATTCATGAAGGACTCCAATTTCATCATTTTTCTTAATTTTCATACCTTAGGTGGGAGATGTTTCTTTTTTCATTTTCATCAAAAAATGCAGTTGGAAGTTCTAAGATTGACCATTTTTATCTATAAGTTTATTTTATGAGAAATATTTTTAAAATTTCATGATTTTGATTGATAACAAAAAAATAAAAGTACAATGTTATTTCATGTATCTTTTTTAAAAGTTTTTGGCAGTTAAACAACGTCACTGTTGACCAAACATTTATTCATTTAAATGTTAACTTCTTAATCTTTCCGTCCCCATGACAAATTGTCCAAAAATATGATGTTTTTAGGTTGAAAACTCAAGCTTGGGTTAGTGATTAGCTTGAAATTTAAGAAGGCTACATAATGTGTGCTGATCTTGAATCTTTTCTTGATATGCTTATTCTTAATAGCCTTGTGTTTTCGAACTTGGTTTAAGTATATTATTTTGGGACCAAAGTATTTTACACAAACATAAGCTCTAAATTTTTGGGAATTTTTCTATAAATGTTTTTCTTAATTATAATTTCAATTATACCCTAACGAGATGTGTTACATGGTTTTAGGAAGCAATTAGGGTTTAGTGAATGAAATATATTATATCTTGAATGACCACTAAGAACTCATTTTATTTCATAAAACATTTTGAGTTTTCTTAGAACCTTCTTTATCAACAAAATAAAAGACCAAAAACATAATTTTATTAA
Source organism: Lactuca serriola (assembly GCF_051521515.1). Classification (NCBI taxonomy): domain Eukaryota; kingdom Viridiplantae; phylum Streptophyta; class Magnoliopsida; order Asterales; family Asteraceae; genus Lactuca; species Lactuca serriola. Next base: position 200,960,747 of record NC_136415.1, on the reverse strand, counting down.
TTTTAAATTAATAAAGCCTTTAACTATTAAATTATCTATTCAAGACAAAATTACAAAAATGGTCTTTATAGTTTACCAAAGGTTACAAACTCAGTTCTTGTTAAATTTTTTTTATGCAAATAGTCCCTGTGGTTTGCAAAAGTTGCATGGATAACCTTTTTTAGTAACCCCGTCAATATTCGGTCGTTAGGCCATATCACGTGCCTCCCATGTGGGGGTATTTTGGTCTTTTCAAGTGTAACAGGGACTGAATTCGTAACATTTGGTAAACCACAATAACTATTTTTGAAGTTTATTTTAAAAGACAAATAAATGGCTGAAGAAAGGGGGGATAACCAATTGAGTTGAATGCTCACTTGGTTTATTTCTTCTTAAAATTAATTTATATGATAACAAAATCGATAAAACATAAACAATAAATAAATTACAAAAAACTTTTTTTACATAATTTTTTTTAAATAAAACAAAATGTATTTTATTGTATTTATTTTACGTAAAATATATTTTTTTATGTCTTTAAAAAAATACATTTTCGTATAATATGTTATTACATTGTATTGGAAGGCAAAATCAACCGAATATGTTTTCGGTTTGGTCCAATCGGTTTTCAAAAAACCATTTTTCGGTTATATGTATTTAAAAAACATAAAAACCTATTCGGTTATATATCTTTTTTAAAATACATATTTCATTTTAATTGTACGTTCTAAATCGTATGGTTAAAATGAAGATGGAAAGAAATAGTCCCTATGGTTTATCAAATGTTATGAATTTAGTCCCTGTTACACTTGAAAATACCAAAATACTCCCATGTGATATGGCCTAACGGGCGAATATTGACGGAGTTACTAAAAAGGGCCATTCATGCAACTTTTGCAAACCAGTGGGACCATTTCCATAAAACAAATTAGCAGGGACTGAGTTTGTGACATTTGGTAAACCATATTGACCATTTGTGACATCCCCAAATTCATGTTCATTTAAAAATTTTTATTTATGCTTATTTGAAAATCAGAGTATTCAATTTTAAAGAATAATATTGCGAAATTTGTTCCCAGAAAACATGATAAATATATTATCAAAGCATTTCCGAAGAAATGTATTTTGTTTATATTAAAACTTTGGGATGTCATTGTCAATACAGAAACATAAGCATAAATAGATCTTACATTCATTTACAATAGTGATTTACATCTCCTTTAATCTCTCAGTGAAATATAGCTTCATATCGACACTTGTGATATGAATAAGCTGAGCGGGTCAGGTTGGGAAACCTGGTGAATACATAGGGTTTTCAACCCACAATAATAAAGTTATTATGTTTCATCATCAAACAATTAACTCAGTTACCCATCTCCATTATCTTCTTTATTTCTTAAGGATCTACCCTAAGAATTATCAATCATTTACTCATTCATTCCTAAGGATTCTCCTAAGGAATAGGCACGAAGTTTGTAATTGCCAATGGCACTACTGCCAATGTTATCTATTAGGCACAACTGTCAATATTATCATTTAGGAGCAGCTGCCAGGATTATGACGTTCTCTATTAGGTGCAGCTGTCGATATTATCCTTTAGGCGCAGCTGCTAGGATGTTTAGAGTACATCGTAGTTCAAAAACATGTACAGGTTATGGCGAAGCTGCCAATGTTCATCTATAGGGCACTAAGTCCATAGCTGTCAATGTTCATCTATATCATCTTTCATCCCTCATCATTCATCTACCCATTTTTACACAATATTTTTAATGGTATAAAATACATATATAGTTTACATCAACTAAAACATGTAACTTCGATTCATCCAATATATATATATATATATATATATATATATATATATATATATATATATATATCAAGAACACATATAATATGCACACATAGCACATAATATATATTAAATACTTCATATTCATGTGTAAGATGAAAGTAATTATGCACTCACTTGTTAAGGTGATGATTCCAAACCCAGGCAGCGCTTCGCTTCTATCAATTATAATTTTCTTCGATGAAACCTACTATCATTACCACTAGTTTTTAGTCTAATATTTATCGCGACTATTTACAAGTGATATTGTTTTATAAGTGTTAAACAATACATTTCAATCACTATGTACAGACAGGCGCCAAACATGAAACACCGGAAGGCATGACCATTTTGGCATTATAGCACTTCTGAAATCCAACAACCCAGACGACCCTTCAAACCGGATTCACCATACCGCAATTAGTTAATAGATATTATAATAACACTTTTTATATCATACTTTATAATATATATTGTTTATAAGTTCCTAAAAACGATAATAAATTTAAACATAAGTTATTCTTAAAGTAGGGTAGACATATCTCACTTACCGGGGGTTTGGCTAGGAACCGGGCTCTACGGGGGCAGAACATCCGAGCCAAAAAGCTCTTCTTCTCGAAGCCTTCAGGCGCTCCGGGACTTGCCTCTTAGCACTTGGGATGTACTAGGGCTTGGGAGAGAGAGAGATAATGGTTAAGGTGTGAGGAAAATGAGTGAGCCTCGCATGGTATTTATAAGTTGAAAATGGGTCAACTCGGCGAGGTTTGAGCCTCCAACTCATCGAGTTGAGTGCTAAGTGTCACAAGCTGGTGGCAAGGCGTGGGGAGAAAGCAAGGGCCAGGATTTGGCCACGTCACACCCTTCGCAGCATCACCCTTCCGACTTCTAAATTTTGTAACTTTCGCATACAAACCCCGTTTTCGACGTTCATTATATCCACACGTAGGTGACGACGTACTCTATAACTTTCGTTAGACTCCGTCAGCTAATTCTCGACTAATTTTAAATTTAACAGTATAAGAAGATTACACTGTTAACGACCATGTAAAATTCAAAACTTTTACATACGAACTCCGTTTTCGACTGTCTTTTTATCGTTGAGATCCTATTAACGAGATCATCAGTTATCGTCTAGATTGTGTCAGCTAAAAATCGATCGATCTAAAATTCGAATTCTGGGTTGTGCACTACTATGCTAAATCTTAGAAAATCATAACTTTCTCATACGAAGTTAGATTTGGGCGTTCTTTTTACGCACGCTCTCGGTTTAACGTATACTACAACTTTCGTTTAAATTGCTAAGACTAAAGAGTAATTTATCAAAAAATCACTTTTTAAGTTACAAGGTGTCGTGTTTTTTTAATTGTAAAACTTCGACGAGTCATAACTTATTCGTTATAAGTCGGATTTCAGCGTTCTTTATATGTACAGAATCCTTATAACATATACTATAACTTGGTTAAGATTATTATTCTAAGTAATCTTCAATCAAAAAGTCATTTTTGATGCTTATTGTCTCTAAATTGACTAGTCCAAATCTGCGAGTGTTACACCATTTTTGTAATTTTGTCTTTATTTAATTATGAGTAAATTACACGAATGGTTCTTATGGTTTGGGGTAATTTTCATGTCTAGTCCCTAACTTATTTTTTTAACTCAGACAGTCCCCAAAATGTATTTTAATTGCGCATTAGGTCCCTCACAGGCATAAAAAGACACGACTGCTCAAGCTGTGCTCTGATACCAATTTGTAGTGTCCCAAAATTTTCAATAAATTTAAACTTTTGAAAACATTTATATTTATAATAAAAACCGTTAAATCCATTAATTAACCAAAACCGTTAAGTTTCAAGTATTCATGTAACACTCTAAAAATTTCAACCAATTTAAAATTTTCAAAAACAACCCAGTTTCATAAAGTTATTACAAAAAAGTTTTCAATACAATTATTATCAGAGTCTTCCCAGAACCACATCATAAAACATGATCATGAGGAGCGGTACGATCACGCATTTGCCTTGCCACGGTCTCCTGAAGAACCTGAAAAACATTAAACCACAACTGTAAGCCCGAAAGCTTAGTGAGATACCCCCAAAATACCAACCACATATACCATACACGCACAGCATGTCATATCATAACAGTACATAGAACAACCATACACTTCGGGTCTACTGTGTGACTGGTCTGCCGTACCGAGCCTTCAGTCCACCTGGTCCACCCTCCGAGTCTAGCCATATACATCGAGTCTACAGTGTGATTGGTCCGCCCACACCGGGCCTTCAATCCACCTGGTCCACTCTCTGAGTCTACAGTATGACTGGTCCGCCCGTACCGGTCCTTCAGTCGGCCAGGTCCACTCTCCGAGCCTCGGTACGTCTGGTCCGCCCTCTTGGGGCCTACAGCCTATCCGGGCCACTCGCTGGACCTTCGGGATAACCGGTCCGCCCTGGGTATGTTGGCCTACAGCACAAAGAAGGACCCGCCTCAACCCAAACCCAATCAACAACCATGTGCACATAAACATATAATCATATAACAACAAATCAACCAATCTAGCAGATCAGAAACGCAGCACATCCCTACCAGGATTCCGACCTAACTGGTCACTAGCATAGCATCATCCTATAAACCAGGATACCGACCCTAACCAGGTCTCTAACATATATCATCCTAACTACAATGATGCAAACATAACAAAGCAATAACATAACAAACAACTACCCGGATTTCCATTCGATCAAGGGCCGACCTTGGTGCCATAGACCCTGTCGATATAGTGAGGATAACTCACCTCGCAACTGCCGAAACTCTGAACTGAAGAAACAGATTCCCGAACCACCGCCTCACCAAAAATCCCGAACTATCTGAAGCAGCAAAACAATCATTAGTCCAAGCACAATATCCTTCCAAGGGTAAATTGACCAATTTACCCTTTACTCAATCTGGTCCAAGACTAAGGCCCACAATCAAAATATGAAAGGCCCAACACTAGACAAGCTCTCGAGCCCACTAATGGCCCAATTTGCTACATTGGGCCCATTCTCCTTATTGGGCCTTACCCAAAGCCCAATACCCATACTTGGACCATCTTCCCTGACTCCTGATGGCCCATTAAGGCCCAAAGACCCAAAGTCTAAAGCACATCCCACACCGTGGCCCAAATACTCAAAGCCCAATTGGCAGCGTTACGCGGGGCGTAAGTCGATGTACGCTTAGCATACCAGCTCCATGACGAGTACGTTGGGCGTACCCTCATTTACGCGGGGCGTAATTTCACTAAGCTACAACTTCTCATAAGGTCTTAATGGCTTAAGCTCTTAAGCCCAAACTTCTGATCCATAGACCAAATATGCCTAGGATTCATAAAGTCTCAAACTTTATTACTTAGGATGTCCATAAAGCTCTCAATCCAAGGTCTTAATCCCTTAAGACCTATCTTTATCACATATGAGACAACCAAAGCCTTTAGGACCTCATTTTTCTTACTCAAGACGTCTCCTAAGGTCTAAAAGGACAGCTAAATCTCAATCAACTTGAAGCATGCATCAAGATGAGGTTTTTAGGACAAGAATGATGTCAAAACTTCATAACACCAAGATCCACAAAAAATAAATGTCAAGCAAGAGACTTTATACCTGAAAAGGGCTCCAAAAGATGATGCCTTTCCAGATCTACAAGCTCCAGCCTCCCCACTCCTTCCTTGAAAACTTCCTCTTTCTTCTTCTTGGCTCTCCTTTACCAAAACAAGCCTTCCAAGGTCAAACACACCCAACAATGGGGGTGGGACAACTATCTAGGGTTTCTGAGGATAAGAGGGTGTTTATGGAGGCTAGGGTGAGAACCATTATGTTCCTTTTATAGTGGTTAACCCAAAAATTAGGGTTTTGAGACTCTGAGCGTATGATGGGCGTAACCCAGCTTGTGCTGGGTGTACCCACGCACGCCCCAACATGCATGCATGGTCTTCCATGCAAACTTTTCTCTATAAGGGCCATTCTTGCCAAATCTTCAAACTGTCATAACTACTTCATTCTAGATCCGATTCTGATGAACTTTATATCCATAGAAAGGTGGCGAGAAGATCTTCGCTTCTAGCAACACACCCTGATTGCGCATCCGAAAATGACCCCGTGGTCAATCTGCACCAATCCTTCGCCCCGACCCTCAACAGGTTCAGAGCACACCTCACCCTTTGATCAGCAGGGCATGAAAACGTGAAGAAACACCCCTCCACGTCCGACAACCATCTCATATCAACAATCGGGTCTTGAACCCCATCGAAGGTAGGGGGCTTCGTATTATCGATGTCCCGATACTGAAAACCTTGACCGACTCCTCCCCCTGCCGCTGCTACAGCCGTTGTAGCCGCCGCGGCAGCCGTCTCTGTTAGAGCCGCATAGCGCTCATCAAAATACTCAACCATGGTGGTCTTGATCGACCCAAACAGTTCCGGCAACTCGGCCCGGAACAACGCAGCAACCTCATCATGCAGGATCTCACGAATCCTAGCGTCCAACTCGCCTGTGCTCATCTGACCAATAACCTCGGGTGGTACTGACCCACCTTGACCGCCCTATCCTGCTCCCAATCCTGACCCGGATCCACTCCCAGCATGCCTCGTAACCACCATACTAAAAAAACATTGCGAGATCTCAGATACTTCCCACTATCCCAGGAACCAACCCCCAACCCAACCCTAGAGGTTGTGGCTTCTTTGATACGCGTATGGGTCCTGTGCTTTCAGTAGTACGGGCCCATACTACCTTCCACACCTACCCATATTTATATCAATTATCACCACAACACCCTAGTGAAGAACATACATAATAAACACTCAACCCTCACTCCTAGAGGAACACTAGAAATCTCCCACAGAAGAAACCCTAGGCTAGCAGGCATCATAAATCAGGCAACATTATCATGAAATCCTGAAGATCCCTAGCCTAGTACTAGCATGTTGTTCTATTATAGCTCAAAAACAAATATCATGTATGGTATTTTGGGGTTACTTATTGGCTCCGGCTAATCGTACCTCCGCGTCCTCTTTTACTCCTTTTGAAAACCATTTTAAAATTTCTTTTGAAAACTCTCCTTGGTTTGAGACTCAATTCACATGAATGTTCCTCCAATTCACTTAAACCTGGCTCTAATACCAACTTGTAACACTCTAAAAATTTCAACCAATTTAAAATTTTCAAAAACAACCCAGTTTCATAAAGTTATTACAAAAATGTTTTCAATACAATTATTATCAGAGTCTTCCCAGAACCACATCATAAAACATGATCATGAGGAGTGGTACGATCACGCATTTGCCTTGCCACGGTCTCCTGAAGAACCTGAAAAACATTAAACCACAATTGTAAGCCTGAAAGCTTAGTAAGATACCCTCAAAATACCAACCACATATACCATACACGCACAACATGCCATATCATAACAGTACACAGAACAGCCATACACTTCGGGTCTACTATGTGACTGGTCCGCCGTACCGGGCCTTCAGTCCACCTGGTCCACCCTCCGAGTCTAGCCATATACATCGAGTCTACAGTGTGATTGGTCCACCCGCACCGGGCCTTCAATCTACCTGGTCCACTCTCTGAGTCTACAGTATGACGGGTCCGCCCGTACTGGGCCTTCAGTCGGCCTGGTCCACTCTCTGAGCCTCGGTACATCTGGTCTGCCCTCTTGGGGCCTACAGCCTATCCGGACCGCTCGCTGGGCCTTCGAGATAACCGGTCCGCCCTGGGTATGTTGGCCTACAGCACAAAGCAGGACCCGCCTCAACCCAACCCCAATCAACAACCATGTGCACATAAACATATAATCATATAACAACAAATCAACCAATCTAGCAGATCACAAACGCAGCACATCCCTACCAGGATTCCGACCTAACCGGTCACTAGCATAGCATCATCCTATAAACTAGGATACCGACCCTAACCACGTCTCTAACATATATCATCCTAACTACCAGGATGCAAACATAACAAAGAAATAACATAACAAACAACTACCCGGATTTCCATCCGATCAAGGGCCGGCCTTAGTGCCGTAGACCCTGTCGAAATAGTGATGATAACTCACCTCGCAACTGCCGAAACTCTGAACTGAAGAAACAGATTCCCAAACCACCGCCTCACCAAAAATCCCGAACTATCTGAAGCACCAAAACAATCATTAGTCCAAGCACAATATCCTTCCAAGGGTAAATTGACCAATTTACCCTTGACTCAATCTGGTCCAAGACTAAGGCCCACAATCAAAGTATGAAAGGCCCAACACTAGAAAAGCTCTCGAGCCCACTAATGGCCCATTAATGGCCCAATTTGCTACATTGGGCCCATTCTCCTTATTGGGCCTTACCCAATGCCCAAGACCCATACTTGGACCATCTTCCCTGACTCCTGATGACCCATTAAGGCCCAAAGACCCAAAGTCTAAAGCACATCCCACACCGTGGCCCAGATACTCAAAGCCCAACTGGCAGCGTTACGCGGGGCGTAAGTCGATGTACGCTTAGCGTACCAGCTCCATGACGAGTACGTTGGGCGTACCCTCATTTACGCGGGGCGTAATTTCACTAAGCTACAACTTCTCATAAGGTCTTAATGGCTTAAGCTCTTAAGCCCAAACTTCAGATCCATAGACCAAATATGCCTAGGATTCATAAAGTCTCAAACTTTATTACTTGGGACGTCCATAAAGCTCTCAATCCAAGGTCTTAATCCCTTAAGACCTATCTTTATCACATTTGAGACAACCAAAGCCTTTGGGACCTCATTTTTCTTACTCAAGACCTCTCCTAAGGTCTAAAAGGACAGCTAAATCTCAACCAACTCGAAGCATGCATCAAGATGAGGTTTTTGGGACAAGAATGATGTCAAAACTTCATAACACCAAGATCGACACAAAATAAATGGCAAGCAAGAGACTTTATACCTAAAAAGGGCTCCAAAAGATGATGCTTTTCCAGATCTACAAGCTCCAGCCTCCCCACTCCTTCCTTGAAATCTTCCTCTTTCTTCTTCTTGGCTCTCCTTTACCAAAACAAGATTTCCAAGGTCAAACACACCCAACAATGGGGGTGGGACGGCTATCTAGGTTTTCTGAGGATAAGAGGGTGTTTATGGAGGCTAGGGTGAGAACCATTATGTTCCTTTTATAGTGGTTAACCCAAAAATTAGGGTTTTGAGACTCTGAGCGTACGCTGGGCGTACTTCTCGTACGTTGGGCGTACACCTTGAACACCTGCGACCAACTTGCCCCATTACGCTGGGCGTAACCCATCTTACGCTGGTCGTACCCACGCACGCCCCAACATGCATGCATGGTCTTCCATGCAAACTTTTCTCTATAAGGGCCATTCTTGCCAAATCTTCAAAGTGTCATAACTCCTTCATTCTAGATCCGATTCTGATGAACTTTATATCCATGGAAAGGTGGCGAGAAGATCTTCGCTTCTAGCAACACACCCCGATCCGGAACCTTCCCGAATAATAACTTGTTGCTCATGAAAGACCGAAACACCCTTACTCTTGATCTTGGGAACCCATAGATCGATATTTTAAGAACGGGGTGTTACAATTCAATTAATATTTCAAATCATACTCTTAACAATATCAATCCATTCATAATTCCAAATAAACAACGGAAATACTAATGAGAAAAATCTCATATCAAGTGTTTGTGACAAGGAACTAATCTTTGAATCACGCCTGTGTACAGTCAACCTTTGGCCTTACCCTTATTCATACCTGATGTACCTGTAATAATCATTTTATAAAGGAAAGGGGAAGCACGAAGCTTCGTGAATTCCAACACAACATAACAATAAAAGGATTTCACCGTACTCCTACTTATCATGCCATCATCAAATATACAAACATTCATATAGTATAAACATCAAGATCATGTAACTCGTTCCTATTTAGGAACACATCCTAAACAACTCCCAAATAAGGACTCAGTATTCAACCGTCGAATCCACAGACTTGGCGTTTCCGCCTTGTCCCCTAACTTGACATAATGGCCTTCGGTTAGTCAACTCGGTATTCAGCCGTCTAGCCCAAAAATATCATGCATATACATTCCACATAAAAAATAAGAACATCAAAGATAACTCATGCAACAAGTATTACTTTTGTTGGGTTTTGAGCACTATAACAACCTTATGGTGCACATGCAACCCTAGATGCTTTGGATCTAAGTTTTCTCTAATTATACATGCAAATAGATTTTCCAAAGCATACATCCTAACTAGCATACAATATGACAATTTGAATAATACAACTATTTAAATGACTTACCTCTTAGTAGGACTTGTAGTTCTTGGCCTTTAAAAGCTTTAGCACCTCAAATGTGATGCCTCTAATGTGTCACAAACACCAATATGCAAGAGGAGGCTTGAGAGAATAAACTGGCTATCACCAAAATCGTCTATCTCCCTCTAAAGAACACATAGGGCCGATTTTAGTGCCTAAGGGACTCCTTTTATAGTGTGGCAAAACTAGGGTTACATCCATGCAAACCCTAATGCCCATGATCTTTCATATTACTTACGCTCCATGGGGTAAACCTCCATATACTATCCATAGACTACCATATTAGTTTAGCCCATTCCAAATAATCATTGGTCCACATTATAAGAATCATTGATTTACTTAATCAGTCCCCATATATTTAATCAGACTCTTTTGATCACTAAATTAATTCTTGATCAATACTAATTAAATAATATGATCCCACAATTAATATATTATACTTATAATATATTAATAAATCATAATATCCTTATTCTCAAAAGTCCATCCTATCAAATTGCACTGGTGAAGGCAACCCAAAAAGACCAAGCTACTATCGGGTCAAGTACATACCAGTTATAGTTATGGGATTAGACACATAATCCAACAACTTTAAATATCAATCATATAGTTCCTAGTAGGGATGAGAGTGGGTCCAAACCTGGACCGGTAGACCCAGACCCGGAAAACCCGGGAACCGGTTAACGAGATTTTTTAGGACCCGAAACCGAACCGGTATATAGGAACCGGTTCCGATTCGGTTCCGGGTAAGGTACCACGTAAAGTGGGTCTAGAACCGGAAAACCCGGAAATATCAAAGTGGGTTGAATGGAACTGGGTAAAGTGGGTCTAAAACCAAAAAACCCGGGGAACCGGGTAAAGTGGGTCGAATGCATGTTTTAAATTTCACAAAATACAAAAATTAAGTTGAGAAAAAAAAAACCCGCAGCTTTGATATCCCAACTTTGGGAGACTATAAATCAATGAATATGAAACCAAAATTGACAAAATTATAGTTTAAAATCATGTACAAACTCTATACTACACTTTGGAAAAAACCACATGCTATTCCGACTTCAAACGAATTAGATATGCATGTTTTAAATCTATCACAAAATACAAAGAAAGCTAAAAAACATAAAATTTTCAGCTTTGATATCCCGACTTTGAGAGAATATAAGTCAATGAATAAACACCTAAAAATAACAAATTATAGTCTAAAATCATGTACAAACTATAAACTACACTCTGAAAAAAAACCTCATGCCAATCCGACTTCAAACGAATGAGATATTCATGTTTTAAAACTATCATAGAATATAAAAATAGCTGAAAAACATAAAATTTCCAGTTTTGATATCCCGACTTTGAGAGACTACAAGTCAATGAATATAAACCCAAAAATGACTATGTCAAATATAGATATTAAGGTGTATATATATATATATATATATATATATATATATATATATATATATAATATCACATTTTCATAGTCATTTTGGGTCATTTATTAAAATGCTTTTAAAAAATCGGCCAACTAAGGAAATAAATTTCAGGTCCACTAAAAAAGATTAGTCGGAAGGAAACTATTTTCAACCAGCCATAAAACTGCTAACAAACAGGTAACTTCATAATAAAAACCCCAAACCATTAAACTACTAAAAAGGATGGACGTATTGTCTGTTATTTGAAACACCACATCCAATTTTTTAACCCAAAACAACGATACAAACCTATTTTCGACCAAAAATAACGACATAATTTATTTTTTACAAATAAAAGCAACATACTAATCGTCGGCCCCTGTTTGGTGATACTTGCCAACACATTGTCTCTTATTTTTAAAATGACATATTTCTTCAAGCAAACAAGTCATTGAATTGAAACTAATGATTGTCCATCGAAAAAAAAAACTAATGCTTAGTGATATTTGTCAATACATTGTGTCTTATTTTTAATATAACATGTTTCCTAAAGAGAAAACAATTTCCAATTCGATTATGTTTCGCATTAGCAATCAATAAAGCTCAGGTACAAACAATTCCAAATGTAGGTACTTATCTTCTAGAATCTGTTTCTCACATACCCAACTTTATGTGACATTATCCAAATGGATATCACGTGCCAATACAAAAGTATTAGTGAACTCTGATGAACAATTCAATGACAGTGAAATATATCCTTTAAATATGTTGTATAATGAAGTGTTGCAAGATTAATAATACATAATTAAGCATGTGTTAATGTATATTTGTAAAAAATCTTAATTTTGATTTTTCATTCTTATTGATTCCGTTTCCGCTAGCATGAATCTTATTGATGGTTGTTTAGATGTAGTAAACTATTTGCACAAAATAACTAATCTCTTGTAGAAATTAATTTATGAAAAAACAATTTCCACCCGTCGCTTGGCACAGGTAAACGGCTAGTGTGTGTGTGTGTGTGTGTGTGTGTGTGTGTGTGTGTATATATATATATATATTGTCTGAAGTTTTTTGTGTGTATAATAAATCTTGTGTTTATCTAATTTGAGTTAATAATTTACTCAACCTTAACCAGACGACTATCTTTTGGATTTTAGTCATGGTATGGGTTTCTTGATCCCTTTAACCATTCTCATTTTGGTTCTAACTAACCTTTATTCCTCTTTCTATCTAATAGGACAGGAAGCCCAAAGTGAATCGATGATCTAAGTGGTGAGGATTTTAAGTGTGTTGTCTTATCTTTCTTAATTAAAATCCATCCATTTAAAACCCTTTTTGTACTGTTTTGTCTTTTTGTAGGAAAGTGGATTGGAAGTATGAAAATTTCATGCGACTAGCCAACTAAGGGTGTTGGTTTGGATGAGAAATATAGGTAAATACCAAGGTTGTAAAAAACGTTCGACGTTAGCTAGTCGGTGGACTCGGGTCAAAGGATTAATCGGCTAGGCGGAGATTTATCGCGGGATTAATAGGGGATCATTAATTGCTAATTTGTTGAATTTTAAAAAATTAAATATGACTAATATCATATCAAAGTTTGTAATTACCACTAATATGATAACAAAATAGGTTAATATGATTAATAGAACACTAATCATGCCTCAAATAGCATTGAAATAAAACTTCTTCAAAATGTTAAAATTCCATCGATTTATAATGTTTCACTCATTATGTATGTGGGGATTAATCGCTAGGCGCGCTCTAATCGGTCGAGTAGCGCCTAGGGATTAATCGGGACCTAGTCGGGATTTTTACAACAATGGTAAATTCCAAACATGTCGATAAATGGAACATTAAGTAGAAATTGATACACAAAAAATTGGGAAATTGTTAGAGCAAAATATGGATGTTAGCATATTAATGTATCCATTTTGAAAGTTCCTTTAATGTGCAGACAATGGTCAACAAAAAGACAAATGAAGACATCTCAGGCTACACAGCTACACAGGTTGGATCAAATGATCAATTGATACGGGTGGATATTATGAAAAAGCAGTCAAGAGTATTTCAGCTTGCCATAACCTAACCCCAAAAAAAAAATCCAAACCTTAACCGCAAAAATTGATTAACTGGTCCGGTGTCTCTTGTCTTCGGTCTTTGTAAATTGAAGTTTTAACTATGATTACGTGGACTTATGTATTCATTTTTTATGAAGAAACTTCTGCATACATAATCTATGCTAGGAGTTTTCTCCTATAAGTTACAAGTTACAGTATAGTGCTCATGTCGAATAGATTATCAAGATTTTGTATTGTTTGTGTCATATATCTCTTATTACTTAAAGTAACAACTAATTCTTCATTTCAGTTAATATTTAATTGAAAATATCGTTTTAAAATTCTTAGTTACTTCTTCTCATATAATATTTCTTTTTACTATTTGGAATGGTAAAAATCGGATAAGGAATGGAATTGGTTACTCTATTGGAATAAAAAAATTGTTTTTTTTTCCTGATGGGATGGAATAGATCATTCATGAAGGACTCAGATTTCTTCATTTTTCTTAATTTTCATAGCTTAAGTGGGAGGTGTTTCTTTTTTCGTTTTCATCATAGAATGCAGTTGGAATTTGTAAGATAAGCCATTTTTATTCAAAAGTTTATTTTATGAGAAATATTTTAGAATTTTCATGATTTTGATTGATAACAAAAAATGAAAGTACAATGCTATTTCATGTATCTTTTTAAATTCTTTGTCTGTTAAACAACAACACAAGTGACCAAACATTTCTTTATTTAAATGTTAACTTCTTAATCTTTCTGTCCCAGGAAAAAGAATTGTCCAAAACAGGATGTTATTATCCGTCTAAAGTAGGATGCTAAATAAAACAAAGAAAATTAAGATTTTCCTTATCGTTTTTTTTGTATTATAGACACCACTTTTTCTGTTTTCCTATTTGCAAGATTGTACATTTGTTTTTTTTATTATTAAGGTATTGTAGTTTGAAAAAACCTACCCAATTAGGATATTAATCTTTTAAAATGTTTACCCATTTAAAGTAGTACAAATTGCTTTGTATTTCCATGATATTCTTACAATTGATTAGATTTAATGTTATAATACACAAATACATGGACGTGTCTTGCTGTTTCTTGCATTTCACCGATCTAAAAACTTCCAATTACAAGAAATAATAATGTACTTCAATTTATTTGTGTATTTTGGCATCCTACTTTCAATTAATTCGTCAATTAAAGTTCGATGTTTCCCATCAATAGGGATTTTCTTTGTCGTAATGTAGAGACAAGTACACATAATCTTCTTCCTATTATTGTAATCATTTAAAGAGTATATAAGCACAATGTTGTAATAGAAAGAAACGAAAGTAGATCGCTATAATAACAATTGAAGGGAGAAATTGGGTGTTGTGTTTATTAGACTATTATTATCTATCTTATATTTAGAGGGATTATTGTGTAATATTGTATCCTATAAATATCCCTTGTATTTACCATTCACAAATATACCATAATACAATGCAATTGTCGATACCTAAAGTCGTTTATGGTATCAGAGCCTGGTTAACCTAATATTGCCGCCAAATTCAACTTCCGACTCTAATCTATAAGTCGAAACCATATGTTTCTGTTCATTCTCCCTTTAAGCGATCCCACCATATACAGGCAATCACAATCTTCTAGATCCTTGCCACCAAGATTCTGATGCAGGGGCATCCGATCACAACCTTATTTTGGCTGATTTTATTTTCTTTTATGTTTATTTCTTTCTTATTTAAATAATAATGATTTCTTTAGAAGATTATCTCTATTTTTGGAGTATATCCTCTAATCGAAATCTCTAGGAGTATTTTTGTTAATTTCCTGTTTTTTCTAGGGTAATTCTATTTGCCCTATAAGTTTGTTTTTTTCCTAGAATTGAAAGACATAATTTTTTTGTTCTCAAGATTAAAAGTATCGAGACCTTTTGTTCTTGTTCTTTACCACGTGTATCGTTTTTACCATTTGATTGCTAGAGTTTGCATCATTTTGGTATCAGAGCGCACATGTTGTCTTTCAAATGGTCGGACGTGCAGACGTAACCCTCGTAGAAACGCCGATGGAGGCAACGACTGTGAGCAACCTGACCCACATGATATCGAAATTGAAAGATTGCAACAACGGATAATGGAGTTGGAGATGTGACAGGAGGAGAGAAGTTTAGAGGAGGCCAGTTCGGAACTCAGCTTTGGAGACGAAGAAGAGAACCCTTTCGGTGCCCCTCGACGTAATGCCTTTGAAACATACCAACGACATGGCCAGAGACAAAACAATGAAGACCCTTTGCGTAACCTGGGAATGAAGATACAAATTCCTGAGTGTGACGATAAGACCCACCTAGACGATTTTATTGATTGGGTGAACACGGTGGAGCGAGTTTTTGATCTCAAATATGTCCCTAACACAATTAAAGTGAAGCTTGTGGCCATAAAGCTTCGAAAGACTGCTTCGCCTTGGTGGGAACACGAGAAAAAACGACGCTAGAGGGATGGGAAGACCAAGGTCAAGACTTGGTCAAAGATGAAGAAGTTGCTACAAGGTAAGTTCCTTCCAGTCAATCACCGACAAGAAGCCTTTTTAGATTACCATAATGTTGGCCAAAAGGGTTCCTCCGTTGAAGATTTTATCGTAGAGTTTGATCGACTCAGAATGTGTTGTGCTGTTGAGGAAGAGGAAGAACAGGTTATCGCTCGATTTTTGGGTGCTCTTAAACCTGAAATTGCAGACATCGTTCATCTACAACGGTATTGGACGTATGCAGATGTTTGTCGTTTAACTTTAAAAGTGGAAAAACAGTTAAAAAACCGAGGCAAACCAGGAGGCAGCAGGTTTATAACCTCTTCCCAACCCCCACCGACACACACCAACAAAACACCCAACCCTAAAGTCGACACCCCAACAAGTACTATCAACAACGCACCAGGCCCCCGTGTTCTTCGATGCTTCAAGTGTCAGGGTGTGGGACACATCGCTAGAGAATGCCCGAACAAGCAGTTAGTTACCCTGGTGGAAGAATCAGCTCCTGTTTATGAGACCGAAGATGAAAAGGAGAGTGATGGGGAGGAAACCGAAGTAGTATATGCTGATCATGGTGAACTCCTGATTGCCCAACGTGTTTTAAATGTAGATGTGTCAAAAATAGTTGATGATAACTCGTGGTTGCGAAATAACATTTTTCGCACAAAATGTACAACGAAAGGGAATATTTGCAGTGTCATAATCGATGGAGGTAGCTGTGACAGCATGGTGGCAACAACAGTGGTAGAGAAGCTCGGCCTCGAGGTGGTAAATCACCCAGAACCGTATCAACTGACATGGCTGAAGAAGGGAAATGTCGTCAAAGTAAGTAAGCGTTGTTTGGTTCAATTTTCGATTGGGAAAAAGTATATTGATGAGGTCTGGTGTGAGGTAATTCCCATGGATGCGTGTCACATCCTACTGGGAAGACCTTGGCAATATGATCAGAGGACCGAGCATGATAGGTTTTTAAACACTTATAGTTTCAAGAAAGATGGAGTAAATATAGTCTTAGCACCCCTCAACACAAGAGATAACCCCATTGACAATTTATTTTTATCAAAGGCTGAAATTAAGGGGTTAATGAAGCTTACTCCTCAAACCCTCATGTATGCTCTAGTGGTAACAGATGAAAACAAACAAGCCCCACCTGTCCCCGAACTGATCCAACCCTTAATCGAGGAGTTTCAGGGTTTTTTTCCAAGTGATATCCCATCTGGTCTACCACTAATGAGGGAAATCCAACACTGTATTGATTTCTTACCAGGCTCCACCATTCCAAATAAGCCTGCCTACCGCATGAACCTTAAAGAATTTGAAGAGTTACACCGACAAGTCAACGAGTTACTTGAAAAGGGGCTAATACGAGAGAGTATGAGTCCATGTGTTGTTCCCGCTTTGTTAGTTCCGAAACAAGGAGGAACTTTTCGCATGTGAATCGACAGTCGAGCTGTCAACAAAATAACAGTCAAATACTGGTTCCCAATTCCTCGATTCGATGACTTGATCGACCAGTTGCATGGCTCAAAAAAATTTTCCAAGATTGACTTACGCAGTGGGTACCACCAGATTCGTATGCGACCCGGTGATGAATGGAAGACCGCTTTCAAGACACGTGACGGGTTATATGAGTGGCTAGTAATGCCATTCGGTTTGTCCAATGCACCGAGCACATTCATACGCCTGATGAACCATGTTTTCAAACCATTTATCGGTCGCTTCGTTGTTGTTTACTTCGACGATATATTGGTTTTCAGCAATAATGTGGAGCAACATGTAGCACACCTTCGGCAGGTTTTTACGGTCTTGCAGGAGCAGAAGTTGTACGCTAACGAAAAGAAGTGTCACTTTCTTACTAGCAAAGTTATTTTTCTTGGTTATTTAGTTTCAGGCGATGACATAAGGATGGACGAATCGAAGGTTGAAGCCATTACGAGCTGGCCTACACCCACTACGATTCATGACATTCGTAGTTTCCACGGGTTGGCCTCATTTTATCGGCGCTTCATACGGAATTTTAGTAGTATCATTGCCCCCATGATAGAATGCATGAAAGGGGGAAAGTTTTGTTGGACAAAAGAGGATAAGAATGCGTTTGAGGAGTTAAAACGTAAAGTTACACAAGCCCCTGTTTTGGTTTTTCCTAACTTTAATGAAATATTTTAGGTTGAATGTGACGCCTCGGGTCTCGGAATTGGGGGAGTGCTAAGCCATAACCAAAAACCCATTGCATTTTTTAGCGAAAAATTCAACGAAACACGTCGCAAGTACTCTACATACGACAAAGAGTTTTATGCTATTGTTCAGAGTTTGGAATATTGGCGTCATTACTTGTTAGCCAATGAGTTCATTCTATATTCTGATCATGAAGCACTCAAATACATCCAGGGGCAGCAAAAACTCAACCCTCATCATGCTAAATGGGTCGAATTTTTTCAATCTTATTCCTTCGTCATAAGACACAAAGCGGGGTCATCAAATACCGTGGCTGATGCATTAAGTCGACGACATGTGCTCACTTCTGAGATGAAAATTCAGGTCCGTGGTTTTGACACCTTTCGAGAGTTGTACCAGGATGATCCCGACTTCAAAACAATCTGGAATAACTGTCAGAACAACTCCCTTCGAGATTTCTCAAAACATGATGGCTATCTCTTCAAAGGTGCTCGTTTGTGTGTTCCCGTGAGTTCCTTAAGGGACTCAATTATTTTGGAAAGTCATGATGGAGGTCTTGCGGGTCATTTTGGAAGGGACAAGACTTTGAACTTAATCCATGATCGTTTTTACTGGCCAAAAATGGAGCGAGATGTCACCCGCGTGATCGCATGTTGTCGCATTTGTCACGTGGCCAAAACTCATCACACCAATGCAGGTTTATACACTACGTTACCCATACCCGTTGCACCTTGGGAGGATGTTAGTTTAGACTTTGTCTTGGGTCTACCTCGAACTCAAAGGCAGAAAGATTCGGTTATGGTTGTTGTTGACCGCTTCTCTAAAATGGCTCATTTTGTGCCATGTGTCAAGACCTATGATGCTAGTCAAATTGCAAGGTTATATTTTTCTGAAATTGTCAAGCTCCATGGTGTTCCAAAAACTATAACATCAGATCGTGATGTGAAGTTTGTTAGTCATTTCTGGCACACACTTTGGAAGAGCTTGGGTTCAAGGTTACAATTTCGTAGTTCTCTCCACCCCCAAAGGATGGTCAGACGGAAGTAACAAACAGGAGTCTCGGGAACCTGTTGCGAAGCCTTATTGGGGACAACCCTAAGCAGTGGGACCTCATCCTTACTCAACTAGAATTTGCTTATAACCATTCTGCCAATCACACGACTGGGTTAAGTCCGTTCATGATAGTTTATGGGAGAAATCCGCTCACGCCACTTGACTTAACACCTTTTCCTCTAGTTGAGCATGTTAGTGTGGAGGGGGAAAACCAATTTCGATAGATTAAGCAGCTGCATCAAACGGTTCAAGATCGGATCCTTAAACATAATGTTGGATACCAGAGTCGCGCCAACAAGCATCGGAAGCAAGTCATTTACAAAGAGAGTGATCTGGTATGGATTCATCTGAGAAAAGAGCGTTTTCCAACGGGTCGTTTCGGGAAGTTGAAGCCTCATGCTGATGGTCCTTTTCGGGTTCTTAAGAAGATTAATGATAATACATATAAAATTGATCTCCCGGGTCATTATAATGTTTCAGCCACATTCAATGTTGCAGATTATCGCCATTTGAAGGAGGGTTGGAAGAAGTGGCAAACTCAGAGGTGAGTTTCTTCAAAGGAGGGGAGGATGATGCAGGGGCATCCGATCACAACGTTATTTTGGCTGATTTTATTTCCTTTTAAGTTTATTTCTTTCTTATTTAAATAATAAAGATTTCTTGAGAAGATTATCTCTATTTTTGGAGTATATCCTCTAATCGAAATCTCTAGGAGTATTTTTGTTAATTTCCTGTTTTTTCTAGGGTAATTCTATTTGCCCTATAAGTTTGTTTTTTTTTCCTGGAATTGAAAGACAGAATTTTTTTGTTCTCAACATTAAAAGTATTGAGACCTTTTGTTCTTGTTCTTTACCACCTGTATCGTTTTGACCATTTGATTGCTAGAGTTTGCATCAGTTTCTCTTGTGATACAATCTGATAAAAACTAGCGTGGTTATAAATTGATGTTGCTGACCTAATCGATTAAAGTTCATCTGTTTGCGGCACTTCAATCGCAGACACAATTCTGCCCTAGATACACAAATCAACCTTCATTATTCTAATACAACGAATCAATGGCTATAATATCCTTTTCTACAACCGAAAAACAACACACAACTCACACAAGTTCGGCTTTACTCTATCCCCCACAAATTATGGGTATTGGAAAGCCATGTTTCAACCTTCTTTAGTCACAAACAGCCTATTTGGTTATATTGATGGAACAATTCCTTGCCCGGAACCCACCCTACAATCAAAATCAACAGAAAAAGATGCAGAACCTACTCCAACCCCGAGTTACTCAGCATGGCTTGCGAATGATGAACACATCAGAATGCTATTGTAGTCAACTGTCTCTGAGGCCGCTTTTCAACATGTGCAAGGTACAACTTCTCGTGATCCATGCCTCTCTTTGGAACGTGCATATGCACCTTACACTTCTTCAAGGGAATATACCCTCAAGACACAGTTGCTCAAAATTGAGATGAAATGTGATGAGTCTTCTGCAACATATCTCACCAGAGCAAAAGAATACTCTGCGACACTCGCCAACTTTGGGAAACCAATGGATGAAACAGATCTCGTTATGCTTGTGATCGCATGGTTGCGGGAAAAGTACACTGGATTCAATTCTAGCTTACTTGGGAGGCAATCTCCCATTGCCTTCACCAATCTCTATGGTTTGCTCGATGATCATGACTACATGATCAAGAAACATGCCCCACCAGTAGCACCTGCCCAGGCTTTTATGGCTGCCATCACAAACCGCAGCTCAACCGCCTCATCTTCTGTACAACCGGAGACACTTCAGGCCCTACAACAATTATTGGCCCAACTAGGCTTTCAACTACAACCAAGCTCACCACAAGCTTTCTACTCAAATCGAGTAGGTAACAATAATTCTAACAAAACTCGTTGTGGCTATAACAATAATAACAGGGGCCGAGGAAAACGTGGTGGATACAAAAACAACCGCTTTCAAAGTGATCGTCCTCAAGGAGGTGGAAACCAGGGTCAGTTCAGTTGGGCCTCTAATCAGAACATGATTTATGGCACCTGCAATAGGTGCGGTATTGGGCACATTCCTTCTCAATGCCGAAACCGTGACCCCTCAACCCTTCGGATGAAACAACCATCCGCCAATTACGCTGACCATCGCTCCCAGGTATCATCTACCACCTCATGGTTCCCTGACACAAGATCTAACAGTCATGTTGCACCTGATCTCGATGGATTCGATACTTCTGAGCCATACTACGATGAGGACAACCTACACGTTGGCAACGGTAAGGGTTTACCCATTCTCCACATTGGCTCAAAACGCATCTACTCTCAATTCAAAACCTTTTCCCTTAACAATATTCTTCATGTTCTTAATATCAAAAAACATTTTCTCTATGTTCAACAATTTGGTCATGATAATGATGTCTTCTTTGAATTTCATTCCACTTTTTTTGATGTGAAGGACAATACAACACGCGTTACCCTCCTCACGGGTCCAAGTGATGGTGGTCTTTCCACTTTTCGCCTTCCAGCTTTTTGGCCTATATTTAAAGTTGCTTTCTCATCTATTCGCGCTTCCTCAACCATTTTGCATCAAAGACTAGAATATCCACATCCTCAACTTTTCAAGTTTATGTTATCCAAATTTCATTTACCAGTTTCAAATAATAGTACGGATTCTCATTGTAATTTATGTTCCATTGGGAAATCTTCAAAACTTCATTTACCTTTTTCACATAATAAAAGTTCTAGTATTTTGGATTTACTTTTTTTGCGATGTGTGGGGTCCCGCTCCCACCACTTCTTTTGATGGTCACAGTTATTTCTTACTATGTGTTGACCACTTTAGACGCTTTATGTGGTTATTCTCTTTGAAACGTAAATCTGATGTTTATGATATATTTAAACGTTTCTTAACTACTGTTGAACGCCAATTTAATACAAAATTAAAAGTCGTACTAATTGACTGGGGTGGTGAGTTTCGAAACCTATCAACCTTCTTCACATCCCTTGGCATTTTGCACCGCTTATCTTGTCCTCACACAAGTGAACAAAACGGAATAGTTGAAAGACGCCACCGTCATGTCGTTGAAACTGGTCTTACTCTATTAGCCCAAACCAATGTTCCCAAACGCTTTTGGGACTTTGCCTTTAAAACCGTAGTCTACCTCATAAACCAAATGCCCTCCAGAGTAACAACCACTACCTCCACGTTTGAGCTCCTTTTCAAACGGAAACCTGACTTATCCTTTCTGCATGTGTTTGGTTGTGAATGCTACCCTCATTTGTGTCCTTACAATGCCCATAAAATGGATTTTCGGTCCACTTCTTGTGTTTTTCGTGGCTACAACCCTTCCCACCATGGATATCGTTGCCTTGATCCTTCTTCCGATCATATTTACATAGCTCTTCATGTACGCTTCAATGAACAAATCTTTCCTTTCAATTCTCATCTAACTTCCCCATCTATTCCAAATGAGCCATATGTATCCTCATATCTTGATCCCCAGCACGTACCACCTCTACAAACCACGACAGACAACCCCAACCAAACACAAAAACCTCCTACATCTAATCAACAACCTACTGTACAACCTTCCTATCAATGACCTACCGATCCTCCTCTCCAAACATACCAACGTAAACGCTAACCCACTGCCGACTCCCAGCAAACTCCTCATACATCATCTTATGAAAATTTTCAACAGTCAACTTCAGCTCACACAGCCTCCTCCGATACTGCCCCATCACAACAAACATCAACCATCACCAACCGTCCCCGTCCTGCACACTTACGACAACATCCAAAGAAAACCACACATTTCTTCTTTGAATCGTTTTCCATAACCAAAAACTCTCCTACTTCTGAACCCACATCCTTTTCTGTTGCCAACAAAGATCCCAAATGGCGTCAGGCCATGGCTGAGGAGTACTCGACCCTTTTGAGGGATGGTACATGGACTTTGGTTCCTCCTGTTTCTCGCTCTAATGTGGTCGATTGTAAATGGGTTTATAAAGTAAAACATGATCAAACAGGTATCATTACAAGGTACAAAGATCGCCTCGTAGCAAAAGGTTTCAACCAACAACTTGGAATTGATTATACCGAGACATTCAGCCCGGTAGTTAAATCTACTACAATCAGAATCGTTTTGCCTCTTGCCATCACCAAACAATGGTCTCTTCGCCAACTAGATATCCAAAATGCCTTTTTACACGGTAACTTTAAAGAGATCGTTTACTTACGACAACCACCTGGTTTTGTTGACCCACAAAAACCTGATCATGTTTGCCTCCTTCATAAGTCCTTATATAGACTCAAACAGGCACCGAGGGCGTGGTTTCAACACCTTTCTACAGCATTGATGACCTTGGGTTTTCGAGGATCCAAAACGGATCCATCCTTGTTTATCTATTCAACTAAAGGCACACTTCTATATATGTTGGTTTATGT
This sequence comes from Lactuca serriola, assembly GCF_051521515.1. Classification (NCBI taxonomy): domain Eukaryota; kingdom Viridiplantae; phylum Streptophyta; class Magnoliopsida; order Asterales; family Asteraceae; genus Lactuca; species Lactuca serriola. The sequence continues at coordinate 200,936,959 of NC_136415.1, read as the reverse complement.
TGATGATATTATTTTAACAGGAAACAATCCCCGTGAAATTGATCGAGTTGTTCACAGTTTAAGCAACTCTTTCGCAGTCCAAGATATGGGTTCGTTAACATATTTCTAGGGTATCGAGGTTCAACGCCATGGTTAGGATATATTACTAGGGCATCGAGGTTCAACGCCATGGTCAGGATATATTACTGTCACAATGCAAGTACATTATGGATCTCTTGGAGCGTGCTCGGTTATCAAAATCCAAACTCGTTCCATCTCCTATTACAACAACGGCCAATCTTGCTCTTGGCGATAACCCTCCTTTCGATGATCCGGTGAAATATCGTCAACTAGTAGGTGCTTTGCAATATGTAACCCTCTTGAGGCCCGACATTACCTATGTAGTTAACAAAGTCTGCCAATTTATGCACTCCCCCACCGAAAACCACTGGTCAGCAGTGAAACGCATATTACGATATTTGCTGATCCGGTGAAATATCGTCAACTAGTAGGTGCTTTGCAATATGTAACCCTCTTGAAGCCCGACATTACCTATGCAGTTAACAAATTCTGCCAATTTATGCACTCCCCCACCAAAAACCACTGGTCAGCAGTGAAACGCATATTACGATATTTGCAGGGCACTTCCAATCATGGATTGCGAATTACTCATTGGGCAGGCTGCTCGGATGACCGTCGATCCACAGGGGGATTTGCTATCTATCTCGGATCCAATTTAGTTTCATGGTTTGCAAGAAAACAAAAGACTGTCTCGAGGTCCTCCACTGAGTCTGAGTACAAGACCTTAGTTGATACAGTGGCTAAACTAACATGGTTAGAGACCTTACTACATGAACTTCGTATTCTCATGCCTACTATGCCTAACTTATAGTGTGATAATTTGGGTGCCACATAGTTGTCTGCAAATCCTGTTTTCCATGCCCGAACAAAGCATGTGGAAGTTGACTTTCATTTTGTCAAGAGAGAAGGTTGCTCAAGGAAGATTATCAGGTCATCTTAACACAAGATCAGATAGTCGATGTGTTTACAAAGCCTTTACCTGCTGAGAGATTCCTTTTCTTGAAGTCCAAGCTAAGAGTCGGAAATCGGCCTTAGCTTGCAGGGGACTATTAGACTATTATTATCTATCTTATATTTAAAGGGGTTATTGTTTAATATTGTATCCTATAAATATCCCTTGTATTTACCATTCACAAATATACAATAATACAATACAATTGTTGATACCTAAATTCGTTTAGTGTTCTTGCTTTCCGACGAGGTTCTAGTCACCAAGGGTTGCTTTGGTGGTGCTAAGCACCTTTGATTTTGTTATGACTAATCGGGGGTAGAACCGACTATAGCGATTGATAGTCGGAGAGGGGAATTCGATTGAGAAATAGTGGGTATGCTTAAAGATTTTGGAGGTTTTCTTGAATGAAACTGTGTAGCATTTGGTGAGACTAATAAAATAGCTTGTAAATTGGATTTAAAAAATACTATTTAAGATTGTTTATTGATAAGCTCATGTAGCTTTTTTTATGTGATTTCCAAATATACCCTTATATATTATTTATATAAGCTTAAAAATCATAATCAGTCTTGTAAATGCGAGACAAAAAAATCGATGAAGGGTTTAGGAATTCTACAAATATTATAAATCTTCTTTCGAGTACAGAAAAAAAAATTCTAGTATTATTTTATATTCTGTTATATGTGACTTGAGCATTTGGAGATTCTTATGGAGCATTTGGGTTCAATGGAACATTTGGAACTCAATGAGGCACTTTGAGTTCAACGAAGCATCTAAGAAAGGAATGGATAATCTAAGAAAGGAATGGAATAGATCATTCATGAAGGACTCGAATTTCTTCATTTTTCTTAATTTTCATACCTTAAGTGGGAGGTGTTTCTTATTTCATTTTCATCATAGAATGTAATTGGAATTTGTAGGATAATCCACTTATATTTATAAGTTTATATTATGTGACAATAGTCAATTTCGGGTCAGGTCAAAGTCAACAAGTCAAACCGGACGACTCAATTAGCCCTTGAACATTAGGGTTTACATGGTGTATTTACTAAACAACTCACTATTTTTAATGAGAAAGCATCATTGGAAAATTTGTATGTTAAGTTTCCATAGCCGTGAAAATGCTAAACATTGAACCAAAGCGATAAAACACTATTTCACACTCATTGGGAGTGTGTGGAGCCTTAAAACATGTCTTAACGGGGTTTATGGACCTCGCATTGCGAAACCGGACACTCAAAAATGTCACAAACGAAACCTCCCTAAATTGTATTCACTCTATCTCTTTCTATGCCAAATCTCTCTCAAATCTCTCTCAATAGTTCTCGTAACTTTTTGAAGTCATTCGGGTCATTCCGACCCTTAATCGGGTCAAAAATCGCTTAAAACGGAGTTAGAATGGGTAAAATACCCTAAAAGACCCGAAACCCTCTTTATAGGGCCGAAAGTCCTCTTAGGGACCGAAACCAAGAGGACCGAACACCAAAGCTGCTGAACTGAAAGTCCTCTCGGGCCCGAACCTCGCATAAGGAACCGAACCCTCCCCATTCGGACCGAACCTCGCATAAGGAACCGAACCCGAAGCCTTCGGGCCGAAGTCACTTTTGCTCCTTGCTGCTTTCGCTCCATTTCGCATTCGGGCCTAGCATCAGGAGGACCGAACCTCGGCCAGGACCGAGAGGCCTCGCAGAAAACTAAGTTTTTCCCGGTTTTCGACTACGAATTCATTTTAGCTTCGTTTTTCATCGTTTTAACGCGGGATTTTCACCCAAAACTTTATTTTAACATATAAGGCCCCCCTAATTATTGATTAATCACGTTTTTGGTGCAAATCTTATCCAAGAAATGAGTGTGGTGAAGTACAAAGATTGAGTGTTGGTTTTTCTTTGTATTATGACACAAGCAACCACCATAACCACTCCATGACTAACCCACTCTCCTCCCCACCATCCCTAGTCACTTCCTTGTACCTTTCCATCAATCATCAGCCCCTCCCACGTTCTAAGAGCTAGAATAAGTCAACCTCTCTCCTCATTTTCACTCACTTGCTCTCATTTCACCAAAAATCACACACAACTTTTCTCTCAAACTTTTTCCTCTAGTTGAGACTCCAAGGCTGATCATCAAGCTTTGCTATACTCTTGGTAAGTATAATTCATCCTTCTTGTGATTATTACACTTCATCCTACTCCAATCATTGATTGCTTACACAAAACTCCATCACTTTGATTTTAGATTCTCGAAAATCTTCAAGGCATCTTCAAGTGTTCTTGAGTGGAACACTTCCATTCTTCAACAATCATCTACTGAAATCACATAACGTGAGTTCATACCCCTACATTTTCATTTTTTCTCAAGTTTTTAAGGGGGGAATACAAGTTAAAACATCAAAAACACAACTAAACTTTTCTAACAGCCTTCATCAGAAAAGTTGGACTCCATTCACGGACTGTTTTGGACAACTTAAACATTTTAGTTTTCAAAACTGTATAAGGTGCAAACAGTTCAAGTTCTTAGATTTAAAATGACTACTTGCACATCTCCATACGATTTTTCTACAATTTATGGTGATTTTTACAAAACTGCCTATCATTTCAAACATCAATCCGGACCAATCTGTGATTATGGACTTGTTCACACAAGTTAGAGGTCATTAAAAATCATGAGAAAAATTATGGAGAAACTAGACTCATTTTCCAAACTCTCTGAATTTTTGGATTCTGATTTGGACCTTTGATGATTTTTCTACAAATTTTCTAAGAACAGGGATAAAAAATGTTATCAACAGAAAAATACTATCAATTTCATTTCACCTTGTAACATGTTGAGCAAGGTGTATATCTTTATGTGATTATATGTTATTGCAATATATGAAATTATTGTCTTAGTATGTGGACATACATCAGTTAACAAATGAAGTTTTCTAGACAAAGCATAGAAATAACAATTTGTTATAATCAAAGTACATCTATTACATACAAACATTTGAATAAACTATGTTAAGTATAGTTTATGTACATTACCACTTTTACCCTTGTTTCGATAAACTATAATAGGTATAGTTTATGATACATCACATAACACACTCATACAAAAAGGGTACATTCATACAAAAAGGAATTTTTCCATTACATTACACGTGAATTCGTTAATGGCTTTTGTGAGACATTCGCTTCACTTTACCAATAAGTCCTGTATTATAACCAGAGTCTCCTGGAGGGAGAGCATGATAGTTGTATATAGATCTATATTGGGATTGACAAACCCACACCTGAGCTGCTTGCAACAGCTAGACCGGCAGGTCTGTGGTGACAAATGTCATAACAGTTCCGACGCCTGAAGAACGTCGTTTCAGGCCAACTAGGTCATAGTATGGTTATAATAGCTCACATTAAGTATTAACAAACATAGAATTTATGGGGAAATTCATATAGATCAAACAAGCTTACATAGATTTAAACTTGCATCATTTTATCATAAGTATAACAAATTACTTGTACACCTCGGTCTTTGGGTTGTAAGACTACTTTTACATTTTAAGGAAAATATTGGATTTTTCTAGAACAAACACTACTTTTACAAGGAAAAGTTTTTCATAAACCGTCTACAAATGTTTATGAACTCACCAACCTTTGTGTTGACACTTTTTCAAACAACTTGTATTCTCAGGAAATCACTAAACAGGTAACCAAGTGCTTTTGAGGATGGGACGTTAAGGCATCAAACATTTCACATTTTGTCAACATATTGTAATTGATTTGGAAACATGTAATTCATACAATGATGTAACTTCTTCAATTATATATATGTTGGTTGTGTTTGCTTAAATCATTATTGCAATTGTTGTTATGATGCTATACATGAAGTCCTCCACCCCTAGACGTTTCCACCATCCATGGTTTGGGGGTGTGACATATTATGAGAAATGTTTTAAAATTTTCATGATTTTGATTGATAACAAAAACTGAAAGTACAATATTATTTCATGTATCTTTTTAAATTCTTTGGCTGTTAAACAACAACACACGTGATCAAATATTTCTTTATTTAAATGTTAACTTCTTAATCTTTTTGTCCCAGGAAAAAGAATTGTCCAAAATAGGATGTTATTAGCCGTCTAAAGTAGGATGCTAAACTAAACAAAGAAATTTAAGATTCTCCTTATCGTTTTTTTTTTGTGTATTATAGACACCACTTTTTCTGTTTTCCTATTTGCAAGATTGTACATTTGTTTTTTTTATTATTATTAAGATATTGTAGTTTGAAAAAACCTACCCAATTAGGATATTGATCTTTTAAAATGTTTACCCATTTAAAGTAGTACAAATTTCTTTGTATTTCCATGATATTCTTACAATTGATTAGATTTAATGTTATAATACACAAATACATGGACGTGTCTTGTTGTTTCTTGCATTTCACCGATCTAAAAACTTCCAATTACAAGAAATAATAATGTACTTCAATTTATTTGTGTATTTTGGCATCCTACTTTCAATTAATTCGTCAATTAAAGTTCGATGTTTCCCATCAATAGGGATTTTCTTTGTCGTAATGTAGAGACAAGTACACATAATCTTCTTCCTATTATTGTAATCATTTAAAGAGTATATAAGCACAATGTTGTAATAGAAAGAAACAAAAGTAGATTGCTATAATAACAATTGAAGGGAGAAATTGCATGTTGTGTTTATTAGACTATTATTATCTATCTTATATTTAGAGGGATTATTGTGTAATATTGTATCCTATAAATATCCCTTGTATTTACCATTCACAAATATACAATAATACAGTACAATTGTCGATACCTAAAGTCGTTTATGGTATCAGAGCTTGGTTAGCCTAATCTTGCCACCAAATTCATCTTCCGACTCTAATCTGTAAGTCAAAACCATATGTTTCTGTTCATTATCCCTTTAAGCGATCCCACCATATACAGGCAATCACAATCTTCTAGATCCTGGCCGCCAAGATTCTCTTGTGATACAATCTGATAAAAACTAGCGTGGTTATAAATTGATGTTGCTGACCTAATCAATTAAAGTTCATCTGTTTGTTGACTTCAATCGCCGACACAATTCTGCCCTAGATACACGAATCAACCTTCATTATTCTAATACAACGAATCAATGGCTATAATATCCTTTTCTACAACTGACAAAACAACACACAACTCACACAAGTTTGGCTTTACTCTATCCCCCACAAATTATGGGTATTGGAGAGCCATGTTTCAACCTTTTTTAGTCACAAACAACCTATTCGGTTATATTGATGGAACAATTCCTTGCCCGGAACCCACCCTACCATCAAAATCAACAGAAAAAGATGCAGAACCTACTCTAAACCCGAGTTACTCAGCATGGCTTGCGAATGATGCACACATCATAATGCTATTGTAGTCAACTGTCTCTGAGGCCGCTTTTCAACATGTGCAAGGTACAACTTCTCGTGATCTATGGCTCTCTTTGGAACGTGCATATGCACCTCACACTTCTTCAAGGGAATATACCCTCAAGACACAGTTGCTCAAAATTGAGATGAACGGTGATGAGTCTTCTGCAGCATATCTCACCAGAGCAAAAGAATACTTTGCTACACTCGCCAACATTGGGAAACCAATGGATGAAACAGATCTCGTTATGCTTGTGATCGCATGGTTGCGGGAAGAGTACACTGGATTCAATTCTAGCTTACTTGGGAGGCAATCTCCCATTGCCTTCACCAATCTCTATGGTTTGCTCGATGATCATGACTACATGATCAAGAAACATGCCCCACCAGTAGCACCTGCCCAGGCTTTTATGGCTGCCATCACAAACCGCAGCTCAACCGCCTCATCTTTTGTACAACCGGAGACACTTCAGGCCCTACAACAATTATTGGCCCAGCTAGGCTTTCAACTACAACCAAGCTCACCACAAGCTTTCTACTCAAACCGAGTAGGTAACAATAATTCTAACAAAACTCGTTGTGGCTATAACAATAATAACAGGGGTCGAGGAGAACGTGGTGGATACAAAAACAACTGCTTTCAAAGTGATCATCCTCAAGGAGGTGGAAACTAGGGTCAGTTCAGTTGGGCCTCTAATCAGAACATGATTTATGGCACCTGCAATAGGTGCGGTATTGGGCACATTCCTTCTCAATGCCGAAACCGTGACTCCTCAACCCTTCGGATGGTAGCCAATTACGCTGACCATCGCTCCCATACATCATCTACCACCTTGTGGTTCCCTGATACGGGATCTAACAGTCATGTTGCACCTGAGGATCCTGAAGAGCCCGAAGAGCTGATTGAAGAGGACCCCGAAGAGGAACCCGAAGAAGAAGAGGAGGTAGACGAAGAAGAAGATGAGGATGACAACGAGGTAGACATGGATGAGGACGAAAGTGAAGAAGAACCAGAGGAGGAAGTCTTCAACCCTCCTTACATCGTTAGGGTGCCGGCGAACCGCTTTGGCCACAATGGGCCTGAGCCCCGTTGGGCAACCATGATCGAGAGGTGGAGCCGAAAACAACGCCAACGGTCACCATATGGCGACCAACGAGGTTGCTATGACCTCAACCACGGGGGAACGGCTGACAAATCCCTCCCCGTCATGGTCCAACACATCACGAACTTGGGGAACCAGAGTAGGGAAATGGTAGATCAGGTTCAAAATCTCAGCGCTGTTACGGCAGCCACCGATGCACGCACCAGGGATTTGGAGAGGGACTTCTATCCAGTGGACCAACTTATCGAGGACCTTACCACTGCTCAAGCGGAGGTAAGGGAGTACCAGGAGAGGCACGCAGCTCTCGAGGAGAGAGTGATCGCGGCCGAACGCCGGATTGCGGAGCTTCAGGGAGCCTCGACCTCATCTCAGAGCCACCATGGATCAGATGCCACCCGCCGCGAGTAGTGTTCGCACTGCTCATGTTTTGTTATAAAAACTAGGATTTTGAGTGCGTTGGTGCTACTCTTTATTGCGAATAGGGTGACCCCGTGACTAAGTGACTACACTAGTCAAAGGGCTTTTGTGCTACCAAAGATCACTTTTTATTTTTATGTAATGTGGACCCCTATGAGGTCAAACTTTCCCCCAAGACAATATGTACTAAAAATTTATCAATAAATTTTGGCATGCATTTTACTTCATTGGATGTTGACATGAGATTTCACTATGTGGTGTTACAAACATTTTACAACTGATGAATCTGTTTGGGTCAACGCTATTTAATTCATAAGTGTAATTGCATAAACTTTTCTATGAATTACCTGCTAATGTAATAAACTCGGGATATAATACAAATGAGATAAAACCAGTAACACTCGACTCGTTATTACTATCGAAGTCTTACCGACTTGTCATTTTAAAATTATGACAAAACTATGCCACCAAGGAAAAGACCAAGACCTTCCAGTAGCGCAGCACCACCTCCTCCGCCGCCGTTACCACAATTTGACCCAACAATGTTCTAGGTTGCGGTAACAGCAGCTGTGGCTGCAACTATGTCACAAATCGGCACTAATGGCAATGGTGGATCCGGATCTGGTGCTACACCCTCTAATCAGGGTGACAGTTCGGGCGCACAAAGGAATGCACCTACAAGGACTTCACAAATGGCAAACCTGATACCTTCAATGGGAGTGGGGGCATCATCACCCTAATGCAATGGTTCGAAAGGACCGAAGAAGTCTTCGAAATCTGTGCTTGTCCCGAAGCAAGCAAGGTCAAGTTCGCGACATTCACTTTCACCGGAAGAGCTCTCACTTGGTGGAACGGCAGAGTTAAGTGGCTTACTCCTGCAGTGGCTAACTCTATAAGCTGGGAGGATTTAAAAGCTTTGATGCTAAAGGAATATTTCCCAAACGGCGAAGTGCAAAAACTGGAAGAGGAACTTTGGAACCTCAAGATGTCAGGGACGGATCTCGAAGCTTATACCGCCCGATTCAATGACCTAGCACTCCTCTGTCCCGCAATGGTCACTCCAGAGGAGAAAAAGGTAGAACGATACCTTTGGGGGCTATCATCCCAGATTCATGATAGTGTACTGGCCTCAAAACCCATGACCTTTGAGAGTGCCAAGGAATTGGCATAACAACTTATCGACCATAGGGCCAGCCATGGTACCGTGATCACCACCCCCGGTCAAACAAAAGGAGGTAACAATAAAAGAAAGTTCTGAAGTAACAAAAAGAAACAGTCGACACCTGAATCCGCTAAGAAACAGTAAATTGTCACCATACATGCTGCCACTACTCCATCCACTCCGGCACCACCGAAGCAATATGCTGGAAATCTCCCTAAGTGCAACAAGTGCAACTACCACCACAATGGTGCCTGTCGGGAAATGCACTGCAAAAGCTGCAACAAGAAAGGGCATACCGCTCGTTTCTGTAAAGCGCCAGCACAAACAAGCAACCAAGTTGTTAATGCAGGGGGAAGCCAAACCTGCTATGGATGTGGTGAAGCAGGACACTTCAGGAGAAACTGCCCCAAGGCACAAGCTCCTAATGTTGGTGGTGTAGGGAGGGTCTTGACAATGGAACACGGGGAAGCAGTCAAGGATCCTACAATAGTTACCGGTACGTTCCTCCTCAATAACTCTTATGCATGCGTACTTTTCGATTGTGGGGCAGAAAGGAGTTTCGTCAGCCACCAATTCAAACATTTACTTAAACAAAATCCCAATCCATTAAAAGATTCATACGTCGTAGAAATGGCAAACGGAAAGGTTGAGCGCGCTAATGATATTTACACAGGGTGTACTCTCACTCTAGACAACCATTCGTTCAAAATCGATCTAATGCCTGTCACAATAAAAAGTTTCGACATCATCATTGGTATGGATTGGTTAAGTCCTAATCGTGTCGACATTTTATGTTACGAAAGGGCCTTCCGCCTCAATCTGCCAAATAACGAAACTCTTCTCGTCTACGACAATAAACCCAGTACTAACCTACAAATCATTTCTTGCGTCAAGGCTCAAAAGTATCTCCGAAAGGAATACCATGCCTTCTTAGCCCACGTCGTAGATAAGAATCAAGGGGTAAAGGACATCAAAGACATTCCGGAAGTGTGCAACTTCCCTGACGTATTCCCAGAAGATCTGCCGAATTCCGAATCGACTTGGTTCCCGTTGCTACCCCCATAGCCAAAGCACCATATCACCTCGCACCGGCAGAAATACAAGAGCTGTCTAGTAAATTGAGTGAGCTATTAAGCAAGGGTATCATCAAACCGAGCTTTTCACCCTGGGGAGCACCAGTTCTATTTGTGAAAAAGAAGGATGGATCCTTTCGCATGTGCATCGATTATAGGGAGTTAAACAAACTTACCATCAAGAATCGATATCCCCTACCCCGAATCGACGACCTTTTCGACCAACTTCAGGGAGCAAGCTACTTTTCAAAAATCGACTTGAGGTCGGGTTACCATCAATTACGAGTTCAAGAAGAAGATATCCCCAAGACGGCATTCAGAACTCGCTATGGACACTACGAATTTGTAGTGATGCCATTCGGATTAACAAACGCGCCTGCGGTGTTCATGGATCTGATGAACCAAGTGTGTCGACCCTTCTTAGATAAATTCATGATCGTGTTCATCGATGATATCTTGGTCTATTCAAGGAGCGAAGAAGAGCACAGGCAACACCTGCGACTAATACTGGAAACTCTAAGAGCCGAGAAGCTTTATGCCAAGTTTACAAAGTGCGAATTTTGGATCCGAGAAGTGGGATTCCTTGGCTACGTGGTAAGCAAGAAAGGAATACACGTGGATCCCTTAAAGATCAAGGCGATTGAAAATTGGTCAACACCTACAATGCCAACAGAAATCTGACAGTTTTTGGGACTCGCGGGCTACTACCGAAGATTCATACAGAACTTCTCCAAGATTGCTAAGCCCCTCACCACCCTGACTCAGAAAGGCGTGGTGTTCAAATGGGAAGATAAACAAGAAGTCGCCTTCCAGACACTAAAGCAAGCCCTATGCAGCGCACCGGTCTTGTCCCTTCCAGAAGGAACTGATGACTTCGTGGTGTATTGCGATGCTTCAAATCAAGGTCTTGGTTGTATGCTCATGCAAAGGGGGAAGGTTATTGCTTACACGTCAAGGCAACTTAAGACCAACGAAGTTAACTATACTACCCACGACCTCGAATTGGGAGCGGTAGTGTTCGCCTTGAAGATCTGGAGACATTACCTCTACGGCACAAAGTGCATGATCTTCACCGATCACAAAAGTCTTCAGCATATCCTCAATCAAAAAGAACTCAACATGCAACAAAGAAGATGGGTAGAGCTACTAAATGATTATGAGTGCGAAATTTGCTATCACCCGGGCAAGGCTAATGTTGTAGCCGATGCCCTAAGCAGAAAAGAATATTCAGGTCGCCGGGTGAAGTCATTGACAATGACGATCCATTCGCACCTGTTCACACAAATCAAGGAAGCCCAACTTGAAGCCTTGAAACCAGAAAACGTGATAGGTGAGGCATTGAGAGGGATGAATAAAAACCTAGAAGTCAAGGAGGACGGAGCTCGCTACATCATGAACCGGATCTGGACACCGAAGTTCAGCGGGTTCCGAGACGTTGTCATGAACGAAGCACACAAGGCACGATATTCCATCCATCCAAGTTCAGATAAGATGTATCTAGACCTCAAGAAGTGGTACTGGTGGCCGAATATGAAAGTTGAGATTGCTACCTATGTGGGCAAGTGTCTGACTTGCGCCAAGGTCAAGGTAGAATATCAGAAGCCATCAGGACTACTACAACAACCGGATATACCTAAGTGGAAGTGGGAAAGAATAACCATGGACTTCATAACCAAGCTGCCTAAGACATCAGGTGGACTTGACACCAGATTGACCAAGTCTGCGCACTTCCTGCCAATAAAGGAAACCGACAAGATGGAGAAGTTAACCAGAACGTACATTAAGGAGATTGTGTGACTGCATTGTGTACCAATATCCATTATCTTCGACCGAGATAGTACATTCACCTCACAATTTTGGCAGTCCCTACAGAAATCTCTAGGAACTAGGCTAGATATGAGTACGGACTACCATCCAAAAACCGACGGGCAGAGCGAGCACACTATACAGACGTTAGAAGACATGTTGAGAGCCTGTGTGACAGACTTTGGTAAGGCATGAGACACTCATTTACCGCTTATCGAATTTTCCTATAATAACAGCTATCACACTAGCATTAAAGTCGCTCCATTCGAAGCTCTCTACGGTCGCAAGTGCAGATCGCCTCTGTGTTGGGCCAAAGTAGGGGATACTCAGCTAGCTAGGGGGCAAGTCCCTGATAGCACCCTCACTGGCCCTGAAATCATAAGGGACACCACAAAAAAGATTGTTCAAATTCGGGAAAGACTAAAGGCATCTCGTGATCGACAAAAGAGTTACGCAGACAAGCGACGCAAACCCTTGGAATTCCAGGTCGGAGATCAGGTACTACTGAAAGTTTCCCCTTGGAAAGGAATGATACGTTTCGGTAAACGTGGGAAACTAAACCCGAGGTACATTGGGCCGTTTGAAATCTTGCCAGGATTGGTCCTGTGGCTTACAAACTCCGATTACCACAAGAACTTAGTAACGTACACCCCACATTTCGCGTATCCAACTTAAAGAAGTGTCTGTCTGACGAGAAACTTGTAATACCTCTCGACGAGTTCGAAGTTAACGAAAATCTCCACTTCGTGGAGGAACCAGTCGAGATCCTGGATCGGGAGATCAAAAGAACAAAACAAAGTCGTATGCCCATTGTGAAGGTCCGATGGAACGATAAACGAGGACCTCAGTTCACCTGGGAACGCGAAGACCAAATGAAACAAAAATACCCGCATCTTTTCCCAAACTCTTGAAGTCCCAGCCAAAACGTAAATTTCGGGACGAAATTCCCTCTAACGGAGGGATGATGTGACAATAGTCAATTTCGGGTCAGGTCAAAGTCAACAAGTCAAACCGGACGACTCAATTAGCCCTTGAACATTAGAATTTACATGGTGTATTTACTAAACAACTCACTATTTTTAATGAGAAAGCATCATTGGAAAATTTGTATGTTAAGTTTCCATAGCCGTGAAAATGCTAAACATTGAACCAAAGCGATAAAACACTATTTCACACTCATCGGGAGTGTGTGGAGCCTTAAAACATGTCTTAAAGGGGGTTACAGACCTCACATTGCGAAACCGGACACTCAAAAATGTCACAAACGAAACCTCCCTAAATTGTATTCACTCTATCTCTTGCTATGCCAAATCTCTCCCAAATCTCTCTAAGTAGTTCCCGTAACTTTTTGAAGTCATTCGGGTCATTCCAACCCTTAACCGGGTCAAAAATCGCTTAAAACGGAGTTAGAACGGGTAAAATACCCTAAAAGACTTGAAACCCTCTTTATAGAGCTGAAGCCTCTTAGGGCCGAAAGTCCTCTTAGGGACCGAAACCAAGAGGACCGAACACCAAAGCTGCTAAACCGAAAGTCCTCTCGGGCCTGAACCTCGCATAAGGAATCGAACCCTCCCCTTTCGGACCGAACCTCGCATAAGGAACCGAAACCGAAGCCTTCGGGCCAAAGTCACTTTCGCTCCATTTCGCTCCTTGCTGCTTTCGCTCCATTTCGCGTTCGGGCCTAGCATCAGGAGGACCGAACCTCGGCCAGGACCGAGAGGCCTCGCAGAAAACTAAGTTTTTCCCGGTTTTCGACTACGAATTCATTTTAGCTTCGTTTTTCATCGTTTTAACGCGGGATTTTCACCCAAAACTTTATTTTAACATATAAGGCCCCCCTAATTATTGATTAATCACGTTTTTGGTGCAAATCTTATCCAAGAAATGAGTGTGGTGAAGTACAAAGATTGAGTGTTGGTTTTTCTTTGTATTATGACACAAGCAACCACCATAACCACTCCATGACTAACCCACTCTCCTCCCCACCATCCCTAGTCACTTCCTTGTACCTTTCCATCAATCATCAGCCCCTCCCACGTTCTAAGAGCTAGAATAAGTCAACCTCTCTCCTCATTTTCACTCACTTGCTCTCATTTCACCAAAAATCACACACAACTTTTCTCTCAAACTTTTTCCTCTAGTTGAGACTCCAAGGCTGATCATCAAGATTTGCTATACTCTTGGTAAGTATAATTCATCCTTCTTGTGATTATTACACTTCATCCTACTCCAATCATTGATTGCTTACACAAAACTCCATCACTTTGATTTTAGATTCTCGAAAATCTTCAAGGCATCTTCAAGTGTTCTTGAGTGGAACACTTCCATTCTTCAACAATCATCTACTGAAATCACATAACGTGAGTTCATACCCCTACATTTTCATTTTTTCTCAAGTTTTTAAGGGGGGAATACAAGTTAAAACATCAAAAACACAACTAAACTTTTCTAACAGCCTTCATCAGAAAAGTTGGACTCCATTCACGGACTGTTTTGGACAACTTAAACATTTTAGTTTTCAAAACTGTATAAGGTGCAAACAGTTCAAGTTCTTAGATTTAAAATGACTACTTGCACATCTCCATACGATTTTTCTACAATTTATGGTGATTTTTACAAAACTGCCTATCATTTCAAACATCAATCCGGACCAATCTGTGATTATGGACTTGTTCACACAAGTTAGAGGTCATTAAAAATCATGAGAAAAATTATGGAGAAACTAGACTCATTTTCCAAACTCTCTGAATTTTTGGATTCTGATTTGGACCTTTGATGATTTTTCTACAAATTTTCTAAGAACAGGGATAAAAAATGTTATCAACAGAAAAATACTATCAATTTCATTTCACCTTGTAACATGTTGAGCAAGGTGTATATCTTTATGTGATTATATGTTATTGCAATATATGAAATTATTGTCTTAGTATGTGGACATACATCAGTTAACAAATGAAGTTTTCTAGACAAAGCATAGAAATAACAATTTGTTATAATCAAAGTACATCTATTACATACAAACATTTGAATAAACTATGTTAAGTATAGTTTATGTACATTACCACTTTTACCCTTGTTTCGATAAACTATAATAGGTATAGTTTATGATACATCACATAACACACTCATACAAAAAGGGTACATTCATACAAAAAGGAATTTTTCCATTACATTACACGTGAATTCGTTAATGGCTTTTGTGAGACATTCGCTTCACTTTACCAATAAGTCCTGTATTATAACCAGAGTCTCCTGGAGGGAGAGCATGATAGTTGTATATAGATCTATATTGGGATTGACAAACCCACACCTGAGCTGCTTGCAACAGCTAGACCGGCAGGTCTGTGGTGACAAATGTCATAACAGTTCCGACGCCTAAAGAAAGTCGTTTCAGGCCAACTAGGTCATAGTATGGTTATAATAGCTCACATTAAGTATTAACAAACATAAAATTTACGGGGAAATTCATATAGATCAAACGAGCTTACGTAGATTTAAACTTGCATCATTTTATCATAAGTATAACAAATTACTTGTACACCTCGGTCTTTGGGTTTTAAGACTACTTTTACATTTTAAGGAAAATATTGGATTTTTCTGGAACAAACACTACTTTTACAAGGAAAAGCTTTTCATAAACCGTCTACAAATGCTTATGAACTCACCAACCTTTGTGTTGACACTTTTTCAAACAACTTGTATTCTCAGGAAATCACTAAACAGGTAACCAAGTGCTTTTGAGGATGGGACGTTAAGGCGTCAAACATTTCACATTTTGTCAACATATTGTAATTGATTTGGAAACATGTAATTCATACAATGATGTAACTTCTTCAATTATATATATGTTGGTTGTGTTTGCTTAAATCACTATTGCAATTGTTGTTATGATGCTATACATAAAGTCCTCCATCCCTGGACGTTTCCGCCATCCATGGTTTGGGGGTGTGACATATTATGAGAAATGTTTTAAAATTTTCATGATTTTGATTGATAACAAAAAATGAAAGTACAATATTATTTCATGTATCTTTTTAAATTCTTTGGCTGTTAAACAACAACACACGTGATCAAATATTTCTTTATTTAAATGTTAACTTCTTAATCTTTTTGTCCCAGGAAAAAGAATTGTCCAAAATAGGATGTTATTAGCCGTCTAAAGTAGGATGCTAAACTAAACAAAGAAATTTAAGATTCTCCTTATCGTTTTTTTTTTTGTGTATTATAGACACCACTTTTTCTGTTTTCCTATTTGCAAGATTGTACATTTGTTTTTTTTATTATTATTAAGATATTGTAGTTTGAAAAAACCTACCCAATTAGGATATTGATCTTTTAAAATGTTTACCCATTTAAAGTAGTACAAATTTCTTTGTATTTCCATGATATTCTTACAATTGATTAGATTTAATGTTATAATACACAAATACATGGACGTGTCTTGTTGTTTCTTGCATTTCACCGATCTAAAAACTTCCAATTACAAGAAATAATAATGTACTTCAATTTATTTGTGTATTTTGGCATCCTACTTTCAATTAATTCGTCAATTAAAGTTCGATGTTTCCCATCAATAGGGATTTTCTTTGTCGTAATGTAGAGACAAGTACACATAATCTTCTTCCTATTATTGTAATCATTTAAAGAGTATATAAGCACAATGTTGTAATAGAAAGAAACAAAAGTAGATTGCTATAATAACAATTGAAGGGAGAAATTGCATGTTGTGTTTATTAGACTATTATTATCTATCTTATATTTAGAGGGATTATTGTGTAATATTGTATCCTATAAATATCCCTTGTATTTACCATTCACAAATATACAATAATACAGTACAATTGTCGATACCTAAAGTCGTTTATGGTATCAGAGCTTGGTTAGCTTAATCTTGCCGCCAAATTCATCTTCCGACTCTAATCTGTAAGTCAAAACCATATGTTTCTGTTCATTATCCCTTTAAGCGATCCCACCATATACAGGCAATCACAATCTTCTAGATCATGGCCGCCAAGATTCTCTTGTGATACAATTTGATAAAAACTAGCGTGGTTATAAATTGATGTTGCTGACCTAATCGATTAAAGTTCATCTGTTTGTTGCACTTCAATCGCCGACACAATTCTGCCCTAGATACACGAATCAACCTTCATTATTCTAATACAACGAATCAATGGCTATAATATCCTTTTCTACAACTGACAAAACAACACACAACTCACACAAGTTTGGCTTTACTCTATCCCCCACAAATTATGGGTATTGGAAAGCCATGTTTCAACCTTTTTTAGTCACAAACAACCTATTCGGTTATATTGATGGAACAATTCCTTGCCCGGAACCCACCCTACCATCAAAATCAACAGAAAAAGATGCAGAACCTACTCTAAACCCGAGTTACTCAGCATGGCTTGCGAATGATGCACACATCATAATGCTATTGTAGTCAACTGTCTCTGAGGCCGCTTTTCAACATGTGCAAGGTACAACTTCTCGTGATCTATGGCTCTCTTTGGAACGTGCATATGCACCTCACACTTCTTCAAGGGAATATACCCTCAAGACACAGTTGCTCAAAATTGAGATGAACGGTGATGAGTCTTTTGCAGCATATCTCACCAGAGCAAAAGAATACTTTGCTACACTCGCCAACATTGGGAAACCAATGGATGAAACAGATCTCGTTATGCTTGTGATCGCATGGTTGCGGGAAGAGTACACTGGATTCAATTCTAGCTTACTTGGGAGGCAATCTACCATTGCCTTCACCAATCTCTATGGTTTGCTCGATGATCATGACTACATGATCAAGAAACATGCCCCACCAGTAGCACCTGCCCAGGCTTTTATGGCTGCCATCACAAACCGCAGCTCAACCGCCTCATCTTCTGTACAACCGGAGACACTTCAGGCCCTACAACAATTATTGGCCTAGCTAGGCTTTCAACTACAACCAAGCTCACCACAAGCTTTCTACTCAAATCGAGTAGGTAACAATAATTCTAACAAAACTCGTTGTGGCTATAACAATAATAACAGGGGCCGAGGAGAACGTGGTGGATACAAAAACAACCGCTTTCAAAGTGATCGTCCTCAAGGAGGTGGAAACTAGGGTCAGTTCAGTTGGGCCTCTAATCAGAACATGATTTATGGCACCTGCAATAGGTGCGGTATTGGGCACATTCCTTCTCAATGCCGAAACCGTGACCCCTCAACCCTTCGGATGAAACAACCATCAGCCAATTACGCTGACCATCACTCCCATACATCATCTACCACCTCGTGGTTCCCTGAAACGGGATCTAACAATCATGTTGCACATGATCTCAATGGATTCGATACTTCTGAGCCATACTACGGTGAGGACAACCTACACATTGGCTTACAGCACGAAGTAGTACAAACTCAACCCAACCCACACGACATGTCGACATGTAACACATAAATACACATACAGATTACCATACAGTATCACAAGTAATCCTACATATCTATCAGACTAACATATCAAATTACCATGCATATCTAATTCATACTCAACATATCAACATCTACTAGGATATCAAATCCAATGGGCCGACATTGGTGCTGTCGACCCCTAAGTATAGTGAGGAAAACTCACCTCACAAGCAGCACTGACTGACAAGATCCAACTCTCAAATCACAGCTCCGAACTCCACCACTAATAGACAATATATATTTAAGATATTTAACAGTACTTTATTTATCTTATTATAGATGGTACTAAAGTGTAATATCTAGTCTTATATATAGGACCTTTATTGTAATATTCAAATCTCAAGAATAATACAAAAATCATTCGGTGGCTTATTATGGTATCAGAGCCACCACAGCCTCTGTAACCCTAAATCACTGATTTTTTTTCTCTTTTCTTTCTTCTTTCAATCATTCTTCAATGGCGATGATCCAATCCTTTACCAATGTTGAGAAAACTACTCACAATTCTCACAAATTCGCCTTTAAACTCCCACCCACCAACTACGGATTCTAGAAGCAAATGATTCAGCCCTTCTTGGTCATCAATCGTCTATTCGGTTATATAGATGGTACCATCCAATGTCCTCCACTGAAGACTGCTGCAACTACTGACACAGCCTCCACTGATAACCCTAGCTATCTTCATTGGATTACCAATGATGCACATGTGCGGATGCTTCTTGCCTCTACTATTTCAGAAGCCTTCTATCAACATGTTCAAGGTACAACTTCCCGGGATCTATGGCTCTCCCTTGAAAGAGCCTATGCCCCCAACAACTCTTCTCGTGAATACATATTGAAGACTCAACTTTTGAAGATCGAGATGAAGGGTGATGAAACATCATCTGCCTATCTCACCCGGGCACAGGAATATGCAACTGCTTTAGCCAATATTGGAGAACCCGTAAAAGACAAAGACCTAACCATGCTAGTTATCTCTGGGCTACGTGATCAATATAATGGCCTAAAGTCAAATCTATTGGCTCGTTTCCCTCCAATAACCTTCCATGAACTGCATGGGTTATTAAGTGATCATGAGTTTATGATAAATCGATCACTTCCAGTAGTCCCCCAGGCCTTCATGGCTATTGTCCCACCTGTTTCACGCCTCCCAGCTGCCCCACCAGCACAATTGACTAGTTTATAGCAGCTGGCAGCACAACTTGGCTACCAAATCAGCCCCATTGTGGCTACAAACAATCAGCCCCAAGCCTTCTATACCAACCGAACTTCCAACAATTACCGGGGCAAGCATCGTGGTAACTCTCGTGGCAACTACAACCGAAATCGTGATGATTCACGCGTTTCTGGTTCCGGTGGTAACACTCGTCCACCTCA
The DNA here is from genome assembly GCF_051521515.1 of Lactuca serriola. Classification (NCBI taxonomy): domain Eukaryota; kingdom Viridiplantae; phylum Streptophyta; class Magnoliopsida; order Asterales; family Asteraceae; genus Lactuca; species Lactuca serriola. Next base: position 200,917,153 of record NC_136415.1, on the reverse strand, counting down.
GTTTGCTTGGGCTTCAACTCAGAATATGGTGTATGGCCACTGTAACCAGTGTCATAGGTCATCTTCCAGCCCAATGCCCAAATCAGCCCTCTTTAACTTCAGCTCGTGATGTGTCACAAGCCAATTATGCAACATTATCAGAAAATGGCTCGGCTGCCAGTTCAACATGGTTTCCCGACACTGGGTCAAACAGTCACGTTACACCCGACTTCACAACTTTAGACAATGCTGATGCTTACAATGGCAACAATTATCTTCATGTTGGTGACGGTAATCCTCTCCCTATTTTTCACATTGGTTCATCTAAACTATACTCTCCCACCAAAACCTTTAATCTATCTAATGTTCTTCATGTCCCTGAAATAAAAAAGAACCTTTTATCTATTCAACAATTCTGCTTAGATAATAACGTGTTTTTTGAATTTCATTCGTCCTTTTTTGTTGTGAAGGACGAGTCTACACGTTCCATCCTACTCACGGGACCAAGTAATCAAGGGCTATATTCGTTGTGTCTCCCAAAATTGAAGTCTCTTCCTCATATGTCTTTCACCGCCATCAAAGCATCATCAACCACTTGGCATCATTGTCTTGGGCACCCTCATGCTCGTGTTTTTCAATCAATTATTTCTCGTAGTCATTTACCTATTTCTTCACATGTAATTTCTTCTTTATGTTCTAGTTGTCAAATGGGGAAATCGTCAAAATTATCATTGCCACTTTCAAATTATCATAGTAATCATGTTTTGGATTTAGTTTATTGTGATGTTTAGGGCCCCGCCCCATCTACTTCTTTTAGTGGTCACCGATATTTTTTATTATGCGTTGATCATCATTCCCGATACATGTGGTTTTACCCATTAGCTCAAAAATCGGATGTTTATATCACTTTTAAAAACTTTGTTCTCATGGTTGAAAGACAATTTACAACAAAACTTAAACAAGTTCAAACCGATTGGGGGGGGGGGGGGGTGAATTTCGCACTCTTGCATTTTTCTTCACCTCTCTTGGTATAATCCATCGTCGCTCCTGCCCTCACACAAGTGCCCAAAATGGCCTTGTTGAGCGGCGTCACCGACATGTGGTGGAAACGGGCCTTGCTCTCCTTGCTCACTCACATGCTCCTCCACGTTTTTGGGACTTTGCCTTCGAGATAGCGGTTTACTTAATCAACCGTTTGCCCTCTCGTAATTACTCCAACAAATCTCCTTTTGAGCATCTTTTCAATATAACCCCAGATTATTCTTTCCTTAGAATCTTCGGGTGGCCATGCTTCCCATATCTTCGCCCATATAACCGACATAAAATGGATTTTAGATCCACCCCATGTGTCTTTTGGGGATATAGCCCTCTTCATCATGGCTACCGGTGTTTGGATCCAATCACTGATCGCGTATACATTGCACGCCATGTTCGTTTTAATGAAGAAAAATTCCCTTTTACCCCTTCTCCTACACCTTTACCTACTGAAATTCCACAACCTCCACCCATTCCCGACACTCAAAATGCAACCCTGGATCCACCTACTACTACAGCTTCTTTTCAGCCCGTTGCAACCCCGGTTACGCCCGCTGCTGCCTCTTTTCAGCCTTCGAACAACCCACAAACTCAGCCTATACCTGCTGCCCCTACACCCAATTTTCAGCCCCAACCTTCATCATTACCCACACAGCCCCGTACCCGGCCTCCCAACCTTCGCCAAAACCCAAAAACCACCACTAAATATGACCCATCAGCCTACTTCTCTTCCAATTGTCTTGCTGATTCTATTGAACCATCCTCTTTTACCATTGCTAACAAATCACCAATATGGCATCAAGCCATGACTGAAGAGTTTGATGCACTTGTCAAAAATGGAACTTGGTCTCTAGTTCCATTTGCTAAAAAACACTAATGTCATTGATTCAAAGTGGGTTTACAGGAAAAAAAAAAGGATGCAAATGGGAATGTTACTCGCTACAAAGCCCACCTTGTGGCGAAAGGCTTCAACCAACAACTGGGTGTTGACTACCAAGAGACATTCAGTCCCGTTGTCAAAGCAACAACAATCCGTGTTATTCTATCTCTTGCTGTGACAAATCAATGGTCTCTCAGACAACTTGATGTTAAAAACGCCTTTCTCCATGGTGATCTCAAGGAAACGGTTTATCCACGTCAACCACCGGGCTTTGTTGATAAATCAAGACCTGATCATGTTTGCTTACTCCATAAATCCTTGTATGGATTGAAACAGGCACCGAGAGCATGGTTTGAACGACTCTCTACAACCTTACAGTCTCTCGGTTTTGTTGGTTCTAAAACCGATCCCTCATTGTTCATCCTCAAGAATACGGGTATGTTAGTCTATGTTCTTGTTTACGTAGATGATATTATTGTTACCGGGAATGATCCTCAAGCAATCACAAGTGTTATCTCTAAATTAGGATCAACGTTTTCTGTCCAAGATCTAGGGAACTTACACTATTTCTTGGGCCTTGAGATTGTTTCTCATGGTAAACACATCATTCTATCTCAGCGCAAGTATGTCTCTGGCTTGCTAACATGTACTGGTCTAGCAGATTGCAAACCCGTGTCATCGCCCATGAGCAGCTCTCAAGTGTTAACCTTGTCCGACAGCCCCTTGCTAACGGATCCAACCAAATACTGCCAAACAGTTGGTGCTCTACAATATGTAACTCTCTCGAAACCCGATATTACTTTTGTCGTCAACAAAGTTTGCCAATTCATGCAAACTCCAACAGAAAACCATTGGTCTGCTGTTAAACGAATACTTCGTTATCTCAAGGGAACATCGCACTTTGGCCTCTTTATCCGTCATGGGTCTGCTTCTACACTTCAAGCTTTCACTGATGTTGATTGGCGCGCCACCTTAAAAGCATACTCTGATGCTGATTGGGCCGGCTGTCTAGATGACCGTCGGTCCATGGGGAGATTTGCCATCTACTTGGGTTCCAACCTAATTTCGTGGACTGCTCGCAAACAACGTACGGTTTCTAGATCTTCCACCGAATCTGAGTATAAAGCTCTTGCCGACACGGTTGCTGAGATAACATGGCTAGAAGCTTTCCTAAACGAGCTTGGTATTACATCTAAAGTCTTTCCCATGCTTTGGTGTGATAACTTAGGGGCCACATATCTTTCCGCCAATCCTGTGTTTCATACACGAACGAAACACGTAGAAGTGGACTACCATTTTGTACGCGAAAAGGTTGCTCAAGGAAAGTTGAGAGTTCAATTTATTTCCATACATGATCAAATTGCCGATGTGTTTACGAAACCGCTCCCATCTCAAAGATTTCTGATGCTAAGGTCCAAGTTGCAGGTCGTTCCCCGCCCTCAACTTGCAGGGGGGTAATAGACAATATATATATTTAAAATATTTAACAGTACTTCATTTATCTTATTATAGATGGTACTAAAGTGTAATATCTAGTCTTATATATAGGACCTTTATTGTAATCTTCAAATCACAAGAATAATACAAAAATCATTCGGTGGCTTATTAACCACCTACAACCACCATGTGACTATCTCCATCAAAATCCCAAAATACCCTCAGAAGTCAGACTTGGTTAACCATGGTCAAAGTCAAAGTCAATCGGCCAAGGTCAACAGTCCATGTTGACCCAACTCGTCGAGTGCATCTACTGACTCACCGAGTTCCTTTAGTTTTTCAAAAAAACCGAGAAAACCCTAGCCAACTCGCCGAGTTTGCTTAGTATCCAGAAGGTTGACGAAACCCCTATCCAACTCATCGAGTTTTCCTAGTCTTAACACATTCAGCCATTTCCCAAGTGAATCTGATGCCTCAAACCGTAGATTTGTTCCCCTAGAGTTAAGATACCACATAAAGTTGTTAACTTTATATCCATTCATGGCATTAAGGGGCTAAAATACTCGAGCAAAGCTTATTAAGGGACTTAGAGCATGAAGGAGGGCCAAGACTTGATAAACTTGGCAACTTTAAGTCCTTGGAGGCCATAAGGTGTCCAGATCTGAAGTTACAGCTTCATAACATGCTCAAATCCAAGAATGGTCCTAAATAAGCTAATAATAGCAATAAACTCTCAAATGGAGAGATCTAGCAAATGAATGATCAAGGAATCGAGTTTATACCTCAATATGGTTGCAACAACAGTGAAAATCCCGGATCTAAAGCCTTCCTCTCAATGAATCCTCTTCAAGCTTCAAGTTCCATCCAAAAGAGGACCAAAAATACACTCCAAGCTCACGCACACTAAAAATGAGAGATGAGGCACGAATTAGGGTTTCACTGGACAGGGGAGGTGATAAGGGAGGCCAATAATAGGACTTAAGGTTTTTAAATTGGGTGCAAAACCCTAAAAACTAAGGGTTCATAATCAACCACCAACTCATCGAGTTGGGGCCTTCCAACTCGTCGAATAGGTCTTATAAAATACACGACCTTCTTTGTTTCTACACGACGAGTTGGGGCCCTCCAACTCGTCGAATAGGCTTTATAAAATGCATGAAATCCCTAGAATTTCATACCTAGAAATCGGGATGTTACATATTTGGAACAAATGATCGAAATAATTTGTTTACTTATAAAGTTTATTACTACAAAACTATTGATTTAAATAATTATATATATTTTTTTGAACAAACCTATACATAAGATTATAAGTTTGTCAAGCATATTTTTTTAATTTAGATGATATCAAATTTGTTCACCTTATCTAACCCATTTAATCTTTTTATTTCCTCAAATGTTTCGTCTATATAATTAAAAAAAATCCAGATATAAATTGATCAAAATTACTCGCACCTTAAAACAAATGCTTACTTGTCTTGAATTATTGTACTTAGGACACACGAACAACAATATGCACAATAACGTATACTCAATAGTTTAATGAATAAAAGAAAGCACAATTTATAATTTATAATAGGGAGTATCAAGTATGCATAGTTTGGCTCGGGTTGGAAAGCGACCTTCATTGGTTCATTATATAATTTCTGCTTCAGCCAAATCAAACGTTATATATAAATATGTATTGAATTTCTAATATACATTAATAGTTTAATTGGTTTAAACATAGGTTGAACTTTTCTCTTTTTATTTAAAATCAAAATACCTTAAACAGGTTTCAAAACCCAAATACACCAACCAAACCAAAACTTTGTTACAACAAAATATCTTGTAAAATTACAAATACATAAATACTAGAATGCAAGAAATGAAAAGTTTAGGGTTGTTGAATGTAAGAAGTAGCCACTTACATTATTTTATTTGTTTATCATCATAACATCATAATTCTATTTCCTCATATATCACGCATTGTACTTTGAAAATTTTACCCAATCTTAAAGTAGAAAGCAATAAGATTGGGAAAGCTAAATAAACAAATTGATGAAAGTCCGTTGCTAGTTTTGTATTTAGCCTGAAAGGTAATCTCGCATCTTAATGATCACATGACATTGTAGCAAAAAAAAAAATACAGTTTTAACAAGTTCAAAAACAGTAAATTATTATCATATAATAAGTTTTTCCATTTATTTATTTATTACATCATCCTAATTTTGTTTCCTTCATGTCAACATCATACTTTAGCAAGCTTATTCAACTACAACAATGTTCCCAAATACAAAACAATTTCCATTACTATAAAGTTAGATTTTTCAAAGTCCAACCTCCTAAGTCCTAACAATGAAAAAAAATCTGAAAGTACAATGCCATAACTGGATACATTTTCTATAGTTCAATGTCTTAAACTCTTAATAAGAAAGATACTGAAACCACAATGTCATAACAGGAGAGAAATGAAACTATCAAAAATCGTCATTGTCTTCCTCGATTATATGCTTTGTAATGCAAGACAAGAGAGGACAAAACATATTGTACTACATTTGGTGGGTCTAGAACTAGGACTGATGTTAATTGGACAAAAGTTGCATTTTTTGTTGCATTCAAGAAAAGGTGTAAAAGACATGAATGCCCTCCTTATCAAATACATCCAATCCATGCAAAGCTTGTCCAGCAAATGAGACTTAAAATTGCACCACCAATGGGTCAAAATGAAAAACTTGGCTGAAAATGAAATTGGTCAAACAGGTCAAAATATGCCCAAAATACATACAAGAACTTGTACTTTCACTAATTTATTGATTTATCCATTTACCTATTATGTGAAGTAATTAAAACCACTACATATTTTTGAACCCTTTAAAAAACCATTCTTATCAGTTAACCGCTTTAGAATAAAGAAGAAAGTAATTTCACTATTTTACCGATTCAGCCATGAACTAATACTTTTTCATGATTAATATAATAATAGTTTGGTGACTAAACCAACAAGAAATAGTACTTTGGTGGTTAAATGGATAATGAAAATACGTAGTGCTTTCTGTGATATCTCTTTTTTTTTTTTTTTTTAATTATAGAGAATGGCAGGGTAGTGAGACTTTTCAAACTAAGTCCTAGTTATTTGCAAAGTTGCCCTAATTTATGGATGTCTGCATTTAGACCTACAACAAAAGTGAAGAAGTAGGGGAACTTCAACACCATATTACAAATTGAAAGCTAAAAAACCAGAAATGAATCAATTACATTTCACATCTTTTCTTTTTCATTTAATTCTAATCAAAATTAGCTCATATAAATCATTGGTAACCATTGTGGTGTTAATGTTAACTAATTTGTTTTAAAATGTAATTTATATGATGTTGATGGTGTAAGCATTTAATTGATAGAAAAATGAGAAATTAGGGTGATAGTATTATCTATCTTGCTTGTATAAGAGATGATAAACTGGAAGGTATAAGTATAACAAAAAAAAGTTACAACTTAAACTTTCTCAATTAAGTCATTCTTTATGCATCAAGTTAAAAAGAAACACCTAGCTTATCAGGTTAAATCTTCTCAAGTTAAAAAATAAAAAATAAAAACGTACCCAATTGCAAAGTGATAGAACTGAATCATGTATCAAAACTTATAAGATGCATTTTTTCTTTCCCTCTATTTAATATTTTGCAGAAGTATACTTGAAGCTTTAATACAAACTAAACATTATAATTTCTAAACTACAAAGAAGATGAGTAAAGTATGTTAGAGTAAGCAACCTTATATACTGTTTGATTGTTAACTGCTGTTTAAGACATATGATAAATCAAGAAGTTGCACCAATTAGAAGAAAGACAACCAACAGAAATTAACGAATACAATCAGATAAACATGAAAAGTTTGAATCTCAACATGTAAAAACCAAACTTGTATCATAAACTTATGCCTGATTATTAATTGATTCGACCAAACTATTCAAGGATGTTAAGGAGCACATTTCCATCTATATGTGAATCATATACATACGCATCACAGGCTGCATAAAAACTAGAAATAAGTAAGAGTTTTTATCAGCAGTCATTAACAGTACCTTGTCGTAGCTTGTGAATCGGAGAAACAATTCCCTAAACAAAAAATTTGGAAGCCGTTTTAGCGAGATAGGGCAAACAATGGCACGACGTTGAAGCGGATTTCCATTAGCGGTATTTCTTTGAAGTTGTTGAGTCAGAAATCAACTCAAAATCCAGACATAAAGGAATTTGAAGAGCAATCGATCGAGCAAATTAGGGCAAAAAAAAATTTGGACCATTTCTTGATTTGTGTGTGTCATCCTTGCGCAGGGCCCATGCTAATCTTCTCTGTATCGTTCCAATTTTATCGGATGTCCCCGAAGGGACGAAACATGATCGAAGGCCAAGCAATATAAACTCAAAGGAAAGCGTACAAACCACCGATGTGGGAGGCCATGGCATTGATTCAATCAGACGATAGTTAAAGTATTTGGTTGTAAAAGTCCTAATTTTGACTGTTCCTCTTTTCAGTTTTACCACCTCAAGGTGAAGATGATGAAATCCTATCAGGCACCAAACCTAAAAGACGACTCCTATTCATTTTAAGATGAAATCCTATTTGGTTGTGGGCTGCCTAATCGTTCGGCCCAATCTTCCTTTATTGCGGCAACGAAGGCAACATCGAATGGTTCGCTGCCAACACCGGCTTCGTTTGGGAACTTGCCCCTCGTTTTGGTGCCATGGTCATCTTCCCCGAAGTAAAAGCCCTAATCACTCTACTCTACATTAATTTCTTCACTTGCGGACCTTTAATAATACAATTTTATCAAAAGCTGCGTGATTTGATCTAGCATCGATATTATGGTGAATCGATGCCATATGGAAGCCAGAAAGAGGCATACAAGAACGCTTCTACTTTAGCCTATCTAACAGTCGAACAAGCACTTGCTGATTACGCTCTTCTCATCACCGATTTGAAGAAAAATTTGTCAGCCGAAGCGTCACCTGTAATCTTGTTCGGCGGATCATATGGTGGAAGTAAGATCTTTTCCAACAATTTCAACAAAAATTAAACAAGAAGTTGCTGATTACACTCTTCTCATCCCATTTACCTGAAGCCTGGTTACCACAATGTTTTAGTTGAACACATGTGTATTTTGTTAGTATTCTGTGTACAAATAGTAACATTAATGGTATTTTTTGTACTAAAAAAACAACAATGATATTTTTTGAATATTTGGAAACCGGATAACCTACAATAACCGGTAAAATGATATTTTGTGTACAAAAAAAACAACAATGGTCTTTTTTGTACACTTTTGAAACTTCGTTACCTTTTTAAGTCATTTTCCCATAAATAAATTTTTATGTTATTATACTTTGCCGATCAATTATTATTTTTGGTCAAATTTAGTCATTAAATTTATTTCATGCCGCGTGGATCCATAAAGTTTCAAATTATCTACTAACTAAAGAAGGAACCCTTCCTTATACTAATATGTTTCAATGTTTTAAAGGAATGAGAGGGACCCATGTGGCACCCCCTTTGACCATGTATTTTTCAAAGTGTGCATAAGCTTCTTTAATACACTTCCCTTAAAAAAAATCAGTACTATCACTTAGCAGAACATCTTCCAGACCTAAACAAAAAGTTATAGGATGTCAACTGCCACCTCGAACAACACTAGTTTCAAGTCATCGAAGTCTAATGGTAATGTAGCTTGTAGGTTTTAAATTTGCGTAAATTTGTTGGTAAGTTTAGTGTTGTTAATAAGTTGTGTAAACTATTTCATTTTCATTGAAAGATACTCCAGTCGTCCAGACCGCTCCTATGTAACAAAGTAACATTCATTGTACTATAATGCGTTAACAACTTAAACTTATGTTTCTAGTTCAAGAAAAATTAACATACATCCGGTAAATTTGTTATAATGCGTAAATTCATGATTGTTTATTGATAAGCTCATGGAGCTATTTTAAATGTTTTCCTAAACCATTAGGCATGGGGTCATTCTAATCATTCTAATCTTCTTTGTATCATTCCAATTTTACCGGATGCCACCGAAGGAACAAACAATATTCGAAGGTGAAGCAATATAAACCCAACAACTTTCGTTGGAGCCACCGATGTGGGACATCATAGCATTGCTTCAATCAAACAATACTTCTGTATTTGTTTACAAACCCTCATTTTTAGTGTCGTCTTGGTTCTACATCAAAGTTGAACACATCAAAGCGATATCAATCCTCAAATACATTCTAGATAGAATGGACCTCGTATGAAACAATGACTATTTTGATTTCCAAATAAAAATAGGTAAATTGTTGTTTTGGATTTTAATAAAAATCACCATATGAAAATCATTATAAATTTATTTATTAAAACAAAACAAAATGCTATTTTTTTAGCAAACTGATATATGATGTGTATTCAAAGTTATTTTAGACAATATTTGTCATTTGACATATTTTATAGCTTACTTGTACATGCAATTCATTAATGAAAAATATGATTTGAATATATTAACCTTTAAATAAATTGATCAAAATTACCGACGTACTAAAATAAATGATTACTCGTTATGACTTATTATCTTTGTTTTCCCTATTCAAAATAAATTGTTCTTATTATAAAATCACAATGCAAGATAATTTAATGAGTCGGCATCATTCAAGTTTTCTTTATTCATCAAAACTCTTCCATTCTTCCAAACTATAATCCTTCCATTCTTCCTTGTGGGAGTTGGGCTAGCCCCAAGGACCTTGTTATGCATACTAAAGCAGATACCGATATGAGAATCGAAGGTGACTTGTGGTTCGGACGCTTATAGTGGGCTAATTCATTATAGCCCCACAACATAAAAGAAGCCTTAAAGCGTCCATTCAAAAAAGGTGCGAGTGGGTGCTGTTTTGTTTTGTTTGTTTGTTTGTTTTGGAATGTTTATTATGATAAGTCGTCAATTATGAGAACGGGATGTCATGTTTTTCGAAAATTATCACTTCTAAAATAAAAGAGTTCCAATGAAATGTGATCAAATGCGAGAGATAGCAACATAAATTTATTTATTTGTTTATTCTGACATCCGACTTTCATTTTATTGTGTACAATGTTGTATGGAAAGTCACAATGTCAATCAAATACAAGGTAATTTGCATTACTATAATTGGGTAAAAAAATTAATATGTCCTAATAAGGAAAAAAGTTGAAAGAGTTAGGATACATTTTTTGAGGTAATAGGCCTTTAAGAAAGAAAAAATGAAAGTACAACAAAAGAAATGAAATTAGAAAACTATAATAAACAAATAAATGAAAATGTGTTGCTACTTTTTGCATTTAGCTTACGAGATAAATCTCACAACACTCATATCATGAGATCATATCCTAAACATTTGACATTTAAGAATATAATTTTAACATCTTTGAAAACAACAAATTATAATCAAAAGGACACCTAATTTGATTTATTTGTTTATTATAACACCCTACTCTCATTTCTTCCTATGCATCAATGTACTTTAAAGAATCTATGAAGTATAACAATTTCAATCAAATAAAAAACAATGTTCATTTCTAAAATCATGTAGATTTTTAAAAATACAAAGTACAATGTGTTATTGTCTTAATAAGAAAAAAGTTACAAGTTCCATATTGTAGTAAGAAGTAATGAAACTAGGACGCTAAAAAAGCCAATAAATGAAACCACTTTGTTGTTTCTTACATTTAGCCCAAAAGGTAATCTGAAATAAGAGATGAGGCCAATAGCACAAGATCATAGAGAAACCATAAGACCTCTAGAAATACAATTTTAACATGTTTGAAAACAACCTACTTTCATTTATTTATTTATTATAGCATTGTACTTTGAAAATTTTTCTAATTATAACGATGTTGTTTTTTTTTTCTAATTATAACCATGTTATCTAAATATAAAACAATTTTTTATTTATGTTAACCAGTACCTTTTTCAAAGCATAATATTCTAATAAGAGAACATGTTACTCTTCTAAGAAGAGTCTTGGGTGTATTTCTTTAGGTTGCGGTTAAAGTAAAGTTAGTGAGGGCAATAAGGTCATTTTCTGTTATATCAGTTAGGTCAATGCTAGTAGCCTAGGTTAGTAGTATATCCTTGAACTAATCTTTTCCTTCTTCCAGTTCAATCATTCAATTCATGTTCTATCATCAGTTCAGATTTAGTTTTAGTTTTAGTATAAAAGTAAAAAAGTTGAGATGGAGTATTACAAGCAAATCAACATTCGTCATCATATTCTTCCTCAGATGTATCGCTATCACTATCGCTGTCGACCTGTTGCTCCTTATGATAATTTGGCGGGAAGCGAAGGGAACGTACAGCCAGATTATGCATATTCAAGCAGAAGGCAATTCTAGAATTGAAAGCAATTTGTGGTTCGTTTGTTGAATAGATGTCTCTTGTTTCCTTAGAAATCATCCATCCGTTTGCATGATCCAACATGGCATCGATAGCACCATCACGGATGGCTTTTGACACGATGCTCTCCACATCAGCAATTAATGGGTTCAGTCGGAGCTTGGTTGCCACGTCAGCAAGAGAGATACGCGAGTATGAGATGCTGATGTGGCGGAGTCTGTTTCTTATGACGTTGTGACGGAGTCTTACGATTAAGTTGCTGGTTCGGTCGGAGATGAAAGTGGTGGAGAATTTCTCGGCGACAGTTTTCAATAGGTCCAGATCTCCAATTCTAACCGCCTGAAAAAAGAAATGAAGGAATTAAAGATTCCATGGAATGGAATGGCATGTTTGGTTCGCGGGATTTGGAATTCGAGATTCCGTTCCATGACATGTTCGGTTGAACAAAATCTAGTTTTGTCAATTTCCATGCTTGATGGATTTTTCCATTCAAAGTCAAAGCCAAAAGTCAGAATTGAGTTAGTTAGTTAGTTAGTTACAACTGAACTGGGGGTTATTGTAATTGAAGTGAACTTACATTTGTGAGGTCAAAGTAAGGCCTCAATGCATTCTTCATGCCTTTCTGCTTAAAAAGGGTTCGTTCAGGGATCTCTCCAAGAAGTAGACGAACAATGATGGCCCACTTGTTGCATTGGACCCGGAAACCAAGGGATCTCTCCACAGGGGCTTTTCGGGCAGCTTGGAGAAGAGATTCCTTTGCATCTGTGTATTCTAACTGAATCGTTCTAATTTTACCCAGGTAAAACAGGTAACGACAAAACTGTAAAAAAATACAAATATCGAATATAAAATAATGAAATGCTCCTGTATATCAAATATCGAACCCTCCATATGAAGCAAATATCAAACCTTTTAACAAATGGAACGTTTCAAAAGGATGAATTGATGATTTATCAAATGAAGAATTACCTGGCGATTTGAATGACCTTCAAAAGGTGGTGCCTTTGATCTAAACTTCTCTGCTTGATCATACAAATTGTAATGAAGGTAATTGTGAAGTATCAAGTTTAGGAGTCTTTCCTGCACATCACACAACACAAAATGATTCACCAGAAACACTGATTATAATAATATTACTAATAATACAAATAACATTAACAAATAAATATACTAACAATAATGATAGCTAGTCACAGTAACAAAATTGAGAAACAAACCTGCCCCAATTCATCATGATGCAACCTAGCAACCCGGTGCAAAACAAGGAGATTACTGCATGTAATTAAACATCATCATCATCATCTTATTCAAGCCAGATAAATTGATAAAGTATGATTGGTCACAATCTAGTTGATAACTGAAAAACATAACCCTTTTGTCACTCACCCACGAATTTCAGAGAGACTGTTGCTAAGTTCATGAGAAAGAGAGTAATAGAAGTAGAGTCTGGATGCCAGAACATCAACTGTTCTGCTGTTCAGGTTTTTCAAACTGGCAATGCCTGCTGAAGAACAAGCCTTAGCCTGCATAATATGAAGGTGAGTTGACCAATTGACCAATTGCCAAGATGAAGTAATCTAAACAGATATGCTCACCTCAGTGTACTTTTTCTGATCAATTAGGAATATCAGCACAAGGAAGTAGCAGTAGATCTCCATCTCATGGGAGTGATTAACAGTACCTTGAGTTGCAGATGATGCAGTATCAACTTCCATCTCATGAGCATCATCCTATAATATATCAAACCAAATGAAAATGTTTATGTCATTCAGATCATTTTGTTTTCAATTTCACCAACAAGTATTTGAAATCAAGTTCCACGTTACTTTGGGCTGTACATTCGAAATATATAACATAGTGTCAAGGAAATTCACGAAAGAGATGCTTAATTATGTGCCTCATAGAATAGATGACTAATTGAATGGAAGTTTATTAAACATCGAGATTCACAAAGCCAAAAAGTAACCTACCTTTGGAAAAAATGAAATTAAACGAGAGTGTGCTTCCGATCCAGTTGTAAGGGCAAAATTAAGGAACGGATAGATCACAGAAACTTTTAACCGCCATCTTAACACGATTGTAATGCTAACGGCTCTCAAAATCCAACGAACTTTACCAGTGTAAGCTCCGCCCTCAATCAGTTCAACAACTCTTTTTTTAAAATCTGAAAGCCAATTTTCACATGATTTCCATGAAGAATTCGAAATTTCAACTCTAATAAGTAAATAAAAACAAACGATGTTGGTAGAGTAAACGCACACATTTTATAACATCAATTGTTCCACAACAAAGAAATTAAATCAAGTTTATCAAGAAACGAACTATATGATCAAATAAAACAATCATCGGAATCAAATTTATAGACATTCTTACGCTGCAAAACGCGATGAGACATAGATTCAAGAGAGCTCGAAGGTGACGCCGGAACCTGTTGTTCTTTCATATCAACATCTTGCGTCATTTTTCCTGTAAATTGCTACAGAATCACACCATACAGAATCGACAATCACAAATACAAAAGAATAAAATCCTGCTAGATCATGAATCAAAATTTCCAAATGAGAACAATCGCTAACAATGCTTAATTTGAAACTTTGGATGGATCAATCGACTGGTTAGCACTTTGGCGGGCCAAATGTCAAAGTATTTACTATTTAGTTCCATTTTGAAAGAGCGCACTTCGATACCGTCCAGTAGAGAAAATGTCAATTTCAACCCTCTTAGTATTACAAGCTACCAGATTCAGTCCCTACGAATTTGGTGTATACAAATGGAGGGGATTTTTTGGGATATTCACCACAATAAACACTTTCTTTAATTACATATAACAACCCTACCATCCTTTTGAGAAGTTTTCAAAATAAGCATCATCTTCAAAACTTAGTTAAGTGTGAAATAGCTTTTTGATGAAAAATATATCAAAACTCTACTAACCCACGACTAAGCTAATATATACAATAATATTGATGTACAATATTAGTATATAAATCATGATGTCAAAATTTGAAAATACGTAACTAAATATCTAAAACTAATGCACTATAGAAGTGAACTCGTCGTAAAATAGCATATGTTTGGTAAATTCGGATATCATACCACAAGGACAATGTAACATCCTCATTAATGTAAAATTCTCATTTATAACTTAGAAATGTTTTTTTTTGTCTATTTTAGTAAAAAATAAAAATTAGGAAGCTAAAATAAAATTATTTAACTAAATGAAATAAAATTTAATTAATTAAATAATAATGATAGAATTGATCGTAAGAATTAGTTATAAGATTATTGAAGTCAAATTTGAAAATTATGATGGTTCCGTATTATAGTTGTCAATTTGTGAAAGTTGGGATTTGAGGTATGTGACCATTGAGGACTTGAATGTTATGAAATGGATAGAGAATGATTAGATATAAAAATTCTATAATAGCCGGTCAATCGGACAAACACCAGGTAAACTTGGTTTAAAAAAGTGGAAGAGATGACTGTAGCTATAAAATGCATGGATGTACAAGGATTTAAGAGGCATTGAGGATACTCACTTATAAGTGCTGGCTCGTGAAAGTGTGGCTTCCTTAAGAGTTAAGAGTCAAGGAGCGACTTTTGAAGTGAATTAATTTTTGTTATATGGATTGGCTAATATTTTAAAAAAGGATTGGTTTCACGTTAGACTAGTTAAACGGGTTAAATCTACTTCATTGTAAGACTACTTAAGCGAGTCAAATGAGTTAAATGGGTCAAATAGGTTATACGGGTTAGTCATGTGGTGTCGATTTGAGATGTTTAAGCGTGTCATGTCTAGGTTGACATTTTTTGACCCGTTTATTAAACATGTTGTGTTCGTGCCATGCATTTTCAACCCGTTTAAATTTTCACACGACATGACTCATTTGCCATGTAGTTACAATTGGATTCTCTTTTGATTCACAATTATATTTTTAATCTTCTTCTCTTTTGATTCCATTTTCCAATTTGGCTTCCTGATTTCGACATATTGGTTGATTCGGAAAAATAGAAGTAACATCTTTAATAGATGAATTGGTGTCAAGGAAAATGGATTCAGAAAAATAGAAGTAACATCTTTAATGGACAAATGTTTGTGTTTGGTGCGGTCAAAAGCGGATTCTAAAAAGTAGAAGTAACATCTTTATCAGACGGATGTGTGCATTTGTGTGGAGGAAATCGGCTGATGTGATGGTAACGGCGGATGACAATGATGTTAATGGTGGGGGAGGTAAGAGGTAGGAGGTGGGAGGTGAATTAAAGTTTATAATAATAACAATAATAATTTGAAGAATTGTAGAAAATATATAATCAAATATAAAAAGTCTTATGGACATCATGTAACACCCGTTGATAAGTTTTGCTTCTTAAAATGTCATATCACAAGCCGTATCAACTTTATGACATGTTACTCCCTTATTCCTTCTAATAATGACTTTCTTATACGTAAAATGACACTTTAAGAATGTAGAATGCATAAAAAATATCAACGACCAAATAAAATAAAAGTAAATAATTGGTTGGTCAAAAATAACATTAACCTTATTTAATATTGATATAATGTAGAAGATCCTTGAAGTGATTTGGTGAAAGCGATATATATATATATATATATATATATATATATATATATATATATATATATATATATATATATATATACTAGGAACCTTATTTTGGCCGTGATAATCACGACCCTAAAGAATTGATTAGTAAGTTTGTTGTAAGTGATTCCAGGAAAAATACCGATAATATTTGGATCACATTCCATTAATTGGTAAATTTTTAGATGTACTATAAAAGTAGGATGCTCTAATAAATAATTAGTTAAAGTAGATTGGCATTTCTTATATTTAGTTGAAGTCCTAGGCTTTTCTAGGAGTCACTGATTGCAGCATCAAATCAACACAGATTCATGAATTAAGTACTTGAGCATGCTTTTTGAGGCCTAAAACTTTTATGCTTTGATAAATTATTTGTCTATCATTCAACAAGTACAAGTAGCTGCTCCCTAGTAGCGTGGTTTGCTTCACCTTTGTCCTATGTTTTCCTGTTGCATATATAAATCAACAACACATGCACTCATGTTAGTCACATAAACCACTCAAGAACTCATAAAATGAATCTCAATTTTCACCAGGGTCCACTTTATTTCTTAATTTTGTATGTTTACTTATTGCAGCAATGAACAAAAAATCTTGTATTTATTTGACCGTTTCTTATTTGTGTTCGCTAAGAGTGGGAGTCATCCATCCAAAGATTAACAAGTACCCATAAGATAGTTTAACTAATTCCTTATGTGCATTACTTTTTGTTATATTTTCATTTAATATCTTTTTACTTGTTGCAAACATAAATGTGAAACCTTACATGAAGTTGACCATTTCCAACCCATTATAACCTTCTTAATAAAAAAAATAGATTTTAAAGTAATAAATATTACATAAAGAATATAAGGTTATACCTTGTCATCAACCTAGACAAGGCCAGAGAACATGCTAATGTTCCTCTTCGAAATGATCCGCTGACAAAATATGCATCGCAATCAACAAAATCAGAAGCCAACATTGACCAGAAAAACTTAGCTTTCATATGTGTCAACAAGGTACAAGAAGAAAAAAGGATAAATAGATTGCTAATCTGTTAAAGTTTTCACCTTTGCTCATTTCCAAATAATAATAATAATAATAATAATAATAATAATAATAATAATAATAATAATAATAATAATAAATATGCACTGAATGCAAATCATCATAAAATTTTCTCTTGGATAGCTTGTAAGCCATTGAAATAACATATACACTATGATTTGCACAAACACACACACATGAGATGGCAAGTTGAGAAGACAAAACCTATTAAAGAGGACAAAATATGAAAGATCTAAGTTGTTGAAACTTTTTTATCAATCAACTAATATATTGGATTGACTACAGATGCGATAATCTGGTGTAAAATAATTGAACTTATGTAAAATATGTAAGAAAACCTTATAAAACTTCATTGTGACATTTTGTCAAACATAATATGTGCAAAAATAGGAATTTCATCCTACATACACCAATATGACAAGCACACTTGGTTTGACATTTTGCCAAACATGTTATGTGAAAAAAGAAGATAGTAAAATTTCAAAGGTAATTTGTCGGAAATTCTTAGATTTTAGAAAGCCTCGTAAATGAAAAGCATATAATTGAATAGATTTTTAACAATAAAAATAAATTACCCCATCTATTTTAATTCGTGAAATACTTTAACTGGGAGGATGGATGTGATCGATTTTAATAAAAATAAATAAACTCTACCGGTTATAATGGATTGTCTATAACAAGGTTCGGAAAATTGATTTCGTCTTTCGGAAGAGAATGCATCCGACGCCTCCTTCTTAAACATACCTACAAAACAGATGAAATTTAATCTTTCCCGGATAGATTTGCATATGCACACACATATGAAATCCTTGTTTTATCCACTCCATCAGTTACTGTGATTCAAGATATACAAAATTCAAAACTTAAAAGCAATAAAACACCCTAAATTTTGAATCTTTGTTTTACCATTGATGCTCTCCTCTTGAAGTTGTTCAAGAATGAGAATTTCTTCAATTTTGATTTAACAGTTTCATGGCATTCTATATCCACGTATGATCTGTAATTTAAAAAGAAAGTAATGGACATGGAAAATGAGAATAAATTGCAAAAAAAAAAAAAAAAAAAAAAGAAAACCATAAGTAATGTCATAATTTTTCATTACTAACGATTTCCTGATCAAAAAGTTCGAAATTAGGGCCAGGTTTAGCAATACCTTAACAATGTCTTTTGCAAGACCGTTGGCCATGAACCACCCTGAAAAATAACAACTAATTTGTTAGTTGGGAACAAGAATTGTCCCTTTTTTCATCATCTTTAGATGTTCTTAGAATGTCATAATATTTGTTACAAGATTGTGTTTGTGTCCATACATATAAGCCACCAATGGGCCAGAATAAGATTCCCTTAGCCATTGGATGACCATGTACCATATCTTTTGAATTCTTCAAGATTGTGTGTTAGTTGATGTGAGTTGGCACTGCATGAGCTCCTTTTGGTCCCATGGTTTACTTGTCAAGCTTTTCGCTCACCCTTTGTCTACAATAATCAATAAACTTGATTAATCAAAGTTAAAACTTGAGAAATCAACAACTTAACGATCATGTTAGCATTTTTACAAACACCTAGTGTGCATTGAGTTTGTGGTATTGTCCTAATACAAAATACCTAAAAAGATAATCCTTTTTTAATTGCTAATCTTATAACACTACAAGGAATGTGGGTATTAGCAGCGACGGCTTTAGCAACGACACTAGGCATTAGCGGCGACATGTAAATGAAGCTTGGAGACTACTTTACTATACAATTCCTATAAATAAGAGATGAACTCTTCATAATTTCCTCACACCTTCAAACCTTTCTTTCTATCTATAACTTGTCTTTAACCTCCCTAAACCCCTCCCAAGTCTAGTAACCTCCCTATCACGAGAAAAAAGCCCCGGAACGCCCGACGGCTCCGAGAAGAAAAGCTTTCGGCTCGGAAACGTTGCTCCAGCGAAGCCCGGTTTTTAATAAAAACCTACTGTAAGTGAGCTACGCCTATACTATATTTAATGTAGATTTTATTTAATTATAATAACATTATTAGGACTTTAAAGTAATTATTTGGGCTATTATTATGAGTTATATTGAGTGTTATTTAACGCTTATATAATAGTAATAATAACTAGACTATTAATTAGTCGCGGTTAACGTTAAAAACTAAACCCTAGTGGTATTGATACTAGGTTTTGTCGAGGAAAAATTGTTTTGAGATAACGAACTGCTATCTGAGTGCGGAATCACCACCTAATTAAGTGAGTGCATAGTTACTTTCAGCTTACACATAGATATGAAGTATTTTATATAAATTACGTGCTATGTGTGCATATTATATGAATACTTGCTATCTATACTGGATGAACGTTTTATACATGTTTTCAATGATTTAAACTATATATGTATTTTATATCTACAAAATGGGTTGGGTAAAACATGGGTAGATGTAATAGTTGCTGTGTGACAAAATAAAATAATGAGAGGCCTTGTTATAGATGTTATTGATGATCCAGTCATCTAGCGGAGTATAGATGATGACCACGGACTATTCTAGACAGTCCAGTGGAACACTAGCAGGCTCGCAACCTGTAGGTGTTTATTTGAACTGTGTGTTTATTTGAAATGTGTGCTCACCAGATGTACTCCATCCCCCATATGGTTGCCTTAAGGAAATTTATTGCTGAGGAATCCCCTTAGCAGTAGTGTCCATCCCGATGATAGTCCTTAGACTAGGTCCCTTGTGTTAGATGTTTTAGGGACGTAAAGTGAGGATAACGGAAACGGGTAATCGGGTTTGTTTGGTTTGATAAATCTAATAACTTATTTATTGTGGGTTGAAAACCGTATGTGCTCACCAGGCTCCCAAGGCTGACCCACTCAGTTTCTTGTATTACAGATAGTGGCGCATGAGCATAGATGTGATGTCTTGGGATGAGAGATTAATGGATTTTAGGCCTGTAAATACGGAATAATGTAGTAAGGCCTATGTTGTATTGTTTATGCTTATGATCTGTATCGAGCATGACATCTCGAGTCTTTTTAAATGAAATAAATTTCTACGGAAATGCTTTTGATAAATCTTTATCATATTTTGTTTTGGGACAAATTCCGCAACACTTTTATTTAAAATATTAATTTGATTTTTAAACAAAGCATAAACAAAATCGGTCTTTTCTGACCGTGAAAATGAGGATGTCACACTTCTAACATCTTGTCACGTCAGATTTTGGAGTGTCATCTCATTTTTGAACATTTAGTACTTAATCTTTGCATTTTATAGGGAGTGGTAACACTCCTAGCACTCTATTTTTCTTTTTTTTTGAATTTTCTTTTTCTAATTTAATTAAATAACTTTATTTTAATAAAGAAACATTTTTGTGCATAAATATTAAACAAAATTTATTTTTTAAACCACAAATGAATTTGTTTTGTAACAATATCACATTTAAAACCACCACCAATCGCCATCACTTTGACTACCGCCGCACCGTCCCCCATATTTACCAAGTTAGTACCAAGTTCTTCAAAGTCTACACACACCATCAGACCACAATCATCACTGGCGGACCACCGACTTCTTTGTTCTCTTCTAAATTCAATCTCTCAGGTCATTTTCAGCTGATAGGAGTGGATGTGCTAAAGAGCTCGTTAGGCGCTTGCTAGGAAGAAAGAACACTGCCCATAGCTCTCGCTAGGGGGCTCGCTACCTTAAGCTCGTTAATGGCGTAACGAGAGGAGAGAGAGAAGGTTGCTTGAATCTGATTGGCTATTGGAGAATCTTCACCATTCATGTCCAAGTTTATTTCAATTCCTTTTTATTCCATTTGGATGGAAGTTTCAAAATCAGGCCCTTATCTTTTTTTAATATAATAGTTCATTATTTGTTAGAAATATATAGATAAAATCTATGTTTTTGTTGTAAAAAATTTAATCATTAAGATCTTGTTAAAATTTCAAAAAAATATCAATTTTTAGCAACTACAACTTTTAATATATATATATATATATATATATATATATATATATATATATATATATATAAATTTGAAATAAAGAATGAAAAAAAAAACAAGGAGTGTTAGGTATTTTATGTTTTAATTTATTGTAATTTTTTAATATGAGGTGCTTTAAAAATATAATTGATATTATATTAATTGTTTGTGGTTAAAAAAAATAACTTTTGTTTAATATTTATGCAAAAAAATGTTTCGTAATTTAATTAAATTAGAAAAAGAAAATAAAAATAAATAAAATGCTGAGAATGCACACACTCCCTAATCCCTACCATTCCCCTCGCCTTTAACCTTATATGTTTATATGCACCAAATTAGGGGTGAGCATTTGGACCGGTGAATCGGACCGGACCACTTTTTTGGACCCTCGGGCCGGTTCTCGGTTCTAGGAATCCATTCCGGTCCAGTCCAGTTTTTTTCTCAGTCCGGTCTAGTTTAGAACCGGTTGGACCGGATTTAAAAAAAAAATTGTAATCTGTTAAATTTTTTAAACAACCATAACTTATTCGTTTTAAATCGGATTGACACGCGGTTTTTTCCATTGTTTAACTTACAATTTGTAAATGAATTTAGACTATAGTTTTGTTGATTTTGGTATAGTATTCAATGAGTTACAAACTTTCAAAGTTGAGGTATCAAAGCTGAAAATTTTAAGCTTTTCAACAACATTTTTAAAATTTTGTAATCAGTGAAAATTTTTAAACAACCATAACTCATTCATTTTAAGTAGGATTGACATGCGGTTTTTTCCAACATTTAATTTATAGTTTGTAGATGAATTTAGACTATAATTTTGTTGATTTCGGTATTATATTCAATGAGTTACAGTCTTTCAAAGTTGAGCTATCAAAGCTGAAAATTTTCAGCTTTTCAGCAAATTTTTTAAAATTTTGTAATCTGTAAATTTTTTTTAAACAATCTAACTCATTGTTTTAAGTCGGATTGACCTGAGGTTTTTTCCAACATCTAGTTTATAGTTTGTAGATAAATTTAGACTATAATTTTGTTGATTTTGGTATTATATTTAGTGAGTTACAATCCTTCAAAGTTGAACTATCAAAGCTGAAATATTTCAGCTTTTCTGCAAGTTTTTTAAAATTTTGTAATTTGTGAAAATTTTTAAACAACCATAACACATTCTTTTTAAGTCGGATTGACCCGAGATTTTTTCCAACATTTAGGTTACAGTTTGTAGATAAATTTAGACTATAATTTTGTTGATTTTGGTATTAATTCAGTGAGTTACAATACTTCAAAATTGAGCTATTAAAGCTGAAATATTTCAACTTTTTAACTATCATTTTATACTATAATTCTGAATTTTATCTATCTTTGATAGATAAATCATATGAAATGAATCTTGGTGAACTTGATTTATATGTTAGTTGATTTTATTTGGAAAATTAATTTTTCAACTTATAATATTATAACATCAAGGTAGATTAGTTATGAATGAAACGGAAACATAATCATTTTTTAAAGTTGTATCGTATCAAAACCTAAAAACTTATTTTAACGACTTGTACTCTATGCAATTAAAGTTGTACCTATCCAAACGGGTCCAAGAACCGGAAAACCTGGACCTGGACCCGGACCCGGACCCGGACACGACTCATCCGGTCCGGTCCGGTCCATGGTCCACAATATTCTCCATAACCAGTCCGGTCCAAGCGCCGGTTCGGTACAAATGCTCACCCATACACCAAATGGATGTTTTTTCATCAGGTAAGTTACAAACCCACCATTTTGAATCCCCCTTTTTCGATTTTTGAAATCCGTTTCCCCCATCGGCCACCACACGTGCTCCGCCATGAGCCTCCAACTTTCTAGTCGACTATATCCATCGTCATCACCAACACCACCTATTAGCACCATAATATGACCGTGGCACTAGAAATACTACCATGAAGCTTTTTGAAGTTGCAAACAAGGTTGTTGCAGTTGAAGATGATAATCATATGGTACATGCTCTTTATGCTCATGTTTCTGAACAGGGGATTCGCAAAAACTGATGGTATATAGTATGTTATTATTATTAGAGTACGTTACTTTTAAACTGTTGGATGAAATGTCTCACTGAAGCTGTATTTTTTAACCAATTTTCTTCTTGCAGAACCATGTTGTTCTTGCCTTCTAGCATGTATTTTGTAGGTTGTGGGATTATGTAGTTCTCTTGGAAATGTGTTGTACTCTTACGGTCCCTGTTGAATATGGAAACATTGGCTCAGATGTGTTGATATAATTTTTCCAATAATAATTTGGATGTGTTTGATATAATTTCTCCAATCGTCAAAGGTAGTGGAAATTTCTACATTTTGTTTACTTTTTAAATTGGTGGAAAACGGAATTTATGCATGCTTATACTTCTTGAATCTTATTTATTATTTTCCTTTCTGCTACAGTGCTATGCATTTTGACTTTCATTACACAATTTATAATCTATTCTTCAAGAAAATTCGTTGTGTGAAGTGGGAATGGTGAAACTATGAGTTTACCTTTTATTCAATCTATATTTTATATTCTGACTCAGTTTTTTGGTAGTTAAATACAACAGTTGTAAAACCTCAATGGAAAGCAATAATTGATTTCAAGTGTATTCTAGACAATAAGTCGGTAGTGGCAACAAACCTCAAGAACATGAATTCAGGTACAACTTGCATGTATTTTTCTTTTCCATTAAACCTTTATTTTAATATTCTTTTGTTATATGAACCAAATTATATTCCATCTCACAAAGTAGATTTGGATTCTGTTATAAAATTGTTTTTTTAATTAAACAATCCAAGTGTGTGTTGACAATCTGTTTGTATGAGATCTTAGCTATGTGCCTTTATTTTGCCACAATTTTGATGGGTAATGGCTAGATCACTGGTCTTGATTATATGAATAAGGTTTTGTGTTTTGTAGGGGTTTTGGTGCTAATATATTGTAGGATTGCACGGCTGTTGTCTCTTTTATCCATAAATTATCTTAATGAATGATTATGTGCTTATTTAAACTTGTTAATTGGTTTGTGGAATTTCAATTTCTTGCAAAATTTTAACAAATGGTGTTTGAGAGAGAAAGCATGTAAGGTATGGTAAATGGCATGAGTATCTTTGAAGATTCGAATATGGTTTCATCTTTTTTGTGGTTATTTATTTATTTTTTTTTATTTTTTTTTAACAGATGTGTTGGTGCGATTTTGTAGAAGAGTAAAGGAACGGGAAAACATGTGTAAGGTTGTTAAAAAGAATGTTCCTGTAATTCGTCTTTTTGACCTGCTCTATATTCAATTCTTAGGAGAATGAATCTGATTCTTAAAGAATAATGATCGATTTTTTTTAAAATTATGCTTGTAGTTTTTGTTTTTTTCCTTATTCTTAATAGATTTTTTTTTCAAAGGCATTTATCCTTAAATGTTAATGTTTTTTTTTTGCAATAATAATAATAATAATAATAATAATAATAATAATAATAATAATCAATTCCTAAGAATAGTCAAAAAAATCCATCAAAGAATTATTTAAAGGGTAAATGGCACAAAAAACACTCTTTTTATACGGAAATTCGATTTTGACACCGTGTTTTTTTTGTGTCAATTTTGATACTGTGTTTTCCAATTTGTTACAATTCTGACCATTTGACCGGTTAACCAGGTTACATGCTGACGTGGTATGATGGCGTGTCAGTTTTTGATGACGTAGCATGCTGACATTATATGCTGACGTGTCAAAATTGATTTTTTTTCTCACAAAAAACACTAAGTTTTCATTTTTTTATTTTGACACTAAGTTTAATTTTTTCTTTCAACTTTGACACTATGTTTTTTTGTTCCAAATCGAACATTATTTTTTCCAATTTTGTTCAATGTTGACAATTTTCCATTTGAAATCGTATAAATTTTTTTAAATACATTTAAACCATATAAATATGTTTCTTTTCATTTAAAAACCATACTTTTGTTTAAATACAAGTTTTTTTACACTCAAACCATATTTTTATATATATAAATATGTATTAGTTATTTAAAAATTGTATTTTATATTAAGTATGCAACTTTAAAATGTGTTTGGAGGTTTGGAGGCATGTAGTCGATCAAAATTAAGATATCAAGTTTGCAACCAATCAAATTTTTACATTTTATTAGAAACTTATGGTTAGTTTGATTCTCATTATATACCTAATGTTTTGAATATAAGAAAAAAAACATCTTGTATTTATATAAAAATGTAGTTTTTAAACGAAAAAATATGTTTATATGGTTTAAAATATAATAAAAAAAATATATTTATACGATTTCAAATAGAAAATATATAAAATTGAACAAAATTTGATAAATGATGTTCGATTGGAACAAAAAAAGCATAATGTCAAAATTGAAATAAAAAATTAAACTTAGTGTCAAAAAAAAAAAATGAAAACTTAGTGTTTTTATGAAAAAAAAATCAATTTTGACACGTCAACATATCATGTCAGCATGCCACGTCATCAAAACTGACACATCAACATGCTACGTCAGAATGTAACCTGGTTAACCGGTCAAGTGGTCAGAATTGTAACAAATTGAAAAACATAATGTCAAAATTAATACAAAAAAAACACAGCATCAAAATCGAATTTCAGTGTAAAAAAGTTTTTTTTTTTTTTATGTCATTACCAATAAAGATAGTCAAAAAAATCCATCCATGGGCAAATGTCAACTATAAAGTTCCATTTTGAAAGAGTTCACTTCGATACACGGTCTTGTACAGAAAATATCATTTTCAACCCTCTTAGTATTACAAGCTACCAGGTTCAGTCCCTACGACTTTAAAAATTGAAATAAGATTTTTTAATTCAGTGCATGTTCCAAATAAGGTTTAAGAAATATACATCATTGTTTCCTACATTGATACTATGCATCCCGATGCTCAGTTACTCACGCATTAGTTTTTTTTTATTACTTGTATATTTTTTTTCTGTTCTTTATTAAACCTAAACCCGATGATATAATAACTTACTATTTTTATAATAGAATTTAACAAATATAATGAGTGACCAAATTTGTACTATAACGTTTAGCGTTATGATAAAAAAAAAAGGTATTTGTGTACAGTAACTCTTATCTTATCTTCTTTTGTAAACCAATCAAACACTCTGAAAGTGTTCAATAATATTCACTCTTATCGTCACTGCTTTTCTTTATGCAGCTACCGTCTTCCATTCTTTCTTGTTTTATCATACTCTTCTTTTGTTAGCCAAACAAACACTGTTATCTTTACTTTTGTGCAATTCATAGTCAGGGCCTTCGGTTTTTGGATAATCATAATCTTTTTTTTCATATCTAAAGAATCCAAACCATCAGAAAAGAAGCAACCTATCTAGAATGGGAGAGGAGGCCACTAATATTGTGGTTGGGAAAATAGTGGACTTATTGTTTAGTTCGGCTAAACGGGAGATTGATTATGTCCGAAATTGCACTAAAAATGTTGACAAGTTGAAGAGTGAAGCAGAAAAGCTCAAGGATATGAGGGGTAGGATTCAACAACAAATCGATGCAGCTAAAGAAAAAGGAGAAGCTCTCTTAGCTGGTGTGCAGAACTGGATGGACAAGGCAGACATTGAAATATCCAAAGTTGAAGAGTTTCTTGAAGAAGAAGCCAACGCCAAGAAGACGTGCTTCAACTTACGACCTTGTGTCAATTTGAGCACCCTCCACCATTACAGTAAGATGTCGATAAACAAAACCCTTTTTCTTCTGCAGCATCAAGAAGATGGTCAAACTTACGAATCTTGTGTCTCCATTCCCACTCCCACCCCAAGATTTGTAGACCTCTACCAAACAAAGAATCTTGATGATATTGATACCCACAAGTTGGTGTTGAGGGAAATCATTGAAGCGATCAAAGATGAGAGCATACAAATGGTTGGAATTTATGGATCAGGGGGTGTAGGGAAAACCACATTAGCCAAGGAAGTTGCTGCAGAAGTGAAGAATCTATTTGCAGACATCGTGTTTATAACTATCTCACAGACTGTAGATGTTAAAGAGATTCAAAAAAATGTTGAAAAAGCAGCAAAGCGTATAATCATTAATAAGGAGAAGGTTCTAATCATTTTAGATGACATATGGAAAAAGCTAGTCCTCTCTGATGTGGGCATACCATGTGGGAATGAGCACATGAATTGCAAGATTTTGTTGACGTCTAGAAGGAGAAATGTATGTGAACATATGAACACGGATAGGAATATCTGTGTAAACACATTGACGAAGGAAGAAGCGTGGGTCCTCTTCAAACGTATAGTTGGTGATGAGAAGTTGGCGAATAATTTTAGTCTGGAGAAAATTGCAAAAGAGGTGACTGAAGAATGTGGCGGATTGCCACTCATCATTCAAGCGGTGGGAAATGCTTTAAAAAATAAAAAAATTGATATATGGGAGGCGGCACTTGACCGACTACGAAAGCATGCACCTCTAGAGATCGATCAAGAGATAAGGAAAGCATTTACTCATTTGAAGCTGAGCTATGACTTGCTTGATAGCAAAGAAGCTAAATCATGCTTCCTACTGTGTAGTTTGTTCAAGGAGGATGGAATCATATCTCTGTTAAGCCTAGCAGAATATGGGGTAGGTATAGGGATATTTAAAGATCTGGATAGCATTAATGATGCAGAAAAAAGAGTCCGAATGGCAGTTGACACCCTCACATCCTCTTCCTTGTTATTGTCTGAGCCGGGAGACAAAGTAAAAATGCATGATGTTGTGCGTGATGTGGCTTTGTTAATAACTTCTTCTTCTGAAGGTGAAGAGAAGGAGAAGTTTTTAGTGGAGGCTGGAAATAAAGATATAACAGAATGGCAACCAAGAAACAGAACCTCACACAGCTACACCAAGATCTCACTCATGGATAATAGCATTGAAAAACTTCCACATCATCAGCTTCATTTCCCACTCCTTGATACTTTCCTTATACGAAGAAATTATTTGTCTGTTATTCCTGATGAATTCTTTGGAGGCATGAAAGAAGTTAAAGTTTTAGATATGTCTTTGAATTACATCACATCCCTCCCACAATCACTGAAGCTGCTTACAAAACTCATCACGCTCGATCTAAGTTTCAATGTATATCTCAATGAGATTTGTATAGTTGGGGAGCTAAAAGACCTGGAGATTCTAAAGGTTAGAGCTACCGGAATCAAAGTGATTCCTGAAGAGATAGGTGAATTGACAAACTTAAGGCTGTTGGATGCGGGGGGATGTCCTTATTTATCTCATGTAGCGCCTGGTGTCATATCAAAGCTCACTTGGTTGGAAGAGTTGTGTATTGGAACCGTTTACAAGAACGCGGTGTCACGCCTTGGTCTTATGGAAATAAGTAGCTTGAAATCATTCAGAGCTCTACATTTATGGATGGTTCCAGATGATTGTCATAATTTCCCCGAAGGCACCTACTTCGAAAATTTGAAAGAATTCTTTTTTCGATTTTGCAAGGTTAAAAACTCTTTTTTTGTGGAAGTATCAAAATCATATTCAAAACGTAGACTACACATTTCACATTCTAACTTCCCATTCAAGATGCCAATCAAGAAACTAATTCGGGTAAGTGATGGTATAAAACTAGAGTACATAAAAGATTTGGATAACATCATACCAGACCTTTATGGAGAGAGTATTGATGAATTTAAATTAAAGTCTATTCAATTGAAATGTTGTCACAATGTTTCATGCTTGGTGAAGACAACGGATGAGGATGCAATGCAAACATTTGTTGCATCCAATGACCTGATGCTTGGTCAAAGGAACACAACAAAGGAAAAGTATTTCTCCCAAGTGGAAGAAATCTATCTGCATAAACTAAAGAACCTGAAGCTTCTTTTTGATTGTTCATTTCAATATATAAGTTTGCGAAATCTACAAGACATTGAAATTTCAGATTGTTATTCCTTGTTGACAGTATTCCCGTTAAGTGTAGCACAAGGGTTTTCCAATCTGAGAAAAATAAGGATTTGGAGGTGTACCAGTTTGATGGTAGTAATTTCTGGTGGAGATGAGCAAACAACTGATAATGACATTGAGTTCCCT
This sequence comes from Lactuca serriola, assembly GCF_051521515.1. NCBI lineage: Eukaryota > Viridiplantae > Streptophyta > Magnoliopsida > Asterales > Asteraceae > Lactuca > Lactuca serriola. The sequence continues at coordinate 200,887,767 of NC_136415.1, read as the reverse complement.
AGACTTACCACAACTAAAGAGCTTCTACTCTGGGGATTCTACAGTCAAATATCCTTCTTTGGAGTTTATCCAGGTGCTAAGTTGCCGTACCATGAAGAGATGGGGTTCCGGAGTCCATGATATGCCCAACGTCAAATTTGGTGATGATGAAGACATCCTTAATTTGTTCCATAAAAATTGATGATCTTTTGATCAGAAAGTACATGTACCATGAGAGAGGTATATATGAAAAGACGAGTAATATACAGCCAAGGAGACGGAGACCAATTTATATGTTTCAAAGACTCATCTTTCTTCTATTTTCCCCCTCAACATTTCATGCTCTACCTAACATTAACACATAATCACACAATATCAAGGTTCATTGTAAATTGAACGTTGTGGTTCTATGTCATCATCTTCCTCTTCTTCTCCATCAGCAATCTCATCTTCCCAACTCCCAAGCTTGATCATCATCCTCCTCATCCACGTCTACTGTAGATCTAAAGTGTTTCCTCAAACATTTAATATTGAATTCTTATGGCTCACTCAATTTGGCTTCAATACAGACAAACACAGAGGAGACACCATATGCTCTTCTAGCTTTTTTTTCCTCATAATGCGCCTTGGCAATTCATCAAACAGTTTGTAAGCATCAACATTTTATCTTTTACCTATTAGCACCATTCCCAAATCATAACGGACATGCTTTATTTTATTAAACAAAGGAACGCCACATAAATTTCAACGAACCCGAGTCACAGACTGGGTAGTCGGGGTAGGGGTTTTGATCAAATTCCAGCAAAATATCTTCAAATTGAACTCTGGATGACGACAAAACCCTATAAAATCTCCCTTTTCTTAAAATCAGCAAACAAATTTATATTTCTTTGATTTTGTCAGATATAGGGCTTTTGATTGTTAGCCTAAAGTCTCGGATTGTCTTTCTCATCGTCAACTTTATCAACCCTCCTTTCAATCTTCTCAATATAACATAAAGAATTACAAGTACCACCACCTTTATGAATTATGATTCTAAAGATTGATTATGTATTTTCATAATTGGGTGTGGGATGAGACTTAGCCACTTTTTGGATTTTAGTCATCGTATGGGTTTCTTGATGCCCTTAACCATTTTGGTTCTGAGTTTTGACTAACATTTATTCCTCTTTCAATTTGATAGGAAGCACAAAGTAAAATCAATTATTTGAGTGGTGAGAATTATAAGTGTATTTTTACTTATTTTGTATCTTGTTAATCCAAATCCATCCATATAAAGGCTTTTTTGTACCGTTTTATATTTTTATAGGAAAGTGGATTGGGAGTATGCAAACATGATGCCACTAGGCAACTAAGGGTGTTGGTTTAGATGAGAAATACAGGTAGATACCAAAAATGTTGTCCATAAATCTAACATTAAGTAGAAATTAATACATAAAAAGTTGGGGATTTGTTAGAGCAAAATATGGATGTTAGCATATTATTGTATCCATGTTGACCGTTTCTTTAATGTGTAAACAATGGTCAAGAAAAAACGAATGAAAACATCTCAAACTATACACATTGGATCAAATGATCAATTGATATCGGTGGATATTATGAAAAAAGCAGTCAAGAGTATTTAGTTTGGCCTAAACTCTAAACTTAAACGATAAAAATTGATAAAAATTGGTAGTGGAAGAATAAATATCCATATCCATATAACAAATGAATGAAAAGTTGAGATACTTTTTACTTTTTTATTTACAAGAACTATAAGTTTCATCTTAATAATTACGACATAAACATGATTTGATACAAATAGAATTGCATATGGTTTTAGGTTTACCCAAACACCATTCAGTTTGGAACTAACCTAAAAGACATATAGGTAGTAAGTTTAAAGATGGACAAGATGAAAAAAGCTTATCATTGTCTTTTATCTTCATAATGAGTAAAATTTGAAGATTACAACAAATCTTTATTTCCCCATTAATTTTGTCAATCCTTATATTTTTGTTTGTGTTATATCTAAATAAAAAAGGAATAGCTAATTGATTTATTGTCAAAATATATAAAAAAAAAGAAGAAAGAAATATGGTGGTGTAAAGTGTAAACAGTAAAGTATGAGCAAAAGAACTGTCAATACATTGTTTTTGGTATAATCGACTTACAAAAAAACAGTACCCAAAAAGGAACTAAAATCCACTACATATTTAAACAAAGGGTATAGTTGTCATTGCATTATAAATTTTAGTGGATTAATTAAACTCTTCGAGGGTAGAATCATCACCATTACCAAATTTCTTTGACTCTTGTGTGTGCCAAAAAATGATAGTGACTGCCAACTTCAAATTTTTTTTTTTTTTTTTGCCTTTTCCTTTTTCTTGGTCTTGGTCTGCCACCACACCTAACACTTTTTGTGTACAATATTCACTCTTATCGTTTACAGCTTTTGTAAGCCAATCAACCACTCTCATCTTCATTTTGTGTACAATCTTAGCAATCAAGGCCTTCGATTTTTGGTTAATCATAATATTGTTTTTCATATCTAAAGAAAGACTATCTTCTTCTCTTTTCTGTTTTAGCATAAACGTTTCTTGTTTCAAGATCTGCTATATTGTCGACTACTTTGCCATCCAAACCATCAGAAAAGAAAAGTAACCCAGCTAGAATGGCGGAGGAGGTTGCTAATACTGTGGCTGGGAAAATAGTGGACTTGTTGTTTAGTGGGGCTAAACGGGAGATTGATTACATCCGAAATTACACTAAAAATGTTGGCAAGTTGGAGAGTGAAGCTCGAAAGCTCAAGGGTATGAGGGGTAGGATTCAACAACGAATCGATGCGGCTGAAGGAAATGGAGAAATTCTCTTAGCTGGTGTGCAAGAGTGGATGGACAAGGCAGAAATTGAACTATCCAAGGTGGAAGAGTTTCTTGAAGAAGTAGCCAACGCCAAGAAGACGTGCTTCAACTTACAACCTTGTGTCAATTTGGGAACCCTCTACCATTACAGTAAGATGGCGATAAACAATACCTCTTTTCTTCTGGATCAACAAAAAGATGGTGAAACTCATGAAAATTGTGTCTCCATTCCCACTGGCACCCCAAGATTTGTAGACCTCTACCAACCAAAGAATCTTGACGATATTGATACCCACAAGTTGGCGTTGAGGAAAATCATTGAAGCTATCACAGATGAGGGCATACAGATGGTTGGAATCTATGGATCAGGAGGTGTAGGGAAAACGACACTAGCCAAGGAAGTTGCTGCAGAAGTGAAGAAACTATTTGCAGACATTGTGTTTATAACTGTCTCACAGACTGTAGATGTTAAAGAGATTCAAAAAAATGTTGAAAAAGCAGCAAAGCGTATAATCATTAATAAGGAGAAGGTTCTAATCATTTTAGATGACATATGGAAAAAGCTAGTCCTCTCTGATGTGGGCATACCATGTGGGAATAACCACATGAATTGCAAGATCTTGTTGACGTCTAGAAGCAGAAATGTATGTGAAGGGATGAACGTTGATAGGAATATCTGTGTAAACATATTGACGAAGAAAGAAGCGTGGGTCCTCTTCAAACGTATAGTTGGTGATGAAAAGTTAGCGAATGACTCCAGTCTGGAGAAAATTGCAAAAGAGGTGACTGAAGAATGTGGTGGATTGCCACTTATCATTCAAGCGGTGGGAAATGCTTTAAAAAATAAAAAAATTGATATATGGGAGGCGGCACTTGACCGACTACGAAAGCATGCACCTCTAGAGATCGATCAAGAGATAAGGAAAGCATTTACTCATTTGAAGCTGAGCTATGACTTGCTTGATAGCAAAGAAGCTAAATCATGCTTCCTACTGTGTAGTTTGTTCAAGGAAGATGGAGTCATATCTTTGTTAAGCCTAGCAGAATATGGGGTAGGTATAGGGATATTTAAAGATCTGGATAGCATTAACGATGCAGAAAAAAGAGTCCGAATGGCAGTTGACACCCTCACATCCTCTTCCTTGTTATTGTCCGAGAGAGGTAAAGTAAAAATGCACGACGTTGTTCGTGATGTGGCTTTGTTAATAACTTCTTCTTCTGAAGGTGAAGAGAAGGAGAAGTTTTTAGTGGAGGCTGGAAAAGATTTGACAGAATGGCAACCAAGAAACAGAACCTCAGACAGCTACACCAAGATCTCACTCATGGATAATAGAATTCATAAGCTTCCAGATCATGAGCTTCATTTCCCACTCCTTGATACTTTCCTTATACGAAAAAATGATCTTTCAGTTATTCCTGATGATTTCTTTGGAGGCATGAAAGAAGTTAAAGTTTTAGATATGTCTTATAATAAAATCACATCCCTCCCACAATCGCTGAAGCTGCTCACAAAACTCATCACGCTAGATCTAAGTTGGAATGAATCTCTTAATGAAATTTGTATAGTTGGGAAGCTAAAAGACCTTGAGATTCTAAAGGTTAGAGGGACTGGAATTGAAGTGATTCCTGAAGAGATCGGTCAATTGACCAACTTAAGGCTGTTGGATGCGGGCTACTGTCCCTATCTATCTCATGTAACACCTGGCGTCATATCAAAGCTCACTTGGTTGGAAGAGTTGTATTTTGGAACCCATCATAGCAACCCTGTGTCTCGCCTTGGACTTATGGAAATAAGTAACTTGAAATCCTTCAGAGCTCTGCATTTATCAATGAGTTCAGATGATTGTCATCTTTTTGCTGAAGGTACCTACTTTGAAATGTTACCAGAATTCTTTTTGCAATTTATTCCATGGAATGGTTTGCGTGAGAGATTACTTTTCCGTATTGATCCAGAACCATCAAAATCATATTTAAAACGTCGACTACACATTGAAAGTTCTAAGTTCCCATTCAAGATGCCAATCAAGAAACTGTTTCAGGTAAGTGATGGTATAAAACTAGAGTACATAAAAGATCTGGATAACATCATACCAGACCTTTATGGAGAGAGTGTCAATGAACTAAAGTCTATTCAATTGGAGGAATGTGACAATGTTTCATGCTTGGTGAAGATAACGGATGAGGATGCAACACAAACTTTTGTTGCACCCAATGACCTGATGCTTGGTCAAAGGAAAACAACAAAGGAAAAGTATTTCTCCCAAGTGGAAGACATCCGTTTGACTGACCTTAAGAACCTGAAGCTTCTTTTTGATTGTTCATTTCAATATATAAGTTTGCGAAATCTACAAGACATTGAAATTTCAGATTGTTATTCCTTGTTGACAGTATTCCCGTTAAGTGTAGCACAAGGGCTTTCCAATCTCAGACATATACAGATTTATAGGTGTTGCAGTTTGATGGTAGTGATTTCTGGTGGAGATGAGCAAACAACTGATAATGACATTGAGTTCCCTAGACTTACCAATATTTCCCTTATGGATATGCCCCACCTAGAGAGCTTCTACTCTGGGGATTCTACAGTCAGATATCCTTCTTTGGAGTTTATCCAGGTGCTAAGTTGCCGTAGCATGAAGAGATGGGGTTCCGGGGTCCACGATATGCCCAACGTCAAATTTGGTGATGATGAAGACATCCTTAATTTGTTCCATAAAAATTGATGATCTTTTGATCAGAAAGTACATGTACCATGAGAGAGGGTTATATGAAAAGACGAGTAATATACAGCCAAGGAGACAGGAGACCAATTTATATGTTTCAAAGACTCATCTTTTTTCTTTTCCCCCCCTCAAGATTTCATGCTCTACCTAAAGATCAACTCATAATCACACAATATCAAGGTTCATTGTAAATTGAACATTGTGGTTCTATGTCATCATCTTCCTCTTCTTCTCCATCAGCAATCTCATCTTCCCAACTCCCAAGCTTGATCATCATCCTCCTCATCCACGTCTACTGTAGATCTAAAGTGTTTCCTCAAACATTTAATATTGAATTCTTATGGCTCGCTCAATTTGGTTCCAATAGAGACAAGCACAGAGGAGACACCATATGCTCTTCTAGCTTTTTTTTTCCTCATAATGCGCCTTGGCAATTCATCAAACAGTTTGTAAGCATCAACATTTTATCTTTTACCTATTAGCACCATTCCCAAATCATAACGGAAATGATTTATTTTATTAAATAAAGGAACGCCACACAAAATTTCAACGAACCCGAGTCAGTGACTGGGTAGTCGGAGTAGGGGTTTTGATCAAATTCCAGCAAAATATCTTCAAATTGAACTCTGGATGACGACAAAACCCTATAAACTCTCCTTTTTTTTTTTTTTTTTTTTTTTTTTTTTTTTTAAATCAGCAAACTAATTTATATTTCTTTGATTTTGTCAGATATAGGGCTTTTGATTGTTAGCCTAAACTCTCGGATTGTCTTTCTCATCGTCAACTTTATCAAAGCTCATTTCAATCTTCTCAACATAGCATAAAGAATTACATGTACCACCACTTTTATGAATTATGATTCTGAAGACTGATTTGTATTTTCATAATTGGGTGTGGGATGAGACTTAGCCACTTTTTAGATTTAGTCATCGTATGGGTTTCTTGATGCCCTTAACCATTTTGGTTATGAGTTTTGACTAACATTTATTCCTCTCTCAATTTGACAGGAAGCACAAAGTAAAATCAATGATTTGAGTGGTGAGAATTATAAGTGTTTTTCTTTTACTTATTTTATATCTTGTTAATCGATCCATTTAAAGCCTTTTTTGTACCGTTTTTTTTTATAGGAAAGTGAATGCAAATATGATGGGGATAATAACTTGAAAGGGTAACGAACTTTTGATATTTTTCACATTTAGTCACTAAACTTTTTTTTTGTTATCTACTTGCCATTGAAGTATTGAAACTATTCACATTTTACCCTTATGACCGGCTGTTACCGGTCATAGGGTAAAATGTGAGCAGTTTCAATAGTTTAGTGGCAAATAGATAACGAAAAAAAGTTTAGTAATTAAATATGAACAAAATCGAAAGTTCGTTTCCCTCTAAAAAGTTCAATGACTAAATGTGAACAAACTTCCTCTTGTATTATGTTTAATGACTAAAAAGTTCAACGACTAAATGTAAACAAAACAAAACCCTGAAAATATATTTAAAAAAAAAACAAAAAACCGAAACTGAAATAAAAAACCAATGGTTTGACATTTTCCAAAATAAAAAATCAAAATTTATAATCTGATTTTGGTTTTACAAAAAAATGAACAATTTTCACTGATGTGAATTATGACCATTGGTTTGGCATGCGGAATTTGTGACATCCCATGAATACGTAGTTACAACATCGTCTGAACTCGTAATTCATAGTAAGCGGTTAGAGTATCATCGCATGAACACGTAGTTACAACATCGCATGAACTCGTAATTCATCACCCACAGGTTATGGGTCTGCTGGTGTTTCCACTAGGTTGTCTAGAATAGTCTGTGGTCACCATCTATACTCTAGTAGATGACTACATCGCTACATTGCCGGTTAGGGTTATGGTATCTCCCTTCATCCTACATCACCTATTCATCATCATCTATTTACCTAATTATCATCATCTTTCTATCATTACCTATCTCTCATCATTTTATTTCATCACACACCAACTATTTCATCTACCCATGTTTCATCCGCAACATATTTGTAGATATAAAATAAATATACCGTTTAAATCTTTTAAAACATGTGTAAAATCGTTCATCCAGCATAGACAACAAGTATTCAAATAATATGCACACATAGCACGTAATTTATATAAAATACTTCATATCTATGTGTAAGATGAAAGTAACTATATATACCATAAAAATCCCATAAATGCTTCCTAACTTCAAACCCCAAGGTTTACTCTACTAAAGCTTCATATTTTCGGCTCTCTGGACTTAGAAGGGTCCAGATTCCTAACTTCAAACCCCAAGGTCTACTCTACTAAAGCCTCATATTCTCGACTCTCTGGACCTAGAAGGGTCCAGATCTATAACACAAACTTGCAAGAGGGGTTTGAGGTATTCAAAACCCCAAAGATGAAGTGATTCAAGCCTTCACCCCAAAATGGAATCTACACAATAGGTCTTCATCTCACTCTACACACTCAAGCTCGCTAGGGTTCTCACTTATGGGAAAGGTAGTCGTCATTGAAGGCCATAAGTGCTTTAAATATGGCTCGGGCCCAAAGATTTAAGGTTTCTGCCAACATCGCGGACTTGTTGAGTCGCCTCACCGATTCGTCGAGTCCATTCATTAATCCGAGTCATTAGTCGCGACTTTACTCGATGAGTTGAGGCGTCAACTCATCGAGTCATTCTTCTTAACTCAAAAGAAAAATACTTAAATTATGATACTTGGATATTCGGATGTTACATTTTGTTTTTTTTATTTCATAGATTTCTGCATCAACAAATGTTGCTACAATTAAACAAAAATAAATAATTTGCTAAAACATAATACAATAGGAAGTTTATTCACATTTAGCCATTGAAATTTTTAGAGGGAAACGAACTTTCGATTTTGTTCATATTTAGTCACTAAAGTTTTTTTCGTTATCTATTCGCCACTAAACTATTGAAATTGTTCACATTTTACCCTTATGACCGGTAACAGCCGGTCATAAGGGTAAAATGTGAACAGCTTCAATAGTTCAATGGCAAATAGATAACGAAAAAAGTTTAGTGACTAAATGTGAAAAATGTCGAAAGTTCGTTACCCTTTCAAGTCATTATCCCAATATGATGCGACTAGGCAGCCAAGGGCAGGGCCGGTCCAAATGGTGGGCAACCCGGGCGACTGTCCAAGTCCCATGCCTCCATGGGGCCCAAAAATTTTGGGTTATGTAGTGTATATATATAAAAAAATTATTTCAAAAATGATTTTTAGGGTTTAAAGTTGGTTCAAACTCAAACTAGTTCAAATGATAAACAATTGCTTGTTTGTTATTGCTAATTGAATATATTTATAATGAAGAATAAATGATATTTTTTTAATCTTTATTATATTTGTATTTAAGGACTTTTTTTTTCTTTTCGCCCCGTACCTCATATACGTTTGGACCGGCCCCGGCTAAGGGTGTTGGTTCTGATGAGAAATATAGGTAGATACCAAAAATGTTGTCCATAAATGTAACACTAAATAGAAATTGATACATAAAAAGTTGAATTTGTTAGAGCAAAATATGGATGTTAACATATTATTATATCTATTTTGTTCGTTTCTTTAATGTGCAGGCAATGGTTAAGAAAAACCGAATGAAGACATCTCAGTCTATACACATTGGATCAAATGATCAATTAATATAGATGGATATTATGAAAAAAGCAGTTAAGAGTATTTAGTTTAGCCTAAACTCTAAGACTTGTGTATTTATTTTGTAAGACAAAGTTTTGCAAACATAATCTAAGCTTGGGGTTTCTCCTATAAATTACAGCTTAGTGCACGTGTCGATACATTATGAATATTTTTTATTATTTGTGTCATATATCTCTTTATTACTTAAACTAACAACTAATTCTTCATTTCAATTAGATTTTATTGAAAAATATCGTTTTAAAAATTCTTAGTTTTACTTCTCTTGTAATATTTCTTTTTACTATTTGGTATGGTAAAATCGGATAAGGAATGGAATGAGTTATTCTATTGAAATAAAACAATTGTTTGTTTTTTTCCTAATGGAATGGAATAGATCATTCATGAAGGACTCCAATTTCATCATTTTTCTTGATTTTCATACCTTAGGTAGGAGGTGTTTCTTTTTTCATTTTCATATCATAAAATGCAGTTGGAAGTTCTAAGATTGACCATTTTTTATTTATAAGTTTATTTTATGAGAAATATTTTTATAATTTCATGATTTTGATTGATAACAAAAAATAAAAATACAATGTTATTTCATGTATCCTTTTTAAAAAATTTTGGCAGTTAAACAACAACGTCACTGTTGACCAAACAATTAAAGAAGGCTACATAATGTGTGTTGATCTTGAATCTTTTCTTGATATACTTATTGTTAACAGCCTTGTGTTTTCGAACTTGGTTTAAGTAGATTATTTTGGGACCAAAGTATTTTCCACAAACATAAGTTCTAAATTTTTGGGAAATTTTCTATAAATGTTTTTCTTAATTATAATTTCAATTATACCCTAACGAGATGCGTTACATTGTTTTAGGAAGCAATTAGGGTTTAGTGAATGAAATCTATTATATCTTGAATGACCACTAAAAACTTTTGAATTTTCTTAGAACCTTCTTTATCAACAAAATAAAACACCAAATCCTAATTTTATTAATTTTAAATTAATAAAGCCTTTAACTAATAAATTATTTATTTATAGTTTACCAAAGGTTACAAACTCAGTTCCTATTAATTTTTTTTATGCAAATAATCTCTGTGGTTTGCCAAAGTTGCATGGATAACCCTTTTAGTAACCCTGTCAATATTCGGTCGTTAGACCATATCACATGACTCCCACGTGGGGGTATTTTGGTCTTTTCAAGTGTAATAGGGATTGAATTCGTAACATTTGGTAAACCACAATAACTATTTTTGAAGTTTATTTTAAAAAACAAATAAATGGCTAAAGAAAGGGGGGATAACCAATTGAGCTAAATGCCCACTTGGTTTATTTCTTCTTAAAACTAATTTATATGATAACAAAATCGATAAGACATAATAAATAAATAAATTACAAAAAACTTTTTTTACATAATTTTTTTTAAATAAAACAAAATGTATTTTATCGTATTTATTTTACTTAAAATATATTTTTTATGTCTTTAAAAAAATACATTTTCGTATAATATGTTATTACGTTGTATTGTAAGGCAAAATCGGCAGAATATGTTTTCGGTTTGATCCAATCGGTTTTTAAAAAATCATTTTCGGTTATATGTATTTAAAAAACATAAAAACCTATTCGGTTATATATCTTTTTAAAATACGTATTTCATCTTAGTTGTACGTTCTAAATCGTATGGTTAAATGAAGATGGAAAGAAATAGTCCCTATGGTTTATCAAATGTTATGAATTTAGTCCCTGTTACACTTGAAAATACCAAAATACTCCCACGTGATATGGCCTAACGGGTGAATATTGACAGAGTTACTAAAAAGGGCCATTCGTGCAACTTTTGCAAACCAGTGGGACCATTTCCATAAAAAAAAATTAGCAGGGACTGAGTTTGTGACCTTTGGTAAACCATATAGACCATTTGTGACATCATCAAATTCATGGTCATTTTAAAATTTTTATTTATGCTTATTTGAAAATCAGAGTATTCAATTTTAAAGAATAATATTGCGGAATTTGTTCCCAGAAAACATGATAAATATATTATCAAAGCATTTCCGAAGAAATGTATTATGTTTATATTAAAACTTTGGGATGTCATTGTCAATACAGAAACATAAGCATAAATAGATCTTACATTCATTTACACTGGTGATTTACATCTCCTTTAATCTCTCAGTGAAATGTAGCTTCATATCGACACTTGTGATATGAATAAGTTAAGCGGGTTAGGTTGGGAAACCTGGTGAGTACATAGGGTTTTCAACCCACAATAATAAGATTATTATGTTTCATCATCAAACAATTAACTCAGTTACCTATCCCCACTATCTTCTTTATTTCTTAAGGATCTACCCTAAGAATTATATATCATTCACTCATTCATTCCAAAGGATTCTCCTAAGGAATAGGCACGAAGTCTGTAATTGCCAATGACACTACTGCCAATGTTATCTATTAGGCACAACTGTCAATATTATCATTTAGGAGCAGCTGCCAGGATTATGACATTCTATATTAGGCGCAGTTGTCGATATTATCCTTTAGGTGCAACTGCTACGATTTTTAGAGTACATCGTAGTTCAAAAACATCTACAGATTATGGCATAGCTGCCAACGTTCATCTATAGGGCACTAAGTCCATAGCTATCAATGTTCATCTATATCATCTTTCATCCCCCATCATTCATCTACCATTTTTACATAATATTTTTAATGGTATAAAATACATATATAGTTTACATCAAATAAAACATGTATATTCGGTTCATCCAATATAGATATCAAGAACATAGATAATATGCACACATAGCACATAATTTATATTAAATACTTCATATCTATGTGTAAGATGAAAGTAACTATGCACTCACTTGTTAAGGTGATGATTCCAAACCAGGGCAGCACTTTGCTTCTATTAATTATAATTTTCTTCGATGAAACCTACTATCATTACCACTAGATTTTAGTCTAATATTTATCGCAACTACTTACGAGCGATATTGTTTTATAAGTGTTAAACAATACATTTCAATCACTATGTACAGACAGGGGCTAGACATGAAACACCGGAAGGCATGACCATTTTGGCATCATAACACTTCTAAAATCCAACAACACAGACGACCCTTTAAACCGGATTCCTCGTACCGCGAGTAGTTAATAGATATTATAATAACACTTTTTATATCATATTTTATAATATATATTGTTTATAAGTTCCTAAAAACGATAATAAATTTAAACATAAGCTATTCTTAAAGTTGGGTAGGCATATCTCACTTACCGGGGGTTTGGCTAGGAACCGAGCTTTGCGGGGGCCAAGGTTCCAAATGGCGTGAGGCGTGGCGTGGCGGCAAGGCCAAGCCTCAAGATTAACGAGCCATGGCGTGCCATGACGTTTTTCAAGACGTGATATAAGACGACGATTTTGTATTGATTTAAAATTATATTACCACATAAATATAAATTTATATTAAATATAACTACTTTTTAGAAGTGTTAGATCAATAACTAATAACAAAAAGTTAACAAAAACCACAATACTTGTATCTCCGATTTGAAAAGACATAACAAAGAGTAAAAAACTGTGTCTCAAATGAAAAAACACGTGCCATAACACGCCATAACGCGCCATATTACGTCTTGCCACACGCCACGCGTAACAGCAACGTTATGAAGCTTTTCGTAACGACGAAGTCACGCCTCACACCATGGCGCGCCTTTTAGAACACTGGCAGGGGCAGAACTTCCGAGCCGTAAAGCTCTTCTTCTCATATCCTTCGGTCGCTCAGGACTTGCCTCTTAGCACTTGGGAAGTACTAGGGCTTGGGAGAGGTTTAGAGAGAAGATAGAGAGAGATAAGGGTTAAGGTGTGAGGAAAATGAGTGAGCCTCGCATGGTATTTATAGGCTGAAAAATGGGTCAACTTGGTGAGTTCTGAGCCTCCAACTCATCGATTTGAGTGTAAAGTGTCACCAGCTAGTGGCAAGGCGTGGGAGAAAGCAAAGGGCCAGGATTTGGCCACGTCACACCCTTCGCAGCATCACCCTTCTGACTTCTAAATTGTGTAACTTTCGTATACAAGCCCCGTTTTCAACGTTCTTTATATCCACGCGTAAGTGACGACGTACTCTACAACTTTCATTTAGACTCCGTCAGCTAATTCTCGACTGATGTTAAATTTAACAATATAAGAAGATTACACTGTTAACGACTGTGTAAAATTCAAAACTTTTACGTACGGACTCCGTTTTCGACTGTCTTTTTATCGTTGAGCTCCTATTAATGAGATCTTCAATTATCGTCTAGATGTGTCGGCTAAAAATTGATCGATCTAAAATTCGAATTTCGGGTTGTGCACTACTATGCTAAATCTTAGAAAATCATAACTTCCTCATAAGAAGTCAGATTTGGGCATTCTTTTTATGCACGCTCTTGGTTTAACATATACTACAACTTTTGTTAAGTCTAAAAAGTAATTTATCAAAAATTCACTTTTTAAGTTACACAGTGTCGTGTCAGTTTAACCGTAAAACTTCGACGAGTCATAACTTATTCGTTATAAGTCGGATTTCAGCGTTCTTTATATGTATGGAATCCTTATGACATATACTGTAACTTGGTTAAGATTATTTATTCTAAGTAATATTCTATCAAAAAGTCATTTTTGACGCTTATTGTCTCTAAATTGACTAGTCCGAATCTGCGAGCGTTACACCATTTTTGTAATTTTGTCTTTATTAAATTAAGAGTAAATTACACGAATGGTCCTTATGGTTTGGGTTAATTTTCATGTTTGGTCCCTAACTTATTTTTTTAACTCAGACAGTCCCCAAAATGTATTTTAATTACGCATTAGGTCCCTCACAGGCATAAAAAGACAATACCGCCCTTATCCTTCATCATTCAAGATCCCGTATTCCCAATTCATCACCGACCACCGGCACCCAGTTGACCTCCGATAACCACTACTAGTACAACCCTGTAAATCATATCAGTACAAACCTTAAAATCAAACTAATACAAACCTAATATATGAAATTCAAACCTAAAAATCAAAAGCAAAAGGAAAATAAAAAACACAGATAAAAAATACAAATTGTAAAAGAAATGATTCACATCCTAATATATGAAATTCGATTTTGCAAGTTGAATCACCAACCTAATGAAAAAACAAATCACAAATCATAAACCAAATGCTTCAGATCATAATATACCCAAATCAAGAATGGTAAGGAAAGAAATGGAATTGGGCAGCATCTGAAGTGGTGGTAGAGCCTTAACACCACCAATGTTGATCCAGAGGTCGACGGTGGTCCAAAGTCGAGTAGTAGTGGAGGATCTTTCCTTTCATTATAGAGTTGTTCTATGGGAATTGAGCAGCGGTGTGGAGCCTTAAGCAACGGTCTTTGACGGTAGAGATGTACGACGTCTAGTATCATCCCTTCTTCTCGATCGAGGGTGAAGAAGGCGGTAGTGTTGATGGATAAAAGGCTGTTAGGCTTTTCGACAAGAGAAAATGTATTTGCTTAATATATGCATGAAGCCCTTTAAGACCATAAAGTTGGCTCCTTTATGCCAAAAGAAATCATGAAGATCATAGATCTGAAAGAGTAAGCACTTGTGACTTCTACTTCCCTAACAATCACCCATCCATAGCTAAAAGCATGAAATTTAAACAAATAAGAGATTTAAGCAAATATTAAGCAAGGTTAGAACTTTATACCCAAGATGTGTTGGAAATGAAACAGAGAATCAATATCTAAAAGCTCCTACTTGCACCACCACCTTGCACTAAGCTTTTCTTCCTGTTAAAGAGCTTCCAACACACCAAAACACACCCATAATGAGCTCAAAACACTCAAGGAGGCTCTAGGGTTTCGAGATTAGGGTTAGGGGCTATGGACGTTGGGAATGAGGCCACTAGGAACTTAAGGTGTTGAAATAGGGTGCAAAACCCAAAAATTAGGGTTTCTCAAACAACGTCTAACTCGTCGAGTTCCCTTCACCAACTCGACGAGTTGGTTCTTAGAAACACGCGCCCCATAAGCTTCCAACACGTCGAGTTTATGCCATAAAATTGACGAGTTGGCCCCTAAAAAGGGAATTTATTTCCATAATTGACCTTCTAGATTTTGGATGTTACACGCATTAGGCTAAATCAGACATTCTAAGTCTGATTGACTCCTATTGCATACAACCTAAATCATTCACTAAACAAGCTATCAATGCTAGCATAAATTCCAAGTTACATATAGTAGACATTCAACATGGCATGAAAGTAATATGCTATCTAGTGTACATAAATCCATTATCCTAGAAAGCAATAATTCACATTAAATAATTAAATTCTTTTCCTTCAGCTTCAACTGAATGTACACAATGAGTCCTCGATCCTTGTCACCAAAATTTCCATTTTCTTTTACAAGCTTTTAAAGAAAATATTTCCAAGCCACAAATTTGAGTTCAAACACACCGATATGTGTCTGATTCGCTCAAGCTGTGCTCTGATACCAATTTGTAACGTCCCAAAATTTTCAATAAATTCAAACTTTGGAAAATATTTATATTTATAATAAAAACCATTAAATCCATTAATTAACCAAAACCGTGAAGTTTCAAGTATTCAATTAATATTTCAAATCATACTCTCAACAATACCAATCCATTCATAATTCCAAATCAACAGCGGAAATACTAGTGAGAAAAATCTCATATCAAGTGTTTGTGATAAGGAACTAATCTTTGAATCACGCATGTGTACAGTCAAGCTTTGGCCTTACCCTTATTCATAACTGATGTACCTGTAATAATCATTTTATAAAGGAAATGGAAAGCACGAAGCTTAGTGAATTCCAACACAACATAACTATAAAAGCATTTCACCGTACTCCTACTTATCATGACATCATCAAATATACAAACATTCATATAGTATAAACATCAAGATCATGTAACTCATGCCTATTTAGGAACACATCCTAACACAACTCCCAAATAAGGACTTGGTATTCAGCCGTCAAATCCACAGACTTGGCGTTTCCGCCTTGGTCATTTTACTCATATAAGCTGTTTTTTTTTTTTGTCAAATACTTCAAATACTTATTGCTTATTGCTTATTCCCACCGCAATAAGCTAATCCAAACACATTTTTAAAAAAAAATGTTTATTCCCACCGCAACAAGCAAATAAACAATAAGCTAATAAGCTAAAAACTTTTTATCCAAACACCCCCTAAATATCAATCATATAGTTCCTAGTAGGGATGAAAGTAGGTCCAAACCTGGACCGGTAGACCCGAACCCGAAAAACTTGGGAACTGGTTAACGAGGTTTTTTAGGATCGGAAACCGAACCGGTATATAGGAACCGGTTTCGATTCAGTTCCGGTTAAGGTACCGAGTAAAGTGGGTCTAGAACTGGAAAACCTGGAAATATCAAAGTGGGTTGAATGGAACGGGGTAAATTGGGTTTAAAACCGAAAAACCTGGGAAACCGGGTAAAGTGTGTAATAACCCAATTTTCACGTTCAGAAATTTCGTTTTTAAAACTTTACTTAGAAAACACTAATAATTAAAACATTGTCTAATTAAACCATTTCACATCGAAAACCCAAATTTGAAATCCACAGCATGTAAACAACCAAAATATCAGAGTATCAATCGCAGAATAAACTCATAAGTGCGAAAACAAGAGTGTGTGTGATATGCTGCTACAGCGTTGACTCCTTTCCCTTAGCTGAAGACGTACCTGAAACCAAAACCGAAAACTGTAAGCACGAAGCTTAGTGAGTTCCCCCACTGTACCGCATACCATATAATCACATAACATACATAAATTGTCAGACATATCTGGGTGCCCGACTTACCCCTTCGGTCCTCTCGATCGGATACTGCCTAGCATATCTGGGTGCTGGCCTCCCCTTCGGTCCTCTCGACCGGATACTGCCTAGCATATCTGGGTGCTGGCCTCCCCTTCGGTCCTCTCGATCGGATACTGCCTAGCATATCTGGGTGCTGGCCTCCCCTTCGGTCCTCTCGACTGGATACTGGGGAAACTATTCCTCCCCTCTACTATTATCACATAACATGTATCACAATACCAAAATCTATCTAACATAGCTGGGTATGACTACCCCTTCGGCCCTACCGACCGGATATCTTGGGGACTATCTCCCCCTACTGTCACTAGCACATAAATACAACACAGGTAGTAGCAATTCCTTAGATGAATATCACACAGACAATCATCTACATACAACTCCTACTGGTGGGCCGACATTGTGGCCTTAGACCCACCGCTACTGGAAGGTAACTCACCTCAAAGTAGCTGCTAATCTAATCAGAAACTGACTGTCTACTGCTGCTGCTGCGGACGCCCTCCGGCTACAATTCCCACAATACGATCAGTCAAACACTGCTAGATGTACTTAGGGTAAAATGACCCTTTTACCCTCGACCAAGTCGAAATCCAAGTTAAAGTCAACTTCCAGTTGACTGGACTTGCCGAGTCCGTGAGCAACTTGCCGAGTCCTTCCCTTACTAATCCGGTCCTACTCGCCAAGTCCCTCTCCCCACTCACTGAGTCACCCTTGACTCACCACTTGGGACTATGAGGCCGACTCGAGTACCGACTCACCGAGTTGAAGAACAACTCGGCAAGCTCCAGGCAATCTTCATAGAAATCGCCGAGTCTAAGACCATCTTCATAGAAGTCGTCGAGTTCCACTTTGGGACTCGCCGAGTTCCTCAACCCATTTCCCAAGTAGGCCAGATCTAAGACATGCAATGCTTCAAAACTACAGATCTAAGGTCCTAGAGCATGTTTACCACGTAAAGTCGCAAACTGTACGTGCATGCACGGCCCAATGAGCTCAAACATGCAATTTCAAGCTCTTTAAGAGGTCCTACACTCAATAGGGATCTCAATCACCTCAACCACAGAGACTTTATGCTACTTGGATGCCCTAAAGGTCAAAATCCGAAGTCCTCGAAGTCTGCTGCTCGATCCTAAAGCAACTCGGGGTAATGCTCCATCATTTCTTCCACCGGCTCCCAAGTCCACTTGGACCCCTTTCGGTGCTGCCACTGCACCTTCACTAACTCCACCCTCTTGTTCCTCAGATCCTTCGACTTCCGGTCGAGGATTGCGACTGGGCGCACAATGTAATTCAGGCTGTCATCAACCTGTATATCCTCTAATGGTACCACCGCTGAATCATCCACAAGACACTTCCGTAACTGGGAGACATGGAAGATGTTGTGGATCTGGCTGAGCTCGGTTGGCAGATCCAGCCTATATGCCACCTTGCCCACCCGGGCTACAACCCTGAACGGACCAATGAATCTCAGGCCCAACTTGCCCTGCTTCCTAAATCGAATGATGCCTTTCCAAGGCGACACCTTTAGGAGAAGCATATCCTCGACCTGGAACTCCAGGTCTGATCGATGCTTGTCGGCGTAACTTTTCTGCCGACTCTGTGCAGTCTGTAGCCTGCTCCGAACCTACTGAATCCTCTCAGTAGTCTTGAGCACCACTTCGGTGCTCCCCATAACTCTCTCACCGACCTCTCCCCAGCATATCGGTGTCCTGCACCTCCGTCCGTACAACATCTCAAATTGAGGGTGGTCGATACTCGCGTGGTAGCTGTTGTTGTACGAGAACTCATCCAAGGGAAGATAAGTATCCCAGCTACCACCGAAGTCTAGCATGCACGCCCGCAACATATCCTCCAGAGTCTGGATGGTCCGCTCGCTCTGACCATCTGTTTGCGGGTGAAAGGCGGTGCTAAAATGCAAACGAGTCCCCAACTCGTCATGAAACCTCTTCCAAAACCTGGAAGTGAAACGCACATCCCTGTCCGAGATATCAGATACTGGCACCCCGTGCCGCGCCACAATCTCCCTAATATAGATGTCGGCCAGTTTCTCGGCCGAAATGCTCTCCTGAATCGGAATAAAATGAGCACTCTTGGTCAATCGATCCATGATGACCCAAATCGAATCTACTCCACGCGCGGTCCTGGGAAGCTTCGTGATAAAATCCATTGTGATATCTTCCCATTTCCACAACGGGATGTCCAACGACTGCATCTTTCCATGCGGTCTCTGATGTTCGGCCTTGACCTTCCTGCAGGTCAAGCACCGCTCGACGTACCAAGCTATATCCCGTTTCATGCAGGGCCACCAATAATCTATACGAAGATCCCTATACATCTTCGTCGCCCCTGGATGAATAGAGAATCAGGATTTATGCGCCTCCTCCATCAAGATCTGGTGCACGACTCCGTGATACGGCACCCACACCCTTCGGTGTAGTGTCAATAGCCCTCGGCTATCATAATCGAAGGAGGAAACCTGACCCACCACACGCTCGCTCTTCCGATGCTCCTCCTTGATAGCCTCCTGTTGAGCCTCCCGAATCTGCTCCAACAGAGGAGTCACCACAGTCATCCTCATGCAAACATCCCTGATCGGCGCCGCCCTGCGGCTAAGCGCATCTGCCACCACATTGGCCTTCCCCGAGTGGTAAAGGATCTCACAATCATAATCCTTCACCACGTCCAACCACCGACACTGCCTCATGTTCAGATTTGGCTGATCCATGAGGTACCTCAAACTCTTGTGATCCGTGTAGATGGTACACCGGACTCCATAGAGGTAATGTTGCCACATCTTGAGGGCGAAAATGTTGGATTAGTGTCTAAGTCCATAACTATTTTGGTATGTACTTGACCCGATGGTGCATGGTCCTTTTGGGTTGCCTTCACCAAAGCAACTTGATTGGAGAAATGAATAAAGAGAGAGAGAGGATAATATGATTTATTAATATGTTATAAGAATAATATATTAAAGGAGAAATCATATTTGTTTAATTAATATTGGTCAATAATTAATTAAGAATTAGTTTTGTGATCAAATGTAATTAATTAAACTAGAGGGGCTGATTTGTAATTATGTGATAGTTACAAAATAAGGTAAGGATTATCTTATATATATGGTGAACGAATTTGAGGTGTAAATCCCTTGGAATTCGAGTATGATAAGGATTCAAGGATTATCTTATTGGTTGCTTAATGGATAATCAACTAGATAAGGATAATGACTGAAACCCTATCTCTACACCTATATAAACACCCCTAGGGCCATGAATTCGTGTATCCCTTCCCAAGAGGTCCTAGATACGAATTCTAACCTCTTACCTCTTTCTTTATACCTTCTCCATTTGCTTATGGTGTTTGTGAGCCATTAGAGGAGTGACACTTGTGACTCTAAGCATTCCAAAGTCAATCCAAGGTGGAATTGGGATTGTTATTGCTACATAACAATCAAGGTATGATCTTAAACCTAATTACATATTAATATGATTACTTGTATGCTAGAATTAGGGTTTATAGTCTTGGATTCAAAGCATGTACAATAGAGAAACCTAGATCCAAGCATTAGGGTTTGTATGAGCACATAGGATGTCTTATGACCAAAACCCATCAGTGGTATCAGAGCCTAGCTTGGTTTCAATTGTATTGATGCATTAGATATCTGGAAAATTCGTTTTTTGGGTTTCTGGAGGCTGGACTCGCCGAGTCCATAGCTGAACTCGCCGAGTCCAAGGTGACTCGACGAGTCCAAGCCTGACTCGACGAGTCAACTCGTCAGATTAGGATAATCTCGGGATTTCTTGCTGTTTTTGCATTGGGATAGTTACCTTATCATGTTAGATCAATATTAATCCGATTATATGATATATTTGACTATATTTTTGATCTAATAGAAGATATCTATCAATTAATAAGATAATTGTTTCCTTATATGATAAGTGTTTAATTATTTTGACTTAATTGGTAAATTGTTTTGCAAGAAATCATTAAACAAATCAAATATGGATAATTATGTAACTAAATGTTAGTTTAGATTATTTGTTATTTGATCCTTGTAGTTATGAAAAGTTTCATATTTTCCCCTTTAGGTTTTATAGTTTAAATTTGAACCCAATAGTTTTGAAGTTTTGAAATTTAAATAGTTAAAACCCAAATGTTTTGAAATGTTTCAAAAACTTGCCATCAAGTTTTGGAATTTAAAAGTTGATTAAAGGTTTAATTAGAAATGTTAAATTCTAAAACTCTTGTATTGTTTTGAAAAAGTTCAAATCACACCCTTATGGTTTTATTAATTAATTAAGGAGTATAATTAAAAGAGGTTTAATAAATCCATAAAAGTTTAGGTTAACTTTTTAATTGAATTAAAAGTGTAATTGTTAAAGTTAACCATATAGTATTTTAAAAGTATAAAATACACCCTATACTATATATAAGATTAAAAGTCTAACATTATATATATGTATGAGTAAAAGTCAGTCTTACCGTTAGTAGGCCTCATTCACGAAGCTGGTCTATAAGGGGTGTTTAAGGAAATTGCCTATAAAATGGCGATTGAATGGGTATCCACTCTTACCCACCGCACTCTTGACTAGTGGAGGGTCGTTAGCCGAACGGGTAGGATAGGACGAAACCTTCCATTATAAGTATAATGAAATACCAAGTAACTAAATGTTTTTCAAATTCCCAATCTTAGTTACTTAGGCAAAGTGAATTGATGCAATTCCATGAAATTACACTTTGTGCCCTTGCGAAGATGTTAGTGGAGCATGTGTGGTTTACCGGCACACTAAATGGTTCTAAGCAAAGGTAGCAAAGGGTGACTCAATGTTTGTCATAGTTCGGTGGAGCGTGTGTGGTTTACCGGCACATCGAATAGGTGATTGTAACATGTGAGGGCACCATGTAGTTTGCATGGTTATTCACACCCGCTTTGTGATCCTCGGCATCCCAGTCACAAACAAGAGGGGCATATCGAGATTTAAACATGCCATTGAAATGTTCAATGAATCTCAAAGGATCTAGGAGTTTTCATAGATTTTTCTTTTTCGTTTTTCATGGTGGAAATTAGTGAATCGTCATTCACTTACCTTCAAATGTTCTGTGATTTGGGTTACGGCATCCCTCTCCCGAGTTGTAGAATATTGTGTTGGGTCCTAGCCTTGGAATTTCATTTGGGTGATTTACCAAGGACTCAATGAATCAACTAACTTGAATTCGTTTTTTTTCTCCCGATGTCAAAGTTCGACAACTATGGTCTTCTCAAATCCCGTGGAACAAGTATTCCACATGAAGATGATATTCCACGATTCGATCGAGGAACAAGAAATCATGCTTCACTTCCTCCTCCACCTCCAATTATTCTCCCTAACCCACAAGATTGTAAAATTGAAAGGTTCAATATCACTCAAGCCCTTTTGGCAAGTAAACGTAAAAAGGGTAAGTCCGTGTGTGCACACGTCCTAGGGATGAAGTCACACATTGATAGGATCTGTTGTCTGTAAGGAAATGGCTGTTGATTGGGTTCTCCAGTCACTTCCTAACTCGTATAGTGAGTTCGTAAGAGAGTACTATATGATGAACTACGACATGACCCTTATAGATCTCACCTATATGCTTATTGTTGCTGAATCTGCAATGATTTGGCGCAATAGAAAAGCAAAGTTGATTGGTGAATCTACCTTCAAGACCTCTATGGATATAAACAATGGCAATGAAAGACATGCAATGATCGAAAAGTTTGATCATAAGAGAAAGGCGATGTCTGAAGTAGTTCCATGTGTTGTTCCAAAGGAGTCAATTTGCTTTTATTGCCAAGAGAAGGGGCATTGGAGACGAAGTTGCCCTATTTACCTAAGAGATCTAAGACATGGGAGAGTCAAAAAGTATGACTACGCTTTAGGTAAGATCCACTATCTAACTCCATTAAGTTCCTATTCATTGATTCTTAATACATGATGTGATAAGATTGCATTTGAATGTTTTGAAGGATCGGTGAAAAGAAAGGAAGCTTGATAAGAGAGCAAGATGAATCTAATCACAAGAGATGGATCTCGATCTCATGGACTTGAAGATTGGATTTTGAGCTTAGATAGTTATGATAGAGTTGTTAGAAATTTTCTTTTTACATAGTTTTCAATAGATTTTGCATTGTAAGGACAAATGTTTTTCCGCTGCTTTTATAAATAAAATAAATTTTGTTTGACTTATTTATTTGTTTACTTCCTTGCAATGAAATCGTTATGAAAATTGATGTTTGCATATTTTTACAACGAATGGATATGATTCTTAGTTATGGAAATGTCAAGAATTTACCAAATAGGGAGAGTTTCTCATCGCCCAAGTTTCAATTGGACAGAAACTTGGAATCACGCAACTTGGTTGTACGATGAATGAGAAATTTCATATTTGGAAATTAGACTAATTCATTGACAAAGTGTCAAGTGAAGGACTAGAAGATCGAGTACACAAAGTTGTGTGTTGATCGAGTTTACCATAAGAGTAACAAAGATATTCGTCATGATTTACTAAAGGCTTAGTAAATATTATTACACTTACAAGATTAAGTGTAATTTTGAATTGATTAAAGGGTTTAGATCAATAGCAAAACGAACAAGAAGAATCATGTAGGCAGAGAGATAAAAGTTTCTCCATTCTAAGAAGAAGGGAGAGTAGCTTTTATGCTTTATGATAGGTCTTAATGATTAAGAACCATATCTCAATTGATCCTCTAAGTGAGTCTTAGTACAATTGTATGTTTAAGATGAGGAATCAAGGATTGAAGAAATGGTTAAATCAAGAAGTCTATCATACTTCGTTCCAATAACAAGTCTTAAAGTTAAGATTGTGACAATGAGTGAAAAGTATTAAAGGTTTATAACATTCATCAAATGTGGAAAGTTGTGATGTCTTGAATAAGACAAAGACCAACTTGGACCAATTTATGAAGTGTTTTGATAAAAGCTACACTAACTCTTGAATATTTGTTTGTCAAGAAATGTATAGACAAGAGAATCTTATATGTCAAGGAGTCAGTGGGAGTCTTAATAGTCTTGAAAAGTTTCAAGAACAAATCAAATAAACTTTATTGATCATCACTAGCACACAAGTTGAGGTTTACAACCTATCGTGAAGACATTATTTTGTTTCTGTGCCAATCCAAACGAGTTAATTATGCATGTGAGTCCTATGAGTTCTCATTTGAATGCATAAAAGGCAAGGACCTTGATCAATGGAAAGTACATTGATAGGAAAAGGTGAGTTGCTTAACTACTTGGAAGACGTGGTGGGCAGCTGTGCTACCATAAGGCAAGAAATCAAGATTAAGAAAGTTCAATCCATATGAGTTTGAATTTGTCGTAAACCTTGTTTTTTAACAAATTCACATGGATAGGAACACATACACTATTTAAATCTAAGTGTCATAAGATTTCCTCCTTCATGAAAATGATTGTGAGAAAATGCTTTCACTAAGAAAGATTTAAGAAGATAGTGATTGTAAAATTGCATTCTCGAATTCGATCATGGTTACGGCATCCCTTTCCATAATTTGAATTGTGAGGTTTGGCAATTGGTCTTAATTGTTAAGACACACATATGAACTATCTAAGGCAAAGGTGTATAAGTTCAAGAAGCCTTGATAAAAGATTATCAAAGCACTAAGTATTAGAAACATGAACTTAAGAAATTCAATAAGTATTGTTTTTCTGAAAGTTAAGATGTTTATGAATCATGTCGAAGCTAGTGGGAGCATAAGTGTTATGTTTTATAATAATCATCATGATAGTGGGAGCATAAATGTTATGATTGTATGATTATTAAGGCACGTATTGCATTGTTGGCAATATTAATTATAGAAAACAAGAGTCATACTTTGCAAAGTTGTAAGAGTTGAAAGGTTGTTTTGCTATAATTAAGGGAGAGAATATTATGCTTCATTTCAAATCTAAAGGATTAGGTTGTGGAATGTTAATAAATTTAGTCAAAGGTACATAGTGTGTTCTTAAAATTTCGATTGTGATTACGGCATTCCTCTTCACAATTCAAATTTTGAGAACATAGCAAATAAAACATTGTGCATCATGTCCCATACGCTCCGGGTATAGGATCGATTGCAAATGCTTTAATGTTTGACCATTCTAAAATTTTCCAAATGTCTAGTGCATTTAGAGGGAAAAGGGACTAGAATTGGTTTTGACTAAAATAATTAAACAACTATCAAAGGACAATCCAAAGTTCAACGAGGATTGGTCGCTTGTGAGTAGTTGGAAGTATAGTATTGGAAATTATGGAAATGTTTCCATATTGGATGGACAATATCGACATCATTACGAATAGATAAGATTCTATTAAGAAATTAGTTGTCATATGGAAAATATGGAAGCGTGTCCATATTGGGAAGTAAATATTAAAAATCTATGTCTATATTAGAAACATTTATGCAAAAGGAAGTTCAAAGGAATGTACCTTGAGTGAGAGACATCATATCTAAGGAATTGTCTTGTAACAATCTCCGATAGAGGAATTTGTAATATCATTGGCAATAGTTTTTGAGACTTTGGTGCAGTGACATTACAAAAGGATCGTTGCATAAAGTGTTAGAATCTAGTATATTCTATGAGTAACAAGAATTTGATATTCTTACACTTAAGAAAATGGATTTGGAGTTGTAAAATGAGAATGATTGGAATTGTGTTCAATTTGTCTATTTCACAAAAGTAAGAACCGTAGGTAAACATTGTGTGCATGCTAGGAGCATGGGACGAGTGTAATAATTCATGTAAGAAGTTGATTACCCGAAACGACAAATAATGAGTAATCGATATGGTGATAAATAAAACGTGTTTTGTTTATACTCAAAGGTTTGAGACCATATGGGATTAGTATTATTCTTGTGTTTCACCTTGCATGTTTTGACTTCCAGAATAATTGAGTTTATTAAGAATAATCGAATTATTCAAACGGGCCACAGTCGTTCATATGTTGGAAGTAGATATGAATGAAGACTGTCGTGAATTGGTGTGTGGATTGTCTAAAAGAGTATTAGACATAAGCAAATGTTTGCTGCAACGTTCATGTGTGCTTATGAATATGATTTGAGCATTGGATTAAACCCACACTCACTTGGATCACTTCATGAATTGTATTATGAGTGATTAGTGAGACGATAACATCTTATATTCTTGAAACCGAGATGTGTGAGTTGTATCTTGCTAATCGGTTGCACATTGATAATATGTAAACGCACCAGTAACTTGGTGTTATAAAACATATTGTTGTGTGTGATTTGGTTAGTGAGTGCAAGCAAGCATTGTATCAAAGTTTATCCGTTCCTTTTATCCAAGGTAGGATAAAAACGATATCTTTGGGCCCCTCGATGGTTTAGTGATGACATATGTAAATGCTCGACCGGGCTAGGACTAATTTGATTTGTTCAGTTAGTCTGTCGTCATAAATCGGAAATCGAGATATAGTACAAAGAGAATGATTTGAAATCATATCTCATACGATATCTAGAATGGAGGAATATATGATCCCTTATCTAAGGACACGCGTATATGATAGGATCAGAGTTGACAGCGGCTTTGGAAAGCTACGATTGCAGATCAGGATCTGAAGTCATACGCAGAATAGTTGTTAGACTTATCCAAGTGGGAGACTGTTGGATTAGTGTCTAAGTCCATAACTATTTTGGTATGTACTTGACCCGATGGTGCATGGTCCTTTTGGGTTGCCTTCACCAAAGCAACTTGATTGGAGAAATGAATAAAGAGAGAGAGAGGATAATATGATTTATTAATATGTTATAAGAATAATATATTAAAGGAGAAATCATATTTGTTTAATTAATATTGGTCAATAATTAATTAAGAATTAGTTTTGTGATCAAATGTAATTAATTAAACTAGAGGGGCTGATTTGTAATTATGTGATAGTTACAAAATAAGGTAAGGATTATCTTATATATATGGTGAACGAATTTGAGGTGTAAATCCCTTGGAATTCGAGTATGATAAGGATTCAAGGATTATCTTATTGGTTGCTTAATGGATAATCAACTAGATAAGGATAATGACTGAAACCCTATCTCTACACCTATATAAACACCCCTAGGGCCATGAATTCGTGTATCCCTTCCCAAGAGGTCCTAGATACGAATTCTAACCTCTTACCTCTTTCTTTATACCTTCTCCATTTGCTTATGGTGTTTGTGAGCCATTAGAGGAGTGACACTTGTGACTCTAAGCATTCCAAAGTCAATCCAAGGTGGAATTGGGATTGTTATTGCTACATAACAATCAAGGTATGATCTTAAACCTAATTACATATTAATATGATTACTTGTATGCTAGAATTAGGGTTTATAGTCTTGGATTCAAAGCATGTACAATAGAGAAACCTAGATCCAAGCATTAGGGTTTGTATGAGCACATAGGATGTCTTATGACCAAAACCCATCAGAAAACAACTGCCCCCAATTCCAAATCATGTGTCGGGTAGTTCGCCTCATGAGGCTGCAGCTGCCTCGAGGCATAAGCAATGACATGCCCCCTCTACATCAATACTACGCCCAGGCTTGAGATCGACGCATCACAATAAACCACAAAATCCTCTACGCCCTCTGGCAGGGCTAAGATTGGCGCCTCGCACAATCTCTGTCTCAACGTCTCAAACGCAGCCTGCTGCTCGGGTCCCCACCGAAAGACCACGACTTTCTTCGTCAGCCGCGTCAGGGGTACGACTATCTTGGAGAAATCCTGAATGAATCTCCGATAGTAGCCTGCTAATCCTAGGAAACTCCGAATCTCGGATGGAGACTTAGGAACCTCCCATCTCATCACGGCCTCGACCTTGGCCGGGTCGACTAGAATCCCGTTCTCATTGACAAGTTGTCCGGGAAATTGCACCTCGCGCAACCAAAACTCGCACTTGGAGAACTTGGCATACAAGCTCTCCCTCCTCAGGGTCTCCAAAACCTCCCTCAGATGCCCCTCATGCTCCTCCTGTGTCTTGGAGTAAACCAAGATGTCGTCAATGAAAACTATCATAGACCGATCCAGCATCGGTTTGCATACGCGGTTCATGAGGTCCATGAACGCGGCAGGAGCATTGGTGAGCCCAAACGGCATCACCACGAACTCATAATGGCCATAGCGCATCCGAAACGCGGTCTTCTGCGCATCCTCCTCTCTGACCCTCATCTGCTGATAACCTGAATGCAAATCGATCTTGGAAAACCAAGACGCTCCCTGAAGTTGGTCAAAGAGATCATCAATCCTCGGGAGTGGGTATCGGTTCTTCATCGTTACCTTGTTCAGCTCCCGGTAATCTATACACATCCGATGCGACCCGTCCTTCTTTTTCATGAATAGAATCGGGGCTCCCCAGGGTGAACTGCTCGGTCGAATGAATCCCTTGTCTAACAGCTCTTGTAGCTGCGTAGACAACTCCTGCATCTCAGGAGGGGCCAACCGATACGGTGCCTTGGCTATTGGAGCCGCACCAGGAACGAGGTCAATCCTGAACTCCACCTATCGCTGCGGAGGTATCCTGGAAGCTCCTCTGGAAAAACATCTATGAAATCTCGCACCACCGGAACCTCGCTCACCGTCACCTTACCTGCCTCCCGGGTATCCATCACATACGCGACATAACCAGTGCATCCCTGCTGAAGGTATCATCTAGCCCTCGCTGCTGAACAGACTGAGGGTCCACATTGTGGCCTCTCGCCATGAATCACTAACTCTTCCTCACTCGGGGTCCTGACCCGCACTAGCTGCTGCGCGCAATCTATCACCACCCCATTGGGGCTCAACCAATCCATACCTATAATCACCTTGTTCCCACGCAACAGAATGGGAACCAGATCCACCATATAACGCTCCTCAAATAACCTCAAAACACAATCCCTGAACACTGTTGATGCTTGCACCGATCGATAATCGGCAATCTCTACTTCCAAAGGGCAATCCAACATGCCCGATGTCTCAGCGAACTTCTTGCTAAGCGCAAGGGAAACAAACGATCGGGTAGCACCCGATTCGAACAACACCTGGACTGGGATACCTTTCACATGGAACGATACGAACACATATAGATACATAAACCGAGCACATATCAATATCATAACATCATATAAATAATGATAAGGAAATAATCATACCCGTCACCACATCGGGTGCAGCGCGTGCCTCCTCGGCGGTCAGCTGAAATGTCCGGATCCTCATCACTGGAGCCTCTGCCTTGCCCTGCCGGCCATCCGTGATCCGCAGGGTCGCTGGAGCTGGCGCCTTTACCGGCGCTGGAACTATCAACTGGGGGCAATTAGCCTTCTTGTGGCCCCTCTGGTTGCAGTGGAAGCACAGCAACTCAGATGCCTGAATAACCGCTGCCGGAGCAGTGCAATCTCTGCTAAAGTGCCCAGGCTTTCCGCACTTATAGCGGCCTGATGATCCCGACCTGTACGCCCCCTCGTGCGTCTTGCCGCATTTCCTGCAGCGGCCCCATTCCTGTTGGCCTTTCAGCCCCACATCTGGTCCCTTAGGCTTCTTCCCCGAAGCCCCTCCTGACTGTCCCTCTTCCGCCTTCCGTTTCCGGATGTGCTCCAAATCTATCTCCTTCTCCGTCGCCCTGGTAATCATGGAGTCCAAGGTAGGGCAAGCTGAAAAACTAACGTGCTCCCGGATATCAGCCCGGAGCATATCATGGTAGCGGGTCCTCCTCATGTCCTCGTCGTCTGCGTACTGGGGCACCAGCAGTGCCCTCTCCTGGAACTTGGTGGTGATCTCCGCCACAGTCTCCGTCGTCTGTCTCATGTCCAAAAACTCCCTGGCCAGCTGTTGAAGCTCGACAGCCGGTGCAAACTCTGCCCTGAATCTGGTCACAAAATCTGACCAGGTCATAGCCTTGATCGCTGAGGCTCCTAACGAGTCACCCACTGACTCCCACCAGTCTCGAGCTCGGTCTCGTAAGCACCCTGCCGCATACCTCACCTTCGATCCCTCGGGGCAGAAGCTAGTCAACTGTGCAGACTCGATGTCTGCAATCAATCGCCTGGCAGCTATGGGGTCCTTCACCCCATGAAAGTATGGTGCACCACTGCCCCGAAAGTCCTTGAAGGACTGTGTGCGAGATCCCCACTGGCTAGACGCCATGTCACTCCTAAATGCCCGGAGGCGATCCTCCATCATCTCCAATATCCCCTCCTTGATCGACCCGAAGATAATGGGGGTCGACTCAAGGATACCTCTGGTGATCTCAGACGTGATGAACTCGCACAACCTCTCATCTCCTGGCTCGGAACCTGATCCCGAACCCGATCCCTCTCCTGAACTGCCAACTGCTGGCCTCGGGCGTAGTACCACCATTCTGAAATACAAAGAAATAACAACTGTTAGCGATACTGATACCCCTGGAGGGATCCCACCCACTACAAGTTCCCTGGTCTTATCTTAGCCTTCCTCGGTTCGGGTACGGATCCTCTGCTTTCAGTAGTATGGCCCCATACTACGTTCCACATCTATCCGTCCCTTCCCCAAAGACCGCCTTGACTCAACCAGGTCCCTTCCACAACTGCTGATCACTGCTACTCTTTATCCTAGGCTTACCCTAGGAAACCTCTGACTCCACCTAACCCAGTCCTCAGCCGCTGAAGGCCTCTTGGTGATGCCAATTAACTATTACTTGAATACAATCACATGTGATGAGGCTCGGATAATCCTTCGAGTAAGGAACTCATCTTTATAACGGTTAAGACTCAAACAAAAGCTACGCAATAGATTCAAATCCAACACTCTGAGATTATTCAACCCTGATCACATGTGACTTTAACGTATTCACCTAATAGTTAACTCCCATCACTTCAAAGCCCACATAGCACAGAGCAAACAACATTTGGACATAAGGAAAACAATCTCAAGTAACTCTATCCTCACAGAGAAAAATGAACTAACATACAGTGCTAAACTCATACTATCAGGAATAACCTAAACAGGCTACCCTACTGCTGTCTACTCAACTCTAGCATGCAACTCTTTCATATACTGAAGCACATAAAGCAGGTACATAAGGCATCACTCCTAGATCCTTAGTCATATTCTAGCATGTTGTTCTACAGAAACGGATAAACATAAATAAACTTGTATGGGTACATTGGGGAATACTTACTTGAGCTCGGCCGGTCGCGCACATCACACACCTTGTTCTTTCTTAAAACCCTTTACTTAGCCTTTTAGAAAACATTTTCTCTTCCCAAAATCTTTTAATCCCTCGATTTGAGTTCAAACACCCCCGAAGGTGTGTCCGAATCCCTCAAACCTGGCTCTGATACCAACTTGTAACAACCCAATTTTCACGTTTAGAAATTTCGTTTTTAAAACTTTACTTAGAAAACAGTAATAATTAAAACATTGTCTAATTAAACCATTTCACATCGAAAACCCAAATTTGAAATCCACAACATGTAAACAACCGAAATATCAGAGTATCAATCCCAGAATAAACTCATAACTGCGGAAACAAGAGTGTGTGTGATATGCTGCTACCGCGCCGAATCCTTTCCCTTAGCTGAAGACGTACCTGAAACCAAAACTAAAAACTGTAAGCACGAAGCTTAGTGAGTTCCCCAACTGTACCACATACCATATAATCACATAACATACATAAATTGTCAGGCATATCTGGGTGCCCGACCTACCCCTTCGGTCCTCTCGATCGGATACTGCCTAACATATCTGGGTGCTGGCCTCCCCTTCGGTCCTCTCGACCGGATACTGCCTAGCATATCTGGGTGCTGGCCTCCCCTTCGGTCCTCTCGATCGGATACTGCCTAGCATATCTGGGTGCTGGCCTCCCCTTCGGTCCTCTCGACCGGATACTGGGGAAACTATTCTTCCCCTCTACTACTACCACATAACATGTATCACAATACCATAATCTATCTAACATAGCTGGGTATGACAACCCCTTCGGCCCTACCGACCGGATATCTTGGGGACTATCTCCCCCTACTTTCACTAGCACATAAATACAACACATGTAGTAGCAATTCCTTAGATGAATATCATAGAGACAATCATCTACATACAACTCCTACTGGTGGGCCGACATTGTGGCCTTAGACCCACCGCTACTGGAAGGTAACTCACCTCAAAGTAGATGCTGATCTGATCGGAAACTGACTGTCTACTACTGCTGTTGCTGCTGCGGATGCCCTCCGGCTATAATTCCCACAAAACGATAAGTCAAACACTGCTAGATGTACTTAGGGTAAAATGACCCTTTTACCCTCGACCAAGTCGAAATCCAAGTCAAAGTCAACTTCCAGTTGACTGGACTCGCTGAGTCCTGCCCTTACTAATCCGGTCCTACTTGCCAAGTCCCTCTCCCCACTCACTGAGTCACCCTTGACTCACCACTCGGTACTATGGGGCCGACTCGAGTACCGACTCGCCGAGTTGAAGAACAACTCGGCGAGCTCCAGGCAATCTTCATAGGACTCGCCGAGTTGTTCGTCCAACTCGCCGAGTCTAAGACTGTCTTCATAGAACTCACCGAGTTCCACTTTGGGACTCGCTGAGTTCCTCGACCCATTTCCCAAGTAGGCCAGATCTGAGACATGCAGTGCTTCAAAACCACAGATCTAAGGTCCTCGAGCATGTTTACCACGTAAAGTTGCAAACTTTACGTGCATGTACGGCCCAATGAGCTCAAACATGCAATTCCAAGATCTTTAAGAGGTCCTACACTCAATAGGGCCCTCAATCACCTCAACCACAGAGACTTTATGCTACTTGGATGCCCTAAAGGTCCAAATCCGAAGTCCTTGCAGAACATTAACCATAAACACATAGATCAAACATGCAATCCCGACTTTGAGAGACTATAAGTCAATGAATAAACACCCAAAAATAACAAAATTATAGTGTAAAATCATGTACAAACTATAAACTACACTTTGGAAAAAACCTCATGCCAATCCGACTTCAAACGAATGAGATATTCATGTTTTAAAACTATCACAAAATATAGAAAAAGATGAAAAACATAAAATTTCCAACTTTGATATCCCGACTTTGAGAGACTATAAGTCAATGAATATAAACCCAAAAATAACTATGTCAAATATAGATATTAAGGTATATATATATATATATATATATATATATATATATATATATATATATATATATATATATATATATATATATATATAGGGAAATGATCAAATGAGAACACCTAAAAGGTTGAGAATGCGAGAACAATTCTAGACTAATTATTTTATAAGGGCATTAGAGGCATTTTACAATTTAATTAAATATGGATAAATGGAAAGTAATTAATCAATTCCGAAAATCATGGGAATTTTTTTTTCCTAATTACTAAGAATACTTAAAAATCTTCCTTTTAATTAATAAATTAATAAAAATATCATTTAACATGAATTAAAAAAAAAAACGTTTATTTGTTTTATATTGTTATTTTTACTAACAACAGTTGATAATGAATAATTTATCGGTTTACCTCATTTATTTTAAAAAAATATATATCTTCATAAATAATGATTTATACATTACATTTAAAAATGAATAAAATTGTAAATTATAAATGAATTAACTCGGTTGTATTTATGAATACACTTGTAAAATCATAAATGAATAAAACCCGAAAAAAAGATTATAAAATCAACCAAAATGGTACTCATATATAAATAAATAAAACACATTTCTATTCATGTAAGAAAATAATTATAATAGTAAATGAATAAGTTACAATATATATATTTTTGACACTGAAACTAGTTGTAACAACCCGAAATTTTCGTATCATTTATTGTAACTCTTTCGTAGTACAATTCGCGCAACCAATCGTCATTCCAAATTCGATTTCCGATGTTCCGTATAATTAAGTCATTAATTAGTACACATTTAAAATGACTTAATGGGTATCTTTATACATTTAGAAATCATTTTAACACCCAACTTTAGTGATTGGAATATTTCTAGAAATTACCGTATCGGGTTACGATAACCCAATCGGGTACGACCAAAAGCCTCGTCTAACACCGGTATCGGGTAGAATTCCACCGTGTCCAAAACTTACACACTATATAAACGTGTTTAAGACTCCATTTGAAGCCTTTGGTCAATTTCTCAATTAACACTCACAACCTCTCTCCTCAACCCAAAATCAAGGTCCAAAACAAAGAATTAAGGCTTGAAATCAAAGAGGTAACACCCCTAACTTGTTATTCAACCTCTTTAGCCTTTAAATTTGTGTTTAATTTGTGTTTTGGGACCAAGAACATGAGTTTACGGCCAAGGAACTAGCTTGGGCCGTAAACTCCTATCAATGGGGTTTTTAAGCCCTAAAACCCTTCCTTAGCATTATTGGACATTAGATATGACTTAATGGCTTAATGGAAAGGACTTATAACATGTAAAACAATGATTTTAAGGGACAAAAGTGAGTTTACGGCCAAGACACATTCTTGGGCCGTAAACTCATATTCAAGGGGTTTTTGAGCCAATTAACCCTTCCAAATCATAGTTGGGACTTAGATATGACATTAGGGCTTGCTAATCTAGACTTGGAACACTTTAAACATGATTTTTGGGTAATAAAAGTGAGTTTACGGCCAAGACATACTCTTGGGCCGTAAACTCCTCTTAAATGGTGATTTAGTGCCTTAAAACATGTCAAAATGCTTTCAAACTCAACCAATGGCCTTGTGGTAAATCCTAGATTCATCTAAAAATGATTTGGAGACCTTAAACACAACATATACCCTACATAAGTGAGTTTACAGCCAAAGAACTCCTCCTAGGCTGTAAACTCCTATAAGTGTGGCTAATGATGTCTTAAACCACCCTAAAAGCTTGGAAAGATTTCTAGAATTGCATGTGAGTGTTTTAAACATCAAAAACTAATTTTTCAAGAGCATAAGGAGAGTTTACGGCCATAGAACATTCCTCTAGGCCATAAACTCCTAAAAGTTTGTAAAATGGTAACCTAAATTCATAACAATGCTTAGAAAATTAGTTAGAATCACATGTGATTGTCCTATATAGTTCAAATTAACCATTCTTAGCCATGGGTGAGTTTACGGCCGTAAACTCTATGAGTGTGGCCGTAAACTCATGTTTTCAATGATGTAAATTCATTCCAAGTGTTCCAAGGCATTTTAGATAATCCATTCTAGCAATCCCCATGTCCATTTGAGCCCTTAAACCATCAAAACCACACCTACATGAGTTTACGGCCGTAAACTCATGTATGTGTGTGTTCAATAGTTGTAAACTCCTTAAAATGTTTACTCTTGGGGAGTGAACTCAAGTCCCAAGTCCCTAGTGCCATTACACGTCCGAAGATGTCACCCGGGTCACTCCAAACGCTCGTTTTGAGGTGTTTAACCTCATTGGAGTGTAATGTTCCATATGATTAGTGAATGTATCCCTAATTATATATATGGACATTATTTCATTTTACATAGGAACATCGCGAGCAATCAAACCCCGAACCAACGTCTAGCATTCAAAACCAACACGTTTCCGAGTCCGGTGAGTTCATACCCCTACCCTTTTTCACTGTTTTCAGGGGGAACACAAGCAAAGTACAAGGGAATTCTTGTACTCAAAACATGTTTTCAAATGTGTGTTTCATATTTCATATGTTTTTATAACTGATTACCACAACTGATAATCATTTGAACATACAGATCACGTAACATATATTTGTGAAATAGGTCTTTAAACTGTTATGTTTTACATATATTTCACAAATGGTTTTCCACATTTTATCAGTTAAAAAGCATGACATTAAACAGTTGAACATAATACCTGTACACTGTTTTGTCCTCGGTAACACTCCACACATATATGCGAGTGGAGGACTATCATATTATTACTAGTAAATTTGTTAATCCTGTATGATTGGAGACACGTCCTCGGAGAACACTCCACCGAGATACGCGAGTGGAGGACTACACCCATAACCAGAATCTCTGGTATTTAGAGAGCGTGACTTGAGTGTATAGATCTATACGGGGC
Source organism: Lactuca serriola (assembly GCF_051521515.1). Lineage (NCBI taxonomy): Eukaryota > Viridiplantae > Streptophyta > Magnoliopsida > Asterales > Asteraceae > Lactuca > Lactuca serriola. The sequence continues at coordinate 200,851,641 of NC_136415.1, read as the reverse complement.
TGACTACCCCACACCTGGCTGCTAGCTACAGCCGAACCGAAATGGTTCAAGGGTAACGAAAGTCATAAGTATGTGGACGACTTATTGCCACATGTGGACTACTTATTGCCACAGGTTTTAGTCTATTGTATGGTTATGGAACTCGCAATTAGGATAACAGAGATTTACTTATAGTAATAATGAACCATATGATACATCTTTTACATCTTTTACATCTTTCACTTACAGTAACTATTAATCAGGAAAGTACGGGACTTTTCTGGGGAAAACATGGAACATAAATATGATTACATCTTTTACATCTTTAACATCGTTTACATTAGAAACCAACATGCAGGAAAGCATGGGGTTTTCCTGGGTAACACTTACATAACTAGAAAGAGTAACAAACTGGATAACATTACATCTTTTACAATTTGTAACATACAATAAGGAAAGTATGGGACTTTCCTGGTAACACATGATAAGCAAACAGAACAGTTTAACAAGTTAGATAACCAGTTATACATTTTCACATGAGTAGACATGTTTTCAGTATATAAACTTACTATACTTTACATTTGTGAAACAATAACCAACTTTTAAGAAAATACGGGATTTTCTTGGTGTTCATAACATTTCAGAAACAAAAAGGAAACTCGAAACATTTTCACAAACAAAAATCGCTTATGAACTCACCAGCTTTATGCTGATTTTCAAATCGCTTGTGTTCTCAGGTCAGCGTTAGAACAGGTACTCGAAGATCCTTTTTGCTTGAAGACGGTGTACATGAAGATCCGTTTCATTTTGTTTATATATACTATGTATCACAACTGTACAAACTTTACTTTTGAAACAACTGTAAAAACTTTATTATGTAATGTAATGGTTGTTTTACTTTACTTACTATGTGCATTGGATTTGATACTCAACGTGGAGTCAACCCCGAAAATATTTTCCGCCTTCGGTTTTCGGGGTGTGACACTAGTGCTACAATTACAATCATAAATGAATAAAACACATTTTTTCTCCTTCCAAAAGAGGTATTGGTGTCGGTGTTTCCTCTGGTAAATCTCTCACCTCCCAATATATGCATGTTTATTCATTGTATCTGCAAAATTTTTAATGAAACAATTATGTATAATTATATAGTCATTCACACATAAATACACTAATATTTACAAATGAATACCCTGTTATTCATAAATAAATATAGTCATTCAAACATAAATTCACACGTAAATATACTGGTTGTGGTTGCTTGCCTTGCTCCTCTCGGACCAGCCTCATGGAGTATTCTTTGATGATTAACTGCAAAATGAGACATTTAATATTATATTCATATAAGATTACAACTGCAAGCATTCAAGTTCTATTTTTCTGAATTCGGGCATTTCATCGAGCACCTTATGTGCATAACTTATTTTCTTTCCCTATTAGCCAATTTAAATGGGTAAAGTACCATACCTGAGAAACATATTCAAGAAAAAGAATTGCTAAGCTTTGGTGCGTACAATAAAATAAACAACAGACGGGGTGAGAGACGGGAATGAAAAACAAAAACTTGATTATGAAGAAAAAGGGCTTGGTGGTGTATAGATGAAGAACGAAAGTCATGTGAATGTCAATCAATAGCAAACAAACACCCCTGAGATCATTGTGCTAATCTATCTTCGTTTCCTGCAATCAAAGATCAAACCTAAGCACCCACTTAAGCCCATCGTTGGAACTCTGCCAAAAAAAAGGAGTAAAGGAACTGCTGAAGCAGCCCCACCATCCTCTTAACACATCCACTTACCTGCCACCAACCAGAGCAAAATACCACCAAGGGCTTGCTATCTCCACTGTTGCTGCTCACTTCGCTGATTTCTTTGTCCCGTCGGAACCCCTCTTTCCAACCGGTTGAACCTCAGGCACTTCTCCTCTTTGCGAATCAACTGACGAAATCTTGCCTGCGAGACTTCCCGTTTCCTTCTCGTCGTCCTCGATTTGACTCCCTTCATTCATCTGCTTTGTTGCCTTCGTTCCATGTACTGGAAGCTTTCGTTCATTCCTTTATTTTCCCGATCAAAACAAGAGACGGGGATTAAAAATGCCCTTAACCATTTCTTGCTCACATACCTGCATCGAGACGATGAAGAACGAAAGTCGTCTCTGGTGGTGTATAGATGAGGGAGGCGACGAAGCATGCCCTAGGTATAGAGAGAGAGAGACGTCAATTTAAAAGGAAATATATCAATGTGTGAGAAGTTATAGAAATTAAATAAACTTTCAATTACTATTATACCCTTTTCACCATTTAAACTTACACTTTAATACCAATAATTTTCAGAATTTACATCAATGGTCCGTCTGATAATAGCCCTAGATTTGAATATTTAGATGGTCAAGATCTATTCTCGCGTTCTCAACCTTTTAGGTGTTCTCATTTGATCCTACTCATATATATATATATATATATATATATATATATATATATATATATATATATATATATATATATATATATATATATAATCACATTTTCATAGTCATTTTGGGTCATTTATTTAAATGCTTTTACAAAATCGGCCAACTAAGGAAATAAATTTTAGGTCCCCTAAAAAAGATTAGTCGGAAGGAAACTATTTTCAACCAGCCATAAAACTGCTAACAAACAGGTAACTTCATAATAAAAAAAACCCCAAACCATAAAACTACTAAAAAAGATGGATGTATTGTCTGTTATTTGAAACATCACATACTATTTTTTTAACCCGAAACAACGATACAAACCTATTTTCGACCAAAAATAACAACATAATTTATTTTTTACAAATAAAAGCAACATACTAATCGTTGGCTCCTATTTGGTGATACTTGCCAACACATTGTCTCTTATTTTTAATATGACGTATTTCGTCAAGCAAACAAATCATTGAATTGTAACTAATGATTTTCCATAAAAAAAAACTAATGCTTAGTGATATTTGTCAATACATTCTGTCTTATTTTTAATATGACATGTTCACATTCAAGCTAAAGAGAAAACAATTTCCAATTCGATTATGATTTGCATTAGCAATCAATAAAGCTCAGGTACAAACAATTCCAAATGTAGGTACTTATCTTTTAGAATTTGTTTCTCACATGCCCAACTTTATGTGGCATTATCAAAATGGATATCACGTGCCAATATAAAAGTATTAGTGAAATCTGATGAACAATTTAACGACAGTGAAATCTATCCTTCAGATATGTTGTATAATGAAGTGTTGGATGATTAATAATACATAATTAAGCATGTGTTAATGTATATTTGTAAAAAATTTTAATTTTGATTTTTCATTCTTATTGATTCCGCTTCTGCTAGCATGAATCTTATCTGCTAGCATGAATCCTATTGATGATTGTTTAGATGTAGTAAACTATTTGCACAAAATAACTAATCTCTTGTAGAAATTAATTTATGAAAAAATAATTTGCACCCGTCGCTTGGCGCGGATAAATAGCTAGTGTATGTGTGTGTGTGTGTATATATTGATTGTCTGAAGTTTTTTTGTGTGTATAATAAATCTTGTGTCTATCTAATTTGAGTTAATAATTTACTCAACCTTAACCAGACGATTATCTTTTGGATTTTAATCATGGTATGGGTTTCTTGATCCCTTTAACCATTCTCCTTTTGGTTCTAACTAACCTTTATTCCTCTTTCTATCTGACAGGACAGGAAGCCCAAAGTGAATCAATGATCTAGGTGGTGAGGATTTTAAGTGTGTTGTCTTACTTATTTTATATCTTTCTTAATTGAAATCCATCCATTAAAACCCTTTTTTTTTTTTTACCGTTTTGTCTTTTTGTAGGAAAGTTGATTGGAAGTATGCAAATTTAATGCAACTAGCCAACTAAGGGTGTTGGTTTGGGTGAGAAATATAGGTAAATACCAAACATGTTAATAAATGAAACCTTAAGTAGAAATTGATACACAAAAAGTTGGGAAATTGTTAGAGCAAAATATGGATGTTAGCATATTATTGTATCCATTTTGAAAGTTTCTTTAATGTGCAAAAAATGGTCAACAAAAAGACAAATGAAGACATCTCAGGCTACACAGCTACACAGGTTGGATCAAATGATCAATTGATACAAGTAGATATTATGACAAAGTAGTCAAGAGTATTTTGGCTTGCCATAACCTAACCCAAAAAAAATCCAAACCTTAACCGCAAAAACCGATTAACTGGTCCTAGACCGGTGTCTCTTGTCTTCGGTCTTTGTAAATTGAAGTTTTAATCTATGATTACGTGGACTTGTGTATTCATTTTTTATGAAGAAACTTCTGCATACATAATCTAAGTTAGGAGTTTTCTCCTATAAGTTACAAGTTACAGTATAGTGCTCGTGTCGAATACATTATCAAGATTTTGTATTGTTTGTGTCATATAACTCTTATTACTTAAAGTAACAACTAATTCTTCATTTCAGTTAATATTTAATTGAAAAATATCGTTTTAAAATTATTAGTTACTTCTTCTCATGTAATATTTCATTTTACTATTTGGAATGGTAAAAATCGGAGAAGGAATGGAATTGGTTACTCTATTGGAATAAACAAAAGTTGTTTTTTGTTTTCCTAATGGGTTGGAATAGATCATTCATGAAGGACTCGAATTTCTTCATTTTTCTTAATTTTCATACCTTAAGTGAGAGGTGTTTCTTTTTTCATTTTCATCATAGAATGCAGTTGAAATTTGTGAGATAAGCCATTTTTATTTAAAAGTTTATTTTATGGGATATTTTAAAATTTTCATGATTTTGATTGATAACAAAAAATGAAAGTAAAATGTTATTTCATGTATCTTTTTAAAATCTTTGGCTATTAAACATCACAAGTGACCAAACATTTCTTTATTTAAATGTTAACTTCTTAATGTTTCTGACCCAGGAAAAAGAATTGTCCAAAATACGATGTTATTAGCCGTCTAAAGTAGGATGCTAAACTAAACAAAGAAATTTAAGATTTTACTTATCGTTCTTTTTTTTTTTTTTTTGTATTATAGATCCCAGTTTATTTGTTTTCCTATTTGCAAGATTGTACATTTGTTTTATTATTATTATTATTATTATTATTATTATTATTATTATTATTATTATTATTATTATTAAGGTATTGTAGTTTGAAAAAACCTACCCAATTAGGATATTAAACTTTTAAAATGTTTACCCATTTAAAGTAGTACAAATTGCTTTGTATTTCAATGATATTCTTATAATTGATTAGATTTAATGTTATAATACACAAATCCATGGACATGTCTTGCTGTTTCTTGCATTTCACCGATCTAAAAACTTCCAATTACAAGAAATAATAATTTACTTCAATTTGTTTGTGTATTGGCATCCTACTTTAAATTAATTCGTCAATTAAAGTTCGATGTTTTCCCATCAATAGGCATTTTATTTGTCGTAATGTAGAGACAAGTACACCTAATCTTCTTCCTATTATTGTAATCATTTGAAGAGTATATAAATAGAAAGAAACGAAAGTAGATTGCTATAATAACAATTGAAGGAGAAATTGGGTGTTGTGTTTATTAGACTATTATTATCTATCTTATATTTAGAGAGATTCTTGTGTAATATTGTATCCTATAAATATCGCTTGTATTTACCATTCAATGATATACAATAATACAATACAATTGTCGATACCTAAAGTCGTTTATGGTATCAAAGCCTGAATACCCTAATCTTGCCGCCAAATTCATCTTCCGACTCTAATGTGTAAGTTGAAACCATATGTTTATGTTCATTCTCCCTTTAAGCGATCCCACCATATACAGGCAACCAAAATCTTCTAGATCCTTGCCGCCAAGATTCTCTTGTGATACAGTCTGATAAAAACTAGTGTGGTTATAAATTGATGCTGCTGACCTCATCAATTAAAGTTCATCTGTTTGCTGCACTTCAATCGCAGACACAATTCTGCCCTAGATACACAAATCAACCTTCATTATTCTAATACAACAAATCAATGGCTATAACATCCTTTTCTACAACCAACAAAACAACACACAACTCACACAACTTCGGCTTTACTCTATCCCCTACAAATTATGGGTATTGGAAAGCCATGATTCAACCTTTTTTTGTCACAAACAACCTATTTGGTTATATTGATGGAACAATTCTTTGCCCAGAATCTACCTACCATCAAAATCAACAGAAATAGATGCAGAACCTACTCCAAACCCGAGTTACTCAACATGGCTTGCGAATGATGCACGCATCAGAATGCTATTGTTGTGAACTGTCTCTGAGGCCGCTTTTCAGCATGTGCAAGGTACAACTTCTCGTGATCTATGTCTCTCTTTGGAACGTGCATATGCACCTCACACTTCTTCAAGGGAATATACCCTCAAGACAGACACAGCTGCTCAAAATTGAGATGAAAGGTGACGAGTCTTCTGCAACATATCTCACCAGAGGACAATAATACTTTGCTACACTCGCCAACATTGGAAACCAATGGATGAAACAGATCTCATTATGCTTTTGATCGCAAGGCTGCGGGAAGAGTACACTGGATTCAAGTCTACCTTACTTGGGAGGCAATCTCCCATTGCCTTCACCGATCTCTATGGTTTGCTCGATGATCATGACTACATGATCAAGAAATATGCCCCACCAGCAGCACCGACCTACGCTTTTATGGCTGCCATCACAAACCGCAGCTCAACTGCCTCATCTTCTATACAATCGGAGACACTTCAGGCCATACAATAATTAGTGGCCCAGCTAGGCTTTCAACTACAACCAAGCTCACCACAAGCTTTCTACTCAAATTGATCAGGTAACAATAATTCTAACAAAACTCGTTGTGGCTATAACAATAATAACAGGGGTCGAGGAGGACGTTGTGGATACAACAACAACCGCTCTCAAAGTGATCGTCCTCAAGGAGGTGGAAACCGGGGTCAGTTCAGTTGGGCCTCTAATAAGAACATGATTTATGGCACCTTCAATAGGTGCGATATTGGTCACATTCCTTCTCAATGCTGAAACCGTGACCCCTCAACCCTTCGGATGAAACAACCATCCGCCATTTATGTTGACCATCACTCCCAGACATCATCTTCCACCTCGTGGTTCCATGACACGGGATCTGATAGACATGGTGCACCTGATCTCAATGGATTCGATACTTCTGAGCCATACTATGGTGAGGACAACCTACACGTTGGCTACAGCACGGAGCAGTACAACCTCAACCTAACCCACACAACATGTCGACATGTAACACATAAATACACATGCAAATTACCAAACAGTATCACAAGTCTGACTGACAAGATCCAACTCTTAAATCACAGCTCCGAACTCCACCACCTACAACCACCAGGTGATTATCTCCATCAAAATCCCAAAATACCCTCAGAAGTCAGATTTGGTCAACCATGGTCAAAGTCAAAGTCAATCGGCCAAGGTCAACAGTCCATGTTGACCCAACTCGTCGAGTGCATCTACTGACTCGTCGAGTTCCTTTAGTTTTTCAGAAAAACCAAGAAAATCCTAGCCAACTCGCCGAGTCATCTCAACAAGTCTCCGAGTTTGCTTAGTATCCAGAAGGTCGATGAAACCCCGATCCAACTCGACAAGTTTTCATAGTCTTAGAACATCCAGCCATTTCCCAAGTGAATTTGATGCCTTAAACCATAGATTTGGTCCCCTAGAGTTAATATACCACGTAAAGTTGCTAACTTTATATCCATTCATGTCATTAAGGGGCTAAAATACTCAAGCAAAGCTTATTAAGGGACTTAGAGCATGAAGGAGCGCCAAGACATGATAAAGTTGGCAACTTTAAGTCCTTGGAGGCCATGAGGTGTCCAGATATGAAGTTATAGTTTCATAACATGCTCAAAACCAATAATGGTCCTATATAAGCTAATCATAGCAATAAAGTCTCAAATGGAGAGATCTAGCAAATGAATGATCAAGGAATTGACTTTGTACCTCAATATAGTTGCAACAATAGTGAAAATTTCGGATCTAAAGCCTTCCTCTCAATCAATCTCTTCAAGCTTCAAGTTCCTTCCAAAAGAGCTCCAAAAATACACTCTAAGCGCACACACACTCAAAATGAGAGATGAGGCATGAATTAGGGTTTCACTGGACAAGGGAGGTGATAAAGGAGGCCAACAATGAGACTTAAGGTTTTTAAATAGGGTGCAAAACCCTAAAAACTAGGGTTTCATAATCAGCCACCTCATCGAGTTGGGGCCTTCCAACTCGTCGAATAGGTCTTATAAAATACACGACTTTCTTTCTTTCTACACGTCGAGTTGGGGCCCTCCAACTCGTCGAGTAGGCTTTATAAAATGCATGAAATCCCTAGAATTTCATAACTAGAAATCGGGATGTTACATATTTGGAACAAATGATCGAAATAATTTGTTTACTTATAAAGTTTATTACTACAAAACTATTGATTTAAATAATTATATTTATTTTTGAACAAACCTATACATAAAATTATAAGCTTGTCAAGCATATTTTTTTAATTTAGATGATATTAGATTTGTTCACCCTATCTAACCCATTTAATCTTTTTATTTCCTCAAATGTTTCGTCGATATAATAAAAAAAATCCATATATGAATTGATCAAATTTACTCACACCTTAAAACAAATGCTTACTTGTGTTGAGTTATTGTACATAGGACACACGAACAACAATATGCACAATAATTGATACTCAATAGTTTAATGAATAAAAGAAAGCACAATTTATAATAGGAGTATCAAGTATGCATAGTTTGGCTCGGGTTGGAAAGCAGCCTTCGTTGGTTCATTATATGATTTCTGTTTCGGCCAAAAAATATGCATTAATAGTTTAATTGGTTTAAAAATAGGTTGGCCTTTTCTCTTTTTATTCAAAATCAAAATACATTAAACATGTTTCAAACCCCAAATACAACCAAACCACAACTTTGTAACAACAAATTATCTTGTAAAGTTAGAAATGCAAAAATACTAGAATGCAAGAATTCAAAAGTTAAGGGTTAAATGTAAGAAGTAGCAACTTACATTATTTTATTTGTTCATCATAGCATCATGAAAGTATGTTGCCAGTTTTGCATTTAGCCTAAAAGGTAATCTTGCATCTTAATGATCACATGATACTGTAGATAAACAAATACAGTTTTAACTAGTTCAAAAACAGTAAATTAGTATCATATAATAAGTTTTTACATTTATTTGTTTATTACACCTTCCTACTTTCGTTTCCTTCATGTCAACATCATACTTTAGCAAATCTATTCAACTACAGCAATGTTCCCAAATACAAAACAATTTTCATTACTATAATGTTAGATTTTTCAAAGTCCAACCTCCTAACAAGGAAAAAAAAACACTGAAAGTAAATTGCCATAAATGGTTATATTTTCTATACCACAATGTCTTAATAAGAAATATATTGAAACTACAATGTCATAACATAAAGAAATGAAAAAATAAAAAAATGTCAGTGTCTTCCTCGACTATATGCTTTGTTATGCATGAAAAAGAGATGACGAAATACACCATATTGCATTTGGTGGGACCGGAACCGGGACTGATGTCAATTGGACAAAAGTTGCCTTTTTTTTGTTCCATCCAAAAAATGTGAAAAAGACATGAATGCCCTCCTCGTCAAATAAAGCGCTGGAAAGCTTGTCCAGGAAATCAGACTTAAAATTACATCACAAACGGGTCAAAATGAAAAACTTGGCAGAAAATGAAATTGGTTAAACATGTCAAAATACCCCCAAAATACATATAAAAGAACTTGTACTTTCACTAAGTAATTTCACCATTTTACTAATACTTTTTCATGATTAATATAATAATAGTTCAGTGACTAAAACAATAAGAAATCATTGTTTGGTAATTAAATCGATAATATGATGAAAGTACATGGTGCTGTCTCTCTTTTTTTTTTTTAATTAATAGAGAATGGCATGGTGATGAGCCTTTTTCAAACAAAGTCCTAGTTGTTTACAAAGTTGCCCTCATTTATGGATTTCTGCATTTAGAACAAAAGGGAAGAATTCAGGGAACTTCAACAACATATTACAAGTTGAAATCAAAATTAACTCATATAAATCATTTGTAACCATTGTGATGCTAACTTTAACTAACTTTACTTAAAAAGGACTAAAATAATGTAATTTATATGATTTTGATGGTGTAGGTAATAGTATGTGATTGATAGAAAAATGATAAATTAGGGTGATAGTTTTATCTATCTTTTGCTTGTATAAGATATAAGTAATAAACTGCAGGGTATAACCAAAAAATTAGAACTTGAACTTTTTCTCAATTAGGTCGTTCTTTATGCATCATGTTAAAAAGAAACACCTATATATAGCTTATCAGGTTAAGTCTTCTCAAGTCAAAAAAGAAAGGGAAAAAAAAGTACCCAAGTGCAAAGTGATGGAGCTTAATCATGTATCAAAGCTTATGAGTTGCATTTTTTTTTTCTTTCCTTCTATTCAAAATTTTTGCAGAAGTATACTTGTAGTGTTGTTGCAAAGTAAACATTACGATTTCTAAACTACTAAAAAAATGACTAAAGTATGATAGAGTAAGCAAGTTTAGATACTGTTTGATTGTTAACTGCTATTGAAGACATGATAAATCCAGAAGTTCCCCCAATTAGAAGAAAGACAACCAACAGAAACTAACGAATACAATCAGATAAACATGAAAAGTCCGAATCTCAGCATCTAAAAACCAAACTTGTATCATAAACTTATGCCTGGTGATTAATTGATTCGACCAAACTATTCTAGCATGTTAAGGAGCACATTTCCATCTATATGTGAATAATATACATACGCATCACAAACTGCATAAAAACTAGAAATAAGTAACAGTTTATATCGGAAGTCATTAAAAGTACCTTGCCATAGCTTGTGAATCAGAGAAACAATTCCCTAAACAAAAAAATTGGAAGCCGTTTTAGCGAGATAGGGCAAACAATGGCACGAAGTTGAAGCGGATTTCCATTAGCGGTATTTCTTTGAAGTTGGTGAGTCAAAAATCAACTCAAAATCGAGACGTAAAGGAATTTAAAGAGAAATCGATCGAGCAAATTAGGGCAAAAAAATCGAGACATAAAGGAATTTAAAGAGCAATCGATCGAGCAAATTAGGGCAAAAAAATTTTGGACCATTTCTCGATTTGTGCGTCTCATCGGCACAAGGGCCATGCGTTCCAATTTTATTGGATGCCAAAGGATATCATACAAACCACCGATGTGGGAGGCCATGACATTGAATCAATCAGACGATTGTTAAAGTACGGGATAATGACTTAAAAGGGTAATATACTTTTCGATTTGTACACATTTGATCATTGAGTTTTTTTTTCGTCTATAGTTACCCCTTCAACTTGTTAAACTGTAAACATTGTCCTTATAACCGGTTACTATAGGTTAGATGGGAAAAATGACTTAATAGGGTAATATATTTCTCATTTTGTACACATTTAGTCCTTAATATTTTTTTTTTGTTTCAAAATTAATCATTTTTGTTTTTATATACACTCAGTACTTATGAATGTTTTCGTTAGCTTTTCTCACGACATCTTACGTGAGACAATCATTGATGAAATGTGTGGGGCTGTTGATGTTTATGTATAATGTCTCATTTTCACAACCAAAAATTTTCATTTTTAAATAACACAACTCCCTAATTATAAATCCATTATTAAGCAAAAAACTTTTATTGCAAAATATATTATCAAAAAGCAGAGTAATATAAGAAACGTGTAATCGTCAATATTGATAAAAAGTGTGTACAGTCATGCATTTGTCTTCCCACGATCAACGATAGAACCTGAAAACATAAACAACTTGGTAAACACAAAGTTTAGTGAGTTTCCCCCAGAATACCCGATACAACAAACATATTATCATGCATAACGGGCCTACACTCATCAGATTGGAATACCTTTGTCACACCCCCGAACCAAACGGCAGAAACGTCCGAGGGCTTGCGTGATTTTAATTGAATATCATCACAATGAATATACATGAATCATAACATAAACGTCACCATGCATCAATATATTACATCTGGAATTGTTCACATCAAGTACATTGTTTTAACATTACACATTCATAACATATATTGTTTGAGTGTTTTTAACAACATAACATATAACATTACTTCATATTACTCTTTCGCTCACCTGTTACCTGAGAATACAAGTTATTTTGGAAAAACGTCAACATATGAAATGTTGGTGAGTTCATAAGCAATGTTGTGGTAAAATGATATGTATGGTTTGTAAAACCCAGAAAATCTGATATTTTCTTAAAAGACTTTTGTTTATCAAAGTGTGAAGATCCATAAGTTGATGCATGAGTGATTTCAAAAACATATATCTAAAGGGTATTTTGTATTATAGTTATAAAATTTTGAGCGAGTAGTATTGAATTCCCTGGAAAACCCGATGTTTTCCGATGTTGAAATGTATTAGTAATTACTAATTTTTGTATTGTCTTAACGAATGAATCTTGATTAATCCACATTGTATATCGTCCTAATTTCTTCTACTTTGAAATCCCAAAAGCCTTAGCGAACGAAGAGAAGGGGAGCATTATGTCCCACTACTATCGTAAGTACCTTAGGCTGTCGTGGATGCGAAAGACATGATGGTCCAACTCGCATTTCATTACTGTGACCTTACTAGCTTTTCTAACGGGACACTTTGGCTCACTAGCACATAAAAGCTATTAAAAGTGCTTTTATAAAATATTGGGTCATTGAAGGCCCAATAACATATAAGCGTTATCCCTTTGGGCCCAAAGATCATGTTGGTGGGCTTGCAAGGCCCAACAAGCATGATTTGAAACTCATAAGCCCAAAGTTTGTAGATTTACTCATTGTAGTCATCATGTATCTATTAAAGAGTTTTCATTTAACGATTGTTGTTTGGTATTTATTCGAGACCGAATCAATTCGTTTATAACGATATTTGGTGTTGAATGTGTATTCGTTTTCCGTCTTGTTGGTTGTCGTGGATCTTGTATTTAGTCTTAATGAATTAATTTGTTTAAAAGAGGATTTGACCTTTTCACTACCTTTCTTTTATAAAATAACACTTTTATTCTTTTATATAAAAGAATTTCATTTTTAGTCCTTAAAACATTTTTCTTGACACTTTTGTATCATAACTTGTTGAAAAGACAGTTTTAACCCAAAATTAGTTTTGTTAACAGGTTTAGTCCTTCCAGAATGGTATTTCTCGATTAGACCCCATTTTTCGTAACTTTTACAGTTTTCACCCCAAAATCTAAAAAGTTTACATTTTTGGTCCTTTTTGAAATTGAAAAGCATTTTTGACCTTTGAAATAATTTTATTACACTTCTTATCCCTTGTTTTGCAGAATGTTACATTTCAGCCCCTTTAAACTTCAAAATTTCGCAATTATGGGCTTATTGGGCCGAAAAGCCCAAATTTAGCCCATTAAGCTAAATTTTTGCATTTCAAGTCCTTTGAAAATTATAATATTCAGAAAAATGATTATAGAAACTATTTTGACTCTTTTGACCCTCAAGAAACCGTGACTTGATAGTTTTTAACCCAAGTTTTTTGTATTTTTGACAATTTAAGTCCCAAAATGGGTTTTATGCTAGAATATGTTTCTCATAACGTTATAAGCTATTTTTCTTGACTTGATTAGTGTAAAATAACTTAGATTATGTTTGTTTCTTTTCTCATGTCATAGATCTCGAGTTAACATCCCTTTTGGTTATGTTTTTATCACAAAAACACATAAAATCACACATATACATGCATAAAATCACATATAGCATACATATACACATAGATGTACACATTTTCTTGTATTCTCCCCCATAAAACATATGAAAACCAAAAAGAGAGGGGTATGAAGCTCACCATTGCTTGTTGTTTTCGATTTGAAGAAAGAAATGGAAGAGTTTGATGCTATTCTCGGCCCTAGCAAGCTTTCTTGGGTGGATATCGAGCTTAGTATGTTTCTAGGAGTATGATCATGAATTCAAAGTGGTAAGAAGAGTGAATGAATGTAGAAATGAAATATGTTTGCAAAATCTTACCACTAGAGTGTAGCTTGAAGTGATTCTTTGGATGAAATCCCTCTTGAAGCCCTTACAATTTTCGAAGGTTTGAATGGAGGATGAAGGGTTGTTTTCTTTGAGAGTGTTTAGGAGGATTTTTAGTGAGATGTGTGTGTGTGTGTGTGTGTTTATGTGTTTGGCTGAAAAGGAGAAAGAGGTGGGAAAAAGAGAGAGAAGATGATTTGACATGCATGGAAGTATGGGATTTTTAAGCTTGGTTGCATGCTAAATAATATGGAGGTGGCAATGCCACACAAATCCTCCATTTTCTCTTATTTTTAAACTTATGTGCCGAAAATGGGCTTAAGGAAAGGAGTAGTGTAATAATTTGAGCCCATTCTTGTATTGTTCGAAAACATATAGCCCATAAGGAAAAGTTCTCGGCCCATTGGGCCCTTAAGTGTATTCACGGCCCAATTTAGTATAAAGGAATGAGTTTGAGTCTATTAAAGTTATTTGGATTTGTTATGGCCCAATAAGGCCCATTAGAAATAAGATGGATCATTTTAGGCCCAAAGTAGTCAAGTTGAAAGTTTATTGGTTCGTTAGACCCAATAAGAGAATCCTAGTCCATAATAATCTTGAACCAGGATTTCTAAGGTTTCCATCCCTTAGTTTAACATATGAGATGTATTTGAACGAGAATAGAGTATAGGCTTTTACAATGGATGATGCTTATATGGGAATAGAATTTCCTAGCAAAATGCCTGTTGTGACAACCTTGGCCCAATCAGTCATCGATTTGGAATGTCAACATGTAGCAGGTCCAATCAATCATCGGACTAGAATACTCAGGGTTTGTTGGCATGCCGCCTTAACCCACCCGCTCTTCTCGAGCCTCCGTGCCTACAACTTATAGCCAGCCCGCACCAGGTATCTTGACCTACAACATATCATAGGACCACCTCAACCTATCCCACTACCATATGGCTATCCCACATAGGATACCGTGATAAAAACCTACAGAAATCATTCATAAGTACAGAATGAATACAAAAACAAAAATGACTCATTTTGCAACAAAAAAATATTAAGGACTAAATGTGTACAAAAATGTTAAGGACTAAATTTGTACAAAATAAGAAATATATTACCCTAATAAGTCATTTTTACCGGCTAACCTGGAGTAACCGGTCATAAGGACTAAATGTGTACAGTTTAACAAGTTGAAGGGGTAAATGTGGATGAAAAAAAAACTCAGTGACCAAATGTATACAAATCGAAAAATATATTACCCTTTTAAGTCATTATCCCTTAAAGTATTTTGTTGTAAAAGCCCTAATTTTGACTGTTCCTCTTTTTAGTTTTACCACCTCAAGGAGAAGATGGTGAAATCCTATCAGGCACCAAACCTACACATGATTCCTATTCATTTTAAGATATATTTGTTGAACAAAAGTTATACTTTATAAATATTTAAAGATATTTTAGACGTTTTTTTGGAATAGTTTATAGCTTATTTGACCTATTTTTACTTTCTATTAAGGGATATATAAGTAAAGTCCTAATATTTTTATCGATTTGATAAGAAAGTCCTAAACTTTATTTTTTTGATAGTAAAATCCAAATTACCGACAATTTTTTACACTTTTACCATTTTTCCCGGTTAGCCGGTAATTAGGACTTTTTTGTCAAAAAAATTAAAGTTTAGGACTTTCTTATCAAATCGTCAACTAGGGCTTTACTGTAAAAAAAAAATAGAATTTAGGACTTTTTTCAATCCAATAGCCAGAATTACCATTCAATCCAAATAAATCTTTTTTTCGGTTTGGGTTTGATCCCAAAACTGATGATTACAAAGTGGTCAAGCATTCTCTGAAGATCGATAATTTCACACAACTTTGGTATAGACACTTATATTGCTTAAATAAATAAATTATGTGAGGAGTATGTTGATAGTCTTGTTTGGATAGCACCTATCGACTATTGCAGCAGTATCATGTATCTCTTACTTGCAAATTTGAAAACGAAACATTACATTAACCTGATGTTGAATGGTGTAACGGACTCAAATGGCATAACATCAATCAAATCCAATTTTATCTATTGTTGAAATAATATAACTGCTGTAGATGTTGATTTATTTCTTACATTCATGTCAGGGGGTTGAAGTCTAAGTCGGATATTATTTTATTGTAAAACAAACACCGGATGATTTTTACTACTTTCAGTTTTGTAGTCATTTGAACTTTCCAATTTTTTTGCTTTTTTAATGCATTTTGGTTTATTCTTTGGAATTTATTTACGCTGTATTATAACCAAAATGACTAGTTTCTGGATTACTTGGAAATGGAGATGAAGTTTTTTTGAGATCGAATGCGTGTATGTGATGTTCTCTATTATGTTGGAGGTCAACGAAATGGCTGATAAATGCACAGATCTTTTCAAGTATTTGTTCATGTGTTAATGACAATTTTATAAAATGACACATCTTAATTATGAAGGATGAAAAGTTTTTATTACAAACTCAACCGTTACAAATCAAGAAATATATGGTCCTGTTATAAAGGAATGGGAAAATACATGTTTGGTTGGTAATTAGAAAGGTAATGTTTGTATAGTCTTTAAGGAATCTCATTTCATTAAAACAAGTCTTTTTTAACTTTCACATTATACAGTTTCGTAAACTTCCAGATTCAATCCTTCAAGATCAGAGCATTATCACTTTCAACTTCCTCTTTTTATCTTTGTTTCGACAATCAGCCACATCAACTATACTTGCTCGAATTTTAGTGCTTACAACAAAGCAAAAAACAATATCAAAAATTCATAATTAATGAAGTGCCCCATTTCTATTCAAATACAAGATTGTAATCATGTTATTATTTGTTTTATCAGTTAAGCTTTTGGTACATTTAGGCTTCTCAAATACATGCTCTAATTTTTATTTTAAATCTAATAGCTCATTTAGTCCATACTCTGATAACACATTATTAGCATCCGACTTTATTAATTTTGCCTAGAATAGCAATATACTTGTATGAATTTATATTTTCATGCATAACAACAAGTCAACAATGTACTTACATTTTGCTACCGATATGGGCAATATAATTTATTTCTTGTTGACTTGTTGCTGATGATAAATATCAATTCTTGCATGTGGTAAATTTAGGCTCTAGCAAAAAAGAAACATGTAATGTCATGATCTAAAGATGAAAGGGCTAAATGCAAGATATAGAAACATATTTTCATTTATTTGTGTGTTATAGCATCCTCATTACAGGCATTATACTTTCATTTTTTCTTATTAAGACAATTTGCTTTCAAAAAATCTACCCAATTATGATTTTGTACTTTGAATTTTTTTTTTCCTTGTTAAGGTCTTATACTTTGAAAAATCTACCAAATTATAGAAGTGAAAAATGCTTTGTATCTGGATGGCATTGCTATAACCGGGGGTAGATCTTTAAAAGTATGTTGTTGTAGGAATAAATAAGAGTAGGATGATATGATAAACAAATCAATAGCTCAAATTATACCTGGATTTTAGTTAGGCATTTTGATATAAAATGGTTATAAAGTTCACAATAGCTCAAATTAGCATCATGCATTAATATTTGTTTTGCATAGTACAATGATTAATTGGCAATGAAACCTTGACTAAAACTGTTATATAGATTTCATTCACTCCATAGTACAATGAAACATTGAACATACTCCCTGAAATGACGAAATATATCCTATACTTCTCAAGTCTGCATAATATGTTTCAATTGCAAGTTTTAGCCAACTAACTTAAGTTCTAAAATAAGAAACCCGGTAGAAATAGCAATGTGCTTATGTGCTATTCCTTTTTTTTAACAATATGGGCAATGTACTTTAATAATAGCAACATACATAGCAATTTCTACCCATTATTGCAAAAAACTTGTAATGCTTAAATTCAAATTTGGTATTTGTAAAGCCGCATAAAAAAAAATAATAATAATAATTAAAAAAAAAATGTCAAAAGGCAATTAGTTACCATTTCTTCAGGCTGAAAATTGCTACAATCAGTGTTGTAAAAATCTTGACTAAAAGATTAATCTCATCATGGTAATTATTGCAAAAAACTGTCGATTATGCACTTGATTTTACCCATATCAAGTCAACAGGACAAAAACTGCTATTTTTTGTCCCACCCAAAAAGTAGGTAGAACAAGATAGGACAGTGTGGTGATTCACTCTCAATCTATTATTTGTGTAAAAGACATGAATGCCCTTTCAGAGTCATCCTATTTATTAAATTATATAGACAAAGCTAATCTGGTCCAGACCTTTCCCATGTAACAAAGGAACCCTTGCTGCACTACAACTACAACTTAACCTTATGTCATCTTAATTAGTTGACTAACTTAAGTTTTAAACTTCATGAAAGATGGTAGATTATTAAATTGATGTACATAACCCTCCTAAAAGTTATCATGTGTGTTTACTGCACTAATAAACTAACAACTCATACTTTTGTCCCCTTTTCATACAAAATTAACCTGCCTTCACTAACAGCTTAACACAGAGACTTGTCTGTAAACATCATGCATAACTTCATCATCAACTGATGCTGCTATCATGTTGCTGTTGTATCTATGAAGACGAAAAAAAAAACTCTTATAAACTTCCAACCTCTATCATTAAGGAGTGAATGATGTGTCTAACCTATCATATCACATTTGTAGCTTTATTCCAAACTAACTATAATACTTATTGAAATACCAAAGAAAACCATTAAAGTATATCAAAGCATGCAACTTTAGACAGTTTGTGATTGTTAATTGCTATTAAACACACATGATACATCCAGAACTTGCACCAATTCCAATTAAGAAGGAAGGAAGCCAACAGAAGCTATTGAAGACACTACATCCAACAGAAAAAGAAAAACCCTGATCTCGACCTCTAAAGACGAAAGTTGTATAATTAATTTGATGCCTGATTATTAATTGATTTGTGCGTGTCATCCTTGCGCAGGGGACATGCGCCATGCTAATCTTCTCCATATCGTTCCAATTTTATCGGATGTCCCCAAACGGCATAACAGTACTCGAAGGCGAAGCAATATAAACCCAATAGCTATCATTGGAGCTACCGATGTGGGAAGCCATGGCATTGCATTGCTTCAATCAAATAATACTTCTGTATTTGTTTATAAACCCTCATTTTTAGTGTTGTCTTGGTTCTACATCAAAGTTGAACACATCGAAGCGATATCAGTCCTCCAATACATTCTAGATAGAAGGGATTGTAAGAATCGAAGGTGACTTGTGGTTCGAACGCTCATAGTGGGCTAATTCATTATAGCCCCTCAACGTAAAAGATGTTACTCTTCTAAGCAGAGTCTTGGGTGTATTTCTTTCGGTTGCGGCTAAAGTAAAGGTAGTGAGGGAGGTCATTTTCTGATAGATGAGTTAGGTCAATGCTAGTAGCCTAGGTGATATATCCTTGAACTAATCTTTTCCTTTTTCCAGTTCAATCATTCAATTCATGTTCTATCATCATTTCAGATTTAGTTTTAGTTTTAGTATAAAAGTAAAAAAGTTGAGATGGAGTATTACAAGCAAATCAACATTCGTCATCATATTCTTCCTCAGATGTATCGCTATCACTATCGCTGTCGACCTGTTGCTCCTTATGATAATTTGGCGGGAAGCGAAGGGAACGTACAGCCAGATTATGCATATTCAAGCAGAAGGCAATTCTAGAATTGAAAGCAATTTGTGGTTCGTTTGTTGAATAGATGTCTCTTGTTTCCTTAGAAATCATCCATCCGTTTACATGATCCAACATGGCATCGATGACACCATCACGGATGGCTTTTGACACGATGCTCTCAGCATCTGCAATTGGGTTTGGGGAGTCCAAACGGAGCTTGGTTGCCACGTCAGCAAGAGAGATACGCGAGTATGCGATGCTGATGTGGCGGAGTCTGTTTCTTATGACGTTGTGACGGAGTCTTACGATTAAGTTGTTAGTTCGGTCGGAGGTGAAAGTGGTGGAGAATTTCTCGGCGACAGTTTTCAATAGGTCCAGATCTCCAATTCTAACCGCCTGAGAAACAAAGGAAGGAATTAGAGATTCCATGGAATTCGAGATTCCGTTCCATGACATGTTCGGTTGCCAAATGAACAAAATCTAGTTTTGTGAATTTCCATGTTTGATGGATTTTACCATTCAAAGTCAAAGTCAAAAGTCAGAATTGAGATAGTTAGTTACAACTGAACTGGGGGTTATTGTAATTGAAGTGAACTTACATTTGTGAGGTCAAAGTAAGGCCTCAATGCATTCTTCATGCCTTTCTGCTTAAAAAGGGTTCGTTCAGGAATCTCTCCAAGAAGTAGACGAACAATGATGGCCCACTTGTTGCATTGGACCCGGAAACCAAGGGATCTCTCCACAGGGGCTTTTCGGGCAGCTTGGAGAAGAGATTCCTTTGCATCTGTGTATTCTAACCGAATCGTTCTAATTTTACCCAGGTAAAACAGGTAACGACAAAACTGTAAAAAATTACAAATATCGAATATAAAATAATGAAATGCTCCTGTATATCAAATATCGAACCCTCCATATGAAGCAAATATCAAACCTTTTAACAAATGGAACCTTTCAAAAGGATGAATTGATGATTTATCAAATGAAGAATTACCTGGCGATTTGAATGACCTTCAAAAGGTGGTGCCTTTGATCTAAACTTCTCTGCTTGATCATACAAATTGTAATGAAGGTAATTGTGAAGTATCAAGTTTAGGAGTCTTTCCTGCACATCACACAACACAGAATGATTCACCAGAAACATTGATTAAAATAATATTACTAATAATACAAATAACAATAACAAATAAATATACTAATAATAATGATAGCTAGTCACAGGAGAAACAAACCTGCCCCAATTCATCATGATGCAACCTAGCAACCCGGTGCAAAACAAGGAGATTACTGCATGTAATTAAACATCATCATCATCATCTTATTCAAGCCAGATAAATTGATAAAGTATGATTGGTCACAATCTAGTTGATAACTGAAAAACATAACCCTTTTGTCACTCACCCACGAATTTCAGAGAGACTGTTGCTAAGTTCATGAGAAAGAGAGTAATAGAAGTAGAGTCTGGATGCCAGAACATCAACTGTTCTGCTGTTCAGGTTTTTCAAACTGGCAATGCCTGCTGAAGAACAAGCCTTAGCCTGCATAATATGAAGGTGAGTTGACCAATTGACCAATTGCCAAGATGAAGTAATCTAAACATATATGCTCACCTCAGTGTACTTTTTCTGATCAATTAGGAATATCAGCACAAGGAAGTAGCAGTAGATCTCCATCTCATGGGAGTGATTAACAGTACCTTGAGTTGCAGAAGATGCAGTATCAACTTCCATCTCATGATCATCATCCTAAAATATATCAAACCAAATGAAAATGTTTATGTCATTCAGATCATTTTGTTTTCAATTTCACCAACAAATATTTGAAGTCAAGTTCCACATTACTATGGGCTGTACATTCGAAATATATAACATAGTGTCAAGGAACTTCACGAAAGAGATGCTTAATTATGTGCCTCTCAGCTTTTTCCATGTTTTCTGTATCATTAATACTAGAATAGATGACTAATTTGGAAGTTTATTAAACATCGAGATTCACAAAGCCAAAAAGTAACCTACCTTTGGAAGAGATGAAATTAAACGAGAGTGTGCTTCCGATCCAGTTGTAAGGGCAAAATTAAGGAACGGATAGATCACACAAACTTTTAACCGCCATCTTAACGCGATTGTAATGCTAACGGCTCTCAAAATCCAACGAACTTTACCAGTGTAAGCTCCGCCCTCAATCAGTTCAACAACTCTTTTTTTAAAATCTGAAAGCCAATTTTCACATGATTTCCATGAAGAATTCGAAATTTCAACTCCAATCAGTAGATAAAAACAAACGATGTTGGTAGAGTAAACGCACACATTTTATAACATCAATTGTTCCACAACAAAGAAATTAAATCAAGTTCATCTATAAACGAACTGTATAATCAAACAAAACAATCATCGGAATCAAAATTACAGAGATTCTTACGCTGTAAAATGCCATGAGACATAGATGAAAGAGAGCTAGAAGGCGACGTCGGAACCTTTTGGTCTTTCATTCCAGCATCTTGCGTCATTTTTCGAGTGAACTGCAACAGAATCACACCATACAGAATCGACAATCACAAATACAAAACAATAAAATTCTGTTCAGTCATGAATCTAAATTTCTAAGTGAAATCAATCGATAACAATGCTTAATTTGAAAACTTTGGATGGATCAATCGACTGAATGGTACTTTGGCGGGCCAAATGTTAAGTATTTAGTTCCATTTTGAAATAGATCACTTAGATACTATCCAATACAGAAAACGTCAGTTTCAACCCTCTTGGTATAACAAGCTATCAGGTTCAGTCCATACAGCTTTGGTGTATATAACTGGAGGGGATTTTTTTTGGGATATTCATCAAAATAAACACTTTCTCTAATTGCAGATAGCAATCCGACCATTCTTTTGAGAAGTTTTTAAAATAAACATCATCTTCAAAACTTAGTTTTGAAATAGTTTTTTTTATGAAAAGTATATATCAAAACTCTACAAACAATAATATTCAGGTACAATATTAGTATATAAACCATGATGTCAAAATTTGAAAATACTTAACTAAAACTAGTACACTAGCGAAGTCAACTCATCGTATAATAACATAGATTTCATAAATTCAGATATCAAAGCACAAGGACAATGTAACACCCTTATTTAGACTTAGAAAAGTTTTTTTTTTGGCTATCGAAGTTAGGGACGGACGCAGGATTTTATAGTAGGGGTTGCACGGTAGTAGAAAAAATAAATTTTTCTAAAATTTTTGAAAAATTTTCCACTACAGCCGGAAAAGTTAGGGGTTGCCGGTGCCACCGTGAACCACCCCTAGGTCCGCCCCCGATTGTAGTAAAAAAAAAGTTAATTAATTAAATGAATAAAATTTAGTTAATTAAATAATAATGATAATATTGGTTGTAAGATTATTGGAGTCAAATTTGAAAAATTATTGAATTATTATAGTTGTCAATTTGTGAAAGTTAGGATTTGACATATAAGACCATTTAGGACATGAATGTTACGAAATGGATAGAAAAAGGTTAGATATGAAAATTCATACTTGCTAGTCAATAACAAGTCGATATGGTGTAAAAAAGTGAGAGAGATGATAATATGGCTATAACATGCAACGAGCATGGAAGGTGCATTTTGTTTTTCTAAAAAAAACATATTCAAACCACTTCATGCTATGCGGCTAGGGGTGAGTATAGGCGGGTACCCGATGCTCACCCATATAACCGGAACAGGCGGTTCTGGTTTCGAAACTGGCGGTTACATGGTAGATTCGGTTCCTAAAGCGGGTACTTTGTTCCGATGCTCACTCATATACGCGGCGCAGCACATGTGCAACACTTTTCCTCTCGTAGCAGTTTGTTTTTTAGAAGATTTCATACTACAAAACATCTGTGTGTGATGTGAATTGCAACAGTTGACTTGCATCTTCAAACCTCTTTAGCTTTCATTTTCTTTCAATTTTTTTTTTAGAATTTTGGTATAACTTATTTTTTTTTTAAACTTTTTTTTAACTTTGATTTTTTAACTTTTATTTACGAATTTGATACAATTCATTTTTATAGTTTCCACATTTTTTTTAACTTGATTTTTTTATTTTTTATATCGTTTCTGTTAATAATATTTTCAGTTTTAGTTGCATCTTTTTTAACGTGTGTAATTTTTTACGAACTTTGTAGACATCGTTTGCAATACTTTCTTAAATTTTTATTATTATTATTATTATTTTTTTTTTATGTTTTCTAAATTTTTACGTGTGTAATTTTTTCCCATTCAGCTCATTCCAGTTGAGTCCACAGCTCCAAACTCCAGATCTAGCTTCCTAGGGTGTAGTTACCACGTAAAGTTGCAAATTTTACGTGTATGCAAGGCCACAAATGCTAAAATCAAGCTAAGGAAGAGGTTTAGGGCATGGAGAAGGCCCAAAGCATGTTAAAGTCAAGAACTTTATGTCCATTAGGGCCTAGAGGAGTTCAGATCCGAACTCCTCACCTCCAAATGTGTTAAATACCAGAAATGACAAAAGATTAGGCTAGAAATGACCCTAAACTCTTGAATGAAAAGATCTAACAAGAGAATGATCAAGGCATCAACTTGTTACCTTCAAATGGATGCCAAAACGAAGTAGATAGTGGATCTACAAGCTCATCCTTATTCCAAGCCCTTGAATCTTCAGTCTCTTCAGGAAAAGCACCAAACAAACACACTTTTAGCCTCACACACTCGAAAATGGAGAGTTAGCTTGCTAGGGTTTGCTTCTGGTCGTGAAGGTGGCAAGGGAGGTTGTGGAGAGAAGTTAAGGGTCCTTAAATAGGGTGCAAAACCCTGAGACTTAGGGTTTCCTAATCAGTTGCCTACTCATCGAGTTTTCTTAAACAACTTGTCGAGTATAAAGTTTCCTACTCGTTGAGTATGAGGCCATCAACACGAGGAGTTCCAAGTCAAATTGTCCTTTTTAAATAAAATTCTTGTACCTAGGACTCGGGATGTTACAAATCTCCCCCACTTGAACTAGACTTCATCCTCGAAGTCTGCTGCAACAAATAGATCCATATAATGCTCCCGCATCTCATCCTCCGGCACCCAAGTCCACTCAGATCCCCTCCGGTGTTCCCACTCTACCTTTACCAAAGGTATCTTCTTGTTATGTAGTATCTTCACCTTCCTTTCCAACATAACCACCAGTCTCTCTACGTAGTTTAGGCACTCATCGACCTGAATATCATCTAATGTCACCACTGCCTCCTTATCTAGTACACACTTTTGCAACTGCGAAACATGGAATGTGCTATGGATCTAACCGAGCTCCTCCGGGAGATCCAGTCTATACGTCACCTTTCCAACCCTGGCAATAATCCTGAATGACCTAATGTATCGGGGACCCAACTTTCCCCTCTTCCTGAAGTGAATCACACCCTTCCAGGGTGAGACCTTCAGTAGTACCATATCACCAACCTGAAACTCCAACTCAGATCGGCACCGGTCGACATAACTCTTTTGTCGAATCTGAGCAGTCAGCAAACGCTGCCTGATCTACTGAATCATCTATGTGGTCTGTAGTACCACCTCAGTCCGGCCCATTACCCTATGGCCAACCTCACCCCAACATATTGGAGTACGACATCTCCGGCCATACAACAACTCAAATAGCAGAGCACCAATGCCAGAATGAAAGTTATTGTTATAGGAGAGCTATGAAAGGGGTAGGTAGGAGTTCCAGCTACCAACAAAATCGATAACACATGCTCGTAACATGTCCTCGAGGTTCTATATGGTCCGCTCGCTCTGGACGTCTATCTGCAGTTGATAAGTTGTGCTGAAATGCAGCCACGTGCCCAGTTCCTTGTGGAACTTCTGCCAGAAATGGGAGGTGAACCGCACATCATGGTCTGAAACGATAGAAACTGAAACCCCATGGCGAGCAACAATCTCGCGGATATACACATCAGTCAACTTCTCGGCTGATGAGCTCTTCCGAATGGGCAAGAAATGGGCAATCTTGGTCAATCGATCCACGATGACCCATATAGCGTCGAAACCCTTTATCGTTCTCGGTAATTTGGTGATGAAGTCCATCGTAATCTGCTCCCATTTCAACCTCGGAACCTCTAGAGGTTGTAGCTTTCCATGCGGGCTCTAATGCTCGGCCTTGACCATCCTGCAGGTCAAGCACCTCTCGACGTACCAAGCGATTTCTCGCTTCATTAGCCACCAGTAACTCAGTCTCAGATCCCGGTACATCTTCGTGGCCCCCTGATGAATAGAGAAGCGAGAATTATGAGCCTCCTCTAGTACAATCTGTCTGGCTCTTCCAGACATCGGAACCCATACCGACTGCAATGGGTCAACAATCTGCGACTATCCTGTACGAATTTGTTGACCTCTCCCCTGGTCCTCTCCAACTTCTAGTTCTCCTGTCGTACACCCTCGGCCTAAGCTTCCCTGATCAGGCTCACCAGTGGAGACTCCACATATATCCTCATGTACGATGATGGATCAGAATATCCATCCGACTTGCGGCTCAAGGCATCCCCCACAACATTCGCTTTACCCGAATGGTAAAGGATCTTGCAGTCATATTCCTTGACTACGTCCAGCCACCTGCGCTGCCTCATGTTCAGGTTCGGCTAATCTGTGATATGTTTCAAACTCTTGTTGTCCATGTAGATAGTAAAGCAGACACCATAGAGGTAATGCCTCAAAATCTTGAGAGCGAATACCACCGCTCCCAACTCCAGATCATGTGTGAGGTATCGCGTCTCATGCAGCTTCAGCTGCCATGAAGCATACGCTATCACCCACCCCCTCTGCATGAGGACTGCTCCAAGTCCGGTGATCGATGCATCACAGAACACCATGAAATCCTCAACTCCCTCGGGAAGAGTCATGACTAGAGCCTCGCATAGTCTCTGGCACAGAGTCTCGAATGCAGTCTTTGTTGGATTAGGTGTCTACGCCCATAAATATTATTGGTATGTACTTCATTTGATATGTAGCATTGTCCTTTTGAGTTGCCTTCACTCATGCAACTTGATCGGATCACAAGTGGAGAGAGAGTAGGATTTATTGGTACTCAGAATGATTTTATTAATATATTATAAGATTAATATATTATTTGGAAATCATATTATTAATTAATAATTAATCATAAATTGATTTAATATTACTTTTAGGATTAAAAGGACCTGATTAATAATGAAGGCACTGTTATGCAAATCATTGATAGTTGCAGAACTGAGCTGATGGACTCCATAGAGTGGAATGGATGAAATTTATGGGTAAGATTTCGTCCAAGGGCTCTAAAGAGGGGGTCCATGGGCTGGTTGGTGCCTAAGCAAGGTATTAGGGTTTCCACCTGAAAACCCTAGCAGCCACAACTGTATAAAGAACCCTTGTGTATGGAATTTTCGCTCCTAAGCTTAAGAAACCCTAGGATAGCCGATTTGCCACCTCTCTCCCAGTCATCCTTTGCATTGGGTGTTTTTGACTCCATTATAGGTGCAACACTTGAGGCACTAAGCTTTCAAGAAGTCAATGTGTTTCTTGTTATTGCTACATAACAAGTGAGGTAATGATCAAACCCTAATTTTATATATGAATTTCGAATTGTATACACTAGATCTAGGGTTATTGCTTTGGTTTTCATATTTGTATGTTCAATAGAGGAAAACTTAGATCCAAAGCAATTAGGGTTGCATGATCACATAGGAATGTAGATATGCTCAAAACCCATCAGTGGTATCAGAGCCAAGTTGTTTTTCAATTGAATTGGTGCAAGAGTGAATTGTTCAAAGAACAAGAAAACCGATTTTTTTTTGTCTGCAACATGAACTCGACGAGTTTAATGTAGGACTCGACGAGTTGGGTGAACTCGATGAGTTTAGAGCCCAACTCGACGAGTTGACACGCCAGATACCTAAAATTTCAATTTTCTAATCAGATTTTGAATTGGATAATTACCATAACTCATTTTTATTGCCTAAAATTGATTTTTCTGAATGGTAACTTGATATCTTTATCAAAATTAAAGGATTTGATTAAATATCGATAAGATAATCTATATTTGGATAAAGATAATGTTATTTTTAATTTAACCTAGTATTTTAAAAAGTTTCAATAGTGCACCCTTTGGTTTTCTATTTTAAAATTTGATAAAATAACTTTAATTTTGAAATCTTAAATTTAGAACATTGGTATTTTGAATAGTTTAAAATACACCCTCATAGATTTTATTAATAAGATTAATTAAGTGTTTAATTAAAGGAGAATTAATAAATCCATAATATGGTTTAAATTTAATTAAATTAAAAGATTAATTTATTAAAGGACTAAACCACTTAGTATTTTAAAAGGTTTAAAATACACCCTTTTACTATATAAAATTAAAAGTCTAATTTATTATATACGTTTAAGAAAAGGCCAATATTATCGTTAGTAGACCTCATTCACGAAGCTGGCCTATAAGGGGTGTTTAAGGAAACGACATGTAAAATGACCACCATTGCAATTGGATTACGGCATCTGTTTTCCGAATTGTAAATTATTGTGTTGGGTCCTAGCCTTAATATTTTATTTGGATGTTATATTAAGGATTAAATCAACTCACTTGAATTTTAACCTTTGTAGATGTCTAGTTCTGACAATTATGGTCTTCATTATCTTTTTGGAAAAAGTTTTTCACTTGAAGATGATCTTCCACGTGTCGATCGAGGTGAAAGATCATTCCCTTCTTCATGCATTTTGGTTATATAAAAGTTTCCTTAGAAAAAACAAAGATTTCTTTGTTATAATATTTGATATGTTGTGTATAAACAAGCCATTTGGAAATTTGTTTTATGTTTGGTTGATATTTATTTATTCATAAGATGTAATAGATAAATAGGTAAATTTTCAGTTGTTGATTTGTTGTAATAAATTAGTTAGACTAGGTGTATTTCCTTTAAATGTAACAAGATGAAAAAATTACCATCTCGAAGACCTTTTGAAGTGTTCCTTAAGTCCTTTAGGAAAGACTTCATAATTCTTGTGATGACTTACAAAAATTATTACCAGACATGGCTTGGTTTATACACATTATAATGCATGCTTGTGATGCTTATTTTATGTTAAATATATGTTATGTTTTATGTATAAAAATGGTTGTTACATGTCAAATAACATTTTTTCATAATATAATATCACTTGGAGTTTGAGTAAAAAAATATTTAAAAGGTAACATAAGATCTTTACAAATGGATATTTATAAAAACGTTTTACCAGTTACTAGTTATACTCAATTTTTGTTGAAAATAGTTTTATTGTAAAACTTATATATACAAAACTTTAAAATATTTGAATTGGTTTGAAAGATGTTTAAACTTTCTATAAACTTCATGTTTTTATAATAAATAAAGAGTTTTTATTAAAAAGACTAAAATCGATTTATAGTGTTATAACGACAAATAATAAAACTAGTGATTATTTTTTGCGTCGAAACATAATAGATGATATTGGTGTTTTAAACATAATGTAACATATTGATATTATGTTTTATGCATGCTAAATGAGATTTAAAACATAAGTATCATCACTCAAGTTTTGGTTTATCAAAATATGACTTTTATCATAAGATGTATAAAATTGAGTTTATAAAATAAAAAGAGTTTATTCTATAATTCTTGAAGTCAAAAGTTTTTTATTGTTAAAAAGAGATTTAAAATAGTGATTTTATAACTCATCCAAAACTCCAAGTCTTAAGTATAAAATAATTTTTTATTAATACTATTATCGGTTCTTAAAACCGATCCACGACTAAACTTTAAAATACCGGATTTTAGTTTATAATTGATCGCGGTTAATGGAAAATAAAATGAGGTTTTATTTGGCACCAAAAGAACCTCATAACAAGTGATATGTATTTTACAAAAGGGTACATGAATTGTTGGATGCATGTAATATTCATGAGACCATGTTTATATAAACTATAATTGTAAAACATATATAAACCCTTATTTACAAAACTTCAAATCTATGCAATCCATTTAAAATTCACTTGGGATTTTTGTGCAGTTCATATGGATTTTTGGGTCACCTTGTTCATTTGAGTTGTCAAAAATAGTCAAGGTGTTTTTGTATTTGCTTATGAGATAAAGGTCACCTAACCATTTGTGAAATATAACTCACATGTTTTTTAAATGGATGATTTGATCAATTTCTTATGTGATAAATGTCGCCTAGGCATAAGCGTTTTGAGGCATAAATGGGATAAACATGTCAAACTAAATAATAGCTGTTTAGGATCCCATAATCTAGGAGTTACATATTGTATGCAATTGGTAATCGTTACCTACCGTTTGATTAAGTTTATGGGATATAGGCCGCTTAACCATTTACTTATTTCGTTACTTGGATCCTAGACTTTAATAAATTAATGTTTTAAGAAACAATATAAGGTATTAAATTTTAAAGACTAAATGTTGAAAATACTAAATGAAACTTTGTTAAATTCTGTTGATAACTATTAATAATTTTACGCCCTGCAAAATCTCTCTCTTGTTGAGTTTCAAGAGACACTAACATTTGATGGGTTATAATTTCTGTAACTGGTATAATATCTTGAGGTTTTACCTTCAAGATAAATACAAATTATATATACTGAAAGATCTCATACCTGAATAACCTCTGCAACCAGTTAGTCTGATCATGATACTTTGATGAAAGTATTATTGTGATGATGTTGATGTGTCTCACATCATACTTGAGTGATTAAGAATGACTTGCTGAAAGTCTTGGATAATTATGAAACATATTAGATGTCTCGTCAAGTAAAGTAGATATTCAATCAGAACACTAAAAATAGCTTCAAGTCTGTTCAAGCATTGAATGGAAGCCTAAGAGATTGTGCACTCATATAGATTTATAGTTCAGTTAAGGGAAATACAACATAAACCCATAATTCAAGAAATGACCAAATGATTAGTGTTATTTTTATTGTGGAAGAAACTAGACACTAAAAGAGGAATTGCTCCTCTCATCTCATCAAGCTGAAGAAGTCTGACTTAGACAAGACTTCAGATCTCTATATGATAGAACTATTTATTTTTCCATCATTCACTTGAGTATGTAATACTTAAAGTGACACTAATAATTGATATTATGTGCTGATGATTGGAAGAAATAATCAACTGATTACAAATGAATGGTATTTTGTGTTGAAGATTTAACAAGTGTTGTTATAGTCTATTATTTAAACAAAAGTTGTATTGTGCATATCCTTATACAGACATGTAACAGTTGTAATTCATGAATAAAGCTAGATTTACTTATCGTTTAATGGATGTTCACATTCATGTTCTGAAACGATGTATTATGTGTTAAAGAATATTTTCTCATAATGTTATTTATGAAGCAAATTTATAATCTTTCATTAAATTAATAGTTTTGATCATAACAACTATATAATCAAATGATATTTGATTGAAACTTATCTATGTCATAATCTTCATGACAATATAAATAAAAAATACATATACCAACTTCAAAAGGATGGAATTTTGAAGGCAAATGAGCTTGATTCATTTGATATATGTGAATCCTATTTATATAGGAAGATGATTCACAAGTGTCTTTATCTATTAGTAGTTAAATAACAAAAGGCTTGACAAAGAGTTATACATAAGTGATGCATGTAATCTTTTTCAATCCATGAATAGA
Source organism: Lactuca serriola (assembly GCF_051521515.1). Classification (NCBI taxonomy): domain Eukaryota; kingdom Viridiplantae; phylum Streptophyta; class Magnoliopsida; order Asterales; family Asteraceae; genus Lactuca; species Lactuca serriola. The sequence continues at coordinate 200,820,225 of NC_136415.1, read as the reverse complement.
TATGGTGATAGATACTTAATCAATTTTGCTGACGACTTTTATTCGTCGTTGATGAAACCTTTCGATTTGATCAAAATTTTCATAGTGAAGATTGAAATACACATTAATGAGATCATCTTTAACCTTTCATTTTGATAAAGAAAATGATCGAGTTTTGTAAACCAAGTCTTCTTGGAACATCTTAGGAGTTGTGGAATTGATTCTCAACTCATTCCGACAAAAACACTCACTTGTCATTAGTGTGTTTCTTGTGGTACATGATCACCTGGTCACTTGAATCTATCTTTTGATATTCGAGGTAGCCTTCGAATTCTCTAGTAGTATAGGATCACCTAACCAGTAGTTGAATGTCAATAGTACTAGTTTTTAAATAGGATAAAACATAGACCTTGCAGTCTATTATATGATGTTTTAAAGGAACTGTTTACTTTATAAAATTTTGGAAGTTTGCTCACTGCAACAAATATGTATTGAAAATATATTTCCAACCAAACAAGTGGATTAGATGCTTGTATTAGGCTAAGGATAAATTTTTTTATCCTAATTTAAAAGTTATAGAGTTATAGAGCTTATGTTAAACAATAAGCTTAACCACTCTAGCATCTACTAACTGCATTCATGTAGAATATCCTAAATGATTGTTTAGGATGAAGTTTCTATTAATCCCACTAATTGTCATTCCATAAGACAAGTGATTAGAAAGTGCTTTTTCTAAGTGGGAGCTATATGGAACTTTAAGAGCTTACGAACCCTAAACTAAATGCACCATAGTTAGGAACTAGCAAGTTTTCAATCGTTGTTGAATCTGCTCAATGGTTGATCAGAAACTAATAAAACACATAGAGATGAATTCATATATGATTATCAAGTATGAGCTTGATTAATCTTTCTCGATATAGTTTGACTATAAAGAGTAAGTGAGTTTTCAAGGGAGCAGACATACATGAATGAAAATCTTTCCAAGATTTAAGCTAACATCTCAAAGTAAGAATCTTCTTTCTTATAAGATAATTACATAGTGTGACTTGATTATAAATCAAGATGACTCTTATGTTTTCTACAGAGCTAATGGGAGTGCAGTAACATCCCTAATGTTATATGCACTCGACATATTAATTCAAGGAATAAGGATCTGTATAGATAAATCATGACAACTTGAAGGATTAAGTAAAATTGCATTAATTGTCAAGGATCTTAAAGAGACTAAGATAAAGGACTCTGAGAGAGTCATCTTGTCAAATACTACATGACATGCTTTTGACCTCTCCTCAAAATCCTAGTATAATGTTTTGAACTAGATAATTGTTGGGTTTTGTATACTACAACATCCTATGGTGCACATACAATCCTAAAAGCTTTAGATTTATGTTTTCTCTAATTATACATGAAATATTATTTCCAAAGCTTTAAGCCTACAACTAGCATACAATTGACATAACCAATTTAAATATGAGTAATAGAATTACCTCTTTGTTGTAACTTGTGGTTTTGGCCTTTAAGAACTTAGCACCAATAGTGTGAATGCCTCAAATGGAATCACAACACACCTTGGACAAAGTATGAATTTTGAGAGAGTTTCTTCCACTAGAAATCACATCCATGAACTCTTAGAACACTAGGGTGGTGATTTTGGATGCTAAGGGGTTTCTTATAGTGTGTCAAGATTAGGGTTACATCCATGCAAACCCTAATACCCATGACCTTTCATATTACTTAGGATCCATGGGTTAAACCTCCATGGACTATCCATGGACTACCATGTTGGTTTAGCCTATCCTATATAACCATTGGCCCACACTATAAGAATCATTGATTTAATCAATCAGTCCCCGTATATTTAATTAGTCTCTTTTGATCACTAAATTAATTCCAAATTAATTCTTGATCAATAGTAATTAAATCATATGATTTCATATTAATATATAAGAACTTATAATATATTAATAAATCATAAATAAACTCTTCTCAAAAGTCCATCCTATCAAATTATCCTGGTGATATGCATACCAAATGGTCCATGCTACTCTCGGGTCAAGTACATACCAATTATTGTTATGGGTTTAGACACCTAATCCAACAGTCTCCCAATTGGACAAGTCTAATAACTATTATTGCAAGTACAACTCCAAAATCCCGACTAGCAATTGTAGCTCTTAAAAGCCATTGTCAAACTCTGACCTAGTCAATGAAACGTCTATTAGATAAGGGATCATTGTAAGTCCCTGAAAACGGATCTTTACCAATGATCAAGCAATCACACAATCAATGGAATGAGAAACAAAGTAGAAACAGAATTGAAACAACATTGCACACGCTTATATTGAATAAAAACGTCTGGTATAACTTGCTCTATGCCTGTGAACTCTAGTGGCATCAACAACCATAAATGACCTACATAACGCCTATATATAGTGGACTTGGGCGGACTCTGGGTTTACGGTCGTAAACAGGCTTACGGCCGTAAACTCACATCATGGCCGTAAACTAACAACCAAACTACCAAAACTGCATACATACTCAAAAGAACCTATTACAATGAAAGCCTAGACCAAACCATTCATTAGACCCTTCAATCTCCCCCTTGATTTGGTGCTGGCTTGAAATCAGTCTTTGTCGACCACCAGCACATCCGACTTCCCCATCCCTCCGTTCCACATTCGTTTGTTGATAATCTCCACAACCATAGTTGTAAACTCTTTGGCAGCTGGCTCAAAGAGGTCTTCTGAAACTTTAATTTGATGATGGCTTAGCTGATGTATATCCCACCTTCCAAACTGAAGCAAGTCTCGTTTTTCGTACAGGCGGATGCATCCCTTCTCAATCTTAATGACAGCAGATGCTGTGGTTTCAGCAAACACCCAGTACTCCATGGTTCACAGAGATCCGTCTAGATGATCTCGAAGAATAGGAATTTGCTTCACTTGTTTAGTAGTTGGCCACATCACAGCTCTAAGAGGTTGATTGGTCTTCGGATCAATTACACTCGGGTATATTTTAATGATTGACTCTGCAGTCTTCATGGAAGGAAAACCCTTGTGCACTTGATCTTCTAGGAAATGCTTGAACTGCGTAGCATGGGCATTTTGATAGATATTTGAAAAAGGGGGCTTTGATAGCTCTAAAAGATCAACCCTGGTCCAGGAATTGAAATCATGGGCATCTTTATATAGGTCACTTTTACCACTTTTCCGTTTCACGATCCACATATTCAAAGTATCGTGAAATCCCCAAGAAACGATCCCTGACCTATCACCATATATATCTGTAAAACTATTCTCTTCAAGCTCTATAAAGGTGATAGTAAGCTGATCCGCAGGAGCATTCTGGTATGAGCTCCTCTTAAACAAGTATTGACCCATTTCAGCAGATTTGGCCAGTTTGGCACGTTTTAAGGCCACAAAACTTGGAGCTTGAGTTGGCTCCTTTTCAAACCTATCAACAACACGAGATGTCGGAGTGGATGTCACAATGGGATGAGCCGGGATGTGCAGATTAATCCTCGACTGATCAGCAGATGTTTTGAACTTTTCACCAAGTTCCTCCTCTAACTTCTTCTTCAAATCAAAGTAACTTGAAGTAAGAAGATTAAAGTGCTCTTGTAAGTCAGAGATCTGCTTGGTCTTCAAAGCTTTATCCTCTTGAAGATGAGAAACTTGAATATTCATATTTGTATTCTCGCTCAAAAGATCATCGACTTGAATGTTGCGCTCTATATTCTTTTGATCAAGCACATTGACTCTCTTTTGAAGCTCATCAACAACCAAATCATCTTCTCCTAAATGACCTTCTCTAAAGGAAACTCCTTTAGATCTAGAAGAAGGTATTGAAGTTTGTTCCTGGGCAAGATGCATGGCTAGCCGCACAGAGGCATCATCAAGATCTGCCTAGGAGGAGAGAATCCTGCTGGAGCAGAGGAGCCACCAACCTCAAAGCTGGTGCTAGGAACTCCACAAAAAGGTTTTGTTGAGACGATGGCAGGGGTAGTTGTTGATGTAATCGGCAGGCTATGATATAAGTCAGAATCTAGAGGCCCAAATCTAGGATCATGTCTTCTTCTCTTTGACGGAGGTTGTAAGGTATGGACTGTTGTATCATCACCCTGAAGTGGTTCAATTGTAGGTGAAACAACATCAAGGGGAGGAATCCCTGACACTGTCACCATTGGATCTGTAATATCAACCACTTGATCTGTAGTAACAAGTGTTGACTCGAGAACATCTTCAGAGTCTCTTATCTCCGTTGCTGGGTGAGCAATATTACTGATATTATCAAGCAATGTGTTGAAGTTTACATTCAACAAAAACTCTTCATTTCTTCCAAAGTTGGTTGGAATATCATCTCTATCAAAACCTGTAAGGTCAAGGGCTCCATACTGATCAGTCTTAGTTGCATTCTTGGAAGACCTTCCATTGTAGTCACTTTCGACTTGGACTGATCGCAGGTCGTGCTCCTCAGCTACAGACACATTAGGAGCAACTGTCTCTTCCCCTTCCTGATCTGATACAGTGATCACATCTCCTTTCGAGATCACCCTTTTGATGAAGTAGGTTCAGAAGATATTTTGTCAGAAGATCCGTGAGACTCGGACGCCTCATTCGGCTCAGTAAATCGTCCGAATTTTACGAGCGGATATAGTCCTTGAAAGACAACTTTTCCTTTGCAATTTTGTTTGATGAGCCCAATAGTGTGAGGGCCCAAGGACTTCATATCAAGTGTATCTCCCTCCTTGATCATGTCAGGAAATTGTCTGTTGATGATGAGCTGAATGAATCTGGGATACATCAAGGTATCTCGTGTGATGGCATTGATGTTGACTAAAAACTCGTCTAGGATAAACCTCGAAATGTTGAAGCCAATCCCTGCAGCAAGTGAAACAATAGCTCCAGTGTTTCTGAGGGATATTTCATCCGCACCAGACCTCCTTCCGGAGATGCAGCTCACGAACACATGGGCTACGAATCTCCAATAGGGTGGCAGAAGCTTCTTCACTATAGAAGGAGAACCGCCTTCATACCCCCATCTTCTTCAAAATTTTCTAAGCATCTTCAATTCCAATTTTAGTGGGAAAATTCGGTAGGTCATTGATCAACAATGTCTCTCTAATGAAATGCTAATTGATCACAACTTTGCATCCTTTTACGACTGCATCCATAGTCACTGCTCCATCATCATCTCTTCTCATTTTGTCAGTCTGCTAAAACTCCCTTATAATGTTATGATAAACAGCAGTGTTCATGGTGATGGCGGAGGCCAGGCAACATTCTTTCAGTCCATGAATCATTGACTTGAATTATCCATGTGCCACCGAAGGATCTGCCAGTACAATTGCTAGATTGTGCATGTCTGCAAATTTTAAGCCTGCTATTTGATCTGCACTAAAACATACCTAGTAAGAAAAGAAAGATATTTGAACAAATAATATTTTAGTTGATTTAAATTGAGCCCAAAAATTAATTATTTTGTCCAAGATTTAAGTTCAGGATCAACAAGGAGTTTACGGTCAACTTTGGAATTGATGGCCGTAAACTCGTGACCGTAAGCTCAAGGCCGCAAACGGAGTTTACGGCCGTAAACTCGTGACCGTAATAATTTTGTTTTTGTCGTTAACTTTAAAATTTTGATAATTACAAAATAAAATAAAATAAAATAAAATAAAATAGACTAAACTTATCTAAACAAACACTGAGTATGACTTTGTGACTTAGGGATCAAAGTTGTTAGACAACCTTGGTCTACTTATTGGTACCTTTACCTTCATGTCTATGTCTGATCGATCGCCGGTATTGTGGTCCACTTAAACACGAAATATTGTGATGAAATTTGGACAAGCTAATAAGGACAAGATCCTTTTGATTCTATATTCTTAAATAAATTTCCTAGAGACCATTTATCTGACGACGACCAGGGATATTGTTGTCCACCTTAATTGAGCAACGAGATCTACAGACAATTTGTAAGTGTTCAATTTTAATTGTACTAGAACATGTTTTCCGCTTCCTGATATGCTCCAGTAATCAAGAATGTCCAGAATACTCCTCACATCGGGTGAGCAGACAATTATTAAGAGAAAATATAGATTTAGAATGCATATGCTATACACCCAGGTCGGATCTCTTCCAATCACGCAGAGGATGAAACATATGACTAACTGAAGTTTTAAAGGGATTGAGAAAAAGAATGATGCATATACTGTGTACCAGGTCGGATTGTAAGTCACGCAGAGGAGATAGTATATGGCTAACAAATAGAAAGAATTGCATAGAAATAAGATGCAGAGAGATAGATTGCATATGTTATAGTCCAGATCGGATCTCTTCCAATCACGCAGAGGAGGCACCATATGACTAACATACATAAATAAAGAAAATAACCTTCTATAGACCTAATTTATCGGAATTCCCTAGTCACCCCATCAATACCAGAATTAAGGACAGAATCCGCACATCGAGGAAAAGTTAATCCACAGTTCTAGATACGGGTTCTTTTAATGTGACCAGTAGCTTCTCATGTATATCTCCCTGCTCAGCCTATCCGAGCGTTGTATTGTCAGGCTAAACGGATCTAACAAGTTCAGGATCTGTCAAGTCCTTAAATTCCTTATGTTCAAATCTTCCTAGTCAAGTCCATTTAGAATCTTTCGTGTCTACCAGCGCATCGAACACAGAGCATAGACAATTTAATTTTGGTACGTTAAGCAGATTCAGATTGCCCATTATCACTTGATAATATCACTTCCCAACACATTACCTACAAGCAAGACTATCAGCAACATCCTTTTGATTTTCTGATTTTTTTTTTATTGTTTTTGGATTTTTGATTTTTTTTTTGAATTTTTTGTTTGGTTTTTGTTTATTTCTCCCTCTAAATTTGTGCATGGGTGAGAATGAAATCATAGAAATGCGCAAATTTAAACTAAGCTAACCAAAGATAAAATTGAAAAATGAGAATTAAGAAAAATAAAATTAAAAATAACTTAAAAAAAGAAAAAAATAGAAAAATAAAATTAATCCTCAAAATGAATCATTTTCAAAAATCCCACAAGCACATCAAATCGAGCTTTGGTAAAAGGATCGGTGAACAGATCCACCACATTATTAGCAGTGGGAACATGTTCCAGCCGGATGAGTGAATGTTCAAAACAGTCTCTGATAAAATGAATTTTAACATCAATGTCCTTGGTTTTTGAATGTTGGACAGGATTTTTAGGAATTTGAATCGCAACCTCATTATCACAGTAGATAAGGGTTTCTAGATAATTCAAACTGTAATCCAACAGCTAATGTTAGATCCACATGACTTGAGAGCAACAGGAAGATGCAACAACGTATTCCACTTAAGTTGTTGAAGTTAAGATCGTGTGTTGCTTCTTGCACTACCATGACACCAGCCGATCTCCAAGATATTGATACCCTCCTGAAGTAGATTTCCTGTCAAGCTCACAGTCTCCATAATTACTGTCAGCAAAAGCATATAAATCAAATTCAGAATTTTTTGGATACCAAAGACCCAATTTTGGGCAGCCTTTAATATACCGGATTTTTTTTTTGATAGCAATAAGATGTTAAAATTTAGGATTAGCCTGATAACATGCGCATTGACAAACTGCAAACATGATGCCTGGACGGCTTGCAGTAAGATACATCAACGATCCGATCATCGATCTGTAGTGTGTCTGATCTCCCGATTCGCCATCAGTATCTGGAGTCAGAAGAGGTCTTTCGACCATCGGCGTCGATGCAGGTTTAGCGTCTTGAAACCCGAACTTCTCAAGAATATCCTCCACATACTTGGCTTGATGTAGTAGGATTCCGGTTGAATTTTGTTTGACCTGAAGCCCCAGAAACATGGTCATTTCTCCTAACAAACTCATTTCGAACCGCTTTTTCATAACGCCTTCAAACTCCTTGCATAGTTGTGGACTGGTAGACCCGAAAATAATGTCGTCAACGTAGATTTGAACAAGAATTTGATCATTACCAACATGCTTGATAAACAAAGTTTGATCGATAGTGCCACGAGAGTATCCATGCTCGAGCAAGTGCTTTGTAAGAGTCTCATACCACACTCGAGGAGCTTGATGTAACCCATACAATGCCTTGTCCAACTTGTAGACATGATTAGGAAACTTCGAGTTAACGAACCCAGGGGGTTGATCAACATAGATTTCTTCCTTCACCTTGCCATACAAGAAGGCTGTCTTGACATCCAATTGATAAACCGTGAAATTCATGTAGGAGGCATATGCAAGGAAGATACGAATAGCCTCCGAGAGAGTTACTGGAGCATAAAACTCAGTATAATCAAGACCCTCGACTTGTCGAAACCTGCGAACCACCAATCTGGATTTATTTCGCACTATAACCCCTGAATCATCCTACTTGTTTCGATAGATCCAATGTGTGTCACGAGACTTTTTGCCATTTGGTAACTCAACCAATTTCCAAACCCCGAGTTTTTCAAACTGATTCAACTCTTCATGCATAGCATCTACCCAATTGGGCTCATTCAGAGCCATTTCAACATTCTTGGGCTCTATTTGAGATATAAAGCAAGAATAAAGACATGTATCGACATATCCACTCCGACTTCTGGTTTTAAGTCCATCACCCAGCTGACCAATGATGTTCTTGATTGGATGATCGTGTTGAATTCTTGAGGGTATCTCTTAGCTGATATCATCAAGTGAGACGGGAAGATTGTGAATATTGACACCTTCTTCATTTGCTGATTGTTCCACACCATATGACTCTGCTACAAACTCATTAGAAATGTCTTCAGGAAAGAGTAATTACATAAAAGTTGAAGTGACAACGGAAGTATCTCTAGATATGAACTCTCTTTCAACAGGAGTGAGTGGTGTAGCCTCAGCATCAGGAGTATCATTCTGAACTGGAGATTTTGGACTATCAGGTGGTACAGATGACTCCCCCTCAGGTGAAGCAGAGGACTCCCCCTCAGATGGTGAAGAGGATACCGTTGGGGGTCTGTAGACAACCTCTTCGTCTTCATCTTCAGAAACATTTTTCGAACCAGAGAAAGACCCAGATGAGCTATCCAAAGATACATTTGTGGACTTGAAAAGCGATGTGTAATCAAATAACCAATCCGGGCCCACTCAAGCATCCGTTTCATTCTTCTCCAACCAGTGCATGTCATAGGATTCCACAATCTGCTTCGTCTTCTTATTGTAGACCATATATGTGGTGCGTGCAACATACCCTACAAAATAACAATCATCGTCTTTGGCATTAAACTTTGGGTTGCACTCTAGGTGTAGAAGGGTGCAAGGGCAGCCAAATACACGGAAATAACAGACTGATGGCTTGTGACCATATATAATCTCATACGGAGTCTTCATCTGAGCTTTGTTGATCAACACACGATTCTGAACGTAGCAAGCAGTGTTAATCGCCTCGGCCCAAAAGAAAACTGGTAACTTGCAGTCACACAGCATCATCCTTGCAGCGTCTTTTAAGGTTATATTTCTCCTTTCAGCAACACCATTTTGTTGAGGTGTGTGAGCGAAGCTGTATTGACGCATAATCCCCTTTTCTGCGCAAAAATGAGCTAGAATATAATTCTTGAACTTTGTTCCGTTGTCGGTACGAAGCACCTTCACCCGATTGTTGGTTTGGTTCTCAATTAGCACTATGAACTTCTTTATCAGTTATGCAACCCTATCTTTGTTGGATAAGAAGAAGACCCATGTAAAATGAGAGAAATAATCAATCACAACCAAACAATATGAACTTATGTTGATGCTTAGGACGTTGAATCGACTAAACAAGTCCATATGTAATAATTGGAGCACCTGACTGATTAAGTTAACCTGTTTTGGCAGGTGTGGTTTTTTATGATGTTTACCCTAGGAACATGACACACACTTCTCAAATGTTATAAAATCTTTGACAGGTAAACCACACACTATCTCATTCTTTGCAAGACGACTTAGGTTTTTGGCGTTAGCATGACCGAGTCTTCGGTGCCATAAAATGGCATTTTGTTATGAGACCTTCAAAAAGAGGCACGTAACTTGTTCTGGAAGGTTGTTATTCATATCAATAATGTAAGCATTTCCATCCCTCTTAGATTTGACAAGAATCCATTCTTTTAGGATGACAATGCCTGGCTTGAGAATCATACATTCCTTGTCAGTGAAATGTGTAGAATAGCCTTTGTCACATATCTGAGACACACTCAACAAACTATGCTTTAACTCGGGAGCAAAGTTGACATTCTCAAAACTTAACACTCCATTTGTAGCAGTTCCTCTCTGAGTGATCTTGCCACCTTCTCCACCCGAAAAGGAAACATATCCCCCATTAAAAGATTGAATGTTGTTCAATTGGGAGATATCTCCTGTCATATGTCGGGAGCAGCCGCTGTCAACGAACCAAGGTCTGACGACATTCTTCCGCAACTGTCCTAACAAATTGTGCTGGATCATTCAGATTTGGGAACCCAGGTCATCACTTTCCTGGGTTGACACATTGCTTTTTCATATTTATCATTATTTTTTAATTTTCCAGAGGATACTGATGATGGATTGGAACTTATTTTGGGCAGCCAGTGGTAATTAGGTTTTCTAACTGTCACCGATGGTTTTGAAATAGGATTTTTATCAGTTTACATTGAGCACTTGGGTTTTCTACCTGAATTGGTTGAAGACCTATAGCTGCTCCTTGACGAAACTGATCTTGGCTAAGCCATGTTCGGTTTTGGCAAACTGTTTGGGACTTTGTTATGAAAGACCTTTTTGTTATTTTGAAAAACTGCTTGTTTTCTACTACGATCATCCTTCCAGTCATCATTATGAGAACGAGCTCTAGAGGACTTTCTAGTAAAAGACCTTCCTCTAAATTCGTTCTCTCCGCTTTGTGACATATAATGTACAAAGATTCTATTAGGACAATTCCTAGCTATATGACCACCAATACCACAATTGAAACAAATATGTTTGTTATTGTTAAAACCTACATTGCTCTTTTCAGATTTATTTTCCATACCGACACCCTTGCTTTTCTCACATGAACATGAACAAGAAGTAGGTTGTGAGATAAGTGAGGGTGTATCAGATGGAGAAACTTGTGGAAATGGTGGATTTTTATTAGTATCATTACAAACATAAGAATTATTAACCATCTCATCAAACTCTTTAAAACCATTCAAACCAATATCAGAATGTGTAGAAAAATCACAAAAAACATTGTCACTTTCAACATCAAAAAAATAAAGTCTTGATTTAAAACTAAAACTTCAGGTTCAGTCTCAGCTTTATTTTCAGAAACAGATCCTTCAACTTCGTGCTTTGACTGATTTAAGGATTGATCTGCAGGGGAAGTAGAAACGTTAGTATTTTCAACATTAATAAATCCTCCTGAAACAAAACCTGTTGGTTTTCCATAAACCATGAATGGTTCGTTGGCAATCTCCTCTTTAGTCAAAGGGTGATACTGATATGTGTGATTGAAAGGAGGAGGTACATTATCGTATCCCAAACCCTTTTTCTGGTTTTGTTTAAACTGCAGGCAGTGGTCAATCATGTTGGCAACTACCTCGCTTGATACATCATATTTTTTAAAATCAAAGTTTGTTGTATCAAATTTATTCTCTAATGTATCAAGCTCAGCAATTAACTCAACATTTTGTCTCTTGATATAATCATAGTTCTCACGTTTATTACTGTAGTCTTCCTGAAGTCTCCTAAATTCCTTTATTTTTGTCTCTAATTAGGCCTTTAAGGGTTTTTGTCCTTTTCTAAGTTGATAGCCCTCATATCTAAGGTCCTCTACTTCTCTATGTAATGATTCTATTTCCTCACAAAGAATTTTAACATAATCAATACAAGCTTGAAAGCAAGAAGGCAAACCTACCTCATTTTTCTTCGGTTTAGAAGTAGACGATACCATCAACGCAAAATGAAGCTCCATCATCTTTTCCTCAGCTGCAACACTCTCCATGGAGGCTTCATCTTTAACTTGGGCCAGGTGAGCATTTTCAGGTTTTGAAATATTCAGGGCCTGAATCTGGTCCTCCCAGTCAAATGAATGAGCAACCATAGCCTTCTCACTATTGACCTGATCACCTCCCTGGTTGTTTCCCACTGCAACCATTGTTCGGTCATTGTTTAATCTTCTATCCGACTTTGGGCACTCACGAGCAAAATGACCCGGCTCGTGACAGTTGAAACAACGCAACTTTCCTTTGCTAAACCCTACCTTTTTATCAGCACTCATCCCCCAATTATTCTTCCTTGTCTTCTTTGCAAACTGCTTTTCCCTGAAAACTATCATGGCAATTTTCCATGTAATATCCATTTCTTCCACGTCTTCTGGATGAATCTGATCCATATCAGCAAATGACAATTTTAGTGGAAGATCTCCAGCTACAAGAGCATTGTAGCAGTTAAGAAGTCCTGTGGCGAGAGCAAGATTTTCATCACACTCCTTAGCATTTGAGGAAGAAGCCCCATTAGAGGAAGAAACAACTTGAGAAGCAACAAATGATTGGTTCTGAGGAAAAGGCATGGATGATGCAGCAGGAAGTGAAGTAGCTGATGAAGTGGAAAAGGATTGAATTTGAGCTTGCTGAGCCGCAAAAGGTTGACCTATAGAGGGAACGATGAGAGATAAAAGAGCATTGTTAGATGAAATCCCAAGATTTGTAGTTGAATACGAATTCACATGATTTATCTCCTGCTGTTTATCATCAATATCACAAGCCTTGATGATTGCCATCATTTCAGCAAGAGTAAGGCGATTTAGGTCTTTAGTCTTCTTGATGACAGCCACATTCATGTCGCATGACTTTGGGAGAGCATTCCGTAGCTTTTTATTTATTTCTGACTTTGTCAAGAAGATCCCAACTATAGTCATCTCAGTGGTGAGAGTTGTGAATCGCTGCAGCTACGCCTCCAGGGTTTTTCCAGGAATGTAGTTGAACAAGTTAAACCTTTGTCGCAGCATATCCTGGCGGCTTTCCTTCATGTCCTCATTTCCAGCATACCTAAATCAAAGCTTCCCACAAAGCTTTTGCTGAAGTATACTCTCTGAAACCTTGAGCTATATCAGGAGATAGAGCCATTGTTAGAGTGGCCAAAGCCGTTTCCTGTTCTTCCACTTTCTCAAAATCTTCATCTGTGTAGTTTTCAACAGCTTTGTCAACTACTTGCTTCTCAAAAATTGTAGTTATTCTGACGGGATTCTTGATGATGCTTCTCCAAATCTTGAAGTCCTTCATTTTAATGTACTTTTCTATCCGATATTTCCATTCAAGAAGGCCATCAGCAGACAGCAGTCTTGGAATGCGTGTAGTAGTGCCCATGATAGAATCCAGTTCATGATGATGTGTTTGACTTTGAGAATCCATTTATTCTGATTTTTAAAGCTTTAAAAAATTAGAAAAATAAAAAATAAAATTATTAAAATTTGAGTTTACGGTCAATGTGTTTACGGCCGTAAACTGTGTTTACGGTCGGGTGTTTACGGTTGGGGTGTTTACGGTCAAGCTGTTTATGGTTATTTAAGAAGCACTGATTACGATTCAAGAACACACTTTACGCCTATTGAATGTGCTTGAGTTTATGGACGTAAATAGAGTTCACGGTCGTAATCCTTTGATAGTAAACTCCCAAAAATCGTAGTAAACGCAAGTTTGATGCAGATTTGACCCTCTTTGTTATGAAAACACCAAACCCTAATCTCTAACACTAATGAATACGATTTCAAACGATTGAAAACTTCGATTGAGTAATGCTTTGACGTCGATTTAGCTCTGATACCAATTATAAGTCCCTGAAAACGGATCTTTACCAATGATCAAGCAATCACACAATCAATGGAATGAGAAACAAAGTAGAAACAAAATTGAAACAAGCTTGCACACGCTTATATCGAATAAAAATGTCCGATACAACTTGCTCTGTGACCGTGAACTCTAGTGGCATAAATGACCTACATAATCCCTATATATAGTGGACTTGGGCCGACTCTGGGTTTACGGCCGTAAACAGGCTTACGGCCGTAAACTCACATCATGACCGTAAACTAACAGCCAAACAACCAAAACTGCATACAGACTCAAAAGAACCTATTACAATGAAATCCTAGACCAAACCATTAATTAGACCCTTCAATCATATTTTCCTCCATTCCACAAGATATCATATGGATTGAGACAAAGGTTATAATCATTCTTTCTGTCCATCTGTTGTTTCCCGATTTCCGATTTATGACGACCGACTAATTGAACAAATCAAATCAGTCCAGGCTTGACCAAGCACTTAGGGTGTTATCACTAAATCAACGAGGGCCCTACAAATATCGCTTTTATCCCTCCAAGGGTAAAAGGAATGGATAAACTTCGATCCAAATGCTTGCTTGTACTTACTCATCAAATCACACACAACGATATGTTTTATAACACCAAGTTACTGGTGCGTTTACATATGTTAATGTGCAACCGACTTGTAAACTACAACTCACATGTCTTGGTTTCAAGAATATAAGATATTATCGACTCACAATCACTCGTGATAAAATCCATGAAGTGATTCAGATGAGCATGGGTTTAATCCAGTACTCGAATCTTATTCCAAAAGTACTCATGAACACTGCCGCAAACTTGTGCCATGCCTAAAAGCCTTTAGACAAATCTACAGACCCATTCATGACAGTCTTGCCTCAATACCTACTTCCAAAGTATGATCGACTGTGGACGGTTTGAATAACCTAGTTATTCGGGAAGTCAATACATGCAGATTGAAACACAAGAATAATCGAATCCAATATGGTCTCAGAACTTGTGAATGTAAATAAAACACATTTTATTTAATCACCATATTGATTACACATTATTCATTGTATAATGTTTCGATTAATCAACTTAATACTTGAATTAAAACAATAGTTATCCCATGCTCCAAGCATGCACACTATGTTTGCCTATGGTCCTTTCTTTGTGAAATAGATCAATTAACAACGTTTCAATGATGTTCATTTCACAATTCCAAATCCTTATCGTAAATGTAAGAATACCAAATTCTTGCCATTTACTGTAATATGCTAGATTCTAAACTTATATGCAATGATCCTCTTGTAATGACTATGCACAAAAGTCACAAAGACTTGGCAACAAACATTACAAGGTATTCCAATGGAGAGCAATTCCATGGAAATGAAGTCTCACATTTAAAGTGTGACATCCCCATTTTCACGGCCAGAAAAGGCCGATTTTGTTTATGCTTTGTTTAAGAATCAGAGTAACATTTTAAATAAAAGTGTTGCGGAATTAGTCCCAAAACAAAAGATGATAAAGATTTATCAAAAGCATTTCCATAGAAATGTATTTCATTAAAAAGACTCGGTATGTCATGTTCGATACAGATCATAAGCATAAACAATACATCAAAGGCCTTACTACATTATTCTGTACTTACAGGCCTAAAATCCCTTAATCTCTCATCCCAAGACATCACATCTATGCTCATGCGCCACTACATGTAATACAAGAAACTGAGTGGGTCAGGCTTGGGAGCCTGGTGAGCACATAGGGTTTTTAACCGATAATAAGTAAGTTTATTAACTTTATCAATCAACAATAACTTGATTACCCATTCCCGTTATCCTCTCATTATGTCCCTAAACACCTATCATAAGGGACCTAGCCTAAGGATCACCATCGGGATGGACACTACTGTTAAGGGGATTCCTCAGCATTAAATGTCCTTAAGGCAATCATGTGGGGGATGGAGTACACCTGGTGAGCACACAATTCAAATAAACACATAGTTCAAATAAACACCTACAAGTTGCGAGCCTCCTAGTGTTCCACTGGACTGTCTAGATTAGTCAGTGGTCGTCATCTATACTCCGCTAGATGACTGGATCATCAATAACATCTATAACGAGGTCTCTCATTATTTTATTTTGTCACACAACAACTATTACATCTACCCACGTTTTACCCAACACATTTTGTAGATATAAAATACATATACAATTTAAATCATTGAAAACATGTATAAAACGTTCATCCAGCATAGATAGCAAGTATTCAAATAATATGCACACATAGCACGTGATTTATATAAAATACTTCATATCTATGTGTAAGCTGAAAGTAACTATGCACTCAATTGAAAGGTGGTGACTCAGCACTCGGACACCGCTTCAATACTCTCAAAACAATTCTCCTTCGATAAAACCTAGTATCAATACCAATAGGGTTTAGTCTAACGATAAAAGCGACAAATTAATAGTCTAACTATTATTACTATTATATAAGCGTTAAATAACACTCAATATAACTCATAATAATAGCCCAAATAATTATTTTAAGGACCTAATAACACTACTATAATTATTTGAAAGCTATATTAAAAGTTGCATAAGCGTAACTCACTTACAACGGATTTTAAAGAAAACCGGACTTTGCTAGGAGCAGTGTTTCCGAAACTGAAAGACCCTTTTTCTCGGGACTCTGGGAACCTCGAGGCTTCCTTAGGGTGCTAGGGATTTTTCCTAGGGTTTAGGAGGGTTAAAATAGGCTAGAGAGAGAAAGTAAGTTAGAGAGAGAAGTGAATGGGTGTGAATTTTCCGGGAAATCTCGCAGCTATTTATAGGCTGCTGAACCTCAGATTTACGCAGTACAGCAGCTACGTTGCGCGTTACTTCGGATAAGGTGCGAGGTGGCGAGCATTCAGTGGTGCGACGTAGCTTAAGCTGGACCGAGGGAAGGGTTTATGTATGCGGCGCGTTCCGAGCTTGGACGCTAGGCGTAATGCGAGGGTGATGCGTCCTTCATCCGAAGCAAGACCGTGCTTAGCAAGCGATGGCTGAGATTCGGCCACATCATCGATCGAGCAGCAGATTTCGTGATTTCCCTTTCTGACTTCTAAAAATCATAATTTTTGCATACGAGCTTCGTTTTTGACGTTATTTATATCCACGCGTAGATGGGAACGTACTCTACAACTTTTGTTTGGACTCCGTCGGCTAATTTTGACTTTATTTTAAAAGTTATATTTTTAACAGGCCGGGACAGGATTGGTCCGTTAAAAATTCATAACTTCTTCATCCGAAGTCCGTTTTCTACTGTCTTTTTATCATTGTGCTATTAATAACGAGATCTTCGATTCTCATTTAGGTTGTGTCGGCTAAAAACCGCTCGATCTAATATTCGAACTTCGGGTTGTACAGTACTAAGCCGAAATTTTGAAAAATCCTAACTTCTTCATACGAAGTCAGATTTGGGCGTTCTTTTTATGGTCGCTCTCGGTTTAACATATTCTACAACTTTCGTTTATATTGCTAAGGCTAAATCTCGCTCTATCGTAAATTCACTATTTACGCTTCCTTGTATCGTGCCGGTTCCGTCGCGAAACTTCGACGGGTCATAACTTCTTCGTTATAACTCGGATTTCGGCGTTCTTTATATCCCCGTAATCCTTGTTTCGACCACTACAACTTTATGTAAAGATATAGGGTTTATCTCACACTTTATTTTTGACGCTTATTTTTATCTTTCAACTTTATGTAAATATTTCATCTTTATTACTTTAAAAAGATTTACAATAGTTTACCTAGATTATTACATTGTCTAAAAATGCTTAGCCATGAAACCCGGACTTTACAAATCTCTCCCCCTTAGGATGATTCCATCCCGGAATCATGCATCAGCAAACAGATGTGGTTAGCGACTCATCATGTCATCCTCTGTTTCCCAGGTCAGATTCGGCCCATTCGAATGTTTCCATCAGACTAGCATTAAGTCGACCATCCTGCATCGTAACTTCTTAGTCTTGCGGTCCACAATTGCCTCAGGCTCTTTAATCAGCCTCGTAGTCTCATCCATCCTTAACTCTGAGATTGGAATTATGTCAGGAACTTCTCCCGTGAATTTCCTCAGATAACACACATGGAAGGTGTTATGTATACCATCGTGTTCTTCGGGCAATTCCAGCTTCTAAGCTTGGTTCCCAATCTTCTGAAGAACTTTGAAGGGTCCAATAAACCTTGGACTAAACTTACCTCGTTTCCCGAATCTTATAAGTCCCTTTCACGGTGAGACTTTAAGCAAAACGGAATCCCCAACTTCAAAAGTCATTTGTCATCTTTTCTTGTCAACGTAGCTCTATTGATGATCTTGAGCTGCTAACATCCTTTCCCTAATCACTTTCAACTTCTTAGCAGTCTCATGGACTATCTCGGGGCCCTTAAACTGCTTCTCTCCGGCTTCAAGCCAACAAGACGGCGTCCGCCACTTATGTCCGTACAATGTTTGATAAGGTGCCATCTTGATGCTCGAGTGGAAACTGTTGTTGTCGGAGAATTCTACCAGAGGTAAGTGCTCATCCCAATTCCCTTGGAACTCAAGGGTACATGCTCTCAGCATATCTTCCAGTGTTTGAATCGTTCTTTCGCTCTGACCATTAGTCTACGGATGGTAAGCTGTACTCATACACATCTTTGTACCTAGGTCCTCTTGTAGACTCCTCCAAAACCTCGACGTGAAACGACTGTCATGATTTGATACAATCATTAGAGGAACACCGTGAAGTCTCACAATTTCCTTCACGTAAGCATTTGCAAGCTTATCCATAGACTACCTTTTGTTGGCTGCTATGAAGTGTGCGCTCTTAATGAAACGATCCACGACTACCCAAATCATGTCATGACCGTTCTTCGTCATGGGCAGTTTAGTCACAAAATTGATGGTGATATCTTCCCATTTACCCATGGGTACAGGTAAAGGTTCTAAACTCCCATACGGTTTCTGATGTTGTGCCTTAACTCTTGCACATGTCACACACTCGGCCACATACTTCTCAACATCGAGCTTCATCGTCGGCCACCAGTAGTAGGGTTTTAGGTCCCTATACATTTTAGTGCTACCGGGATGAATCGAGTACATGGTCTTGTGTGCTTCTTCCATCAGAAGGTCTCTTATTCCTCCCGTCTTAGGTACCCAAATCCGATCTTGGAATACCTTCAGTCCTCGACTGTTTGTACCAAATGCTAACGTTTTTGCCAAACGTTCTTCCTTTCGGTCGTTCTGCTCTAAAGCTTCTTCTTGAGCTTTCCTGATACTTTCCACAATCGTCGAGACGACTTTGATTCTTAACGCTCTTAGCCTATTCCTTTCAAGATTGACTTTTCGACTGAGAGCCTCGGCAACAACATTTGCTTTACCAGGGTGGTAAAGTATCTCACAGTCGTAGTCCTTGAGTAAATCTAGCCAGCGTCGTTGCCTCATGTTCAACTCTTTCTGATTAAAGAGATACTGGAGACTCTTATGATCAGTGAAAAGTTTTCACTTCATGCCATAGAGGTAATTCCTCCATATCTTTAAGGAAAATACTACCGCTGCCAACTCTAGATCATGAGTGGGGTAGTTCTTTTCGTGCTCTTTCAATTGTCAAGATGCGTATGCTATCACCTTTTCTCTTTGGGTCAAAACACAACCCAACCCGACTCCAGATGCGTCACTATATATTGCGAAGTCTTCAACTGATGGGTTTTGAGCATTCTAACACTTCCTAAGTGTACATGCAACCCTAATAACCTTGGATCTATGTTTGTCTAATTTGTCATGCAAAGTTGAATTCCAAGGTTATATTCCTATCTAGCATACATGGGGAACAATTTTAACATAAAGTATAGATAGAATAACTTACCTTGTTGTTGCTTGTGTTCCTTGAAACCTTGTGAGCCTAGCACCCTAAGTGTGATGCCTCAAATGCTTCACACAACACCAAATGCTCTTGGAAGAACTTATGAGAGAACACACACTCTTCAAAATCGGCCAAGCCCTCTTGATTCTTTGTGTAGCCGATTTTGGGTGGAGAACATGTTACTTATATAGTGTTGACACATCTAGGGTTAAACCCTAATGTGTCATGACTCTTCATTTCCATGACCCATGGGTTTGTAACTCCCATGGAGCATCCATGGAGCATCCTATGGGTGGAACCCAACTTGATGATCCATGGAGCCTTTTAGCCCACTATACAAGATATGGATGATTTACTTAATCAACCCATATATTTAATTAGTTATCTTTTGATCACTTAATTAATTCTAAATTAATTCTTGATCAAACTAATCAAATAATATTATTAATATATTAGAACTTATAATATATTAATAATCTCCAAGTGTTATTTCTCTCATTTAGTCTATCCAATTGCATGGTGCCATGCAACCCAAATGGACCATGCCGGGTCGGGTCAAGTACATACCAGAAATAGTTATGGACTTAGACACCTTATCCAACAGTCTCCCACTTGGATAAGTCTAATAACTATTACTGCAAGTATGACTTCAGGAACCGATCGGCAATCGTAGCTCTTTACAAGGTTTCTCGAAACTTGAGAAGATGATGGTACGCCATTTAAGATAAGTGATCATATAATCCTCTGTTCTAGATATCAGTCGGACAAATACATGGAACAATGTCTTACTTATTGTCCAACATTTGTTTCCCGATTTCCGATTTGTTTGACAAAGAACTTTATTGAACACATCAATTTAGTTCTGACCGGGCCCGGTACATAGGTCAAAACAAAATCATCGAGGGGCCCAGATATCAGCTTCTAATCCAAGAAGGAACAGATAAACTTCGACTCATATGTTTGTTCTACTACTCATTGAATTACACATAAGAGCGCGATTTTATAACATCGAGTTACCAATGCGTTTTTCGTACAATCAATGCATAACCAACTTGTAAGTAACAAATCATATCTCTAGGTTTAAAGATTTATATGATATTACCGTCTCACGATCACTCGAGATAGAATTCCATGAAGTGATTCCAGTGAGCGTGGGTTGAGTCCAATGCTCAGAACTTATGAGCACTCATGATTGTTGTAGCCTTGTCCCAGACCTCTACAACCAAACATGACAGTCTTGATTCATACCTACTTCCGACATATGACCGACTGTGGAGGTTTGAATAATATGTTATACCAAACAAAATTATTCTGGAAGTCAAAACATGCAAAAGAAATATAGTAAACGATCGACAAGAGATAGCAACACTTTACTCATAAATAAAACACTTTTATTCATCATCAAATGTCAATTACACTTTACAAATTTCGAGATTATCTAACTACTAAATCTAATATCATCCTTCAGCCCTATGCTCCGAGCATGCTGGAGATGCTTAACCCGAGTCAGTCCCTTCGTGAGGGGATCTGCCGGATTCTCATCTGATGATACCCTCTTTGCCACGAGGAGTCCTTCTTCGATCCGATGTCTGATGAAATGGTATTTTCTGTCGATGTGTCTGGATCTCCCGTGATCCCTTGGTTCCTTGGCTAAGGCAACAACACTTTCACTATCACAGAAAATTTCCATCGGCTCTTTAATAGCTGGTACAACTCCAAGGTCTCCAATGAAGTTCCTCAGCCATAACGCCTCCTTTGCCACTTCGCTAGCTGCAATATACTCTGATTCACAAGTAGAATCTGCCACTGTCTCTTGCTTGGAACTCTTCCAAGAAATTGCTCCTCCATTTAGGGTAAAGACCCAGCCCGACTGAGAGCGGAAGTTATCCCTATCAGTCTGGAAGCTAGCATCACTATACCCTACAACTCTCAAGTCATCACTCCCACCGAGGGTAAGGACCCAGTCCTTAGTCCTTCGTAGGTACTTGAGAATAGTCTTTACCGCAGTCCAGTGTGCCTTGCCAGGGTTCCCCTGAAACCTGCTAACCATGCTTAAGGCAAAGGCTACATCAGGTCGAGTACACGTCATAGCATACATGATCGAACCTACAGCCGAAGCATAAGGTATTCGACTCATTTCTGCTATCTCAGCCTCAGTGCTAGGGCTTTGTGTCTTACTCAGTTTGGCGTTACTCTGGATGGGCAACTCTCCTTTCTTGGAGTCTTGCATTCTGAATCTCTTCAGAACCTTCTCCAAGTAGGTACTTTGACTAAGTCCAATTAGTCTTTTACTCCTATCTCTCAAGATCCTTATCCCCAAAATATAGGCAGCTTCACCAAGGTCCTTCATAGCGAAACACTTTCCAAGCCAGGACTTTACTTCCTGCAGGGTTGGAATGTCGTTTCCTATGAGTAGTATGTCATCCACATACAATACCAAAAAGCTAACTATACTCCCACTAGCCTTGACATATACACAAGATTCATCTTCACTCCTAGAAAAGCCAAATTCCTTGACCTTTTCATCAAAGCAAAGATTCCATCTGCGAGGTGCTTGCTTTAATCCATAAATGGATTTCTCAAGCTTACACACTCTATTAGGGTACTCGTTACTGACAAAACCCTCTGGCTGACTCATGTAAACATCTTCAGCCAACTTTCCATTAAGGAAAGCGGTTTTGACATCCATTTTCCAAATTTCATAGTCATGAAATGCGGCTATGGCTAACAGAACCCAAATAGACTTAATCTTGGCTACCGGAGAAAAGGTCTCATCATAGTCCACTCCAGGAATTTGAGAGAAGCCCTTTGCAACCAGTCTAGCCTTATAAGTGTGTACTTTACCATCCATGTCGGTCTTCTTCTTGAAGACCCATTTGCACCCTACAGTATTTCGACCTGGTACATTCTCAACCAAGTTCCAAACTTGATTGTCATACATGGATTGTATCTCGCTATCCATAGCCTCTTTCCATTTAGCAGACTCGGGGCCTGCCATGGCTTCCTCGTAGCTGTTAGGGTCATCTTTACTTACTAGTGTCTCATCACTAATAAGTGTCTCACCTTCTGCAGTAATATGGAATCCATAGTAATGCTCAGGTGCACTCCTAACTCTCGTGGAACGCCTCAGAGGTACAGATTCGTCAATTGGCTCAACAGGAGTTTCCTCCTCAAGTTGAGGGCTAGAGTTTGAAGTTCCTTCACCACTTGACTCTTGAATTTCTTCAAGATCAACTTGCCTCCCACTGTCTCCTTGGCTTATAAACTCTCTTTCTCGAAAGACTCCTCTCCTTGCTACAAAGACCACATTGTCACTAGGTCTGTAGAAGAGGTAACCAAAGGATTGTTGTGGGTAGCCGATGAAAATACACCTCTCACTTCGGGGTTCGAGCTTATCATGAGTCTCGCGTCTCACGAAAGCCTCGCATCCCCAAATCTTGATGTGGTCTAGTTTAGGTACTTTACCAGTCCACATCTCGTGAGGAGTTTTGGCAACTTTCTTTGTAGGGACTAGATTAAGGATATGGGCGGCAGTCTCTAAGGCATACCCCCAGAATGAGATTGGTAGCGAAGCTCGACTCATCATGGAACGAACCATGTCCAACAAGGTTCGATTACGCCTCTCAGCCACACCATTCAACTGCGGTGTCCTGGGAGGTGTCAATTGTGAGACAATCCCACATTCCTTTAGATAGTCGAGGAACTCTGAACTAAGATACTCACCACCCCGATCGGATCGAAGCATCTTAATGTTCCTGCCCAATTGATTCTCGACTTCCTGTTTAAATTCCTTAAACTTCTCGAAAGTCTCTGACTTATGCTTGATTAAGTAGACATATCCATATCTACTGTAATCATCGGTAAAAGTCAAATAATAACGATTAGCATCCCTTGTGGCATGTTTGAACGGTCCACACACATCCGTGTGTATAAGGTCCAACAAACCTTCACCCCTTTCACACGAGCCTGTGAAGGGTGACTTTGTTATTTTTCCAAGTAAGCATGATTCGCAACTATCATTTGACTTTAGGTCAAACGACTCCAAGACTCCATCCTTTTGGAGTTGGCCTATGCGTTTCTTGCTTATATGTCCAAGACGACAATGCCATAATGACGCTTTATCCAAGTTATTATTAGTAGAATCAATACACAAAACATTATTTCCTAAGTTATCTACAATAGATACAGCTTCATACACACCATCACAAGGTAATGCTTTAAAATAAAGTACATTATTAAAGAAAGCATTAATCGAACCAACTTCATTATCAAACGAAAAGGTGAAACCTTGTTTGTACAATGCATGAAAGGAAATAATATTTCTTGCCATTTCTGGCGAATAACAACATTTATTCAAATCTAAATTTAACCCACTACTTAGCGATAAAGTATAAACTCCAATCTTGGTGACAGGTGTAACTTTCCTATTCCCCATGATTAAGTTTATTCTTCCTTACTCCACATTCTCACTTCTTCCTAGTCCCTGCAAGTCACAACAAATATGAATACCGCAACCTGTATCAAGGACCCAAGATTTCGAATGGGGTGAGTTATTAGAAATGATAGTGTAAATACCTGCATGGTTGGGTTTGACTTTCCCATCCTTCACATCTTGCTGGTACTTTGGGCAGTTCCGCTTCCAATGAGCTTTTTCATGGCAATAGAAGCATTCAGCCTCTTTTGGGTCAGAAGAAGGAGTAATGAAACCTTTCTTGGTTCCACTTGAAGAAGAGCCATCAAGGGTCCGAGCCTTGGTACCCTTTGAAGATCTCTTTCTCTTCCTCCCTCGACTTTGCCCGATTGCCAAGACCGGAGTTGAGTCTGGAGTAGGAGTGATAGCAACCGACTTCCCCTTAAGACCTGTTTCTGCGGTCTTGAGAAGTCCCAGAAGTTTGCTGAGGGTGACCTCTTCCTTGTTCATGTGATATGTCATGCGGAATTGATCATAGCACGATGGTAAGGAGTGCAAAATGATATCTATTGCAAGCTCCTCAGGGAAGTTCACATTAAGCTTCAGCAAACGATCCACATACCTTTGCATTTTCTGCATGTGGCTCGTGACGAACTCTCCGTCCTTCATCATGGTTGTTATCATGGAGCAAATGACTTCGTACCTCTCTTGTCGTGCACTTTGATGGTATCTTTCCATCAAATCTTGGTGCATTTCATAAGGGTAGAAATCTTCATAAGACTTTTGGAGTTCAGCTCTCATGGTGGCCAACATGATGCAAGCCACCTTGGTTGCATCTCTTTCATGAGTATGAAAGTCAGCAATCTCCTGGGGAGTTGCAGTGGACTCGTCAATTTCCTTAAGCTCCTTGTCAAGGACATATTCTTTGTCCTCATAGCGGGTAATCATCCTGATGTTTCTGATCCATTTATTGAAGTTGGATCCATCAAAGGTGACTTTCCCACACAGACTCATAAGAGTAAAGGAGCCATTAGGATTCGAGCCAGAAGCATTATTTGAAGACATCTGAAAAAGAAGAACAAGTTTAGTTTAGATTTAAGAGAGTCCTTAATAAAACACCCAAATGTAATATTAAGGCTAGGATCCAATCACAATATAATATAACTTAGAAGAGGTATGCCGTAATCTAAGCTATACCATATTTGAAAGGTAGGTGAATGACGATTCACCAATTTCCACCACGAAAACCGAAATATTAAATATTTAGTTTTTTATTGGTTTTAGAAATTCCTAGATTCTTTGAGATCCAATGAACGTTTCAAAGGCATGTTTCAATCTCGGGAGTGCCCTCCAGGTTTTGTGACTGGGATGCCGAGGATCACAAAACGAGGTGTGAAGTAACCATGCAAATCACTTGGTACCCTTAAAGTTTATCACTCAATCGATGTGCCGGTAAACCACACACGCTCCACCGATACTATAATAAACCTTAAGTCACCCTTTACCTACCTTGTTAAGTCCAAGTTAGTGTGCCGGTTAACCACACACGCTCCACCAACGACTCAGACAAAGTGTAAAGTGTAATTTCATGGATTAGCACCTTATTCACATTTTTCCTAAAGTAACTAAGATTGGGAATTTAATAAACATTTAGTTACTTTATTATATTCATCATACTTTGAATGAGAATTTATAAGTCCTTGTCTTACCCGTTCGGCTAACGACCCTCCACCAGTCAAGCAAGCGGTGGGTGAGAATATTCACCCATTAAGTCACCATTTTATAGGCAACAACCTTATACCCACCTTATAGACCGGCTTCGTGAATGAGGCGTACTAGCGGTAAGACGACTTTATTCTTATACATATATATATAATTATTAAATTATCATAATATAAGTATAAGGGTTGAATTTTAACTTTTTTAAAATTCTAGGGGTTGGAACTAAAGTTTTAACTTAACTTTACTTGTTCCAAAACTTGAGGGCAAGTTTTGTAACTTTCAAAACTTTTCATTTCTTGTAACTTATGAGTTTAATAGAGTAATAAAATGAAGACTCTTCATTTTTATAACTCTTGTGTTTTCTTAATGGTTTTAACTCAAGTGTGACTCTTAGTTTTCCATAACTTAAGGATAAGTTATGGACTCCATTAAAACACATTATGATCAAGAATTAAACTACCAAATAGGTTACAAATAATTCCTATGATCATCTAAAACATCATAAGAACAAGAACATGAATATGAACACAATCAAAAATTACATAAACTTTGTAATTTTGATAACTAGTTGTTGTAAATGAATTAGCAAAGACATTACACCATCAAAAACAAGTTTTCAATTACCAAAACAGTTTAGGGTAATGTTTCTAATTCATTTCCAGCAACTGAATCGAAATTCTGCACTCAGTCGACCCTACTCGCCGAGTGCATGAACATGACTCGCCGAGTTGGTTGAAGATACTCATGGACTCGACGAGTCCCCCCTATAGACTCGACGAGTCCTCGCAGACAGCAAATTTCCGATTCTGTTTTCAACTTTTAAGCACAAATAAGAACAAACAAGCCTAGGCTCTGATACCACTGATGGGTTTTGAGCATTCTAACACTTCCTAAGTGTACATGCAACCCTAATAACCTTGGATCTATGTTTGTCTAATTTTTCATGCAAATTTGAATTCCAAGGTTATATTCCTATCTAGCATACATGGGGAACAATTTTAACATAAAGTATAGATAGAATAACTTACCTTGTTGTTGCTTGTGTTCCTTGAAACCTTGTGAGCCTAGCACCCCAAGTGTGATGCCTCAAATGCTTCACACAACACCAAATGCTCTTGGAAGAACTTATGAGAGAACACACACTCTTCAAAATCGGCCAAGCCCTCTTGATTCTTTGTGTAGCCGATTTTGGGTGGAGAACATGTTACTTATATAGTGTTGACACATCTAGGGTTAAACCCTAATGTGTCATGACTCTTCATTTCCATGACCCATGGGTTTGTAACTCCCATGGAGCATCCATGGAGCATCCTATGGGTGGAACCCAACTTGATGATCCATGGAGCCTTTTAGCCCACTATACAAGATATGGATGATTTACTTAATCAACCCATATATCTAATTAGTTATCTTTTGATCACTTAATTAATTCTAAATTAATTCTTGATCAAACTAATCAAATAATATTATTAATATATTAGAACTTATAATATATTAATAATCTCCAAGTGTTATTTCTCTCATTTAGTCTATCCAATTGCATGGTGCCATGCAACCCAAATGGACCATGCCGGGTCGGGTCAAGTACATACCAGAAATAGTTATGGACTTAGACACCTTATCCAACAGTTCATCGGGTAGAGAAAGTATCGGTGCTTCACATAACTTCTTCTTTAGCTTCTTGAATGCCTCATGGTGTTTCTCACTCCACGTATATGTAGCTCCTTTGTGAGTCAAAGCTGTCAATGGAGCAGCTATCGAAGAAAAACCTTGGATAAATCGTCGGTAATATCCAGATAATCCTAGAAAGCTTCGGATCTCTGTGGGACTTTTCGGACGTTCCCACTTCATCACAGCCTCAATCTTTGCAGGGTCAACCATTATCCCTTCTTGGTTAACCACGTGACCCAAGAACTGGACTTCTCATATCCAAAAGTCACACTTGGAGAACTTAGCGTAAAGCTTCTTCTTCTTTAACACTTCCAACACTTCTTGTAGATGCTTACCATGCTCCTCTTGGCTTTTCGAGTAGATCAGAATGTCGTCGATGAACACTATCACAGATTTATCGAGGAATGGTTTACAAACCTTATTCATCAAATCCATGAACATTGCTGGAGCATTGGTTAGTCCGAATGACATAACCAAGAACTTGTAGTGTCCATATCTTGTTCTGAATGAAGTCTTCTCAGTATACGGATCTCTCACTTTCAGCTGATGATATCCTGACCTAAGATCGATCTTTGAGAAGTAGCTCGAACCTTGTAGCTGATCAAATAGGTCGTCAATCCTTGGCAATGGATACTTGTTCTTCACCGTTGCCTTGTTCAACTCCCGCTAGTCTAGACACATTCTCACGCTTCCGTCCTTCTTCTTCACGAATAACACCGGAGCTCCCCAGGTTGATGAACTAGGTCAAATGAAACCATTTTCCAACAGCTCCTGAAGTTGCGTCATACGCTCCTTCATCTCCGTCGGTGCTAATCGGTAAACTGCCTTTGCTATCGGTGTTGTACCTGGTAACAAGTCCATCCGAAACTCCACTTGCCTATCAGGTGGTAATCCGGGAAGATCTTCGGGAAAGACTTCCAGATAATCACATACGACTGGTATATTTTGCACCTCCTTCTTTTCCTTCTTAACATCAATCACAAATGACAAATATGATGCATATCCTTTGGATAAACATTTTCTGGCTTTCATCAAGGAGATGATTCCAGAATTCACTCTAGGTTTGTCCCCGTACACCATAAATGACTCCTTTCCAGGGGGATTTACCCTAACTATCTTCTTTCGGCATAATATCTCGTCATCGTTGGAGCTAAGCCAATCCATACCCAAAACGATGTCAAAACCGTTTAACTCTATGGGTAATAGCTCTTCGTGGAATTCGTTTCCATTTAGGTTGGTGACTACGTTCTTAATACGATTACTAACAGGTACGAACTTGCCACTGGCAACTTCTACAATCAGGGCATTATCAAGTTTTTCTATAGGTAATGCTAGTTTCCCACCAAATTTACACGACACAAAGGAGTAGTTGGCTCCGGAATCAAATAGCATATTGGCAGGCAAACCATTTACAAGAAAGGTACCTGAAGCGACGTCTACTTCCTCCTTTGCAGCCTCGAGCGTCATCTGGAAGGCTATCACCTTTGGCTTCGGTGTAATGTTAGGCCTTCCCACATCTTTCTTCTTTGGGCAATCCTTAGCAATATGCCCTTCTTCACGACACTCGTAGCACACCCTCTTGTTGATGGTGCACTCATTGGCATAGTGCCTCGTTTTCCCACACTTGTAGCAGGTTACTTCCTCGCTACATTTTCGCGAGTGCTTCTTCTTGCACTTCTCGCACCATTTCGATTAATTTCCTCCTCCCCCGAACTTCTTTGAACCGAACTTGCTCTTCTTTTTGTTGGGTTTAGCAGACCCTTCAAATTTCCTCTTCTCGCTAACCTCAACCTTGCTGGCAGCTCTTCCCTTAATCATATCCTCCACAAAATTGGCAGCCCAGATAGCTACCTCCAGAGTATGTGCCTGACGCACTAGCACCGCGTACTCCCATGGAAGTCCCTTTGCGTACTTATCGATTTTCGTCAGCTCATCCGGAACAAGACGCAAGGAAAATTCCATCTTTTCTGTGAAGTTGTTCGTGTATTCATCGATTGGCATGCTTCCCTTCTTCAGAGTTAAGAGCTGGTTCTCTAGCTCGAGCAAGTTTTGAGCTGAGAAGTACTTTCGTTTGAATTGCACCAGAAATTCTGCTCATGTTAGTTGCAGGGGCTCAATGGGGCTCAGAGTCTTTCCCAAGGTATTCCACCAATGTACACGCCTCCTCGAAACTGAAGCACTGCAAACGTGGTCTGTAGTTCTCCTCTGCAAGCGCATGTCATGAAAGCTAACTCAATCTCCGAGATCCAATCCATGACCCCGATCGGATCTTCCTTTCTAGTGAAAGTCGATGGCTTGCAAGTTAGAAAATCCTTGTACTTTCATCCATTCCTCTCAACTCCGTCATCTTGGTTTTTTTGTCGAACTATTGGTGGGTTGACCTGACCAACGGTTCCACTGTAGTTCCCCTCCCCAGTCTGTCCTTCGTTCAACTCGGGTTGTTCGATCTGTATGGTCGCTTCCTCTTGATTTTGTTAGAGAAAACACCTGGTTTCCTCCATTTTATGATCCAACATCGCCTGGATCATCGCTTGCACTCCGACCATCGTTATTGGCTCAGCAGTGGCTACCACAAACGGTATTTGCTCAATCACTGGGGGTTGGTTTATGTTCCTATTTTCATTCACGTTTCCGCTACGGGTCCTTGCCATCTTGATCTATACACCGAATAAGGTGAATTTGGATCTTTATTTAGGACTGATGTTCAAATCATCCTTATCTCTCCGAAACGTTTACATGCTAGTTCTAATATCGTAGTCGTACATTTAGAATCCTAAACACATAGGGTTTCCAGATCCGGTCGGCAACAGACCATAGATCCGAACAAAATAACGGCATATCATGCATAAAGCATTTAGCACATAAAAGCATTTTAGGCACAATTCCAACTGTGACAACCGCATTTTTATGATTTGTTAAAAAATCAGAGTAACATTTTAAATAAAAGTGTTGCGGAATTTGTCCCAAAACAAAATATGATAAAGATTTATCAAAAACATTTCCATAGAAATGTATTTCATTAAAAAGACTCGGGATGTCATGTTCGATACAGATCATAAGCATAAACAATACATCATAGGCCTTACTACATTGTTCTGTATTTACAGGCCTAAAATCCCTTAATCTCTCATCCCAAGACATCACATCTATGCTCATGCGCCACTACCTGTAATACAAGAAACTGAGTGGGTCAGGATTGGGAGCCTGGTGAGCACATAGATTTTTCAACCCACAATAAATAAGTTTATTAACTTTATCAATCAACAATAACCCGATTACACAATCCCGTTATCCTCTCATTACCTCCCTAAACACCTATCATAAGGGACCTAGCCTAAGGATCATCATCGGGATGGACACTACTGTTAAGGGGATTCCTCAACAGTAAATGTCCTTAAGGAAACCATGTGGGGGATGGAGTACACCTGGTGAGCACACAGTTCAAATAAACACCTACAGGTTGTAAGCCTGCTAGTGTTCCACTGGGCTGTCTAGAATAGTCTGTAGTCGTCATCTATACTCCGCTAGATGACTGGATCATCAATAACATCTATAACGAGGTCTCTCATTATTTTATTTTGTCAAACAACAACTATTACATCTACCCATGTTTTACCCAACACATTTTGTAGCTATAAAATACATATACAGTTTAAATCAATCAAAACATGTATAAAACTTCATCCAGCATAGATAGCAAGTATTCAAATAATATGCACACATAGCATGTAATTTATATAAAATACTTCATATCTATGTGTAAGCTGAAAGTAACTATGCACTCACTTGACAGGTGGTGACTCAGCACTCGGATAACGCTTCGATACTCTCAAAACAATTCTCCTTCGATAAAACCTAGTATCAATACCACTAGGGTTTAGTCTAACGATAACCGCGACAAATTAATTGTCTAACTATTATTACTATTATATAAGCGTTAAATAACACTCAATATAACTCATAATAGTAGCCCAAATAATTATTTTAAGGACCTAATAACATTACTATAATTATTTGAAAGCTATATTAAAAGTTGCGTAAGCGTAGCTCACTTACAGCGGATTTTAAAGAAAACTGGGCTTTGCTCGGAGTAGCGTTTCCGAAACCGAAAGACGCTTTTTCTTGGGACTCCGGGAGCCTCGGGGCTTCCTTAGGGTGCTAGGGATTTTTACTAGGGTTTAGGAGGGTTAAAATAGGCTAGAAAGAGAAAGTAAGTTAGAGAGAGAAGTGAATTGGTGTGAATTTTCCGGGAAATATCGCAGCTACTTATAGGCTGCTGAACCTCGGATTCAAGCTACGCTGCGCGTTCCTTCGGATAAGGTGCGAGGTGGCGAGCATTAGGTGGTGTGACGTGGCTTAAGCTGGACCATGGGTAGGGTTTACGTACGCAGCACGTTCCGAGCTCGGACACTAAGCATAATCCGAGGGTGACGCATCGTTCATCTGAAGCGAGACCGAGCTCAGCAAGCAACGGCTGAGATTTGGCCACGTCATCGATCAAGCAGCAGATTTTGTGATTTCCCGTTGTGACTTCTAAAAGTCATAACTTTTGCATACGAGCTCCGTTTTTGACGTTCTTTATATCCACATGTAGGTGGGAACGTACTCTACAACTTTCGTTTAGACTCCGTCGCCTAATTTCGACTTTATTTTAAAAGTTGTATTTTTAACAGACCAGGCCAGGATTGGTCCGTTAAAAATTCATAACTTCTTCATCCGACTTCCTTTTCGTATGTATTTTTATTGTTGTGCTACTATTAATGAGATCTTCGATTCTCGTTTAGGTTGTGTCGGCTAAAAACCGTTCGATATCATATTCGAACTTCAGGCTGTACACTGTTAAGCCGAAAGTTCGAAAAATCATAACTTCTTCATACGAAGTCAGATTTGGGCGTTCTTTTTATTAATACTTCCATATACAGAATTTTCTTATGTTAGATCTTTCCAACATAACATATATATATATATATATATATATATATATATATGTATATATATATATATATATATATATATATATATATATATATATATATATATATATTTCCTTGACTAAATTTGATTAATATCTCAATAAGTTTTTAGTTTTGAAATGAAGTATGAATTCCTCTTCCTTAATTGTAGCAAAACAACTTTTCAAACCCTACATCTTTGCAAATTGAAACTTTTGTTTTCTATAATTAGCATTGCTGACTCGCAACACTTAACGTAATAATTATGCTCCCACTTGCATAAAAATGACATTAGCATAACACTTATGATCCCACTAGCTTTGACATGTACCCAAGAATCAATTGGACTTCTAGAAATCAATACTTCTTGACTTTTTTACCAAAGTTCAGATTTTAGATACGAGAT
Source organism: Lactuca serriola (assembly GCF_051521515.1). Classification (NCBI taxonomy): domain Eukaryota; kingdom Viridiplantae; phylum Streptophyta; class Magnoliopsida; order Asterales; family Asteraceae; genus Lactuca; species Lactuca serriola. The sequence continues at coordinate 200,787,391 of NC_136415.1, read as the reverse complement.
GCTTCGATAAGATTTTATCTAGGCTTCCCAGACTCATACACCTTTCCTTAAATAGCTCACATGTGTGTCTAAACAATTTTAGAACTTACAACAATAAGTCTCAAATGTTTAGACCTTTCGCCATTTCTCACAATTCGAACTATGAAAAGGGATGTCATAATCATAATCGAATTTGAGAATGCAAATATCGCAATTGCTATCTCCTAAAAATCTACTTAATGAAAGCGTTTCCTCACAATCATTTTCATGAATCGGAGAAAACCTTGTAACACTTAGATTTTATGGTGTATGTCTTCCTATCCATGTGAATTTGTCAAAACCATAATCACAAGACAAGTAGAGACAAATCCGAACACATATGGACTGAACTTGTTCAATCTTAATTTCTTGCCACCTAGCAGCACAAGGCCTACCATTTCTTCCAGGTTGTTATGCAAACAATTGAGAACTCATAGAACTCACATGAATAGTCAACCAACTTGAATGGGCACAAAAATAAGAATATGTCTACACGATAGGTTATAAACCTCAAGTTGTGTGCTAGTGATTAAACAATTGGTTTACTCTTGATTAGTTCTTGAAACTCTTCAAGATCTTTAAGACTCCCCTGACCTCTTGACATATAAGATTCACTTTGTCAAGGAACATTACTTGACAAACAAATATTCAAGAGTTAGTGCGGTTTCTCATCAAGACAAACACTTCACACAATTGGTCTTCGTTGGTCTTTGTCTTATCCGAAACATCAAAACTTATGAATTATAAATGTACAAGAGTAAGAAACATTTTACTCTACATTTTATAAGTGTTATAAGCATTTCTTAAGATTATGTCACTCAAGGCTCGATCTTGGAGTGTTACTCTAAGACTCGATTTTGGAACGAAGTATGATTCACCTTTTGATTTAACCACTTCAACAATTCACGATTCCTCTTCTTAGCCATACAAATGAACTAAGATGTCCTTAGAGAATCAATTGTGATATGGTTTCATAATCACTAAGATAATCATAAAACACGATACTAAAGTACTCTCCCATCCTTTTAGATTGGAGAAACTTTTATCTTTCTGCTTAATTTGATTCTTCTTATTCGTCCTGCTGTACATTGAAACTTTTCCAATGATTCAGAATTATACTTAAACTTTTAAGAATAACCATATTTACTAAACTTTAGTAAATCATGACAAATAGTCTTATCGTACTTTGTGGCGGACCAGATCAGCGCATAACCAAGTGTACCCGATCCCCTAGTCCTTCACTTGACTCACATATACATGTGAAAAAGAAATTAGTCTTAATTTCCCAAAGATGAAAATTCTTATTCACCATACAATACCACTTGTATGATTCCAAGTTTCTATCTGTCACACCCCCAAACCAGGATGGCGGAAACATTCGGGGGTGGATGACTTCACGTAGTATCACAACGATTCAATATTGTAAAGAAAGTAACACAACCATCATATATATAAAATGAAAACGTATATTGTTGCGTTATACATGTTATCAAAAGAATATTACAATATGATGATAAATGTTTAATGATAAAAACATCCTTTGTGTTCCTTCTCCCAAAAGCTGGTAGTTTACCTGTATCACTGATTCCCTGAGAAATACAAGTGGTTTTGAAAAGTGTCAACAATTAAGTTGGTGAGTTCATGAGTGTTTCGAGTTGAAAAGTATATCCCTTTTGGTAGTAAATTGGTAAACGAGGTTTTTAGAAAATCCAATATTTTCTTGTAAATGAAAAAGTTTCCAAAGTTGGAATGTGTTAGTAACTTTTATAATCAAATGATAACAATAATTTTGTATGAAAATATAATGTAGGAAAACTGCGATGCACATATGAATCTCGTAAATCAATCTTGCTTTATACTTTTTATGTGAGTTTTATAACCATACTAATGACACTGACGGCCTGTAACAACATTCTTCAAGTGTTGCAGTGTTATGACATTTGTCACCCCAGACCTGTCGGTCTAACTATAGCTAGTAGTTTAGGTGCGGGATTGTCAATCCCGTATAGATCTATACACAAGTATCACGCTCTCCCTCCAAGAGATTATGGTATATAATACAGGACTTGAAATGCATACAAATATGTACGTTGAAGTTTAAATATCTCACATTACCTAGTATAAGTAGATCTACAATGAAATGACCTTACTTCTTTTGAAAGTGTTTCGTTTTTCAAATTGTATAAAAATGTAGGATTGACTTGCTAACTATACCCATTATAGTTTTTCAGATAGTATGTTCCATTTAGTAGAAATAACTTAGTGATATAATCGCCCTTGTATACATAAGATGTTTGTATTGATATTCGAAGTTAGAAATTGCATTTATGTTTATAAAACGATACTTTTAACGTGTAATGTACTTGTATTTCCCCCCTAAAACATGAAAAAGAATTGAAAAGTAGGGCTATGAACTCACTCGTTAAGTTTGAAGAGGAAGACTAGAGTTAAGTAGAACTTCGATCGCGGATACTTGCGTCGTCGGGCTCTTCGGGGATCTCTGCAACGTAAATCTTTCGTCGGGGGATCGAGTGCGGAAACCGAGGTGAGGGGAGGGTCTTTGGAGCTAAGAAGTATGAGAGAATGGCTGGGGGTTTGTGATTTGTGTGCAAAAACTCGAGCTTAAGCCTTCTATTTATAGGCTGGAATTGCCTCGTACGCGGGGCGTAATTTTGGAGTACGCGGGGCGTACTCACGTACGCAGCGCGTACGTCGTTACGCTGGGCGTAAAAATGCGTCATGGCTTACGACTCCTGGCTTAGCTAGGCGTAGCTTGGGCGGGCCGATGGGACTCGACTCTGGGTCTAGTACGCGGGGCGTACTCCCAGAGTACGCGGGGCGTAATCCCTGCTTCCAACTTCTAAATTCCGTAACTTTCACGCACGAGCTCCGTTTTTCGCGTTCTTTATATCCACGCGTAGGTGAGATTATGCTCTACAACTTTCATTTAGACTCCGTCGGCTAGTTTTGACTTTATTTTTAATGATATAATTTTAATAGGCCGGGCCTCCTAAAGTTCGTTAAAATTTCATAGGCTCTTTATTCGACGTCGGTTTCCGTTTGTCTTTTTATTGTTTTATTACCACCGAGGAGATCTTCAACTTCCGTTTAGGTGGCGATAGCTAAATAACACTCGATCTTCAATCCGAGTTTTTAGCTCTCTACTACTGTTACGAAACTTTGAAAATTCGTAACTTCTTCATTCGAGGTCCAATTTGGGCGATCTTTTTATGCACACTCATCTTTCAACGAGATCTACGACTTTTGTTTAGATACTTTAAGGCAAAAATGTATTTTATTGAGATTCCACTTTTTAGGTCAAATAATGTTTTAACATCGTGTCGTAGATATACGAGTGGTTATAATTTCTTCAATATAACTCGGTTTTGAGCGTTCTTTATGTTTTTGGAAACCAGGGCATGACATCTAATATTCGATGCATCCCAACTTAGATACTTGAACACTTTGTTTTCGAGGTTAATTTCGTTGTTTTTAGCTTTCGAGTGTTTACAATGCTTTTGGGAAAAATAGGGTTGTCACATCATCCTCTTGTTAAGGGAATTTCGTCCCGAAATTTAATCTAAGATAGATATTACAAATTTGGAAAAAGATGCGAGTACTTTTGTTTCATTTGATCCTCTCGTTCCCAGGTGTATTCAGGTCCTCGCTTGGCGTTCCAGCGGACCTTTACGATAGGTATGCGGCTTTGTTTAGTCCTTTTGACTTCCCGATCCATGATCTCTATTGGTTCCTCTACAAATTGGAGGTTTTCATTTATTGCAATTTCGTCTAGAGGGACGACAAGGGTCTCGTCGGATAAGCATTTGTTTAGGTTTGATATGTGAAAGGTAGGGTGTATGTTGTGGAGTTCCTGAGGTAGTCTAAGTTTGTAAGCCACTGGACCGATCCTCGCAAGGATCTCGAATGGTCCGATGTATCTGGGGTTCAGTTTCCTACGTTTTCCGAAGCGTATCAATCCTTTCCAAGGCGAGACTTTTAGTAGGACACGGTCTCCAACTTGGAATTCCAAGGGTTTTCGTCTCTTATCTGCATAACTCTTTTGTCTATCCCTTGATGCCTTTAGACGTTCTCGGATTTGAACAATCTTCTCCGTAGTTTCTCGTATGATTTCTGGCCCAGTAAGTGTGTTGTCAGTTGCTTGTCCTTTTGCTAGTTGTGTGTCCCCCACTTCGGCCCAGCATAAAGGTGACCTGCACTTGCGGCCATAGAGGGCTTCGAAAGGGGCAGCTTTGATACTGGTGTGGTAGCTATTGTTGTACGAGAACTCGACCAAGGGTAGATGTGTGTCCCATGCTTTGCCAAAATCGATTACGCAGGCTCTCAGCATGTCTTCTAGGGTTTGTATGGTTCTCTCGCTCTGGCCGTCGGTTTGAGGGTGATAGGCGGTACTCATGTCTAGTCTTGTCCCAAAGCTTTTTGTAGCGACTTCTAGAATCTTGAGGTGAATCTACTATCTCGGTCCGAGATAATGGATACGGGCACACCGTGCAGTCGTACAATTTCCCTGAGGTATGTCCTTGTTAACTTCTCCAATTTATCCGTCTCTTTGATCGGTAGGAAATGCGCTGATTTAGTTAACCTGTCGACAATTACCCAAATGGTGTCGAGTCCGTTTGTCGTTTTGGGTAACTTGGTTATGAAATCAATAGTTATCCGCTCCCACTTCCATTCGGTTATTTCTGGTTGTTGTAATAAACCTGAAGGCTTTTGGTATTCTATTTTGACCTTAGCGCATGTCAGACATTTACTCACGTAGGTAGCAATTTCGGCTTTCATGTTCGGCCACCAGTACAACTTCTTGAGGTCGAGATACATCTTGTCGGAGCCGGGATGTATGGAGTATCGTGTTTTATGGGCTTCGTCCATGACGATTTCTCTGAATCCACCAAACTTTGGTGTCCATATTCGATCCATGAAATAACGAACTCCGTCGTTCTTGGTTTCAAGATTCTTATCCATTCCTCTTAAGCCTTTTCCTGCCACATTTTCAGATTTCAAGGCTTCTATTTGGGCTTCCATGATTTGCGTGGACAGGTGGGAATGGATCGTCATAGTTAGGGACTTCACTCGGTGACCTGAGTATTCCTTCCGACTGAGTGCATCCGCCACTACATTAGCCTTTCCGGGGTGATATCGAATTTCGCATTCGTAATCACTTAGTAGTTCTACCCACCGTCTTTGTCTCATGTTGAGTTCTTTCTGGTTGAGGATGTGTTGAAGGCTTTTATGGTCAGTGAAGATCGTGCATTTCGTGCCGTAGAGGTAGTGTCTCCATATCTTTAGAGCGAAGACGACTGCTCCTAGCTCAAGATCGTGCGTTGTGTAGTTCACTTCATGCGTCTTTAGTTGTCTTGAGGCATAGGCGATGACCTTCCCTCGTTGCATCAGGACACACCCGAGTCCTTGGTTTGATGCATCACAATAGACCACGAAGTCCTCCGTCCCTTCTGGCAGGGTTAGGATGGGCGCACTACATAATGCTCGTTTTAGCGTTTGAAACGCGGCATCTTGTTTTTCTCCCCAGTCGAAGGTCACATTTTTCTGAGTTAGTGTGGTGAGTGGCTTGGCAATCTTGGAAAAATTCTGTATGAACCTTCGGTAATACCCGGCGAGTCCTAAAAATTGTCGGATCTCTGTAGGGTTCTTGGAATCGTCCAATTCTCTATTGCCTTGATCTTCGAGGGATCCACGTGTATTCCTTCCTTGCTTACTACCTGTCCTAGGAAATCCACTTCTCGAATCCAAAATTCGCACTTAGAAAATTTTGCGTAAAGTTTCTCTGCCCTTAATGTTTCCAGAACCTGGCGGAGATGTTGGTTGTGTTCTTCCTGGTTTCTAGAATAGATGAGTATATCATCTATGAACACGATCACGAATTTGTCCAGGAAGGGGCGACATACTCGGTTCATCAAATCCATGAACACTGCTGGAGCGTTTGTCAACCCGAAGGGCATTACTACAAACTCGTAGTGACCATATCGTGTTCGGAAAGCTGTTTTGGGGATGTCTCCTTCCAGTACTCGTAGTTGGTGATAACCGGATCTTAGGTCGATTTTTGAGAAGTAGCTCGCTCCTTGTAGTTGGTCGAAAAGATCGTCTATACGTGGAAGGGGATATCGGTTCTTGATTGTCAGTTTGTTCAGTTCTCGATAATCGATGCACATGCGAAAAGATCCGTCCTTCTTTCTCACGAATAGGACTGGTGCACCCCATGGTGAGAAGCTTGGCCTGATGAATCCTTTGCTCAGCAGCTCGTTCAATTGACTGGACAGTTCCTGCATCTCGGCTGGAGCTAAACGGTAAGGTGACTTTGCTACTGGGGTGGCTCCGGGAATTAAGTCGATTCTGAATTCGACTTGACGTTCCGGTGGAATTCCTGGGAGATCTTCTGGGAAAATGTCTGGGAAGTTGCAGACTTCTGGAATATCTTTAATGTTCCTTGGTTCTTTCTTCTGGTCTACTACGTGGGCTAGAAAGGCATGGTATTCCTTGCGAAGATATTTTCGTGCTTTAACACAGGAGATGATTTGTAATTTTGCACTAGGTTTGTCTCCATATATGATGAGATTTTCACCGTTGGGAAGATTGAGACAAACGGCCTTTTCATGGCAAAGAATGTCGGCATGGTGAAGACTCAACCAGTCCATACCGATGATTATATCAAAACTTCTTATCGAAATGGGCATAAGGTCGATTTGAAATAAGTGTTCGTTTAAATTTAATGTGCACCCGACGTACATATCACTTGTGCTTTCTGTTTTTCCATTAGCCATTTCTACAGTGAATATTTTATTAAGTGGTTGGGGTCTTTGGTTAAGTAGATGTTTGAATTTATGGCTCACAAAACTTCTCTCCGCTCCGCAATCAAAGAGTATGCATGCATAAATGTTGTCGAGGAGAAACGTACCCGTAACTACTGTTGGATCAGTTATTGCTTCATTTTGACCTATCGCCAGCACTCTCCCAATACCACCAACATTCCTTGTCTTGGGGCAGTCCCTCTTGAAATGCCCGGTTTCTCCACATCCATAACAGGCTTGGCTTACTCCAGTACCAGGAACTTGAGTGACTGGCCGTGCTGGTGCCTTACAGAAACGGGCTGTGTGCCCTTTCCTGTCGCAGTTCTTACAGTACATCTCGCGGCAATTACCGTGGTGATGGTAGTTGCATTTGCTGCACTTTGGCAAGTTCCCTGCATATTGTTTTGTTGGCGTCGGAGTTGTAGGAGTTGTGACGGGAGTAGTGGCAGCATGAACCGCCACCATTTGTTTCTTTGAAGGTTCTTGCGAGGTTAGTCCCTTTCTCTTGTTCCAGAATTTCTTCTTGCTGTTGTTATTGTTGTCATTGTTCCCTTTGGTTGGTTCAGCTACGATAGTCGTGACTCCTTGGCAGACGCCATGATCAACGAGAGATTGCGCCAGTTCTTTGGCACTGTCGAAGGTCATGGGCTTGGAAGCTAGCACACTTCCTCGCAGTTGGGGTGATAATCCCCAGATGTACCTCTCCACTTTTTGGCTTTCTAGAATCAACATCCCAGGACAAAGTGTTATCAAATCGCTGAAGCTATTGGTGTAGCCTGTGATGTTCGACCCTTTCATCGAAAGGTTCCACAATTCTTGTTCCAGCTTCTGAATCTCGCCCCTTGGGCAGTATTCCCGTAGGAGCATTCGCTTCAAATTTTCCCAACCCATAGAGTTCGCCACCACCAGGGTTAGTGTCTTGACGTGGCCGTTCCACCATGTCAAGGCGCGTTCAGAGAATGTACAAGCAGCAAATTTTACTTTGCTTTCTTCCGGGCATGCGCAAATTTCAAATACGGCTTCCATTTTCTCTATCCATTGGGACAGAGCCAATACTCCTCCAGTTCCATAAAAGGGAATAGGTTTTCCATTGGTGAAGTCTTTGTAAGTGCAGACTCCAGTACGGCCTTGGCTTGGGCCGTTGGTAAAGCTATTTATTCCACCTCCTGACCCATTGTTGCTCATTTGAGCCATCGCCGCGGTTACAGCGGCTGTTACAGCAGTTTGGAACATAGCTGCATCCATAGTTGGAGGAGGTGGTGGAGGTGGTGCTGGAGTTGAGTTTCTGCGTGTTGATCTACGAGGAGGCATGTTCTGGTAGAGAAAATAAGAACGAATACTATAAGTTTCTAATGTTTTGACAATCGTGTAGTTGAGGGTTAGTCGTATCTTGTAATTTGTTTTGACTTTAGTTTTTGGTTTCAAATTAAATACAACAATTTAATTAATTTCGAGAGGTATATAAAGAAGTACTGCATATTTATATATATGTCACACCTAAGGTGTCTTACATTATGCTTCTAGTTTTAGGAAAATTTGACCTATCTAGAGGTCTCCGTGTACAGATACAAAAGAAAATAAGAGAAAAACTTTATCCGAGGTCCTAGTTTATATCAAAATTGTGGGAGCTTGAACAAAATCTACTTGTGGCGTTTGGAGCTGGATTCGGCATCTGACCGTTTGACTCCCATCAGTAGCCTCTCGAAATCTACTTGTTGTTCTTTCATCTCTCTTATTTCGTCTAGAGCTGTTATCATTTGGTTCTGAAGTGTCCCCGTGTAGATTTGGGTATTCTCATGTAGTCCTTCCAAACGGCTGATGTCAGAGGCGTTACCTTGGGTAGCAGCATTGATCTCTCGAATTCTGGCTGCTTGTTGGTCTGCCTGGTAGTTCTGGTTAGCTATAGCGTTCACGGCAACAGGAAGTGCTCGATCAGCTGAGCCTCCCCCACTGACATTGTAAAAATCTCGACACATGCCGAATGGAGGGCGTACACCTTGCTGACGGCTCCAGTAGTAGAGGTGGCTTCCCCAGATGGGAATGGGTCCTGGTTGATGTGGTCTGATCACGGGAGGATGAGGGATGGGAGGGTCGATTACTTCCGGTTCGGAATCTGTTTCGCTAGAAATTTCCACGATCTCCTCGTCGACTTCGTATTCTTCTCCGACTTCGATTTCGAATTCTTCTTCGACTTCTTCTTCGATTTCCTCTGGGTCTTCCTCCGGATCTTCTTCTATCCAGCCGCCGTTACCTTGATTTAGGTAGTAGGGGTCTCCCGGTAAAGGAAATCCGGCCATTTGTCTGTACTGGGATGGAGGTATGAGATTTTTATAAGAAAAGAAATTTCTAATTAACGACTTCCTAAGCCTATTTATATCTTTACTGAGCGCAATGTTTTATCGTTTAATAATAGACTTATAGTATTTCAATTTAGCGAATTTGGATTTTATAAGTTTTTGGTTTGTTGACTACTACAACCATTCCTCGACGTACATTGGTCAAATCCAGGATAAATATAGTTGATCAGGCTATATTTATTCTTGATTTGATTACATACCCCAAGGCTCAATCGTGGTATCGCAACTTGCCATACTACCTTTTAGAAAAACTTGTCATGATACGAGGCTGATACGTGCGGGTAAAAATGTATATATTTAAAAGAAAATATATTTCCATGAAAATGTTTTTATCAGAGGGTTTTTGGTTCCCGTTGTATTTATAGTTTGTATATCTTATGTGGTTTGATATACTTAGTTCACTATAAACAATGCTCTGATACCAATCTGTCACACCCCCAAACCAGGATGGCGGAAACATTCGGGGGTGGATGACTTCACGTAGTATCACAACGATTCAATATTGTAAAGAAAGTAACACAACCATCATATATATAAAATGAAAACGTATATTGTTGCGTTATACATGTTATCAAAAGAATATTACAATATGATGATAAATGTTTAATGATAAAAACATCCTTTGTGTTCCTTCTCCCAAAAGCTGGTAGTTTACCTGTATCACTGATTCCCTGAGAAATACAAGTGGTTTTGAAAAGTGTCAACAATTAAGTTGGTGAGTTCATGAGTGTTTCGAGTTGAAAAGTATATCCCTTTTGGTAGTAAATTGGTAAACGAGGTTTTTAGAAAATCCAATATTTTCTTGTAAATGAAAAAGTTTCCAAAGTTGGAATGTGTTAGTAACTTTTATAATCAAATGATAACAATAATTTTGTATGAAAATATAATGTAGGAAAACTGCGATGCACATATGAATCTCGTAAATCAATCTTGCTTTATACTTTTTATGTGAGTTTTATAACCATACTAATGACACTGACGGCCTGTAACAACATTCTTCAAGTGTTGCAGTGTTATGACATTTGTCACCCCAGACCTGTCGGTCTAACTATAGCTAGTAGTTTAGGTGCGGGATTGTCAATCCCGTATAGATCTATACACAAGTATCACGCTCTCCCTCCAAGAGATTATGGTATATAATACAGGACTTGAAATGCATACAAAAATGTACGTTGAAGTTTAAATATCTCACATTACCTAGTATAAGTAGATCTACAATGAAATGACCTTACTTCTTTTGAAAGTGTTTCGTTTTTCAAATTGTATAAAAATGTAGGATTGACTTGCTAACTATACCCATTATAGTTTTTCAGATAGTATGTTCCATTTAGTAGAAATAACTTAGTGATATAATCGCCCTTGTATACATAAGATGTTTGTATCGATATTCGAAGTTAGAAATTGCATTTATGTTTATAAAACGATACTTTTAACGTGTAATGTACTTGTATTTCCCCCCTAAAACATGAAAAAGAATTGAAAAGTAGGGGTATGAACTCACTCGTTAAGTTTGAAGAGGAAGACTAGAGTTAAGTAGAACTTCGATCGCGGACACTTGCGTCGTCGGGCTCTTCGGGGATCTCTGCAACGTAAATCTTTCGTCGGGGGATCGAGTGTGGAAACCGAGGTGAGGGGAGGGTCTTTGGAGCTAAGAAGTATGAGAGAATGGCTGGGGGTTTGTGATTTGTGTGCAAAAACTCGAGCTTAAGCCTTCTATTTATAGGCTGGAATTGCCTCGTACGCGGGGCGTAATTTTGGAGTACGCGGGGCGTACTCACGTACGCAGCACGTATGTCGTTACGCTGGGCGTAAAAATGCGTCATGGCTTACGACTCCTGGCTTAGCTAGGCGTAGCTTGGGCGGGCCGATGGGACTCGACTCTGGGTCTAGTACGCGGGGCGTACTCCCAGAGTACGCGGGGCGTAATCCCTGCTTCCAACTTCTAAATTCCGTAACTTTCACGCACGAGCTCCGTTTTTCGCGTTCTTTATATCCACGCGTAGGTGAGATTATGCTCTACAACTTTCATTTAGACTCCGTCGGCTAGTTTTGACTTTATTTTTAATGATATAATTTTAATAGGCCGGGCCTCCTAAAGTTCGTTAAAATTTCATAGGCTCTTTATTCGACGTCGGTTTTCGTTTGTCTTTTTATTGTTTTATTACCACCGAGGAGATCTTCAACTTCCGTTTAGGTGGCGATAGCTAAATAACACTCGATCTTCAATCCGAGTTTTTAGCTCTCTACTACTGTTACGAAACTTTGAAAATTCGTAACTTCTTCATTCGAGGTCTAATTTGGGCGATCTTTTTATGCACGCTCATCTTTCAACGAGATCTACGACTTTTGTTTAGATACTTTAAGGCAAAAATGTATTTTATTGAGATTCCACTTTTTACGTCAAATAATGTTTTAACGTCGTGTCGTAGATATACGAGTGGTTATAATTTCTTCAATATAACTCGGTTTTGAGCGTTTTTTATGTTTTTGGAAACCGGGGCATGACATCTAATATTCGATGCATCCCAACTTAGATACTTGAACACTTTGTTTTCGAGGTTAATTTCATTGTTTTTAGCTTTCGAGTGTTTACAATGCTTTTGGGAAAAATAGGGTTGTCACACTATCCAACTGAAACTTGGGTAATGAGAAACTTTCCTTATTTGGTAATTTATGACACTACTACAAACGAAAGAATCAAATCCATTTTCCAATATTGCTATCAATGGAAACATATAAATAATAATTTTCACAAATGCCATTGTAAGGTAACTTAAAATAAAATAAAATCAAAAATTTTCGTTTTATTTAAAATTGCAGAAAACTTATCCTTACAATGCAAATACATATGAGATCTATGTTGTTATCTATTCCTAAGCAATCTATCATAACTATTAAGCAGCAGCTCAAAATTCTGATCATCGAACCATGCGATCAACATCCATCTTTTCACGATCAGAACCAACTTACTCTTCTTTTAAGCTTACTTTCTTTTCTTTGATCCTACAAAACATCAAAATGTAATTACATTACATCATGTATTAAGAATCTCCAAATATGAACTTAATAGAGTCAGATAATGGACTTTACATAAAGTAGAGTCAAACTTTTTGACTTTACCATCCTTATGATCTCTTTCAGGTATATATATGTCCGCTTCCCAACCAATGCCCCTTCTCTTGGAAATACAAGTATTTGAACTCTTTGGGAATGGTACACGGGACTATCTCCAATTTAGCATTTCTCTTTACCATTTGGTCAAATGACTTGACCCTGGCCGATCCCTTTCCATTGGGAGGAGAAAGCTTTTCTGGACTTTCAATGTTACCATTTTCAATGTCCATGGAAGTTTTGGGAGCAGATCTTCCAATCAGATTTGCTTTACCAGTGCGCCAAATCATTGTTGATTCAGCGACAACAAGGACATAGGTAAGATCAATAAGGGTCATGTCATGGCCTTTCATATATTAGTCCTTAATGAACTCACTATATGACTCAGGAAGTGACTGAAGAACCCAGTTCAACAGCCCACTTCCTTTAGACTTTGACACCCAACTCTCACAGCCTATCAATATGTAACTTCATCTCCAAGATGTTGGCACATACAAACTTTCCATCTTTGTGTTTGCTTGCCAAAAGGGTTTGAGTGACCTTGAACATTTCAAGTCTTTGAACTTGTGGGTTAGGGAGAATAATTTGGAGAAGGTGGAGGACGTGAAGTATGATTTCCAGTCCCATTAATGCACGAAAAAGGGATTAATCATTCACCTCGATTGCCATGTGGGATACCATCTTCATTATGAAAACTTTTTCCAAAAGGATAAGGAAGACCATAGTTGTCTGAACTAGACATCTATGAGGGAGAAACTCAAGTTTAGTTCATTTAATTCCTTAATGTAACACCCAAAATGAATATATTAAGGGTAGGACCCAACACAATATTTTACAATTTGGATGAGGGATGTCATAATCCAATTGCAAAATATTTGAAGGTAGGTAAATGATGATTTACTAATTTCCACCATGAAAAACAAAAAAGAACTTTAGGTATTAAATGAATTGAAAATCCTAGACCTTTTGAGATTCATTGAACATTTCAATGGCATGTTAAATCTCGATTATGCCCTTCAAGTTTATGATTGGGATGCCAAGGATCACAAACAAGGTGTGAATAACCATGCAAATTAGCTTGGTACACTTAATGTTACAGACCATCCAATCAATGTGCCAGTTAACCACACACGCTCCATTGATCCATGATTAACATCAAGCTACCCTTTGCCATGCACTGCCAGTCCCAAATTAGTGTGTCGGTTAACCACACACGCTCCACTAACGACTTAAAAAGGTGCAAAGAGCAACTTCATGGGTTAGAACCAAATTCACATTTTTCCTAAAGTAACTAAGATTGGGAATTTAATAAAGTTTAGTTACTTTAAATATTCATTATACTTTTAATGAGAATTAGTGTCCTATCCTACCCATTCGGCTAATGACCCTCCATCACTCAAGGAAGATGTGGGTAAGAGTGGACACCTATTAAACTACCATTTTATAGGTAGTAGCCTTATACCCCCTTATTGACTGGCTTCGTGAATGAGGCATACTAACGGTAAGACTAACTTGTCTTATACATATACATAATTATTAACTTTTAATATTATAATAGTATAAAGGTTGAATTTTAACTTTTAAAATTCTAGGGGTTGGAATTAAAGTATTCATAAGGGTGACTTTACAAATTCCAAAACTTGAGGGCAAGTTTTAAACTATTCAAAAACTTTTGGTTTCCATAACTTATGAGTTTAATGTGGTTTTATGAAAAACTTTTCTTGTTCCACAACTTAAGGACAAGTTATGGAAGACTTTAAACCCATTTTAAAAATGAGACTTTTTCCATTTTCCATAACCTGTGAGTTTTAATGACATTTTAAAAGAGAAAACCTTTCATTTTCTATAACTTGAGGACAAGTTATAGATTTCATTAAAAAAATTTAGATCATTATTTTAATTAACAAAAATATCAAATAATCTATCTATGAACTTGTTAAACTCATAAGTTAAGATAATTTATATCTATAATTTCCATACAAATTAGCTTATCTTATAAACTAACTATAATCTTGAAATTTCGACAATTATCTTGTAATTGGCTTAGGATGATCATTACCATATCATAAAAAATAGATTCAATGATTCAAAACAGTTTGTGGTAATGATCCTAAACCAATTCTGGCCAAAACCCCCGAAAATCTACACTTTGTTTATACAACTCATCAAGTTTAGCATGAACTCGTCGAGTTATAGCCAAAAACCATCGACTCATCAAGTTTTGGCATGAACTCGTTGAGTTGGTTGTCAGAACAGATTTTCAGCTTCGAAAAATTATACTTTTGCATTAATATAATTGAAAACAACCCATGTCTCTGATACCACTGTTGGGTTTTGTATACTACAACATCCTATGGTGTACATACAACCCTAAAGGCTTTGGATCTATGTTTTCTCTAATTATACATGCAATATTGTTTCCAAAGCTTTAAGCCTATAACTAGCATACAATTAACATAACCAATATAAATATGAGTAATAGAATTACCTCTTTGTTGTAACTTGTGGTTTTGGCCTTTAAGAACTTAGCACCAATAGTGTGAATGCCTCAAATGGAATCACAGCACACCTTGGACAAAGGATGAATTTTGAGAGAATTTCTTCCACTACAAATTGCCTCCATGAACTCTTAGAACACTAGGGTGGTGATTTTGGATGCTAAGGGGTTTCTTATATAGTGTGGCAAGATTAGGGTTACATCCATGCAAACCCTAATGCCCATGACCTTTCATATTACTTAGGATCCATGGACTTCCATTTTGGTTTAGCCCATCCTAAATAACCATTGGCCCACACTATAAGAATCATTGATTTACTCAATCAGTCCCTATATATTTAATTAGTCTCTTTTGATCACTAAATTTATTCCAAATTAATTCTTCATCAATACTAATTAAATCATATGATTTCATATTAATATATTAGAACTTATAATATATTAATAAATCATAGATAACCTTTTCTCAATAGTTCATCCTATCGAATTGTCCTGGTGATATGCAACCCAAATGGACCATGCTACTCTCAGGTCAAGTACATACCAATTATAGTTATGGGCTTAAACACCTAATCCAATAATAACATGATTATATTCCATATGTTGATGCAATTGGATTACTCATATGCGTCATTGTTATGCATAAAGGCCAAATAAGTCGTATTCTTAGAGCATGTCGAATGATACCAGTATAATCTGATAAGAAGTCATTGTGTGACTTATAGGAATATTCTAAAGTACTTGCGAGAACTAGAGAAATATCCCTAGTGTATGTAATATTTGAAAGAAAGATACGTATAAAGTTGTTACACATGTGCTAAATTTTGAAATAGATTGAGATGACTCTCAGTCACAATCAGGTGTGTTCTCATTATGAATGCAGAGATAGTTACATGGATAGTGGTTCCATGTAGATTTTAATTACAGTTACACATCATAGTTAGAGTACCTCATGGTTTGGAGAACCACGTACACAGATGCATAATGTATAGTTCATTATGACTACGAGTAATCCCATTACGCAAATATTGGTATCTAAGTCATATTCAAGCATCTAATTTATTCTTAATACCTTTTCTTTATATATGAGTTATATATAAAACTGAAAATGATTGTATTCACAAAGTTTACACAAATCAAGTTTCTCAAATCTACTTAACAAAGTTGCTTCATTTGCTAAAGCATGAAAGTCAAGCTGGTGCTATAGAGCATTGTTGATACAAGTAGATGTATTTGATTAAAATGTAGTACTTGAATATTGGAACAATAAAGCAACATATATTGTAATGAATGATATATTGGATATGAGTCTTTCATTCAATAATTGTTGTGTTCTATATGAGGATGTTTAAATCCTTGAATAACAAGGTTATTCTAAATGTTCATAGTCATTCATAATTGTGGGAGCATCTATGAGATAATACCAATATGAGTAGATTGGTGGATTTTCATGGAGATGAAAATAGCAAAGAGCTTCTACCAACTTCATAGGTACTTGATTAGGAGAATAGGTATTGGACCTGACTCGCATCAAAACCACTTTATGAATCGTAGTCAAGAGTGATGTTTTGATCAAGTTTGTATCGTTTAATCTTAGACCTGAGATATATATATTTAGGACTTGAGGTGTAGGGATTGTTGTGCTTAGACATGGTTTAACGTTGTTTCGTAAAAAGCAGTCATAAGGGCCATCGTTAGGTATGACATGAACTACACTGATAGGCTTATGTAGTCAAGATGATCTTCGTATTCTTATATCTAAGATACATATTTGGGACTTGAAGTGTAGGTCGGAATCGTTGTGCTTTAACATGGTTTAACGTTGTTTTGTAAAAGGCAGTCATAAGGGCCATTATTGGGTATGACATGAACTACATTGAATATAAGGCCTTAGTTAAAGTTGAACAGTAAATGAGATTGATCACGATCCAAATCTCATGTTCAACATGATGTCTGAGACAAATGAATAATTGATACCACACCTTTAGTAACAATTGCAGCTTACAGCTCCTGGAATTGGTTGTTGATGAGATGGCACCCTTCATAATTTGTTAGGGGCAGTAGCCCGCTGCAAGATGTCATCGACTGTCTATGTCCGTGTATAATGAATCTTGTGCAAGTGGGAGATTGTTGGATCTATATGCCTAAGAATCATTATGAAGTGATATTACTAATAATATATGATCCTATAGGGTCACACCTTTATCAAGTTGACACATTTTTCATATTATTATTAATATTATTATCAATAAATAATATCAATTCTTGTATTTTAATTAGGAAATAGTTATTGTTTTGTAAAAATAATAATTATAAGAGAGTATTACTAGTTCTTATTTCATATGGTATGAATTAATAAGTCATGCATAACATTTTGGACTAGTTGGATTCTTTTGTCTTTTACCTAAAGACAAAGTTTATATTTTATAAACTTTGAGTTTATAAAAAATAAATAATCTTGCTTTTTAAAAGGCATAATGATGGTGTAGGAGGTTACTTTTTCAACCTTCCACATTTTGTCTCCCATGCTTTTAAAGGATACCATTACTTTAGATCATTTTAATGGTTAGACATTACTTTTCATTGGCTATATAAGAGATGCATGAGGTTTGCATTTTTGCAAGAGTGAAGCTCTTCTTCTTCCTTTCTTTCTCTTTAAAACCATGGTTTTTCTACTCCTCTCTCTCTCTCTCTCTCTCTCTCTCTCTCTCTTTTAAAGTTAGTTTGGTGGTTTAGAAGACCTCTTGAGTTGTTCCCTTTAGTGCTTAATTGAGTTAAGCACTTAAAAGCTATAAACACTTAAGAATACAAGAAGGAACTAGCATTCAAAGTGCCTTACGCTTGATGGTGGATACTTGTAGAGAAGATCACACACTTTGATCTTTTGTTATCTTCATCAACACCCCAAAACCAAGTGGATTCAAAGGCTTCAAAGGTTATCTCTAAAACATCCTATGGTTGGTTTTATTTCATTCTAACCTCTATAAACGGATCCATGATGGTTCAGTTTTGTTATGAACTAAAAATAAACTTGTTATTTTTAAATTCTTTCGTTGCTGGTTTTTATGAAAAAACAAACTTTTATTTTGTATCAAACCCCATCAACCTCAAGGAGGAGGTGTATGTCTCGCAACCAATTGGGTTCTCGGTTAAAATAAATGAGAATATGGTCTACCTCCTCCATAAAGCTTTGTATGGGTTGAGACAGGCACTAAGAGCCTGGAACGTGAAGCTAGACCAATCACTCAAAAGATTTGGATTCACTGGATGTGCTCAAGAACAAGTCGTTTATAAGGTACACAAATCCAACTTATCTCTTATTGTCGGTTTATATGTGGATGACCTTATAGTTACTGGATCAAGTGAGAAGGGAATTATAGAGTTCAAGAAAAGAATGAAATAGATATTTGACATGGGTGACTTGGGACTTCTATCTTATTACCTGGGAATAGAAGTGTTTCATGGAAAGGATGGAATAATGCTCACACAAAAGGGGTATGCTGAAAAAATTCTAAAGGTAGCTGGAATGGAAAATTGTAACAACTCACAATACCCAATGGAGGCAAAACTAAAGTTGACCAAGGATGAAGATGGGGAACCTGTGAATGCAACAAATTACAGGAAGCTTGTTGGAAGCCTAAGATATTTGGTTCACACAAGACCCGATTTGAATTATAGCATCGACACTATGAGAAAATATATGAAAAATCCCAAGCAATTTCATTATGCAGCTATAAAGCATATTCTCAGGTATGTAAAGGGAACAACCGAATATGGGCTAATGTATCGCAGAGGAGGTGATGGGATGCGAGTAAGATATAGTGACAACAGTTATAGTGATGAACGAGAAGATGGGAGAGGAACAACAGGTTTAGCTTACTACTAATCGGGAAATCTAATAACATGGGCATCACATAAACAAAAGACTGTAGCACTAAGCTCGTGTGAAGCCGAATACATGGCTCCAACTGCAGCTGCCTATTAAGGATTGTGTTTAAGAAACTTGTTTAGTTACCTTGTTGGAAGGAAAGCACAAAGGGTGAAGTAATTGCTAGATAATCAATCAACTATCTCTTTAACAAAGAACACACTCTTCCATGGGAGGAGTAATGTACCACCCGGTTCCTGGTATGTAATTAAGTTTTAAATTATTCATTTTTTTGCTGGAACTCGACGAGTTACAGGCCTCAAACTCGTCGAGTAGGGATGGAAATTGGATGTGGGTTGACGATTCTACTCGACGAGTTGAGAGCCCCAACTCGACGAGTAGGGCTGCCAGAATGAAACCCTAATTTCGGGGTTTTCACCCTATTTAAGCACTCTAGTTCCCACTTGCTGGCCTCATTTGCAGGCTCCATCTTCCCAAACCCTAGCCACGAAACCCTAACACGTTTTTTAGAGTTTTGAGTCACTCTTGGTTTTTTCTTGAAGTTTTGAAGGAGCAACGAAGTAAAGGAGAAGAATAGATCCAGAAGTTTACCTGCATTTCCGGTTCATTGGAGATATAAAGCTCCTATCTTGTCTATTCTATGCGTAGATCTGTTTTTAGGTTTTTTTCTTCATGTTTTGGTCGAAAGTGTTGATCTTTGGGACTTGGACGTCCCATGTGGGCAAATCTTTCAGATCTAGGGTTTATGGGGGACTTCATGGCATAACGCTGCCAACTTTACGACCATGGAAGTCCCATGCATCTTATAGTCCATCTTCTACTCTTTTTGAGCCAAGCATGCCATGCATGAATGGAAAGATGAGAACTTTACATGATCGAAATGGCCCTAGAGTCCAGATCTATGACTCTATGACTTGTATTGAAGTTTTGGTGGATTTTTGAAGTGAATATTATGTCATCTTGAACTAGGGTTAGGCTCATTCCTTCTAGGATGGGTCTAAATGGTTAAAGTCAGAAACTTTACCCTCTTAGGAGTATATTCGGTCCATAATTGGAGTTTGGGAACTTGGATTCGAAGGCTAAGGGACGAATCCATTAAGAAAGCTCAACAGACTAAAGAACACGATAAGTCCATAGTGGAATTCGATGAGTTGGGTCAAAGTGACTCGACTCTGAAAAGGGAAGGACTCAACGATTCAAGGACGGACTCGACGAGCCAAATGGGAAAATCCTGCTTTTATGGGCAGGGGGAATTCGGCAATTTCATGAAAGAACTCAATGAGTTGGACCAAGATTTTAGGGTTTTTCTGGTTTAAGGAACTCGATGAGTTGATGGACCAACTCAACAAGTTGATGGACCAACTCGGCGAGTTGAGTCAACCAAGAATGTTGACTTTGACCAGAATGTTAACTTTGACAAGGATGTTGACTTTGACTTTAACCTTGACCACAGTTGATAAAAAAAGGGGTTATGAGCATGATAAGGGTAATTAAGGGAAATGTTTATGTGTAGGAGTCTGAGAGGGTTGATTTCAGAGCAAGAGTATTCGCAGCTATTCCCAGTTATCGAGGTGAGTTACCTTCCAGTAGAGGTGGGTCTAAGGCACCAATGTCGGCCCACCAGTAGGTGATTACGTTTGAGATGATTGAATTTGTGATAATTGCCTGGTTTTGCCACTACCTGATAGGCTCTATGTGCTAGGCTGCTATGATATATGTGTTAGTAGTAATAGGAGTGAAATAGCCCCCGGATAGCGTCGACAGTACCTATGTATGCCTAGCAGTATGTTCATGATATGTTATTATGTGGTAGTGTCAGGGGTGAAATAGTCCCCGTAACTGGTTGAGATGAACCAGAGGGGTAGGTCGGACACCCCAATATGTCTGACAGGGGTATGCTTGGCACCCCGATTTGCCTAACAGGGGTAGGTTGAGCACCCCGATATGCTCAGCAGAGTAGGTCGTGCACCCAGATATGCCTGACAGGGGTAGGTCGGGCACCTTGTATGCCTGACATTATGTTATTTTTATGGTATGTAGTATGATGGGGGAACTCATTAAGCTTCATGCTTACGGTTTACAGTTTTGGTTTTAGGTACATCTTCCATAAGAGGAAAGGAGTCGGCATGACTGCAGCACATCACACCACTGTTTTCCGCATTATGTTGTTCTTGGGATTGTACTCTGACATTATTATGATCTGTTTTGAGACATATGACTTACTGATTTTATTATATGTGATATCCTGATGATGTTTTCCATAATCTGTTATATGAGTTATTAAACCAAAAATGAAATTTTTGGTCCTGGATTTTGGGATGTTACAAGTAAGCACATAAACACAAATTATCAATTTATTCATATGTGTGTTGAAAAGGAACAAGTTTATGTAGAGCACGTAAGTGGGGATCAACAAAGAGCTGATGTGTTAACAAAGACAATGCCACGAATTAAGTTTGATTAAATGAGAAAGTTAGCTGGTGTTGAAGACTTGAAGAAGAAGGTCAACATTAAGGGGGAGAAATGTTAGTCAATGTTGACCAAGTAATTTAGGAGAATAAAATGGCACGTTGAGGTATTGAATAACGTTGTTGAATTTTCTGCATTTCTGTTATTCTTTAGCCTATTTGAGTATCTTTGTTTTAGCTTCATTTGAATGTAATTTTTATAGCTTCCAGTCATTCAATAAAACATTAAGCATTCAGCTATTTCTACTCTCTCATTTCCCTTATTAATTCCCTGTTTGATTAGCTTCAATCACCAACAAGCACCATCTAGAGATTTAGAGATGAGAAGTTGATTTTTTCTTTCCATCCTTCAATGCTAACTCTGAGCTCAAGCATCCACCTACAGCTTAAGCACTTCTATCGCCTACTACACGTCGACATCATCACGAAAGCAGACGTAAAATGTGAAATCAAGGATCCAAACTTTCAGAGTGGCAACAACATTTGGTGAAACCCAATGTAACGACCCGTTTCCGGTATGTTAATTCCTTGGTATTTGTTTTGAAGTTTTGCAAGAGGGACTCGGCGAGTTCATAGCCTGACTCGCCGAGTAGGGTCGGGATTTCGAGCACGTGTTAGCTGGAGACTCGGCGAGTCCATATTCCGGACTCGGCGAGTCTGTCCGTCTGGGAGAAACCCTAAATCCCCGGGTTGCCCACTATTTAAGCCACCTTATGGCCCTCATTCTCGCCTCCTTCACCCTGAGAAGCTGTGAGAAAACCCTAACTTCGTTCTTGAGTGTTGTGAGTGATTTTTTTATATGCATTTGTGAAGGCTTGAAGAAGGAGAAGAAGAAAGGAGCAAGGAGAAGGAGTGTAGAGCAGAGATTCAAGGGAAAGCAAGAGCTCTTTGAGGTATTCTTCTGATTTCTTTCCCTTTTTATGCTTAAAAGCCCTTTTTAGATCTAGTTGATGCCTTTCTCAAGCTTTGTGTTGATATGGAAGCCTTCTTATGCCGAGATATCTTTAGATCTGTATATTTGGGAGTTGTAGAGCCCATATCTATTGCCTTTTTGGAGCTATTTTGCATATTAGCCCTAGATCTACCTCCTTTAGGCATCTTTTAGTTTTTTTTTTTCCCTTGTTCATGTGTTTGTGCACGTAAAGTTGGAAACTTTACGTGGTAAACCAGCTTATTGGACTCAGAGCTATCATTTGTATGTTTTGGATTCGAGCAGAAACGAGTGTAGAATAATTGCATGGCGGTGACTCGGCGAGTCGGAAGAACGACTCGGCGAGTCGAGTCGAGAGTCCCCGATTTCTTCCTTTTGAGCGGTGTCTGTCGAGTGGGACCAGTGAGTAGTGGGTTGGACTCAGCGAGTTGAGGGTAGACTCAGTAATGGAGGGACTCGGCGAGTTGTTCATACAACTCGGCCAGTCCAAGGCAATCTTCTTAAGTTCAAGAACAACTCGTCGAGTTGTTCATATGAATCGGCGAGTCGGATGAAGATTGTCTGAGTTCTTGGATCGAGAGGGTACTCGTCGAGTTGATGCCATACTCGACGAGTAGCAGCGAGTAGGGTTGAGGTGTGAGAGTAGAGACTCAGCGAGTTGGCGGCCCAACTCGGCGAGTCAGGTCAAATGAGAGTTGACTGTGACCAAGGGTAAAAGAGTCATTTTACCCAAGTGCAATGTTTAGTATTTGATTGAGTGTGTTTATGGACTTGTAGCCAGGGAGATACCGGAGCAGCATCAGTTAGATTCCAGAGTCATACACTCAGCAGCCAGTTTACGAGGTGAGTTTCCTTCCAGTAGGAACGGGTCTAAGGCCACAATGCCGGCCCATTTAGTAGCAGTAGTTTCCGGACTTTGGTCCGATGCAGTTGTTAGTTTGTTTGATGCCTTCGTGGCTCAGACAGGATTTATGTGTTAAGTGTTATGGGCTACGGCCTGACGTAGTATGCAGTATATGAGTTTATGATCATGTGTGTTATGCTATTTGAAATATGTTTTTGCTATGCTATGCTATGCCCAGTCAGTTCCGGACTTCGGTCCGATGCAGTTAGTTCCGGACTTCGGTCCGATGCAGTTAGTCCCGGACTTCGGTCCGATGCAGGGGACAAGGTCCCAGTTAGTTTCGGACTTCGGTCCGATGCAGTTAGTTCCGGACTTTGGTCTGATGCAGGGGACAAGGTCCCAGTCAGTTCCGGACTTCGGTCCGATGCAACTAGTTCCAGACTTCGGTCTGATGCAGTGGGCAAGGCCTAGTATCTGCTTATTTATATATTGTATGGTATGTGGTAGCTTGGGGGAGCTCACTAAGCTTCGTGCTTACAGTTTCAGTTTTG
This sequence comes from Lactuca serriola, assembly GCF_051521515.1. Lineage (NCBI taxonomy): Eukaryota > Viridiplantae > Streptophyta > Magnoliopsida > Asterales > Asteraceae > Lactuca > Lactuca serriola. Next base: position 200,763,904 of record NC_136415.1, on the reverse strand, counting down.
GTTTCAGGTACTTCCACAAGCAAAGGGAAGAGCTCGAGGTGATAGCATCGCACACACCACAACTTTAGCTTTTATCCTGGGAATTGATTTAGTTTGTTTTGATTTGACATAGTATGATACAGTTTTCCGCACAGTGTTTTTATTATGTTTGGGATACATCACGTATGGTTTTATGATATGACACTCAGATTATGGTTTTGGTTATATTGAAAAACGAAATTTTTGGGTCGTATTTTTGGGTCGTTTCAAGTTGGTATCAGAGCCCTGGTTTGAGGGATTCGGATACACTTCCGGGTGTATCTTAACTCAAACTAAGGGAAATAAAAAGATTTTTATTTTTAAAAGAAAACGTCTTCTAAAAAGAATTTTGAAAGCACTTAGAAAGAAAGAAATTTTTAATGAGATAGAGGTGTGTGCATGCGATCAGCCGAGCTCAAGTAAGTACTCCCAAATTACCCATACAAGTTATTTGTTCAGTTTCAGTTTCAGTAGAACAGCATGCTAGCATAGGACTAAGGATCTAGGAGAATGCCTTATGTGCCTGCTTTATATGTTACAACTTTATGAGTATTGCATGCTAGTATGGAGTAGACAGCAGTAGGATAGCCTATTTAGGTTATGCCTGATAGTATGAGCTTAGCATCCTATGCTAGTACAGTTTCTTGTTATGAGAATAGTTTTGCTTGAGTCTGTTTCCCTTATCCGAATGTTGCTTGCTTCGTGCTTTGTGGGGTTCTGAGTGATGGGAGTTAGCCATTAGGTGAACACGTCACACCACATGTGATCAGGGTTGAATAATCCCAGAGTGCTGGAACTGGCCCCATTGCGCAGCTCTTGTTTGAGTCCAACCGTTATAGGGACGGGTCTTTTACTTGAAAGATTATCTGATCCTCATCACATGTGATGGTGTTTAGGTGGTGGCTAATTGGCATTATAAGGAAACCTTCAGCAGCTGAGGACCAGTTGTGTTGAGCCTGAGGTTTCCCTAGGGCAAGCCTAGGATGAGAGTAGCAGAGAGCAGCAGTAGTAGAAGTGACTTGGTGGAGTCAAGGCAGTTCTTGAGGAAAGTACGGATAGATGTGGAAGGTAGTATGGGCCCGTACTACTAAAAGCAGAGGATCCGTACTCGAATCAAGGAAGGCCAAGACAAGACCAGGAAGCTAGTAGTAGTATCATGATCCCTTGAGATATTTCAGTGTTCTGATGTTGTTATGATATGTTTCAGAATGGTAGTTTTGCGTTTGAGACCAGCAGTCGGCAGCTCAGATGCCGGAGGGGGATCAGGATCAGGATCAGGCCCGGAGGTCGGGCAGATGGATGAGCAGACCAGAGAGTTCCTTTCTTCTGAGGTTACCCGCATCATACTGGAGCAGACTCCTGTGATCATCGGTTCGATCAAGGAGGGTATTTTAGAGCTGATGGATGAGAGATTGGGTATTTTCCGTGCCGAGATGGCGGCCATGATGGGGTCGCGCACACTTACGTTCAGGGAGTTCAGGGCATGCGGAGCTCCAGACTATCATGGGGCACGGGACCCCATAGCGAGTACCAGATGGTTGGAGGATGTGGCCAACGCTTTCCGCACTAGCAGGTGTCCCGAGGGGGACAAAGTCAGATTGGCGTCCTGTCTTTTGAAGGACAGGGCACGGGATTGGTGGGAGGAGGTCGGACATGCCATCGGGGATGATGCAGCATTGGATGCCATGACCTGGACTGATTTCTCTACCAGGTTCAGGGCGGAGTTTGCACCGGTCATTGAGGTGCAGCAGTTAGCTAGGGAGTTTCAGGACCTTACCCAGACTACAGAGACAGTGGCGGAAATCACCGCCAAGTTCAGGGAGAGGGCTTTTCTTGTTCCTCAGTATGCAGCCGATGAGGAGATGAAGAAGGCCCGTTATCATGAGATGTTGCGGAGTGATATCCGCATGTTTGTGAGCCGGTCCAGCTGTAAAACGCTGGATGACATGATTGCTAGAGCTCGGGAGAGGGAGATTGATCTCGAGATGGAGAAGAAGAGGAAACCGGAGGCGGTTTCAGGTTCAGGCATTTCGGGCAAAAAGCCCAAGGTATCTGATCACAGGTCCAGGAGTCAGCAGAGCCATGGTCGATGTGGCAAGTGTGGGAGATTGCACGAGGGAATGTGCAAGCCAGGGAGTTCCGGCTGCTATAAGTGCGGTCGAACTGGGCATTTGAGCAGGGATTGTACGGCCCCTGCTACTGCTGTTGCAGCATCAGATCTGATTTGCTTTCAGTGCAATCAGAGGGGACATAAAAAGTCCCAGTGTCCAAGTTTAGCTGCAGCAGGGAAGGTGGTTGCACCTGCCCCTGCCACCTTCAGGATTACAAATGGCCGGCAGGGCCGAGCTGATGCGCCAGTGGCGAAGAGTAGGGCGTTTCAGATGACAGCAGAGGAGGCGCGAGCGACTCCTGATGTGGTGACGGGTATGTATCTTCCCTTCATCTCTTATTTACTATTTATTATCGTTTGAGTATTACTTATGTGGGTATGTTTTATTTAGGGTCGTTCTCTGTGAACGACATTTCTGCTTTGGTATTGTTCGATTCGGGGGCTACTCGATCATTCGTGTCGCTTGCGCTTAGCAAGAGATTTAGTAGAGCTCCAGGGGAGCTGGATTGCCCATTAGAGGTTGAGATAGCAGATGATAGGATCGTGAGGGTCGGCAGAGTGCATAAAGGGTGTTCCCTTCAGATATTTGATGAGTAGTTTTCATTGGATCTGGTACCTATTCCCCTACGTGGTAATAAGGTTATTGTGGGCATGGATTGGCTAAGTCCCAATGGGGCGGTGATTGATTGTGAGCTTCAGCTAGTGAGGGTTCGCACTCCCAGTAGGGGAGAGTTACTAATTCAGGGCGAGAGGCCACAGTGAGGACCGACCTTTTGTTCCGCCGCGAGGGCAAGGCGCTATGTTCAGCAGGGTTGCGCCGGTTTTGTAGCTTACGTCTTGGATGCTCGGGAGAAGGGCAAGACGACAGTTGATGATGTTCCTATTGTTCGAGACTACCCGGATGTGTTTCCTGAGGATTTGCCGGGGATACCTCCTGAGAGACAGGTTGAGTTCAAGATCGACCTAATTCCTGGTGCGGCTCCGATAGCCAAAGCACCGTATCGACTAGCTCCCCCTGAGATGCAGGAGTTGTCTACACAGCTGCAGGAGCTGTTAGACAAGGGTTTCATTCGGCCGAGCAGTTCGCCTTGGGGAGCGCCGATCCTGTTTGTGAGGAAGAAGGATGGGTCGCATCGTATGTGCATTGATTATCGGGAGTTGAATAAGGTAACGGTGAAGAACCGTTACCCACTTCCGAGGATAGATGATTTGTTTGATCAGCTTCAGGGAGCGTCTTGGTTCTCCAAGATCGATCTACGCTCCGGTTATCATCAGATGCGGGTTAGAGATGAGGATGTACAGAAGACTGCTTTCAGGACCCGGTATGGTCATTATGAGTTCGTGGTGATGCCATTTGGGCTCACCAATGCCCCAGCCGCGTTCATGGATCTCATGAACCGCGTGTGCAGGCCGATGCTGGATCGGTCAGTAATAGTATTCATAGATGATATCTTGGTATATTCCAAGACACAGGGGCAGCACGAGGAGCACCTGCGGGAGGTGTTGGAGGCTTTGAGGAGGGAGAGACTTTTCGCAAAGTTCTCCAAGTGTGAGTTCTGGTTGCGCGAGGTGCAGTTTCTTGGTCATCTCGTCAACCAGAAGGGTATTTTGGTAGATCCGGCCAAGATAGAGGCCGTGATGCAGTGGGAGGTCCCGAAGTCTCCATCTGAGATTCGGAGCTTCCTAGGGTTAGCAGGGTATTATCGGAGATTTATTCAGGACTTCTCCAAGATCGCAGTGCCGCTCACCCGACTAACCAAGAAGTCGGTGGTATTTTGTTGGGGGCCTGAGCAGCAGGCGGCGTTCGAGACTCTCAGACAGAAATTGTGCGAGGCTCTGATCCTTACCTTGCCAGAGGGAGTAGAGGACTTCGTAGTCTATTGTGATACTTCGATCATAGGTATGGGGGCAGTATTGATGCAGCGAGGCCATGTGGTAGCTTATGCCTCGAGACAGTTGAAGCCTCACGAGGCTAATTATCCTACCCACGATTTGGAGCTGGGGGCAGTTGTGTTTGCCCTCACGATTTGGAGGCATTACCTTTATGGGGTCCGTTGTACTATTTACACGGATCACAAGAGTATGTGGTATCTTATGGATCAGCCGAGTCTGAACATGAGGCAGAGAAGGTGGTTAGACGTGCTGAAGGATTATGATTGTGAGATCCTTTATCATCCAGGGAAGGCCAACGTGGTGGCCGACGCCCTAAGCCGCAAAGTGTCGGCGGCCCCTATCAGAGATCTGTGTATGAGGATGACAGTGATCACTCCGTTGTTGGAGCGGATCAAGGAGGCTCAGATGGAGGGTCTCAAGGAGGAGAGGCAGAAGTGTGAGAGGATAGTGGGCCGAGTAGCTTCGTTTGATTATGACAGTCGGGGTCTGCTGACGCTTCACGGGAGGGTGTGGGTACCGTACTGGGGTGGAGTACGGCAGGTATTGATGGACAAGGCTCATAAGTCTCGATTTTCTATCCACCCAGGGGCGACGAAAATGTATCGAGATCTTCGACCGGATTATTGGTGGCCCTGCATGAAGCGGGACGTCGCTTGGTATGTTGAGAGATGCTTGACCTGCCGGAAGGTCAAGGCGGAGCACCAGAGACCTCACGGAAAGATGCAGCCGTTAGACATTCCCGTGTGGAAGTGGGAGGACATCACCATGGATTTTGTCACCAAGCTCCCAAGGATCGCACGTGGAGTGGATTCGATATGGGTAGTAGTGGATCGGTTGACGAAGAGTGCCCATTTTATTCCGATCCAGGAGAGTATATCGGCGGAAAAGTTAGCCGATATCTATGTACGAGAGATTGTGGCACGCCATGGAATGCCGGTATCGGTGGTGTCAGACCGAGATGTCCGTTTCACATCCAGATTCTGGAAGCAGTTCCACGACGAGATGGGTACTCGTCTCCATTTCAGCACCGCTTTCCACCCTCAGACTGACGGGCAGAGCGAGAGGACGATTCAGACTCTTGAGGACATGCTTAGGGCATGTGTTCTAGATTTTGGTGGTAGTTGGGATACGTATCTTCCGTTAGCGGAATTCTCGTATAACAACAGTTATCATGCGAGCATTGATCGACCTCCTTTTGAGATGCTGTATCGGAGGAAGTGTAGGACCCCGATTTTTTGGGGCGAGATCGGTCAGCGAGTCATCGGGAGCACAGAAGTGGTGCTCAAGATGACTGAGTTGATCCAGCAGGTCCGTAGTAGGCTGCAGACTGTGTAGAGTCGGCAGAAGAGCTACGCCGACAGGAGGCGCTCGGACTTGGAGTTCCAGGTGGGAGATATGGTCCTTCTGAAGGTCTCACCTTGGAAGGGTGTCATCAGGTTCCGGAAGAGGGGCAAATTGGGCCCCAGATTTATTGGTCCTTTCAGGGTTTTGGCCCGGGTGGGTCGGGTTGCTTATCGGTTAGATCTTCCTGAGGAGCTTAGTCAGATCCACAACACCTTCCATGTGTCTCAGTTGAGGAAGTGTTTGGTGGATGAGTCAGCAGTCGTTCCCCTAGAGGATATTCAGGTTGATAGCAGCCTGAATTATATTGAGAGGCCGGTCGCGATTCTGGACCGGAAGACCAAGACCTTGAGGAACAAGGTAATTCAGTTAGTGAAGGTACAGTGGCAGCACCGGAAGGGGTCTGAGTGGACGTGGGAGGCTGAGGAGGAAACGAGAGCACACTACCCAGAGATATTTGCAGATTCAGCCGTAGCAGACTTCGAGGACGAAGTCTGAGATAAGTGGGGGAGAATTGTAACGACCCGTTTCTGGTATGTTAATTCCTTGGTATTTGTTTTCAAGTTTTGCAAGAGGGACTCGGCGAGTTCATAGCCTGACTCGCCGAGTAGGGTCGGGATTTCGAGCACGTGTTAGCTGGAGACTCGGCGAGTCCATATTCCGGACTCGGCGAGTCTGTCCGTCTGGGAGAAACCCTAAATCCCCGGGTTGCCCACTATTTAAGCCACCTTATGGCCCTCATTCTCGCCTCCTTCACCCTGAGAAGCTGTGAGAAAACCCTAACTTCGTTCTTGAGTGTTGTGAGTGATTTTTTTATATGCATTTGTGAAGGCTTGAAGAAGGAGAAGAAGAAAGGAGCAAGGAGAAGGAGTGTAGAGCAGAGATTCAAGGGAAAGCAAGAGCTCTTTGAGGTATTCTTCTGATTTCTTTCCCTTTTTATGCTTAAAAGCCCTTTTTAGATCTAGTTGATGCCTTTCTCAAGCTTTGTGTTGATATGGAAGCCTTCTTATGCCGAGATATCTTTAGATCTGTATATTTGGGAGTTGTAGAGCCCATATCTATTGCCTTTTTGGAGCTATTTTGCATATTAGCCCTAGATCTACCTCCTTTAGGCATCTTTTAGTTTTTTTTTCCCTTGTTCATGTGTTTGTGCACGTAAAGTTGGAAACTTTACGTGGTAAACCAGCTTATTGGACTCAGATCTATCATTTGTATGTTTTGGATTCGAGTAGAAACGAGTGTAGAATAATTGCATGGCGGTGACTCGGCGAGTCGGAAGAACGACTCAGCGAGTCGAGTCGCGAGTCCCCGATTTCTTCCTTTTGAGAGGTGTCTGTCGAGTGGGACCAGTGAGTAGTGGGGTGGACTCAGCGAGTTGAGGGTAGACTCAGTAACGGAGGAACTCGGCGAGCTGTTCATACAACTCGGTGAGTCCAAGGCAATCTTCTTAAGTTCAAGAACAACTCGTCGAGTTGTTCATATGACTCGGCGAGTCGGATGAAGATTGTCTGAGTTCTTGGATCGAGAGGGTACTCGTCGAGTCGATGCCATACTCGACGAGTAGCAGCGAGTAGGGTTGAGGTGTGAGAGTAGAGACTCGGCGAGTTGGCGGCCCAACTCAGCGAGTCAGGTCAAATGCGAGTTGATTGTGACCAAGGGTAAAAGAGTCATTTTACCCAAGTGCAATGTTTAGTATTTAATTGAGTGTGTTTATGGACTTGTAGCCAGGGAGATACCAGAGCAGCAGCAGTTAGATTCCAGAGTCATACACTCAGCAGCCAGTTTACGAGGTGAGTTTCCTTCCAGTAGGAACGGGTCTAAGGCCACAATGCCGACCCGTTTAGTAGCAGTAGTTTCCGGACTTTGGTCCGATGCAGTTGTTAGTTTGTTTGATGCCTTCGTGGCTCAGACAGGATTTATGTGTTAAGTGTTATGGGCTACGGCCTGACGTAGTATGCAGTATATGAGTATATGATCATGTGTGTTATGCTATTTGAAATATGTTTTTGCTATGCTATGCTATGCCCAGTCAGTTCCGGACTTCGGTCCGATGCAATTAGTTCCGGACTTCGGTCCGATGCAGTTAGTCCCAGACTTCGGTCCGATGCAGGGGACAAGGTCCTAGTCAGTTCCGGACTTCGGTCCGATGCAGTTAGTTCCGGACTTTGGTCCGATGCAGGGGACAAGGTCCCAGTCAGTTCCGGACTTCGGTCCGATGGAGCTAGTTCCAGACTTCGGTCTGATGCAGTGGGCAAGGCCCAGTATGTGCTTATTTATATATTGTATGGTATGTGGTAGCTTGGGGGAGCTCACTAAGCTTCGTGCTTACAGTTTCAGTTTTGGTTTCAGGTACTTCCGCAAGCAAAGGGAAGAGCTCGGGGTGATAGCATCGCACACACCACAGCTTTAGCCTTTATCCTGGGAATTGATTTAGTTTGTTTTGATTTGACATAGTATGATAAAGTTTTCCGCACAGTGTTTTTATTATGTTTGGGATACATCACGTATGGTTTTATGATATGACACTCAGATTATGGTTTTGGTTATATTGAAAAACAAAATTTTTGGGTCATATTTTTGGGTCGTTTCACCCAAATTAAGTACCAATTGACAGGAATTTAGATAGATTGTTGGTGATTGTAAGGCGAACTGGTTTCCACCGATAATGGTGGTTAACAGAGAAAGAAGACTGGCATGTCGGTGGTGGAGAGGGAGACAAACACTTTTTTTTAAACAGGAAGGATCGATTGAGGTAGCAAAGATTGTTGACAGTTGTAAGGTGCTTTGGTTTCCACCAATAACAGTTGATAACATAGAAAGCAAACCGGCGTGCCGGTGGTGGAGATGGAGATCGTGGCTTCTCTTGAAACAGGAAGGATCGATTAACGTACCAGTATGAAGAAAGCTAATATAATTCATGGCAAGCATCAAGAACAAAAAAAAAGATACAACACTCTGGAAAAGGATTATAAAAGGAAGAGATGAGTATCGGGAAGAAAACCCACTGATCGAGAAAGAAAAAATAAATTGATGTTGGTCCAATAGGAAGGAGTTACTTTTCTTAAGGGAACAAGGTTATATATATATATATATATATATATATATATATATATATATATATATATATATATATATATATATATATATATATATATATATATATATATCCTCACGTCCGCCTCTTCCGTCTTCTCTTCTATTCATCGTCGCCCCCAACCTTTTCTCTCTCATCTACCTCTCGTATACGCTCCTTTGCCATCGACCCCGACAGATTCAGGTAATCGACTTTTCTTAACAGAGATCATTTTTCTCCCTTTTTTAAATCGTTTTTAGTTCCTCTGTACATGGAATTAGATCATCATGCTTCTGATTTAGATCATTAAATAAGCTTAAAAAGTCGGCTTTTTATCTCGTTGCTCTTCAATTTTACCTGCCTTTTATCTCAATCATGTCTCTTATTCTGATTCTTCCAAATCACCTCCACTCCATCTCTTGAAAGTTTTCTCCCTGGATCGAAATACACGGTAATATTTCTCGTATTTTCATGTTCTGATTTTGCAAGTATTTTCATTTTCTTTTTTTGATTTTTTTCGTGGAAATATTTCTCGTGAATAGTAATTATGTGATTCTAACAAGTCATGGCGGTTCAGAAATCTTAATGAACATAAAAATAATTCTATGATAATATTGCACACCAGGTGTTTGTAGAAATGCCTGAAAGAGAACTTGATGTTCAAATTCTTGAAGAACACAAAAATAATTTATGAGTTCGTTATTTGTTTTACTTGATTTTAACATGTAGTATGAGTTCTCTTAGAATTACTAAAATTTGTTTTATTTTTGTTGTATAAAAGCACTCTCACATAGTTTTATTCTTACATAATTCAATTTCATGACAGTTATTCTCATAGAATGAATGAAGTACATGATGATCAATGACCCGAAGGTTGGACGAATGTGTGTGGGATAGACATGAACAATCCTCAATGGTCACCGATCTTCCACAAAAATGCACCACTCATTATCATATTCTATTAGATTAATCTATAATATAATGATAAGAGTATATGTAATAGTATATTCCAATAGAATAATTTACATATTATATATGTTTGTTATTTGGGATTTTTTCATTATTATATAATAAAATATAAAGTTTTTTATTTTTTCAAGGATGTGATAGAAATTTTTTTACTTGTATCTAAAAATCTGTTTATTCTGCAAGAAGTAAGTCTCTTTATTAGTTTATGACTTGCATTTTCATAGAATATCATAATAAAAAGAATGTCATTCTGACATAATAAACCGGGTATGATTATAAATTATGTTAGAATTATTTAAACTAAATTAATTTTGAAAAAATCAAAATTCAAAAATTAAGATAATCAAAGATCCATTAACAATTCGATGATTGACTGATGCTATTGTCTGTAAATGTTTGAATATAGATCGTTTATTTAAAGCTATTACAATCAACCCATATGTAAAAGACGTATCTTGAATTTGTTGCTCATCCATTTTGTGTTCATCATTTTCTTTTATTCTCGTTATTTCTGTTGACTTGAGTTCATTTGTTTCTTAAAATTGCTAATGATTTCTAAATGAAATTAATCTTTTAAGTATTAACGTGGTGTTGGATGAACAAGATTTTTGGGTCCTGTGATGTACAATTGTTGAACAGTTGGTCAAAGAATGAAAAGTCAAAATTGGATTAAACAATTGAAGGCTGGTGTTGCAATGAACTGGCGAATTTGTTTGTTAATCTAGTTTTTGGAACAAGCCTTTACAATGGTGCGATGCCTTGAAGACTGTCAGAACATAAGCTATCGAAGCACTGTTAATTCCATCTCGCAAATTTGGTGCTTCACGTTTTTCAGGTTCATTGTGTTATGGGTCTTGGAATCAGGGCATTTGTCAAAATCGGATGTGTGATGCGAACCATGAAATTGGTAATTGTACCTCAATTGGAATGATTTAGGGACTCAATCGGGAAGAACAATGGTCAAACGTGGGCTCTTGTGTGGTTGGTGTGCCACTTCAAGTCTGTTGTTGATCTGATAAAGAAGGCTACAAATTCTTTAAGAATATTTAAAACCATTCTGCAAGAATAGTTTATTATGTAAGAATATTTTTGTTGTATTCTGATAGAATTGCAATTAATTATTTGTATGCTTAAGGTGCAGTTGTTAGGATGATGCAGGAATGATGAGGAAACTTATGAAAAAAAGATATATGATACTTCATTCTCAAAGAATGAAGAAAAACAACAATATTCTTTCAGAATTTCAAGATTCAACATCCAAAAACAGCAATATTCTTTCAGAATTCAAGAATTCAAGAAGAAAACATGGCACACGATAGTATTCTAGCGGAATGTTGTTATTTTTTTTTAAGAATGTTATTCATTTTTGTTTATATTCTTTTAGAATTTTTATAACTATATTCAAATGTGTAAGACTTTTAGTCTGTAAGAATATGTATGAATTTGTATTTAAGTTCGGATGTATAAGAATATATTAGAATGTTTGTTATTTGAACATCTTATTCATGAATTTTTTTTTCTTCAGTAATATTCTGTTAGAATAAAATTCTGAAAGAGTATCATTCTAACAAAACAATATTCTGATAGAATAAATTCGGTAAAAATTGAAATTGAATTAATTAAAAAATTCAGATTTTTTTAAATTAGGAGAATTAATCATCCCTAAAAATCCAAAAATTTCCTTTTATAAATGTAGTTAATTGTCCAAAATACCCTTTTGATAAAAATTGTGTGATTATATGATACATGCTACCCTATTATAATATCATAGACCCTCAGATCGTGATTGTTGATTCTATTCATCCGATGGTCCAGATTTGTGCATTCTGGCACACAATAGTTACTGGAAACAATATAACCTAACCTTATATATATATATATATATATATATATATATATATATATATATATATATATACACACTAGGTTATAACCCGTGGACACCACGGGTGAAATAGGTAAAAATAATTTTAGTTAAATTATAAGGTAATTACTGAGAATGATCATAAAAATAATAAATATAGATGTGTTGTGGGTAAGTTCATAATGATTTAATGAGTGGTTGAAACTATATTCCTTATCTAAAATTAACAATTTTAATCCGATTTTACTTTAAACTATAGATAAAACAACATATAACTACATATGTGTAAATACATGATCCTTGAGAAACAAACATATTATATATGCAACATAAAGTAACAAAATTACGGTACCGACTAAAATGAAGAACATGTGGAGTACGTATACATTGAGACAACGATGTGTTATAGTCTTTCTTGGATTTTCTATTATTCAAATATAACTTTTTTTTTCATCTCTCTCTGTAGTGTTCGTGGCATCCCTTTTCATGTTTGATAAATAATGAAAAAAATATATATTAAAGTTAAAAATAAAATTAATAGTCTCAAAGTAACGGTTACGGAAGATTGGTAGCTCTTGTAATTCGAATACGCTTCAATTCACAAATTGAATAATAACAAAATAACAAATAAATTATAGCTACAAATCATTGTGAGTAATCAATTATTTTGAAACAAATATTAATTTACATATTTATACTATTTGTCTTTAATTTTGATAATGTATGCTTATGCAAAATATTTAACATGGTTTGACAATATTTGTAATGTTGTTTAGGAATAAATTAATTAAACATGTTCATATATTTATAAACTGAATTCACTTATAACCATAATATATAAAATGATGTTTTTCTTTATATGAAATTTTAAATTAGAGTGACCGACACATAGTAGCTACCAACAACCCAATTTCATGCATTAACCCTACACCCCAAATGTCTATGCAGAGACCGATTTAGTGTAATCCTGATCCGAATTCACTTGTCCGGCACACAACATACCATCGCTAGTTCTTTATTTTTCAAAGAAAACTCAATCTCCACCTCCATCAATCAAAGATCAGATGCACATAAATCAAACGGATTCTATTTTAAACACCTTTTGTTGGTGTCGATTACAAATCACAACCAAGGTAGTGAAATTTGAAGTGTTAATCCAACTACGATGCTAAGATTCAACACATATCTCCATCTATTGTTCATATTTCTTCATTATTGTAAAAAAATCTGAATATTTACATATAATCACTTACATGTTCAATATGCAATATGCAGGAATATTCTGTTGGAAAATGATAGCCTAAAGTCGTTCTCCGGAAAACGGAAATGAAGAGCGGTGTATTTGAAAAGATCGGGTACTTTGAAATTTTTCATCAGATCGGGTACTTGAAAATTTTCATCGAAAATAACTCTTCAATTTTGAAAATCGAAAATGCTAAAAATTAGGAGATTATTGTTGGTCCTATATATTCAAAACTAAAAATAACTTTATTTTAATGATTTATCTTCCATATTTTGTGAATACAAGCTCAATCTACAAATAAATTTAGCTTAAATTCAACTTAAACTATAAACGTATACGAAAAAATTGGAGATTAAATTGAAATACAAAAAAGAAAAAGGATTTAACATGTATGGTATTGAAAAACATGTGTAGTGTAAAATCATTTCTGTAGTTTTTTAGTTGATTTGGTTAACATATGAGTATTGTATTTTTGACGGTTTAATCCAAAGAATTAATGGTTTTATTAGGAGGGATGTGGTTTTGATTAACAATATGTTGTTTTTGCATGTTCAAGAGCAAATGCTACTGTTATCATTATAATATTACTTCTAACATATCTTTATATTGGAAGAGTATGATACCTGTTATGTTGGGGAAATGAGAGCTTAAAGGAAGGATGTTGATTAGATAGTTTGTCTATTTTATGGTTTTTGGGTAAGTTGTATGTTGTTACCCCATATTACATTCTTCTGTTCCATAATTGGTTATTGGGGTATATGTGATAGTGAGAGAAGGATCATTAGATTTATTTATTGCTATTATAGGGAGATTATATACAAGTTTTGTAACAAAAAAGGGCAAAAGTGTCCAGATCTTTTAATAAAAAATATGCATATTTTTTATTAGTATGTAACAGATAAACAGAAAAAAAAAAAAGAATTAAAACAATATAAATAAGAGTAATGTCATAAACATATGCGAAAGTAGGTTGCCCTATTAGGATTAATGTCATTGAATAACATATAAATATAAATTGAAAAACGCAATAATTTCAGTTTATTGTTATAAAAGGGCATAATTGTCCATTTCTGTTACAACAAAATACGGGAAAACTAATTTTTATTAAAATATAACACAAACAGAAAATTTTAAATAAACAAACAATTACAAAATAAGATTAATGTCATAAACATATGCAAAAGTAGGTTGCCCAGGAATGCCAATATTTGGTTTAATGTAACAGAAAAGGGCATAAGTGTCCAGATCTGTTAATAAAAAGAAAAAAAAATAAAAACAATATAAATAAGAGTAATGTCATAAATATATGCGAACGTAGGTTGCCCTATTAGGATTAATGCCATTGAATAACACATAATTAGAAATTGAAGAATGCAAAATTTTCAGTTTTTTGTTGTAAAAGGGCATAACTGTCCATTTATATTACAACAAAATACAAGCAAACTAACTTTTACTAAAATATAACACATAAACAGAAAATTTTAAACACACAATTACAAATTAAGATTAATGTCATAACCAAATGCAAAGTAGGTTGCCCTAATAGGAATATCATTAATGTCACAAAAATTATATAATGGCATTTTTTTTATCATGGAATAACACAAAAACACGAATTAAACAACACAAAAATTTATGTTTTTTGTTAAAAAAAAAAAAGAATGGCAGCTTTTTTCTAAGATAAAATAAAAGGGCATAATTGTCATTTTCTGCAAAAAATGATGTAGATTAAATAGTAGAAAATATGTCTTTGGTTGTGATACAGGATACTGGTCTAAGCATCATTAATAGTAGGATGTCCTTATAATCAATATCATTTAGTATATTGTATAGAGTTTATAGAGAAGAAATGTACAAAAGGAGAAGAATATATAAATAATCAAAATAAGAACACACGATTTGTTAGAATTACACGTAGAGAATGAAATAGGGATGCTTTACCATAATTGCAGAGTCTTTTTGGGTTTAGATATGAATACGAATACAAAACAACTAATAAAGACGGCAAAGCTTAGAAACTTTTTAGGGATAAAATTGTAATCAATTTGATTCCTATTATGAAGCATATATATTTGGAAAATGATAAAGTAATTTAAAAAACATTACTGATTTTATGCAATATCATATCATAATCATAATGTTGGATATTTAAATTGAATTTTAATGCATGTTGAATATGGTAACCGAATTGCTGATTTGTAGGAGTTTGTGTGGATTCGTCAAAGAAGCAATGGGCGGGAAAACTGTGACAACCCGAAATTTTCATTCGGACAAACCCTATAAGTCAACCACTTCTTATTATAAGTCAATGTCATTATTTCTTATTTTTAGCAAATTTAAAGTTCGTTTGATTATTTTAATATTATTCTTTAATCGAACGGGTGAAAAGAAGTGTCGTCTCGGGTTTTTTGAAATTTCAAAACCGTAAACACCTCGTGTCTTAGAAGTTCACGGCCAAACTTTTATGTTTGGGCCGAAAAATCTTCCAAAACCGTGAACTCATGCATTAAGCATGAGTTTACTCCTCAAAACTAGTCACTTTTTACATTTACCCTCAAGAACACTTTTAAACTCTCTCAAGTATCATCCTAGGTTTAATTCAAGATCTTCAAACTTGTAAGTGTTCTAACCATTTCAAGTTGGTATAACACTTAATCTAGTGATTGTACATCTTTTCATCCATTCATATTTGTGTTTTGATTAGATTTCCAAAAACACCAAGAACACACACTAAGTGTTCTTGGACTTTTAGCTCATTTCAAGCTTCCTTATAGTAAGTACTTCTATCTTTAAGTCTTATAAATCTTGTATTACATGTTAGCATTAAGAAAATGTGCCAAGAACACAAGGATCAAGGTGTTCACCGTCCAAGAAGGTTTTTGGGCCGTAAACACCCAATGAGGCACCAAAGTGTGCCTAAGTCCTTACCTAGCCCTAGTTTGATGTCTAAACCTTTCATTTATGTGTTTAAGCCTTGAAAAACACCAAAATCCACCATTTTTATGTGTTTACGGTTTGGGGATCTCCCAAAACCGTAAACACCCTAATATGAGCTTATATGGACCATATTCCTTCCTTAGGCCTAAAAACTAACCTAGACAATTACCCTGATGAACTAAGGACTTGAAAACATGTCAATACCATTTTCCATATGGGTTTACAGTAGTAAACCCAAAAGGAAATGACATTGAGGCCGTAAACTCCTCAAAAGAGGTGTATTGATGCCCTAATCCCTTCCAAAGGCCTAACCACTAAGTACAAATGCTTCAAAGGACTTGCAAAACCTCAAAACAACTTATGGTCAAAAGGTTTAGAGTTCACGACCGTAAACCCTTGAGTTTACTGCCATAAAATCCTGGGTTAATGGTCATAAAAACCATAAACTCCAAAGGAGTTTACCCTTGAACCCCAAAACACTCTAGCCTTGCCCTACAAACACTTGGATGCAACCCTTATGACCTTTAACACTTGAAACAAAGTGTTTTCATGTTCTAGAGTGTCCCAACTTAATTTATTAGTTATGAAATGGCTAATTAGTTATATATATGTTTATTATATGATAACTAGGCTCGGGTGTGTGTACAAGTCCCCAATTGTCACCTAGCACCGTATCCGACACTTCAATCCAATCCACTCACAGCAAGTGAGTTCATACCCCTTTAACTAACTTTTGAAATACTTTTAAATGTTTTAAATGCTTTATTGGGGGGGGGGGGGAATACAAGTTGAACCATGTTAGTTATTAGATCAATCACATGTGATTGATAACCAACATGCAAATAGATTTTTCATACTTTAAACTGTTTTATCAAGCAAATGACTTTAAACTGTTATCAAATTATTTTACATGTTTTTAAAACTTATATATTGTTAAAAACCATGTCTATTACATATATAGTTATATAAATAAGGTTTAAAGGACTTAGGAGAGATAACCCACTTTACTTCTTGTCCTCGTTTGGTTGTGGTCCTAAAGTACCCGGTTGTTTGTCCGAGTGTCGTTGAATCCTTACTTATATATTATGTGTATATTTATAGACATAAAGATTTATATCTCAATTCAGTACATTCAGTTATTCCTCAGATTTACTAATAAACTATAATAGGTATAGTTTAGGGTTATACTACTTACTATTTTTAAGTTTCACGAATCATACAAGAAGTCATTTCATTCATGAGTCAGTACTTATTACTATGAGAACATATACAACTATACTAATAGGAGAACATATTCAACTATACTAGAAAGCGAACATATACAACGATACTAGAACGAGTAACAATATATTTACATATACATGAATACATTAACATAAACGTGATCCACTGTATCGGAGCATGCCTTCAATGTCATGGCCCAAGTTGTAGCCAGAGTCTCTTGGAGGGAGAGCGTAAGTTTGCATATAGATCTATACTATATTGACTATCCTACACCTTGCTGCTAGCTACAGCCTGGCCTGTAGGTCTGCAGGTGCCAAACGTCATACCTTTTTACGACTTACATGGTCGTGTTTCATAGTCGATAGTATGGTACAATTAATCACATAATGCCTTGATATAAATCCGGTTTAAGGTAGTTAGTACAGCAGTAGTTCCTATAATACAACACTACAGTACTATAGTAATTCATCCTTTACATATATTTAGTGATCATTTCACTTAAACATTAATGTACAAACTATATTTTGATAATGATAGTTGCACATGGGAAAATTACACTCTTTTACAAGAAACGAACCTACAAAACAGTTATGCCATGGTAGAAGGCTACTTTTAGTAGAAAATATAGGATTTTTTAAGAGTTACAAACTTTTACAAATACTTACAAACATTCATATACTTTTATTACAAATGTTTACAAACTCGTACTTCAAAACACGTTCAAACATTTTGATGCAAACACCGACACTAAATACTTATGAACTCACCAACTTTAATGCTGATAAACTCTTTCAAAATAACTTGTATTCTCAGGTCATCAGTAGACAGGTACCGAGGCCAGCTTTTGAGAAGATGGAGCGCATTCAAGACTCATCTTATTATTTTGATTTATATTTTTGGTGTCTATAATTGTACATAACATGCTTGTATTAAAATTATATATTTAATGCAATGGATGATGTTGTTTGCTTGTTTGCTATTATACTGTGTTGTGATACTTTACATGACATCCTCCGCCCCAGAACGTTTCCGCCGTTCTCGGTTTTGGGGTGTGACAAAAACGTTGATAACACATTTATGGAATGAACACGTGGAATGAAGGAGGTCTAAAAAGGGCCACGTGTACTCCTTAGGAGTGTTTTATTAGGATTATATATATATATATATATATATATATATATATATATATATATATATATATATATATATATATATATAATTCCATATCTTTGAATGTTTTCTTTATTTTTTTTATTTCTATTTCTAAATTTGTTAAAACCTTTTGTATAGGTTTTTCTTTTGAAACATTTTCTTTTATTTTATCTAATTTTTTTCCAATAGTTGTTAAAACTTCATTTGAGTAACTGTTTTGATAAATAATATTCTGCAAACCTTTTTTTAGTTGTTTGTTGGTTTTGAGCATTTACAAGAGGAATTGCTAAAAAACCATTCTCAATAATAAGTTCCTTTTTTGGTGGATACTACCAAATAGTTTCTTGATTAGAGACAATGTGTGTGTATATATATATATATATATATATATATATATATATATATATATATATATATATATATATCGAAAATAGGAGTAATGAAATCATTAATCAATATTATGTTTAGAAGCATAAAATAACTCAAACCATTCAAAAAATGGAAAATAAATCTTGTATGATAAAACATAATCTTTCCAAAGTCCTAAATATAAAAATCTTGAGTAAATTACACGAATGGTCCCTACGGTTTAGGATAATTTGTACGTTTGGTCCCTAACTTATTTTTTTAACTCGGAAGGTCCTTACCGTTTGTTTTTGTTACGACTTTGGTCCTATTTTACCTAAAATTACTATTTTGCTTTTGGTTTTTTAATTTATTTAAATAAGCACAACCTCAACTCCATCCGCCCTCACCTTACCTTACCTATCCATCATTTTTTTATATTTAAATAATAGTTTTTTTATGCAAGACAGGGACAAAGCGCAAAAAGAAATAGTAGGGACTAAGCGTGTAACAAAAACAAACAGTAGGGACCTTTTCGAGTTAAAAAAATAAATTATGGACCAAGCACGCAAATTACCCGAAACCATAGGGACCATTCGTTTAATTTACTCAAAAATCTTAGATAATGTGAAAAATTCTTCATGCTAAGCTTCTTTTTAGCATTATATTCTTTTTACAATTCAACATCTTTTAAATAATCAAAATTAATATATGATACTAAATTAATATTTTTAATATAAGCTTTCATATTAACACATATTAACAAGTTGCTTGATTTAATTTAAAAGATATATTTTATCATACTTAATTGAGCACTAAGACCCCGAATTTACGTTTAATCATTATTGATAAACGATAGATCTTTTCTTCTTATTGATAATATTCAATTGTTTGTATTTTAAAATTAAAGTTATTATTTTTAATTCTTTCAATATCTATAATTATACTTTTAATGATTTTTCGTCTTTCTTTAATTAAATTATTCCAAAAAATATTTGAACTTGAGCAGCTAATCTGTATTTTAGAACCCATAAACTTAAAACGTATATTTTGTTATACTTGTGGAATATCTACTTATTGCTTTTTTGCTTTATTCAAGCTTTTTATTGTTTTCTTATTAAAACTTATGACTCTTCTTAATTGTCCAAGCTTGACTAATTGATTAGTTTTTGAAACTTTTAAATCATTTTTAAAGTAATTTTGATTATTTTAATTGCTAAAACAAATATTTTTTTTATCTTATATTTCTTTAAAGTTATTGTGGTTTCTTTAGTAGTCTCCAAAAAGTTTTGAGTTAACTAACTAAATTTTGATTTTTAGAATTACAATATATCTGAAAATTATTACTCATAATTGTTGTTTGTCGTTTTTAAGTTAATCTACAAAATCATATTTAGAGGGTGTTTGGATAAATTAGCTTATAGAGGTGAGGGAAAGCAGTTTTTGTAAAAGTATTTGGATTAGAAATGTAACACCAGTCAAATTCAGGTCAAAAATAAATTGTTCAAAAATCTCAATTGGGTTAGATAAAATGGTAGAGATCATAACTAGGTTTCCAAAAATATAAAGAACAATGAAATCCGAGTTATAATGAAGAAGTTATGACCGATCGAAGATCCGTGACAATACCGGTAAAACATTGTTAAGCATAAAACGCAAACTTTCAATAAAATGCTTTATATCCTTAGGTATCTAAATGAAAGTCGTAGATATCATTAAACCATAAATGTACATTAAAAGAACTTCAAAATCTGACTTCGTATGAGGAAGTTATGATTTTCCTAAGTTTCAGATATAGTAGTAGACAGCCGATGTTGTAAAAATCGCGATTAGGTCCCGATTAATCTGCGATTAATCCCTATGCACTACTTGACCCATTAGAGAGCGCCTAGCGATTAATCCATACATACAAAATGACTGAAATAGTAGAACCCGATAAAATTTTAACACTTTGAAGAAGTTATATCTCAATAGAAACTATTTGAGGTATGATTAGTGTTGTATTTATCGTATTAACCTATTTGGTTATGATATTAGTGGTATTTATGAACTTTTATATGATATTAATCATATTTAATTGTTTAAAATCTTACAAATTAGCAATTAATGGTCCCCGATTAATCTCTGCCTAACCGATTAATCCCTTGACCTTAGTCCATCGACAAGCTAAGGTCGAGCGATTTTTACAACCTTGTAGACAGCTAAAAACTCGAAATAGAGATCGAACGACTTTTAGCCAATCCAACCTAAACGAAAATCGAAGACATCGACAATAGTAGTACAACGGTAAAAAGATAGACGGAAACGAACGTCGGATGAAGAATGTATTGATTTTTAACGGACTTTTTCAGTCCCGGCCTGTTAAAAATATTATTTTACAAATAAAGTCAAAATTAGCCGACAGAGTCTAAACGAAAGATGCAGAGCATAATCTCACATACGCATTGATATAAAGAACATCAAAATCGAAGCTCATATGCGAAAGATATGAATTTCTGAAGTTTGGGACACGAATTCCCACCCTATTAGAGGACTCACGACGTGAACCAGGGATGAATAGGGTCCAACGTCGAGCTGTCAGAAGTCGAGTCAGTAGATGGATAGGATCGACCTCACGACGTGAGCCACTCCATGCTTACGACGTGAGCTCCAAAATCACTCCCTATAAATAGAAAACGAAGGTCTCGGGTTTAGGCTACTCAACTCTACTTCCCTTTCTACTTTTACTCTATGTTAAGCATCCCGGGACTACCCCGACGCCCCGGTTACGTGTTGAAGCCCTGACGGAGGCCTAAAGTCCCGAAGTTCTTGAGATTTTTGAGAAATCGGCGTCTTTCCGGTCGAAGTGCTGCCCGAGCAAAGTATCGTTTTCATCAAATCATCACTTCTACCAAGTGAGTTCATACCCATATCACTACACTTTTAAATGATTTTAAACACTTTTAGGGGGGGGGGGGGAATACAAGTAAACACATGGTAAAACTCGTGTGAAAACATCAATCTTTTGCTATACTTTCATACTATTGTATTAAGTATCATATGAAGTTGTTAACATGCAAAACATCACACATCACAACTTTACCCTCATGGGATACAATATGTTTTATTTATATGTTTGCATACTACATCATACCAAGGGTAACCTTTCAAGTATAAACATTACGTTTTGTACAAAGAAAATACATACCGTTATTATGCCTTTATCAATACTGTAAAAAGGGTAATCATTTTGGAAATAAACATATACATTTCAACATACGTGAATTAATTGAGAATATGTGAGTCATTCGTCTTCATCGTACCTATCAAGGTATACAAGAAAGCTATGTTTTATAACCAGAGTCTCCGCCCGGAGTACGTGATAAGTGTGTATAGATCTATACGAGACTGATGATTCCGCGCCCTGACTGTTAGCTACAGTCCGCGGGGTAACAAATATCATAACATTTCGAAGCCTGAAGAACGTCGCTACAGGCAAATCCATCATAGTACGGTTATGAAAACTCACAG
The DNA here is from genome assembly GCF_051521515.1 of Lactuca serriola. NCBI lineage: Eukaryota > Viridiplantae > Streptophyta > Magnoliopsida > Asterales > Asteraceae > Lactuca > Lactuca serriola. The sequence continues at coordinate 200,742,225 of NC_136415.1, read as the reverse complement.
GATAAACAATTATTATGGTATTATGTTTTTACGGGAAAAGTAATATTACAGTTGCTTTTACGTACAACTACAAGCTTCCTATAGTTTTGATTTATAATAAAACTATACATCATCATTTTAAGCATGACATATTTGCTTACAAGTTACAGTCTTGGACATTTAAGACTACTTCTCACTTTTAGGAAAATATAGGTTTTTCCTGGTTCAATACATTCATTTCATACAAACATTGATTCATAACTCATTCGATAAGAAAATATCGGATTTTCTGGAAAACAAACGTGAACTTTTGAATGACATACATTTACACAAATATCTACTTATGAACTCACCAACTTAATTGTTTACACTTTTTCTTTGAAATAACTTGTATTCTCCGGAAATCGCTAAACACGAGGTTAGCAACTACTTTTAGGGACTAATGCTCTGGCGTTAGTAACAACTTTTGGAACACCATATTGTATTTGACTTTTGAAACATGTAATATAAAAATCATGTAAACCTTTCAAATATATATTATGGTGGTGTGTACTTTCTTTACTATTCAATTGTTATGATACTGTACATGACGTCCTCCGCCCCGAATGTTTCTGCCGTTCAGGTTTGAGGGTGTGACAAGAAATAAGCAATAAACCATAAGGAAGGGGGGATGCTTTTTAAAATTAGCTTATTTAGCTTATCCCCACCACAATAAGCTAATTTTTAGTGTTTCCTATCCAAAAACTTAAACTTCACTTATAGCGGTAGGGATAAGCAATAAGCTATAAGCTCCCTCTTTTTTCCCTATCCAAACACCCTCTTAATGGGACTAGATAACCTAGTTTCACTATTTTGTTCATCTTGATAAAGTGGTTTTGGAATATAATTAGTATAATCAACAGTTTTTAGTTTTAAAGACCTTGATTTTAAAAACGCAGGTTTTGAAGTGCTAAGTTCTAGAATTGAACTTGTTGAAAAACGTGATAATAAAAATTTATAGAAGAAATATTTACATCAAATGATCCATCATTATGTTCAACTATGTTAGAGATTTTCTTTGAAGAACCTAAAGCCTTGTGCTCAACAACGTTTTGCAAATTCTAGTTACATGATTGGGCAATTTCTTACCATTTAAGCCTTTTAGGCATATGGACCTTAGTATGATTTGTATTTATTTCAAAAATAATTGTTTCCTTTCTTGGATTTTATAAACGAGTTTTTGGTTCTTAAGTGGTTGTCATAGTCTTATAACAAACACAATAGATTATTGCTAAAGGTTTAGTTTTATCTTTAAATTCTAAATTTTTTGTTTTTACTGTTACCAATGTATCTAATATATTTTTATTAAATAATCTTATAGAAAAATTTGGATAACAATTAAAATAAATTAGTCTGTTTGTAATATTTGTTTCTGCCATAGCTTAATTAGAATTTTGAAAAATTTCATGCCTTTTTATCTCTTAAAATTAGGAGAACAGGACCATCAATACCAATTCTAAATAAAAGTTTAATAACAATTTGTACTAAGCCTATATGAAGAAATATATATTTTTGTCTATGTTCTAAAACGGATTTTAGTGATAATGTTTGTTCTGTTGTCGTTTTGATTGAGTAACTTTGAAAGTAATCAAATGTTACTCTTTTGTATATTGTATCTATATTTGTTTTTGTATTTTCCGATCATTTATACTTTGTTTTATACCATCAATAGTTTCTTCGATATAATTTATTTGATTATTATCATAATCTTGTTCTTCATTGATATTTTTACCAATAATATATCTTTTGGATAATAAAATGAAAACTTACTCATATTTAGTAATTTTATTTTAAGATTCTATAAGAAAACGTACTTATTTTAATAATGATGAACATAATGGAATCGATCCAACGATGATTATGGTCCAACAGTCCAACACCGTGACTTACATCCTTATATGCATGTCTAATGCTAATCTAACCAATCAAAAGTTTTGACTCTGAATTATACTTATTAACACTCGTAATTTTCTTAGAAAATTTTAAACTAAAATTAATCAAATTTAAAATACATCTATCACACATAACCACCCAATAAATCTATATGAATGTTTATTTATAGAAATAATTTTGATATACTTTTTTTTTGTTATAGAAGTAAGCCTGGAAAGTTTTAACAAAGTAATAAAAAATGAAATAATATTTTTCTTATAATTCATTGCATGTTTCAAGTAAGGAATATACATCATTGTTTCATAATAGTATGCATTCCGGTGGTCACTCATAATTTTATTTTTATTACTTGTATTTTTTTTTTTTTCTATTCTTTATTAAACCTAAACCCGATGATATCATAACTTTGTTATTTTTATAATAAAATTGAAGTGACCAAATTTGTACTTCAATGTTTAGCATTGTGAGTTGTAATCTATAAAAGGTAGCTATCATTTTGTGTACAGTAACTCTTATCTTATCTTCTTTTGTAAACCAATCAAACACTCTGAAAGTGTTCAATAGTATTCACTCTTATCGTCACAGCTTTTTTTGTTTTATCATTAGCTACCGTCTTCCATTCTTGCATTATCATACTCTTCGTTTGTAAGCCAAACTGCCAAACAAACACTGTTATCTTTACTTTTGTGCAATTCATAGTCAGGCCTTCGGTTTTTGGGTAATCATAATCTTTTTTTCATATCTAACGAATCCAAACCATCAGAAAAGAAAAGTAACCTAGCTACAATGGCGGAGGAGGTCGCTAATACTGTGGCTGGGAAAATAGTGGACTTGTTGTTTAGTGGGGCTAAACGGGAGATTGATTACATCCGAAATTACACTAAAAATGTTGACATCTTGAAGAATGAAGCTCAAAAGCTCAAGGATATGAGGGATAGGATTCAACAACGAATCAATGCAGCTAAAGAAAATGGAGAAGCTCTCTTAGCTGGTGTGCAGAACTGGATGGACAAGGCAGAAATTGAAATGTCCAAGGTGGAAGAATTTCTTGAACAAGAAGCACATGCTAAAAAGACATGCTTCAACTTACGACCTTGTGTCAATTTGAGCACCCTACACCATTACAGTAAGATGGCAATAAACAAGACCTCTTTTCTTCTGCAGCATCAAGAAGATGGCAAAACTCATGAATCTTGTGTCTCCATTCCAACTCCCACCCCAAGATTTGTAGACCTCTACCAAACAAAGAATCTTGATGATATTGATACCCACAAGTTGGCGTTGAGGGAAATCATTCAAGCTATCAAAGATGAGAGCATACAAATGGTTGGAATTTATGGATCAGGAGGTGTAGGGAAAACTACATTAGCCAAGGAAGTTGCTGCAGAAGTGAAGAATCTATTTGCAGACATTGTGTTTATAACTGTCTCACAGACTGTAGACGTTAAAGAGATTCAAAAAAATGTTGAAAAAGCTGCAAAGCGGATAATGAACGGGGAGAAGGTTCTAATCATTTTAGATGACATATGGGAACCAGTAGTCCTCTCAGATCTTGGCATACCATGTGGGAAAGAGAAAGACCACATGAATTGCAAGATTTTGTTGACGTCTAGAAGGATGGATGTAGGTGAAGGGATGAATGTTGATAGGAATATTTGTGTAAACACTTTGAAAAAGGAAGAAGCGTGGGTCCTCTTCAAACGTATTGTTGGTGATGGAAAGTTAGCGAATGACTCTAGTCTGGAGAAAATTGCAAAAGAGGTGACTGAAGAATGTGGCGGATTGCCACTCATCATTCAAGCGGCGGGAAATGCTTTAAAAAATAAAAAAATTGATATTTGGGAGGCGGCACTTAACCGACTAAGAAAGCATGCCCCTCTAGAGATTGCTCCAGAGATAAGGAAAGCATTTACTCATTTGAAGCTGAGCTATGACTTACTTGATAGCAAAGAAGCTAAATCAATCTTCTTGCTGTGTAGTTTGTTCAAGGAAGATGAAATCCTAGATACTTTACGTTTAGCAGAATATGGGGTGGGTCTGCAGATATTTGATAATCTGGATAGCATTAACGACGCGGAAAAAAGAGTCCGAATGGCAGTTGACACCCTCACATCCTCTTCCTTGTTATTGCCTGAGCCGGGAGACAAAGTAAAAATGCACGATGTTGTTCGTGATGTCGCTTTGTTAATAACTTCGTCTTCTGAAGGTGAAGAGAAAGAGAAGTTTTTAGTGGAGGCTGGAAAATGTATGACAGAATGGCAACCAAGAAACAGAACCTCAGAAAGCTACACCAAGATCTCACTCATGAGTAATATAATTCGTAAGCTTCCAGATCATGAGCTTCATTTCCCACTCCTTGATACTTTTCTTATACGATACAACGGTCTTTCCATGATTCCTGATGATTTCTTTGGAGGCATGAAAGAAGTTAAAGTTTTAGATATGTCTTTCAATAATATCACATCCCTCCCACAATCAGTGAAACTGCTCACAAAACTCATCACGCTAGATCTAAGTTGGAATGAATCTCTTTATGAAATTTCTCTAATTGGGGAGTTAAAAGACCTTGAGATTCTAAAGGTTAGAGGTACCAGAATTAAAGTGATTCCTGGAGAGATCGGTCAAGTGACCAACTTAAGGCTGTTGGATGCGGGTGACTGTCGCTATTTATCTCATGTGACACCGGGTGTCATATCAAAGCTTACTTGGTTGGAAGAGTTGTATATTGGAACCCTTGCGACACACTCACTGTCTGACCTTGGTCTTATGGAAATAAGTAACTTGAAATCGTTCAGAGCTCTGCATTTATGGATGGATTCAGATGAATGTCATATTTTTCCTGAAGGTACCTACTTCGAAATGTTGCATGAATTCTTTTTTCAATTTATTAACCAAAGGCTTATTGATTTTGAGAGATTCCTTTTTGAAAACCGTGACGGATATACTAGTGATTTGGAGCGATCAAGATCATATTTAAAGCGTCGACTACACATTTCACATTCTAACTTCCCATTCAGTATGCCAATCAAGAAACTGTTTCGGGTAAGTGATGGTATATTACTAATGAAGATAAAAGATTTGGATAACATCATACCAGACCTTTATGGAGAGAGTATTGATGAATTTAAATTAAAGTCTATTCAATTGAAATGTTGTCACAATGTTTCATGCTTGGTGAAGGCATCGCAAACTTTTGTTGCATCCAATGATCTGATGCTTGGTCAAAGGAAAACAACAAAGGAAAAGTATTTCTCCCAAGTGGAACAAATCTATCTGCATAAACTAAAGAATCTGAAGCTTCTTTTTGATTGTTCATTTCAATTTATAAGCTTGCGTAATCTACAAGCCATTGAAATTTCAGGTTGTGATTCCTTGTTGAGGGTATTTCCGTTAAGTGTAGCACAAGGTCTTTCCAATCTGAGACGTATACAGATTTTGAGGTGTGACCGTTTGACGGTTGTGATTTCCGGTGGAGATGAGCAAACAACTGATAATGACATTGAGTTCCCTAGACTTACCCATATTGAACTTAGGTTTTTGCCACAACTAAAGAGCTTCTACTCTGGGGATTCTACAGTCAAATATCCTTCTTTGGAGTTTATCCAGGTGCTAAGTTGCCGTACCATGAAGAGATGGGGTTCCGGAGTCCATGATATGCCCAACGTCAAATTTGGTGATGATGAAGACATCCTTAATTTGTTCCATAAAAATTGATGATCTTTTGATCAGAAAGTACATGTACCATGAGAGAGGTATATATGGAAAGACGAGTAATATACAGCCAAGGAGATGGAGACCAATTTATATGTTTCAAAGACTCATCTTTCTTCCTTCTTTTTGCCCCTCAAGATTTCATGCTCGATTAACACAAAATCAAGGTTTATTGTATAGTTCAGGAGCTACCTTGAAACAACCATAGAATCCAGGTTTATTGTAGTTTTGATGCTTCCAAATTTAAAATCGTGGCTCGAAGAGCCAACAGTGAGTGAATTACATATTTAGAATTGCAAAAAACATAGTTGTTGTATGCCATCATCTTCCTCTTCTTCTCCATCAGCAATCTCATCTTCCCAACTCCCAACTTTCCAAGTCTCATCATCATCCTCATCCATGTCTACTGTAGATGTGAAGCTTTTCCTCAAAGATTTAATATTCAATTCTTATGGCTCGCTCTGATACCATGTCAAAAATGTAAACAGCACATATCTTATTTTTCAGTTGGTTTTGAGAAACTTAACGTCACTACACAAACACGCACACTGAAACATATATAAGAAGAAATTAACAGATCTAATATTTTACAAAAACAAAATCAACAAGAATAAAACAAACCCTAAACAGATCAATACCCTAATCTGAAGAAGACGACGAGCGAATAGGAAGACTCAAGCGTATGTGTGTCTTAAAAATGATCTAATGACTCCAAAACAACTGGAACAACAAATATATATTTCGGGTAATATACATGATCGAAACCGGATTTTATCCGACCCAAACCCATCCTTGAAGATCTGCGTGTTTTCTAAGTTAGCAGGAATTGAGCCACAGTCCCTGCAATAAACAAAATAATACACAATACACCCAACACCACAAAACCTTACACCATTCTCTCAATTAACCTTCTCCAAATTTACAGTTTTAACCCAGACTAAGGAAATATTTACAGGTTCTAGTCCTTTAGGCATAACATCAAACACTTGTAAGGCATAATGAAATAACCCTTAGTACTTACCAATTTCCAGCAATAAGGATTACCCAAATGAATTAAAACTTATCAGTAGATGAGATTGATTATGAAAAAAAAACAGAAACCCATTTGAAATCCAAGTCAAAAACGAATTGGGAAAGGATATGATATTGTTGAGTCAGCTTTGACTCTTTCAAAGCAAACGTTAGGATATCTTTGAATAAATCTCTAGTTCCTAAGAAAAGGGAAGCACAATTTTGAGAATAAAGTGGGTTAAGATTGAATCGATCGGGTAGTCTTCCTGAATAAACATTGAATCGATTTTGAGTGTGAAAGTGATTATTTGAAGAACCAATTTTAACAAAATCATAATTTTGAGAATAAAGTGGTTTAAGAACACGTGCTCATATGATTCTTCATCAAGTCATCTTCCTTTGCAAGGTCTGAGAAGTAGCACCTGGGTAATCTAGTAGTAGCACAGGCTACCCCTGGCTACAAGTTGGTTCCGCCACTGATTCGACCAAACTATTCAAGCATGGTAAGGAGCACATTTCCATGTGGGAGGTCATGGCATTGATTCAATCAGACGATAGTTAAAGTATTCGGTTGTAAAAGCCCTAATTTTGATTGTTCCTCTTTTTAGTTTTACCACCTCAAGGTGAAGATGATGAAATCGTATCAGGCACCAAACCTACCAGACGACTCCTATTCATTTTAAGATGTATCGGGTGAACAAAAGTTATAATTTATAAATATTTAAAGATTTTTTTTGTCTAATTTATAGCTTATTTGACCTGTTTTTACTTTCTATTAATTTGTCAATATAATATGATCCCTAATGAAAATTGTAATCTGCATACATCTTTACTATCTTATTAAGGATATTGTTCATTTTTTGAAAATTAAGAGGTATACATTTTATAACACGATGTACAATCCATGTTACTGTTTATGAGTCTTTGCTATACTCGGCTCAGGTTTGCCACAAATGTCGATGAACACAAGAGAAAGGTCCATTATACCCTTAAATTTGTTCTCCATGAGGCGCTCGATTTGGTTGGATTCAACACTACCTATGCTAGGGTATTGCTTTTCTATCAATTCAATTTTTTTATTCCCATTGTTTTCTTATACTATATAATACTCCTTCACATCATTTGGCTTGAATTTCTTTTCCTTTTGTTATTATACGTTTGAAAAATCTGTTCGTATGGGCTCTGTTAATCGTTACCTGCTGTTATCGTACAATTGGATTTTGCTTTTTGTAACATCGATTAGTGCAAAAGGACATGTCTTTTTTGGGTTAATATTAAATTATTCTGAAGATTGACGGGTAGTTGCACATGCAAAATGGATCTAAAACGGATAATCTTACAATCTTATGGATTTTGTGGCTGTTTGCGTTTTGTTAAGTTATTCATGCCAACATGATTATGACCAGAGTCTTGAAGTTGCTTTATGTTTTTGAGAAAAAAAATCTAAGCCTTTAATTCCTGTGAGCTATGGTAAACAACCTTAAAACGAATACATTTTTTAGGGGTTTTTGACTTAGTGTTTACTCAGGGTCAGGATACTGTTAGCAATTTTGTATGCCTCGTATAAGGTCTTCTTATACATAAGCATGACTAATTTATGGAAGTTGCACATGCACACCTTTTTAAACACACAATATATATGCAGAATGTTCAAATTTGCACTTGATGTTATCAATTAGTACCTCAAAAATATGAGGAATCTTGTGGATCAAAATCAATGCCATCAACATTGATTACTGATATTTAAAACGAGATAAAGCTTTTGGTGTGAAATTTGCTAAAAAACTAAAAGTTGCAACTTTAGTACTTTACACATCCCATGAAGAAGGTGCATAACTTTGGAGTTAATACCTTCAAAGACATGGACTTTTAAGTAATTTACACACTATTTGATCTGTTTTAACTTTTATCTTATAAGTTAGTGTAGACTATAGTTGATTGCTTAGTTCTTCTCTATGTATGTTGTGTAAGTAAAGCAGAAGACATTGATGCATTGTATTTAACTATTTATTCAGTCTTTCTCTGACATTTACTTGAAAGCAAGATCTTAAATATAAATTGTGTCACCTTAAATAAAACATTTTCTTTATTTGTTACTTTATTTTACAGGATACTCTAGAGGATTTTGATGGAGTTAGTAAAGGAAAATACACAATTGGACTTGGACAAGATTGCATGGCATTTTGTTCAGAAGTAGAAGATGTCATCTCCATGGGGTCAGTATTGTAATCTCAAGATAGTATTGTAATCTCAAGATACTAAAAATATGATTCTTTTAATCAGGATGGGCTCTTAACGAACTTGAGCTGGAGGATCTTTTTTCTACTGCACCCGAAAAGTATATTCATATATTCAACTTATTACTTTTATTATTCTATTCAAGTATTTTTTTAAATATTGTTAACATTGTTCATGGACATTCATTCTTTATTTCACAAATTGTATACATTTCAGTCCTTGGAATGAAGCACCATATGCAAATGCAGCTGAGAATAATGCCTTGGAAAGACTCTCACTTGATGGCTTCTTATCACAGGTATATTACTTGAGTTAATATTTTGACAATTCACACAATGAGGACGAGAAGGGCGTTCACGTCTTTTCCACAAACAAAAGATTGTGATCTATGTATGTGACAATTTGTCAATTGTGGATGTGGTGGGCTTTTATGACACTTTTAGATCCAATCCGTAAACGCCCGCAAATCCGGGCTAGTCAAATTAGAGGTAATAGGGGTCAAAAAAACGACTTTTCGACAAAAGATTATTTAGAATAAATAATCTTAACCAAGTTTTAGTATATGTCACAAGGTTTCCGTACATATAAAGAACGCCGAAATCCGAGTTATGACCCGTCGAAGTTTCGCGACAGAACAGACACGATACCGGAAAGCGTAAATAGTGAATATACGATAGAGCGAGATTTAGCCTTAGCGATCTAAACGAAAGTCGTAGAATATGTTAAACTAAGAACATCGATAAAAAGAACACCCAAATCTGACTTCGTTTGAAGAAGTTATGATTTTCGAAGTTTCGGAATAGCAGTGTACAGCCCGAAATTCGAATATTAGATCGAGTGATTTTTAGCCGACACGACCTAAACAAGAATTGAAGATCTTGTTGAGAGTAGCGTAACGAGAAAAAGATGGGCAAAAACGGATGTCGGATGAAGAAGTTATGAGGATTTAACGGACCAATCGTGTCCCGGCTCGTTAATAATATAAAATTTAAAATCGAGCCAAAATTAGCCGATGGAGTCTAAACGAAAGTTGTAGAGTACATTCCCACCTTCGCGTGGATATAAAGAACGTCGAAAATGGAGGTCGTACGCAAAAGTTATGAATTTTTAAAGTTGGAAAGGGAACTTGCGAAACTGATGCATGAAGTGATGACGTGGCCGAACTCCCAGCCGTCGGATGATGACACCTGGTGCGAGGGTTACGCCCAGCGTAGCGAAGAGACGCCTAGCGTCTGGAGTACGCCCCGCGTGCGAAGCTGGGTAAGCGCAGCGTACTTGATCTGGTCCGGGTCCGAGAATGGGTGCGAGCCAGCTGGTGCGAAGTTGGCATCCTTATCCGAGAGAACGCGCCGTGTAGCCGAGGATTACGCCCCGCGTAGTCCGAGGCCTTGCAGCTATAAAAAGGGGGCGAGGGTCTCCGGGTTTTTCACACTTTTTCACACCATTTCCACTTCTCTCTCTAGTTTCTTTCTCTCTTTAGAGTTCCAAACCTCCCCTAAACCCTAGAAAAAACCCCTTAGCACCCTAAGGAAGCCCCGAGGCTCCCGGAGTCCCGAGAAAAAGGAGTTTTTCGGTTTCGAAATGCTGCTCCAATTAAGTTCCAGTTTTTGATAAAATTCGCTGTAAGTGTGCTACGCTTACGCAATTTTTAATATAGCTTTCAAATAATTATAGGAATGTTATTAGGTCCTTAAAATAATTATTTGGGCTATTATTATGAGTTATATTTTGCATTATTAACGCTTAATAATAGTCAAACTGATTAATGTGGCGCGGTTATCGTTAAACTAAACCCTAGTGATATCGGTACTAGGTTTTATCGAAGGAATATCGTTTTGAGAGTATCGAAGCGCTGTCCGAGTGCTGAGTCACCACCTACTCAAGTGAGTGCATAGTTACTTTCAGCTTACACATAGATATGAAGTATTTTATATAAATTACATGTTGTGTGTGTATATTATATGTATACTTGCTATCTATGTTGGATGAACGTTTTATACATGTTTTTAATGATTTAAACTGTATATGTATTTTATATCTACAAAATGTGTTGGGTAAAACATGGGTAGATGTATTAGTTTCTGTGTGATAAAATGAAATAATGAGATGCCTCGTTATAGATGTTCTTGATGATCTAGTCATCTAGCGGAGTATAGATGACGACCACGGACTATTCTAGACAGTCCAGTGGAACACTAACAGGCTCGCAACCTGTAGGTGTTTATTCGAACTATGTGTTTAACCGAACTGTGTGTTTATTCAAACTGTGTGAACTGTGTGCTCACCAGATATACTCCATCCCAATGATAGTCCTTTGACTAGGTCCCTTGTGTTAGATGTTTTAGGGACGTAATGTGAGGATAACGGGAATGGGTTATTGGGTTGATTGTTTGATGTTTAAAAATAATAATTATATTATTGTGGGTTGAAAACCCTATGTGCTCACCAGGTTTCCCAACCTGACCCACTCAGTTTATTTATATCACAGGTGTTGATATGAAGTCACAATATACTGACATATTTAAAGAGATGTAGATCACTAGTGTAAATAATTGTAAGTTCTGTTTATGCTTATGTTTATGTATTAACGATGACATCCCAAACGTTTTAAAATGAAATAAATACGTTTCTTCGAAAATGTTTTAATAACGTATTTACCATGTTTTTCTGGGAACAAATTCCGCAACATTTTTATAAAATGAAGTACTCTGATTTTTATAAAGCATAAACAAAATCGGTCTTTTCTGGCCGTGAATTTGGGGATGTCACAGTGGAGAATCTAATAAACATCAGTTATTCAGATGACCCTTCATCTGCAATCCATGTTACAAGGAAAAGACATGTAGATCGCAATAAGAAACACTCAGACATAAATGTTTTCCAGTGTTTTGTTTTTGGACCAAAAGAGTCTGGAAAGTCTTCATTGTTGAATTCTTTTGTTGGAAGGTTTTTACACTTCATCTAAAATCTATAATTATTTTCAAATTTCAATGCTTTTCTTTCAATTTCTTTTTCTGAAAATCTTTTTCAAATGGTAGGCCATTTGTTGAAGTTTATACACCAACCATTCAGGAACGATATGCAGTTAATGTTTTTGATCAGCTTGATGTAAGTTCATCAACTTTTGATGGTATGTGTGTGAATAATGAATGTATATATATATATATATATATATATATATATATATATATATATACTCTTTTATGATTTTATCCACAAGAAAAGATAAAATTTTGTTCATCAAGTGAGAAATAAACAGAATCTTAGTTTACTTTGTTTTGCATATGTAACAAAGAAAACCTTGATTTTGCGAGAGATACCTGTAGATGCAAGAAGTTGTTATTGAATAAGGATGGTTTGGCAGCATGTGACATAGCTGTTTTTGTCAATACAAAGGTATTAGTAAAGTCGGAAAAAACGTTTGATAATGACGGAATCTACACATCAAACGTTGTGTACAAAGAAGTGTTATGTGATTAACAAGGTACAATCAACAACTTATTATTTTACAATTTCTTCATATATGTATCTTAGATGCTCATTTGATGTTTAATGCAGGGCTAGCACATGAAGCAACATGATTGCAGATTGATGTAGTTTATACATTGGACATGTTATAAATGTACAAAACTACATGATTGTAGATTTTTGTTATTCATAGGTTGTAAAATCAAGTATGAACTATTACATGAATTATTTGAGATGTAGACTCAACTTTTGTTATGCACCTAGCAAGAAACTATCTGTTGAAATGAACCATTCGATGCAAAATAGTCTACCAAATGGCCGCAATGAATAGCTCACGTCTAAAAGAAACGAATCATCACATTAAAACTATCTTCCGAAAGAAACTTTTTGCCGTCCGGCGCTTAGCGCGGGTAAACGGCTAGTTTGTCTATAAGTAAATTAAAGCTTTCTCATATTGTTCACATTTTCTCATTAAAATAAATCATCCTTGTTGCAAAATATATAACAAGAAAAACAATATACAAAAAATACATATGTTTTATCTATTGACCTCAAATCCTTCAATTCTTGTAAACAATAATCCTTTTGATATTTGAACAACACTTAATAATATGTAACAAAAATACATTTTAAAAACAAGGTAATATTAGGAATCCAAAAGAAGCCACACTTTGTAGCAAGGATTGTACACTGTTGGTCATGGTGTAACGGACTCCGATGGCATAACATCAATCAAATCCACTTTTATCTATTGTTGTTATAATATAACTACTATGGATGTTGATTTATTTCTTACATTCATGTCTAGCATTATATCTAGATTCTCTCTTGTTAGCATGACGTGTATGACATGTTGGTTCAGTTTGTTTTTTGGCTGCTTTGGACCATGTTAATTTCGTGGTATTTATGGTTTGATTTCTATTTCTCCTCACCATTTGAATTGATCAAGTGTCTAGCCTTAATGATATTTAAGGAGTCTGATTTCCTTTTCTTAGGCCTAATTGTCATGGGGTTGAAATCTAAGTCGGATATTATTTTATTGTAAAACAAACGCCGGATGATTTTTCCTACTTTCAGTTTTGTAGCCATTTAAACTTTCCAGTTTTGTAGTCAGTTGACTAGTTCCTGGATAAGTTGGAAATGGAGATGAAGTTTTTTTAGATTGAATTCTTGTAAGTGATGTTCTCTATTATGTTGGAGGTTAACGGAATGATCATTAATTGCAAGTCTTTTCAAGTATTTGGTCATGTGTTAATGACAATTTTATAAAATGATACATCTTAATTATGAAGGATGAAAAGTTTTTATTACAAACTCAACCGTTACAAATCAAGAAATAAATGGTCCTGTTATAAAGGAATGGGAAAATACATGTTTGGTTCGTAATTAGAAAGTTAATGTTTGTATAGTCTTTAAGGAATCTCATTCCATTAAAACAAGTCTTTTTTAACTTTCACATTATACAGTTTTGTAAACTTCCAGATTCAGTCCTTCAAGATCAGAGCATTATCACTTTCAGCTTCCTCTTTTTATCTTTGTTTTGACAATCAGCCACATCAACTACCCTTGCTTGAATTTTAGTCCTTACAACAAAGCAAAAAACAATATCAAAAATTCATAATTAATGACGTGCCCCATTTCTATTCAAATACAAGATTGTAATCATGTTATTATTAGTTTTATCAGTTAAGCTTTTGGTACATTTAGGGTTCTCAAATACATGCTCTAATTTTTATTTTAAATCTAATAGCTCATTTAGTCCAAACTCTGATAACACTCGAATTCACACCCACTTTTTTGGTCCTGCGCCTGGAAAGAGGGCTGATATCAGAAGATGCCCTGCTATTCTGAATGATCGAGAGAAATATCTAAGATTGAGACAGAAAGTGTAGGAGGCTGAAAAGGCAGGAGTGTCAAAATCATTAAAAAGTTCTGTGATTAGTAAAAAACTGAATTCTTCATCTTCATCCTCCAAGAAACCAATCGAAAGATCTTTTGGTATAATGGAGAGAAATCTTGTTGATTTGAAAATTATGAGGGGATTATGTGCTAATGGAATTCCTTTTAATGTTTTAAGGAATCCACATTTTTGTGAGATGGTGAATGCAATCACGAGGGCACCAGAAGGTTACAAACCTCCTTCAAGTGAGAAAGCTAGAACAACTTTACTGGATGAATGTGTACGAGACGTTGAAAAGGAACTCACACCGTTTAAGGACACATGGTATTCACAAGGGGTGTCTATTGTCTCTGATGGTTGGTCCAATGTCAAGCATGAACCGCTCATCAATGTGCTTGTTGTAAACAGGAGGGGGCGATGTTTATGTATTCTAATGACTTTTCTGGGGTGGAAAAAACAGGAGATGTGATCGCAAAGTTTGTGACAACCGTCAAATTTCGGTCAAGTCAAAGTCAGTTAAAGTCAGCAAGTCAAACCGTTTGACTCAATTTCCCCGTGAGTACAAAAATTCACACTATGAAACTTCTACATAAACTTCTATTCTAATGAGAAATCATAAAACAAAAAGTGCGAACATCTAGATCTCCTTAACCTAAAACTGTAGTACGTGGCGAGCCAAACCGATAAAACAATGTTGCATACTCATCGGGAGTGTGTAAGATCCTTAAACAAGGCTTAACAGGGTTTACGAACCATGCATTGCGATGCCGGACACTCACAGTTGTCACACATGGAACCTCTCCCACTCGTTTTCACTCTATCTCTCTCTATGTCAAATCTCTCCCAAATCTCTCCAAGTATGTGAAATCTCTCCCAAAATATCTCTTTGTATGAGAAATCTCTCCAAGAATGTCAAATCTCTCCCAAATCTCTCCAAGTATGTGAAATCTCTCTCAAATATCTCTCTGTATTAGAAATCTCTCCAAGAATGTCAAATCTCTCCCAAATCCCTCTAAGTATGTGAAAACTCTCTCAAATATCTCTTTGTATGAGAAATCTCTCCAAGTATGTGAAATCTCTCCCAAAATATCTCTTTGTATGAGAAATCTCTCCAAGAATGTCAAATCTCTCCCAAATCTCTCCAAGTATGTGAAATCTCTCTCAAATATCTCTCTGTATTAGAAATCTCTCCAAGAATGTCAAATCTCTCCCAAATCTCTCCAAGTATGTGAAATCTCTCTCAAATATCTCTCTGTATTAGAAATCTCTCCAAGAATGTCAAATCTCTCCCAAATCCCTCTAAGTATGTGAAAACTCTCTCAAATATCTCTTTGTATGAGAAATCTCTCCAAGAATGTCAAATCTCTCCCAAATCTCTCCAAGTGTGAGAAATCTCTCCCAAATCTCTCTCAAATAGTTCCCGTAACTTTTTAGAATCATTCGGGTCATTCTGGCCTTTAACCGGGTCAAAAACGGCTTAAAACGGGGTAAAAACGAGAAAACGGGACCTTAGGAACCGAAACCCTTCTTAAGGAGCCGAAGCTCCTTAAGGCCGAGACCTAGGACCGAACAGAGCCTCTGTTGGCCAAAACAAGAGAACCGAATCACTATAGCAGAGACCGAGCCTCGGTCTCTGTTCGCTTCTCACTCTCTGTTCGCGTCCCACTCTCTGTTCACTTCTCACTCTCTGTTCGCGTCCCACTCTCTGCTCCGCTTCTCACTCTCTGCTCCGCTTCTCACTCTCTGTTCTCTTCTCACTCTCTGTCTCGCGCGCCTCTCTGTCCCCTCCCACCTCTCGGTTCCTACCCTCTCCCTTCTCCCCTCTCGGTTCCTTCCCTCCTTCTCCTCTCCTCTCGGTTCTGCCTCCCTCTCTCTCTCGGTTCAGCATCAGGAGGCCGAGCCTCGGCCAGAAATTCGCATATTTGTCATTTTTAGCCCATTTTTGATATTTTTAACATTTTAAGCCCGTTTTTCGTGATTTTAAAGCGGGATTTTCTCCAGAAATTATATTTTAACATAATAAACTCTAAATATTCATAATTTAAACATATTTTGATGAAAATCGTTATTTAAATAATAAAAAAATCAAATGGGTGAATTATTAAAGGTGGAGTGTTGACTTTGCCTTATCCAATGTCACAAGCAACCACCCCACACCCACTCTTTGACTAACCACACCTCCCCACCTTACCTAGGTCACATCAATGTCATTTCCACTCAATTTACACTCATTCCCACGTTTTTAGAGCTGGAACAAACATCCTCTCTCCTCATTTTCTCTCATTTGCCCTCATTTCACTAAGTATCAAACACCACTTTCTCTCAAACTTTTCCCACTCCAAACTCGAGATTCAAGGCTGATCTTCACGTGTTCTTCCACTCTTAGTAAGTATAATTCATCCTCCTTATGATTATTTCACTTCATTCTACTCAAATCATGAATATCTTACACAAACTCCATCATATTAGCGTTAGAGCTTCGAATCTTCAAGTGATTCTTCAAGTGTTCTTGGGTTGAACACTTATCTACTGAAATCACTCAAGGTGAGTTCATACACCTACATTTTCATGTTTTCTCAAGTTTTCAGGGGGGGGGATACAAGTTAAAACACTAAGAACATAACTAAATTTTTCTAACAGCCTTCATCAGAAAAGTTCAACTCCATTCACGGACTGTTTTGGGCATCTTAAACATTTTTGTTTTCAAAACTGTACAAGGTGCAAATAGTTCAAGTTTTTAGCTTTAAAATGGCTACTTGCACATCTCCATACGATTTTTCTACAATTTATGGTGATTTTTACAAAACTGCCTATCATTTCAAACAACAATCCGGACCAGTCTGTGATTTTGGACTTTTTCACCCAAGTTGGAGGTCATTAAAAATTGTGATAAACATTATGAGTAAACTAGACACATTTTGTGAACTCTCAGAATTTACGGATCTAGTTTTCGACTTCGTATGATTTTTCTATGATTTTTACAAAAACAGGGCAGAATGGCTAAAGTTAGCCAACAGCATGTAAACATCATAACACTTTGTATTATGTTGAGCAAAGTGTATAATCATAAGTTCTAATATTTGAATGTGTTTCCTTATTAGTTTATCATTATGAACTGAAACTAAGACATTCATATTAAATATTATTCATTCATTTTGGAACACGTATTATTTAACTATAAAAAGTATAGTTTGAACATATTTATAACACTAATACATTTCCATAAAAGGGTTCATACATATTATATACATTTTAGATAAACTATAATAGGTATAGTTTATGATACATCACTCTACGCACTCGTACAAGAAGGGTACATTCATACAAGAAAGATTTCTATTCACACACATTTCACGTAAACTTGTTATCCTATATTGTGAGTTTCTCTATTTCTCTCTCTCTCTCTCTCTCTCTCTCTCTCTCTCTCTCTCTCTCCCCGTACGTCCGAGTGCGGGATATAATTCCTGGTAGTTATAATCAGAATCTCCTTGAGGGAGAACGTGATACTTGTATATAGATCTATATTGGGTTTGACACCCCACACCTTGCTGCTAGCTACAGTTGGACCTGCAGGTCTACGGGTGACAAATGTCATTTTATTTTTCGCGACACTGAGAACGTCGTGGCAGGTTCACATAGTCATAGTATGATTATAGCGACTCACATAGGGATATAACAATCCATAAGTTTACGGGATTTTATTTTCAAAACCTAAATGAGTTTTATGTCGATTTAAAATCACTTTTTATCTCTATGAGTACAGATATTACTGTACACTTTTGGTTTTGGTAGTTACGACTACACATCATTTGAAACCACATTGATACTTTTAAGTATGGTCAATACTTGTTACTCTCGGTCCACTAATTTAGGACTATATATATATCAAGTATTAACGAACATGAGAACATACAGAAATTTCATTTTATTCAAATGCGTCCATGTCCATTTAAGTACATAATATTTTCTATTAATAAGAAAAGTTACTTATACATTTTGGTCTTCAGTCATAAGACTACATTACGCAGGTTTAAAGAAAATATCGGATTTTCTGGATACATATTCTAACGCTTTTACAAGGAAAACGATTTACTTTTCCAACGAAATCTCTTATGAACTCACCAACCTTTGTGTTGACACTTTTCAAAACTACTTGTATTCTCAGGAATTCAGTGAGAACAGGAAATCAACAACGTTTTGAGGATGGGACGATAAATCGTCAAACAGTTCATTTTGTATTATAATGTAATTGATGTGAATCATGTAAACATGTGCTTTGATGTAACGTTTTCAATTATATTTGTGTTGGTTGTATTTACTTTGAGCACTATTATACTCATTGTTGTGATACTCTACATGAAGTCCTCCACCCCCGGACGTTTCCGCCATCCTTGGTTTGGGGGTGTGACAAAGTTTTTGCAAGGGGCTATTGATGCAGTTGGATCAAGAAATGTTTTTCAAGTTGTCACCGACAACGCCGCAAATTGTAAAGCCGCTGGAAGAGAAATTGAGAAGGTAAATAAACATATCTTATGGTCTCCATGTTGTGTTCACACCCTCAACTTAATTTTTAAAGACCTTTGTAACACTGAATTTTTCAAACAAAATTTTCGATTTTATAAAAGCATAATTCCATCAATATTCCTAAAAACAACCCCTTTTTAATTGTTCAACAATACATTACAAAATCCCAAGATCAAAATGTCAAGCTCCAAACGTGTGTGTACGGATCAAGCCGGCGCCTTCCCACGGTCGTCACTAGTACCTGAAACAAATAACATCAACACTGTAAGCACAAGGCTTAGTGAGTTTCCCAAAATACTACATATAACACATATTAGCCACTCGAGGCTATAACCCTGTGGGTCCGTGCACCCAACTCTGTGAACCCTCAGGTTCTAACTCTGTGAACCTTCCGGTTCTAGCTCTGTAAACATGCACAGCATCAAACACATAAAAGTAATGCAGTACAACACATAACATACATAGCATACAAATACTCTATCACATAACTCTGGTTACCTACTCAAGGTAAAGTATAGTGAGAAGACTCACCTCGTGTGTCTCGGTAAACCGTAACCCTGAAATTGCTAAACACTCGATCTGCCGAACTGAAGTCCCCCTATAGCACAATATATCTCTAATTAACACTTTCCCAACTAGGGTTAACCATACCATAACAGGACAATCTAGGTCAATGCTGGTCAACGGTCAACTTGACCGGACTCGGCGAGTGCACTATAGCGACTCGGCGAGTCTGAGCGAAATCACCAATTTCCCTGAAACTCTTTCTTGACACGTCGAGCATCCCTTCCCAACTCGACGAGCTCCACCTGGCACGAGTTGTGGGGCCACCACGACTCAACTCGCCGAGTCTCAAGAACGACTCGGCGAGTCCGGTTTGACTCGGTCCACCTGTCCATCCTGACTCCCCCTTGACCCACTGGGTTCACTCATCCCAACTCGGCGAGGCCACTCGCTGAGTGGTCGTGCAACATTCAAGCTACTCGCCGAGTCTGTTCTTCGGACTCGGCGAGTCCATGCCATGCACTGACTCAATCTTGCTCTAAAGGCCAGATCCAGTCCACTAATCCATAGATCCAGTCCCCCCATGCTTATTTAGCACGTAAAGTCCCAGTCTTGATGCATGAATAACCTCTACATGATCACAAATGATGATTTTGACTCTATTACCTCAACACAAGGCCAAGGACTCCATTTTTACCCATAAAGCTTGATGAGTGAGGCCCTCTGGACCTCTATGGATCCAGATCCATGGTCTCAACTCAAAGAGGGAACAAAAGGGCACCAAATCACCCCATAAATGATCATATTTAACCCTAACTTGCATCAAGTTCACCAAACAGGAAATGGTCCGAAAATATTACCTCTAGAGTGATGATCCAAGCTCCAAATCCACGAAATGGCAACCTCCTTTGCCTCCTTTTGCCTAGAGCCTCCTTCTTCTTGCTAAACAACACTCACAAGGTCAAGATTTGCTCTCAATCCTTCACCAAACGCTCAAGAACTCTAGGGACACACTCTGGGGGTTGGATGAGCGCAAATGACGGCCATAAGGCCCCTTAAATAGGCCACAAACCCGGGGATTTAGGGTTCCTTAACACAGCGCAGACTCGCCGAGTCCATACCCTGGACTCGCCGAGTCCAAGTGCGCACCTTCGCTCAATCCCGCGTCCCTACTCGGCGAGTCTGAGCCCTGACTCGCCGAGTCCCTCTTACAAATCAACACAATTAGACTTACATTATACCTGGTAAAAATTCGGATGTTACAACCTTGCACAAGAATTTTACTGGTTGATGGATACATATAAAAAAGGAAAAAGAGTTGTCAAATATTTTCTTAATCATTCTCAAGTCTTGGCTATGTTTAGGGAAAACTCCAATTTGGAGTTGTTAAGAGTGGCGAAGACTAGATTTGCTTCACATTTTGTTTTGATAAAAAGATTAGTGGACTGTCGGGAGGCTCTAGCTACTATAATCTCACTTAACTCATGGAGGGATTGGGTTAAACAAGGTGACGAGAACACCAAGAGAGTCGGAATTAGTGTGGTTGAAAACCAGAAGAAGTGATGAATTTTGGGAAGCTGCTGATAGTATTATTGCCATAACAAAACCAATTTTTTTAATGATAAAATGTTGTGATGGTGATGGTCCCAAAATAGGAGAAATATACGAGAAAATGGACAATAGGCTAGGAGAGATTAAAGACGTGATGCAAGATAACCAATATGCTTCTTATTACTCTAAGGTTGAGAGTATTGTTTTAGCAAGATGGGAAAAAATGACCATTCCTTTACATTGTCTAGGATTTGCATTGAATCCACGATTTTATAATAAACACTATCTGCAACAGTTAGCCCCAGGTGGAATACCACGAAAAGCTCCAAATTTTGACAAAGAAGTTGTAGTAGGTGTGATGAAAGCCTTTGAAAGAATTGCTGAAAATGAAGATGAAGAACGTGTTTTGCGAGAACAGTTTACAACTTTTCATATGAAGAAAGGACTATATTCCATGGCAGCAGCACAAATGGATGCGGTGACAATGGAACCAATTGACGGGTGGTCAAGTTATGGTTCAAAAACCCTAGAACTGGCAGATGTTGCTAAAAAGGTACTATCACAGCCTGTAAGTAGCTCTTCAGCAGAGCGAAATTGGAGTACTTATTCATATATTCACAATGTGAAGAGAACCCGTCTCAACTGTAAGACTGCAGATAAATTAGTTTTTATTCATTCAAATATTCGGCTTCAATCTCGTTTCTCTGAAGAGTACAAATCAGGCCCGCACAAAAAGTGGGACATTGATCCTGATAACACAAACTTGGCAGGTTCGTGTACAAGATTGGAACATATGCAGTGGGAAAATTTAGTTTAAGAGTTTGTTGAAAAAGAGAATGGAAAAAGACAGAGGAGAGAGTAATTTTGAATGGTTATGTGATTCAATTATTTTGAACTTTTTGAAGTTTTTTGTCTAATGGGTTATGTATTAAAGAATTTTTATTGAATATTAAATATTTTATTATTAATATCAATATAATTTTGTTTGAATTTAGAATCTTGGACTTATGATTTTTTTTATATGGTACATCAGTGGTACATCGTACCCAATCGAACCGAAATGAACCTACCCCCTTCGTACCGGATTTTGGGGACCTAGCGAACTGCGAACCGCGAACCCGTTCCCGTACCGGAGTGAACCTCGTTCCATGTGACTATGTCAATTACACTAAATCACTCAAGAAAACCCCAATTTCAACATCTAAAGACGAAATTACTTCAACAAACTTCATGCTTGATTATTAACTGTTACCAGACAATTCAGGCATATATATTAACAGTGATTCAATTATCTTGCCTCCAAAACAAATACATTGATTCTATCTACATCCATAAACAACGAATCATGTCATTTGTTATGAGCAAGTTGCTATGGGTGAAAACTACGAGGGAAGCCATTAATCGTACCTGGTAAGTCGAACAAACACCATGGTTTTCCTTTGAACGATTTAGGGCCAAAAAGAACTGCAAAATCGGTCAAACGAATTAGGGCAAAAAAAAATTTGGACCATTTCTCGATTTTTGCGTGTCATCCTTGAGCAGGGGCCATGCTAATCTTCTCTGTATCGTTCCAATTTTATCGGATGGGACGAATTATAGTCGAAGGCGGAGCTTGATAAACTCAGACGCTTACGTTCCAGCCACGAATGTGGGAGGCCATAGAATTGTTTCAATCAGACGATAATTTAACTATTTCGTTGTAAGCCCTATAATCCCTAAATTTGACTGTCCTCTTTTAGTTTTACATCTCAAAGTGAAGATGGTGATCAGTCAAGGACAAAATAAACCGGGTTTGAACTTTTACGTGGTGGTGCTCTTCTAGATTTCAAAAATATTTATTGTATTCAATACCAAAAGACTTAAAACAATGATAATTTTTATTTTTATTTTTAATAACAAATGTGTTAATCTGGGCTCTCGGTAAAGGTATGAATTAGGATGACAGAGAGGGTGAGTTTCATTTGGGATGTATATGTTTAAATTTTCATAAATAAATAAATAAACCTTTATGTTATTATACTTTGCCGATGAATTATTATTTTTGGCCAAATTTAGTCATTAAATTTATTTCATGCACCGTGGATCCATAAAGTTTCAAATTATCTACTAACTAAAGAAGGAACCCTTCGTCATACTAATATGTTTCAATGTTTTAAAGGGAGTTTTTAACCAAATAGGTGTTTTAAAAAAACTTATTTACCTAATAGGTATAGTTTTAAGAGAAAATGACAAAAATAACCATTTACACTAATTACATTACAAAAATAACCAAGAAAAACCGAAGTTGCAAAAATAACCATGAGTTTCGCAGATGGAATAGTCCCATCTGTGAAATGGGCTTTCCATCTACGAATGTACAAGCAGCTAAAGCACAACTGTGCTTTAGCTGCTTGTACATTTGCAGGTGGTTTATTTATTTTTTTTATTTTTTTTCTCTATATATATTGAAATTGTACGATAAAATCGTAGATGGAATAGCCCCATCTACGATTTACTCTGATTCCATCTGTGAAATTGCGGTTATTTTTTTTTAATTTTTTAATTTTTTTTATTTATAAGTTTAACTATGAAATCAATTGGTAATTGGTTTGTAACTCGGTTATATCTAAACGTACATCACCAACATCGCTTTGTCCGTTGACCATCTTTGACATTTGTTCCTAAATGGATTAAAAAGGAAAAAAGAACCAATAGAACAAAAAATCACAAACACCACACCAAATGAATTTATAAATTTCCTGTGATGATGTTTATCCCACTCAGGCACTTACCTCACCCACTTTACACACATATTATCCCACTGATTGGTATTCGATACTAATAAACCCAAATTTTTGGTGAAATTAATTACATTAGGTGGTATTAATGCAAGAGCATAAATTAGAATTTTGGAAAAAAAAAGGTGAACGAAAATTATTTAGAATGACTTACCCGATGCTTGGAGAAAAAGAGGAGGGTGGTGCCACTAAGATCATCACAGCATCGGTCGCCGTATCGTATGTTGCAGGTTCTCCATGACCTACTGATCACCGAAAACCAATAAATTGTTGAGAGCTTTGAGCGGTTTTCGTTGGTTTTATTATAGTTATGGGCAAGAAGATGGTAGCACATGTATCCACAAGGAAGAAGTAAGGTGATGCCGGTGGTGGAGGAGTATGATGGTGCAGGAGATCAGTGGGTAGAAGAAATAAAGAAGAATCATAAAATCAAGTTTTCTAAGGAATAAGAATTGGGTGATGACCTGTAACGATGGTGATGAAGAAAAAGAGGGTGATATCTAGGGTTTTAAACATGATTTTTTTTTTATCATAATTAGATATACTAAGTTTACCATTGTACCCTTTTTAAATTTATTTAATGATTTATTATTTCCTGAATTCTCATTGGTGCATACATGCACACAATAGTTGCTGGAAATATTTGAACCTAGCTTATATATATATATATATATATATATATATATATATAATATTATAGAATTTGTATAAACCATGTGTGACATCATCCGGGGTCATTCTAATCTTTTTTGTATCGTTTCAGTTTTACCGGATGTCACTGAAGGGACAAACAATACTTGAAGGCGAAGCAATATAAACCCAACAACTTTCGTTGGAGCCACGGATGTGGGACGCCATAGCATTGCTTCAATCAAACAATACTTCTTTATTTGTTTATAAACGCTCATTTTTAGTGTCGTCTTGGTTCTACATCAAAGTTGAACACATTGAAGCGATATCAATCCTCGAATACATTCTAGATAGAACGGACCTGGTATGAAACAATGACTATTTTGATTTCCAAATAAAAATAGGTAAATTGTTGTTCTGGATTTTAATAAAAATCACCATATGAAAATCATTATAAATTTATCTATTAAAACAAAACAAAATGCTATTTTTTTAACAAACTGATATATGATGTTACAATTGCGATCACCCGAAAAGGACCAATATATCGGGCCCCCAACTTGTCCATCTTCCTGAATTGGATCACTCCTTTCCAAGGAGAGACCTTCAGGAGTACAAAATCGCCGACCTGGAACTCGAGCTCGGACCGGCGCCTGTCCGCATAACTCTTCTGACGAATCTGGGCGGTCAATAACCTCTGCCTGACCTGCTGTATCTACTCAGTCATCTGAAGCACGATCTCGGTACTACCCATAACACGCTGCCTGACCTCTCCCCAGCAAATGGGGGTCCGACACCTTCTCCCATACTACAGCTCAAAGGGTGGCATACCAATGCTCGAATGATGGCTGTTGTTGTAAGAAAACTCTTCCAAGGGCAAATACGTGTCCCAACTCCCACCGAAATCCAACACACATGCCCGGAGCATATCCTCAAGCGTCTGAATCGTCCGCTCGCTCTGTCCGTCAGTCTGGGGGTGGTATGCGGTACTAAAATGCAGCCTAGTACCCAACTCCTCATGAAATTTCTTCCAGAATCTGGAAGTGAAACGCACATATCTGTCTGAGACAATCAAGATCGGCACCCCATGCCGTGATACCACCTCCCTCACGTACATCTCGTCCAACTTCTCTGCGGAAGAGCTCTCGCTGATAGCAAGGAAGTGGACGCTCTTTGTCAACCTGTCCACAATCACCCAAATTGCATCGACTCCCTTAGCAGTCCTTGGCAATTTGGTGATAAAATTCATGGTAGTCTACTCCCACTTCCATTCGGGAACCTCCAACGGCTGCAACTTACCATGCGGTCTCTCGTGCTCGGCCTTAACCCTACGACAGGTCAAGCACCTCTCAACAAACCACGTGACATCTCTCTTCATACAGGGCCACCAATACTCTCTCTTCAGATCTAAATACATCTTAGTGGCCCCAGGATGGATCGAAAACTTCGATCGATGAGCCTCTTCCATCAAATTGGTACGCGTCCCGCCCACAAACGGTACCCAAATACGACCCTGAAATGTCATAAGCCCCCAACTGTCGGTAACGAACTCTGATACCATCCCGACAACTCTCTCTCTCTTCTGGTTCTTTGATCTCATGGACTCGGCCTGTGCCCCACGAATGGTATCCAACACCGGAGCCATCACGGTCAATCGCAAACATACATCTCGCAATGGGGCGCTCTCCGCCCTGTGGCTCAGTGCATTGGCTACAACATTAGCCTTGCCCGGGTGGTACAGGATCTCACAATCATAAGTCTTAACCACGTCCAACCACCTCCTCTGACGCATGTTTAGGTTAGGGTGATCCATCAAATACTTCAAGCTCTTATGGTCCGTGTATATCGTACACCGAACCCCATACAGATAGTGACGCCAAATCTTGAGTGCGAACACCACTGCCCCCAACTCTAGATCTTGGGTGGGATACCTCGTCTCATGAGGCTTCAGCTGCCTCGATGCGTATGCTATCACATGCCCTCTCTGCATTAGCACCGCTCCCAACCCCAAGATCGATGCATCACAATACACCACAAAGTCCTCCATTCCTTCCGGGAGGCCTAACACCGGGGCTTCGCATAACCTTTGGCGAAGTGTCTCAAAGGAGGCCTGTTGCTCGGGGCCCCATGAAAAAGAGACACCCTTCTGGGTCAACCTGGTGAGTGGCACTGCGATCTTGGAGAAATCCCTGGTAAATCTCCGATAATAGCCTGCCAATCCTAAGAAACTCCTGATCTCGGAGGGTGACCTCGGCACCTCCCAACTCATCACTACCTCAACTTTGGCAGGGTCAACCAATATCCCTTTCTGGTTAACGAGGTGCCCTAGGAAGTGGACCCTCGCAACCAGAAATCACACTTGGAGAATTTGGCATAAAGCCTCTCCGATCTCAGAACTCCGAGGATCTCCCTCAAATGCTCCTCATGCTGCTCTCTGGATCTCGAATACACCAAAATGTCGTCGATGAATACAATCACCGACCGATCCAACATCGGCCTGAACACTCTGTTCATGAGGTCCATGAACACCGTCGGGGCATTGGTGAGCCCGAAAGGCATCACCACAAACTCATAATGCCCATAACGCGTCCTGAACGCTGTCTTCTGGATGTCCTCATCTCACACCCTTACCTGATGGTATCCAGACCTCAAATCGATCTCGGAGAACCAAGATGCTCCCTGCAACTGATCGAACAAATCGTCGATCCTCGGCAACAGGTAACGGTTCTTGACCGTCAGCTTGTTCAACTTCCGGTAATCAATGCACATCCAGTGTGAACCATCCTTTTTCTTGACAAAGAGGATAGGCGCTCCCCACAGCGAGTTGCTCGGCCAAATAAACCCCTTTCCCAGCAGCTCCTGAAGCTGCGAGGATAACTGTTGCATCTCTGGAGGTGCAAGGCGATAAGGCACCTTGGCGATAGGCGCGGCCCCCGGAACCAAATCGATACTGAACTCCACTTGCCTTACGGGAGGCACACCCGGAAACTCCTCTGGAAATACGTTCGGGAACTCACGCACTATCGGGACCTCCTTAACTGACCTTGGCCTCTCTGAATCAACCCGTGTATCCATCACATACGCCATAAAGCCCTTACAACCCTGGTGTAGACACTGCCTCACTCTCGCAGCCGAACAAAATGCTGACCCAGAACGCGTACCCTCACCATACACCGTAAGAACTCCCCCACTAGGGTCTCGAATGGTCACCAGTTGTTGCTCGCAGTCGATAACCGCTCCGAATCTACTCAACCAGTCCATGCCCACAATGACACAGACATCACCCATCGCTATAGGAATCAAATCAATCGGGAACTCAACACCGAAAATGTCGAACACGCACCCTCGGATCACCTCTTTGGCATATATCACCCTCTCGTCAGCTATGGAAACCCTCAGAGGTCGAGTCAACGCCTCACGACTAACACTAATATGCTGACTAAAACCCAAAGATACAAAAGACCGACTCGCACCCGAGTCAAATAACACCAAGGCAGGTACAGAACTCACAAGAAAAGTACCTACGCATAACATAATATAAGCACGAAATCTCAACATCAAAATAAATATATGAAAGAATACATACCAGCCACGACATCGGGCGCTGCGCGGACCTCCTCCGCGGTCAACTAGAAGGCTCTCCCTCGTACCCTCGATGCCTCGGCCTTTACTGGCCGATTCACGGTAGCTCTGATGGCGGCAGGGGCAGATCCACGAGGTGCTCCCTGTGCTGATCCTCGCAACTGCGAACACTTTGCCTTCCGGTGTCCGGTCTGGTTGCAGTGAAAACATACTGCAAACCCCTTGGGACAGTCCTTGGCCATATGCTACTCCTTGCCACATTTGTAGCAAGACCCTGCTCTGCACACCCCGTCGTGGCTCTTTTCGCACTTTCCACAAGTGCAGCCCCTCTGGCTCCCTGATCTCGAATCGGCGGGCTTGGCCTGCTTGGCTACCGGCTGAGACTGCACCGATCGCCGATCCCTCCCCTGAGACTCAGCCTCCTCCCTAGCCTGAGTCTCAAGCTCTATCTCCCTCTTCCGGGCATTCGCTTGAAGCTCGACAAATGTCCGGTACGTTGATTTCGCCACGAACTCGTGTATTTCCCTCCTCATAATGCTCAAATATCGACTCATACGTGCCTGCTCGGAGGACACGTGCTCTGGGCAGAACATCGCCCGCTCATGAAACATCCTCGTAATCACTGTAACAGACTCAGTACCCTGCTTGAGGTTCAAAAACTCCTGTGCCAAACGCTCCCTCTCCACCTGGGGAACGTACTCATCTCGGAACATGGCAGTGAACCTCTCCCAGGTCACTACCGCAAGCTCAGCAGGCATATAGTGCGTCGTCACAAACTTCCACCAGTCCTTCGCTCCCAAGCAAAGCTGGTTCAGCGCGAACCGGACTCTCAAATGCTCAGAATATGAGCAAGCAAAGAAACACCCTCTATGTCTGAAATCCATCTCATCGCCGCAATCGGGTCCTGGGTCCCATCGAACTCCGGTGGTTTTGTGTTGCTGAACTCTCGGAACAGGAACGCATCACCACCCTGCGGCCTCGCCGCAACTATAGCTGCAGTGGCCGCAGCAACAACAGCCTCAGAAAGAGCGATGTACTTCTCATCAAATGTCTCTATCAACATGGTCTTGATAGACCCGAACATCTCTGGTATCTCTGCCCTGATGGCTGCAGCCACCTCCTCCTGGATGATCCTACGGATCTCCTCATCCCTCGTATCGCTGGTCCCTGGCGTGTGGCGAGTCCCAACCATGATCTCTCTCTCTGAAAATACAACATAAGAATAAATATCAGGGACTCGCTTGAGTATACTTACACTCGAATACTCCATCCTACTTGACCCTTGGTACTCCGAGGATTCTTACTTGGGCTGTGCACTGACCCGGTGTCTTCAGTAGTACGGGCCCAACACTACCGTCCAAACCGCATCAGCATTCACCCCAAGTCCTCTTCCCAGAGTCCCAAGTCCCAAGCACTCTACTCTCTGTAATCATATGATACTCGCAAGCAGATCTCTCACAACCTCCTTGCTGCTACCTGAACACTCTGAAATATTCATAGCAGCAAGACTCCTAGACTCAGGCATCACATATCAGGCCACTCTAGCCCTAATAAGAATACCTAGTCTACTCTAGCATGCATAACATAGCTCATCATATAATATATTAAATCATATCTTATAACACTTATAGTAATGGTAACTTGGGAAATCACCGTTCGGGCGCTGGCTGTTCGTACACACGACTCTGCTCTGTTTGTCTCGTAACTTCTTCGTTTGAAAACTTGTTTTATTACAAAAATTTCCTCAAATCCTCGGTTTGAGTTCAGATACGCCCGAAGGTGCACCCGAATCCCTCAAACCAAGGCTCTGATACCAAATTGTAACACCGAAAAAATTAAAACAATTTTTCGCATTTTCAAACACATTTTTACAAACTCCTTTATTCATAAAATGCCATAACATCATGTCTTTGTTTCACAAAATATCCCCGAAGATCAAAATACATAAATCCCATGTGTGTGTACGAATCAAGCTGGCGCCTTCCCGCGGTCATCACTGGTACCTGAAACACATAACACTAAACACTGTAAGCATAAGCTTAGTGAGTTCCCCAAAATACCACTCTAACACATAATAGCCACTCGAGGTTGTACTCTGTTGAACCTCTGGTCAATGTGACTCTGTGGGGCCCTCCAGTCCCAACTTTCTTTGGGCCCTCTGGCCCTAACTCTAGGGACCCGAAAGTCCCAACTCTGTAACTCTGAATCATGCATAACACATATCACAATAAATCACAACACATAAACAACATGCAAATACACTAGCATATATCTCTATAGTACTCTGTCACATAACTATGTTACCACACTAGGTAAAGTATAATGAGAAGACTCACCTCAGGCGTCTCGGTAAATCTCTGACTCGATGGAAAATATTGCCTAGTCTCCGCCTATTCACAAAATAAATACTCTTATAAATATAACTCTCGAGACTAGACTCAACCTGCCATTAGCACTCTCAGAAAGGTAAAAGACTATTTTACCCTCCCCTCTTGTCGCAAGGAATCTATTGACAACCAAACCCTAAAATCCAACAAAAGTCAATGGTCCCACTTTGACCCTACTCGCCGAGTGCACCCTAGTGACTCGGCGAGTTCTCATATGTCCTTTAACCCTTTGTCCTGCTTGACACGCCGAGTCCCTCCCTATACTCGACGAGCCATACCATCCAAGAATCGCGGGGACACCCTGACTCAACTCGTCGAGTCTCAAGAACAACTCGGCGAGTACCGTCTTGAACTCCAGTCCTCTAACTCCCTCCTGACTCACTGAGTCATCCCCCAACCCGGTGAGTCTACTTGCTGAACAATTTACATGAAACCCTAACCGTACTCGGCGAGTTCATGCCATGCACAAACTCTATTGACCTCCCGAGGTCAGATTTGTTTCCCCAAACCATAGATTTGGCCTCCCCAAGCATGAATGTCACGTAAAGTTCGAAACTTGATGCTTTTATAACCACAACAAGGCATCAAAAGAAGATTTGGTCCCAAGAATGACAACCTAAGTGCAATAACCCCAAGCTAACCCATAAAGCTCCAAGGGTTAGGGTCTCTGGACCTCTTTGAGTCCAGATCCAAGGCACAAACTCGAAGAGGGACCATTTGCTCCACATAATCACTCTCCAAAGGAGTTAGAAAACCCTAACTCTAAAGATCAACACTAAAACTGAAGGAGGTTCGAACTATTACCTCAAAATGAAGTCTCTGAACTCTAGATCTGCTTGAATCGCACCTCATCCTTGCTCTTGTCACCCTCTTCTTGATAAACCAAGGATACAAGGATCAAAAAGTGACTTCTTCTCTCTCACAGTGATTTAGCTCTCTTAGGGTTCTCTCAAGGGACTGGTAGCCGCAATGGGAGGCTATAAGTGCCCTTAAATAGGCTGCAAACCTAGGGAATTAGGGTTCCATTAAACAGCATGGACTCGCCGATTCCACTAATAGACTCGCCGAGTCCGGACGCGAACCCGGATGAACATCCGCGACTCTACTCGGCAAGTCTTGGCTCCAACTCGCCGAGTTACTCCACAAATTCCAAAATAAATAAATAAATATACTTGGAAATTCATGATGTTACACCTACAGTCCAGATCTGAGGTTCCAACTTCAAACCATGTTCAAATAACTCAATGACGCATGATGGATGGGAGAAAACCCTAAAAACTCCCAAAATGAGATCTAACCAAATATTTGGCCAAGATGAGAGCTTTTTACCTCCACACAGATGCTAATGAAAGAAGAACGCTAGATCCACAGCCCCTCCTTGATCAAATCCACATTGCTCTCCAAATCTTCTCCCAAAAATGCACAAGAATGCTCAATCTGGTTCTTCTCTCTCTCTTCACAACGAATGGGGTAGGTTTTGGGTTTCTCACAGGCTCTAAGATGACAAGGGTGGCGAAAAATAGGGCCTAAGGTCCTTTAAATAGGACCCAAACCCGAAGATTTAGGGTTTCCACACACAGCACCAACTCTTCGAGTTGGCCTCTCAACTCGCCGAGTTGGTCACTAAACCCACGTGGCCAAAACCCGCCTCTACTCGATGAGTTGGACATCCAACTAGTCGAGTTGCTCTATCATGAAGAATATAAACCACTTAAATATGATACCTGAAATTTCATTTTGTGACTAGTTCTTACACTCCTGAGCAGAGGGCCGCAATGACTTGGGAGCAGTTCTTAGAAATGTTCCATGCGAGGTATGTTCCTCTGGTAAAGAGGAAGAGACTGGCCTAGGAGTACCTGGATGAGACAGACGACTGAATCGGTGACGAAGATCACCAAGATATTCATTGAGAGGGCTTATTTCGATCCTGAGTTCCCTGCGTTGGAGCAAGCTCATATGACTCGGTATTTAGGCATGCTCATGACGGATATTCGACAGTTCGTTTCCATCCATTGCTATGGTTCTCTCATTGAGCTTCAGGATGCCGCAAGGAGGTGAGAGATTGAGATATAGACCTAGAAGAAGGAGCAATTTCTGGCTCCATATTAGTCCCAGCCTGCAGTGAAGAGGTTCGAGTCTGTTGGTCGGAGTTCGTGATCAGTTGGAGGGAGGTGTCAATCTTTTGTACGCCATAGGTGTGGCGATAAGGGTGATTTTGGAAGAGACTGTAGGCAGAGCGCGCGAGTTTGTTTTCATTGCGGCCAAAGGGCCATAACAGAGCTCGTTGTCCTTTTCTCATTTTTGGTGAGGTGTTGGATCCTACACCCCTAGCTTGGCAGTTACCCGACGGTCGTCATGGGATGGTCGGAGTCTCGGAGACCAAGAGTTGAGTTGATAGTTCTTCTACTTAGATATTGTGGTGGCGTTGGTATTCATTTGTAGTTTATGTTTGTGTTACAAAGCTTAGTTTTAATATTGGATGACCAGATAAATGGAATTATCTTATTTAGCTTTGTTTAAATTAATTTCTTATATGAATGGATTAATTATCCTTTCCCTCGATTGTATGCTAGTTAGAATTTGTTGAATGTGGTGTGGGTTCAGATTCTCATGTGTATGTAGATATCGATAGTTGGGATCGAGTAGTGGAGTTCAAGTTAGTTTCAGTATCTAAGGATTGGGAAGTTGTTAGACTCTAGCATATCTCAAGTGGGGGAGGATGGAACCTCGCAGCAGGAAGACCTTGTGCCAAGGTTCGATTCTCAGTTGAATTTCCCCAGGTTCAAGATATTCGCGCAATTGCTGAATCTTTCGGTTTCGTGATAAGGCAATTTTCAACTGTTGGATTTCCCTTCTAGTCGTATTAGTTTAGTTTTGGCATCATACGTAGGGTGTGCTTGTGCTTTAGACTCTAAGGTGTTAGGAGCCCAGGTTAAGGGTTGTGATGAGGGGTTCTTGTTTGATTGGGACTTGGAAGTCCGAGTCACGACCTAAAGATCTGGTAGGATCAATTAATTCTTGTTGAGCTTGAGTGTTGTTGTTGGTTACTGGATCGGGGGTAAGCCCGAGTGTTGTTATCGGTTAGTGGATCGTGGGTAAGCCAGTGTGTTGTTATTTGGTAATAGAGTAGGGTTGTTAGATTTGAGTAGGAGCCCGATCTAGTTGTATGTGATTGTTGGGTTCCTTTATGTTGGTGCATTTCATGCGGGGTTAGTATAGAGAACGTTGGCCGAGTAGACCTAGGACTAATTAAATCAGTGAATTTCGGTCAACATAATTGATAGAGAGGATGGTTTAGCCTTGTTTGCTGGATTTTTAAGGATTTATCAATGATGTGTCAGTGTGTGAGGTTGGCAACTATGATGTGGGATGAAGTTCTTATTTCAGGTATTGACGGGTGATAAAAAGTCGGGAGGCCTTGGTTGGGTTAGATTGGAAGTCATGTGTAACATGAGTGTTAGTAGGGAGACTCAGTTTCCTGAATGTTGTCCACGATTTCGGTACCTGAAGGTCCTGGACTGAAAAGTGAATTCTTTTCTTGCGAATTAACAATGATTGTAGGGAATTGTTTATCGTCAGGTTGCTTCTTTCTTCTAAGGACTATAGATATGTTACAGGAGTCGGGTTTGAAGGACCCTCAAAGGGTAATTTCTAGAATGGGAGCAAGAAGAGATTTCGAGGACGATATCAAATTTAAGTGGGGGAAAATTGTAACACCTCATTTTCCATGTCATATTGATTTAGTGTTTCAAGGAGTCAAGGCTTGGTTTTGGGGTAAATCCAAGGCTCACGATGTTAGCCATAAGGAGGTCACATCGTGAGAAATGATCAATTAAGATTCTGATTTAAACTGAGATCACGACGTGAGCAATAAGAGCTCACAACATGAGATACGATGCAACCCAAGCCCATGATCTTTTAGGGTTTCCTTTGTATTTAAACCCTATAAACCTCATTTTAAGGTTTCTAAACAGCCTCCTTCATCCTTAAACTCAATAAAACCCTGAACCTAGCCTCTTTTTGTGTTTCTTGACCTTTTGTTGGAGTTTTGGTGGATTGAAGAGGAAGAGATCACCATGGAAGCATGGTTTCAGCTTGGAAGTTTCATTTGCAACCTTGAGCTACATTTCTGGACCAATGTGAGTAACCAAGATCGAAGCTTTATGTTTCCTTCTTGCCAGATCTAAGGTTTTATGCATATTTATCCAATATCTTTAGAGCTAGAGTGTTGGGACTCCATAAAGTTGGCAACTTTATGGGTCCTTAGGGTCCCTTGATGCGTATATGTCATGGATCTGAAGTTTGGAGGATGTTTGAGTCCATGCATGAGAAATTACTTCCTTTTCTTCACAAATGACCTAGTTTGAGCCCAAGTATTGTATTGGACATGCAAGACCTTAAAGCATCGATTTTTATGATCCTAGGAGTGTTAGGAAGCCTCTTGGAAAAGATGGAGTAGTGGCTTAATGGATCAAGAGGTTTTCAGATTAAATTGACACCCAGACGGATCTCACAACGTGAGGATTATGCATGTTACGTTGTGAGGAGTGAGAGACCCGACTATTTTGTCTTGTAATGTCTTACGACGTTAGCCATAGATGGTTATGTCATGAGGGTCCGTTGACCGTTGAATTTTTTACCAAGTTTGACTTTGGGTCAAACTTGAGGATTTTGTGCTATTGATTGATTTTATATTTGATTCTAGTGTTAGTGGATTTGCGGGAGCAAGTAGTGCTGAAAAAGGAATTGTATCGCAGTGTTTCAGAGTTCTTCGATTTAGGTGAGTTTCGCCCCACTGTACTCGTGGGTCGAAGGCACCAATGCCGACCCACTAGTTTTGGTTATCTGTTAGTAGACGGGTGCCTTAGGGATTGTATATATAGTCACGTAGGATAGAATGATGACTCTTTATATATGCTCGTTTACCTGTTCCTTGTTTGGTTGTGGTTCTAGAGTTGGATCACCTATCCAGGTGTCCATCTCACCTCTAAGTATATAGGGTTATGCATTCCTTTGATTTCTGATATTTAGTAGGTTATAATTATGTTAGATTTGTATCCTTGTATCGAGTATGTTGGAATGATGTAGTGGTCTGTGAGATCTGTATCCTGGTATATAAGACTTTGCTATGCGATAGTGATCTGTAGATCTGTATGTTTACCTATACTTGTTGGTTATCATTTAGTGGAGTGCCTTAGAGACTGTATGTAGTCATGTAAGATTACATGAGAACTATTGATCTAGGCTTTCTTGCCCGTTCTTTGTTTGGTTTTGGCTCTAGAGTAGGATCATCTGATCGGGTGGCTATCACACTTCTAGCTACTTATGGTTACGTATTCCATGGAGTTTAGCTGGTAGCGGGACTGTGTGCTCTGAGAGGACTACTAGGAGATAGTGAGCTATATGATCACAATATTCCGGTATTATGTGGTTACTTGATCTTGATTGATTATTTTTCGATATATGGTAGTAGTGGGTTGAGACGGTCCTTCTTTGTGATGTAGGACAAGATACCCGGTGCGGGTCGACTATAAGCCGTAGGCACAAAGGCTCGTGAAGAGCAGTTGGGTTGAGGCGGTAGGCCAACAAACCATGGGTATTCCATGCCGATAACTGAGTAGACCCGCCCGATGCATGCTTGTATGTTTATCGTATGGGGTATTTTGGGGGAAATTCACTAAGCTTTATGCTTACCCAATTTTTTATTGTTTCAACTATCATCGATGTCTTCGGGAAGGCGAAGGCAGGACTGTACACACTCAACATCAGCGTTTTGAGGATTCCGCGTTTTCTATGATACTCTGATTTTTAATAAATGTAATTTGGAATAAACGGTTTTCGTAACAATGGATGTATAAATTGGGAAGTTCTACCTTAATAAAAATGAAAATTTTTGGTTGTGAATAATTGGACGTTACAATAGAAGATCCTTATACTAATTTGGTGATATATATATATATATATATATATATATATATATATATATATATATATATATATATATATATATATATATATAAAGGGGTAGGATTAATACAAAATGCATAAAACTTTGGAAACCATAAAACCTAGTAA
The DNA here is from genome assembly GCF_051521515.1 of Lactuca serriola. Lineage (NCBI taxonomy): Eukaryota > Viridiplantae > Streptophyta > Magnoliopsida > Asterales > Asteraceae > Lactuca > Lactuca serriola. Next base: position 200,705,956 of record NC_136415.1, on the reverse strand, counting down.
ATCAATGGAAATACATAGAAAAATACTTTGAGATATCTATTTTTTTTGCTTTAAAAGACTAAAAAACACTACTTTTTATATTAATCGCTGAAAAAATTAAATTATATATATTAATTTTTTCAGTGATTTTATATAAAAAGTAACGAATTTTGGTTTTGTAAAGTAAAAAAAAAAAGTAGATATCTCAAAGTATTTTTTTATCTACTTTTAGGGTATTTAGGGTTTTTGTAGGTTTACGTATTTTCTATTGATCATTCTTATATATATATATATATATATATATATATATATATATATATATATATATATATATATATATATATATATATATAAGAGAGAGAGAGAGAGAGAGAGAGAGAGAGAGAGAGAGAAATGTTCTTTTGAGAACCAAAAGATTTGTAAGAACTTGTGAACTCATAATCAACTCATCATTTTTCAACAAAAAACACCAATCTTCTCTAAACGGTGCGTCTAAACCATATCTAGGATCAAAAAAAAAGATTTAACGATTTTTTTTTTTTGTATGACTGTTGATGAACTCAATCAACAGTCATATAGACTGCTGATGAGCACAATCAACAGTCATATGGACTGCGGATGTGCATAATCAGTTGCCAAATAGAGTGTTGATTGGTCATCACCAGTCCATATGGTAGTTGATTGTGTACATCAGCTGTCCATATGTGTAACGTCCCATTTCACAAGAAAAAGAATTTCATTTAGTATTAAGATAAAACTTCCAAATTTATTAATCCACTAATTAAGAAAACCATTTATTCTGAATTACATTTCTTAAAACTCAGAGTATTGTAGAGATGCGGAATCTTCAATGTTACTGATGAGTGTGTACAGTCCCGTCATCGCCTTCCATCAATAACTGATGATACCTGAAACCATAAACAACTAGGTAAGCATAAAGCTTAGTGAGTTTCCCCCAAAATACCACCGTATAAACTAGAACACATATATATAATCAAACACGTTTGGTCCAGTCAACCATCAGGTTGGAATACCCCAGGCCCATTCAACCTCCGGTCCAGTCATGCTCGTGATGGAATACCCCAGGTTGGAATGCCAATATACAACATGTACAATCAGCCATCGGGTTGGAATACCCAGGGTTTGTTGGCCTACCGCCCCAACCCTACCTCTCTTCCCGAGCCTCCGTGCCTACGACATACAGTCGGCCCGCACCGGGTATCTAGGCCTACCGCACAAATCAAGACCGCCTCAACACAAACCAAACACAATATGTTGACATATGAACAATCAGGATCAAGTAGGCACATAATACAGGAAAACAGTAATCATACAACTCACTACTGGCTACTAATCCTCTCACAACCGACAGTCCTGCTACCAACTAACCCCCATAGAATGCGTAACCATAAGTAACCAGAGGTGAGATAGCCACCTGAACAGATGGTCCTACTCTAGAGCCACAACCAAATAAGGAACAGGAAAGAGATCTGAGACTAAGAGTTCTCAGGCTATCCTACATGACCACAGATAGTCCCTAAGGGCACTCCATAAATGATAACCAGCGAGCACATATAACATAAAGTTCTACAGGTTATTACCACACAACTACATATTCAATACTAGGAAACACATCCAAAAGATCACTACAACATGACACCATACTGAATACCAGAACACAGATCTAATAGATCACTACCGCATAGCAGTATACTAAATATCAACAATCCAAGGAATGCATGGTTATATATACTCATAGGTGAGATAGTCACCTGTATAGGTGATCCTAATCCAAAACCACAACCAAACAAGGAACAGGTAATAGAGATTAGATCAAGAGTCTCTATTGTATCCTACAAGCAGATAACCAAAACTAGTAGGCCATCATTGCTGCCTTCGATTCATGGGTATAGTGAGGCGAAACTCACCTTGATGTGTGTGCATATAACCACTGTAGCAATGAAGGACTCTGCCAACTTCAACTCACTTCCAATCACCTACAGGAAGATACTTGAGTCAATACCCCGATCACATGTCATAGTCACTTGCAAAAGTGACCACCTCACATGAAATAACGATTAGGGTTAAGTAAGAACACTTAACCCATTATGGACTTAATCACCTAAGGGTAGGACTGATTAAGGTTTGACTTAGTCATTCTCGGGTGAAATAATAATCCAATCAATAATGCAAATACGTGCCTGATCATTGTCCAAAATAGAGCCTCTCGATTCTAGGGTTTTCACATAAAATGATAACTAGGGTTAGTGTTCCACACTTAAACCTTTAAGGACTTACTATATTAAGCCCAATATTACATTAAGTTAATTGTAGGGGCATTATTAAGTATTATTTTAAGTTTAATTAATAGTTTCAATGTGGGTCCCGACCAACTCCAAAATTAGTGTTTCACGACATTAGGGTTTTCTAATCCCTAATTATGGCTTCCAACCTAAATACTAGCCAATTAGGTTCCATGTTAGGCTTTTAGGTTAATTAGAGTTTAATAAGTTGGGCACCACCGACTAACACCCTACACGGTGGTGGTCAATGGTGGTTCACGGTAGCAGCCACCACCTCACAGTGGTGGTGGTTATGGTGTTAGGCCAAAATAGTGACAAAAGAATTTCAAACATCAGTCCAAACACACACACACACATACACACAACCACCCAAAGTGGTGGCTGGTGGTGGTAGAACAGCGGCATGTGGTGGCAACCACCACCTCACGTTGGTGGTCGTGGTTTTTCTTTAGTTTCTAGTCAAGCAACACCCAAAAACAACATTCAACTAAAATAAACACACATATAAACACCAATTCACACACATAGCCACCTCTCACGGCGGCAGAAGAAGTAGCATGGGCGGCAACCACCATGGTTGCCTGCAATGGTGGTCTTTCTACTTGATTTTTCGGCCAACTCGCTTATCATGGGCATCAACACTAAAACATACCCGCACACGTGAAACACACACACAAACGCATCCACAACATCCCTCTTCAGGGGTGGTACGATGACCGGAGCAACGAGAGAAGATTCGTACGAGCGGCGGCGACTGTATTCGTCGGGTAGACTGTGGCTTAACAGAAAAGAAGCGGAGGAGGGTGAGCCGTGGTTGCCTTACCGAGAACAGATGCAACAACCTGTAACTTCCAGTTGTTCACAACCTCCCTCTTCGGTCTAGACAACTTCTCCTAGCAGCCATCGTCTTCGCCAACAGTAGGAGCAGCGATGGTGGTTCAATGAAGGGGATAGCAGCGCTGTTTATGGGAGAGATAAGGGTGGCCGCGACTGGAGGTTTTAGGGTTAGGGTTTGGTGTATACGATGAGGGAAAAGGAAGGGTGGTGACGGGTTTAAACCCCGTCTCCATTTTAAACTTCATCCCAATTGTATAAGATTAGCCCCCGACTCCACAAACCCTCTTCAATTTAAATCCAATAATTACCGAACAGCCCTTGCTACATTTAAGTCCTAATGTTACAATATAGACCCCAAATCTTGGAAATTATGACGTTTAAATCCTCGAAGCTAACACTGATAAATTATTACCGGTTTAGGGCTAAAATCAGATAAAATATAAAATAGATCTTGAGGCTTTAGGGCTTATTATTTATTTATTTACTTAATTTTATTTTATTTTATTTTATTTATTTAATTTTGTTTTAACCAGAATGTTACAATTCTCCCCCACGTAAATTAGATGTCGTCCTTGAAATCAGCTCTCGCTTCTACCTCATGATGCACTCCCCCCCCCCCCAACAACCAAGATGAATGAAAATTTGCAGATTCAATCGGTCTCTAAGCTTCTCGACCCAACGTCGACACTCTAATCCCGCGCCAAAAGGGCATCACCACAATGAAAACTAATTGTTCTCATGTTGAACTAAACCACACTCTTACTTTGCTCCGACACCCCAACTGAGCTACCCACTATCAACACTCGGCCTCATCCCTGATCAGACGACAATAGACAAATCAACCCTCAATCAGAGTTCCTGACACACTAGGGTATAAATACATGCATGCCCTACAGATGCTATCATAACCAAGACTATTACTAATCGAAGGGGAAATCCAATAGCTGACGGTGACATTGTCGCAAAACCTGAAGATTTAGCAGTTGCGCAGAATTATGGAACCTAGATAAATCCGAAAGAGAACCGAATCTTCGCTAAGAGTCTTTTTACTGCGAGGTTTTTCTCTCCCCCACTTGAAATATGCTAGAGGCTGAGAACTTCATAGTCCTTCGATACTCCGACTAACTCGAACTCTATTACTTGATCCCGATCACTAATATCCTGACACATGGTAGGATATGAATTCATACAATATTCATAACTTTTAATACGCATACAATCAAGGACAAAGATAATTAGTCCATACATAACAAGAGATTAATTGACACAAAGCTAAATAAGATAATTTCATTTAACTGATCATCCAAAATTACAACTAAACCTTGAAACACAAACACAAATGACATATAAATACCAATACTACCACAATTGCTAAATAGAAAATTTGTCAATCTCAAATCTCGGTCCTCGAGACACCGACGGTCCCATGACGACCATCGAGTAACTGCCATGCTAAGGGCATAGGATCCAACACCTCACTGAGAAAACGGAAATGAGCTCTAATGTGGTCTTCCTTACTACAATGAAAACAAACTCGCACACTCTGCCTACAGACACTTCCAAAATGACCCTCCTCGCCACATCGGCGATAGGTAACAGAACTCGGCCTCTCTCCAACTGATCCTAAACTCTGGCTGGCGGACTTAAACCACTTCACTGCAGGCTAGGACTAACCCAAAGTCTGACATTGCTCCATCTCATGTGTCTCTATCTCAATCTCTAACCTCCTCGGGGCATCCTGAAGCTCAACGAGAGAACTATAGCGCTTGATGGACACAAACTGTTGAATATCTGCCTTGAGAATGCTCAAATACCGAGTCATTTGAGCCTGCTCTGAAGCTGCGAACTCATAACTGAACAAGGCCCTTTCAGTTAACATCTTGGTGATCTCCGTCACCGACTCGCTCGCCTGCGTTAGATCCAGGTACTCCTGGGCCAGTCTCTCCATCTCTACCAGGGAAACATACCTTGCACGGAACATGTCCAAGAACTATTCCCAAGTCATCGTGGCCCTCTGCTCAGGAGTATAAGAACTAGTCACTAGTCTCAACCAATCCCTTGCTCAAGAACTCAAAAGGTTCAGATCGCACCTGACCTTCTGGTTATATGGACAAGAACACGTGAAGAAACAAACCTCCATGTCAGACAACCAAATAATCACCATTATCGGGTCCGAGACCCCATAAAACTCTGGGGGCTTCGTACGATCGAAGTCCCGATACTGGAAATCTCTCTCTCCTTGTGCTCTGACGACAATAACGGTCGTAGTGGCTGCAGCAACAACAACCTCAGAAAGTGTAGCATACCGATCATTGAAGTACTCCATCATAACGACCTTGACCAATTCAACCGGCTCTGGTATCTGACCCCAGACAAAAGAAACAACTTCCTCACGAATGATCTCCTTGACATGGTCCTCAGTCAAAGTTGGCCCATCCTAGCCATTTGCTCCTGGTCCTGATCCGGATCCAGCCTCAAATCGTCCCGTAATCACCATACTAAAAAAAACCCAGGGAGATATCAAACAAAACGCATATAAAACCAGGGGAACCAATTTTGGTGTTAAAAATGTATTTGAAAACTTTTTTTTACACTATAGTAGATGTCAAAGGGAAGACGAAGGACAATGTAACAGCCATAAGAGATTTGAAGCTCTATTATAGGAAGAGAAAAGGAGTTGAAGATAATGAAAGAGCATACTACACTTTGGACAAGAATCAAAAGAAAGCCATATACCAATGGGTGGAGAAATTGCGTTTCCCCGAAGGTTATGTTTCTAATTTGGGGAGGTGTGTTGATTTAACAGGGTGTAGACTGTTCGGGATGAAAAGCCACGATTGTCATGTTTTTATGCAAAGTTTGATGCCAATTGCATTTCATGAGATATTGCCAAAACAATTGTGGGAAGCATTAATAGAGTTGAGTATTTTCTTCAAAACATTCACAACAACATAAATCACAACAAAAGACATGGAAAGGATTGAAACCGAGATCCTAATAATATTATGTAAATTAGAGACCATCTTTTTCCCTGGTATTTTGAACTCCATGGAACATTTACCAGTACATTTGTCATACGAAGCGAAGATAGCCATTCTAGTCCAATATCGGTGGATGTATCCGTTTGAAACGGTTGTATGGTACATCATAATATATGTTGCTATTTTTGTAAGCTAATTTAAATAATCTTCACTATAGGTATCTAAGTCAGTTGAAAAAAGATGTGAAAAATAAAGTTCGAGTGGAAGGGTCCGTTGTTAACGCGTACTTGTTACGTGAAGCATCTATATTTTTCTCTCATTATTTCGAGACTGGTGTCCCCACACGTAATAGAAAGTTGCCTCGAAATGATGATGGAGGAGGAGATGAGAAAGTGGATGCTAACAACGACATGTTAGATATATTTTCATATCTTAGGCGTCATTATGGAAGATTCACGAATAGAATGATGTCTGATGAGGAAGTGCATGCTGCCCAAACTTACATACTCCTTAACGAAGATAAGATCAAGCATTACATCAGGTTCGTACGTAACATATGCATCAATTTTAATTTTAATAATCATTTTTGCTATGATCGAAAAACATTTACATGCATGATTTTGTTTATTACATTCATAGTAACTTTAAAATGTTATTGAAATGGTGATACAAAATATTTGAAGAACATTTGAATGAAGTTATGGGGGGATATGGATGAACAGGTCCTTGCAGCTGAAGTTGAAAAGAACTTTGCATTATGGTTTCAAAACTATGTGGGTGTAATTTTTGTATTTTTTGAAATTTATTATTTTTTGTTATGGTTATAATTAACTCTAATTAAGTGTTTTACCATTATTCATTTAGGCACGTAAGATCCCGATAAACAACAAGTCTATATCTAACCTATCTAAAATTCCATTAAAAAAAGTAAAGTTATATAGTGTATACTTTGTCAATGGTTACAAGTTTCACATAGAAGCTCATAGTCTGAACACATCAACAACCAATAGCGGATTGTGTGTTAGTAGCCAACGAGGTGATTATTATGGTAAGGTAGAGGAAATTTTAGAAGTCGAGTACCCTAGTTACCTAATTAAAACCACGGTTTTGTTTAAATGTCAGTGGTACGATCCAACACCTAACATAGGAGTTCAGTTTCACAAACAATATAACTTGGTCAAGATAAACGTCAAAAGAAAATACAACCAAGTTCGAGCCATTTGTTTTAGCCATGCAAGCCAATCAAGTGTGTTACATTGCTTACCCAAGTTCGAAAACAAACAACTCGGACTGGTGGGCTGTATTTAAAGTTAAACCTCGTGGTTGGACCGATGAAATCATCCTCATAAAGACGTTGCTTTCCAAGAAGATGAAGTTGAATCAAATGAAATAATTATACCAAGTCTAGCCGATACAGGAAATTATGATGATGATCACGAAATGTCAAGCAACAGTTCAGATAATGAAAATAATATTGATGAAGAAGGTGAAATTCATGAGGAAAATAATGATGGTATTCCTGATAGCAAGGGTAGTTATGAGGTTAGTACAACGAGCAATGAAGAAAAAGATGATGAAGAAGAAGAGGAGGAAGAAGATAATGACTAGATGTTTAGTGTTTAATGTTTTTTTTAGATGAAGTTAATTTGGTTTAATATCAATACATAAATGTAAACTAGGAAGAAAGCTCGGGATGTTTTTATGTGTTTTTTAGGTCAAAATGTAAACTATTGACTGTAAAACCCAAGAGTGTCAAACTGGCTAAATTTTTTTGGAAAAAACGTAAATGTTTTTCGTTTATATTGTGCCAAATGTATAATTTTTTTATAATAAGGACTAAAAGTGTCAAACTAGCTAAAAAATTGTGGCATAAATCTACAGTTTTTTTTTGTGTTTTTTTTACCAAAATGTAAAAGTTTTGTTTCCAAGGGCCAAAAGTATCAAAGTTACCAAAAAAAAATGTGGCAAAATTCTTAATGCCCAAAAAGTTCCTATTGCTAACTCTTTTGTGCTTTTATATATATATATATATATATATATATATATATATATATATATATATATATATATATATATATATATATATATATATATATATATTATAGATTATGATATATATGTTATTTTTGTGTTTTCCATTTTAACAATCAAAATTCCACTATTACCTATAAAAGGTTATAATATTTGAACAATATGTTTTGATACAAATATCCTTAGTATTCACATATTTGAAATGATTTCAAGGGCACTTTGGTCTTTTTGCACTCTGAAGCGTTGAGGCACCATCATACCTCTGACGTCACACCAGCGTTATCAGTTCTTCAACCATTCAGAACGTCTCAACTATTCCGGACGATAAATCTCCATAGAAACACTAAAACCCCCAAATCGTGGAAGGGTAATCGTTCTTGAAATCGATTTTCTACGATAATAGACTTTCTACGATAATAGACACTCCTGTACACCTCGCGACTAGATCATCATAAAGTAAGTATTTTTTTTTCCATACCCTGTTACACTGTTTTTCATAGTTACGCTTATTTTTTAAAAATAAATTGAAATCAACTACTTCAATGTCCATTTTGTTAGTAGAATGTTGATTACTAGAAGTCGTCGTTCGTTAGATGATCTCCCATTAGAGATTTTGTGTCGGATATTTGTATTAGGGTCAGAATTTGCGAAAGACATCGTCTCTCCAAGACTTTGGTAATTCTCAATAAACATCAACTAATGAATGTATATTTCATGAAATACAACTTTCTTTATTTGTTATTTACTGTGTATTTAAATTTTTGAAGTTCAAAGAAGATGTATGAAGCGGGGGTGATCCTCAAGTGTTCAGAACAGCATGCATTGACATCATTGAAGGAATGGGTCCCAAAAATCTGAATCCTAAGTCATTTATACGCACATGTGCATTGCATAATAACATTGAAGCCATGTTCAGACAAGGAATTGTATGTGTAATTTCATTAATTATATGTAATCTATACCATTTATTAATATTTTGTGTCATTGATGTTATATATTGATATTGTTATTCTGTCAACAGGAAGAGTGCTTCTATTATGGCCATTTTGATTTAGGATTGTCTTTGTTGAGACAAGCAGTAAATGAAGATCATCTTAAGGCAATTCATTTGCTTGGAAAGATCTACATTTCAAGAGGGCCTCATCAATGTAATGAAGGTATGTATATATGGTATATATGTAAATTAAATTATATATATAGTTAATTAAAGGCATGTTTGTAGTTTGGGGTTAGTATTTAGTTGTGTTGTGTTGTATAATGTTTACTGTTGTATTGAAAAGGATACATTGGATTAATTGATGGATATTTTAATGTGTAGGTTTACAATTACTTGATACCTATTTTGGCTGGGTAGTTCCGGATGATGGGGAGTACACGGGTGTTATTGATAGTGACAAAGAGTTGTTGCGGGCTGTTGATGTTGTTCATAGATTTACAACGAATAACATCACATTCCAATGTGAAGACCCACGACATTCTGTTAAAGGTACATTTGCAATAGGCAATGAAGAGGATGAGGATCGACAAAGATATTGCACGGTTTGTCGTTGGTATGTAGAGTATGGTAGGTTTTGTATATTTCTTAAGAATATTAATGATTGATAATAGATTGGACATTGAATATTATTGTTCTTATTGTATTGTATATGAAGTTGTATAGTACTACTATAATTTTATTTTGGTTTTGTGTTTACATCATTCTGTTAAAAGGGCAGTTAAGTCATTTTTTCTTGTTGTGTTGTTTGAGTAGGATGAAGTATATGTAAACCCATATTATTTTTGTGATGAAGTATACTTAATGTAATTAAAAATAAGTTTGTAATGAATTCGTTATTAAGGAAAATAATCTACATAGATTATATACTTTAACATGCCCGGTTAATGTAATTAAAAATAAGTTTGTAATGATCTTTTTGTTAATTATTCATCATATACTATGTTTTCAAGAAATTATACACAACTTGATTAGCACAACTGGCTTAACCGCGCCCTTTTCTAGCTTAAACTTAAGTTTGAGTCCGCTTGCCAGCAATATCTACTTTATAATTCATTTTTACATTTTTAGCCATTAGTTTATGCCACATATTACCAATTCAAAAACATTTCATTCAAACCAATAAATGCCGTCACATATTAGCTACGTGTTTTGTTCCATAGCAAAACAAGCAAACGAAATCATACTCCATAGCAGAATTCCCTAGCAAATACCTACAAATGGTACTTCCATAGTAATTCAACTATGGAATTGGTTTCCATCACAAAATCCATTGTATAGTAACCACGATGATGAATTCCATAGCAACAGTACAACGGAAAATGATTTGGTAACAAATGTCGTTGGGAAATTGCTACGAATTTTTGTTCCATAGAACTATCAGTAGTATAATACCAACTGATATGGAGTTGGTAGCATTTTCCTAACAACTCCCACTCTTGCTACTAGAAATAAAATCCGTATACAATGTGGTAGAAACATTGCTATGGAACGACATTCCATAGCACGATCCATCGCAAATTAACAACGAAAATATGTTCCATAGCGATCTTCCCTAGCAAAATCGCGTTTTTCTTGTAGTGGATTCACCATCCTTCATTTTGGTTGTGATCATGGAGGCAATGATCTCATACCTCTCCTGCGTAGCACTTTGATGGTATCTTTCCATCAAATCTTGATACATTTCAAAAGGATAGTAGTCCTCATAGGACTTCTGCAGCTCAACAGTCATCATAGCAATCATTAGACACGACACCTTTGTCGCATCCCTCTCATGAGTAGTGTGTTCAGCGATTTGTTCAGGAGTAGAAATGGTGACATCAATCTACTAAAGCTCTTTATCTAGGACATATTCTTTGCCCTCATAGCGAATAGCTATTTTGATGTTTCTAATCCAGTCATTGAAGTTCGAGCCATCAAAAAACACCCTCCCACATAGGTTTATGAGGGAGAAAGAGCCTGAAGGGATTGGGTTGGAAGCATTGTTTGGGATAGATATCTAAAAAAAGAAGAAGAACAAAGTTTAGGTTAGATGATAATCCTTAATATTACACCTAAATGAAATATTAAGGCTAGGACCCAACACAATATTCTACAATTGCAAAAAGGGATGTCGTAATCCAATCGCAAAATATTTAAAGGTAGGTAAATGATGATTTACAAATTTCCACCATGAAAAAAGAAATAGATTATTAAGTTTTAATTGGATTGAAGTTCCTAGATCCTTTGAGATTCATTGAACTTTTCAATGGCATGTTTAAATATCGATTGTGCCCTTCAAGTTTGTGACTGGGAAGCCGAGGATCACAAACAAGATGTGAATAACCATGCAAATTAGCTTGGTACACCCACTGTTACAAATCATCTAATCAATGTGCACCGTTAACCACACACGCTCCATTGATCTATGATTAACATCAAGCTACCATTTGCCACACATTGTCAGTCCCAGATTAGTGTGCTGGTTAACCATACACGCTCCACTAACGACTTAACAAGGTGCAAAGTGTAATTTCATGGATTAGCAACATATTCACATTTTCCTAAAGTAACTAAGATTGTGAATTCAATAAAAGTTTAGTTACTTTATATTTATCATTATACTTTTAATGATGGAGAATTAATGTCCTATCCTACCTATTCGGCTAACGACCATCCACCAGTCAAGGAAGCAGTGGGTGAGAGTGGACACCCACTAAACCACCATTTTATAGGCAGTAACCTCATACCGCCCTTATAAATCGGCTTCGTGAATGAGGCCTACTAACGGTAAGACCGACTTGTCTTATATATATATATATATATATATATATATATATATATTATTAAACTTATAATATTATAAAGTACAAGGGTTGAATTTTAACTCTTAAAACTCTAGGGTTTGGAATTAAAGTTACATTAGTGAGACTTTACAAATTCCAAAACTTGAGGGCAAGTTTTCAAACTTGTCAAAACTCTTCATATTCATAACTTATGAGTTTAATTGCATTTTAATGGATGAGACCTTTCATTTTCCATAACTTGAGGACAAGTTATGGAGGTCATTGAAACTTATTTAAATCAATGTTCTAACAACTAAAATAATCATATAATTCAAGATTGATCTAGATAAACTCATAAACAAGATAATATCAAGTCAACAATTTTCAAGAAACTTTGTTTACCTTATAAAAACAACAATTTTCTCAAAACTTTGACAATTATCTTGTGGTTGGATGAGTACAAGCATTACCAAATAAAAAAAGCATTTGTAATGATCCAAAACAGTTTGTGTTAGTGTTCCCAATCCAATCCAGGCCAAGAAACTCGAAATTCTGCAAATAAAGCCTACAACTCGTCGACTGCACGAACTGACTCGCCGAGTTGCTCTGTTACTAAGTGGACTCGTTGAGGCAGCCAATGGACTTGACGAGTTCATCAGTTAGATGCAGAAAATTCGATTTTGTCAACTTGGAAAACTAACAAGCATCAAGTATAAAGGAAAACAATCTTTGGCTTTGATACCACTGTTGGGTTTTGAGCACTATAACACTCCTATGGTGCACATCCAACCCTAAATGCTTTGGATCTATGTTTTCTCTATTATACATGCATATTTTCAATTTTCCAAAGCATTCCCCTAACTAGCATACAAATTGTCAAATGAATAATACAACTAGTTAGATGACTTACCTTTTAGAAGGACTTTTAGTTCTTGACCTTTGAAAGCTTGATCACCCCAAGTGTGATGCCTCTAATGGTTCACAAACACAGATATGCAAGAGGAGGCTTGAGAGAATAGATTACTTGGCACAAAATCAACTTCACTCTCTTAGAATGAATAGGGTAGCCGATTTTGGCACTAGGGGTATGCTTTTATAGTATTGCTAAGCTAGGGTTACATCCATGCAAACCCTAATGCTCCATGACCTTTCACATTCTTAAGCTCCATGGGTTTAACCTCCATGGACTATCCATGGATCATCTCATTGGTTTAGCCCATCTAAATAATCATGGATCATTGGCCCACACTATAAGAATCATTGATTTACATAATCAATCCTCATATATTTAGTTAGTCTCTTTTGACCACAAAAGCAATTCCAAATTAATTCTTGATCAATATTAGGTAAATAATATGATTTCATATTAATATATTATACTTGTAATATATTAATAAATCATAAATAACCTTATTCTCAAAAGTCCATCCTATCAAATTGCACCGGTGAAGGCAACCCAAAAGGACCATGCTACAATCGGGTCAAGTACATCACAGTTATAGTTATGAGCTTAGACACCAAATCCAATTAAAAGTACTATCAATTCAAAAGTATTATTCAAAATAATAGTATTCCCAAGACCCAACAACATAAAAACAAGAAGATGTGCATGATCTCACCTTCACTTTCCTGTGATCATCAGATGTACCTGAAACAATAACTGAAACTATAAGCTAAATATTAGTGAGTTACCCCAAAGTACCATCACACAACATATAAAATATAAATATTAGTATGTTAGGTCCATAACCTCTCGGTTGGATTACCCCGGCCCACAACCTCCTGGTTGGATTGCCCGACATACCACATACTGGGTCTATAACCTCCCGCTTGGATTACCCTGCATATCATGTACTGGGTCCACAACCTCCGGGTTGGATTACCCTTGGCCTACAACCTCCCAGTTGGAATGCCCTGGCCTACAACGTCCTGATTGGATTGCCTCGGTCTATTGACTGACAACACAAAGCAGTTGTCTCAAACCTAACATAACTTGTCGACATATAACAAATAATATACATATTCAGCAGACATATAATTATACACCTCGTAACCATAGGTAGTCCTACAGATCTACCAGTCTAATGCATATCAGTAACTATCAAATAATCATATTTTCATAGTCAACATATCATAAATCAGTATCTAACAGAATATCAATCCATTGGGCCGGCCTTGGTGCCTTCGACCCGCAAGTACAATGAGGAAAACTCACCTCCCAGTGTAAACACAAGTTGAATAAATATTTTCTCCGTAAGTCAGCCCTACTTCATACATATTATTCAAAATATTGCCAACTTAATTTAATACCAAATTGCCCAAAATACCTATTCGTCAAGATTGGTCAAACCTAACAAACCAGTTGAGTCAACCCAGCCGAGTACGTTGGGCGTACTCATCTGTACGTGGGGCGTACTCCACTTAACCTAGAAGTCGGGGCTTTGACTATGTACACGCAACGTACCATTTGGTACGCCAAAGTACGTACGTACTCAGCCAATTTCTCAATAAGTGCTTAATACATAAGCCCTTACGTTCAAATCATAGATCCAAGTCCCAAATGTTGTCCTTGACCATAGAGTTTCCAACTTTATGGTCTTGCATGACTATTAAGTTCTTAACACTTGAAACCCTTACATCTTAAGCCATTAAGACACCCAAACTCATGCATGGGGAAGAACTAAGAGCCAAGATGCTATTTTTATTACTCAAACTACCCTAAAACGTTCAGAAGGACAACTCATTGGGTCTAGGGTTGCTTAAACCCAAAAAACCCAAGAATATAGGGTTAATAAGCATAAACTCTTAACATATACTTGATCTAGTGATAGGATCATCAAGTTTAGAACTTTATACCTCAAAATGAAACTTGAATGTGAGGCGCTCCTGGATTTATGAGGTCTTAATATTCCAAGTTGGTGCTTATATCTTCTCCTTGCTTCAAAGGCACCACAAACACACACATTTGAGCTCAAAGGAACACACACAAGAGATTAGGGTTGCAATGGACGAAATGAGGGTTGTAGACTGGTGAGAAAGTGAGCATTTGAGATTCAATAATGTTTATATAGGGTCTAAACCCTAAAAATAGGGTTTGAAGATCTAGCACATACACCCATCGTACACTTACGTACGCCCAGCGTACGTGAGCTTGTCCCAAGAATTACAAAAATGCCTTTATGGGCCATTTTGTAAGCTTTCTCATACACAAGGGCTAAAATGCAATAACTCTTCATACTTAAGGTTAAGATTGGAAATACTTCATCATCAGAATGTTACACAATAAGTAACTATTAATTAGGATTTGGAAATTATGTTATTAAAATATTACATCAGTGCAATATATATATATATATATATATATATATATATATATATAGAGAGAGAGAGAGAGAGAGAAACAATCTTCATATATTTAGGTTTTTATGTAATAGAAGTAAGTCTGGACAATTTAAAAAAGTAATAAAAATGAAATAAGATTTTTCTTATATTCTGTAAATGTTCCAACTAAGAAATATACATCATTTTTTTCTACATTGATCGTATGCATTCTAATGCTCACGTATTAGATTTTTTTTTTTTTTGGAAATTGACTTATCAGGGTAATTGCCTTTTCGTTTTGTTCACATCTGGGTAACTTCTTTTTTGTACACATATAGGTAACAAATTTGTTTGAAGTGTTCACATATCACCATTATGGCTGGATGTAGCAAGTTACAAACGGTTATAATGGTCATGTGTAAACACTTCCAACAAGTTTCTTACATAGGTGTGTAGAAAAATCCACATGTGAAAAAAACAAAAAAGGTAATTACCTTGATCAGTCAATTTCCCTTTTTGTTAAGGTGTTCGATTATAATGTTTGCAATATTAATATATTGTATTAAGTTTCCTTAAAAAAATATTGATGACCATTTATGATCATTTAAACTAGCTACGACATATTAAAAGCTGTTTTTGGTAGCATAATTATTAGCTAGCTCTCTCTCTCTCTCTCTATCTCTCTCTCTCTCTCTCTATATATATATATATATATATATATATATATATATATATATATGTGTGTGTGTGTGTGTGTGTGTAACACCTAGATATAGAGGTAATCAATTCCCAATTTTCGGCGTTTTAAGGTTTTCCACATCGTGGGGGAAGGCACCACGAGGTGGCAAATCAAGAAGCATCACAGGTTCATTTTAATTTGCCATGGCATGGCAATATATGGCCACAATGTGGCAACTGGAAAATAACAAAACACTATTTATGGGTTTTTCCCTATATATAAAGGAATGAGGAGGCTAGGGTTTGCCTACCCTCAGCCTCCATCAGCCTCTTTGAGATCATAGAAAATCGTAATCCACTCCTCATTTGTTTAAGCCTTATTTTGGTGTTCTTGAAGCCATTGAGGGAAGGAAGAATAAGAAGCGAGCTATCATCCAACAAGCAAGACCTCCTCCTTTGTGGTAGCATTCTTTTCGACCTTTGTAAGTGTCCAAGACTCGATTTTTATCTTGATAGGTTGCTAGATCTTGAGTTGTGTCACTAATCCTTCATATTCTAGATTGTTGGAGTGGTGGGATCTCATAAAGTTTGCAACATTATGAATCTCCAGCCATTGAGGGTGTTTGGTGCTTTGGATCCATATTTGTAGTGAGTTTTGGTATCATGCATGAATTTTTGGTCAAAACCCTCATTTTAACATAATAAGAGCCCAAGACATGCATTGGACATGTATGTCTAGAAAGTAAGGGTTTTGTATGTTGTTTTATGATTCTAGAAACACATCTGAAAAAAATTGAACTCGTAGTCTTCAAGATTAAGTGCGTAATGAATTAAGCCAAGTTGTGTTTTGCTCTTTTTGGACCTAGGAGTGAAACCCTTGCCTCTTAGAGAGTCCAAAGGGATAAAGTTGGAAACTTTATTCACTTAGACCATGCTATAGACCAGACTCGGGCTTTGGAACCCTTAGAATCAAAGAAAGATGGCTTAACCCATTAAGTTGTTAGGAACCTAATGCCCACGACATGGCGACTAGGCTACGACTCATATGTTTTATCATTTAGTGGCCAATGATGGCTATAGCATGGCCAATGTTGGCCACAACGTGGTGACTAGTTGGAGTGACTTTTGACATTGACCAAGTTTAACTTTAGGCCATTTTGGATATTTTTAGTAGTAGATTGAGGCTTGGCCCATGGGTGTTGTACAGGTGACCCATAGAGTCAATAGTTAGAGTAGGATTTAGTTCTGATATCTTTCTGTCATTGAGGTGAGTTTTTCCTCATCCTACTTATGGGTCGAAGACACCAATGTCGGCCGACTGGATTATGTATCTTGCTATATTGGATTGATGTTATGCTAGTTATATGATAGACTGGTAGATCTGTATGATTACCTGTACTTGTTGATTATTAATTGTTATTTTATAGGTCGACATGTTATGGTTTTTGGGTTTAGACATTCCTGCTTTGTGCTGAACATCAAGATAACCGGGGCGGTCCGGATAGGCTGAAGGTCCGAGAGGCGGTCCAGTCAGGCCGAATGCCCGAAGAGCGGTCCAGATAGGCTGTAGGCCCTACGATGCGGTCCATTCAGGATGAAGGCTTATATATGCATGTTGTTATTGTTGGGTTTTGAGCAGTATACCACTCCTATGGTGCAAATGCAACCCTAAATGCTTTGGATCTATGTTTTCTCTATTATACATGCATATTTTCAATTTTTCCAAAGCATTGTCCTAACTAGCATACAAATTGCCAAAATGAATAAAACATATAGTTAGATGACATACCTTTTGAAGGACATGTAGTTCTTGACCCTTGAAAGCTTGAGCACCTCAAGTGTGATGCCTCTAATGGTTCACAGACACCAATATCCAAGAGGATGATTTAAGAGAGTAATCTATTTATCTCAAAGAGAAGAGGCATATGTGTGCAGCCGATTTCGGCTCATGGAGGGTTCTATTTGATGGGTTTGAGCCATAAGAACATTCATATGTGCACATGCAAACCATAATGCTTGGATCTAGGTTTCTCTAATGAACATGCTTTTCATCCAATACTTGCAAACCCTGGATATAGAGTAAACAATACAAAATTGACATAACAAAATAGATCTAGATGATTACCTCTTCTTGAAAGCTTGAATCTTGTTATCCTTCGAGCTTAGAGTCACAAATGTCACTCCTCTAATGGATTACAAACACCAAGAAGCAAGAGGATGATTTGGAGAGAGGTTGTAGGCACAAAATCGGCTCTACGAACTCCTTAGGGTTTCTGGTAGCCGATTTTTGTAGCCCATGGGGTTTTTAAATACTTGAGCTGCTAGAGTTACAACTTGAAACCCTAATTGGATAACTTAGGCCTTAAGCAGTCCAAGGATCCTTCTAGAATAAGTCTTGGACGAATTCAAGGAGTCCATACACCTTAATTTTGTTCACCCTATGATCCATAAGGATCCACAACTCAAAACCAACTATCACACAATTGACAGTTACAGTCCCCTTTATTTAATTAATCTCTTTTAGCCACAAAATTAATTCTTAATTAATTCTTGTCTAATATTAATTAAACTATATGATTTCTCCTTTAATTGATTAATCATATAATATATTAATAAATCATAATAACCTCTTTATTTATAAATCATCCTATCACGTTGCTTTGGTGAAGGCAACCAAAAAGGACCATGCACAACCAGGTCAAGTAGTTACCAAATAAGGTTACAGACTTAGACACTAATCCAACAGTCTCCCACTTGGATAAGTCTAGTAACTGTAAGTGTAAGCACAATCCGATTAGCAATCGTAGCTCTCAAAGACGTTGTCGAACTCTGATCTTATCAGTAACCTGTCCTTTAGATAAGGGATCGTATACTCCTTTGTTCTAGATATCGTGCGGACAATTACATGGAACATAGTCATACTTATTGTCCATCAGTTTGTTTCTCGATCCCTAATTCGTTTGACATAGAACTTAATTGAACACATCAATTCAGTCCTGACCGGGCCCGACACATAAGTAAAACCAAATCATCGAGGGACCCTGATATCACTTTTATCCTCTTAGGATAAAAGGAACAAATAAACTTCGACTTATATGCATTTATTATTCATTAACCAAATCATACACAACAATGTGTTGTATAACATCAAGTTATTGATGCGTTTTCTCATTATCAATACATAACCAATTACCAAACAATAAACCATATATCTAGGTTTTAAGACCATATGATATTATCGTCTTGCGATCACTCAAGATAAATTCCATGAAGTGATTCCAGCAAGCAAGGGTTTATTCCAATGCTCAAATCAAACTCATAAGCACTCATGAACATTATAGCAAACTTTTTCTATGTCTAATACATTTTAGACTATCTACACACCAATTCATGACAATCTTCATTCATACCTACTTCCAACATATGAACGACTGTGGATGGTTCGAATAATTCTTATTATTCCGGAAGTCAAAACATGCGAAAATGAAACAATAGGTAAACAATTAACATAGGACAACAACATTACTAATAAGTAATACTCTTTTATTTAATCATCAAATGTTAATTACAGTTTATCTATTACATGTTTCTAAACTATCTAATCTAAACTAATATCGTCCTTCAATCCCGATGCTCCTAGCGTGCTGCAAGTGCTTAACCCTGCTGAGTCCCTTCGTAAGTGGATCTGCTGGGTTATCCTCTGAAGATACCCTCTTTACTACGAGGAGTCCTTCTTCCACCCGATGTCGAATAAAATGATATTTTATGTCGATATGTCGAGATTTGTCGTGATCCCACGGTTCCTTTGTTAAGGCAACCGCTCCTTCATTATGAAAGAAAATTTCCATAGGCTCCTTTATGGCTGGCACAACTCCAAGGTCTCCAATGAAGTTCTTCAACCATATCTGTAACATCCCCCTCTGGCACGTATCACAATATTGTCCGCTTTAGGCCACTCGGCACGAGGACTTCCCAGTGGGTCACCCATCCTGGTACTACTCCCGCCCGAGCACGCTTAACTGCAGAGTTCTTATGGGATCTGCTGCCCTCACGGCTTTAAAACGCGTTGTGATAGGGAAGGTATCCACACCCCTTATAAGGAATGCTTAGTTCTCCTTCCCAGCCGATGTGGGATCAGATCTAACCCACTTTCACCCCCCATTATAGGGTTCGACGTCCCTGTTGAACACATCAACCCGTGCCCTAGCTCTAATACCATTTGTAATGCCCCCCTCTGGCACGTATCACAATATTGTCCACTTTGGGCCACTCGGCACGAGGACTTCCCAGGGGGTCACCCATCCCGGTACTACTCCCGCCCGAGCACGCTTAACTGCAGAGTTCTTATTGGATTTGCTGCCCTCACGGCTTTAAAACGCGTTGTAACAAGGAAGGTATCCACACCCCTTATAAGGAGATGTTTTGTTCTCCTTCTAAGCCGATGTAGGATCAGGTGCAACCCACCTTCACCCCCCATTATAATGGAGGGTGAAAGTGGGTTAGATCTGATCCCACATCGGCTGGGAAGGAGAACTAAGCATTCCTTATAAGGGGTGTGGATACCTTCCCTACAACAACGCGTTTTAAAGTCGTGAGGGCAGCAGATCCCATAAGAACTCTGCAGTTAAGCGTGCTCGGGCGGGAGTAGTACCGGGATGGGTGACCCCCTGGGAAGTCCTCGTGCCGAGTGGCCCAAAGCGGACAATATTGTGATACGTGCCAGAGGGGGGTGTTACAATATCGCCTCCTTTGACACTTCGCTCGCTGCAATGTACTCTGATTCGCGCAATGAATCAGCTACTATCTCTTTCTTGGAACTTTTCCAAGTCACTACTCCTCCATTATGGGTAAAGACCCAGCCCGCCTGCGAACGGTAGCTGTCTATGTCGGTCTAAAAACTGGCGTCACTATACCCTCGCACCTTTAATTCATCACTCCCTCCGAGGACTAGAAACCATTCCTTGGTCCTCCAAAGGTACTTAAGAATGTTCTTGACTGCAGTCCAATGTGGTTTTCCAGGGTTCCCCCGATATCTGCTGACCATGCTCAAAGAAAATGCCACATCAGGGTGAGTACAAGTCATAGCATACATAATCGAGCCAACTGCGGAAGCGTATGGTACTCGGCTCATTTCTATTGTCTCGACCTTAGTACTCGAGCATGGAGTCTTAGTCAACTTGGCATTACTTTGGATCAGTAACTCTCCCTTCTTTGAATTCTCCACACTAAAACGTTTTAGCACCTTGTCCAAGTAAGTATTCTGACTAAGTCCTATTAATCTCTTACTTTTGTCTCTCACTATCCTTATTCCCAAAATATAGGAAGCCTCTCCGAGGTCCTTCATATCGAAGCACTTCCCGAGCCAGGACTTAACCTCCTGCAATGTTGAGATGTTGTTTCCTATGAGTAGTATGTCATTGACATACAATACGAGGAAGCTTACTATACTCCCACTGGATTTTACATATACACATGATTCATCCTCGCTTCGTAGAAACCCAAACTTTTTGACTTTCTCATCGAAGCAAATATTCCATCTGCGAGACGTTTGCTTAAGTCCATAAATGGACTTCTCAATCTTGCACACCCTATTGGGATGCTTCACTTTGACAAAACCCTCTGGCTGATCCATGTAAACGTCCTTAGCTAACTTCCCATTAAGGAAAGCGGTTTTGACATCCATTTGCCATATTTCATAATTATGAAATACAACAATGGTCAGCATCACCCTAATAGATTTTATCTTGGGAACCGGTGAGAAGGTTTCATCATAGTCAACTCTGGGAGTTTAAGTGAAACCCTTCGCGACCAATCGCGCCTTATATGTGTGCACATCCCCATCCATGTCGGTCTTCTTCTTGAAGATCTACTTGCACCGGACCGTCTTACGTCCGGGCACATGGTCAACCAAATTCCAAACTTGGTTGACGTACATGGACTGAAACTCTCTGTCCATCGTGTCTTTCCATTTCGCAGATTCCGGGCCTGCCATGGCTTCCTTATAGCTGTTAGGTTTGTCTAGATTTATTAGTGTACTATCACTAATATATGTGTCCCCTTTTGTAGTAATATGAAAACCATATAACTAGGGTTGAACTCTAACTCTTTCGGAACGTCTAAGAGGTTAGGACTCGTCAATTGGTTCAACCAGAGTTTCCTCCTCGGGTTGAGCGCCAGCGTTAGAGGTTCCTTCATCGCTCGAATCTTGAATCTCTTCAAGATCGATTTGCCTCCCATTATCCCCTTGGCTTATGAGTTCTCACTCTCGGAAAACTCCTCTCCTCGCAATGAAGACAACATTGTCACTCGGTTTATAGAAGAGATATCTAAAAGATTTCGGCGGGTAGCCAATGAAAATACACAGCTCACTACGAGGTTCGAGCTTGTTGTGAGTCTCTCGTATTACGAAAGCCTCGCAACCCCAAACCTTTATATGTGCCAATGAGGAAGCCTTCCCTGTCCACATCTCGTGAGGTGAATTGGCAACCTTCGTCGTAAGGACTAAGTTAAGGATATGGGCGGTAGTCTCTAAGGCATACCCCCAAAATGAGATAGGTAGTGAAGCACGAATCATCATGGAACGAACCATGTCCAACAAGGTTCGATTACGCCTCTCAGCCACACCATTCAACTGCGGTGTCCTAGGTGGTGTCAATTGCGAAACGATTCTGCATTCCGTAAGATAGTCGTAGAATTCAAGACTTAGGTACTCTCCTCCTCGATCGGATCGAAGCATCTTGTTTTTCCTGCCCAACTGATTCTCCACCTCTTGTTTAAACTCTTTGAACTTTTCAAAGGTTTCTGACTTGTGCTTGATTAAGTATATATACCCATATCTACTATAATCATCGATAAAAGTCACATAGAAGCGGCTCGCATCCCTTGTGGTTGATTAAATGGCCCACACACATTGGTGTGTATGAGATCCAATAGACCCTCACCCCTCTCACAAATGCTAGTGAAGGGTGACTTGGTCATCTTTCCAAGTAAACAAGACTCGCACACGTCATCATCCCTAAGGTCGAATGACTCCAACACTCCATCCTTTTGGAGTTGGGCTATGCGTTTCTTGTTGACATGTCCAAGACGACAATGCGACAAGCATGCTTTATCCAAACTATTGGATGAATCAACACACAACACATCATTTCCTAAGTTATCTATAACCATCACAGTTTCATATATTCCATTACAAGGCAATGCTTCAAAATAAAATACACCATTAAGATAAGCATTAATAGAACCCTTTTCATTATCAAATGAATATCTAAAACCTTGTCTATATAAACCATGAAATGAAATGATGTTTCTTGCCATATTTGGCGAATAACAACAATTGTTTAAATCTAATCCTAATCCACTATTAAGCATTAAAGAGTACATTCCGATCTTGGTTACAAGCGACGATCTTCTATTCCCCATGATCAAAATTATCTTCCCATGCTCCACATCTGTAACAGCCCGGAATTTCAGGTATTGATTTAAAAACTATTTTGGGACATTTTAGGAAGGGACTCGGCTAGTTGGTGCCTGACTCGCCGAGTAGGACCACAGGCTTGGTCGCGGGTGCGCGACTGGACTCGACGAGTCCAGATATGGACTCGGCGAGTCGACGCTGTTCAGCAGAAACCCTAGCCGTTTGGTTTGGATCGTATATAACGCCTCTTAGGCCGTCATTATCCGTTTTTTTTGGCCGATTGTGAAGAACCTAAGCATCTATGGACGTCTAGAGGAGAAGGGAAGGCTATTAGGACCTTGAAGAGATTGTTAGGCAAGAAGAGGAAAGGTTTTGGCCAAAGGAAGATCAAGGGGATTGAGTTCTGAAGTTTGGGGACACAGAGAATACGTTTTTCAGGTAATACTTCGGATCATTCCTGTTATTTTGATGTGTACACGGATTTAGGGTTTATGAAACCCATTTGGTGATTAGATAGGTTATAATGTTGTTACCCAAGCGTTTATACCCCGGTAATAGAATGTTTAGAGGTCCAGAAAGTCCCATGATTGCATATTTCGGGACCATGCGTATTTCAGGAAGCAGTTGATCGACTGCATGGCATGGACTCGCCGAGTCCAATGATCAGACTCGGCGAGTAGCTTGAAGATCCACTGGAACTCGCCGAGTTGTTCTTCAGACTCGGCGAGTAGCTTGAAGATTTACTGGGACTCGCCGAGTTGTTCTTCAGACTCGGCGAGTGGAGTCGGGGTGGCCCCGCGATTCTTCCACGAGGATCTCGTCGAGTCAAGTGGGGTACTCGACGAGTAGAAAGGGGACAACAGGGAAAATGGGGAGGACGTCTAGACTCGCCGAGTCGCCATTGCACTCGACGAGTCCGGTCAAGTTGACCGTTGACCAGAGTTGACCTGCATGTATTTTCGTAGGGTCAGTTGTCTTGAATGATAAGAGTATTAATAAGGGTATATGGTATTATAGGGAGTCTGCAGATCGGCGGATCGAGTGCGAGTGGTTTCAAGAGTTGATAGTTTACATTACTACGAGGTGAGTCTTCTCACTATACTTCACCCGGAAGGGTTTGACTGCGAGACCGGAAGGTCGTTTATGATATGTGTTATTTATGCTATAAATAGAAAGGTAGTTGCTATGCATGATATGTATGTTTATACGGGCCGGAAGGCGATATGTTATGTGACAGAAAGGTCAGGTATTATGTATGATATATGTGCTATGTGTGTTAGATTGAATGTAATATGTGTTGTAAATGTTATGGGCCGGAAGGCAATATACTATGGGCCGGAAGGCAATATGATGCGGGCCGGAAGACAATATGTTATGGGCCGGAAGGCGATTATGTTATGGGCCGGAAGGCGAAGTGTTGTGGACCGGAAGGTCAGGGCCTGGAAAGGCGTTTATGTGTAAGTCGTATACTGGGGAACTCACTAAGCATTTATGCTTACAAGTTGTTATGTATGAGTTTCAGGTACTAGCGAGGACCGTGGGAAGGCGCCGGCATGATGCATACACACTGCTGCTATTTGAGATCTTGGGGATTTTATATATGTATTTGATATGAAACATGAAATAAATACTATTGGTTGAATGAAATTACTTTATTTTAAATGAAAAATTTATTTGAAAATTTGCGTTGTTACAATTGGTATCAGAGCCTTGGTTTGAGGGATTCGGGTGTACCTTCGGGTGTAACTGAACTCAAACCGAGGATTTGAGGAAAAATCTTTTAAAAATAATAAAGAAATAAATTTTTATAAAGGGTAAAGTCGTAAACAAGAACGGAGCAGTGTGTACGATCAGCCAGCGCCCGAACGGTAAAGATCCCCAGAATACCTTACAATGTTATGTTATGCACTAAATTACGAATTGTTATGCATGCTAGAAGACTAGGTATACATGATAGGACTAGAATGGCCTGTTTTGTGATGCCTTAGTCTAGGGAGATTGCTTATATGGGATATTCGGTAGCGTGCAAGTAGATAGTGCATACTAGAAGTAGAGTACTCATTATTCGAGGTTTGGGGAAGAGGATTTGGGACGAATACTGATATGGTGTGGTCGGTAGTATTGGGCCCGTACTACCGAAGACACCAGGTCGGTGGAACACCCAAGTAAGAATCCCTGGATATCGGAGACTGAGTAGGGTGCGTTATCGAGTACAATTGTACTTGATGGAGTCTCTGATAATTTTATGTTGTATTTCAGAGACATCATGGTTACCACACATCATGGGGCGAGTTCGAGCACTGTGAGTGACGAGGATATTCGTCAGATGATCCAGGAGGAGGTAGCTGCAGCGATCCGGGCCGAGATCCCGGAGATGTTTGGGTCTATTAAGACCACGCTGATGGAGACATTCGAGGAGCGGTACGCCGCACTGACTGAGGCTGCAGCTGCTGCCGCTACCGCAGCCGTGGCCGCTGCCAGGCCGCAAAGGGGCGATTCGTTGCTGTTCCGAGAGTTCAGCAACACGAAACCCCCTGAGTTCGATGGGACGCAGGATCTGATTGCGGCGATGAGGTGGATCACCGACATTGAGGGGTGCTTCTACACTTGCTCATGCCCGGAGCACCTGAGGGTACGGTTCGCCTTGAACCAGCTCCGTCTGGGAGCAAAGGATTGGTGGAAGTTCGTGACGGCGAACTTCACTCTGGCGGAGATTACAGCGGTGACGTGGGAGAGGTTTACTGAGATGTTCAGGGACGAGTACGTTCCCCCAGTGGAGAGGGAACGATTGATTCAGGAGTTCTTGACCTATAAGCAGGGTACTGATTCCGTTGCAGTGGTCACACGGAAGTTTCATGAGAGGGCGATGTTCTGCCCCGAGCTGGTATCTACAGAGCAATCATGGATGAGCCGGTATTTGGGCATTCTGAGGAGGGATATCCGGGAGTTTGTGTCAAACTCCACCTATCGTACTTTCACTGAGCTTCAGGCGAATGCCAGGAAGCGCGAGATTGAGTTGGAGACTCAGGCGAGGAAGGAGGCCGAGTCTCGGCAGGTGGATCGGCGGCCGGCTCAGTCTCAGCCGGCAGCCAAGCGGATCAAGTCCGCTGATTCTAGGATGGGAGGTCCGAAGGGCCGCACTTGCGGGAAGTGCGGCAAGGGTCATGAGGGGGCGTGTCGAGCTGGTGGTTGCTACAAGTGTGGCAAGGAGGGACACATTGCCAGGGATTGTCCTAAGGGGTTTATGGTTTGCTTTCACTGCAACCAGACAGGCCATCGGAAGGCCGAGTGCCCGCAGCTTCGTCAGGGATCTACACCGATTACCAGGACTACTGAGACCCGACCGGCAAAGGTCGAGGCCCCGAGGGCTCGCGGAAGAGCCTTTCAGCTAACTGCGGAGGAGGTCCGCGCTGCGCCCGATGTTGTGGCAGGTATGCTGTAATTCACGTATTTACTTTAAAGTCGAAATGCTATGCTTATGTTAATGTATGTGTAGGTACTTTTCTTGTGAACTCTATGCCTGCTCTAGTGTTATTTGATTCGGGTGCGAGTAGATCCTTTGTATCTTTAGCTTTTAGTCAACATATCAGCATTAGTCGTGTGCCGTTAAGTCGGCCTTTGAGCGTTTCTATAGCGGCCGAGAGGGTGGTTTGTGCCACGGAGGTTCTTCGGGGATGCGTACTAGAGATTTTCGGGGTTGCGTTTCCGATTGACCTAATTCCTATTGCGATGGGGGATGTCTGTGTCATCGTGGGCATGGACTGGTTGAGCCAATTCAGCGCTGTCATCGACTGTGAGCGCCAACTGGTGACTATACGAGACCCTAGTGGGGGAGTTCTTACGGTATATGGCGAGGGTACCCGTTCGGGATCAGCTTTTTGTTCGGCCGCTAGGGCGAGGCAATGCCTACAGCAGGGATGTAAAGGTTTTGTGGCGTATGTGATGGATACGCGGGAGGCTTCCCAGAGACCGAGGACAGTGAAGGAGGTTCCAGTGGTGCGCGAGTTTCCAGATGTTTTTCCCGAGGAGTTGCCGGGAGTACCTCCTGCGAGGCAAGTAGAGTTTGGTATCGATCTGATTCCGGGGGCTGCGCCTATTGCGAAGGTGCCTTATCGTCTTGCACCTCCATAGATGCAAGAGTTGTCCTCGCAACTCCAGGAGTTGCTGGGGAAGGGATTTATTCGGCCGAGTAGCTCGCCGTGGGGAGAACCGATTCTGTTCGTCAAGAAGAAGGATGGTTCACACCGGATGTGCATTGATTACCGGGAGTTGAACAAGGTGACGGTCAAGAACCGCTATCCGTTACCGAGGATCGATGATCTATTCGATCAGTTGCAAGGGGCATCTTGGTTTTCCAAGATCGATTTGAGATCAGGGTACCATCAGGTAAGAGTGCGGGATGAGGACGTCCAGAAGACAGCGTTTAGGATGCGGTATGGGCATTACGAGTTCGTGGTGATGCCTTTCGGGCTCACCAATGCCCCGGTAGTGTTCATGGACCTCATGAACAGGGTATGCAGGCCGATGCTGGATCGGTCTGTGATTGTATTTATCGACGACATCCTAGTGTATTCGCGAACTAGAGAGCAGCATGAGGGACATTTGAGGGAGGTCCTTGAGGTACTGAGGTCGGAGAAGCTATATGAAAAATTCTCCAAATGTGACTTCTGGTTGCGGGAGGTCCAATTTCTTGGACATGTTGTTAATCAGGCAGGGATATTGGTCGATCCGGCCAAGGTGGAAGCAGTGATGAGTTGGGAGGCACCGAAGTCACCTTCCGAGATCAGGAGTTTCCTTGGGTTGGCGGGGTACTATCGGAGGTTTATTAGGGACTTCTCCAAGATCGCAGTACCGCTCACCAGATTGACCCGGAAGGGTGTTGCATTCTCATGGGGACCCGAGCAACAGACTTCCTTCGAGACACTTCGTCAGAGACTGTGCGAAGCCCCGGTATTAGCTCTCCCGGAAGGGATGGAAGATTTTGTCGTATATTGCGACGCATCGATTTCGGGACTGGGTGCAGTGTTGATGCAAAGAGACCATGTGATAGCTTACGCATCGAGGCAGCTAAAGCCTCATGAGGCGAGATATCCCACGCATGACTTAGAGTTGGGGGCAGTAGTGTTCGCTCTCAAGATTTGGCGTCGCTACCTGTATGGGGTTCGTTGTACTATATACACGGACCATAAGAGTTTGAAGTATTTGATGGATCAACCCAACCTAAATATGCGTCAGAGGAGATGGTTGGACGTGGTTAAGGATTATGACTGTGAGATCCTATACCACCCAGGCAAGGCTAATGTGGTAGCCGATGCGTTGAGCCGTAGGGCGGAGAGCACTCCATTGCGAGATGTATGTCTGAGACTGACGGTGATGACTCCGGTATTGGATGCTATTCGTGGGGCGCAGGCCGAGGTTGTGAGATCCGAGATGCAGAAGAAAGAGCGGGTCGTTGGGTTAATTTCAGAGTTCGTTAAGGATGGACGAGGACTTCTGACGTTTCAGGGTCGGATTTGGGTACCATTCGTGGGCGGTACGCGGGCTACTTTGATGGAGGAGGCTCATAGATCGAAATTCTCGATCCATCCCGGTGCTACGAAGATGTATTTGGACTTGAGAAAGGAATATTGGTGGCCTTGCATGAAGAGAGACGTCGCTTGGTTCGTTGAGAGGTGTTTGACCTGCCGTAGGGTTAAGGCCGAGCACCAGAGACCGCATGGTAAGTTGCAGCCCTTGGAGATTCCTGAGTGGAAGTGGGAACAAATTACTATGGATTTCATCACCAAATTGCCGAGGACTGCCAGGGGAGTCGACGCAATTTGGGTGATTGTGGATAGATTGACGAAGAGTGCACACTTCCTTGCCATTAGCGAGAGTTCATCAGCGGAGAAGTTGGCGGAGTTATACGTGAGAGAGATAGTATCTCGGCATGGAGTGCCGATCTCGATTGTTTCAGACCGTGATGTACGCTTCACTTCCAGGTTCTGGAAGAAATTCCATGAGGAGCTGGGTACTAAACTGCATTTTAGTACCGCATACCATCCCCAGACAGACGGTCAGAGCGAGCGGACGATTCAGACATTGGAAGACATGCTTAGAGCGTGTGTGTTAGACTTCGGGGGTAGCTGGGATGCGCATTTGCCTTTGGCTGAGTTTTCCTACAACAACAGCCATCATTCGAGCATTGGTATGCCACCTTTTGATTTGTTGTATGGTAGGAGGTGTCGGAATCCCATTTGCTGGGGAGAGGTGGGACAGAGAGTGATGGGCAGTACAGAGATCGTACTTCAGACGACCGAGCAGATTCAACAGGTTAGGCAGAGGTTGTTGACCGCCCAGAGCCGACAGAAGAGTTATGCGGACAGACGCCGGTCCGAGCTCGAATTCCAGGTTGGCGACTTCGTTCTCCTAAAGGTTTCTCCTTGGAAAGGAGTGATCCGGTTCAGAAAGAGGGGCAAGTTGGGGCCCCGGTTCATAGGTCCATTTCGTGTAATTGCAAGGGTAGGTCGGGTAGCTTATCGGTTGGAGTTGCCAGCAGAGTTGGGACAGATTCACAATACCTTTTACGTATCACAGCTGAGGAAGTGTATAGCCGATGAATCGGCAGTGGTTCCGTTAGAGGATATTCAAGTGGATGCGAGCCTGAATTACGCCGAGAGACCGGTAGCTATCAGGGATCGGAAGATCAAGGTTCTGCGGAACAAGGAGGTACCTCTGGTGTTGGTTCAGTGGCAACACCGGAAGGGATCGGAGATGACTTGGGAGCCGGAGCGTGAGATGCGGGAGCAACATCCAGAGTTATTCGCAGAGTGAGACTTCGAGGGAGAAGTCTAGTTCTAGTGGGGGAGAGTTGTAACAGCCCGGAATTTCAGGTATTGATTTAAAAACTATTTTGGGACATTTTAGGAAGGGACTCGGCGAGTTGGTGCCTGACTCGCCGAGTAGGACCACAGGCTTGGTCGCGGGTGCGCGACTGGACTCGACGAGTCCAGATATGGACTCGGCGAGTCGACGCTGTTCAGCAGAAACCCTAGCCATTTGGTTTGGATCGTATATAACGCCTCTTAGGCCGTCATTGTCCGTTTTTTTGGCCGATTGTGAAGAACCTAAGCATCTGTGGACGTCTAGAGGAGAAGGGAAGGCTATTGGGACCTTGAAGAGATTGTTAGGCAAGAAGAGGAAAGGTTTTGGCCAAAGGAAGATCAAGGGGATTGAGTTCTGAAGTTTGGGGACACAGAGAATACGTTTTTCAGGTAATACTTCGGATCATTCCTGTTATTTTGATGTGTACACGGATTTAGGGTTTATGAAACCCATTTGGTGATTAGATAGGTTATAATGTTGTTACCCAAGCGTTTATACCCCGGTAATAGAATGTTTAGAGGTCCAGAAAGTCCCATGATTGCATATTTCGGGACCATGCGTATTTCAGGAAGCAGTTGATCGACTGCATGGCATGGACTCGCCGAGTCCAATGATCAGACTCGGCGAGTAGCTTGAAGATCCACTGGGACTCGCCGAGTTGTTCTTCAGACTCGGCGAGTAGCTTGAAGATTTACTGGGACTCGCCGAGTTGTTCTTCAGACTCGGCGAGTGGAGTCGGGGTGGCCCCGCGATTCTTCCACGAGGATCTCGTCGAGTCAAGTGGGGTACTCGACGAGTAGAAAGGGGACAACAGGGAAAATGGGGAGGACGTCTAGACTCGCCGAGTCGCCATTGCACTCGACGAGTCCGGTCAAGTTGACCGTTGACCAGAGTTGACCTGCATGTATTTTCGTAGGGTCAGTTGTCTTGAATGATAAGAGTATTAATAAGGGTATATGGTATTATAGGGAGTCTGCAGATCGGCGGATCGAGTGCGAGTGGTTTCAAGAGTTGATAGTTTACATTACTACGAGGTGAGTCTTCTCACTATACTTCACCCGGAAGGGTTTGACTGCGAGACCGGAAGGTCGTTTATGATATGTGTTATTTATGCTATAAATAGAAAGGTAGTTGCTATGCATGATATGTATGTTTATACGGGCCGGAAGGCGATATGTTATGTGACAGAAAGGTCAGGTATTATGTATGATATATGTGCTATGTGTGTTAGATTGAATGTAATATGTGTTGTAAATGTTATGGGCCGGAAGGCAATATACTATGGGCCGGAAGGCAATATGATGCGGGCCGGAAGGCAATATGTTATGGGCCGGAAGGCGATTATGTTACGGGCCGGAAGGCGAAGTGTTGTGGACCGGAAGGTCAGGGCCTGGAAAGGCGTTTATGTGTAAGTCGTATACTGGGGAACTCACTAAGCATTTATGCTTACAAGTTGTTATGTATGAGTTTCAGGTACTAGCGAGGACCGTGGGAAGGCGCCGGCATGATGCATACACACTGCTGCTATTTGAGATCTTGGGGATTTTATATATGTATTTGATATGAAACATGAAATAAATACTATTGGTTGAATGAAATTACTTTATTTTAAATGAAAATTTTATTTGAAAATTTGCGTTGTTACAATTGGTATCAGAGCCTTGGTTTGAGGGATTCGGGTGTACCTTCGGGTGTAACTGAACTCAAACCGAGGATTTGAGGAAAAATCTTTTAAAAATAATAAAGAAATAAATTTTTATAAAGGGTAAAGTGGTAAACAAGAACGGAGCAGTGTGTACGATCAGCTAGCGCCCAAACGGTAAAGATCCCCAGAATACCTTACAATGTTATGTTATGCACTGAATTACGAATTGTTATGCATGCTAGAAGACTAGGTATACATGATAGGACTAGAATGGCCTGTTTTGTGATGCCTTAGTCTAGGGAGATTGCTTATATGGGATATTCGGTAGCGTGCAAGTAGATAGTGCATACTAGAAGTAGAGTACTCATTATTCGGGGTTTGGGGAAGAGGATTTGGGATGAATACTGATATGGTGTGGTCGGTAGTATTGGGCCCGTACTACCGAAGACACCGGGTCGGTGGAACACCCAAGTAAGAATCCCTGGATATCGGAGACTGAGTAGGGTGCGTTATCGAGTACAATTGTACTTGATGGAGTCTCTGATAATTTTATGTTGTATTTCAGAGACATCATGGTTACCACACATCATGGGGCGAGTTCGAGCACTGTGAGTGACGAGGATATTCGTCAGATGATCCAGGAGGAGGTAGCTGCAGCGATCCGGGCCGAGATCCCGGAGATGTTTGGGTCTATTAAGACCACGCTGATGGAGACATTCGAGGAGCGGTACGCCGCACTAACTGAGGTTGCAGCTGCTGCCGCTACCGCAGCCGTGGCCGCTGCCAGGCCGCAAAGGGGCGATTCGTTGCTGTTCCGAGAGTTCAGCAACACGAAACCCCCTGAGTTCGATGGGACGCAGGATCTGATTGCGGCGATGAGGTGGATCACCGACATTGAGGGGTGCTTCTACACTTGCTCATGCCCGGAGCACCTGAGGGTACGGTTCGCCTTGAACCAGCTCCGTCTGGGAGCGAAGGATTGGTGGAAGTTCGTGACGGCGAACTTCACTCTGGCGGAGATTACAGCGGTGACGTGGGAGAGGTTTACTGAGATGTTCAGGGACGAGTACGTTCCCCCAGTGGAGAGGGAACGATTGATTCAGGAGTTCTTGACCTATAAGCAGGGTACTGATTCCGTTGCAGTGGTCACACGGAAGTTTCATGAGAGGGCGATGTTCTGCCCCGAGCTGGTATCTACAGAGCAATCATGGATGAGCCGGTATTTGGGCATTCTGAGGAGGGATATCCGGGAGTTTGTGTCAAACTCCACCTATCGTACTTTCACTGAGCTTCAGGCGAATGCCAGGAAGCGCGAGATCGAGTTGGAGACTCAGGCGAGGGAGGAGGCCGAGTCTCGGCAGGTGGATCGGCGGCCGGCTCAGTCTCAGCCGGCAGCCAAGCGGATCAAGTCCGCTGATTCTAGGATGGGAGGTCCGAAGGGCCGCACTTGCGGGAAGTGCGGCAAGGGTCATGAGGGGGCGTGTCGAGCTGGTGGTTGCTACAAGTGTGGCAAGGAGGGACACATTGCCAGGGATTGTCCTAAGGGGTTTATGGTTTGCTTTCACTGCAACCAGACAGGCCATCGGAAGGCCGAGTGCCCGCAGCTTCGTCAGGGATCTACACCGATTACCAGGACTACTGAGACCCGACCGGCAAAGGTCGAGGCCCCGAGGGCTCGCGGAAGAGCCTTTCAGCTAACTGCGGAGGAGGTCTGCGCTGCGCCCGATGTTGTGGCAGGTATGCTGTAATTCACGTATTTACTTTAAAGTCGAAATGCTATGCTTATGTTAATGTATGTGTAGGTACTTTTCTTGTGAACTCTATGCCTGCTCTAGTGT
Source organism: Lactuca serriola (assembly GCF_051521515.1). NCBI lineage: Eukaryota > Viridiplantae > Streptophyta > Magnoliopsida > Asterales > Asteraceae > Lactuca > Lactuca serriola. The sequence continues at coordinate 200,672,303 of NC_136415.1, read as the reverse complement.
TATTTGATTCGGGTGCGAGTAGATCCTTTGTATCTTTAGCTTTTAGTTAACATATCAGCATTAGTCGTGTGTCGTTAAGTCGGCCTCTGAGCGTTTCTATAGCGGCCGAGAGGGTGGTTTGTGCCACAGAGGTTCTTCGGGGATGCGTACTAGAGATTTTCGGGGTTGCGTTTCCGATTGACCTAATTCCTATTGCGATGGGGGATGTCTGTGTCATCGTGGGCATGGACTGGTTGAGCCGATTCAGCGCTGTCATCGACTGTGAGCACCAAATGGTGACTATACGAGACCCTAGTGGGGGAGTTCTTACGGTATATGGAGAGGGTACCCGTTCGGGATCAGCTTTTTGTTCGGCCGCTAGGGCGAGGCAATGCCTACAGCAGGGATGTAAAGGTTTTGTGGCGTATGTGATGGATACGCGGGAGGCTTCCCAGAGACCGAGGACAGTGAAGGAGGTTCCAGTGGTGCGCGAGTTTCCAGATGTTTTTCCCGAGGAGTTGCCGGGAGTACCTCCTACGAGGCAAGTAGAGTTTGGTATCGATCTGATTCCGGGGGCTGCGCCTATTGCGAAGGTGCCTTATCGTCTTGCACCTCCAGAGATGCAAGAGTTGTCCTCGCAACTCCAGGAGTTGCTGGGGAAGGGATTTATTCGGCCGAGTAGCTCGCCGTGGGGAGAACCGATTCTGTTCGTCAAGAAGAAGGATGGTTCACACCGGATGTGCATTGATTACCGGGAGTTGAACAAGGTGACGGTCAAGAACCGCTATCCGTTACCGAGGATCGATGATCTATTCGATCAGTTGCAAGGGGCATCTTGGTTTTCCAAGATCGATTTGAGATCAGGGTACCATCAGGTAAGAGTGCGGGATGAGGACGTCCAGAAGACAGCGTTTAGGATGCGGTATGGGCATTACGAGTTCGTGGTGATGCCTTTCGGGCTCACCAATGCCCCGGTAGTGTTCATGGACCTCATGAACAGGGTATGCAGGCCGATGCTGGATCGGTCTGTGATTGTATTTATCGACGACATCCTAGTGTATTCGCGAACTAGAGAGCAGCATGAGGGACATTTGAGGGAGGTCCTTGAGGTACTGAGGTCGGAGAAGCTATATGAAAAATTCTCCAAATGTGACTTCTGGTTGCGGGAGGTCCAATTTCTTGGACATGTTGTTAATCAGGCAGGGATATTGGTCGATCCGGCCAAGGTGGAAGCAGTGATGAGTTGGGAGGCACCGAAGTCACCTTCCGAGATCAGGAGTTTCCTTGGGTTGGCGGGGTACTATCGGAGGTTTATTAGGGACTTCTCCAAGATCGCAGTACCGCTCACCAGATTGACCCGGAAGGGTGTTGCATTCTCATGGGGACCCGAGCAACAGACTTCCTTCGAGACACTTCGTCAGAGACTGTGCGAAGCCCCGGTATTAGCTCTCCCGGAAGGGATGGAAGATTTTGTCGTATATTGCGACGCATCGATTTCGGGACTGGGTGCAGTGTTGATGCAAAGAGACCATGTGATAGCTTACGCATCGAGGCAGCTAAAGCCTCATGAGGCGAGATATCCCACGCATGACTTAGAGTTGGGGGCAGTAGTGTTCGCTCTCAAGATTTGGCGTCGCTACCTGTATGGGGTTCGTTGTACTATATACACGGACCATAAGAGTTTGAAGTATTTGATGGATCAACCCAACCTAAATATGCGTCAGAGGAGATGGTTGGACGTGGTTAAGGATTATGACTGTGAGATCCTATACCACCCAGGCAAGGCTAATGTGGTAGCCGATGCGTTGAGCCGTAGGGCGGAGAGCACTCCATTGCGAGATGTATGTCTGAGACTGACGGTGATGACTCCGGTATTGGATGCTATTCGTGGGGCGCAGGCCGAGGTTGTGAGATCCGAGATGCAGAAGAAAGAGCGGGTCGTTGGGTTAATTTCAGAGTTCGTTAAGGATGGACGAGGACTTCTGACGTTTCAGGGTCGGATTTGGGTACCATTCGTGGGCGGTACGCGGGCTACTTTGATGGAGGAGGCTCATAGATCGAAATTCTCGATCCATCCCGGTGCTACGAAGATGTATTTGGACTTGAGAAAGGAATATTGGTGGCCTTGCATGAAGAGAGACGTCGCTTGGTTCGTTGAGAGGTGTTTGACCTGCCGTAGGGTTAAGGCCGAGCACCAGAGACCGCATGGTAAGTTGCAGCCCTTGGAGATTCCTGAGTGGAAGTGGGAACAAATTACTATGGATTTCATCACCAAATTGCCGAGGACTGCCAGGGGAGTCGACGCAATTTGGGTGATTGTGGATAGATTGACGAAGAGTGCACACTTCCTTGCCATTAGCGAGAGTTCATCAGCGGAGAAGTTGGCGGAGTTATACGTGAGAGAGATAGTATCTCGGCATGGAGTGCCGATCTCGATTGTTTCAGACCGTGATGTACGCTTCACTTCCAGGTTCTGGAAGAAATTCCATGAGGAGCTGGGTACTAAACTGCATTTTAGTACCGCATACCATCCCCAGACAGACGGTCAGAGCGAGCGGACGATTCAGACATTGGAAGACATGCTTAGAGCGTGTGTGTTAGACTTCGGGGGTAGCTGGGATGCGCATTTGCCTTTGGCTGAGTTTTCCTACAACAACAGCCATCATTCGAGCATTGGTATGCCACCTTTTGATTTGTTGTATGGTAGGAGGTGTCGGAATCCCATTTGCTGGGGAGAGGTGGGACAGAGAGTGATGGGCAGTACAGAGATCGTACTTCAGACGACCGAGCAGATTCAACAGGTTAGGCAGAGGTTGTTGACCGCCCAGAGCCGACAGAAGAGTTATGCGGACAGACGCCGGTCCGAGCTCGAATTCCAGGTTGGCGACTTCGTTCTCCTAAAGGTTTCTCCTTGGAAAGGAGTGATCCGGTTCAGAAAGAGGGGCAAGTTGGGGCCCCGGTTCATAGGTCCATTTCGTGTAATTGCAAGGGTAGGTCGGGTAGCTTATCGGTTGGAGTTGCCAGCAGAGTTGGGACAGATTCACAATACCTTTTACGTATCACAGCTGAGGAAGTGTATAGCCGATGAATCGGCAGTGGTTCCGTTAGAGGATATTCAAGTGGATGCGAGCCTGAATTACGCCGAGAGACCGGTAGCTATCAGGGATCGGAAGATCAAGGTTCTGCGGAACAAGGAGGTACCTCTGGTGTTGGTTCAGTGGCAAAACCGGAAGGGATCGGAGATGACTTGGGAGCCGGAGCGTGAGATGCGGGAGCAACATCCAGAGTTATTCGCAGAGTGAGACTTCGAGGGAGAAGTCTAGTTCTAGTGGGGGAGAGTTGTAACAGCCCGGAATTTCAGGTATTGATTTAAAAACTATTTTGGGACATTTTAGGAAGGGACTCGGCGAGTTGGTGCCTGACTCGCCGAGTAGGACCACAGGCTTGGTCGCGGGTGCGCGACTGGACTCGACGAGTCCAGATATGGACTCGGCGAGTCGACGCTGTTCAGCAGAAACCCTAGCCATTTGGTTTGGATCGTATATAACGCCTCTTAGGCCGTCATTGTCCGTTTTTTTGGCCGATTGTGAAGAACCTAAGCATCTGTGGACGTCTAGAGGAGAAGGGAAGGCTATTGGGACCTTGAAGAGATTGTTAGGCAAGAAGAGGAAAGGTTTTGGCCAAAGGAAGATCAAGGGGATTGAGTTCTGAAGTTTGGGGACACAGAGAATACGTTTTTCAGGTAATACTTCGGATCATTCCTGTTATTTTGATGTGTACACGGATTTAGGGTTTATGAAACCCATTTGGTGATTAGATAGGTTATAATGTTGTTACCCAAGCGTTTATACCCCGGTAATAGAATGTTTAGAGGTCCAGAAAGTCCCATGATTGCATATTTCGGGACCATGCGTATTTCAGGAAGCAGTTGATCGACTGCATGGCATGGACTCGCCGAGTCCAATGATCAGACTCGGCGAGTAGCTTGAAGATCCACTGGGACTCGCCGAGTTGTTCTTCAGACTCGGCGAGTAGCTTGAAGATTTACTGGGACTCGCCGAGTTGTTCTTCAGACTCGGCGAGTGGAGTCGGGGTGGCCCCGCGATTCTTCCACGAGGATCTCGTCGAGTCAAGTGGGGTACTCGACGAGTAGAAAGGGGACAACAGGGAAAATGGGGAGGACGTCTAGACTCGCCGAGTCGCCATTGCACTCGACGAGTCCGGTCAAGTTGACCGTTGACCAGAGTTGACCTGCATGTATTTTCGTAGGGTCAGTTGTCTTGAATGATAAGAGTATTAATAAGGGTATATGGTATTATAGGGAGTCTGCAGATCGGCGGATCGAGTGCGAGTGGTTTCAAGAGTTGATAGTTTACATTACTACGAGGTGAGTCTTCTCACTATACTTCACCCGGAAGGGTTTGACTGCGAGACCGGAAGGTCGTTTATGATATGTGTTATTTATGCTATAAATAGAAAGGTAGTTGCTATGCATGATATGTATGTTTATACGGGCCGGAAGGCGATATGTTATGTGACAGAAAGGTCAGGTATTATGTATGATATATGTGCTATGTGTGTTAGATTGAATGTAATATGTGTTGTAAATGTTATGGGCCGGAAGGCAATATACTATGGGCCGGAAGGCAATATGATGCGGGCCGGAAGGCAATATGTTATGGGCCGGAAGGCGATTATGTTACGGGCCGGAAGGCGAAGTGTTGTGGACCGGAAGGTCAGGGCCTGGAAAGGCGTTTATGTGTAAGTCGTATACTGGGGAACTCACTAAGCATTTATGCTTACAAGTTGTTATGTATGTGTTTTAGGTACTAGCGAGGACCGTGGGAAGGCGTCGGCATGATGCATACACACTGCTGCTATTTGAGATCTTGGGGATTTTATATATGTATTTGATATGAAACATGAAATAAATACTATTGGTTGAATGAAATTACTTTATTTTAAATGAAAATTTTATTTGAAAATTTGCGTTGTTACAACATCCCTATCTCTTCTTAGGCCCTGCAAATCATAACAAATATGAAAACCACATCCTGTATCAAGTACCCAAGAAATGGAATGTAATGAATCATTAGATTTAATTGTGTAAATACCTACGTAAGATGGCTTGATCTTTCCATCCTTGATGGTTTGCAGATATTCTGGGCAGCTTCTCTTCCAATGCCCTATTTTGTGGCAGTGGTGGCACTCTGCCTCCTTTGGGTTACAGTTGGGTTTAGCATAACCAACTTTGGTTCCACTAGAAGAGGTACCATCTTGGGGCTTACCCTTGTGGTTGTTCTTTGAGGGAGCCTTCCTCTTCTTACCCCTCCCTTGCCCAATGGACAAAACAGGAGCAACGGTTGGAGCGGGATTTGATGCAACAGACTTATCCTTGAGATTGCTCTCAACAGTCCTAAGCAAGCCTTGAAGCTTGCTCAAGGTGACCTCTTCCTTATTCATATGGTAATTCATGCGGAACTGGTTGTAGCAGGGAGGCAGGGAGTGAAGGATAATGTCAATCACCAGCTCTTCATCAAAGTTAACATTCAAGTTGAGAAGACAGTCAACATATCTCTGCATCTTTTGCAGATGAGCGGTAAGGGACTCTACACTACCCATTCGGGTAGTGATCATCGAAGTGATGATCTCATACCTCTCTTGCCTCACACTTTGATGGTACCGGTCCAACAAGTCTTGATGCATCTCATAGGGATACATGTCCTCATAGGACTTTTGGAGTTCGGAAATCATTGTCGCCAGCATGATGTAATGGACTTTCGTGGCATCACGCTCGTGGGCCTCAAAGGCAGCGATCTCTTCGGGAGTAGCAGTGTTCATGTCGATCTCCTTCAGCTCCTTATCTAAGACAAACTCTTTGTCCTCATAACGGGTAACCATTCTAAAGTTACGGATCCAATCGTTGAAATTGTTTCCATCGAATATTACCCTCCCACACAAGTTCATGAGTAAGAAAGAGCCGGAGGAACTCGAGCCAGAAGCGTTGTTGTTGTTCATGTTCGACATCTGAAAAGGAAAAGAACAAAGTTTGATTAGAAATGAATCCCTAATTAAACATTCAAAATGAGAAATTAGGGCTACGATCCAACAACATTATTTACATATTAGAAAAGGGATGCCGTAATCTAACATGCAAATAACCTGAAGGTAAGTGAATGATGATTCACTAATTCTCCACCATGAAAAACGAAAAGAAAATTAAGTTTTAAATATATTGAAAACTCCTAGATTCTTTTGAGATTCATTGAACCTTTCAATGGCATGTTTAAATCTCGATATGCCCCTTAAGTTTGTGACTGGTATGTCGAGGATCACAAAGCGGGTGTGAATAACCATGAAAATGAACATGGTGCCCTCATTGTTACAGTCACCTATTCGATGTGCCGGTTAACCACACATGCTCCATCGAACTAGAACAAACAATGAGTCACCCTTTTCCACCTTTGCTTAGAAACCAATTAGTGTGCCGGTTAACCACACATACTCCACTAACTTTTTAGCAAGGGTACAAAGTGTAATATTATGGGATTGCATCAATTCACTTTGCCTAAAGTAATTAAGATTGGGAATTTTGTAAAAACATTTAGTCACTTTATATAGATTCATTATACTTTTAATGAGGAAATCTTTGCCCTATCCTACCCGTTCAGCTAACGACCCTCCACCAATCAAGGAAGCAGTAGGTGAGAGTGGACACCCATTAAATGGCCATTTTGTAGGCCATAACCTTATACCCCCCTTATAGATCGGCTTCATGAATGAGGTCTACTAATGGTAAGACTAGCATTTTAAGTTATATATATATATATATATATATATATATATATATATATATATATATATATTAATCGTATAATATTATAAAGTATAAGGTCGAATTTTAAACTTCTAAAATTCTAGGGTTTGAAATTTAAATAGTTCAAATTAAACATTTTAATCACAAAATTTAAATTTCAAAACTTGAGGACAAGTTTTGAACTTTTCAAAACACAATGATCAAATAGCAAATAATTTTAAATTAAAAAATTAATTTTATGATTATCTGAATTTGACCTAATCAGGATTAAGATAATTCACCAAATAAATTCAAATAATAAAATAAGGAATTTATCATTTAAATAATTGGTAATTATCTTTTGTTTTGTTAAGGATATTGACAAAAAGGTAATAAAAGTTGGATTTTATTAAACTAAAACAATTTAGGTAAGTATCCTTAAGCAAAACAACAAGAAATCCCGAATTTGCCTGTGTCTGACGCTTCGACTCGCCGAGTCCCCTTATGGACTCGTCGAGTTCATCCTACTCGTCGAGTCCACAATGGGACTCGCTAAGTTCATCAGGCAGAGAGAAAAAAACGAAATTTTTTAAGCAAGAATCAAACACAAAGCATCAAATTCAAGAGAAGCCAATCAAGGCTCTGATACCACTGATGGGTTTGAGCCATAAGAACATTCATATGTGCACATGCAAACCTTAATGCTTGGATCTAGGTTTCTCTAATGAACATGCTTTTCCTCCAAGACTTACAAACCCTAGATCTAGAGTAAACAATTCGAAATTGACATAACAAAATAGATCTAGATGATTACCTCTTCTTAAAAGCTTGAATCTTGTTATCCTTGGAGCTTAGAGTCACAAATGTCACTCCTCTAATGGCTTACAAACACCAAGAAGCAAGAGGATGATTTGGAGAGAGGTTGTAGGCACAAAATCGGCTCTAGGAACTCCTTAGGGTTTCTGGTAGCCGATTTTTGTAGCCCATGGGGTCTTTAAATACTTGAGTTGCTAGGGTTACAGCTTGAAACCCTAATTAGATAACTTAGGCCTTAAGCAGTCTAAGGATCCTTCTAGAATAAGGCTTGGACGAATTCAAGGAGTCCATACACCTTAATTTCGTCCACCCTACGATCCATAAGGATCCACAGCCCAAAACAAACTATCACACAATTGACAGTTACAGTCCCCTTTATTCAATTAATCTCTTTTAGCCACAAAATTAATTCTTGTCTAATATTAATTATACTATATGATTTCTCCTTTAATATATTAATCATATAATATATTAATAAATCATAATAACCTCTTTATTTATAAATCATCCTATCATGTTGCTTTGGTGAAGGCAACCCAAAAGGACAATGCACAACCGGGTCAAGTACTTACCAAATATAGTTACGAGCTTAGACACTAATCCAACACTATTTATAGTGTTGGACATGCTAGGGTTACACTTGGTAAACCCTAATAACCCATGACTTTCCACATTCTCATGATCCATGGGTTTAACCTCCATGGACTATCCATGGATTAGTTTAGCCCATAATCATGGATCATTATCCCACACTACAAGAATGATTGATTTACATAATAAATCCCTATATATTCAAGTAGTCTCTTTTGATAAAAAATTAATAAATTAATTCTTGATCAATATTAATTAAATAATTTCGTATTAATATATTATACTTGTAATATATTAATAAACCATAAATAACCTTATTCTCAAAATCCATCCTATCAAATTGCACTAGTGAAGGCAACCTAAAAGGATCATGCTACAATCGGGTCAAGTACATATGCATCAAACAGTTGGTAAGAGGAAAAAAAGAGGAAACAACATATGCTCTTTAGCTTTTCTTTTTTCCTCCTAATATTGCCATGGCAATTCATCAAACAGTTGGTAAGCATCAACATTTTGCTTAAATTTTTTTATTTTTAATAACATTTAAAAAAGCAAAGGAACGCCAAACAAATTTCAACGCACCTGAGTGAGAGACTAGGTAGTCGGCGTAGGAGTTTTGATCAAATTACAGCAAAATATCATCCAATTGAACTCTGGATGAAGAAAAAACCCAATAAAATATCCCTAATTAAAAATCAGCAAACAAATTTCGACTTTGTCAAGTATAGAGCTTCATTTCTTTTTTATTGTAAGCAACTTGAATTATCTTTCTCATCGTCAACTTTATCAATGATATTGTTTCTCTTTTCAATCGTCTCAACATAACATTAAGAATTACAAGTACCACCTTTATGGATTATGAATCTAAAGATTGATTATTTATTTTTGTAACTGGGTGCGGGATGACTTTCTGATTATAAAGATTTTTTGTTGTAGGACGATGGTTTTAGGTGTTCCGAAAATGAGTGAATTGAAAGTTTTTACAGCAAATGGCGATGGCGATGACAACCCAAATATTGTAATTTACCCAGTTGCGAAACTCTATCTTTATACTACTCTATTGTTTTTTATGTATAATAAATCATGTGTTTGATATCTTTTATTCCTCTTTCAAATTGACAGGAAGCCCAAAGTGAAATCAATGATTTAAGTTGTGAGGATCTAAGTGGGGTGTCTTATTTATTTTATATCTTTGTTAATTAAAATCCATCTAAAGCCCTTTTGTACATTTTATCTTTTTGTATGGAATTGGGTTAGGAGTATGCCAAATTTGATGCTACCATCCAATGATTTTAGTGGTGAGGATCTAAGTGAGGTGTTTTATTTATTTTATATCTTTGTTAACTAGAAATCCATCTGAAGCCCTTTTGTACATTTTATCTTTTTTCATGAAAGTGGATTAGGAGTATGACATATTTGATGTTACCATCCTGCTAAGGGTGTTGGTTTAGTAGAGAAATATAGGTATATACTAAAAATGTTGTGGATAAATGGAACATTAAGTAGAAATTGATACATAAAAATTTGGAAATTTGTTAGAGAAAAATATGGATGTTAGAATATTATTGTATACATTTTGACAGTTTCTTTAATGTGCAGACAATAATAAAAAAGACGAATGAAGACGTCTCTAGCTACACAAGTTGGATCTGGTGGATATTATGAAAAAACCAATTTTTAGTAAACTTCTAATTAAGGTTTAAAAAACATAAGGCTATCTGGTGTGGCCCACCATGTAACGCACAGAATCAGAAAGACCAAGAAAAGAAAGGAAAAGCTCTAAGTCATGAGTCAACTCGTCGAGTCCAGGGAGGAACTCGACGAGTCGGAGCGGGATCCCGGGCATAGAATAAGTGACCGGCTCGGCAAGTCTGGTCTGGACGAGAAAAAAAAACCTTAATCCCGGGGGTTGAGCCCTATTTAAAGAACATTACATCCCTTCCCCAGCCTCTTTACTCCCCTTTGAGATCCAGAAACCCTAAATCGTGAGAGAGAGCCCTTGGAAGCAAATTGGGACCTAGATAGGGGGTTGTGAAGAGATATTGAAGATCAAGAAGCTTGGAGCAAGGGGCTTTGCAGAGATTTGGATTATTCTTCAGTGGGAGGTCATCCTTGAGGTAATAAGCTGTTGCTTTGGCTTTATTTCAATTAGATCTATCTTATGTTTGAGATTTGGGGAATTTTGGGCATGATTGAGATCTATGTCGAGTTAGAGGCCTAGAGCTGAGATTGCTACCCCAGATCTAGACTTGTGATGGTCCAGAAGGTCATAAAGCTTATGTCAATAAGTTTTTGGTGAAGCCCCTTTCTCATAAACCCTAGCCCTAGAGTGTTTTGGGCCTATAGCTCCTTGGTTTCACGTAAAGTTTGTCACTTTATGTGATGGATAGACTGTAGAAGAGTGGATCTATGGATTGGAGCCCCTACATGGCTCGAAAAGCCACTGTATGGTTTGAGAGCTGAAGAGACTCGGCGAGTCCCATGGGTGTACTCGGTGAGTTTTATGAACATGAGCATGGACTCGGCAAGTTGGAAGAACAACTCGGCGAGTTTGTTGAAGATTGCCTTAGACTCGGCAAGTCTGGTCGCAGAACCTCAACCTTTTCTGGTTAAGACGCAAATCAGTGAGTTTAGTGGTGACTCGGTGAGTCGGACAGGATGGGACTCAGAGATCGTTGAACTAGACGAGTCTTGGGGTGACTCGGCGAGTTGAGTCGTATTTTGAGAGTTTCTGAGTTTAAGAACTCAGAGAGTCTATGAGTTGACTCGCCGAGTCGAGTCAACTGGAAGGTTGACTTTGACCAGGACTTTGACTTTGACCAGAGTTGACTTAGTTTGACTTCTAGAGTTCGGTTTGGAGCTAAGTGTTATATTGATATTAGTAGCTCGGGGAGCTAGTGGAGCAGTGGTTCGAAGAGTTGTCGGGCAGCAGCCAGAGGGTTATCAGCAAAGTTCAGCAGTGCAGGCGAGTTTCCCTTTGTGTGAATGGGTCTACAGCCACAATGTCGGCCCATGTAGTTATGAGTAAGAAGACCCGGGGGTTAGCCCTAGGCACAGTATGCTAGTATGACATTCGGGACTAAGGTCCAATGTTAGCAGGCGGGTGCCCAAGGAATGGTTTGTATGATAGTTATACGTGTTGTCTGTGTGATACATGTATGTGCCTGGTAGGGAGGTGAGTGTGGGCGAGGTCCCGTATCTCACCAATAGCAGAGTGTGGATGATGTTCCATACCTCATTAGCAGTAGAGCAGGGGCAAGGCCCAAGTTAGGAAAAGAGTGAGTGTGGGATGGGCTCGTATCTCACTGTCAGTAGGAGCGTGGACGTGGTTCCATGATTCATCAGTAGTAGGACAGGGGCGAGGCCCAAGATAGGCAAGGCCTTAGTACAGTAATCCAGTAGAGTATGTTAGTTATGTGTTGTGATATGATTGTATGCTAGTATATGTTAGCGGGCGGGGCCCGGAGACAGGCGGGGCCTAAGGAAAAAGAATCTGCATGCCGAGCGGGGCTCGAAGCCAGGCGGGGCCTGGTGGCGGACAGGGTCGGATAGCGGGCGAGGCCCAATGCAGCGGGCGGGAGCCCAGTATGTGGTTATTTGCTCAGTATTATGTATGACATGTATGGATCAGTAGATATGTATGGTATACGGTAGGTTGGGGAACTCACTAAGCTTCGTGCTTACGGTTTTCAGTTTTGGTTTCAGGTATTCAGTTTTCAGAATAGGAGCTCGGGAGGGTTGCAGTGCACACACCATGGCAAGTTAGCCTGGGATGTTTACTCTGATAATTAAACAAGTGTTTTGGAAATGAAACTATGATTTGTCATATAAATCCTTTTTGTATGTTTGAATGACTTAACGCTATGAATTAGTAATGTTTTTAAAAGAAATTTTTGGACTCGAAATTTGGGATGTTACACACCAGCTGCCACCTCATGTTCTTCACATTGGAAACAACGTTCGAAAAGGAGGAAGAAATGGAGAACGTGTTGAGGAGAAGAAAACAAAGGAAGAAAATTGCATTAAAGAGAGGTTGTGGCGGTGACGGGAAGCAATGACAAGCCGCATAACGCCCAAAAACGGTGAAGGGGACGATGTTTGTGTCATGGTAATGTCGTTATCTTGTTACTATATCATAAAAATGCCGATGAATGTTGTCCACACCTTGTCATCTAATAAATTTAGGTTAATTTGTTTTTTGTTGGATAGTGTCATAAAAACTTCAATAAGGGAAAATAGCAATAAAGTCATTAAATTAACCTAAAATTTCGAATTTGATATAGTGTTTTTTTCTCAATTATGTTATTATATTTACAATTTTATAGCAATATCAACCAAATGACCGGTTCTCATTGATCTCTCGGTAACTAATTTGCCCAAATTGCAATAAAGTTACTAAGTTTACCAAAAATTTTGATTTTATTGTGTTTTGTTGAAATGTGAACCAATTGACCGGTTACAAGTCAGCTAAAATGGTGTTCTCAACCTTTCAGGAGATGTTATTGTGGTTTAGAAACTCGATTTGCAATCTCCACGAGTCATTACATTCACAACTTTTTTGCAATGCCAACCAATTGACAGGTTACCATTAATCTAGAAAATCATTACATTTATAATTTTTTTGCAATGTCAACTAATTGACCGGTCACCATCGATCTAGCAAGTCATTACATTTACAATTTTGTTGTGATGTCAATCAATAGATCAATTACTAACCTAACAACGTAATGATTGTACAACAAGTAAATAAAGACCCGTACAATGATGGTAAAAACCACATATACTTAGATCCACTAGGAAGTGCTTGTTTTGAAACTTGATTTCATTAAGGTTATCTTTGTACCAAAAACTTGGAAGTGTTTCATCATACCATTCGAAATAGCCACAATCTTCTTTGTTGTCTTGAAAGTACTTGCAACAAAAGTATATTTATAAAAGATTGTTATCACTCGTAGAGATTGCAAATCTAGTTTCTAAACCACAATAGCATCTTCTGAAATGTTGAGTACGCCCTTTTCACTGACTTGTAAGTGAGTTTAAATCCCTGAATCGACCTTCAGACGCTATTTGTGAAGAAATACTCTGAAGAAAAGATGAGAAGAAGAGAAGAAGATATATGAAATTGGATTCAATGCCATCTGATATGTGCATAATTAGTTAATTATTTAACATATATTCTTAGTTATTTTTGGTTAATTATGAAAATAATATGGACAAAAGGTACTTAAAATGCTTTGAATTGTGTTTTCAGTCCAAAAGATATGCTTGGAGGCAAAGAGGAGAAAAGGGAAAGCAAGTGAAGATTAAAGAGTGAAAAGAATGACCTACTCGGCGAGTAGATCGACCATACTCGGCGAGTACACGATGATCTGCCAGAAGATAAATACGACTGCTAAGCTAAAGACGGATAAGTATTGACCTACTCGGCGAGTTGATTCTGCTACTCGCCGAGTACCCTCTGTTTTGGGATATCTTTAAAAGACGAATCCGTATCTCATGGGAAAGAACCCCTGGCGAATTTTGAAGGATTAGCTACGACTAAAAGGTTCAGAAGGCGCTAAGGAACCCTAAGCTTCAAGAGTTGGAAGAATTCAAGCAATTAGGTTAATTCTACCACTTAGACTTAGGAATTAAACATGTTTGCTTTCATAAACTTTGTTTTTATGCTTGTTTCTACTGCAACTATGAGCTAAACTCATTTTTGTTTTTGTTTAGGGAATACCAAAGAACTCCTATGGTTTAATTATTGAATTTTGTTTAATTGTCTATTGGTGATTTATTAAATTAAGTTTGTTAAAGAACCTTATGTATTAATCACTACTATTTTCTGTTAATTGGAAGGCAATTAGGTTGCATGAACATCACTTAATTGTTAACCTCATATGTCTATGTGAATGCTAAAACGTATGCTTGGAAGTAATGAGTATGAAACTAAGATTAATAAGAAAATAGGAAGATTAATGTGTGAGCTTGTTTGAGAAACCATCAACAAGAGGTTAATTGAATTAATAACTTAATTGACCATTACAAATCTTATTTAATCCAAATAATTAATCTAGGGAATTAATTAGTTTAAACACTTGATCAACGCTTAAATTAGTTAATTGTCTAAGGGTTAGGAGTAATGAACATGAACCTAACTATTATCATTGGTAACCAATAGCAATTAATCTACCTTAACTTAAATAACCATAGGAGTGAATTGGTTGAACCTAAATAGAAACATCTTTATCAAATTTGGTGAATAGTTGTTGCTTTAGTTAAGTAGTTAATTTAGTTTGTTTAAGTTTCTAGTCTTGCAAAACTAGAGAAAAACCTTTTACTTTAATTATTTGTTTTAGTTAAAATTAGCTATTAGTTTAATTGTCCGTTCCCTGAGTTCGATACCTTACTTATCAATCTATACCACTTAAAGACAGGTTCACTGCCTTCGTGTGCTTAAATTATTAATAAAAATTAGGGATAAAACTAGTTGAATTTACACACATCAAGTTTTTGGCGCCGTTGTCGGGGAACGGTTCTAAATAATTAAGCTAATTCCTAATTTTTTCGATCCTTTGTGTGAGTTTACTTGCATAAAGTTCATTTATTTCAATTTAGTAACTGGTAATTAGGATTTAGTATCTGTTTTAGTTAGGTTAAAAACTTAGAATTTTTTTTGAAAAACCACTGATACTCGCCGAGTGCACTCGCACCTACTCGGCGAGTAACAGTTTAGTTACAATTTTTTTTCTTTTATTTGTTACAATCTTTTTGTTCTTTTTACGCTTTTTATTTGATTAATTTCAGGACTTTCATGACCAGAGGAGCAAACACACCACTGGTACCCCCGTTTGAAGACCCCGAATCCGAATTGAAAAGAAACAAAGGGAAGGACGTGGAGAGTTCAAGCACACCAAAGAAATCACCATTGTCCAACTTGAAGACTGTTTTTGGGAAAAAGAAGAGCAGCAAATCAGGAGCTTCAAGCGCTTCCTTGATAATTGAGGAGCCAATTCAAGAAGAGATTAGATACGAAACCGAGGAAGAAGACGAGGCAACTTACGAACAAGACACCGAATCGGAGGAAGAGTTAGCATTCACTATGGCTAACATTGATGAAATTCCCATGGGAGAATGGACGAAGAGGATGCGCGACGACCATGGCCTGGGACTTGTGCAACCCGCAATACCCGCAACTGCCACCTTCGAGCTAAAAGGTCATATCCTAGCTTCACTCAAGGAAATACCTTTCTATAGGAAAGATCATGAAGATGCCTACAAACATTTGGATGAAGTAAATGATGTTGCTGATTACTTCAACATTCCAAATGTCACCCGCGAGACTCAACTGCTTCGGATGCTTTCGGTAACCTTCAAGGGTGCTGCTAAAGACTGGCTCAAATCACTTCCTCCCGGGTCAGTCACTACTTGGTCCAGAATGAAGGAAGAATTTATAGATCACTTTTGCCCACCATCCAAGA
This sequence comes from Lactuca serriola, assembly GCF_051521515.1. Taxonomy (NCBI): domain Eukaryota; kingdom Viridiplantae; phylum Streptophyta; class Magnoliopsida; order Asterales; family Asteraceae; genus Lactuca; species Lactuca serriola. The sequence goes on along the minus strand of NC_136415.1, from coordinate 200,656,658 downwards.
TAGCCAAGCTCAAGAAGGCCATTGCAAACTTTGAACAACAAGCTGGAGAGTCGTTATATGAAGCATGGGAGAGGTACAAAAGTCTGCTACGAAATTGCCCACACCATGATCTAAATAGCCAACAAGAAGTTTCCATCTTTTATGATGGAGTCAATGTCACGACCCGGCAGCTGCTAGACTCACAAGGCCCACTTACAAAGAAGCCACCCCCGGTGATCAAAGAATTAATTGAAGAATTCTCTAAACACTCTAGAGAATACCACAACCCTAGGAATGATGTCACGAGGGGAGCCGCATACGCTGCTACTGAAGATTTATCCGCGGTCATGGCCATGTTAAAAACCATGGATAGGAGAACTGACAAAATGGATCAAACTATCCATGCCATACGGGTGGGTTGTGAAAATTGCAATGGACCTCACCTCACTAGATATTGCGATTTGGATGAGCACGGCAACAAAAAGGCACAAGTATGCTATTCAAGCGGTGACCGGTATGATGAAGACTGGCGCAAACAAAAGAAGGAGTGGCTGCCTTACGAGGAGTACAAGAAGGCCAAGGAGGAGAAGTATAGACAAAAAGGGAGAGGCTTTTACCAAAAGGAGGAGCCGGTGCAAGAGAAGAAGCCAAGCTTGGAAGAAATGCTAACTAAATTTGTGGCTGCTTCCGAGAAAAGACATAGTGACCACAATACTGCTATCCAAGAAACAAGAACAATGCTCAGGAACCAGCAAGCATCCATCCACAACATAGAAACTCAGCTTGGGCAACTCGCTCAACAACTAAACCAAAGGTCACCGGGTGAGCTTCCTAGCAAAACCGAGAACAACCCACGAGGCGCGCAAGTGAATATTGTTACCACAAGAAGTGGGAAGATTATTACTCCCCTGGACCCTATTCGAACTGAAGCGAACAAGGACTCACAGAAGGAAGGAACCGAAGTACAAGTTGAAAACCAACATTCACAATCTGAGAGCCCTACTCGCCGAGTAGGACCGATGGACTCGGCGAGTACATCTGAAAAAACTAATGATTAGCCACCCTTGAAACCATACCAGCCTCCAATGCCGTACCCAGCCCGAGCCAAGAAGGAGAAGCAGGAAGAGGAATATCAGAAGTTCCTTGATCATATTAAAACTCTTCAAATAAACATTCCTTTCATTGAAGCCGTCATGCAAATGCCCAAGTATGCAAAGTTCCTTAAGGAACTCCTCACTAATAGAAGAAAGATGGAAGAAGTGCAGAAAGTAGTATTGAATGAGAATTGCTCCGCCGCCATGCTAAACAAATTACCAAAGAAGAAGGGTGATCCGGGGAGCTTAACTTTGCCTTGCCAATTTGGCAACTTGGCTGCAATTCATGCTTTAGCTGATTCTGGAGCAAGTGTGAACCTTATGCCATACTCGTTCTTCAAAAAGCTGGACCTCCCGGAGCCAAGGCCAATTCGGATGGCAATTCATTTGGCAAACAAAACGGTTACTTTCCCAAGAGGCATATGTGAGGATTTGCTAGTAAAAGTAGATAAATTCGTCTTCCCGGCTGACTTCATCATTCTCGACATGGAGGCGGATCCGCAAGTACCAATCATCCTTGGAAGACCCTTCCTCAACACCGCTAGCGCCATCGTAGATATGAGAGATTCTAAGCTCACATTGCGAGTTGGGGACGACTCAGTGACATTCGGGGTAGACCAAGCCATGAAGTACTCAAGGAGTAGTGACGACACAGCGTTCTCAATCGACATGCTTGACGAGTTATTGGAAGAAGACATACCTGAAGATTCCAGCAAGTTTGCAGCTTTGGAAGAAGTATTTGATCCAGAAAAAGACTTATTAGAGATTGAAAGACTGTTGGAGGAAGCAGAGTATGAAGAACTAAAGAGCCAAGCTGAAAGCCCTACACGCCGAGTAGACCCGATCTACTCGCCGAGTACATCTGAAGAAAAGCCAGCAGTCGTGAATGCCGCCACCAACTCGCCGAGTACCATACCTGCACTCGGCGAGTCCGCCACTATGCACAATAAATTGGAGCTCAAAACACTGCCTGACCATCTGGAATACGCCTTTCTGGAAGAAGGAAATCAGAAGCCAGTGATTATAGCCTCGGATCTCTCCAAGACGGAAAAGGAGGAGCTTGTACGGGTGTTGAAGAAAAGGAAAAGAGCCATCGCATGGAGCATCTCCGACATAAAGGGAATAAGTCCATCCTACTGCTCTCACAAAATCAACTTAGAAGAAGGAGCAAGGCCGGTGGTGCAACATCAAAGAAGATTAAACCCGAACATGCAAGAAGTCGTCAAGAAGGAGGTGATCAAGCTTTTGGATGCAGGAATCATCTACTCCATCTCCGATAGCCCATGGGTGAGTCCGGTCCAAGTGGTGCCCAAGAAAGGAGGAATGACGGTCATTACCAACGAGAAGAACGAGTTAATTCCAACGCGAACGGTAACCGGTTGGCGAGTGTGCATCGATTATCGCAAGCTAAACGATGCCACTCGCAAAGACCATTTTCCCCTTCCTTTCATAGATCAAATGTTAGAGAGACTATCGGGCCATAGCTACTATTGCTTCTTAGATGGGTTTTACGGGTATTTCCAAATACCCATAGACCCAATGGACCAAGAAAAGACCACCTTTACATGCCCCAGTGGGACCTTCGCCTATAGACGCATGCCATTTGGACTATGCAATGCACCTGCGACATTTCAAAGGTGCATGACCGCCATATTCCATGATATGGTGGAAAAATTCATGGAGGTCTTTATGGATGACTCTTCTGTATTCGGATCTTCTTTCAATGACTGCCTCACAAATCTTGACTCGATGCTTGCTAGATGTGAGAAAACCGACTTGGTCCTAAATTGGGAAAAGTGTCACTTCATGGTCAAGGAGGGCATAGTGTTGGGACATAAAGTCTCTAAAAAGGGAATTGAGGTGGATCGGGCAAAGATAGACACCATCGCTAATTTACCCCCACCAACTAATGTGAAGGGCATTAGAAGTTTTTTGGGACACGCAGGTTTTTACCGGCGTTTTATTAAAGATTTTTCCAAAATTACGAAACCTCTAACACAATTATTACTAAAAGATGCACCTTTTAATTTTACTAAAGAGTGTTTAGAGGCATTTAACTTTCTAAAAGAAAAATTAACTAATGCCCCGATCATTATAGCACCAAATTGGAACTTACCCTTTGAGATCATGTGTGATGCTAGTGACTATGCACTAGGAGCGGTCCTTGGACAAAGGGTTGATAAGCAATTTCAACCCATTTATTATGCAAGCAAGACCTTAAATCCTGCCCAAGAGAATTATACTACTACTGAAAAAGAACTGTTAGCCGTAGTTTACGCTTTTGATAAGTTTCGCCCTTATTTGGTTTTATCTAAAACCACTGTTTTTACTGACCACTCGGCTATCAAGTATTTGTTTTCCAAACAGGATGCCAAGCCAAGACTAATACGATGGGTGCTGCTTCTTCAAGAATTCGATATAGAGATACGAGATAAGAAAGGAATGGAGAACGTAGCGGCCGATCATTTATCTAGGCTCGAGAACCCGGCATTGCAAGAAGATAAGGATGGAGACGACTTTCCAGACGAATACATTATGGTGTCCGTGGGAGAGGAGCCATGGTTCGCGGACATAGCTAACTATTTAGCTATCAATTACGTCCCGAAGGATTATAGTAGTCAGCAAAAGAAGAAATTCTTTTCGGAGATCAAATATTACTTTTGGGACGATCCATACCTCTTCCGAAGCTGCGCGGATGGAATTATAAGAAGATGTGTGTTCGGAAAGGAGAGTCGAAAAATACTAGAGCACTGCCATAGCGGGCCCACGGGAGGACATCATGGAGCACACTATACCGCGAAGAAGATCTTTGACATTGGGTTCTATTGGCCTACAATCTTCAAAGATGCAGCCCAATATGTCAAGGAATGCGATGCTTGCCAAAGGGTGGGAAGCATTTCATCCCGTAATGAAATGCCACAACATAGCATTCAATTGTGTGAGGTGTTCGACGTGTGGGGCATAGACTTCATGGGGCCATTCCCCACATCCAAAGGAACAAGTACATCCTCGTGGCGGTAGATTATGTTTCAAAATGGGCGGAGGTGCAGGCTTTACCTACAAATGACGGACGGGTAGTGGTACGGTTCTTGAAAAGACTATTCTCCCGGTTTGGTGTTCCAAAGGCCCTAATTAGTGACCGTGGCACACACTTTGCCAATGATCAATTGGACAAGGTGCTCAAGAAATATGGGGTGACCCATAAGTTCTCCACATCATACCACCCGCAAACGAGTGGGCAAACGGAAGTGACCAATCGAGCTTTGAAGCGTATCTTAGAGAAGTCGGTGGGAAGCAACCGCAAGGAATGGTCGGACAAATTGGATGACGCGCTATGGGCATTTCGTACCACTTTCAAAACACCTATTGGTACTACACCATATAGGTTAGTTTATGGAAAGCAATGCCATTTACCAGTTGAAATCGAGCACAAGGCATATTGGGCGCTAAAGAGGTGCAACTTTGACATGGAAGAATTGAAGACCAACCGTCTAATGCAAATGAATGCCCTTGAAGAACTCCGAAATGAGGCTTATTCTAGTTCGTGGCTCTATAAAGAAAAGACCAAGAGATGGCATGACCAAAGAATCAAAAGCAAAGACATCCATGAAGGCCAAAAAGTACTACTCTTCAATTCCCGATTAAAACTTTTCTCGGGCAAACTCAAATCAAGGTGGGATGGTCCATTTGTGGTCAAGACGGTGTTTCCTCACGGGGCTATAGAATTGATCTCAAGAGATGGCACGCCATTTAAAGTCAATGGCCATCGAGTAAAGAAATATGAAGAAGGAGTCCCCCGCAATGAAGGAATGGAGGAGCTCCTGCTGTGCGGAATTGCAAACACGTAGAAGGGGCGGAGTCCAGCTAATGACTCCATCAAAAGAAGCACTTCTCGGGAGGCAACCCGAGTTTCACGTTTGCATTTTCTTTCCCTTTCTTTATTTTTCGTATTGTTTTTTTCATTATTCTTCATTCATTCTACTTCTATAAGTGCTTGAGGACAAGCTCTACTGAAAGTGTGGGGTGGAAAGACTAAACAAAGGAATTAATATAGTAAAAATTGGCAAAACTTAAATTTTTTTTTCAACCTGAGACATCTACTCGGCGAGTATATCGGCTATACTCGGCGAGTAAATGTTCGTTTACAGCCAAAAATGCTTGACACGCGTGTCTACTCGGCGAGTAGATCCATTATACTCGGCGAGTAGACGGTTCAAACCCAGTAAATTAAAATCTGTAAAAATCACTTTTATTCAACATTTTATCCCCACACTCGCCGAGCATCTTCTCTCAGCCGCCTCTCAAAAGTTCTTCAAGATTTAGTCAATTTTCTTCCTCTTTCTCTTAATTCAACCACCAAGGTAACATCTTTACTCTTTAATTTTATGAAAGGTCCAATCTTTATCACATATCTCCCCATATTTGGTATATTTTCGGATTTGGGGAGTTTTCCCCAATTTTTAGGGCTTTGATTTACTCATGAATTAGAGGTTATTTGGTATAATTTTTTCAAGATATATGGTTAGATACACAATTACAACAAACCCCTATGAACAAATTGTACTATTACACAGATTACACAGATCCGATTTCGATCTGTCCGAGTGTTCATACTACTCGGCGAGTATGCTCGCGTACTCGGCGAGTAGGTCCCACAAAGATGAAAATTTTCTCTGTTTTAATTATGGGGTGTTGTTTGTTGCTGTGTTTTTGGAATGTTTATGCAGATAGCATGGCAAGGAGAGGACAGTCATCACGAGGAGGAGGCCATGGTGATATGCCATGGTTATCCTTTCAACACATCACCTCCAAATCCTCCAAAACCCGAGCCTTAAACAGGTTGGAAGCTCTGCGACAAAAGGAAATTCACTTGCCCACTGCAGTAGATTGGGGATGGATGGGCAATGTTGGCTTGGAAGAGGAGCTTACACCATATTTGGTGAAAGACTGTAACTTGGGTTATGCCACCATCACTTGTGATGGTTGGTTGCAATTGTTTAAAATCCAAGAGCCCGTCTACGCGGAGTTGTGTTGGGAATTCTTTGCTACCATTTCATTCCAAGGTGGTAGTGAGTATTACAACCCAAACACGGTTTCGTTTTCTTTGGGAGGAGAGCTGCAACAATGCAGCATGGTTGAATTCTCTTGGCGGTTGGGCATCTACGATCAAGAAATAGCAATGACAGAATATTTTGAAGCCTTCTTGGAAAACACCCACAAAGAACTTCCCGAGGGGGTGGTGGCATCAACATGGTGGAGTACAATTGCTAACCGGGTCTATATACCTTCCACTACTCAAGAAGGTCATATCTGTACTCCAATCCATCGACTTATTCACCGGTTCATTGCGAGCACAATCAACATGCGAAAGGATGGGGATAAAGTTCCCACCCTTGATATCTTTTATATGTGGAGTATCATCACCCCCGATGTTTTCTGCAACCTCCCATATTGCATCACTAAATTTCTTGCGGAGGGAGCGGTTAAGGAAAAAATCAACTCGAAGATCAATGGGGGTATGTTCATTACTCGGCTTGCGCGATCATTTGGGATCTTGGAATTACCGCAAGCTCAAATGTTAACGGTTATCCACCCTCCTCCGTTCAATACGGCACTCTATAGGAGGGCTCGGATAGTGGAAAATTTTGGTGATTCTTTTACGATCCCGAGTGAGGACGAGCCGACGATCCCCGAGGAGCCGGGAAGGCGGGTTAGGCCAAGGAACGAGCGGGTACGAGAAGACCCACCGGTAATTCCAGTGGAGGATAACGAGGGGTGGAATCAAGTGGAGTATCGACGATATTTGGATGATATAGGGCGAGGAGTTAATTACACCAATCAATCCTTCGACTATCTTTTCCAACAAATGAATATTGCCCCGCGACCGGGACCCGGCTATCCTTACATCATGGATTGGGACGAAAGGATGCAAAGAAGGAGTGGAGAAGGAGGTAGTGGAGCTGGAGGAGCTGGGATGGACGAGGAAGAATGAAGATTTTATTTGTTTTTGTTTTTGTTTGATTATAATGTTTGTTTAAGACAATTGTGGACATGTGAACTTGGTTATGTGGGTTGAATTTTAGTGTTACTTTTAGTTTTCTTTTCAGGTATTGAAGCTAGGATGCATGCTATTTAGGAATGGTCAAGCGAGGGATGAGAACCTTTAGGAGTGCTTATGGAGTTTTGTTCCTAGGATCGAGTCCGTACGAATCGAGAGTTTATTAAAGTGTTGTTGTTTAGGAAGTTTACTGGAGAGTGCATTTATATTTGCATGTCAACACTAGAGTAAAGAGAGTCAGCGATTAAAAGAATTCTGGAATTATACGTTATACTCGCCGAGTGCACTAATACTACTCGGCGAGTACATCTGTTTCTGCACGATCTGCTTTGTCCGATAACTACTACTCGCCGAGTTTACTATCCTACTCGCCGAGTAGCCTGCTGCAGGAGGAGTTATTGATTTGTTCTGGCTACTGTTATATGCGCCATTCATACATTCTTTATACATTACTACTGAGGCTTGTGCAACAATCCTTTTTCCTTGGAGTTTTCAAGCTATCAACCACACGAGACATATGGCACCCATGCCATGGATGAGCTGTTCCCATGGTTAAAGTCACTAGCAGAAGGAGTTGAAGAAGAGAGTGTCAAACTAGCGACTGCTACCCCAGGGGAGTTTGTTCCAACTTTCTCTTTATTTGCATTTTTTTAAGTTGTTATAATATGCAATGAGGGCATTGCATAAAATAAGTGTGGGGTAGGGGGTTAGTCACATCTTAGAACACTTAGAATCTTAATTTACGCTAATTTTTAAATTTGTTGAATATTAAAAATGCTTAGGTCTTAAATTAGAAAATTTTGGTAAAAATTAGGATTCCATATTAGAATTGTGTTAATAATTGCATGAGAACCCAAATGTTTAGTTGAGCCTATACACGTTCTAGTGCATTTGTGGCTTCCTTATTTCAGTGAAATCATGAGACAAAAACATGACCTTGCTCAGCCTGAGGGATGCAATATGTTTAGCAGCCTAAACCTGAAATGTATCTAGGAAAATTTTTATCATTAGCCAATAAAGGTTGAGATTGAGCGCCCCTGCTTAAGCATGTAGGGATTTGATTGAAAAAAAAAAGTGAGGTATACATGTAAAAAAAAGAGAGAGAATTACAAGAAAAATTGTAAGAATTTTGGAGCAAATGAAGTAAAGATTTGAAGATCAAAATTCCAAGAAATCCAAAAAGTTGAAGATACCAAAAATCAAACAACAAACGTGGTGAATTCAAAGATATCCAAGATCAAATTATCAAGAAGTGAAGAATTCCAAAGAGCTCCATAGTGGTATCATGAATTGTAATTTTCTAGATTATGTATGCTTGGGTTGCTCAATTAAAAATACCTTGAGGGTAAAGAGGTTTTCTGAGGATGGATTCGGAGGGTTGCATAAAATGAGCATAGTTCGGGGTGAGTGGGCGAATGTTTATGAGGATTGTGAGTATTTGAAGTATGGGGGGTTTTTAGGATTTTAGACACAAATGCATGCGTTGCGGTCTTGGCATAATGGCTGGGGAGGATTGGAGTTATTAATGTGATTTTAATGTGTTTAAAATATAGTTTTGCTTGGGGGCAAGCAAAAGTCAAGTGTGGGGTATTTGGATATGTGAATAATTAGTTAATTATTTAACATATATTCTTAGTTATTTTTGGTTAATTATGAAAATAATATGGACAAAAGGTACTTAAAATGCTTTGAATTGTGTTTTCAGTCCAAAAGATATGCTTGGAGGCAAAGAGGAGAAAAGGGAAAGCAAGTGAAGATTAAAGAGTGAAAAGAATGACCTACTCGGTAAGTAGATCGACCATACTCGGCAGGTACACGATGATCTGCCAGAAGATAAATACGACTGCTAAGCTAAAGACGGATAAGTATTGACCTACTCGGCGAGTTGATTCTGCTACTCGCCGAGTACCCTCTGTTTTGGGATATCTTTAAAAGACGAATCCGTATCTCATGGGACAGAACCCCTGGCGAATTTTGAAGGATTAGCTGCGACTAAAAGGTTCAGAAGGCGCTAAGGAACCCTAAGCTTCAAGAGTTGGAAGAATTCAAGCAATTAGGTTAATTCTACCACTTAGACTTAGGAATTAAACATGTTTGCTTTCATAAACTTTGTTTTTATGCTTGTTTCTACTGCAACTATGAGCTAAACTCGTTTTTGTTTCTGTTTAGGGAATACCAAAGAACTCCTATGGTTTAATTATTGAATTTTGTTTAATTGTCTATTGGTGATTTATTAAATTAAGTTTGTTAAAGAACCTTATGTATTAATCACTACTATTTTCTGTTAATTGGAAGGCAATTAGGTTGCATGAACATCACTTAATTGTTAACCTCATATGTCTATGTGAATGCTAAAACGTATGCTTGGAAGTAATGAGTATGAAACTAAGATTAATAAGAAAATAGGAAGATTAATGTGTGAGCTTGTTTGAGAAACCATCAACAAGAGGTTAATTGAATTAATAACTTAATTGACCATTACAAATCTTATTTAATCCAAATAATTAATCTAGGGAATTAATTAGTTTAAACACTTGATCAACGCTTAAATTAGTTAATTGTCTAAGGGTTAGGAGTAATGAACATGAACCTAACTATTATCATTGGTAACCAATAGCAATTAATCTACCTTAACTTAAATAACCATAGGAGTGAATTGGTTGAACCTAAATAGAAACATCTTTATCAAATTTGGTGAATAGTTGTTGCTTTAGTTAAGTAGTTAATTTAGTTTGTTTAAGTTTCTAGTCTTGCAAAACTAGAGAAAAACCTTTTACTTTAATTATTTGTTTTAGTTAAAATTAGCTATTAGTTTAATTGTCCGTTCCCTGAGTTCGATACCTTACTTATCAATCTATACCACTTAAAGACAGGTTCACTGCCTTCGTGTGCTTAAATTATTAATAAAAAGTAGGGATAAAACTAGTTGAATTTACACACATCACCATCCCTATATTTTTTAAACTCAATTATGCCACATAAGATCCAAATGTTAATAATCTTTATCCATGTATAAAAAAAACAGAGTTATTGTGATTGAAAAATATAATTTAGTAACTAAGAAATATATAATTAATTCATATATTTAAATAATTAGAAGCATCATAATATATGGAGTTTAATCTCATTGTACAAAATTGCATCTCACAAGTATTCCCATGTATTTTCCCAAACATAACATGGTCTAGACAAACTATTAGACTTTAGCATAGTTGTAAATAGTGGACGTAGATAATAATCAGAACCTGAATGACTTGCTTCTTCAATGACATCAATATATCCCTATCATCTTCTAAAAGTCCAACAATATAACATGTGATAGCAACATCATTGAAAGAGCCCACATCACAACAGACAGCTCAAATTGGCTATCAATTGGTGCTTTCATTGACCATTCCCTCTTGCACTATGCCACCAAAAACAGAGACACCCCTTATTGAACAATCTATGGCAGCCCTAGCCGACACCATGGCCAAACTACTAGCAATCTCCACTAAATCTGCTACCCAGCTCGATCAAATCTCCAAACCTCTCACCAGTACTGACCAAAAACCCCTCACCACTATACCTCCCAAACCAGGTACCCCTCCCCCCCACCACCACCACCACCGTTCCCCACTCCTCGACCACCCAAAATCGCTTTACCTCTGTTTGACGGGTCCTCCCCACTCGATTGGATCTTTCAACCTAATCAATACTTCACTTACCATAATATTCCCACCAATCAACGCACGACCCTCGCCGCCTTCCACTTTCAAGGAGATGCACGTCTCCTCACCGATTGGTCCTTATTCACTCGTGCTCTGGAGTTATGCTTTGGGCCTTCCACCTTCGATAATCACCAGGCGGCATTATTCAAGCTGAAACAAATGGGAACTGTGGCTGCCTTCCAAACGGAATTTAAACGCATTAGCAATTGCGTGATTGGCTTGCCCACCATGGCCCTCCTCAATTGCTTCATCTCAGGTCTACGGCCGGACATCCAACGGGAACTTGCCATCCACCACCCCACCACCCTCCACGAAACGTATGGACTCGCCAAACTCATTGAAGATAAGCTTGCTGCAAACCACCAGGCCTCCCCACAACCCCCATATGTGCCTCATCAACCCACATCGCTATCTAAGTCTACCTCCACTTCCCCAGGCTTACTGCCACCACCGACCGCCACTAGCGCCACCTTAACAGTCCGCCGCTTGTCTCCATCGGAACTTCAAACCCGTCGTGCCCAAGGACTTTGTTTCCGTTGTCCGGAGAAGTTTCACCCCGGCCATCGTTGCAACTCTCCCCAATTTCTCATTCAATCAACAGATGAGTTTGTGCCTGACTCATTGAGTTACACTGAGGACAACTCCATGGCCATTCCACCGTCCATCGACAACAACCACTTCCTAGCTCTTTCCCCCTCCGCACTCCATGGCACCACATCACCCGGTCAGTATTCTGGTGGACTCTAGTAGTACACATGACATTATCCAACCCCAGGTCGCTTCATTCTTGGGCCTCGCTACCGAAACCAAGGCATCCTTTCCTGTCATGATCGGTGATGGTAATTACATCAGATGTATCGGTCAGTGCAACCATATAACCCTGCACCTAGGAGAGGCAACCTTCACAATCTCCCCATTTATCCTTCCAGTAGCTAGTGCTGATATCATCCTGGGGATGACTTGGTTGAGTTCCCTTGGACCCACACATCAGATTACTCCATCCATCAAATTACTTTCCCACATGACGGCAAGACCATTACCTTATGTGGTGATCCCATGTTAACACATGTGTCTCCTTCTTCCATCTGTCATTTAATCCAAAAACAATCTATCTCTTCCTATTTTGCCATCATGTTTGACCCACTACCAGACCCCATTCCCACCGTTGAAACCCCCTTCCCCCGGATGTTACGGAGCTCCTGCACCACTATCGCTCCATTTTTGAGAAACCAATTGGCCTACCCCCCCCCCCCGCACTCAACCCCACGACCACCACATCCACATGCTACCTAATGTTGCTCCAGTTAATGTCCAACCTTACAGATATCCCCATTTCCGGTTAATGTCCGACCTTACGATGGAATTATATGACCTAGCACCAGTCCCTTCCCTTCCCCAGTGCTCCTTGTTCGTAAAAAAGATGGCTCTTGGTGGTTTTGCATTGATTATCGCGCACTCAACGCCGTGACAATACGGGACCGTTTTCCGATCCCCACGGTGGATGAATTGCTTGATGAACTTCACGGTTCTCGTTTTTTCTCAAAAATCGACCTCTGCTCCGGCTACCATCAACTTCGAGTGGCAGCCGAGGACACACCAAAGACGGCTTTTCGTACAATCGAGGCATTACAAGTTCCTCGTGATGCCCTTTGGGCTCTCCAATGCCCTGTCTACCTTTCAAGCAGCCATGAATGACCTCTTTCGGGACCATCTCCACCACTTCATTCTCGTTTTTTTTTTGACAAAATATTGGTGTACAGCCTGACCCGTGAACAAAACCTCATCCATCTACGCTCAGTCTTCGATACCCTCGCCAACAACCAATATTATGCCAAACGATCAAAGTGCATGTTTGCAGAACCACAGGTCCACTACTTGGGTCATGTTATCTCAGCTACCAGGGTATCTGTTGACAATGATAAAATCACTGCCATCCTAGATTGGCCGCCGCCCACTACTACCACTAGACTACGTGGATTTTTGGGCCTCACTGGTTACTACCATCGATTTGTTCGCAATTATGCATCTATCGCTGCCCCCTCACGGATTTGTTACAAAGACACCAATTCCGTTGCAATGAAACTGCCGATGCCTCCTTCTTGGCCCTGAAACGAGCCATGACAACTCTACCCACACTAGCCTTACCAGACTTCTCAAAAACTTTTGAAGTCACCACAGATGCTTCCGGTATTAGAGTAGGTGTTGTATTATCTCAGGGAGACCACCCCATTACCTTCTTCAGTAAGAAGATGGGACCAAACATGCAATCGTCCTATGCCTATACTAGGGAACCGTATGCTATCACTGAAGCGGTGCGTAAATGGCGCCAATATCTGCTGGGCCACCACTTTAATATATACACGGATTAACACAGCCTGTAGCACCTTTTAACCCAGGTAATCCAAACCCCCGATCAACATAAGTGGGTTGCAAAGCTACTAGGCTTCGACTTTGAGATCTTATACAAACCGAGTCGAGAAAATAAAGTTGTTGATTCCCTAAGTCGCATTGAGGACCGACAACATATGTCACTCACAACCCCCACCTTCCCATGGCTTGAAGATATCCGACGACACTACTCCACCACAACCGAGGGTCTCCAGTTTCTTCAACAACTAGCTTCCTCCCCACATCAATTCCCACACTACCGTGTCCATGATGGCTAAGTCTACCATGCCGGCCGAATTGTTATTCCTAACGTCTCTGATCTCCGTCGTAGGGTCACCACTGAGCACCATGCCACTCCACTCGGTGGCCACTCCAACCAACAACCGACACTACGTCGCCTCTCTTCTTCCTTCTATTGGCCACGAATGACAGAATCAATCAGAGAGTTCATCAAGTGTTGCCCCACATGTCAACAGGTTAAATATGTAACTCATAAGCCATACGGTCTCGTGTAACCCTTACCAGGTTTGGGATGACCTAGCCATGGACTTTATTACCAAATTTCCGCCATCACAGGGGAAGACCACCATCCAGGTCATCGTCGATAAGCTATCTAAAAGTGTACATTTTGTTGGATTGCCACCAAACTACACCGCGGTCACATTACCCACTCATTTCCTCCATACCGTTTACCGTCTTCATGGATTGCCACATTCCATCATCTCCAACCGTGACCCTTTATTCCTCAGTCGTTTTTGGCAAGAATTATTTAAAAAACTAGGCATGACTCTCCGGCACTCTAGCGCTTACCACCCCCAAAATGACGGCTAATCGGAGGTGGTTAACCACTGCCTCGAGTCATATATGCGTTGTTTCGCCAGTGACGAACCCACTACTAGGCATCGCTACCTCTACTTGGCGGAATACTGGTACAACTCCACCCACCACAGCTCCATTGGAATGTCGCCTTTCCAGGCACTTTATGGAAGACCACTACCAGCTCTCCCAGATTACATTGCAGGGTCCTCCACCATCGCATCCATCGATGACACACTACTTACTCATAGTTGGCTCTTGGATCAACTAAAAGCCAACCTGGCTGCCTCACAAGCACGCATGACCAAAAGTGCCAACAAACATCGAGTAGCAAAAGACTTTCAACCAGGTGAATGGGTATATGTCAAACTCCGCATTTACCGACAAACCTCAGTCGCCAATCGCCAATCTCACAAATTAGCCCGTCGATACTTTGGTCCGTTCAAGATAGCAGCCAAAATCGGACAAGTTGCTTACCGACTGGAACTTCTTGTCGGCAGTCGGATCCATCTTGTGTTCCACGTCTAGCGCCTCTTCCCTTGATGGCAATGGACGACAACCCGTTCATGCTACCTGCTTCCATCATCCGATTTAGACCATCCGGTCCCCCTGACTCCGGCCAAAATCAAGTTTTGGTACATTGGCAAGGCTGCAATTCTAGTGAAGCTACTTGGGAAGACCTCACTAAGTTTCAAAACAATTACCCAATCTTTTAGGGCTCCAATAAACCAGACACCACCACTCACAACCTGGAGGACAAGGTCGATGTTCTCCTGGCCGGCATTGATAGCAACATCATTTAAAGAGCCCATATCACAACAAACAGGCCCAAACGTAATTGGACTATACCAGCCCGTTATCGTGATTAAGAAGAAGGATTCGACTACAAGTCATTAGTCAATTTCTTTGTTTGAGTCAATTAGTTATAGGTCAACCAACAGGGCCGGTCCAAAAAGAAAAAAATGGCCCCTTAAAGACAAATATAATAAAGATTCAAAAAAAATATCATTTATTTTTTACTATAAACGCATTCAATTAGCAATAACAAGCATGCCAAATTGTTTATCTTTTGAGCTAGTTTGATTTTGAACCAACTTTAAGCCCTAAAAATCATTTAGGTAATAATTTTTTATATATATGCATTACATAGCCCATAAATTTTGGGGCCCCTGGTGACGTGGGCCTTGAGCGGTCGCCCAGGTTGCCCACTGTCTGGACTGGCCCTGTCAACCAATAAAGCATGTGTCCTTTAAAAAGGCTTGCACGTTAGTTTCCCATGTTCCTTTTAATTCTCCTTTTCTTATGCCAGTAGACTTAGTTATAGGAATGCATACTTGAAGCTTTTACTTCTCAAGTATATAAGTGTAAATAGATTATCAGAAAATTGCTCCAAGCTTTATCTCTTCTTATTCTTTTGGGAGTCTCGCCAGCTCAAATTGGCTATCAACATGCCTCTCTAAAAGTAGCATGTTCGTTTTCTTTTGCCATACATATTTCTACAAATGACTTCGGAACTTCGACTGTATTTAAAAGTTTTCACAAAAAAAATATGTTTCATCAAGGTTAGGAGAAACTGTATGAATTCTACCGATCGAAAATCCATTTTGTCTTGACTCCCAACGAAGCTCTAGAAATCTCCATACACATTTCATAGGAAATTGAACATAATAACGTTTTCGTTATAAAGAAAATTATGTTATTGTTTAGGTTGAATTAAAAGTATGTGGTGTTTTAGATTAAGTAAACTTATATTGTTATTTTGGTATAAAAATAAAATAACATTATTTTATGCTAAAAATAATCGTATGCTAAAAAATAAATATAATATTATTTAGTGATACGAAAAACATAAAATTTGATTGCATAAGTTCAATCAAATCCTTCAAAATTAACCCATTTAAAGCTTATATGCAAACTTACCATTGAGAAAAGGAAGAACCAAAAAAATGGAGCTAAAACCTTTTAAAATTGGATATTATTAGCATTTCTTAGTTATTATTATTATTTTTTTTTTGTCATGGAATTCAAATTTATTTAATTGATTTATTAGAGTAGATTTATTATATTTAATACATTACATATATAAATATTAGTATATTGTGGCTTTTAATTTATGAAAATTAAAGAAAAACCATAAATTGACATATGGTTATATTTTATTTTAAAAAAATATCAAAAAATAACATGTTTCAAAACCCACAAGAAAATGATATGTGACAGAAATAATTTTAATTTATTAGAGTAGAAGATGATGAAAATTTTTATGTCGTAATATGAAGAAACGACATGTCTATTTAATGAAAGTACATTATTTCCATCTATACTTTCATTAAATTTGCAACATTTTATTGAAGTTATGATTAAACTTGTTGTTTTGTCATAATATAAAAAACTAGATATGGAGGACATAAATGGAACATTTTAGACATAGTAAAATAGTATTAAAGAAAATTTTTAAATCAATAAATTATCTAAGCATAAGTTAGATAGATATATCGAAAAATTTCCTTTCTATTCGAAAACGACTTTGGGTGCCTCGAGCTTCTCCATAGGATGAATCTTTACTGCTCAAGAATCCGTTTGTGGCTTCAGGTGTATATCAAATTCCATCCGCACTCTGCATGAACAAAAACCCAAATCCAAATGAATCTTATCTCTTTACATTATTCACATCCATGATTCAAGTTACATCCTAAAGAAACTCACTCTTTTTCCAGAGGCGGCATGAGGCTCTTCCATGGGTCTATTTACATCTTGAAGATCACTCCCCCCCTCCATGATTCATAGCTTTAATTAGAAGCTTAAAGAAACTCACTCTTTGTGGCTTCTTGGCCAACAGTTTTGTTTTGGTTATTTTAGGATCCCTTGTTCCGTGCCCTAGACTTTCCTTCCATGCCTCATACTAAGGCATATTTTAAAAAGATATAACATTGTTACTCTTCTTTAGAGTAGCCTTAACAATTGGAGTAATGAACTCTAGTACAAACTCATGGACTTTTAGTGAAGATGGCCAGAATGAGTGCAAGAAGTTGATCAAAAGTCCATTGATATGTGAACCCTCATGATCCTACAACAAAAATTACATCGTTTCAACATAATGGCATTTCAATCCCGGATAATAAATAGCATTGCATTTTCATCTCTTTGCAATTTATAGTATTTTACTTTCCTTTCTTTCAATTATAGCATTGAATGACATTGCTATGGATGATGGAATTTTAACAGGAGTAAAACGGAAGTAGAATGCTATGATAACCAAATTGATACAAGTACAACGATCTTTCTTGCATTTTTTAACCTGTGCTATGTAAAGAATTCGACACATTACCTGATCAGCCATTATCATCAAGTAACCATAACTGATCAAGGATTTGATATTGTTTTCTGGTTTCTTATGATTTAATTGATAATTCTTTGGAATGCTATGTTTTTAAAATAAGTGGAATAGTTGATTCCCAAACAATTTGAATTTCAAAAGAGAAGAAGTTGAATTAATGGGACAGGCAACAATATAGTATCATAGGGGTAGAATAGGAATTTTAGTTTAATAATATGGGTGGGAAAAAACGCTGGAAGGGACTGAAAAGATGCCACATGGCCTCTTTTATTAGAATAGAAGATGATATTGTCGTCAATTTAGGAAAAGTAAATCTTCCTTCCATGATTTGCTACAAGACCATTACCAGGTGTCAAAAAATGATAAGTGACTGCCAACTTCACTTTTCGTTTTCTTTGCCTTTTCCTTTTTCTTGGTCTTGGTCTGCCACCACACTTAACACTTTTTGTGTACAATATTCACTCTTATCGTTTACAGCTTTTGTAAGCCAATCAACCACTCTCATCTTCATTTTGTGTACAATCTTAGCAATCAGGGCCTTCGATTTTTGGTTAATCATAATATTGTTTTTCATATCTAAAGAAAGACAATCTTCTTCTTTTTTTCTATTTTAGCATAAACGTTTCTTGTTTGAAGATCTGCTATATTGTCGACTACTTTGCCATCCAAACCATCAGAAAAGGAAAGCAACCCAGCTAGAATGGCGGAGGAGGTTGCTAATACTGTGGCTGGGAAAATAGTGGACTTGTTGTTTAGTGGGGCTAAACGGGAGATTGATTACATCCGAAATTACACTAAAAATGTTGGCAAGTTGGAGAGTGAAGCTCGAAAGCTCAAGGTTATGAGGGGTAGGATTCAACAACGAATCGATGCGGCTGAAGGAAATGGAGAAATTCTCTTAGCTGGTGTGCAAGAGTGGATGGACAAGGCAGAAATTGAACTATCCAAGGTGGAAGAGTTTCTTGAAGAAGTAGCCAACGCCAAGAAGACATGCTTTAACTTACGACCTTGCGTCGATTTGGGCACCCTCTACCATTACAGTAAGATGGCGATAAACAACACCTCTTTTCTTCTGGATCAACAAAAAGATGGTGAAACTCTTGAAAATTGCGTCTCCATTCCCGCTCCCACCCCAAGATTGGTAGACCTTTACCAACCAAAAAATCTTGATGATATTGATACCCACAAGTTGGCGTTGAGGGAAATCATTGAAGCGATCAAAGATGAGAGCATACAGATGGTTGGAATTTATGGATCAGGGGGTGTAGGGAAAACCACATTAGCCAAGGAAGTTGCTGCAGAAGTGAAGAATCTATTTGCGGAGATTGTGTTTATAACTGTCTCACAGACTGTAGATGTTAAAGAGATTCAAAAAAATGTTGAAAAAGCAGCAAAGCGTATAATCATTAATAAGGAGAAGGTTCTAATCATTTTAGATGACATATGGAAAAAGCTAGTCCTCTCTGATGTGGGCATACCATGTGGGAATGAGCACATGAATTGCAAGATTTTGTTGACGTCTAGAAGGAGAAATGTATGTGAACATATGAACACGGATAGGAATATCTGTGTAAACACATTGACGAAGGAAGAAGCGTGGGTCCTCTTCAAACGTATAGTTGGTGATGAGAAGTTGGCGAATAATTTTAGTCTGGAAAAAATTGCAAAAGAGGTGACTGAAGAATGTGGCGGATTGCCACTCATCATTCAAGCGGTGGGAAATGCTTTAAAAAATAAAAAAATTGATATATGGGAGGCAGCACTTGACCGACTACGAAAGCATGCCCCTCTAGAGCTCGATCCAGAGATTAGCTCAGCATTTACTCATTTGAAGCTGAGCTATGACTTGCTTGATAGCAAAGAAGCTAAATCATGCTTCCTACTGTGTAGTTTGTTCAAGGAGGATGGAATCATATCTCTGTTAAGCCTAGCAGAATATGGGGTAGGTATAGGGATATTTAAAGATCTGGATAGCATTAACGATGCAGAAAAAAGAGTCCGAATGGCAGTTGACACCCTCACATCCTCTTCCTTGTTATTGTCTGAGCCGGGAGACAAAGTAAAAATGCATGATGTTGTGCGTGATGTGGCTTTGTTAATAACTTCTTCTTCTGAAGGTGAAGAGAAGGAGAAGTTTTTAGTGGAGGCTGGAAATAAAGATATGACAGAATGGCAACCAAGAAACAGAACCTCAGACAGCTACACCAAGATCTCACTCATGGATAATAGCATTGAAAAACTTCCACATCATCAGCTTCATTTCCCACTCCTTGATACTTTCCTTATACGAAAAAATGATCTTTCAGTTATTCCTGATGATTTCTTTGGAGGCATGAAAGAAGTTAAAGTTTTAGATATGTCTTTCAATAATATCACATCCCTCCCACAATCGCTGAAGCTGCTCAAAAAACTCATCACACTTGATCTAAGTTACAACAATGAGCTCAATGAAATTTCTATATTCGGGGAGCTAAAAGACCTGGAGATTCTAAAGGTTAGAGCTACCGGAATCAAAGTGATTCCTGAAGAGATAGGTGAATTGACAAACTTAAGGCTGTTGGATGCGGGGGGATGTCGCTATTTATCTCATGTAGCGCCTGGTGTCATATCAAAGCTCACTTGGTTGGAAGAGTTGTATTTTGGAACCTATATCAATGACAAGAACGCAGTGTCTCGCTTTGGTCTTATGGAAATAAGTAAATTGAAATCGTTAAGAGCTCTGCATTTAACAATGCATTCAGATGATTGTCATCTTTTTCCCGAAGGCACCTGCTTCGAAAAGTTGAAAGAATTCTATTTTCAATTTTGGAAGGGCAGAAGGTTTTTATCTGAGATAGGATCAAAATCATATTTAAAACGTCGACTACACATTGAAAGTTCTAAGTTCCCATTCAAGATGCCAATCAAGAAACTGTTTCAGGTAAGTGATGGTATAGAACTAGACTACATACAAGATTTGCATAACGTCGTACCAGACCTTTATGGAGAGAGTACGATTGATGAATTAAAGTCTATTGAGTTGCATGGATGTTATGATGTTTCATGCTTGGTGAAGATAATGAATGAGGATGCAACACAAACTTTTGCTGCTGCATCCAATGACCTGATGCTTGGTCAAAGGAAAACAACAAAGGAAAAGTATTTCTCCCAAGTGGAACAAATCTATCTGCATAAACTAAACAACCTGAAGCTTCTTTTTGATTGTTCATTTCAATATATAAGCTTGCGTAATCTACAAGCCATTGAAGTTGTACAGTGTACTTCCTTGTCGGTGCTATTCCCGTTAAGTGTAGCACAAGGGCTTTCCAAAATTTACCCGAGGGACGAATGGTGTAATTTACCCATATATATATAAAACAGGGGGGGGGGGGGGGGGGGGGGGGAGACAACCTTCCTAGTCCCTGCGAAGAGTTATATTAACCATTTGACCTAACACGATCATATATATGATCATTAGTGCCCCGTACGGAAAAAAAAAAAATTTCGACCTTTATGACAAATCAATTACCGTAACATTAGGGCATGTTTGACATAGAACATTTAGGAGGTTCTAGCATTTGACACAGAGCATTTAGGAGGTTTTAGGATTTGACAAAACGCTCAGTTTTGAATCAAAAATCTTGTTTGACACTACAAGCTTTTAACGTTTAGTTTAAACAAAACACTCCAAATCTAAAAACTATGTCACATAATGTTTAACAAAACGCTGTCAACTACTAACTACCGACTAGTTTTACCGAACGCGCCCTTAAAATCACTAACCATTGTTCATATAACGACGTTTTAATACTCATATAATAGTTTACTTGTTAATTAGATACCGATTTATTAACCATCACAATTTCCCTAAAATGCATATTAGCGGTCCTGATCTTTGGTCGGTCTCGGAAGTGTTCAATTTTTTTAAAACCGGTCTAGGAAAAATCCTATTTTCGGACCAAACTTGGACAGTCTTAGGCCGGTCTCTATTTTTTTTGGTCCGATCCGTGGTCTTTGCATGTATTTTTTTTTGGTCATGTGTCGTGTTCTTTGTATATTTTATTTTGTTCAATTTAGGGGGTTTTCAGTTCGGTTTCAATATTTTTTGGTGTTTTGGTTTCGGTTTCGGGTGTTTCCATGTACATATGTATGATTAACTAGTTGGAAGAATTTGGGTAATTATATACTAAAATTTAATAAAATAAAGAAGGGAAGAAGTTGGGTAATGTGTGATTAACAAATATGTAAATGACACAAAAATTATATGTATATAAACTTGGCTTCTATTCTTTTTTGAGACATGTCTCGGGTTGGATTCAGACCGGTCTTTGATCGTTTTCGAAACAGTCCGGTTTTATTTTTCAGACCATTCTCAACCAATTTTTTTTCCGGCCTTTGGTCCGATCTTGGTTTTTCTTTTCCGGAACCGACCTGAAGCAGGTCTTATTGTTCTAAGTCTAACTCAAATGTCCAACTTTTACCTAACACCAAACTTTGGTGTTCAAGCAAGGATTTCCAAAAGACAACGATCGATGAAAAAATAATACTAACGTTGATTGAATAAAAAATTAGTCAAACAATACCATCCACCGGTTTCTTACACAAACACTATGCTTCAAAAGTCAAAAGATAACATTAGCAACACAAAGATTAACAGATGAGATAACCTTTGTTACACGATCCCCTAAAATAGAAGATAAAATTAATCTTTAAATATCCTAGAAAAATATCTGCTTTGAATCACCCTATGAGTTTTTTCAGTGAATATGATGGAGCCCCGACAAACATTTAATAAACTTATCACTACGAGACATGCCTGGTAAATTAGTTGATAACCAAATATTCAATATAAACTTGGACTTCAGAATAAAATAACTTAAAAATGTGAAGCCCATTCTTTTGATCTTCACTCACACCCACTAACCAAAAGTAGTCTTCATAATTCATATGCGAAGTGCGAACTACGAAGATATGGGTCATGATCATGAGACCAACAATGACATTAAGATGGAAAATGACTGTTAGTTGGTTAGCAATATGGTCACGTAAAATATGGTCACGTGTTTGAATGATGAAAATGATCATTTGAAAGTAGTTGATTAGCAATATGGTCACGTAAAATACACATATATTCAATGCTTTCTGAAAGTTCATTCTATGCCTTGTGTGTTTTGTCCCTCATTTTCTCCATCTTGCATGTCAGTAACCATAATGTTCTCTTCAAAGTCTGTAAATAAGTCATTTTGAATATTTTATTTTCTTATAAAATTATGGACTGCAAAATAAACAATGATTATGTCTTTTTGTACTGCAAATGGATAAGGAACCATTTGTTTTGTGATTGAAATTCTCGCCTTCAATATACCATAAGCACGTTAAAAAACATTAGTGAGTTGTGTATGACCATGATTGAATCTTTCTTCTTTAGTTAACGTTTGTCGTAGTCGAAAACAGGCCAACTAATACCTCATATTGCGGTAGGGAGTCGTAAATTCACGAGTGTTAGTATATGTCACATCACAAATGTAATATTTGTATGTGAGTGTGACACCTATTATATAAAGAATAGATATAATGTATTTAATAATAAAAGATATAGAAATATTATAAACCTCGTTGAGGAAATGGAAATCCGAAAGTCTGATTAAATGCAAATTCTTTCAAAACTCGTGAATCATGTGCTATGCCCTCCCATTCAACCCATACAAAAATTAATATTGTATCAAACCACAAGTTCTCAATACATTTTGATAACATTCACATTTTCCTCTTCCCCTATAACGAGTTGTTGATCAACGAGCACATCTACATGCATAATCCTATTCAATGAGATGAGGGAATGTAGAAGATGGCTACCATCTGTGAACGGTCAGTCGATGTCACCCCATCAAACAACAGGGTACAAAGACTAGGGCAACATAGGGATGCATTTATCAATTTGTCTACAAACTTGTTCATCTGTTTGAAAATTTAATAAATATTATCAAACTAGTAAAACAAAAGAAACATTTTTTTTTTAAATACCTTCGCCCTCGTATCCCATTCTACATCACTCATATTGAATGTGTTTGTTACAAGATTATAAAGATATCCCAATTTTGTTTTTAAGTTTCAAACAAACAACACACTTTGCTTTTAAGCAGTCATATCAACTTTTCATATGTTTGTTTTTTGTCAACAATAAAAATTTGAACATATTTCAGTTTTTCCATTAATACATTCCATGAACTTCCTTTTAAGCTACTACCCTCTCGACTGTTAGTTATTAGTTCATGTATACATGTTTCCAGAAACATTTTGTCCACGCATTCCAACTTCCACCTATCTCTAGGTCTCTTATTTGTCATTTCTAGGATAAAAGCAATGATAAATCAACCAACCTAATATAAATATAGAACATAAATTTGATTTCACAAACAAACATGATTTTGATTTCATAAACCAACATGAATCTGATTTCATAAATATGATTTCAAGGACAAAATCTAATAAACCAACCAACCTAACACAAATGTAGAGCATAAGTTTCGATTTCATACCAAAATGTTATGATTTATACCAAGATTTTATAAATTACGATTTCATACATTATGATTTCATAACAAAAAATTAGATTTCATAACAAGATCATACAAGATTTCATACATTAGATCATACAAGCAAGAATTTTGATTTCAGATTTTTATACATTGTATGAAGAAATTAAAGCTTAATCCATATTTTCATACGTAAAAACATACCAACATAAATATCAACATAAAATATAATTTTGATTTCATTCATCAAACATACATACAAAAGTATCAGCACCATTTTTTCAACTGATTAAAAAAAAAAAAAAGACGAAGCACTGTGGAGGTAGGCGTTGGCGATAGTCGGAGGCCAACGACTCTACTTGAGACGGTCATGTCTAACCGGCCTAAAAGAAAGTCCACTTCAAATAGGTTTGTATTAAAGAAGGAAGGGAGAACAACGGATCGATGATGCTGCGTTCATTTTTTAGGCACAACAATCTTTATTTTGTGTCAGCCACATTTAAAGTAAGGGTTGGGTATGTAGACGGGTCATCGATGACTGACCAAGTCAATTGAGTTTGGCCTTTATCAAACAGGCTGACCAAACCGAATCAGCCAAAAATACTAACCAAACCCAATCCGTTTAATATCAAACTTAGCCTAAATAAAAGCGTGGTGAAATCGTTTTTTCACCATCAGTTTTCACAATATCATATTTCGCCACTGCAAAACAAATCACAAAATAACAACTTACTTTTGTGAATGCATCAGATCTAGAAATAAAACTGAGCATGTTTAATTTGCATACCTTTTTTTTAAGAACTTTGGGGTGAGTTCACACATGTGCTTTGTTTGATTGTTAAAATATTTTTTGTTTGTGAATCAAATGCAAGATTTTCAGTTAGAGCATTGACAAATACCCACAAGTAATTCTTTACATTATGAGCCTTGAGAGTAGCATATATTGTTCACAAAACTCACATGTTTAATAAAAAAAATGAAAAGTTATACATAAGTTGAAGTTAGCATAAGTTGAAGTTAGCAACTAAACCAAAAAAAACTCAAATGATTAACACCAAGTAATAAGCTAAACAAATTCTTTGTTGTGTTTGGAAGAAACAAAACTAAATGAAACAAAAAAAAAGGAACAAGTTTCTTGCTAACAAAGTTACACTAATAGAAGCACCGAAATTGCATTAACAAAACAAATGACTACAACTATTTATCCTACTCAAACTCTAAATCTAAAAGATGAACTCAGTAAAATAGAAACCTTATCAAACTGTAAAACTATCAAACAAAACTTAAATATATAACTTTCCTAAAATGCCCCTGCACTCATAAATCCGATTAACCCAACACAAGAAAAAGTACTTGTTCAAAATGCCCATCAGCCATACTAACACAAATCTCCCATCTTTCATTCACTTTCTCATAAATCCCATACAATAATAGACTATTAGTATCCATAAACTACCAATTAAATTAAAAAGAAGTAATTATTATCGGTGATAGCTATTAAAAAGTATTTTAGAGGTTCTTGAGAATATTGTAGATAAAGTTTGACATAGTCTTCAAATGTTTTTGGAGGAACACACTTTCCATCAAGTTCAACTTTCCCACTTTTTCCAAGGCAACCTGCTAAATCAACCACACGCTTCTTCATCAACCGCTCCAACTTCAATCCTAATCAACAAGAAGTAACACTCCTATCAACAATGAATGAAAATGATATTAACTTTATAATCTTTTACAAGCATCGAATTTTACAAATAGATCCTTGCAAAAAAATCGAACCCAAATGTTTAAAGCACTAAAACCATTCAAATTTGCAGGATGTATTAAAAACTAAAACCTAGAAAGAGAAAGACCCAAAAATTGGAACACACATGTTCATGTTGGAAAACTCAAATTATTCCTGGTTTTGGTTTGTGAGAGAGAGAGAGAGAGAGAGAGAGAGAGAGAGAGAGAGAGAGAGAGAGAATATAGTGGGGTGGATGAGAAAAACCATGTGTGTCGTTCGTGTTTTTGAAACAAAATAATATCTAAAGTGAATAATTAAAACTACATACACTTTCTACTTAAATAAGGGGGATATTTGTCAATTAACCATAAAATTTTTTGGATAGATAAAAATAGGTAGTGGAAGAATAAATATCCATATAACAAATGAATGAAAAGTTGAGATACTTTTTACTTTTTTATTTACAAGAACTATAAGTTTCATCTTAATAATTACGACATAAACATGATTTGATACAAATAGAATTGCATATGGTTTTAGGTTTACCCAAACACCATTCAGTTTGGAAATAACCTAAAAGACATATAGGTAGTAAGTCTAAAGATGGACAAGATGAAAAAAGCTTATCGTTTTATCTTCATAATAAGTAAAATTTGAAGATTACAACAAATCTTTTATTTCCCCATTAATTTTGTCAATCCTTATATTTTTGTTTGTGTTATATCTAAATAAAAAATGAATAGCTAAGGGATTTATTGTCAAAATATAAAAAAAAGAAAAAAAAAATATGGTGGTGTAAAGTGTAAACAGTAAAGTATGAGCAAAAGAACTGTCAATACATTGTTTTTGGTATAATCGACTTACAAAAAAGCAGTACCCAAAAAGGAACTAAAATCCACTACATATTTAAACAAAGGGTATAGTTGTCATTGCATTATAAATTTTAGTGGATTAATTAAACTCTTCGAGGGTAGAATCATCACCATTACCAAATTTCTTTGACTCTTGTGTGTGCCAAAAAATGATAGTGACTGCCAACTTCAATTTTTCTTTTCTTTTCTTTGCCTTTTCCTTTTTCTTGGTCTTGGTCTTGTCTGCCACCACACCTAACACTTTTTGTGTACAATATTCACTCTTATCGTTTACAGCTTTTGTAAGCCAATCAACCACTCTCATCTTCATTTTGTGTACAATCTTAGCAATCAGGGCCTTCGATTTTTGGTTAATCATAATATTGTTTTTCATATCTAAAGAAAGACTATCTTATTCTTTTTTCTGTTTTAGCATAAACGTTTCTTGTTTCAAGATCTGCTATATTGTCGACTAATTTGCCATCCAAACCATCAGAAAAGAAAAGTAACCCAGCTAGAATGGCGGAGGAGGTTGCTAATACTGTGGCTGGGAAAATAGTGGACTTGTTGTTTAGTGGGGCTAAACGGGAGATTGATTACATCCGAAATTACACTAAAAATGTTGGCAAGTTGGAGAGTGAAGCTCGAAAGCTCAAGGGTATGAGGGGTAGGATTCAACAACGAATCGATGCGGCTGAAGGAAATGGAGAAATTCTCTTAGCTGGTGTGCAAGAGTGGATGGACAAGGCAGAAATTGAACTAACCAAGGTGGAAGAGTTTCTTGAAGAAGTAGCCAACGCCAAGAAGACGTGCTTTAACTTACGACCTTGCGTCGATTTGGGCACCCTCTACCATTACAGTAAGATGGCGATAAACAACACCTCTTTTCTTCTGGATCAACAAAAAGATGGTGAAACTCTTGAAAATTGCGTCTCCATTCCCGCTCCCACCCCAAGATTGGTAGACCTTTACCAACCAAAAAATCTTGATGATATTGATACCCACAAGTTGGCGTTGAGGGAAATCATTGAAGCGATCAAAGATGAGAGCATACAGATGGTTGGAATTTATGGATCAGGGGGTGTAGGGAAAACCACATTAGCCAAGGAAGTTGCTGCAGAAGTGAAGAATCTATTTGCGGAGATTGTGTTTATAACTGTCTCACAGACTGTAGATGTTAAAGAGATTCAAAAAAATGTTGAAAAAGCAGCAAAGCGTATAATCATTAATAAGGAGAAGGTTCTAATCATTTTAGATGACATATGGAAAAAGCTAGTCCTCTCTGATGTGGGCATACCATGTGGGAATAACCACATGAATTGCAAGATCTTGTTGACGTCTAGAAGCAGAAATGTATGTGAAGGGATGAACGTTGATAGGAATATCTGTGTAAATACTTTGACGAAGGAAGAAGCGTGGGTCCTCTTCAAGCGTATTGTTGGTGATGAAAAGTTAGCGAATGACTCCAGTCTGGAGATAATTGCAAAAGAGGTGACTGAAGAATGTGGTGGATTGCCACTCATCATTCAAGCGGTGGGAAATGCTTTAAAAAATAAAAAAATTGATATATGGGAGGCGGCACTTGACCGACTACGAAAGCATGCACCTCTAGAGATCGATCAAGAGATAAGGAAAGCATTTACTCATTTGAAACTGAGCTATGACTTACTTGACAGCAAAGAAGCTAAATCATGCTTCCTACTGTGTAGTTTGTTCAAGGAGGATGGAATCATATCTCTGTTAAGCCTAGCAGAATATGGGGTAGGTATAGGGATATTTAAAGATCTGGATAGCATTAACGATGCAGAAAAAAGAGTCCGAATGGCAGTTGACACCCTCACATCCTCTTCCTTGTTATTGTCTGAGCCGGGAGACAAAGTAAAAATGCATGATGTTGTGCGTGATGTGGCTTTGTTAATAACTTCTTCTTCTGAAGGTGAAGAGAAGGAGAAGTTTTTAGTGGAGGCTGGAAAATGTATGACAGAATGGCAACCAAGAAACAGAACCTCACACAGCTACACCAAGATCTCACTCATGGATAATAGAATTCGTAAGCTTCCAGATCATCAGCTTCATTTCCCACTCCTTGATACTTTCCTTATACGAAAAAATGATCTTTCAGTTATTCCTGATGATTTCTTTGGAGGCATGAAAGAAGTTAAAGTTTTAGATATGTCTTTCAATAATATCACATCCCTCCCACAATCGCTGAAGCTGCTCAAAAAACTCATCACACTTGATCTAAGTTACAACAATGAGCTCAACGAAATTTCTATACTCGGGGAGCTAAAAGACCTGGAGATTCTAAAGGTTAGAGCTACCGGAATCAACGTGATTCCTGAAGAGATAGGTGAATTGACAAACTTAAGGCTGTTGGATGCGGGGGGATGTCGCTATTTATCTCATGTAGCGCCTGGTGTCATATTAAAGCTCACTTGGTTGGAAGAGTTGTATTTTGGAACCTATATCAATGACAAGAACGCAGTGTCTCGCTTTGGTCTTATGGAAATAAGTAAATTGAAATCGTTAAGAGCTCTGCATTTAACAATGCATTCAGATGATTGTCATCTTTTTCCCGAAGGCACCTGCTTCGAAAAGTTGAAAGAATTCTATTTTCAATTTTGGAAGGGCAGAAGGTTTTTATTTTTGATAGAATCAAAATCATATTTAAAACGTCGACTACACATTGAAAGTTCTAAGTTCCCATTCAAGATGCCAATCAAGAAACTGTTTCAGGTAAGTGATGGTATAAAACTAAATGTGATAAAAGATTTGGATAACATCATACCAGACCTTTATGGAGAGAGTGTCGATGAATTAAAGTCTATTCAAATGATTGGTTGTGAAAATGCTTCATGCTTGGTGAAGATAACAGATGAGGATGAGGATGCAACACAAACTTTTGTTGCATCCAATGACCTGATGCTTGGTCAAAGGAAAATAACAAAGGAAAAGTATTTCTCCCAAGTGGAAGAAATCCGTCTGACTGACCTTAAGAACCTGAAGCTTCTTTTTGATTGTTCATTTCAATATATAAGCTTGCGTAATCTACAAGTCATTGAAGTTGTACGGTGTCCTTCCTTGTCGGCGTTGTTCCCGTTAAGTGTAGCACAAGGGCTTTCCAATCTGAGATGTTTATCGATTTGGGGGTGTAACAGTTTGATGGTAGTGATTTCTGGTGGTGATGAGCAAACAGCTGATAATGACATTGTGTTCCCTAGACTTACCCGTATTTACCTTATAGAATTGCACAAACTAAAGAGCTTCTACTCTGGGGATTCTACAGTCAAATATCCTTCTTTGGAGTTTATCAAGGTGATAAATTGTGGTAGCATGAAGAGATGGGGTTCCGGAGTCCACAATATGCCCAACCGCAAATTTTGTCATGAAAAGATCCTTAATTTGTTCCATAAAAATTGATGATCTTTTGATCAGAAAGTACATGTACCATGAGAGAGGTATATATGGAAAGACTCATCTTTCTTCTTTTTCCCCCTCAACATTTCATGCTCTACCTAACATTAACACATAATCACACAATATCAAGGTTCATTGTAAATTGAACGTTGTGGTTCTATGTCATCATCTTCCTCTTCTTCTCCATCAGCAATCTCATCTTCCCAACTCCCAAGTCTCATCATCATCATCCTCATCCACGTCTACTGTATATCTGAAGCTTTTCCTCAAACAGTTAATATTGAATTCTTATGGCTCGCTCAATTTGGTTTCAACAGAGACAAGCACAGAGGAGACACCATATGCTCTTCTAGCTTTTTTTTCCTCATAATGCGCCTTGGCAATTCATCAAACAGTTGGTAAGCATCAACATTTTATCATTTACCTATTAACACCATCCCAAATCATAACATACATGATTTCTTTTATCAAACAAAGGAACACCACACATTTTTCAGCGAACCCGAGTCAGAGACTGGGTAGTCGGAGTAGGGGTTTTGATCAAATTCCAGCAAAATATCTTCAAATTGAACTCTGGATGACGACAAAACCCTATAAAATCTCCTTTTTTTTTTTTTTTTTTTTAAATCAGCAAACAAATTTATATTTCTTTGATTTTGTCAGATATAGGGCTTTTGATTGTTAGCCTAAACTCTCTGATTGTCTTTCTCATCGTCAACTTTATCAACGCTCATTTCAATCTTCTCAACATAACATAAAGAATTACAAGTACCACCACTTTTATGAATTATGATTCTGAAGATTGATTTGTATTTTCATAATTGGGTGTGGGATGTGACTTAGCCACTTTTTGGATTTAGTCATCGTATGGGTTTCTTGATGCCCCTTAACCATTTTGGTTCTGAGTTTTGACTAACATTTATTCCTTTTTCAATTTGACAGGAAGCACAAAGTAAAATCAATGATTTGAGTGGTGAGAATTATAAGTGTCTTCTTTTACTTATTTTATATCTTGTTAATCGAAAACCATTCATTTAAAGCCTTTTTGTACCGTTTTTATTTTTTTATTTTTTTTATAGGAAAGTGGATTGGAACTTTGGAAGTATGCAAATATGATGCTAGGCAGCTAAGGGTGTTCGTTTAGATGAGAAATATAGGTATATACCAAAAATGTTTTCCATAAATGTAACATCAAATAGAAATTGATACATTAAAAGTTGGGAATTTGTTAAAGGAAAATATGGATGTTAATATATTATTGTATCTATTTTGACCGTTTTTTTAATATGCAGGCAATGGTCAAGAAAAAACGAATGAAGACATCTCAGACTATACACATTGGATCAAATGATCAATTGATATCGGTGGATATTATGAAAAAAGTAGTTAAGAATATTTAGTTTGGCCTAAACTCTAAACCTTAAACGAAAAAACTGATTAACCAAAATCGGACTTTTGTCTCTTTTCTTCCATATTTGTAAAATTAAGTTTTAATATATGATTACATAGACTTGTGTATTTATTTTTTATGATAGTTTTGCATACATAATCTAAGCTTGGGGTTTTCTCCTATACATTACAGCTTCGTGCACGTGTATGAAGATTTTTTTATTATTTGTGTCATATATCTCTTTATTACTTAAACTAACAACTAATTCTTCATTTCAATTAGATTTTATTGAAAAATATAGTTTTAAAAATTCTTAGTTTTACTTCTCTTGTAATATTTCTTTTTACTATTTGGTATGGTAAAATCGGATAAGGAATGGAATGAGTTATTCCACTGAAATAAAACAATTGTTTGTTTTTTTCCTAATGGAATGGAATAGATCATTCATGAAGAACTCTAATTTCATCATTTTTCTTAATTTTCCTACCTTAGGTGGGAGATGTTTCTTTTTTCATTTTCATCCCATTTTTATCTATAAGTTTATTTTATGAGAAATATTTTTAAAATTTCATGATTTTGATTGATAACAAAAAAATAAAAGTACAATATTATTTCATGTATCTTTTTTAAAATTTTTTGGCAATTAAACAACGTCACTGTTGACCAAACATTTATTCATTTAAATGTTAACTTCTTAATCTTTCCGTCCCCATGACAAATTGTCCAAAATATGATGTTTTTAGGTTGAAAACTCAAGCTTGGGTTAGGGATTAGCTTGAAATTTAAGAAGGCTACGTAATGTGTGCTGAGCTTGAATCTTTTCTTGATATGCTTATTGTTAACAGCCTTGTGTTTTCGAACTTGGTTTAAGTATATTATTTTGGGACCAAAGTATTTTACACAAACATAAGCTCTAAATTTTTGGGAATTTTTCTATAAATGTTTTTCTTAATTATAATTTCAATTATACCCTAACGAGATGTGTTACATGGTTTTAGGAAGCAATTAGGGTTTAGTGAATGAAATATATTATATCTTGAATGACATCTAAGAACTCATTTTATTTCATAGAACATTTTGAGTTTTCTTAGAACCTTCTTTATCAACAAAATAAAAGACCAAAACCTAATTTTATTAATTTTAAATTAATAAAGCCTTTAACTAATAAATTATCTATTCAAGACAAAATTACAAAAATGGTCTCTATAGTTTACCAAATGTTAGAAACTCAGTTCCTGTTAAATTTTTTTGATGCAAATAGTCCCTGTGGTTTGCAAAGGTTGCATGGATAACCCTTTTTAGTAACCCCGTCAATATTCGGTCGTTAGGCCATATCACGTGCCTCCCATGTGGGGGTATTTTGGTCTTTTCAAGTGTAACAGGGACTGAATTCATAACATTTGGTAAACCACAATAACTATTTTTGAAGTTTATTTTAAAAGACAAATAAATGGCTGAAGAAAGGGGGGATAACCAATTGAGTTGAATGCTCACTTGGTTTATTTCTTCTTAAAATTAATTTATATGATAACAAAATCGATAAAACATATTGACCGAGTTACTAAAAAGGGTCATCCGTGCAACTTTTGCAAACCAGTGGGACCATTTCCATAAAACAAATTAGCAGGGACTGAGTTTGTGACATTTGGTAAACCATATCGACCATTTGTGACATCCCTAAATTCATGTTTATTTTAAAAATTTTATTTATGCTTATTTGAAAATCAGAGTATTCAATTTTAAAGAATAATATTGCGAAATTTGTTCCCAGAAAACATGATAAATATATTATCAAAGCATTTCCGAAGAAATGTATTTTGTTTATATTAAAACTTTGGGATGTCATTGTCAATACAGAAACATAAGCATAAATAGATCATACATTCATTTACACTAGTGATTTACATCTCCTTTAATCTCTTAGTGAAATGTAGCTTCATATCGACACTTGTGATATGAATAAGCTGAGCAGGTCAGGTTGGGAAACCTGGTGAATACATAGGGTTTTCAACCCACAATAATAAAGTTATTATGTTTCATCATCAAACAATTAACTCAGTTACCCATCCCCATTATCTTCTTTATTTCTTAAGGATCTACCCTAAGAATTATCAATCATTTACTCATTCATTCCTAAGGATTCTCCTAAGGAATAGGCATGAAGTCTGTAATTGCCAATGGCACTACTGCCAATATTATCTATTAGGCACAACTGTCAATATTATCATTTAGGAGCAGCTGCCAGGATTATGACGTTCTCTATTAGGCGCAGCTGTCGATATTATCCTTTAGGCGCAGCTGCTAGGATGTTTAGAGTACATCGTAGTTCAAAAACATGTACAGGTTATGGCGAAGCTTTTCCTCAAACATTTAATATTGAATTCTTATGGCTCGCTCAATTTGGTTTCAACAGAGACAAGCACAGAGGAGACACCATATGCTCTTCTAGCTTTTTTCTTTCCTCATAATGCGCCTTGGCAATTCATCAAACAGTTGGTAAGCATCAACATTTTATCATTTACCTATTAACACCATCCCAAATCATAACATACATGATTTCTTTTATCAAACAAAGGAACACCACACAATTTTCAACGAACCCGAGTCAGAGACTGGGTAGTCGGAGTAGGGGTTTTGATCAAATTCCAGCAAAATATCTTCAAATTGAACTCTGGATGACGACAAAACCCTATAAAATCTCCTTTTTTTAAAAAAATCAGCAAACAAATTTATATTTCTTCGATTTTGTCAGATATAGGGCTTTTGACTGTTAGCCTAAACTCTCGGATTGTCTTTCTCATCGTCAACTTTATCAACGCTCATTTCAATCTTCTCAACATAACATAAAGAAGTACAAGTACCACCACTTTTACGAATTATGATTCTGAAGATTGATTTGTATTTTCATAATTGGGTGTGGGATGAGACTTAGCCACTTTTTGGATTTAGTCATCGTATGGGTTTCTTGATGCCCTTAACCATTTTGGTTCTGAGTTTTGACTAACATTTATTCCTCTTTCAATTTGACAGGAAGCACAAAGTAAAATCAATGATTTGAGTGGTGAGAATTATAAGTGCCTTCTTTTACTTATTTTATATTTTGTTAATGGAAACCATTCATTTAAAGCCTTTTTTGTACCGTTTTATCTTTTTTTATAGGAAAGTGGATTGGAAGTTTGCAAATATGATGCTAGGCAGCTAAGGGTGTTGGTTTAGATGAGAAATATAGGTAGATACCAAAAATGTTGTCCATAAATGTAACATCAAATAGAAATTGATACATAAAAGTTTGGGAATTTGTTAGAGCAAAATATGGATGTTAACATATTATTGTATCTATTTTGACCGTTTTTTTAATGTGCATGCAATGGTCAAGAAAAAACGAATGAAGACATCTCAGACTATACACATTGGATCAAATGACCAATTGATATCGGTGGATATTATGAAAAAAGCAGTTAAGGATATTTAGTTTGGCCTAAACTCTAAACCTTAAACGAAAAACTGATTAACCAAAATCAGACTTTTGTCTCTTTTCTTCCATATTTGTAAAATTAAGTTTTAATATATGATTACATAGACTTGTGTATTTATTTTATATGACAGTTTTGCATACATATTCTAAGCTTGGGGTTTTCTCCTATACATTACAGCTTAGTGCACGTGTATGAAGATTTTTTATTATTTGTGTCATATATCTCTTTATTACTTAAACTAACAACTAATTCTTCATTTCAATTATATTTTATTGAAAAATATAGTTTTAAAAATTCTTAGTTTTACTTCTCTTGTAATATATATATATATATATATATATTTTTTTACTATTTGGTATGGTAAAATCGGATAAGGAATGGAATGAGTTATTCCACTGAAATAAAACAATTGTTTGTTTTTTTTCCTAATGGAATGGAATAGATCATTTATGAAGAACTCTAATTTCATCATTTTTCTTAATTTTCCTACCTTAGGTGGGAGGTGTTTCTTTTTTCATTTTCATCATAAAATGCAGTTGGAAGTTCTAAGATTGACCATTTTTATTTATAAGTTTATTTTACGAGAAATATTTTAAAAATTTTATGATTTTGATTGATAACAAAAAATAAAAGTACAATGTTATTTCATGTATCTTTTTTAAAAATTTTTGGCTGTTAAACAACGTCACTGTTGACCAAACATTTATTCATTTAAATGTTAACTTCTTAATCTTTCTGTCCCCATGAAAAATTGTCCAAAATATGATGTTTTTAGGTTGAAGACTCAAGCTTGGGTTAGGGATTAGCTTGAAATTTAAGAAGGCTACATAATGTGTGTTGATCTTGAATCTTTTCTTGATATGCTTACTGTTAACAACCTTGTGTTTTCGAACTTGGTTTAAGTATATTATTTTGGGACCAAAGTATTTTCAACAAACATAAGCTCTAAATTTTTGGGAATTTTTCTATAAATGTTTTTCTTATTATAATTTCAATTATACCCTAACGAGATGTGTTACATGGTTTTAGGAAGCAATTAGGGTTTAGTGAATGAAATCTATTATATCTTGAATGACCACTAAAAACTCATTTTATTTCATAAAACATTTTGAGTTTTCTTAGAACCTTCTTTATCAACAGAATAAAAGACCAGAACCTAATTTTATTATTTTTAAATTAATAAAACCTTTAACAAATAAATTATTTATTCAAGACAAAATTACAAAAATGGTCTCTATAGTTTACCAAAGGTTACAAACTCAGTTCCTGTTAATTTTTTTTTGATGCAAATAGACCCTGTGGTTTGCAAAAGTTGCATGGATAACCCTTTTTAGTAACCCGTCAATATTTGGTCATTAGGCCATATCACGTGCCTCCCACATGGGGGTATTTTGGTCTTTTCAAGTGTAACAGGGACTTAATTCGTAACATTTGGTAAACTACAATAACTATTTTTGAAGTTTATTTTAAAAGACAAATAAATGGCTAAAGAAAGGGGGGATAACCAACTGAGCTGAATGCTCACATGGTTTATTTCTTTTTAAAATTAAATTATGTGATAACAAAATCGATAAAACATAAACAATAAATAAATTACAAAAAACTTTTTTTACATAATTTTTTTAAATAAAACAAAATGTATTTTATCGTATTTATTTTATGTAAAATATATTTTTTATGTCTTTAAAAAAATACATTTTCGTATAATATGTTATTACGTTGTATTGGAAGGTAAAATCGGTCGAATATGTTTTCGGTTTGGTCCAATCAGTTTTCAAAAAACCATTTTTCGGTTATATGTATTTAAAAAACATAAAAAACTTATTCGGTTATATATCTTTTTTAAAATACATATTTCATCTTAGTTGTACGTTCTAAATCGTATGGTTAAAATGAAGATGGAAAGAAATAGTCCCTATGGTTTATCAAATGTTATGAATTTAGTCCCTGTTACACTTGAAAATACCAAAAATACTCCCACGTGATATGGCCTAACGGGCGAATATTGACGGAGTTACTAAAAAGGGCCATTCGTGCAACTTTTGCAAACCAGTGAGACCATTTCCATAAAATAAATTAGCAAGGACTGAGTTTGTGACCTTTGGTAAACCATTTGACCATTTGTGACATCCTCAAATTCATGGTCATTTTAAATTTTTTATTATGTTTATTTGAAAATCAGAGTATTCAATTTTAAAGAATAATATTGCGGAATTTGTTCCCAGAAAACATGATAAATATATTATCAAAGCATTTCCGAATAAATGTATTTTGTTTATATTAAAACTTTGGGATATCATTGTCAATACATAAACATAAGCATAAATAGATCTTACATTCATTTACATTAGTGATTTACTTCTCCTTTAATCTCTCAATGAAATGTAGCTTCATATCGACACTTGTGATATGAATAAGCTGAGCGGGTCACGTTGGGAAACCTGGTGAGTACATAGGGTTTTCAACCTACAATAATAAAGTTATTATGTTTCATCATCAAACATGTAACATCCCGAAATACCAAGAGTAGAGTTGATGGGCAAAAAGGGGAAATTGGAAAAGGGGAACTCGGCGAGTCCATGGGTGGACTCGGCGAGTAGGGTCGCGAATTGGTCACGTGTTAATTGGCCAACTCGGCGAGTCGGCGGCTGGACTCGGCGAGTTGGTGCTGGGTGAAGAAAACCCTAACCTTCGGGGTTTGCCCCCTATTTAAAGGATGTTATGCATCCTTTTTAGCCTCTATACCCCCTGAGAGTTCCAGAGAACACCCCCAAACGTAATAACTTCATTATTGAGAGGATTGAAGCTTGGAAGAAAGGGTTGGTGGAGAGAAGTGGGTGGAATTTGAGGATAGCTTCAAGAGGGCTTGGAGATCTGGAGTCTACATCAATTTAGGCTCATCTTTGGGGTAAGGATCCTCTGTCTTGAGCTCTTTTCCCCCTTGTTGTCTTCTTTGGGGGGGTTGTTTTGGGGTTTTTGGGTGTATTTCATGAGTTATTCAGGATTGGAAGATGGATCTGAGGATGCTACCTCAGATCTGGAGTGGTGATGGTCCAAATGTGCATAAAGTCCCTGTGTTGAGTGTTGAGTGAATCTATCTTGTCCCAAACCTTAGCCCTAATGTGCATAATGCCTAGATCTTCATGGATTCACGTAAAGTTTGCCACTTTACGTGATGGATGGGTTGTAGGAGGCTAGATCTATGTTTTGGATCAATTGCATGGCCTGGAATGCTTCTGTATGGATTCAGACTGGTGGTACTCGGCGAGTCACAAGGGTGGACTCGACGAGTTGCTTGAAGATGAGCTGGAACTCGACGAGTTGGATGAACAACTTGGCGAGTAGGTTGAAGATAGCCTTATACTCGGCGAGTCTGTTCTTGGACTCGGCGAGTCTTGTCGAAGAGTCCCAATATTTTCTGGTTGAGTCGAGAATCGTTGAGTCAAGGGATGACTCGGTGAGTTGGGTGCGAGTGGACTCAGAGTGGTTGGACTCGGTGAGTCTCGGGGTGACTCGGCGAGTCAGGTCGCGGATTGAGGGAAGTTCTGAGCTTGGGGACTCGGCGAGTCATCGGGTTGACTCGCCGAGTAGAGTCAGTCAGGGGTTGACTTTGACCTTGTCCAAGGGTTGACCAGTTGTCTTCCAGGGGTATTTTGGTAAATAAGGGTATATATATATATATATTGAGTTGAGTGTTTTGGTGTTCAGTGGAGGAGTTCGTGTCAGAGTTCGGAGCAGCGGGATCTTATCCTTTCAGCCGGCAATTTCGAGGTGAGTTATCCTCACTATATCAACAGGGTCTAAGGCACCAAGGCCGGCCCTTTATTGGATTGAGATTCGGATATGGTTATTATGTTATTGTTTGATATGTCTGCATCCTGGTAGCTAGGATGGTACATGTTGGAGACCTAGTTAAGGTCAGTTTCCCGATATGTAGAGTGATGCTATGCTAGTGACCGGTTAGGTCGGTAACCTGGTTAGGGTAATGATATGCTATGTGATCTGCTTGCTCAGTTTGTTGACTATGACTGTTATATGATTGTATGTTATGTGCACATGGTTGTTTGGACTGGGGATGGGTTGAGGCGGGTCCTGCTTTGTGCTGTAGGCCAAGATACCCAGGGCGGACCGGTTATGCCGAAGGCCCAGCGAGCGGTCCGGATAGGCTGTAGGCCCCACGAGGGCGGACCAGACGTGCCGAGGCTCGGAGAGTGGACCAGGCCGACTGAAGGCCCGATGCGGGCGGACCAGTCACCCTGTAGACTCAGAGAGTGGACCAGGTGGGTTGAAGGCCCGGTGCGGGCGGACCAACCACACTATAGACTCAAAGGACATGACTAGACTCGGAGGGTGGATCCGGCAGACTGAAGGCCCGATACGGCGGACCAGTCACACAGTAGACCCGATATGCATGGTTGTTCTATGTTCTGTTATGTTATGTATGCTTTTTATGCTATGGGCCGGAATGCAATATGTTATGGGCCGGAAGGCAATATGTTTTGGACCGGAAGGTCGTAGCCTGGAAGGGCGTATATGTGGTTGGTATTTTGGGGGTATCTCACTAAGCTTTCGGGCTTACAGTTGTGGTTTAATGTTTTTCAGGTTCTTCGGGAGACTGTGGCAGGGCAAAGGCGTGATCGTACCGTCCCTCGCGTTTATGTTTTTTTTTTTGAAATGGACCTGAGAATATTCTAATAAATAATGTATTGAAAACCTTTTTGTAATAATAAATGAAATCTGATTGTTTTTGAAAAATTTAAATTAGTTGGACTTTTCGGTCGTTACAAAACAATTAACTTAGTTACCCATCCCCATTATCTTCTTTATTTTTTAAGGATCTACCCTAAGAATTATCTATCATTCACTCATTTATTCCTAAGAATTCTCCTAAGGAATAGGCACGAAGTTCGTAATTGCCAATGTTATCTATTAGGCACAACTGTCAATATTATCATTTAGGAACAACTGCCAGGATTATGACGTTCTCTATTAGGCACATCTGTTGATATTATCCTTTAGGCGCAGCTGCTAGGATGTTTAGAGTACATCGTAGTTCAAAAACATCTACTAGTTATGGCGCAACTGCCAATGTTCATCTACAGGGCACTAAGTCCATAACTGCCAATGTTCATCTATATCATCTTTCATCCCTCATCATTCATCTACCCATTTTTACACAATATTTTTAATGGTATAAAATACCTATGTAGTTATTAACAAATATTGTAAACGTGTATTATTGGATTAGCAGAATAGTCAAAGTCAGTATAGACTTCCCTTTAGAATAGGAGAATAGTCAAAGTCAGTATATACTTCCCTTTAGAATAGGAGAATATCTCTCATATTTCAGTTCATATCTCTATATATATTGATGTACTGTAAATGGAATACACATACAATTACTCGATTTCTCTATAATATTTTACATCAAATAAAACATGTATACTCGGTTCATCAAATATAGATATCAAGAACATAGATAATATACACACATCGCACATAATTTATATTAAATACTTCATATCTATGTGTAAGATGAAAGTAACTATGCACTCACTTGTTAAGGTGATGATTCCAAACCCGGGCAGCGCTTCGCTTCCATCAATTATAAATTTCTTCGATGAAACCTACTATCATTACACTAGATTTTAGTCTAATATTTATCGCAACTATTTACGAGCGATATTGTTTTATAAACGTTAAACAATACATTTCAACCACTATGAACAGATAGGGGACATACATGAAACACCGGAAGGCATGACCATTTTGGCATTATAGCACTTCTGAAATCCAACAACCTAGATGGCCCTTTAAACCGGATTCCCCGTACCGCGAGTAGTTAATAGATATTATAATAACACTTTTTATATCATATTTTATAATATATATTGTTTATAACTTCCTAAAAACGATAATAAATTTAAACATAAGCTATTCTTAAAGTAAGGTAGGCATATCTCACTTATCGGGGGTTTGGCTAGGAATCGGGCTCTGCGGGGGCAGAACTTCCGAGCCGAAAAACTCTTCTTCTCGGAGCCTTCGATCACCCCGGGACTTGCCTCTTAGCACTTGGGAAGTACTAGGGCTTGGGAGAGGTATAGAGAGAAGTTAGAGTGAGATAAGGGTTAAGGTGTGAAGAAAATGAGTGAGCCTCACATGGTATTTATAGGCTGAAAAACGGGTCAACTCGGCGAGTTCTGAGCCTCCAACTCATTGAGTTTAGTGCTAAGTGTCACCAGCTGGTGGCAAGGTGTGGGGAGAAAGCAAGGGCCAGGATTTGGCCACGTCACACCCTTTGCAACATCACCCTTCCGACTTCTAAATTCTGTAACTTTCACATACAAGCTCCGTTTACAAGCTCCGTTTTCAACGTTCTTTATATCCACGCGTAGGTGACGACGTACGCTACAACTTTCTTTTAGACTTCGTTGGCTAATTCTCGACTGATTATAAATTTAACAGTATAAGAAGATTACACTGTTAACAACCGTGTAAAATTCGAAACTTTTACATACAGACTATGTTTTCGACTGTCTTTTTATCGTTGAGATCCTATTAACGAGATCTTCAACTATTGTCTAGATTGTGACAGCTAAAAATCGATCGATCTAAAATTCGAATTTCGGGTTGTGCACTACTATGCTAAATCTTAGAAAATCATAACTTCCTCATACGAAGTCATATTTAGGTGTTCTTTTTACGCACGCTCTCGGTTTAACGTATACTACAACTTTCGTTTAAATCGCTAAGGCTAAAAAGTAATTTATTAAAAATTCACTTTTTAAGTTACACGATGTCGTGTCGGTTTAACCATAAAACTTCGACGGGTCATAACTTATTCGTTATAAGTTGGATTTCAACGTTCTTTATATGTACGGAATCCTTATGACATATACTATAACTTGGTTAAGATTATTTATTCTAAGTAATCTTCTATCAAAAAGTCATTTTTGACGCTTATTATCTCTAAATTGACTAGTTCGAATCTGCGGGCGTTACACCATTTTTGTAATTTTTCTTTTTTCAATTAAGAGTAAATTACACGAATGGTCCTTATGGTTTGGGTTAATTTTCATGTCTGGTCCCTAACTTATTTTTTTAACTCAGATAGTCCCCAAAATGTATTTTAATTGCGCATTAGGTCCCTTACAGGCATAAAAAGACAATATTTCCCTTATCCTTCATCATTCAAGATCATGTATGCCCAATTCATCACCGACCACCCCATCGGAACCCAAGTGACCTCCGATAACCACTACTAATACAACCCTCCTAATCATATCAGTACAAACCTCAAAATCAAAGTAATACAAACCTAATACATGAAATTCAAACCTAAAAATCAAAAGCAAAAGCAAAATAAAAAACACAGATAAAAAATATAGACTGTAAAAGAAATGATTCACATCCTAATATGTGAAATTCAATTTTGCAAGTTGAATCACCAACCTAATGAAAAAACGAATCACAAATCATAAACCAAATGCTTCAGATCATAATATACCCAAATCAAGAATGGTAAGGAAAGAAATGGAATGGGGCAGCATTTGAAGCGGTGGTAAAACTCTAACACCACCAACGTTGGTCTAGAGGTCGACAGTGGTCCAAAGTCGAGTAGTAGTGGAGGATCTTTCCTTTCATTACAGAGTTGTTGGATGGGAATTGAGCAGCGGTGTGGATCCCTAAGCAACGGTCTTCGACGGCAGAGATGTACGGCATCTAGTATCATCCCTTCTTCTCGATCGAGGGTGAAAAGGGTGGTGGTGTTGATGGAGGAAAGGCTGTTAGGCTTTTCGACGAGAGAAAATGTATTTGCTTAATATATGCATGAAGCCCTTTAAGACCATAAAGTTGGCACCTTTATGCCAAAAGAAATCATGAAGATCATTGATCTGAAAGATTAAGCACATGTGACTTCTACTTCCCTAACAATCACCCATCCATGGCTAAAAGCATGCAATTTAAACAAATAAGATATCTACACAAATATTAAGCAAGGTTAGAACTTTATACCCAAGATGTGTTGAAAATGAAACAAAGAATCAAGACCTAAAATCTCCTACTTGCACCACCACCTTGCACTAAGATTTTCTTCCCTTCAAAGAGCTTCCAACACACCTACAATGACCTCAAAACACTCAAGGAGGCTCTAGGGTTTCGAGATTAGGGTTAGGGGCTATGGATGCTACGAATAAGGCCACTAGGAACTTAAGGTGTTGAAATAGGGTGCAAAACCCAAAAATTAGGGTTTCTCAAACAACGTCTAACTAGTCGAGTTCCCTTCACCAACTCGATGAGTTGGTTCTTAAAAATATGCGCCCCATAAGCTTCCAACACGTCGAGTTTATGCCATAAAATCGACGAGTTGGCCCCTAAAAAGGGAATTTA
Source organism: Lactuca serriola (assembly GCF_051521515.1). Classification (NCBI taxonomy): domain Eukaryota; kingdom Viridiplantae; phylum Streptophyta; class Magnoliopsida; order Asterales; family Asteraceae; genus Lactuca; species Lactuca serriola. The sequence continues at coordinate 200,613,513 of NC_136415.1, read as the reverse complement.
TTTCCATAATTGACCTTCTAGATTTTGGATGTTACACGCATTAGGCTAAATCATACATTCTAAGTCTGATTGGCTCCTATTGCATACAACCTAAATCATTCACTAGACAAGCTATCAGTGCTAGCATAAATTCCAAGTGACATATAGTAGGCATTCAACATGGCATGAAAGTAATATGCTATATAGTGTACATACATCCATTATCCTAAAAAGCAATAATTCACATTAAATAATTAAATTCTTTTCCTTCAGCTTCAACTGACTGTACACAATGGGTCCTCAATCCTTGTCACCAAAATTTCCATTTTCTTTTACAAACTTTTAAAGAAAATATTTCCAAGCCGCAAACTTGAGTTCAAACACACCGAGATGTGTCTGATTCGCTCAAGATGTGCTCTGATACCAATTTGTAACGTCCCAAAATTTTCAATAAATGTAAACTTTTGAAAACATTTATATTTATAATAGAAACCATTAAATCCATTAATTAACCAAACCGTTAAGTTTCAAGTATTCAATTAATATTTCAAATCATGCTCTCAACAATACCAATCCATTCATAATTCCAAATCAACAACGAAATACTAGTCAGAAAAATCTCATATCAAGTGTTTGTGACAAGGAACTAATCTTTGAATCACGCCTGTGTACATTCAAGCTTTGGCCTTACCCTTATTCATACCTGATGTACCTGTAATAATCATTTTATAAAGGAAAGGGGAAGCACGAAGCTTAGTGGATTCCAACACAACATAACAATAAAATCATTTTACCATACTCCTACTTATCATGCTATCATCAAATATACAAACATTCATATAGTATAAACATCAAGATCATGTAACTCGTGCCTATTTAGGAACACATCCTAAACGAATCCCAAATAAGGACTCGTTATTCAGCCGTCGAATCCACAGACTTGGCGTTTCCGCCTTGTGCCCCTAACTTGACATAATGGCCTTCGGTCAGTCAGATCGGTATTCAACCGTCTAGCCCAAAAATATCATGCATTTACATTCCACATAAAAAGTAAGAACATCAAAGATAGCTCATGCAACATGTATTACTTTTGTTGGGTTTTGAGCACTATAACAACCTTATGGTGTACATACAACGCTAGATGCTTTGGATCTGAGTTTTCTCTAATTATACATGCAAATAGATTTTCCAAAGAATACATCCTAACTAGCATACAACATGACAATTTAAACAATACAACTAGTTAGATGACTTACCTCTTAGTAGGACTTGTAGTTCTTGGCCTTCAAAATCTTTAGCACCTCAAATATGATGCCTCTAATGTGTCACAAACACCAATATGCAAGAGGAGGCTTGAGAGAATAAACTAGCTATCACCAAAATCGGCTATCTCCTTCTAAAGAACACATAGGGGCAATTTTGGTGCCTAAGGGACTTCTTTTATAGAGTGGCAAAACTAGGGTTACATCCATGCAAACCCTAATGTCCATGACCTTTCATATTACTTAGGATCAACGGGTTAAACCTTCATGGACTATCCATGAACTACCATATTAGTTTATCCCATTCTAAATAATCATTGGTCCACACTATAAGAATCATTGATTTACTTAATCAGTCCCCGTATATTTAATCAGTCTCTTTTGATCACTAAATTAATTCTTGATTAATACTAATTAAATAATATGATTCCACAATTAATATATTATACTTATAATATATTAATAAATCATAATATCCTTATTCTCAAAAGTTCATCCTATCAAATTGCACTGGTGAAGGCAACCCAAAAGGACCATGCTACTATTAGATCAAGTACATACCAGTTATAGTTATGGGATCAAACACCTAATCCAACAACTTTACATATCAATCATATAGTTCCTAGTAGGGATGAGAGTGGGTCCAAACCCAGACTGGTAGACCCGGACCCAGAAAACTCAGGAACCGATTAACGAGATTGTTTAGGACCGAAAACCAAACTGGTATATTAGAACCGATTCTGATTCGGTTCCAGGTAAGGTACCGGGTAAACTGGGTCTAGAACTGGAAAACCCAGAAATATCAAAGTGGGTTGAATGGAACCGGGTAAAGTAGGTCTAAAACCGAAAAAGCCGGGGAACCGGGTAAAGTAGATCGACTGCATGTTTTAAAATTTCACAAAATACAAAAATAAAGTTAAGAAAAAAAATTGCAACTTTGATATCCCAACTTTGGGAGACTAGAAATCAATGAATATGAAACCAAAAATGACAAAATAGTACTCTAAAATCATGTACATACTCTATACTACATATTGGAAAAAACCTCATGCTATTCTGATTTCAAACGAATTAGATATGCATGTTTTAAATCTATCACAAAATACAAAGAAAACTGAAAAACATAAAATTTCAGCTTTGATATCCCGACTTTGAGAGAATATAAGTCAATGAATAAACACCCAAAAATAACAAAACTATAGTCTAAAATCATTTACAAACAATAAACCACACTCTCGAAAAAACCTCGTGCCAATCCGACTTCAAACGAATGAGATATTCATGTTTTAAAACTATCACACAATATAAAAAAAGCTGAAAAACATAAAATTTCCAGCTTTGATATCTCGACTTTGAGAGACTGTAAGTCAATGAATATAAACCCAAAAATGACTATGTCAAATATAGATATTAAGGTATATATATATATATATATATATATATATATATATATATATATATATAATCACATTTTCATAGTCATTTTGGGTCGATTATGTTTCGCATTAGCAATCAATAAAGCTCAGGTACAAACAATTTTAAATGTAGGTACTTATCTTCTAGAATCTGTTTCTCGCATGCCCAACTTTATGTGGCATTATCCAAACGGTTATCACGTGCCAATACAAAAGTATTAGTGAACTCTGATGAACAATTCAACGACAGTGAAATCTATCCTTCAAATATGTTGTATAATGTTGCACGATTAATAATACATAATTAAGCATGTGCTAATGTATATTTGTAAAAAATCATAATTTTGATTTTTAATTCTTATTGATTCCGTTTCTGCTAGCATGAATCTTATTGATGGTTGTTTAGATGTAGTAAACTATTTGCACAAAATAACTAATCTCTTATAGAAATTAATTTATGAAAAAACAATTTGCACCCGTCGCTTGGCGCGGGTAAACGACTAGTGTGTGTGTGTGTGTATATATATATATATATATATATTGTCTGAAGTTTTTTTGTGTGTATAATAAATCTTGTGTTTATCTAATTTGAGTTAATAATTTACTCAACCTTAACCAGACGACTATCTTTTGGATTTTAGTCATGGTATGGGTTTCTTCATCCCTTTAACCTTTCTCTTTTTGGTTCTAACTAACCTTTATTCCTCTTTCTATCTAACAGGACAGGAACCCAAAGTGAATCAATGATCTAAGTGGTGAGGATTTTAAGTGTGTAGTCTTACTTATTTTATATCTTTCTTAATTGAAATCCAGCCATTTAAAACCATTTTGTACCGTTTTGTCTTTTTGTAGGAAAGTTGATTGGAAGTATGCAAATTTGATGCGACTAGCCAACTAAGAGTGTTGGTTTGGATGAGAAATATAGGTAAATACCAAACATGTTGATAAATGGAACATTAAGTAGAAATCGATACGCAAAAAGTTGGGAAATTGTTAGAGCAAAATATAGATGTTAGCATATTATTTTATCTATTTTGAAAGTTTCTTTAATGTGCAGACAATGGTCAACAAAAAGATAATTGAAGACATCTCAGGCTACACAGCTACACAGGTTGGATCAAATGATCAATTGATATAGGTGGATATTATGGAAAAGCACTCAAGAGTATTTCGGCTTGCCATAACCTAACCCAAAAAAGAAAAATCCAAACCTTAACCGCAAAAACTGATTAACTGGTCGAGACTGGTGTCTCTTGTCTTCGGTCTTTGTAACTTGAAGTTTTAATCTATGATTAAGTGGACTTGTGTATTCATTTTTTATGAAGAAACTTCTGCATAAATAATCTAAGCTGGGAGTTTTATCCTATAAGTTACAAGTTACAGTATAGTTCTCGTGTCGAATACATTGTCAAGATTTTGTATTGTTTGTGTCATATATCTCTTATTACTTAAAGTAACAACTAATTCTTCATTTCAGTTAATATTTAATTGAAAAATATCGTTATAAAATTCATAGTTACTTCTTCTCGTGTAATATGTCATTTTACTATTTGGAATGGTAAAAATCGGATAAGGAATGGAATTCGTTGCTCTATTGGAATAAAAAAAAGTTGTTTTTTGTTTTCCTGATGGGATGGAATAGATCATTCATGAAGGACTTGAATTTCTTCATTTTTCTTAATTTTCATACCTTAAGAGGGAGGTGTTTCTTTTTTCATTTTCATCATAGAATGCAGTTGGAGTTTGTAAGATAAGCCATTTTTATTTAATAGTTTATTTTATGAGAAATATTTTAAAATTTTCATGATTTTGATTGATAACAAAAAATGAAAGTACAATGTTATTTCATGTATCTTTTTAAATTCTTTGGTTGTTAAAAAACAACACAAGTGACCAAACATTTCTTTATTTAAATGTTAACTTCTTAATCTTTCTGTCCTAGGAAATAGAATTGTCCAAAATAGGATGTTATTAGCCGTCTAAAGTAGGGTGCTAAACCAAACAAAGAAATTTAAGATTTTCCTTATCGCTTTTTCTGTATTATAGATCCCACTTTATTTGTTTTCCTATTTGCAAGAATGTACATTCGATTTTTTATTATTATTAAAGTATTGTAGTTTGAAAAAACCTACCCAATTAGGGTATTAAACTTTTAAAATGTTTACCCTTTTAAAGTGGTACAAATTGCTTTGTATTTCCATGATATTCTTATAATTGATTAGATTTAATGTTATAATAAATAAATACATGGACATGTCTTGCTGTTTCTTGCATTTCACCGATCTAAAACCTTACAATTACAAGAAATAATAATGTACTTCAATTTATTTGTGTATTTTGGCATCCTACTTTCAATTAATTCGTCAATTAAAGTTCGATGTTTTCCCATCAATAGGGATTTTCTTTGTCGTAATAAAGAGACAAGTACACATAATCTTCTTCCTATTATTGTAATCATTTAAGTAGTATATAAGAGCAATGTTGTAATAGAAAGAAACGAAAGTAGATTGCTATAATAATAATTGATGGAGAAATTGGGTGTTGTGTTTATTAGACTATCATTATCTATCTTATATTTAGAAGGATTATTGTGTAATATTGTATCCTATAAATATCCCATGTATTTACCATTCACAAATATACAGTAATACAATACAATTGTTGATACCTAAAGTCGTTTATGGTATCAGAGCCTGGTTACCTAAATCTTACCCTAATCTGTAAGTCGAAACCATCCGTTTCTGTTCATTCTCCCTTTAAACGATCCCACCATATACAAGAAATCACAATCTTCTAGATCCTTGCCACCAAGATTCTCTTGTGATACAGTCTGATAAAAACTAGCATGGTTATAAGTTGATGCTGCTGACCTAATCGATTAAAGTTCATCTGTTTGATGCACTTCAATCGCAGACACAATTCTGCCCTAGATACACAATCAACCTTCATTATTCTAATACAAAAAATCAATGTCTATAACATCCTTTTCTACTACCGACAAACAACACACAACTCACACAAGTTCGGCTTTACTCCATCCCCTACAAATTATGGTTATTGGAAAGCCATGATTCAACCTTTTTTAGTCACAAACAGCCTATTTGGTTATATTGATGGAACAATTCCTTGCCCATAACCCACCCTACCATCAAAATTAATAGAAAAAGATGCAGAACCTACTCCAAACCCGAGTTTCTCATAATGGCTTGCGAATGATGCACACATCAGAATGCTATTGTTGTCAATTGTCTCTGAGGCCGCTTTTCAGCATGTGCACGGTACAACTTCTCGTGATCTATGGCTCTCTTTGGGACGTGCATATACACCTCACACTTCTTTAAAGGAATATACCCTCAAGACATAGCTGCTCAAAATTGAGATGAAAGGTGATGAGTCTTCTGCAACATATCTCACCAGAGCACAAGAATACCCTGCTACACTCGCCAACATTGGGAAACCAATGGATGAAACAGATCTCGTTATGCTTATGATTGTAGGGCTGCAGGAAGAGTACAATGGATTCAAGTCTACCTTACTTGGGAGGCGATCTCCCATTACCTTCACCGATCTCTATGGTTTGCTCGATGATCAATGACTAAATGATCAAGAAACATTCCCCACCAGCAGCACCGGCCCAGGCTTTTATGGCTACCATCACAAACCGCAACTCAACCGCCTCATCTTCTATACAACCGAAGACACTTCAGGCCCTACAACAATTAGTGGCCCAACTAGGCTTTCAACCACAACCAAGCTCACCACAAGCTTTCTACTTAAATCGATCAGGTAACAATAACTCTAACAAAAATCGTTGTGGCTATAACAATAATAACAGGGGCCGAGGAGGATGTGCTGGATGCAACAACAACCACTCTCAAAGTGATCCTCCTCAAGGAGGTGGAAACTAGGGTCAGTTCAGTTGGGCCTCTAATTAGAACATTATTTACGGCACGTGCAATAGATGCGGTATTGGGCACATTCCTTCTCAATGCCGAAACCGTGACCCCTCAACCCTTCGGATGAAACAACCATCCACCAATTACGCTGACCATCGCTCCAAGACATCATCTACCACCTCGTGGTTCCCTGATACGGGATCTAACAGTCATGTTGCACCTGATCTCAATGGATTCGATACTTCTGAGCCATACTACGGTGAGGACAACCTACATGTTGGCAACAGTAAGGGTTTACCCATTCTCCACATTGGCTCAAAACGCACCTACTCTCAATTCAAAACCTTTTCCCTTAACAATATTCTTCATGTTCCTAGTATCAAAAAACATTTGCTCTCTATTCAACAATTTTGTCATGATAATTATGTCTTCTTTGAATTTCATTCCACTTTTTTTGATGTGAAGGACAATACAACACGCGTTATCCTCCTTACAGGTCCAAGTGATGGTGGTCTTTCCACTTTTCGCCTTCCAGCTTTTCAGCCTATATCTAAAGTTGCTTTCTCATCTACTCGTGCTTCCTCAACCATTTGGCAACAAAGACTAGGACATCCACATCCTCAACTTTTCAAGTTTATGTTATCCAAATTTCATTTACCAGTTTCAAGTAATAGTACAGATTCTCATTGTAATTTATGTTCCATTGGGAAATCTTCGAAACTTCGTTTACCTTTTTCACATAATAAAAGTTCTAGTATTTTGGATTTACTTTTTTTGCGATGTGTGGGGTCGCGCTCCAACCACTTCTTTTGATGGTCATAATTATTTCTTACTATGTGTTGACCACTTTACACACTTTATGTGGTTATTCCCTTTGAAACATAAATCTGATGTTTATGACATATTTAAACGTTTCTTAACTACTGTTGAACGCCAATTTAATACAAAATTAAAAGTCGTACAAATTGACTGGGGTGGTGAGTTTCGAAACCTATCAACCTTCTTCACCTCCCTTGGTATTGTGCACTGCTTATCTTGTCCTCACACAAGTGAAAAAAATGGCAGAGTTGAAAGACGCCGCCGTTATGTCGTTGAAACCGGTCTTACTCTATTAGCCCAATCCAATGTTCCCAAATGCTTTTGGGACTTTGCCTTTGAAACCGCAGTCTACCTCATAAACCAAATGCCCTCCAGAACAACGAGTACCTCCCCGTTTGAGCTCCTTTTCAAACGAAAACCTGACTTATCCTTTCTGCGTGTGTTTGGTTGTCAATGCTACCCTCATTTGCGTCCTTACAATGCCCACAAAATGGATTTTTGGTCCACTTCTTTTGTTTTTCTTGGCTACAACCCTTCCCACCATGGATATCGTTGCCTTGATCCTTCTTCCGATCATATTTACATAGCTCGTCATGTATGCTTCAATGAACAAATCTTTCCTTTCAATTCTCATCCAACTTCCCCATCCATTCCAAATGAGCCATATGTATCCTCATATCCCGATCCCCACTACGTACCACCTCTACAAACCATGACCGACAACCCTAACCAAACACAAAAACCTCTTACATCTAATCAACAACCTACTCCACAACCTTTCGATCAATGACCTACCGATCCTCCTCTCCAAACATACCAACGTAAACGCCAACCCACTGTTGACTCCCATCAAACTCCTCATACATCAGCCTATGAAAATTTCCAATAGTCAACTTCAGCTCACATAGCCTCCTCCGATACTGCCTCATCACAACAAACATCAACCATCACCAATCGTCCCCGTCCTGCACACTTACGACAACACCCAAAGAAAACCACACATTTCTTCTTTGAATCGTTTTCCATAACCAAAAACTCTCCTACTTCTGAACCCACATTCTTTTCTGTTGCCAAAAAAGATCCCAAATGGCGTCAGGCCATGGCTAAGGAGTATTCGACCCTTTTCAGGAATGGTACATGGACTTTGGTTCCTTCTGTTTCTCGATCTAATGTGGTCGATTGTAAATGGGTTTATAAAGTAAAAAGTGATCAAACAGGTACCATTACAAGGTACAAATATTGTCTCGTAGCAGAAGGTTTCAACCAATAACCTGTCATTGATTATACTGAGACATTCAGCCTGGTAGTTAAATCTAATACAATTAGAGTCGTTTTGTCTCTTGCCATCACCAAACAATGGTCTCTTCGCCAACTAGATATCCAAAATGCCTTTTTACATGGTAACTTGAAAGAGATTGTTTACTTACGACATCCACCTGGTTTTGTTGGCCCACAAAAACCTGATCATGTTTGTTGATGTGTGTAAAACCAACTAGTTTTAATCCTACTAACTTAAACACAAAGACAAACACACGAAAGGCAGTGTACCTATCGATTAGCAGTTTAGTTCAGGTAAGTAGGGTATCGAACACAGGGAACGGTAAACAATTAAAATAGATGCTAATATTATCTAAATAAAACAAATAACAAAAAGGGGGTTTTCTCTAGTTTTGCAAGACTAGAAACTTAAACAATTAACTAAAACTTAAACTAAGAAACTAAGAGCTAAGCAAATAAAAATCAACTAAATTCATAATAAAGAGGACTTCTGTTTAGGTTCGACTCGTTTGTTCCCATGGATGATTTCAATGTATCGGATTAATTCTTCATTTGCTACCGACTAAGATGATTAGTTTCACGTTTGCTATTACTAATCCTTAGGAAACAAATTAACTCAAGCAGTGGCCAGTTGTCTAAATTAACGAATTTCCTAGTTTGTTGATTCGGGTTTAGAAAGACTTGTAATTAGCTAATCAAATTGGTTATTCAGTTAACCTCTTGTTGATGGTGTATCACACAAGCTCACACATTAACTTACCTATCTTCAAGTTAATTCTAGTTTCACATTCGTTATTCCTAGACATACAACTATGTGGTCACGTAAATCATATGAAATTAGCAACTAAGAGATGTTCATACAACTTAATTACTGATTTATTAACAGAAGAATAGTTATTGTCAACACATAAGGTTCTTTAACAAGCTTAATAAAACATAATCACCAATTAAAATTAATCCTAATCAAATAATCAATCCATGTTCACAAATTCATCTACCTAAACAGAAGTTATGAGTTTTTAGCTCATGATTACAACAGAAACAAGCACAAAAACGAAATCAATTGGTAAAAACATAGTTCAAACAAGAGATTAGGTAAGAGTAAACTTGATTTTGACTTGATTCTTCTTAAAATTGAATGTAGGGTTGATTCCCTTGCTTCCCACGCTCTAGCAGCACCTTTAGTCGACAATTGGCCTCCAAGGGTTCATCTATATGCTAGGGTATCGATCTGAAAGTCCCTTTATATAGATTTTCACAAAACAGGGGCTACTCGGCGAGTCCAGTGACCTACTCGGCGAGTCCATCACTTAAAACCCGTGTACGGCAAGTCAGCGCGTCCAGAATCGCGAAACTTCTGACAACTCGGCGAGTAATCGACCCTACTCGCCGAGTACGTTCGGAATCAGCATTTTGTCAAAACACGAAAGTCGTCCGAAATTGTGTCTACTTTTCAGAACATTTTGAATCTCAAGAATCGGAGTTACGGTTCATGAGATATGGCCAAAACATTGACGAGGGGTCAAGCTGTCCAGCAACATCCTTCTTTCTTCAAAATCCAATATCCAAGCCTCCAATCGCTAGTTCCGCTTCCTTTTCCACCCGAGCATGTCATTGTTGCTGAAAAATGAAATTATAAACTAATTAAGCACCTTTTGTTCATTAAATGAGACAAAATCAACATAAAGTATTAAGATCATGCATGAATTTTATAACTAAATATGCCCATATCATTTGCCTCCTTCATAAGTCCTTATATAGACTCAAACAGGCACCGAGGGCATGGTTTCAACGCCTTTCTACAACATTGATGGCCTTGGGTTTTCGAGGATCCAAAACAGATCCATCCTTTTTTATCTATTCGACTAAAGGCACACTTCTATATATGTTGGTTTATGTTGATGATATTATTTTAACAGGAAACAATCCCCGCGAAATTGATCGTGTTGTTCACAGTTTAAGCAAGTCTTTCACAATCCAAGATATGGGTCCGTTAACATATTTCTAGGGTATAGAGGTTCAACGGCATGGTCAGGATATATTATTGTCACAATCCAAGTACATTTTGGATCTCTTGGAGCATGCTCGGTTATCAAAATCTAAACTCGTTCCATCTCCTATTACAACAACAACCAATCTTACTCTTGGCGATAACCCTCCTTTCGATGATCCGGTGAAATATCGTCAACTAGTAGGTGCTTTGCAATATGTAACCCTCTCGAGGCCCGACATTACCTATGCAATTAACAAAGTCTGCCAATTTATGCACTCCCCCACCGAAAACCACTGGTCAGAAGTGAAACGCATCTTATGATATTTGTAGGGCACTTGCGATCATGGATTGCGAATTACTCATCAATCGCCCAATATTTTATATGCCTATACTAATGTCACGTTTAATTCCTAGAGCACCTTTTCAGATGCTGATTGGGCAGGCTTCCCGGATAACCGTCAATCCACCGGGGGGGGGGGGGGGGTTGCTATCTATCTCGGATCCAATTTAGTTTCCTGGAATGCAAGAAAACAAAAGACTGTCTCGAGGTCCTCCACCGAGTCTGAGTACAAGGCTTTAGTTGATACAGTGGCTAAAATAACATGGTTAGAGACCTTACTACATGAAATTCGTATTCTCATGCCTACTATACCTAACTTATAGTTTGATAATCTGGGTGCCACATACTTGTCTGCAAATTCTGTTTTCCATGCCCGAACAAAGCATGTGGAAGTTGACTTTCATTTTGTTAGAGAGAAGGTTGCTCAAGGAAGATTTTTAGTTCAGCTCATCTCAATATAAGATCAGATAGTCGATGTGTTTACAAAGCCTTTACCTGCTGAGAGACTCCTTTTATTGAAGTCCAAGCTAAGAGTCGGAAATCAGCCTAATCTTGTGGGAGACTATTAGACTATTATTATCTATCTTATATTTAGAGGGATTATTGTGTAATATTGTATCCTATAAATATCCCTTGTATTTACTATTCACAAATATACAATAATATAATACAATTGTCGATACCTAAAGTCGATTAGTGTTCTTGCTTTCCGACGAGGTTCCAGTCACCAAGGGTTTCTTTGGTGGTGTTAAGAACCTTTGATTTTTTTATGACTAATCGGGGGTAGAACCGGCTATGGCCATTGATAGCTGGAGAGGGGAATTCGATCGAGAAATAATGGGTATGCTTAAAGATTTTGGAGGTTTTCTTGAATGAAACTGTCACACCCCGAAACCGAAGGCGGAAACGTCTCGGGGCGGAGGTGACTTCATGAGAATCATAACCAATGTACATAGTAAGCGAAGTAAAACACAAACATAAATATTACATAGATTTCATTACATTAGTTGAAAAGTAAAGTAGTACAAGTTTTCATAGATACATAGTTTCAACAAAAGAGAGACGAATCTTCTATGCATTCCGTCTTCGCCAAAAGAGATCATCGGGTACCTGTCTAAAGCGGACCTGAGAATACAAGCAGTTTGAAAATCAGCATAAAGCTGGTGAGTTCATAAGATGTTTACTTTGTGAAAATGTACGAGTTTCCTTTAGTTTACCGAAAAGTTATTATCCAAGAAAATCCTATATTTTCTTAAAAGAGAAGTTTGATCGATTGCTAGGTTACACGGTTCTGGTTGTTTATCTATGATTTCAGGAAAGTCCCATACTTTCCTTATTGTATATAAAAGATGTAATGTTATTCAGTTTGTTACTATTTCTAGTTATATAAGTGTTACCCAGGAAAGCCCCATGCTTTCCTGCATGTGAATTGGTTTCTAATGTGAACGATGTTAAAGATGTAAAAGATGTACATGTGACTAAGTAATGTTATGTTTTCCCGAGGAAAGTCCCGTACTTTCCTAAAGTAAATGTTAGTTATTGACTTCGATATACTGATTTATTTCTTTTCGTACCTATTGTATTAACTAGGTATTCTGAAAGTCTAATGGTATTATCTTGGAGTATACTAGATACATATCTTCATATCCGTGTTCTTATTCTTAAACATATTCTTGTACTTATTCGTGTTCGTATTTGTGTTCGTTACTGTATTCGTTTCCTTATTCCTATTCCTATTACTATTCGTATTCGTATTCGTATTCGCAGTCGTATTCGTAGTCGCATTCCTATCCCTAATCCTACTCCTAACACTATTCGTATTCGTATTCGTATTCGCAGTCGTATTCGTATTCGCAGTCGTATTCGTATTCGCATTCCTATCCCTAATCCTACTCCTAATACTATTCGTATTCGTATTCGTATTCGTTCTATTCCTAATTATAGTTTCGTATTCGTTCTAATCCTAGTTATAGCTTCGTATTCGTATTCGTATTCGTAATTAGTTATAAATGGAAATTAGTATAAGTTATTCTTAGATTATGAAACATAGTTTAGATTAGAACATTTTACCGAGAAATCTATGATTAGTTTGAAAGCTAAATTCGTAATTCGAACTACTTGATAAATACAGTTATTGATATTAGAACATACAGAATGAAAATGATTAAACTGAAAACAATAAGTTTGAGTACAAGATTTCCTTGTACTTTTGCTTGTATTCCCCCCCTGAAAACAGTGAAAACAGTTGAAAAAAGGTAGGGGTATGAACTCACCGGACGCGGAAAGTGTCGAATGGGATGCTAAATGTTGAACCGAGGCTTGAATACGAGCGAGGTTCCTATGTAATATTAAATAATACACAATATATATCTAATTAGATTTAAATAACTAATTAGATACACTTGAACAATCTAAGACGCGAAAACACTCCAAAATGGTCGTTTGAAGTGACCCGAGTGGCGTTTTAGGACATGAATGGCTAGGACTTAGAGTTTATTCTTCAAAGGTAAACTCTTAGGGAGTGTTTACGGCCTAAACACCACATCCCCATGAGTTTACGGCCGTAAACTCATGGTAGGTGTTTTTATGAGGAAAATGGCCTTAAATCAAATAATAGGTGTTGCTAGGTTTGGCTTTTGGACATTTGAAAGGGATTTTTTCATTATATGGATTAATAGAAGAGTTTATGGCTGTAAACTAAGAGTTTACGGCCGTAAACTCTTACCCACATCCATCTAAATTAATTTGAAGGCCAAGGATTAATCACATGTGATTCAACTAATTTTTACAAGGCTTAGGGTGAGTTTAGGGCTTCAAATGACATACATCTATGAGTTTACGGCCTAGGAGCATATGCTCTGGCCGTAAACTCTCAATTAGAGGGTTTATGATGTGTTTAAGGCTTCTAAACTATTTTTGGTTGGTTCCCTAATTTATTCCAAGGCTTTTGGTGGTGTTGGATGGCATTCTAACACCTTAGAAGTGATTTTATACCCATGTTTGAGGAGTTTACGGCCCAAGCATATGCCTTGGCCGTAAACTCATATAAACCTCTCAAAATTGATGTTTAATGAGTTCCAAGTCCATTACATAATTTCTAAAAATCATAACTAGGGCTTGATTGAGTTTAGGGAGGGTTTAAGGGCTTAAAACCCCTTTAAATGTGAGTTTACGGCCTAGGCACCTTCAATGGCTGTAAACTCATATACAATGCTTCAAGTTATAGTTTAAGGCATTCTAAGTCCATTCCATAAAGTCATTTAGCCATGTCTAAGGTCCATTTGAGGTTTGCAAGGGTTTTGTTGCTCTAAAAACCCCATTTTCTTGAGTTTACGGCCTAGTACTGTTCTAGGGCCGTAAACTCATAATAATGGTCCTAATCAAATGTTCAAACTCGAATTCTAAAGCTAGAGAGGTTGTACAACAAGTTATGGAAGGTACCTCAAAGATTTGGAGCCTTAAATTGATAATTTGGACCCTTAACTTTGGATTTAGGAGAGAGGTTAGAGAGAGAGTAGAGAGAGGAAGAAAAAGCTTCAAATGGGTGCTTAAACACGTTTATATAGGTCCAAAGACTTGGACACGGAGGAATTCTACCCGATACTGACCTTAAACGGGGCCTTTGGTCGCACCCGATTAAGTTGTTGTTACGCGATATGGTCGAAACTATAATTATTCAAATTACTAGTTCGGGACGTTTTCACATTTTTCCAACATGTTTTGATACTTACCAAGTCAAAATAAAGGTTTTGACCTAATTAACCTAATTCGGGACGAATTCGGAACAATTCGTTTAAGACAGGTTTTGACGGAATGGTTACGGCGAGGAAGCAAAGTTTCGGGTTGTTACATTATCCCCCCGTTAGAGGGAATTTCGTCCCGAAATTCAAGAATTTAGATACAAAATTATGGACAAAGGGGGGGGGGGGGGTGTGTGGATGTGTATGCTGTATGGGGTCTTCACGTTCCCATGTGAATTCAGGTTCTCGCTTGGAACCTTCACTAACGGGACGTGGCTCGGTTTCAAACGCTTGATTACTTGGTCTATGATCTTAGTTTGCTCGTCAAGGGAGTTTGGGTATATTAAGGTTCTTGGTCATACTAGAATGGATTTCTGTGGTTTTATCAGGCAAGTGTTCATTAAGGACAGAGGTGCAAGGTATGGGATGAACGCTGCTAATTACTGAAGGTATTTCAGAGCCGAAGGCTAAGTAATCAATCTGAAAGGGAATCTAAAAGGGTCTAATGTACCACAGACTAATTTTTCCATGCCTTATCAAGTTTACTATCGGTGTCTTTAACTCCTTGTTTCTCGCTGATCATATGGACTAGGAATACTTGACACTTCTTTCGCATGAACTTTTGCATTTTGACACATTGAACAAAGCGAAGGTTTAGGCTAAATTCGTCACCATGAATTATGAGGGTCTGATCAGAAGGAAGATTGAGACAAACGGTTTTCTATAACGAGATGTATCAACACAGTCGGGCTCAATCGATACATAAATGAAGATAACATCAAAGCTCTCACTGAAACTGACATCAGGTTAATGAAGAAATGAATGATTACTCAAGGTAAGGACACAATGTAGAGATATGTTGTTTATGCACTTGTTCTCACTGATAATTATCTTGACGATCATTGATTTGGTTATTAGACGAGGACTATGTCTAACAAAATAAATGAATGAATGGTTAATAAAATTTTCTTAACACCGAATTCAAAAAGGATGCGAGGACAAGGATTGTCGAAAAGAAATATACCCGCGACGTTAGAGGGATCAGCGGCTGTCTCCTCCTGCTTCAAAGTTAAGACCATCCCAGCGTTGTTGACATTGTTGGGGGTTGTTGCTTTTGGGAAGTTTCGCTTGAAATGCCCAATTTCTCCACACTTATAACAGACCTGTTCAATACTTGACTCAGAAGTTTGTTCGAGGTGTTGTACTAGGGTTCTGCAGCTTCTAGCAAGATGGCCTTGCTTGCCACAGTGTTTACAAATCATCTTGCGACATGGGCCAGGAATACGGTGATGATAACTACACCTGCTGCACCAAGGGAGATTACCAGCATACCCAGTGACAGGTTCTTGAGCCTTAGACGAAATAACAGGAGTAGTGGTAGCTTGAACTTTAGGAACAGCGACAGGATTGGTAGCAACTTGGACTGCCACATTTTTGGGATTCTTGGAGGGTCCTTGGGAACTCTGACCCTTTCGCTTCTTCAAGATAACCTTATTACTCTTATCAAACTCATTCTGATGCTTCTGAACATTTTCACGGTTTTGGGGGTAAGAGTTATATCCTGGACCAATGGACTTGTTAGGGTTCAAGATCGTCATTGCAGCCGTCACTGCAGCAGAAACAGCCAACTGGAACATCACAGGGTCGAAGCGAGACGAGGGTGGAGATGAAG
This sequence comes from Lactuca serriola, assembly GCF_051521515.1. NCBI lineage: Eukaryota > Viridiplantae > Streptophyta > Magnoliopsida > Asterales > Asteraceae > Lactuca > Lactuca serriola. Next base: position 200,597,119 of record NC_136415.1, on the reverse strand, counting down.
GGTCGTTGTTCTTCGTGCTAGGTTCTTTCCTTGAAGACATCTCGATCTAAAGGATTAGAAAAAAGAGGATAATAAGTCCTCTAAATTGAATAAAGAGATATGAAACAAAGGATTTCTCTTTATGACAGACATGTAATTCTATTAAGCGAATAAACAGGAATGAGTTATCAAAGCAAACATTTATCGCTAACGGAATGATCGAGAGGCAATGTTTGAATGAGGAATTTCTACTATAATGTTGGATTCAGAAATACTCCCATAGTATTTCACGATTCACCGCAACGACGACTCGTTGTTTGTGGTATATGGGTAAGTTTTAGGTATGCCGTATTCCACAGTCACTCCCAAGCACATGTTGGCCATGTCTCGAATGAATAAAGTTGATCAGGCTATATTGATTCTAGACATGACTACATAACTGCCTAGATTTAACTGCAACATACAACACCCATTTACTTATGTTCTGTTCTATTTATAGATACGATTCTCGACGACTAGGATAATTGTATACTTTTTGAAAATACTTATATTTGAGGTATACTTTTAGTTCAGAGCACTTAGGCCCCTTAATGTTTATAGTCTTATACCATGTAACGTTTGGTATACTTAGTTCACTATAAACAAGGGCTCTGATACCAATCTGTCACACCCCGAAACCGAAGGCGGAAACGTCTCGGGGCGGAGGTGACTTCATGAGAATCATAACCAATGTACATAGTAAGCGAAGTAAAACACAAACATAAATATTACATAGATTTCATTACATTAGTTGAAAAGTAAAGTAGTACAAGTTTTCATAGATACATAGTTTCAACAAAAGAGAGACGAATCTTCTATGCATTCCGTCTTCGCCAAAAGAGATCATCGGGTACCTGTCTAAAGCGGACCTGAGAATACAAGCAGTTTGAAAATCAGCATAAAGCTGGTGAGTTCATAAGATGTTTACTTTGTGAAAATGTATGAGTTTCCTTTAGTTTACCGAAAAGTTATTATCCAAGAAAATCCTATATTTTCTTAAAAGAGAAGTTTGATCGATTGCTAGGTTACACGGTTCTGGTTGTTTATCTATGATTTCAGGAAAGTCCCATACTTTCCTTATTGTATATAAAAGATGTAATGTTATTCAGTTTGTTACTATTTCTAGTTATATAAGTGTTACCCAGGAAAGCCCCATGCTTTCCTGCATGTGAATTGGTTTCTAATGTGAACGATGTTAAAGATGTAAAAGATGTACATGTGACTAAGTAATGTTATGTTTTCCCGAGGAAAGTCCCGTACTTTCCTAAAGTAAATGTTAGTTATTGACTTCGATATACTGATTTATTTCTTTTCATACCTATTGTATTATCTTGGAGTATACTAGATACATATCTTCATATCCGTGTTCTTATTCTTAAACATATTCTTGTACTTATTCGTGTTCGTATTTGTGTTCGTTACTGTATTCGTTTCCTTATTCCTATTCCTATTACTATTCGTATTCGCAGTCGTATTCGTAGTCGCATTCCTATCCCTAATCCTACTCCTAACACTATTCGTATTCGTATTCGTATTCGCAGTCGTATTCGTATTCGCATTCCTATCCCTAATCCTACTCCTAATACTATTCGTATTCGTATTCATATTCGTTCTGTTCCTAATTATAGTTTCGTATTCGTTCTAATCCTAGTTATAGCTTCGTATTCGTATTCGTATTCATAATTAGTTATAAATGGAAATTAGTATAAGTTATTCTTAGATTATGAAACATAGTTTAGATTAGAACATTTTACCGAGAAATCTATGATTAGTTTGAAAGCTAAATTCGTAATTCGAACTACTTGATAAATACAGTTATTGATATTAGAACATACAGAATGAAAATGATTAAACTGAAAACAATAAGTTTGAGTACAAGATTTCCTTGTACTTTTGCTTGTATTCCCCCCTGAAAACAGTGAAAACAGTTGAAAAAAGGTAGGGGTATAAACTCACCGGACGCGGAAAGTGTCGAATGGGATGCTAAACGTTGAACCGAGGCTTGAATACGAGCGAGGTTCCTATGTAATATTAAATAATACACAATATATATCTAATTAGATTTAAATAACTAATTAGATACACTTGAACAATCTAAGACGCGAAAACACTCCAAAATGGTCGTTTGAAGTGACCCGGGTGGCGTTTTAGGACATGAATGGCTAGGACTTAGAGTTTATTCTTCAAAGGTAAACTCTTAGGGAGTGTTTACGGCCTAAACACCACATCCCCATGAGTTTACGGCCGTAAACTCATGGTAGGTGTTTTTATGAGGAAAATGGCCTTAAATCAAATAATGGGTGTTGCTAGGTTTGGCTTTTGGACATTTGAAAGGGATTAAATCATTATATGGATTAATAGAAGAGTTTATGGCTGTAAACTAAGAGTTTACGGCCGTAAACTCTTACCCACATCCATCTAAATTAATTTGAAGGCCAAGGATTAATCACATGTGATTCAACTAATTTTTACAAGGCTTAGGGTGAGTTTAGGGCTTCAAATGACATACATCTATGAGTTTACGGCCTAGGAGCATATGCTCTGGCCGTAAACTCTCAATTAGAGGGTTTATGATGTGTTTAAGGCTTCTAAACTATTTTTGGTTGGTTCCCTAATTTATTCCAAGGCTTTTGGTGGTGTTGGATGGCATTCTAACACCTTAGAAGTGATTTTATACCCATGTTTGAGGAGTTTACGGCCCAAGCATATGCCTTGGCCGTAAACTCATATAAACCTCTCAAAATTGATGTTTAATGAGTTCCAAGTCCATTACATAATTTCTAAAAATCATAACTAGGGCTTGATTGAGTTTAGGGAGGGTTTAAGGGCTTAAAACCCCTTTAAATGTGAGTTTACGGCCTAGGCACCTTCAATGGCCGTAAACTCATATACAATGCTTCAAGTTATAGTTTAAGGCATTCTAAGTCCATTCCATAAAGTCATTTAGCCATGTCTAAGGTCCATTTGAGGTTTGCAAGGGTTTTGTTGCTCTAAAAACCCCATTTTCTTGAGTTTACGGCCTAGTACTGTTCTAGGGCCGTAAACTCATAATAATGGTCCTAATCAAATGTTCAAACTCGAATTCTAAAGCTATAGAGGTTGTACAACAAGTTATGGAAGGTACCTCAAAGATTTGGAGCCTTAAATTGATAATTTGGACCCTTAACTTTGGATTTAGGAGAGAGGTTAGAGAGAGAGTAGAGAGAGGAAGAAAAATCTTCAAATGGGTGCTTAAACACGTTTATATAGGTCCAAAGACTTGGACACGGAGGAATTCTACCCGATACTGACCTTAAACGGGGCTTTTGGTCGCACCCGATTAAGTTGTTGTTACGCGATATGGTCGAAACTATAATTTTTCAAATTACTAGTTCGGGACGTTTTCACATTTTTCCAACATGTTTTGATACTTACCAAGTCAAAATAAAGGTTTTGACTTAATTAACCTAATTCGGGACGAATTCGGAACAATTCGTTTAAGACGGGTTTTGACGGAATGGTTACGGCGAGGAAGCAAAGTTTCGGGTTGTTACAGAAACTATGTAGCATTTGGTGAGACTAATAAAATAGCTTGTAAATTGGATTTTAAAAATACTATTTAAGATTGTTTATTGATAAGTTCATGTAGCTTTTTTCATGTGATTTCCAAATATACCCTTATATATTATTTTATATAAACTTAAAAATCATAATCAGTCTTGTAAATGCGAGACAAAAAAATCGATGAAGGGTTTGGGAATTCTACAAATATTATAAATCTGCTTTCGAGTATAGAAAAAAAATTCTAGTATTATTTTATATTCTGTTAAATGTGACTTGAGCATTTGGAGATTCGTATGGAGCATTTGGGTTCAATGGAACACTTGGAACTCAATGGGCGCACTTTGACTTCAATGAAGCATCTGATAAAGGAACGGATCATCTGAGAAAGGAATGGAATAGATCATTCATGAAGGATGATATTGTCATATTTATACCTATTTTTAGGCATTATTTAAGTACATTTTTATTAATAAGTTGATAATATGTTTAGAATAATGGTACTTATGACTTTAAATTGTTATTTTCAGTCAATTAAAAGGATTTTCGAAGAGAGGGACCAAAAGTGACAATATGTAGAACATGGGAGACTTGGAAGACAAGAGATGAGCAAATCCACGAAAGCTACTAAATCCACGACGTGGCATGAGGATTCTAGAAGATAAAGATCGCGATTCGGAGGATTCCTTGCCCGGTACGGATAACTTGAAGCCCATGACGTGGCATGGATAGCCACGACGTGGCGCGGGATTTTGGAGTCTATTTAAGTACTCCTGATCATTACGAAAGGAAGAACCTTTTGGCTGAAGGAAGGAGTTCCAGGAGACGATTTGGAGCGAAAGAAAGGTTCTGGAAGAAGGTTTTCAACACCAAAAAGAATAAAGGTCTATATTTTAGTTAATTAAGAACATGTTTTCTATTAATTCAATTTGTGTTGGTTTATTAGTTGCTATGATGAGCAGCTGAATCTAGCTACTCTTGTTTAGCTAGATGAAGCTTCCAACTCATGAATATTTCAATGTTTATGGATTAAGTTTAGTTGGTAAAAATTGCTTGTGTTTGATTTGTATCACCTAGCATGCTATTGTTTGTTTCTCTAATTGTTTGATTGCATGTTCTGTATAGCTTAGTGACCATTAACTGCATGAACTTGTTTACCTAATGATTTAATAAACATTGAATTGTTAGATCTAGGATTGACCAATCTTAGTTAGTAATTAGAGTAAATAAGCTTAGCTGTGCTAGAGAACGCGTATGGTGACTATAATTGTGTTTATATTACAAATCTTACATAGCATATTTATATTCATAATCAGTTCTGTGTTTAATTATGTGTGAACATACATGGTTTGACATGATTAGTTAATTATTGGTAAAGTTAGAACTAAATTACTAATACAACTAAAAACCAACTAAATAATTCGTAATCATTAGCTAGCCATAAGGAAGAAGTGGATTCAAACTAAACAAGAGTGTGTTTTTATTTATTGAATTTGATTTAAGTTCATATGATCTTGTAAAATCAGATAAAACCCATTTTAAACTTGTTAATAATTAGGTTAATTTAATAGTAAGTAAATTAATTAGTAACACCGTTCCCTGTGATCGACACCCGACTTACCCTAACCATACTATAATCTGACTAGGTACACTGCCTATAAGTGCATACTTAGTTAAGTTTGTAGGGTTATAAATATTAAAATTAGTGGGTACTTTTGTGCACATCAAGTTTTTGGCGCCGTTGCCTGGGAACGGCTTAGTTTTTAGTTTATTTATTTGCATTAAATTAATCGATCCTTCTTGTGGAGTAAAAACCACAAAAAGTTAATTTTTCAGCAAAATATAATTTTTTTTCTGTCAGTCACAGAGCCCACGACGTGGCCAGCTACCTGCCACGACGTGGACATTTAAAAAAACTAGATTTTTAGTTGTTAGTTAGTTTTTCTTATTTTAGTTCAGTTTTACGTTTTTAGTTTAGCAAGTTGCAGGAGTTCATGACCAGAAGCTTAAACACACCCTTGGTGCCACCACTTGAAGATCTCGAGTCTGCAATTCACAAGAAAAAGACGCCCTTACAAGAATTGAAGTCAGCTTTTTCAAGGAAGTTGGGAAAGAAGACAGGATAGTCAAGTTTATCCGCGAGGCACAAGAGCAATCTTGAGCATTTGGATCATACGCCCGTCCAAACCGAGTACAAAAGCGATACCGAGCCGGAATTTGAAGAACACGCGAGCGAACCCGAGAACGAGCCATGGAACGAGATGGAAGCAATTGAAGAGATGTCCATGGGATCTTACAAGAAGCGGATCCGAGAAGATGTGGGTCCCGGTTTAGTCCAACCCGCAATACCTGCCACTGCCACATTCGAGTTGAAGGGGCACATATTGACTGCACTGAAGGATATCCCATTTTTCGGGAAAGATCATGAGGATGCTTTTAAGAATCTAGATGAATTCAACGACATTGCGGATTACTTCAATGTCCCAAATGTCAACAGAAACACAGTCTTGCTTAGGATGCTTCCCATCACTTTCAAAGGAGTTGCTAAGGAGTGGTTAAAAGCACTTCCACCGGGTATAATTACCACTTGGGCTCAAATGCGTGAGCAATTCCTGGACCAGTTTTGCCCTCCATCCAAGATAGCCAAACTCAAGAAGGCAATAGCCAACTTTGAGCAACAGCCGCGGGAGTCATTATACAAAGCATGGGAGCGGTACAAGGGCTTGCTCAGAAATTGCCCTCAACATGATCTAAATGTGCAACAAGAGATGTCAATCTTTTATGATGGGGTCAATGTTATGACAAGACAACTCCTTGATTCTCAAGGACCTTTGACAAAGAAAAATCCAAGAGAGGTCAAGGAGCTAATTGAAGAATTCGCGAAGCACTCTCGCGAATACCACAACCCTAGGCAAGATGGAATCAAAGGCAGTGGAGGGGCCCAAACTGAAGAAATAGCAGCTGTAATGGCCATGCTGAATAAGATGGATCGAAGGATAACACAAATGGACCAGTAAAAACATGCCGTAAGAGTGGGTTGCGAGAGATGTAGTGGTCCACACTTGACCAAGGACTGCAATGTAGATGAGTTTGGGAACAGGAAAGCTCAAGTGTGCTACTCTAGTGGGGATAAGTTTGATGAGGACTGGAGGAAACCGAAGAAGGAGTGGATGCCATATGAAGAGTATAAGAAGCAAAAAGAAGAGAAGTATAGGCAGACAGGTCGAGGCTTTTATCAAAAGGAGCAGCCACCAGCCGAGAAGAAACCCGACATAGAGACCATTTTGATGAAGTTTATGGAAGCTTCGGAAAAGAGACACGATGCCACTGATTCTGCTATTATGGAACAACAAACTTTAATAAAGAATCAGCAAGCCTCCATCCATAACCTTGAAGTACAATTTGGTCAATTAGCCACTCTGGTTCACGAAAAATCGTCCCCGAAGAATCCCGAAGTAAAGACCCAATCTCACGTAATGGCCATCGATACTGAAGAAGAAGCAATCTCTGAGTTCCTGGAGGCATTGGGAGAAGAACCACAGCAGCCCGATCCAGAACCAAAGAAGCCAAAGTTCGAAAGTGAAAAGTTTGTTGAAACAGCTTCGTCACGATGTGGCACTCCTCTGGCCACGACATGGCGCATGTATGATCAAAAAGTCTTTGAACCCGTTCCAGTTTATCAGCCACCATTGCCATTTCCACCCCGAGCTGCACTTAGTCTACTGGAGAAAGAGCATATAGAGTTTGTAAAGCATGTGAAGGGGATCCCGATTAATACTCCCTTTGTCGAGTCCTTATCCAAAACTCCTGAGAATCAGAAATTACTGCAAAATTTGATAGACACTCGCAGGCAATTAAAGAAGCAGTCTAAGGTGGTTCTAAGTGAACAAACCTCAAAAGCCGTGTTGGGAGAGACACCAGAAAAGATGGGGGGTCCTGGACGCCTCACTCTTCCGTGTGATTTTGGTAATAAAATGAAGGTTAATGCTTTAGCCGATTCTGGGGCTAGCATTAATTTGATGCCTTTTTCATTTTATCAAAAATTAGAAATTCAAAAGATGAAGGCTACAAAAATGAAGATTCACATGGCGAATCATTCAGTGACACAACCCCGGGGCATCGTGGAGGATATTTTAGTGAAGATTGGAAATTTTATTTTTCCAATAGACTTTGTAGTTTTGGATATGAAAGAGGATCCCGATGTTCCAATAATCCTTGGTTGTCCATTGCTTAACGCTGCTGGGGCTCTTGTTGATATTCGTGAGTCTAAGCTCACTTTGAGGGTTGGAGATGAATAAGAAGTTTTTGGAATACAAGATGACTTCCAAGAGGATCATGTTCAAGAAGAGGTGTTCACAATTAACAAAGACAATGAACTAGAAGAACTGGAAAAGCTTATGGAAGAAGAGATCAAGGCAGTTCATCAAGTCAAAAGAGCAAAACCGAGGGCATTTGTTCCATATTTGATTGAAGTCATAGCTTACAAGAGTCCGCCTTCTTGGGTGAGCAAAGAGAATGAGGAGATGACAAGTGATGAAGAGGAGGTCACTTCAAGAGTGAAAAAGCCGGTGGTGAAAGAGGAGGAGGATGCTATGGAGTGTAAGGAACAAACTAAGGGCACAAAACGCAAGCTTGAAGAAGAGGGAAAAGCTAAAAAAGAGAATTCAAAGAAGGAATATAAAAAGGCGAGTTCAAGCTTACAAGAGGCGATTCAAGGAACAAAAGATCTTAGTGGTGGACTCTTCAGAAGATTCAACGTAGAAGGCACGGAGTCCAGCTCAAGACTCCAAGAAAAAGAAGCGCTTTTCGGAAGGCAACCCGAGTTTGGTTTGCATTTTTTGTTCTTTTAATTTTTGAGTTTTTAATTAGGAAAGATAACAACTCATCATCCAATAACTGATACTTAGTAAAGAATTAGCTGTGGGAACTTTAATTAATAAATGAGATGCAAAGTAGATAGTTAAAATGTATGATTTTAAAAAAATTTGCAATCAGGCATTTGCCACGTTGTGGGCTGATACAACCACGTCGTGGTAAAAATGAAATCACGGGAACAAATGACAGTTTCAAAGTCCACGATGTGGGCACAGCCAGCCACGACGTGGCCTTTAAAAAGTCACCGGGGGGGACCATTTCCTTAAAACCCTTTGACCAATAATCCCCATTCCCCATTTGCTACTGTCGCACGAACGGGAACAAGGTCCCCACAGCCAATTTCTTAATTTGCTTCCAATTTCCTTGCAAGTTCTTGTCAATTAACTCTACTTGGTATGTGTTCTACCCATTAATTGTAGTTATATCTTACAATTTTAAATTTTCATGGTTAGGGTTTATGTGATTCACGAAATTGGTTGAAACTAGTTGTTGATTCTAGGTTGCATGTCCCTTAAATGTCCATAGGAACAAACCCCAAGCATTATTTTTGGTGGAAATCGCATACAAACTGGCTGATCCACACACAGGGTTCGACTGCGGTCCACGACGTGGCGAGCCTGGCCACGTCGTGACTTCTGGCAGACAGTTTAAATTGTTTTAATGTTTTGGGTGTTTGCTGCTTTGGTTTGATTTTGTATGCAGAAATGGGACCATGAAGAGCTATTCCACAGGAGGAAAACCCGATTGATGTGGCGAGTATACATCCCTTATATCAGTGTCCTCAAAACATTCCCCGACCATTGTTGACTACTTATGAGAATCGGTTGGGATGGCTGTACAATAGGGAATTTGTGATAGACCCAATTATCGATTGGGGATGGCTCGGTGGTGTGGGAATGGTTGCTGAGTTGGAACGCTATTGATCGAAAACATACGAAGGGGATCAATTTTCTTTCACTTGTCACGGGTGGAGGAATTTGTTTTCAATTCAAGAGCCCGTATATCGGGAATTATCGGTGGAGTTTTTCTCTACCGTATGCTTCGAGGAACGCACCATTGATTTTACTTACAACCGGGCACTTGTGTTTCGTTTGGGTGGTGTTTATAGAGAGTGTAGTCTTTGGGAGTTTGCTTGGCGTATGGGGCTTTATACCGAAGTGGAGACTCAATCTTCGTTTTTCATACCATTCTTACTTGGATGAGTTGGGGATTTTAATCCTGGTATTATGGATGTTCAGTTCTGGCGGGGCATTTCTAGCCATGAGTATAATACTCGTGACTCGAGTGAGTCACAAATTCGAAATCCTGTTTTCCGATTTTTACATCGCCTGATCACTTTTTCAATAAATCACAAGCATCATGGTGATAAAGTCCCCATTCATAATTTGTTTTATCTATGGACTCTGATTACCCCGGGGGTTTGTTGTGATTTACCGTATATGTTGGCGAGGTTCATGAGGAAGAAAGCGGCTAATTCTAGGCCCGGGAGTCCGATTACCGGGGGGGGGGGGGGGGGGGGGGCATTTGGTTACTCGCCTTGCTAGGTCATATCATATTTTGACCCATGACTTTGTGAGGAATCTTACTCGATTCCCGGACACTGATTTGACCATTCAAGTCTTAGGAGTTATGCGGGTAGTGGTGAATGTCGGGGGTCGTTTTGTTATACCGCCGATAGATTAGGAGCAAGAGGAGGCACACCTAAGGCATCAACCACCAGCCAGACCGCGGCGTCGGAATGTGCGAGCTAGAGGAGAGGTCGAGAGAGAGCGTGCTACTTCACAGTATGTACAGGGAGTGCCCACCGATTCTTTTCAGAGTCGGGTGGGAACTTATTTGGATAATCTCCGGGGGCATGCCATTTATCATGGGTATTTATTCGCATTTGGGTGTGACCCGACCACCTTCTATGCCACCACAGTATCCTTATTTTCCAACAAGGGAGGAGCTTTGGCGTCCGTAGAATGACAGGGCAGGACCAAGTGGAGCGCAGGACCAAGGAGATGATGATTGATTTTCTTTTCTTTTCTTTTTATTTTATTTTGTTTTAAGTAGTTTTTTTTATGTTTGAATTTGGTTTGTAATGTAAAACTTTCTTGAACTATGATGTTACTCTTTTATTTCTTTTGGGTTGTTCCATTTTTCAAATTAGCATTGGAATTCTAAGGAGCATATAAGGTTAACTCTAGAGTCGTGTTTGTCTAGTCAAGTCAAGGAAGCTTAGAGTCGTGAGTTGGAACCCACAATTCAAGATAAGTGTGGGGTACGTTAGTAGGAGAGAGGTTACAGTTGGGAAGTATATTTACATAGAAGCGTCTTAAACCATTTAGCCATTGGTCAAGCTGCTAGGATGCATGAAGGAATAAGGCATTTTTGTGTGATGTCCAGTTTCCACGACGTGGGCTCCTTACGCCACGTCGTGGCGCTCATGAAACTTGAAGAATAAAGCAGCCTGTTGTTCGTGTTTTCATCTTATATCACGACGTGGTGCTTTCTGCCACGACGAGTATATCCTTTCCCACATTTCTACTTACTAGCACCCACTTTGAAGAATTTAAGTTTCGAGGCATGTTCGTGGTTTATTTACATATTCACCCAGTTCTACACCGAGTTTCTATTTTTGGAGTCCATATTCAAGACACACGTTTTCCACACTTTTGGAGATGCTCACGCCACTATCCTAGGGGAGTCTGTTCCTTTTTCTCCATTTTCTTTAATTTTGATTTATTTTTATGCATACAATGAAGGCATTGTATGAAATATGTGTGGGGTAGGGGTAGAAAAAGTAAATTGCTAGATAATCATAGAATTTGATAGTAAAAATTGAAATTTTTAATAATTGAATCTAGTAATAATAATTTGAATTATAATTGCAAGTGTTATGTGGGATGATCCGATGAAAGTTCAAATGTTTAGTTGAGCCAATACACGTTATAGTGCATTTGTGGCCTCCCTTATTTTAGTGAAATCATGGAACAAAAACATAACTCTGCTTGGTTTGAGGGATGCAATATGTTTAGCAGCCTAAACCTGAAATGTATCGAGGAAAATTATTATCATTAATCGATAAAGGTTGAGGTTGAGCGTCTCTGCTTAAGCATGTAGGTTTTGAGTGGAAAAAGTGAGGTAAATGTAAAAAAAAGAGAGTGAATTACGAGAAAAGTTTGAAGAATTTTGGAGCAAATAAAGTGAAGATCAAAATATCAAAATTCCAAGAAATGCAAAAAGTTGAAGATGCCAAAGATCAAACAACAAAGGTGGTGAATTCAAAGAAATCAAAGATCAAATGTCAAAGAAGTGAAGAATTCCAAAAGAGCTCCATAGTGGTATCATATATTGTAATTCTAGATTATGTATGCTTAGGTTGCTCAACTAAAAATACCTTGAGGATAAGGAGGTTTTCTGCGGATGGATTCGGAGGGTTGCATAAAATGAGCATTGTTCGGAAAAAGTGGGCGAGTGTTTATGAAGATTGTGAGTATTTAAAGTATGGGGGTACTTTAGGAAAATTTTAGACACAAATGCATGCGTTGAGGTCTTGGTATAATGGATGAGCTAGAGTCGGATTGTTCTATATGGTGTTAGTAATTAAGAGTTAAGTTTAAATTTGCTTGAGGCAAGCAAAGCCTAAGTGTGGGGTATTTTGATATTGCCATATTTATACCTATTTTTAGGCAATATTTAAGTACATTTTTATTAATAAGTTGATAATATGTTTAGAATAATGGTACTTATGACTTTAAATTGTTATTTTCAGTCAATTAAAAGGATTTTCGAAGAGAGGGACCAAAAGTGACAATATGTAGAATATGGGAGACTTGGAAGACAAGAGATGAGCAAATCCACGAAAGCTACTAAATCCACGACGTGGAAAAGTTGGCCACGACGTGGCATGAGGATTCTAGAAGATAAAGATCGCAATTCGGAGGATTCCTTGCCCGGTACGGATAACTTGAAGCCCACGACGTGGCCTGGATAGCCACGACGTGGTACGGGATTTTGGAGTCTATTTAAATACTCCTGATCATTACGAAAGGAAGAAACTTTTGGCTAAAGGAAGGAGTTCCAGGAAACGATTTGGAGCGAAAGAAAGGTTCTGGAAGAAGGTTTTCAACACCAAAAAGAATAAAGGTCTATATTTTAGTTAATTAAGAACATGTTTTCTATTAATTCAATTTGTGTTGGTTTATTAGTTGCTATGATGAGCAGCTGAATCTAGCTACTCTTGTTTAGCTAGATGAAGCTTCCAACTCATGAATAGTTCAATGTTTATGGATTAAGTTTAGTTGGTAAAAATTGCTTGTGTTTGATTTGTATTACCTAGCATGCTATTGTTTGTTTCTCTAATTGTTTGATTGCATGTTCTGTATAGCTTAGTGACCATTAACTGTATGAACTTGTTTACCTAATGATTTAATGAACATTAAATTGTTAGAGCTAGGATTAACCAATCTTAGTTAGTAATTAGCGTAAATAAGCTTAGCTGTGCTAGAGAATGTGTATTGTGACTATAATTACGTTTATATTACAAATCTTACATAGCATATTTACATTCATAATTAGTTTTGTGTTTAATTATGTGTGAACATACATGGTTTGACATGAATTAGTTAATTATTGGTAAAGTTAGAACAAAATTACTAATACAACTAAAAACCAACTAAATAATCTGTAATCATTAGCTAGCCATAAGGAAGAAGTGGATTCAAACTAAACAAGACTGTGTTTTTATTTATTGAATTTGATTTAAGTTCATCTGATCTTGTAAAATCAGATAAAACCCCTTTTAACTTGTTAATAATTAGGTTAATTTAATAGTAAGTAAATTAATTAGTAACACCGTTCCTTGTGATCGATAGCCGACTTACCCCAACTATACTATAATCTGACTAGGTACACTGCCTATAAGTGCATAGTTAGTTAAGTTTGTAGGGTTATAAATATTAAAATTAGTGGGTACTTTTCTGCACATCAATTTTCATTTTTCTTAATTTTCATACCTTAAGTGGGAGGTGTTTCTTTTTCGTTTTCATCACAGAATGTAATTGGAATTTGTAAGATAAGCCATTTATATCTATAAGTTTATTTATGAGAAATATTTTAAACATGACATGATTTTGATCGATAACAAAAAATGAAAGTACAATATTATTTCATGTATCTTTTTAAATTCTTGGCTGTTAAACAACAACACAGGTGACCAAACATTTCTTTATTAAATGTTAACTTATTAATCTTTCTGTCCCAGGAAAAAGAATTGTCCAAAATAGGATGTTATTAGCTGTCCAAAGTAGGATGCCAAACTAAACAAAGAAATTTAAGATTGTCCTTTTTTTTTTGTATTATAGATCCCACTTTTTTTTGGTTTCCTATTTGCAAGATTGTACATTTGTTTTTTTTATTATTATTAAGGTATTGTAGTTTGAAAAAACCTACCCAATTAGAATATTAAACTTTTAAAATGTTTACCCATTTAAAGTAGTACAAATTGCTTTGTATTTCCATGATATTCTTATAATTGATTAGATTTAATGTTAGAATACACAAATACATGGACATGTCTTGCTGTTTCTTGCATTTCACCGATCTAAAAACTTCCAATTACAAGAAATAATAATGTACTTCAACTTATTTGTGTATTTTGGCATCCTACTTTCAATTAATTCGTCAATTAAAGTTCGATGTTTTCCCATCAATAAGGATTTTCTTTGTCCTAATGTAGAGACAAGTACACATAATCTTCTTCCTATTATTGTAATCATTTAAAGAGTATATAAGCACAATGTTGTAATAGAAAGAAACGGAAGTAGATTGCTATAATAACAATTAAAGGAGAAATTGGGCGTTGTTTTTATTAGACTATTATTATCTATCTTATATTTAGAGGGATTATTGTGTAATATTGTATCCTATAAATATCCCTTGTATTTACCATTCACAAATATACAATAACACAATACAATTGTCGATACCTAAAGTCGTTTATGGTATCAGAGCCTGGTTACCCTAATCTTGCCGCCAAATTCATTTTCCGACTCTAATTCGTAAGTCGAAACCATCTGTTCCTATTCATTCTCCCTTTAAACGATCCCACCATATACATGAAATCACAATCTTCTAGATCCTTGCCGCCAAGATTCTCTTGTGATACAATCTGATAAAAACTAGTGTGGTTATAAATTGATGTTGCTGACCTAATCGATTAAAGTTCATCTGTTTGATGCACTTCAATCGCAGACACAATTCTACCCTAGATACACGAATCAACCTTCATTATTCTAATACAACAAATCAATGGCTATAACATCCTTTTCTACAACCGAAAAAACAACACACAACTCACACAAGTTCGACTTTACTCTATCCCCTACAAATTATGGGTATTGGAAAGCCATGATTCAACCTTTTTTAGTCACAAACAACCTATTTGGTTATATTGATGGAACAATTCCTTGCCCAGAACCCACCCTACCATCAAAATCAACAGAAAAAGATGCAGAACCTACTCCAAACCCGAGTTACTCATCATGGCTTGCGAATGATGCACACATCAGAATGCTATTGTTGTTGACTGTCATTGAGGCCGCGTTTTAGCATGTGCAAGGTACAACTTCTCGTGATCTATGGCTCTCTTTGGAACGTGCATATACACCTCACACTTCTTCAAAGGAATATACCCTCAAGACACAACTGCTCAAAATTGAGATGAAAGGTGATGAGTCTTCTGCAGCATATCTCACCAGAGCACAAGAGTACTCTGCTACACTCGCCAACATTGAAAAACCAATAGATGAAACAGATCTCATTATGCTTGTGATCGCAGGGCTACGAGAAGAGTACACTGGATTCAAGTCTACCTTACTTGGGAGGCGATCTCCCATTGTCTTCACCGATCTCTTTGGTTTGCTCGATGATCATGACTACATGATCAAGAAACATTCCCCACCAGTAGCACCGGCCCAGGCTTTTATGGATGTTATCACAAACCGCAGCTCAACCGCCTCATCTTCTGTACAACCGGAGACACTTCAGGCCCTACAACAATTAGTGGCCCAGCTAGGCTTTCAACCACAGCCAAGCTCACCACAAGATTTCTACTCGAATTGATCAGGTTACAATAATTCTAACAAAACTCGTTGTGGCTATAACAATAATAACAGGGGCCGAGGAGGACGTGGTGGATACAACAACAACCACTCTCAAAGTGATCGTCCTCAAGGAGGTGGAAACCGGGGTCAGTTCAGTTGGACCTCTAATCAGAACATGATTTATGACACCTCCAACAGGTGCGCTATTGGGCACATTCCTTCTCAATGCTGAAACCGTGACCCCTCAACCCTTCGGATGAAACAACCATCCGCCAATTACGCTGACAATCACTCCCAGACATCATCTACCACCTCGTGGTTCCCTGACATGGGATCTAACAATCATGTTGCACCTGATCTCAATGGATTCGATACTTCTGAGCCATACTACAGTGAGGACAACCTACACGTTGGCTATAGCAGGGAACAGTACAACCTCAACCCAACCCACACAACATGTCGACATGTAACACAGAAATACACATACAGATTACCAGACAGTAAAATAGGTAATCATACAGATCTACCAGACTAACATATCAAACTAGCATGCATATCTAATTCATACTCAACATATCAACAACTACTAGGATATCAAATCCAATGGGCCGGCCTTAGTGTCGTCGACCCCTAAGTATAGTAAGGAAAACTCACCGCACGAGCAGCACTGACTGTCAAGATCCAACTCTCAAATCAAAGCTCCGAACTCCACCACCTACAACCACAATGTGACTTTCTCCATCAAAATCCCAAAATACCCTCAGAAGTCAGACTTGGTCAACCATGGTCAAATTCAAATTCAATCGGCCAAGGTCAACAGTTCATGTTGACCCAACTCGTCGAGTACATCTACTGACTCGTCGAGGTCCTTTAGTCTTTCAGAAAAACCAAGAAAACCCTAGCCAACTCGCCGAGTTATCTCAACAACTCGCCGAGTTTGCTTAGTATCTAGAAGGTCGACGAAACCCCTATCCAACTCGTCAAGTTTTCCTAGTCTTAGCACATTCAAGCATTTCCCAAGTGAATCTGATGCCTCAAACCATAGATCTGGTCCCCTAGAGTTAAGATACCACATAAAGTTGCTAACTTTATATCCATTCATGGCATTATGGGGCTAAAATACTCAAGCAAAGCTTATTAAGGGACTTAGAGCATGAAGGAGGGCCAAGACTTGATAAAGTTGGCAACTTTAAGTCCTTGGAGGCCATGAGGTGTCTAGATTTGAAGTTATAGCTTCATAACATGCTCAAATCCACGAATGGTCCTAAATAAGCTAATAATAGCAATAAACTCTCAAATGGAGAGATCTAGCAAATAAATGATCAAGGAATCGACTTTATACTTCAATATGGTTGCAACAACAGTGAAAATCCCAGATCTAAAGCCTTCCTCTCAATCAATCCTCTTCAAGCTTCAAGGTCCTTCCAAAAGTGCACAAAAAATACACTCCAAGCTCACACACACTCAAAATGAGAGATGAGGCACGAATTAGGGTTTCACTGGACAGGGGAGGTGATAAAGGAGGCCAACAATGAGACTTAAAGTTTTTAAATAGGGTGTAAAACCCTAAAAACTAAGGTTTCATAATCAGCCACCAACTCATCGAGTTGGGGCCTTCCTACTCGTCGAATAGGTCTTATAAAATACACGACCTTCTTTGTTTCTACACAACGAGCTAAGGCTCTCCAACTCGTCGAGTAGGCTTTATAAAATGCATGAAATCCCTAGAATTTCATACCTAGAAATCAAGATGTTACATATTTGGAACAAATGATCGAAATAATTTGTTTACTTATAAAGTTTATTACTACAAAACTATTGATTTAAATAATTATATATTTTTTTTTTGAACAAACCTATACATAAGATTATAAGTTTGTCAAGCATATTTTTTTAATTTAGATGATATTAGATTTGTTCACTCTATCTAACCCACTTAATCTTTTTATTTCCTCAAATGTTTCGTCTATATAATAAAAAAAAATCCAGATATAAATTGATCAAAATTACTAACACCTTAAGACAAATGCTTACTTGTCTTGAATTATTGTACTTAGGACACACGAACAACAATATGCACAATAACGTAAACTAAATACTAAATAGTTTAATGAATAAAAGAAAGCACAATTTATAATTTATAATAGGAGTATCAAGTATGCATAGTTTGGCTCGGGTTGGAAAGCGGCCTTCATTGGTTCATTATATAATTTCTGCTTCAGCCAAATCAAACGTTATATATAAATATGTATTGAATTTCTAATATGCATTAATAGTTTAATTGGTTTAAACATAGGTTGAACTTTTCTCTTTTTATTCAAAATCAAAATACCTTAAACAGGTTTCAAAACCCAAATACACCAACCAAACCAAAACTTTGTTACAACAAAATATCTTGTAAAATTACAAATACATAAATACTAGAATGCAAGAATTGAAAAGTTTAGGGTTGTTGAATGTAAGAAGTAGCCACTTACATTATTTTATTTGTTTATCATCATAACATCATAATTCTATTTCCTCATATATCACGCATTGTACTTTGAAAAATTTACCCAATCTTAAAGTAGAAAGCAATAAGATTGGGAAAGCTAAATAAACAAATTGATGAAAGTCCGTTGCTAGTTTTGTATTTAGCCTGAAAGGTAATCTCGCATCTTAATGATCACATGACATTGTAGCAAAAAAAAAAATACAGTTTTAACAAGTTCAAAAACAGTAAATTATTATCATATAATAAGTTTTTCCATTTATTTATTTATTACATCATCCTAATTTTGTTTCCTTCATGTCAACATCATACTTTAGCAAGCTTATTCAACTACAACAATGTTCCCAAATACAAAACAATTTCCATTACTATAAAGTTAGATTTTTCAAAGTCCAACCTCCTAAGTCCTAACAATGAAAAAAAATCTGAAAGTACAATGCCATAACTGGATACATTTTCTATAGTTCAATGTCTTAAACTCTTAATAAGAAAGATACTGAAACCACAATGTCATAACAGGAGAGAAATGAAACTATCAAAAATCGTCATTGTCTTCCTCGATTATATGCTTTGTAATGCAAGACAAGAGAGGACAAAACATATTGTACTACATTTGGTGGGTCTAGAACTAGGACTGATGTTAATTGGACAAAAGTTGCATTTTTTGTTGCATTCAAGAAAAGGTGTAAAAGACATGAATGCCCTCCTTATCAAATACATCCAATCCATGCAAAGCTTGTCCAGCAAATGAGACTTAAAATTGCACCACCAATGGGTCAAAATGAAAAACTTGGCTGAAAATGAAATTGGTCAAACAGGTCAAAATATGCCCAAAATACATACAAGAACTTGTACTTTCACTAATTTATTGATTTATCCATTTACCTATTATGTGAAGTAATTAAAACCACTACATATTTTTGAACCCTTTAAAAAACCATTCTTATCAGTTAACCGCTTTAGAATAAAGAAGAAAGTAATTTCACTATTTTACCGATTCAGCCATGAACTAATACTTTTTCATGATTAATATAATAATAGTTTGGTGACTAAACCAACAAGAAATAGTACTTTGGTGGTTAAATGGATAACGAAAATACGTAGTGCTTTCTGTGATATCTCTTTTTTTTTTTTTTTTAATTAATAGAGAATGGCAGGGTAGTGAGACTTTTCAAACTAAGTCCTAGTTATTTGCGAAGTTGCCCTCATTTATAGATGTCTGCATTTAGAGCTAGAACAAAAGGGAAGAAGTAGGGGAACTTCAACAGCATATTACAAGTTGAAAGCTAAAAAACCAGAAATGAATCAATTACATTTCACATCTTTTCTTTTTCATTTAATTCTAATCAAAATTAGCTCATATAAATCATTGGTAACCATTGTGATGTTAATGTTAACTAATTTGACTAAAAATGTAATTTATACGATGTTGATGGTGTAAGCATTTAATTGATAGAAAAATGAGAAATTAAGGTGATAGTATTATCTATCTTGCTTGTATAAGAGATGATAAACTGGAGGGTATAAGTATAACCAAAAAAAAGTTACAACTTAAACTTTCTCAATTAAGGCATTCTTTATGCATCAAGTTAAAAAGAAACACCTAGCTTATCAGGTTAAATCTTCTCAAGTTAAAAAATAAAAAAATAAATAAATAAAAACGTACCCAATTGCAAAGTGATAGAACTTAATCATGTATCAAAGCTTATAAGATGCATTTTTTCTTTCCCTCTATTTAATATTTTGCAGAAGTATACTTGAAGCTTTAATACAAACTAAACATTATAATTTCTAAACTACAAAGAAGATGAGTAAAGTATGTGAGAGTAAGCAACCTTATATACTGTTTGATTGTTAACTGCTGTTGAAGACATATGATAAATCAAGAAGTTGCACCAATTAGAAGAAAGACAACCAACAGAAATTAACGAATACAATCAGATAAACATGAAAAGTCTGAATCTCAACATGTAAAAACCAAACTTGTATCATAAACTTATGCCTGATTATTAATTGATTCGACCAAACTATTCAAGGATGTTAAGGAGCACATTTCCATCTATATGTGAATCATATACATACGCATCACAGGCTGCATAAAAACTAGAAATAAGTAAGAGTTTTTATCAGAAGTCATTAACAGTACCTTGTCGTAGCTTGTGAATCGGAGAAACAATTCCCTAAACAAAAAATTTGGAAGCCGTTTTAGCGAGATAGGGCAAACAATGGCACGAAGTTGAAGCGGATTTCCATTAGCGGTATTTCTTTGAAGTTGTTGAGTCAGAAATCAACTCAAAATCCAGACATAAAAGAATTTGAAGAGCAATCGATCGAGCAAATTAGGGCAAAAAAAAAAATTTGGACCATTTCTCGATTTGTGCGTGTCATCCTTGCGCAGGGGCCATGCTAATCTTCTCTGTATCGTTCCAATTTTATCGGATGTCCCCGAAGGGACGAACTATACTCGAAGGCCAAGCAATATAAACTCAAAGGATAGCGTACAAACCACCGATGTGGGAGGCCATGGCATTGATTCAATCAGACGATAGTTAAAGTATTTGGTTGTAAAAGCCCTAATTTTGACTGTTCCTCTTTTCAGTTTTACCACCTCAAGGTGAAGATGATGAAATCCTATCATGCACCAAACCTAAAAGACGACTCCTATTCATTTTAAGATGTTTTGGGTGAACAAAAGTTATAATTTATAAATCTTTAAAGATATTTTAGTTTTTTTTTTTTTAGACTAATTTATAGCTTATTTGACCTGTTTTTACTTTCTATATTAATTTGTCAATATGATCCCTTAATGAAAATTATAATCCGAATACATTTGTCTATAAGTAAATTAAAGCTTTCTCATTTTAATTGTTCATTTTTTCTCGTTAAAATAAATCATCCTTGTTGCAAAATATATAATAAGAAAAACAATATACAAAAAATTAAATATGTTTTATCTTTTGAGTATTTATCTCAAATCCTTCAATTCTTGTAAACAATAATCCTTTTGATATTTCACAACACTTAATAATATGTAACAAAAATCCATTTTAAAAACAAGGTAATATTAGGAATCCAAAAAAGCCACACACTTTGTAGCAAGGATTGTACACTGTTGATCATGGTGCAACGGACTCCGATGGCATAACATCAATCAAATCCACTTTAGGTTAATATTATAAAAGCTTTAAATTTTTAACGCGTAATTAGTAAAAGCCCTGATATCTTTTTTATTATTGTTGTGGCCACAACTTTCTCGCAGAATTATCATTCTAGCCCACTTAACGAGTTTAATGGTTAAGTTGGTTAAATTTTTTGCAAAATTAGTCCTAAAAAGTTGGTTAAAAACCATGTGGTAAAAACCATGTGGTATAATTTTTTTAAAACCTGAGCGACTAAATTTGAACTTTTTAGGACTAATTTTGCAAAAAAGTTAACCAACTTAACCATGAAACTCGTTAAGTGGGCTAGAGTGTTAGTCGCTGAGGTTTTAAAAAAATTATACCACATAGTTTTTAACCAACTTTTTAGGACTAATTTTGCAAAAAAATCTAACCAACTTAACCATGAAACTCGTTAAGTGGGCTAGAGTGATAATTCTGCGAGAAAGTTGTGACCACAACAATAATAAAAAAAAATATTAAGGCTTTTTCCAATTACTCGTTAAAAATTTAGGACTTTTATAATATTAAGTCATCCACTTTTATCTATTGTTGTTATAATATAACTTATGTGGATGTTGATTTATTTCTTACATTCATGTCTAGCATTATATCTAGATTCTCTCTTGTTAGCATGACGTGTACGACATTTTGGTTCAGTTTATTTTTAGGCTGCTTTGGACCATGTTAAATTCGTGGTATTTATGGTTTGATTTCTATTTCTCTTCACCATTTGAATTGATCAAGTGTCTAGCCTTAATGATATTTAAGGAGTCTGATTGCCTTTTCTTAAGCCTAATTGTCACGGGGTTGAAATCTTAGTCGGATATTATTTTATTGTAAAACAAACACCGGATGATTTTTCCTACTTTCAGTTTTGTAGCCATTTAAACTTTCCAGTTTTGTAGTCAGTTGACTAGTTCCTGGATAAGTTGGAAATGGAGATGAAGTTTTTTTAGATTGAATTCTTGTATGTGATGCTCTCTATTATGTTGGAGGTTAACGGAATGATCATTAATTGCAAGTCTTTTCAAGTATTTAGTCATGTGTTAATGACAATTTTATAAAATGATACATCTTAATTATGAAGGATGAAAAGTTTTTATTACAAACTCAACCGTTACAAATCAAGAAATAAATGGTCCTGTTATAAAGGAATGGGAAAATACATGTTTGGTTCGTAATTAGAAAGTTAATATTTGTATAGTCTTTAAGGAATCTCATTCCATTAAAACAAGTCTTTTTTAACTTTCACATTATACAGTTTCGTAAACTTCCAGATTCAGTCCTTCAAGATCAGAGCATTATCACTTTCAGCTTCCTCTTTTTATCTTTGTTTTGACCATCAGCCACATCAACTATCCTTGCTTGAATTTTAGTCCTTACAACAAAGCAAAAAACATTATCAAAAATTCATAATTAATGACGTGCCCCATTTCTATTCAAATACAAGATTGTAATCATGTTATTATTAGTTTTATCAGTTAAGCTTTTGGTACATTTAGGCTTCTCAAATACATGCTCTAATTTTTATTTTAAATCTAATAGCTCATTTAGTCCAAACTCTGATAACACATTATTAGCATCCTACTCTCATGCAACATGCCAGCATACTTCATGCTATGATAAACAAATCAATAGCTCAAATTATATCGGGATTTTAGTTAGGCATTTCTCAAATGATACAAAATGGTTATGAAGTTTACAATAGTTCAAATTAGCATCATGCATTAATATTTGTTTTGCATAGTACAATGATTAATTGGCAATGAAACCTTGACTAAGATTGTTACAGATTTCATTCACTCCATAGTACAATGAAACCTTATATCCTATACTTCTCAAGTCTGCATAATATGTTTCAGTTGCAAGTTTTGGCTTACTATCTTAAGTTCTAAAATAAGAAAACTGCTAGAAATAGCAATGTGTTATTGCTTTCTTTTAACGATATGGGCAATGTACTTTAATAATAGCAACATACGTACCAATTTCTACCCATAATTGCAAAAAACTTGTAATGCTTAAATTCAAATTTGGTATTTGTAATGCCAGATAAGCAAAAAAATGTCAAAAGGCAATTAGATACCATTTTTCAGGTTGAAAATTGCTACGATCAGTGTTGTAAAAATCTTGACTAAAAGATTAATCTCATCATGGTAATTAGTGCAAAAGACTGTCGATTATGCACTTGATTTTACCCATATCAATCCATATCAAGTCAACACGACAAAAATTGCTATTTTTTGTCCCATCCAAAAAGTAGGTAGAATAAGATAGGACAGTGTATTGACTCACTCTCAATCTATTGTTTATGCAAAAGATATGAATGACCTTTCATAATCATCCTCAATTCCTCTTCCTTAACTTATAGACAAAACTTGTCTGGTCCAAACCTTTCATAGTCATCTTGTTCATTAACTATGATAAGCTAACTTAACCTTATGTCGTCTTAATTACTTGACTAACTTAAGTTTTGAACTTCATGAAAGATGGTAGATTATTAAATTGATGTGCATAACCCTCCTAAAAGTTATCATGTGTGTTTACTGCACTAATAAACTAACAACTCATACTTTTGTCCCCTTTTCATACAAAATTAACCTACCTTCACTAACTAACAGCTTAACACAGAGACTTGTCAGTAAACGTCATGTGCATTATACTTTATTCTCTTTTGTCGACATGATGTATTTGATATTGGTTCTATTTGCAAAGACGCTTTGCCTTCTATAAAGATTAATGGTCATGTTGGATCTTTTTTTGATGGTATTTGTAGCCTTATTTAACTTCAAGTAGACTGTTTAATGTTCCCACACCTAAAGTTCACATGAACATGTGTAGTCGGAAATATTATTTAACCGTTTTTTCTGACTTGATGTGATACCACAAACAATTTCCAAGGATAGTCCCAACAGCAAGGGGAATGCATTTCTAGGACTGAAAGTGATTTGAGGTTCATTTGTTTAAATAATTTACCGCTTTCAAAATATAAGAATTTCAATAAGATGTGAAGGGGCTAAAAAGGTGAGGGTTACATACAAGAAAAAAAAAACTGTATTCTATTTGTTTATAATAACATTCTAACTTTCATTTATTTTTTCTATACAACCTTACATTTTGAGTAATCTACCCATCTATAGAAAACAAGCGTCATATAAGGAAAAACTGAAATCTATCCATATATAATTTGGATACACTTCCCAAAGTAAAATGCTTTGATAAGAAAAAAAAAGATTGAAAATATTATGTAACAGAAAGCAACAAAAGTTGGAGATGTTGATGTTGTGAAACTGGTTGAGAATTTCTCATCAACTGTTTTGAAAAGGTCGAGATGTCCGATTCTAACAGCCTGAAAAAAAACAAGAAATTATGGGTAAGAAGTGTAAACACTAGGCTCCATTTGTTATGCAGGAGTACATGACAACTGCAGATAAAAAAAAAAAAACAATAAAGGTTGTACCTGCGCTGCATTTGATAACTTGAAAGAAATTTTTTATTGTTAACAAAATGTATTATATATACCTTAAATTACGAGAAAACAAACCCTACTCAATTCCAAATTCATGAAAACGGGATGAAGGAAACACGACACAAGTATTCATCATCAATTATTGGGATTAAATGCAGGACACACATATACTAAATGTGATGGAACATAACATTTTAGAAACATATATATTAGAAAGCCGTAAACAATGTATACAATGAAAGAATATAGAAGTAGCCTACAAAAGCATATGAAAATATGAATAATTGATAGGGAACAATACAGGGAATAGCAACATGCTTCACTCATGTTACCTATACAAGCAAATGTACTGTTATTTGTAAGTGTGTTGTTATTATGGGTAAAATGATGTAAGTACATTAGGGAACTCAAATGGTTCATTTTGAAACCCTGGATGGAAGATGATTATTATTATTATTATTATTATTATTATAGAGACAGAGAGAAAATGTGGATGCATTTCATGTAATGAGTAATGATGTGAGCCAAGGTTTGTGACATGTAAATTGGTGAAAAACAATGGTGACCTATGTCAAATGATTATGGAGATGTTTTCTAGTAATCTATGAATCTTGTATATTTTAGTGATCTTGATGGATGAATTTAGTACTCATAGAGTTGATTTCTTGCCTACAGATTGTTGAATGTTGAATGCTGTAAGCCTGTAACTTTTCTACAGATTCTTGAATGTTGTAACTTTTACTATTAAAACTACTTTGATATAATGGCAAAGGTAAGATTGTTAGCATAGCTGATTCTCACTCACATAATTTGGTGTTCTTTTTGCATTTTGACAAGCATTTGAATACACTAAATCACTCAAGAAAAACCCCAATTTCAACATCTAAAGACGAAATTACTTCAACAAACTTCATGCTTGATTATTAACTGCTACCAGACAATTCAGGCATAGATATTAACAGTGATTCACTTATCCTGCCTCCAAAACAAATACATTGATTCTATCTACATCCATAAACAACGAATCATGTCATTTGTTATGAGCAAGCTGCTATGGGTGAAAACTACGAGGGAAGCCATTAATCGTACCTGGTGAGTCGAACAAACACCACGGTTTTCCTTTGAAATGATTTAGGGCCAAAAACAACTGCAAAATCGCTCGATTTGTGCGTGTCATCCTTGCGCAGGGGCCATGCTAATCTTCTCTGTATCGTTCCAATTTTATCGGATGTCCCCGAAGGGACGAATTATAGTCGAAGGCGGAGCTTGATAAACTCAGACGCTTACGTTCCAGCCACCAATGTGGGAGGCCATAGAATTGCTTCAATCAGATGATAATTTAACTATTTCGTTGTAACTTGTAAGACCTATAATCCCTAATTTTGACTGTCCTCTTTTAGTTTTACATCTCAAAGTGAAGATGGTGATCAGTCAAGGACAAAAGAAACCGGGTTTGAACTTTTACGTGGTGGTGCTCTGCTAGATCTCAAAAATATTTATTGTATTCAATACCAATAGACTTAAAACAATGATAATTTTTATTTTTTATTTTTGTTTTTAATAACAAATGTGTTAATCTGGGCTCTCGGTAAAGGTATGAATTAGGATGACAGAGAGGGTGAGTTTCATTTGGGATGTATATGTTTAAATTTTCATAAATAAAATAATAAACCTTTATGTTATTATACTTTGCCGATCAATTATTATTTTTGGCCAAATTTAGTCATTAAATTTATTTCGTGCGGCGTGGATCCATAAAGTTTCAAATTATCTACTAACTAAAGAAGGAACCCTTCCTTATACTAATATGTTTCAATGTTTTAAAGGAATGAGAGGGAACCATGTGGCACCCCCTTTGACCACGTATTTTTCAAAGTGTGCATAAGCTTCTTTAATACACTTCCCTTAAAAAAAAAATCAGTACTATCACTTAGCAGAACATCTTCCAGACCTAAACAAAAAGTTATAGGATGTCAACTGCCACCTCGAACAACACTAGTTTCAAGTCATCGAAGTCTAATGGTAATGTAGCTTGTAGGTTTTAAATTTGCGTAAATTTGTTGGTAAGTTTAGTGTTAATAAGTTGTGTAAACTATTTCATTTTCATTGAAAGATACTCCAGTCGTCCAGACCGCTCCTATGTAACAAATTAACATTCATTGTACTATAATGCGTTAACAACTTAAACTTATGTTTCTAGTTCAAGAAAAATTAACATACATCTCATTGTACTATAATGCGTTAACAACTTAAACTTATGTTTCTAGTTCAAGAAAAATTAACATACATCCGGTAAATTGCGTTAACAACTTAAACTTATGTTTCTAGTTCAAGAAAAATTAATATACATCCGGTAAATTACTTATAAGCTAGATTTTTAAAATACAATTCGAGATTGTTTATTGATAAGCTCATGGAGCTTTTTTAACATGGTTTCCTAAACCATTAGACATGGGGTCATTCTAATCTTCATGGGGTCATTCTAATCTTCTCTGTATCATTCCAATTTTACCGGATGCAACCGAAGGGACAAACAATATTCGAAGGCGAAGCAATATAAACCCAACAACTTTCGTTGGAGCCACCGATGTGGGACGCCATACCATTGCTTCAATCAAACAATACTTCTGTATTTGTTTATAAACCCTCATTTTTAGTGTCATCTTGGTTCTACATCAAAGTTGAACACATCGAAGCGATATCAATCCTCGAATACATTCTAGATAGAACGGACCTCGTATGAAACAATGACTATTTTGATTTCCAAATAAAATAGGTAAATTGTTGTTTTGGATTTTAATAAAAATCACCATATGAAAATCATTATAAATTTATTTATTAAAACAAAACAAAATGCTATTTTTTTTAGCAAACTGATATATGATGTGTATTTAAAGTTATTTTAGACAATATTTGTCATTTGACATATTTTATAGCTTACTTGTACATGCAATTCATTAATGAAAAATATGATTTGAATATATTAACCTTTAAATAAATTGATCAAAATTACTGACGTACTAAAATAAATGATTACTCGTTATGACTTATTATCTTTGTTTTCCCTATTCAAAATAAATCGTTCTTATTATAAAATCACAATGCAAGATAATTTAATGAGTCGGCATCATTCAAGTTTTCTTTATTTATCAAAACTCTTCCATTCTTCCAAACTATAATCCTTCCATTCCTCCTTGTGGGAGTTGGGCTAGACCCAAGGACCTTGTTATGCATACTAAAGCAGATACCGATATGAGAATCAAAGGTGACTTGTGGTTCGGACGCTTATAGTGGGCTAATTCATTATAGCCCCTCAACTTAAAAGAAGCCTTAAAGCGTCCATTCAAAAAAGGTGCGAGTGGGTGTTGTTTTGTTTTGTTTGTTTGTTTGTTTTGGAATGTTTATTATGATAAGTCGTCAATTATGAGAACGGGATGTCATGTTTTTCGAAAATTATCACTTCTAAAATAAAAGAGTTCCAATGAAATGTGATCAAATGCGAGAGATAGCAACATAAATTTATTTATTTGTTTATTCTGACATCCGACTTTCATTTTATTGTGTACAACGTTGTATGGAAAGTCACAATGTCAATCAAATACAAGGTAATTTTCATTACTATAATTGGGTAAAAAAATTAATATGTCCTAATAAGGAAAAAAGTTGAAAGAACAATGCTATAATTGGATACATTTTTTGAGGTAATAGGCCTTTAAGAAAGAAAAAATGAAAGTACAACAAAAGAAATGAAATTAGAAAACTATAATAAACAAATAAATGAAAATGTGTTGCTACTTTTTGCATTTAGCTTACGAGATAAATCTCACAACACTCATATCATGAGATCATATCCTAAACATTTGACATTTAAGAAAATAATTTTAACATCTTTGAAAACAACAAATTATAATCAAAAGGACACCTACTTTGATTTATTTGTTTATTATAACACCCTACTCTCATTTCTTCCTTTGCATCAATGTACTTTAAAGAATCTATGAGGTATAACAATTTCAATCAAATAAAAAACAATGTTCATTTCTAAAATCATGTAGATTTTTTAAAATACAAAGTACAATGTCTTATTGTCTTAATAAGAAAAAAGTTACAAGTTCAATATTGTAGTAAGAAGTAATGAAACTAGGACACTAAAAAAGCCAATAAATAAAACTACTTTGTTGTTTCTTATATTTAGCCCAAAAGGTAATCTGAAATAAGAGATGAGGCCAATAGCACAAGATCATAGAGAAAACATAAGACCTCTAGAAATACAATTTTAACATGTTTGAAAACAACAACCTACTTTCATTTATTTCTAATTATACCGATGTTTTTTTTTTTTTTTTTCTAATTATAACAATGTTATCTAAATATAAACAATTTTTTATTTATGTTAACCAGTACCTTTTTCAAAACATAATATTCTAATAAGAATAGATGTTGCTCTTCTAAGTAGAGTCTTGGGTGTATTTCTTTAGGTTGCGGCTAAAGTAAAGTTAGTGAGGGCAATAAGGTCATTTTCTGTTAGATAGGTTAGGTCAATGCTAGTAGCCTAGGTTAGTATATCCTTGAACTAATCTTTTCCTTTTTCCAGTTCAATCATTCAATTCCTGTTCTATCATCAGTTCAGATTTAGTTTTAGTTTTAGTATAAAAGTAAAAACGTTGAGATGGAGTATTACAAGCAAATCAATATTCGTCATCATATTCTTCATCGGATGTATCGCTATCGCTATCGCTATCGACCTGTTGCTCCTTATGATAATTTGGCGGGAAGCGAAGGGAACGTACAGCCAGATTATGCATATTCAAGCAGAAGGCAATTCTAGAATTGAAAGCAATTTGTGGTTCGTTTGTTGAATAGATGTCTCTTGTTTCCTTAGAAATCATCCATCCGTTTGCATGATCCAACATGGCATCGATGGCACCATCACGGATGGCTTTTGACACGATGCTCTCCACATCAGCAATTAATGGGTTCAGTCGGAGCTTGGTTGCCACGTCAGCAAGGGAGATACGCGAGTATGCGATGCTGATGTGGCGGAGTCTGTTTCTTATGACGTTGTGGCGGAGTCTTACGATTAAGTTGTTGGTTCGGTCGGAGGTGAAAGTGGTGGAGAATTTCTCGGCGACAGTTTTCAATAGGTCCAGATCTCCAATTCTAACCGCCTGAAAAAAGAAATGAAGGAATTAGAGATTCCATGGAATGGAATGGCATGTTTGGTTCACGGGATTTGGAATTCGAGATTCCGTTCCGTGACATGTTCGGTTGCCAAATGAACAAAATCCAGTTTTGTCAAATTACATGCTTGATGGATTTCACTATTCAAGTCGAAGTCAAAAGTCAGAATTGAGTTAGTTAGTTAGTTAGTTACAACTGAACTGGGGGTTATTGTAATTGAAGTGAACTTACATTTGTGAGGTCAAAGTAAGGCCTCAATGCATTCTTCATGCCTTTCTGCTTAAAAAGGGTTCGTTCAGGAATCTCTCCAAGAAGTAGACGAACAATGATGGCCCACTTGTTGCATTGGACCCGGAAACCAAGGGATCTCTCCACAGGGGCTTTTCGGGCAGCTTGGAGAAGAGATTCCTTTGCATCTGTGTATTCTAACCGAATCGTTCTAATTTTACCCAGGTAAAACAGGTAACGACAAAACTGTAAAAAAAAATACAAATATCGAATATAAAATAATGAAATGCTCCTGTATATCAAATATCGAACCCTCCATATGAAGCAAATATCAAACCTTTTAACAAATGGAACCTTTCAAAAGGATGAATTGATGATTTATCAAATGAAGAATTACCTGGCGATTTGAATGACCTTCAAAAGGTGGTGCCTTTGATCTAAACTTCTCTGCTTGATCATACAAATTGTAATGAAGGTAGTTGTGAAGTATCAAGTTTAGGAGTCTTTCCTGCACATCACACAACATAAAATGATTCACCAGAAACATTGATTATAATAATATTACTAATAATACAAATAACAATAACAAATAAATATACTAATAATAATGATAGCTAGTCACAGTAACAAAATTGAGAAACAAACCTGCCCCAATTCATCATGATGCAACCTAGCAACCCGGTGCAAAACAAGGAGATTACTGCATGTAATTAAACATCATCATCATCATCTTATTCAAGCCCGATAAATTGATAAAGTATGATTGGTCACAATCTAGTTGATAATTGAAAAACATAACCCTTTTGTCACTCACCCACGAATTTCAGAGAGACTGTTGCTAAGTTCATGAGAAAGAGAGTAATAGAAGTAGAGTCTGGATGCCAGAACATCAACTGTTCTTCTGTTCGAGTTTTTCAAACTGGCAATGCCTGCTGAAGAACAAGCCTTAGCCTGCATAATATGAAGGTGAGTTGACCAATTGACCAATTGCCAAGATGAAGTAATCTAAACATATATGCTCACCTCAGTGTACTTTTTCTGATCAATTAGGAATATCACCACAAGGAAGTAGCAGTAGATCTCCATCTCATGGGAGTGATTAACAGTACCTTGAGTTGCAGATGATGCAGTATCAACTTCCATCTCATGATCATCATCCTATAATATATCAAACCAAATGCAAATGTTTATGTCATTCAGATCATTTTGTTTTCAATTTCACCAACAAGTATTTGAAATCAAGTTCCACGTTACTTTGGGCTGTACATTCGAAATATATAACATAGTGTCAAGGAAATTCGCGAAAGAGATGCTTAATTATGTGCCTCATAGAATAGATGACTAATTGAATGGAAGTTTATTAAACATCGAGATTCACAAAGCCAAAAAGTAACCTACCTTTGGAAAAAATGAAATTAAACGAGAGTGTGCTTCCGATCCAGTTGTAAGGGCAAAATTAAGGAACGGATAGATCACAGAAACTTTTAACCGCCATCTTAACACGATTGTAATGCTAACGGCTCTCAAAATCCAACGAACTTTACCAGTGTAAGCTCCGCCCTCAATCAGTTCAACAACTCTTTTTTTAAAATCTGAAAGCCAATTTTCACATGATCTCCATGAAGAATTCGAAATTTCAACTCTAATAAGTAAATAAAAACAAACGATGTTGGTAGAGACGTAGAGTAAACGCACACATTTTATAACATCAATTGTTCCACAACAAAGAAATTAAATCAAGTTTATCAAGAAACGAACTATATGATCAAATAAAACAATAATCGGAATCAAATTTATAGACATTCTTACGCTGCAAAACGCGATGAGACATAGATTCAAGAGAGCTCGAAGGTGACGCCGGAACCTGTTGTTCTTTCATATCAACATCTTGCGTCATTTTTCCTGTAAATTGCTACAGAATCACACCATACAGAATCGACAATCACAAATACAAAAGAATAAAATCCTGCTAGATCATGAATCAAAATTTCCAAATGAGAACAATCGCTAACAATGCTTAATTTGAAACTTTGGATGGATCAATCGACTGGTTAGCACTTTGGCGGGCCAAATGTCAAGTATTTACTATTTAGTTCGATTTTGAAAGAGCGCACTTCGATACCGTCCAGTAGAGAAAATGTCAATTTCAACCCTCTTAGTATTACAAGCTACCAGATTCAGTCCCTACGAATTTGGCGTATACAAATGGAGGGGATTTTTTGGGATATTCACCACAATAAACACTTTCTTTAATTACATATAACAACCCTACCATCCTTTTGAGAAGTTTTCAAAATAAGCATCATCTTCAAAACTTAGTTAAGTGTGAAATAGCTTTTTGATGAAAAATATATCAAAACTCTACTAACCCACGACTAAGCTAATATATACAATAATATTGATGTACAATATTAGTATATAAATCATGATGTCAAAATTTGAAAATACGTAACTAAATGTCTAAAACTAATTCACTATAGAAGTGAACTCGTCGTAAAATAGCATATGTTTGGTAAATTCGAATATCATACCACAAGTAGGGGTGTTCAAAAATATCCGTATCCGAAATTCCGATCCGAAATTCCGAAATTCCGAATCCGAATTATCCGAAAAATCGGATATCCGAAATTTCGGATATCCAATTTTTCGGAATCGGAATTGGATAATGTTTTTCAGATTTTTCGGATAATTCGGATATCCGATATCCGAAAATTTTGGTTTTATTTTATACATTATTTGTTATTTTAGTCGCATATGTCTTATGATATGAATTTTAGTAACTAAAACATATTGATAACACCATTAATTAAATACCTATATTACTTCATATGCCTTTCTAATTTAAAAATATGTATTTTCAACTTAAAAACTTCATATGTTTTTCAAATTTTAACAAAATTTCAATTTTTCGGATATCCGATTTGGTATCCGATTCCGTATCCGAAATTTCGGATATCCGAAATTCGGATACGGAATCGGATACCAAAAATCAACTATCCGAAATTTCGGATATCCGAAATTCGGATATCCGAATTTTCGGATATCCGGTTATGAACACTCCTAACCACAAGGACAATGTAACATCCTCATTAATGTAAAATTCTCATTTATAACTTAGAAATGTTTTTTTTTTGTCTATTTTAGTAAAAAATAAAAATTAGGAAGCTAAAATAAAATTATTTAACTAAATGAAATAAAATTTAATTAATTAAATAATAATGATAGAATTGATCGTAAGAATTAGTTATAAGATTATTGAAGTAAAATTTGAAAATTATGATGGTTCCGTATTATAGTTGTCAATTTGTGAAAGTTGGGATTTGAGGTATGTGACCATTGAGGACTTGAATGTTATGAAATGGATAGAGAATGATTAGATATAAAAATTCTATAATTGCCGGTCAATCGGACAAACACAAGGTAAACTTGGTTTAAAAAAGTGGAAGAGATGAATGTAGCTATAAAATGCATGGATGTACAAGGATTTAAGAGGCATTGAGGATACTCACTTATAAGTGCTGGCTCGTGAAAGTGTGGCTTCCTTAAGAGTTAAGAGTCAAGGAGCGGCTTTTGAAGTGAATTAATTTTTGTTATATTGATTGGCTAATATTTTAAAAAAAGATTGGTTTCACGTTAGACTAGTTAAACAGGTTAAATCTACTTCAGTGTAATACTACTTAAGCGAGTCAAATGAGTTAAATGGGTCAAATAGGTTATACGGGTTAGTCATGTGGTGTCGATTTGAGATGTTTAAGCGTGTCATGTCTAGGTTGACATTTTTTGACCCGTTTATTAAACATGTTGTGTTCGTGCCATGCATTTTCAACCCGTTTAAATTTTCACACGACATGACTCATTTGCCATGTAGTTACAATTGGATTCTCTTTTGATTCACAATTATATTTTTAATCTTCTTCTCTATTGATTCCATTTTCCAATTTGGCTTCCTGATTTCGACATATTGGTTGATTCGGAAAAATAGAAGTAACATCTTTAATAGATGAATTGGTGTCAAGGAAAATGGATTCAGAAAATTAGAAGTAACATCTTTAATGGACAAATGTGTGTGTTTGGTGCGGTCAAAAGCGGATTCTAAAAAGTAGAAGTATCATCTTTATCAGACGGATGTGTGCATTTGTGTGGAGGAAATCGGCTGATGTGATGGTAACGGACGATGACAATGATGTTAATGGTGGGGGAGGTAAGAGGTAGGAGGTGGGAGGTGAATTAAAGTTTATAATAATAACAATAATAATTTGAAGAATTGTAGAAAAAAGGTCTTATGGACATCATGTAACACCCGTTGATAAGTTTTGCTTCTTAAAATGTCATATCACAAGCCGTATCAACTTTATGACATGTTACTCCCTTATTCCTTCTAATAATGACTTTCTTATACGTAAAATGACACTTTAAGAATGTAGAATGCATAAAAAATATCAACGACCAAATAAAATAAAAGTAAATAATTGGTTGGTCAAAAATAACATTAACCTTATTTAATATTGATATAATGTAGAAGATCCTTAAAGTGATTTGGTGAAAGCGATATATATATACTAGGAACCTTATTTTGGCCGTGATAATCACGGCCCTAAAGAATTGATTAGTAAGCTTGTTGTAAGTGATTCCAGGAAAAATACCGATAATATTTGGATCACATTCCATTAATTGGTAAATTTTTAGATGTACTATATAAGTAGGATGCTCTAATAAATAATTAGTTAAAGTAGATTGGCATTTCTTATATTTAGTTGAAGTCCTAGGCTTTTCCAGGAGTCAGTGATTGCAGCATCAAATCAACACAGATTCATGAATTAAGTACTTGAGCATTCTTTTTGAGGCCTAAAACTTTTATGCTTTGATAAATTATTTGTCTATCATTCAACAAGTAGCTGCTCCCTAGCAGCGTGGTTTGCTTCACCTTTGTCCTATGTTTTCCTGTTGCATATATAAATCAACAACACATGCACTCATGTTAGTCACATAAACCACTCAAGAACTCATAAAATGAATCTCAATTTTCACCAGGCTCCACTTTATTTCTTAATTTTGTATGTTTACTTATTGCAACAATGAACAAAAAATCTTGTATTTATTTGACCATTTCTTATTTGTGTTCGCTAAGAGTGGGAGTCATCCATCCAAAGATTAACAAGTACCCATAAGATAGTTTAACTAATTCCTTATGTGCATTACTTTTTGTTATATTTTCATTTAATATCTTTTTACTTGTTGCAAACATAAATGTGAAACCTTACATGAAGTTGACCATTTCCAACCCATTATAACCTTCTTAACCAAAAAAAATAGATTTTAAAGTAATAAATATTACATAAAGAATATAAGGTTATACCTTGTCATCAACCTAGACAAGGCCAGAGAACATGCTAATGTTCCTCTTCGAAATGATTCGCTGACAAAATATGCATCACAATCAACAAAATCAGAAGCCAACATTGACCAGAAAAACTTAGCTTTCATATGTGTCAACAAGGTACAAGAAGAAAAAAAGGATAAATAGATTGCTAATCTGTTAAAGTTTTCACCTTTGCTCATTTCCAAATAATAATAATAATAATAATAATAATAATAATAATGATAATAATAATAATAATAAATATGCACTGAATGCAAATCATCATAAAATTTTCTCTTGGATAGCTTGTAAGCCATTGAAATAACATATACACTATGATTTGCACAAACACACACATGAGATGGCAAGTTGAGAAGAAAAAGCCTATTAAAGAGGACAAAAGATGAAAGACCTAAGTTGTTGAAACTTTTTTATCAATCAACTAATATATTGGATTGACTACAGATGCGATAATCTGGTGTAAAATAATTGAACTTATGTAAAATATGTAAGAAAACCTAATAAAACTTCATTGTGACATTTTGTCAAACATAATATGTGCAAAAATAGGAATTGTATCCTACATACACCAATATGACAAGCACACTTGGTTTGACATTTTGCCAAACATGTTATGTGAAAAAAGAAGATAGTAAAATTTCAAAGGTAATTTGTCGGAAATTCTTAGATTTTAGAAAGCCTCGTAAATGAAAAGCATATAACTAAATAGATTTTTAACAATAAAAATAAATTACCCCATCTATTTTAATTTGTGAAGTACTTAACTGGGAGGATGGATGTGATCGATTTTAATAAAAATAAATAAACTCTACCGGTTATAATGGATTGTCTATAACAAGGTCCGGAAAATTGATTTCGTCTTTTGGAAGAGAATGCATCCGACGCCTCCTTCTTAAACATACCTACAAAACAGATGAAATTTAATCTTTCCCGGATAGATTTGCATATGCACACACATATGAAATCCTTGTTTTATCCACTCCACCAGTTACTGTGATTCAAGATATACAAAATTCAAAACTTAAAAGCAATAAAACACCCTAAATTTTGAATCTTCGTTTTACCGTTGATGCTCTCCTCTTGAAGTTTTTCAAGAATGAGAATTTCTTCAACTTTGATTTAACAGTTTCATGGCATTCTATATCCACGTATGATCTGTAATTTAAAAAGAAAGTAATGGACATAGAAAATGAGAATAAATTGCAAAAAAAAAAAAGAACCATAAGTAATGTCATAATTTTTCATTACTAACGACTTACTGATCAAAAGGTTCGAAATTAGGGCCAGGTTTAGCAATACCTTAACAATGTCTTTTGCAAGACCGTTGGCCATGAACCCCCCTTAAAAATAACGACTAATTTGTTAGTTGGGAACAAAAATCGTCCCCCTTTTCATCATCTTTAGATGTTCTTAGAATGTCATAATATTTGTTACAAGATTGTGTTTGTGTCCATACATATAAGCCACCAATGGGCCAGAATAAGATTCCCTTAGCCATTGGATGACCATGTACCATATCTTTTGAATTCTTCTAGATTGTGTGTTAGTTGATGTGAGTTGGCACTGCATGAGCTCCTTTTGGTCCCATGGTTTACTTGTCAAGCTTTTCGCCCACCCTTTGTCTACAATAATCAATAAACTTGATTACTCAAAGTTAAAACTTGATAAATCAACAACTTAACGATCATGTTAGCATTTTTACAAACACCTAGTGTGCATTGAGTTTGTGGTATTGTCCTAATACAAAATACCTAAAAAGATAATCCTTTTTCAATTGCTAATCTTATAACACTACAAGAAATGTGGGTATTAGCGGCGACGACTTTAGCAGCGACACTAGGCATTAGCGGCGACATGTAAATGACGCGTTACATGTCACCGCTAATGCCCACTGTCGCCGCTAATACTCAACAGTAGCGATCCGCGTCAAATGAACCCTATCCGTTCGATCTGTATTCAACCGAACGGTTGTAATGGCGTGAAAAAAGGCGCTGACTTTTCAGGCTTGTCGCCGCTAATACCCATTCGTCGCCGCTAATAGGCGTCGCCGTTAAAAGTCCGCGCAGATAACCCCTCCAGTTCACTCTTTCCTGCGTATTTTGTCTGCCTTTTCTCTCATTCTCTCCATCGATATCGCTGGTCTTTCTTACACCGCAGCCGCCGCCGTCCAAACATCCATTGCACAAACCACCGCCGTCTAAACCTCCATTGCTACCAATACCGGCGACCTAGACTTCCATTACCGACGACCAAGAGGAGACGATCATACTTCAATTCCGAAATTTTTACCCATTTAAGGTTGAAATTCTTCCCTATTTCTAATTCTTCTTACGTTTTGATGTTTATTTACTTAGTTTAACCTTTTAATTTAAGGTTGTGTTGTTGTTGGAGTTGTTGCCGGAGTTGTTGTCGGATCTGTGGAATTTTTGCCAGAAAATTTTGAAATTAGACTACCACAGGTTTCTTTTCATCTTTCATTTTATAAATAGAATGTGTTTATATGTGTATTATGCATTTGTGTGTTCTTACATTAGTATTTTTTTTTTTATATGTGTATGTGTTTTATTTGTGAATGTGAATGTGTAATTTGTATGTATGAAAAAAATGAAAAAAATTAGGTTGCTATAATAGAAAAAAAGTATGATGTTATAATGAGTATGTGTAGAAAATATGTTTGTGTATTTGTATATATAATGTATGTATTTATGTATGTAATATGTGGAAAAAATTGAAAAAAAAATGTATTTATATATGTAATGCATGATTTTTGAAATTATATATGTAATTAGTATGTATGAAAAAAAATCAAAAAAAGTTAAGTGTCTATAATAGAAAAAAAAAAGTATGATGTTATAATGAGTATGTGTAGAAAACATGTTTATGTGTATTTGTATATATAATGTATGTATATATGTAGAAAAAATCGAAAAAAAATGCATTTATATATGTAATGCATGAGTTTTGAGATTATATATGTAATTAGTATGTATGAAAAAAATCAAAAAAAGTTAGGTTGCTATAATAGAAAAAAAAAGTATGATGTTATAATGAGTATGTGTAGAAAACATGTTTATGTGTATTTGTATATATAATGTATGTATTTATGTATGTATATATGTAGAAAAAATCGAAAAAAAAATGTATTTATATATGTAATGTATGAGTTTTGAAATTATATATGCAATTTGTATGTATGAAAAAAATCAAAAAAAGTTAGGTTGCTATAATAGAAAAAAAAAAGTATGATGTTATAATGAGTATGTGTAGAAAACAAGTTTATGTGTATTTGTATATATAACATGTGTATTTATGTTTATAATATGTGGAATAAATGAAAAAAAATGTATTTATGTATGTGATGTGTTGAAAAAAAATGAAAAAAAAATATGTTGCTATAATTCTATTCATATTGTAATTTTGCAGGCTGTATATGGGGTTTAGTTGGGCGATACTCTTGTACGTGATGGCAGATGTTATGGGTTTAGGACATGGAGGTGATGGAGTCGGGGATCCACCACCTCCCATAGGCTTTGGTCGTGGTCAACACGAACAGGATGGTAAGTCTTATTATGATATATTTGTTAGATGTTTTTATCCATTTATTATAAGCTATCGTGACTAATATTTTTAATTATATTTTTCTGCTGAGCTCCCTAAAAAAAGAAGAGGCCTAGCAAAAAACATTCAACTATCAAAGATAATACGGGCAAACAAGGGAAAGCCTGTAGATTTGGATTTCGATAGGGAGCTGACATATTCCCCTGTCGGGAACCATGGTAATTGGTTTACCCGTGAGATTGAGAAGTATATATGGATGAACATCCCTTTGAACGTATCTGGTTGGGATAATGTTTCCCCCGCTTTAAAGAATGCCACAGTGGTTCATTTAAAGGTAACTTGGACAATATTTTAAGTTTAGTTCTAATTGGTATTTAACTAACTAACTTTTTTGTATTTGTAGAATAAGTTTGATTTAGATAAGGTTAACTTGGATCCCGAGCGTGCTCAGTTGTTGCAGAGCATTGACGCGACCTTGCAAAGAATTTATAGAGGCCGAAAAAATAAAGCGCATACTTATTTTGAGAATGTCGGGGGGCTTACAGATATCCCAAGGGCATTAGCCACCACCCCCCCCCCCCCCCCCCCGATGGTATGTCACGTGAAAATTGGGCGCAAGCAGTCGAGCATTTTCAAACTCCTGAATTTCTAAAGCGTTCGGCGTCAAACAAAGGAGTCCGTGCACAACAAGAAGTTGTAAACGAGGGGGATCGTGCTCGTATAGCAATGCATGTTTCAAAGAAGTAAGCTATGATATATTTAACTGTTTATTTAAATTATAATTAATCTAATTTTTAATGTTAAATAGGACATCGCTCGAATCGAAGCATTTCGTAAGGCCAATATTGATCGCCATGGGGTGTTTAGTAGTCCTGCAATCGAGCAACAATACGTAAGTGGTTAATTTTTATTATCATATAAGTGCTTATATCGTCAAAGGGTAGTTAGTAATCTAATTTTTATTATATTTATTTCTTTTTCGAAAATAGAGAATGCTCTACTCTTTGAGATCAGTCAACAAACTCAAGCATCTTCTGAAGTCAGCGGTCTAACACCAAAGGATACACAAAATTGTTTTGAAAAAATATTAGGTGTTCGACGTGGCCATATCAGAGGCATCGGGCGTAAACCTTCTACGGTTGTGTCGAGGAACAACCACTGACACAGCCACCACCACAATCACAGGTGACAAGACTATTTAATTTTGGTAATTGTTTAAAATGTTGGTAATTGTTAGTTTAGTAATAGTTTCAAAATTTGGTAATTGTTAGTTATAGTACAATGTTATAATGTTTTATACGCAATATGTGGAATGTATATTTTGTATATAGAATGTTATAATGCTATTTTAACTTATAAGACTATGTTGTTTTATTTGTAGTTGGAAATGCTTCAAACAATGTTAAAACACTACTAGAAAAAAGACCTTTAATGACACGCTTTTTACGACACGCGATAATTAACGATACGCAAAAGGACGTGCCCTTAAAATAGTGTCATCTCTCCAAAAAATTTAAGGATTTACGTCACGCTTTATTGCGTGCCCTTAATTTAGTGTCTCAAGAAAAAAAATTAAAAACACGGAGGGCGCTTTATCTTAAACGCGCGTCGTCTGTACCTGTCGCTTTATAATTTTAATGAAACGCGCTTTTAGTAGACAAGGGGGGAAATGAAATCCCCAAAATTTTGAAAACCCGCCTTTTTTTTTTCTATCTTCTATCTATCTTTCATCTTCAACCTAACAAGGACGAGCATTGCACTCTTGATTTCCCTAACTCTTTCTCATTTTCTTATTCAAACTTGAAAGAATCGAAAAAAAATCTATCAATTTTGAAGCCTAAAAAAATCTAACAAGGACGAGTATCCATCGATCCGACTTCCAAAAATAGAGGGCATCGATTCCACGTCTTCCGGGGTTGGGAGGAAGGAAAAACTGTTGGTCCCGTGTTGGTTTTGTGATGTTCAATCGAAGAAAAGGAAATCAGAATCGACGAAAAAGAGATCGGCTGGCCAGGTGCGTTCGTCGGCCCTCCACTGTTTCATATTTTCTTTTTGTCTTTCTCTATTAATAACTTCGGTTATCTCACCCCTGCTACTCCAAACCAAAATCGATTTATCCTCTTTAGTTCAACAGGGAAACAACAACGTGGTCGGATCGTTGGTGGTATATCTACTTATGGACTTAGTTTAATCCCTCCGCTCCTTGTCAATGTTTCCTCCACCGCCTCTCCCTGTTTGCTCTAGCTTCGAAAAAAAAGGAGGGCAGCCGTCGTGACGGTGCCAACCACCGGAAAGTGCAAACGAACTCGATTAGGGCATAATGCAATCATTCATGATGCCAAAGGTAATTGATTAATTTTTTTGCAGTTTTTAGTTCACCTTTTTTACATGGATTACTTGCAGGTAAAATCGTCTTCTCACATCATGTTTATACGGACTCGGAACCATCGATTCGTTTGTGAGGTATAATTACCCTTTCTGAAGCATTTGTTTAAATGTAAAATCCGCTCTTTTGTGATGAAATACATACGTATTACTGCTTTTTTGTACATTTTTGTCTACAGATGATGTTCTTTACATTCTCTGTTACTTGAGCCGTAGAATATCAGTGAGTTATGATACCTGAATTTGTTAGTGTGTTTATTTTTGTTAGGTTGAAAGTAGTGATCTTATTGCATATGGTCTGATACCTGAATTTGTTGGAAGGTTTCCAATTCTTGACAACTTATTAGCTCTTACAAAACCTCAACCTGTCCCGGTACCTTTTCATTAACTGTAGGCATTAATTAACTACTTTTGGTAGGTGTGTTTCTTTTTGTTCTCAATAAGTCCTATATACTATGGGTAAAGTAATGTGGATGAATAAGAAATAATGTTTTGTAGGTGCTACCTCAGCCAAAGAATGCATTGGGGAAACGGTACAACAAGTTATTTCAGATGAATCAACTAAGTATTCTTTCATCTCAACAGTCAACAGATTTACTAATGAAAAATGTTAGTTGTAATTGTTTATTATTTTTTGCAGGTTAACCTACACTATACAGAAAGTGCTTTGAGATTAATTGCAAGAAAAGCAATAACTAAGAACACTGGGGCCGTGGTCTGAGGGCGTTATTGGAAAACATATTGATGGATGCCATGTATGAGGTTTGTGTCTAAAGATTACTACTGTATTATTTTTTTTTCTTTTTATAATGAAATGATAGAAATAGAATGATAATTTATAAATGTAATGCAGATTCCTAATGAAAGAACAGGTAAAGATATAATAGATGGTGTGGTTGTTGATGAGGAGGCAGTTGGGAGTGGCGCTAAAATCCTCCATGGTGAAGCTGCTCTTGCCCATTATCTATCACAACACTTAATAGGTAACTTAAAAGGTTCCATCCTATTTTTGATTTTTGATTAATTAATTAATTTTTGATTAATCTATCACAACACTTACAGGTAACTTGGAAGGAATATTTGCCCCTGGTTGGATAGGATATGGGAATGCTTATGCACCCAAAGAAGCAGATGATCAAGCTATGTCTGGTTATTGAACTGCTGCACGCTTATTTCCTGGGTAATTTATCTTTTTTCTTTTATTTAAATTAAAAAATGATAATATTATCAAAGTGTAATATGATTAAATTATTTGTTTTTAATCTTTAGGTGTCACTTACCTAAACTCGCTGAGCATGTAGTAATTGCTATACCACATTCTTAAAAAAATGTCTAAAATACCCTTTTCTTTATTTGGTTTGATGTAATTTCATTTTTCTTTGGTTGTGTATAGTTTTTTTTGCAAGCAAATGCAATATGTCCTTCGGATCCACTTGTCATGAACAAATTCACTGGGCACACAAAAGATGTCATGGGTTTGATCAACTGGTACTGGATCTTTAGTCTTTCTTTTTATATCTTTTTATGAAATCAGCTTATGATATGAGCTCTGTTTTTCACATGGTCTAGGACCACTAATTGCTTAGGATGGTAACTGGGTTGTCTTTTCGCGCCCTCCTTTGATACACCATAAAGGCATGAAGATTCTCTCTCTCTCTCCAAATTCTAAAACAAACAACAACAGGTAAATAGATGCCAACATTTTGCTTAAAATTCTGTGAACATTGAAAAAAAACGAGGTCGATAGTGCCTTTTTCATGAGATTGTCAAAAGTTGAATAAAATAAAAAAAATAAACAAGGGTAATATTGTAATAGGGAGGGTCTTAATACATAAAGTGACCAACCTCTCACTTAGCATGACAAGTCATTTTGATTTTATTAAGTAAAAAAGAAACAGCCTTATCAATCTACATGCATTTAGTCATGTACTGTTGTCCCACAATTTGTCATCATAGAAGAAGACCCTGCTGTCCCACAAGGGTAATATTGTAATAGGGCTGCTTTATATGTCATCATAGAAGACCCTGATGTCCTATAATTTGTAACAATTTGTATTATCATTATTTGATTTTAATAATAATTTGTTTTGTTTTATTGTTGAGGTTATAGACTGATAGTCTTACTTTTCATGTCATTATTATTTATTTCTTTTTTTGTTTGCAGTTTCTTGCAGAAACTTTGGATGTTGTTCAAGACATTGATTGGGTCATTTCTCTTGGAAATGCTTTTGCAAAGCAGTATGAGCTTTATACATATGATGATGAGCATTCTGCACTACTTCACAGGTATGAACTCATTATCATTATCATTACATTTTTTTAATTAAATTATCTTATTGAGAGTATTCTTCTCCTACAAATGTCTTGGTATACTTCTTCAGAAAGTTGATAACATGACTTATGTTCGTGATAAAATCGTCTAGATGTACAAACAAGCAAATAATCTAGATTTCAAGTATTCCAGCACCTTGATAATTATTACATTGCTATGTTTCACATTTAACCTTGTTTTCTAATATTGTTTTGGTTGAACATGTTATTCCTCAAATTTTAACAGATTCTTGAATTGTGACTCACCCCTGCAGCTTTCTGAATGCAAGCTTATTTTGGTGCTGGATTAAGTGGAGTTCTGGCTTGGTGTGTGCGAGTGGGAAGGAACCAACCCAATGCCCCCGGAGTTCTGGCACCTTCCATCTTTACTTCCTATGTATCCAGGTTAATCTACTCGTATTTATTCATGTCTCAAAGTGTGTATTCCAATATCAGGTATCATGATTTGTGTATTTATAAAATTTTGAAATATGGTCTTGTTCAATGCTTTAGCTGTGTTTGCTCTAAGGGAGATCAACTTATCAAAAGTAAGTTACTGTTTCACCCTTTTATTTAATATTTTTGTGATTGAATGAAAGTCTTAATGAAAGTAATTGACAACCCTTTCTCTATAAATGATGTTGTGATTGTGGGAGAGGTGTTGTGTTTTTCTTTGTTGCTAGGTAACCTTCTCAACAACAAGATTCTACTTAAGCAGGTGAGTAATCAAGATTAAGGGAGACTTGTAATCATGTTTGACATTCCTTTCCAGTAAGAAACAGAGTTGTATGATTATTTGTTAGTTTTATAGGAATGTATAACCCATGTTAGCAATGTATTATTTTTGTTTAACATTTGAATGTTTCTTTGTATGACATTACAATTTGTGCAATTTATTTTATTTTTTGAGTATGAAATTTTATTTTATATTATGCAATGGATTGTATTTTTTGTATATGGTATTTTATTTTATTTTATATTTTTTTTAAACATTTAAATTTACGATACGCAAAAATGTGTGTCATCTTCATTTATGACATGGCCTTTCTTGACAGGGGCTTTCTTGATACGCATTGCGTGTCATTAACACGCGCGTCGTAAGGTTACGACACGCGAATGCGTGTCATCTTCCTTTATGATAGGGCCTTCCTTGATACGCATTGCGTGTCGTAAACGCGCGTCGTAATTGCGCGTCGTAAATGAGCGTCGTAATAGCGCGTCGTCTCTCTTTATGACAGGGCCTTCCTTGACACGCATTTGCGCGTCGTCTGAG
Organism: Lactuca serriola; assembly: GCF_051521515.1. NCBI lineage: Eukaryota > Viridiplantae > Streptophyta > Magnoliopsida > Asterales > Asteraceae > Lactuca > Lactuca serriola. The sequence goes on along the minus strand of NC_136415.1, from coordinate 200,552,165 downwards.
CTTTTTACGACGCACAATGAGCGTCGTAAAAGGCTGTTTTTCTAGTAGTGAAAGATCTGGCATGTAGTGCTGCACTTGAAGATTGGTTTCGTTCGTTGCCTCAACGAAATGAAACTGGAGGAAACGAGGAGAGCGATGATGACGAGTAGATAGTTTTAGGATTTTTTTATGTTTTATTTGTGCAAGTATTTTAGACTAGTATTTTCGATATTTTGTTCTATGTTAAATCAGACGAGTAATTTTAAACGGATATTGTATTAATATTTTGGAATGGAATAATGTAGGATTAGATTAATTAATATCATACCAGTTTTTTTTTATTTTAATGTGAAATATATATATATATATATATATATATATATATATATATATATATATATATATATATATATATATAAAAGAAAAACACCAATACAGGCGACGCCGTTAGTGGCGACAATAGGTTATTACCGGCGACACGTCTTTAGTGGCGACGTGAGCTTATTAGCGGCGACAAGTCTTTAGCAATGACAAACACGCATTAGCGGCGACAATTTGATTAATAGCGACAAAATATCAGCGTCGACGTTTTAGCAGCGACAAGCCGCACTTTTAGGGACGACGCCTGTCGCCGGTAATGCTATACTTTCTTGTAGTGTAAGAATCATTGGTCTTTCGATAAAACTAATCAGTAGTTTCCTCCAAGGCTTCAATATTTTCTCAAGATGAAGACTACGAGTTGTTATTAAGCCCCATCATAATCTTTTAACAAAGAAGAAACAATTGAAACAACCCACAATAGAAACAATGATATTGCAGAGAACAGAGAAAGTTGAAGGTGGTTATAAACTCTACTTCCGAATCTCTCTTATCTACTTGGCATTGGATTTCTGCTGGTACCCAAATCCAGCCTGAAACTGTGTTATATCCTTTTTATGCTTCCTGAACCATCAATATCACCCAATTGTTAAAATTCCATAAAAACCGCCATCTGCATAAAGATCAAACATATTAGAGCTAACAAATACGAAACCATAAATAATTTATAAAGCTGATAGCTTCCCACTTTCTAATTGGCTATCGCTATTGTGTCAAACAAATGACCGTAATTCAACAAATTCATTAAATAACAAAAGTGCATGCCATTAGGAAAAATAAAGTTAAGTACTTGAAATCTACCAAATACCAAAAAACTATGTAAATTGTTCTACAAAAATGATTGAATATCGATTGCTTGTATTTTAGAATTAAGCCGATAGTAGAGATTACCTAAATAAGGAAAAACGAAGACATAAGCTGCCCTGGCAGGCGGCAACGTCGTATGTCCCCGACCACCATCAGATGAAAAGGAGAATGTCCTTTCTTGTTTAATCCAACGTCTCAAATTAAAACTTTTTGTGAAGATAGAACCATAATCCAGCAAACGAACACAACAAAACAAAAAATCCCTAATCATGTAGCTTCGATTTGAGGTCGAAATCACTCACCCAAAGCATTGTCTAAAGAAAGAGATAGCAAAAAAATATAATAGAAAGAGATGAAGGAGATTGAAGTCGGTATATAATGAAATCAATATAAAAAGATTACCTTGAAAACCACGACAATAGGTGGCCACCAGAGCTCATAATAGAGTGTGACTCGACAAAGGGAAGCAAGGCGACGAACGCACATTTCATCGACGCTTCAAACAAAGCAGTAGGTGGAAGCAGCTTTGAAGAAAACATCACCGCCAAAAGGAAAACCCATAACCCAAGTGGTCGATTTCTTCAATTAGACCATCGCTGGCGGGAATCATACGTCATAAACGTTTTTAAGGCGGCGTCGGAAGCAGGCACCCTGGTAATACAGGCAGGCACCTCGGTGATGTAGACAGCCAAGCTGCTCACCGTCATATACGTTAAAAATGCCCACTCCAGTCTTTCTATTGGGGGAGAGAAGCAACTCATCGACGTGGAACAGAGAACCCCTCGCCCCCTTTTTGAAATTTTTTAGTACTACCACCATGATGCAAAAGAGAAAAGAGATTCCATGCAAATAATGAGTAAGAATATATAAATAAATAAACTTCGGTGGATGATTAGGGTTAATGTAACCACTTCAAGCATCAGTGAACAAAAAGAAAATTATAGCCGAAGACATCAACTGAAACAACAGGGAAAAAATAATCTGCAAATTGAGTTCTTGTTGCTACTGGTCGATTCTCATATTTTAATTTACATATATAAACAAGATGCATAAAAGGATTTGGTGTACAAAACATTTAGTAACTATCCATTGATACTAGACCAAAAATCTCATGTTGTAGATAACTACTAAAAAATAGAACTGATTACCTGGATCAGGAGATATCGGTGGTTAAAGAAATCTAAGGCGGTTACTTCTCAAGAAGAAAGAAAAAGGAGAAGAAAGAGTGGCAAAAAGAAAAACGTGAGAAAGAAAGAGTGACTCGCCTTAAGAAGCTTAATTGAGGCGGCAAAGAGCTATGGGGGAAACACCGACAGAGAGTAAACCCACCTTTGACGTCTGTTGCGTTGGCCTGATGCAATAATGACTGGAAACAAGCAGGCAGATTGGTGATGCATGCAGCCAAGAAACTAACGGAAAGATGATGAAGGGTATAACGGAAGAACATAGCATCGTTTAAAATTGGCCGCCCATTAGTCTTCTGATTGGAGGAGGGAAAGCAACTATCGACGTGGACATAAGCCCAACTCTTTAACATATAGGTAATGATATATATATATATATATATATATATATATATATATATATATATATATATATATAGGGTTAGGTTATTTTGTTTTCACTATCTATTGTGTGCATGTATGATTGACTCTGGACCAATCATTTTAGTTATTTTAAGAAAGTAATTAATGCATATTACATGTTGAAGATATAATGAATATTAATTACATCTTCAGCATTTAATATGTATTAATTACTTTCTTAAAATAAATAAAATGATTGGTCCAGAATTAATCATACATGCACACAACAGACAATGAAAACATTTGAACCTAACTCTATATATAGGGTTAGGTTATTTTGTTTTCACTATCTATTGTGTGCATGTATGATTGACTCTGGACCAATCATTTTAGTTATTTTAAGAAAGTAATTAATACATATTACATGTTGAAGATATAATGGATATTAATTACATTTTCAGCATTTAATATGCATTAATTACTTTCTTAAAATAACTAAAATGATTGGTTCAGAATTAATCATACATGCACTCAATCATTTTAGTTATTTTAAGAAAGTAATTAATGCATATTACATGTTGAAGATATAATGAATATTAATTACATCTTCAACATTTAATATGTATTAATTACTTTCTTAAAATAAATAAAATGATTGGTCCAGAATTAATCATACATGCACACAACAGACAATGAAAACATTTGAACCTAACTCTATATATAGGGTTAGGTTATTTTGTTTTCACTATCTATTATGTACATGTATGATTGACTCTGGACCAATCATTTTAGTTATTTTAAGAAAGTAATTAATACATATTACATGTTGAAGATATAATGGATATTAATTACATTTTCAGCATTTAATATGCATTAATTACTTTCTTAAAATAACTAAAATGATTGGTTCAGAATTAATCATACATGCACACAATAGATAGTGAAAACATTTGAACCTAACTCTCTCTCTCTCTCTCTCTCTATATATATATATATATATATATATATATATATATAAGTTCAATTGAGAAAATAAAAAAGGTTGAGAATGGGGGAATCATTCTCAGCCAATCATTTATCTAACATGTTCACCTTAAAAAAAAAATACGCGTGTCCATTTTTCATTAAGGGTATCTTTGTAAATTAACAACTTTTTTACATAGAACTTACATGTTCGTTGTTATCAGTTTCCAATTTGATGATATCTGAAACGACCCAAATTTTACGTCCAAAAATTTCGTTTTTAAAATATTACTTTAGAAAACATTAATGAATAAAAACATTATCTAAATAAAAAGAAGCGTTGTTTGTTCACACCATAACACATTGCAACCATGTTCTAAAAAGCCACACCATACATCCCATCAAAATATCAGAGTACAATCCCAGTAAATCTCCTAAATGCGGAAACCGAAGAGTGTGTGTATGACGTGCCGCTACCGCGCCGGCTCCTTCCCCTTCGATGCAGAGGTACCTGAAAACAAAACTGTAAACGTAAGCACAAAGCTTAGTGAGTTCCCCCAACGTACCGCATACCATACAAACACATAACATATATACTGTCAGGCTATTCTGGGGTGCCTGACTACCCGGTACGGCCATTCTGGGGTGCCGACCTACCCGTGTCAAGCCATTCTGGGGTGCTGACCTACCCATACGGCCATTCTGGGGTGCCGTCTTACCCGTGTCAAGCCATTCTGGGGTGCTGACTACCCATCGGTCCTGACAACCGATCCTCGGGGACTATTTAACCCCCTACTACTATGATCACATATAGCATAACAAGCCAGCATACAAACATATCATCACATACTGTCGGACGTATCTGGGGTGTCTGACTACCCTTCGGTCCTAACGACCGAACTTTACTACTATCACAGACAACATATCATGCTAGCATATCACATATCAGGTAATAGCAAACTTAGATGATATCACAAAGACAATCATCTACCATACATCTCCTACTGGTGGGTCGGCATTGTGGCCTTAGACCCACCGCTACTGGAAGGTAACTCACCTCAAAGTAGCTGCTGAACTGATCGGAAACTGACTGCCTACTGCTGCCGCTGCTGCTCCGGAAATCCTCCGGCTGCAATTCCACAATAAACCCAATCAAACATTGCTCACTGACCTTTGGGTAAAATGACCATTTTACCCATGACCATGCCCTAAGTCAAAATCAGAGTCAACTTTCAGTTGACCCGACTCGTCGAGTTGGCTTTCCAACTCGCCGAGTCCCTATCCAAACGACTGCCCTGAATCCCGATCCTACCCGTCGAGTTAGGCGACGACTCGACGGGTTCACCTTCTTAACCAATATTCAAGTCCTTCATCCTACTCGCCGAGTTGTATGAACAACTCGTCGAGTTCATCTTCATCCGATGAACACTTTATGCTAAGACTCGCCGAGTTGTATGAACAACTCGCCGAGTCTGTTCTTGAGCTATGAAGATTGCCTTGGACTCGCCGAGTCAGGGCATTGACTCGCCGAGTCCTAACATGGGCGAGTTCAGCTCCCAACTCACCGAGTCACTCCCTGTGACTCAAGGCTCAACTCGACACATGAAGAAGGGACCGATTCTGTGACTCGCGACCAGACTCGCCGAGTCACCTATGCGACTCGCCGAGTCGCCGCCATGCACTCCTTAAATATACCGATTTGCTCGGTTCCAGACTATGCCATTCATAGATCTGGACTTCTAGGACACGAATCACACGTAAAGTTTCCAACTTTACGTGTGGATATCCACCAATAAGGATTATAAGGCTCAAAATGGCTCAAAATGGTAGATCTAGGGCTAACAAGCCTTATGGGACCAAAAAGCTAACAGATCTGAGCTCCTGGAGCTCAATCTTACATAGATCCAAAGGCCAAACGCCTTATTACAACATATAATGAACATGCAAACTTGGGGAATTGACCAAGAAGGACCCAAATGAAGTTTTAAGCATAGAATCAAGGGGAAAACGGGTTATACCTCAAGGGAAATGCTGAAATGACACAAGGATGGCTGATCTCCTTCTCCTCTTCTTGATCCACTCCTTTTACACTTCAAAACCTTCAAGAGTACACTAAGAGCACCTCAAACTCTCAAGAAAACAAGGGGAAAACGATGTAGGGGGAGTTCTGGGGTGAATGGGGACGAGTTGGGGCGGAATGAGGGTTTAAATAGGGTGCAAACCCTTGAAACTTAGGGTTTCATCCCGCAGCGGTGACTCGCCGAGTCCAGGATATGGACTCGTCGAGTCGCCTACTTAAAACGCGTCCTGAGTCCCGTCCCTACTCGGCGAGTCGGACCCTATGACTCGCCGAGTCTAAGGCTAAATTAGGTCAATGCTCAAATAAAATTCACATACCGGAAACCAGGTGCTACAAATCTCCCCCACTTATTTTAGACTTCGTCCTCGAAGTCTGCTGCCTGATCCTGAAACAGCTCGGGATAGTGCTCCATCATCTCGTCTACCGGCTCCCAAGTCCACTCTGAACCCTTGCGGTGCTGCCATTGCACCTTCACTAGCTCCACCCTCTTGTTCCTTAAATCCTTCGACTTCCTGTCGAGGATTGCGACTGGGCGCTCGATGTAGTTCAGGCTGTCATCAACCTGAATATCCTCCAAAGGTACTACTGCAGTATCGTCCACTAGGCACTTCCGCAACTGCGAAACATGGAAAGTGCTGTGGATCTGGCTAAGCTCGGCTGGCAGATCCAGCCTATATGCTACCTTGCCCACCCGGGCTAAGACCCTGAACGGTCCGATGAATCGCGGGCCCAACTTGCCCCGCTTCCTGAATCGGATGGCGCCTTTCCACGGCGACACCTTCAGGAGGACCATATCCCCGACCTGGAACTCTAAATCGGATCGACGCTTGTCGGCATAACTTTTCTGTCGACTCTGAGCAGTCTGAAGCCTGCTCCGGACCTGCTGTATCCTCTCAGTCGTCTTGAGCACCACTTCGGTGCTTCCCATAACTCTCTGGCCAACCTCACCCCAGCATATCGGGGTCCTACACCTCCGTCCGTACAACATCTCGAAGGGAGGGCGGTCGATACTCGCGTGATAGTTGTTGTTGTAGGAGAACTCAGCCAAAGGAAGATAGGTATCCCAGCTACCACCGAAATCCAGAACACACGCCCGCAACATGTCCTCCAAAGTTTGGATGGTCCGCTCACTCTGTCCATCTGTCTGCGGGTGAAAGGCGGTGCTGAAATGCAGACGAGTGCCCAACTCGTCATGGAATCTCTTCCAAAACCTGGAAGTAAAACGCACATCCCTGTCTGAGATCACCGATACTGGCACCCCATGCCGTGCCACAACCTCCCTGATATAAATGTCGGCCAATTTCTCGGCCGATATGCTCTCCGGAATCGGAATAAAGTGAGCACTCTTGGTCAATCTATCCACGATGACCCAAATCGAATCCACTCCACGTGCGGTCCTGGGAAGCTTTGTGATAAAATCCATCGTGATATCTTCCCACTTCCACAGTGGAATGTCCAACGGCTGCATCTTGCCATGCGGCCTCTGATGCTCGGCCTTGACCTTCCTGCAGGTCAAGCACCGCTCGACGTACCATGCCACATCCCGCTTCATGCAGGGCCACCAATAGTCTAGACGAAGATCCCTATACATCTTCGTCGCCCCGGGATGAATGGAGAATCGGGACTTGTGCGCCTCCTCCATCAAAATCTGGCGCACGCCCCCGTGATACGGCACCCACACCCTACGGTGTAGTGTCAATAACCCTCGGCTATCATAATCGAAGGAGGAAACCTGACCTACTACGCGCTCGCTCTTCCGATGCTCCTCCTTGATAGCCTCCTGTTGAGCTTCCCGAATCTGCTCCAACAGGGGAGTCACCACAGTCATCCTCAAACAGGCGTCCCTGATCGGCGCCGTCTTGCGGCTAAGCGCATCGGCCACCACATTGGCCTTTCCCGGGTGGTAAAGGATCTCGCAATCATAATCCTTCACCACATCCAACCACCGACGCTGCCTCATGTTCAGATTCGGCTGGTCCATGAGGTACCTCAAGCTCTTGTGGTCCGTGTAGATGGTACACCGAACCCCATAGAGGTAATGTCGCCAAATCTTGAGGGCAAATACCACCGCCCCCAGCTCCAAATCGTGCGTCGGGTAGTTCGCCTCATGAGGCTTGAGCTGCCTCGAAGCGTAAGCAATGACATGCCCCCTTTGCATCAATACCGCGCCCAACCCAGAAATGGACGCATCGCAATAAACCACGAAATCCTCTACGCCCTCTGGCAGGGCTAAGATCGGCGCCTCACACAATCTCTGTCTCAGCGTCTCAAACGCAGCCTGCTGCTCGGGTCCCCACCGAAAGACCACGGCTTTCTTCGTCAGCCGCGTCAGGGGCACGGCTATCTTGGAGAAATCCTGGATAAATCTCCGATAGTAGCCTGCCAATCCTAGGAAGCTCCGAATCTCAGATGGGGACTTCGGAACCTCCCATCTCATCACGGCCTCGACCTTGGCCGGATCGACCAGAATCCCGTTCTGGTTGACGAGGTGCCCCAGAAATTGCACCTCGCGCAACCAAAACTCACACTTGGAGAACTTGGCATACAAGCTCTCCCTCCTCAGGGTCTCTAACACCTCTCTCAAATGCTCCTCATGATCCTCCCGGGTCTTGGAATAAACCAAGATATCATCGATAAAGACTATCACAGACCGATCCAACATCGGTCTGCATACACGGTTCATGAGGTCCATGAACGCGGCAGGAGCATTGGTGAGCCCAAACGGCATCACCACAAACTCGTAATGGCCATAGCGCGTCCGAAACGCGGTCTTCTGCATATCCTCCTCCCTGACCCTCATCTGATGATAACCCGAACGCAAATCAATCTTGGAAAACCAAGATGCGCCCTGAAGCTGGTCAAAGAGGTCATCAATCCTCGGAAGCGGGTAACGGTTCTTCACCGTTACCTTGTTCAGCTCCCGATAATCTATACACATCCGATGCGACCCATCCTTCTTCTTCACAAACAGAATCGGGGCTCCCCAGGGCGAACTGCTCGGCCGAATAAATCCCTTGTCCAGCAGCTCCTGCAGCTGCGTAGACAACTCCTGCATCTCGGGAGGAGCCAACCGATACGGTGCTTTGGCTATCGGAGCCGCACCGGGAACGAGGTCAATCCTGAACTCCACCTGTCGCTCCGGAGGTATCCCAGGTAGTTCCTCCGGAAAAACATCAGCAAAATCTCGAACCACCGGGACCTCGCTCACGGTCGCCTTACCCGCCTCCCGGGTGTCCATCACGTACGCGACATAACCCGCGCATCCCTGCTGAAGGTAGCGCCTAGCCCTCGCTGCTGAACATACAGTGGGTCCACACGGCGGCCGCTCTCCATGAATCACCAACTCTCCCCCACTTGGGGTCTTGACTCGCACTAGCTGCTGCGCGCAATCTATCACTGCCCCATTAGGGCTCAACCAATCCATACCAATAATCACCTTGTTCCCACGCAATGGAATGGGAACCAAGTCTACCAGGTAACACTCCTCAAACAGTCGCAGGGCACAATCTCGAAACACCCTCGATGCTTGCACCGATCGATCATCGGCAATCTCTACCTCTAACGGGCAATCTAACTCGCCTGAAGTCTCGTGAAATCTCTTGCTAAGAGCAAGAGAAACGAACGATCGGGATGCACCCGAGTCGAACAATACCTGAACCGGGATGCCGTTCACATGGAACGATCCTAATACACATGCATACACACAGAGCACATATCAATATCATAACAACGAAAAAAATAAAAGATAGAAGGAAGGAATCATACCCGTCACCACATCGGGCGCGGCGCGTGCCTCCTCGGCAGTCAACTGAAATGCCCGACTCCTCACCACTGGAGCCTCTGCCTTGCCCTGACGGCCATCCGTGATCCGCAGGGTCGCTGGAGCTGGCGCCTGCACTGGCGCTGAAGCTGTCAACATGGGGCAATTGGCCTTCTTGTGGCCCCTCTGGTTGCAGTGGAAACACAGCAACTCCGATGTCTGAATAACAGTCGCAGGAGCAGTGCAATCCCTGCTGATATGCCCAAACTTGCCGCACTTGAAGCAGCCTGACGATCCCATCCTGCACGCCCCCTCGTGCGGCCTGCCGCACCTCCTGCAGCGGCTCGGTCCCGACTGACCTTTCGGCCTCCCATCTGATCCCTTGGGCTTCTTCCCCGAAGCCCCTGATGCCTGACCATCCTCAAGTTTCCGTTTCCGGATGTGCTCCAAATCTATCTCTCTCTCCCTAGCCCTGGCAATCATGGAGTCCAGGGTAGGGCAAGCCGAAAAGCTAACATGCTCCCGAATGTCAGCTCGTAGCATGTCGTGGTAACGAGTCCTCCTCATATCCTCGTCACCCGCATACTGGGGCACCAATAAAGCCCTCTCCCGAAACTTGGCGGTGATCTCCGCCACGGTCTCTGTCGTCTGCCTCATATCTAAGAACTCCCTGGCCAGCTGCTGAAGTTCGACCGCTGGCGCAAACTCTGCCCTGAACCTAGTCACGAAGTCAGGCCAGGTCATTGCCTCGACAGCCGAGGCTCCCATCGAGTCACCCACTGACTCCCACCAATCTCGGGCCCGGTCCCGTAAACACCCTGCTGCGTACCTCACCTTCGACCCCTCGGGGCAGAAGCTGATCAACTGGGCGGACTCGATATCCGCAATCCACCGCCTGGCGACAATGGGGTCCTTTACCCCATGGAAATCCGGCGCACCACTGCTCCTGAAGTCCTTGAAGGACAGTGTGCGAGATCCTGACTGGCTAGAGGCCAAGTCGCTCCTGAATGCCCGTAGGCGATCCTCCATCATTTCCATAATCCCTTCCTTGATCGACCCAAAGATGATGGGGGTCGACTCAAGAATGCCCCTAGTGATCTCCGACGTGATGAACTCACGTAGCCTCTCCTCAATCGGCTCGGTGCCAGATCCCGAACCTGACCCCTCTCCTGACCCGCCATCCGTCGGTCTCGATCGAAGTACCACCATTCTGCAAAACATCAATAATAATCATTAGTGGTACTGCTACTTCCTGAGGGATCTCAACTACTTACAGGTTCCTTGGTCTCGTCTTGGCCTTCCTCGGCTCGGGTACGGATCCTCTGCTTTCAGTAGTACGGGCCCATACTACCTTCCACATCTATCCGTACCTTCTTCGAGGAATTCCTCGACTCCACCAACTCCCCTCTACTACTGCTATTCTCCGCTATTCTCACCCTAGGCTTGCCCTAGGGAGAACTCAAGTTCAACACAACTGGTCCTCAGCTGCTGTAGGTCTCCTCCTAATGCCAGTTAGCCACCACCTAAACACCATCACATGTAATGAGGATTAGATAATCCTTCAAGTAAAAGACCCGTCCCTACAACGGTTGGACTCAAACAAGAGCTGCGCAATAGGACCAGTTCCAATACTCTGGGATCATTCAACCCCGATTACATGTGGTGTGACGTGTTTACCTAGTGGCTCACTCCCATTACTCAGAATCCCACTAAGCACGAAGCAAGCAGCATTCGGATAAGGAAAAACAGACCCAAGCCACAACTGTTCTTAGAACAAGAAACGACACTTAACATAGGATGCTAAGCTCATACTATCAGGCATAACCTAAACAGGCTACCCTACTGCTGTCTACTCAATTCTAGCATGCAATATTCAATAAGCGGGAACAATTAAACAGGCACATAAGGCATCACTCTTAGATCCTTAGCCTATTCTAGCATGCAATATTTATAAAGCTGGTAAACATAACATAAACTTGTATGGGTACTATGGGGAATACTTACTTGAGCTCGGCCGGTCGCGCACGTCACACACTTTACTCTTTCTCGTGACTCTTTTCCGGGTTTTAAAGAATAATTTCTTTTGGAAAAATCTTTCAATCCCTCGGTTTGAGTCCAAACACTCCCGAAGGCGTGTCCGAATCCCTCAAACCAAGGCTCTGATACCAACTTGAAACGACCCAAATTTTACGTCCAAAAATTTCGTTTTTAAAATATTACTTTAGAAAACATTAATGAATAAAAACATTATCTAAATAAAAAGAAGCGTTGTTTGTTCACACCATAACACATTGCAACCATGTTCTAAAAAGCCACACCATACATCCCATCAAAATATCAGAGTACAATCCCAGTAAATCTCCTAAATGCGGAAACCGAAGAGTGTGTGTATGACGTGCCGCTACCGCGCCGGCTCCTTCCCCTTCGATGCAGAGGTACCTGAAAACAAAACTGTAAACGTAAGCACAAAGCTTAGTGAGTTCCCCCAACGTACCGCATACCATACAAACACATAACATATATACTGTCAGGCTATTCTGGGGTGCCTGACTACCCGGTACGGCCATTCTGGGGTGCCGACCTACCCGTGTCAAGCCATTCTGGGGTGCTGACCTACCCATACGGCCATTCTGGGGTGCCGTCTTACCCGTGTCAAGCCATTCTGGGGTGCTGACTACCCATCGGTCCTGACAACCGATCCTCGGGGACTATTTAACCCCCTACTACTATGATCACATATAGCATAACAAGCCAGCATACAAACATATCATCACATACTGTCGGACGTATCTGGGGTGTCTGACTACCCTTCGGTCCTAACGACCGAACTTTACTACTATCACAGACAACATATCATGCTAGCATATCACATATCAGGTAATAGCAAACTTAGATGATATCACAAAGACAATCATCTACCATACATCTCCTACTGGTGGGTCGGCATTGTGGCCTTAGACCCACCGCTACTGGAAGGTAACTCACCTCAAAGTAGCTGCTGAACTGATCGGAAACTGACTGCCTACTGCTGCCGCTGCTGCTCCGGAAATCCTCCGGCTGCAATTCCACAATAAACCCAATCAAACATTGCTCACTGACCTTTGGGTAAAATGACCATTTTACCCATGACCATGCCCTAAGTCAAAATCAGAGTCAACTTTCAGTTGACCCGACTCGTCGAGTTGGCTTTCCAACTCGCCGAGTCCCTATCCAAACGACTGCCCTGAATCCCGATCCTACCCGTCGAGTTAGGCGACGACTCGACGGGTTCACCTTCTTAACCAATATTCAAGTCCTTCATCCTACTCGCCGAGTTGTATGAACAACTCGTCGAGTTCATCTTCATCCGATGAACACTTTATGCTAAGACTCGCCGAGTTGTATGAACAACTCGCCGAGTCTGTTCTTGAGCTATGAAGATTGCCTTGGACTCGCCGAGTCAGGGCATTGACTCGCCGAGTCCTAACATGGGCGAGTTCAGCTCCCAACTCACCGAGTCACTCCCTGTGACTCAAGGCTCAACTCGACACATGAAGAAGGGACCGATTCTGTGACTCGCGACCAGACTCGCCGAGTCACCTATGCGACTCGCCGAGTCGCCGCCATGCACTCCTTAAATATACCGATTTGCTCGGTTCCAGACTATGCCATTCATAGATCTGGACTTCTAGGACACGAATCACACGTAAAGTTTCCAACTTTACGTGTGGATATCCACCAATAAGGATTATAAGGCTCAAAATGGCTCAAAATGGTAGATCTAGGGCTAACAAGCCTTATGGGACCAAAAAGCTAACAGATCTGAGCTCCTGGAGCTCAATCTTACATAGATCCAAAGGCCAAACGCCTTATTACAACATATAATGAACATGCAAACTTGGGGAATTGACCAAGAAGGACCCAAATGAAGTTTTAAGCATAGAATCAAGGGGAAAACGGGTTATACCTCAAGGGAAATGCTGAAATGACACAAGGATGGCTGATCTCCTTCTCCTCTTCTTGATCCACTCCTTTTACACTTCAAAACCTTCAAGAGTACACTAAGAGCACCTCAAACTCTCAAGAAAACAAGGGGAAAACGATGTAGGGGGAGTTCTGGGGTGAATGGGGACGAGTTGGGGCGGAATGAGGGTTTAAATAGGGTGCAAACCCTTGAAACTTAGGGTTTCATCCCGCAGCGGTGACTCGCCGAGTCCAGGATATGGACTCGTCGAGTCGCCTACTTAAAACGCGTCCTGAGTCCCGTCCCTACTCGGCGAGTCGGACCCTATGACTCGCCGAGTCTAAGGCTAAATTAGGTCAATGCTCAAATAAAATTCACATACCGGAAACCAGGTGCTACAATATCTTTAGCTCGTTTGAATCGGATATGAGGAATTCATTATCAAGATTATTTTCTTTATATAACTCGTTATCAATTATACGTATTCATTCCATTAATTGTGAAGTTTGCCATCTGTGTTTCAGTTTTCTTCTTCGTATTCAGTTTCCAATTTGATCAGGTATGTATATCGTTTGAATCGGATAGATCGGAGTTCATTATCAATATTATTGCTTTATATAATTTGTTTGGAATTACGCGTATTATCTTCGTTTTGGAGTTGTTTCATCGGAGTTCATTATCAAGATTATCAAGTTTCGAATATGTATTGCAGTGATTTCATCAGATTTTTGTTATGTAGTTTGAGATATTTATTTTAAATCGGAGCTAATTTAATTTTTAATCGGATATATTGTTGTAGTTTTTACGCTCTGAACTGAGAGAGATTGCTTAATTACATCATCTGATCGATCTGATTTAAGTTTCTTTCAGATATTTTGTACGTTGAGGTGACATATATTCGAAATTAACCAAGTTTTCATCTTTATGACTTTTTTCTATGAGATATATTCGATATTAAGATTGTTTTTGCTTATTTAAACAAATCATTTGGATTATTATGTCGAATTCTAGTGTTATTGATGGTGATTTGTATTCTTCTATGAGTGAGAGTGAAGAAGAAGATGTTGAGAACTCATTTTTTGAAGGTATCAGTTATTAAATTATTTTGTTGTTTTTAATTTTGTGGATTATCATTTATTGATATATGAATATGTTAATATGAATAAATTGTTGTCTTATTCATATATGAATAAACATGTGATAATTGTAATTTCGAATTTATTATTTTTTTCGTTTTATTCATATATGAATAAGTTATGTTTATTTTATATATTTTGAATCCTCATGAATTTTATGTATTCATATATGAATGTTTTTTGTTTTATTTATATGAGTTTCATGTATTCATATATGATTGTTTTATTCATATATTATTTTTTTATTTTAAGTGTATGGGTGTTTTATCCAGACATGCTTTTATAATAATGATGAGATGTGGTGTTAAAGAAATTCCTGAAAGGTACATTTTGAAAAGACGGAGAAAGGATGTTATACCAAGAAATGATCGTTTTAGTTCTCTTCAATCCGATTCAGGTGATTGTGAGAATGTAAAGCTAGTCAATGATTCATATTATAGTTTTGAATCATGTTTGGATATTGTAAGAGATGACAAAAAGAGATTGGTTTTGTTTGCTGAGAGAAAGGACACGTATGGTTATTAATATATTATAAGTTCTAATATATTAATAATATTATTTAATTAGTATTGATCAAGAATTAATTTAGAATTAATTTTGTGATAAAAAAGAGACTAATTAAATATATGGGTTGATTGTGTAAATCATCTATTTTTATATAGTGGGCTAATGATCCATGGTTTATCAAGTTGGGCTAAAACCCATAAGATGCTCCATGGATGCTCCATGGTTGTTTTGAACCCATGGATCCAAGAAATGAAGAGTAATGTCATTTAGGGTTTACATGGTGTAACCCTACTTGTGACACACTATAAAAGGATTATGTTATTCACCAAAATCAGTCACTAAGTGAGAACAAGAGGGCATAGCCGATTTTAGAAGTGTGACTTTTCTCTCAAGGTTATTCCAAGTGTATTTGGTGTTGTGTGAAGCATTTGAGGCATCACATTTGGGGTGCTAGGCTCACAAGGTTCTCAAAGGAATTCAAGCAACAAAAGGTATGTTTTTCTCACTAGCTTTTATGTTTAAAGCTCCCCATGTATGCTAGATAGGTTATAAACCTTGGAAAATCAAATTTGCATGTATCATAGTAAAACATAGATCCAAGGTTTCTAGGGTTGCATGTACACCTTAGGAGTGTTAGAATGCTCAAAACCCATCAATGAGATCTAGAAAAAAGTTGAGAGTGAAGGTCGGAGACGAAAGGTCTTTCACGGTGAGCTGCTCTCGGAGGTCCGAGGAGTCTAAATCTAGATTGGGAAAGCAGGTCTTGTGGCAGTGAAACAAGAGCGGGAAACGAGATCTTAAAACCGATGGAACCAGATCTGATAACGCGATCTTATGGCCGGTAAAATGAGATTCAGTGACAATTTAGGAAGAGGAGGGCGGAGAATGTGGTTTTCGACAGGGTAAGGGAGAGGGAGGCGGCGAACAAGCAAATCCGCAAGGAGTGAAGAGGCGGTCAGGCGAAGGTTCCGGCGACATTATGGTGGTTCCGACGGTCTAGAATCTAGACTTACCTATGAGAGAGAGATAGATATTGAGAGAGAGAGAGAGAGAGTGATCTGAAGAGAGAAAGAGATACAAAAGAGTCTTAAACAAAGATATATTTAAATTTCAATAATAACGAAATAATTTATTTTAACTTTAAATTAAAAAAAACTAATGGCCAAGAATTGTTCTCAAATGTTCTCGTTGTAGAAAATGTTCTCATTTAAACACACACACACACACACACACACACATATATATATATATATATATATATATATATATATATATATATATATATATATATATATATATATGGTTGAGTTGTTGTGAGAACTAAAAAAAGCATGTGAGCTTGCGACCTCATAATCAACTCATCATTTTTCAAAACCCAAAATATCAATCTTCTCCAAATGGTACGTCTAATTCATATCTATGCATGGTTGTAGAACTCGCTACTCGGTACCTACTCGGCCGACTACCGAGTAGCGAGTACTCGGGAGTATTCAGGCATACTCAGGCGTACTCGGATTCGGTAATTCATATAGAAATATTTTTAGGGAAATTATATATGTCAAAATCATAAGTTAAAACCATAAGTTGAATGAAATATATAAGAAAATTAGATACATGTGAATACACAAAAACTAAAAAAACACACAATGGTCCCACTTCATGAATAATTATTGAAAATTTAAGATATATATGTAGTAATAATCACATATGTGTGTGTTAAATAATAAATCATTAAGTATACTATACATATTAATCATCAAGTTGGCCGAGTTTTATAATAGTGCTCGCTTCAATAAGGGGCAGATCGGGGAGTACTCGGATTTTGTAACTCGCCTCGGTAAGGGGTCGAGTAGTGAGTACTCGGACAAATCGGTGAGTTTTACAACATTGTATCTATGCTAAAAAAAGATTTGACAATTATTTTATTTATTTTTGAAATTTGCATGTATGCACAATCAGCAGTCGTATGTACCCCTGATGAGCACAATCAACAGTCAAACAAAAAAGCCAAAAAAAACGTCAAATCTTTTTTTTAGCATAGATATGGCGTAGACGCACCATTTTGAGAAGATTGGTGTTCTTAGTATTGAAAAATGATGAGTTGATTATGAATTCGCAAGTTTTCGCAAATCTTTTGGTTTTCAAAAGAACCTGGCTATATTTGTGTGTGTGTGTGTGTATATATATATATATAATAATTTTAACGGGGCCCATGCGGGTTCGGGACGGGACTACCTACCCCCGTCCCCGCCCCGGAAACTAAAACGGGAGTTAACATTGCCCCCACGCTGCCCTTGTCCCCGGTTTTTTTTTTAACAAATATCCTCATATGGGATCGGGGTCCCACGAGACTTTTTGACATCCCTAGTTGAAGGTAAATAATGATTAAATTGTTAATTTTAGATAAGGATAATAGATTTACAAACAAAGTTTCCAATGTTAGGTATAAGGAAGTTTTAGAAATTTATAAACCATTTGTAGTTTTAAATTTGTAATTTATTGTATTGTGTTTATTTAATTTTATTACATTTATATTATTTTTATTTTTCTTATATCAATGTCATTTCCATTATTGATTGTGATTTTATTACACTCTATTTTAATTTGTATTCTTATTTATAAATCATCATTATATTAAACGTCTTTACATGCATAACTATATCATATATTCAAATAAAAATATATATTAATTTTAAATAATCAATAAAAAATTAAAAAAAAAAACTTAAATCTTTTTAGTAGTATATATGTTTTATTAATCTTTTTCCCATGGTTCCATAACCTAGTAAATAAATGAACTTTAAATATTATCATGTAGTTATAGCAACTGTTTTAATTTGAAGCCTATATTATCTTAAGGTTAAGAAGAGTGGTAACACTTCTAACATCTTGTCACGTCAGATTTTGGAGTGTCATCTCATTTTTGAACATTTAGTACTTAATCTTTGCATTTTGTAGGGAGGTGGTAACACTCCTAGCACTCTACTTTTTTTTCTTTTGAATTTTCTTTTTCTAATTTAATTAAATTACTTTATTTTAATAAAGAAACATTTTTGTGCATAAATATTAAACAAATTTTATTTTTTGAACCACAAATGAATTTGTTTTGTAACAATATCACATTCAAAACAACCACCAATCACCATCACTTTGACTACCGCCGCCACCGTTCCCCCATATTTACCAAGTTAGTACCAAGTTCTTCAAAGTCTACACACACAATCAGACCACAATCATCACTGGCGGACCACCGACTTCTCTGTTCTCTTCCAAATTCAATCTCTCAGGTCATTTTCGGCTGATAGGAGTGGATGTGCTAAAGAGCTCGCTAGGAAGAAAGAACACCGCCCCTAGCTCTCGCTAGGGGGCTCGCTACCTTAAGCTCGTTAATGGAGTAACAAGAGGAGAGAGAGAAGGTTGCTTGAATCTGATTGGCTATTGGAGAATCTTCACCATTCATGTCCGAGTTTATTTCGATTCCTTTTTATTCCATTTGGATGGAAGTTTCAAAATCACACTCTTATCTTTTCTTAATAGTTTAATATGTGTTAGAAATATATAGATAAAATGTATGTTTTTGTTGTAAAAAATTTAATCATTAAGATCTTGTTAAAATTTCAAAAAAAAGATCAATTTTTAGCAACTACAACTTTTAATATATATATATATATATATATATATATATATATATATATATATATATATATATATATATATATATATATATATATACTAGGTGTGAGACCCATGTACTACATGGGTTTAATTAAAAAAAAAATATAAAATTTTAACAATTTGAAAAGTTTGAATTTATAAGAAAAATGAAAAAAATTTGAATTATTAAAATTAATGAGACTTTAATGTATTGAATACATTACATATATAAACTCTTTCTAATAAATACTTTACATATATATATTACCTTACACATTAAATGTGGAATTTTAATTTAATAAAATAAAAAATACAATAAAATGACAAGTGGAAAATAGAAATTTTAAAAATTGTAGAAAATGTCATGTGTCCAAATGAATGAGAAGAGGACATGTGGCAAAAAAAACCTTCATTTATTATATATATATATATATATATATATATATATATATATATATATATATATTTGAAATAAAGAATGAAAAAAAACAAGGAGTGTTAGGTATTTTAAGTTTTAATTTATTGTAATTTTTTAATATGAGGTGCTTTAAAAATATAATTGATATTATATTAATTGTTTGTGGTTAAAAAAAATAAATTTTGTTTAATATTTATGCAAAAAAATGTTTCGTAATTTAATTAAATTAGAAAAAAAAATAAAAAATAAATAGAATGATGAGAATGCACACACTCCTTAATCCCTACCATTCCCCTCGCCTTTAACCTTATATGCTTATATGCACCAAATTAGGGGTTAGCATTTGGACCGGTGAACCGGACCGGACCGGACCGCTTTTTTGGACCCCAATGCCGGTTCTCAGTTCTAGGAATCCATCCCGGTCTGGTCCAGTTTTTTTCTCGGTCCGGTCCAATTTTTACTAGGTTTAGAACCGGTTGGACCGGATTAAAAAAAATTGTAATCTGTTAAATTTTTTAAACAACCATAACTCATTCGTTTTAAATCGGATTGACACGCGGTTTTTTCCAACGTTTAACTTACAGTTTGTAAATGAATTTAGACTATAGTTTTGTTGATTTTGGTATAGTATTCAATGAGTTACAAACTTTCAAAGTTGAGCTATCAAAACTGAAAAATTTAAGCTTTTCAGCAACATTTTTAAAATTTTGTAATCTGTGAAAATTTTTAAACAACCATAACTCATTCATTTTAAGTAGGATTGACATGCGGTTTTTTCCAACGTTTAATTTACAGTTTGTAGATGAATTTAGACTATAATTTTGTTGATTTTGGTATTATATTCAATGAGTTACAGTCTTTCAAAGTTGAGCTATCAAAGCTAAAAAAATTTAGCTTTTCAGCAAGTTTTTTAAAATTTTGTAATCTGAAAAAAATTTTAAACAATCTAACTCATTATTTTAAGTTGGATTGACCTGAGGTTTTTTCCAACATTTAGTTTATAGTTTGTAGATGAATTTAGACTATAATTTTGTTAATTTTGGTATTATATTCAGTGAGTTACAATCCTTCAAAGTTGAGCTATCAAAGCTGAAATATTTTAGCTTTTCAGCAAATTTTTTAAAATTTTGTAATCTGTGAATCTTTTTAAACAACCATAACACATTATTTTTAAGTCGGATTGACCCGAGATTTTTTCCAACATTTAGGTTACAGTTTGTAGATAAATTTAGACTATAATTTTGTTGATTTTGGATTATATTCAGTGAGTTACAATCCTTCAAAATTGAGTTATCAAAGCTGAAATATTTCAACTTTTTAACTATCATTTTATACTATAATTCTGAATTTTATCTATCTTTGATAGATAAATCATATGAAATGAATCTTGGTGAACTTGATTTATATGTTAGTTGATTTTATTTGGAAAATTAATTTTGCAACTTATAATATTATAACATCAAGGTATATTAGTTATACATGAAACATAAACATAATCATTTTTACAAGTTGTATCGTATCAAACCTAAAAACTTATTTTAACGACTTGTACTCTATGCAATTAAAGTTGTACCGGTCCAAACGGGTCCAAGAACCGGAAAACCCGGACCTGGACCCGGACCCGGACGCGGACACGGACACGACTCATCCGATCCGGTCCATGGTCCGGTCCGGTCCAAGCACCGGTCCGGTCCGGTCCGGTTCGGTACAAATGCTCACCCATACACCAAATGGATGTTTTTTCATCAGGTAAGTTACAAACCCACCATTTTGAATCCCCCTTTTTCGATTTTTGAAATCCATTTCCCGTGCCGGCCACCAAACGTGCTCCGCCATGAGCCTCCAACTTTCTAGTCGACTATATCCATCATCATCACCAACACCACCTATTAGCACCATAATATGACCGTGGCACTAGAAATACTACCATGAAGCTTTTTGAAGTTGCAAACAAGGTTGTTGCAGTTGAAGATGATAATCATATGGTACAGGCTCTTTATGCTCATGTTTCTGAACAGGGGATTGGCAAAAACTGATGGTATATAGTATGTTATTATTATTAGAGTACGTTGCTTATAAACTGTTGGATGAAATGTCTCACTGAAGCTGTATTTTTTAACCAATTTTCTTCTTGCAGAACCATGTTGTT
The DNA here is from genome assembly GCF_051521515.1 of Lactuca serriola. Taxonomy (NCBI): domain Eukaryota; kingdom Viridiplantae; phylum Streptophyta; class Magnoliopsida; order Asterales; family Asteraceae; genus Lactuca; species Lactuca serriola. The sequence continues at coordinate 200,530,865 of NC_136415.1, read as the reverse complement.
CTTGCCTTCTAGCATGTATTTTGTAGGTTGTGGGATTATGTGGTTCTCTTGGAAACGTGTTGTACTCTTACGGTCCCTGTTGAATATGGCAACATTGTCTCGGATGTGTTGATAGAATTTTTCCAATAATAATTTGGATGTGTTTGATATAATTTCTCCAATCGTCAAAGGTAGTGGAAATTTCTACATTTTGTTTACTTTTTAAATTGGTGGAAAACGGAATTTATGCATGCTTATACTTCTTGAATCTTATTTATCATTTTCCTTTCTGCTACAGTGCTATGCATTTTGACTTTCATTACAGAATTTATAATCTATTCTTCAAGAAAATTCGTTGTGTGAAGTGGGAATGGTGAAACTGTGAGTTTACCTTTTCAATCTATATTTTATATTCTGACTCAGTTTTTTGGTAATTAAATACAACAGTTGTAAAACCTCAATGGAAAGCAATAATTGATTTCAAGTGTATTCTAGACAATAAGTCGGTAGTGGCAACAAACCTCAAGAACAGGAATTCAGGTACTACTTGCATGTATTTTTCTTTTCCATTAAACCTTTATTTTAATATTCTTTTGTTATATGAACCAAATTATATTCCATCTCACAAAGTAGATTTGGATTCTGTTATAAAATTGTTTTTTTAATTAAACAATCCAAGTGTGTGTTGACAATCTGTTTGTATGAGATCTTAGCTATGTGCCTTTATTTTGCCACAATTTTGATGGGTAATGGCTAGATCACTGGTCTTGATTATATGAATAAGGTTTTGTGTTTTGTAGGGGTTTTGGTGCTAATATATTGTAGGATTGCACCGCTGTTGTCTCTTTTACCCATAAATTATCTTAATGAATGATTATGTGCTTATTTAAACTTGTTAATTGGTTTGTGGAATTTCAATTTCTTGCAAAATTTTAAGGAATGGTGTTTGAGAGAGAAAGCATGTCAGGTATGGTAAATGGCATGAGTATCTTTGAAGATTCGAATATGGTTTCATCTTTTTTGTGGTTATTTTTTATTTTTTTTGTAACAGATGTGTTGGTGCGATTTTGTAGAATAGTAAAGGAACGGAAAAACATGTTTAAGGTTGTTAAAAAGAATGTTCCTGTAATTCGTCTTTTTGACCTGCACTATATTCAATTCTTACGAGAATGAATCTGATTCTTAAAGAATAATGATCGATTTTTTTTAGAATTATGCTTGTAATTTTTGTTTTTTCCTTATTCTTAATAGATTTTTTTTTCTAAGGCATTTATCCTTGAATGTTGATGTTTTTTTAGCAAAAATAATAATAATAATAATAATAATAATAATAATAATAATAATAATAAATTCCTAAAAATAGTCAAAAAATCCATCAAAGAATTATTTAAAAGATAGTCAAAAAATCCATCCACTGATTAGCATTTTGGCGGGCAAATGTCAACTATATAGTTCCATTTTGAAAGAGTTCACTTCGATACCGTCTAGTACAGAAAATATCATTTTCAACCATCTTAGTATTACAAGCTACCAGGTTCAGTCCCTACGACTTTAAAAAAATAATAAAAATTGAAATAAGATTTTTTAATTCAGTGCATGTTCCAAATAAGGTCTAAGAAATATACATCATTGTTTCCTACATTGATACTATGCATTCCGATGCTCAGTTACTCCCGCATTAGTTTTTTTATTACTTGTATTTTTTTTTTCTGTTTTTTATTAAACCTAAACCCGATGATATTATAACTTACTATTTTTACAATAGAATTAAAAAATATAATGAGTGATCAAATTTGTACTTTAATGTTGAGCGTTGTGATCTATATATAAAAAAGGTACCTATCATTTTGTTTACAGTAACTCTTATCTTATCTTCTTTTGTAAACCAATCAAACACTCCGAAAGTGTTGAATAGTATTCACTCTTATCGTCACTCCTTTTCTTTATGCAGCTACCGTCTTCCATTCTTGCTTTATCATACTCTTCTTTGTTAGCCAAACAAACACTGTTATCTTTACTTTTGTGCAATTCATAGTCAGGGCCTTCGGTTTTTGGGTAATCATAATCTTTTTTTTCATATCTAAGGAATCCAAACCATCAGAAAAGAACAGTAACCTAGCTACAATGGCGGAGGAGGTCACTAATACTGTGGCTGGGAAAATAGTGGACTTGTTGTTTAGTGCGGCTAAACGGGAGATTGATTACATCCGAAATTACACTAAAAATGTTGACAAGTTGAAGAGTGAAACTCAAAAGCTCAAGGATATGAGGGCTAGGATTCAACAACGAATCAATGCAGCTGAAGGAAATGGAGAAATTCTCTTGGCTGGTGTACAAGAGTGGATGGACAAGGCAGACATTGAAATATCCAAAGTGGAAGAGTTTCTCGAAGAAGAAGCCAACGCCAAGAAGTCGTGCTTCGACTTACGGCCTTGTGTCAATTTGAGCAGCCTCCACCATTACAGTAAGATGTCGATAAACAAAACCCCTTTTCTTCTGCAGCATCAAGAAGATGGTCAAACTTACGAATCTTGTGTCTCCATTCCCACTCCCACCCCAAGATTTGTAGACCTCTACCAACCAAAGAATCTAGATTATATTGATACCCACAAGTTGGTGCTGAGGGAGATTATTCAAGCTATCAAAGATGAGAGCATACAAATGGTTGGAATTTATGGCATAGGAGGTGTAGGGAAAACTACATTAGCCAAGGAAGTTGCTGCAGAAGTGAAGAATCTTTTTGCAGACATTGTGTTTATAATTGTCTCACAGACTGGTGACGTTGAAAAGATTAAGAAAAACGTTGAAGTAGCTGCAAAACGGATAATCAACGGGGAGAAGGTTCTAATCATTTTAGATGACATATGGGAACCACTGGTCCTCCCTGACATGGGAATACCATGTGGGAATGACCGCATGAATTGCAAGATTTTGTTGACTTCTAGAAGGATGGATGTATGTGAAGGGATGAATGTAGATAGGAATATTTGTGTAAACGCTTTGAAGAAGGAAGAAGCGTGGGTCCTGTTTAAACATATAGTTGGTGATGATAAGTTGGCCAATGATGTTAGACTGGAGAAAATTGCAAAAGAGGTGAGTGAAGAATGTGGTGGATTGCCACTCATCATTCAAGCTGTGGGAAATGCTTTAAAAAATAAAAAAATTCATATATGGGAGGTGGCGCTTAACCAACTACGAAAGCATGCCCCTCAAGAGATCGCTCCAGAGATAAGGAAGGCATTTACTCATTTGAAGCTGAGCTATGACTTACTTGAAAGCAAAGAAGCTAAATCTTGCTTCTTAATGTGTAGTTTCTTCAAGGAAGATGGAATCATAGATATTTTACGCGTAGCAGAATATGGGGTGGGTCTACGCATATTTGATAATCTGGATAGCATTAATGATGCCAAAAAAAAGTCGAAATGGCAGTTGACACCCTCACATCCTCTTCCTTGTTATTGCTTGAGCCGGGAGACAAAGTAAAAATGCACGATGTTGTGGCTTTGTTAGTAACTTCTTCTTCTGAAGGTGAAGAGAAGGAGAAGTTTTTAGTGGAGGCTGGAAAAGATTTGACAGAATGGCAACCAAGAAACAGAACCTCAGACAGCTACACCAAGATCTCACTCATGGATAATAGAATTCGTAAGCTTCCAGATCATCAGCTTCATTTCCCACTCCTTGATACTTTCCTTATACAAAGCAATGATCTTTCCATTATTCCTGATGAATTCTTTGGAGGCATGAAAGAAGTTAAAGTTTTAGATATATCTTTTAATAAGATCAAATCCCTCCCACAATCATTGAAGCTTCTCACAAAACTCATCACGCTCGATCTAAGTTACAATAAGGATCTCATTGAAATTTGTATAGTTGGGGAGCTAAAAGACCTGGAGATTCTAAAGGTTAGAGGTACCGGAATTAGAGTGATTCCTAAAGAGATTGGTCAATTGACAAACTTAAGGCTGTTGGATGCGGGTGACTGTCGCTATTTATCTGATGTGACACCGGGTGTCATATCAAAGCTCACTTGGTTGGAAGAGTTGTATATTGGAACCCTTCACAGGGACCCGTCTTGCTTTGGTCTTATGGAAATAATTAAATTGAAATCGTTCAGAGCTCTGCATTTAAAAATGCATTCAGATGCTTGTCATCTTTTTCCTGAAGGTACCTATTTGGAAACATTGCAAGAATTCCATTTTGAATTTTTTATCCGAATAATAAATATTTTGCAGAAAATCCGTTTTCAATTGAAGTTGAAGCCCTCGGTATCACATATAAAACGTCGACTATACATTGAAAGTTCTAAGTTCCCATTCAAGATGCCAATCAAGAAACTGTTTCGGGTAAGTGATGGTATAAAACTAGAGTACATAAAAGATTTGGATAACATCATACCAGACCTTTATAGAGAGAGTGTTGATGAATTAAAGTCTATTGCATTGACTGATTGTGAACATGTTACATGCTTGGTGAAGACAACGGATGAGGATGCAATGCAAACATTTGTTGCATCCAATGACCTGATGCTTGGTCAAAGGAAAACAACAAAGGAAAAGTATTTCTCCCAAGTGGAACAAATCCGTCTGACTAACCTTAAGAACCTGAAGCTTCTTTTTGATTGTTCATTTCAATATATAAGCTTGCGTAATCTACAAGTCATTGAAGTTGTACGGTGTCCTTCCTTGTCGGCGTTGTTCCCGTTAAGTGTAGCACAAGGGCTTTCCAATCTGAGACGTATACAGATTTCGTGGTGTGACGGTTTGATGGTAGTGATTTCTGGTGGAGATGAGCATACAGCTGAAAATGACATTGAGTTCCCTAGACTTACCCATATTTACCTTGGGTTTTTGCCACAACTAAAGAGCTTCTACTCTGGGGATTCTACAGTCAAATATCCTTCTTTGGAGTTTATCTACGTGAGTAGTTGTGGTAGCATGAAGAGATGGGGTTCCGGAGACCACGATATGCCCAAAGTCAAATTTAGTGATGAATAAGGGATCCTTAATTTGTTCCATTCATGATCTTTTCAGCATATGCATTGAGAGGCATGAAATGACGAGTATCCCAGCCAATATACAGCCAAGGAGACGAGACCAATTTATATGTTTCAAAGACTCATCTTTCTTCCTTTTGCCCCTCGTAAAATTAACAAATAATGACACGGTTCAAGGTTTATTGTATAGCTCAGGAGCTACCTTGAAACAACCATAGAATCCAGGTTTATTGTAGTTCTGATGCTTCCAAATTTAAAATTCTGGCTCCAACAACCAACAGTGTTCAAAGAGTGAATTACTTGAAGAATATTCAGAATTAATTGCAAAAAAGCAGAATGCTTCTATGTCATCATCTTCCTCTTCTTCTCCATCAGCAATCTCATCGTCCCAACTCCCAAGTCTGATCATCATCATCATCATCATCATCCATGTCTACTGTAGATGTGAAGCTTTTCCTCGAAGATTTAATATTGCCTTCAGGATTTCAATTCTTATGGCGCACTCAATTTGGTTTCAATAAAGAGAAGCACAGAGGAGACAGCATATGCTCTTTAGTTCTTCCTTTTTCCTCATAATATTGCCATGGCAATTCATCAGACAGTTGGTAAGCATCAACATTTTGCTTAAAAAAATTATTTTTAATAACATTAAAAAAAAACAAAGAAACACCAGACAAATTTCAACGCACCTGAGTGAGAGACTGGGTAGTCGACGTAGGAGTTTTGATCAAATCCCAGCAAAATATCTTCAAATTGAACACTGGATGACGAGAAAACCCTATAAAATATCCCTAATTAAAAATCAGCAAACAAATCTGATATTTCTTAGACTTTGTCAAATATAGGGCTCCATTTCTTTTTGATTGTCTCAGATTGTTTTTCTCATCCTCAACTTCATCAACGATACTGTTTCTCCTTTCAATTGTCTCTAAATAACATAAAGAATTATGAATTATGATTCTAAAGATTGATTATTTATTTTTGTAATTGGGTGTGGGATGACTTTCAGATTCTAAAGATTGTTTGTTGTAGGATGATGGTTTTAGGTGTTCTGAAAATGATCGAATTGAAAGTTTTTACAGTTCTTTTTTTTTTTTTTTTTTTTTTTTTTTTTTTTTTTTTTGTGAAGTCTTTTTGTGTGTATAATAAATCATGTGTTTACATGAAGCCAAAGTGAAATCAATGATTTGAGTGAGGATCTAAGCAGGGTGTCTTATTTATTTTAAAATCCATCTAAAGCCCTTTTGTACATTTTATTAATTCGTAGGAAAATAGGTTAGGAGTATGACAAATTTGATGTTACCACCGGTTCGGAAAACATAAATTAAATACATATTATATTAATATGTGGTATTGTTTTAGGTGAAATTTTAATAAAAAATATTAATTAGATTCATTTTTAGACTTTTTCAACCAAACTTATTAAATAAAAATATTTAATATTTATATTAGAGCAATTTAGTTTTTTAATACAGTAATTTTTAACATAAATGATCCACGTGATCTTTGTTTTATCACAACATGATGCGAATTCTTGATTAAAACATGTTGTATAGTAGCTTTATGAATTGACTTTGTCCGATGTACCTACCTTCATGGAGGCTCACATGACTATTTTCATATTGGTCATGTAAAACCAAAAGCAACAATAAGTTGTTATATGTACCAGCAACATTAAATTCTGCAAAGAAATTCGATAAACATTACAGTTAAAGTGCATTTTCATAACCATAAACATCAAATTCATATATTTTAATTTGGTAAATTTATAAAGTATTTTTTCCTTATAAGAATTAAAATATGATTTTTCAGGCTACATCCAATCACATATACATATCTTCTTATCAAAGAAATTATTACAAGAAAAAAAAACATGTTATGAATAAAAATATAATATTAGTTTCATAATTTGTCAAAGGTTAACACTAATAAATAATAATGAATTTTCACAAATCTTGCATTTTTGGTCACTGCATCCAACTAACAAATGAAATTAAGTTTAGAGGATTGATTCAAGAAGTGCATCCATGACTTCTTGTAGCCAAATTTGGGGAAATGCTAAGACCTACCAAGATATGAAAGAACGATCTGTGTGGCTACAGCTAGTTTCTGGAGGGCAATACAAATTCAAAATTGTTAGCACATATCTTTCCTACCTGCTTCAATTAATAAATTTAGATCAAACTTGTCAAAATCAAATTTAAAAAAAAAAAAAAAAAAAAAAAAAAAAAAAACCGAGATATATAACCTAGCAATCAAACAACATATTTTTCATAGAAATAAATATCACAAATCCACAATATATACGTTATATAATATTCTTAAATTATATCGTACCTTTTCATCTTTAATGGTTACTAACACTTCTTTCTGTCTTATTGTTGTGACACGCATGTATATCAAAAATAAGATAAAGAATTTTAGAGAACGAATGTTGATAGAGTGGTCCTTCATTGAAAACGCAGCAAAATTATTCATAGAGCCGCTAGGATTCTTCTATAGACCGCTCGAAGATCTCTATAGTGACAACCGGTGTGACTTCTATGAGAATGCACCATTTAAAGTAACAGTTTTGATTAATGTAAGTAAAAAATCATTTGGAGTACTTACCGATTGTGATTGTTTCTATTTGAATGTGAACATTAACATTCTTGTAGAGAAATAGAACTTCAAATGAATCCTATATAGCCAAATCAACAAACATGACACCACAAAAAGAAGCCTAAATTGATATATAACCAATTAAGTTTTGTTGAATAATTTTTTCAATTTATCAAAATTTTATTTTATTACAAACCTATATGAATAATTAATAATCTAAAGCAAGTGAAAGAAGTAATTGTTAATTTAAAGTTAATAAAAAATACAATATTGTGAAATTGCTTATAATTTACATGTTTGCTTATTGTCCTGGAGGTACCCAACCACTTGGACATGTATTATTATTTGATTAATTAGTACATTAATTACATATAGAATATGAAATTTAACAATTGTTCAAATTCATTTACACTTGATTTATTAATAGAAAATGGACAAATTTATAGTCATAAAAGTATGCTTAATTCAACAATTTTTTTATCAAAATTAGTAGAAAACCGAGTTTCTTGAAGAAACAAATCAAATACACAAAAACGATATAAATAAAAAAACAAAGAATTAAGCAAAGAACATTTGAAGATCATGTCAGAAAGGTATGACCAATATGACCTTTTTGGCACTTTTCAATATAGTCATGGTTAATATTTTCTCATCTTCAAGATGATAAGTACAAGTGAGTAGAGAAAAAAAATTTATAAACATAAAAATATGCTTAATTTAACAAATTTGTTATCAAAGTTAATGGAAAATATATTTTTTTTCGAAATACTCAATTATTAAGTATGTAGGATATTACCACTAAGGTATTTAGAGTTTTGCATCATCCTCAAGCTTCAATACGAACATCAACTAATGCTCATCACTTTCAAGTAAAATTCTCTGCAATTTAAACTTAAATATAGTAAATATAATCAATAACATTATAAAAAATGATAAGTTTAAGAATAAATACATACAATTATTGAGTTAGATAATTGGAAATCGAGCAATTGCAATTTAACATGTATCAAATCGATTATTACTTTCAAAACTTGAAGTATTTACTATATTAATAAGATTTAAATTCAAGATGACTGTTTTTCCCTCGATAAATTTTGGTACCATCGATCTACACTGAGAAAGAAATAGAATAATTATGAAGATATATCATGTTGATTTGAAAACATATAGGATCGTCAGTGCATAAATTACGGATTTAAATTTGGAGAGGATTTGAATTTTGAATTTTGAATTTTATTTTTGGGATAGAGGAAATTGGTGAAGGTTTGAGCGGAAACATTAATGGACAACGTGTTTGACCAAATTGGTCAATATGACATAAGCAATTTGATCTAAGGGTGGAAAATATATAAGTGAAACATAATCAAAAGTCTTTATTGCTTTAGATGATGGAATAAAAATTCTCTTTTAGACATAGATATCAATCTTCTATTTTGTAAATGTAAACGTCTTAGTTTTCGTCTCTCTATATCATCATTGTAATGAGTTTTATTATTTAAATCTATAAAATTGTATGATATCATTAATATCTAAAAATAATAATATTTCAATGGTAAATATTACTAATAAATTTATAGATAATTTCACAAGAAATATAAATAATTGTTTTATAACGGTTAAAAGATTTATAAAAGTTTACAATTTCCTAAAAAGTGGTAGTTTTCTAATATTTATATTGAGGTTGTAATGAATAACATTGTAACAATGTTGACAAATTCACATTCAAACGAAATAATAGAGTAAAATATGATTAAATTTCTAAATTCATCTGAGTTTAAACCTAAAAGGAAAATATATGAAAAATTCAACATTTCATAAAACCAAAAATGTATTCAAATTATCAAAATTCTAACACGAAAACGAATAGTATGAAATAAAGTCATCAAAAATCAAACCCCAAAACAAAATAGTATGTAAACAAAACATGAAATGAATAATATTCAAATCACTCAACTACTCAAACAAAATCATGAAAATCATATATTGTTTATCTTGCTTTGGAATTAACAGTTTTTGCTTGCCTTCTCTAGAAGTACGATTTGTCATTGATGTTGATGGTCGTTTGTTTGAGGACATGGTTGTCAGATTATCAACATCATAAATATCTTACAGGTTGTGTTTTAATTCTTCATGTCCATACATTTTTTTAAAGGATGTCAATTTAGTTAGTAGACTTGTTGCAGTGTTTTTATCAAGATTCGAAGCGGGTGTGGTGTTATCACCGGTAAACGAAACAACATCCTAAATGTAGAAAATAAATTCATATATCTATCTAAAAGTTAATAATATTTTAAAGTATTTAAAATATTAGATTTAGTTATATTATATTTAAAACCTTCTAATTTAATGTGTCTTGAGATCCGGCTTATGCCAATAAAACGTTAAACGAATCGGATTATGGCGCCTATATTTGTAGTACATAGAAATATGTTAGTTGGTCAAATGAAATATAAAAAATGAAATTTAGTAAGTGTAATGTTTGTAGTATTCTTCGTAAAAGAATGTTTCATGTTCGATGTTAAATTTTTTTTCCAATTTAACAATGATTGTATTATCAACATTGAAGTTTGAGATTGCATAACCATCAACTTTGTTCCTCAAATTATAATGTGAAATTTGAATTTGAACACCAACTTTTTATCAAAAAGTACATTCAAAGAAAATGGATAAATCTCCATATTACCCTCCTAAAAATAAAAATAAAAATGGTTATAAAAATAGATAGACAAAAGGTAAAAAATTAGTTTTATATAAATGAAGTTAATATCGATAAACTCATTAAACTTTTGAAGCAACTCTTGTGCCGTTTTTTCCAAAAGTTTCTTTGTGTCACGATCAAATAACGTAAGTGACACCACACCGGTAAAGTCTTGTATTCGAATGTCGATTTTGAAACTAAAGTCATTGATATAAACAAATACAATAATATAAAATTAGAAAATTTAACTAAAGAGTATAATAATATGTATAAGAGAATTATTGAAAAACTTAGAACAAGGTATTTGTTCATGCAAGTTGAAGTGTAACAATAAAAAACTTCTTTATCTTGCTTTTGGTCCGTTCCACGAGTTTTTCCATCATACGTTAAAACGATTTTTATGGTTTTCTCTTGACAAACATAGGTCAGCACATTAAAAAATTAATATAAAGGATATAATATTGTTTCTATAACTAAATGAATGAAACTAATATACTTAAAGTAGATTGATTAATTTTTTTCATGACCTCTCAACAGGAATACAGTAATAACAAATAATAAGAACAAAGTAAATACAATAAATTGTAGAAGAATAAGAAGAAGAAGAAGAACAGGGTAAAGAAAGAACCTAGAAAAAAGAATGATAGAATAAGACCGTTGAAGAAGAACACTGTAAATCATAGGACTCAATCCAAAATTGTAAGAATAACAACTTCAATGTAATTATATATATATATATATATATATATATATATATATATATATATATATATATATATATAGGTTGTTTTTCAACAAGGAAATCATTATCTTCCAAAAAAATAGGATCCTAAAATATTATCTTGGAGATTTTCGGTTATTCATCTGGAAAAAATGATATCATTTATATTGAATCAAAATTTCAAATTAATTGACTTGCTTAATTAATAAGTTTTAAATTCAAAACCATTATCTCAAATTGATTTATTTTATGTGGGATATACCGGAGATAAATTATAAATAATATTGACTTTATTTTTTTACTCTTAAATATTTTGTTGATTTAATAGGATTAGATTAGATTTTATAGGTTAATGACCAAATTATCGATATGCTTATTTAATGAGTTTTTTCAAAAAATAAATAAATAAATAAAAATTAAACGGGTTTGAATTTTGAAGCCAGAAGCTATAAATAAGGGAGTTAAATTAGGAACAATATTAAGTAAAGAAACTGATATTTCGTATATAAATAGAATGATATACTATATGTGACAACCGTCAATTTTCGGTCAAGTCAAAGTCAACTGAAGTCAACAAGTCAAACCGGTCAACTCAACTAACCCTTGTGTACTAGGGCTTACGTTATGTAACTACTAAACAACTCGTTATTCTAATGAGAGATCATAAATCGAAAAGTGTGTACATCTAGATCTCCTTAACCTAAAACTGTGGTACGTGGCGAGCCAAACCGATAAAACAATGTTGTATACTCATCGGGAGTGTGTAAGATCCTTAAACAAGGCTTAACAGGGTTTACGGACCTTGCTTTGCGAAGCCGGACACTCAGATTTGTCACACACGAAACCTCTCTTAATCGTTTTCACTCTATCTCACTTTAATCAAGAAATATCTCCCAAATCTCCCTTTGTATGAGAAATCTCTCCAAGAATGTGAAACCTCTCCCAAATCTCTCCTTGTATGAGAAATCTCTCCAAGAATGTGAAATCTCTCTCAAAAGTTCCCGTAACTTTTTGAAGTCATTCGGGTCATTCCGACCCTTAACCGGGTCAAAGACGGCTTGAAACGGGGTAGAAACGAGTAAAATAGGCTTAAGGACCCGAAACCCCTCTTAAGGAGCCGAAACCCCTCTTAGGGCCGAAAGTCCTCTTAGGGACCGAACCCTCTTGGACCGAACCCGAAGGCTGCTGAACTGAACCCTCTTGGACCGAACCCGAAGGCTGCTGAACCGAACCCGAAGGTTGCTCTCGGGCCCGAACCCGAAGCTACTGTTCATTTCGGTCTATTTCGCTCCTGATGCTTCGGACCGAGCCTCCTTCTCGCTTCTTGTTGTTTCGCCTCGTCTCGCTTTGGACCCAGCACCAGAAGGGACCGAACCTTCGGCCCCCTTACGAGAAGCCTCGCGGGAGAGCCTTTCTTCCCGGTTTTCGACTACGACTTCATTTTAGCTTTGTTTTTAATTATTTTAATGCGGGATTTTCACACAAAACTTTATTTTAACATATAAGGCCCCATATTTACTAATTATCCATGTTTTTTGGGATAAAACTTATCCAAGAAGAGTGGGTGAAGTACAAGAGGTGGAGTGTTGACTTTCCTTTATTCTATGACACAAGCAACCACTCCCATACCCACTCCATGTCACTATTCACCATCAGCCCATATCTAGTCATTTCATGGTACTTTTCCCATCTTTTTCCAACCACACAATTGGTCAAAGGCTAGAAAACTCTCCTCTCTCCTCACACTTCTCTCATTTTCTCATTCTTCCATCAAAAACAAACTTCACTTTCTCTCATCTTCTCTCTCTCTAAAATTCGAGATTTAAGGCTATACTCCAAGCTTTTCTTCTTCTTTTGGTAAGTATTAACATCCTCCATATGATTATTTCACTTCCCTCTTTCTCAAATCAATGATTCCTTACACAAACATCATCACATTCTTGTTAGATCTTCGAATCTTCAAGTGTTCTTGAGTTGGACACTTCTCTTCTTCAACACTCATCTACTGAAATCACTCAAGGTGAGTTCATACCCCTCTATTTTCATGTTTTCATAAGTTTTAAGGGGGAGAATACAAGTTAAAACACCAAGAACATAACTAAACTTTTCTAACAGCTTTCATCAGAAAAGTTAGGCTCCATTCACGGACTGTTTTGGACAACTTAAACATTTTTGTTTTCAAAACTGTTTTAGGTGTAAGTATTTCCAGTTCTTAGCTTTAAAATGACTACTTGCACGTCTCCATACGATTTTTCTGCAATTTATGGTGATTTTTACAAAACTGTCTATCATTTTAAACACCAATCCGGACCAGTCTGTGATTATGGACTTTTTCACCCAAGTTGGAGGTCATTAAAAATCGTGATAAAAATTATTAGTAAACTAGACACATTTTGGGAACTCTCAGAATTTACGGATTTATTTTTCGACTTCGTATGATTTTTCTATGACTTTTCTAAAACAGTGTAGAAAGGTTAAATTTAGTTAACAGCATATAACTTTCATAACACTTTGTATTATGTGGAGCAAAGTGTATAAAAATAAGTTCTAAGTATTGAATGTGTTTCCTTGTTAGTTTATCATCATAAACTGAAACTTAGTCATTCATGATAAGATTATTCATTCATTTAGAACACGTATATTAAGCTATAATGAGCATAGTTTATGGATTCATAACACAAATGCGTTTTCATAAAAGAGTTCTTATACATTACAAACGTTTGGATAAACTATAATAGGTATAGTTTATGTATCATTTACTTCTCAAAATTATTATTAAAAGGTCTTCAGTTTAGTTCACGTGAATCTGTTAATGAATAAATTTGTGAGACATTCACTTCGGGTTACTTCCAAAGTAACAAAGTCAAAAAGTCCTGTAAATTGTAATCAGAGTCTCTTGTAGGGAGAACGTGATGGTTGTGTATAGATCTATATTGGGTTTGACAAACCCACACCAGAGCTGCTTGCAACAGCTAGACCGGCAGGTCTGTGGTGACAAGTGTCATTTCAGTTTCGCGACGCCTGAAGAACGTCACAATTACGAGGCCGTCTAAGTCAAGTATGATTATGATAGCTCACATGTGGTATTAACAAATCATAAGATTTACGGGTTCTAACTTTAAATTAGCGAGTTATGTCGATTTAGCTCACTGAAATTACTTAAATATGGAAAAATACTTGTACGTCTTCATATCAAAAAGGGTTTTATGTCAATTTAAAATCACTTTTCATATCAATTACAGATATTGCTGTATATTTTTAGTCTTGGAATTTAAGACTACACACCATTCATTACGGGAGTTTTCTCAAACCAGAAAGGGTTTTACGCCAATTTGAAACCACTTTTATATCTTTAAGTATGACAAATACTTGTTCATTTTCGGTCCTGGTATTTAGGACCACATAACTTTTATAAGGAAAATATTGGATGTTTCTTGGTAACATACGTCTCTTTACAAAGATCGATTTTCAAACTCTTACTATCAAAAGCTTATGAACTCACCAACCTTTGTGTTGACACTTTTTCAAAACTACTTGTATTATCAGGAATTCAGTGAAACAGGAAATCAACAGCGTTTTGAGGATGGGACGATAAATCGTCAAACAGTTCATTTTGTCATCATAATGTAATTGATTCCAAATATGTAAACATATACATTGGTGTAACTTTTTCAATTATATTTATGATGGTTGTATTTACTTTGAGCACTATTATACTCGTTGTTGTGATACTCTACATGAAGTCCTCCACCCCCGGACGTTTCCGCCATCCTTGGTTTGGGGGTGTGACAGATTGGTATCAGAGCATTGTTTATAGTGAACTAAGTATATCGAACCACATAAGATATACAAACTATAAATGCATTGGGACTAAAGTATTTGATTTAAAGTTTTCAAAAGAATTATACTTTTAGAAATAAATAATTTCCTATTAAAAGTATACATGCATGCATACATACTAAGGTCAGCATCATTCTAGAACGAAACAAAAGTAATGATTGTTGGATATCACAGGTAAGCTCGGGGATGTATGGTCAGTCTTGGGAGTGGCATAGCCTGATCAACTATGCTGGTCCGAGGAGTGATTAGCACATGCCCAAGAATGGTTATGATATGGCAACAAGTCTAAAAACTTACCAACACTACCACAATGAGAACATCAGAACAAAACATGGGTTTAAAATACTATGGGAGTATTTTGTATTACTATAATTACTTATCTGAGAACTAAATAGATTTTTATCAATAGGTCAATAATTGCTTAGTGGATACATTAAAATTATATGTATCCAGGACATCATAGACTTAGAATCTGTGGACCACATAACTTTTATAAGGAAAATATTGGACCACATAACTTTTATAAGGAAAATATTGGATGTTTCTTGGTAACATAAGTCTCTTTACAAAGATCGATTTTCAAACTCTTACTATCAAAAGCTTATGAACTCACCAACCTTTGTGTTGACACTTTTTCAAAACTACTTGTATTCTCAGGAATTCAGTGAAACAGGAAATCAACAGCGTTTTGAGGTTGGGACGATAAATCGTCAAACAGTTCATTTTGTCATCATAATGTAATTGATTCGAAATATGTAAACATATACATTGGTGTAACTTTTTCAATTATATTTATGATGGTTGTATTTACTTTGAGCACTATTATACTCGTTGTTGTGATACTCTACATGAAGTCCTCCACCCCCGAACGTTCTGCCATCCTTGGTTTGGGGGTGTGACACTATAATTGATAATATAATTATTGAATTTAAAGATTCTATGATTATTAAACATTCTATAATTAAATGTAATTGTGTTTGAATTTTATTTGAAGAATATGATGTCAGCAATCTAATCTAATGGTGGAAAACATAGGATTGAAATGCAGTCAACGGTCCTGATTGTTTCATTGGTGAATTAAGGATTCTCTTTTAATAATATTTAGAGATTAGGGATATAGATATATACCAAAAATGTTGTGGAAAAATGGAATATTAAGTAGAAATTGATACACAAAAAGTTGGGGTTTTGTTAGAGAAAAATATGGATGTTGTCACAACTAGGAATTTGAAGCCTTGTAAACATTGAACAAGGATAACAAATGTAAACCAACAATGGGAAATCATGTAAGATGCTTATTCATTAACAACAAAATCTCAATCAAACACATCATACATGCACTGCAAATAGTCAACAAACAATTGGAAACCCTAGAAATCCTTGTTTGAGTCCATTTTGGACTAGGATTTCCTTATTGGGCCCAACGGACCAATAAGCTTCCAATTTAACTATCTTGGGCTTAGAACTCTTAAAAGGGATCTAATTGGACCCACTACCATATATTTTAAATATTTTGGGCCATATTGGGCCTAGAATGAAATAAAATATCCAAATGGACCTTATTGGGCCATAACAAAACTAAATAGCCCTAATGGGCCATAAAAAATTATACTTTGATGTATATTGGGCCTATATCTTGGATTTAATCACTCAAGGCCCAAAACTCTCTCCTCTCTTCTCTATTCTCGGCCCAAGAAGAAGAAATAAAAAACTCTTGAATTAAGGAGGGCTAGCCACCTCCTTATTACACCATGGACTTCCATGCAAATCTCATACTTCCATGCAAAACTCACTCTCTCTCCCCCCCCCTCTCTCTTTTCCTTCGGCCGAGAGCCTCCCAAGCATACACACTTCATCCAATTTTCTTAAACAAACTCTCTCAAGAACATCCTCACTCTTCTTCATCAAATTTTCGAGATTTAGGAGCTTTTCAAAGAGATTTTTCCACAAAAATCATCATCCAAGGTAAGTTTATATTTAGATCTATGATCTAGATTCTTTTTTTTTTTATCAAAAATCTCCTCCTAACCCATGCAAAAATCATGATCACTCTCTTAGAATCCCTCTAAGTTCGAAATCAACAAAGGAAAGCTTGCTAGGGCCAAAAGTAACATCAAACTTCTTCCAATCTTCTTCAAAACCGAAATCACAACTCAAGGTGAGTTTCATAACCCTTCCTTTTCGGTTTTTTATGAGTTTTATGGGGGAGAATACAAGAAAATGTGTAGATCTATGTGTAAATGTATGTTATGTGTGATTGGATGCATGTAAGTGTATCATGTGTTTTGTGATGATTATGTTATCAAAATGTGTGTAAAAACCAAGATCTAAGACATGAGAAAGGAAATAAACATAACTTAAGCTATTATACACTAATCAAGCCAAGAAAAATAGTTTATACTGTTAAGATGAACATATCCTAACTTAAAACACATTTTAGGGCTTAAATTGTCAAAAATACAAAACTTAGGGTACAAACCGACAAATTTATAGTTTCTGGAGGGTCAAAAGGGTCCAAACAGTTTCTATAATAATTTTTCTGAACAACAACATTTTAAGGGACTTAAAATGTAAATTTGGCACTTAATGGGCTAGATTTGGGCTTTTCGGCCCAATAAGCCTCAAAATGCGAAATTTACAAGTTTGAGGGGATGAAAATGTAACTTTCTGTAAAACAGGGGATTTGAAGTGTAATAAAACTATTTCAAAGGTCAAAAATGCTTTTCAAATTCAAAAAGGATAAAAAATGTGAACATTTTCTATTTTGGGCCAAAACTGTAAAAGTTGCGAAATTGGGGGTTCTAACCGAGAAAACATCATTCTGGAAGGGCTAAAGCTGTTTACAAAATAAATTTTGGTTTAAAAATGCCTTTTCAACAAGTTTATGATACAAAAGTGTCAAAAAAATGTTTTAAGGACTAAAAATGAAATTCTTTTATATAAAGGACTAAAAGTGTTATTTTTATAAAAGAAAGGTTGTAAAAAGGTAAAAATCTTACTTTAAAACAAATTAATTCATTAAGACAAAATACAAGATCCACGACTACCGACGAAACGGAAAAACAAATACATTCTCAACAACAAATATCGTTACAAACAAATTAATTCGGTCTCGAATCAATAACAGAACAAAAATCAATAACCCAAGTAATTCGTTAAACACGCGATAGCTATGATGAATCAACATACAAACTTTGGGCTTGAAAGTTTCAAATCGTACTTGTTGGGCCTTACTAGCCCAATAACATGATCTTTAGGCCCGAAGGGAACACGTTTACGCGTTAATGGGCCTCCTATGACCCAATTCCATGTAAAAGGACTTTCAATAGCTCTATTGTGCAATTGGGCCCTAGTGGTCCATTAGTACTGCTAGTGAGGTCGAGAAGTCAAATGCGAGTTGGGCCAAGCGTCTTTCGCATTCCCGATAGCCTGGAATAACTCATGGAAGTAAAAGGGGGCTTCGTACCCTCCTTTCTCCTTGGTTGACCAGCTTATGAGAATTCAAGTAAACAGATTCGTGGCGTTAATCAAGAGAAGTCAAGGTGGTTGGATTAAGTGAGTAGTACGGACGACGCCTTAAGGATCGTTCGTAACCTGTAGTTATAAACTAGTTATTTTCATTAATGTGTGATTGTAACAACTCACAAAGCCTAATTAATCCAATGTCACCTGGGAAATCAAAAACATTCGCCGTATCGGTATAATAATAAACAAGTCATGTAGTTTACGTATTGGGAAAACATCGGGTTTTCCGGGGAGTTCAACATTTTCACTTGTGTGATGTATACAAAGTTCAACAATTATACATGTTTTCAAAATCAACAAGCATATTTACGGATCTTCACACTTTTTTTTAAACAATTACCCTTTTCAGAAAATATCGGATTTTCTGGGTTTTACAAATTTCACCAAATCATTTTACCATAACAATACTTATGAACTCACCAACATTTCATATGTTGACATTTTTCAAAATAACTTGTATTCTCAGGTAACAGGTAAGCCGAAGATTAAGTATCAAGTTATGTCATGGTGTTTTGCTTAGATTATCTATCGAACGGTTTATGTTATGAAATTGTAATGACTAAAACAATGTAATGGATGTAAACGATATCAGTTGTATTATTTCAATGCATGGTGATGAATGATGTTATGATTCATGTATAATCATTGTGATGGTATTCAATTTAAGTCACAAGATCCCTCGGACGTTTCCGCCGTCTGGTTCGGGGGTGTGACAGGTTGGTATCAGAGCTCTGTTGTCACAACTAGAAATTTTTGTGCCTTGTAACTACAACACTTATGTCAATTATGAATCAAAAACATGAAAGCATGTATGACGCTTACTCTATGACAACAAAATTTCAATCAAACACTTCATACAAGCACTGCAAATAGTCAACAAACAATTGGAAACCTTAGAAATCCTTGTTTAAGTCCATTTTGGACTAGGATTTCCTTATTGGGTCCAATGGACCAATAAGCTTCCAAATGGACTATCTTGGGCTTAGAACTCTTGAATGGGCTCTAATTGGACCCACTTCCATTTATTTCAATATTTTGGGCCATATTGGGCCTAGAATGAAATAAATTATTTGAATGAACCATATTGGGCCATAATTAACCTAATTTAGCCCTAATAGTTCATAAAAATCACATTTATATTTATTTGGACCAAAAATCACTCAACATAACCATGAAATTTGGGCTTAAGCATTTAAGGCCCAAAACTCTCTTCTCTTTCCTCCATTCTCGGCCCAAGACAAACCCAAGAAGAAGGGTTGACTTTTGCTAGCCACCTCATTGTTATTTTGTGGGTAACTAGGCCATTATTCATCATGCATCCAAGCCTTACTCATGTTTCCATGCACTCTCTCCCTCTTCTTTTTCCTTTCGGCCGAGAGTCCCTCAAACACACACACTTCACAACAAAATTCTCCCTAAATCACTCAAGAATCATCCACTCTTCTTCATCCAAAAATCTCGAAAATTTGGCTTGAAGTCTAAGGATTTTCATCAAGAAACACATCATCTAAGGTAAGTTGATGTTAAACCCATGATCTAGCTACTTCATTTCATCAAAATCTTTTCTAAATCCATTCAATCTTGTGATCTTGCACCTTCGAAGCTCCTTAAGTTCGAGATCCTCAAAGAAAGGTTGCTAGGATCGAATTCTTCTTAATCTTCTCCTTCCAAAACCGAAACCAACACAAGGTGAGTTTCATACCCCCTTCTTTTCGGTTTTTATGAGTTTTTATGGGGGAGAATACAAGTAAATGTGTAGATCTATGTGTAAATGTATGCTATGTGTGATTTGATGCATGTATGTGTGTGATATCATGTGTTTGTGATGAATATGTTATCCAGAAAGTGTGTAACAACCGAGATCTAAAACATGGGGAAGGAAATAAACATAACTTAAACTATTTTACACTAATCAAGTCAAGAAAAATAGTTTATATGGTTAGGATGAATACTTGAACATAAAACTCATTTTTGGGCTTAAATTGTCAAAAATACAAAACTTGAGGTCCAAACCAACAAATTATAAATTTTGGAGGATCAAAAGGGTCCAAACAGTTTCTATGTTAATTTTTCTGGACAACAACATTTTTGAGGGGCTTAAAATGTAAATTTTGGATTTAATGGGCTAAATTTGGGCTTTTCGGCCCAATAAGCTTCAAATTTGCGAGATTTCTAAATTTGAGGGGCTGAAAATGAAATTTTTTGTAAAACAGGGGATTTGAAGTGTATAAAAACTATTCCAATGGTCAAAAATGCTTTTCAAATTCAAAAAGGATCAAAAATGTAAAAATTCTCTATTTTGGGCCAAAACTGTAAAAGTTGTGAAATTGGGGGTTTTAACAGAGAAAACATTATTCTGGAAGGACTAAAGCTATTTACAAAACAAAATTGGGTTAAAAATGTCTTTTCAACAAGTTTATGATACAAAAGTGTCAAAATAATGTTTTAAGGACTAAAATGAAATTCTTTTATATAAAGGACTAAAAGTGTTATTTTATAAAGTAAAGGTTGTGAAAAGGTAAAAAATCTTACTTTTAAACAAATTAATTCATTAAGACAAAATACAAGATCTACGAACTACCGACGAAACGTAAAAACAAATACACTCTCAATAACAAATATCGTTACAAAACGAATTGATTCGGTCTCGAATCAATAACAAAACAAAAAAATCAATAAACCAAAGTATTTCAATAAACACGCGATCACTATGAGGAGCCAATAAACAAACTTTGGGCTTGAAAGTTTCAAATCATGCTTGTTGGGCCTTGCTAGCCCAATAACATGATCTTTAGGCCCGAAGGGAATACGCTTACGTGTCAATGGGCCTTCTATGACCCAATTCCATGTAAAAGGACTTCAATAGCTCTAATGTGTTATTGGGCCCTAATGGTCCATTAGTACTGCTAGTGAGGTCGAGAAGTCAAATGCGAGTTGGGCCAAGTGTTTTTCGCATTCCCGATAGCCTTGATTAACTTATGGAAATAAAGGGGGCTTCGTACCCTCCTTTCTCCTCGGTTGACCGGCTTATGAGAATTCGAGTAAACAGATTCGTGACGTTAAACAAGAGAAGTCAGGGTGGTTGGATTATGTGAGTAGTATGGACGACGCCTCAAGGATCGTTCGTAATGTGTATTTATAAACTAGTCATTTTCATTAATGTGTGATTGTAACAACTCACAAACCTTAATTAATCCAATGTCACCTGGGTAATCAAAAACAATCGTCGTATCGGTATAACAATAAACAAGTCATGTAATTTACGTATTGGGAAAACATCGGGTTTTCCCGGGAAGTTCAACATTTTCACCTATGTGATGTAAACAAAATTCAACAATTATACATGTTTTCAAAATCGACAAGCATATTTACGGATCTTCACACTTTTTATAAACAAATACTCTTTTCAGAAAATATCGGATTTTCTGGGTTTTTCAAACTTCACAAAAATCATTTTTCCATAACATTACTTATGAACTCACCAACATTTCATATGTTGACGTTTTCCAAAATAACTTGTATTCTCAGGTACCAGGTAAGCCGAAGAATAAGTATCAAGTTATGTCATGGTGTTTTGCTTAGATTATTTATCGAACGGTTTATGTTATGAAAATTGTAATGTTTAAAACAATGTACTGAATGT
This sequence comes from Lactuca serriola, assembly GCF_051521515.1. Taxonomy (NCBI): domain Eukaryota; kingdom Viridiplantae; phylum Streptophyta; class Magnoliopsida; order Asterales; family Asteraceae; genus Lactuca; species Lactuca serriola. The sequence continues at coordinate 200,508,865 of NC_136415.1, read as the reverse complement.
AAACAATATCAGTTGTAATATTTCAATGCATGGTGGTGAATGATGTTATGATTCATGTATAATCATTGTGATGGTATTCAATTTAAGTCACAAGAGCCCTCGGACGTTTCCGCCGTCCGGTTCGGGGGTGTGACATCTGTTTATAGTGAACTAGCATATCTAACCACACATTGATATGCAACTATTGTTGGAATAGTGTCTAAGGCTGCAACTATATTAGGCAAGTATTTGACCCGGTTGTGCATGGTCCTTTTGGGTTGCCTTCACCATAGCAACTTGACAGGATGATTTATAATGAGAGAAGAAATATTATTAATATATTATGAGAATAATATAAGGAATAATAATATTATTATTTGATTAATATAAGTCATAAATTAATTAGGAATTAATTTGGTGACTTAAAGAGATTAATTAAATAAAGGGGTATAAACTGTCAATTGATTGATAGTTGTACTTTGGGCTATAAATCCCTTAAGGATAAGGGGGGACGATTTCTAGGGCTTAGGATAGGCTTAGAATTCGTCCAAAGGCTTATCAATTAGGGTATTGGATTGCTTAGGGCCTAAGTTATCCAATTAGGGTTTAAGGGTGAAACCCTAGGAGCCTCACTAGTATAAATAGACCCTAGGGGTCAAGGGAAATCGGCACTTGTGCTTTAGAAAAAAACCCTGGCCGAGTTTGATCCCCTCTCCTCTCTCACAAATCATCCTCTTGCTAGTTGGTGTTTGTAAGCCATTAGAGGAGTGACAATTGTGACTCTAAAGCTCCAAGGACAAGAAAATCAAGCAAGTGATTCAAGGTAAACTTCTAATTCTGATTTCTTATGTTATTATACTCTATTAGTCATTAGAAGTCTTGGATTCAATGCATGTTTAATTAGAGAAACCTAGATCCAAGCATTAGGGTTTGCATGTGCACATAGGAATGTTCATATGGCTAAAACCCATCAGTGGTATCAGAGCCTAGATTGGTTTTTATTGAATTGATGCATTGGTTGCTTGTTTGATGCTTTCTAAATTTGAATTTTGTGTTTCTGTCTGATGGACTCGGCGAGTCCCATAGTGGACTCGGCAAGTAGGCTCGACTCGGCGAGTCCATTGGGGTACTCGGCGAGTCCATTGGGGTACTCGGCGAGTCCAAGCGTCAGAAAGAGCAAATATCGGGATTTCTTGTTGTTTATCTTTGAGATACTTGCCTTTATCATATTAGATCAATATAAATCCGATTTTATAATATATATGAGTATATTCTTGATCTAATTGAAGATATATTTATCAATTAATAAAATATTTATTTCCTTATGTGATAATTGATTAATTATTTTAATTAAATTGGTAAATTGTTTTGCAAGAAATTATTAAATAAATCAAATATGGATAATTATGTGATTAAATATTAATTTAGATTATTTGTTATTTGATCCCCTATGTTTTGAAAAGTTTAAAACTTGCCCTCAAATTTTGAAATTTATGTTTTGTGATTAAAAGTTTAATTTAGACAATTTAAATTTCAAACCCTAGAATTTTACAAGTTTAAAATTCAACCCTATACTAATATAATATTACAAGATTAATATATATATATATATATATATATATATAATTAAAATGCTAGTCTTACCGTTAGTAGGCCTCATTCACGAAGCCGGTCTATAAGGTGGGTATAAGGTTGCTGCCTATAAAATGGCGCTTAATGGGTGTACACTCACACCCACCGCTTGCTTGATCGGTGAAGGGTCGTTAGCCGAACGGGTAGGATAGGGCAACCTCATCTCTTAATTAAAAGTATAATATGAAATACAAAGTAACTACATGTTTTTCAAAAAATTCTCAATCCTAGTTACTTTAGGAAAAGGGAATTGATGCAATCCCATGAAATTACACTTTGCCCTTGCTAAGAAGTTAGTGGAGCGTGTGTCGTTTACCGGCACACTAATTGGTTCTAAGCAAAGGTGGCAAAGGGTGATTCATTGTTTATCATAGTTCGATGGAGCGCGTGTGGTTTACCGGCACATCGAATAGGTGATTGTTACAATGAAGGCACCATGTGAATTTGCATGGTAATTCACACCCACTTTGTGATCCTCAGTGTCCCAGTCACAAACAAGAGGGGCATGTCGAGATTTAAACATGCCATTGAAAAGTTTCAATGAATCTCATCCAAACCTAGGAATTCTCAATACATTTAGAACTTAAAGTTATGTTTTCGTGATGGAGAATTAGTGAATCGTCATTCACTTACCTTCAAATTGTTTGCATGTTAGATTACGGCATCCCTTTTCTAATATGTAAATATTGTTGTTGGATCCTGGCCCTAATTTTTCTTATTGGGTGATAATTAGGGATTCAAGTTCTAATCTATCTTTTTCCTTTCTATTTGTAGATGTCGAACGCGAACAACGCTGCTGCTAGCTCGTTCACATTGATGAGCCTTTGTCAAAAGGTGACTTTTGATGGAACGAACTTTAGCGAATGGATAAGATACATTCGCATAATTGCTCGCTACGAGGACAAGGAGTATGTCCTCGATGAGAAGCTCGAGAAGATCAACCTAGAAATTGCTACTCCGGCTGAAATGACTGCTTTTGAGACTCATGAGCGTGATGCAACGAAGGTTCATTGCATCATGATAGCCACAATGAACGCCGAATTCCAAAAGTCCTATGAGGACATGTATCCGTACGAAATGCACCAAGACTTGTTGGAGAGATACCACCAAAACACGAGGCAGGAGCGTTACGAGATTTTCGCTAACATGATTTCCGCCAAAATGGGTCATGGAGAATCTCTAACCGTGCACCTGTAAAAGATGCAAAGGTATGTCGATCGTCTTCGCAAGTTGAATGTTGACTTTGGGGAAGACTTGGCGATCGACATGGTGCTTCACTCTTTGCCTCCGTGTTACAATCAATTTATGATGACCTACCACATGAACAAAGAAGAGGTCACCCTAAGCAACCTCCAAGGTCTCCTTAGGGTTGCTGAAAGCAACCTCAAGGACAAGTCTGTTGCACCCACTCCCAATCCACCCGCTGCTCCTGTTTTGGCCATTGGGCAAGGAAGAGGCAAGAAGAGGAAGGCTCCGTCTAAGAGCCACCGCAAGGGAAAGTCCCGAGATGGTTCCTCTTCTAGTGGGACCAAAGTTTATCCCGATAAGCCTAACCCTAACCCAAAGGAGGCAGAGTGCCATCATTGCCATAAAATAGGGCATTGGAAGAGAAGTTGCCCAGACTACCTGCAAGCCATAAGGGAAGGAAAGATCAAGCCATCTTTCGCAGGTATATACACAATTAAATCTAACGATTCATCTCGTGCTATTTCTTGGGTCCTTGATATCGTTTGTGGTTACCATATTTGTTCTGAATTGCAGGGAATAAGAAGAAATAGGGATGTGGAGCATGGAAGAATAAATCTAATCATGGGGAACAGAAGATCGTCGCCTGCGACCAAGATTGGAGTGTATTCTTTAGTGCTTAGGAATGGTTTATGTTTAGATTTGAACAATTGTTGCTATTCGCCAGAAATGGCAAGAAACATCATTTCATTTCATGGTTTGTTTAGACAAGGTTTTAGATTTTCTTTTAATAATGAGAATGGTTCTATTCTTGCTTATCTAAATGGTGTCTTATATTTTGAAGCAATACCGTGTAATGGAATTTATGAAACTGTTATGATTGTAGATAACTTAGGAAATGATGTTTTATGCATGGATTCTTCCAATGGTATGGATAGAGCATCCTTGTGGCATTGTCGTCTTGGACATGTCAACAAGAAGCGCATAGCCCAACTCCAAAAGGATGGAGTGTTGGAGTCATTCGACCTTAGGGAAGATGACACATGCGAGTCTTGTTTGCTTGGAAAGATGACTAAGTCACCCTTCACTAGTACGTGTGAAAGGGGTGAGGGTCTATTGGACCTCATACATACCGATGTATGTGGACCGTTTAGATCAACCACAAAGGATGGGAACCGCTTCTATGTGACATTTACCGATGACTATAGTAGATATGGGTATATCTACTTAATCAAGAAAAAGTTAGAAACGTTTGAAAAGTTCAAAGAGTTCAAGAATGAAGTGGAGAATCAATTGGGCAGGAAAATCAAGATGCTTCGATCCGATCGAGGAGGAGAGTACCTAAGTCTTGAATTCCACGACTATCTCAAGGAGTGTGGAATAGTTTCACAATTAACGCCACCTAGGACACCACAATTGAATGGTGTGGCAGAAAGGCGTAATCAAACCTTGTTAGACATGGTTCGCTCTATGATGAGTCGTGCTTCACTACCTATCTCTTTTTGGGGGTATGCCTTAGAGACTGCCGCCCATATCCTTAACTGAGTCCCTACTAAGAAGGTTGCCAAAACACCTCACGAGATGTGGACAGGGAAAGCTCCCTCATTATCACATATCAAGGTTTGGGGTTGCGAGGCTTTCATAAGACGAGATACTCACGACAAGCTCGAACCTCGTAGTGAGCGATGTATTTTCATCGGCTACCCGCATAAATCCTTTGGATATCTCTTCTATAGAACGAAGGACAATGTTGTCTTTGTTGCGAGGAGAGGAGTTTTCCGAGAGCGAGAACTCATAAGCCAAGGAGACAGTGGGAGGCAAATCGAGCGTGAAGAGATTCAAGAGTCGATAGATGAAGGAACCTTTACCGCTGGCACTCAACCCGAGGAGGAAACTCCGGTTGAACCGATTGACGAGTCCTTACCTCTTAGACGTTCCGAAAGAGTTAGAGTTCAACCCCAGTTTTATGGTTTTCATATTACTACCGAAGGGGATACGTATATTAGTGATGGTACACTAATAAATCTAGATGAACCTAATAACTATAAGGAAGCCATGGCAGGCCCGGAGTCTACAAAATGGAAAGAGGAAATGGACAGTGAGATCCAGTCCATGTATGATAACCAAGTTTGGAATTTGGTTGATAATGTGCCCAGACGTAAGACCGTTGGGTGCAAATGGATATTCAAGAAGAAGAGCGACGTGGACAAAACCGCTTTACTCAAACTCCCGTAGTTGACTATGATGAGACCTTCTCACCAGTTGCGAAGATAAAGTCTATTAGAGTGATGCTAGCTATTACCGCATTTCATGATTATGAGATTTGGCAAATGGATGTCAAAACCGCTTTCCTTAATGGGAAGTTGGTTGAGGATGTTTACATGGCTCAGCCAGAGGGTTTTGTCGATCCGAAGCATCCAAATAAAGTGTGTAAGCTTGAGAAGTCCATTTATGGACTTCAGCAAGTGTCTCACAGATGGAATCTTTGCTTCGATGAGAAAGTCAAAGAGTTTGGATTTGTACGAAGCGAAGATGAATCATGTGTATATGTCAAAGCCAGTGGGAGTATAGTAAGCTTCCTCGTTCTATATGTCGATGACATACTACTCATAGGAAACGACGTCCCGACTCTGTAGGAGGTTAAGTCCTGGCTCGGGAAGTGCTTCGCTATGAAGGACCTCGGAGAGGCTTCCTATATTTTGGGAATAAGGATAGTGATAGAACGAAGTAAGAGACTAATAGGACTTATTCAGAACACTTACTTAGATAAAGTACTGAAACGTTTTAGTATGGAAAACTCGAAGAAGGGAGAATTACCGATACAAAGTAATGCCAAGTTGAGTAAGACTCAAAGTCCGAGTACCGAAGCTGAGATAGCAGAAATGAGTCGAGTTCCATACGCTTCCGCTGTTGGCTCAATCATGTATGCTATGACTTGTACTCACCCTGATGTAGCCTTTGCTTTGAGCATGGTTAGTAGATATCAAGGGAACCCTGGCAGAGCCCATTGGATTGCGGTCAAGAATATCCTTAAGTACCTTCGGAGGACGAAGGAATGGTTCTTAGTCCTCGGAGGGAGTGATGACTTGAAGGTGCGAGGGTATAGTGACGCCAGCTTTCAGACCGACAGGGACAACTACCGTTCGCAGTCGGGCTGGGTCTTTACCCTGAATGGAGGAGCAGTAACTTGGAAAAGTTCCAAGCAAGAAACTGTAGCTGATTCAACGTGTGAATCAGAGTACATTGCGGCGAGCGAAGTGTCGAAGGAGGCAATATGGTTGAAGAACTTCATCGGTGATCTTGGAGTTGTACCTGCCATAAAGGAGCCTATGGAAATTTTCTGTGATAATGAAATAGTGGTTGCCTTGACCAAGGAACCAAGGGATCATGGTAGATCTCGACATATCGACAGAAAATATCACTTCATTAGACATCGTGTAGAAGAAGGACAACTCGTGGTGAAGAGGATATCATCAGAAGATAACCCAGCAGATCCGCTTACGAAGGGACTGAGTAGGGTTAAGCACTTGCAACATGCTAGGAGTATTGGGCTGAAGGATGATATTAGTATAGATTAGATAGTAGTAGAAATGTTTAATGAATAAATGTAATTAACATTTGATGATTAAATAAAAGAGTATTATTTATGAGTAATGTTACTGTCTTATGTTAATTGTTTAACTATTGTTTCACTTTGCATGTTTTGACTTCCAGAATAATTGAGTTTATTAAGAGTAATCGAATTATTCAAGTTGTCCACAATCGTTCATATGTTGGAAGTAGGTATGAATGAAGATTGTCATGAATTGGTGTGTAGATTGTCTAAATGGTATTAGACACAACAAAGGTTTGCTGCAACATTCATGAGTGCTTATGAACTAGTTTTGAGCATTGGAACAAACTCGCACTTGCTGGAATCACCTTATGGAATGTGATAAAAAGGGTGATCGCAAGACGATAATATCATATGGTCTTAAAACCAAGGTATATGGTTTGTTATTTGTTAATTGGTTGTACATTGATAATGCGAAATTGCATCAGTAACTTGATGTTATAAAACGCATTGTTGTGTATAGTTGATTAATGAATAAGTAAATGCATATAAGTCGAAGTTTATCTGTTACTTTTATCCTAAGAAGGTAAAAGTGATATCTCGGCCGCTCGATGATTTGATTTGACTTATGTGTCGGGCCCGGTCAGAACTGAATTGATGTGTTCGATTAAGTTCTATGTCAAATAAATCGGAGATCGAGAAACCAAATGCTAGACAAATTGGTTCCATAGAATTGTCAGCATGATATCTAAACAGAGGATTGTACGATCCCTTATCTAAAGGACAAGATTGATTAGATCAGAGTTTGACAGCATCTTTGAGAGCTACGATTGCTAATCGGATTATACTTGTATATAGTTACTAGACTTATCCAAGTGGGAGACTGTTGGAATAGTGTCTAAGGCTACAACTATATTAGGCAAGTATTTGACCCGGTTGTGCATGGTCCTTTTGGGTTACCTTCACCATAGCAACTTGACAGGATGATTTATAATGAGAGAAGAAATATTATTAATATATTATGAGAATAATATAAGGAATAATATTATTATTATTTGATTAATATAAGTCATAAATTAATTAGGAATTAATTTGGTGACTTAAAGAGATTAATTAAATAAAGGGGTATAAACTGTCAATTGATTGATAGTTGTACTTTGGGCTATAAATCCCTTAAGGATAAGGGGGGACGATTTCTAGGGCTTAGGATAGGCTTAGAATTCGTCCAAAGGCTTATCAATTAGGGTATTGGATTGCTTAGGGCCTAAGTTATCCAATTAGGGTTTAAGGGTGAAACCCTAGGAGCCTCACTAGTATAAATAGACCCTAGGGGTCAAGGGAAATCGGCACTTGTGCTTTAGAAAGAAACCCTGGCCGAGTTTGATCCCCTCTCCTCTCTCATAAATCATCCTCTTGCTAGTTGGTGTTTGTAAGCCATTAGAGGAGTGACAATTGTGACTCTAAAGCTCCAAGGACAAGAAAATTAAGCAAGTGATTCAAGGTAAACTTCTAATTCTGATTTCTTATGTTATTATACTCTATTAGTCATTAGAAGTCTTGGATTCAATGCATGTTTAATTAGAGAAACCTAGATCCAAGCATTAGGGTTTGCATGTGCACATAAGAATGCTCATATGGCTAAAACCCATCAACTATAAACCAAAAAGAGGGACTAACACAACTCTGAACAAAACAAGTAAAACACAACAATAAAAACACCCTTGCTTGTATTAGGAAAAAGAACATAATACCGAACCAAACAAGATAATGCTAGTATCTCGGTTAAGCCAGGACTGTTCTTAGTCGTATCAAGGAGTGGATGTAGCCTGATCAACTACATTTCCTCCAAGATACAACTATCACATGTCCTGAGGAAATCGTGATAGCTAGGGAACCTAAAAACATACCCCTTTATCCCCAAGAAGAGAACACCAATTCAGTACATTTAGCAACTAAAGCGTCATAGGATGATATTAGCATATTTATACACTCTCGCAGACAACATGGCTGGTTTCCACCACCCCGGGGATCCTTATTTCCCAGACCATGGGAATAACGGATGGTTGGACGAAGAACCTGAAGAAGAGCCCAAGGAAGACCCCGAGGAAGAATCTGACAGGGAACCGAAGGTAGAAGTCGAGGGCGAACCTGTCGAACCAGTAGAAGAACAGGAGGAGGAAGAAGATGAAGGAAGCCTCGAGGAGGAACCCAGCGATAACGAAGGGGGTGATTCGGACGCGGAGTCCGAGGTCATCAACCCCCCTTATCTGATTAGGGTGCCCGCTTACCGGGTGGGCCCCACTGGTCCTACACCCCCCTGGGGTATTGATCTCTGGAGATGGAGCAGGCAGCAGGGACAGCGACCCCCATTCGGCATGTCACGCGAGTTCTTTGACCTTAGGGACGGAGGACCGGCCGATCGAGCCCTTCCGGTCATGGTGAAACGATTACGGAACACAGGTGACCTAGCTCAAAGTACCGCCGACCAGGTACGTCAGATGTGGACTAGGGTCGAGCGTGCAGAGCAAGAGACACGAGACGTTCTTCGAGAGTTCCACATGAGGCAGGTAAGGTGGGAGTCCTGACTCCAGGATGCAGAACGACAGGTGGCTCGTCTTCAGGGAGCCTCCACTTCCTCAGCACCACCCCCGGTCACATCTCACCGCGACTAGGGTTAGCCGTATCAGTCTTTAGTACTATGCCATTAGGATCTATGCTATGTACCCCGACTCTATGTTTAAGTGATTACACTACTCATAAAGCCGTTATGCTGCCGAACTTGTACCGCTTATGTATGCTCTTTCGAGCAAAATTTTCATGAATCAATTGCGGATAATATTAGTAAAAATTTTATATGTTTTACTTTGACGTTGTAATCTACTATGTGTTACAAATCCATGATTGTGTGCCAAATTGTGAAAGTACCTAAGTTCGTGCCACACACCTAGCTCATAGGATCACACTCTCACAAAAAGCACAGATACTCAACGTCTTTCTGTTCCATGGCAGAAAGATGCCTCGACGACCAACCCATGGAAACCCTGAGCCAAACCCGCCCGAATTCAACCCTGTTGCTTTTCAGGCAGCGGTATCGGCTGCGGTCACCGCGGCTATGGCCCAAATTCACCAAGGGAACAATGGAGGAGTCAACGGACCAAGATCTGCAAGTTCAAACAACGGGGTGAATCAAGGACCTACCAAAACATGCTCCTACAAGGACTTCACCAACGCCAAACCACGAACCTTCAACGGAACTGGAGGAATGATTACCCTGAAACGATGGATCGAGAAGGTGGAATCGGTGTTCGAGATATGTGAATGCCCTGAGGAGATGAAGGTGAAATTTGCCGCATGCACTCTTGTTGACCAAGCGCTCACTTGGTGGAACGGACACGTGGAAGCCATGACACTCCCCGTAGCCAATTCCATGCCATGGGCAGAGATGAAAGAAATGTTGATGGACGAATACTGCCCTCGTGGCGAAATTCAGAAAATGGAACAAGTGTTGTGGAATCTCACCGTCCGAAACGCGGATATAGATGCATACATATCAAGGTTTAATGAACTGTCTCTGCTATGCCCTGACATGATCACCTCAGAAGGAAAGAAGATCGAGCGATTCATCTGGGGACTAACCTCCCCGATCCAAGGGAACGTGATAGCTGCAAATCCAGAAACTTTCAACAGTGCCAAGAGATTGGCCAAGAAGCTGTATGACCACAACAACAAGAAGGGTGAGAAGCCAGTGGAGACTGAAGTAAAGAAGGAAAGTGACAACAAAAAGGGAAAGAACGATAAGAGGAAAGGGCATCAAGGCTCCGAATCATCCAAGAAAACAGCAAATGGTGGCAGTTAATGCTGCAACCACTCAAGTTTCATCCACACCACATGCTCCAGCCTCAACTGTTCCAAGTGCTCCTAGACCTTATTCTGGTAATCTTCCCAAGTGCAACAAGTGCGGTCTCCATCACAATGGAGAATGCAGAGAGATGCAGTGCACCAGTTGCAATCGGAAGGGGCACACGACAAAGTACTGCAGGACTTACCCTCCTCAGAACCCACAACAAGGAAACAACAGCAACAGCCGCAACAACAACAACAACACCGACAATGGAGGCAACGATGCAGGACCAACTCACACCTGCTATGGATGTGGAGGGACTGGGCATTTCCGTCGAAATTGCCCCAACAACAACAATCCCAGAAATGGAGGAACAAGGAGAGTGTTGACCATGGGTCAGGGAGAAGCGATTCAGGACCCTGCTGTCGTTACCGGTACGTTCCTCCTAAACCACACTTATGCATGCATCCTATTTGATACCGGAGCATAACGAAGTTTTGTGAGCAATAAGTTTAAACATTTGTTAAACAACAACCCCGGAAGCTCAATGAAACCTTTACGGTGGAAATGACCAATGGGAAAACCGAATCCACTGGGGAAATCTACATCGGATGTACCCTAACTCTAAATTAACACGTCTTCCAAATAGACTTAATGCATGTTTCCATTAGGAGTTTCGATGTGATTGTTGGCATGGACTGGTTAAGCCCCCACCATGCTGAAATTATGTGTCACGAGAAGGCCGTTCGCCTTCACCTCCCAGATCACAAAACCCTATTTATTTATGGAGACAAACCTAGCACGAACCTTCGTCTCATCTCGCGCGTCCAGGCTCAGAAGCATCTGCGAAAGAACAACTTGACGTCCCTGGCGCATATAGTGGATAAAACCAAGGAAGAGGTTAACGTTCGAGACATTCCAGTAGCATGTGAATTCCCAGACATATTTCCCGAAGATCTTCCTGGAGTACCCCCAGAGAGACAAGTTGAATTCTGGATTGATCTTGTTCCAGGAGCTACTCCCAACGCCAAATCACCGTATAGATTGGCTCCTGCTGAGATGCAGGAATTGTCCAGCCAACTCAGTGAACTCCTGGGCAAAGGATTCATCCATCCCAGCTTCTCGCCATGGGGAGCTCCGGTTCTCTTTGTCAAAAAGAATGAATGATCTTTTAGGATGTGCATCGATTACAGGGAACTAAACAAGCTCACAGTCAAAAATCGCTATCCACTCCCACGAATCGACGATCTATTTGACCAGCTCCAAGGAGCCAGTTACTTATCTAAGATAGATCTACGATCTGGGTACCATCAACTCAAAGTCCGAGAAAAGGATATTCCCAAAACCGCTTTTCGAACTCGTTACGGACATTATGAATTTGTCGTAATGCCCTTCGGTCTAACAAATGCCCCCGCCGCATTTATGGACCTGATGAACAGAATCTGTTGACCATTCCTCGACAACTTTTTCATCGTCTTCATTGACGACATTCTCGTCTATTCCCGAAGCGAAGAAGAGCATGGCCAACATCTCCGACAAATCCTAGAAACCCTGCGAACGGAAAAGCTATACGCAAAACTCTCTAAGTGTGAGTTCTGGCTCCGTAGCGTGAACTTCTTAGGTCATGTTGTTAGTCGGGAAGGAATTCATGTGGATCCTTCTAAGGTCAAAGCCGTCGAAGGATGGGCAGTCCCGACAACACCCACATAAATTCGCCAATTCTTAGGCCTAGCAGGCTACTATAGGAGGTTCATTCAAAACTTCTCTAAGATCGCCAATCCACTTACCTCGCTTACACAAAAGGGCATACCATTCAAATGGACGAACAAACAAGAAGTTTCATTCCGAACCCTGAATCAAGCCCTCCGTAGTCCCCCGGTACTATCTCTACCAGAGGGAACGGAAGATTTCGTGGTCTATTGTGACACGTCGAATCAAGGTTTAGGTTGCGTTCTCATGCAGCGTGGAAGAGTGATAGCTTACGCATCCCGCCAACTAAAGACACATGAAGTGAATTATACAACCCATGATCTAGAATTGGGAGCGGTGGTCTTTGCTCTGAAGATTTGGAGGCATTACCTTTATGGTACGAAGTGCACCATCTTCACGGACCACAAAAGTCTCCAGCACATCTTGAATCAGAAAGAGCTAAATATGATGCAAAGAAGATGGGTTGAACTATTAAACAATTATGAGTGTGAAATCAAGTACCACCCAGGCAAGGCTAATGTGGTAGCTGATGCCTTGAGTCGGAAAGAGTACTCTAATCGTTGTGTGAAAACTCTCTCAATAACCATCCAATCTCGCCTAACCACTCAGATCAGGGCAGCCCAGTCAGATGCCATGAAAGTGGAAAACAAAACAAGCGAAGCATTACGCGGAAAGGAAAAGAATCCTACAAGATGGAGAGGTTGACAAGAATATACATTCGAGAAATCGTGAGACTTCACGGAGTGCCGGTGTCTATCATCTCAGATAGAGATAGTAGGTTCACTTCACGTTTTTGGCAATCACTTCAGAAAACACTGGGAACCCATCTGGACATGAGTACTGCTTATCACCCACAAACGGATGGTCAAAGTGAACGAACCATTCAGACGCTTGAAGACATGCTTCGCGCATGTGTGATAGACTTTGGGAAGTCCTGGAATACCCACTTACCCTTAGTTGAATTCTCGTACAACAACAATTACCATTCGAGCATCAAAGTCGCTCCTTTCGAAGCGCTATATGGACGTAAGTGTAGATCCCCGTTGTGTTGGGCTGAGGTGGGCGACACCCAGCTAGCGAGGGAACTAGCATCAGGCAAGACGTTAATGGGACTGGAGATCATACGTGCAACCACAGAAAAGATAGTTCAAATCAGAGCTCGAATCCAAGCATCGCGCGACCGACAAAAGAGCTACGCCGACAAACGGCGAAAGCCCTTGGAGTTTCAGGTCGGGGATCGAGTGCTGTTAAAAGTTTCTCCCTGGAAAGGGGTCATTCTTTTTGGAAAACGGGGAAAACTGAACCCACGGTACATTGGACCTTTCGATATTCTTGCCCGAATTGGTCCAATGGCGTACAGACTGCAGCTACCCGCTGAGCTCAACAGTGTACACCCCGTGTTCCATGTTTCAAATCTAAAGAAGTGCCTATCCGATGAAACTCTCATCATTCCCCTTGACAAACTTGAAATCAACGAGAATCTCCTGTTCGTCGAAGAACCAGTCGAAATCATGGACAGGGAAGTGAAGCGTACTAAGCAAAGTCGCATTCCGATCGTGAAAGTACGGTGGAACGCGAAGCGTGGCCCAGAATTCACGTGGGAACGTGAAGATCAAATGAAGCAAAAGTACCCTCATCTATTCTAGCATTCTCAAATCTAGCTTTCAAAAGAATTTCGGGACGAAATTCCCTCTAACGGGGGGATGATGTCACAACTAGGAATTTGAAGCCTTGTAAACATTGAACAAGGATAACAAATGTAAACCAACAATGGGAAATCATGTAAGATACTTATTCATTAACAACAAAATCTCAGTCAAACACATCATACATGCACTGCAAATAGTCAACAAACAATTGGAAACCCTAGAAATCCTTGTTTGAGTCCATTTTGGACTAGGATTTCCTTATTGGGCCCAACGGACCAATAAGCTTCCAATTTGACTATCTTGGGCTTAGAACTCATAAAAGGGCTCTAATTGGACCCACTCCCATATATTTTAAATATTTTGGGCCTAGAATGAAATAAAATATCCAAATGGACCTTATTAGGCCATAACAAAACTAAATAACCCTAATGGGCCATAAAATTTTATACTTTGATGTATATTTGGCCTATATCTTGGATTTAATCACTCAAGTCCCAAAACTCTCTCCTCTCTTCTCTATTCTCGGCCCAAGAAGAAGAAATAAAAAACTCTTGAATTAAGGAGGGCTAGCCACCTCCTTATTACACCATGGACTTCCATGCAAATCTCATACTTCCATGCAAAACTCACTCTCTCTCCCCCCCCCCTCTCTTTTCCTTCGGTCGAGAGCCTCCCAAGCATACACACTTCATCCAATTTTCTTAAACAAACTCTCTCAAGAACATCCTCACTCTTCTTCATCAAGTTTTTGAGATTTAGGAGCTTTTCAAAGAGATTTTTCCACAAAAATCATCATCCAAGGTAAGTTTATATTTAGATCTATGATCTAGATTCTTTTTTTTATCAAAAATCTCCTCCTAACCCATGCAAAAATCATGATCACTCTCTTAGAATCCCTCTAAGTTCGAAATCAACAAAGGAAAGCTTGCTAGGGCCAAAAGTAACATCAAACTTCTTCCAATCTTCTTCAAAACCGAAATCACAACTCAAGGTGAGTTTCATAACCCTTCCTTTTCGGTTTTTTATGAGTTTTATGGGGGAGAATACAAGAAAATGTGTAGATCTATGTGTAAATGTATGTTATGTGTGATTGGATGCATGCATGTGTGTGATATCATGTGTTTTGTGATGATTATGTTATCAAAATGTGTGTAAAAACCGAGATCTAAGGCATGAGAAAGGAAATAAACATAACTTAAGCTATTATACACTAATCAAGCCAAGAAAAATAGTTTATAAGGTTAAGATGAACATATCCTAACTTAAAACACATTTTAGGGCTTAAATTGTCAAAAATACAAAACTTACGGTACAAACCGACAAATTTATAGTTTCTGGAGGGTCACAAGCGTCCAAACAGTTTCTATAATAATTTTTCTGAACAACAACATTTTAAGGGACTTACAATGTAAATTTGGCACTTAATGGACTAGATTTGCGCTTTTCAGCCCAATAAGCCTCAAAATGCAAAATTTACAAGTTTGAGGGGCTGGAAATGTAACTTTCTGTAAAACAGGAGATTTGAAGTGTAATAAAACTATTTCAAAGGTCAAAAATGCTTTTTAAATTTAAAAAGGATAAAAAATGTAAACATTTTCTATTTTGGGCCAAAACTGTAAAAGTTGCGAAATTAGGGGTTCTAACCGAGAAAACATCATTCTGGAAGGGCTAAAGCTGTTTACAAAATAAATTTTGGTTTAAAAATGCCTTTTCAACAAGTTTATGATACAAAAGTGTCAAAAAAAATGTTTTAAGGACTAAAAATGAAATTCTTTTATATAAAGGACTAAAAGTGTTATTTTTATAAAAGAAAGTTTGTAAAAGGGTAAAAATCTTACTTTAAAACAAATTAATTCATTAAGACAAAATACAAGATCCACGACTACCGACGAAACGGAAAAACAAATGCACTCTCAACAACAAATATCGTTACAAACAAATTGATTCGGTCTCGAATCAATAGCAAAACAAAAATCAATAACCCAAGTAATTCGTTAAACATGCGATAGCTATGATGAGTCAACATACAAACTTTGGGCTTGAAAGTTTCAAATTGTGCTTGTTGGGCCTTACTAGCCCAATAACATGATCTTTGGGCCCGAATGGAACGCACTTACGCGTTAATGGGCCTCCTATGACCCAATTCCATGCAAAACATCCCAAGCTAAAACATCATGGTGTGTGCGATGCAGTGATCCCGAACTCTTCCCTCCGCTACCGGAAGTACCTGAAACCAAAACTGAAAACCGTAAGCATGAAGCTTAGTGAGTTCCCCATACTACCACATACCAAACATATAACCGCATACTAGGCCCCCGACCGTTGCATCTGGACTTGCTCGGCATCGGAATCGCTCCGGCATCAGGCCCCGCCTTGCATTGAGCCCCGCTCGGTATACAGATCTATCTCTCTTAGGCCCCGCCTGTCTCTGGGCCCTGCCCGCTAAACACATACAATCATATAACATGCTAACACATAAGAATCATACTTTACTGTATTCCTGTTCTAAGGCCTCGTATAACTTGGGCCTTGCCCCTGTCCTGCTACTGATGAGTCATGGAACCCCATCCACACTCCTGCTGATAGTGAGATACGAGCACCCTCACATACTCACTTCTTTCTTATCTCGGGCCCCACCCCTGCTCTGCTAATAATGAGATACAGAACCCTGTCCATACTCAGCTAGTGATGAGATACGGGACCTCGCCCATACTCACCTCCCTACCAGGCACATACAAGTATCACGCAGACAACAAGTATAACTAACATACAAACATTCCTCGGGCTTGCCCCGACATCGTACCTTGGTCCGAAATAATATACCTATAAACCTTCCTCGGGCCTCGCCCGGTATCGGACCTTGGTCCGGAAGTGTCACACCCCCAAACCAGAACGGCAGAAACGTTCGGGGGCAGAGGACGTCATGTTCAGTATCATAACAATGCACAATAGTAAAACAAGCAACAACATCATCTATTTTATTAATAGTATAAGTTATACATGTGTGTTATGAATGTATTTATAAGACACCAAAAATATATATATATATCAAAATAAAAAATGAGTCTTGAAAGTACTCCGTCTTCTCAAAACCTGGCCATCTGTACTTGTCTACTGGTGACCTAAGAATACAAGTTACTTTGAAAGAGTAGATCAACATTTAAGCTGGTAGGTTCAGAAGTATTTTAGTGTCAAATGTTTGTATAAGTTGGATGAAAGTGTTTGTAAGTGTTTTGATGTAAATGTTTGTATACTTCCTAGAAAATCCTATATTTTCTACTAAAATGGAAAGTAGCCTTCTACCAAGACCCAATTGTTCTGTATGTTTGTTCTTTTTTAAAAGTGAGTGTTTTTCTCAAGTATGACTATTATAACATCCCAGGTTTCATCATTTGTAGTCCCTAGGGATGGAAGGGTAAAGCCATGAAGAGCCTAAGGGCTAACTTGTAATTTTAGGACCAGGAGGAGTACGTTGCGCGTACATAAGGGTACGCTGAGCGTACTAGGGCGCGCCCTAGTACGCTGGGCGTACACTTGAGTACGCTGGGCGTAATCATAACAGAAGGAAACCCTAATATCTCGGGTTGGGGCTATATTGTAACATCCCAAAATTCAAGGCCAAAAATTTCATTTTTAAATAAGTTATTATAAAACCATATGTATAAAAACATCCATAATAACCTCTCGTGTCAAAACCAAAGTGTCAGTAGTCAAACATGTTATCATAAAATAATATCAGAGTGTAATCCCAAAGATCTCTTATGCGAAAAACATGGTGTGATGCGCTGCGATCGCCGGCTCCTTTCCTTTGAAAACGAAGTACCTGAAACCAAAACTGAAATCGTAAGCACGAAGCTTAGTGAGTTCCCCCATCATACCACATACCACATAATGCTTATCCATCAATATCTTTCAACCGGTATCTGTCTGACATAACTGGGAGTTGGGCTCCCCTTCGGTGTCTTTCAAGCGGTACTCGGGAACTAACCTCCCATTCAGTATCTTTCAACCGGTAACCAGGAGCTAACCTCCCCTTCGGTATTTTTCAACCGATATCCGGGGACTATTTCACCCCCTATCACTATCACATAATAATATGTCGTAAACATATTGGTTCCATGATAACATAAAATAAACATATTGAATCACATGATGGCATATCATAACCAAACTGGTCACATAATAACATATCATTAACATATCACTCACATAATGGCATATCATAACCATATTGGTCACATAATAACATATCATAAACATACTGCTAGGTACGGGTGAGCAAAAACCGCACCACAACTAAAATTAACCGCATAAACCGCAACCGATAAACCACAACCGCAATAAAAATCGATGGTGAGGTTTTCTATTTTTCAAAAACCTCAAATTTGCGGTGCGGTGCAGTTATTAGTTTTCAAAAACCCCAAAAAAAACGCACCGCATCGCATATATTATATACAACTTTTTTTTATTAATTATTAATATTTTAAATATTAAAAATAAGACAAGTTTCATGAATGAAAGATGAATAAAATACTAGAAGACAAAAGTGTGTTTTTTTTGTTATGTTTAACTTTGAAAAATGATGAAATTAGACAATTTTAAGAAATTTATTATTAATTATTATTGATTTGACGTTTTTAAGATATTAATTGTTTGTGATTTAAGTTAATTGTCTTATACATTATGGTTTTTTTATTATTACAGGTAATATGTTTGAACTCTTAAAATCGTTTGAGCTCTAAACTGTGGTTAAAAACCACAATAAATAACCGCACCAAATCCATGCGGTTAATAACCGCAACACAAAAAACCAAAACCGCACCGCAAAAATAACCGTCTAACCGCACCGCAAAAATAACCGCACCAAGCGGTTTTGAAAATGGATTAACCGCATTTGCGGTTAGTGGTGAGGTTTTGGCTAATAAACGCACCAAACCGCACCGCGCTCACCCCTACTGCTAGGCAAGCATGGGTCCTGTCCACCCCTTCGGTTTCTTTCAACCGGTAACCGTCTTCAGTATCTTTCAACCGGTAACTGGGGACTATTGCACCCCCATTACTACGAACACATATCTCATAGCATCCCAGCACAATAAGCATATCAAATAGTGGCAAGACAATCATCTCAAACATAATCACCTACTGGTGGGCCAACATTGGTGCCTTAGACCCACCCCTACTGGAAGGTAACTCACCTCACACTGCTGAAGTCCCATAGACACAATCCCAGCTGCTGGATGACAAATTCCCGAACTGTCAATATCAAAACATCACCCAATTAATAATTGGGTCCCAACACATAACCATAAGTTCTTGGAGTAATAGGCTACATTACCCCATCTTGGCTTGATTCAAGCCCAAGGCCCAATCCAAAGACCCAAAAGTCAAACTAGGAATCAAAGCCAACCATATGGCCCAATTTTCCAAATTGGGCCCAAACCTTTACATGGTCCTATTCAAAGGCCCAACCAATTAGTCCAGTCTAAACATTTGGGATTTCTAGAGGCCCAATATCTCATAATCATAAAGGCCCATTTATGGCCTAATTTTCCAAATTGGGCCCAAGCCCTTATATGGGCCTTACCTCAAAGCCTATTAATTATTCTAGTCCATTTTGCTTGATCTTGGATGGCTCATTAATAACCTAATCATCAAGGCCCAATAGGAGGGCTCAACAATAAACCCAAGTGAAATTAGGGTTTCACATAAAATGACAATTAGGGTTAAGTGTTTCTCACTTAACCCATTAAGGACTTAATCCATTAAGTCCCTCACTTTACTAAATAAGTCATATGGTATGATTGGGCTTAGTACACAATTCCATTCTAATGGCCCAAATGTGGGTCCCGATAAGTCCAAGCCCAAAATCCTAAAATTAGAGTTTTCTAAACCCTAATTAGTGTTTTCAACCCATCATAGCCCAATAGGCCCAAAATCAAGTCCTTAAGCCCATTAGGGTTTTTCTAGGCCCATTAGGGTTTCACTAATCGGGCACCACCCACTACCACCTCGGGTACAGTGGCGGAGCTTCAACATATATTTTGGTGGGGCCGAAAATATAATGTGTATAAAAATTGGTGAACAGGGGGGGCCAAATCCAAAATTTTATATTTTTGGGCCTAATATGTATAAAATCAAGGTATAAGGACTATTGCTAATAAAAAAAGGAGGGGTTTCTAGTCGACATACAAACACAATTAAGCACACCGCCACCCAACGCGGCGGCCGGTGGTGGTTTTGAGTTTCATTTCCATTATTTCTTTTTTTGATTACATCATACAATGCAAAATCTCAAAGAATATACACACACTAAAAATAAACACACACATAACCACCTTATGGTGGCCGGCGGTGGCGCATGGTGGCAGCCACCACCTTACGGTGGTGGCGGTGGCCCTCTTGGTTTTCCGGCTAGACAAAACACACTAACAAAGGAAATACAGTAACACACACACACACACTGGTTGCAAAAAGGATCCAGCCACCCACCTAGCGGTGTACGGTGGTGGCAGAAAACGATATTGACGGCGGCAGCGACAAAGGAAGGCGGCAGAGGTGGCGGCTAGGGTTTGGCAGCGTCCTTCCTTGGTCTTGACGGATTCCTCCCGACAACCCGCTTAGCACATCGGTGGGAGCAAAGTGCTTCAGAACGACAGCAACAACGGCATACCCAAATAGAAGAGGAGAAGGAGGCGGTAACAAATGGTGATGAAGAGGAGAAGAGGTGGGCGACTCCCACCGGAAACAACAACTATGACACCACGGGGCGCTCCTCCGACAGCCTAGTGTCTCGACTCCTCAAACTAGCCTTCGCCTTCGACGGTGGTGAAAGCAGCGGGAGAATGGAAGTCGCCTCCACCGGAAAACGGCAGCATCAACCCCCGATCCTGAAACCTCCGACCTTCCTGATGTCACACCATCGACCCCGACTTCACCGGCGAGAGAAGAGACCACCATTTGTGCAATGTCATGGAAGTGGCGGTTGAGAAGCTCTAAATGGGTGGTGGCGGCTGAAAGACGAGACTAGGGTTAGGATTACTGGGGGTGACAGGTTTAAATACCCCGATCCCCACAACTTGTTTCCATAATGACCAAAATGGTCCCTCCTTCTCCCATTTCTTTCAAAATAAATCCAATATTTACCATTTAAACCCTTAGAATTAAAATCCTTTACAATTTAGGTACAAAATTTACCAATTACACCCATGTTCCCATATTTCCTCACAAATTCGATCCCTAATTTACCAAACATCCCCTTAGCCTCCAAAATCTCTTCAAATGAAGTCCCATAAGTTACCGAGTAGTCCCTGCCTTCAGAATTATTTAGGAAACTAATCCGGAACTTACACTTTTAACCCCCAATCTCAAAAATTATGACAATTAACTCCTTGAAACCAACACGGCGCTATATAATTATTGATTCGAGAGCTACTATACATTCATTAATTTATTTCTTTATTAAATAAAAGGAATGTTACATATATAAACATCTTTATGGATCATTTTCTCTCCTCATTCTCAGCCTCCATCTCCCAGAAATGTCCCCAAACCCTAGTTCTTATGTGTGAGAGTGAGTTGGTGGGTATTTTGAGCTCTTGAAGGTGAAGTCATTGCAACAAATAGTTGAAGAAGGAGATTGGTTTGTAGATCTGAAGTTGTGTTGTGCCCTAGAACCTCCAGAATGTAAAAAGCTTCAAACTTTATGCTTGTAGGTCATAGATCTAGCCTTTCTAGCATTATGGAACCATTTCTTGTCCGAAAAACCCCAATATGGTGCATGATGCATTTTGGACGAGATAAGTTGTCCTTTCTGGACCTTGAAGAGGTCTTAAGTGATAAAAATGAGGTTGTAATGGCTTAATATGTCCCATGCATGTAGTAGAAGGGTCTTAATGGATTAATACCTTGGATTAAGAGCTTTCTGGACGTCCAAAGTGATAAAGTTCGAGACTTTATAAGTCCTAGGCACACTGGATCTGGAGTTTGGGCTTAAGTGCTTAAGCCATTAAGCACTTATTAGGGTTTTGGTGAAACCCTACGTACACCCAACGTACGTCTTCTGTGGACTTTTGGTGATAGTGGATCATGGGGTTAAGCCCAATAAGGAAGTTATGCCCAATTTAGTAAATTGGGCCAATAATGAGCCTTGCATAAAGACTTTCAAGGTTATGGACTTGGAATTGGGCCTTGGCCCAATAAAAGAGAATGGACATGATGGATTGAGTGGACTCCTTAGCCAAGGCTGTTATGTTGTGTATTGACTTGACATTTATTATGTGATAGTTCGGGTTTTCCGGTGAGATAGCAGTCAGAGGTTTTCGGTGCAGCAACACTACTTGCGAGGTGAGTTATCCTCGCTATATCAACAGGGTCTAAGGCACCAAGGTCGGCCCTTTCTCGCATTGTATACTTGTTTTGTTTGATATGTTTATTGATCTGTTAAATCTGCATCCTGGTAGTTAGGATGGTATTATGCTTAGTGGCCGGGTTAGGTCGGTATCCTAGAATATAGGATGATGTTATGTTAGTGACCGGTTAGGTTGGTATACTGGTTAGGATGTTGTTATGCTATAGGATCTGCTAGATCGGTTTGTTTGTCTATGGACTGTTATGTGATTATTTGATATATGTGCACACGGTTGTTTGATTGGGGTTGGGTTGAGGCGGGTCCTGCTTTGTGTTGTAGGCCAACATACCCAAGGCGGACCGGATAGACTGTAGACCTGGGAGGCCTGGCGAGCGGTCCGGATAGGCTGAAGGCCCCAAGAGGGCGGTCAAGACGTATCGAGGCTTGGAGAGTGGGCCAGATAGACTGAAGGCCCGACACGGGTGGGCCAGTCAGACTGTAGACTCAGAGAGTGGACCAAGTGGAGTGAAGGTCCGGTGCGGGCGGACCAGTCACACTTAGGACTCGAGATGCACGGTTGTTCTGTGTTTGTTATATGATATGGTTATGGTATTATTGAGGTTGGTATTTTAGGGGTAACTCACTAAGTGTTTACGACCACACTATAAGTGTGTTCACGGCCACACTATAAGTGTTACAATCACATTAAGGGTTCACGGTCCTAACTTGCATCTAAGAAGGGTTTAC
Organism: Lactuca serriola; assembly: GCF_051521515.1. Classification (NCBI taxonomy): domain Eukaryota; kingdom Viridiplantae; phylum Streptophyta; class Magnoliopsida; order Asterales; family Asteraceae; genus Lactuca; species Lactuca serriola. Next base: position 200,486,222 of record NC_136415.1, on the reverse strand, counting down.
GGCCATGGATGAAGTGTTCACGACCCAATCAAGATCTTATGAAGGGTTCACAGTCGTGAACTCTTGAAGATCATGCAAATTTGGTGATTGATTCATGCTTAAAGGGTGTTTGTTTCATGGGGATTCAAGAGCTTCTAATGGATAACAAGATGATAAAAGATATACTTATGTTTTGGAAGCCTTTAGGGAGTTTACAGCCCAAGAACAAGTGTGTGTTCTTGGTGAAAAGATGATGATTTGAAGATCTAAACCAAAAACATGGAATTCATGGATGAAATCAAAGAGCTTCACGTGAATAAGAAGGGCATCAAGTAAACATGGAAGAATCACTTACGATTTTAAAGAAAAAGGAGATTGTTCATGATGATACTTGAGAAATTTTTTAGAGTTCTAGACTTGAAGATGTGAGAAATGAAGAAATAATGAAGGAACACCATATATATGAAGAGGGGTTTACGACCAACATGGGTTCACAGCCGTGAACCCTAGTTTGCGGTCGTAAACTCCTTGTGAAGGTGTTTCCGGCTCGATTACAACTCAATGATCTCAAGTTAATACTTCCTAACACGCAAACCTTGAGTGTACTAGGCTTAAAACTCTCAAACAGACCCTTAACAAAGCTAAAAGTTAACAAAAACAAGTCTGACTTTTGATTGAATTGATTGGCTTTACAAGATAGAAATTTCGGGTTGTCACATCATCCCCTTATTAAAGGAATTTCGTCCCGAAATTAGAGTTTAAGCAAATACAAATAGACTAAGGGAAGAGATGAGGATATTTCAGTTTCATTTGATCCTCCCGCTCCCAAGTGAATTCAGGTCCCCGCTTGGCATTCCAGCGAACCTTCACTATCGAGATACGGCTCTGCTTCGTTTGCTTGACCTCTCGGTCCATGATCTCTACTGGTTTTCCACAAAGTTGAGGCTCTCATTGATCTCGATTTCATCGAATGGGATAAAAAGAGTCTCATTGGATAGGCAATTTTTCAGGTTCGAAATATGGAAAGTAGGGTGTACGTTACTAAGTTCTTGAGCTAGTTAAAGTTTGTAAGCTACAAGTTCGATTCTAGCGAGAATCTCAAAAGGACCTATGTACCTTGGATTTAGCTTCCCAAGGTTTCCGAAGTGTATCAATCCCTTCCAGGGCGACACCTTCAATAGAACACGGTCACCCACCTAGAATTCCAAAGGTTTCCTTCTCTTTTCAGCGTAGTGTTTCTGTCGGTCTCTAAAGCCTTTCAATCGTTCACGAATCTGAACAATATTTTCTATCATTTCCTGAATGATCTCTGGACCTGTGAGAGTGCTGTCAGGAACTCATCCTTTAGCTAACTGTGTATCACCCACTTCAGTCCAGCAGGCTTCAAATGGAGCAACATTTATGCTCATGTGATAACTGTTATAGTAAGAGAACTCGACAAGGGCTAAATGAGTATCCCATGCCTTTCTAAAGTCTATCACACAGGCTCGCAAACATATCTTCCAGAGTTTGAATAGTCCTCTCACTTTGTCCATCGGTTTGTGGATGATAGGTTGTGCTCATGTCTAGCCTAGTTCCTATGGAACTTTGTAGTGTCTGCTAGAATCTTGAAGTGAATCTACTATCTCTATCAGAGATAATGGATATGGGAAATGTTGGATTAGTGTCTAATTCCATAACTATTTTGGTATGCACTTGACCCGATGGTGCATGGTCCTTTTGGGTTGCCTTCACCAAAGCAACTTGATAGGATGAATTATGGAGAGAAAGGATTAATTATGATTTATTAATATATTATGAGAATAATATATTAAAGGAGAAATCATATTGTTTAATTAATATTATTCAAGAATTAGTTAGTAATTAATTTTGTGAATAAAAGAGATTAATTAAACTTAAGGGACTAGAACTGTCAATTGTATGATAGTTGAATATTGAGCTAATGGACTCCATATTAAAGGGGTGGACGAATTCTATGGGGAAACCCATTAGAAATAGTCATAGGCCTTTAAGGAAGGAGCCCATGGGTTGCTTAGGGCTTAAGCATCCAAATTAGGGTTTCCTTGTTAGATAACCCTAATAGCCTCACTATTTAAAGGACCCTTAAGCCCCAAAAACGGGGTGAAGACTCCTTCTAGAGTTTGTACACGTTTTGGGCAGCCTCCTTCTCTTCTCCTCTTCATCCTCTTGCTCTTGGTGTTTGCGAACCATTAGGAGTGACATTTGTGACTCTAAGCTTTCTAAAGTCATTACAAGGAGGATTTGGGATTGTTATTGCTACATAACAATCAAGGTAATAACTTGAACCCATTCTTATGTTAATATGATTACTTGTATGCTAGAACTAGGGTTTATAGCCTTGGATGAATTGCATGTACAATAGAGAAACCTAGATCCAAGCATTAGGGTTTGTATGAGCACATAGGATGTTCTTATTGCCAAAACCCATCAGGAACACCATGCAGTCGTACAATCTCCCTAATTTAAGTTATGTTGGATTAGTGTCTAAGTCCATAACTATTTTGGTATGTACTTGACCCGATTGTGAGCATGGTCCTTTTGGGTTGCCTTCACCAAAGCAACTTGATAGGATGATTTGTGGAGAAAGAGATTAATTATGATTTATTAATATATTATAGGAATAATATATTAAAAGAGAAATCATACTATTTAATTAATATTAGTCAAGAATTAATAAGAATTAATTTTGTGGCTAAAAGACATTAATTAAATAAAGGGGGATAGAACTGTCAATTATGTGATAGTTGGATATTGGGCTAATGGACTCCATAGAGGTTGGAGTGGACGAAATCTATGGGGAAACCCATGAGAATTCGTTCAAGGCCTCTAAGGAGAGAGTCAATCAGCTGCTTAGGGCTTAAGCAGTCATATTAGGGTTTCATAGTTCAAAACCCTAATAGTCTCACTATATAAAGACCCCTAGGGCACCCAAAAATGTGACTAAGCATTCCTTGGAGTCTCTTGGACGTTTTTGGTGCCTTTCTTCTCCTCTCCTAAGTCATCGTCTTGCTCTTGGTGTTTGTGAGCCATTAGAGGTGTGACACTTGTGACACTAAGCTTTCAGAAGCCAATTACAAGAAGGAATAGATTGTTATTGCTACATAACAATCAAAGGTAAGATCTAAACCCTATATTATGATTATATTGATTATTGAATGCTATATCTAGGGTTTATTGCTTTGGTATTCAATGGTGTATGTTTAATTAGAAAAACCTAGATCAAAGCAATTAGGGTTGCATGAACACCATATGAATGATGCTATGCTCATAACCCATCAAGTTCTTGTTAGTTTCTCCATCTTGTCAGTCTCTTTGATCGGCAGGAAGTGTGTGGACTTAGTTAACCTGTCCACAATCACCCATATGGTATCGAGACCACCCGTTGTCTTGGACAATTTGGTTATGAAGTCCATTGTGAAATAGTACTTGCAAAAAAGGAATATTTACAGGGAAAAGTGCTACTTAGAGCATAGATAAGAAGGCTATTCCTTAAACCAAAAGAAAGGATGAGTAGAGCATCTCCTACTGGCGACGGGCACCCTTCGGATGAACCCTTAATTCGGCCAGCTGACGCTCCACTTCAAGAATGTAACACCCGGTTTTAAATAGAATAATTAAATGGTTCGTGGGGTGTTGGTTTCGGGGTGCCAAATGATATACTTTTAATTTTCGAGGGTTAAAAGTGTAAATCCTGGACTTGAGTTGAAAAGAATTTGTCATGAAAGGGCCATTTAGTAACATTTGGATTAAAATTGAAAGGATTTGAAGGCTTAGGGGGTGGATTGGTTATTTCGGGTCTTGATTTGTAAGGATTTTCAGAAGGAGGGGTTAAATGGTAATTTATGGATCTTAATTGAGAATAAATTGTAAAAGAGGGGTTGTTTTGTAACTGTTGGACTGGTATTGAAAATAACTAAGGGAGCAAGGGTTTAAAGGGTAAATTAAGGATTCGTTTTGTACGAAAAGGGAGGAGGAGGGACTATTTCCGTCAAAATGGCTCCTTGTTTGTATGGAACGGGTATAACTGTTCCATTGCTCATACCCTAACCCTAAATGCTTCATTCGGCCGCCACCGTCACTCTACTTCTCTCCAGCCGCCATGCTTGTCGACGTTGAAGTTCGCTAGAGCGCCATCGCCAACCGTCGATGAAGCCAACCTCGCATATCTTTTTTGTCGGCGGTATCGGAGATCGACGTGAAGTTTCCCAGAGAATAACGTCGTGGATGGTGGGAGCGGATGGATAGTGAAGTCGTCATGAGTTTGGTGCCGTCACTCCTAGTCATACCTCCTCTTCGTCCAACCGTGCTACGCTTGGCTGTGCCCGACGCCGCCGTGATCATTGAGTGACCACTAACTGTGGTACTTCCGTCCACCGCACGCCACCAGGGGATGGTGGTTGGGGTTCGTGGCTTGTTATGCAATGGTTGTGGGAGTGGATTCTGTCAAACGAAAGACGTGGCGAACCACCATGGCAGCCGACCATGGTGGCTGCCACCGATAATGAAGTTGTGTCGTCAACCAATGTTGTTGCCGCCTACCTCAACCATTGTCACTGCCGCCATGCACCACTAGGTGGGTGGATGGGTCTATTTCACAAGCAGAAGTGTTTTGTGTGTGTTCATCCGTGCCTCGTAAGCTTGTGAGTGCCTCGGGTTGCTGCTGCCGAAGAAAAGCCAAGGAAAAACCACCATGGCCGCCAGCCATGGTGGCTGCCGCCTCAAGGACCGCCATGGAGGGTATGTATGTTGTGTGTGTATTAGTGTGTGTGTGTGTATTATTAGTATGTGTGTGTGTGTTTTGGATGGTATTGTAAATTGTACAAATGGAATAATGGAAGGAAAGTCAAAACCACCACCGTGAGGTGGTGGCTGACGCCACCGGCCGCTGTGTCGGATGGCGGTGTGCTTGCCTTGTGAGTTTGATTCGTTTGGGGTGCTTGAAACCCTAGTGGGCCTTGTAAGCCTTAATGGGCCCAATGAAGCCTAATGGGCTTAGTGAAAACCCTAATGGGTCCAATAAAGCTCTAATTGACCTAAAAGCCCAACGAATTGATTAATGGGCTAGTATTGGGTTGGAAACCCTAATTAGGGTTTGGAAAACCCTAATGATATGAAACCCTATTTTCACTTGGGATTTGTGTTGGGCCTTTCCTTTGGGCTTTGGTAAGCGGATTATTAATGGGCCATCCAAGAATAATCATATGAACTAGAATATGTTGATGGGCTTAGGGTAAGGCCCATATGAGGGTGTGGGCCCAATTTGGAAAATTGGGCCATATGTTGGGATTTGGCCCATTACTTGACTATTAAGCTTGTAGTGTCTGAGTTGGACTTTAGGCTTGGAACCCAATTATTAATTGGGTGTTGTTTGATGTTGACAGTTCGGGAATTTGTCAACCAGCAGCTGGAGTTTTATCGGCGGGACTTCAGTAGTGCTAGGTGAGTTCTCCTCACTATATCAACAGGGTCTACGGCACCAAGGCCGGCCCTTTATGGATTGTATTCGGATTATGGCATGTTATGCTTACTGATTTATATCCTGGTAGTTAGGATGGTGATATGCTATGCTTTAGTGATCTATTAGGTCGATATCCTAGTTATAGGATTGTTGCTATGCTTTGTGATCTGTTAGATCGGTTTGACTGTTATATATATATATATATATATATATATATATATATATATATATATATATATATATATATATATATACATGCTAGTGTTATATGATGTCTATGTGCACATGATTGTCCTGGTTATAGGATGACGCTATGTTAGTGACCGGTTAGGTCTGTATCCCGGTTATTGGGATGTTGTTATGATTAGTGATCTGTTAGATTGGTTTGACTGTTATATGAAATGAGCTAGCATATGATATTTATGTGCACATGTTTGTTTGATTGGGGGTTGGGTTGAGGCGGTCCTGCTTTGTGTTGTAGGCCAACATACCCGGCGAGCGGTCCGAATAGGCTGTAGGCCCTGTGTGGCGGTCCAGATGTGCCGAAGGCTCGAAGAGCAGTCCAGATAGACTGAAGGCCTGTGAGGCGGTCCAGTCAGGCTGATGACTCATTATGCATGTTGTTCTGTATTGATTATATGATATGGTAATGTTTGTATGGTGTTGGTATTTTGGGGAAACTCACTAAGCTTCGGGCTTACAGTTGTTGATTTTGTTTCAGGCACTTCTGATGATTGCGGGAAGGTGAAGGCATGATCGTGCACCTCCTCATATTTTCATGATTGATTCTAGGAATACTCTGATGTCTAAACTATTTTGAAAACAACCTGTAATAACTTAGTGGTTTTAAAATGTGTTGAAAATTTTAAATTTGGCTTGAATATTATGGGTGTTACAAGTTGGTATCATAGCCTTGGTTTGAGTGAATTGGAGGAACACTCGTGTGAATCCAGTCTAAAATCAAGGAAAAGATTTTAAAATGAATTTTTAAATGGTTTTCAAAATAAGTAAAGGAGGATGCAGGGTGTACGATCAGCCAGAGCCAGTAAGTAGACCCCAAAATACCTTACAGTTATTTGATTATGTGATAGGTTAGAATAGCATGCTAGTACTAGGCTAGGGATCTTCAAGAATTGCATGATAGAGTTTCTTGGTTACATGATGCCTACTAGCCTAGGGTTTCCTTATATGAGATTGACATCGTTATTGTAGTTGTTTAGTGTATGCGTCACGGCTATACATAACTAAGATCTTATAGCCCAAGAATGTTTGATTTGGCCTTATGTTCTATTCTTATTGATTAGGGCTTAGGGTAATATTGGATATTCGAAAGTCTATAGGGTCCAGCGTTATGTACGGCTAGCATACACTAGTGTTGCAGGGTTGGTGGAAGTTTCATGGATTGGTGGGTTGTGTGAGGCCAGTAGGCCAGTTACGAGATATTTAGCATTACTCTAGGAGTGAGGATTGAGCGCTCGCCATGACTATGTATATTGATTAGGGCGTTGCGATGACACTTGAGACAAATATGGGTAGGTGTGGAAGGTAGTATGGGCTCATACTACTAAAAGCACAGGACCTATATGCGTAGCAAGGAAGTCACAACCCCTAGGGTTTGGTTGGGAATTGGCTCTTTATCATTATATGGTTATCAGAGACCTTTCTGGTGTCTTACCAGAATAGTGGTTACAAAACGTCTTGAGACCGGATCCAGGTTAGGATCCCGTATTGTCAGAGGATCGTGTTAGTGAGATCATCCGGGAGGAGGTGATCGAGATTGTCCTGGGACAGTTGCCGGAGATGTTGGGCCTATCAAGACTGTCATGGTTGAGTATTTCGACGAGTGCTATGCAGCCATTGCTGAGACGGCTGCCGCAGCAGCTGTAACGACGATAAGAGAGGAGCTGGTCGAGCTTTCTAGTATCGGGAATTGTTATTGGCACATATTCTGATAAGCAGAGGGTTGCAGTTATCTGGGATCAGGGAGATGTTCTGTACTTGTTACATTCTGCGAGTTAAGCGGGAGAGTCTAGCACATAAGTTTTTAGATTCGAGGCTTTGGGGGTTTCGCTTGAGATCAGAATGTGAGTCGCAAGGACTCCGGAAAGGAGTGATGTTTATGTTCAGCTGGGGTTTTGCAGCTAGAAATAGAATGGTTAATTGGTGGATTAGAATGTCGTTTTATAGGGCAAGGATTATGCCCTTTCAGTTTTCGAGCTCGAAGGAGTGAGCAGACTTGAGACCCTAGGATCAGGTTGTGTTCTAGCTCGAGGCAGATAGTTGCAGGCGTCAGCGATTATATTTCAACGCAGGTGAGCGCTGGTGGGTCGATGTGGCATAAGTATCTTGTGAGGCGTACACGATTACCCTTCCGACCCATAGCAGCTAAGATCTGACTCACTTTGGATCTCTTGCATCTGACGGTAAGGATTGATTGTGCAGTCTATTGCACTTTTGGGATTGGAGACTATGTATGGGGAGTAATTTATGGCCGGTTTAGGGCACAGGTTGCTAAAGTTATTGCAGTTCATGATGGGTTTGAGCCATAAGAACTTTCCTATGTGCACATACAAACCCTAAAGCTTGGATCTAGGTTTCTCTAATTGAACATGCATTATATCCAAGACTTTCATGGCTAGATCTAATGTAAACAAACAATCAAAACATGTAAGAATAGATCTAGAATAATACCTTGAGTTACTTGCTTGAAAAAACTTCTTTTTCTTGGAGCTTAGAGTCACAAATGTCACTCCTCTAATGGCTTACAAACACCATGTAACACCGTAAATTTCAAAACAATTTTTCATTTAAAATAATCGTTTAATTCTTAGAAACACTTGTTTAGAATCTCATTCATAATCGAATTACAAAACATAGCTCCATTTTCACTTGCATAGAAAACCAGGATCCTCCAAAACATGACTCTTTCTCTGGTGTGTACAATCAAGCCGGTGTCGTCCTGTGATACTGAAAGAAACCTGAAAAACAGACATAACACAAAACACTGTAAGCACGAAGCTTAGTGAGTTCCCCAAAATACCACACATAACACATATTAGCCACTCGAGGCTATAACTCTGTGGGTCCGTGGACCCTGCTCTGTGAACCCTCTGGTTCTAACTCTGTGAACCTCCGGTTCTAACTCTGGGAACCCTCCAGTTCCAACTCTGTAAACATGCACAACATAAATCACATAGAAATAATGCAGTACAACACATAACATACATAGCATACAAATACTCTGTCACATAACTCTGGTTACCTACTCAAGGTAAAGTATAGTGAGAAGACTCACCTGGCAAGCAGAAAGCAGATATCTCCACACTTGAATCTCGAACTCGCCACCGTCTAACACGTAAGGCAAATACTCTCAAGAATATAACTCTCGAGACTAGAATCAACCCTCTCATGGCACCCTCTTAAGGGTAAAAGACTATTTTACCCCTCTCTTGGCCCAAAGGTCACATCGCTGACCAAACCCTAAAAGTCAACGGTCAACTCTTGGTCAAAGTCAAAGTCCTCAGTCAAAGTCAACCCTCTGGTTGACCCTGCTCGCCGAGTCAACCCGCCGACTCGTCGAGTCCCTACGCTCAGAACTTCCCCAATCCGCGACTCAACTCGCCGAGTCACCCCGAGACTCGCCGAGTCCCACAACTCTGAGTCCACTCGCACACAACTCACCGAGTCATCCCTTGACTCGCCGATTCTCGACTCAACCAGAAAATATTGGGACTCTTTGACAAGACTCGCCGAGTCCAATAACAGACTCGCCGAGTCTAAGGCTATCTTCAACCTACTCGCCGAGTTCCAGGCCATCTTCATCCAACTCGCCGAGTTGTTCTTCCAACTCGTCGAGTCCCAGCTCATCTTCAAGCAGCTCGTTAAGTCCACCCATGTGACTCGCCGAGTACCACTGGTCTAAATCCATTCAGAAGCACTCCAGGCCATGCAATTGATCCAAAACATAGATCTAGCCTCCTACAATCCATCCATCACGTAAAGTGGCAAACTTTACGTGAATCCAAGGAGATCTATGCGTTTTCACCCTAGGGTTTGGGTTTAGGACAAGATGGCTCCAACAATCACTCACAAACAGGGACTTTCATGCACTCTAGACTTTCTCCCTTCCAGATTTAAGGTAGCAACCTCAGATCTAACCTCCAAACCCCAAAACATCCCAAGAAAAGCTCCCCACAAACCGCAAAATGATGCATCTAAGAAATAGCAGCTCAAAAACGAGATATTACCTCAAAAGAACGCCCCAACTGCAATGAAACTCGAATCCAAGCAAAGCCCCTTGCTCCAAGCCTCTTACCCTTCAAGATTTCCTCAACAATTGCTTCCCCAAGCTTCCAAATGCACTTGATCCATTCACACACGAAGGTTAGGGTTTCTGGACTTGAGAATGAGTAAGGAGGCTGAGGAAATGGATGTTATGTTCTTTATATAGGGCTCAACCCCGAGAATTAGGGTTTTCTCCACTCAGCGCCTACTCGCCGAGTCCATCTTACTGACTCGCCAAGTCGGCCACTTAACACGTGACCAAGTCGCGACTCTACTCGCCGAGTCCACTCATGGACTCTCTGAGTCACTCTTTCCTAATTTACTCTTTTAGCCCTTCAACTCTACCATAAATTCACAAATATTACAGAAAAATACAACTGCCTAGAAAAGTAAAGTATAAACCATATTTTGACCCAACAGCTTGATTAAGTAAATATACCCATATCTACTATAATCATCGGTGAAAGTCACATAGAAGCGGTTTCCATCCTTTGTGGTGGATCTAAAGGGTCCACATAGATTGGTATGTATGAGATCCAATAAACCCTCACCCCTCTCACAAGTACCGGCGAAGGGTGACTTGGTCATCTTTCCAAGCAAACAAGATTCGCACGTGTCATCTTCCCTAAGGTCGAATGACTCCAACACTCCATACTTTTGGAGTTGGGCTATGCGTTTCTTGTTAACATGTCCAAGACGACAATGCCACAAAGATGCTTTATCCATGCTATTGGAAGAATCCATACACAACACATCATTTCCTAGGTTATCTACAACCATAACAGTTTCATAAATTTCGTTACAAGGCATTGCTTCGAAGTATAAAACACCATTTAGATAAGCATAAATAGAACCATTCATATTATTAAACGAATATCTAAATCCTTGTCTAAATAAACCATGAAATGAAATGATGTTTCTTTCCATATCTGGTGAGTAGCAACAATTATTTAAATCTAAACCTAATCCATTACTAAGCACTAAAGAATACACTCCAATCTTGGTGACAGGCGACGATCTTTTGTTTCCCATGATTAGATTTATTCTTCCATGCTCCACATCCCTATTTCTTCTTAGTCCCTGCATAAGACGGCTTGATCTTTCCATCCTTGATGGCTTGCAGATATTCCGGGCAACTTCTCTTCCAATGCCCTATTTTGTGGCAATGATGGCACTCTGCCTCCTTCGGGTTAGGGTCAGGCTTAGCAGGATCAACCTTGGTCCTACTAGTAGAGGAACCATCTTGGGACTTTCCCTTGCGGTGGCTCTTTGACGGAGCCTTCCTCTTCTTGCCCCTTCCCTGCCCTATTGCCAAAACAGGAGTAGCGGTTGGTGCGGGAGTTGGTGAAACAGACTTCTCCTTGAGGTTGCTCTCAGCGGTCCTTAGGAGTCCTTGGAGTTTGCTTAGGGTGACCTCTTCCTTGTTCATGTGGTAGGTCATCCTAAATTGATTGTAGCATGAGGGCAAGGAGTGAAGAACAATGTCGATAGCCAAATCCTCCCCAAAGTTAACATTTAACTTGCGAAGACGATCAACATATCTTTGCATCTTTTGCAAGTGCACGGTTAGCGATTCTCCACTTCCCATCTTGGCGGTGATCATGTTAGTGATGATCCCATAGTGTTCTTGCCTCGCGCTTTGGTGGTACCTCTCCATTAAGTCTTGATGCATTTCGTAGGGATACATGTCCTCATAGGACTTTTGGAATTCTTGGTTCATAGTGGCTATCATGATGCAATGGACTTTCGTTGCATCACGCTCGTGTGTCTCAAAGACAGCCATCTCTTCGGGAGTAGCGATTTCTAGGTTGAAGTTCTCGAGCTTTTCGTCGAGGACATACTCTTTGTCCTCGTAGCGTGCAATGGTGCGAATGTATCTTATCCATTCGCTAAAGTTCGTACCAAAGAAAGTCACCTTTTGGCAAAGACTCATTAACGTGAATGAGTTAGCAGCAGCGTTGTTTGCGTTCGACATCTACAAATAGAAAGGACAAAGTTGATTAGAATTGAATCCCTAATTAAACACCCAAAATGAAAAATTAGGGGTAGGACCCAACAACATTATTTACATATTAGAAAAGGGATGCCGTAATCCAACACGCAAATAATTTGGAGGTAAGTGAATGACGATTCACTAATTCTTCACCATGAAAAACATAACCTTAAGTTTTAAATGCATTGAAAATTCCTAGATTTTTCTTTAAGATTCATTGAACATTTCAATGACATGTTTAAATCTCGATATGCCCCTCTCGTTTGTGATTGGGATGCCGAGGATCACAAAGTGGGTGTGAATAACCATGCAAATTTACATGGTGCCTTCATTGTTACAATCACCTATTCGATGTGCCGGTAAACCACACACGCTCCATCGAACTATGATAAATAATGAATCACCCTTTGCCACCTTTGCATAGAACCAATTAGTGTGCCGATGAACCACACACGCTCCACTAACTTCTTGGCAAGGGTGCAAAGTGTAATTTCATGGGATTGCATCAATTCACTTTTCCTAAAGTAACTAGGATTGGGAATTTTTGAAAAACATGTAGTTACTTTATATTTTAACATTATACTTTTAATGAGGAGATAGAGTTGCCATATCCTACCCGTTTGGCTAACGACCCTCCACCAGTCAAGCAAGCGGTGGGTGTGAGTGTACACCCATTAAGTGCCATTTTATAGGCCGCAACCTTATACCCACCTTATAGACCGACTTCGTGAATGAGGCCTACTAACGGTAAGACTAGCATTTTAATTATACTTATATATCTATTAAGCTTTTAATAATATAATAGTATAGGGTTGAATTTTAAACTTGTAATACTCTAAGGGTTGAAATTTAAATTCTTCTAAATTAAACTTTTAATCACAAAATTCAAATTTCAAAACTTCGGGATAAATTTTGAATCTTTTCAAAACTAAAAGGATCGAATAACAAATAATTCAAATTTAACAATTAATTCCATAATTATCTATATTTGACCTAATCTTATTTTAATCATTAGATAATTACCAAACAATCTTAAATAGTCCATATTTATCATATAAATAACCAATATCCAAAAGATTTGAAATTATCTATTATTATGTAAAGGATAATCATTATATTAGGCTAAAATTCAGATTTTTACATAATAAAACGGTTTAGGTATCAATCCAAGACAAAAAAGCAACAAAATCCCGAACTATCCTCTGTCTGACGCTCGGACTCGCCGAGTCAGCTCTGGACTCGCCGAGTAGGGCCAACTCGCCGAGTCCAGACACTGACTCGCCGAGTTGGGTCAGACAGAGGTGAAGAAAACGATTTTCCAGCAACCAAAACAGTTAAGCATCACATTCAATTGAAACCAATCAAGGCTCTGATACCACTGATGGGTATGAGCCATAAGAACTTTCCTATGTGCACATACAAACCTAAAGCTTGGATCTAGGTTTCTCTAATTGAACATGCATTATATCCAAGACTTTCATGGCTAGATCTAATGTAAACAAACAATGAAAACATGTAAGAATAGATCTAGAAGAATACCTTGAGTTACTTGCTTGAAAAAAACTTCTTCTTCTTGGAGCTTAGAGTCACAAATCTCACTCCTCTAATGGCTTACAAACACCAACTAGCAAGAAGGTAACTTGAGAGAGAGGAAAGAGGGTGACAAGTCGGCCCTAGGGTTCCTTGCCTTGCATGAGTTCCGATTTCCCTCACCCTAAGCATCTATTTATACTATGAGCTCCTAGGGTTTAACCTTTAACCCTAATTGGATAACTTAGCCTCAAATCAATCCAATAACCTTTATGGATAATGCCTTGGACGATTTCTAGGTGATCCACATCCCTAAAATCGTCCAACCCTATATCCATAAGGATTCTTAGCCCAAAATACAACTATCACACATTTGACAGTTTATGCCCCTTTATTCAATTAATCTCTTTAAGTCACCAAATTAATTCCTAATTAATTTATGACTTATATTAATCAAATAATAATATTATTCCTTTAATATATTATTCTTATAATATATTAATAATAATCTTCTCTCTATATAAATCACCCTGTCAAGTTGCTATGGTGAAGGCAACCCAAAAGGACCATGCACAATCGGGTCAAGTACTTACCAAATATAGTTACAGCCTTAGACACTAATCCAACAGTTCAATGGTGCATGATCGAGCTGGTGAGTGAGTGAGGGTGCGACACCCTGAATGATATGATTCTAGAGCCTGAGAGCGGGATAATTATTGGAATACTTTGGGAAGAAGGGTATTATGTGGGAGGTCTACGGACAGGGTCCCCACATGATGGTTATTCAGCATTGTCAGGATCCAGTGGTTTTAGTAAGCGTTATTGATTGGCGGAGGAAAGCACCAAGGGAAGTAGCTCATTGTTGAGACATTAGTTGGAGTATCTATCTTTGGACTTTAAGAATTGGGAGTGGGATCATTCGAGCATTGGGGACTGTTGGTGTCCCTGGGATTCAGAAAGTGTTTAGCTAGTTATTAGAAGTGTGTGATTACTGGGGATTGGCTGGTAATGGAGCACTAATTGGTAAGATTTGGTTGTATTTGGATCAATCGTTGGTAGTGAGAAAGATTGGAAATTCTCCAATTTTCATGTATTGTGAAAACTTAGTCGAATCTAAGTGGGGGAGAATTGTCCCATGATGTAGAGGCGGGATTGGTTGTGGAAATAGGATAAGTTTCACATCATTGTCATGAAGGAAGACAACCTAAGTGGCTGTTTGGTTTGTGGGTTGTGTGAATTGGGAGTTCGGTAAAACTCCTGAGCATGTGTATCACGTTTTCCTGGTGATTGATAACAGAAGTAGGGAAACCAGGTTGGAGTTCTAGTCATGAATTGTGTTCAGTTTGAGTATTCGGCCGAGGATATGGTCGACTCTGAAGGTTTTGGATTGATAGGTTGAGGGTTTTGATAGCTGCCAGGACCCGGCAGTACTTTCAGCACAGGTGTGCGGGTTATTGGCATATGCGGTAGACATGCAGGTCATGGAACAGACCACAGATTTCCAAGAGGATGGACGATCGGCATGAGGCCTAGGGTTAGGCCGGGGTTAGAGTCCACGAAATGGATCAGGAGTTCGGAACCCTAAGTGGTTGAGAACATTCTGCATGGGAAAGATCACCAGGGGGTGGTCCAAGGAGATGTTCAATAGTTTAGAGTGGTCCAGATGACTGAAGGCCTAGTAAGGCGGTCCAGTCAGGTTGAAGACTCTGTATGTGTTTGTAGATGTATGTGTGGGTATTGAGTATACTGCTATGCTATATCAATCGGTGGGTCTGTTCCCAAGTATCGAACGTGTTGTTGGAGTAGACTGAAGACTCTGGTATATTTTGGGTTGATTGGAAGTTGTTATTAGAAATCGGATAGAGTACAGTGGGTCTTGGTGATCTCATCAGTTCGGAGTGTCTCATGGTATTAATCTGTTTGGATCACGTAATACTCCAGTTAGGTGACCGGGAGTAGATCTGAATGGGCATCCATCAGTTTTAGGAAGGCTTGGGATTAGAATGTTCTGTCGTTCAGGTTCTAGGAACCGGATTAGACCTGGTTAAGCTAGTGATAAGACTGTAGGAACGTCACTACGTTTATGAGGTCAAGGAAGCAATAGATTGCTTAAGATTGCTTGTGATGTAAGGCTACCATTAGTGGATCCGATCGGTTGAATCAGGAGGTTGTTAGAGCCACAGTGGCATGATAACTAGTGGCAACTAGTTCCAGGGAAGGATTTCGTTCGGAGGTCGTGTGAGGCAACTGTGTGGGAGTCCTTTAGCTCCGCGACTGGGCGGGGACCCGATATGTTAGATGATTGGTGAACGAAATGAGGCCAGGGGGTTCACGGTAGATTTTGGAAAGCATCTATGTGGCAACATACTGCTTCAAGCAGATCAGTGTTCAAACAGTTTCCGTGTTTAGGGTGGTATTGACGAATAGGGTCTTCAGGCATATGAGAAGTCTCTAGATGTTGGAACCCCAAATATCATGAGTTGAATAGTTAGATGAGAGACAAGCGGTCTGGGCTCGACAATAATGATTTGGTATGAGAGGTATGTCAGGGAGCAAGACCATCTCGAGACTTCAGGTTTCGGATCGGGTAAATATGATCATATTGTATTGGGTTCGTTATTTCAGTTTTAGAACCCTGCGAAGGTTGGATATGGTTGCCTTGGAGAGGCTATAGTTTTGCTCGGGGTTGTAGCTAAGTAGTTCAAGTTGTTTGGCGGGTAAGGGATGATAAGAAATGATTTCGAGGACGAAATCAAATTTAAGTGGGGGAGAGTTGTAACACCCGATTTTAAATAGAATAATTAAATGGTTAGTGGGGTGTTGGTTTCGGGGTGCCAAATGATATACTTTTGATTTTCGAGGGTTAAAAGTGTAAATCCTGGACTTGAGTTGAAAAGAATTTGTCATGGAAGGGCCATTTAGTAACAGTTGGATTAAAATTGAAAGGATTTGAAGGCTTAGGGGCGGATTGGTAATTTTGGGTCTTGATTTGTAAGGATTTTCAGAAGGAGGGGTTAAATGGTAATTTATGGATCTTAATTGAGAATAATTTGTAAAAGAGGGGTTGTTTTGTAACTGTTGGACTGGTATTGAAAAGAATTAAGGGAGCAAGGGTTTAAAGGGTAAATTAAGGATTTGTTTTGTAAGAAAAGGGAGGAGGAGGGACTATTTCCGTCAAAATGGCTCCTTGTTTGTATGGAACGGGTATAACTGTTCCATTGCTCATACCCTAACCCTAAATGCTTCATTAGGCCGCCACCCTCACTCTACTTCTCTCCAGCCACCATGCTTGTCGTCGTTGAAGTTCGCTAGAGCGCCACCGCCAACCGCCGACGAAGCCAACCTCGCATATCTTTATTGCCGACGGTATCGGAGATCGACGTGAAGTTTCCCGGAGAATAACGTCACGGATGGTGGGAGCGGATGGATAGTGAAGTCGTCGTGAGTTTGGTGTCGTCACTCCTAGTCATACCTCCTCTTCATTCCAGCTGTGCTACGCTTGGCTGTGCCCGACGCCGCCATGAGCATTAAGTGACCACCATCTGTGGTACTTCCGTCCGCCGCACGCCACCAGGGGATGGTGCTTGGGGTTCGTGGTTTGTTATGCAAACGCGTGTGGAAGTGGATTCTGTCAAACGAAAGGCGTGGCGAACCACCATGGCAACCGACCATGGTGGCTACCACCAATAATGAAGTTGTGTCGTCAACCAATGTTGCTGTCGCCTAGCTCAGCCATTGTCACCGCCGTCGTGCACCACTAGGTGGATGGATGGGTCTATTTCACAAGCAGAAGTGTTTTGTGTGTGTTCATCCGTGCCTCGTAAGCTTGTGAGTGCCTCGGGTTGCTGCTGCCAGAGAAAAGCCAAGGAAAAACCACCATGGCCGCTGGCCATGGTGGCTGCCGCCTCAAGGACCGCCATGGAGGGTATGTATGTATGTTGTGTGTGTGTATATTATTAGTATGTGTGTGTGTTTTGGATGGTATTGTAAATTGTACAAATGGAATAATGGAAGGAAAGTCAAAACCACCACCGGCCGCTGTGTCAGATGGCGGTGTGCTTGCCCTGTGACTTTGATTCGTTTGGGGTGCTTGAAACCGTAATGGGCCTTGTAAGCCTTAATGGGCCCAATGAAGCCTAATGGGCTTAGTGAAAACCCTAATGGGTCCAATAAAGCCCTAATTGACCTAAAAGCCCAACAAATTGATTAATGAGTTAGTATTGGGTTGGAAACCCTAATTAGGGTTTGGAAAACCCTAATGATATGAAACCCTAATTTCACTTGGGCTTTGTGTTGGGCCTTTCCTTTGGGCTTTGGTAATCGAATTATTAATGGGCCATCCAAGAATAATCGTATGGACTAGAATATGTTAATGGGCTTAGGGTAAGGCCCATATGAGGGTGTGGGCCCAATTTGGAAAATTGGGCCATATGTTGGGTTTTAGCCCATTACTTGACTATTAAGCTTGTAGTGTGTGAGTTGGACTTTGGGCTTGGAACCCAATTATTAATTGGGTGTTGTTTGATGTTGACAGTTCGGGAATCTGTCAACCAGCAGCTGGAGTTTTATCGGCGGGACTTCAGTAGTGCCAGGTGAGTTCTCCTCATTATATCAACAGGGTCTACGGCACCAAGGCCGGCCCATTATGGATTGTATTCGGATTATGGCACGTTATGCTTACTGATTTATATCATGGTAGTTAGGATGGTGATATGCTATGCTTTAGTGACCTGTTAGGTCGATATCCTAGTTATAGGATTGTTGCTATGCTTTGTGATCTGTTAGATCGGTTTGACTGTTATATATATATATATATATATATATATATATATATATATATATATATATACATGCTAGTGTTATATGATGTCTATGTGCACATGATTGTCCTGGTTATAGGATGATGCTATGTTAGTGATCGGTTAGGTTTGTATCCCGGTTATTGGGATGTTGCTATGATTAGTGATCTGTTAGATTGGTTTGACTGTTTTATGAAATGAGCTAGCGCATGATATTTATGTGCACATGTTTGTTTGATTGGGGGTTGGGTTGAGGCGGTCCTGCTTTGTGTTGTAGGCCAACATACCCGGCGAGCGGTCCGGATAGGCTGTAGGCCCTGCGTGGCGGTCCAGACGTGCCGAAGGCTCGAAGAGCAGTCCAGATAGACTGAAGGCCTGTGAGGCGGTCCAGTCAGGTTGATGACTCATTATGCATGTTGTTCTGTACTGGTTATATGATATGGTTATGTTTGTATGGCGTTGGTATTTTGGTGAAACTCACTAAGCTTCGGGCTTACAGTTGTTGATTTTGTTTTAGGCACTTCTGATGATTGCGGGAAGGCGAAGGCGTGATCGTGCACCTCCTCATGTTTTCATGATTGATTATGGGAATACTCTGATGTCTATACTATTTTGAAAACAACCTGTAATAACTTAATGGTTTTAAAATGTGTTAAAAAGTTTAAATTTGGCTTGAATATTATGGGTGTTACAAAGAAGGTGTCTCTCATACACTGTTTGGCGTGCTCAGAGCTCTATGACTTCAACTCGAGTTGCAGATAGCTCTTGCTGCAGAGCCTCATTGTCTCTCATAGCTCTCCCATTTGAAAATTCAAGATTGCGAATATGATCCGTATTGGCGTTCGTGTCCGCATCAAGCTCCACGGTTTGTTGAATGGCTGTTATTCCTAGCTCAACATTTCGAGCCACTCGGCTAGGGGTGCAAACGAGCCAAGCTACTCGTGAGCTACTCGGGATCGGATCTCTAAAAGCTCGACTCAAAACCGATTTTAAACGAGCCCTAGCCGAGCTCGAGCTTAATATTAAGCTCGTTTATTAAACGAGCTCGAGCTCGAGCCTATGTCACTAAGTTCGATTAGGCTCGCGAGCCTAAACGAGCCTTTATATAATATAATTTCTTATTTTTTATATATTAAAATATTTGTGGATTAGGAATTTAGGGTATTAGTAAACGAGCTTCTTAACGAGCTCGAGCCGAGCTTAAGCTTATTTAGGCAAGTCAGACAAAAAACGAGTCGGGCCCAAGCCCGAGTCGAGCTTGTATAATTATTTACGATCTCGAGCCGAGCTCAGCACAAGAGGTTCGAATTGAGCCGAGCTCGAGCTCGAGCCTCTTAGAACTTAAACGAGCCCGATCCGAGCCTGACCAGGCTTGGGCTCGGCTCGGCTCGTTTGCACCCCTACACTCGGCGAATAAAGATGGGAAGAATTATGTCCGCTGAGCCTCCCTCGCTTAGGTTATAAAAGCTTCGGTCTCCATTGTAGGGTAAGGGTTTTCCCTGATCACGACTCCACCTACCTAAGTTCTCAACCCACAAAGGCGTCGGGCCTTGAAAAGTCGGACGAGGGTTAGGATTTGGGATTGGAGCCACCAGGGGTAGATCATTGACTTATGGCTCAGAGTCAGAATCCTCTGGAAATTTTTCTGCAAAATCATTGTCTAAGGGAATTTCATGATTCTCCTCTGTCTCTACATCGAGCCATCCACCATTCCCTTGGCCGGGAAAGTACGGGTCGCCAGGGATATGGAATCCAACCATGTTATCTAAGCGAGAAAAGGGGTGTAAGAAACATATAATAGACGTACTACTTAAGATAATTATAGGATGGTCCTGATCAGTTACTTCAATACTTGCGTAGTGCATACCAGTCCTATGTAACCAAAACAAAATAGACCTTCGAACAAGTGACCCTAACTCTAAGTCCACAACCAAACAAGGAACATGAAGTAAAGCAAAGATCACAGATTCTAAGTCTATGACACCCTAGTCACAGATAACCTTAACGTATCCACTCAGTAACTATTGACCTACTAATAAAGACTTTTTAGTTCTCAAATAAGTATTTATAGTATCACAAAATACTCCTATAGTATTTTAAGTTTATGTTATGTCCTAAAGTTTTCATTGTAGTAGTGTTGGTAAGTTTTTAGACTTGCTGCAACACCACAACCAGTCCTAGGCATATGTTGATCACTTCTCGAAAAGATATAGTTGATCAGGCTATATCACTCCCAGATCTGATCATATGTCCCCAAGCCTACTTGTGTTGTCCAACAACCGCAATACTTTTGTTCTGGTATGACACTGATCCTAGTATGAATGCATGTATGTATACTTTAGTTAAATATTTTATTATTTAAAAAGTGTAAACTTTTGGTCAGAGTGTTTTAATCCCGATGTGTTTATAGTTGTATATCTATTATGGGTTGATATACTCAATTCATTATGAACAAAGCTCTGATACCAATCTGTCTCACCCCTAAACCAGAACGGTGGAAACGTTCGGGGGCGGAGGACGTCATGTTCAGTATCATAACAATGCACAATAGTAAAACAAGCAACAACATCATCTATTTCATTAATAGTATAAGTTATACATGTGTGTTCTGAATGTATTTATAAGACACCATATATATATATATATATATATATCAAAATAAAAAATGAGTCTTGAAAGTACTCCGTCTTCTCAAAACACGGCCATCTGTACCTGTCTACTGGTGACCTGAGAATACAAGTTACTTTGAAAGAGTAGATAAACATTTAAGCTGGTAGGTTCATAAGTATTTTAGTGTCAAATGTTTGTATGAGTTGGATGAAAGTTCTTGTAAGTGTTTTGATGTAAATTTTTATATACTTCCTAGAAAATCCTATATTTTCTACTAAAATGAAAAGTAGCCTTCTACCAAGACCCAACTGTTCTGTATGTTTGTTCTTTTGTAAAAGTGAGTGTTTTTCCCAAGTATGAATATCATTACCATAAAATAGTTTACATTACCTTTTATGTGACAAGATCATTATACGAATGTAATGGGGAAAAAAAGATGTACAATAGTATTATATGTGGCAACTACTAAAGTGCTAACTCCCTTAAAACCAATTTGTTTAATTAAGGTAAAATATGATGAGGTTATAACCATGCTTGATTGACTAGTATAAAACACGACGTTCCAAAGACATCGAAATGGTATGACATTTGTTACCCGTAGACCTGCAAGTCCCACTGTAGCTAGCAGCAAGGTGTAGGATGGTCAATCCCGTATAGATCTATACACAAACTCACGCTCTCCCTTTAGGAGACTATGGTTACAAAACGTGACACAACAATATAATTCCATGCCATGAAGTAGTGGATCACATTAATGTTATCTTGTTCTTGTATTAGTATGTATGTTCCTTCTTGTTCTAGTATATAGTATGTTCCTTCTGTTCTAGTGTATAGTATGTTCTTTCTGTTCTAGTGTATAGTATGCTCCTTCTGTTCTAGTGTATAGTATGTTTGAAATGACTCGTGTATGAACTGTCTCTTGTAAGTTTCATTGTTCTAGAAATAGTAAGTATTAATCCTCTAAAATATACCTATTATAGTTTACTAGTAAGCTCTGTAGTTGAATGACTGATCATGTTTGTACACCTTTGCTACACAAAGGTATTGAACTGATTGGAAGGACTTTTATATCTACATACATATACATAATATATAACTAATATTTAAACGACACTCGGACAAACAACCGATACCCTAAGTCCACAACCAAACAAGGAACAGGAAATAAGGCGAGTTATCAGTCCTAAGCCCTTTCAACCTTATTTATATAACTATATCTATATAGACATGAATTTGACAATATATAAGTTTAAAAGAGTTTTGTAAAATGATAAAGAGTTTATCATATAACAAGAGTTTTAACCATTTGAATGGTTATTGATGACTTGATGTCAGTTTATAAAATGATTTAAAACAGTTTGTTTGATAACACAGTTTTGAAGTTTAAGAAATCCTTTTTGTTTGATAGTTACAAATCACATGTGATTGATACTATAACTATATTGTTTTCTACTTGTATCCCCCCCCATAAAAGCAATTAAAATCATTTAAAAGATAAGTTTAGGGGTATGAACTCACTTGTAGTGAGTGATTCAAATGAAATATCGATATAGGATGCTAAGTATGCCAAGTGAAGTCTGGAGCACAAACGGATCCTATTAAGCATATATGTATATAATTAGTGTATATAACAACTAATCATGTAAGGGAACAACCTTAGGGACTAGGAAACACTTGAAACGAAGTGTTACAACCACATGTGATTATATGAAAGGGTGTTCACGGCCACACTATAAGTGTTTACGGACATAGAAGAGTTTACGGCCACACATGAAGTGTTTATGGCCAAGACTTGATCCTATTAAGGGTTCATGGTCCTAACTTGCATCTAAGAAGGGTTTACGGCCATGGATGAAGTGTTCACGGCCCAATCAAGATCTTATGAAGGGTTCACGGCCGTGAACTCTTGAAGATCATGCAAATCTGGTGCTTGATTCATGCTTAAAGGGTGTTTGTTTCATGGGGATTCAAGAGCTTGTAACGGATAACAAGATGATAGAATAGATAATTACGTTTTGGAAGCCTTTAGGGAGTTTACGACCCAATAACAAGTGTGTGTTCTTGGTGTTCTTGGTGAAAAGATGATGATTTGAAGATCTAAACCAAAAACGTGGAATTCATGGATGAAATCAAAGAGCTTCACGTGAATAAGAAGGGCATCAAGTAAATATGGAAGATTCACTTATGATTTTAAAGAGAAAGGAGAGTGTTCTTGATGATACTTGAGAGAGTTTTGAGAGTTCTAGACTAGAAGATGTGATAAATGAAGAAATAATGAAGGAACACCATATATATGAAGAGGGGTTTACAGCCAGCATGGGTTCACGACCGTGAACCCTAGTTTGTGGCCGTAAACTCCTTATGAAGGTGTTTCTGGCTCGATTGTAACTCAATGATCTCATGTTAATACTTCCTAACACGCAAACCTTGAGTGTATTAGGCTTAAAACTCTCAAACAAACCCTTAACAAAGCTAAAAGTTAACAGAAACAAGTCTGACTTTTGATTGAATTGATTGGCTTTACAATATAGAAATTTTGGGTTGTCACGGGAACCATACTATCATACAATGCCTAAGGATAACCCCCGAGGTCTTCCTATCATACATAAACTAAATGGGTCGACATTGTAGCCATAAACCCATGCACACAGTGAGGAGATTCACCTCGCACAGCTGAAGACCTGCTTCCGAAAATACCAGTTATTTTCATGGTATTATTAATAAAAAGAGACACCAGAGGGAGATTAGAGGTGTTTTTTCTAATAGTGACTGGATTGAAGACCCTTTTTCGGTCAAAAAAGAAATTTTTTTCTCACTTTTCTGATAGGTTTTCTCCACCTTGTACTTCTCGGATCCCGCTTGATTTCGATTTTCTTTCCCAACTTTCTTTGGATCAACTCTCGATCTTGGAGGGTGAGATTTCGAGAGATGAAATTAAATGGGTTGTCTAGTATTGTGGCTCTGATAAGTCTCCAGGTCCCGATGGATTTACTTTTGAATTATTTAGAATATATTGGAGCATGGTTGAGAATTCGATTGTGGCTGCAGTGCACAATTTTTTATTTCTGGTTATTTTCACCCCTCAATTATAGCTCTGATTCTGAAAATTTCTGATGCTAAATTTGTCAATGACTTTCGACCTATTATTTTAATAGGTTGTCAATAGAAGATTATAGCTAAGATTTTAGCTAATCGGCTTAGATTGGTGATTGATGCCCTGATTAGTGAACAACAGTCTGATTTCGTTTCTGGCCGTCAAATTTTAGATGGTCCCTTGATCCTCAATGAGATTTTATCTCGGTGTAGGCATAAGAAGAAAAAGGCTATGATTTTTAAAGTAGAGTTTGAGAAGGCGTATGATTATGTGAGATGGGATTATCTAGATGATATTATGGATAAGTTTGGCTTTGGCAATAAATGGAGGCGTTGGATTAGAGGTTGCTTATATTCTTCTACGGGGTCAGTGTTGGTCAATGTGTAACACCCGGAATCAGAAAAGACCAAGAAAGGAAAGGGAAACCCTAAGTCAAAAGGGGTCAACTCGTCGAGTCTAGGGAAGAACTCGACGAGTCGGAACGGGATCCGTGTGCAAGATTAAGTGACCGACTCGACGATTCGGCAAGTGGACTCGGCGAGTCAGGTCTAGGTTAGGAAACCCTAATTCCAGGACTTGGTACCCAATTTAAGCATCTTATTCACTTCCCTAGGGCTCATTTGCGGCCCCTATTGTCCAGAACTCGAAACCCTAGCCATCCAACTCAATTGTTGAGCTAGTTCTTGCCTTGAGAGTGAATTGAAGCTTGGAGAAGGAAGAAGGGCCTTGGGGGTGCAAGAAGAAGACATAGATCCAGAGTTGGGGTAGCATTTCAGACCACGTAAAAAGCTTATACCTTGACTGATAATCATTTAGATCCCCTTTCTAGCATAGATTTTGTCACATTTGGACCATTTCCAAGGTCAATCCGAACATTGAGCCATTGAGGACGAAAGGGACTTAAGATCTAAGCATTTATGAGCTTTAGAAGCTCTGAGGGGGCAGCTTTACCCAGCCATGGCTTCGTTTCATGACCTAGGCCTTCTTTGAAGCTTGGATTAAGTGTTCTATCCTCATAACTCCTTGCATGCACGTAAAGTTAGCAACTTTACGTGCAATGCTAGCATTAGAAGTCCAGATCTATGAGTTGAAGGTGCTGGAATGGACTGAAATCGATGGAGTATAGATGTCACAAGGTGGACTCGGCGAGTCAGTTCATGGACTCGGCGAGTCGGGTCGCAAACCCAAACCCTTCTGTTTATGATTCGGATCAGTGAGTGGAGTTAGTAAAGGATTCAACCAGACTGGGTCCGTGTTGGTCATGAAGATCATAATACTCGACGAGTTTGAAGAAGAACTCGGCGAGTCCAAGGCAATCTTCTTAGTTATGAAGATGAACTCGACAAGTTGTTCATACAACTCGGCGAGTCGTGGCCTAGATATTCATGCGATGATAATGAACTCAACGAGTTCAAGGATGAACTCGGCGAGTCGGTTGAAGATAGTCCCGAAGTGTTGAATGAAGGAGAACTCGTTGAGTTCTCGCTAGACTCGACGAGTGGAGTCAGGGTTGTTTTGGGATTTGAGGAGCATGGACTCGGCGAGTTGGCAGAACAACTCGACGAGTTAAGTTAACCAGAAGGTTGACTTTGACCAGGACTTTGACCAGAGTTGACTTATTGAGGACAATTAGGCTAAGTGTTGCTATTATTTGGTATTGATAGCTTGGGGAGCTAGAGGAGCAGCGGTTCGGAGAGTTATTGGATAGCAGCCAGAGGGTTATCAGCAGTTTCAGCAGTACGAGGTGAGTTTTCCCTTTGTGTGGTGTGACATCCCCATTTTTCACGGCCAGAAAAAGACTGATTTTGTTTATGCTTTGTAAAAATCAGAGTACTTCTTTTCATAAAAATGTTGTGGAATTTGTCCCAGAAAAAAAACATGATTAATGCGTTATTAAAACATTTTCGTATTTTATTCATTTCAAGACGTTTGGGATGTCATCGTCAATACAGAAACATAAGCATAAACATAACTTACTTTTATTTACACTAGTGATCTACATCGCTTTAATCTCTCAGTGTAATGTGACTTCATATCAACACCTGAGATATAAATAAACTGGAGTGGGTCAGGTGTAGCACCTGGTTTCCGGTATGTGAATTTTATTTGAGCATTGCCCTAATTTAGCCTTAGACTCGGCGAGTCATAGGGTCCGACTCGCCGAGTAGGGACGAGACTCAGGACGCGTTTTAAGTAGGCGACTCGACGAGTCCATATCCTGGACTCGGCGAGTCACCGCTGCGGGATGAAACCCTAAGTTTCAAGGGTTTGCACCCTATTTAAACTCTCATTCCGCCCCAACTCGTCCCCATTCACCCCCAGAACTCCCCCTACATCGTTTTCCCTTGTTTCCTTGAGAGTTTGAGGTATTCTTGGTGTGTTCTTGAAGGTTTTGAAGAGTAAGAGGAGTAGATCAAGAAGAGGAGAAGGAGATCAGCCATCCTTGTGTCATTTCAACTTTTCCTTTGAGGTATAACCCGTTTTCCCCTTGATTCTATGCTTAAAACTTCATTTGGGTCCTTCTTGGTCAATTCCCCAAGTTTGCATGTTCATTATATGTTGTAATAAGGCGTTTGGCCTTTGGATCTATGTAAGATTGAGCTCCAGGAGCTCAGAGCTGTTAGCTTTTTGGCCTCATGAGGCTTGTTAGCCCTAGATCTACCATTTTGAGACATTTTGAGCCTTATAAACCATATTGGTGAATATCCACACGTAAAGTTGGAAACTTTACGTGTGATTCGTGTCCTAGAAGTCCAGATCTATGAATGGCATGGTCTGGAACCGAGCAAATCGGTATATTTAAGGAGTGCATGGCGACGACTCGGCGAGTCGCATAGGTGACTCGGCGAGTCTGGTCGCGAGTCACCGAATTGGTCCCTTCTTCATGTGTCGAGTTGAGCCTTGAGTCACAGGGGGTGACTCGGTGAGTTGGGAGCTGAACTCACCCATGTTAGGACTCGGCGAGTCAATGCCCTGACTCGGCGAGTCCAAGGCAATCTTCATAGCTCAAGAACAGACTCGGCGAGTTGTTCATACAACTCGGCGAGTCTTAGCATAAAGTGTTCATCGGATGAAGATGAACTCGACGAGTTGTTCATACAACTCGGCGAGTAGGATGAAGGTGTTGAATGGCAGTTAGAAGGTGAACTCGTCGAGTCATAGCCCGACTCGACGAGTAGAACCAGGGACCCAGGACATTGGTTTGCTAGGGACTCGGCGAGTGGTGATCCACTCGGCGAGTCGGGTCAACTGAAAGTTGACTCCAGCTTTGGCTTAGAGTTAATCCAGGGGTAAAATGGTCATTTTACCTAAAGGACAGTTAGCAGTGTTTGATTGAGTATGTCGTGGATATTGCAGCCGGAGGACTCCCGGAGCAGCGGCAGTCAGTTAGTTCCCGATCAGTTCAGCAGCTACTTCGAGGTGAGTTACCTTCCAGTAGCGGTGGGTCTAAGGCCACAATGCCGACCCACCAGTAGCAGTTGTATGATAGATGATTGTCTTTGTGATATCATCTAAGTTCGCTAGTACCTGACATGTTATATGCTAGCATGATATGCTGTATGTGATAGTAGTCGAGTTCGGTTGTTAGGACCGAAGGGTAGTCAGACACCCCAGATACGTCTGACAGTTTATGATTATATGTTTGCATGCTGGCTTGTTATGTTATATGCGATAGAGGTAGTATGAGGGGACCAGTCCCTGTGGTCGGTTGTTAGGACCGACGGGTAGTCAGCACCCCAGAATGGCTTGACATGGGTAGTCAGCACCCCAGAATGGCTTGACACGGGTAAGACGGCACCCCAGAATGGCCGTATGGGTAGGTCGGCACCCCAGAATGGCCGTACCGGGTAGTCAGGCACCCCAGAATAGCCTGGCAGTATATATGTTATGTGTTTATATGGTATGCGGTACGTTGGGGGAACTCACTAAGCTTTGTGCTTACATTTTCAGTTTTGTTTTCAGGTACCTCTGCATCGAAGGGGAAGGAGCCGACGCGGTAGCGGCACGTCATACACACACTCTTCGGTTTCCGCATTTATGAGATTTACTGGGATTGTACTCTGATATTTTGATGGGATGTACGGTTTGGCTTTTGAGAACATGGTTGCAATGTGTTATGGTGTGAACAAACAATGTTTCTTTTTATTTAGACAATGTTTTATTTATTAATGTTTTTCTAAAGTAATATCAAAAAAAAAAAAAAAATTTGGGTCGTTACAAGTTGGTATCAGAGCCCTGGTTTGAGGGATTCGGACACGCCTTCGGGAGTGTTTGGACTCAAACCGAGGGATTGAAAGATTTTTCCAAAAGAAATTATTCTTTAAAACCCGGAAAAGAGTCACGAGAAAGAGTAAAGTGTGTGACGTGCGCGACCGGCCGAGCTCAAGTAAGTATTCCCCATAGTACCCATACAAGTTTATGTTATGTTTATCAGCTTTATGAATATTGCATGCTAGAATAGGCTAAGGATCTAGGAGTGATGCCTTATGTGCCTGTTTATTTGTTGCAGCTTATTGAATATTGCATGCTAGAATTGAGTAGACAGCAGTAGGGTAGCCTGTTTAGGTTATGCCTGATAGTATGAGCTTAGCATCCTATGTTAAGTGTCGTTTCTTGTTTTAAGAACAGTTTTGGCTTGAGTCTGTTTTTCCTTATCCGAATGCTGCTTGCTTCGTGCTCGGTGGGATTCTGAGTAATGGGAGTGAGCCACTAGGTAAACACGTCACACCACATGTAATCGGGGTTGAATAATCCCAAAATGTTGGAACTGGCCCTATTGCGCAGCTCTTGTTTGAGTCCAACCGTTGTAGGGACGGGCCTTTTACTTGAAGGATGATCTAATCCTCATCACAGGTGGTGGTGTTTAGGTGGTGGCTAACTGGCATTATGAGGAGACCTACAGCAGCTGAGGACCAGTTGTGTTGAACTTGAGTTCTCCCTAGGGCAAGCCTAGGGTGAGAATATCGGAGAATAGCAGTAGTAAAGGGGAGTTGGTGGAGTCGAGGAATTCCTCGGAGAAGGTACGGATAGATGTGGAAGGTAGTATGGGCCCGTACTACTGAAAGCAGAGGATCCGTACCCGAGCCGAGGAAGGCCAAGACGAGACCAAGGAACCTGTAAGTAGTTGAGATCCCTCAGAAAGTAGCAGTACCACTAATGATTATTATTAATGTTTTGCAGAATGGTGGTACTTCGACCGAGACCGACAGATGGCGGGTCAGGAGAGGGGTCAGGTTCGGGATCTGGCACCGAGCCGATTGAGGAGAGGCTACGTGAGTTCATCACGTCGGAGATCACTAGGGGCATCCTTGAGTCAACCCCCATCATCTTTGGGTCGATCAAGGAAGGGATCGTGGAGATGATGGAAGATCGCCTACGGGCATTCAGGAGCGACTTGGCCTCTAGCCAGTCAGGATCTCGCACACTGTCCTTCAAGGACTTCAGGAGCAGTGGTGCGCCGGATTTCCATGGGGTGAAGGACCCCATTGTCGCCAGGCGGTGGATTGCGGATATCGAGTCTGCCCAGTTGATCAGCTTCTGCCCCGAGGGGTCGAAGGTGAGGTACGCAGCAGGATGTTTACGGGACCGGGCCCGAGATTGGTGGGAGTCAGTGGGTGACTCGATGGGAGCCTCGGCTATCGAGGCAATGACCTGGTCGGACTTTGTGGCTAGGTTCAGGGCAGAGTTTGCGCCAGCGGTCGAGCTTCAGCAGCTGGCCAGGGAGTTCTTAGACATGAGGCAGACGACAGAGACCGTGGCGGAGATCACCGCCAAGTTTCGGGAGAGGGCTTTATTGGTGCCCCAGTATGCAGGTGACGAGGATATGAGGAGGACTCGTTACCATGATATGCTACGAGCTGACATTCGGGAGCATGTTAGTTTTTCGGCTTGCCCTACCCTGGACTCCATGATTGCCAGGGCTAGGGAGAGGGAGATAGATTTGGAGCACATCCGGAAACGGAAACTTGAGAATGGTCAGTCATCGGGGGCTTCGGGGAAGAAGCCCAAGGGATCAGATGGGAGGCCGAAAGGCCAGTCGGGACCGAGCCGCTGCGGGAGGTGCGGCAGGCCGCACGAGGGGGCGTGCAGGATGGGATCGTCAGGCTGCTACAAGTGCGGCAAGTTTGGGCATATCAGCAGGGATTGCACTGCTCCTGCGACCGTTATTCAGGCATCGGAGTTGCTGTGTTTCCACTGCAACCAGAGGGGCCACAAGAAGGCCAATTGCCCCATATTGACAGCTTTAGCGCCAGTGAAGGCGCCAGCTCCAGCGACCCTGCGGATCACGGATGGCCGTCAGGGCAAGGCAGAGGCTCCAGTGGTGAGGAGTCGGGCATTTCAGTTGACTGCCGAGGAGGCACGCGCCGCGCCCGATGTGGTGACGGGTATGATTCCTTCCTTCTATCTTTTATTTTACATTGTTATGATATTGATATGTGCTCCGTGTGTATACATGTGTATTAGGATCGTTCCATGTGAACGGCATCCCGGTTCAGGTATTGTTCGACTCGGGTGCATCCCGATCGTTCGTTTCTCTTGCTCTTAGCAAGAGATTTCATGAGACTTCAGGCGAGTTAGATTGCCCGTTAGAGGTAGAGATTGCCGATGATCGATCGGTGCGAGCATCGATGGTGTTTCGAGATTGTGTCCTGCGACTGTTTGAGGAGTGTTACCTGGTAGACTTGGTTCCCATTCCATTGCGTGGGAACAAGGTGATTATTGGTATGGATTGGTTGAGCCCTAATGGAGCAGTGATAGATTGCACACAGCAGCTAGTGCGAGTCAAGACCCCAAGCGGGGGAGAGTTAGTGATTCATGGAGAGCGGCCGCAGTGTGGACCCACTGTATGTTCAGCAGCGAGGGCTAGGCGCTACCTTCAGCAGGGATGCGCGGGTTATGTCGCGTACGTGATGGACACCCGGGAGGCGGGTAAGGCAACCGTGAGCGAGGTCCCGGTGGTTCGAGATTTTGCTGATGTTTTTCCGGAGGAACTACCTGGGATACCTCCGGAGCGACAGGTGGAGTTCAGGATTGACCTCGTTCCCGGTGCGGCTCCGATAGCCAAAGCACCGTATCGGTTGGCTCCTCCCGAGATGCAGGAGTTGTCTACGCAACTGCAGGAGCTGCTGGACAAGGGATTTATTCGGCCGAGCAGTTCGCCCTGGGGAGCCCCGATTCTGTTTGTGAAGAAGAAGGATGGGTCGCATCGGATGTGTATAGATTATCGGGAGCTGAACAAGGTAACGGTGAAGAACCGTTACCCGCTCCCGAGGATTGATGACCTCTTTGACCAGCTTCAGGGCGCATCTTGGTTCTCCAAGATTGATTTGCGTTCGGGTTATCATCAGATGAGGGTCAGGGAGGAGGATATGCAGAAGACCGCGTTTCGGACGCGCTATGGCCATTACGAGTTTGTGGTGATGCCGTTTGGGCTCACCAATGCTCCTGCCGCGTTCATGGACCTCATGAACCGTGTATGCAGACCGATGCTGGACCGGTCTGTGATAGTCTTTATCGATGATATCTTGGTTTATTCCAAGACCCGGGAGGAACATGAGGAGCATTTGAGAGAGGTGTTAGAGACCCTGAGGAGGGAGAGCTTGTATGCCAAGTTCTCCAAGTGTGAGTTTTGGTTGCGCGAGGTGCAATTTCTGGGGCACCTCGTCAACCAGAACGGGATTCTGGTCGATCCGGCCAAGGTTGAGGCCGTAATGAGATGGGAGGTTCCGAAGTCCCCATCTGAGATTCGGAGCTTCCTAGGATTGGCAGGCTACTATCGGAGATTTATCCAGGATTTCTCCAAGATAGCCGTGCCCCTGACGCGGCTGACGAAGAAAGTCGAGGTCTTTCGGTGGGGACCCGAGCAGCAGGCTGCATTTGAGACGCTGAGACAGAGATTGTGTGAGGCGCCGATCTTAGCCCTGCCAGAGGGCGTAGAGGATTTCGTGGTTTATTGCGATGCGTCCATTTCTGGGTTGGGCGCGGTGCTGATGCAAAGGGGGCATGTCATTGCTTACGCTTCGAGGCAGCTCAAGCCTCACGAGGCGAACTACCCGACGCACGATTTGGAGTTGGGGGCGGTGGTATTTGCCCTCAAGATTTGGCGACATTACCTCTATGGGGTTCGGTGTACCATCTACACGGACCACAAGAGCTTGAGGTACCTCATGGACCAGCCGAATCTGAACATGAGGCAGCGTCGGTGGTTGGATGTGGTGAAGGATTATGATTGCGAGATCCTTTACCACCCGGGAAAGGCCAATGTGGTGGCCGATGCACTTAGCCACAAGACGGCGCCGATCAGGGACGCCTGTTTGAGGATGACTGTGGTGACTCCCCTGTTGGAGCAGATTCGGGAAGCTCAACAGGAGGCTATCAAGGAGGAGCATCGGAAGAACGAGCGCGTAGTAGGTCAGGTTTCCTCCTTCGATTATGATAGCCGAGGGTTATTGACACTACACCGTAGGGTGTGGGTGCCGTATCATGGGGGCGTGCGCCAGATTTTGATGGAGGAGGCGCACAAGTCCCGATTCTCTATTCATCCCGGGGCGACGAAGATGTATAGGGATCTTCGTCTAGACTATTGGTGGCCCTGCATGAAGCGGGATGTGGCATGGTACGTCGAGCGGTGCTTGACCTGCAGGAAGGTCAAGGCCGAACATCAGAGGCCGCATGGCAAGATGCAGCCGTTGGACATTCCACTGTGGAAGTGGGAAGATATCACGATGGATTTTATCACGAAGCTTCCCAGGACCGCGCGCGGAGTGGATTCGATTTGGGTCATCGTGGATAGATTGACCAAGAGTGCTCACTTTATTCCAATTCCGGAGAGCATATCGGCCGAGAAATTGGCCGACATCTATATCAGGGAGATTGTGGCACGGCATGGGGTGCCAGTATCGGTGATCTCGGACAGGGATGTGCGTTTTACTTCCAGGTTTTGGAAGAGATTCCATGACGAGTTGGGCACTCGTCTGCATTTCAGCACCGCCTTTCACCCGCAGACGGATGGACAGAGTGAGCGGACCATCCAAACTTTGGAGGACATGTTGCGGGCGTGTGTTCTGGATTTCGGTGGTAGCTGGGATACCTATCTTCCTTTGGCTGAGTTCTCCTACAACAACAGCTATCACGCGAGTATCGACCGCCCTCCCTTCGAGATGTTGTACGGACGGAGGTGTAGGACCCCGATATGCTGGGGTGAGGTTGGCCAGAGAGTTATGGGAAGCACCGAAGTGGTGCTCAAGACGACTGAGAGGATACAGCAGGTCCGGAGCAGGCTTCAGACTGCTCAGAGTCGACAGAAAAGTTATGCCGACAAGCGTCGATCCGATTTAGAGTTCCAGGTCGGGGATATGGTCCTCCTAAAGGTGTCACCGTGGAAAGGCGTCATCCGATTCAGGAAGCGGGGCAAGTTGGGCCCGCGATTCATCGGACCGTTCAGGGTCTTAGCCCGGGTGGGCAAGGTAGCATATAGGCTGGATCTGCCAGCCGAGCTTAGCCAGATCCACAGCACTTTCCATGTTTCGCAGTTGCGGAAGTGCCTAGTGGACGATTCTGCAGTAGTACCTTTGGAGGATATTCAGGTTGATGACAGCCTGAACTACATCGAGCGCCCAGTCGCAATCCTCGACAGGAAGTCGAAGGATTTAAGGAACAAGAGGGTGGAGCTAGTGAAGGTGCAATGGCAGCACCGCAAGGGCTCAGAGTGGACTTGGGAGCCGGTAGACGAGATGATGGAGCACTACCCCGAGCTGTTTCAGGATCAGGCGGCAGACTTCGAGGACGAAGTCTAAAATAAGTGGGGGAGATTTGTAGCACCTGGTTTCCGGTATGTGAATTTTATTTGAGCATTGCCCTAATTTAGCCTTAGACTCGGCGAGTCATAGGGTCCGACTCGCCGAGTAGGGACGAGACTCAGGACGCGTTTTAAGTAGGCGACTCGACGAGTCCATATCCTGGACTCGGCGAGTCACCGCTGCGGGATGAAACCCTAAGTTTCAAGGGTTTGCACCCTATTTAAACTCTCATTCCGCCCCAACTCGTCCCCATTCACCCCCAGAACTCCCCCTACATCGTTTTCCCTTGTTTCCTTGAGAGTTTGAGGTATTCTTGGTGTGTTCTTGAAGGTTTTGAAGAGTAAGAGGAGTAGATCAAGAAGAGGAGAAGGAGATCAGCCATCCTTGTGTCATTTCAACTTTTCCTTTGAGGTATAACCCGTTTTCCCCTTGATTCTATGCTTAAAACTTCATTTGGGTCCTTCTTGGTCAATTCCCCAAGTTTGCATGTTCATTATATGTTGTAATAAGGCGTTTGGCCTTTGGATCTATGTAAGATTGAGCTCCAGGAGCTCAGAGCTGTTAGCTTTTTGGCCTCATGAGGCTTGTTAGCCCTAGATCTACCATTTTGAGACATTTTGAGCCTTATAAACCATATTGGTGAATATCCACACGTAAAGTTGGAAACTTTACGTGTGATTCGTGTCCTAGAAGTCCAGATCTATGAATGGCATGGTCTGGAACCGAGCAAATCGGTATATTTAAGGAGTGCATGGCGACGACTCGGCGAGTCGCATAGGTGACTCGGCGAGTCTGGTCGCGAGTCACCGAATTGGTCCCTTCTTCATGTGTCGAGTTGAGCCTTGAGTCACAGGGGGTGACTCGGTGAGTTGGGAGCTGAACTCACCCATGTTAGGACTCGGCGAGTCAATGCCCTGACTCGGCGAGTCCAAGGCAATCTTCATAGCTCAAGAACAGACTCGGCGAGTTGTTCATACAACTCGGCGAGTCTTAGCATAAAGTGTTCATCGGATGAAGATGAACTCGACGAGTTGTTCATACAACTCGGCGAGTAGGATGAAGGTGTTGAATGGCAGTTAGAAGGTGAACTCGTCGAGTCATAGCCCGACTCGACGAGTAGAACCAGGGACCCAGGACATTGGTTTGCTAGGGACTCGGCGAGTGGTGATCCACTCGGCGAGTCGGGTCAACTGAAAGTTGACTCCAGCTTTGGCTTAGAGTTAATCCAGGGGTAAAATGGTCATTTTACCTAAAGGACAGTTAGCAGTGTTTGATTGAGTATGTCGTGGATATTGCAGCCGGAGGACTCCCGGAGCAGCGGCAGTCAGTTAGTTCCCGATCAGTTCAGCAGCTACTTCGAGGTGAGTTACCTTCCAGTAGCGGTGGGTCTAAGGCCACAATGCCGACCCACCAGTAGCAGTTGTATGATAGATGATTGTCTTTGTGATATCATCTAAGTTCGCTAGTACCTGACATGTTATATGCTAGCATGATATGCTGTATGTGATAGTAGTCGAGTTCGGTTGTTAGGACCGAAGGGTAGTCAGACACCCCAGATACGTCTGACAGTTTATGATTATATGTTTGCATGCTGGCTTGTTATGTTATATGCGATAGAGGTAGTATGAGGGGACCAGTCCCTGTGGTCGGTTGTTAGGACCGACGGGTAGTCAGCACCCCAGAATGGCTTGACATGGGTAGTCAGCACCCCAGAATGGCTTGACACGGGTAAGACGGCACCCCAGAATGGCCGTATGGGTAGGTCGGCACCCCAGAATGGCCGTACCGGGTAGTCAGGCACCCCAGAATAGCCTGGCAGTATATATGTTATGTGTTTATATGGTATGCGGTACGTTGGGAGAACTCACTAAGCTTTGTGCTTACATTTTCAGTTTTGTTTTCAGGTACCTCTGCATCGAAGGGGAAGGAGCCGACGCGGTAGCGGCACGTCATACACACACTCTTCGGTTTCCGCATTTATGAGATTTACTGGGATTGTACTCTGATATTTTGATGGGATGTACGGTTTGGCTTTTGAGAACATGGTTGCAATGTGTTATGGTGTGAACAAACAATGTTTCTTTTTATTTAGACAATGTTTTATTTATTAATGTTTTTCTAAAGTAATATCAAAAAAAAAAAAATTTTGGGTCGTTACATCAGGTTGGGAAACCTGGTGAGTACATAGGGTTTTTAACCCACAATAATAAAATTATTATGTTTAAACAATCAAACAATCAACCCAATTACCCATCCCTATTATCTTCTTTATTCTTAAGGATCTACCCTAAGAATCAGCTATTTCTCATTCATTCATTCCTAAGGATCATCCTAAGGAAACAACATGAAGTCCATTGTTGCCAATGACACATTGGTCAAGCGTAGCTGCTAATATTATCACTTAGGCACAGCTGCCATAATTGGGACATTTTCTATGAGGCGCTTCTGAAGGTATTGACCTTTAAACACTACTGTCATGGTCATAAGGCTCCCTATTAGGCGCAACTGCCGATATTGTCCTTAGAGCGCAAATGCTAGGACGTTTACCGTAGATCTAAATCATCTACGGGTTGTGGCGCAGCTGCCAGTGCTCATCTATAGGGTACTAGGTCCACTGCTGCCAATGTATACCTATAGGGCACTAGGTCCGTACTACTAATGTTCCTCTATTTCAGCTTTTATCCCTCATCATTCATCTAGCCATGTTTTACCCAACATATTTTGTAGATATAAAATACTTTATACAGTTTACATCATTTAAAACATGTATAAAAATCTTTCACCAGCATAGACAGCAAGTATTCAGACAATATGCACACATAACACGTAATTTATATTAAAATACTTCATATCTATGTGTAAGATGAAATGGACCATGCACTCACTTGAGAAGATGGTGACTCGGCGTTTGGACAACACTTCGTTACTCTTAACACAATTTTCCTCGACAAAACAACAGGTTTTATAGAAAAAACCGGGCTTCGCTGGAGCAGCATTTCCGAGCCGAAAGCTTTTCTTCTCGGAGCCGTCGGGCGCTCTGGGGCTTTCTTCTCGTGCTAGGGAGGTTCCCTAGACTTGGGAGGGGTTTAGGGAGGCTAGAGAGAAGTTAGAGAGAGAAAGAGAGGCTTATGGTGTGAAGAAATTATGAAGAGTTCATCTCTTATTTATAGGAATTTTATAGTAAAGTAGTCTCCAAGCATCGTCCGTATCTTTCGCGTACAAGCTCCGTTTTCTACGTTCTTTATATACACGCATTGGTATTTACGAGTACTACAACTTTCATTTAGACCTCATCGGCTAATTCTTCTTCTATCTCATATTTACAAAAAATGTATCGTATTTATCGCGCTCGAAGAGTAGCGACTAAGCTTCGTCCATATCTTTCGCATACGAGCTCCGTTTCCGACTTTATTTATATCCACATGTTGGTATTTACGAGTACTACAACTTTCGTTTAGACCCCGTTGGCTAATTCTCATTCTATCTAGGATTTATAAAACTGTATCGAAATTATCGCGCTCGAAGAATAGAGACTAAGCTTCATCCATGTCTATCTCATACTATCTCCGTTTTCGACGTTCTTTATATCCATGCGTAGTTAAAAATAATATCTAGAACTTTCATTTTGACTCCGTCGGCTAATTCTCGACCGATCATAAATTTAACAGTAGGAGGCGTTTAGACTGTTAAATGACCGCGGAAAATTCGTAACTCCTTCATACGAACTCCGTTTTTGTCCATATTTTTACCGTTGAGTTCCTATTAATGAGATCTTTAACTCTCGTTTAGTTCGCGTAAGCCAAACACCGCTCGAACTAAAATTCGAGTTTCGGGCTGTACACTGCTAAGCCGAAACTTTGAAAAATCATATCTTCCTCATACGAAGTCAGATTTGGGCGTTCTTTTTATGGATTTTCTCGTTTTAACATACTCTACGACTTGGTTTAGATAACTAAGGCTAAAAAGTCTTCTATCGTAAATTCACTTTTTACGCTTCCCGGTGTCATGCCGTTTTTGCCGTAAAACTTCGACGGACCATAACTTCTTCGTTATAACTCGGATTTCGGCGTTCTTTATATGTACGGAAACCTTGTGAAATATACTATAACTTGGTTAAGATTATTTATTCTAAATAATCTTTTGCCGAAAAGTCGTTTTCGACCCCTATTATCCCTAAATCGACTAACTCGGATCTACGAGCGTTACATGTGGATAGGTCTACGACCACAATGCCGGCCCATGTAGTTATGAGTAGGAAGACCCGTGGGTTAGCCCTAGGCACTGTATGCTAGTATGATATTCAGGACCAAGGTCCAATGTTAGCGGGCGGGTTCCCAAGGAATGGTTTACATGATAATTTATACTTGTTGTCTGTGTGATACATGTGGCAGGGAGGTGAGTGTGGGTGAGGTCCCGTATCTCACCAATAGCAGAAGGTGGACGGTGTTCCATATCTCATTAGCAGCAGAGTAGGGGCGAGGCCCAAGGAAGGAAGGGAGTGAGTGTGGGTTGGGCCCGTAGCTCACTATCAGTAGGAGCGTGGACGGGGGCTCCATGACCCATCGGTAGCAGGGCAGGGGCGGGGCCTAAGATAGGCGAGACCTTAGAACAGGAATCCAGTAGTATATGTCCAGTTGATGTGTGATGATATGATTGTATGTTAGTACATGTTAGCGGGCGGGGCCTAGAGACAGGCGGGGCCTAAGAGAAACAAATTTGTACACCGAGCAGGGCTCGAAGACAGGCGGGGCCTGTTGTAGCGGGCGATGCCCGAGGTAGAGGGTGAGGCTTAATATTTGCAGTACGCGATTATGTGCATGGTATGTGGTAGGTTGGGGAACTCACTAAGCTTCGTGCTTACGGTTTTCAGTTTTGGTTTCAGGTACTTCCGGTAGCGGAGGGAAGAGCTCGGGATGATCGCATGACACACACCAAGAAGTTTAGCCTGGGATGTTTACTCTGATAAAATGAATAAGGGTTTTGAAAAGATACTCTGATTTGTTATATAACCCTTTTAGTATGATTGGAATGATTTAATATATATGGTTTAGTAATGTTTTAAAAAGAAATTTTTGGTCATGATTTTTGGGTCGTTACACAATGGCAGCCCTTCTGATAGGTTTCGTTTTTTAGAGGGTTACGACAATGTGACCCTCTTTCTCCCTTTCTTTTTATTTTAGTGATGGAGTCCTTGCATATTATGTTTACTCGGGCTATGGAGAATGGTCTTTTCACAAGTCTTTCCTTCGACTCCTCGGTGCAGATTTTTCATCTTTTTTATGCAGACGATGCAATTTTAATAGGTGAATGGAAATATTCTAATATTTCTAACATTGTTTCTATTTTACAATGTTTTTTTATGGCGTCTGGATTGAATATTAATGTGAAAAAATCACATATGTTAGGAGTTTGTGTTCCTTTTCATGAAGTTGAGTTAGTGGCAGATTCAGTTGGTTGTGCAGCTCTTAAGACTCCATTCATATACATTGGTTCTATGGTTGGAGGTTCCATGTCCATGTTACATTCTTGGGATTCGGTTGTTCAAAGGGTTTCTATGAGATTGTCTAAATGGAAAGTTAACACCCTTTCTGTGGGTGGTTGTCTTACGCTGCTTAAGTCGGTTTTTGGTTCTATTCCTACTTTTTGTATGTCTTTTTTTAAATTTTCGGCTAGTATTATTGCTAAGTTGGAGAAGTTGAGAAGTAACCTTTTTAAAGGGATAGACAAATATGATAAGAAGATCTCTTGGATTGCTTAGGATAATAGGTTGGCTGCAAAAGAGATAGGGGTTTGGGAGTTGGAAGTTTCTTTGCTCTGAATAAGGCGTTTCTTTATAAATGGATGTGGAGATTTAGAACTAATCAAACTTCTTTATGGGCTCGTGTTGTGAAAGAGATCGACGAGGAAAATGCTCTTTCGAATTGTGATACTCTTCTTCATCGAAGATCAGTTTGGATTGACATCATTCAAGCTATTCTTGATTTATGTGTTAAAGGTATAATTTTTTTTGATAGCTGCAAGAAGTTAAATTGGATGATAATACTCGTTTTTGGTTGGATGTATGGCTGGGAGAAATTCCTCTTAAAGACTGTTTTCCATGTTTGTTTTTATTAGAAAATGACAAAAATGTTTTGGTGGCTTTTAAGTGTAGCAATTCTTATTGGTTGGATTCTTTTCGTCGTTTTCCTCTTGGTGGAACTGAGAGTGAGTAGGCTTCTTTATTTTTTGAGCTTCGTAACTCAGTTTCCCAAAAACATGTGCCAGATCGTTAGGTTTGGGATCTAGAGACTTCAGGAGAATTTTCAGTTTCTTCGGCTCGAGATTTGATTGATTTGGTTATCTTGGATAAGGTTTCCAATGCTACTAAATGGGTCAACTTGGTGCCTATTAAAGTGAATGTTTTTTGCTAGAAAATGTTCATGGGTCGGTTACCCACGAGACAAAATTTTTCTCTAAAAGGTTTGGATATCCCTTCTATATGTTGTCCTATTTGTGATGCTACAATGGAATCCAATAATCATCTTTTTTTCAAGTGCTTGGTTGCAAAGACGGTTCTTGCTAAAATTCTGGCTTGGTGGGGTTTACAGTCGTATTCTTTTAACTCTGTTGCTGATTAGGTGGATTGGTTTGGAAATCTTAGAATAAAGAAGCAAGTTAAAGAAGTGCTTGAAAAGGTGTTCTTTGTTACTTGGTGTTAGCTTTGGAAGTTTAGAAATATGTATGTTTCTGGTATTGTTCAACCAAAAAAAGTATTATTTTTTATGACATTGTTTCCCTTTCTTTCCTTTGGTGTTCTAATAGAGCTAAGTTTAAGATAGATTGGGGTTATGGTTAAAAAAACCCTATGCCATATGTTTTGTAATGTCGTAACATCGTGTATCTTTTTGTAGTTCTAGCTTCTTGCTAGTTCTTGTTTTTGGTTTTATATATTTGTTGTTGTTAAAAAAACGTCATTTAGTGAATCTTGAACAAAATATGTCGAATGTTTCTATTAGCCTTCGACCTAAGATGCATGATGATCTTTAAGTGAGTGTAATGTAATATTTAGACGTATGTCAAATGTTGACCTGAAACATGGCAATTGTAAATGATACTATCAAAATATATCATGACACTCATGTTCACCTATTGGAAATCGCAATTGGACATACATATGCACACTTGCATTTGATTCCATTACCATTTATGTCTCTGGAAGAAAGATTCAATTGCATTTGATTCCATCACAATTTCTGCCTCTAAAAGAAAGATTCAAGCTTGATTTCATAGAATAAGTGAATATTTAAAAAAAAAATTCAACAATTGTAATATCGATTAAGTTCCTTTCTCTAACTCATATATATATATATATATATATATATATATATATATATATATAGTGTTGCTTTGCCACATCAACATCCCCGTCATCATTTTCCAGCCATGTATGCATATGATAACTAACTAAATGCCATTTTGGAAAAACTCTCCTATGTTCAAAATATTTATGCTAAGTGAGTGTTTGGGATAGCTTTTAAAAATAGCTTATTAGCTTTTTAGCTTTTCAAAAAGTTAATAAGTTAAAAAAGTGTTTGTGTATTTAAAAAACGTTTTTTAGAATAGCTTTTTGGATAGGAAAAAATAAAGCTTTCTAAAAGCTGAAAAATCTTTGGTCGCGTTTTAGTTGCGGAAAAACAGATTTCATTTTCTGTTTTCCGTTTTTAGTTTTCGTTTTCCGCTTTCAGTTTTCATTGGAAAATTTAGAAAACGCGTTTAGTTAAATATTATTCATTTTCATTTTCCGTTTTAGAAAATCAGAAAACGCGTTTAGATGTGCATTTTTCTATGAGTTTTCATTTTCCAATTTTTGTTATTTTAACTAACATCACACAAACCCGCAATGCCACTCACACTCCACCCCACCCCACCCTACCTTACCCTACCTCACCCCATACCACCCCACCCCACCAACCCCTACCCCACCCTACCTCATCCCACACTACCCCACCAACCCCTACCCATCCTATCCCACCCCACTTCACCCTACCTCATATCGATTTGAGATTGATCATCCATGGTTACCAAATCATTTCATGGTGCATTTTATTTTAATGTTATTCATATGATGTTTTGGGCTAAGTTTAATTCATTAATTTATATTAGGGATGAGCGTGGGACGGGACCGGTACCGACCCGTACCGTTCCCAATTTCCCGAAAACCGAATTTGGTCAAAAGTCAATCCCGAGTATCGAACCGAATTAACATCATCGGTACCGGTACCGGGAATGGTACTAGTTTTCGGTACTAGTACCTGTACCGCTAGTACCGATTCCCGAATTTCATGTATTTTGAGTACCAAGTACCGTCCCATATTCTTAAATCCGATACGGTTCAGTACCGGTACCGGTACGAGATCGGGATTTGGGACAAACTGCTCATCCCTAATTTATATCTTTGGAATAGGTAGGGGTGGGGTGGATAGGTATGATATAGGTTTGGGTAGGGGTGGGGGGATGTGGGTTGTATGTGTGTGTGTGTGTTTGTGGGGGGGGGGGGGGTTGTGTAGTTTTTTTGTGTGTGTGTGTGTGTGTTTGTGGGGTGTGTGTCTATGTGTTGTGTGTGTTTGTGTGTGTGTGTGTGGGGGGGGGGGGTGGGGGTGGGTTGTGTGTGTCTGTTTATGGGGGGTGTATGTGTGTTTGTGGGGGCGCGTGTGTGTGAGGTGTGTGTTTATGTGTTGTGTGTGTGTGTGTGTGTTTGTGGGTGGGGGTGGGTGTGGGTGTGGGTTTGTGTGGGTTGTGTGTGTGTGCTTGTGGGGGTGGGGGATGGGTGTTTTTGTGTTTGTGTGTGTGTTTTGTGGGGGAGGGATAGGGATGTTCGTTTGAATGGATCAATTTAATCCGATCCGATCAAGTGAATCCAAAATAATTTCGGTTTTCAAAACGTAGATCCAAATGGTCAAAACTAAATTCAAATCCGATCCGATCCAACCAAATTATAATTCGGTTGGATCAGTTTTTTACAATTCGGTTTTCAAGAATCAAGACATTTCAACAAATATATAACTTTTATAATAACTTACTCTGTAATATAAACTAAACAATTCTGTTTAATTAGTTGTGAATTAAAACTTATAAATAACTATCAAGAAAAATATATTATATATTACTACTTTATAAACAATTTTTTTTATAAGAAGTAGATATTAAAGTATTATAGATGATCAAAATTTTTAATATACTAAAAGAATAATTTAGTAAATTTATAAATTATTAAAGATATGTATTAGAAAGAACAAAATAATAAATTGTAATTCGGTTTTTTTGGACTATTCGGTTTTTATAATGTAAACCAAAACCAATCCGAAATCCAAAATAATAATTCGGTTTTGCTAAAAATCAATCCAAAAATCCAAATATCTGAACCAAATAGTCCGATCCAAATGATCCAATTGAACAATTTAGTTTTATCCAAATAGTGAACAACCCTAGGGAGGGATGTGGGGTTGTGTGTGTGTGTGGGGGGGGGGGGGGTGTCTATGTGTTGTGTAGGGGGTGGGGGTGGGTGGGTTAGGTAGAGGTGGGTGGGGTGAGAGTAGGCGTGTGTTTATATTTTAGAAAAATTTTGGAATTAGAAAAATGTGGAAAATAATGATTATTGGTTTTCCAAAAAATTCCAATTTCTTTGTAATTTTAGAAAACAGAAAATTTTCATTTTTTGTCAAAAAATTAAAAAAATAGACGAACTAAACGCGTTTTCAAAATTCTCATTTTTTTTGGAAATTTTTTTTCCGGAAAACGGCTCATTTTTACGTAACTAAACGCACCTTTAGCTTTTTAGCCATTTTACTTCTAAAAAGTAAATTTTCTTATCCAAACACTTTAAAACTCGTTTTTCCTAAAAGCCATAAACTAATAAATATTTTTAAAAAAAAAAAAAAATCACTTTTGTGATAGAAAAAAACTAACCCAAACACATCCTTAAAAAAATGGATGTCATGACAAAACCACTAAAAATTGATAAACTTTGTGATTTTGTGTCATTTTTTCAAACATAGGATGTTTTAATTAATCAATCCTCAAAACCCTATTAATAAACAATCCAAAGCACCCTCAAGGAATTTATAGATTTCCTATTTTCTCACTTTCAATTCCAATTTATGGAACTACAAATATGTTGCGCTAACGTGAACCTCGTGTGCGTTTGTGCGATTACTGGTTGGGCCAGTCGAAGCCCACATATAAATTTGTGCATGGTAGGCCTTAAGAATCGGATCCAGTGCTTTTCACACGAGCTTCGGACCACATCAACGTTTGCTGCGATTACCAACAACGCACACTAGTTCAAAGCTCTCGGAACCCTAACAATCACAGATCGATCGACCTGTGCGATAACCACCCAAATTTCGTTGATTTTCAGGAACACACAATCCAACTCCAATGGCGATGGCTGCCCTGAGAAGAGAAGGGAGGCGTTTGGGTCCTCTTGTTTCTTCTCCAAGCCCTATCAATGCGATTCGATCCACTCTTGCCCCTACCGAGTAAGATCTGTCTTCATTTCTTGATCTCGCAGATTTTTTTATTTTGTTTCAATCTGTATTTGTTGGTTTTACGGTCTCGTTCACAATTGGATTGGATTTTTTGATTGTTTTATGTTCCGATGCAAAACTGCTTGTTCGATTTAGATATTAGTATTCGTTTTGAATCGTGTTATATTACTATATATTCTGTTTATTTGTTCTTGGTTCGCAATTTCTTCTTTATTCTTATACCCGGATGTAGACGGGAGGGTTGTGGTAAAGTCAACATATGTTATCACTGATCAGAAATTGATGTGGATTTTCGAATGTATTTGTAGCATTGTTATGATTTTTAACGTATTTGTCTGGTTTTCCCTTAAGTTTATGGCAATTTTGGTATCGAAAATCAGCACCGCAGTCGAAAAGTTACATTAGTAATATAAATTGGAGAGTCCTTACATAGTTGCAAATTAAGGAAGGTGGAATCCAATGTACC
Organism: Lactuca serriola; assembly: GCF_051521515.1. NCBI lineage: Eukaryota > Viridiplantae > Streptophyta > Magnoliopsida > Asterales > Asteraceae > Lactuca > Lactuca serriola. Next base: position 200,441,662 of record NC_136415.1, on the reverse strand, counting down.
TAGGAAGCCTGATGATGCTATTAGGTCCTGTATTCTAGGATCCAGCTTCATTTCAGTGTGCTCATATGGATTCTTGAACTGTCTTTTATATAAATATGGATATTATTGTCTCTGAATTAACAAAATTTCTCTCCCCTTTTTAACTTCTTATGTAAACTACAGGACCTCCTTAAGCAAGTGCCACAACAAAGAAAATGAAAAAGCTAAACAAAGATGCATAGAACAACAATTTTTTTCTGTTAAAAACACATTTTATCCTTCTTTTTTGTGGGAAAGTGATATATTTTTCATTAAAACTCCAAGTAATATGTATTGGCTATATTCTGAAAACTGAAAAGAAAGTTTGGTACTTTAATTCAATACTACTTTTCAAGGATTAAATAGCACACAAAAAATACTATAACTCATTAGACATCAATACGCACAAAGAAGTGGTGATGTAGATGCTTTGCCCTTTCATGGTGGATGCAATCTTGATGTTGCAGTTGTCATAAAAGTGACACACAAAGCTGTGCAATTTGTTCAGTATTCAAACAATCATTGTGAATTTTATATTTGTTAAATGCATTATATTCCTTGTTAATTTCTTAACTTGTTGCATTAATTTGGTTAAAACTTAAGTGTTATGACTATATGTATCTAATTGTGGATGGTTGTTGAGTCTAAGAATGTGATATCAATAGTTGTTGGTTACAAGACCTTGATATCAATGTGATACAAGCAGTTTTTATATTAATTAAAGTAAAAAATTTGGTTTATAATGTATTTAATATTGTACAAATAACACTACTGGATCAAGTAAACTGCTGTTATGCATGTATATTTTGCTATGTGCCTTTGTAATATTTGATTAATGATTATTATATGATTGGCTGGTGTTTGCAGGGAGCAAGTAGGTCTTGGGGTTCGTTCCATTTCAACTCAAATTGGTAATCACATAATTAACATACTGTCAATATTTAAAGAACAGAATACAGAAAAAACACTTTTACTTTCATACTTTCATTGTTTTATCGATTCAGCCACTTTAACTTTTTCTTGAAGTGATTAAGAAAAATTGCATAACTTACTTTCTCCATTTTAACGACTTTAGCCACTGAACTATTATTATAAGAATCATGCAGACAATAGTAAAGTGGCTAAATTGATACAGTGTTGAAAGTATGTTGTATTTTTTCTGTATTTTGCTCTTGTTTCAATATTTTGTGGTGTTTAAAGTTTTTAAGTTATTATATCTATCATCTTGGTGTGTTAATGGTTGTAAATATTAATTTTGTGCAGTTAGAAACCGCATGAAGAGTGTAAAGAATATCCAGAAGATTACAAAGGCCATGAAGATGGTTGCAGCTTCAAAGCTGAGAGCAATTCAAGTTAGAGCTGAAAATTCTCGTGGACTTTGGCAACCATTTACTGCTCTCCTTGGTGACACCCCAAGTATGTTTTTTTTTTTTTTTAATCATACACAGTTTTTATTTGTATAAAAGTTTTTAAAAATATATTTAAGAAAATGATAACACACTTGGGAAATGTTTGGCATAAGTAAGCAAGGCAATTTTGTTAAAAGCAGCTTTCTTTATTAAAAGTCGTTCTTTTTGTAACAAGTAAAAAAGAAAGACTTATATATAGCTTACCAGTTAAAGTCTTGTCTCCATTTACATGTTAGGAAACTGTCAATGGTAGAAAATGAAATAGAATTAAATTTTATTTATAATTTTCTTTTTTTATTGTTTTATGACAGGTGTGAGTGTGAAGAAGAATGTGATTGTGACAATCTCATCAGACAAGGGTCTTTGTGGTGGTATTAATTCTACATCAGTGAAGATAAGCAGGGCTCTTTACAAAGTCAATGCTGGTAAATATATATACATAACAGAAGCTTTTCACTTGATTAAACTCTCAATATCATCACATGCTTGACTTTTGTTTATTTATTTATTTTTGCATCTATTCAGGTCCAGACACAGAAACTAAATATGTGATTTTGGGAGAAAAGGCAAAGGCCCAACTCATCCGTGACTCTAAGAAAGACATTTCACTCATTATGACTGAATTGCAAAAGAATTTTCTCAACTACACCCAGGTATGTTTTCTCTTTTTTTTGTTAACTATACATTTTATTTACATAGAATATTAAAAAAATATACTTTTTCAGGTATCTGTACTTGCAGATGACATCTTGAAGAATGTTGAGTTTGATGCTTTGAGGATCGTATTCAATAAATTCCAATCTGTTGTCTCGTTTTTGCCTACAACTGCAACTGTGTTGTCTCCTGAGGTAAATAATGTTATTGGAATCCTTGTATTGATAATGATAATTTGTATGATTAAATGTTTATATTTGGGTTGGGTATTATTCTTTTGAAGATTGTGGAAAGAGAATCTGAGGCTGGAGGAAAGATTGGTAGTTTGGATGCTTATGAAATTGAAGGTGGTGAAACAAAGTCAGAAGTTCTTCAGAATCTTGCAGAGTTCCAGTTTTCATGCGTAACTTCCCTCTTACTCTTACATTTATTTGTTTTTTTTATACAATGCTGTAACATAAAGAACTGAAAGTACTTTATAAGGTCACAATGTAAATTGAACAGTGTTGTGGGCTAGTTATGATATGTTTTTGTAATTAATGGGCAAAGGGCAAAGTGGTAATTTGAATATTTTGGGAATGTTATCAGGTGATGTTTAACGCGGTTTTGGAGAATGCATGCAGTGAACAAGGAGCTCGTATGTCTGCTATGGACAGTTCCAGCAGAAATGCTGGTGACATGCTTGATCGTCTCACTCTCACATACAACAGGTCCTCTCTCTCTCTCTCTCACACACACACACACACACACACCAAAAGATGAAATTAGAATGAATGATGTAATACACAAATAAAAGAAAATGGATTGCTAATTTTGGCACTTTGATTATCTATGATGTGATTTTAACAGGACTCGTCAAGCATCTATCACAACTGAGCTGATTGAGATTATTTCTGGAGCGTCTGCGTTGACGGGTTAATTATTTCTTTTACTTTTTTGTTGCAAAAGCCTGAAATAAGTTTGTTGGAAATTTGATAATAATCTGGGCTTGATTGACTGACTCTTTTCATCAGGGGCAAATCTGTCCCTTAGCAGTTGAGTTTGTTGAGGTTTTCTCATTCTTGTATTGAATGGCTTTCAGCCAATTTCGTTTACAATGTCGATGTATTTTGTTGGTTGATACGAGTGTGGCGATTATACCCTTTGCTAGTGGATAATGGTGAAAATGGGGACATGATCTAATCGGCTTGTTTTCTTATTCCTTTATGGATATAGTGGCTGGACTGGTAGTGATGTTTTATTCCTTTATGATACTCTTTGAATTTTCAAATGAATGAGCCATTAAACGAATAAAATAAAGAGAAATTGGGTAGGAAGATTTTTAGGAACAAAAAATAGGAGGATATTTAATTTCTCTAAAATAAAATACCGACATTATTAATGAGTTTCTTTATGCTCTTGAAACCCCTTTAGCTCAAACATTCATCAATCAAGACCAAAGCAAAAAGAAAAAATAATTTATTAGAGATTAGACTCCACATTCATGAATCAAGACCTAAGCAAAAAGTAAAAACAATCTATTAGAGATTAGAGTAGAGTCGCAACCCACTTTCCATCTTAGGCTATATGGAATGCCCAAGAGAGCTATGTGTACCGAGTCATGCATGAGTTGGCTCCAAACAACTCCCACAACCTGTGTAAGTGTTACAAATGAAAGAGAAACAACTGATGGTCTTCTGTTGGAAAAAAAAAAAAAAAAAACATTTTTTTAAACCTTGTAAATTATACTTATAAATACCAATCAACCTTTATACTACAAAACACAATATTTTCACTTCTCTCTCTAGACTACAATCCCCAAAATGGATTAAAATCCGAACACACCTATCGACGCATTCACACACAACACAACATCTCGCCATTACCAAAATTTCAAATCACCACCAACATGTTTCATGCATATGCTCCTTCCAATAAACTCACTAATTCCACAATCACCTTCTTTTCCAACAACTATACCAACAATTAAACCCTTACCAAACACCAAACCAATTTCAACAAGTTCAAACTTAACATTTCCAACCTCAATCTCCCCACAATGATGATGTAACACCCATTTCCCAGAATAGATTAGTGAATGATAACTTAACCTTCCCAACCTCAATCTCCCACAATGATGATGTAACACCCATTTCCCATAATAGATTAGTGAATGATATAAAAAAGTCTATGGTATGATTTTGAGGAAAACCATATGCCACAACATGACGCATGGAGTGTCACCACGTGACATGAAAGATGAAGAACACGTGTTTTAGGTGAGCGCCACGACATGACAAGAGAATGGCCACGACTTGGTGATCGTTGCAGCCCAAGCCCATAGATTTTTAGGGTTTCTCCCATATTTAAGTACCTTATCTCCCACTTTAGGGGGTCCTCTTCAGCCTCCATCTTCTAAAATGAAACCCTAGCCCCTCTTCCATGGTTATGAACATGATGGTTTGATTTTGAAGTGGTTTATCTCGTCTTAGTGAAGCTTGTGAAGAAAGGAACTCCTTTTTGGTGCAAGGAAGCATATAGCAAGTCTAGATCCATCATCTTCTTCAAGTTTCTGAATCTTTTGAGGTAAAAAACTTGCACCTTGACCTTGTTCTTTCAATATTCATGTTTAAGGTCTTTAATGAGTGGTTTTAGTCCCTTCTTGAGAGCTCTTGGAGTTTGGAGAAACGCCAGAGCTTATTATGAGACTCTTGTGGTCATGAATGTCTATTAATGGAGAAAACGAAGTCTTAGGTGTTGTTTGATTTTCTGAAGCAAAAATTCATGAAGTCTGCGGACCACCTCTGCAACCCTCTGCAGTAGAAGAGGTGGACCAAACGGCTGCAGACTATAATAAGAAACATGTTTGTTTTTTTAACATCTGCATACTATTGCAGATATTAAAAAATTAAAATAAACCAAAAATAGCTTTTTAATACGTAAAATTTAATAATGTATAACATTTCGGTAAAAATTAATGATATTTCAGTAAAAAATAATGATATTCAACAAAAAAATAAAGATATTTTAGTAAAAAATAATGACATTTCATCAAGAAATTATCATTATTGAATATAAAAAAAATGACAAATAACTTCAATAAGAATAAACGAAAAAAAAAACAAAATAAAATGTGAAATAAAACTTTAATAACATATAATCAAAATTTCAGCAATAAAAAAAAGAAGAAGAAGAGGTTGGAAGAGGCAGTACAAGTGTTGCGCCAAACAGAGCACGTGCAAAGGTTTTTGACTCAGAAGACTTCTAAAAAACAAACAGTTGCGAGATAAAAAGTGTTGCGCGTGTGCTGCGCCGCGCAACAGTAAGAGGTTTGGAGAGGTTTTTTTCCAAAAAAACAAACAACACCTTAGCTTGAGTGTTCTTGGTCCCATGTTCAAGTCTTGGTCATATTAAGTGCTTAATGGACTTAGGGTTGTAGATCTTGCTTTGGGGTACGGTCCTAATTGTAACGACCCAAATTACGACCCAAAAATTTTTGTTTAAATAATACTAAGGTTATCCACGATTTATAATATATCATAAAATCGTACGTCATAAATCCCAAAAAGTTATAATAGATGTGTCATAACAAAAGAACTGTAACAACATAACATGATATCTGAAATAGACTCCCAGGACAAAAGCTGAAGTTGTGGTGTGTGCAATGCCATCATCCGGATCTCTTCCCTTTGCTTGCGGAAGTACCTGAAACTGTAAGCACAAAGCTTAGTGAGCTCCCCCAGACTACCACATACCATACAATAACATATAAACAAATATTAGGCCTTGCCCACTGCATCGGACCGGAGTCCGGAAACTGCATCGGACCGAAGTCCGGAACACATAACACAAAGACATGCTTGAATCACGAAGACATCAAGAACACTTAACTACTGCATCAGACCAAAGTCTGAAACTACTGCTAACTAGACGGGCCGACATTGTGGCCGTAGACTCGTTCCTACTGGGAGGAAAACTCACCTCGTAGTGCTAGCTGCTGAGATGCTAACTCAAAAAGTGTCTGACTGCTGCTCCAGAACTGACCGGCTACACATCCCAAAAACACTAGATCAGTTACTTGTAAATGCCCTCAGGGTAAAATGACTATTTTACCCCTGGTCAAAGTCAACTTCCAGTTGACCGGACTCGCTGATTTAGGGTGTAGACTCGCCGAGTCCCTCCTTTACTAATTCTAACTTTAATTCACTGAGTCCCTTTCCCACTCACTGATTTACTCTGAACTCACAACTCGAAGGGAAAACGGGGACTCGTGACTCGACTCGTCGAGTCCGAAGAACAACTCGCCGAGTCCTATCGCAGATTCCATACAATCGAACTCTAATCCATTCCAAGGCCTCTAACTCGTAGATCTGAGCCCTTGGGAACATCTGAACACGTAAAGTTGCTGACTTTACGTGTAACTACTAAGGAATGAAGCCATTTCACTTAAACACTACTTTTCTCGGGAAAAACTCATCCGACTCGCCAAGTTGTAGAACAACTCGTCGAGTCTAAGGCAATTTTCATCGGACTCGCCAAGTTGCTCATCCAACTCGTTGAGTCCACGACTATCTTCATGTGACTCGTCGAGTCAACCTTGTGACTCGCCGAGTCCATTCAGTCCCTTTTCCATACAGACCTGATTTGAGCCATGCAGCGGCTCCAAGCCATAGATCCAAGCTTCTAGGGCATGCTTATCACGTAAAGTTGCCAACTTTATGTGCATGCATGGCTTTAAAGGCTTCAAATGCCAAAGCTAATCTCTTAATGGGGTTCTAAGATCGAGAGGGACCTCAATCACGACTATAGTTGAAACTTTACACTACTAGAATGCAATGAGGGTCCAGATCTAAAGTATAACCCAAACATAAGGCTTAATCATAAAGGATTTGGGGTTTTTAGGGTTCAAAAGCAACAATTTGGGGACAAACAAGATCTACTAGATCAATAACCAATATGGAGGCTTTATTACCATAAAAGATGACCACAACTGAGTGTGCTATGGATCTACTTCCTCTTCCTTGAACTCTTCAATCTTCTCCTTCTTCTACTTGCTCTAAAATTCCTTCACAAAGCAACAATCATTCACACGCTTAAAAAGGGGGCTAGGGTTCGGTAAGAGATACTCTGAGAGTGATGGAGGTGAGGTTGGGGCGTATAAGTGTGTTTAAATAGGGTGCAAACCCTTAAACTAGGGCTTCACCCAGACAGGCGGATTCGTCGAGTCTAGCGTATGGACTCGCTGAGTTGCCAGCTTAACTCGCGTAATCAATCCGTCTTCTACTCGACGAGTCGGGCTACAGACTCGTTGAGTACCTCTCAAGAAAAGAAAAACTTTAGTTAAATCACATACCAGAAACAGAGTGTTACACTAATGGATAAAGTTTAAATTTTATCCATTAAGTCATTAGGAAGAAGTGGATTTGAGGTTTTAAGCCTTGATCCATAAGGATTAAGATCTTAATGGAGTTTTGGTACAGTCTGCTAGTTTGTACGACGTGGCCAATGAGGGCCCACGTCGTGGCAAGGTCCAAATTCACGATTGGATTGTCCTGATATTTCCACGATGTGGTAGTGTCCTGTATGTGGACTATTTGGTTTAGATATGCACACGACGTGGCGAAGAGCGTTCCATGTCGTGGTGACCGTTAACTTGTTGATCGTTGACCGTTGGCTTTTAACTAGTTTGACCTTGGGTTAAACTTGAAGGATATATACTATTAATCGAGGATTTATCTTTACCTGGTGATAGTCGGTTTGTGGGATTGATCAATGCAATAGTTAGGATTCATTTGTTTTAAAGACTATGAATATTATAGTATTGTTCATCACTATGCATCAGTTAACCACCACAAATGCATCAAATATTATACAGTAGGAGTATACCATAAATTAACACAATATATGCCAAGTCACCACTCTTATTGGCAAACAATCGAACACTTGTTGTGCACTTTTTTTTCTGCTCATACGACTACTACAATTCATACGAAATCATTTCCTTTAAAATACAAAATCAAAAATTTCACAGCAAAATCGAAAAGGAATAGCAAAAAATGGAGCAAACTGGGAAAGATATTTGCCTGGTCGGAAGAATGGTGGTCTCCGATCGACTAGTTAGGGGAAGATGACGGGGTGGTCGCCGGTTGCAGTAGGTCGGAAGGTTTATGCAACAGTAGGGAGATAACGTTCTTTCTCCGTGGAGGCGGAGGAAAGAGACGACGAAGGAAGGAAGCTGCAAACTAGGAAGGGATGATGGAAGAAGGGAGCGTCTGTTTTTCACGAAGGGGCAAAATGGGATGTTTTCCAGTCAGCCACTTTTTTACTTAGGACTGAATCAACCAATTTTTCATGACCAAATCAGAACATTGGATTGGATCAGATATATTATCCCTTTATCAAACTAGATGACTGGACCGAGTCAGCCAAAAGTGCTGACTAGACCCAGTCAGCTACATATCAAACAAGCCCTAAGCTTTGTGTTTACCCAATTTTTTATGTTTTAGGTTCTATCGGTGATCGTGGGAAGGCGAAGGTGGAACTATAGACATGCATCAGCAACATTGAGGATTTCACGTTCTTTATATTACTCCAATTTTAGATAAATGTAATTATGAATAAATGGTTTTCTTAAAACAAAATTTATAATTGAAAAGTTTTACCCGAATAAAATGAAAAATTTTGGTTGTGAAATTGGGACGTTACATTTTCTAAGTGTATGCTTTAGAGTTGTATATGATTAGGATTGAATAACCCTAGAATAATTGATTTAGCCTTATTTCCTATTCTTTGTTTGGTTGTGGGCTCAGGGTAGAAGGACTTATTCGACAATCTATTCTATCCTCTATTATGTATAACTCGCATGTACAAGATAACCGACGATATTGGTAGAGTCTTCTAGCAACCCGGGTTCTACAAAAAAGGGAATGATCCTAGCGAGAGATGTCTAGGAAGTATAACATTATGTATGTGTTCAGGCATATGCATGCGTGCGAGGAGTTTAGGGGGGTGATGTGAAGTGACTTGGGAGTCTAGGAATAGTCCTTGGAACGAGTATGAATAGGTGTGAAAGGTAGTATTGGGCTCGTATTATTGAAAACATTGGATCCTTACTTGGGTCGGAGGTGTTCTAGGAATACTAAGGAACTTGTAGGTGGTATGCATAGTGTTGGTTTGCACTGTCCATTGTTTTGATTTGGTTTTGTCATCTTTTATATTTTGGGTGACGATCTTTCATGTTGGTGATTCAGAGTTGAGTGGTGTAACACTGTAAATTTTCAAACAAAATTTTCATTTTAAAATCATATAATTCTCGTAACACATTTCACAAAATCTTATTGATTTGATTTACAAAACACAACCCCATAATTGTTTGATTAATACTCCAGGATCCTCAAAACATAACTCTTTCTCTGGTGTGTACAATCGAGTCGGTGCCTTCCCGCGATCCTGAGAAAACCTGAAACACATATCACATAACACGGTAAGCACGAAGCTTAGTGAGTTCCCTGAAATACCACTTGCACATATTAGCCACTTGAGGCCATAACTTCGTAGGACCCTCCGGTCGATGTGTCTCAGTAGGACCCTCCAGTCCCACGACTCGTTGCCCCTCTGGTCCGGTTTGGGTGGGAACCCTCGGGTCTCACAACTCGTTGGACCCTCTGGTCCGGTCTAAGTATAGTTTGTTGGACCTTCCGGTACGGTCTAAGTATCACACAATATAACATACATCACATATCACACATACAATGCATAACTCAACAAGCACATAAAACCCTTTGGTCACACCTGATTACCACTCTAGGTAAAGTATAGTGAGAAGACCCACCTCAAATGATGAACGACTCCTATAGACGTTGTTGCTACGTACCGACCACTAACTCTGTGCCAAACCCACAATTATCCCAATTAGGAACTAAGTCCAAACTCTCACTTATTAGGTCCAAAGGTAGTCCACTAACCAGCCCATCAATGACCTAAAACTCATTGGGTCCACCAAGGCCCAATAATAGATGAGTTCTCCCAAGTCCCAATTCTCAATCTAAATGGCAAGCCCAACTTAAGGGCCCAAAGCACAATATAATATTTCTCTGCTCAAAGTCACTAATATACAAGCCCAAAGATTTAGGCCCAACCCTTAAGGCCCATTATGAAATCCAACCCAAAAGCCCACAGTGAAGTTACGCGGTGAGTACCTCTTTTGGTACGCTCAGCGTACTCACGCATGCATGAATCTGATCGGGGACTCCAACCCATTACGCGGGGCGTACTGGAACTTACGATGGGCGTACGCCCAATTTTGCTTTAGTCCATTCTCTTAGTCTTACCCGTTAAGACTGTAACACCCTGTTCTTAAAATATCTATTGATGGGTTCCCGAGATCAAGAGTAAGGGCATTTCGGTCTTTCATGAGCGATGGTTTATTATTCGGGAAGGTTTTGGATCGGGGTGTGCTACTAGAAGCAAAGATCGTCTCACCACCTTTCCGTGGATATAAAGTTATTCAGAATCGAATCTAGAATGAAGGAGTTATGACACTTTGAAGATATTGACATTTATGGCCCATAATGGAAAAAGTGATGAAAAGACCATGCATGCGTTTGGGGACACGCATGGGTACACCCAGCGTAAGCTGGGTTACGCCCAGCGTAGTAGGGTGAGTGATCGCGGGTATCAGGACGCATACGCCCAACGTACTAGGGTTACGCCCAGCATACGTCCAGAGTCATTAAACCATATTTTTTGGGACATCCACTATAAAAGGAACATTATGGTTCTAACCCTAGCCTCCATAAATACTCTCTTATCCTCAGAAACCCTAGATAGCCGTCCCACCTCCATTGTTGGGTGTGTTTGACCTTGGAGAACCCATTTTGGTGGATTAAAGCTTGGAAGCAAAGAGAAGAAAGTTGGCAAGGAGGAACCTTTGAAGCTAGAGCTTGTAGATCTGGGATAAGTGCTTCATTTCAGACCTCTGCAAGGTAAAAAGTCTTGAGCTTGATGATTAATCTCTTAGATCTCCTATAGTACAAGTTTATGGACCTTTTGGTCCCAAGTTTGGGTCTTGGTGGGTTAAGCTCGTTTCTAAGACCAAGGTTGCCTCCTTTAGAGTCATATGAGTCCCATAAGCAGTAAAGTTCCAACCTTTGGGGTTCTATTAAGCCCATGCATGAGATCTAGTCCTCTTCTTGGATGTAGAAGATCATTTAGGAAGTTTGAGTTGGTTTAAGCCATATTAAGTCACCAAGTCAGTGACTTTATGGTTTAAGTCGTGAAATAAGACATGGATCTGAGTTTGTATCCCTTGGAATAGAGTAGTAAGCACTTAATGAGGAAATGACTTAACAGAGCACTACACTGAGCGTACGTGCAGGTACGCCCAACGTACTCGTCATGGAGCTGGTACGCTAAGCGTACGTTGAGTTACGCCCCGCGTAACGCTGCCAGTTGGGCCTTGAGTATTTGGGCCTCGGTGTGGGTTGCGCCTTAGACTTTGGGTCTTTGGGCCTTAGTGGGCCATCAGAAATCATGTTATATGGACCAAGGAATATATTGTGGGCATAGGATGAGGCCCATTAAGGGATTGGGCCCAATGTAGCAAATTGGGCCATTAGTGGGTCATTAGTGGGCTTGAGAAGCTTACCTAGTGTTGGGCCCTTCATATTTTAGTGTTGGGCCTTAGTCATGGACCAGTTCGGGTTAAGGGTAAAATGGTCAATTTACCCTTGGAAGGATATTGTGCTGGGACTAATTATTGTTTTGCTGCTTCGAATAGTTCGGTATTTTCGGTGAGTCGGTGATTCGGGAATCTGCTTCTTCAGTTCAGAGTTTCGGCAGTTGCGAGGTGAGTTATCCTCACTATATCGACAGGTTCTAAGGCACCAAGGCCGACCCTTTATCGGATTGTAATCCGGGTATCGTTGTTATGTTATTGCTTTATTATGTTTGCATCCTGGTAGTTAGGGTGGTATATGTTAGAGACTCGGTTAGGTCGGTATCCTGGTTAGGATGATGTTATGTTATGTGATCTGCTCGATCGGTTTGTTTGGATGTCAATTGTTATATGATTGTATGTTTATGTGCACATGGTTGTTGGACTGGGGTTGGGTTGAGGCGGGTCCTGCTTTGTGCTGTAGGCTAACATACCCAAGGCGGACCGGTTATCCCGAAGGCCCAGCGAGCAGTCCAAATAGGCCCCACAAGGGCGGACCAGACGTGCCGAGGCTCGGAGAGTGGACCAGGCCGACTGAAGGCCTGGTGTGGGCGAACCAGTCATACTGTAGACTCAGAGAGTGGACCAGGCTGGTTGAAGGCCCAGTGCGGGCGGACCAACCACACTATAGACTCAATGGATATGGATAGACTTGAAGGGTGGACCAGGTGGATTGAAGGCCCGGTGCAGCGGACCAGTCACACAGTAGACCCGAAGTGCATGGTTGTTCTGCGTTCTGTTATGATATGGCATGTTATGTGTATGTTATATGTTGTTGGTATTTTGGGGGTATCTCACTAAGCTTTCGGGCTTACAGTTGTGGTTTAAATGTTTCAGGTACTTCAGGAGACCGTGGCAAGGCAAAGGCGTGATCGTACTGATCCTCATGTTTTATGTGTTTATGATGTGGTTCTGGGAAGTACTCTGATAATAAATGTATTGAAAACCTTTTTGTAATAACTTTATGAAATTGGGTTGTTTTTGAAAAGTTTAAATTGGTTGGAATTTTTAGAGCATTACTTTGGTGAAGGCAACCCAAAAGGACCATGCACCATCGGGTCAAGTACATACCAAAATAGTTATGAACTTAGACACTAATCCAACAGTCTCCCACTTGGATAAGTCTAATAACTATTATGCATATGACTTCAGATCCTGATCCGCAATCATAGCTTTCAAAAGCCGCTGTCAACTCTGATCTTATCAGATACGCGTCCTTTAAATTAGAGATCATATATTCCTCCATTCTAGATATCGTATAGACTGAGACATGGATTTAAATCATTCTCTCTGTCTATGTGTTGTTTCCCGATTTCCGATTTACGACGACTGACAACATACTACAATAGAACACATCAAATTAGTCCCGGCTTGGCCAAGCGCTTAGGTGTCATCACTAAATCATCGAGGGGCCCAGAGGTATCGCTTTCATCCCACTTTGGATAAAAGGAACGGATAAACTTTGATTCAATTCTTGCTTGCAATCACTCACTGAATCACACACAACAATATGTTTTATGACACCAAGTTACTGGTGCGTTTACATATTATCAATGTGTAACCGAATCACAAGATACAACTCACACATCTCGGTTTCAAGAATCTAAGATATTATCGTCTCACCAATCACTCGTGATAAAATCCATGAAGTGATCCAAGTGAGTGTGGGTTTAATCCAATGCTCAAAATCATATTCATAAGCACTCATGAACGTTGCAGCAAACCCTTGCTATGTCTAATACACTTTAGACAATCTAGAAGCCAATTCATGATAGTCTTCATTCATACTTACTTCCACATTATGAACGACTGTGGTCCGTTCGAATAATTTGATTGTTCTGAACCAATTTAATTATTCAGGAAGTCAAAACATGCAAAGTGAAACACAAGAATAATACTAATCCCATATGGAACCAAACTCTGGGTATAAATAAAACATTTTACTTAATCACCATATTGATTACTCATTATTTGTTGTTTCGGGTAATCAACTTCTTTCTTGAATTATTACTACTCTTGTCCCATGCTCTTAGCATGCACATAATGTTCACCTATTGTCCTTACTTTGTGAAATAGATCAAATGAACACATTTGCAATCAAACTCATTTCATAACTCCCAATACCTATCACAAGTGTAAGAATATCAAATTCTTGTTACTTATGCTAGATTCTAACATTTTATGCAATGATTCTTTCGTAAAGTCATAGCTCAAAATCATCAAGACTTGGCCAATCTCTATAAGAAACAATTCTATAGATATGATGTCTCAAAGTACATTCCTTTGAACATCTTTTCTTGCATAAAAGTTTCAAATCTAGATATAGATTCTCAATATCCAACTCCCAATATGGAAACATTTCCATATTTGCCATATGACAACTTATTCTTAATAGAATCTTATCTATTCATAATAATGTCAATATGGTCCATCCAATACCATACTTCTAACTACTCACAAGCGACCAATCCTCGACGAGCTTTGGATCATCCTTTGATAGTTGTTTAATTATCTTAGTCAAAACCTATTCTTATCCTTTTCTCTCTAAATGCGCTAGACATTTGGAAAATTTTAGAACGGTCAAATATTATAGCACTTGCAATCGATCCTATGCCCGAAGCGTATGGGACACGACGCATAATGTCTTACATAAAGATACGATATTTTATCAATCTTCTGCCATAATATTTAATGTGTCACATTCTCACAATTCGAACTATGAAGAGGGATGCCATAATCATAATCGAAATTTTGAGAACGCACCATGTATCCTTGACTAAATTTATTAACATTCCACAACTTAAGTGTCACACCCCAAAACCGGAACGGCGGAAACGTTCTGGGGTGGATGACGTCATGTCAAGTATCACAACACATGCATTATAGTAATCAAAGTACAACAACCATTGCATTGATAGTAATAGTTTTACATGGTTTATATTACAATACAACAAAGTAATACAAGTAATAGTCTAAGTGCAGCTTGGCACAAAATAGTCTTCAATAGAAGCTCCTGGATTGTACCTGTCTAATGCTGACCTGAGAATACAAGTTATTTGAAAAGCAGGTATCAACATTTTTACAAATGCTGGTGAGTTCATAAGTATTTAGTGTCATTTTATCCAAATAACTTTATAAAAGTAGTAGTTTTTAAAGTATCAGTGAATTAGAGTCCTTTCCAGAAAATCCTATATTTTCTTTATTAAAAGCAGTCTTCTACCAAGACCAGACGGAGTTATGTGGTAAAAAGTAGTTTCCCCTTAAACACTTTCATTATCAAAATACGGGATTTGCTTTTTAAGAAAGTCGGAGAATATAAGGGAAAATAACGTATGCCTCAGCAGTGAAGACTGCTGACTAAGGCAAAAGAATCATAGACTCCAAGAGAGTATCGAATGAACGGTACGCCTGGCTCAGTCTAACAAAAGGAGACACAGACCCCAGACAATACCAAATGAAAGGGACAGCTAGCAAGGTCTAAAAACAAAGAATACAGACCCCAGACAGTATCAAATGAAAGATATAGCTAGTAAGGTCTAAAAACAGAGAATACAGACCCCAGACGGTATCAAATGAAAAATACCGCTAGTAAGGTCTAAAACAGAGGATACAGACCCCAGACAGTATCAAATGAAAGATACAGCTAGCAAGGTCTAAAAACAAAGAATACAGACCCCAGACAGTATCAAATGAAAGATACAGCTAGTAAGGTCTAAAAAAGAGAATACAGACCCCAGACAATATCAAATGAAAAATACCGCTAGTAACGTCTAAAACAGAGGATACAGACCCCAAACAGTATCAAATGAAAGATACAGCTAGCAAGGTCTAAAAACAGAGGATACAGACCCCAGACAGTATCAAATGAAAGATACAGCTAGCAAGGTCTGAAAACAGTGTGACTCTAAGAGTGGGTTTCCAGCATACAGTGTAAAATACAGTGTAAAATACCGTTACCTTAAGACCATGAATTATAAGGTAACCTGGGATACTCATAACCATACTAACCGACACTAGAGTACCTGACGCCCTACAAGCATCTATAAAATATGACATTTGTCACCCCTTGGCTTGGTGGGCCGTGGACTGTAGCTAGCAGTCAGGGTGCGGGGGTGTTAATCCCGTATAGATCTATACACACAATGTCCGCTCTCCCTACAGGAGACTCTGGTTACCAACTAGACGACGGAGAAGTTCGTGTCCCGAAGATGCATCCCAATTAGTGGGTAGTGGGTTTCGTGTATAAGTGCTGAACTAGAGGTAGAGACTCATAACTGGACTGACTAGAATAAACCTATATGTCTATGCTCATATACATAATATATAACTAATGAATCAAACGACCTTCGAACGGCCATCCGATCCCACCAGACCACATCTCAATGAAGAAAAGGAAATAGGGCGGACGAGCCTTCCTAAGTCCTTCAATCATTATTTATATGTACCTATACAAGCACATACATACATCTAACTACGACTGAGTGTGTAACAAGTGGAAACGTATCGTGAAGTATAACCGAATCGTGGTGTGTAAACTTACAGTGTGGAATAACCGAATCGTGAGGTATAACGTACCAAAAAATATAAGTGTATCACGAAGCGGAAGCGACAACAGGTGAAGTAAGAGCGTCTATTAGGTATAAGTGAAGTAGAAACGAATCACTAAGTAAGAGTGTAAACAAGTATAAACGCATCACGAAGTGAAAGCGTTATCAAGTAGGAGTTTAAACTAAGTAAAAGCGAAGCAGCGGTATCTAACAAGTAAGAGTATACGACATGAAAGAGAACTTTGATGAAAACATTGGGAAAAACCTTTATACTTAAGAAAATCACAACTTGGTATTCTTTGGTAAAATAAGTTTGAAAACCTTTAGAAATTCTTTGGAAACCTTTCATAAACCAGTTTAAAATGAACTTTGGTAAAACAGCATAAGTAAGAGTTTTGAATAAGTGAAAACATTTTAGAAAACCGTTTATAGTATCCTACTCGGTAAAACAGTTTACAGTGTGGTAAATCCTTGTGCATGCGGGTTATCAATCACATGTGATTGATATGATAACTGGCATGTTTAACTTGTATTCCCCCCCTATAAAACATGTAAAAGCATTTAAAAGATTCATTCAGGGGTATGAACTCACCTGATGTAAGTGGATCCGACGAAGGTGCCGGTTGGATGCTCGGTGTCAAGTAAAGGCTTGAACACCCTTAGTGACCTATTTAACATATGATAACATATGTTTACATACAATTAGTACATTTAATACTAATTACACAAGTATACGCTTTCTAAGTGCGAAAACACTTTTAATTAAGCGTTCGGGGTGTCCCGGGTATCATTTAAGGGTGTGAATGGCTTAGGAATGGAGTTTACTCTTCAAGAATAAACTCTATATACATAGTTCACGGCCCTGGGATAACTCCCCATGAGTTTACGGCCGTAAACTCATGGTGAGGATGTTCTAGGATGCTTAAAGGACTTATATCAATTGTGGAATTTTGCTAGGTCCAAACCTAATGTGTTTGAATGGATTTAAGGCATTTATATGGACCAAATGGGAGTTTACGGCCTTAACCAGGGGAGTTTACAGCCGTAAGCTCCTATTGACACATTCCTTGGGTGTTTTAAGGGCTTAAGTAATAGAGAATAAATTCTAACACATGGAATTGAGTTTACTCCCCATGAAGGGGGGGTTTACGGCCCAAGCAAGTTCTTGGGCAGTAAACTCAAGTTTACTCTCCAAACACTCGTTCCAATGTGTTCTAAGTCCGAATATGTAAGCCTAAAAGTCATATCTAAGCCTTATGGGCAATTTGGAGGGGTTTTGGGGCTTAAAAAAACCCCCCATTAAATGGTGTTTATGTTGGGTTTTGAGCAATCTAACAGTTCCTAAGTGTGCATGCAACCCTAATAAACCTTGGATCTATGTTTGTCTAAATACATGCAAAATAATAATTTTCCAAGGTTCATAACCTATCTAACATGGCATGGGGAACATTTAAACATAAAAGAGTTAGATGAGATTACATACCTTTTGATGAGATTGATTCTTTGGAGTTTGAGAGCCAAGCACCAATAATGTGAATGCCTCAAATGGAATCACAAATCACCACAAACACTTGGAAAACTTTGAGAGAGTACTCACACTTGTAATTATCGGCCACACACAAGCACACACACTCTAGTGGCTATTTCATGCAACATAAGCATGCTTATATAGTGTACATGATTAGGGTGAAACCCTAATAACCCATGACCTTTCCTTTTCCAAGGATCCATGGGTTAAAAGCTCCATGGATCATCCATGGACTTCCATATAAGCCTAGCCCATTAACAAATGAGTGTTAGCCCACACCATATAAAACCAATAGCCAACAATCTAATTAGTCTTCCTTTTGATCTCTAAATTAATTCATAATTAATTTAAGACTAAGACTAATTAAATAACATAACTACATATTAATATATTATAACTTATAATATATTAATAAACATATGTGTATAACTCTCATAAAATTATCCATAAATAGTTCGGGTGAAGTGCAACCCAAATGGACCATGCCGGGTCGGGTCAAGTATATACCAAATAAGTTATGGACTTAGACACCTTATCCAACAGACTCCCACTTGGATAAGTCTAATAACTGTATTTGCCTATATAACTTCAGGAACCAACCAGCAATCGTAGCTCTTGAAAACTCTGTTGAACTATGAAGTGCCATTTTAAGACAAGTGATCATACAATCGTCTGTTCTCATGATATCAGCCAGACAAACACATGGAACTATGTCTTGCTTATTGTCTGGCAGTTGTTTCTCGATTTCCGATTTGTTTGACAAAGAAATTTACTGAACACATCAGTTTAGTTCTGACCGGGCCCGGTACATGGGTCAACACAAAATCATCGAGGGGCCCAGATATCGCTTCTATTTCTAGAAGGAACAGATAAAATTCGACTCATATGCTTGTTCTACTACTTGTTGAATTGTACACAAAGGCATGTTTTATAACATCAAGTTACTGATGCGTTTACGTGCAATCAATGCACAACCAACTCATAGGTAACAACTTATATCTCTAGGTTTGAAGATTTATATGATATTATCGTCTCACGATCACTCGAGATAAATTCCATGAAGTGATACAAGTGAGCGTGGGTTTATACCAATACTCATAACTTATGAGTACTCATGAACGTTGCAGCAACCATTGCCATGTCTAAACACCTTTAGCCATCTACAAACCCAATTCATGACAATCTTGATTCATACCTACTTCCGACGTATGACCGATTGTGGAGGTTTGAATAAATTAATTATTCTGGAAGTCAAAACATGCAAAACTGAAACAATAGTAAATAATTGACAATGACAGTAACACTTTACTCATAAATAAATCACAAATTTTATTCATCATCAAATGTCGATTATATTTTACAAGTTTCAGGAAAACTATCTAATCTGTAAAACTAATATCGTCCCTCAGCCCGATGCGCCTCGCATGCTGAAAATGTTTAACCCTCGTCAGTCCCTTCGTAAGGGGATCTGCAGGATTCTCATCAGACGATACCCTCTTTGCCACGAGGAGTCCTTCTTCAATCTTGTATCTTATGAAGTGATATTTTCTGTCAATGTGTCGGGATCTACCATGATCTCTTGGTTCCTTGGCTAAGGCAACCGCACTATTGCTGTCACAGAAAATCTCCATAGGTTCCTTAATATCTGGTACAACTCCAAGGTCTCCGATGAAGTTCTTCAGCCATATTGCCTCCTTCGCTGCTTCACTCGCTGCTATATACTCTGATTCACAAGTCGAATCAGCCACCGTCTCCTGCTTGGAACTCTTCCAAGAGATTGCCCCTCCATTTAAGGTAAAGACCCAGCCCGACTGAGAGCGGAAGTTATCCCTATCAGTCTGAAAACTAGCATCACTATACCCTAATACTCTCAAGTCATCACTCCCACCAAGGGTAAGGATCCAATCCTTATTCCTCCGCAGGTACTTGAGAATGTTCTTTACCGCGGTCCAATGAGCCTTGCCAGGGTTCCCCTGATACCTGCTGACCATGCTCAAAGCAAAGGCCACATCAGGGTGGGTACAAGTCATAGCATACACAATTGAGCCAACAGCGGAAGCATACGGTAATTGGCTCATCTCAGCTATCTCTGCCTTTGTACTCGGACTCTGAGTCTTACTCAGTTTGGCATTGCTTTGGATCGGTAGATCTCCTTTCTTGGAATTCTGCATGTTGAACCTTTTCAACACCTTATCCAAGTAGGTACTCTGACTAAGTCCAATTAGTCTTTTACTCCTTTCTCTTAATATCCTTATCCCTAGGATATAGGCAGCCTCCCCTAGGTCCTTCATAGCAAAGCACTTCCCAAGCCAGTACTTAACCTCCTGCAAGGTTGGGATGGCATTTCCTATAAGTAGTATGTCATCCACATACAGTACCAAGAAGCTAACTATACTCCCACTAGCTCTGACATACACGCAAGACTCATCTTCACTTCTCGAGAAGCCAAACTCTTTGACCTTCTCATCGAAACAAAGATTCCAGCTACGAGATGCTTGTTTTAATCCATAAATGGATTTCTCAAGCTTGCATACTCTATTAGGGTACTCTGCACTGACAAAACCCTCTAGCTGATTCATGTACACATCCTCAGCCAACTTTCCATTAAGAAAAGCGGTTTTGACATCCATTTTCCATATTTCATAATCATGAAATGCAGCAATGGCTAGCATAACCCTAATTGACTTAATCTTTGCTACCGGCGAGAAGGTTTCATCATAATCAATACCTTGAGTCTGAGTAAAACCCTTCGCAACCAGTCGAGCCTTATAAGTATGCACTTTTCCTTCCATGTCGGTCTTCTTCTTGAAGATCCATTTGCACCCGACTGTTTTACGGCCTGGTACATTGTCAACCATGTTCCAAACTTGATTGTCATACATGGACTGTATCTCGCTGTCCATAGCCTCCTTCCATTTAGCAGACTCCGGGCCTGCCATGGCTTCCTTAACACTGCTAGGTTCATCCAAATTTACCAGTGTACTATCACTGATAAACGTATCACCTTCCGTAGTAATATGAAAGCCATAATAAAATGAAGGTGTGTTCCTAACCCGTGTGGAACGCCTCGGAGGTACAGACATGTCAGCTTGCTCAACAGGAGTTTCCTCCTCAGGTTGATTGCTAGTGTCTGAGGTTCCTACACCAATTGCTTCTTGAATTT
The DNA here is from genome assembly GCF_051521515.1 of Lactuca serriola. Lineage (NCBI taxonomy): Eukaryota > Viridiplantae > Streptophyta > Magnoliopsida > Asterales > Asteraceae > Lactuca > Lactuca serriola. The sequence continues at coordinate 200,420,649 of NC_136415.1, read as the reverse complement.
CTTCAAGATCGATTTGCCTCCCACTGTCTCCTTGGCTTATAAATTCTTTCTCACGAAAGACCCCTCTTCTTGCTACAAAGACCACATTCTCACTGGGTCTATAGAAGAGGTAACCGAAGGATTTCTGTGGGTAGCTGATGAAAATACACCTTTCACTTCGGGGTTCGAGCTTATCATGAGTTTCACGCCTCACGAAAGCCTCACAACCCCAAATCTTGATGTGGTCTAAATTAGGAACCTTCCCATTCCACATCTCATGAGGTGTTTTGGCAACCTTCTTTGTAGGGACTAGATTAAGGATATGGGTGGCAGTCTCTAAGGCATACCCCCAAAAAGAGATTGGTAGCGAAGCTCGACTCATCATAGAGCAAACCATGTCTAACAAGGTTCGATTACGCCTCTCAGCTACACCATTTAGCTGTGGTGTCCTGGGAGGAGTCAATTGTGAGACAATCCCACACTCCCTAAGATAGTCAAGGAACTCGGTACTAAGATAATCACCACCTCGATCGGATCGAAGCATCTTAATGTTCCTGCCCAATTGATTTTCTACTTCCTGTTTGAATTCCTTAAACCTTTCAAAGGTTTCTGACTTATGTTTGATTAAGTAGACATACCCATATCTACTAAAATCATCAATAAAAGTCACATAATACCGATTAGCATCCCTTGTGGCTGTTTTGAATGGCCCACATACATCAGTATGTATTAGGTCCAACAAACCCTCACCCCTTTCACAAGTTCCAGTGAAGGGTGATTTTGTCATCTTTCCAAGTAGACAAGATTCACAACTATCATCCGATTTAAGTTCGAATGACTCCAAGACTCCACTCTTTTGGAGTTGGCCTATGCGTTTCTTGTTTACATGTCCAAGACAATAATGCCACAATGATGCTTTATCTAGGCTAGTAGAAGAATCAATATACAACACATTATTTCCTAAGTTGTCTACAATCGACACAGTTTCATACACACCATCACAAGGTAATGCTTTAAAATAAAACACATTTTTAAAGAAAGCATTAATACCACCACATTCATTATCAAACGAAAAGGTAAAACCTTGTTTGTACAAAGCATGAAAAGAAATAATATTCCTCGCCATTTTAGACGAGTACACACATTTATTCAAATCTAATTTTAACCCATTATTAAGCAACAAATTATAAACTCCAATCTTGGAAACAGGTGAAGCCTTCCTATTCCCCATGATCAAGTTTATCTTCCCGTGCTCCACATCCTCACTTCTTCTTAGGCCCTGCAAATCAGAACATATGTGAATACCACATCCTGTATCAAGCACCCAAGAGTTAGAATATGATGAGTAATTAGACAATATTGTGTAAATACCTGCATGGGTGGGTTTCACTTTCCCATCCTTTAGATCCTGCAAGTACTTAGGGCAGTTTCGCTTCCAGTGCCCCTTTTCCAGGCAATAGTAGCAATCAGCATCCTTGGGAATGGCAGAAGGAGTGACAGAACCGCTCTTGGTCTTCGATGAGGAGCCTTCAAGAGACTTTCCCTTGGTACCCTTCGAAGGGTGCTTCCTCTTTTTCCCTTTGCCTTGCCCGATAGCCAAAACAGGGGTAGATGTTGGAGTAGGAGTAGTAGAGGTAACAACCGCCTTGCCCTTAAGACCGGTTTCAGCGGTCTTCAAGAGTCCTTGAAGCTTGCTGAGGGTAACTTCCTCCTTGTTCATATGATATGTGTTGGGTGCATTTTGTGCACCCTTTTTGCACAACTTTTAGCCCATTTTCTATGCATTTTGTGCACACACTCTAATGGCTATTTCATGCAACATAAGCATGCTTATATAGTGTACATGATTAGGGTGAAACCCTAATAACCCATGACCTTTCCTTTTCCAAGGATCCGTGGGTTAAAAGCTCCATGGATCATCCATGGACTTCCATATAAGCCTAACCCATTAAGAAATGAGTGTTAGCCCACACCATATAAAACCAATAGCCCACAATCTAATTAGTCTTCCTTTTGATCTCTAAATTAATTCATAATTAATTTAAGACTAAGACTAATTAAATAACATAACTACATATTAATATATTATAACTTATAATATATTAATAAACATATGTGTATAACTCTCATAAAATTATCCATAAATAGTTCGGGTGAAGTGCAACCCAAATGGACCATGCCGGATCGGGTCAAATATATACCAAATAAGTTATGGACTTAGACACCTTATCCAACAGTTTACGGTCCAAGAGTGTTCTTGGGCCGTAAACACATCATTTTGTCCCTATTTTATGTTTTAAACTCGAATTTTCAGGTTAGATAAGCTATATAACAAGTTAGGATAGGTGGCTTACTCGTTTGGGGCTCGAAACGGACGATTTTTGGCTCGAAACTAAGTTGTAGAGAGAGAGAGTATAGAGAGAAGGTGTAAAAGGTGGAAATGAAGTTTACTCTCCCTTATATAGGGATTGGAGTTGGGGCTCAGTGGAAATCTACCCAATACTGCCGTTAAACGGGGCTTTTGGTCGCACCCGATTTAGTGGTCGTAATAAAATTAACTTTTTCCAAATTAATATGGAAATGTAATTTACATGCTTTTACTTATTTTATTACAACTATAACGACATAAATATAAATAAATAGAACATTTATTTATTTGGCGGTCTCTAATTAACGGAACTTTTATAAAATGGAATATTCCGTTAACGGAAACGGGGTAATGTAACGGAATAAACTTTGGGTTGTCACATCATCCCCCCGTTAGAGGGAATTTCGTCCCGAAGTTCAGGTTTAGGCAAGGAAGTAGGTATGAATAACCGAGTAGAGGCAGGAGGGTACTTCCTATTCGGTTTGTCCTCGCACTCCCAAGTGATCTCTGGCCTGAGTCTGTCATTCCAACAAACCTTCACCTATGGGATGCGGATTCCATCTCGTGTAGTTAGCGATTTCCCACAGGTGTGTCTTACGAAGTTAGGTTTCTCAATGGTTTCTATCAAGATGAGTGGGATACAAAGAGTGACGTCGGGCAAGCACTTATCAAGTCTAAGAAGTGGATCGATCGGGTGTGAAACTTGTGGAATATCTGAAAGTAGTAGTGGCCTGACGAGGGTTGGACCAATCTCTGTAAAGAATCTCGGATGGTCCTAAGCTCTCGGAAGGGCAGAGATTTTCAGTACTTAGAACATAGTGTACTTCTATGGCAAGATCATCGCTGACGTGATCGCCATTCCGAAGTTCCAATCGTTCTCTCTCATACTGGTATTGTAGTCCTTCAGGTTGGTTCTTAGGAAGCTCGGGTTGTCCTTGGTTTCGCGTTTCCTGTCAATTGGCCTTTTAGAGACTTTCTAGATCATCGGATGGGTTGCGTGTCTACGGTATCTGTTTGCCGCAGAGAGTCTATCTCAATCTCGTGCAAAATGAACCTGCACTTCTGATTCTTGAAATATTTCTAACGGAAACCCTCAGGGTCGGGGAGATAGGGTTTCACCAGACGAGTGTTGGACTATCTCGGGAGGTGGTTCTACTATTTCTGCGTGAGATAGTATTCGTGGAACACCTAGTAGTCCAATGAATCTCTAAGATAGACCCTACTATCTAAGGCGTTGGTTTATTCTAGTAGCAGGAAGTGCGTTCTCTTGTATAACCCATCGACTAACACCTAGACTAGTGTCAAGCCTATAATCTCTTCGGGATCTGGGTTATAAGGCTTAACACCACCTTCTTTCGCACTTTATTCATGTATTCTTGGATGCGGAGGTTATCATGTGGTTCTTGGTATTCTAGCGTTCACTTCGGAGAATGTAGTCTATCGCCTACAAGGCGGCGGTGACTTCCTCCATGCGAGAGGGCGGAGGATCCTAGGCACTACTCGTCTGTAACCGGGTGGACGAAGTGCCTGAGTAGCGCGAACATCTTCGGCAACTACTCTTCCGAAGGTTCTGAGTTTTCTCGGTCTAGGTCAAATCTAGTGAGTATAGGGTTCCATCACCCGAAACTTTAATCTCTTCATCCACTCTTCTCAGAGTTTAATTTATCGCAGCTCTCGGATTTCTGGGATATTCGTTGCGATGCTTAATTTCGGGGGATTAAGCGTGAGTGGATAGTCGTAGTCAATGTCCTTGACTCTTACGAATCAGATTTCTTTATCAATCGAGGGTGTTAGCTACTACGTTGGCTTAACCGGGATGACAACAAACTTCAGATCTATGGTCATTATAGTAGCTCAATCCGTAGGGGTTCTCTTGACTCTAGCTCCCGTTCCATGGGATAGGATGAAGGGTCTTTCTGAGGGATCTACGAGGTATGCTTCGGGTGGTTATCGTCTTCCGGAATGCCTGCAGTGTCCTTCGCTTCGGTTTCTATCTGTCTAAGGAGGGTTGGTTAACAGCACGCGGTACCCCTCTCCTGGGTACTTTGGAAGGTTTGAAATAAAAGTAACGACTGACGGATTGCATTAGTCTTTATTATTTTTATTTCGTTTAGGTTCGGAAGAACCTTAATTTGCTGAATGGCTATGGAGAAAGTTCTTTTTACACAGCACTAAGGATTTACACATGGTCGCACGAAGTCAAACCATGATCGATAGAGGCGTCGAAGTTGGAACACTTTGACATGATATAGAATGAGGGTCGGTAGAGTCATGTGCTGAACGGGCACACAAGTTCTAGGCGTCTCGAGTTTCATCCCGCGTATCACTGCCGTGGATACTTGGACCGATAGAGTTGACGCGGAACTATAGAGGGTCCTGAGTGTTTCTGAGTAGAGTACCTTTCCATGAATGGATTCTCACGAGGCATTTCTATAATCGCCTAACATATACTAGTCATGTATAATTAAGGTGGGGAGGGTTGTTGACTGAGCGACTCCGCCCTAAATCCACAACCAAACGAGGAACAGGAAATGAGGCGACATTCACTCACTCTAGGTCTATCCATCTTAACTATACATGGTTGTAACGTATATGTTTTAGCCATTATAGTTTACCTAATGAATTTTTAAATTTTATAACAGTGCTGCGACTTTCGCCTTATGAAAAAGTATTTACATTTGAATTAGTCTTTTAATGTTTTCGGTTTAGTTATCTGTGATCTAAAGACGTACCAAAAACCCACCGGGTTCCTTGATGCTTCTCCCTAAGCGTTAAAGTTAGACCTTTCCTGTGCCCCTGTCGTTTCTCCTGCAGCAGTGATCCTTAGTATCCTCCCGTCTGCGCTGGAGTTCTTTATTATTGGACAATCCCTTTTGAGGTGTCCCGTCTCACCGCACTGATGACATGGCTGGTTCGTACTGGTATCGATGGTAGGAGTGAGGTGCTTAGTCAGAGTTATGTGGACACGAGTGCCCTCCTCGTTCCTCCACTTCGAAAATTTCCCTTTAAAGAGTTCGACTTTGACACCACTATTGTGTGTAGGGCTGGACCCGATGCCGGGGACTTGTGAAAGGGGTCGTGCTGGCGCTGGAGGGGTGGGGTTTTCCACTTGTTGTTCTTGCGCATCAAGTTTGTGGAGTCGTTGGTGCTCCTTTCGAGCGTGACGATTCCGTTTCCTCCTCTATGTTTTACCACTTTGACTGCTCGTGACTGTCGTCATTGGTTGGCTTCCTAGGTTTGGTCTTGTAGGTGTTGGGATGGAAGGGTTGGTAGGGGTATTGACTGCCTCAACTCGTTGCCCTTCGGAAGGTCCTTGAGCCGAGGTACTTCCTTCCTCGTTTTTTAACTTTCTCTTTATTGGGGTTGGTTGGGGTTCTTGAATGGCCGGGCATGCTGGTGTTGGTTGCTGCGGTCCAATGCTGGGGTTGGAATTTCCGATAGGGCTCTCGCTAACATTGGCGTTGTTAGCATCCAGTTGAGCCATGACAACTACTATGGCTGCTGAGACTGCAGCTTGGAACGTAGCTTCATCGAATAAGAGGGTAGGTTTCTTGCTTGTGGACTGGTTATGCTTCTCCGGTGGCATGGTTTTTTTCTACACAGAAAGGAATACAAGATAATGAGAGACGATGGATAACCCTGGACATATCTGTCCTGACAGCTTTAGGCATAAATTTTTCCCGTGCCTCGGGTACTGGTTGTCTGAGTAACGACCTACATCCCTATGATGTAGTCCTGGAAATCAAGGTAGGTGTATGAGTATCGGAAAAAGGCCATAAGATGCGAGTCGTTCCTACTACGTTACCTTTATACTGGGGAAAGGTTTCACTCTCCGGCCTGGAGAGATTTGAGAACAGTTCAAAACGAAACTGCGGAAAGAGAGGCTTATGAAGGCTTATGGCTAAATATTCTCAATAGAGGTGCGGGGATCCGCTCTAATCGTGTAACTGGCAACGGGAAACAACGATTTACCTAACACATAGCGTGAGTAGTGTAACCACTAACTCACTAAATTGTATTATTTTATGGGTATATTAGCGTGACGAACATGAGGAAAAGACAATTATCGGGTTCCATGTACTGGCTCCCTCTATATGCCTCGTATCTTTGACTGGTATCGGCGTTGGTTTCCTTCGGGTAGTTACCTAGGGTTCGTTCCTCGTATGGACATATTGAATTTCTACTCCACCTTACTTCCGAATCCGACTCCGGGTGTCATCACCTCATGATGGATGACTGGGAATCTCGTAAGTTTAGGAGAATTTCTCACTGATGTCCCTAAAATGATATAGGCACTTGGTGAATTCTATAGTCTCGACCCAGTTCATTTATTTCCGAACTGGAAATCTTCTCAATGAACCTCCTCTAGGTCTGCATCAACTCTTCTGTCAAGCAATGAAGTGGATAGGGTTGTCTACAGGGTTCGTGCGAGAATGGAAATGTCTAAAGAATCCTAAGAGATTATTACCATTTCACTGAGTGATCCATATTGAGTCCTGCTACGATTACACAGGTATACAAATCATATATAGCTTAGATCCGATAGGCCTTCGAATATGTGATACTACTCTAGATCCACATCCCAAAGAGGAAAAGGAAATAGGGCGAAACCACACATTCTTAGCCTATGTGATCCTTATTATATATAACCTTGGGAGTATATTCTCTGTAATTGTAGGCATATCAATAAGGATCTTTTTAGTTCTGCACACCAGGTTATCTATGTATCCTAAGGTACCCCTATGGTATTTAAATTTCTTGTTCGTGTTCTTATCTTCTGAATATGATTCTGGGATTAGTGTGAGTCTTTTAGTACTCTAAAATACTCCTATAGTATTTTAACTTTATGTTTGGCTCTAACATTCCTAGTTGGTAAGTTTCAGACCTGCTGCAACACCCCTATCACTCCCAAACACACATTCATCGCATCTCGAATAAATGTAGTTGATCAGGTTACATTTATGCCAGCTTACGATTACATAACTGCTTAGGTTTGACTATAGTGCTCAACATCCGAAGACTTTTATTATTGTTCTTCTTGTGATACTTGTGTTCGAGTGTTTAGGTTCTGGATGTTCTTATACTTTGGTAAAATATGGTTATATTTTAAAGTATAATTATTGGTCAGAGTGTTTTATCCCTATGTATTTATAGGTTGTATATCTTTTATGAATTGATATACTTAGCTCACTATAAACAATGCTTTGATACCAATCTGTCACACCCCAAAACCGGAACGGCGGAAACGTTCTGGGGTGGATGACGTCATGTCAAGTATCACAACACATGCATTATAGTAATCAAAGTACAACAACCATTGCATTGATAGTAATAGTTTTACATGGTTTATATTACAATACAACAAAGTAATACAAGTAATAGTCTAAGTGCAGCTTGGCACAAAATAGTCTTCAATAGAAGCTCCTGGATTGTACCTGTCTAATGCTGACCTGAGAATACAAGTTATTTGAAAAGCAGGTATCAACATTTTTACAAATGCTGGTGTGTTCATAAGTATTTAGTGTCATTTTATCCAAATAACTTTATAAAAGTAGTAGTTTTTAAAGTATCGGTGAATTAGAGTCCTTTCCAGAAAATCCTATATTTTCTTTATTAAAAGCAGTCTTCTACCAAGACCAGACGGAGTTATGTGGTAAAAAGTAGTTTCCCCTTAAACACTTTCATTATCAAAATACGGGATTTGCTTTTTAAGAAAGTCGGAGAATATAAGGGAAAATAACGTATGCCTCAGCAGTGAAGACTGCTGACTAAGGCAAAAGAATCATAGACTCCAAGAGAGTATCGAATGAACGGTACGCCTGGCTCAGTCTAACAAAAGGAAACACAGACCCCAGACAATACCAAATGAAAGGGACAGCTAGCAAGGTCTAAAAACAAAGAATACAGACCCCAGACAGTATCAAATGAAAGATATAGCTAGTAAGGTCTAAAAACAGAGAATACAGACCCCAGACGGTATCAAATGAAAAATACCGCTAGTAAGGTCTAAAACAGAGGATACAGACCCCAGACAGTATCAAATGAAAGATACATTTAGCAAGGTCTAAAAACAAAGAATACAGACCCCAGACAGTATCAAATGAAAAATACCGCTAGTAAGGTCTAAAACAGAGGATACAGACCCCAGACAATATCAAATGAAAGATACAGCTAGCAAGGTCTAAAAACAAAGAATACAGACCCCAGACAGTATCAAATGAAAGATACAGCTAGCAAGGTCTAAAAATAGAGGATACAGAACCCAGACAATATCAAATGAAAAATACCGCTAGTAAGGTCTAAAACAGAGGATACAGACCCCAGACAATATCAAATGAAAGATACAGCTAGCAAGGTCTAAAAAGAGAGTATACATACCCCATACAGTATCAAATGAAAGATACAGCTAGCAAGGTCTGAAAACAGTGACTCTGAGAGTGGGTTTCCAGCATACAGTGTAAAATACCGTTACCTTAAGACCATGAATTATAAGGTAACCTGGGATACTCATAACCATACTAACCGACACTAGAGTACCTGACGCCCTACAAGCGTCTATAAAATATGACATTTGTCACCCCTTGGCTTGGTGGGCTGTGGACTGTAGCTAGCAGTCAGGGTGCGGGGGTGTCAATCCTGTATAGATCTATACACACAATGCCCGCTCTCCCTACAGGAGACTCTGGTTACCAACTAGACGACGGAGAAGGTCGTGTCTCGAAGATGCATCCCAATTAGTGGGTAGTGGGTTTCGTGTATAAGTGTTGAACTAGAGGTAGAGACTCATAACTGGACTAACTAGAATAAACCTATATGTCTATGCTCATATACATAATATATAACTAATGAATCAAACGACCTTCGAACGGCCATCCGATCCCACCAGACCACATCTCAACGAAGAAAAGGAAATAGGGCGGACGAGCCTTCCTAAGTCCTTCAATCATTATTTATATGTACCTATACAAGCACATACATACATCTAACTACGACTGAGTGTGTAACAAGTGGAAACGTATCGTGAAGTATAACCGAATCGTGGTGTGTAAACTTACAGTGTGGAATAACCGAATTGTGAGGTATAACGTACCAAAAAATATAAGTGTATCACGAAGCGGAAGCGACAACAGGTGAAGTAAGAGCGTCTATTAGGTATAAGTGAAGTAGAAACGAATCACTAAGTAAGAGTGTAAACAAGTATAAACGCATCACGAAGTGAAAGTGTTATCAAGTAGGAGTTTAAACTAAGTAAAAGCGAAGCAGCGGTATCTAACAAGTAAGAGTATACGACATGAAAGAGAACTTTGATGAAAACGTTGGGAAAAACCTTTATACTTAAGAAAATCACAACTTGGTATTCTTTGGTAAAATAAGTTTGAAAACCTTTAGAAATTCTTTGGAAACCTTTCATAAACCAGTTTAAAATGAACTTTGGTAAAACAGCATAAGTAAGAGTTTTGAACAAGTGAAAACATTTTAGAAAACCGTTTATAGTATCCTACTCGGTAAAACAGTTTACAGTGTGGTAAATCCTTGTGCATGCAGGTTATCAATCACATGTGATTGATATGATAACTGGCATGTTTAACTTGTATTCCCCCCCCCCCTATAAAACATGTAAAAGCATTTAAAAGGTTCATTCAGGGGTATGAACTCACCTGATATAAGTGGACTCGACGAAGGTGCCGGTTGGGTGCTCGGTGTCAAGTAAAGGCTTGAACACCCTTAGTGACCTATTTAACATATGATAACATATTTTTACATACAATTAGTACATTTAATATTAATTACACAAGTATACGCTTTCTAAGTGCGAAAACACTTTTAATTAAGCGTTCGAGGTGTCCCGGGTATCATTTAAGGGTGCGAATGGCTTAGGAATGGAGTTTACTCTTCAAGAATAAACTCTATATACATAGTTCACGGCCCTGGGATAACTCCCCATGAGTTTACGGCCGTAAACTCATGGTAAGGGTGTTCTAGGATGCTTAAAGGCCTTATATCAATTATGGAATTTTGCTAGGTCCAAACCTAATGTGTTTGAATGGATTTAAGGCATTTATATAGACCAAATGAGACTTTACGGCCTTAACCAAGGGATTTTACGGCTGTAAGCTCCTATTGACACATTCCTTGGGTGTTTTAAGGGCTTAAGTAATAGAGAATAAATCCTATGTATTTTCCCCAGTCAAATGAAGGAGTTTGGGCACCATTTGGGCACCATTTGGGCACCTAATGGGAGTTTACAGCCCATGAACCACCTCTATGGGAGTTCACGGCCGTGAACTCCTATCCCTTTGGTTTTATTGAAGTTTAAGGCCCTTATAACAATGGTATTGCATTCAAGCTATTTTTCCAAGGCCATAGGGGGTGTTTAGGGCATTTCTAACACATGGAATTAAGTTTACTCCCCATGAAGGGGGGGGGGGTGTTACGGCCCAAGAAAGTTCTTGGGCAGTAAACTCAAGTTTACTCTCCAAAAACTCGTTCCAAGGTGTTCTAAGTCCGAATATGTAAGCCTAAAAGTCATATCTAAGCCTTAGGGGCAATTTGGAGGGGTTTTGGGGCTTAAAAAACCCCCCATTAAATGGTGTTTACGGTCCAAGAGTGTTCTTGGGCCGTAAACACATAATTTTGTCCTTATTTTATGTTTTAAACTCGAATTTGCAGGTTAGATAAGCTATATAACAAGTTAGGATAGGTGGCTTACTCGTTTGGGGCTCGAAACGGACGATTTTTGGCTCGAAACTAAGTTGTAGAGAGAGAATATAGAGAGAGGGTGTAAAAGGTGGAAATGAAGTTTACTCTCCCTTATATAGGGGTTGGAGTTGGGGCTCAGTGGAAATCTACCCAATACTACCATTAAACGAGGCTTTTGGTCGCACCCGATTTAGTGGTCGTAATAAAATTAACTTTTTCCAAATTAATATGGAAATGTAATTTACATGCTTTTACTTATTTTATTACGACTATAACGACATAAATATAAATAAATAAAACATTTATTTATTTGGCGGTCTCTAATTAACGGAACTTTTATAAAATGAAATATTCCGTTAACGGAAACGGGGTAATGTAACAGAATAAACTTTGGGTTGCCACACTAAGCCTTTATATTTGAAATAAAACATAATATTCTCTCCCTTAATTACAGCAAAACAACTTTTCAATCCTTACGACTTTGCAAAGTATAACTCTTGTTTTCTATAATTAATATTGCTAACTTGCAATACTTACCTTAATAATCATACAAGCACAACATTTATGCTCCCACTATCATGATGATTATTATCATATAAGCATAACACTTATGCTCCCACTAGCTTTGACATGTTTTAGAAAACAACTGAACTTCTAGAAAACAATACTTATTGAATTTCTGAAGTTCATATTTCTAATACGTAATGCTTTGATAATCCTTTATCTAAGCTTATACACGTTTGCCTTAGATAGCTCATATGTGTGTATAAACAATTCAGACTCATTGCCAAATCTCACAATTTGAATTATGGAAAGGGATACTGTAACCATAATCGAATTCGAGAATACAATTTCACAATCACTATCTTCTTAAAATCTCTCTTAGTGAAAGCATTTCCTCACAGTCATTTTCATGAAGGAGGGAATCTTATGACACTTAGATTTTAATGGTGTATGTGTTCCTATCCATGCAAATTTGTCAAAACCAAAGTTTGCGACAAATCCAAACTCATATGGACCGAACTCTTAATCTTGATTTCTTGCCTTATGGTAACATGAGTGCCCACCATGTCTTCCAAGCAGTTAAGCAGCTCACCCTTTCTTATCAATGTACTTTTCATTGATCAAGGTCCTTGCCTTTTATGCATTCAAATGAGAACTCATAGAACTCACATGCATAATTAACTCAATTGGAATGGCACAGAAACAAAATAACGTCAACACGATAGGTTATAAACCTCAAGTCGTGTGCTAGTGATGATCGATAAGATTTATTCTTGATTTGTTCTTGAAACCTTTCAATACCATTAAGACTCCCACTGACTCCTTGACATATAAGATTCTCTTGTCAATAAACATTTCTCGACAAACAAATATTCAAGAGTTAGTGTAGCTTTTATCAAGACAAAACACTTCACAAAATTGGTCCTAGTTGGTCTTTGTCTTCTCCAAGACATCACAACTTTCCACATTTGGTGAATGTTATAAACCTTCTTAAGACTTGTCACTCAATGTCACAATCTTAACTCTAAGACTTGTTTTTGGAACGAAGTATGATTAACTTTGTGATTTAACCATTTCTTCAATTCTTGATTCCTCTTCTCAGACATACAATTGTACTAAGACTCACTTAGAGAATCAATTGAGATATGGTTCTTAATCATTGAGACCTATCATAAAACATAATAAAAGGTACTCTCCCTTCTTCTTAGAATAGAGAAACTTTTATCTTTCTGCCTACTTGATTCTTCTTATTCGTTCTGCTATTGATTTAAACTCTTTCAATCAATTCAGTATCACACTTAATCTTATAAGTATAATCATATTTACTAAACCTTTAGTAAATCATGACGAATATCTTTGTTACTCTTGTGGTGGAATTGATCAACACACAACTTTATGTACTCGATCTCCTAGTCCTTCACTTGACACTTTGTCAACGAATTAGTCTAATTTCCAAATATGAAATTTCTCATTCATCATGCAACCAACTTGCATGATTCCAAGTTTCTGTCCAATTGAAACTTGGGTGATGAAAAACTCTCCCTATTTGGTAAATTCTCGACATTTCCGCATAATTAAGAATCAAATCCATTATTGTAATAATAGAAACATTCAAAACATCAATTTTTCATACACGTCATCGCAAGGATAAATAAATAATATAAAATCAAAATTTTATTTTATTGCAGAACTTTTTTTTCCTTACAATGCAATTCATTGAAAAACTATGCTAATACATATTTCTTAGCACTCTTATTCTAACTCTAAGTAGTAGCTCAAGAATCTAATCTTCAAGTAATGCGATCGAAATCCATTTCTTCACGATTAGATTCCGCTCACTTCTTCCCTTAAGCTTCCTCTCTTTTCTTCGATTCTACAAAACATCAAATGTAATCTTATCACATCATGTATTAAGAATCTAGAATAGGAACTTAAAAGAGTCATTAATGGATTTTACCTAAATTAGAGCCATACGTTTTGACTCTCCCATCTCTTAGATCTCTTAGGTAAATAGGGCGGCTTTGTCTCCAATGCCCCTTCTCTTGGCAATAAAAGCAAATGGATTCCTTTGGAATGGCACATGGAACTATCTCAGAATCTACCTTTTCTGGATCTCCAATGTCACCATTTTTAATATCCATTGAAGTTTGGGAGTTTGATTTACCAGAAAAATTTGCTCAACCAGCTCGCCAAATCATTTCTGATTCAGCGGCTATAAGCAAATAAGTCAAATCAATGAGGGTCATGTCATGATCCATCATATAGTACTCTCTTGCGAACTCACTATATGATTCAGGAAGCGACTGAAGAACCCAGTCAACAACCAACTTACTTGAAATCTCGACACCCAACATCCTTAACCTTTCAATGTGTAACTTCATCTCTAAGACGTGTACACACACAGGTTTCCCATGTTTACTTGCCAAAAAGGCTTGAGTGAGCTTGAACTTTTCAAGCCTTCGAACTTGTGGGTTAGGGGAGAATAATTAGAGGATGTGGAGGAAGTGAAGCATGATCTCTTGTTCCTCGATCAAATCGTGGAATATCATCTTCATGTGGAAATCTTGTTCCACGGGATTTGGGAATACCATAATTGTCGTACTTTGACATCTACAAAACGGGAGAAACTAAATTCAAGTTAGTTGATTGATTGAGTCCTTAATAAATTACCCAAATGAGATATTAAGGCTAGGACCCAACACAATACGCTACAACCTAGAAAAGGGATGTCGTAATCTAGTTGCAGAATATTTGAAGGTAGGTAAATGACGATTTACCAATTTCCACCATGAAAAACGAAAAAGAAATTTAAGTTTTAAATCTATGAAAACTCCTAGATCCTTTGAGATTCATTGAACTTTTCAATGGCATGTTTAAATCTCGATATGCCCTTCTAGTTTGTGACTGGGATACCGAGGATCACAAAGAGGGTGTGAATAACCATGCAAACTTACGTGGTGCCCCCACATGTTACAGTCACCTATTCGATGTGCCGGTTAACCACACACGCTCCACCGAACTATGACAAACATCGAGTTACCCTTTGCTACCTTTGCTTAGAACCATTTAGTGTGCCGGTTAACCACACACGCTCCACTAACGTCTTCACAAGAGCACAAAGTGCAATTTCATGGGATTGCATCAATTTCACTTTTGCCTAAAGTAACTAAGATTGGGAATTTTGTAAAACTTTTAGTTACTTTATACTTCATTATACTTTTAATGGAAAGGGTTTGCCCTATCCTACCCATTCGGCTAACGACCCTCGACCAATCAAGGAAGCGATGAGTGAGAGTGGACACCCATTAAACAACCATTTTATAGGCCATAACCTTATACCCCCCTTATAGATCGGCTTCGTGAATGAGGCCTACTAACGGTAAGACTAGCATTTTAGTTATACATATATAATATTAAACTTTTAATGTTATACATAGTATAAGGGTGTATTTTACACTTTTAAAATACTAGGTGGTTTAAATTATACTTTTAATTAACCAAAATCATTATGGATTTATTAACTCTCTTTTAATTATACACTTAATTAATTTAATAAAACCATAAGGGTTTAATTTGAACTTTTCAAAATTAGGGTTTTGGAATTTAGACTTTCAAAATTAACTTTTAATCAACAATTTAAATTCCAAAACTTGAGGGCAAGTTTTGAAACTTTTCAAAACAATTAGGTTTTAATCTCACTTAAAATTTTCGAATTTAAGACAATTAAATTAAAATTTTAAATATTAAAACTCTTGATTTAATAATTATCTTGAATTAGACTATTAATTTTAATTATTAAATCATAAGGGATTATCTAAATCATGAGGATAATTACCATTTATACATTTAAGATATCCTAATCCCTTAAACTTCTACATAGATTTCGAAAATAAAGGATGAGATATCCCAAAATTTTTAATTACCATATTTAACTATTAAATGATAATTACAAGATATGGGATAATCCAAATCCCTAAAATTTAGGATCTAACCTTGGGGAAGGAGGTAATTTCGAAATCCAAGGGTTGGATAACCCTAGATTTCAAAATCTTGGAGGCTAAGGAAAGGGTTTGGGAAACCCTAGCAAAAATCGCCAACTAGGGTTTTGCAACCCTAATTGCGAAAATTACCTAGCCTTCAGGGTTTATTAGCCTAAACCCTAATATGTCAAGTTCATACATTTGAATAAAAGCTAATTGAAAACAAAAACCATTGGCTCTGATACCACTGATGGATTTTATACAAACAATCCTATGTGTGCATGCAACCCTAGAATTGGATCTATGTTTTCACTATTAGTTACACAATATTATGAACACATAATAAAACCCTAATGATTCATACTATTTTCGAAATTCACCAAGAAGATTAGAATACATACCTTTTGTTGCTATATAGTAATAACAACTCAAATCCTCCTTGTAATGGCTTTAGAAAGCTTAGAGTCACAAGTGTCACTCCTCAAATGGCTCACAAACACCAAGAGCAAGAGGATGAAGAATGATAAGAGAGGAGGCACCCAAAAACGTGTGGAAACCCTAAGGAAACTCTTGGCCACGTTTTTTGTGCTCTAGGGATCCTTAAATAGTGAGGCTATTAGGGTTATCTAACAAGGAAACCCTAATTTGACTGCTTAGGCCCTAAGCAACCCAAGGACTCCCTTCTTAGATGCCTTGGACGATTTCTAATGGGTTTTCCCATAGAATTCGTCCATCCCTCTAATATGGAGTCATTAGCCCAATATTCAACTATCATACAATTGATAGTTCTAGTCCCTTAAGTTTAATTAATGTCTTTTAGCCACAAAATTAATTCTTAATTAATTATTGACTAATATTAATTAACCAATATGATTTCTCCTTTAATATATTATTCTCATAATATATTAATAAATCATAATTAATTCTTTATCTCCATAATTCATCCCATCAAGTTGCTTTGGTGAAGGCAACCCAAAAGGACCATGCATCATCGGGTCAAGTACATACCAAAATAGTTATGAACTTAGACACTAATCCAACAGTGACCCTCATCGATCTCACCTATATGCTTATTGATGATGAATCAAAAATGGTTTGGCGCACTGGAAAAGCAAAGTTGATTGGTGAGTCTGCCTTCCAGACCTCTATGGATATAGGCAATGGCAACGAAAGGCATGCTATGATCAAAAGGTTTGATCATAAGAGAAAGGCAAAGTCTGAAGTAGTTTCATGTGCTATTCCAAAAGAGTCAATTTGCTTTTATTGCCAAGAGAAGGGGCATTGGAGACGAAGCTGCCCTATTTACCTAAGAGATCTAAGAGATGGTAGAGTCAAAACGTATGACTCTACTTTAGGTAAAATCCATTAACTAACTCTTTTAAGTTCCTATTCTAGATTCTTAATACATGATGTGATAAGATTACATTTGATGTTTTCTAGGATCGAAGAAAAGAAAGGAAGCTTAAAGGAAGAAGTGAGTTGCATCTGATCGTGAAGAAATGGATTTTGATCGCATTGCTTGAAGATTAGATTCTTAAGCTACTACTTGGAGTTAGAATAGATTGCTTAGGAATATGTAAAAACATAGTTTTTCAGTTGAATTGCATTGTAAGGACAAATTTTTCTGCAATAAAATAAATTTTGATTTTATATTTATTTATTTATCCTTGCAATGGCGTGTATGAAAAATTGATGTTTGTAAGTTTCTATTATTAGCAATAATGGATTTGATTGTTAATTATGTTATTCGTGGAAAGGTCAAGAATTTACCAAATAGGGAAAGTTTCTCATCGCCCAAGTTTCAATTGGACAGAAACTTGGAATCATACAACTTGGTTGCATGATGAATGAGAAATTTCATATTTGAAAATTAGACTAATTTAATGACAAAGTGTCAAGTGAAGGACTAGGAGATCGAGTACACAAGGTTGTGTGTTGGTCAAGTCCACCACAAGAGTAACAAAGATATTCGTCATGATTTACTAAGGTTAAGTAAAGATGATTATACTTATGAGATTAAGTGTAATTCCGAGTTGATTGAAAGCGTTTAAATCAATAACAGAACGAATAAGAAGAATCAAGTAGGCAGAAAGATAAAAGTTTCTCTATTCTAAGAAGAAGGGAGAGTACTTTTTATTATGTTTTATGATAAGTCTTAATGATTAAGAACCATATCTCAATTGATCCTCTAAGTGAGTCTTAGTGCAATTGTATGTCTAAGAAGAGGAATCGAGAATTAAAGAAATGGTTAAAACAAGAAGTCAATCATACTTCGTTCTAAAAACAAGTCTTAGAGTTAAGATTGTGACATTGAGTGACAAGTCTTAAGAAGGTTTATAACATTCATCAAATGTGGAAAGTTGTGATGTCTTGGATAAGACAAAGACCAACTAGGACCAATTTTGTGAAGTGTTTTGTCTTGATAAAAGCTACATTAACTCTTGAATATTTGTTTGTCGATAAATGTTTATTGACAAAAGAATCTTATATGTCATGGAGTCAGTGGGAGTCTTAATGGTCTTGAAAAGTTTCAAGAACTAATCAAGAATAAACCTTATCGATCATCACTAGCACACGACTTGAGGTTTACAACCTATCGTATTGACACTATCTTGTTTTTGTGCCGTTCCAATTGAGTTAATTATGCATGTGAGTTCTATGAGTTCTCACTTGAATGCATAAAAGGCAAGCACTTTGATCAATGAAAAGTACATTGATAGGAAAGGGTGAGCTACTTAACTACTTGGAAGACATGGTGGGCAGCTGTGTTACCATAAGGCAAGAAATCAAGATTAAGAAAGTTCGGTCCATATGACTTTGGATTTGTCGCAAACTTTGGTTTTGGCAAATTCGCATGGACAGGAACTCATACACCATAAAATCTAAGTGTCATATGATTACCTCCTTCATGAAAATGACTGTGAGGAAATGCTTTCACTAAGAGAGATTTTAAGAAGATAGTGATTGTGAAATTGTATTCTCGAATTCGATTATGGTTACGGTATCCCTTTCCATAATTCGAATTGTGAGATTTGGCAATTAGTCTGAATTGTTTATACACACATATGAGTTATCTAAGGCAAAAGTGTATAAGTTTAAGAAGCTTAGATAAAGGATTATCAAAGCATTAGATATTAGAAATATGAACTTCAGAAATTCAATAAGTATTGTTTTCTGGAAGTTCAGTTGTTTTCTAAAACATGTCAAAGCTGGTGGGAGCATAAGTGTTATGCTTATATGATAATAATCATCATGATAGTGGGAGCATAAATGTTGTGCTTGTATGATTACTAAGGTAAGTATTGTAAGTTAGCAATATTAATTATAGAAAACAAGAGTTATACTTTGCAAAGTTGTAAGGGTTGAAAAGTTGTTTTGCTGTAATTAAGGGAGAGAATATTGTACTTCGTTTCAAAATCTAAAGCTTAGATTGAGAATTTTTAATAATTTAGTCAAAGGATACATAGTGTTTTCTTAAATTTCAATTATGATTACGGTATCCCTCTTCATAGTTCGAATTATAAGAACGTTACACATAAAATATTATGGCATAAGATTGATAAAGTATCAGATCTTTTATGCATCGTGTCCCATACGCTTCGGGTAAAGGATCGATTGCAGATGCTATAATATTTGACCATTCTAAATTTTTTCCAAATGTATGGCGCATTAAGAGGGAAAAAGGACAATAATCGGTTTTTGACTAAGATAATTAAACAACTATCAAAGGACGATCCAAAGCTCGCTAAGGATTGCTCGCTTGTGAGTAGTTGGAAGTATGGTATTGGATGGAACATATCGACATTATTATGAATAGATAAGATTCTATTAATAATGAGTTGTCATATGGCAAGTATGGAACTATTTCAATATTGGGAGTTGGATATTGAGAATCTATGTCTAGATTATAAACTTTTATGCAAGAAGGATGTTCTAAAGAATGTACCTTGAGTGAGAGACATCATATCTATAGAATTGTTTCTGATAGAGATTGGTCAAGTCTTGATGATTTTGAGCTATGACTTTACGAAAGAATCATTGCATAAAGTGTTAGAATCTAGCATAAGTAATAAGAATTTGATATTCTTCTACTTATGATAAGGATTGGGAGTTGTGAAATGAGTATGATTGGAAATGGTTTCATTTGATCTATTTCACAAAGTAAGGACTGTAGATAAACATTGTGTGCATGCTAAGAGAATGGGACAAGTGTAGTTATAATTCAAGTAAGATGTTGATTACCCGAAACAACAAATAATGAGTAATCAATATGGTGATTAAATAAAATGTTTTATTTATACCCAGAGTTTGGGGCCATATGGGATTAGGATTATTCTTGTGTTTCACTTTGCATCTTTTGACTTCCTGAATAATTAAATTGGTTCAGAACAATCAAAATTATTCGAACAGACCACAGTCGTTCATATGTTGGAAGTAGGTATGAATGAAGATTGTCGTGAATTGTTGTGTGGATTGTCTAAAGTGTATTAGACATAAGCAAATGTTTGCTGCAACGTTCATGAGTGCTTATGAATATGATTTGAGCATTGGATTAAACCCACGCTCACTTGGATCACTTCATGGATTTTATCACGAGTGATTGGTGAGACGATAATATCTTATATTCTTGAAACCGAGATGTGTGAGTTGTATCTTGCGAGTCGGTTACACATTGATAATATGTAAACGCACCAGTAACTTGGTTTCATAAAATATATTGTTGTGTGTGATTCGGTAAGTGAGTGCAAGCAAGCATTGAATCAAAGTTTATCCGTTCCTTTTATCCAAAGTAGGATGAAAGTGATATCTTTGGGCCCCTCGATGATTTAGTGATGACACCTAAGCGCTTGGCAAAGCCGGGACTAATTTGATGTGTTCAAATGTAGTCTGTTGTCAGTCGTCATGAATCGGAAATCGGGAAACAATATAGAGAGAATGATTGAAATCCATGTCTCATGTCTATACGATATCTAGAATGGAGGAATATATGATCCCTTATCTAAAGGACACGCTTCTGATAAGATCAGAGTTGACAACGTTTTTTGAAAGCTATGACTGCAAATCAGGATCTGAAGTCATACGCAGAATAGTTATTAGACTTATCCAAGTGGGAGACTGTTGGATTAGTGTCTAAGTCCATAACTATTTTGGTATGTACTTGACCCGATGGTGCATGGTCCTTTTGGGTTGCCTTCATCAAAGCAACTTGATAGGATGAATTATGAAGAGAAAGGATTAATTATGATTTTTTAATATATTATGAGAATGGTATATTAAAGGAGAAATTATATTGTTTAATTAGTATTAGTCAAGAATTAATTGATAATTAATTTTGAGGCTAAAAGAGATTAATTAAACTTAAGGGACTGGAACTGTAATTATAAGGTAGTTGCATTTGGGCTATGGATCACCTTGGAATAATAGGTTGGACGAATTCTATGGGGAAATCCATTAGAAATCGTCCAAGGGATATTCTAAAAGGGTCCATGGGCTGCTTAGGGCTTAAGCAGTCAAATTAGGGTTTCCTAGTTGAAAACCCTAATAGCCTACATGTATATATAGTACCCTTAAACCCCAAAAACGTGGCTAAGAGTTCCACTAGGGTTTCTGGACGTTTTGGGCAGCCTCCTCTCTCTTTATTCTTCATCCTCTTGCTCTTGGTGTTTGTGAGCCATTAGAGGAGTGACACTTGTGACTCTAAGCTTTCTAAAGTCATTACAAGGAGGATTTGAGATTGTTATTGCTACATAACAATCAAAGGTAATTCTCTAAACCCTAATTTCAGTTCATAATATGTTAGATCTAAGATTGTAAGTCTTGGATACATTGCATGTATAATAGAGAAACCTAGATCCAAGCATTAGGGTTTGCATGGGCACATAGGATGTTCTTATGGCTAAAACCCATCAACAAGTTGGTATCAGAGCCTCGGTTTGAGTGAATTGGACGAACATTCGTGTGAATCCAGTCTCAAATCACGGAGAGTTTTCAAAAGATTTAAAATGGTTTTCAAAATGAGTAAAGGAGGACGCGGAGGTATGATCAGCTGGAGCCAGTAAGTAGCCCCAAAATACCATGCAAGTTATTTGTTTATGTGATATGATAGAACAACATGCTAGTACTAGGCTAGGGATCTTTAGGAATTACAGATAGAGTTGCCTGATTTATGATGCCTGCTAGCCTAGGGTTTCTTACTGTATGAGATTTCCAGTGTTCCTCTAGGAGTGAGGGTTGAGTGCTTGTTATGCCTGTTCTTCGCTAGGGTGTTGTGGTGATACTTGATATAAATATGGGTAGGTGTGGAAGGCAATATGTGCCCGTACTACTGAAAGCACAAGACCCATATACGTATCAAGGAAGTCACAACCCCTAGGGCTAGGTTGAGAGTCGGTTCCTGGGTTAGTGGGAGGTATCTGATGTTTGCGGTCTTTTTCAGTATGGTGGTTACAAGGCATGCTGGGAGCGGATCCGGGTCAGGATCGGGAGCAGGAGGAGGCGGTCAGGGCGGGTCGGCACCACCCGAGGTTATCGGTCAGATGAGCACAGACGAGTTGGATGCTAGGATTCGTGAGATCCTGCATGATGAGGTTGCTACTATGTTCCGGGCTGAGTTGACGGAACTGTTTGGGTCGATTAAGACCGCCATGGTCGAGTATTTTGATGAGTGCTATGCAGCTCTTACAGAGACGGCTGTCGCGGCAGCTACATCGGCTGTAGCAGCGGCAGGGGAAGAGCCGGTAGAGGTTTTCAGTATCGGGACTTTGATAATACGAAGCCTCCTACCTTCGATGGAGTTTAGGACCCGATTGTTGCTATGAGATGGTTATCAGACGTGGAGGGGTGTTTCTTCACGTGTTCATGCCCTGCTGATCAGGGGGTGAGGTGTGCTTTGAACCTTTTGAGGCTCGGGGCGAAGGATTGGTGGAGGTTGACCACGGGATCGTATTCTGATGCGCAGCGAGCTACGGTTTCTTGGGATTAGTTCCGAGAGATGTTCAGTACTCGCTATGTTCCGCGATTTGAGAGGGAGAGATTAGCTCAGGAGTTCCTGGAGCTGAAGCAGGATTCCGAGTCGGTGACGGAGATCACCAGGATGTTCACTGAGAGGGCGATGTTTTGCCTAGAGTTTGCTTCCGAGCAGGCTCAAATGTCCCGATATCTGAGTATGCCGAAGAGGGATATCATGCAGTTTGTGTCTACGCAGAGGTGCGAGACATTCTTGGAGTTGTAGGAACCCGCTACGCGGTGGGAGTTGGAGATCGAGTTACAACTGAGAGAGCAGAGGCAGGCTCCGGTACAGTCGCAGTCGGCGCCGAAACGGTCCAAGACCGTTGATGCTAGGTTGGGAGATCAGGGCAGCCACACTTGTGGGAAGTGCGGGAAGGGTCACACCGGAGTTTGTAGGTCCGATGGTGCGTGCCGCAAGTGCGGGAGAGATGGGCATTATGCGAGGGATTGTCGTCAGTCAGCCCCAGTTTAGGATATGAGGATTTGTTACCAGTGTCATCAGGTTGGTCACATGAGGGCCAACTGTCCACAACTTGCTGCAGGACCGGTGTAGGCTCCAGCACCGGCCACTTTGAGGATTACGGGTGGAAGTCAGGGTGGAGCAGAGCCCCCGAGGGCTCCGGGTCGTGCATTTCAGCTTATAGCAGAGGAGGTTAGGGCAGAGCCGGATTCAGTTGCGGGTATGTTTCCTTCTTGATATCTTGATATCTTATGGTTGTTATGAAGTATTATATCTGCTAGTCTTGTTCACATAATTCATGGTATTGCATTCGTTCGATTTATCGGGTTTATTGTATTATTGAGGAATCGGTTAGTATCCAAGGGATTGATGGTCAGAATTTGGTTGTATGGTCTTGTTGTTGGGTATAGCAATTGCGATTTGAGAAGTGTTCAATGAAGAGCTAGACTCCCTTAGAGTTCGAGATGTGCGATGTCGGAAAAAGAGATTTTGTGGAGGTTGCTCGTCTTGATTAAGTTCAAGTAAAAGAGAAATTTTTGAGTAAGAACGTTTAAGTGATGCCATTCAGGTCACTAGTGGGTGGTAGTTAGGGCTCTAAGTGGGTAGAATTGGAAAATTCTCAGGAGGATCGGCAAGCATTGAGGTTTATTAGCCGTTGGGATTCAACAGTGTTTCAATTAGCCAAGAGTGTGGGCTGGTATGAGTAAGTGACAGACTAATGGGGGCAGGGAGAAGACCATGGGTTCAGGAAAGATAGTGGTTGATGTGAGGCCTGGGTTTAGGCCATGAAAAGGATTCTGGGATCGGAACAAGAGTTCGGAACCCCTGGGGGGCTAGAACAGTATGTACGGGAAAGATTCCCTGGAGGGATAGTTGGAATGATGTATGATAGTTGAGCGGTCTGAGAAGACTGAAGGCCAGAAGGCGTGCCAGTCAGGCCGAAGGCTCGGGGAACGGTCCAGACAAGCTGAAGGCCTGGAAGGCGGTCCAGACATGCTGAAGGTTCTGAGAGTGGTCCAGATAGGTTGAAGGCCTGGTAAGGCAGTCCAGTCATGCTGAAGACTCTGCATGTGTTAGTGTATCAGTATGAGGAGAATGAGAGAATATGTCGCCAAGACATGGTATGGCCCCAAGTATTGATCATGTTAGTGGAGGGCAGTGCATGGACCCGAGAGTCCTTGCGAGCAGAATCAGAGAAGGCGAAGTTCAAGAATAGCAGTTGCTCTACATGGATAGTTTAGAGTGGAGTTTAGCTCATTGGTACGCGCAGGCGCGTAGGAGTCGTTGAATGAATTTACTGGAAAGGAAAAGGTATGTAGCTCCGGAAGGAGCGTGGGTCCTCTGTTAGGGGATGAAGTGGAGTAAATGGATGACCGTCGTGCCTTAGTCATTAGTAGGAGGTACTGGATTGTACCGAATATACGGAAGCACCTGCGGGTTGTCTGCTCATTGAGGTAGTGGCAATTTTGAGTGATGCACAGGAATAATTTCTGTCTCCTTGGAAAAGGAGGAGGTTAGTGGCTCCGGAGTGGAGATTTGGAGCAGAGGAAGGTGAGACAGCAGGTTAACAAAACTCGGGAGTAGTTTGGGCTGGTGCTGAGGATGGTATAAAAGATTTCGGTCGGAGGCCAAAGGACCTAGAGACCATGATAGAGAATATGTAGTAGTAATGTTGCAAGAACCTGAGTTGAATGAGTAATCAGAGTCTGCAGTGCAGGGGTTGTTCTGTAGTGTATGTTACAGTAGGCTTCGAGGACGAAGCCTAATTTAAGTGGGGGATAATTGTAACACCCCGTTCTTAAAATATCTATTGATTGGTTCCCGAGATCAAGAGTAAGGGTGTTTCGGTCTTTCATGAGCGATGGGTTATTATTCGGGAAGGTTTCAGATCGGGGTGTGCTGCTAGAAGCGAAGATCTTCTTGCCACCTTTCCGTGGATATAAAGTTCATCAGAATCGGATCTAGAATGAAGGAGTTATTACACTTTGAAGATATTGACATTTATGGCCCATAATGGAAAAATGATGAAAGGACCATGCATGTGTTTGGGGACACGCGTGGGTACGCCCAGCGTAAGCTGGGTTATGCCCAGCGTAGTAGGGTGAGTGATCGTGGGTATCAGGACGCGTACGCCTAGCGTACGTCCAGAGTCATTAAACCCTAATTTTTGGGACATCCACTATAAAAGGAACATTATGGTTCCAACCCTAGCCTCCATAAACACCCTCTTATCCTCAGAAACCCTAGATAGCCGTCCCACCTCATTGTTGGATGTGTTTGACCTTGGAGAACCCATTTTGGTGGATTAAAGCTTGGAAGCAATGAGAAGAAGGTTGGCAACGAGGAACCTTTGAAGCTAGAGCTTGTAGATCTGGGATAAGTGCTTCATTTCGGACCTCTGCAAGGTAAAAAGTCTTGAGCTTGATGATTAATCTCTTAGATCTCCTCTAGTACAAGTTTATGGACCTTTTGGTCCCAAGTTTGGGTCTTGGTGGGTTAAGCTCGTTTCTAAGACCAGGGTTGCCTCCCTTAGAGTCATATGAGTCCCATAAGCAGTAAAGTTCCAACCTTTGGGGTTCTATTAAGCCCATGCATGAGATCTAGTCCTCTTCTTAGATGTAGAAGATCATTTCGGAAG
The DNA here is from genome assembly GCF_051521515.1 of Lactuca serriola. NCBI lineage: Eukaryota > Viridiplantae > Streptophyta > Magnoliopsida > Asterales > Asteraceae > Lactuca > Lactuca serriola. The sequence goes on along the minus strand of NC_136415.1, from coordinate 200,395,012 downwards.
TTTGAGTTGGTTTGAGCCATATTAAGTCACCAAGTCAGTGACTTTATGGTTTAAGTCGTGAAATAAGACCTGGATCTGAGTTTGTAGCCCTTGGAATGGAGTAGTAAGCACTTAATGAGGAAATGACTTAACAGAGCACTACGTTGAGCGTACGTGCAGGTACGCCCAGCGTACTCGTCATGGAGCTGGTACGCTAAGCGTACGTTGAGTTACGCCCCGCGTAACTGTTGGGTTTTGAGCAATCTAACACTTCCTAAGTGTGCATGCAACCCTAATAAACCTTGGATCTATGTTTGTCTAAATACATGCAAAATAATAATTTTCCAAGGTTTATAACCTATCTAACATGGCATGGGGAACATTTCAACATAAAAGAGTTAGAAGAGATTACATACCTTTGTTGTGTTGGGTTCTTAGGAGTTTGAGGGCCAAGCACCAATAGTGTGAATGCCTCAAATGGAATCACAAACACCACAAACTCTTGGAAAACTTTGAGAGAGTATACACACTCTTGTATTTTCGGCCACACACATGCACACACACACTAGAACACTAGCTTTCTCTTAGGCTACCTTAGGCTCTCTTTCATGCTCCATAAGCATGCTTATATAGTATGCATGGTTAGGGTGAAACCCTAATAACCCATGTCTTTTCCTATTCAAAGGATCCATGGGTTAAAAGCTCCATGGATCATCCATGGACTTCCACATAAGCCTAGCCCATTAACAAATGAGTATTAGCCCACACTATATAAAACAAATAGCCCATAATTTAATTAGTATTCCTTTTAATCTCTAAATTAATCCATAATTAATTTAAGACTAAAACTAATTAAATAACGTAACTTCATATTAATATATTATAACTCATAATATATTAATAAACATATGTGTATAACTCTCATAAAATTATCCATAATAGTTTGGATGAGATGCAACCCAAATGGACCATGCCGGTCGGGTCAAGTATATACCAAATAAGTTATGGACTTAGACACCTTATCCAACAGACTCCCACTTGGATAAGTCTAATAACTATATTTGCCTATAACTTCAGGAACCAACCAACAATCGTAGCTCTCGAAAACTCCCTCGAACAATGAAGACTCTGTCGAACTATGAAGCGCCATTTTAGATAAGTGATCACATAATCCTCTGTTCTCATGATATCAGTCGGACAAACACATGGAACTATGTCTTGCTTATTGTCTAGCAGTTGTTTCTCGATTATCCGATTTGTTTGACGAAGAACTTCACTGAACACATCGGTTTAGTTCTGACCAGGCCTGGTATATGGGTCAACACAAAATCATCGAGGGGCCCGGATATCGCTTCTATTTCTAGAAGGAACAGATAAACTTCGACTGATATGCTTGTTCTACTACTTATTGAATTGTACACAAAGGCACGTTTTATAACATCAAGTTACTGATGCGTTTACGTGCAATCAATGCACAACCAACTCATAGGTAACAACTCATATCTCTAGGTTTAAAGATTTATATGATGTTATCGTCTCACGATCACTCGAGATAAATTCCATGAAGTGATACAAGTGAGCGTGGGTTTATACCAATACTCATAACTTATGAGTACTCATGAATGTTGCAGCAACCATTGCCATGCCTAAACACCTTTAAGGCATCTACAAACCCAATTCATGACAATCTTGATTCATACCTACTTCCGACGTATGATCGATTGTGGAGGTTTGAACAAATTAATTATTCTGGAAGTCAAAACATGCAAAACTGAAACAATAGTAAATAATTGACAATGATAGTAACACTTTACTCATAAATAAATCACAAATTTTATTCATCATCAAACGTCGATTACATTTTACAAGTTTCAGGAAAACTATCTAATCTGTAAAACTAATATCGTCCCTCAGCCCGATGCGTCTCGCATGCTGAAAATGCTTAACCCTCGTCAGTCCCTTCGTAAGGGGATCTGCAGGATTCTCATCCGACGATATCCTCCTTGTCACAAGGAGTCCTTCTTCAATCTTGTGTCTTATGAAGTGATATTTCCTGTCAATGTGTCGAGATCTGCCATGATCTCTTGGTTCCTTGGCTAAGGTAACCGCACTATTGTTGTCACAGAAAATCTCTATAGGTTCCTTAATAGCTGGTACAACTCCAAGGTCTCCGATGAAGTTCTTTAGCCATATCGCCTCCTTCGCTGCTTCACTCGCTGCTATATACTCTGATTCACAAGTCGAATCAGCCACCGTATCCTGCTTGGAACTCTTCCAAGAAATTGCCCCTCCATTTAAAGTAAAGATCCAGCCCGACTGAGAGCGGAAATTATCCCTATCAGTCTGAAAACCAGCATCACTATACCCTAATATTCTCAAGTCATCACTACCACCAAGGGTAAGGACCCAATCCTTAGTCCTCCGCAGGTACTTGAGAATGTTCTTTACCGCGGTCCAATGAGCCTTGCCAGGGTTCCCCTGATACCTGCTGACCATGCTCAAAGCAAATGCCACATCAGGACGGGTACAAGTCATAGCATACATGATCGAGCCAACTGCGGAAGCATATGGTAATTGGCTCATCTCAGCTATCTCAGCCTCTGTACTCGGACTCTGAGTCTTACTCAGTTTGGTATTGCTTTGGATCGGTAAATCTCCTTTCTTGGAATTCTCCATGTTGAACCTTTTCAACACCTTATCCAAGTAGATACTCTGACTAAGTCCAATTAGTCTTCTACTCCTTTCTCTTAATATCCTTATCCCTAGGATATAGGTAGCCTCCCCTAGGTCCTTCATAGCAAAGCACTTCCCAAGCCAGGACTTAACCTCCTGCAAGGTTGGGATGTCATTTCCTATGAGTAGTATGTCATCCACATACAGTACCAAGAAGCTAACTATACTCCCACTAGCTCTGACATACACGCAAGACTCATCTTCGCTTCTCAAGAAGCCAAACTCTTTTACCTTCTCATCAAAACAAAGATTCCAGCTACGAGATGCTTGTTTTAATCCATAAATGGATTTCTTAAGCTTGCATACTCTATTAGGGTACTCTGCATTGACAAAACCCTCTGGCTGATTCATGTACACATCCTCAGCCAACTTTCCATTAAGGAAAGCGGTTTTGACATCCATTTGCCATATTTCATAATCATGAAATGCTGCAATGGCTAACATAACCCTAATAGACTTAATCTTGGCCACCGGCGAGAAGGTTTCATCATAATCAATACCTTGAGTTTGAGTAAAACCCTTCGCAACCAGTCGAGCCTTATAAGTATGCACTTTTCCTTCCATGTCGGTCTTCTTTTTGAAGATCCATTTGCACCCGACTGTTTTACGGCCTGGTACATTGTCAACCAAGTTCCAAACTTGATTGTCATACATGGACTGTATCTCGCTGTCCATAGCCTCCTTCCATTTAGCAGACTCCGGGCCTGCCATGGCTTCCTTAACACTGTTAGGTTCATCCAAATTTACTAGTGTACTATCACTAATAAACGTATCACCTTCCGTAGTAATATGAAAACCATAATAAAACGAAGGTGTGTTCCTAACCCGTGTGGAACGTCTCGGAGGTACAGACTCGTCAGCTGGATCAACAGGAGTTTCTTCCTCAGGTTGATTGCTAGTGTCTGAGGTTCCTTCACCAATTGATTCTTGAATTTCTTCAAGATCAATCTGCCTCCCACTGTCTCCTTGGCTTATAAATTCTTTCTCGCGAAAGATCCCTCTTCGTGCTACAAAAACCACATTCTCACTGGGTCTGTAGAAAAGGTAACCGAAGGATTTCTGTGGGTAGCCGATGAAAAATACACCTTTCACTTCGGGGTTCAAGCTTATCTTGAGTTTCACGCCTCACGAAGGCTTCGCAACCCCAAATTTTGATGTGGTCCAAATTGGGAACCTTCCCAGTCCACATCTCATGAGGTGTTTTGGTAACCTTCTTTGTAGGGACTAGATTAAGGATATGGGCGGCAGTCTCTAAGGCATACCCCCAAAAAGAGATTGGTAACGAAACTCGACTCATCATAGAGCGAACCATGTCCAACAAGGTACGATTACGCCTCTCAGCTACACCATTCAGCTGTGGTGTCCTGGGAGGAGTCAATTGTGAGACAATCCCACACTCCTTAAGATAGTCAAGGAACTCGGTACTAAGATACTCACCACCTCGATCGGATCGAAGCATCTTAATGTTCCTGCCCAATTGATTTTCTACTTCCTGTTTGAATTCCTTAAACCTTTCAAAGGTTTCGGACTTGTGTTTGATCAAGTAGACATACCCATATCTACTATAATCATCAATAAAAGTCACATAATACCGATTAGCGTCCCTTGTGGCGGTTTTGAATGGCCCACATACATCAGTATGTATTAGGTCCAACAAACCTTCACCCCTCTCACAAGTTCCAGTGAAGGGTGATTTTGTCATTTTTCCAAGTAGACAAGATTCACAACTATCATCTGATTTGAGGTCAAATGATTCCAAGACTCCACTCTTTTGGAGTTGGTCTATGCGTTTCTTGTTTACATGTCAAAGACGACAATGCCACAATGATGCTTTATCTAGGCTAGTAGAAGAATCAATATACAACACATTATTTCCTAAGTTGTCTACAATCGACACAGTTTCATACACGCCATCACAAGGTAATGCTTTAAAATAAAACACATTATTAAAGAAAGCATTAATACCACCACATTCATTATCAAACGAAAAGGTAAAACCTTGTTTGTACAAAGCATGAAAAGAAATAATATTCCTCGCCATTTCAGACGAGTATACACATTTATTCAAATCTAATTTTAACCCATTATTAAGCAACAGAGTATAAACTCCAATCTTGGAAACAGGTGAAGCCTTCCTATTCCCCATGATTAAGTTTATCTTCCCGTGCTCCACATCTTCACTTCTTCTTAGGCCCTGCAAATCAGAACATATGTGAATACCACATCCTGTATCAAGCACCCAAGAGTTAGAATATGTTGAGTAATTAGACAATATAGTGTAAATACCTGCATAGGTGGGTTTCACTTTCCCATCCTTTAGATCCTGCAAGTACTTAGGGCAGTTTCACTTCCAGTGTGCCTTTTCATGGCAATAAAAGCATTCAGCATCCTTTGGAATGGCAGAAGGAGTGACAGAACCGTTCTTAGTCTTGGATGAGGAGCCTTCAAGAGACTTTCCCTTGGTACCCTTCGAAGGGTGCTTCCTCTTTTTCCCTTTGCCTTGCCCAATAGCTAAAACAGGGGTAGAAGTTGGAGTAGGAGTAGTAGAGGTAACAACCGCTTTACCCTTAAGACCGGTTTCAGCGGTCTTCAAGAGTCCTTGAAGCTTGCTGAGGGTAACTTCCTCCTTGTTCATATGATATGTCATTCGAAAATGATCATAACAAGAAGGCAAGGAGTGCAAAATGATGTCAATTGCTAACTCCTCGGGGATGTTAACATTCAGCTTCAGCAAACGGTCCACATACCTTTGCATCTTTTGCATGTGGCCCGTGACGGATTCACCGTCCTTCATGCGGGTAGTTATTATGGAGGAGATTATTTCATACCGCTCCTGACGAGCACTCTGATGGTACCTTTCCATCAAGTCTTGGTGCATCTCAAAAGGGTAGAAATCTTCATATGACTTTTGGAGCTCGGCTGTCATCGTGGCCATCATGATACATGCCACCTTAGTAGCATCTCTCTCATGAGTCCTGAATTCAGCGATCTCCTCAGGAGTAGCAGTAGACTCATCAAGTTCTTTTAACTCCTTATCGAGGACATATTCCTTGTCCTCGTAACGAGTAACCATCCTGATGTTCCTAATCCAATCCATGAAGTTGGAACCATCAAAGATGACCCTCCCACAAAGATTCATGAGAGAGAAAGAACCAGTTGGGTTAGAGCCTGAAGCATTAGTGTTGGAAGACATCTGAAAGAAGAAAGTAAGTTTAGATTAGATATTTAGGATCCTTAATAAGACACCCAAATGTAATATTAAGGCTAGGATCCAATCACAATATATTACACTTAGAAGAGGGATGCCGTAATCTAAGTAATAATATATTTGAAAGGTAGGCGAATGACGATTCACCAATTTCCACCATGAAAACGAAATGATTAATTAGGTTTAATTGGATTTGAAATTCCTAGATTCTTTTGAGATTCATTGAACTTTTCAATGGCATGTTTCAATCTCGATTGTGCCCTTCAAGTTTTGTGACTGGGATGCCGAGGATCACAAAACAAGGTGTGAATAACCATGCTAACTCACTTGGTACTCCTAATATTATCACCTAATCAATGTGCCGGTTAACCACACACGCTCCATTGATCTATGACAACATTAAGTTACCCTTCGTGATCCTTACTAGTCTAATTAGTGTGCCGGTTAACCACACACGCTCCACTAACGACTTGGTAAGGTACAAAGTGTGAATTCCATGGATTAGCACCATGTTCACATTTTCCTAAAATAACTAAGATTGGGAATTAAAAGGAGTTTAGTTATTTTATAATATTCATTATACTTTTAATGAGGATTTAAAGTCGTTGTTCTACCCGTTCGGCTAACGACCCTCCACCGATCAAGCAAGCGGTGGGTGAGAGTATACACCCATTAAGTCGCCATTTTATAGGCAACAACCTTATACCCACCTTATAGACCGGCTTCGTGAATGAGGCCTACTAACGGTAAAACGACTTATTCTTATACATATATATAATAATTAACCATTAATGTTATAAATAGTATAAGGGTTGAATTTTAACTATTAAAACTCTAAGGTTTGGAATTAAAGTTTATTAAAGTGTGTGAAACTTTACAAATTCCAAAACTTGAGGACAAGTTTTGTAACTTTGCAAAACTCTTCATTTCATAACTTATGAATTAAAGGTTCATAAAAATGAAGACTCTTCATTTTCATGTAACTTATGTGTTTTAAGTGTGTGTTAAATGAAAGTGACCTTTGGTAATCCATAACTTGAGGACAAATTATGGACTCCATTAAAACACATAAATGATTAAGAATTAATTCTAAACAATTCAGCAAATAATTCCTATCATTTTCTAAATTCATAAGAACATGAACATGATCATCAAAAATTCAAGAATTATATGAACACATAAAATCATGGATTTTTGATATATGCTATTGTAAATGGATTAGAACAACCATTACACCAACTAAAATAAGTTTTACAACACCAAAACAATTTAGGGTAATGTTTCCAGTCCATTTCCAGCAGCAAAAGTCGAGATTCTGCATTCTTTCGATCCTACTCGCCGAGTGCACGAACGGACTCGTCGAGTAGGTTGAAGTTTGCCTTGGACTCGGCGAGTCCCCCCAATGGACTCGGCGAGTCTAGCATGCAGACAGCAACGATTTCGACTTTTTTCACTATTTTGCATCAAGTATCAAACAAGCAAGCCTAGGCTCTGATACCACTGTTGGGTTTTGAGCAATCTAACACTTCCTAAGTGTGCATGCAACCCTAATAAACCTTGGATCTATGTTTGTCTAAATACATGCAAAATAATAATTTTCCAAGGTTTATAACCTATCTAACATGGCATGGGGAACATTTCAACATAAAAGAGTTAGAAGAGATTACATACCTTTGTTGTGTTGGGTTCTTAGGAGTTTGAGGGCCAAGCACCAATAGTGTGAATGCCTCAAATGGAATCACAAACACCACAAACTCTTGGAAAACTTTGAGAGAGTATACACACTCTTGTATTTTCGGCCACACATATGCACACACACACACTAGAACACTAGCTTTCTCTTAGGCTACCTTAGGCTCTCTTTCATGCTCCATAAGCATGCTTATATAGTATGCATGGTTAGGGTGAAACCCTAATAACCCATGTCTTTTCCTATTCAAAGGATCCATGGGTTAAAAGCTCCATGGATCATCCATGGACTTCCACATAAGCCTAGCCCATTAACAAATGAGTATTAGCCCACACTATATAAAACAAATAGCCCATAATTTAATTAGTATTCCTTTTAATCTCTAAATTAATCCATAATTAATTTAAGACTAAAACTAATTAAATAACGTAACTTCATATTAATATATTATAACTCATAATATATTAATAAACATATGTGTATAACTCTCATAAAATTATCCATAATAGTTTGGATGAGATGCAACCCAAATGGACCATGCCGGTCGGGTCAAGTATATACCAAATAAGTTATGGACTTAGACACCTTATCCAACAGTAACGCTGCCAGTTGGGCCTTGAGTATTTGGGCCTCGGTGTGGGCTGCGCCTTAGACTTTGGGTCTTTGGGCCTTAGTGGGCCATCAGAAATCATGTTATATGGACCAAGGAATATATTGTGGGCATAGGATGAGGCCCATTAAGGGATTGGGCCCAATGTAGCAAATTGGGCCATTAGTGGGTCACTAGTGGGCTTGAGAAGCTAACCTAGTGTTGGGCCCTTCATATTTTGGTGTTGGGCCTTAGTCATGGACCAGTTCGGGTTAAGGGTAAAACGGTCAATTTACCCTTGTAAGGATATTGTGTTGGGACTAATTATTGTTTTGCTGCTTCGAATAGTTCGGGATTTTCGGTGAGTCGGTGATTTGGGAATCTGCTTCTTCAGTTCAGAGTTTCGGCAGTTGCGAGGTGAGTTATCCTCACTATATCGACAGGGTCTAAGGCACCAAGGCCGGCCCTTTATCGGATTGTAATCCGGGTATCATTGTTATGTTATTACTTTGCTATGTTTGCATCCTGGTAGTTAGGGTGGTATATGTTAGAGACCCGGTTAGGTCGGTATCCTAGTTAGGATGATGTTATGTTATGTGATCTGCTTGATCGGTTTGTTTGGATGTCAATTGTTATATGATTGTATGTTTATGTGCACATGGTTGTTGGACTGGGGTTGGGTTGAGGTGGGTCCTGCTTTGTGTTGTAGGCCAACATACCCAGGACGGACCGGTTATCCCGAAGACCCAGTGAGCGGTCCGGATAGGCCCCACGAGGGCGGACCAAACATGCCGAGGCTCGGAGAGTGGACCAGGCCGACTGAAGGCCTGGTGCGGGCGGACCAGTCATACTGTAGACTCAGAGAGTGGACCAGGTGGATTGAAGGCTCGGTGCGGGCGGACCAACCACACTGTAGACTCGATGGATATGGCTAGACTCGGAGGGTGGACCAGGTGGACTGAAGGCCCGGTGCGGCGGACCAGTCACACAGTAGACTCGAAGTGCATGGTTGTTATGCGTTCTATTATGATATGGCATGTTATGTGTATGGTATTTGTTGTTGGTATTTTGGGGGTATCTCACTAAGCTTTCGGGCTTACAGTTGTGGTTTAAATGTTTCAGGTACTTCAGGAGACCGTGGCAAGGCAAAGGCGTGATCGTACCGCTCCTCATGTTTTATGTGTTTATGATGTGGTTCTGGGAAGTACTCTGATAATAAATGTATTGAAAACCTTTTTGTAATAACTTTATGAAATTGGGTTGTTTTTGAAAAGTTTAAATTGGTTGGAACTTTTAGAGCGTTACAAAGACCTTAGCTCATTTCTCAGATCTGGACTCCCTAATAGCTCTTACTCCATAAATTCAGTGACTTTAAGCCTTTGCATGGATGATATGATCATAAACACCCAAAACACTCACTCTCTTATCTCAAAAAGCTCATTTCTTATGCATGGCTTGATTGTAACAGCCAAGGCTTGATTTTTATGACACTACACCACTAATTGTACTCAAAAGGGTTGATCATAGTCTCTGGAGCTCAATATCTCATAAAGTCTCCAACTTTTGGGACAAAACCCTAAATTACTCTAATATATTGCTCAAAACAAAAGAGTGAGAAAGCTTGAAGCTTTATACCTCTATATGAAGCTTCCAACTCAGATATGCTCAAATCCAAGGCCTGGACTCTCTCATTCCTTCCTCTCCAAAACTCCTTCTTTACTCCAAGTACACACCAAAAACCACTCAAGGCTCTCAAATGCACTCACAAGCTCCGTGAATGAAGGATTAGGGTTTTAGAGGGTTTATAGACTGAGGATGGTGGCCAGGTTTGAGGCCATCTCATTCTTTATATAGGGACTCATCCAAAGTTAGGGTTTTCCACTTTGTGCCTAGTACGCCCAACGTACTAGGTGGATCCGCTTAAAAATCACGCTCATAAGTACGCCCAACGTACACATATGTACGCCTAGCGTACGTAGCTGCCACCTTTCTCAAATGAGGGACTTATCCTTTCACAACTTCAACCTTCCATCCCTTCCTTGATATAACCTCGATTCCCATGAACCTCAAACCCACAGAAAGGTGACGGGAAACCCTACTCTTCAAGCAACTCGTAGCAGCCCCAAGACTTCCTCATGTTCGGGTTGCAGCTCTCAAACCCTAATCTCAGACAATCCAAAATAGGATGTTACAAGTGGAGAAGTTGTTCGCAACATCATAGCTGCAGAGATTTCGAGGTTCATTAGAGAGGATTTTCCTGGATTGATTATCACTATTATGGAAGAGTTGATCGCAGTGATAGACGAGTGCCTGAGGTTTTTACGGGCCGAGTTAGAGGGTGGTTGGTCATGGGGGTTTAGAACCACTTTTAACGAGTTTGATGCTTGTGGAGCTCTTCATTTCTTTGGGAGTAGGGAGCCGATCATCAGTATGTGCTGAATTGCTGATGTGGAGAGTACCTTTCGCACCAGCTTCTGTCTGGCGGAGGCCAATGTCAGTTTTGTGACATGTATTTTGCGCGACATAACTAGGGATTGGTGGTACAAGGTTGTCCCGGACTTTAAACCAAATGCGGCCGAGTCCATGTAATGGGGGGATTTTGTTATTAGATTCAAGAGGGAGTTTATGCCGATAATTGAGGTTTCGCAGTTGACACGAGAGGTTTTAGCACTTGAGCAGACTTTAGAGTCGGTGAATGAGATAACCGTTAAGTTTAGAGAGAGTGATGGTTTGTCCTCAGTATGCGACTTTAGAGGAGATGATGATGGATCGCTACCATGACATGTTGAGGACGGAGATATGGGAGCACATGCGTATCTCGAGTCATAAGACTCTCTCCACTTTGGTGGAGGCAGAGGGGAAGAGAGCTGGAGTTGGAAACTTAACAACAGACGAAGATGCAAGATCAAGTCCATGCATCTTTATCAACAACCAAGAAGGCTCGAAGAAAACAAATAATATGAAACATATGAAGGTTCACGTATGGTACCCTCTAATCAGAAGAAAACAAATCAGAAAAAAAACACATGAGATGGTTTCCTGTGGGCGGAGTTGGTGGCTATAGTGGCGCTCCGACGGGGGAGACTGGCCAGTGACGAAGTATGGAGCGTGGTGAGGAGGCGATGATATCTGATGAAAGAGTATCAAAGAGAACAAAGAAAGATGCGAGGTTTGAGGCACAATTGTCTTTTCGACTCATTCAGCCAGAACAATATGGTTTGGGGCTTTGTGGGAAAGACATATCTTACAGGAAAAGACCAATTTTTTTTTGCAAATCAAACAATATTTGCGACCCATTCAACAAAAAATATATGTTTAAACCTGGAAAGATGTCTATAAACAGGATCGTAGATTTATTTAAAGCGCTGATATGCCAATACACTAATACGATAAGTCGTGTATAACATAACATACATAACACATTTATGCCACCCACCTTCAAGATTAAAAAAAAAACTTTATGCATTTTGGATTTTAGCAAATGGGACAGTCCCACGTTTTTATAAGATCTATTCTAAGGATAGACCGACTTAGTTCTTCATATCTTCGTTGGAATGTGTCTTGATAATATCTGTCAAACATAAGTTGTAAATTGTTGTTGAAAATATACATAACTATTGATAAGGGCTTGCATGTGTCAAGGTTTTTTGACCGGTGCAAATCGGGCATAAAACCCGTATTTGTAACTGGTCCATTGACGCTATCCTCAAGAACTCAACCAATCAGCATGTTCAAAAAGATAAGCATGGTCCGAACCGGTTTGGATAAAAATGGTTGGGCCGGAAAACAGACCAATTTGCCCCTCTACGGTCGACTCTACTCTTACCTAGATTTTGAGTCAATTGGGCCCAGTCTAATATTACATACCGTTCAGACCGGCCCACCTACGGGAGAATGCTGTTAAAGTCGCAGCGATTTTTTGAGGAGTGTCGGCCTTCGAGAAAACACTTCCACTCTTTCCAACAACCAGACGGTTTCAATCCGCAGTCACCTCTTCTCCACGGCGGTCTTCAATACGTTGCTCAGGTACCCCTAAAATTACCGAAATTCCATCCACAGACCTAATTTTGGCATATGTTGATTGCTTCAATGTTTATTTATGACCACTCTTAGATATTCACTTAATTTAGGGTTAAGCAAAATCGAATTTATCCGCATTGAAATTCGCAACGCTGAGAAATGTGATGGTATCTATGTGGTTTGTGATTAAACACTGTGTTATATCTGCTTCTGGTGCTTAGAATTGTTTTTTGCTAACTAAGAAGTTTGATTGTATAGTTATTAATTTGTTTTGAATTAATATGAATAGATAGTATTGGATGTGTCAGGTTGAAATGAACATTTTTGACTTCAAAGTTGGAATCAACGTTAATTTGTGAGCGACAGTTATTTTTAGATTAACCCCTTGAAATAAATACTACAAATAACAGAATAGGGTTAATCAGTGACTTATCAATTTATGCAACGAAGTGCATTTATACAACATATATATACCTCCGTGTTTCACTTTTTACTGATTTTTGGACCAGTTCATGTAAGCAATTTGTTTAATTAATGCATAAACCTGTAAGTGCCTAAATTGATAAAACAGCGTAACATAAACTGATGAGCTATAATCTCTTAGAAGTTAGAAGTTCAGTTTCTTAAATTAATGGTGGCTTACTTAATTTTAACAAAAATGGAGTTGGAGCTGTCCAAAGAAGGCTGTCAGATTGTTTTTAGGCTCTTATTAGCGATTGTTTTTATCTCTGGAAAGTTTAGTATTCAACTTATGGATTACTAGAAACTGCAATTACAAGAAACTACAAATAGTAATGACAAAAGTTCTTGAACGACCTTAGTTTACTGAAATTGCTTTTAACCATCTTAAGGTGACAATCCCCTTATAATACTAATTTTAAGAACCCCCTTTGTAATCGGAAGATCTTAAATGTGCTATGTCCTTATGGGTTTCTTTTCCATGCAGTTTTGGGAACTATTAGCTGACTTTACAATGGATTTTGATGAGTATGATTACTTGGAAAAAATGGTGGAAAATCCCGAACCACCAAAGTCGGATCAAAGAGCTAATGGTGGTGAAGAAAGTGGTAAAAATGAAGATAAAGATCGAAGCCGAAGCTCTAGGCATAGAAGTGAGAAAAGCAGTGATGATCGTAGGTCAAAACGTGCAAAATCAGGTGAAGATTCCCGTGAACGTGAGAAAGAAAGAGGCTCTTCTCACCATCGTTCATCTCCAAAAGATGGGGATAGGAGTGATAGAGACAAACAAAGGGGTACCCGTGAAACACGAGACAGAGATAGGGATAAAGATAGGAGCAGGGAGGACAGAAATGGAAAGGGTAGAGATAAAGATAGAGAAAGAGAAAGAGAAAGAGACAGAGGTGGTGACAGGGATAGGGAGAGGGACAGAGTGAGGGTAAAAAGGGAGCATGGACGTGAGCCTGAGAAAGAAAGGGAAGAGAGAGATCAAGAGAAAGAGAAAGAACATGAAAGACCACATCGAAGTGGAAGCCGATCAGAAAGACATGGGAGTGAAAGGGACAGGGAAAAGAGCCGTGATAGAGAGGTCAAAGATAAAGAAAGAGAAAAAGAAAAAGAAAAAGAAAGGGAAATTAGAGAACCTGATCGTGATCGTGAAAGCAGGTATTTTTTTTATGTTCTTGTTCTCTCTTTACTTTCTTCTTGTATTGATAGTATGTGCTTTATGCGTTGTGGCAAGTATCTCTGCTTTCACTATTTACCTGTTTACCCTTGCATCTCTTCTAACCTCCTTAAGTCAAGACATGATGATTAGTTCAATATTAGCAATATTCCTCCCTATTTTAATTGCAGCTTCTTTTGTTGTTTGGGAAGGGAATCTTTATTTCCTTGTACGTGCATTCGTGGGTTGCTTAATGGTGTGTTTCTGCTAGTGGAAACATAGATTATGAATATTGAACATATGTTTTGAGAATAGAATATTAAACCCTAGATTCTGGGAACTCGCAGATGTGGTAGAGCAATCCTCAGATGGTCATTCTGGGTTCTAAGCCAGACTCATGGACTCGGGTTTAGGCTTTTACAAATCCGTATAAAAGATTGAAATTGCAAGATTGGGGGTTTGAACTTTGAAGTTGGTGGGGCCTTTTGGCAGGGTGATGATGATGTCATGTTATGATTTTCATTATCCTCCACCTTTCCAGTAGCATCATCTTATTCGTATCTGTTCTGTTGCAGAAATGCTGTTATGGGAGTAGTGGGATTTGCTTTACAGAGGCTTTGCTTTTGGATATCAGTTCACTTGTCTACAAGAGCCGTTTTTTTTGCAGGATATTATATTGCCATGTGTTATATATATACTACATATAATTATTATTATTACATTTCAGGTCTAATACCACCAATAGCTCATGTGCCACTTCATCTTTCTTTATCTAAGTTTTGCCTTGACTTGCCTGTGCATTTTGTTACTGATTGTCCATGTTGTCAGGACCATGAAAGATTTGTTTTCCTCTTTTTTTCTTTTTTCCCCATTCCATTGTTTTCTTTAACAATTTGTTTTTATATATGTGAACGAATCATAGGTGCTATAGATTTGGTTATTTAATCCTATATTTCCCGTCCTAGAATCACATAAATAAAGTGAGTTACAGTTATAGTATTTAGCAACACAAGTCTATTAGTAGTTTAGGGTGTGTTTGGTTCATAGATTCAATGGGAAACTGAAGGAATTGGAATCTTGAATTCCATTGTGGGTTTTTTTGTTTGCTAAACCAAGGGAGTTATATTCCAGGATATTTCTTCACAAGTCCAAGTTTGAGAGGTGTTGTCATTTCTTGGGGTGGTTGGTAGGGATTGAGTTCTATTTTATTTTTCATTAAATGACCAAAACCAAATTTTCCTCACAAACCCATCAAAATGCAAACACATTCTTCCTTTAACATAATTTACATTCCAGTTTCCTTGATTGATTTACAAATTAAAAAGAAAATAACAAAGGATTGTGATTGAATTCCATTCCATTTTCATCCAACCAACCACTTGATGAATTCCAATTCTTTTAGATTCTAATTCCTTTGACATATTCCATTCCTTCCAAGTAGATTCTATGAACCAAATGGTTATCAACACCATAGATCCCAAACACTATTGTTGCTTTATTCTTGTAAGTTATGAAGGTGTTATTTTATGCTTAAAAAATTTCATGTATCTCCATTTGGGCTTCAAATCATGATATACTTCATACCAGTTGTTCTTTGATTGCTGTTGTATGGAGATTAGGATACCCTTTGTGGCTTTAGTTTTATATTATTTGTATTACTGTGTGATGCAAGTCTCTTGCTGCCCTTTGGAAATGTCTAATCATGAAATGAAAGCTGTTAGCAGGTTCAAACACTAATATTATCATGTCACCCTTATATCCACTGATGTTCAATCAAGTAAGCTTAGGTTCATTAGAAAAGGTACAAAACCTATCTTTTATTGTCACCTCAAAATCGAATTGAGTTACATAGTGGTGTATGCCTATTCTGTTGCGTTTAACTATTACTTTCTTCTCCAGGTCGCTTTTGAATATGCAAACAAAGAACTTAATATGTGGTTTACACAAATTGAAGAATAGTTCTTGCATTATAAATGCTTGCAAATAATGAATTAAGGATGAATTTGAAATGTTGTTTTTCAGGCGATATAAAGACAAAAAGGAAGGAGCAGTCGAGCCGGAGGTTGATCCTGAAAGAGATCAGCGCACTGTCTTTGCATATCAGGTAATATAACATGACTCATTTTGATCTTATTAAATGACTGTTTTGCCCCCTAACATCAACTCTTATGTGGTTCATTTCACATTCCCAATAAAATTACAGATATCTCTCAAGGCTGATGAAAGAGATGTTTATGAGTTCTTCTCAAGGGCTGGCAAGGTCAATTCTGGAACCTCTTCTCTTCCTTTTTTTGATACTTGGTTTTCTTTTATATTAAATTAAATTGCAAGAAATAGCAAAGTACTTTAATTCATTCCATCCTATCACAATATTGTATTTTGAAAAAAGTAACTACCCCATTATAGCAATGTCAGTTTAATACAAAGCTATATTCACTGCTATAATTGGTTAGATTTGTCAAAGTATAATGCCCTAATAAGAATAAAAAAGCATATAAAAATTTCAAAACACAATGTCTAAATGTGAAAATTTCAAAAACGCAATAACTGTAATACGATAATTTGTGATTTCAGGTTCGAGATGTACGTCTTATTATGGACCGAAACTCAAGGCGCTCAAAAGGGGTTGGGTATGGTTTTCTGCTTTACAAATTACAATAATACCCTTTGTCCAGTTTCTCAATTCTTTCATGAAACGTTATATTCTACTCTTTACATTTTCAGGTACATTGAGTTTTATGATGCAATGTCTGTCCCTATGGCAATAGCACTATCTGGTCAACCTCTTCTTGGTCAACCCGTCATGGTCAAACCATCAGAAGCTGAAAAGAATCTTGTGCAGTCCACTGCAACAGCTGCTGGGGTTGCAGGCGGTGCAGCATACGCAGGGGGGGCTAGAAAGTTATATGTTGGCAATCTTCATTACAACATGAAAGAAGATCAACTTCGCCAGGTATCTCCATCTTTTTTTTTTTTTTAGAAATTCCAGATATCACAAGATGTAAAATACTAAAATGTTTTTTTTTTTATTAATTAAATATGTTGATGATCTGACTTTGTTTTCTTGTCAGGTATTTGAATCATTTGGTGTTGTAGAGCTGGTGCAATTGCCTACTGATGAGACTGGAAATTGTAAAGGTTTTGGTTTTATTCAGGTGAGTTTACTTTAACCATATATATATATAGATTTTAGATGCTGTGTGTGTGTGTGTGTGTTTTTTTTTTTTTTTTTTTTTTTTTTTTTTTTTTTAATATATTGATTGAAAGGGTTAATAAGAACATGACTTATATTTTGTGTTGCTGTTCAGTTTGCACGTCTTGAAGATGCTAGAGCTGCACAGAGTTTAAATGGTCAATTGGAGATTGCAGGTCGAATGATGAAGGTACAAATTTCTCATATGACTGTGTTAAGATTAATTGTCTGGATGTTAGTGAATGACCATTTTACCCTTTCTGTTTGGAAGTGATGCTGAACAAGAACCGACTGTTTAATCAAGAACTTTTACAAACTGAAATTGTAAATGGCTGGTTATTTGATGTAAATAATGATATACAGTTACAATTATTTATTATCACAACATGATTAGTAACTTAAGTTGGACACAATATCAATAACAATTTAAATTTGACACACTATTTAATAAGTTAAAAAATAAATATTAAGTCTATCAAGTCAAAAAGAAGCATGCACTTAATCATGTAAGCTATATGTAGATGTTTCTTTTTGACATGATGCAGAATGAACACCTTTGCAGAAAACGTGCCAACTTTTTACAAGTTTGCCTTGAATAATTTTTTTCTTTACATTTCGCCAAATCTGCTGTCATTTTCTCTAAAATTGTTTCAAACAGTATTAATAATCTACTAATTTACAGGTGTCTGCCATTACTGATCAATCTGGAATGCAAGAAATGGGTGTAAATCCTGGTGATTTTGATGATGACGAAGGAGGTGGCCTGGTTAGTATTAGCACCCCTTCTTTGCCTTGTTGGAATTTATAAACGTACATTTTTTATTAATAAAGAAATTGTTTATATCATGGATTTTCACACAGTTTTTATTTTCTCATATGGTTTTTAAATATGATTATCAGGTCCTTTTTATCTTTTCAACTTGTATCCGTTTATTTTCAGTCTTTGAATGCACGTTCTCGAGCACTTCTCATGCAGAAGTTGGATCGTAGTGGAAACACAACAAGGTGCAATACACTTTCCATCATAACTTTATGTTATATATCAAGGATAATTGCAAAAAATAACAAATTACTTTCACTTATTTGTGTGTTATAACATGCTACTTCCATTACGACAGTACTTTGTAAAATCTAATTAATTATAGCAATGTAGTGTCATTTAGTTTTCTTATTGGAACATTTTACCTCTACAAAATCTACCCTATATAGCAATGAAAATGGCAATGTACTTTTTTTATCTGTTTATTTCTATTACAACATTGTACTTTTGCTTTTTTGAGCATCTTGAAAAATCTACCTAATTATAACACTTCACTTTTATTATGTAGATTTTCGAAGTACATTGCTATTTCTTTCACTTAACACTTATGTATATGTACAGTGCACTTGGCATCCCGGCCAATAATAGCACAGGCCTAGCGCCAGCTGGCGTTCCTTTTTCTGGGCTTGCATCGATGCCTGGTGCTGTGCCACTCCAACTCCCACTCCCACCTGTTCCTGTTCCACCCATAGAGAGCATTGGTATCCCCAGTGAATGTCTGTTGCTGAAAAACATGTTTGATCCTGAGTTAGAGGTATTTTAATTTTAACCATAATATATATACTTTTATATAATATTATATTAATATATAATGATAAAAATTTAATGGTTTTCTGTTTATTTTCAGGATGAGCCAGATTTTGATCTTGATATCAAGGATGACGTTCAATCTGAATGCGCAAAATACGGAAAGCTAAGACATATTTATGTCGAGAAGTAAGTTTCTTGTTAGTCTTTACTGCTAAATGCAACAAATAGCAATGTACTTTCACTATTTTTTTTTGTCTTAAGGCATTTCTACTCAGTTATAGCATTCTACTTTCAATTTATTTCTTGTTAGGATATTATAGTGATGAGAAACAGAAATCAATAGATAATGAAACTAAAGAGAAACAGGAAGAATCAGAGAAGAAGAAGATGATATCATTAAATCTAATATTCTAATGAAATGAATTACAAACTATATTGAATGAAGCAAGACCCTCAAACAATCCCAGGGAATCTCCCTCTCTCACTAGCTAAATGCTAAAGCCAAGAACATTGAACAATACTAATCGACATCCCCAAAATGAAGTTACTCTTCCCTCTTTATTCTACTCTCTCTCTCTCTCTCTCTCTCTCTCTCTCTAACTAACTTTCAAGCCACTTTCCATTTTTGCCCTTCTGCCCCTTCTAGAATGCGCATGTAATATTCCTAGTTTATTTATATCAAAGCCCAACAATTTTGAATCTGTATCATATAGTTTGCAAAATCTACCTATTCATAGCATTGTATTAAGATGACTTTGCTATAACAAACCAATGAAAGTACATTGCTATTTCTTGCATTTAACCCTTCTTTTTATCATGCATGCCTAATAAAACTGAAGATGATTGTGTTTTCTTATCATCATCATCATCATCATATAATACTTCGATTGGTGTTATTGATGAACATGAACAGGGAGAGTGCTGGATTTGTGTATTTACGTTTTGAGAATAGTCAATCTGCTGTAGCTGCTCAGCAAGCTCTTCATGGAAGATGGTTTGCTGGAAAGATGATCACTGCTACCTTTATGGTATTTCATTTTCTCCACTTATCACTCTCCTTTTTTTTTTTTTTTTTTTTTTTTCAATCAAGGCTAAAATACAGAAAAAAACACACCTATAATATTTATATTATATGTACTTTTCTTGATTTTTAACCTCTCAAGTTTTTTTTTGTAATGATTAAACCATATTATACTTCTTTTCAACACTTAAAAAAACATTTTCCCATTTTCCTGCTTTTGATATTACTGCTAAATACAAAAATAAAGAAAAACATAACATACTTATTTATACAAACAAGCTACACTTTTTTTTTATCCAATCTATTCAACTTGTCAAAAACATTTCAACCAATTTGGCTCAATAATGTACCTTGTACACATAACTTAGTTTTGTTTTTTTTACACATATTAGCAACAAAATTGATACATTTATATCAAGTATAATAATATAATTGTGACATGAAACAGAAACACCAAGTATTTTACAAGTTTCAGGTTATATATTTGCTATTATCATTAATGAAATGCAAGTTCGTTGCTATTATAGATAAAATTATAAGTGTGTTTCTATTATGGGTATTAAAGCCCATTACTAACCAAATGTTTATAATCTTTGATAAAGGTGCCACAAAACTATGAGGCCAAATTTCCGGACAGCATCTAGGTGATTGAAAAATTTTAAAGCTGTTTTTCGTTGTAATTTAGATGTGGTTTCTAAAGTGTGTACAAGAACATTGTTTGGTATTTTGAGCAATTGCAGGCATTTGTGTTTTTTCTTTTATCATTTTAAGGAAAAACTTTGATGTATAATATTCTATTATTCATGTAGTATGATTCTTAATGCACTTTATACATTTCTCGTTTTTTTATTTTTGATAATTAAGTTATTAAACTCATAGTTTTATGTTGAATATGTCGAGATATTTAAAAGTTTATGGTGTTGA
The DNA here is from genome assembly GCF_051521515.1 of Lactuca serriola. Classification (NCBI taxonomy): domain Eukaryota; kingdom Viridiplantae; phylum Streptophyta; class Magnoliopsida; order Asterales; family Asteraceae; genus Lactuca; species Lactuca serriola. The sequence continues at coordinate 200,374,464 of NC_136415.1, read as the reverse complement.
AAACGTTTCCATAACTAATCACTAGTATGTGAGGATTTGGTGTTGAAATTATTTTGTTGTAGCCTTTTAGCAAGATGTAAAGGAGAGGGGTCGTTTTTACAGTTGGGTCTTCGGCAAATGAATTAAAGAAAACATTATGCGGTTTTTGATATGAACGTGAGTTAGATGTAGTTATTGATGGTGTGTGTAGTTCCTTTGTTTAAAAGAAAAGAACGTCCTTTCACTGAATACTAGAGGAATTTGTGAATTGGTGCAAATGAAATGGTTAAAATCCTTATTTTGCCAAGGGGGTTCCCTTTTTCCCCAAAAAAAAAGTTCACTTTTTGGTTTTACAAGAAACCATGTTTGGTGCTTGAGTTACATGGTAGTGCTTGTGGCGTATCACGAGGTATGTTTACTTTCAAAAAACAAGTTTTGTTGTGATAACAATTTTATTGCAAATTATGGTACGATGTTGAACTGAATCGGCGTGTAATATATTATTTTAATTTAATAGTAAAATAACTAATTTAACATTACTAAACATCTACAATCTTTAATCAATATATTTTAACTATATAATTAAATCAAATTGTTTAATGTGATTGTATACTATTAACTTTTAGAGTAAATTACAGAAATGGTCATGTGTTTGTTACTTTGGTATGGCCGTATGGGTGGTCATCATGTGTTGCAACATTATTGCACTAAAAGTCCAATTTTTTTTTTTTTTTTCAGTCTCAGCCCTATGATTGTATTTTGTTGCACTAAAGGTCACTCCAAATTTGGTTAAGTGAGACCTTGTGCCTCTTACTGGGCACAAATACAATGGTGTTTTCCTTCTCACACCTCTATTACCGCCACCCTCAAAAGATCAAGTAATAACTGAGACTATTAGGCTTACATCAAAATCTTACCCCCAAAGCTTACGCAATAGTTTTTGAACGGCTCATGTGAGTTTAATGGGTGTTTTAACAAATCTAAACAAACTTTCAATGGGTGTTTGACAAAATCAACTATATTAAATTTACCAAAATGTTGGTCCTATTGATAAGGACACATCAAGTTATAGTAAAATTTAATGGGTGTTTAACAAATCTAAACAAACTTTCAATGTTGGAATTTTTTTTTTCTCAAAATTTTGTACAAGTAGTTTCTACAAATTTTCCCCATTTTGTTTTCACATAGGTTCAACTTTCACTTTGTTTTAAACGTAAATTTCCTTTGTTTTTTTGAGTGAATCTTCTTATAAAATTTTATTTTTTAAGAATTTGATTTTATAAAACTATTTTTTACTACTTTTTACATCTTTTGTTCAAGCTATGAATGTTATATATTTTTGTCTGGCCTCTTTATCTTAATATAACGTAACCCAAATGCATTCATTATGTGTTTTCCACCAACATAAAAAAGATATATGACAAAGTGTAAAACTTAAACTTAAAAATACATAGTATATCACAAATAGACTGATTAAACTCTTGGTACAAAGCGTGAACTACGACTAGGGGTGTAAAAGAGTCAAACTACTCATTAACTATTCGGGACTGACTCGTTAAAAGTTTGACTCGAAACCGATTTTAAATGAGTCCGAGCCGAGCTCGAGCATAATATTAAGCTCGTTTATTAAACAAGCTCGAGCTCGAGCCTATGTCCAAGGGCGTTTCCACGCATCATAGTGGCACTGATGACCCCTGTTCTTTTGGACGTAGTATAAAATTTTTTGAATTTTTTGTTTTTTCCAACTATTGTGCCACTACGTAAAAAAATATGCCACTAACAACAACTACTACATAATCCTATGTCTGCCCCTAGATGTCACTAAGATTGATTAGGCTCGCGAGCCTAAACGAGCCTATATATAATATAATTTATTATTATTTTATAGGTTAAAATAAAAAACATATTTGGGGAATTAAGGATTTAGGATAGTAAAGAAGCTTCTTAACAAGTTCGAATCAAGCTTAAGCTTATTTAGGCATGTTAGACAAAACACGAGTTGAGCTCGAGCTCGAGCCAACCTTGTATAATTCCTTACGAGCTCGAATTGGACTTAGTATAATAACGCTCGAATTGATCTAAGCTCGAGCTTAAGCCCCATATAACATAAACGAGCTCGAGGCGAGCCTGGTTAGACTCGGGCTCAAATAGGCTCGTCTGGACCCCTACTTACAACTCTCGTATATTTACAAAATATTTGTTCTTTAGACCAATTCCAATCACAATATACTCAAACCACTATAATAATGAATTTTCTAACACTAGATGTAGTTCTTATTCCGATCACACACTAAAAAAACATTTTAATAATAAATAATATATTCCTTTCATTTTAAGATTTATTTAACCATGTTAACTATTATTATATTATTAACGTATATGAAGCCAAATTAATGTTGAATATAGAAATTCACTGGACTATTGAATCTCTGTGCTTATCGGTATTTATGTTTTACATGTCCATTGGAAATGATTTTGGCCGTAAGAAAAGGAAAATGACTTAATAGAATAATATATTTTTCATTTTGTTAGTCATACAACGTATATATCAGGAAAGACTAAATTTTTTATCAGTATTTTCTTTTGTTTTGGAAATGTAAATTCGAATCGGAGGAAACAATCACAAATGAATCTTGTTGTCTATGGAGACAAATGAAATTGAAGTCGAGGACATCTTCTACTTAGAGAAACTAGGACCCAACATTATTTGACCGATTTATGAATTATGTTACTGATATAAGTGAGAGACAAACAATATATGAAAACATCTTGTTAATGATTGTCCTATATAAAAGGCAATGAACAAAATTTGAAGAAACTAGTTATAAAGACTATATGTGTACAATGACATTAATGATTAAATGTGTACAAACTAAAAAATATATTACCATATTAAGTTATTTTTTCCAGCTTAACCTGACATAGTTGGTTATAAAGACTGGATGTGTGAAAAAAAAAGATAAATAGTTAAATATGGATTTTTTTTTTCAGTTACTAACAAACAAAAAAATATATTACCGTGTTGAATTATTTTCCGTAAAAAAAACCATTTTTTTAAATGGAACAAAAACCATTTTTTTTTTTAAAAAAATGGAACAAAACTCATTTAAAAAAAAAATAGAACTAAATACTTAACTTGGGCCTAAAGAAGCTTTACTATATCCCTTGCTAGACTGCTAATCGGTCGATTGATCTAATCCCAGGTTTCAAATCAAGCATTGCAATCGATTTTCCTCCTCTGGTAAATTTAGATTTACGATTGAGCACCAAAAATTCGTTTATTTGTGATTATCGATTCTGTATGGTGTGATTCGACTGCAATTTTACAGGAAAAATGACGCAAGATGTTGAAATGAAAGAACAACAGGTTCCAGCAGCTCCTTCTAACTCGGTTTCATCTACTGCTCCTTCCGTTTTACAGTGTACGAATCTATCTAAATTTGATCTCTATGATTGATTGATCATATTGTTTATTTATTGATGAATTTGATTTCGATTATGTGTTATCGATCGATTGATTAAAAAAAACGTTTATACGCTCTAGGAACGAACGCAACTTTATTTATTAGATATTGTTTCGAATTGAGAATTCCAATATGTTAATCACGTGAAATTGGCTCTCAGATTTGAAAGAAATTGCGGCACTGATCGAGACGGGAGCTTATTCTCGTGAAGTTCGTCGCATTTTGAGAGCTATTAGGCTCACAATTGCGTTGAGGAGGAAGTTAAATGCTTCTGTGATTTCATCGTTTCTTAGTTTTACTCTTGCATCTGGATCCGAAGCACACTCTCGTTTGGTTTCATATCTTCCAAAGGTAGGTTATTTTTGGGTTTTATATATCTTAATTTCCACCAAATTTCAATCAGTTTAGCCATATATTCTTGCGTTAATGAAGTAGCAGATATGGAAAGAGCAAGATGATTGTCTATATGTAGAATATAGGCATATTCAAACATTATACAGCTGAACAGATAGCTTTCCCACTTCATTTGTTGATAACATTTTTCAATGGAAATGAAGCCTCAAGTAGCCTTTAAGTTGAATACGAACAAATACTTTCTAAGTTTAGTATAAGGACAAAGGAGAATCTAGTATCTTGAATCTTAGGTTAAGTAGTTGCTTTACATGTTTTTATGTTTTGTAAAGGAGGATGAACATGATATGGAAGTTGACACTGCATCATCTGGAACTCAAGCTACTGTAAAGCACTCTCATGAGATTGAGATCTACTGCTACTTGCTTGTTCTGATATTCTTGATCGATCAGAAAAAATACAATGAGGTGAACATGATTGGTTAGATTACTTTATGTTGCATCATCTCACCTTTTTAATTATTTATTTATTTTATCTCTTATTCAGGCTAAGTCTTGTTCATCAGCAAGCATTGCCCGTTTGAAAAACTTGAACAGAAGAACAGTTGATGTTCTGGCATCCAGACTCTACTTCTACTACTCTCTTAGCTATGAACTTACTGAAAGTCTCTCTGAAATTCGTGGGTGGGTGAAAAAAAGTTTTTTTTGTTTCTACATATATTTAAGTTATTGTTGATTGTTTATTCTTTGGATGAAGGAAAAAATCCAGTTTATTTGACTTAATGGGGACAAAACTTAATATGGTAAAACTTATTTGACTTAATGCGGAAAGGACTTAATAAAGAAAGTTAAGGAAAAAAGATGCTTTCCTCATTTAAGTCCTAACTTTTTACATTTTTCCCCAAATATGCTGTCCTTTTCTCAAATCTTTTTTAACTGTCATATTGTCTATCCAGATACCACTTTATTTAGACAAAAAACTAATTGGAAAAAAAATGAATCAGTATCAACTAGTTTGTGATGAATTATTCTTTATCCATTATCTCTTCTGAATAAGATCATGATATATACATGCAGTAATCTTCTTGCTTTGCACCGGGTTGCAACATTGCGTCATGATGAGTTGGGGCAGGTTTGTTTCTTAATTTTTTTTTTGATTGGGGTAGTTATCATCATCATCATCATCATCATTATTGTTATAATGATTATTATTCTTATCATCATGATAACTATTAGTATGATCATTATTGCGGGTGATTTTATGAAATTTGAAATGTGTGATGTGCAGGAAACACTTTTGAACCTGCTACTTCGCAATTATCTCCACTACAATTTATATGATCAAGCTGAGAAGCTGAGATCAAAGGCACCACGTTTTGAAGCTCATTCAAATCAGCAGGTAATTAATTTCTTCATTTCTTCATTCATCAATTTGTTTTTACAAAACTGGTAGGATGCTACTCATTTCAGGGGCCATAAATTTCTTAGTTTCTTTCTTTTTCAAATTTCCAACAATTTTCATTTTCCACAACCTCAGATGCTCTTTTTTTTAGCTATGTTTTTTTTTAACTGTTTCCTAATTTTTTTTTTTTTTTACAGTTTTGTCGTTACCTTTTTTACCTGGGTAAAATCAGAACGATTCAGTTAGAATACACAGATGCAAAAGAATCTCTTCTCCAAGCTGCCCGAAAAGCCCCTGTAGCTGCCCTTGGTTTCCGGGTCCAATGCAACAAGTGGGCCATCATTGTTCGTCTACTTCTTGGAGAGATCCCTGAACGAACTGTGTTTATGCAAAAAGGCATGGAGAAAGCATTGAGGCCTTACTTTGACCTCACAAATGTAAGTTCACTATTAGTATATATGCCTCTTAAGTTGCAGGAAATGCCTAAATGACAGTTTTGGTCCCTGTCGTTTTTAATTTGCATGATTTACGATTTTGGTCCCTGTAGTTTTTTTACACAAATGGTCCCTGTGTAAAAAAATTATAAAATGGTCCTTAAGTATGAAAAAGTTACAGAAATACTCCCTGTGTTAGAAAAACAATGTAATAGTGCTCAAAAAAGTTTGAAATTAAAGAAGAAATGGTCCGTGAAATTAGAGAAATGGTCCATGTGTAAAATAAAGGGTTAATCTCAAAAAAGACCTTATATTTTGTGTTTTTTCCGGATTAAACCTCAAATTTATTTTTTGCCTGAAAAAGACCTTGTATTTTTTCATTTTTTCCGATCTGGCTCTTTTAGTCATTTTTTGCCAAAAAAAAATGTATAATGTGAGGGTTTTTTTGAGAAAAACTAAAAAAGTTGAGGGTTTATTTGGAAGCATTTAGAAGGCTGAGGGTTTTTTTTGGAAGAAAATGCAAGGTTGAGGGCTTTTTCGGAAAAAATGAAAAAATACAAGGTCTTTTTCAGGCAAATTTTTTTTTGAGATTTAATCCGGAAAAAACACAAAATATAAGGCCTTTTTTGAGATTAACCCTAAAATAAAACTACTGTTATTTTTTTCCCTTTGCAAGACAAAACTATAGAAATGGTCCCTATGTAATAGTGAATTTACAGAAATGGTCCCTTTGTACTAACGATATTACAGAAAGTCCCTGTGTAAGACAACATTATGGAAATGGTGTTGAAAATATAGGATTAATATAAACCCACCACAACGTGTGAGCCATCCCCACTAGTTATTATTATAACCATAAAAAATAGCAGTTCAATGTCTAATTAGATAAAATGGTACAAAAGAATGCCCTTCGACTTCATAACCAACTCCAACTGAATTTTAAGTTGTAACCAACTCAATTCCGACTTCACATCCTAACAAACCCAGTTCAGTTGTAACTAACAAACTCAATTCTAACATTTGACTTTGACTTTGCCTGTAAACCTGTAGGCAGTTAGAATTGGAGATCTGGATCTCTTCAAAACTGTGGCTGAGAAATTCTCAACAACTTTCACCTCTGACCGAACCAACAACTTAATCGTGAGACTCCGCCACAACGTCATACGAACCGGGCTCCGCAACATCAGCATCTCATACTCGCGTATCTCCCTTGCTGACGTGGCAACGAAGCTCCGTTTGGACTCCCCAAACCCAATTGCAGATGCTGAGAGCATCGTGTCAAAAGCGATCCGTGATGGTGCCATTGATGCCACGTTGGATCATGCAAACGGGTGGATGGTTTCTAAGGAAACGGGTGATATTTACTCGACCAATGAACCTCAGATGGCTTTTAATTCTAGAATTGCTTTTTGTTTGAATATGCATAATGAGGCTGTACGTGCCCTTCGGTTTCCGCCTAATTCGCATAAGGAGAAGGAAAGTGCGGAGAAGAGGAGGGAGAGACAACAACAAGAGCAAGAACTTGCACAATGTATAGCCGAGGAAGATGATGATGAATTTTAATACTGTTTGTTTCTTATTTAAGCATTTTACTTTGGAAAATGTATTCGGTTACAATATTTTACTTGGTTCTTTTTATATTAGAACATTGTATTTTTGAAAAATCAACAAGATTATAGCAATGAAAATTGCTTTGTGTTTGGTTGAGGCTATTTGATAGATTTTTTGAAGTACATTTGTAACATCACAAAAATTTCAACAAATTTAAACCTTTCAAAACAATCCATTTATTAACAAAAGTGTTTAACAAAACATTGTCTCTAAAGCATGATTTAAAATCAGAGTCTCTTAAGATCCAATTCGTTTTAAAACCGAGGATGTGTACGGTCATGCCTTCGCATTGCCACAAATCATATGAAGAACCTGAAATCATAAACAAATTGTAAACACGAAGCTTAGTGACTTTCTCCAAAATACCACCACACAAACAAACAGGTAGCACATAAATAACATGTATTAGGTCCACAGCTAAAAGACTGGATTACCCTTGTGCTCACATTATGAGTCTGGCTTGCCTATCAGGCCCATAACTCATATCTGACCTAGTCTTGAGCCCACATCATAAGTCTGACTTGCCCCCGGGGCCCACAACTTATGTTTGGCTTGCTCCCAACTCAATCAGTCATCGTACTAGAATACCGATGTTCAACCCTTAGTACACGTCTGGCATACCAACCAGTCCACAACTCGTATCTGGAATGCTACTTAGCCCTCAGTAAGGATGTCAAAAACCTCCGTGGGACCCCGATCCCGTACGGGACTAAATTTTTTAAAAAACCAAGAGCGGGAGCGGGGGTAGAATTAAACCCTGCTTATTTTCGGGACCGGGGTCGAGAGTTGGTATTTCCGTCCCGTACTCCCGCGGGGGTCCCGGCTGTACATTTATGTAAAAAATATATATTTAATATAAAATACATATACAAAATAGATTTTCTAATTTTAGGTTTAGGTTATGTTTCACTTTCCCGTTTCCAATTAATGGATATTGAAGCGGTAGTGAATTTGATCATATATTTTTGGATATGTAAGTATTTTATATTTGTAATATTGGATTTGTCATATTTTATATTTTTAGGATTGTTGGAATTGTCGTTTTGTAATGTTGGATTTTTAATTTTTTAGTTTCTAAAAGATTATGTTTTAAACTTTTAAAGTTATTAAAAATAGGCTTTTTAGCCTAAACCAAAGTAGTTGTTTAGCAAAAAAAAACCGAATTTTAAGCCAAAACAAGAAAATGTTGCTAAAAATATAGACAAAAAGAATTCTGATTTGCTTGTTCCTGAAATTTTTTTATCGTCTAGACGCCGTAGAGAATTAAGAATTCTATAAATCAGGGGAACCGGGGGAACCGGGGCGGGACCGGGGGCGATGGAGATAACCGGGGGCGGGACTGGGGGCTATGTAAACGGGGGAGCTGGGGGCGGGACCGGGAGCGGGGGTGACAATTGATTTCGGGGGCGGGAGCGGGGGCAGCTATTTCTGCCCCCGTTTGGTCCCGTTGACATCCCTAGCCCTAAGTATGAGTATGACATGCCCTACCCGACCCTTAACTCATATCTGGATTGCTCCAACACCCTCAAGCACTCAGTACGAGTCTGCCATACCAACCAGTCCATAACTCGTATCACGAAGCAGTACAACCTCAACCCAACACAATATACTGACATATAACCAACATATACAGATAATCATGCAAACAGAAACATAGGTAGTCCTACAGATCTACCATACTAGCATAATCATACATATCTATTCCATACTCAACATATCAGGATATCTAACCAATGGGCCGACCTTGCTGCCTTTGACCCATCTGAAACTGAAAATGATCAACTGTTGGAGCATGAAGGAAATGGCTAGCTTGGTTTACATCATAGGATAAATTTGGTCGAGTGATGGTAAGGTACTTTAGTGCACCAATTAAGGATTGATAATGCGTAGGATCTGCATAAGGTGTGCTGGTGCTCAAAAAAATCATGTATAGCAAGACGAGTAGCTACAGACTTAGCATCAAGGAGTGTGGCAAGGGTAAGAACGTCATGAGCATATTTAGATTGATTTAGAAACAATCCATTAGAATTATAGGTGACTTCAAGACCCAAAAAGTAGTTTAGCTTGCCAAGGTCTTTGATTGCAAACTCCCGATGTAGCCTTTTAATGAAATGAGAAATAGAAGTCTCGTTACTCCTAGTAAGAATGATGTCGTCAACATAGACGAGAAGATATAAAAGACAAGATCCTTGTTGAGAAACAAACAAAGAGGTGTCGACTTGACCAGATTGAAAACCTTGCTTGAGCAAAAACGAGCTTAGGCGTTGAAACCAAGCTCTTGGAGCTTGTTTTAGGTCATACATAATCTAGATGTCGTGGATCAACAAAACTAGGTGATTGTTCCATGAAGACGGTTTCGGATAAATAGACATTTAAGAAAACATTCTTCACATCTAGTTGATGAAGAACCCAATGATTTGTAACTGCAAAAGGTATAACGACCCGAACCGTAGTAGCTTGATCACGGGACTAAAAGTATGAGAAAAGTCAAATCCAGGTACCTGAGTAAAACCCTTTACCACAAGTCTAGCCTTATGACAATCAAGATATCCATTAGAATGAAATTTGGTTCGAAATACCCATTTGGAGCCAACCACATTTAAGCCTTTCAGTCTTGGAACAAGTGTCCATGTTTTATTTTGATGAAGAGCCAATATTTCATCTGACATAGCATCCTTCCAGCATTGGTATTTTAAAGCAGATTTAAACCCTTTAGGAATGTTTTCTGCAAATAAGGTTGAATTCAATCGATTTGTGGTTACCGCAAGAAGATTAAATATATGCTTGGGTTTGAATATTCATGCCTTACCATGAGTTCTCATTGGATGTTGTGAATATGTGTTAGAAGGATCACGAACCTGAAAAACTGGCGATGTTGGCGATGAAGTGGTTGAACCCACAGGAGATGTGTTCAAGCCTAAAGAAGAAGCATCAGACTTAACATAAGGAGCAAAAGTATCATACTCACTAGACATAGTTGCCAAGGGACTGGATGCTGGAGAAGGCGAGGTGGTTTTATCACATGGGACCAAAAATGTAAGACACAGGTTGTTGGGGTAGTTAGGAGGTAATTTAGATGGTGTTGGGATTGAAGGTTGTATGGGTTGTGGTGTTCCATCACTGTATTCAACAGAATTTGGAGCCTTACCAGAAAAGGGAAAATTTGCTTCATCAAAACATGCATGATGAGTGATCTACACACGACTTGTTGTTGGATCTAAACACATGTAACCTTTATAGTGAGCATTGTAGCCAATAAAAATATATTCAATACTTCTTGGTTCAAGCTTATGAGATGAATAAGGCCTCAAGTATAGAACTCGACATCCAAATCCAAAAAAATTAGTGTATTTTGGAGTGGAGTGATATAAAAGCTTGAACGAAGATTTATTGGCTAAGACTGGACTTGGAGAATGATTGATGATGTGGGCAGCGGAGGAAAAAGTACCCACCCAAAATTTATTTAGCAGGAACATTGGCACCAAACAAAAGTGCTAAGCTAGTTTCAGTTATATGGTGATGCTTTCTCTTGGCGTGTCCATTTTGGTGCGGGGTGTTAGGACAAGATAGTTGGTGGTGGGTACCTTTTTCTAAGAGGATTTGATTTACTTAATGATTAACAAACTCGGTGCCACCATCGCTTTGAAAAACCTTCAGTTTGCAAGATAATTGCGTTTGAACAAATGCAAAGAAAATTTTTAATATCCCAAAAAATTCAGATTTGGGACTCAAAGGATAAAACCATGTGAAACGAGATAAATCATCTATAAAAATGGCATAGTATCTAAATCCTTCCATAGAGGTTATCGGGGCGGGTCCCCATAAATCGCAATGAACTAAATCAAGAACTTTCAAAGCATGCTTTTCATTTAAATTGAAAGGTAAAGGGTGTTGTTTAGAAAGTTGACATGAAGAACAAATCACAGGTTTAGGTAAAAGTGAAGTAATAACTAAACAACTGTTTTTATATAAATGAGAAATAATGTCAAATGCTACATGACCCAAACGTTGATGCCATGTCTCGAACGATGCTTTAGAAGAGGGAATAGTAGAAGCCAAAAAAGCTTGATGCTCCGAACTTACGATGTAAAGCCCATCCTTATGCTTTCCTTTTGCCAAAATTTTCTTGGTTTGGGTGTCTTGAATAGCTAAGTGATAACGGGAAAAAAATGACATCAACCGGTAAGTCGAGTTTACTCACAGAAAGTAGATTCTTTTTTAGATGTGGTACTATAAGAACATCACGTAAAGGCAATCTGGAAGAAAGTGATGTAGTACCAACTCGAGAGACAGGAAGAATAGTACCCTTATGTCACACCCCTAAACCAGAATGGCGGAATCGTTCGAGGGTGGATGACTTCATGTAGTATCATAACAGTTGAATACATAGTAAAGAAAGTAAAACAACCATCATATATATAATTTAAAAGTTACATTGTTGAATGATAGTTGTTTCAAAACAAATTACAATATGATGACAAAATGAGTTTTAAACTGACGCCTTAGCGTCTCTTCTCCAAAAGCTGAAGTTTACATGTATTACTGAATCCCTGAGAAATACAAGTAGATTTGAAAGAGTAGATTAGCATTTAAGCTGGTGAGTTCATAAGTTTTTATTGTCAATGTTTGTATAAATTTGAATGAAATTGTTTGTAGATGTTTGAAAACTCCTAGAAAATTCCATATTTCCTACTAGTATAAAAGTAGTATTCTACCAAGACCTGACTGTTTTTGAATGTTTGCTTCTAGAAATCCAATGTTTTTGCATAAGTGTATAGTAGTTTTAAAAGTTCCAAAACTGTAATGCAAAAGTGTTTTTCATGCCTATGATAGTAGATTTATGTATGTATAAAATCACTAAGACATTTGATAACCCCGTAAATCAACGTGTTTTTAATACTCCATGTGAGTTTTATAACCATGCTATTGACCCAGACTGCCTGTAACAACGTTCTTCAGGCGTTGGAATGTTATGACGGTTGTCACCCCAGACTTGTCGGTCTAACTGTAGCTAACAGTTTAGGTGTGAGGTTGTCAATCCCGTATAGATCTATACACAAGTATCACGCTCTCCCTACAAGAGATTATGGTATATAATACAGGACTTTAACTGCATACTTGAAAGTACGTGAAGTTGAATGTCTCACAAAACTTAGTATCAAATAGATTTACGTATGAAAAGTCCATTTGTTCTTGTATATGAAAGTATTTCCTTGATATAGTACTTATAGTATGTAAAATCTCATGATTTCCTTGTAAACTATACCTATTATAGTTTTTCCAAAAGTATGTTTCGTTTTTATGGTAAACCCTAGCGTAGTGTCGACTTTGTATGTACAGTATAACATTATTGAACATTTATACTCAAAATATAATTAAAGTGTTCGATAATTATATGACATGTTATTATTCTGAAAAGACAAGTTGTTATTGCCATATGTGTTGCATGCGAACGTTTTCATATGATAGTTAAAATAACAGTATAACATGCATAACAAAGGATAGATATTTTCACACGATAATAACCGGGTGTTTACTTGTATTCCACCTAAAAGTATTTAAAAAACACTTAAAATGTATTTTTAGGGGTATGAACTCACTTGATAGAGTGAAGATGGTGAGATGAAAACCGAGCAGAACTTTGACAGGAGAAAGCGGATTTCTCGGGATTCTCGGGAATCTCAGGAGCGTAAAACTTCCTTCGGGACTTGGGTATGAAAACCGGGGCTTCGGGATATTTCTTGCACGCAAAACGGAGTAAAAACGCAAGAGAAGGAGAGAAAATGAGCAATTATGTCCGGAACCCTCGCATCCCTTTTATAGGGGCTGGAAACCCTCGGTACGCGGGGCGTACCTCCGGGTTACGCGGGGCGTACCGGACGTCATGCATGACCGCATCCTCGTCTTCCGGAATTTGGATGGGACAGGGCGTAGAGGCGTAGAGGGGCGACATGGACGATCCGAAGCCTAGCACCCAAGTACGCTGGGCGTAAATCGTCTCGGTTTGTGCACCTTGAACTTGCAAAATCCGTAACTTTCGCATACGAGCTCCGATTTTGACAAGATATTCATTTTTTTGATGTATGTTCACCAAACTCCTTTATTTTTTTTAAAGACACTTGTAGAATATTAGTAAATTCATTGTTTCAAATGCAATACATGCGAGTGAATTCAATGTCTTGTATAAGATCTTCATACAATCAGTAGCTAGCGGATTGCAATATTTGGAAATTGGAAAGGTTCTCTTTTCTATTTTCAAGTGTTATTGCCTTTTGAATTCATTAAGCATTGGTTGTAATCTGTCCATTTCAGGTCTCACTAGCTTCTCGTTAGTGTGGTCTGTGTTTCTTTAATGAAATTGTGCTATTAAAAAAAAGCATTGTGCTAATAACTATTTAGACGTATTATACAAGCACTTGGATGAACTTTTCAGTATAGAATGTTCAGCATAGAAGGTATAAATTAATTAATGGCATTTTAGCCATCTTTTTTTCTTTTAATTATAAAGTTTGATTTCATTATTATTTTCTTTGTTTATCATCAAATGTATTTTGGCATTTAAACGAGAGTATGTGTATGAATTTATAGAAACTGGGAATGATATAAAGATGATTGACATCCTACATTTTGTGTCTGTGTATAAGGTTATAGTTGGTTTCGTTTATGTGTAAGTGAATGAAAGAGAATTGGAATGCTAGTATTTGTAGTTAAGTTTAGTATCAAAGGGTTTCTAGCCCAACGGTATCAAGTATTGAAAAAAAAATAAGATGTGTATATACTATAAATATGAAAGAGAAGTGAAAAATAGAATGCTTTAAACAAACTAATAAAAGTACATTGCTATAAAGTGGATTTAGAAGCCTACCATTGTGAATACTCTATCAATTCTGTCCGATTTCTACTTCCAGGATATATATTTCTTTATGTACTTGTGAATACTCTATCCATTTCGTTCGTTTTTTCTCAAACAAAAAGTCATACAATTTAACTATGTATACAATGTAATTTTTAATAATGAAACAGTAATGACGATCGATAAGAGTTAGATTCTTGAAAACCGAACGTCCCCAAAATTCTTGGAAGGTCTTAAAAACTTTATGAAAATCGCTAGGAAACATGTTGACTCTGAAGACAAAGTGCGTTGTCCATGCGTAGAGTGTGTGAATATGTACCGACAGTTGTTGAGTACGGTTTATTTCTACATACATGACCGTGGGTTTCTAAAATCATATACTATATGGATTCATCACGGTAAGAAGCGTCTTGATTCAGATTTGGGCTAAAATTCGACTCCAATAAACATTCCAACAACTAATCAGATGTTTGATGTACTTGATGATGTTATGGTGGAACAAAATACAAATGATGAAGGACGAGGCATGGACTTAGAATTTGATACTTTATTTGAGGAGCTCAATACTGAATTATACCCTGATTGTGAGATGTTTTCTTTAAACTTTTTGGCAAAGTTGTTTCATATTAAAGTGATCAATAAATGGACAAATAGTTCATTTGACCAACTTATAGACTTGCTAAGAGTTGCTTTCCCGAAGAGCAAGATTCCAACTTTACATTATGAAGCTAAGAAAAAGTTGAGAAAGATAGGGTTAGGATATGAGTCTATCCATGCTTACAAATATGATTGAGCTTTGTTTTGGATGGAGAATCATTCCATGCAGAATTGCCCGATTTGTAATGAGAGTAGATGGGTGGACACAACCACAAAGGGGAAGCGAGTACCACAAAAAGTGTTGCAGTACTTTCCTTTGACTCCAAGACTTCGACAGATGTATAGTTCCAGATTCACAGCTAAAGATATGTGTAACAACGTAAATTTTCAAATAAAATTTTTCATTTTAAATTACCAACATCACATATCATAATTCTCAAAATCTCGAGTGTCAATGTCATAACATATTTCAAAATAGTTTTCAAAAGTATTTAACCAAATCCAGGATCCATAAAACATATAACTCCAGCTCTGTGTGTGTGTACAATCAAGCTGGTGCCTTCCCGCGATCCTCGAAAGTACCTGAAACACATAAACACATAACACGATAAGCACGAATGGTTAGTGAGTTCCCCAAAATACCACACACATATAATTAGCCACTCGAGGCTATAACTATGTAAGACCATCTGGTCATTGTGTCTTAGTGGGACCCTCCAGTCCCACAGCTCGTTGGACCCTTCAGTCCGGTCTAGTTGGGACCCTCCAGTCCCATGGTTCGTTGGACCCTCTGGTCCGGTCTGGTTGAGAACCCTCCGTTCTCATAGTTCGTTGGACCCTCCGGTCCAGTCTAAGTAACACATAATATAACATACAACACATATTACACAAGCATGCATAACTTAAGCAAGCACATAAGACCCTCTGGTCACACATAGTTACCACTCTAGGTAAGATATAGTGAGAAGACTCACCTCGAAGCTAGAAGAAATAAATACGCACTTGGCACTCCTGGACTATCCTCAACCTAAATACATTAGATAAGCATCTAATAAATATATCTCTTTTACCCATTTAACTCCTAAGTTCTCTTATTCCCTTTTTAACCCCCGGGATGGGTAAAAGACCCTCTTACCCCTCAAAGGTTCCAGAAGCTCCTAATTGACCCACTCACAAAGTCAATAGAAGTCCAAACGAGTCAATAGTCCAAATCGACTAGACTCGCTGAGTGCACTCGTGCGACTCGTCGAGTCCCATTGTATCTCTGAGATCGTCAGAAATTCCAACTCGTCGAGTTAACCTTAAATCGTTGGGTCAACACATGACTCAGCTAAATCGTGACAAACCCTAAACTACTCGCCGAGTCGACTCATCAACTCGGCGAGTCTATTTAGACTCCCATGCATTCAGATAATTTCAAGGCTGGATTCTTTCACAAACTTTAGATCTATACTCTTATGGCTCATAAGCCACGTAAAGTCATAGACTTTACGTCAATGCATGGCATCTAGAGCAAGAAATGCCAAAAACATGAACAAAAGGGGGTTATATACACTTAAAGCTTCACCAAATCTGGATAAAGCAAGGACCTCAAGGTGTTTAGGACCTCCTAGGGTCCAGATGTGGGGTTTTAACTTCCTCATGACCCCCAATTCACAAAAACCCCAAAAATGATGAAGAAGCCCTAATATACTAAAATGAGAGATCTACATCAATGAAAGGGAAAAAGTCGAGTTCAATACCTTCAACTGAAGCTTGGGCGTGAAAACTAGCAGATCCAACTGTTGGATTAATGTCTAAGTCCATAACTATTTTGGTATGTACTTGACCCAATGGTGCATGGTCCTTTTGGGTTGCCTTCACCAAAGCAACTTGATAGGATGAATTATGGAGAGAAAGGATTAATTATGATTTATTAATATATTATGAGAATAATATATTAAAGGAGAAATCATATTGTTTAATTAATATTAGTCAAGAATTAATTGATAATTAGTTTTGTGGCTAAAAGAGATTAATTAAACTTAAAGGACTGGAACTGTAATTATAAGATAATTGCATTTGGGCTATGGATCACCTTGGAATAATAGGTTGGACGAATTCTATGGGGAAACCCATTAGAAATCGTCCAAGGGTTATTCTAAAAGGGTCCATGGGCTGCTTAGGGCTTAAGCAGTCAGATTAGGGTTTCCTAGTTAAAAACCCTAATAGCCTACATGTATATATAGTACCCTTAAGCCCCAAAAACGTGGCTAACAGTTCCACTAGGGTTTCTGGACATTTTAGGCAGCCTCCTCTCTCATTATTCTTCATCCTCTTGCTCTTGGTGTTTGTGAACCATTAGAGGAGTGACAATTATGACTCTAAGCTTTCTAAAGCGATTACAAGGAGGATTTGAGATTGTTATTGCTACATAACAATCAAGGTAAGATCTAAACCCCATTCATAAGTTAATATGATTAATTGTTTGCTAGATCTAGGGTTTAAAATCTTAGATGAATTGCATGTATAATAGAGAAACCTAGATCCAAGCATTAGGGTTTGCAAGAGCACATAGGATGTTCTTATGGCCAAAAACCCATTAGTGGTATCAGATCCTTGATTGGTTTCTGTTGTATGTGATGCTATGTTGAATTATTTACTGAAAAACGATTTTTTTGGCCTCTGCCCAACCTGACTCGGCGAGTCAGTGGATGAACTCGGCGAGTCTGTCTGACTCGGCGAGTCCAGTCCCTGACTCGGCAAGTCCAGTCCCTGACTCGGCGAGTCCAAGCGTCAGACAGAGGGAATATCAGGATTTCTTGCTGTTTTGCTGAAGGATTAATACCAAAAACGTATTTTTATGATAAAGTCTGATTTTTATTATATTTGGATGATTATCCTTCATAAAACAAAAGATAATTTCAAATCTTTTGAATAATAGTTTCCTTATGTGATAAATATGGATTATTTAAATTATTTGGTAATTATCTTATGGGATTAGGTCAAATATAGATAATGACAAAATTAATTGTTTAATTTCTATTATTTGTTATTTGATCCTTGTGTTGTGAAAAAGTTTCAATTCTGCCCATGTAAGTTTTATGGTTTAAATTTGAACTTAAAGGTTTTGTTTTGAAATTTAAATAGTTAAAACCCTAATGTTTTGAAATGTTTCAAAACTTGCCCTCAAGTTTTGGAATTTAAAAGTTGATTGAAAGTTAATTTAGAAATGTTAAATTCTAAAACCCTAGTATTGTTTTGAAAAGTTCAAATCACACCCTTGTGGTTTTATTAATTAATTAAAGTGTATAATTAAAAGAGATTTAATAAATCCATAAATTTTTGGTTTACAATTTAATTAAATTAAAAGTATAATTATTAAATTTGATCACCTAGTATTTTAAAAGTGTAAAATACACCCTATACTATATATAACATTAAAAGTCTAATATTATATATATGTATGAGTAAAAGTCAGTCTTACCGTTAGTAGGCCTCATTCACGAAGATGGTCTATAAGGGGTGTTTAAGGAAATTGCCTATAAAATGACGATTGAATGGGTATCCACTCTTACCCACTGCACTCTTGACTAGTGGAGGGTCGTTAGCCGAATGGGTAGGATATGACAGAAACCTTCCATTATAAGTATAATGAAGTACAAAAGTAACTAAATGTTTTACAAATTCCCAATCTTAGTTACTTTAGGCAAAAGTGAATTGATGCAATTCCATGAAATTACACTTTGTACCCTTACGAAGATGTTAGTGGAGCGTGTGTGGTTAACCGGCACACTAAATGGTTCTAATCAAAGGTAGAAAAGGGTGACTCAATGTTTTTCATAGTTCGGTGGAGCGTGTGTGGTTAACCGGCACATCGAATAGGTAACTGTAACATGTGGGGGCTCCATGTAAGTTTGCATGGTTATTCACACCCTGTTTTGTGATCCTTGGCATCCCAGTTACAAATCAAGGGGCATATTGAGATATAAACATGCCATTGAAAAGTTCAATGAATCTCAAAGGATCTAGGAGTTTTCAAAGCATTTAAAACTTAATCTGGTTTTCGTTTTTCATGGTGGAAAATTAGTGAATCGTCATTCACTTACCTTTAAATGTTCTGAAATTTGGGTTACGACATCCCTCTCCCAAGTTGTGGAATATTGTGTTGGGTCCTAGCCTTAGGATCTCATTTGGGTGATTTATTAAGGACTCAATCGATCAACTAACTTGAATTTATTTTCTCCCATTTTGTAGATGTCAAAGTACGACAACTATGGTCTTCACAAATCCCGTGGAACAAGCTTTCCAAATGAAGATGATATTCCACGATTCAATCGAGGAACAAGAGATCATGCTTCACTTCCTCCACCTCCTCCAATTATTCTCCATAACCCACAAGTTCGAAGGCTTGAAAAGTTCAAGCTCACTCAAGCCCTTTTGGCAAGTAAACATGAAGAAGGAAAGTCGATGTGTGCACACGTCCTAGAGATGAAGTCATACATTGATAGGTTAAGAATGTTGGGATCCGTTGTCTGTGAGGAGCTGGTTGTTGACTGGGTTCTTCAGTTACTTCCTAACTCATATAGTGAGTTCGTAAGAGAGTACTATATGATGAACCATGATGTGACCCTTATAGATCTCACCTACATGCTTATTGCTGCTGAATCAACAATGGTTTGGCGCACTGGAAAAGCAAAGTTGATTGGTGAATCTGCCTTCCAGATCTCTATGGATATAGGCAATGGCAACGAAAGGCATGCCATGATCGAAAGGTTTGATCATAAGAGAAAGGCAAAGTCTGAAGTAGTTCCATGTGCTGTTCCAAAAGAGTCAATTTGCTTTTATTGCCAAGAGAAGGGGCATTGGAGACGAAGCTGCCCTATTTACCTAAGAGATCTAAGAGATGGGAGAGTCAAAACGTATGGCTCTGCTTTAGGTAAAATCCATTAACTAACTCTTTTAAGTTCCTATTCTAGATTCTTAATACATGATGTGATAAGATTACAATTGATGTTTTGTAGGATCAAAGAAAAGAGAGGAAGCTTAAGGGAAGAAGTGAGCGGAATCTAATCGTGAAGAAATGGATTTTGATCGCATTGCTTGAAGATTGGATTCTTGAGCTACTACTTACAGTTAGATTAGATTGCTAAGAAATATGTATTAACATAGTTTTCAATTGAATTGCATTGTAAGGACAAATTTTTCCGCAATAAAATAAATTTTGATTTTATATTATTTATTTATCCTTGCAATGGCGTGTATGGAAAATTAATGTTTGAATGTTTCAGTTATTATCAATAATGGATTATGTTATTTGTGGAAATGTCAAGAATTTACCAAATAGGGAGAGTTTCTCATCGCCCAAGTTTCAAGTGGATAGAAACTTGGAATCATGCAACTTGGTTGCATGATGAATGAGAAATTTCATATTTGGAAATTAGACTAATTCGTTGACAAAGTGTCAAGTGAAGGACTAAGAGATCGAGTAAACAAAGTTGTGTGTTGATCAAGTCCACCACAAGAGTGACAAAGATATTCGTCATGATTTACTAAAGGTTTAGTAAATATGATTATACTTATAAGATTAAGTGTAATTATGAATTGATTGAAAGAGTTTAATCATTAGCAGAACGGATAAGAAGAATCAAGTAGGCAGAAAGATAAACGTTTCTCTATTCTAAGAAGAAGGGAGAGTACCTTTTATTATGTTTTATGATAGGTCTTAATGATTAAGAACCATATCTCAATTGATCCTATAAGAGAGTCTTAGTACAATTGTATGTCTGAGAAGAGGAATCAAGAATTGAAGAAATGGTTAAATCAAGAAGTCAATCATACTTCGTTCCAAAACAAGTCTTAGAGTTAAGATTGTGACGTTGAGTGACAAGTCTTAACAAGGTTTATAACATTCATCAAATGTAGAATTTGGAAAAAGGTTTTCTTATTCTTGCACATTTGAAATTAGTAAGTTGTGATGTCTTGGATAAGATAAAGACCAACAAGGACCAATTTTTGAGAAGTGTTTTGTCTTTATAAGAACTACACTAAATCTTGAATATTTGTTTTGTCAAGAAATGTTTCTTCATAAGAGGATCTTATATGTCAAGGAGTCAGTGGGAGTCTCAATGATCTTGAAAGGTTTCAAGAACAAATCAAGAATAAACCTTATCGATCATCACTAGCACATGACTTTAGGTTTACAACCTATCGTGTTGACACTATTTTGTTTCTGTGCCATTCCAGTTGAGTTAATTATGCATGTGAGTTCTCATTTGAACGCGTAAAAGGCAAGCACCTTGATCAATGAAAAGTACATTGATAGGAAAGGGTGAGCTGCTTAACTACTTGGAAGACATGGTGGGCACTCGTGTTACCATAAGGCAAGAAATCAAGATTGAGAAGGTTCGGTCCATATGAGTTTGGTTTTGTCGCAAACTTTGGTTTTGACAAATTCACATGGATAGGAACACATACACCATTAAAATCTAAGTGTCATAAGATTCCCTCCTTCATGAAAATGACTGTGAGGAAATGCTTTCACTAAGAGAGATTTTAAGAAGATAGTGATTGTGAAAATTGTATTCTTAAATTCGATTATGGTTACGGTATCCCTTTCCGTGATTCGAATTGTGAGATTTTGCAACTAGTCTGAATTTTTTAGACACATATATGAGCTATCTAAGGCAAAAGTGTATAAGTTTGAGAAGCTTAGATAAAGGATTATCAAAGCATTAGGTATTAGAAATATTAACTTAAGAAATTCAATAGGTATTGTTTTTCTGGAAGTTAAGCTGTTTTCTGAATACATGTCAAAGCTAGTGGGAGCATAAGTGTTATGATTATATGATAATAATCATCATCATAGTGGGAGCATAAATGTTGTGCTTGTCTGATTATTAAGGCAAGTATTGAAAGTTAGCAATATTAATTATAGAAAACAAGAGTTATACTTTGCAAAGTCATAAGGGTTGAATAGTTGTTTTGCTATAATTAAGGGAGATAATATTATGCTTCATTTCAAATCTAAAGGCTTAGGTTGTGGAATGTTAATAAATTTAGTCAAGGATACATAGTGCGTTCTCAAATATTCGATTATGATTATGGTATCCCTCTTCATAGTTCGAATTGTGAGAACGTGACACATTAAATATTATGGCAGAAGATTGGTAAAGTATCGTATCTTTATTATGCATCGTGTCCCATAAGCTTCGGGTATAGGATCGATTGCAAGTGCTATAATATTTGACCGTTCTAAAATTTTCCAAATGTCTAGCGCATTTAGAGGGAAAAAGGACAAGAATCGTGTAACAGCCCGGATTTCCAGGTATCTTTTATGCTTATGTTTTTGGTGTTTTGTGAGGGGACTCGGCGAGTTGGAGCTCAAACTCGCCGAGTAGGATCGTGGTTCTGGATGCGAGTTCGCGCCTGGACTCGGCGAGTCCAAGGTATGGACTCGGCGAGTCCGCGCTGTTTAATGAAACCCTAATTTCTCGGGTTTGGGACCTATTTAAAGGGCCTTAAGGCCGTCATTTGTGCTCACCAGACCCCTGAGTGAAACCCTAGCGAGTTTGAGCGTTTGGAGCAAAGCAAGGAGCCATTATTGACCTTGGAGGTGTTATATTGCAAGGGAAAGGAAGCAATAGCTAAGGGGAATCAAGAGGAGCCACTTCCTGAAGATTTGAGGTCCAGAACATCACATTTGAGGTACTACCTTCGAGCTATTCTCTGTTATGTTGATGTTTATATTGATTTAGGGCTTATTGAGCCCTTTTGTGGCTAGATCTAGTGCTTCCTTGGTCCCTTAAGCGAGTTAGGTTCTAGATCTGGACCTTTGGAGGTCCAGAGTGTCCCTTTGCCCAAGCTTTTTATGAATCGATGGGGGTTTTGGATTGGGGTCTTTGTGCTTAAGGTCAAAACACCATTTATGAGTCATGGGGTGTGTTATGAGCACCAAGATATGGACTTTACGTGATGAATAAGCTTAGGAGGGCCAGATCTATGAGTTGTTGGAGCGGATCTGACCTCAGAAGCAAGTTTGAGTTGATGCATGGCATGGACTCGCCGAGTCTGAAGAACAGACTCGGCGAGTAGCATGAAGATTGTCCTTAACCACTCAGTGAGTGGTCCAGCCGAGTTATGAGTTGACTCAGTGAGTCAGGGAGAGTTAGAGAGGGTTGATAGGTGGATTGAGTCGAACTGGAAGTCGCCGAGTTGTTCTTGAGACTCGGAGAGTTGAGTCGGGGTGGCTCCGCGATTCATACCAGGTGGAACTCATCGAGTCAGGGGAATACTCGACGTGTCAAAAAGGGAATCCTAGAGAGTTGGTGAAAACGCTTAGACTCGCCGAGTCGCCCTAGTGCACTCGTCGAGTCTGGTCAAAGTTGACCGTTGACCGTTGACCAGAGTTGACCAGTGTTGACTTGATAGGGGTAGTCAACCTTAGTGGTAAAAGTGTTAATTAAGAGACATATGATGTTATAGGAGGATTATAGCTCGGAGGATCGAGCACGAGTGATTTCCAAGATTCGCGAGTTATCGAGATACACGAGGTGAGTCTTCTCACTATACTTTACCTTGAGTAGGTAACCAGAGTTATGTGATCAGAGTATTTGTATGCTATATGTATGTGATGTGTTGTACTGCATTATTTCTATGTGATTTATGCTGTGCATGTTTTAGAGCTGGAACCGGAAGGTTCACAGAGTTAGAACCTGAGGGTTCACAGAGTTTGGGTGCACGGACCCATAGAGTTATAGCCTCGAGTGGCTAATATGTGTTATGTGTGTGGTAATTTGGGGAACTCACTAAGCTTTGTGCTTACAGTGTTAGTGTTGTTGTTTCAGGTACTAGCGATGACCGTGGGAAGGCGCCGGCTTGATCTGTACACACGCATGGGATTTTTGATATATATATGATCTTGGGATTTTGTATGATGTGAATTGAGATGTTAAACTTAATGTTTTATAAAAATTAAATGAGAAATGTTTTTATATTTGTGAAAAATTATTTTGAAAAATTCACGGTGTTACAAGTTGGTATCAGAGCCTTGGTTTGAGGGATTCGAGTACACCTTCGGGCGTATTTGAACTCAAACTGAGGATTTGAGAATTATTTTCAAAAAGTGTAAAAGATTTTGAAAAACGCAGAGCAGAGTTGTGTGTACGATCAGTCCGCGCCCGAACGGTGATTTCCCAAAATACCTTTAAGTTATGTGATATTGATATTGATATGATGTATCCGCATGCTAGAGTAGGCTAGGTATTCCTATTAGGATTAGAGTGGCCTGATTTGTGATGCCTTAGCCTAGGAAGAGGTGAGCTGCTATGAGATGCTTGAGAGTGAGTAGGTAGCAACGAGGGGCTTATGAGAGATCTATTAGAGGGAGGTCTATTCATGATAGAGTACTTGGAATTTGGGATCCGAAGAGGAGGACTTGGGGTGTATTTTGATACGGTGTGGACAGTAGTATTGGGCCCGTACTACTGAAAGCACCGGAGCGGTGTACAGCCCGAGTAAGAATATTTGGAATACCAAGGATCAAGGAGGAAAGAGTTGACGAGTGTGAGTATGCTCGTATGGGTTCTAATTTATCGTATGTTGTATTTCAGAGGTAGATCATGGTGAGGACACGCTTGATGCCTGAGAGCAGTGGTACCAGTGATGAGGAGATCCGTCGGATCATCCACGAGGAGGTGGCTGCGGCCATTAGGGCAGAGATACCGGAGATGTTTGGGTCTATAAAGACCACGTTGATTGAGACCTTTGACGAGCGTTATGCCGCTCTTTCTGAGGCTGCTGTTGCAGCGGCCACCGCAGCGATTGCTGCCGCGAGGCCGCAAGGTGGTGATGCGTTGCTGTTCCGGGAGTTCAGCAACACAAAACCACCAGAGTTTGATGGGACCCAGGATCCGGTGGCAGCTATGAGGTGGATATCTGATATAGAGGGGTGTTTCTTCACTTGCTCATCTCCTGAGCATTTGAAGGTTCGGTTCGTGCTGAACCAGCTTCGCTTGGGAGCGAAGGACTGGTGGAAGTTTGTGACGGCGCATTTTACGCCTGCTGAGCTTGCGGCAGTGACCTGGGAGAGGTTCACTGCCATGTTTCGAGATGAGTACGTTCCCCAGGTGGAGAGGGAGCGTTTGGCCCAAGAGTTTCTGACCCTCAAGCAGGGTACTGAGTCAGTTACAGCGATTACCAGGATGTTCCATGAGAAGGCGATGTTCTGCCCTGAGCACGTGTCCACTGAGCAGGCACGTATGAGCCGATATTTGAGCATTTTGAGGCGAGATATTCGGGAGTTCGCGGCAAACTCCTCGTACCGGACATTTGCTGAGCTTCAGGCAAATGCCCGGAAGAGGGAGATTGAGCTAGAGACTCAGACCAGGGAGGAGGCGGAGTCTCAGGGGAGGGATCGACGACCGGCACAGTCTCAGCCGGCAGCCAAGCGGGCCAAGCCCGCTGATCCCAAACCAGGGAGCCAGAAGGGCCGCACTTGTGGGAAGTGTGGCAAGGGTCATGATGGAGTCTGCAGAGCGGGATCTTGCTACAAGTGTGGCAAGGAGGGGCATATGGCCAAGGACTGCCCCAAGGGGTTTGCGGTGTGTTTTCACTGCAACCAGACCGGACACCAGAAGGCGGAGTGTCCGCAGTTGCGGGGATCAGCTCAGGGATCCGCCCCTGCGCCATCAGAGTTGCAGAGATTCGGCCAGTGAAGGCCGAGGCGCCGAGGGCACGAGGGAGAGCCTTTCAGCTGACCGCGGAGGAGGTCCGCGCAGCGCCCGATGTCGTGGCTGGTATGTATTCTTTCATGTATTTATTTTGATGTTGAGATATTATGCTGATGTTATGTTATGCGTAGGTACTTTTCTTGTGAATTCTGTACCTGCCTTGGTGTTATTTGACTCGGGTGCGAGTCGGTCTTTTGTATCTTTGGCTTTTAGTCAGCATATCAGTGTTAGTCGTGAGGCGTTGAGTCGGCCTCTGAGAGTTTCCATAGCTGATGAGAGGGTGATATATGCCACGGAGGTTCTCCGAGGTTGCGTAGTCGAGATTTTCGGTGTTGAGTTCCCGATTGATCTGGTTCCTATTGCGATGGGTGATGTCTGTGTCATTGTGGGCATGGACTGGTTGAGCAGATTCGGTGCGGTTATCGACTGCGAGCGTCAGCTGGTGACCATACGAGACCCTAGTCGGGGAGTTCTTTCGGTGTACGACGAGGGTACACGTTTAGGATCAACGTTTTGTTCGGCCGCTAGGGCAAGGCAGTGTCTACAGCAGGGCTGTAAGGATTTTGTGGCGTATGTGATGGATACACGGGTGGTTTCCGAGAGGCCGAGTTCAGTTGAGGAGGTTCCGGTGGTGCGTGAGTTCTCGGATGTTTTTCCCGAGGATTTTCCGGGTGTGCCTCCTGTGAGGCAAGTGGAGTTCAGTATCGATTTGGTTCCGGGGGCCGCGCCTATCGCTAAGGTGCCTTATCGCCTTGCACCTCCAGAGATGCAAGAGTTATCCTCACAGCTCCAGGAGCTGCTGGGGAAGGGGTTTATTCGGCCGAGCAGCTCGCCGTGGGGAGCGCCTATCCTGTTCATCAAAAAGAAGGATGGTTCACACCGGATGTGTATTGATTACCGGGAGTTGAACAAGCTGACGGTCAAGAACCGTTACCCGTTGCCAAGGATCGACGATTTGTTCGATCAGTTGCAGGGAGCATCTTGGTTCTCCAAGATCGATTTGAGGTCTGGATATCATCAGGTGAGGGTACGGGATGAGGACATCCAGAAGACAGCGTTCAGGACGCGTTATAGGCATTATGAGTTTGCGGTGATGCCTTTTGGGTTCACCAATGCCCCGGCGGTGTTCATGGATCTCATGAACTGAGTGTGTAGGCCGATGCTGGATCGGTCGGTGATTGTGTTTATCGACGACATTCTGGTATATTCGAGATCTAGAGAGCAGCATGAGGAGCATCTGAGAGAGGTTCTCGGAGTTCTGAGATTGGAGAGGCTTTATGCCAAATTCTCCAAGTGTGATTTCTGGTTGCGGGAGGTCCAGTTCTTAGGACATCTCGTTAAACAGGAAGGGATATTGGTCGATCCGGCCAAGGTTGAGGCGGTGATGAGTTGGGAGGTGCCGAAGTCACCCTCCGAGATCAGGAGTTTCCTAGGGTTGGCAGGGTATTATCGGAGGTTTATCAGGGATTTCTCTAAGATCGCAGTGCCACTCACCAGATTGACCCTGAAGGGTGTTGCTTTTTCATGGGGTCCCGAGCAACAGGCCTCCTTTGAGACACTTCGCCAAAGGTTGTGCGAAGCCCCGGTGTTAGCTCTCCCGGAAGGGATGGAGGACTTTGTAGTATATTGTGATGCATCGATTTTGGGGCTGGGAGCAGTGCTGATGCAGAGAGGGCTTGTGATAGAATATGCATCGAGGCAGCTGAAGCCTCATAAGACGAGATATCCCACCCATGATCTAGAGTTGGGGGAAGTGGTGTTCACCCTCAAGATTTGGCGTCACTACTTGTATGGGGTTCGGTGTACGATATACACGGACCATAAGAGTTTGAAGTATTTGATGGATCAGCCCAACCTAAATATGCGACAGAGAAGGTGGTTGGATGTGGTCAAGGATTATGATTGTGAGATCCTGTACCACCCAGGCAAGGCTAATGTGGTAGCCGATGCGTTGAGCCACAGGGCGGAGAGCACTCCACTGCGGGATGTATGTTTGAGATTGACCGTGATAGCTCCGGTATTGGACGCCATTCGCGGGGCACAGGCCGAGGCTGTGCAACCTGAGATGCAGAAGAGGGAACGGGTTGTTGGTTTGGTTTCAGAGTTCGTTACCGATGGTCGGGGGCTTATGACTTTTCAGGGGCGTATCTGGGTGCCGTTTGTGGGAGGAACGCGTACCATTTTGATGGAGGAGGCTTATCGGTCGAAATTTTCGATCCATCCGGAGGCCACTAAGATGTATTTGGATTTGAGAAAGGAGTATTGGTTGCCCTGTATGAAGAGGGATGTTGCGTGGTTTGTTGAGAGGTGCTTGACCTGCCGTAGGGTTAAGGCTGAGCACCAGAGGCCGCATGGCAAGTTGCAGCCATTGGAGGTTCCCGAGTGGAAGTGGGAACATATCACTATGGATTTCATCACCAAATTGCCGAGGACTGCCAGAGGAGTTGATGCAATTTGGGTGATTGTGGACAGGTTGACGAAGAGCGCCCACTTCCTTGCCATCAGTGAGAGTTCTTCAGCAGAGAAATTGGCGGAGGTGTATGTGAGGGAAGTGGTATCTCGGCATGGGGTGCCGATCTCGATTGTTTCAGACCGTGATGTGCGCTTCACTAACAGATTCTAGAAGAAATTTCATGAGGAGTTGGGTACTAGACTGCATTTTAGTACCGCATATCATCCCCAGACAGACGGTCAGAGTGAGCGGACGATTCAGACACTTGAGGACATGCTCCGAGCATGTGTGTTGGATTTCGGGGGTAGCTGGGATGCGTATTTACCCTTGGCAGAGTTTTCCTACAACAACAGCCATCATTCGGGCATTGGTATGCCACCCTTTGAGCTGTTGTATGGGAGGAGGTGTCGGACCCCCATTTGTTGGGGAGAGGTTGGGCAGAGAGTGATGGGCAGTTCAGAGATCGTGCTTCAGACGACAAAGCAGATTCAGCAGGTCAGACAGAGGTTGTTGACCGCTCAGAGCCGACAGAAGAGTTATGCAGACAGACGCCGGTCCGAGCTTGAGTTTCAGGTCGACGGCTTTGTTCTCCTGAAGGTCTCTCCTTGGAAAGGAGTGATTCGATTCAGGAAGAGAGGCAAGTTGGGGCCCCGGTATATTGGTCCATTCCGTGTGATCGCGAGGGTAGGCCGGGTAGCCTATCGTTTGGATTTGCCAGCAGAGTTGGGGCAGATTCACAACACTTTTCATGAGTCGCAGCTGAGGAAGTGTATAGCCAATGAGTCGGCAGTGGTTGCATTAGAGGATATTCAGGTGGATGCGAGCCTGAATTATGCCGAGAGACCAGTGGCCATCAGAGATCGGAAAATCAAGGTTCTGAGGAACAAGGAGGTACCCCTGGTGTTGGTTCAGTGGCAACACCGGAAGGGATCAGAGATGACCTGAGAGCCGGAGCGTGAGATGCGTGAGCAGCATCCGGAGCTATTTTCAGAGCGAGACTTCGAGGGCGAAGTCTAGTTCCAGTGGGGGAGAGTTGTAACTGCCCGGATTTCCAGGTATCTTTTATGCTTATGTTTTTGGTGTTTTGTGAGGGGACTCGGCGAGTTGGAGCTCAAACTTGCCGAGTAGGATCGCGGTTCTGAACGCGGGTTCGCGCCTGGACTCGGCGAGTCCGCGCTGTTTAATGAAACCCTAATTTCTCAGGTTTGGGACCTATTTAAAGGGCCTTAAGGCCGTCATTTGTGCTCACCAGACCCCTGAGTGAAACCCTAGCGAGTTTGAGCGTTTGGAGCAAAGTAAGGAGCCATTATTGACCTTGGAGGTGTTATATTGCAAGGGAAAGGAAGCAATAGCTAAAGGGAATCAAGAGGAGCCACTTCCTGAAGATTTGAGGTCCAGAACATCACATTTGAGGTACTACCTTCGAGCTATTCTCTGTTATGTTGATGTTTATATTGATTTAGGGCTTATTGAGCCCTTTTGTGGCTAGATCTAGTGCTTCCTTGGTCCCTTAAGCGAGTTAGGTTCTAGATCTGGACCTTTGGAGGTCCAGAGTGTCCCTTTGCCCAAGCTTTTTATGAATCGATGGGGGTTTTGGATTGGGGTCTTTGTGCTTAAGGTCAAAACACCATTTATGAGTCATGGGGTGTGTTATGAGCACCAAGATATGGACTTTACGTGATGAATAAGCTTAGGAGGGCCAGATCTATGAGTTGTTGGAGCGGATCTGACCTCAGAAGCAAGTTTGAGTTGATGCATGGCATGGACTCGCCGAGTCTGAAGAACAGACTCGGCGAGTAGCATGAAGATTGTCCTTAACCACTCAGTGAGTGGTCCAGCCGAGTTATGAGTTGACTCAGTGAGTCAGGGAGAGTTAGAGAGGGTTGATAGGTGGATTGAGTCGAACTGGAAGTCGCCGAGTTGTTCTTGAGACTCGGAGAGTTGAGTCGGGGTGGCTCCGCGATTCATACCAGGTGGAACTCATCGAGTCAGGGGAATACTCGACGTGTCAAAAAGGGAATCCTAGAGAGTTGGTGAAAACGCTTAGACTCGCCGAGTCGCCCTAGTGCACTCGTCGAGTCTGGTCAAAGTTGACCGTTGACCGTTGACCAGAGTTGACCAGTGTTGACTTGATAGGGGTAGTCAACCTTAGTGGTAAAAGTGTTAATTAAGAGACATATGATGTTATAGGAGGATTATAGCTCGGAGGATCGAGCACGAGTGATTTCCAAGATTCGCGAGTTATCGAGATACACGAGGTGAGTCTTCTCACTATACTTTACCTTGAGTAGGTAACCAGAGTTATGTGATCAGAGTATTTGTATGCTATATGTATGTGATGTGTTGTACTGCATTATTTCTATGTGATTTATGCTGTGCATGTTTTAGAGCTGGAACCGGAAGGTTCACAGAGTTAGAACCTGAGGGTTCACAGAGTTTGGGTGCACGGACCCATAGAGTTATAGCCTCGAGTGGCTAATATGTGTTATGTGTGTGGTAATTTGGGGAACTCACTAAGCTTTGTGCTTACAGTGTTAGTGTTGTTGTTTCAGGTACTAGCGATGACCGTGGGAAGGCGCCGGCTTGATCTGTACACACGCATGGGATTTTTGATATATATATGATCTTGGGATTTTGTATGATGTGAATTGAGATGTTAAACTTAATGTTTTATAAAAATTAAATGAGAAATGTTTTTATATTTGTGAAAAATTATTTTGAAAAATTCACGGTGTTACAAATCGGTTTTGACTAAGATAATTAAATAACTATCAAAGGACGGTCCAAAGTTTGCTGAGGATTGGTCGCTTGTGAGTAGTTGGAAGTATGATATTGGATGGACCATATCGACATTATTATGAATAGATAAGATTCTATTAAGAATGAGTTGTCATATGGAAAATATGGAAATGTTTCCATATTAGGAGTTGGATATTGAGAGTCTATGACAAGATTAGAAAATTTTATGCAAAAGGATGTTCAAGGAATGTACTTTGAGAGAGAGAGACATCACGTCTATGGAATTGTATTATATCAATCTCCAATAAAGGACTTTGTAATTTCATTGACAATAGTCATTGTGATTTTTGTGCTATGACATTACGAAAGGACCATTGCATAAAATGTTAGAATCTAGCATATTTATAAGTGGAAAGAATTTGATATTCTTACACTTGTAGTAAGGATTGGGAGTAGGTATGAATGAATGAAGACTGTCGTGAATTGGTGTGTGGATTGTCTAAAGTGTATTAGACATAAGCAAATGTTTGCTACAACGTTCATGAGTGCTTATGAATATGATTTGTGCATTGGATTAAACCCACGCTCACTTGGATCACTTCATGAATTGTATCACGAGTGATTAGTGAGACGATAACATCTTATATTCTTGAAACCGAGATGTGTGAGTTGTATCTTGCGATTCGGTTGCACATTGATAATATGTAAACGCACCAGTAACTTGGTGTTATAAAACATACTGTTGTGTGTGATTCGGTAAGTGAATGCAAGCAAGCATTGAATCAAAGTTTATCCGTTCCTTTTATCCAAAGTAGGATGAAAGCGATATCTTTGGGCCCCTCGATGATTTAGTGATGGAACCTAAGCGCTTGGCCAAGCCGAGACTAATTTGATGTGTTCAATTGTAGTCTGTTGTCAGTCGTCATAAATTGGAAGTCGGGAAACAGTATAGAGAGAATGAGTCGAATTCATGTCTTAAGTCTATACGATATCTAGAATGGAGGAATATATGATCCCTTATCTAAAGGACACGCGTATCTGATAAGATCAGAGTTGACAGTGGCTTTTGAAAACTACGATTGTAGATCAGGATCTGAAGTCATACGCAGAATAGTTATTAGGCTTATCCAAGTGGGAGAATGTTGGATTAGTGTCTAAGTCCATAAATATTTTGGTATGTACTTGACCCGATGGTGCATGGTCCTTTTGGGTTGCCTTCACCAAAGCAACTTGATAGGATGAATTATGGAGAGAAAGGATTAATTATGATTTATTAATATATTATGAGAATAATATATTAAAGTAGAAATCATATTATTTATTTAATAGTAGTCAAGAATTAATTGATAATTAGTTTTTTGGCTAAAAGAGATTAATTAAACTTAAGGGACTGGAACTGTAATTATAAGATAATTGCATTTGGGCTATGGATCACCTTGGAATAATAGGTTGGACGAATTCTATGGGGAAACCCATAAGAAATCGTCCAAGGGTTATTCTAAAAGGGTCCATGGGCTGCTTAGGGCTTAAGCAGTCAGATTAGGGTTTCCTAGTTAAAAACCCTAATAGCCTACATGTATATATAGTACCCTTAAGCCCCAAAAACGTGGCTAAGAGTTCGACATGGGTTTCTGGACGTTTTGCACAGCCTTCTCTCTCATTATTCTTTATCCTCTTGCTCTTGGTGTTTGTGAACCATTAGAGGAGTGACAATTGTGACTCTAAGCTTTCTAAAGCTATTACAAGGAGGATTTGAGATTGTTATTGCTACATAACAATCAAGGTAAGATCTAAACCCCATTCATAAGTTAATATGATTAATTGTATGCTAGATCTAGGGTTTAAAGTCTTGGATGAATTGCTTGTACAATAGAGAAACCTAGATCCAAGCATTAGGGTTTGCATGAGCACATAGGATGTTCTTATGGCCAAAAACCCATCAGCACCCTTCCTGATCCTCTAGCTTGAAACCCTCTTCTTCCTTGCAAAAATACCCACCAAAAGCTTACAATAGCTCTCTCTCTTTCTCTCTCTCTCTCTCTCTCACTCTAAGCACTCAAGACTCGTTTAGGGTTTTCTCTCCTGAAGGGTAGTCGCAATAAGAGGCCTTAAGTGCCTTTAAAAAGGCCACATGCCGAAAAATTAGGGTTTCCTTTAGCAGTGCTGACTCGATGAGTCGGCTAATGGACTCGTCAAGTCCACTCATTAATCCACGTCACCAGCCACGAGTCTACTCGACGAGTTGAGGCACCAACTCGTCGAGTCACTCCACATATCTAAAAAATAAATACTTAAAATATATACCTAGAAATCCGGATGTTACAATATGATTTGGCATAATACTTGAAGATCAATGGATGGTATGATGTATAATCCGGTAGATGGGAAATCATGGCAAGAATTTGATAAGAGATATCCAGAGTTTGCCAAAGAACCTAGAAATGTTCGTCTACGTTTAGCTGTTGATGGCTTTAATCCATTCGGCAACTTTAATAACAATTATAGTATTTGGCCGGTTATATTGACTACCTACAATACGCCACCATGGATATGTATGAAAGAGTCTTCTTTCATGCTAACTTTGCTGATTCCTGGCCCTAGATCACCCGCAAAGGACATTGATGTTTATTTGAGGCCTTTAGTGGGTGATTTGAAAATGTTGTGGGCCGAAGGAGTCCAAATGAGAGACACATAAACCAAAACTGTATTTAATATGTGTGCGATGTTGTTATGGACTATAAATGATTTCCCAACATGTAGCAGTCTATCTGGATGGAGTGGTCAAGGTTATTTAGCATGCCCTACTTGTAACGAAGACACATCTTCCATTTATGTGACCAAAAAGATGTCTTATGTTGGTCATAGACAATTCATGAATATAAACCATAGTTGGAGGGAGAGTCTATTATTTGATGGTCAACCTGAGATAAGACCGCTTCTTAGACGATTCAACAATGCAACTATATTAAAGCAAGTAAATTGTCTCTCTGATCGAATTCCAGGGAAACATCCTGAGTATGAGGGTCAAAAAATAAAGCGCAATGATGAAAGAAAAAAGAGAGAGTTAAATTGCACAAAATGAAGTATCTTCTTTGAGATTGAGTATTTGTCTTCCCTCGACCTAAAACACAATTTCAATGTTATGCATGTTTCAAAGAACGTGAATGAAAGTGTGTTGAATACTACATTAATGAACGATAAAATCCAAGAGAAAAAGGAAGCGAGAATTGACTTGAAAAATATGGGCATTAGACCAGATCAATGGCCAAAAGAGAAAGTCAAGAAGATGAAGAAACACAACAAGGAAAAAAACAAGAAGAAAGAAATACTCCCACATGCTTCTTACTCTTTCAAACCAATTGATCGACAACGTTTCTGTCAATTCATTAAAGGAGTGAGACTACCTGATGGTTTTGGATCGAACTTTAAGAAGAAGGTTAATGATACTGAATTAAATTTGGTTGGGCTAAAGTCTCACGATTATCACGTCCTCATGCAACGATTGCTACCTATAGGGGTTAGAGCATCTCTCCCACCAAATGTTTCAAGAACAATCATTGACCCATGTACATTCTTTAAAAAAAATTATACATGGTCATTAGATGTTAACGACATGAGAAATGCCAGAACAGAAGTGGTGAAGATCTTATGCAATCTTGAGTTGATATATCCTCTAGCATTTTTCAACATAATGATTCATCTTATTCTTCATTTACTTGATGAAGCCATTCTTGGAGGGCCTGTACACATGAGATGGATGTATCCTTTTGAAGGATATATGAAAAAACTTAGAAATTATGTCAGAAACAAAGCCAAACCAGAAGGTTCAATAGCAGAGTGTTATGTTGCAGACGAAGCTTTGACATTTTGCCCTATGTATCTTGAGGGTATGAAAACTAGATTCAAGCGTGCTGATAGAAATGATGATCCCGACCTTGCAAAAAGGCAATTTTCTGTGTTCTCATCCAAGGTTGTAGAACTCGCTACTCGGTACCTGCTCGGCCGACTTGGGAGTAGCGAGTACTCGGGGAGTACTCGGATTCGATAATTCATGTAGAAATATTTTTTGGAAAATTATATATGTCAAAATCATAAGTTAAAATCATAATTTGATTGAATTATATAACCAAAATTAGATACATGTGAATACATAAAAACTGAAATACACATAATTGTCTCACTAAGTGGATAATTACTGAAAATTTAAGATATATATGTAGTAATAATCACATGTTTGTGTTAAATAATAAATTATTAAGTGCATTATACATATTAATCTTGAAATTCTTGATTTTTTTTCTTTTTATGACAATTTTGACCCTTTGACCGTGTTTGACCGATTTTGACCAAGTTGACTGAGTTTGACCGAGTAGGCCCGAGTAAGACCGAGTAGGCCCGAGTAAGACCGAGTAGGCCCGAGTTTGACCGAGTTTGTCCGGTTTTTGACCGAGTTTGACCGATTTTGACTAAATCCGAGTTTTTTGACCGATTTGACGTTACTCGCCTCGGTGGAGGGCCGATTCCGAGTAATCGGCCGAGTAGGCCAAGTTTTGCAACACTGTTCTCATCACAATGTTGGCTAAGAAAATCGTTGAACTTTGTAAAGAGGCCAAAAAATCATTGCATTGGTTTGTGTTCTGATCTATTAACTACATTTTCGATTGTGTTATAATATATTTTAACTATTCTAATTATTTTGTCCCATATTCAGTGAATTCAAATCATAATTGCCAGAAAGTGATTTCAAAATGGAATTTCCTTCATGGTTCAAAGAAAAGGTAAGTATGTTATATATTTATAATGTAAAACTAATTTATTACTTAAACATACAATCTTATATTTCCTTACAGATTTATTGTCTTCAAAAAGATATGCATTCAGACTGTACTGATGAATTAAAGGCGTTGGCATATGGTCCTTTGCGTGCATATTCTTACACTACGTGTATAGTAAATGGTGTTGATTTGTCGTGAATAGCCGTGATCTCCGACGCACTACTTAAAATAGTGGTGTTGTTACATTCGGAGAAGACAGTACACCATTCTATGGTCAATTAGAGGAGATTATAGAGTCGCATTATTTATATGATAAATCAGTTGTACTCTTTTGTGGTAAATGGTTCAATGCGTCATTACGTAATGGACATTTACAGACTATAAATAATATGGTTTTTATCGATACCAGTTATGAATGGTATGTCGGTAAACGTGGTATGATGATCAACAATACATCTTACCCGCACAAGCTAAACAAGTATTTTATCTCCAAGATCCTACTCAAAAGAATAACTGGAGAGTTGTAGAAGAGGTTCATCATCGAAATCTTTGGAATCATCCAAGTATCGGTGTCGTGAATGAGATAGATGTTGTAAACAACACTCAATTAACTGATGTTACCTTGGTTGTCGACTTAGGCTGGTCATAAACTCCAACCATATACATGATATTCCTTCATTCTTCATCACTTATCACACTTCCAAGTCTAGAAAACCGACTCTCACTCAAGTATCATCGAGTTCTTCATCCTAGATCTTCAAAAACGTAAGTGTTTCTTCCATCTTTGAGTTGTTATCCTTCTTGTAAGGTCCTAAAACAGATCTTACCAGTGATCAAATAGCAAACACAATCAATTAACAATAAAGAACAAGTAGAATTAAGAATAAACACAAGCTTGCACATGCTTTTCTATTAGGAATTACGTCCGGTACAACTTGTGGTGAAAGAAGCCGTGAACTCTGAGGCATCAACAACTGACAAAAGACCTAGCATACTGATGGGTTTTAGCCATAAGAACTTTCCTATGTGCGCATGCAAAACCCTAATGCTTGGATCTAGGTTTCTCTAATTAAACATGCTTTGAATCCAAGACTTCTAATGACTAATTAGGTATAAGAACAATACAAAATCAGATCTAGAAGTTTACCTTTGAATCTCTTGTTTGATCTTGTTGTCTTGGAGCTCTAGAGTCACAATTGTCACTCCTCTAATGGCTTACAAACACCAACTAGCAAGGAGGATGATTTGAGAAAGAGGTTGGGAAGAAATCGGCCAGGGGTTCCTTTCTTTTGAAGAGATTCCGATTTCACATGCCCTAAGGGTCTATTTATACTTGTAGGATCCTAGGGTTTCACCCTTAAACCCTAGTTGGATAATCCTTACCCAAAGCAATCCAAATCCTTACCAAAGATAAGCCTTGGACGAATTTGAGGCTATCCCAAGCCCTAGAATTCGTCCATCCTTTATCCATGGAGGATTTACAGTCTAAAGCGTAACTATCAAACAATTAACAGTTTATACCCTCTTATTTAATTAATCTCCTTAAGTCACCAAATTAATACTAATTAATCTATGAATTATATTAATCAAATAACAATATTATTATTCCTTATATTATTCTCATAATATATTAATAATATTTATTCTCTCATAATAAATCATCCTATCAAATTGCTATGGTGAAGGCAACCCAAAAGGACCATGCACAATCGGGTCGAATACTTGCCTAATATAGTTGCAGCCTTAGACACTATTCCAACAATCTCCCACTTGGATAAGTCTAGTAACTATATGCACAAGTTCAATCCGATCCGCAATCGTAGCTCTCAAAGATGCTGTCAAACTCTGATCTAGTCAATCTTGTCCTTTAGATAAGGGATTGTACAGTCCTCTGTTAGATATCATGCTGACAATTTTATGGAATGATTAGTCAAGCATTTAGGTTTCTCGATCTCCGATTTATTCGACATAGAACTTAATCGAACACATCAATTCAGTTCTGACCGGGCCCGACACATAAGTCAAATCAAAATCATCGAGTGGCCGAGATATCGCTTTTACTCTCTTGGAATAAAAGTTACAGATAAACTTCGACTTATATGCATTTAATTATTCATTAATCAACTATACACAACAATGCGTTTTATAACATCGAGTACCTGATGCGTTTTTGCATTATCAATGTACAATCAATTAACAAATAACAAACCATATATATAGGTTTTAAGACTATATGATATTATCGTCTTGCGATCACCCTTTTATATCATATTCCATTAGGTGATTCCAACAAGCGCGGGTTTGTTCCAATGCTCAAAACCAGTTCATAAGCACTCATGAACGTCACAACAATCTTTTGTTATGTATAATACCATTTAGACAATCTACGCACCAATTCACGACAATCTTCATTCATATCTACTTCCAACATATGAACGATTGTGGATAATTTGAATAATTCGATTATTCTTAATAAACTCAATAATTCTGGAAGTGAAAACATGCAAAGTGAAACAATAGTTAAACAATTAACATAAGACAGTAACATTACTCATAAATAAAACTCCTTTATTTAATCATCAAATGTCAATTACATTTATCTATTACATGTTTCTAATATATCTAATCTATGCTAATATCATCCTTCAGCCCAATAATCCTAGCATGCTGCAAGTGCTTAACCCTACGCAGTCCCTTCATAAGCGGATCTGTTGGGTTATCCTCCGATGATATCCTCTTCACTACGAGTTGTCCTTCTTCTACACGATGTCTAATAAAATGATATTTTCTGTCGATATGTCAAGATCTACCATGATCCCTCGGTTCCTTGGTCAAGGCAATCGCTCCTTCATTATCACAGAAAATCTCCATGGGCTCCTTTATGGCAGGTACAACTCCAAGATCACCGATGAAGTTCTTCAACCATATTGCCTCCTTCGACGCTTCGCTCGCTGCAATGTACTCTGATTCACACATTGAATCAGCTACGGTTTCCTGCTTAGAACTTTTCCAAGTCACTGCTCCTCCATTCAGGGTAAAGACCCTGCCCGACTGCGAACGGTAATTGTCCCTGTCGGTCTGAAAGCTGGAGGCACTATACCCTCGCACCTTCAAGTCATCACTCCCTCCGAGGACTAAGAACCATTCCTTCGTCCTCCGAAGGTACTTAAGGATATTCTTAACCGCAATCCAATGTGTTCTGCCAGGGTTCCCTTGATATATACTAACCATGCTCAAAGCAAAGGCTACATCAGGGCGAGTACAAGTAATAGCATACATGATGGAGCCAACTGCGGAAGCGTAAGGTACTCGGCTCATTTATGCTATTTCAGCTTCGGTACTCGGACTTTGAGTCTTACTCAACTTGGCATTACTTTGTATCGGTAATTCTCCCTTCTTCGAGTTTTCCACACTAAAACATTTTAGTACCTTCTCTAAGTAAGTGTTCTGACTAAGTCCTGTTAGTCTCTTACTTCTTTCTCTCACTATCCTTATTCCCAAAATATAGGAAGCCTCTCCGAGGTCCTTCATAGCGAAGCACTTCCCGAGCCAGGACTTAACCTCCTGCAGAGTCGGGATGTCGTTTCCTATGAGTAATATGTCATCGACATATAGAACGAG
Source organism: Lactuca serriola (assembly GCF_051521515.1). NCBI lineage: Eukaryota > Viridiplantae > Streptophyta > Magnoliopsida > Asterales > Asteraceae > Lactuca > Lactuca serriola. The sequence goes on along the minus strand of NC_136415.1, from coordinate 200,335,478 downwards.
GAAGCTTACTATACTCCCACTGGCTTTGACATATACACACGATTCATCTTCGCTTCGTACAAATCCAAACTCTTTGACTTTCTCATCAAAGCAAAGATTCCATCTGCGAAACGCTTGCTTAAGTCCATAAATTGATTTCTCAAGCTTACAGACTCTATTCGGATGCTTCGGATCCACAAATCCCTCTGGCTGAGCCATGTAAACATCCTCAGCCAGCTTCCCGTTAAGGAAAGCGGTCTTGACATCCATTTGCCAAATCTCATAATCATGAAATGCGGCAATCGCTAGCATCACTCTAATAGATTTTATCTTTGCAACTGGTGAGAAGGTCTTGTCATAGTCAACTCCGGGAGTTTGAGTAAAGCCCTTCGAAACCAATTGCGCTTTATATGTGTGTATGTTTCCATCCACGTCGGTCTTCTTCTTGAAGATCCATTTGCACCCAACGGTCTTACGTCCGGGCACATTATCAACCAAATTCCAAACTTGGTTATCATACATGGATTGGATCTCGCTATCCATTGCCTCTTTCCATTTCGCAGACTCCGGGCCTGCCATGGCTTCCTTATAACTATTAGGTTCATCTAGGTTTATTAGTGTACCATCACTAATATACGTGTCCCCTTCGGTAGTAATATGAAAACCATAAAAATAGGGTTGAACTCTAACTCTTTCGGAACGTCTAAGAGGTAAGGAATCGTCAATTGGTTCAACCGGAGTTTCCTCCTCGGGTTGAGTGCTAGCGGTAGAGGTTCCTTCATCTATCAACTCTTGAATCTCTTCAAGCTCGATTTGCCTCCCACTGTCTCCTTGGCCTATGAGTTCTCGCTCTCGGAAAACTCCTCTCATCGCAACAAAGACAACATTGTCCTTTGGTCTATAGAAGAGATATCCAAAGGATTTCTGTGGGTAGCCGATGAAAATACATCGCTCACTACGAGGTTCAAGCTTGTCGTGAGTATCTCGTCTTACAAAAGCCTCGCAACCCCAAACCTTGATATATGCCAACGAGGGAGCTTTACCTGTCCACATCTCATGAGGTGTTTTGGCAACCTTCTTAGTAGGGACTCGGTTAAGGATATGGGCGGCAGTCTCTAAGGCATACCCCCAAAAAGAGATTGATAGTGAAGCACGACTCATCATAGAGCGAACCATATCCAATAAGGTTCGATTACGCCTTTATGCCACACCATTCAATTGTGGTGTCCTAGGTGGCGTCAATTGTGAAACTATTCCATATTCCTTGAGATAATCGTGGAATTCAAGACTTAGGTACTCTCCTCCTCGATCGGATCGAAGCATCTTGATTTTCCTGCCCAATTGATTCTCCACTTCATTCTTGAACTCTTTGAACTTTTCAAAAGTTTCTGACTTTTGCTTGATTAAATAGATATACCCATATCTACTATAGTTATCGGTAAAAGTCACATAGAAGCGGTTCCCATCCTTCGTGGTTGATATAAACGGTCCACATACATCGGTATGTATTAGGTCCAATAGACCCTCACCCCTTTCGCAAGTACTTATGAAGGGTGACTTATTCATCTTTCCAAGTAAACAAGACTCGCATGTCATCTTCCCTAAGGTCGAATGACTCCAACACTCCATCCTTTTAGAGTTGGGCTATGCGTTTCTTGTTGACATGTCCAAGACGACAATGCCACAAGGATGCTTTATCCATACTATTGGAAGAATCTATGTTTAAAACATCATTTCCTAAGTTATCAACAATCATAACAGTTTCATAAATTCTATTACACGGTATTGCTTCAAAATAAAAGACACCATTTAGATAAGCTAAAATAGAACCATTCTCATTATTAAAAGAAAATCTAAAACCTTGTCTAAACAAACCATGAAATGAAATGATGTTTCTAGCTATTTCTGGCGAATAGCAACAATTCTTCAAATCTAAAATTAAACCATTCCTAAGAACTAAATAATACACTCCAATCTTGGTCACAGGCGACGATCTTCTGTTCCCCATGATTAGATTTATTCTTCCAGCCTCCACATCCCTATTTCTTCTTAGTCCCTGCACATTAGAACAAATGTGGTAACCACAACCGGTATCAAGAACCCATGAAATAGCATGAGATGAATCGTTAGATTTAATTATGTATATACCTGCGAAAGATGGCTTGATCTTTCCTTCCTTGATGGCTTGCAGGTACTCTGGGTAGCTTCTCTTCCAATGTCCTATCTTGTGGCAGTGGTGGCACTCTGCCTCCTTTGGGTTAGGGTAGGGCTTAGCAGGATCAACTTTGGTCCCATTAGAAGAGGCACCATCTTGGGTTTTAACCTTGTGATAGTTCTTAGACGAAGCCTTCCTCTTCTTTGCCTTTCCTTGTCCAATAGCCAAGACAGGAGCAGCGGCTGTGTTGGGAGTTGGTGCAACAGACTTGTCCTTGAAGTTGCTCTCAGCGACTCTGAAGAGACCTTGGAGTTTGCTTAGGGTGACCTCCTCTTTGTTCATGTGGTAGGTCATCCTAAATTGATTGTAGCTTGGAGGCAAAGAGTGAAGCACCATGTCGATCGCCAAGTCTTCCCCAAAGTCAACATTCAACTTGCGAAGACGGTCGACATACCTTTGCATCTTTTGCAGGTGCACGGTAGGAGACTCTCCATGACCCATCTTAGCAGAAATCATGTTAGTGAAAATCTCATAACGCTCTTGTCTCGCGTTTTGGTGGTATCTCTCCAATAAGTCTTGATGCATCTCGTACGGGTACATGTCCTCATAGGACTTTTGGAATTCGGAGTTCATAGTGGCTATCATGATGCAATGTACCTTCGTTGCATCGCGCTCATGAGTTTCAAAAGCAGTCATTTCAGCCGGAGTAGCGATTTCAGGGTTAATTTTCTTGAGCTTCTCATCGAGGACATACTCCTTATCCTCGTAGCGAGCAATAGTGCGAATGTATCTTATCCATTCGCTAAAGTTCGTTCTATCGAAGGTGACCTTTTGACAAAGGCTCATCAATGTGAATGAACTAGCAGCAACTTTGTTTGCGTTCGACATCTACAAATAGAAAGGACAAAGATATATTAGAATATGAATCCCTAATCATCACCCAATAAGAAAAATTAGGGCTAGGATCCAACAACAATAATTACATATTAGAAAAGGGATGCCGTAATCCAACATGCAAATAATTTGAAGGTAAGTGAATGACGATTCACTAATTCTCCACCATGAAAACCTAACTTTAAGTTCTAAATGAATTTGAGAATTCCTAGGTTTAGATGAGATTCATTGAAACATTTCAATGGCATGTTTAAATCTCGATATGCCCCTCTTGTTTGTGACTGGGATACCAAGGATCACAAAGCGGGTGTGAATTACCATGCAAATTCACATGGTACCTTCATTGTAACGATCATCTATTCGATGTGCCGGTAAACCACACACGCTCCATCGAACTATGATAAACAATGAATCACCCTTTTCCACCTTTGCTTAGAACCAATTAGTGTGCCGGTAAACCACACACGCTCCACTAACTTCTTAGCAAGGGTGCAAAGTGTAATTTCATGGGATTGCATCAATTCACTTTTCCTAAAGTAACTAAGATTGGGAAATTTTATAAAACATGTAGTTACTTTGTATTTCATATAATACTTTTAATGAGAGGATGAAGTTGCCCTATCCTACCCATTCGGCTAACGACCCTCCACCGATCAAGCAAGCGGTGGGTGTGAGTGTACACCCATTAAGCGCCATTTTATAGGCCGCAACCTTATACCCACCTTATAGATCGACTTCGTGAATGAGGCCTACTAACGGTAAGACTAGCATTTTAGTTATATATATATATATATATATATTAATCTTGTAATATTATATTAGTATAGGGTTGTATTTTAAACTTGTAAAATTCTAGGGTTTGAAATCAAAATTTTCTAAATTAAAACTTTTAATCACAAAACATAAATTTCAAAACTTGAGGACAAGTTTTAAACATTTAAAACATGGAGGATCAAATAACAAATAATTTTAATTAACAATTAATTCCATAATTATTCATATTTGATTTATTTAAGATTTCTTGCAAGATAATTACCAATTTAATCAAAATAATTAATTAATTATCACATAAGGAAATTAAACATTTTATTAGTTGATAAATATCTTTAATTAGATCAAGATTATAGTCATATATATCAAAAAATTGGATTAGGGTTGATCTAATATTATAAAGGCAAGTTTCCATAAGATAATTATCAAAAAATCCCGAATCTGGCCCTTCCTGACGCTCGGACTCGCCGAGTGCACCATGGGACTCGCTGAGTCAGGCCAACTCGCCGAGTCCATGACTCAGAAACACAATTTTCGAATTTAGCAAGCAAGATTCATACAAACAAGCAACAATTTAATAGAAACCAATCTAGGCTCTGATACCACTGATGGGTTTTAGCCATAAGAACTTTCCTATGTGCGCATGCAAAACCCTAATGCTTGGATCTAGGTTTCTCTAATTAAACATGCTTTGAATCCAAGACTTCTAATGACTAATTAGGTATAAGAACAATACAAAATCAGATCTAGAAGTTTACCTTTGAATTTCTTGTTTGATCTTGTTGTCTTGGAGCTCTAGAGTCACAATTGTCACTCCTCTAATGGCTTACAAACACCAGCTAGCAAGGAGGATGATTTGAGAGAGAGGTTGGGAAGATCGTCCAGGGGTTTCTTTCTTTTGAAGAGATGCCGATTTCGCATGCCCTAAGGGTCTATTTATACTTGTAGGCTCCTAGGGTTTCACCCTTAAACCCTAGTTGGATAATCCTTACCCAAAGCAATCCAAATCCTTACCAAAGATAAGCCTTGGATGAATTTGAGGCTATCCCAAGCCCTAGAATTCGTCCATCCTCCATCCATGGAGGATTTATAGTCTGAAGCGTAACTATCAAACAATTGACAGTTTATACCCTCTTATTTAATTAATCTCCTTAAGTCACCAAATTAATACTAATTAATCTATGACTTATATTAATCAAATAACAATATTATTATTCCTTATATTATTCTCATAATATATTAATAATATTTATTCTCTCATAATAAATCATCCTATCAAATTGCTATGGTGAAGGCAACCCAAAAGGACCATGCACAATCGGGTCAAATACTTGCCTAATAGAGTTGCAGCCTTAGACACTATTCCAACACATACCTCTATATATACTGCACTTGGGCTGACCTTGGGTTTACGGCCGCAAACAGGTTTACGGCCGTAAAATAATTTCCGGGCCGTAAACTACACACAATCTACCAAAAGCTATAAATTGACTTAAAAGAACCTATTACATAGAAAGCCTACAGCAAACCACTAATTAGACCCTTCAATCTCCCCCTTGGTTTGGTGCTAGCTTGAAGTCAATCTTTGTCCACGATCATCACATCATCCAGCCCCAGAGCCCCATTCCACATCCGCTTGTTTATAATCTCAGCAACCATAGTGGTGTATTCCTTCGCGGCAGACTCAAATATCTCCTCAGCAACCTGAATCTGAAAATGGCTCAAATGATGAATGTCCCATTTTCTAAACTAGACAAATCCCTTCTGTCATACAAAAAAAATGCACCCCTCCTTAAGTTTGATGACAACAAATGCTGTGGTTTCATCAATTACCCAGTAGAGCATAGAGCTTAAGGATCTATCCGGGTAATCTTGAAGCACGGGAATTTGTTTGACCTGATTTGTAGCAGGCCACATGACCACCTGGAGTAGATTACCAGTTTTGGGATCAATGATGTCAGGATGATCCATTATCACAGATTCAACAGTCTTCATAGTCGGAAAACCCTTCTTTACTTGATCTTCCAAAAAGTGCTTGAAGTTAGTTGCTTGTTGATTATCCGTCGGGTTTGAGAATGGAGATTGAGATAGCTCTGAAAGATTCACCCTAGTCCAAGAGTTAAAATCATGACAATCCTTGTAGAGCTCCGTATTGCCGCTCTTTCTACGAACAATCCACATTTTCAGAGGATCATGAAAACCCCAAGATACAATTCCTGACCGATCACCATACGTGTCTCTAAACCTTACGGCTTCAAGATCCGTAAAAGTGATTGTGGATTGATTAGCTGGTGCATTCTTGTCAGAACTCCTCTTGAACAAGATTTTTCCCTTCTTGGCAACTTTCTCTTGTTTATCTCGAATGATCTCTGAAATATGTGGAGCATGAGCAGGCTCTTCTTCAAAACGATTCACCACTCAAGAAGTCTGAGCAGTTGGCACGGCAATAGGATGAGCTTGAGAGTGAAGATCGATTCTATGCTCATCTGCGGATGTCTTATACTTATCACCAAAATCTTCTTCAAGCTTCTTCTTGAGATTAAAGTAGCTGGAGGTCAAAAGATTGAAATGATCTTGGAGCTCAGAGATTTTCCTGGACTTGATTGCTTTATCTTCTTGGAGATCAGAAACTTGAATCTTCAAATTCATATTCTCACTCAAGAGATCTTCAACACAAATGCTTAGCTCAATGTTTTTCTGATCCAACACTCACTCTTTTTTGGAGTTCATCGATCATGGATTCATCTTCTCTTGGCTGACCTTCACTGAAAACAATTCCTTTGCCCTTAGAAGAAGGTGCAACAGCTTGTTCTTGAGCAAGATGCTGGGCCAAACGCACAGATGCTGCATCAAGATCAGTTCTTGGAGGAGAGAATCCTGATGGAATAAAGGAACCACCGGCCTCAAAGAATGTGCTAGGGCCTTCATGAAAAGGTTCTGTAGATACAATAGCAGGAGTGGTAGTTGGAGTGAATGGCAAGCCCTGAGACAAACTAGAATCCAGATGCCCGGACCTAGGATCTCGTCGTCTTCTTTTGGACGGAGGCTGCGAAGTCTGGTCTTTTGAGAAATCACCCTGAAGTGGCTCAGATGTAGGTGAAGCAATGTCAAGGGGAGGAATCCCTGACACTGTCACCATTGGAATTGAAAGGACAACCACTTGTTCTGTAGTAATGGGTTTGATTCGAGAGCGTCTTTCGAATCCCTACTCTCCGTTGCCGTGTGAGCAACATCACTGAGATTATCAAACAACGAGTTGAGGTTGACGTTTGACAGAAAATCGTCATTAGTTCCAAAATTAGTTGGAATCTCATCTCTGTCGAAACCTGTGAGATCAAGGTCTTCAAATTGATTAGGCTCAGTAGTGTTCTTATAAGACCCTTCATTATAATCTCCTTCAACTTGGACATTTTGTAGGTCATGCTCCTCTGCAACTGACACAGCAAGAGCAACAGTCTCTTCTCCTTCTTGATCCGACACGGTGATCACATCTCCTTCTGAGATCACCTTCTCCGATGAAGTGTGCTCCGATGAAATCTTGTCCGAAGATCCATGTGACTCGGTGGCTTCGTTTGGTTTAGCAAATCGTCCGAACTTGACTAATGGATACAACCCCTGAAAGACCACCTTCCCCTTGCGGTTTTTTTTAATGAGCTCAATGGTGTGAGGGCCCAAAGACTTCATATCGAGTGTTTCTCCATCCTTTACCAAATTGGGAAATTGCTTATTGATGAAGATTTGAATGAAACGAGGGTACATTAGGAAAGTATCCCGAGTACTGGCATTAATGTTGACCACAAACTCGTCCAGGATAAACCTAGAAAAGTTGAAGTTGATCCCCGCAACGATAGAAATAATAGCGCCAATGTTTCTTAGGGATATCTCATCAGCACCGGACCTTCTGCCTGAGATGTAGCTCAAGAACACGTGGGCTAGAAATCTCCAATAGGGCGTTAGAAGTTTCTTCATTGTTGGTGGAGAATCACCCTTGTGTCCCATTTTCCTTAATATTCTTTGAGCATCATCAATATCAATCTTCATGGGAAAGTTCGGAAGGTCGTTGATCAACAGAGTCTCTCTCACAAAGGTCTCATCGATAACAATCTTGCATCCCTGAACGATCGCATTCACAGTGACAGCTCCATTATCGTCCCTTGTCATTTTGGCAATTTGCCAGAATTCCCGAATGGTTTTCTGGTAGACAACCGTGTTCACAGTGATGGCAGAGGCCAGACAACATTCTCGTAATCCGTGAATCATCGATTTGAAGTCCCCATGGGCCAACGGATGATCAGCAAGAACCATAGCCAGGTTGTGCATATCTGCAAATTTTAAAGCTGCCATTTTATCTGCACTAAAACAAACCAAGTAAGAAAAGAAAGAAACTTAATCAAATAATGCTTTAAATAATTTAATTTTGAGCCCAAAAGTGAATTATTAATTTAAAAGTTAAATGTCATGATTATTGGGAGTTTACGGTCAACGGGAGTTTACAGCCATAAACTCGTGACCGCAATCCTGTGGCCTCATATGGTCGTAAACTCCTTACGGCTGTAAGCTTGGGCCGTAAACTCCGACATATCATTTTTCGTTGATTTCAGGCTCAAACCATGGTTAATCACTGAAAGAAATGCATATTCACGGTTGGAGTCATGGTACCTTTGAAGCTATCGAAGCAACTTCACTAAAAAACACAAAAAAAAATTCGAAGAGAGAGAGAGTGTCACACCCCAAAACCAAGAACGGCGGAAACGTTCTGGGGCGGAGGACATCATGTATAATATCAACAACAATGTAAAGTAGTAAAAAAGCAACAACATCATCCATTGCATTAATAATATAATTATTATACAAATGTGTTCTGTAAAATTTTGATAAACACTAAAGCATAAATCAAAATGAAAGATAAGTCTTGAACAAGCTCCATATTCCTTTCTCCTTGCATCGGTACCTGTCTATGATGACCTGAGGATACAAGTAATTTTGAAAGCGAGTATCAGCTTTGAAGCTGGTGAGATCATAAGTATTTAGTGTCTTAATCTGTAAGTAAGTATTTGTATGTAAGAATTTGTAAGTATATGTATTGTAAGAATTTGTAAGTATATGTATTGTAACTATTTGTAAGTATATGTATTGTAAGTATTGAAAGTGTATATGAACTGTAAGTGTTTGAAAAACCCTAGAAATCCCTATGATTCCTACTAGTATACGAAGGTGTCTTCTACCAAGACCTAACTGTTCTGAATGTAGTCTTCTACCAAGACCTAACTGCTCTGAATGTGTGTCTCTTGTAAGAGTATGTATGTTCCCAAGTATAACTATCATTATCCAAAAATATAGTTTCTACATTACCGTGCGTCGTGTGAATGTTCACGAAGTGAATGTAATGGGAAAATGAAATAGTACTATGGTGTAGTGCTATAAGAACTACTGCCGTACTAACTACCTTAAACTGGATTTATATTAAGGCATTATGTGATACATTGCACCATACTATCGACTAGTAACAACAACATAATGAATGGTCGTAATAACGGAATGACGTTTGGCACCCGCAGACCTGCAGGTCCGGCTGTAGCTAGCAGCAAGGTGTAGGATTGTCAATCCAGTATAGATCTATACGCAAACTCCCGCTCTCCCTCCAAGAGACTCTGGCTACAAATCGAGTCATGACATTTAAGTCATGCTCCGATTTAAATCACAATAATTAACGTATTCTTGTATATGTAATGTAATGAACTGTTCTAGCTGTAATGTACGTGCTCTCTACCTAGCAAGTATAGTAATGTAATGAACTGTTCTAACTGTAATGTACGTGCTCTCTACCTAGCAAGTATAGTAATGTAATCATCCTAGTATAGTTGTATATGTAATGTACTGTAATGTTCTAGAAAGTATTGACTCATGAATGAACTGACACATTGTATGATATCGCGTTCTAGTAATTGTTCTAGTATCTTCCTAAACTACCCATATGGTAGTTTACTAGTAATCTAACTGGTACGTATGAACATGGATGTATACCCTTGCTACCTAAGGGCATATGATGAACTGGAAGGACCTTTTATGACTATATATGTACACATGATATATAACTAATATTTAAACGACTTTCGGACGAATACTCGATATCCCACCAGACCACATCTCAAGCGCGAAAAGGAAATAGGGTGGATAGCCTTCCTAAGTCTTTTAAACATTTCTTATATAACTATACATATAGAGGCATGCAATTTATAATATAAAATCATAATAAGTTTTGTAAGACATTTGAAGCAGAAATATTATTTTAAGAAAAGATCGACTTGATGTCAATCTTTAAAACAATTTGAAGGCATAAGTTTGATAAAACAGTTTAAGTATAAGGAAACATTTGTTTGAAACACAGTTGTAAATAAGTTTGAAAGGTAATGTACAGAGTAAGATTCACAGTGCAATAAGGAGTTTAAAACATATAAAACGTTTATAAAAATCATTTGAAGGAAACTGTTTGGTAAAACGGCTAATGTGTAGCCATATCGTTTGAATGCTGTATATTAATCACATGTGATTGATGTAATAACTAGCATAATTCTACTTATTAATCACATGTGATTGATATAAGAAGCAGCATGATTCTACTTGTATCCCCCCCCATAAAACATTTAAAAGTAGTTTAAAACATTAGTTAAGGGGTATGAACTCACCTGCAGTAAGTGACTGGAATTGAACGGACTGTTATCGTACGGAAGGATCGAACAAGTGCTTGGTGTCAAGTGAAGACTTAGACACACACAATGATCCTAATTTCATATGAAAGCATATGTATATAAATAATTAGTGATTAAAACACTAATTATACAAGTATAAACATTTAATCGCGAGGAAAACACTTTTGGTCAAGTGCTAGGAGGCTAATGGGTTGCAACAAAGGAGTGCAATGCCCCTAATGGGAGTTTAAGGTCTAATGACCATATTCTTTGGAGTTTACGGCCCAGGGGAGTAAACTCCTGGCCGTAAACTCTCAACCAAGGCTCTAAATGGTGCTTAGAATTATTACAACTCTAGTGGTGAATTGTTTCAAGGCTATAACAAGTGTTTGGGTGCCATATTAACTCCTTTGGGGAGTTTACGGCCCAGAGACCATATTCCCTTGGAGTTTACGGCCGTAAACTCCCCTGGGAGGGTTTTTATGGTGTTTTCAAGTCTCAAACATTTCTAGGTATCGATCTATGTTGGGTTCTAGGCATAAGGAAGGAGTTAGGGTGTCATTTGACCCCTTTATAGGTGTTTACGACCCAAGAGTTTATCTTGGCCGTAAACTCCTTTTTCCTTGTGATTCCTTATGTTTTCTTGGCTTTAAACACTTTAGGGTACTTGTCCTAATTGAAGTCTAAGCTTTAGGAGGCGTTTCAAAGCATTTTGGCATGTTCAAGGGAGTTTACGGCCTAAGATATTCTTGGGCCATGAACTCCCAAACTTGGGTGATTCTAGGTTGATTTCATGCCCCTAATACAAGTAGAATACTTTCTAGGCATTTGTTTAAGGCTATGGAGGACCCTAGGCACACTTTGGTGCCCTTATTTGGTGTTTACGGCCTAAGTGCATTCTCTTGGCCGTAAACTCCCTTTAAGGGTGTTTTTGATTGTTTCCTAGTCTCAAATGATCATACATATTATCCTAAGGTAGTTACCTAACAAGGAAATGGGACTAGATGGCCTTTAAGCTTCATTTTTGGAGTTTACTCCCCAAGAACGTTCTTGGGCGGTAAACTCCCGGATCTCATATATTTGACATACAATCTATGTTAATAAGTATAAAACAAGCATTATAACACAACTAGATAAGTGTACTCACGATTTGGGATGAAAACCTGTAGATCCATGAGATAGAAAACGACTTTTCTCTAGTTGGAAATGTGAATAATGAATGAATTTAGTTCAGAAATCTATTTATAGTCCTGAAATATTTTTGGCAGAAAATATTTTTATTCCGGAATTGGACTCTAACATTATGAAGTTTTGAAATGCTCAAGTTTCACAATCTCGTGAGCATCCACTCTCCTGATATCTCCGTAAACGTAAACCCTAATGTACACAACTTATTTGGAAAAGTCTGAAATTCATTGAAACTGGACTAGCTTCTATTGGCTTCAAATGGTTGATTCAGAATGGAAATTTCGGGTTGTCACATCATCCCCATTTGAAGGGAATTTCATCCCGAAATTAGAGTTTAAGCAAGGAAGTATGTACGAATGATCGAGTCGTGAGGAGGAAACTTCCTAATCGACTGGTTCTAGCGCACTTAAGTGAAATCGGGTTCTTGGTTGGCATTCCAATGAACCTTCGCTAACTGGCGACGACGTTGCTTCGTCCGCTTGACCTCTCGGTCGAGGGTCACTACGGTCCTAATACGAAGGCGAGGATCTCGACGAGTGGACTTACAAGACTCCTAACGGAAAGGCATGGTTTCACGATCGAGATGCGAAGAATAGAATGTACGTTACTGAGTTCGCGGAGTAGGTCTAGTTTGTGCGAGGCGCAGGACCGATTCTGATGAGAATCTCGGAGGTCCTGTCTATCTTGGATTTAGCTTTCCACACTTTACGAAGCGTATTAAGCCATTCCCAGAGTGAGTTATCCTAAAGAACTTGGTCACTCTCTTGGAATTTCAAAGGTTCCTTTTCTTGCGTAACTTCCTAGTCAAAGGCCACCCCTTGCTGGGTCAAAGTCGTACGAGTTTCTGTAGCTTGCGAGGAGTTCTGAATGAACTAAGGCGGTAGGTCGGTAAGACCTAGAATTTGGCGAAAGATTGTCGGCGTCTCTGGTGTCGATAAATGCTCAACGGTTTTGACAAATTGAAAGAGTGCTCATAATTTCTCACATTACTAACAGTGTGTCATAGAAATTTGACTCTTCAATTTCAAAACTCGTGCCTAGAGAACTTCGCTAAAGTTCCACTGTAGGAAATGTTTCCCTGGGTTTTCTTCTCACTACGGGGGTAGATAAGTAAGTCATTACATGGAGAAATGACGAATTGATCCAAGTAAGAAAGACGCAACCCTATTCATTTAGCTCATGAAAACTATGGGTGTATTGGTCCTATCCGAAGGGTACCACTACGGACTCGAAGTGTCCGTATCGAGTTCAGGAGATAGTCTTCCGGACATCTTTCCCTAACACTCGGACTGGTGATTTTTGGATCTCAGGTCCATTCCTGAAAGTAATTCTTTCCTTGCGTTTGCTCAACCATTTCATCTATGCGAGGCAGAGATAACGATTTCTATGAAAATCTTGACGGAGTCCTCGATATCCGAGGCACATACGATGCAATCCGTCGATCTCTGGGAGAATATGAACGGGGTTCTCTAGGGTGAGAACCTAGTCTTCTAATTCTATTTCTGTGTAGTTCGCTAAGTTGTTTGTACTGTTCTGGTATCTCCGTAGGTGTTTAAACTATAGGGTGATTTGTTTACGGGAGTCGTACTGGGTTCTAAGTTCGTTCACATGACGATGTGATTACTCGTAATCTTGAGCAGTCCTCCGTCCTGAAGTTCATATTAGAATTCATACATGGTTTCACAATCACAACTTCGGGTATACGAGTCGTATATAATTAAGATTGAAAAGGTAGTCGAATAACTGATTCTTCTTTAAGCTCACATCCCATCGGGGAAAGAGAAGTTAAAGTGGAATCATCAATTCTAAACCTGTAGAAGCTTGATTATATATCACCCTTATGTATACCTTCCTCAGTGATAGATCAATCACACGAATCCTTGGATTAAACTTGACGTACTGCACGAGTGGTACTTCGGGGGTTTCTTCGGAAAAGAAAGGAACTATGAGGTACTCCATGCATGAGTACTTCGGTGTTCTGATACGACGGCCTCGCTGGAAAAGCGATCTAGAAGAAAGAGGTGTATGTATAAGGCTGTTTTCGTGAAGAACAATTTGAATCGAGTCGTATGATAATGTCGGAATCATACTGAAACTTAAAGACATTAGATTTGAACATAAGACGTTAACAGACAAAACCCAACCGTGCAACCATGAACAAAGTTACAGTACTTTAGATTTACCACAAGACTATTGCTGCGAATAAGATATACTACAAAAGACAAGTATACACAGCACGAGAATCCCTATACAGACAGGATCTCACAAAAGGTAAGACTCTAGTTGCACTAGTTCTAGATAGTTTATAAGTCTGTTACAACGAAACGCCTTAATTACATTAACGTGGTTTCCGGAGTAGGCTCTCCTGCAGCTGTGATCCTGAGAATCTTCCCATCAGCACCCGAGTTCATTGTTATCGGGCAATCTTTCTTGAAGTGCCCAATTTCTCCGCATTGGTGACATATCTAGACAGTACCAATATTGGTGGTGGAAGTGAAGTGTCGAGTAGGAGTTATGGGGACACGGTTGTTTTCGTTGATCTTCTCTTTTGGACAATTTATGTGATAATGCCCTGCCTCACCACAACTATAGCAAACTAGGCCTGCTCCAGTGGTGTAGGTAGTTCTACAGAAACGAGCAATGTGCCTCATCTTGTTGCAACTATTGCATTGCCAGGCTCGGCAAATTACCTTGTGGTGGTAGTTGCACCGGTCGCACTTCGGGAGTGTTCCTTTGTAGGGTCTGCTCGGTACGGGAACGGCAGGGGTTTCCACTTGCTGCTGTTGTGTAGCCAGCCTTTGGGATCTCTTGCGTTCTTTCCGGGCTTGATGCTTTCGTTTCTTGTTCTTTGCTTTTCGACTTTGCGAACCTGTGGCTGTTACTGTTTGGCGACTTCCTGTATGGATACCATGATTGGAAGCTTTATTCCCATCAGCTGCATTGACTGTGCTGATAGCGCTACGGTGCGCAAGGACCGCGGTTACGGCAGCCACCACGGCAGCTGTAATAGCTGTTTGAAAGCTAGCGGCGTCCATAGGAAAAGCGGAGGTTTCCCTGTTTGACTGATTGCTTCCGGATGATGACATGATTCTGTAACACGAAAGATAAGGATTTTGTGTGCGATTCTAGTTGACCCTGATGTACTTAGATTTTTCATGTAAAGAGTAGAAGTATGTTCTCGAAAGTTTGACCTACATCCTTATGATGCAGTCCTAGTACGGAATGGAAGTATGTTCGCGAAGGTTTGACCTACATCCCTATGATGCAGTCCTAGTAATGAGTAGAAGTGTGTTTATGAAGGGTTGACCTACATCCCTATGATGCAGTCCTAGTAACGGGTGGAAGTAAGTTCGTAGAATGGTCTCAAGACGTTTGTTGTTCAAGCCGAGGTATCGTGGGTTGGTGAATAACAAGATCCAACCACTGAAAGAGACTTGGAAATGTCTCCGGAGATAAATCACTATAGTCCAATGACTTGACTAAAGCATGTTTTAGATAGACCCCAATGAAAGTATGATAAGAGTACTTGAATGAAGAATGACACAAAAGTTAGCCGGCTGTCAATATCTTGGATATTGACGACGTAAAGGTTCAGGAAAATGACCTTGTAAAGGTCTTACATCATATCCACAGAAGATAGTTCCTGACAGCATAAGGACCTAACTAAAAGTACTTACAGTACAAGATAATTTCATAGAAAATGCCACATCAGGCATAGGCAGAAAACACGATTCCTTTTTTTTTTATAAGGGAAATAAAGTAAAGCGTCTACTATCGGCGACGATCATCTTTCTGGTGAACTCTCAGTTTAGCCAGTTGACGTTCCACGTCAAGTAGGTGTCTGCTGTACACCCTATGGCGTACTCGAAGTTCCATGACTTTGGATCGTGATTCAGCTAGTGTTTGCAGTAGGGTTTCATGGTTTCTCTCTGATCTCTCATGAGCATTTTCTAGACAAATGGTGTGGAGGGTATGCATTCTAGCATAGGCGACTACTTCTGTAATTTAATGTAGGGCTGTCCTGCCTTGAATCTCATTTCGGGTCACTCTGCGGACCAAGACTGGCAAGACTCTATCTGCTGAGCCCCCATTATTCAAGTCGTAAAAGCTTCGGTCGCCATTAAATGGCATGGGCTGATCTTGTCCTTGGCTCCTTGTTTCCAAGCATTCCACTCACTCAGGGTCGGGCCATGAAAAAGCCGGACGAGGGTTAGGAATTGGAAAGGTAGCTGCTCGGGGTAGGTTCTCAACCTCTGGTTCGGAGTTAGCATCATACGAAAGGTCTTCATCATGGTGATCATTCAAGGGGATAAGATGATCATTCTCTGGTTCTTCTCCAAACTAACCAGTTATGACCTCACTCAGAAGGTACTGGTTGCCGAGGGGATGGAGTCTAGCTATGTTATTTATGCAAGAATTTAGGGTAAGAGAATAATTATTAGACGAACTATCTAGATAATTATTTAGAAAACCTTCATTAGTTACATCGCTATTTGTGAAGTGCATACCAGCTATGTGTAATCTAAACAGGATAGACCTTCGAATAAGTGACCTTAATTCCAAATTCACACAGAATAGGGGTAAGTCAAAATTATCACAGATTCTAAGTCTATAACATCCTAATTACATATAGCCTTAGTGTATCTACTTGCAACTATCAACTTAGTAATGAAGATCCCGTTTTAGTTCTCAAGTATAAAGTACTTATAGTAACACCAAATACTCCTATAGTATTTTAATTTTAATGTTATGTTCTATTGTTCTCATTGTGGTAGGGTTGGTAAGATTTTAGCATTGTTGCAACCACACACTTAAACTTAGGCACATGCTTGTCAACCCTCAGATAATATAGGTGATCAGGCTATATCTTCCCAGTTTTGACCATATGTCTCTAAGCCCACTTGTGTTTCCCAACAATCGTAATTCTTTTGTACTGTCCTAGTGACACTGATTTTAGTATGAATGCAGCACGTATACTTACTTAAATATTTTACTATTTAAAGTATGAACTCTTGGTCAGAGTATTTTTAATCCCTTATGTATTTATAGTTAGTATATCTTTTATGGGTTGATATACTTAATTCACTATAAACAATGCTCTGATACCAATCTGTCACACCCCAAAACCAAGAACGGCGGAAACGTTCTGGGGCGGAGGACGTCATGTATAATATAAACAACAATGTAAAGTAGTAAACAAGCAACAAAATCATCCATTGCATTAATAATATAATTATTATACAAATGTGTTCTGTAAAATTTTGATAAACACTAAAGCATAAATCAAAATGAAAGATAAGTCTTGAACAAGCTCCATCTTCCTTTCTCCTTGCATCGGTACCTGTCTATGATGACCTGAGGATACAAGTAATTTTGAAAGCGAGTATCAGCTTTGAAGCTGATGAGATCATAAGTATTTAGTGTCTCAATTTGTAAGTAAGTATTTGTATGTAAGAATTTGTAAGTATATGTATTGTAAGAATTTGTAAGTATATGTATTGTAAGTATTTGTAAGTATATGTATTGTAAGTATTGAAAGTGTATATGAACTGTAAGTGTTTGAAAAACCCTAGAAATCCCTATGATTCCTACTAGTATACGAAGGTGTCTTCTACCAAGACCTAACTGTTCTGAATGTAGTCTTCTACCAAGACCTAACTGCTCTGAATGTGTGTCTCTTGTAAGAGTATGTATGTTCCCAAGTATAACTATCATTATCCAAAAATATAGTTTCTACATTACCGTGCGTCGTGTGAATGTTCACGAAGTGAATGTAATGGGAAAATGAAATAGTACTATGGTGTAGTGCTATAAGAACTACTGCCGTACTAACTACCTTAAACCGGATTTATATTAAGGCATTATGTGATACATTGCACCATACTATCGACTAGTAACAACGACATAATGAATGGTCGTAATAACGGAATGATGTTTGGCACCCGCAGACCTGCAGGTCCGGCTGTAGCTAGCAGCAAGGTGTAGGATTGTCAATCCAGTATAGATCTATACGCAAACTCACGCTCTCCCTCCAAGAGACTCTGGCTACAACTCGAGTCATGACATTTAAGTCATGCTCCGATTTAAATCACAATAATTAACGTATTCTTGTATATGTAATGTAATGAACTGTTCTAGCTGTAATGTACATGCTCTCTACCTGGCAAGTATAGTAATGTAATGAACTGTTCTAACTGTAATGTACGTGCTCTCTACCTAGCAAGTATAGTAATGTAATCATCCTAGTATAGTTGTATATGTAATGTACTGTAATGTTCTAGAAAGTATTGACTCATGAATGAACTGACACATTGTATGATATCGCGTTCTAGTAATTGTTCTAGTATCTTCCTAAACTACCCATATGGTAGTTTACTAGTAATCTAACTGGTACGTATGAACATGGATGTATACCCTTGCTACCTAAGGGCATATGATGAACTGGAAGGACCTTTTATGACTATATATGTACACATGATATATAACTAATATTTAAACGACTTTCGGACGAATACTCGATATCCCACCAGACCACATCTCAAGCGCGAAAAGGAAATAGGGTGGATAGCCTTCCTAAGTCTTTTAAACATTTCTTATATAACTATACATATAGAGGCATGCAATTTATAATATAAAATCATAATAAGTTTTGTAAGACATTTGAAGCAGAAATATTATTTTAAGAAAAGATCGACTTGATGTCAATCTTTAAAACAATTTGAAGGCATAAGTTTGATAAAACAGTTTAAGTATAAGGAAACATTTGTTTGAAACACAGTTGTAAATAAGTTTGAAAGGTAATGTACAGAGTAAGATTCACAGTGCAATAAGGAGTTTAAAACATATAAAACGTTTATAAAAATCATTTGAAGGAAACTGTTTGGTAAAACGGCTAATGTGTAGCCATATCGTTTGAATGCTGTATATTAATCACATGTGATTGATGTAATAACTAGCATAATTCTACTTATTAATCATATGTGATTGATATAAGAAGCAGCATGATTCTACTTGTATCCCCCCATAATACATTTAAAAATAGTTTAAAACATTAGTTAAGGGGTATGAACTCACCTGCAGTAAGTGACTGGAATTGAACGGACTGTTATCGTACGGAAGGATCGGACAAGTGCTTGGTGTCAAGTGAAGACTTAGACACACACAATGATCCTAATTTCATATGAAAGCATATGTATATAAATAATTAGTGATTAAAACACTAATTATACAAGTATAAACATTTAATCGCGAGGAAAACACTTTTGGTCAAGTGCTAGAAGGCTAATGGGTTGCAACAAAGGAGTGCAATGCCCCTAATGGGAGTTTAAGGTCTAATGACCATATTCTTTGGAGTTTACAGCCCAGGGGAGTAAACTCCTGGCCGTAAACTCTCAACCAAGGCTCTAAATGGTGCTTAGAATTATTACAACTCTAGTGGTGAATTGTTTCAAGGCTATAACAAGTGTTTGGGTGCCATATTAACTCCTTTGGGGAGTTTACGGCCCAGAGACCATATTCCCTTGGAGTTTACGGCCGTAAACTCCCCTGGGAGGGTTTTTATGGTGTTTTCAAGTCTCAAACATTTCTAGGTATCGATCTATGTTGGGTTCTAGGCATAAGGAAGGAGTTAGGGTGTCATTTGACCCCTTTATAGGTGTTTACGACCCAAGAGTTTATCTTGGCCGTAAACTCCTTTTTCCTTGTGATTCCTTATGTTTTCTTGGCTTTAAACACTTTAGGGTACTTGTCCTAATTGAAGTCTAAGCTTTAGGAGGCGTTTCAAAGCATTTTGGCATGTTCAAGGGAGTTTACGGCCTAAGATATTCTTGGGCCATGAACTCCCAAACTTGGGTGATTCTAGGTTGATTTCATGCCCCTAATACAAGTAGAATACTTTCTAGGCATTTGTTTAAGGCTATGGAGGACCCTAGGCACACTTTGGTGCCCTTATTTGGTGTTTACGGCCTAAGTGCATTCTCTTGGCCGTAAACTCCCTTTAAGGGTGTTTTTGATTGTTTCCTAGTCTCAAATGATCATACATATTATCCTAAGGTAGTTACCTAACAAGGAAATGGGACTAGATGGCCTTTAAGCTTCATTTTTGGAGTTTACTCCCCAAGAACGTTCTTGGGCGGTAAACTCCCGGATCTCATATATTTGACATACAATCTATGTTAATAAGCATTATAACACAACTAGAGAAGTGTACTCACGATTTGGGATGAAAACCCGAAGATCCGTGAGAGAGAAAACGGCTTTTCTCTAGTTGGAAATGTGAATAATGAATGAATTTAGTTCAGAAATCTATTTATAGTCCTGAAATATTTTTGGCAGAAAATATTTTTATTCCGGAATTGGACTCTAACATTATGAAGTTTTGAAATGCTCAAGTTTCACAATCCCGTGAGCATCCACTCTCCTGATATCTCCATAAACGTAAACCCTAATGTACACAACTTATTCGGAAAAGTCTGAAATTCATTGAAACTGGACTAGCTTCTATTGGCTTCAAATGGTTGATTCAGAACGGAAATTTCGGGTTGTCACAGAGAGAGAGAGATGGGGAAATCAGAGAAATGAGGATGATTCCGGCTGTAAACTCTTTAAATACCCTAGAACTCTTTACCTGTTGGCCACACAATGTAAAACACAGTCCAAGTTTTTCAAAAATTTTAAAAACAAGCCTTTTTGAGGATTAAAATTAAAATTGAAATTAAAAATAAAATAAAATAAAATTAGTCTGCAAAATTTAAAATTAAAAATAATTATAGATTTTAACAGTTAGTTAAATAAAAATAAAAATAAAATTAAAAATAAAAATAAAAATAAAAATAAATAGAAATAACACCAAATAAAACATACAACTAAAAAAAAATTAAATTACTAAGAATAAATTTGTGACGTTGGGATCAAAGTTGTTGGACAGCCCTATTCGACTTGTCGGTACTGTTATTTTCACGTCTTCGTCTGATCGATCGCCAGTACTGTGGTCCACTTAAACACGAAACATTTGTGACATAATTTTGGACAATTTACCAATAACATGACATTTTTAGCCCTTATTCTTAAGTAAATTTCTGAGGGACCATTTAGTTGATGACAACCAGGGATATTGTTGTCCACTTAAATTGAGCAGCGAGATCTACAGACAATATGTATGTGTTCAATTTTAATTGTACTAGAACGTGTTTCCCGCTTCCTGATATGCTCCAGTCATCAAGGACTTCCTGAATACACCTTACACTGGGTGAGCAATGTCACACCCCCGAACCAGACGGCGGAAACGTCCGGGGGCTGTCGTGACTCAATTGAATACCATAACATTGAATATATATGAAACATAACAACATTCGTCACCGTGCATTAATATATTACAACCAGTAGTGTTTACATGTCATACATTACATTCCCAAAAATTAAATTGTTCGATTCATACATAAATAAACTGCAACCGTCACCGAATATGATTTCCTTTGATTCACTGGTTCCCTGAGAATACAAGTATTTTGAAAAACGTCAACATATGAAATGTTGGTGAGTTCATAAGTAGTGTTTGAAATCCAATGTTTGTATTGTTTGAAAAACCACCAGAAAATCCGATATTTTCTGGAAAGAAAGACTTTCAAAAATGTTTGTGAAGATCCATAGGTATGCCTGTTTGTTTCTATACTTGTGAAAATTTGTTTAAAAAAAAATTATATATGTTTCGAAATCCGATGTGTTTTGAAAAACCTAGGAAAACCCGATGTTTTCCTAATCCTTTGAAATCCATTACGTTGCGTTGAAACCGTTACCAAGAGAGATGTGTCATTCCCAGGCGACGTTGGATTATTTTTGAGCATGATTATTTACTACAAACCCGCATTACACAAACGCCCAGTTTATAGCAATACTAACGATCCCGAAGGCGTCGTTCGTACAATCACGTTATCCAGCCGCCCTGACTATGTGTCGTCCCACATCCGAAGAGTAAGAGGACACGAAGGCCTCGATGACTCTTTTAATCGGTTGGGGATAATATGCGTACGAGGGGTCCCCGACCCGCCTTGCAAAAATATGCAGACTTTTCTAGCAATACCAAAGGACCCTTGGGGACCAGTGGTATACAAGCCATTGAAAGTCCCTCTACGTTGTGCCAAGTCGGTGAAACTCAACACTTCGTAGAAAATATGTGTCTTCGGGCCTTAAGATCAGGTCATTGGGCTAGCTAGGCTCAACGAACAAGATTTTACACTTTTGGGGCCCAAAGATGGTGCGTAGACGTCTGTGCACACTCGCATGTATATGTATTACCAAACGTTACTTGTATGAATCGTAGTGTCGTAGTGTTAGTAGTTGTAGATTTCTATTGGCTCTAGACCGAGCCAATTCGTTTAACAACGACTTTTGGTATTGTAATGTATTGTATTTCGTCGATAGTCGTGGTGCCATTATTTGATCAAATTGTATATATTGAATTAGCCTTGAAATATTTCTGTTTTCAGCCCCTCATTGTTTGTAAAATTTACATTTTCAACCCTTTTATTAAATACTTCCCGGTTTGGTCCTTAAACTAATTTTCTTGACATTTTAACACCAAAAATTATTGAAATTAATATTTTTCAGCATATTTTTCATAGAAAACAGTTTAAGTCCCTGAAAATGCAGTTTTCTCGTTTTTAATCCCTTCTTTTCGCAACTTTGACAATTTTGGCCCAAATTGGAAAATTTTTGCAACTTTGGTCCTTTTTAAATTTAAAAAGCATTTTAAACCTTTGAAAAGGACTTGGATCACTTATGGTCCACTGTTTTACAGAAAATCACAGTTTTGGCCCTCCAAAACAGAAAAATTCGCATAATGGGCCTCATTGGGCCGAAAATGTCATTTTTAGCCCATTAAGCTTGATATTTATGTTTTTAATCCCCTAAATGAGTATAATTCCAGAAATAGTTTTATGGAAACTGTTTTGGCACACTTCATCCATCAGAATCTGTGAAATGTCAATTTGGGCCCTTAATTTTGTATTTTTCACATTTTTGGCCCAAAATTTGTGTTTTTAACCCAAAGAAAATTGTTACTAAACCACTTAGCCATATTTCTTGAGACACTTTGTATTTAGAAATATATTTGAAGCTAAAATCATTTAACACAAGATATATCTCGGTTTTAAGGGGTTTTATGGCTAGATCCAACATTATAACACACAAATGCATACATATAAGCATGGAAATCATACAAGGCATACAAAACACATATAGATCTACACTTTCACTTGTATTCCCCCCCCCACAAAACTCATAAAAACAGAAAATAGGGGGTATGAAGCTCACCTTGGGTGTTGATTCGGTTTTTGAAGAAGGATTGGAAGAAATGAAGTGATTTTTGGCCTTTGCACTCCTTGATGAACTTTTCGAGTTTATGGGGTTTCTAGAGTGCAAGATCATGATTTTTGCATGGATTAGGAAGAGATTTTTGATGAATAAGGAATACAAGTCATAGATCCAAGCAAAACCTTACCTTAGATGATGATTTTGTGGAAGAACTTCCTTGAATGCTTCCTAATTTTCGAGATTTTGGATGGAGAAGAGGAAGAAGTCTTGAGTGAATTTTAGAGAGAGTTTGTGAGTGTTTTGTGTGTGTGTGGTGTTGCTCTCGGCCGAGAATGAGAGAGGAGAGAAGAAGAGATGTGATCTTGAAGTGATTTGCATGGAAGAATGGGAAATAATGCATGGAAGTCCTATGGGTAATAGTGAGGTGGCAAGCAAATAGTCAACTCTTTCTTGGATTTGGGCCTTGGGCCGAGATTTTGGAAGGGAAAAGAAAAATTTGGGCCTTAAATGCTTAAGCCCAATTCTCATGGTTAAGTTGAGTGATTTTTGGTCCAAATAAATATAAAGGTGATTTTTATAACTTGTTAGGGTCAAATTAGGTCAATTATGGATCAAAGCTTTCAATTTATTTCATTCTAGGCCCAATATGGCCCATAATATTGAAATAAATTAGTGTGGGTCCAAATAGAGCCCAATTAGGGTTCTAAGCCCATGATAGTCTAATTGGAAGCTTATTGGTCCATTTGGATCCAATAAGGAAGTTCTAGTCCAAAATAGACTTAACAAGAACTTCTAGGGTTTTCCAATTGTTTGATGACTACTTGGAGTACTTGTATGATGTATTTGATTGAAGTTTTTGATTCACATTAACTTGAATGTATAGATTACATGGCTCAAAATTTTCAGTTGTGACAAGCAAACAATTATTAAGAGAGAAGATAGGTTTAGAATGCATATGTTGTACGTCCAGGTCGGATCTCTTCCAATCATGCAAAGGATGAAATATATGACTAACTGAAGTTTTTAAAGGGTTTGAGAAGAGAATGGTGCATATACTGTGTACCAGGTCGGATTTTGAGTCACGCAAAGGAGACAGTATATGGCTAACAGATAGAAAGAATTGCATAGAGAGAAGATGCAGAGAGATAAAATTGCATATGTTATAGTCCAGGTCGTATCTCTCGATCACGCAGAGGAGGCAACACATGACTAACAGACAATTGAAAGAAAATAACCTTCTACAGACCTAGTTTATCGGAATTCCCCAGTCACCCCATCAAAACCGGAATTAAGGATAGAATCCACACATCGAGGAAAAGTGAATCCACAGTTCTAGATACGGCTTCTTTAGTGTGACCAGTAGATTCCCGTGTATATCTCCCTGCTCAACCTATCTGAGCATCATATTGTCAGGCTAAACGGATCTAACTAGGTCAATGTTTGTCAACTCCTTGAATTACTTAAGTTTTAACTCTTCCTAGTCAAGTCTAATTAAAATCTTTCGTGCCTACTAGCGCATCGAGCATAGAGCGTAGACAATTCAACTTAGGTACGTTACGCAGATTCAGATTGCCTGTTATCACTTGCTAATTTCATTTCCCGTCACAACACCTACAAACAAAACTATCAGCAATATTTTTAATTTTCTGGATTTTTTATTCTTTTTATTCTTTTTGGATTTTTGAAATTTTTATTGTTTTTGGATTTTTGAAATTTTTATTGTTTTTGGATTTTTGATTATTTCTCCCCCTAAATTTGTGCATGGGTCAGAATAAAAAAAATAAAAGAAAATAAAATGCGCAAATTAAAATTAACCTACCTACAGAAACAAAAACAAATTTAAAAATTAAGAAGAATTAAGAGAAAAATAAAATAGAAAAACTTAATCCTCAAAACGAATCATTTTCAAAAATCCCACAAGCATATCGAAACGAGCTTTGTTAAAAGGCTTAGTGACAGATCCGCCACATTATTAGCAGTGGGAACCTGTTCCAGCCGGATAAGTGAACGTTCATAACAGTCTATGATGAAATGAATTGTAACACCGTAAAAATTAAAACAATTTTTCACATTTGAAAACACATTTTAAATAAAACCATTCATTCATAAAATTTCATAACATCATGTTTTTAAATCATAAATGTCTCCCAAGATCAAAATACATCCAATCCCATATGTGTGTACGAATCAAGCCGGCGCCTTCCCGCGGTCATCACTGGTACCTGAAACACATAACACTGAACACTGTAAGCATAAGCTTAGTGAGTTCCCCCAAATACCACACTAATCACATAATAGCCACTCGAGGCTGTAACTCTGTTGACCCTCTGGTCAATGTGTCTCAGTGGGGACCTCCAGCCCCAACTCTCTGTGGGCCCTCTAGCCCTAACTCTAGGGACCCTAAAGTCCCAACTCTGAAACTTTGAATCATGCATATCACATATCACAACAAATCACAACACATAATAACATGCAATCACACTGGCATATAACTCTATAATACTCTGTCTCTGAACTCTATTACCACACTAGGTAAAGTATAGTGAGAAGACTCACCTCGGGTATCTCAGTAAATCTCTGACTCGGTAAACGCTGGCCTAGTCTCCGCCTAATCATATGAAAATAACACTCTATTTAATATTACTCTCAAAGGCTAGAGTATGTTCTCTTATGACACTCTCAGAAGGGTAAAAGACCATTTTACCCCTCTCATAGCTCAAAGGCCCCACATTAGACCATACCCTAAAAGTCAACCAAAAGTCAACTCTCCGGGTTATGCTGCACGTACCAGATGTGTACGCTGGGCGTACCCGGCTGCACCACATAATCGGGGAGCGCCACCCAGTACGCGGCGCTTACTAGGGATTACGCCCGTCGTACTCCCCTGCTTCAGCCCTTTTGCTCTTGAGGTCTTAAACAGTTAAGACCTACGTCCATATTTTAGATCTGACCCCTTCTAAGCCCCTTAATCCATAAAGTTAATGACTTTAATCCTTTGCATGGCTGAACAAGTCACTAACTCCCAAAATGATCCAACCTTCAACTCTAGAAGGCTTAAAACACATGCATGACTCCAAAGTAACATCCAAGATGGGAACTTTATGGCTCTACATCACTAATAACACTGAAATGGGACAGATCTCGGACCATGGAGCACTTTACACTCATAAAGTCTCCACCTTTGGGGTTTTTAGCCCTAAAATGGACACATACAACAAAAACCAAAAGAAGAGGAAAGTTTTGAACTTTATACCTCCAAGAGTAGCTCTTTCCTCTGTAGATCTCAGATCCAAAATGGCACCTCAAGCTTTAGCCTCCAAGATCTCCTTTCCTCCTTCTTCTCCAAGCCACTAAAGTACCAACAAGCTCAAATCAACACTCTCTCACTCTAAGAACGATGGGGCTCTCTTTTAGGGTTTCACTCACTGATATGGAGGCTAAGGAATGAGCCATAACAACCTTTAAATAGTGCAGAAGGAGGATTAGGGTTTTTGCACCTGGGCCGGGTACGCTCGGCGTAACTCTAGGTACGCCCAGCGTACCTTGGTGACTCTGCGTCCAAATTAAGCGCGTGAGTACGCGCAGCGTACCCCTCTGGTACGCCCAGCGTACTCACTTGCTAGACATCCTCCACTCAAGGAACAAACATGGCAATTCAATAAAGAACAAGGATGAAGGAAATGCACCTGAATCTCGGGGTGTTACATGAATTTTAATTTCGATGTGCTTGGTTTTAGAATGTTGGACTAGATTTTTGGCAATTTGAATTGCGGCCTCAGTATCACAGTAAATGGGGGTTTCTAAGTAATTCGCCATCAGGATCTGGAGACAGAAGAGGTCTTTCAACCATTGGCGTTGATGCAGATTTAGCGTTGTGAAACCCAAACTTCTCAAGAATATCCTCCATATACTTGACTTGATGTAACAAGATTCCGGTTGAATTTTGTTTGACCTGAAGCCCCAAAAACATGGTCATTTCCCCCAATGAACTCATTTCGAACCTCTTTTTCATAACACCTTCGAATTCCTTGCAAAGCTACGGACTGGTCGACCTAAAGATAATGTCGTCAACATAGATTTGAACCAGAATCTGATCATTGTCGACATGCTTGATAAACAAAGTTTGATCGATAGTGCCACGAAAGTATCCATGATCGAGAAAATGCTTTGTTAGAGTCGCATACCACGCTCGAGGAGCTTGATGTAACCCATACAATGCCTTGTCCAACTTGTAGACATGATTAGGAAACTTTGAGTCAACGAACCCCAGGGGTTGATCAACGTAGATTTCTTCCTTCACCTTCCCATACAAGAAGGCAGTCTTGATGTCCATTTGGTAAACGGTGAAGTTCATGTAAGAGGCATATGAAAGGAAGATACGAATAGCTTCGAAGCGAGCCACTGGAGCATAAACTTCAGTGTAATCAAGACCCTTGACTTGTCAAAACCCGCGAACCACCAATCTAGCTTTATTTTTCACTATAACCCCTGAATCATCCTGCTTGTTTTGATAGAATCATCGTGTGTCAAGAGACTTTTTGCCCTTTGGCAACTCAACCAACTTCCAAACTCCGAGTTTCTCAAATTGATGTAATTCTTCATGCATTGCATCTACCCACATGGGATCATTTATAGCCATTTCAACATTTTTGGGCTCGATTTGAGAGATAAAGCAAGAGTAAAGACAGGTACTGATATCTCCACTCTGACTTCTGGTTTTAACGTCGTCGCCCAGCTGACCAATGATGTTGTCGATCGGATGATCATGTTGAATCCTTGAGGGTATTTCCTGGCTGATATCATTAAGCGAGACAGGAAGATTGTGAATATTGACACCTCCCTCATTTGCTGATTGAGCCGCGCCAGACGACTCTGCCACAAACTCATTTGAAAAGTCTTCAGGAAAGAGTAGCTCCATAAAAGTTGAAGTAGCAGCAGAAGCATCTTTGGACATGAACTCTCTTTAGGAGTGAGTGGTGTAGTTTCAGCATCAGGAGTATCATTCTGAACTGGAGATTTCAGACTATCAGGATGTACAGATGACTCCCTATCAGGTGAAGCGAAGGACTCCCCCTTAGGTGAAGCAGGAGTCTCCCCCTCAGGTTTTGAAGAGGATACCGTCGGAGGTCTGTAGACAACTTCTTTGTCTTCATCTTCAGAAAAATTATACAAACTAGAGAAAGATCCAGATGAGCTACCTGAAGACACATTTAAGGATTTGAACAGAGATGAGTAATCAACCAACCAATCCGGACCTACTCGAGCATCCGTCTCATTTTCTTCCAACCAGCGCGCGTCATAAGATTCTACAACTTGCTTTGTGTTCTTATTATAGACCCTATAAGTGGTGTGAGCAGCATACCCTACGAAGTAAAAATCATAGGATTTGGCATTAAACTTCAGGTTGGTCTCTAAGTGAAGAAGGGTGCAAGGGCAGCTAAATCCACGAAAATGACTAACTGAAGGCTTGTGACCATATAGTATCTCGTATGGGGTCTTTTTTTGAGCTTTGTTGATTAACACGTGATTCTGAACGTAGCAAGCAGTGTTTATCGCCTCCGCCCAAAAGAAAACTGGTAGTTTGGAGTCACACATCATCGTCCATGCAACGTCTTTTAAAGTTCTGTTTCTCCTCTCAGCAACACCATTTTTCTGGGGTGTGTGAGCGGAGCTGTATTGATGCATAATACCCTTTTCTGCACAAAAATGATCGAGTACAAAATTCTTGAACTCTGTTTCGTTGTTGGTACGAAGTGCCATCACCTGATGTTAGTTTGGTTCTCAATCAACACAATGAATTTCTTAATTAGATCAGCAACTCCAGCTTTGTTGGATAGAAATAAAAACCACGTAAAACGAGAGAAATCATCAATCACAACCAGACAATAGGAATTTCTGTTAATGCTAAGAACGTTTACTGGTCCAAATAGATCCATATGTAGCAATTGAAGCACCTGACTAATTGAGTTGACATGTTTTGGCAGGTGTAGTTTTCTATGATGCTTACCTTGGGCACATTACACACACTTCTCAAATGTGATAAAGTCCTTGACAGGAAAACCATGGAACATCTCATTCTTTTCAAGACGATTCAAGTCTTGGCATTAGCATGACCGAGTCTTCGGTGCGATAACATTGCATTTTGTTCGAAGATCTTTGAAAAGAGGCACGTAACTTATTCTGGAAGATTGCTATTCATATCTATGATGTAAGCATTCCCATCCCTTTTAGATTTCACAAGAATCCACTCTTCTAGGATGAGAAAGCCTGGCTTGAGAATCATACATTCCTTTTCGGTGAAATGTGTAGAATAGCCTTTGTCGCATATCTGAGACACACTCAACAAACTATGCTTCAATTAAGGAGCAAAGTTGACATTCTCAAAGATTAACACCCCATTTGTGATGGTTCCCTTTTAAGTGATTTTTCTACCTTCTCCATCCGCAAAAGAGATATAACCCCCATTAAAAGATTGAATGTTGTGCAGTTGGGCGATATCTCCTGTCATATGCCGGGAGCAGCCGCTGTCGACGAACCAAGGTCTGACGACATTCCCCCACAACTGTCCCTGCAAAATGTGCAGGTTTATTTAGATTTGGGAGCCCAGTTCATTATTTTCATGGGTTATCCTGATGCCTTTTTAGATCTATCATCATTTAATAACTTTTCAGAGGACACAGATGATGAATTAGAGGATAATTTGGGCAACCATTGATAATTAGGTTTTCTAACAGTCCCGAGTGATATTGAAATAGGATTTTTATTAGTTTGATTTGAGCACTTGGGTTTTCTGCCAGAATTGGTTGAAGACCCATTGCTGCTTCTTGACGAAACCGACCTTGGCTTGGCCATGTTCGGTTTTGGCAAACTGCTTGCAACTTTGTTATGAAAGACCTTTTTATGCTTTTGAAAAACAACCCGTTTTCTACTCCGATCATCCTTCCACTCATCATTCCAAGAACGATTTCTAGAGGACTTTCTAGTTAAAGACCTTCCTCTGAATTCGTTCTCTCCTCTTGGTGACTCAAAATGTACAAACATGCGACTAGGAGAATTCCTAGCTATATGACCACCAATACCACAATTGAAACAAATCTGTTTGTTATTGTTATAACTTGTGCTACATTGTTTAGATTTGTTTTCCATACTAACACCTTTGCTTCTCTCACATGAACAAGAACAAGAATTAGGTTGTGAGACAAGTGAGGGTACATTAGATGGAGAAGCTTGTGAAACTGGTGGTTTTTCATTATTATCATCACTTACATTAGAATTGCCAACCACATTATTCAAAACAGTATCAGACACTTTAAAACCATTCAAAATAGTATTAGAAGATGTAGAAACATCACAAAAAAACATTTTCACTTGCAACATCAGAAAAATTATTGTCTTTATTTAAAACTAAAACTTCAGGTTTAGACTCAGTTTTATTTTCAAAAACAGATCCTTCAACTTCATGCTTTGACTGATTCAAGGATTGATCTGCAGGAGAAGTGGAAATGTTAGTACTTTCAACATTAATAAATCCTCCGGAAACAAAACCAGATGGCTTTCCATAAACCATGAATGGTTCATTGGCAATCTCTACTTTGGACAAGGGTTGAAATTGATATGAATGATTGAAAGGAGGAGGCACTTGATTATACCCTAGACCCTTTGACTGATTTCGTTTAAATTGCATGCAGTGGTCTATCATATTGGTAACTAACTCACTTGATACATCATATTTTCTAAAATCAAAATCAGCAGTATCAAATTTGCCCTTTAATGATTCAATTTCAGCCACTAGTTCAACGTTCTGTTTCTTCATGTAGTCATAATTTTCGCATTTATTACTGTAGTCTTCCTGAAGTCTCCTAAAGTCCTTTATTTTAGATTCTAACTGGGCCTTAAGAGGGTTTTGTCGTTTTCTAAGATGGTAACCTTTATACCTAAGAACCTCTACTTCCCTTTTGAGTAAGTCATTATGTTCACGAGGAATTGTAAGGTTCTCTACTTCTCTACTTAGTGTCTTAATTTCCTCATGAAGAATTTTAACGTAATCAATACAAGATTGAGAGCATGAGGGTAGACTTACCTCATTTTTATTTGGTTCATGAGAAGAAGATACCATCAAGGCAAACTACAGCTCCATCATTTGATCTTCAGCTGCAACAGTCTCTACCGGAGCGTCATCACCAACCTGTGCCAAATGGGCATTTTCAGGTCCAGATATGTTCAGGGCCTGCATCTGATCCTCCCAGTCAAACGATTGCGCAACCATGGCCTTCTCGCTGTTGACCTGAGCACCGCTTCGATTGTTCTCAACTGCAACCATTATCCGGTCATTATTCAATCTTCTATTTGGCTGTGGACACTAACGAGCAAAATGCCCTGGCTCGTAGCAGTTGAAATAACGCAACTTTCCCTTGCTGAACCCAACCTTCTTGTCAGCACTCATCGCCCAG
This sequence comes from Lactuca serriola, assembly GCF_051521515.1. Taxonomy (NCBI): domain Eukaryota; kingdom Viridiplantae; phylum Streptophyta; class Magnoliopsida; order Asterales; family Asteraceae; genus Lactuca; species Lactuca serriola. Next base: position 200,304,042 of record NC_136415.1, on the reverse strand, counting down.
TTGTTTTTTCCAGTCTTCTTAGCAAACTGTTTCGCCCTAAAAACTGCCATGGCAATTTGCCATGTGATATCCATCTCTTCTACATCTTTAGGGTGAATCTGATCGAGATCGGCAAATGACAATTGGGGCGGAAGATCTCCAGCTACAAGTGCATTGTAGCAGCTGACAAGCCCTGTAGCAAGAGCGATATTTTTATCACCCTCCTTTCCTTTTGAAGAGGAAGCCACATTCGAGGAAGAAGCAGCTTGAGCAGCCATGAATGATTGGTTCTGAGAGAGAGGCATGACTAATGCAGTAGGAAGAAAAGAAGCTGATGGAGTGGAAAAGGACTGAACCTGAGCTTGTTGAGCAACAAAGGGTTGACCTGCAGAAGAAAAAGTGAGAGATGAAAGAGCATTGTTTGAAGAGATCCCAAGGTTTGCAGTTGAGTATGAATTCACATGGTTTATCTCTCGCTGCTTGTCATCAATATCACAGGCCTTGATGACTGCCATCACTTCAGCAAGAGAGAGCCGGCTTAGATCCTTAGTCTTCTTTATAACAACTACATTCATGTCCCAAGACTTTGGGAGAGCATTCAGTAGCTTCTTGTTTATCTCAGACTTGGTGTAAAAGATCCCGACTACAGTCATTTCAGTGGTGAGATATGTGAATCGCTGCAGCTATGCTTCAAGAGTTTCTCTAGGAACGTAGTTGAGCCGTTGTCGCAGCATATCTTGGCGACTCTCCTTTATATCTTCATTCCCTTCATAAACCTCGATTAGGGCTTCCCAGAAAGCCTTAGCAGAAGTGTACTCCCTAAAACCCTGAGCTATGTCTAGAGATAAGGCCATGGTTAGAGTGGCCAAAGCCCTTTCTTGCTTTTCGACCTTCTTAAAGTCTTCATCTGTGTAATTTTCAATCTTCTTGTCAACCGCTTGCCCTGTAATAGTGGTGGTTATTCTGACAGGGTCTTTTATGATGCTTCTCCAGATATTGAAGTCCTTCATCTTGATGTACTTCTCAATCCCGTACTTCCATTCAGGGAAACCTTCAGCAGACATCAGTCTTGGAATTCGAGTGGTTGTGCCCATTACAGAATCCAGCTCGTGGTGGTGTGTTTGACTTTGTGAATCCATTCATATTAAATTAATATTAAATACAAATTAAATTATTTAAGAATAAATTAAGTTTCCAGTCAGACACAACTTCACAGTCAAATAATGGTTTGTGACCGTAAACTATGTTCACGGTCAAAGAAGAGTTTGCAGCCGTATCTGTTCACGGTCGTAAGGTGTTTACAGTCTAAGTTCACAGTCCAAGAGTCCAAGTTTCTAGTTGATGAAAAATCCTTATTCACGACCCAGGAACCAAGTTTACGGTTCAAGAACTGATTGGAGTTTTCAACTATAATCTAAGTTTATAGCCGTAAGATATGGCCATAATCTAACTCGAGAAAAATGTAGTTTTGAATGAAGCTTGAAAACCTTTCGCAGGAAACACAAACTTCAGTCGCAAACAAATAAGAACACGGTCAAAAATTCAATTGTAGGATTCCTTGACACTTGTTTTGCTCTGATACCAATTGTAAGGTCCTGAAAAGGATCTTACCAGTGATCAAATAGCAAACACAATCAATTAACAATAAAGAACAAGTAGAATTAAGAATGAACACAAGCTTGCACACGCTTTTCTATTAGGAATTACGTCTGGTACAACTTGTGGTGAAAGCAACCGTGAACTCTGAGGCATCAACAACTGACAAAAGACCTAGCACACCTCTATATATACTAGACTTGGGCCGGCCTTGGGTTTACGACCATAAACAGGCTTACGAACGTAAACTCATTGTCGGGCCGTAAACTACACACAATCTACCAAAAGATATAAATTGACTTAAAAGAACTTATTATATAGGAACCCTAGACCAAACCACTAATTAGACCCATCACTTCTTAATCATGTATCCTCCTTTTATTTCATCCATGCAAATCATCTTTTTGGATAGATCTTCAAGATCTTCATCTTTCACCAAGAACACCAAGAACACACACTTGTTCTTGGTGGCCATGAACCCTCTTTGAGCCTACAAAACGTAAGTATCCCTTCCCTATGCTTAGTATACGTTGGAAGCTCGTGTGAAACACCTTAGAATTGACCATTTGGATGGAACAAAAGGAGTGTATGGCTGTACATCCTTGCATGGCCGTACACACCTCAAAACACCCTAAAAGTGCCTCCAAAGTGAGAATCTAGTTCATATTCTTGATGAGCAATCCACCCACTAGCTTTCACAATGTTCAAAGACCCTCTTATGCATGTTTTACCATGAGTTTACAGCCGTAAACTCCATGGCCGTAAACACAAAGTTGTGGCCGTAATCACCCCTTTGATGAGTGACAGGTGATTCTAACACTTAGTTCAAGTTCCCAAGGGTGTTTCCTTGCATATTAGTTGTTTAAAACACTAAATTCATGCCAATATATGCCATTATATGTCATTAGGGAGTGTTTGTGTCACAGGACTTCATTCGTGGAACTTCTCATCCTTACATAAATCTGTAGTTGAATCACACACATAGGGTGAGTTCATACCCCTATAATCAATCTTCTAAATGTTTTAAATGATTTTAACAGGGGGGATACAAGTTGAACACAATGTTGATTGTGTAAATGTTTTGTGTTAAACGCCATTTCAAAGGAGTGCTTATGTTTATAAAGTGATCAAATCATTTCAAAAACTCTTTTTAAGTTCTGTTACTTATTGTTTATAAATCCATTTTAAAGTACAATCATAACACATTAGATAAATGAGTCTTTTCACCAAATCAGTAACAATTCAAGTAAACATACTAGTAAACTATAATATGTATAGTTTAGGAGTACAATCATAATATAATGAGAAACAGGGAGGAACATATTATACACTATGCAAAGAGAACATACAATACTAATACAATAATACTATAACATTAATAAGAATCACTACTTCACCACTTACCAATTTACTTGCTAGGTTGCATTTTGTAACCATAGTCTCCTGGAGGGAGAGCATGAGTTTGTGTATAGATCTATACCAGATTGACACCCCGCACCTTGCTGCTAGCTATAGTAGGACTTACAAGTCTACGGGTGACAAATATCACATCAGTTTTGGCGCCAGTAGGTTGTCATGTTTATCACGTGTCGTATCAATATGGTTACAACCACTTCACATTTTAACCTAAATCAACAAACTGGTTTCAAGGTAGTTAGCACGTCCAGTTAAGAGGGGGCATAGAATGCTAGCTTTATGAATCCTTAGTAGATACATCGGGGATATATATTAATCGGGTCCGATAGACATTAGAGTGTATGTTTTCCGCTTCATTTCATGTTCCTTGTTTGGTTGTGGGCTTAGAGTAGATGCACCTAGTCTACTATCTATCCGATCTTAGTTATATATATATATATATATATATATATATATATATATATATATATATATATATATCGTATGCACTAAGTAGTCATAAGGAGTACCAGGTATGGGTCAGGTCATAGTATACAAATTCAATACACTGATTTCTAGTAAAAAACATACTTTAGAGCATGTAGTAGACTAAACTAGAAACTTATCAGTAAAAGGGTTTAACCCATTTTATTAAACCAGTATAACTTAAAGGACCTTTAGTGGTTAATTCCATAATACCTTAGTTTATACATCAAAGTTATATATAATTAATATCCAATAGGCAGTTGGATGTGTGCTTTCCGCCTTACTTCATGTTCCTTGTTTGGTTTTGGGCTTAGGGCAGATTCACATAATTAACTATCCGTTCGATATTACATTATATATAACTAGTATAAACTAAGTGATTATAGAAGGAACCATTGTGGTTACTATTTTTACTAAAGTAAATAAACGTTTTTATTAAAGAATATTTTCATCAAATATAAAGGAACTATTACAGTTAACTCCGTAAGTACCGAATGAATACACCAGGGTTATATACAGTAAAGATCTAACAACCAATGAGATGTGTGACTTCCGCCTCATTCCCTGCCTTGTTTGGTTGTGGGCCTAGGGCAGATTCTCATAATCGGTTGGTTGTTTACTCTAAATTATACATAACTTGTATCCATTTAGTACCTATAGAAAGGATTGTTGAGTCATTTTTACTTATCTTTCACCATATCAGAAGATATAGGATCTTCTGGAGGAACAGGCGAACTTTTCTAAAAGAACTTTCAACTTACTTTACATCACTAAAATCTTATGAACTCACCAGCTAAAAAGGCTGATCTACTCTTTTAAAATAACTTGTATTCTAGGAAACTAGTAGACATGTACGCTTGTCGGGATTCAGAAGATGAAGTATAGTAGCTTCAGGCCGTATTTTGTTATTTACTTTTGGATTCAATATTTTGTGAATCACTTCTTGTAAACACTTTAATATTAATGCAATGGTTGTTTGTTAAAATGATTGCTATGATACATGTGTTGTGATACTAAACATGACGTCCTCCGCCCCCGAACATTTCCACCGTTCTGGTTTTGGGGTGTGACAGATTGGTATCAGATCATTGTTTATTGTGAACTAAGTATGTCAACCGATACAAGATATACAACTATAAATATAATGGGGCTTAAGGGCTCTGAATAATGAAATATTTTAAAAATATAACAATACTTTATAAAATTATACATAGATGCTTATATATATACATACTAGAACAAGTATCACAAGAAGAACAGAACATAAGTATTTAAAGGTTGAACACTAGGGTCAAACCTGGACAATTATATAATCATATTTGGGATCAATATAGCCTGATCAACTATATTCATTTAAGATGTGACCGACATGTGTTTGGGAGTCATTTGGTGTTGCAACGGTCTTAAAACTTACCTAACACTATTCAAGGGATTTCTAGTTCAGAACAAAAAGTTAGAATACTATGGGAGTATTTTAGGATGCTACAAGACAACAACAAGTTTAAAACATACCAAGTACATTACATTAAAAATACTATAGGAGTATTTTAGACACTATAAATAAGTTATGTGAGAATTTAAAAGACCCTTCTGGTAGGCCTATGATTCTGAGTGTATACTTCCAAGGTTTTATATAATTGGGATTTTGTAGACTTAGAATTTGTAATCTATGCTTCACTACCTGTTCCTTGTTTGGTTGTGGTTATGAGGCAGGATCACTTATTCGAAGGTCTATTTTATCTTAAATTGTATACAACTTGTATACATTGCGCAATTATAGGAGGACCCAGTAAGGATCACCCCATAATGCTACCCTTAATCTCATAGATTATTTAGACACTTCCATTCTCACACAACAAACCCAGATAGGTGTAACCACTCCATCATAGCAGTCGGTAGAGGAGACAAGGAGAAACAAGGATAGATTTCCAAGAAGTGATCAGCCAGAGAAACTAAAACGTCATATGCGTCAGACTAATATATAATACCCCTGAATGACTTAGTGAGCTAGTGGTTACACTACTCACGCTATGTATTAGGATTATTTTGTTTTCATGCATCCATTATCAGTTGTTCAATTCACAGATATTCATTCGAGTATAACTACTTTTAATTCATAGAGTTTGTTTTTATATAGAGTCTTTTATGAATTGTTTCTAGAACCCTATGAAAGTCTGAACCGGATTGTAACGACCCAATTTTCACAGCCAAAAAAAAATTGTTTTAAAACATTACTTTAGAAAATATTAAGAACTAAAAACATTGTTTGATCAAACCATAACACAACGTGAATCATGTCTAAAAGCCAAATCATACAACCAATCAAAATATCAGAGTACAAATGCCAGTGAAGCTCGTAAATGCAGAAACCAGAGAGTGTGTGTGTGACATGCTGCTACCGCGCCGGCTCCTTTCCCCTAGCTGAGGAGGTACCTGAAACCAAAACTGTAAACCGTAAGCACGAAGCTTAGTGAGTTCCCCCACCATACCACATACCATACAATCTCATAACATACAAATATTGTCAGGCATATCTGGGTGCCCGACCTACCCCTTCGGCCCTCTCGACCGGATATTGCCTAGCATATCTGGGTGCCGGCTTCCCCTTCGGTCCTCTCAACCAGATACTGCCTAGCATATCTGGGTGCTGGCTTCCCCTTCGGTCCTCTCGACCGGATACTGCCTAGCATATCTGGGTGCTGGCCTCCCCTTCGGTCCTCTCGACCGGATACTGGGAAGCTATTCCTTCCCTCTACTACTACCACATAACAAGTATCATAAGATCAGAATCTATCTATCATGACTGGGTATAACTACCCCTTCGGCCCTACCGACTGGGTACCTCGGGGACTATCTCCCCCTACTATCACTAGTACATAGCATCATATCATACTAGCATGTAACATAACACAGGTAGTAGTAATCCCTAGATGAATATCACAGAGACAAACATCTACATATAACTCCTACTGGTGGGCCGGCATTGTGGCCGTAGACCCACCGCTACTAGAAGGTAACTCACCTCGAAGTAGCTGCTGATCTGATCGGGAACTGACTGCCTACTGCTGCTGCTGCTGCTCCGGAAATCCTCCGGCTGCAATTCCCACAACATACTCAATCAAACACTACTCACTAACCTTTGGGTAAAATGACCATTTTACCCTTGACCATGCCCTAAGTCAAAGTCAGAGTCAACTTTCAGTTGACCCGACTCGCCGAGTCACCATCCAAACGATTGTCCCGGATCCCGTTTCTACTCGTCGAGTTAGGCGACGACTCGACGAGTTCTCCTTCTAAACTGATATTCAAGTCCTTCATCCTACTCGCCGAGTTGTACGAACAACTCGTCGAGTTCATCTTCATCCGATGAACACTTATGCTAAGACTCGCCGAGTTGTATGAACAACTCGCTGAGTCTGTTCTTGATCTTAGGAGATTGCCTTGAACCCGCCGAGTCAGGGTATTGACTCGCCGAGTTCCTCCAAAGATGAGTTCAGCTTCCGATTCACTGAGTCACACCCCGTGACTCACTGCTCACTCGACACTACGAAAAAGGGACAAACTCAAAGACTCGCGAATAAACTCGCCGAGTCACATGAACGACTCGCCGAGTCGTTGCCATGCACCCACTAAATACACAGATTCGCTCGATTCCAGTCCATGCCATTCACAGATCTGGACTTCTAGGACACGAATCACACGTAAAGTTTCCAACTTTACGTGTGGATATTCACCAATATGGATTTTAGGGCTCAAAATGCCTCAAAAGGGTAGATCTAGGGTGAACAAGCAACATGGGGCCATAAAGCTAACAGATCTGAGCTCCTGGAGCTCAATCTTGCCTAGATCTAGAGGCCAATCGACTTATTACAAACCCTCAAGCATACACAATCTTAGAAATGGCTCAAAAAGGACTTTTATGGAGCTATAAGCTTAAAATCAGAGGGGAAACGAGCTATACCTTAGGGGAAACGTTGGAATGACACAGAGATGCTTGGCATCCTTCTCCTCTTCTTGATTCCCTCTTCTTTTCCTTCAAAGAAACTTCAATAACACCACAAAACACTTCAAACTCACAAGAAAGCAAGGCTAGAGAGAGATACAGGGCTCTGAGGGTGAATGGGGGCTGGCTTGGGGCAATTAAGTCGTTTAAATAGGGTGCAAACCCCCGAAACTTAGGGTTTCATCCAATAGCTGTGACTCGCCGAGTCCAGGATATGGACTCGCCGAGTCGCCAACTTAAACTTGTCCCGGGTCCCGCATCCACTCGGCGAGTCGGACCTATGACTCGCCGAGTCCAAGGCTAAAAGAAGGGAAATACTCAAATAAGATTTGCGTACCAGGAACCAGGTGCTACAAATCTCCCCCACTTATTTTAGACTTCGTCCTCGAAGTCTGCTGCTCGATCCTGAAACAGCTCGGGGTAATGCTCCATCATCTCGTCCACCGGCTCCCAAGTCCATTCCGAACCCTTGCGGTGCTGCCATTGCACCTTCAATAATTCCACCCTCTTGTTCCTCAAATCCTTCGACTTCCTGTTGAGGATTGCGACTGGGCGCTCAATGTAATTCAGGTTGTCATCAACCTGAATGTCCTCTAACGGCAAAACTGCTGAATCGTCCACTAGGCACTTTCGCAGCTGAGAAACATGGAAAGTGCTGTGGATCTGGCTGAGCTCGGCTGGCAGATCCAACCTATACGCTACCTTGCCCACCCGGGCTATGACCCTGAATGGTCCGATGAATCGCGGGCCCAACTTGCCCCGCTTCCTGAATCGAATGACACCTTTCCAAGGCGACACCTTCAGGAGAACCATATCCTCGACTTGGAACTCCAAGTCGGATCGACGCTTGTCGACATAACTTTTCTGCCGACTCTGAGCATTCTGAAGCCTGCTCCGGACCTGCTGGATCCTATCGGTTGTCTTGAGCACCACTTCGGTGCTCCCCATGACCCTCTGGCCAACTTCACCCTAGCATATCGGGGTCCTGCACCTCCGTCCGTACAACATCTCGAAGGGAGGGCAGTCGATACTCGCGTGATAGCTGTTGTTGTAGGAGAACTCGGCCAGGGGAAGATAGATATCCCAGCTACCACCGAAGTCTAGCACGCACGCCCGAAGCATATCCTCCAGAGTCTGGATGGTCCGCTCGCTCTGACCATCCGTCTGCGGGTGAAAGGCAGTGCTAAAATGCAGACGAGTGCCCAACTCGTCATGGAATCTCTTCCAAAATCTGGAAGTAAAACGCACATCCCTGTCCGAGATCACCAATACTGGCACTCCATGCCGTGCCACAATCTCCCTAATATAGATGTCGGCCAATTTCTCGGCCGATATGCTCTCCTGAATCGGGATAAAGTGAGCACTCTTGGTCAACCGATCCACAATGACCCAAATCGAATCCACTCCACGCGCGGTCCTGGGAAGTTTCATGATAAAATCCATCGTGATATCTTCCCATTTCCACAGTGGAATATCCAACGGCTGCATCTTGCCATGCGGTCTCTGATGTTCGGCCTTGACCTTCCTACAGGTCAAACATCGCTCGACGTACCATGCCACATCCCGCTTCATGTAGGGCCACCAATAGTCTAGACGAAGATCCCTATACATCTTCTCCGCCCTGGGATGACTAGAGAATCGGGACTTATGCGCCTCCGTGATACGGCACCCACACCCTACGGTGTAGTGTCAATAGCCCCCGGCTATCATAATCAAAGGAGGAAACCTGACCCACCACACGCTCGCTCTTCCGATGCTCCTCCTTGATAGCCTCTTGTTGGGCCTCCCGAATCTGCTCCAACAGGGGAGTCACCACGGTCATCCTCATGCAAACGTCCCTGATCGGCGCCGCCTTGCGGCTAAGCGCATCGGCCACCACATTGGCCTTCCCCGGGTGGTAAAGGATCTCACAATCATAATCCTTCACCACGTCCAACCATCTACGCTGCCTCATGTTCAGATTCGGCTGATCCATGAGGTACCTCAAACTCTTGTGGTCCGTGTAGATGGTACATCGAACCCCGTAGAGGTAATGCCGCCAAATCTTGAGGGCAAAAACCACCGCCCCCAACTCGAAATCGTGCGTCGGGTAGTTCGCCTCGTGAGGCTTGAGCTGCCTCGAAGCGTAGGCAATAACATGCCCCCTCTGCATCGGTACCGCGCCCAACCCAGAAATGGACGCGTCGCAATAAACCACAAAATCCTCTACGCCCTCTGGCAGGGCTAAGATCGGCGCCTCGCACAGCCTCTGTCTCAGCGTCTCAAATGCAGCCTGCTACTCGGGTCCCCACCGAAAGACCACGGCTTTCTTCGTCAGTCGTGTCAGGGGCACGACTATCTTGGAGAAATCCTGGATAAATCTCCGATAGTAGCCTGCCAATCCCAGGAAACTCCGAATCTTAGATGGAGACTTCGGAACCTCCCATCTCATCACGGCCTCGTACTTGGCCGGATCGACCAGAATCCCGTTCTGGTTGACGAGGTGTCCAAGAAATTGCACCTCGCGCAACCAAAACTCACACTTGGAGAACTTGGCATACAAGCTCTCCCTCCTCAGGGTCTCCAACACCTCTCTCAGATGCTCCTCATGCTCCTCCTGAGTCTTGGAATAAACCAAGATGTCATCAATAAAGACTATCACAGACCGATCTAGCATCGGTCTGCATACGCGGTTCATGAGGTCCTTGAACGCGGCAGGAGCATTGGTGATCCCAAACGGCATCACCACAAACTCATAATGGCCATAGCGCGTCCGAAACGCGGTCTTCTGCGTATCCTCCTCCCTGACCCTCATCTGATGATAACCTGAATGCAAATCAATCTTGGAGAACCAAGATGCTCCCTGAAGCTGGTCAAAGAGGTCATCAATCCTCGGGAGTGGGTAACGGTTCTTCACCGTTACCTTGTTCAGCTCCCGGTAATCTATACACATCCGATGCGACCCGTCCTTCTTTTTTACAAACAGAATCGGGGCTCCCCAGGGCGAACTGCTCGGACGAATAAATCTCCTGTCTAGCAGCTCCTGTAGCTGCGTAGACAACTCCTGCATCTCGGGAGGAGCCAACCGATACGGTGCCTTGGCTATCGGAGCCGCACCAGGAACGAGGTCAATCCTAAACTCAACCTGTCGCTCCAGAGGTATCCCAGGAAGCTCCTCTGGAAAAACATCTGTGAAATCTCGTACCACCGGAACCTCACTCACTGTCGCCTTACCCGCCTCCCGGGTATCCATCACGTACGCGACATATCCTGCGCATCCCTGCTGAAGGTAGCGTCTTGCCCTCGCCGCCGAACATACTGCGGGTCCATACTGCGACCTCTCGCCATGAATCACTAACTCTCCCCCGCTTGGGGTCCTGACCCGCACTAGCTGCTGTGCGCAATCTATCACCGCCCCATTGGGGCTCAACCAATCCATGCCTATAATCACCTTATTCCCATGCAACGGAATGGGAACCAAGTCTACCAAGTAGCGCTCCTCAAACAAACGCAACACGCAATCTCGAAACACCATCGATGCTCGCACCGATCGATCATTAGCAATCTCTACCTCTAAAGGGCAATCTAACTCGCCCGAAATCTCATGAAACTTCTTGCTAAGCGCAAGGGAAACAAATGATCGGGATGCACCCGAATCAAATAACACCTGAACTGGGATGTCGTTCACATGGAACGATCCTAATGCATACATATACATACGGAGCACACATCAATATCAATACATCATAAAGAAATAAAATAGAGGGAAAGAATCATACCCGTCACCACATCGGGAGCGGCGCGTGCCTCCTCGGTAGTCAGCTGAAATGCTCGGCTCCTCACTACTGGAGCCTCTGCCTTGCCCCGCCGTCCATCCGTGATCCGTAGGGACGCTGGAGCTGGCGCCTTCACCGGTGCTGAAACTGTCAACTGGGGGCAATTAGCCTTCTTGTGGCCCCTTTGGTTGCAGTGGAAACACAGCAACTCCGATGTCTGAATAACTGCTGCCGGAGCAGTGCAATCCCTGCTAAAGTTCCCAGACTTGCCGCACTTGTAGCAGCCTGATGATCCCAAACGGCACGCTCCCTCGTGCGTCTTGCCGCATTTCCTGCAGCGTCCCCGTCCCTGTTGGCCTTTCGGCCCCGCATCAAATCCCTTGGGCTTCTTCCCCGAAGACCCTCCTGACTGACCCTCTTCTGCCTTCCGTTTTCAGATGTGCTTCAAATCTATCTCCCTCTCCCTTGCCCTGGCAATCATAGAGTCCAAGGTAGGGCAAGCCGAAAAGCTAATATGCTCCCGGATGTCAGCTCGTAGCATATCATGATAACGAGTCCTCCTCATGTCCTCGTCACCAGCATACTGGGGCACCAACAAAGCCCTCTCCCGGAACTTGGCGGTGATCTCCGCCATAGTCTCCGTCGTCTGCCTCATGTCTAGAAACTCCCTGGCCAGCTGCTGAAGCTCGACAGCCGGCGCAAACTCTGTCCTGAACCTGGTCACAAAGTCCGACCAGGTCATAGCCTCGATAGCTGAGGCTCCTAACGAGTCACCCACTGACTCCCACCAATCCCGGGCTCGGTCCCGTAAACACCCTGCTGCATACCTCACCTTCGACCCCTCGGGGTAGAAGCTAGTCAACTGGGCAGACTCGATGTCTGCAATCCATCGCCTGGCAGCAATGGGGTCTTTCACCCCATGGAAATCCGGCGCACCACTGCCCCTGAAGTCCTTGAAGGACAGTCTACGAGATCCTGACTAGCTAGATGCCATATCGCTCCTAAATGCCCGAAGGCGATCCTCCATCAACTCCATGATACCTTCCTTGATCGACCCAAAGAGAATGGGGGTCGACTCAAGGATGCCTCTGGTGATCTCTGACGCGATGAACTCGCGTAGCCCCTCATCAACCGGCTCGGAACCTGATCCCGAACCTGACCCCTCTCCTGAACCGCAATCTACCTTCCTCGATCGAAATACCACCATTCTGCAATACATCACAACAATCATTAGTGCTACTGATACTTCCTGAGGGATCCCAACTACTAACAAGTTCCCTGGTCTTATCTTGGCCTTCCTTGGTTCGGGTACGGATCCTCTGCTTTCAGTAGTACGGGCCCATACTACCTTCCACATCTATCCGTACCTTCTTCAAGGAATGCCTCGACTCCACCAGATCCCTTTCACTACTGCTGATCACTGCTATACTCATCCTAGGCTTGCCCTAGGGAAATCTCTGATTCTACTCTAACCAGTCCTCAGCTGCTGCAGGCTTCCTTGTAATGCCAATTAGCCATTACCCGAATACCATCACATGTGACGAGGCTCAGATAATCCTTCGAGTACCCGACTCGTCCTTACAACGGTTGGACTCAAACAAGAGCTGCGCAGTAGGATCAAATCCGACACTCTAAGATTATTCAACCCTGATCACATGTGATGTGACGCATTCGCCTAATGGCTAACTCCCATTATTCAGAGCCCCACGTAGCATGAAGCAAGCAGCATTCAGATAAGGGTAACAATCTCAATCAACTCTATCTACTTTCAGGAACTGAGCTAGCATTAAGTGCTAAGCTCATACTATCAGGCATAACCTAATCAGGCTATCCTACTTACTGTCTACTCAATAACTAGCATGCAATTCTCATACACTGAAACACATAAAGCAGGCACATAAGGCATCACTCCTGGATCCTTAGTCCTATTCTATCATGCTGTTCTACAAAAGCTGCTAAACATAACATAAACTTGTATGGGTACTTTAGGGAATACTTACTTGAGCTCGACCGGTCGCGCACATCAAACACTTTGTTCTTTCTCAAAACTCTTTTCTCAATTTTAGAAAACATTTTCTTTTAGAAAATCTTTTAATCCCTCGATTTGAGTTCAGACACTTTGTTCTTTCTCAAATCAGGGCTCTGATACCAACTTGTAACGACCCAATTTTCACAGCCAAAAAAAAAAAATTGTTTTAAAACATTACTTTAGAAAATATTAAGAACTAAAAACATTGTTTGATCAAACCATAACACAACGTGAATCATGTCTAAAAGCCAAATCATACAACCAATGAAAATATCAGAGTACAAATCCCAATGAAGCTCGTAAATGCGGAAACCAGAGAGTGTGTGTGTGACATGCTGCTACCGCGCCGACTCCTTTCCCCTAGCTGAGGAGGTACCTGAAACCAAAATTGTAAACCGTAAGCACGAAGCTTAGTGAGTTCCCCCACCGTACCACATACCATACAATCTCATAACATACAAATATTGTCAGGCATATCTGGGTGCCCGACCTACCCCTTCGGCCCTCTCGACCGGATATTGCCTAGCATATCTGGGTGCCGGCTTCCCCTTCGGTCCTCTCGACCGAATACTGCCTAGCATATCTGGGTGCTGGCTTCCCCTTCGGTCCTCTCGACCGGATACTGCCTAGCATATCTGGGTGCTGGCCTCCCCTTCGGTCCTCTCGACCGGATACTGGGAAGCTATTCCTTCCCTCTACTACTACCACATAACAAGTATCATAAGATCAGAATCTATCTATCATGACTGGGTATAACTACCCCTTCGGCCCTACCGACCGGGTACCTCGGGGACTATCTCCCCCTATTGTCACTAGCACATAGCATCATATCATACTAGCACGTAACATAACACAGGTAGTAGTAATCCCTAGATGAATATCACAGAGACAAACATCTACATATAACTCCTACTGGTGGGCCGACATTGTGGCCGTAGACCCACTGCTACTGGAAGGTAACTCACCTCGAAGTAGCTGCTGATCTAATCGGGAACTGACTGCCTACTGCTGCTGCTGCTGCTCTGGAAATCCTCCGGCTGCAATTCCCACAACATACTCAATCAAACACTGCTCACTAACCTTTGGGTAAAATGACCATTTTAGCTCTGACCATGCCCTAAGTCAAAGTCAGAGTCAACTTTCAGTTGACCCGACTCGCCGAGTTGGCTTTCCAACTCGCCGGGTCACCATCCAAACGATTGTCCCGGATCCCGTTTCTACTCGTCGAGTTAGGCGACGACTCGACGAGTTCTCCTTCTAAACTAATATTCAAGTCCTTCATCCTACTTGCCGAGTTTTATGAACAACTCGTCGAGTTCATCTTCATCCGATGAACACTTATGCTAAGACTCGCCGAGTTGTATGAACAACTCGCCGAGTCCGTTCTTGATCTAAGGAGATTGCCTTGAACCCGCTGAGTCAGGGCATTGACTCGCCGAGTTCCTCCAAAGATGATTTCAGCTTCTGATTCACTGAGTCATACCCCGTGACTCACTGCTCACTCGACACTACGAAAAGGGGACAAACTCGGAGACTCGTGAACAGACTCGCCAAGTCACATGAACGACTCGCCGAGTCGTTGCCATGCACCCACTAAATACACAGATTCGCTCTATTCCAGTCCATGCCATTCACAGATCTGGACTTCTAGGAAACGAATCACACGTAAAGTTTCCAACTTTATGTGTGGATATTCACCAATATGGATTTTAGGGCTCAAAATGCCTCAAAAGGGTAGATCTAGGGTGAACAAGCAACATGGGGCCATAAAGCTAACAGATCTGAGCTCCTGGAGCTCAATCTTGCCTAGATCTAGAGGCCAATCGACTTATTACAAACCCTCAAGCATACACAATCTTGGAAATGGCTCAAAAAGGACTTTTATGGAGCTATAAGCTTAAAATCAGAGGGGAAACGAGCTATACCTTAGGGGAAACGTTGGAATGACACAGAGATGCTTGGCCTCCTTCTCCTCTTCTTGATTCCCTCTTCTTTTCCTTCAAAGAAACTTCAATAACACCACAAAACACTTCAAACTCACAAGAAAGCAAGGCTAGAGAGAGATACAGGGCTCTGAGGGTGAATGGGGGCTGGCTTGGGGCAATTAAGTCGTTTAAATAGGGTGCAAACCCCCGAAACTTAGGGTTTCATCCAATAGCTGTGACTCGCCGAGTCCAGGATATGGACTCGCCGAGTCGCCAACTTAAACTTGTCCCGGGTCCCGCATCCACTCGGCGATTCGGACCTATGACTCGCCGAGTCCAAGGCTAAAAGAAGGGAAATACTCAAATAAGATTTGCGTACCAGGAACCAGGTGCTACACGGATACATTAAACACTAGGATAACTTAGTCTTTCAGCTTTTGGCTTTTATCTACTGCTATAGACTTATTCCCATCTCATCTTTGTATTATTTTTAGCAAAGATGCCTCCTCGCAGATTGAACAGACGCACTACTCCAAGAACTCCAACTCAAACTCCACTAGCTCCTCCTCAATTCGATTATGTTGCTCTCCAAGCAGTGATATCAGCCGCAATATCTGCTACTCTAACTCATATCAGCAGAGGTGGTACCAATGGAACTGGTAGCGGTACCGACCTGCCATACCCCGGAGTTACCCACGGACACCCAAGGGAGTGTTCGTACAAGGACTTCATGAAATGCAAACCCAAATCCTTTAATGGAAATGGAGGAGTCATTGCTTTGATGCGATGGTTCGAGAAAACAGATTCGGTCTTCGAAATCTGTTCATGCCCAGAAGGGAGCAAAGTTAAGTTTGCTACTTGCACCTTCTCCGACAGAACCCTAACATGGTGGAATAGCCATGTTAAGTCACTGACCCTATCGGTGGCAAAATCTATGGGCTGGGAAAACCTGAAGGAAATGATGTTGGAAGAATACTGCCCAAGGAGCGAAGTTCAAAAACTGGAACAAGAACTATGGGAGCATACCATGGTCGGCTCAGACATAGTGGCCTATACTGACAGGTTTAGCGATATGGCAGAACTATGCCCTCAGATGGTTACCCCGGAAAGTAAGAAGATAGAAAGGTAAATTTGGGGTTTATCTATCCCGGTTCAAGGAGATGTACTGTCTTCTAACCCAACAACATTCGATAGCGCCAAACGCCTAGCCCATCGACTCATTGACCATGGAGTCCGCCATGACGTAGCGGTCCTTGTTCCTGAGCCATCGAAGGGAGGAGACCATAAACAAAAGTCAGGGAAAAAGAGGAAAGAGCGAACAACACAAGAAACCTCACATGAGCAACAAATGGGTACTATCTACACCGCCACAACACCTGTTACTCTAGCACCTGCCAGTCGATATGATGGAACTCTCTCGGGATATGTCGGGAAATGAAATGCTTGAATTGCCACAGGAAGGGGCACACTGCTCGGTTCTAAAGGGCACCAGCACACCCGATCTCCCAAGTCCTCGGGATAGAAGTAAACCAGGCCTGCTATGGCTGTTGTGAGATAGGGAATTACAAGAGGGACTGCCAAATAGCGAGGAACTCAGGCGCAGATGGGAGGATTCTGATAATCACCGCAGGAGAAGCAACCCCGGAGCCCCCAGCGACCAGCGGTACGTCTTCAATTTAAGAATTGCTTTAAAAATTAATTTATATTTATAGAAGATTAAAACTTGGGGAAACATTTAAATGTAATTATAATAACTCACTCATATGAAGAAGTCACAAAATTCACAAAGGAACTAAAGATCCGTTCAGGGAAGCTATGATGGCTTAGTGTATACATCAGGGTTGTGTATAGCTGAGATGTTGCAGACTCAGAGTGAGTAATTCCGCCTTAACTCCTGTTCCTTGTTTGGTTGTGGATTTGGGGGGTTACTCAGTCGACCATCTTATTCATCTTAATTATACGTAACTTGTATATGTCATGCGATCATAGTGGTACCAAGGAAGATCATAACATAGAGTATCAACACTAGTTATCAAAACACCGCACTATTAGTACTTGCTTATCGCGGTACGATTTTTGGCAATGTTAATATCAAGGGAAAACAGAAAGCACTAGAACATTTACACAGAGTACATTGTCGAACACACTCGGGATGCATCGTTGAATATCAAACGTTTCTTTCAAATCGGCCTAACATTTGTTTCTATAAAGACTCCATTGTCATCATTCGTCACGGATTGGCATGGTCGTCACCATACTAGTTCATATGTTTCCATCGCCTCGACCGTTAAACTCATGAAACCCTCGTCATTCGTAACGACAACCCAACCTAGACCTCGAAATCATCTACCAAGTATTCTAAACTACGAAGTACTCATGTGAGAAGTACCTTGTCCTCTGAAACCTTGCCACAGTATACTTAGCAGACCTTCCCAAACTACCACTCGTCCAACAGATCAAGTTCAAGCTTAGAGGCTAAGGACGAACACAGCCTACCTATCACTAATAAGTGTATATGCGAGAGTAGTATATAAGTATGATTATGCAGATTTAGCATCTATGTTTCCGCCCTATCTCCTGTTCCTTGTTTGGTTGTGGACCTGGGGCAGAGCCAAACATCCGACCGTCTTACTAATTTTAATTATATACGACTTGCATACACGAGTTATTGATCGATGGACCCGGTATGAATCCTATCATGGACATTAGAGCAAGGATGCCCAGGTATACGAGTGGGTATTCTGCCAATTGAAGGAGCATAACCCCAGTAGTACAACTGAGAAAGCTAATTTCGGGACAAAATTCAATCTAACGGGGGATGAAGTGACAACCCAAAATTTTTTACCTTGCACGTCCAGCTATTCAATTCAATCGTGAGTCGGACTCATTTCTGCTACCTTTTAGCACTGATAAAGATCATTCTAATGAGTTCTACACCTAGTACACTTAAGGATTGGGTGTAGGGTTATGACAGCTTAAGTTCATTGGTTTGCAATCGTCTGCATAGCCTATACCGACGACATGTAGTCGGGATAGGGTCCAAATTTGTCATCGCCATAGGGTGTTCATGTTGTAGTGTCTGCCCTGCCCCAAAAAAACCTGTCGTCTTCTTCCACTCTTGGTTTTTTTCGGTTTAAAGATTTATATCTTGCTTTGGTATTGAACACGAACCCAGATCTTAAAGATGAACCCATATATGGTGGATTTTCGTGTTGTTCGCCTGTTCCTCCTCTTCTTCCTCATGCCTTCCCTTTCTAACCTCAATTTGTTTCTTCTCCTTACTCTCTTTTCTTTAAATCGTGAATTAAACTTATAAGAAGACTATTTTTTTTACATCTTTGATTGTGGATTGAAAGACCATAAGGTGTGTCATAGTCGGAGATCTAGAAAATGGAGAAGTTGTAACCTGATAATCCGCACTTCATTACCGTTTCACTTAACTTAAATCTTCTTTATTGTCGTTGATCTTAAAGAAGAAGTAGCAGGAGTGGTGGTCATTTAGCTGGATGTTTGAATTGAACCCAGATGGAAGTTATAAAAGAGGTTTTCTGAGGGGTTTCGAAGATGATGAGCATATCCGAGTCATTAAGAGGTTTTGAAGGGATTTGAACATGATGATCAGGAAAATTGTTTTTTTTCCTTGAATCGAACCAATGTTTTTCCTGTGTTTTTTATATTCTTTGAATATGTTAGACATGTTTTTGATGATAAAATAGATAGAACATAATTTTTTGTTTTTTTGGGTTCTTTATAAGTATCTTTAGTTTCTCAAATTCATTTGCGATCTTAATCTGGCTTTCAACTTTGGGATTTTGAAGGTGAAAAGATTTGGATTTAATGATGGTGGAAATCAAATGCAGATATTAGGATTTAACTTGCTAGGCCAGTTGGGAGGGTAGGGGTGAAAATCAAGTTGTAGGTTTCTGATTCGAATATGAGTTTCATTGTAGAAAAGAAATCCTTATGGCAATCTACTAATCTGGCCAACCTTTTAGCCTCGAAAGAAAAAGCAGTGCGTGGATCATTTCAGTTGACCAAATGTCATGTGACATATCAAAGTGATTATTAGGAAGGGGTTCACCGGGTGACCCCTTGAGATTTTTAATAATGACATTTTAAAACGGTAAAGCACTTAAACACAAGTACGTACCCCTAAAAGGTAAAAATATCACGATGAACCTTTTAAACAAATATACTAAACATCGTTGGGCTACATTGACAATAACCCTATTTCTTTCTTAAACACATGTTTTGTAAGGGTTTTACTACTTGAGCTTCCTTCCTAAGCCTCAGTATGTTGAATTTGCTGAACCTAATTTTAAATTTATAGAAATATCCCTTGCATTTTTTCTTTATATTATTTAAAACCCATGCAAGTTAAAAAATAGTCTTAACGCTCTTCGATTTTTTTTAACAAAAAAATAAAAATTAAATAAATAAATAACAACGAGAAGCTAGGGATACATATTTTTAATACATTCTGTATGTGAGCCATTGCACCAATTTACCAATTCTAGATTCGCGTAGTTTTTAGTAGGGGTGCAAACGAGCCAAGCTACTCGCGAGCTACTCGGGATCGGCTCGTTAAAAGCTCGACTTGAAACCGATTTTAAACGAGCCCGAGCCGAGCTCGAGCTTAATATTAAGCTCGTTTATTAAACGAGCTCGAACTCGAGCCTATGTAACTAAGCTCGATTAGGCTCGCGAACCTAAACGAGCATTTATAAACTATAATTTATTATTATTTTCATATATTAAAATAAAAACATATTTGGGAAATTATGGATTTCGGGTATTAGTAAACGAGCTTCTTACGAGCTTGAGCCGAGCTTAAGCTTATTTAGACACATCAAACGAAAAACGAGCCGAACCCGAGCCCGAGCCCGAGCCAAACTTGTATAATTTTTTACGAGCTCGAGCCGAGCTCAGTAAAAGAAAGCTAGAATCGAGCCGAGCTCGAGCTCGAGCCTCGTATAACTTAAACGAGCCCGAGCCGAGCCTGACCAGGCTCGGGCTCAGCTCAACTCGTTTGCACCCCTAATTTTTAGATCTAAGTTTGACCCAATTGAAAACCAACAGTTGAACATCGCTACCTAAATCTTTGCTAATTTTAGATTTGGAGTTGAAGATCAAGATTTTCATGTAAATAACCCACACTAACGCCATCATAATAACTTTTTTCCCATTATTTATTTGTCTACCTGCATTTCCATCCATACTAACAATCATCACTTTCTCCAATGAGTCACAAGATGTGGGGATATCGTTCCACTAATTATGTGGGATGCACCGATCCTCCGTGACCATACGACATGACTGAAACAAATGAGATTCAGAAGAGCAGAAGAGCATATAGAGCAGAGGTTACAATCCATGATGACCCCTCTCCTTTCCAAATTCATACGCGTCGGCAGCCTACCCAAACGAGTCTGCCAAGTAAGAGTAGTGTTCACATTTCTAGGAGCAATACGATACCAGATTGTGTTCGTGGGGTTTATTTCCAGAAATTCATCATCAATAACAACTCTAACGGTTGAAACGGTGAATCTTTCTCTGACTTCGCCATTTACAAGCCAATGCCAAACACTATTTTGGATAGAAAACGAAGAAACAAAATCAATGTTATAATCGGTAAGTAGCATATGTAGGCGGCTGATTTTTCCCTAAGCTCCACCTGTAGACATTATGGATCTCGTACTCCCAAGGCTGCCATCAGTCCCATGTAGAGCTGTAATAAATTTTTTTCCAAATAGATTCGTCTTCATTCTTGAAATTCCACCAATATTTTCTAAGCAATACAAGGTTGAAAGCATGTAGACTTCTAATACTTAGTTCCCATTTCTCTTTTGAGCCAAGAGCATTTCGTATGTGATCTTCATATATATATATATATATATATATATATATATATATATATATATATATATATATATATATATATATATATATATATATATATATATATATATATATATATATATATATATATATAGGTTCAGGTTCATTTGAGACCATTCTAATTTTGTGATACCGTGAGACCAAATCTAAAAATAATTTTAAAATGCAAAATAAATGAAAAAATCCAAAAATTCTTTTTTTAAATGTTATTTTCGGAACTTGAATTAACTAAAAAAAATATAAAAAAAATATAAAAAAAATATAAAAAAATAAAAAAAAATCCGTTTTTTTTTTGAAAAATACGTGAAATATTCTAAATAAAATATTTCATTGACATATTCTAAAAAATAATTTTAAAATGCAAAATAAATGGAAAAATCTAAAAATTCTTTTTTTAAATATTATTTTCGGAACTTGAATTAACTAAAAAAAATAAAAAAAAATAAAAAAAATAAAAAAAAATTCTATTTTTTTTGAAAAATACGTGAAATATTCTAAATAGAATATTACACTGTACATATTCTAAAAATAATTTTAAAATGCAAAATAAATGGAAAAATCAAAAAATTCTTTTTTTAAATATTATTTTCGGAACATGAATTAACTAAAAAAAATAAAAAAAAATAAAAAAAAATAAACAAATGCGTCTCACGGTCTCACAAAATATAAATGGTCTCAAATGAACCTAACCCTATATATATATATATATATATATATATATATATATATATATATATATATATATATATATATATATGTTCCGTTGAGATTAAAAATAAAATAGAGATCTCGAGATTCAACTTCAGCCACGTATTTCACATCTGCCACAATAACCTTCCGGCATACCGGCGCGACAGATATAGTATAATCATAAATGATTACACAACGCCACCCATTCCTTTATCCTCCGCCACCACCCCCACCACCATAACCGCCATCGCCACCATCCCTACCACCACCTCTGACACCAGTCAACCCCACCACTGTCACATACGTTACTTATACCACCGCTATCTTTGTTACCGCCACCTTTTCTGACACCAACTGTCATAATCATATATGATTACTCAGTTTGTGAACAGACATATATATACATGCATAGTCATATATGATTATACATCTCTGGCATATAATCATTTATGATTAGGCATAGTCTGCTGTTGCCGGTACGCTGGAGCGTTAGAACGACAAGTAAGGAATATATGACTGAGGTTGAATCTCAAAATCTCTAATTTTTTTTTTTAATCTCAAGAGAACCGTGCCCTATATATATATATATATATATATATATATATATATATATATATATATATATATATATATATATATATATATATATATATAGGTTCAGGTTCATTTGAGACCATTCTAATTTTGTGAAACCGTGAGACCAAATCTAAAAATAATTTTAAAATGCAAAACAAATGGAAAAATCCAAAAATTCTTTTTTTAAATGTTATTTTCGGAACTTTAATTAACTAAAAAAAATATAAAAAATATATAAAATATATAAAAAAAAAATCCGTTTTTTTTTTGAAAAATACGTGAAATATTCTAAATAGAATATTTCACTGAAATATTCTAAAAAATAATTTTAAAATGCAAAATAAATGGAAAAATCTAAAAATTCTTTTTTTAAATATTATTTTCGGAACTTGAATTAACTAAAAAAAATAAAAAATAAAAAAAAAAAATAAAAAAAAAATTCTATTTTTTTTGAAAAATACGTGAAATATTCTAAATAGAATATTACACTGTACATATTCTAAAAATAATTTTAAAATGCAAAATAAATGGAAAAATCAAAAAATTCTTTTTTTAAATATTATTTTCAGAACATGAATTAACTAAAAAAAATAAAAAAAAAATAAAAAAAAATAAAAAATAAATAAACAAATGCGTCTCACGGTCTCACAAAATATAAGTGGTCTCAAATGAACCTAACCCTATATATATATATATATATATATATATATATATATATATATATATATATATATATATATATATATATATATATATTTGAAAACCACCTACACTTATTTACCAATTTTAAATTTTTATTGTTTTTTATTGTTTTGGTCCTAGCTTTGAACAAAAAAAAAATTAGAACTTAGTTTTTATTAGTACTATATCCGTAGTGAAACAAGACAATCATACCCTAACTTTATACATTCACATGCGAGTAGATGTCAAAATAGTAACGTTGGTCTTTGAGAATCTAGTGTGTAATAATGAGATTAGACAATGAAATGGAATTAGATAGTGGATACAATCCAATTCTTTAGTCTTAACCCCTAAAACAGTTTCAAAAAATAAGAGTAAGTTAGTTAAAAGTTTAGATAACGTTTAATCGATATTATAACATTGCAAGTGCATATGCATCTAAACTTAAAACCAAATTTCTACTCTCAGTGAACTGCTTTCATTCTAAGCGAGAAAAATAGGTATATGACTAATTCTAAAATTAAGTGACCTGCTTTGACCCGTTGTTGAGGCACCATGCATATTTCAAACTCAATTTTGAAAATTTTATGGCTAATTCCATATTTAAGTGAATTTACTCTTAAGTAACTAATATGTTGGAAATTTAGAGAATTGTGTGACCATTACCATGACTCTCGTTGAATGGAGTTACGTACAAATTCATTTCCTAAGCTTATAGCTTACAGTGCAATGGACATCCCTTCAATTCAATAAAACAACTCGACCTTCTTATAACTTTCTTGATGTCAACATCGATCACTCTCATATCCTCCATCAGTATCTACAAAACCTGTAACATCTGGATCCTTGAGGTATGATAATATGATGTAAATGTGAGTTTTGGATGGCTCACGACGTGAGGGAAGCAGTGTCACATCATGACATGGTCGCGTTCTTTGGATGTGATCTTTTGAGTGCCACGACGTGACACTCTATGGGTCATGACGTGACATCTAATCAAATATAAAACCCTAATTTCGGACTTGGACCCTATTTAAAGAAAGTTAGGGGCTAGATTTTTCTTTACCCTCATCCTCCATCACTCCCAAACGACCCTTTGGCCAAACCCTAGGTCTCTTGAAGCTTTTGAACTCATTTTTTAACGCGGGAGAACAATTTTTGGTGCCTATTTCCCCCAATCAATCCCTCATCTTCCTTTTGTGTAGCTTCTGAACTTTTTGTAAGTCCTTAATCTCTCATCTTTTTGTTGTTGCCTTCTAGATCTAAAGCGTTATGCCATTTGTGGCCCCATTTAAGGTGATGGGATAAGTAAAAGAGATAAAGTTTGCAACTTTATTATCTCTTTATGTCCCAAAAGCATTTGATTTCGTAGATCTAGGATGTGGTGGTGATTTGGGTGCCTTGCATGGATTTTTGGTTGTATCACATCTTTTGACCTAGGTTGAGAAAGGACATGCATGGGGCATGCATGTCCATAAAGTTTGCATTTTTAGGAATCGTTAGTGTCCCTAAAACAATCCTAGAAGTTTTGGACTAAATACTATATGAATTAAGTGCTCAATGGTTATGTCTATGCATTAAAGTTGCCATTAAGGACTTTGGACTTAAGATCTTGGCTTAGAGGATGTCTTAATGGATAAAGTTGGAAACTTTATCCATTTAGACCTTGGGATAAATCAGATACGAATTTTGGAGCTCATGAAATAGATGAAAAATAGCTTAATCCATTAAGTTGGGATAACCAGTTTCACGAGGTGACACCCTTATTGTGACGACTGGGGTTTTACCAATTAACTTGGATTGATTCTGTTATGACATGACAACCTATACATCACGATGTGACAATAGTTTGGATCGAGACTAAGTTGAGCTGAGATTGAGTTGAATCATGACTGAGTTGGTACCGGGTCGAGTTTGTTTCCCACGATGTGACCTTGAGTAGGTCACAATGTGAGAGTCAACTAATGGAAGAGTCGCCTGTTGAATTTGACCTAGTTTGACTTTTGGTCAAATGGCTAGTTTTAAAGATTAGACTAAGTCGGTACGTTGTTTGATTCAATAGGTAGGTTATAGAATACATCGAATCCGAGTTGAAACCCTAAGTGGGGGAGAAATAATCATTCAAGAAGAATGAAGAAGGAACATGACATCCATCTGCCCAGCTGCAAGAGCACAAAGGTAACATACATCATGGATTTAATGGATATTTGGTTTATGCACTAGATGGTAAACCAGAAAAGAAGACGATAATTTCCGATGTGCAAGTAGTTTAAGAATATACTGACGTGTTTCCTAAAGATTTACCCGATATTCCTCTAAAAAGACAAGTAGAGTTTGCGATCGACCTTACTCCCGAAGTAGCACCAATAGCTAAGACACCATATAGAATTGTACCCCTGAGATGCAAGAACTGTCTGCTCAGCTCATGAATTGTTAACGAAAGAGTTCATATGTCTAAGTAGTTCTCCATGGAGCATACCAATACTGTTTGTTAAGAAGAAAGACTGGTCATTCAGGATGTGCATTGACTACAAAGAACTCAAAAAAGTCACTATAAAGAATAAGTATCCTCTACCAAGAATAAACACCCTTTTTGATCAGTTGCAAGGAGCATCTTGGTTTTCCAAGATCGACCTTCGATTTGGATACCATTAGATGAGAGATAATAAGACAGTTATATACAAGATACCGTCCGAACAAGATATGGACATTACGAATTGTTGTAATGCCATTTGGATTTACAAATGCACCCACAATGTTCATGGATTTAATGAACTGAGTTGGCCGACCCATGCTTGACAAATTAGTGATTGTATTTATTGATGATATTCTGGTCTACTCCAAGAGTAAAGAAAAGTACGAACAACATCTATGAAAAGTATTACCAATAATGATACGCAAGAAGTTGTATGCTAGATTCTCAAAGTGTGAATTATGGTTACAAGAAGTCTAAATCCTAGGACATATCGTCAATCAGAAAGGCATTAAAGTTGACACAGCCAAGGTTGATACAGCAATGAAATGGGAAGTTCCAAAGACCGCTACATAGATTAGAAGTTTTCTTGTTTGGTGGATACCATAGGAGATTCATCCAATATTTCTCGAAAATCGTAGTACCATTAACCAAACTGACGAAGAAAATGAATTGTACGAATGGGGTAATGAACAACAAATAGCTTTTGAGATCTTAAGAAAAGGTTGTGTGAAGCACCAATCTTAACTTAACCAGAAGGAGTCAATCATATGACTGTCTATTATGATGCATCCTATCGTGGATTAGGAGTTATGTTAATACAAAGAGGAAAGGTGATTGCGTATGCATCAAGACAACTGAAACCATATGAAGCAAATTATCCAGCACTTGATTTACAGCTTGCAGTTGCAGTTTTTGCAGTTTTTACTCTAAAGATTTGGAGACACTACCTTTATGAAGTGAAGTATACCATTTTCACTGATCATAAGAGTTTAAAGTATCTTATGGATCAATAGAACTTGAATATGAGAGAAAGGAGGTGGTTAGATGTTGTGAAAGATTGTGATTGTGAAATACTTTACCACCCACATAAAGCAAATGTTGTTGCAGACGCTCTTAGCAAAAATGCAACTTGTGCAACTATTCTAGAATTATGTATGGAAGCAACTATGGTTACATCACTGTTAGGTATGATAAAGCGAGCTCAAGTTGAAGCAATAGAGGAAGAAAATCAAATAAAAGAGCGACTTAAAGGACAAGTTACAAATCTTATAAAACAGTCAACCATTGTTGACTCGATACAACCGCATCTGGGTTCCATACATTGGTGGAAATAGAAAAGTTCTTTTAGAAGAAGCACACAAGTCAAAGTTCTCCATCCATACATGATCTAACAAGATGTAGAAAGATCTTAAAGAAGGATATTGGCGACAAGCAAAGAAAATACAAGTGTCAAATTATGTAGAAAAATGTTTGATATGTCTTAAAGTAAAAGTTGATCATTAGAAACCACATGGAAAACTCCACCTTTAGAAATACTAGTTTGGAAATGGGAGCACATCACCATGGATTTCATCACTAATTTTCCTAAAACACCGAGAAGTGTTGATACTATATGGGTTATTATTGATAAATTAACAAAGACAACTCACTATGTTGCAATCAAAGAAAGTTCCTATTCAGAACAATTGGCAGAAATTTATGTCAAAGAAGTGGTGTTAAGACATGGAATACCACTGTCAGTAATTTCAGATAGAGACACCAGATTTACATTACATTTTTGGAAGAAGTTTCATGAAGATTTGGGTCTAGATTAAAGTTCAGTATTGTAACACTTAGATTTGGGTATGTTCCTTTTTAGTCCCTTTGTATTTAATTATTGCATTTTAGTCCTTGGAGTTACTACGTGGGGCGTACCATTGGGTAGGCTTAGCGTACTTGCTGAGAAGCTAGTATGCAGGGTGTGCCATATGGTACACTTAGCGTACTAGGCGGGATTAATTGCGAGACCGAGGCCTCGTGCTATGGGTGTATGAGGATTATGTTGGGTGTATGAGGGGTTAATGAAACCCTAATTTTAGGGTGTTGGACCGAATATAAACTCCTTAAGTCCCAAGGGCTGACCTCTTTACTAGCCTCCATACCTCCAAAACCCTAAACGCTGACCCTTAGCCTCCATTGTTGTGTCTTTGAGCTCTTGAGAAGAAGTTGGTGCTTATTGGTCTCATTTTGAAGGGATTAAAGATGATTGAAGGTGCATTGCTTAGTGTGAAGCTTAGAGATCCATAATTATCACTCAATTTTCAAGTATTTCGAGGTATCAAGTTCATACCTTGTCTTCTACTTTCTTAAATCTCTTCATGTTATGATTTTATGCTTCTTTGTCCCCTTTTGGTTGGTCTTGATGGGTTAAGACTGTTTTAGAAGCTAAATCTTGTAGATTTTGGTGGTTGGAGGGTATATTATGCTTAAAGGTCCAAACTTTATGGGGTTTATGGTCTTATACCTGCATTAAGTCATCTATTAAGTCCTTTTGAGCTTTAAGAGTTTCATTAAGCCATGCATGCACGTAAAGTTAGCAACTTTACGTGATAAATCATCGCATGGAAGTTAGATATAAGTTGTGGAGTAAAGTCTTAATGGATTAAGAGCTGGAAATGAGAGTTGGATGAATGACGGAGTACGCCGGACGTACAAGCAATTACGCTTAGCGTACAAGCCCTAAAGCGAGTACGCTGTGTGTACGAATTGAGTACGCCCCGTTTACTCAGCAGGTTGGGCCTCAGAATCTTGGGTCTTCGATGTGGGCCATATTTTGGGCTTAGATGATTAGAGCCTTGTTGTGTATCAGAATTCAAGTGTCTTGGGCTAGGAATATTTGGACCTTGGATTAAGGCCCATGAAAGGGATTTGGGCCCAATTTGGAAAATTTGGCCATGATTGGTCCTTGGATGATTATTTTGGTAATTGGGCCTTTTGGATTGTAGGATGGGCTTTAATCTTGGACCGAACTGTTGGATTAGGTGTCTAAGCCCATAAGTATAATTGGTATGTAATTGATTTGATTGTAGCATGGTCCTTTTGGGTTGCCTTCACTCATGCAACTTGATAGGATATTTACTGGAGATAGTAGAATTTATTATTTGAAATAATAAATTGGTACTCAAAATGATTTTATTAATATATTATAAGGTTAATATATTATTTGGAAATCATATTATTAATTAGTATTTAATAAGAAATTAATATGGCATCAAGTTTGGGATTAAAGGAACTGATTAATAATAGGGAGGTTGTTTTGTAAATCATTGATAGTTGCAAAACTAGGCTGATGGACTCATTAATTAGGAGTGGATGAAATCCTATAGGGAGGTCCTATAGATTTCGTCCAAGGCCTACTGGTAAGAGGTCCATGGGTTGCTTAAGCCTTAAGCAGGAAATTTGGGTTTCCTCTAGAAACCCTAGCAGCCCACAGCTATATAAATAACCCCACCTCATGTAATTTTCGGCCAATGCATATGATACATAACCCTAGCTGATTTTTCTAGTGTATCTCCTTTCATCTTGTTGCATTGGGTGTTTGTAAACCATTAGAAGTGCAATATTTGGGGCACTAAGCCTTCAAGAGTCAAGGATCTTCAAGATTGTCTTGTTATTACTACGTAATAAGTGACGTAATCTTTTAACCCTAATTTGTATATGAATTTCAAAAATTTTATGCTAGATCTAGGGTTATTGATTTGGAATTCAATTTGCATGTTCAATAGTGAAAAACTTAGACCCAAAGTAATTAGGGTTGAATGAAGACATATGTTTGTTGTTATGCTCATAACCCATCAGTGGTATCAGAGCCTAGGATGTTTTTCAATTGAATTGATGCAATAGTGAACTGTCCAAAGTAGAACAAAATCATTTTTGGCTATCTGAAGCAAGAACTCGACGAGTTGAGTGAACTCGACAAGTCCATTGCCCAACTCGACGAGTTGACTCATCAGTTACCTGATTTTTCGATTTTCAGATCTCATTTTGATTAGGATAATTACCATAATTCATTTTTAATGCCTAAAACTGAATTTTTTGATAGGTAATATGATATCCTTATCATAATTAAAGGATTTGGTTAAATTTGGATAATGATAAGATTATTTTGATTTAAAATTTAACCTAATATTTTGAAAGGTTTTTAAAATACACCCTTTTGGTTTTATAATTTAAAATTGAAATTAAAAGTTTAATTTTGGAAATTTAAATGGAAAACCCTAGAAGATATCTTTGTGGATTTTATTAATAAATTAATTAAGTGTTTAATTAAAATACAATTAATAAATCCATAAAATGGTTTAAATTTACTTAAATTAGAATTTTAATTTATTAAACGATCAAACCCTTGTATTTTAAAAGTTTAAAATACACCCTTATACTATTATAAAATTAAAAGTTTAATTTTTATATATGTATAGAAAAAGTCAGTCTTACCGTTAGTATGCCTCATTCACAAAGTTGGTCTATAATTGGGTGTTTAAGGAAGCGTCCTATAAAATGACCTCAGTTGGGTATCCATTCTTACCCACCACACTCTTGACTGGTGGAGGGTCGTTAGCCGAAGAGGTAGGATAGGACACTTAATTCTCAATAAAAGTATAATGAGTTATAAAGTAAATAAATGTTTTTATAAAATTCCCAATCTTAGTTAATTTAGGAAAAATGTGAATTTGATGCTAACCCGTGGAAATGCACATTGAACCTTATTGATCGTTAGTGGAGTGTGTGGTTAAATGACACACTAATATGGGAATAATATTGTTGGCAATGGGTTTCTCGTAAATTATCGTTGATCAATGGAGCTTGTGTGGTTAATCGACACATTGATTAGGTAATAAGTGACATCGAGAGTACCAATCTAATTTGCATGGTTATTCACATCTCGTTTGTGATCCTCGGCATCCCAGTCACAAACTGAGAGCATAATCGAGATTAAAGATGTCATTGAAAAATTCAATGAATCTCAAAAGATCTAGGAATTTCATTTAAAACCTAATCCGTTTAAAATTTCGTTTTCGTGGTGGAATTGGTAAATCGTCATTTACATACCTTCAAATAATTTGCAATTGGATTATAGCATCCCTCTTCTGAATTGTAAATTATTATGTTGGGTCCTAACCTTAAAATTTCATTTGGGTGTTATATTAAGGATTATATAAACTCACTTGAATTTTCTCCATTTTGTAGATGTCTAGTTCTGACAAATATGGTCTTCCTCGTTCCTTTAGAAAAGGCTTTCCTTTTGAAGATGATATTCCACGTGTCGATCGAGGTTTAAGAACGTTCCATCCTTCATGCATTGGTGGAATTCGAAATCGTACTTCTCTTCCTCCACCTCGTCCAGTGATTCTCCCTGACCCACAGTTTCGTCAACTTGAAAAGTTCAAGGTTAATCAATCCCTATTGGAATGCAAACACCAACATGGAAAATCGGTGTGTGCACACATCCTCAAGATGAAGTCTCACATTGACATATTAGGAATGTTGGGTGTCATTTTCCCAAAGGAGTTAGCTGTTGACTTGGTTCTTCACTCACTTCCTGAGTGCTATAGTCAATTTGTTAAGGACTACTATATGACTGAAAAATGATGTGAAACTAATTGATCTGACATATTTGCTATTGCTGCTGAAGCAGCAATGCTTTGGCGCACTGGTCAAGCAAATTTGTTTGGAGGACCAGTTTCCCAAATTTCCATGGACGTAGGCAATGACAACAATGATAATCCAGAAATGATTTCTTCTCCTAAGAGAGAGAATCGGCTAAGGTCAAAAAGTTTTACTGTAAAAGAAAGGCCGATGCTGATATATTTTCATGTGTCATTCCTAAAAGGTCCATATGTCTCTACTACCGATTGAAGGGGCATTGGAAGCGAAACTGCCCTAACTACCTGAATGATGTTAGAGATGATAAAGTCAAATTTTATGACTCTACTTCAGGTATGTACACTATCTAGATCCATTAAGTTCCTATTCATATATTCTTATTACATGATGTGTTAATCACATTTTGATGTTTTATAGGATATAAGAGAAAGAAGGAAGCTTAAAAGAAGAGCAAGTTGAGTCTGATCGTGAGAGATGGATTTTGGTCGTATGGTTCGATGATCAGATTTTTGAGCTGCTACTTAGGAGTTATGATGATTGCTTAGGAATATCTAGAAATATAGTTTTCATATGTATTTGTATTGTAAGGACAAGTGTTCCACATTTTATCAATAAAGTAGATTTTGGTTTTTTATCTTATTTGCTTTATGATTACTTGCAATGGCATTTATGAAAATTGGTGTTTATATTTCTATTATTAACAATGCTGGAAGGATGTATATGTGAGTCAAGTGAAGGATTAATTTACCAAGTGAGGAAGGATTCTCATCACCTAAGTTTCAATTGGACAAAAACTTGGAGTCATGCGATTTGGATTGAGTGATGTATGAGAATCTTGATCTTTGGTAAATTGAGACTAATTCCTTGTTTACATGTATATGTGAGTTAAGTGAAGGATTAAAGGATCTAGTAAACATTGATGTGAACTGGACAGATCCACCATAAAAGGACGATAAATTCTATTCGTCATGATTTAATGTTGATTCAGTAAATATGATTATGCTTAAAAGATTAAGTGTGATTCTGATATCTTGAAAAGTTTCAAAGTACAACAAAGTGAATAAGAAGAATACATTGGGCAGAAAGATAAAAGTTTTATCCAATTTAAAATGAAATGAGAGTACTTTAGTATCATGTTTTATTCATCCTAAAGATTATGAAACCATGTCACAATTGATCCTCTAAGAACACCTTAGTACTTGATTGAGAAGATGAATCATATATTGATGAAATGGTTGTGTCATACTTCGTTCCAAAAACATGTTTTAGAGTTATACTCTAGCTACTCCAAGTTGTACTTTGAGTAACATATTCTAGGTAGGTTTACAAAACCTCATGAAATATGGAGTAGATATTTTTTCTTGCTCTAACGCATTTGAAATTCGCAGTTGTGATGTTTTGGTTAAAACAAAGACCAAATAAGACCAATTATATGAAGTGTTTTATTGATACGAACCCACACTCACTCTTGAATATTTATTTGTCAAGGAATGATCCTTGACAAAGAATCTTATATGTCAAGAGGTCAGTGGGTGTCTTAATGGTCTTGAATAGTTTCAGGAGCTAATCAAGAATGAACCTTTTGGTTATCACTAGCACATGACCTAAGGTTTATAACTTATCGTGTTGACATATTCTTGTATCTATGACCATTCCAGTTAATTTGATTATGCTTCTGAGTTCTATGGGTTCTCATTTGATTGCATAAGGCAAAGCACCTTGATCAATAAAAGTACATTGATCATTATGGGTGAGTTGCTCAACAACTTGGAAGTACTGCTAGACCCTTGTGCTGCCTCATGGAAAAAAATTAAGATTAAGCGAGTTCAGTCCATATGAGTTTGAATTTGTCATAAACCTTATCTTATGATAGTGGTTGGAAATGAAAATTCACATGGATAAGAACGCATACACCATAAAAACTAAGTGGCAAGAGGTTTCTCTCTCTGCTTCATGAAAATAATTGTAAGGAAACGCTTTCATTGGTAGATTTTAAATGATTGATTAATGTCATTAGATTTAGCAGTTGTGATAAATGGAAAATAGTTTGAACATTCGGAACATATTGCTGTAAGTTCTGAAAGGGTTTAAACACAAACATAAGCTATTTAATGAAAGGGTGTATGAGCTTGAGAAGTCTAGATAAAGACATATCAAAGCACCATGTATCAGAAATCTGAACTTTGGTAAGAAAGTCAATAAGTATTGATTTCTAGAAGTCTAGCAGATTTCTGAGTACATGTAAAAGCTAGTGGGAGCATAATTGTTATGTTGGTAAGATCACAATTGTTATGCTACTAGGAGCATGGTTATTATTGTAACATCTCGTCTAAAATAAAATAATTAAATAATAAACCTGGAACCCTGAGAAGTAATTTTATTATTATTTTATATTATTATAGCCCAAAATCAAATAATAATTAACGGGGTGTTAGTTTCGGGGAGCCAAATGACAAGATTCGAATCTCCGGGGGTTAAAGTGTAATTTTAGGACTTATTTTGTAAAGATTTTCACATGGAGGGGTTTAAATGGTAAATTAAGGATTTAAATTAAAAGAAAAAGAGAATGAGGGACTAAAGGTGTCATTATGGGGAGACGTTTGAATGAGCCGATATTTAACTGTTTCATAGCCATGTCCAAAACCCTAACCCTAGTAGCATTGAAGTCGTCACCTCCTTCCTCCATTCTCTAGCCGCCACCTTCACTTCCTCCTATCTCCGATGCAACTGAAGTTCTCTTCTCCTTCGCTTCTACGACTGCTGCCATCGCGCCACCATCGTTATGAGGTCGCGAACCCATGAAGCAATCACCACGACCATTTTAGTGCCGGAAAAGAGAAACTATGGTGGAGCCACCATTCTTCTCTCCTTTTGAAGCACCCTTTCGTCGGTTGTTCTTCGTCTGTGGTGGCATGACGACCCGCCACCCCCCCCCCCCCGCTGCACCACAACCCCCGAAGACTTGGAACTTCCGTCATCTCTGGTCACGAGTTCCGTCAAGAAGGGTGGTCGTGGACATCGCTTTCGTTATCTTGGTGGGAGACCGAGAACATTCGTCTTCCCTTCCATTTTCAGTTGATGTGCCATCGTCGTTGCTGCTCAGTGTGGCTGCTGCCGCCCGCCAATTCTGAGTCTTTGTTGTCGCCGTAAGCCACCAGGTGGGTGGCTGGGTTCCTTTTACAAACAAGACAGTGTGTGTAGGTGTAGTTACTTGGCCAAAAATCACAAGAGGCCCACCACCACCAACGTGAGGTGGTGGCTAGCATCTCCGACCACCGCCTGCCGCCACATGACGACTGTATGTGTATGTGTGTTTTATTTTATGTGCGTGTGTGTATTAATTTGGGTGTTTTGATGTAAAATGTAACGTATTGTATGGCCGGATCATCAAAGAAATCAACCTGTAACCGTCGTGAGGTGGAGGTTGCCACCTCACGCCGCCATTCTGCCGACACCAGCCGCCACCTTGGGTGGCTGTGTGCTTTGTGTGTGTGATTGTTATTTTGGGATGCATGGAAATTTTTAGACAAAAATGATAACCACCACCGCAAGGTGGTGGCCGCCGCCGTGAGCCGCCATTAACCACCACTACCCGAGGTGGTAGTGGGTGGTGCCTAACTTGTTTAACCCTATTAGGCCCAATGAAGCCCTAATTGGACTAAAATCCCAACCATGTGACTAATGGGCTAGTATTTGGGTTGGAAACCCTAATTAGGGTTTGGAAAACCCTAATGTCATGAAACCCTAATTTTGGGGTTGATCGGGACCCGCAATAGTATTATTTAATAAACTTAAAATGTTAATTAATAATCATTGGCAATTTAACCTAAGGCAATATTGGACTTAATGGATTAAGTCCTTAATGGGTCAAGTAGGAACACTTAACCCTAATCGTTATTTCATGTGAAAACCGTAATTTCACTTGGGCCTTGAGTTGGGCCTTCCTATTGGGCTTTGGTGATTGAACTATTAATTGGCTATCCAAGAACAAGTAAATCGACCAAAATAATTGGATGGGCTTTAGGATAAGGCCTATGTTAAGGACTCGTGCCCAATTTGGGAAATTAGACCATAGGTGGGCCATAACTGGGCCTTGATGATTACATGATATTGGGCCATGGGAATACCAAGAGTTTGGACTAGAATAGTTGGATGGGCCTTAAGGAAAGACCATGTTGAGGTCTGAGCCCAATTTGGAAAATATGGCCATATGTTGGGCTTTGTCCCATTACTTGACTTTTGGGCCTTTGGAGTGTGAGATGGATCTTGGGCTTAGAACCCAATTATTAATTATGTATTGTTTGATGTTGATAGTTCAATAATCTGCCAACCAACAGCTGGAGTTTTATCCGCGGGACTTTAGGAGTGCCATGTGAGTTGTCCTCACTATACTAACATGGTCGATGGCACCAGTGCCGACCCTTTTCGGATTTGTATACGGGTCTATTGCACATTATGCTTTATGATACGTATCCTGGTTATAGGTGAAGGGTTTTAAGCATCCTAACAACCTTAAGGTGCACATACAACCCTAAATTCTTTGGAACTATGTTTTCTCTATTATACATGTAAAATTGATTTCCAAAGCATTATCCTATCTAGCATGCAATTATAGGTTCTTGTATAATAAAACTAGATAGAAATACATACCTTTTCTTGTAGTTGATTGCTTGGAGCTTTAAGAGCCTAACACCAATAATGTGAATGCCTCAAGTGGAATCACAAATCACCACAACATCTTGGAAGTTCTTGAGAGAGTATACTAAGCTCACAAGATCGGCTATGCTTCAATATCACACACTAGTGCCGAATTCTAGAGCTAGTGAGACCTTTATATGGTATGGAGGATTAGGTTTACATCCATGTAAACCCTAATACCCATGACCTTTCACACACCTAGGATCTGTGGGTCAAAAGCTCCATGAACTATCCGTGGACTTCCATGCAAGCTTATCCCATCCTAATTAATCCAATGGCCCATACTATTAGAATCCATATTTAACTAGTCTCTTTTGATCACCAAATTAATTCAAAATTCATTCTTGATCAATACTAAGTAGATAATGTGATTTCATATCAATATATTATAACTTATAATATATTAATAAATCATAAATATACTCTTCTCAAAAGTCTATCCATACAAATTGTTTCGGTGAAGTGCAACCCAAATGGACCATGTCGGGTTGGGTCAGGTACATACCAAATATAGTTATGGACTGATCCAACAGTCTCCCACTTGGATAAGTTTGATAACTATAGTTGCAAGTATGACTTCAGGAATCGACCAACAATCGTAGCTCTTAAAACCTTGTCAAACTATGAAGTTCCATTTTAGATAAGTGATCATATAATCCTCCGTTCTCAAGATACCAGTTGGACAAATACATGGAATAATGTCTTACTTATTGTCCAACAGTTTGTTTCCTGATTTCCGATTTGTTTGACATAGAACTGAATTAAACACATCAATTTGGTTCTGATCGGGCCCTGTACATAGGTCAAAAAAAACCATTGAGGGGCCCAAGATATCACTTTTAATCCTCTAAGGACTAAAAGGAACAGATAAACTTCGACTCATATGCTTGTACTAACTACTCGTTGAATCATACACAAGAGCACGTTTTATAACATCAAGTTACTGATGTGTTTTTATGCAATCAATGTACAACCAACTCATTGTCAACAACTCATATCTCTAGGTTTGAAGACTTATATGATATTACTGTCTCACGATCACTCGAGATAAATTTTGTGAACTGATACAAGTGAGTGTGGGTTTAATCCAATACTTAGAACTTACGAGCACTCATTAATGTTGCAGCAACATTGCTATGTCTAATACAATTAAGACAAATCTACAAAAACAATTCATGACAATCTTATTTCGATACCTATTTCCAAAGTATGATCGACTGTGGATAGTTTGAATAATATGATACACCATAACATAATTATTCTGGAAGTCAAAACATGCAAAATGAAACAATAGTAAATGATTGACATAAGACAGTACCATACTAGTAAATAAAAACACCTTTTATTTAAACATCAATTGTTAATTACATTTCAACTATTAAAAGTTTCAAAAGCTATCTAAATACTAAAACTAATATCGTCCTTAAGCTCGATGCTCCTCACATGCTGCAAATGCTTAACCCTAGTCAGTCCCTTCGTGAAGGGATCTGCATGGTTCTTTTCTGACGATACCCTCTTTGCCACGAGGAGTATGGTGAGATAGAATCTCTTGATCTTTTAGATCTTTCACAGGTATATTAATGAAGAACAAACTATTGAATCGAACAAGACAATGAACATAATGTAGAATCAAAATAAAGCTTATGATTCAAACATAGTCACGCCTCAGCAGAGCTCGACTAAGAACTTCCACTGTAGAGGCGAGCTAGGGTTTACAATACTATGAAGAGAATTATTAAAGTGTTACTTACTAAGGATGCATGCATGCACCTTAAATACTAAAACCCTAGAATAAAATAATGCACGGTTGGACAGGACCAAACCGGTTACAAAACTGGGCTAAAAGAACGAGCCCAAGACGCAACACTAAGATCCCAACAATCTCCCCTTTGCGTCAATTGGGGCGAGACCTTTACTTTGGTTGATTAGCAGCAGTTCGCTTCACCACCTTGAATAAGCATGGAATCACAACAAGAAGAACATAGCGAAACTAGATATACCATCTAATCATATCCGTGAAGTACTTCTTGTCGCTTTCACTATTCTGCTTGCATTTGTGAATAATCTCCAGAACATACTCCAAGCACGAAGTGGTAAAGAGATGTTTGTCAGTCAAAGCGAACATGCATTTTTTACCATCCTGTTTAGTGAACATCACGGAGTTTAAGACCGGATCAATCTTTCCCATCTTCATCTTGTTGACATCACTAGAAGAACCCATTGGCAAAATAGTGGGCTTCTTCCTAAGAACCGAAGCGATCTCTTGACCCGTCTTAGCAACCTCTAGAATGTAGTAGACTAACATTCTCTTCAGATGATCAAATATCGGCTCATACTCCACTGGGTTGGAGAGAAGAAAGTTATGAAGAACAATCCAATCATGAGGATTAAGATTGGGTAGATCAGCTAGGGAAAAGATATGCTCATAGAAGGCCGAACCTCTGGTAACTTTGAACTTTACATTGATGTATTTTCCTGTTGCTTGAGGCTTAAGGACCCGAACTGTGATGATTTTCTGAGCGCTCCAAATTAGATATTGTGGTTGAGCGAACTCCAAGTAGTATTCGATGAGCCCATGATCAACCTTCGGGTCTGGATATGGGACTTCTGCAATGGGAAGAAAGCAGTGCAACACAAATGCCTTTTGGGTGATAGGCATTTCAATTTGAGAGTCCTTTGTGTTTACACAGTCCAAAGACACTACTGGCTCAAGCCAATTAGTGCTAGGAGAGTCGATGGCTTCTTTGAGCAGCTTCTCCAATCTCCAGAAGGGAAAAGGGTTTTCTTGCTTTCTAGGAGATCCAAAGCCTCCTTTAATCTTCTTTCTTTCTCTGCATCTTCTTTTACAATCTGGGCGTTGAGATCGATTTCCCTTTCCATTGCCTTTCGCTTCAAAGCCTCAGCAATTGTTTCCTCTTCCTTGTCACTGTCATCCACTATAGGACCCTTGCCTTTATCCTTAGGAACCGAACCCGAAGCATGCTCAGCCTTCTGTTGTTTCGGATGGGAAGTGGGAAGAGGTTGGGACTTAGGAGGAGGTTGAGATGAAGATGTGAGTCCTTCTCCCCCTTGTTTTGGAGGTACCATGCCTCATAAACACCTTCAATGTGACTCAACATCCTAAGGGCAGGACGAAATTTTTCAGTAAGATGGAGTCTAACAGAAATAGTCAGAATAGGGTCACGAGCCTCCAAAACGTTCAAGATAATAGTGTGGACGTCGGAGACACAGCTTTTAACGATAACCCTTTCAGAGCGAAGTTGATTGAGCTCGTTTTTTGCCTGAGAAAGTTGGAGATTCTTGGTCTTCAGCTAAGTAGTCTGACGAGCAAGCTCATCCATGAGAGAGTTCTCCATTGCTAGATCAGCTTGAAGCTTGGTGAAACGCTCATAGAGAGAGGATAAAAGAGCAGCATTGTCCTTTTGAATATCTTGGCGAAGAGTGACAAAATTTTTCTTCTCAGCGGAAAATGCTTCTTCAAGCTCAGTGATTGAGTTGGTCACTTTTGAAGTGTTCAACTCATCTGCTCTTTGTAAGGACTCAAGAAAAATGTTAGCATCTTAAATTAGTTTATCGACTTTTTCGGTCGCTTCTATACACACTTTCATTGAAGCAGTAATAGCTGCCGTGGCATGAGAAATGGAAGCCTCATGTGCTTTGACAAAGGAGTCAAGCATGGTCTGAATAACAATTTTAGAACTGGGATTTTGAGAGGAAGAAGAGGCCATGAGAGTGTCAAGTTTGGCATTCAGCTCCTTGATATGCTTTTTGGTAATAGGAGCATCATCATCTTCATCACTCTGAACTCGGTAGGGGCTGTAATAGAAGGAATCAAATTCCAGGTCTTCACCACCAAGAATAGTGTTAGTTTCGGTTGAAGGTGTGGAGATAGTGGTTTGGTTGTTTCAGGGACTGAAGAGCGAACCCCCGTATCATACACGTTGGTTTGAACTTCAATGGTGATTGTTGTTGTGGCGTCAGTAAAGAGAGTTGTGGGAATGGGAATGGTAGAGGTGGGTTGAGATGTGATTACTGGAAAGGTTGTTGGAAATGAAATAGGAACATAAGTAGGTGAAGAATAAGGTACTGGAGACCGAATAGGTACCTCGGGTGTGGGTGATCTAGGTGGAGTATCACTACGAACCAAAAACTCCTCGTAAGAGCATTCGCTCTCTGATGCGGTAGGAGTAGGTTGTTTGTTGCCTGGAGGAATGTACTCAGAGTCTGAATCACTAGAGGATTGAAGAATAATCCTCCGGGCTGGCTTTTTGATTTTATTCTATTTAGGTTGGGAAGGAGCCTCCTTGTTAGAATTTCTCTTCCGTGGGGTTTTCCCCTTTGCTGGTTTAAGAACCCTCACATCCTTTTGTCTTACTGGTTTCTTTCCCCTCTTTGCAGGCTTGTGTGCTTCCTCTATTGAGCAAATCATAGCAGGAGTGAGTTTCCTTGGACCCGAAGAAGGAATCTTCTTGTATTCTTGAATGAAATTACTTTCCTCAGATACACATGCATACATGGCTTCTGGAATCGATCCAATGAAGAAAAACTTGGACGGATCAGTGACGATAATCTTTTTTGTGTGGAACGTTTTGATGGATGAGAGAAATGAGTCCTCCATGATTGGTACGTGAAGACGATCCATCGCCCACTTTGTGATAATCGACCAGTACTCGCCACACGAAATTTCAGAATGGAGAGAAGAGGAGTATAAACTTTGAACAAGCTGTTGCCATAAGACCGCCCCAAAGTCCAGCTGTACACCATTGTACAACCCATAAAGCATAGTCATAAATGACTTGCTTGCCCCATCTGATCCAGTGCTTCGCTCTGAGAGGCCCTTGAGAAAGAGAGTAAGGAGGCAGTTCCATTGTATGGGAACGCATGATTTCTTAAACTTTGTGACAGTGGTTAGGGATTCGGTGTACCCCATTTGGTAGAACATTGAGAACAGTTGACCAGTGGTGATGGAGTCAGGGTTTACCAGAGTGGGTTCGTGAGCAAGACCAAGTAGGTCACAAAAGCGATTCTTGGAAATCGAGGTCTTCTCGTTGTGAATGTAAAAGTGAATCCTCTTAGCATCCTTGTCATAGTAAGCGGTTGAGTAGATATGAGAGAGGCAAGACATGGGGACAACTTCCAACTTTGTAAGAGCATCGAAAAGTGGAGAGTATTTGAGGCATTCCACCACGTACAACATGTAGGTTTCGTAGATGAATGGTGTAAGGTCAATGATGAGTTTTTGTTGAGGTTCGATGGTCAGAAGGTTGGAGTGAAAGAGGTATCTTGAACAGAAGAGGATTCCGCCATGGATGAAGCTTAAGAAGAAGATGATGAATAGTGAGAGAAATCGCCTTTTTCTTTTATAAGATTTGAGAGCAGTAAAAGAGTAAAGTTGATCGTGAGAAACCCTTTTATACGTGAGAGCAGAAGAGAGAAGGATCCGCCTAAAATATTGTCTTTTTGTGAAACGGTTCTTGATGCGATGGGGAGTAGACAGTTGGCAACCCCGATGATGATGCAGGAGAGAGAAAAGATGGTTCACTTTTTACGTGCCTTTCCATATAAAGTACCTTTTTCAAATAGACGAAACGATTGGATAATTGCTGACTCATCCATTGTGCTTTATCTGAAATGGCACCAACATAAATAACATGAACCGTTCTTACCCTGATTATTTCGATTGAAAATCACTATAATGCTTTTTAGAACCCAAGCTATAAATATAGCTCATATAAAATAGAACCATACTTTTGGAAAATCAAATATTTTTGTGCATAGAGTGTGAATGATATGGAAATAAATCAAAATTTGTGGGATAGTGTGATGTCGATTTGGACATAAAACAGTAGATCCCGGGCACGAATCGCTTCCTTTCAAGTCAAAAGAGACTTCAAAGTGTCTGTGTGGTTTCCCGTTAAAATACGATCAAGTACTTTTGAAGAAGCAATGAAAGGAATCTTTTAGATATAAGACTTTTAAGGGTGGCTTTCGCTTCAATTCAAGTTTTGGTTCTTGATATAAGACAAAAAGAGAATGAAGTACTTGTGAGACCAATGTGGCCTGATGAACAAGTAGGTTTGGTATATATTTAGTGACTTGTTGAAACTGAGAAATCTAAAAAAATATATAATTGGATCCTTGGGGAAGAAAAGTCTTGGTGATAGACATTTTCAAAAGGATCTCTCAAAATAAAAAGAGATTTCATTGGTGAAAGCTAGAACATAGTAATTGTTCCCCGTCAATGCATTGAGGGTATTGAATTGTGGGTTTCACTTGGTTTGTAGTGACACAAGACTAAGATCATAAACACAGATTTTTGTGTAACCGTAAATCTTAGTGGTAGGTGCTGAGAGTCTCAAGGGTTACATGAATGATATGAAGTGAGATGGAGAAAAATTATGTAGGTGGTTTAAGAAGCGAATGTACCTCTGCTATAAAAGAGGGACTAAGCAGAAAACTCTAAACTCAATATGAGAAGAGTAAGGTAGCTCACAATTAGAGTGAATGTAACAGCCTAGTTTGGGAAAACATGATTTGTATATATCACATTATTAAGGCTTCACTCAAAATCTTTAGAGGCTTTGGTCAACATGCAACAGCATGCATCTAGGGACACTTAACTAATTCATAGAAAAG
Source organism: Lactuca serriola (assembly GCF_051521515.1). Lineage (NCBI taxonomy): Eukaryota > Viridiplantae > Streptophyta > Magnoliopsida > Asterales > Asteraceae > Lactuca > Lactuca serriola. Next base: position 200,261,576 of record NC_136415.1, on the reverse strand, counting down.
AATTTATACCTGCCTTAGCTTCACCATCGAGAGTACCTTTTATGCAAAGAAAAGCATGAGAAAAATGAAATAAAAGGAAAAATATTTTTGTATTTTGTGAAAATTTTTTAATAAAAAAAAAGAAAAATATTTTTGGATTTTACAAAAATAATAAAAAATGAAAAGAAAAACATAAAAATGAGTATGAAAAAGAGTGTACAAAAGAATACAACCGAAATTCCTTTTAATGAAAAAGAATCGAATTGAGTTCAGTCGGACTGAACCCGAAATAGACCGAGCGTTCGGTTCATTTCGGTTCCCGGGTGAACCAAACTCCAAATAGACTGAGCGTTCGCTCTATTTCGCTTCTAGATTTTAATGAAGGGAAGGCGATTTGGTACTGATTCGGCTTCCATCATTCCTAGGCCATGTAGGATCTTATTGAAACTTGCTTCAGGTAAGGATTTAGTGAATATATCTGCTAATTGATCAGTGGTTCTAACGAAATGAATCTCTATGTTTCCATCTTCCACATGATCTTTGATGAAGTGATACCGCAGTGCTATGTGCTTTGTCTTCGAGTGTTGCACTGGGTTATGACAAATCCTAATTGCACTTTATGAGTTGCAATATAGTGGGATTTTCTTCATGTTCAGCCCATAATCCCTAAGCTGACTTTGTATCCAGACGGCCTGAGATATGCATGAGGCAGCGGCAATATATTCAGCTTCAGCCGTGGAGAGTGAAACACAGGTTTGTTTCTTTGATTGCCAGTTAACTAATTTTCCATCAAGAAATTGGCATCCTCCAGTCGTGCTTTTACGATCCAATACACAACCCCCTAAGTGAGCATCTGAGAATACTTGGACAAAGAAACCTGAGTTGGCTGGATACGATAGAACGAGAGAGGAAGTTCGCTTCAGATAGCGAAAGATGTTCTTCACTACCAGCATGTGAGGTTCACATGGGTTAGCTTGGAATCGGGCACAATAGCAGACTGAGAACAAGATGTTTGGCCTGCTGGCTGTGAGATAAATCAGTGACCCAATCATCTGACGATAAAGCGTCATGTCAGCAGCTGGTTTCTCCAATGATGGTGTAAGCTTAGTTCCAAATGCCATATGAATTTTCACTTTTGAGTCTTCCATCATGCCAAACTTGGCAAGCAATGTCTTTGTGTATGCTTCCTGATTGATAAAAATGCCTTCAAGTCCCTGTCTAATATTCAAGCCAAGGAAAAAGTTAATTGGACCCATTGAGCTCATTTCAAATTTAGTTTCCATCAACTTCCTAAATTCAGCTATTAGGCTGGGATTCGTGGAGCCAAAGATGATGTCATCAAGATAAATTTGGACTATCATAAGCTGGTTACCTTATTTCTTACAAAAGAAGGTTGGGTCAACCGAACCTTGTTTAAATTTAGACATTTTCAAGAATCGAGTAAAGGTTTCATACCATGCTCTGGGAGCCTGCTTCAGGCCATATACTGCCTTGTCCAAAATGTAGCAGTGATATGGATACTTCTCGTTCACGAATCCTGGCTGTTGCTCTACGTACACAGTTTCTTCAAGTTCTCCACTGAGAAAGGCGCACCTCACATCCATTTGATAGACTGCAAAATTCTTGTGTGCAACATAAGCAAGAAAGATTTAAACTGAATCTAATCTTGCAACTGGAGCAAAGGTCTCTTCATAATCTATACCTTCCTCTTGACAGTATCCTTTCACCACCAACCAGGCCTTGTTGCCAATCACATTCCCTTCCTTTTCCATCTTATTTCTGAATTCCCATTTGAGACCGAAAACCAAAGCATCTTTGGAAGTTGGAATTAGATGCCATACTTTGTTTCTTTCAACCTCGTTCAGCTCGTCTTGCATGGCTTGAACCCAATCAAAATGACCAATAGCTGAATTCACCGTGTTTGGTTCAACTATGGAGACGAAGGAGTTGAACATGCAAAATTCTACTTGAGAGAATAATGCATCTTGCTTCACTTTCAGCTTTGATCGAGTTAATACCTTTTCAGAAGATTCCCCAATGATTTGACTTTGAGGATGGTATTTAGTCCATTTAATGAGAGGAGGGTAATTTGGATCACAGGAGGGATCCAGTTCTGCATTGATTTCTTCTTCAAATTCTGATTGTGTATCATCATCATTGACATTCGTATTCTCCCCCTCGAATGATGACACGAGATCAATTTCTGGATCAGAACACTCCCCTTCGTTTGGACTTTCGGTTGAACCGGGTGACTGTGATGATGGATTCTCCCCCTGGAATGATGAACCTTGATTGTTTGGTAGAGACAAACCCCCCCCCTGGATGTCAGGACTATCACCTGACGGTTCGCTTGATTTTGGCCTTTCAGTTGCCTTCGGTTGGTCATCTGCCATCTTCTTTGCAGCATCGTCAATAATTTGCTTCAAATTGTCGACTCGGTTATCTTTAGCTTTGGATTCAGAATCAATAGCCTTTTCTATTTCATCGACGAGTAGCATATATTGCTCGAAAAGATTTGAAATCAGCACTGTGACTAGACCAAACTTTGGAAAGATTTTTTGCATTGCATCTTCAGTTGTCTTCAACTTCTTGACATAACAGTTATCGAAATTGACATATTATGTTTCTTCAATCTTCTTTGAACATTTATTCAGAACTCTATACGCCTTTGAGTTCAAGGAGTAGCCCAAAAAGATCCCTTCATCGGCCTTAGCATCAAACTTGTTCCGATTCTCCTTTGAGTTGAAGATGAAGCATCTTGAACCGAACACATGAAAGAACTTCACATTAGGCTTGCTGTTGTTCAAGATCTCATAAGGAGTGATTGAGAAGCGCTTGTTCAGATACGATCTATTCTGAGTGTAACAAGCAGCAACAATAGCATCTGCCCAGAAATATAAAGGTAAGGAAGCGAAGCTCAGCATAGTTCGAGCCGCTTCGCACAGAACTAATTTTGCCTTTCGATGATTCCATTCTGTTGAGGAGTATATGGAGCAGAAAATTTGTGACTCGTTTCCTTCTCAACTAGAAAACATTCAAAATCCTTGTTCTTTAATTCCAAGCCATTGTTGCTTCTCACATTACGAACCACTTTTCGTAGTTGAACCTCTACTTGCTTTATGAAGAGTTTGAGCTTGGGAGTTGCATCTGATTTTTGCTTCAAGAAGAATACCCATGTGAAGCGAGAGAAGTCATCTACAATAACAAGTATGTACTTGTTTCCATCAATGCTTTCGATAGAGGAAGGACCACATAGATCGATATGTAGCAACTCTAATGGTTCTATCACTTTTGTGTTGATAATAGAAGTATGACTTTGTTGACTTTGCTTTCCCATTTCACAAGCTGAACATAAATGTTCTTTGTTAAATTTTAGAACTGGAAGACCTCGAACGTGATCTCCAAGTACCAGCTTGTTGATATCTTTGAAATTTATATGAGAGAGCCTTCGATGCCATAACCAGCTTTCGTCTGAGTGTGCCTTCGTTAGCAAGCAAACAGCTGGTTTCCCTCGAATTGGATTGAGATTTAATGGGTACATTTCCCCCTTTCACTTCAACTTCAGCAGAATATTATTTGACTTCTTTTCGACAATCTCTGAGCCTTTGCCATCAAAGGTGACCTTCAATCCGGTGCCAACCACCAGTTGTGAGACACTGATGAGGTTGTACTGCAACCCTTCAGTGTATGCTACCTTTCTAATCGAGAAGTCGCCATTTATATTCATTCCATAGCCTTTTATAGTTCCAAATGAATTATTGCCATATTTCACCATTCGACCATCCTTGAGAGACCGAAACTCCCTCAGTTCTTCCCTCCTTCCTGTCATGTGACGCGAGCAGCCACCATCAATGTACCATTCTTCGTCGAACTGCTCGTCACGATTAACCTGCAAAATTTCAAGCAGATTTAGGAACCCAAAGTTTCTTGGGTCCTTTTGAGCCTTTTATGGGACAGGTAATAGTAAGAGAAACATCAACCAGATAAGTTCTTTTTATTATAGTTGTTTCATCTTTCCTTTTTAATGTAAAAACTTTGATTTTATTTGACTTGGACTCAGTTGATTTGGACGTAGGATTTGTTGTTTTGACGTCTGCATGCTTTTGAGTCTCTTTCGGGCATCTATCATATTCTGGAAAGAGCTTTCCTTTCCCCTTTGAATCTTTAGAAGAATGAGTATTAGAATAAGAATGAGAATAATAAGGTTTAGAAGCAAGATTAGATCGTCGATTACTGCTCTTCCTTGGTTGAGAATGAAAGCTTTCTTCCCTTTGTTTCTTTTGATAATTGGATCTTGGACCGAATCCATCCTTTCGGTTGTTTACAAGATGAGGACCGAAACATTCCTTTCGGGTGCTTATATGTTGAGGACTGAAACCTTCCTTTCGGGTGCTATTGCCATGAGGACCGAAAGTACCATTTTGGTTGTGGAACACCTGATGCCCGAAACTCTCCTTTCGATTGGCTCTTGGTTCTCCTCGTGACTTATTTGTCTTTTCATACCTAACGTAATGAGGATTTTGGGATCGCCAAAACTGTTTTCTTTCTGAGAGATTCTTCTTGTATCTCAGGTTACGTTGGTGCTTTTGTTCTTCCAACTGTTTTGAATTTTTATGAATATTGGCCCTTTTCTTCGGTACTTGAGTATGCCTTATGACTTTCACTCTTTGACGAACATGTCTCACTAGATGCCATCACTGGTTCGCTTGAAGATGTTTTGGTGCCACTTGTAGTTGGCACATCATATCGTGTAGGATCATTAAGTGGTTTTGACACATCCCTATTCTTCACTCTCCATGATGTTTTCTGAGATAGACCTTCTGTTTCATCAGCGTTATCTATCGATGCTGACCAGAAAAATTCATCACATCCATTAACATTATCTTCTTTTACGAATGCTGTTAGTTCGACTGTTTGTTGTGGTGTAACTCCTTGAACTGTGTAAACTTGATTTGGAGTGGTTTGAACCATTTGATATACAACAACTTTTGCCTTGAGGACTTTGGTATTGTCTGTCGATGAGCGAGCAAACTCAACATAATTTTCAGAAATGAGATTTTTATTTGTTTTGGGTTCGCTCTTGACAAATTCAGAATAGTCCACCTCATCCTCTACAGAGATTTCACTCATTTCATCGTCCTCATTAAGTTCAGATGAATTTTCAACATCAATTTTATTTTTTTAATTTAACTTGGCATTCAATGAATCAAATTTCTGTATATTTTCGGTTCTCAGTTTCAGTTTATCGTTTTCATCCAACAGATTTTTGAGCATGTCTTAATGGTCTTTTGACTTTATGTAGGACTCTATTTTGTCAAGACCAATTTTGTAGGCAGGAGATATTTCATCAAAAGATACAACATTTTCACAGTTGTAAGCTTCGGCATCGACTTCATCTTCCTTTAACTCAAGGAAGGGTAAAATCATGCGATGTATCTTCTTTCCTATTTCACAATCAAGATGTAACTGAGTGATGTTAGAAAATAATATTTTAGCAATCAAACAAAAAACGTTTCGTTGTTTTAAAAGCTTAATGTTGGCTTTTTGCAAATAGATATACTCGTCCCTAAACCTAATTAACTCCTTCTCCTTCTGCTCAATCCAGATTCTCCTCTCCTAACTCTTCGATGAAACCCTGCTAATTTGAATAGTCAGGTTAGAGTTTGTGGCACTAGTTTGGGTAACACTACTACTTAAACTAGAAAATTTAGATTTTAATCCATTTAGCTCCTTTTCATAGTTAGTAATAGGTATTTTCAGATAAATGAGGATATTTTGTACCTTCTTGATCAACTCATCACATTCGTTGATTTGTGCACTTACAGGTTTCGCATCGAAACATATGTCCTCTCGCTCCTTCTCGTCATCCATTCCACCATCTGTTGTGTATCCTCACATCTGTGACACACCTTCCGTCACCATCGGACATCTTCCTTCAACCTTTTCTTCTTTCACCAGCAGAGCCTTGCCATGAATGGGATTTCTTACTTCTTCGTCCTCTGAATCTTAGACCACACCTACACTCCACCAAATTCATCATTATCACCTGTATCCTATACAATCAAAGCATCCACGGTGTTATTGTTAGCTTTTGATTTCTTTTTCTTGATCTCCTCCAATCGTCTCAGGAGGTTCGCTTCCTCATCGTCTTCATCAACTCTTTCAGATTTCTTCTTCAGCATGCAGTCTTTGGCAAAGCGATGCTTGCATCCACAATAATGACAGTCAAAACCTGAATCACCACCAATCTTCATTTCCTTCTAAGATTCTTCAGACTTTGAACCCATCTTCGGTTCCCCCTTCAGCTTTTCAGAACTATAACTTCCCTGCCAGTTTCGGTTCTTGTTAGCGGGGAATTTCCTTTTGATAAACTTTCTTGGACTGGAAACCATCAAGGCATACTCTTCACCAGTTAGATCATAGTCAGAAAGATCTAATTCTTCTTCTTCATTAACAACATTTTTTCCTTTGGAAATAAGAGCTAACGAACCCAAGCTGGAAACCACATTCGTTTCCTTTGACACTGCACTTTCATGGGACATCAGAATTCCCACCAGCTTCGCCAGATAGGAGGATTTGAATTGTTCGTGTGCCTTCACTGTAGACACAACTGCCATCCATTCGGGTCTAAGACCGTTCATAAGGGTAACCTTCTGCTCAATAACCTTCCGTTCGATCCCATGCTTTATCATCTTACTGAGGAGATGATTAAATCGATCAAAATCCTGAATGAGTTTCTCTTCGGGCTTCTGTTTGAAATCACCAAATTTAGAAAGCAGCAAGGTTTGAATTGAATGCTCCAGTTCTTCATCAGTAGAATACAATTCCTTTAACCTATCCCATATCTCTTTTTCCATGGCACATGAACTCACCAATCGAAATGTGTCCGATTGTAAAGCAAACCTAATCATTCTTAAGACTTTAACGTTGCACTGCAACTTCTCTTTCTCGTCTTGAGAAATGTCTTTCACATCATTCACGAGCTGATTGTACTCCTTTTGAGTTTTGACAATTTTTGAAGTACTTGAGTGAGCAAACGGACCAACTGTGATTGCTTCCCAGATCAAATACCCATTATCTTATGAACCGATTACATAATCTTCGAAGTGGTACGTCCAGACTTTATAATACTGAGTATATAGGATTGGAATCCTTGCTGTTGAACCAATACTGTTGGAGATGTTGATTGGATTGGATTGCGAATCGTCGATAGACATTGTGATGATGTGTGATCGATGAACTGTTTAAGATCAGACTTGTAATTTATTGTTAGGGCAAGATCAACAATGAATGAGATACGCCAATGAGGAATGACGGCTCAATTAATATCAATCAATGCGGAAAACCCTAATAACTACTTCAACAGAAGAGATGTGTATGAATTACACAGCCTCCTACTCTGATACCAATTGATAAGATAGAATCTCTTGATCTTTTAGATCTTTCACAGGTATATTAATGAAGAACAAACTATTGAATCGAACAAGACAATGAACACAATGTAGAATCAAAATAGAGCTTACGATTCAAACATAGTCACGTCTTAGCATAACTCGACTATGAACTTCCACTGTAGAGGTGAGCTAGGGTTTACAATACTATGAAGAGAATTATTCAAGCGTTACTTACTAAGGATGCATGCATGCACCGTAAATACTAAAACCCTAGAATAAAATAATGCATGGTTGGACAGGCCCAAACCGGTTACAAAACTGGGCTAAAAGGAACGAGCCCAAGACACAACACTAAGATCCCAATAGAGTCCTTCTATCTTGTGTCTTATGAAGTGATAGTTTGTGTCAATGTGTCTGGATCTACCATGATCTCTTGGTTCCTTGGTTAACGCAACCGCACTATTGTTGTCACAGAAAATCTCCATAGGCTCCTTTATAGCTGGTACAACTCCAAGGTCTCCGATGAAGTTATTTAGCCATATCGCCTCCTTTGCCGCTTCACTTGCTGCTATGTACTCCGATTCACATGTGGAATCAGCTACTGTATCCTGCTTGGAACTTTTCCAAGTAACCGCCCCTCCATTCAGAGTAAAGACCCATCCCGACTGAGAGTGTAAATTATCTTTGTCTATTTGAAAGCTTGCATCGCTATACCCCACCATTATTAATACATCACTCCCACCAAGGGTAAGGATCAAATCCTTAGTCCTCCGTAGGTACTTGAGAATGTTCTTTACCGCAGTCCAGTGAGCCTTTCTAGGGTTTCCTTGATATCTGATGACCATGCTAAAAGCAAAGGCCACATCAAGGCGAGTACAAGTAATAGCATACATGATCGAGCCAACAGCACAAGCATATGGTAATGGACTCATCTCAACTATCTCAACCTTTGTACTCGGACTCTGAGCCTTACTAAGTCTGGCATTGTGCTGGATCGGTAAGTCACCTTTCTTGGAATTCTGCATATTGAACCTCTTTAACACCTTACCCAAGTAAGTGCTCTAACTAAGTTTAATTAGTCTTTTACTCATATCTCTCAATATCCTTATCCCTAGGATATAGACAGCTTCTCCAAGGTCCTTCATAGTGAAACACTTCCCAAGCTAGGACTAAACCTCCTGCAAGGTTGGGATGTCATTTCCTATGAGCAGTATGTCATCCACATACGGTACCAAAAAGCTAACTATAGTCCCACTAGCTCTGACGTATACACAGGACTCATCCTCGCTTCTCGAAAAACCAAACTCTTTGACTTTCTCATCAAAACAAAGATTGCAGCTGTGAGATGCTTGTTTCAATCCATAAATGGATTTCTCAAGCTTACACATTCTATCAGGGTACTTTGCATTGACAAAAACCTCTGGCTAACTCATGTAAACATCCTCAACCAAATTTTCGTTAAGGAAAGAGGTTTTGACATCCATTTTCCATATTTCATAATCATGAAATGCAGCAATGGCTAACATAACCCTAATAGACTTAATTTTCGCTACTGGCGAGAAGGTTTCAGCATAGTCAACTCCCAGAGTTTGAGTGAATCCCTTCGCGACTAGTCACGCCTTGTAAGTGTGTACCTTCCCATACATGTTGGTCTTCTTCTTGAAGATCCATTTGTACCCGACTATCTTACGACCCAGTACATTGTCAACCAAGCTCCAAACTTGATTGCCATACATAGATTGGATCCCGCTATCCATAGCCTCTTTCCATTTAGCAGACTCAGGGACTGCCATAGCTTCCTTATAGTTGTTAGGTTCATCCAGATTTACCAGTGTACTATCACTGATAAATGTATCACCTTCCGTAGTAATATGGAAACCATAGTAATGCTTAGGTGGATTCCTAACTCTGGTGGAACGCCTCAGAGGTACAGACTCGTCAGCTAGTCCAACATGAGTTTTCTCCACAGGTTGATTGGTAGGGTTTGAGGTTTATTCACCATTTGACTCTTGAATTTCTTCAAGGTCAATTTGCCTCCCACTGTTGCCTTGGCTTATGAGTTCTCTCTCATGAAAGACTCCTCTCCTTGCCACAATCACCACATTTTCACGGTGTCCGTAGAAGAGGTAACCAAAGGATTTCTATAGGTAGCTGATTAAAATACACCGCTTACTGCTCAGGCTCGAACTTATCGTGAGTCTCACATCTCACGAAAGCCTCACAACCCCAAATCTTGACGTGCTCTAAAGTGGGAGCTTTCCCAGTCCACATCTCGTGAGGTGTTTTGGCAACCTTTTTAGTTGGGACTAGATTAAGGATATGGGTGGTTGTCTCTAAGACATACCCCCAAAATGAGATTGGTAACGAAGCTCGACTCATCATGGAATGAACCATGTCGAACAAAATTCGATTGTGCCTCTCGTCCGCACCATTAAGTTGTGGTCTCCTAGGAGGTGTCAATTATGAAATAATTCCACATTCCTTAAGATAGTTAAGGAACTCTATGCTAAGATACTCACCACATCGATCGGATCAAAGCATCTTAATGTTCCTGCCTAGCTGATTCTCCACTTCCTGTTTAAACTCTTTGAACTTTTCAAAGGTTTCCGACTTCTGCTTGATTAAGTAGATATAGCCATATCTACTATAATCATCAGTAAAAGTCACATAGAAGTGGTTAGCATCCCTTGAGGCAGTTTTGAAAGGTCCACACACATCAGTGTGTATGAGATCCAACAAATCCTCACCCCTTGTCATTTTTCCAAGTAAATAAGATTCACAACTATCATTGGACTTTAATTCAAATGATTGCAAGACTCCAGACTTTTGGAGTTGGCCTATGCGCTTCTTGTTGACATGTCCAAGACGACAATGCCACAAGGTTACCTTATCCCAAATAGTGGAAGAATTAATATGCAATACATTATTTCCTAAGTTATCTACAACATTCAAAGCTTTATATACACCGTTGCAAGTTGATCCTATAAAATAAAACACATCATTATAAAAAACATTAATAGCACCACATTCATTATCAAATGAAAAACTATAACCTTGTTTGTACAAGCCATGAAAAGAAATAATATTTCTAGCCATTTCATACGAGTAACAACATTTATTCAAATCTAATGTTAACCCACCACTTAGCACTAAAGAGTAAACTCCAATCTTGGTGACAGGTGATGCTTTCCTATTCCCCATGATTAAGTTTATCTTCCCGTGCTCCACTTCCTCACTTCTTCTTAGCCCCTGAAAATCAGAACAAATGTAAATTCCTCACCCTGTATCAAGGACCTATGAATTAGTATGTGGTTAGTTATTAGAAAATATAGTGTAAATACCTGCAAAGGAGGATTTGATCTTCCCATCGTTTATATCCTACAAGTACTTGGGGCAGCTTCGCTTCCAGTGCCCTTTTTCCTGACAATAGAAGCATTGTGCATCTTTTGGGTTGGAAGAGGTAGTTGTAGAACCACCTTTGGTTCCACTAGAAGAGGAGCCTTTAAGAGACTTTCCCTTGGTACCCTTCGAAGAGCTCTTCCTCTTCTTCCCCTTACCTTGCACGATTGCCAGAACCGGGGCAGTGGTAGGAGTATAAACAACATTTTTCCCTTTGAGGTTGCTTTTAGTAGTCCTCAAAAGTCCCCGAATCTTGCTCAAGGTGACCTCCTCCTTATTCATATGATAGGTCATACATAACTGATCATAAGATGGATGTAAGGAGTGTAGAATGATATCTATAGCCAACTCCTCATAAAAAATTACATTCATTTTGAGCAGACGGTCCACAAATCTTTGCATTTTTTATAGGTGACCCGTGATGGACTCTCCCTCCTTCATCTTGGTTGTTATCATGGAGGCGATTATTTCATACCTCTCTTGAGTGGCACTCTAGTGGTACCTTTCCATCAGATCTTGGTGCATCTCAAAAGGGTAGAATTCCTCATATGACCTTTTCAATTATAGTGCCATAGTGGCAAGCATGATACAAGCTACTTTGGTGGCATCTTTCTCATGTGCCCTAAAATCAGAAAACTCTTATGGAGTAGCAAACGACTCATCAAGTTCCTTAAGCTTCTTATCAAGGACATATTCCTTGTCCTCATAGCGTGTGACCATTCTGATGTTCCTAATCCAGTCATTGAAATTAGTTCCATCAAAAATGACCCTCCCACAAAGGTTCATGAGAGAGAAGGAGCCGGTAGGGTTTGAGCTTGAAGCGTTGTTGGAAGACATTTGAAAAGGAAGAAAGACAAGTTTAGATTAGATAAAGAGTCCTTAATAAGACACCCAAATGTAATATTAAGGCTACGACCCAACACAATATTCTATAACTTATAAGAGGGATGCCATAATCCAAGCTATAAAATATTTGAAGGTATGTGAATGACGATTCACTAATTTCCACCATGAAAACGAAATGTAAATTAGGTTTTAAATGAATTGAAACTCCTAGATTCTTTTGAGATTCATTGAACTTTTCAATGGCATGTTTAAATCTCGATTGTACCCTTCAATTTTGTGATTGGGATGCCGAGGATCACAAAACAAGGTGAGAATAACCATGTAAATTCACTTGGTACTCTTAACTTTATCACCTAATCGATGTGCCGGTTAACCACACGCGCTCCACCAATCTATGATAAACATTATTATACCCTTTGCCACTATTACTAGTCCATATTAGTGTGTTGGTTAACCACACGTGCTCCACTAACGACTTGGTAAGGTACAAAGTGTAATTTCATGGGTTAGCAGCAAATTCACATTTTCCTAAAATAACTAAGATTGGGAATTTATATAACATTTAGTTACTTTATGGTAATCATTATACGTAATGAGAATTAGTGTCCTATCCTACCCGTTCGGCTAACGACCCTCCATCAGTCAAGGAAGCGGTGGGTAAGAGTGCACACCCATTAAGCTGTTATTTTATAAGCCACAACCTTATACTTGATGGGTTTTGAGCATAACATCAATCCTATGGTGTTCATGCAACCCTAATTGCTTGGATCTGGTTTTTCTACTTTGAACATGCAATAAACTTCCAAGACTTAAGAACCCTTGATCTAGCATACAAATAATCAAATTAACATATAAACTAGGGTTTAGATCTCACCTTGATTGTTATGTAGCAATAACAATCAATTCCTTGGCTTCAGAAAGCTTAGTGCCTCAAGTGTTGCACCTCTAATGGAGTCACAAACACCACTAAGCAATTGGGTGAAGAAGAGAAGAGAAGGGAGGCACTAAAAACGGCTGGAAACCCTAATCCAAGTGTTGGCCACGTTTTTGGTGCATCGAGGGCCTTTATATACATGTAGGCTATTAGGGTTTACAACTAGGAAACCCTAATCTGACTGATTAAGCCCTAAGCAACCCATGGACTCCTTTAACATATCCCTTGGGCAAATTCCTTATGGGCTTCCCATAGAATTCGTCCAACCTATATTATTTAGGTAATCCATAGCCCAATTGCAATTATCTTATAATTAAAAAGTCAGTCCCCTAAGTTTAATTAATCTCTTTTAGCCACAAAATTAATTCTTAATTAATTCTTGACTAATATTAATTAAACAATATGATTTCTCCTTTAATATATTATTCTCATAATATATTAATAAATCATAATTAAACCTTTCTCTCCTTAATTCATCCTACATATTGTTATGGTGAAGGCAACCGAAAAGGACCATGCTCATAATCGGGTCAAGTACATACCAAAATAGTTATGGACTTAGACACTAATCCACATTTGTTGAGTGTTATAAACCTTCTTAAGACTTGCCACTCAATTCACAATCTTGGAGTATGACTCTAAGATTCGATACTGGAACGAAGTATGATTGACTTCTTGATTTAACCATTTCCACTGTTCCCGATTCCTCTTCTTAGACATACAATGTACTAAGACTCACTTAGAGGACCAATTAAGATATGGTTCTTAATCATTAAGACTTTATCATAAAACACAATAAAAGGTACTCTCCCTTCTTCTTAGAATAGAGAAACTTTTATCTTTCTGCCTACTTGATTCTTCTTACTCGTTCTGCTTTTTATTGAAACCTTTCCAATCAACTCAGAATTACACTTAATCTTATAAGTATGATCATATTTACTAAACTTTAGTAAATTATGACGAATATCTTTATCACTCTTGTGGTGGACTTGATCATCGTACAACCTAGTGTACTCGATCTCTTAGTCCTTCACATGACACTTTGCCAAGGATTTAGTCTAATTTCCAAATATGAAGTTTCTCATTCATCACGCAATGCATGTCGCATGATTCCAAGTTTCCGTCCTAATTGAACCTTGGGAGATGAGAAACTCTCCCTATTTGGTAAATTCTCAACATTTCCACAAATAACATAATTAAGAATCAAATCCATTATTTCTAATAATAGAAACTTTCAAACATCAATTTTTTTCATACACGCCATTGCAAGGATAAATAATTAAGATAAATCAAAAATTTATTTTAGTACGGAATTTTTTTTTCCTTACAATGCAATTCAATTGAAAAACTATGTTATTACATATTTCTTAGCAATCTATTCTAACTCCCATTAGTAGCTCACGAATCCAATCTTCAATCAATTCGATCGAAATCCATTTCTTCACGATTAGATTCAGCTCACTTCTTCCCTTAAGCTTCCTCTCTTTTCTTCGTTCCTACAAAATATCAAAATGTAATCTTATCACATCATGTATTAAGAATCTAGAATATGAACTTAAAAGAGTTAGATAATGGATTTTACTTGGAGTAGAGCCATACGTCTTGACTCTCCCATGTCTTAGATCTCTCAGGTATATAGGGCAGCTTCATCTCCAATGCCCCTTCTCTTGGCAATAAAAGCAAATGGACTCATTTGGCACAACACATGGGACTATCTCATACTTAGTCCTTTCTAAACTTCCAATGTTGCCAGTGTCAATTGAATTTTGGGATTTTGATTCACCAGACAAATTTGCTTTACCAGCATGCCAAATCATTGCTGATTCAGCAGCTATAAGCAAATAGGTGAGATCAATGAGGGTCACGTCATGATCCATCATATAGTACTCTCTAACGAACTCACTATATGATCCAGGAAATGACTGAGTAACACAATCAACAGCCAATATCTCTAAGATATCGACACCCAACATCCTTAACCTATCAATGTGTGACTTCATCTCTAACACGTATGCACACATAGACTTTCCATCTCCATGCTTAATTGCCAATAGGGCTTTAGTGAGCTTGAACTTTTCAATCCTTAGAACTTGTGGGTTAGGGAGAACAATTGCAGGAGGTGGAGGAAGTGAAGCATGATCTCTTGTTCCTCGATCATATCGTGGAACATCATCTTCATTTTGAAAGCTTGTTCCATGGGATTTGGGAAGACCATGATTGTCAGAACTAGACATCTACAAAATGGGAGAAAATTCAAGTTAAGTTGGTTAGAATTCTTGATGTATCACCCAAACGAAACATCAAGGCTAGGATCCAACACAATACTCTACAACCTAGAAGAGGGATGTCGTAATCTAGTCGTAGAATATTTGAAGGTAGGTAAATGACGATTTACCAATTTCCACCATGAAAAACGAAAAGCAAGTTTAAGTTTTAAATGAATTGAAACTCCTAGATCTTATGAGATTCATTGAACTTTTCAATGGCATGTTTAATCTCAAATATGCCCTACAATTTGTTACTGGGATGCCGAGGATCACAAATACGGTGTGAATAACCAAACGAATCATGTGGTGCACTCAATGATACTATCACCTAATCAATGTGTCGGTTAGCCACACACGCTCCATTGATCTATGACAAACATCGAGTCACCCTTCACTACCAATGTCATCCCCAAATTAGTGTGTCGGTTAACCATACACGTTCCACTAACGTTTAACAAGGGTACGAAGTGTAATTACATAGATTAGCATATAATTTCACATTTTTCCCAAAGTAACTATGATTTGGGAATTTGAAAAGGCATTTAGTTACTCTGTACTTCATTATACTTATAATGGAAGGTTTTCGTCCTATCCTACCCGTTCGGCTAACGACCCTCCACTAGTCAAGAGTGCGGTGGGTAAGAGTGGATACCCATTCAATCGCCATTTTATAGGCAATTTCCTTAAATACCCCTTATAGACCAACTTCGTGAATGAGGCCTACTAACGTTAAGACTGAGTGTTTACTTATACATAATATTAGTCTTTTAAGGTTGCATATATATAGTACAGGGTGTATTTTACACTTTTAAAATACTAGGTGGTCTAATTCAATAAATTATACTTTTAATTTATTTAAATGTAAACCAAAACTTTATGGAATTATTAAGTCACTTTTCATTATACACTCTAATTAATTAACAAAACCATAAGGTGTAATTTGAACTTTTCAAAATACTAGGGTTTTAGAATTTAAAATTTCAAATTAAGACTTTTAATTAAACTTTAAAATCCAAAACTTGAGGGCAAGTTTTCAAACTTTTCAAACTTAGGGTTTAGAATTTAAATATTTCAAAATTAAACTTTGAATCAAAATTTAAATTCCAAATCTTGAGAACAACCTTTGAAACCTTTTAAAACATTAAGGTTTAACTATTTAAATTTCAAAAACAAAACCTTTTAAGTTCAAATTTAAACTATTAAACCTAAAGTGTGTAAATTGAAACTTTTCAAACTTACTAGGTCAAATATTTGTCTAATAATAATCCTATATTATCCATATTTAACCAAATCCATCAATTTTGATAAGGATAAGCATTCCAAACAAAAAAAAAAGCGATTTTAGCCAATAAAAAACGAGTTTTGGTAATTATCCCCATCAAAATCTGGCCATAAATTTGAAAATCTCGTCAACAGAACAACCGACTCATCGAGTCCTCTTTGGAACTCGTCGAGTTCTTAGAGCAACTCGGCGAGTTCATCACGCAGTGAGCAAAAAATTTCGATTTTCAGATCTTTGGCAGTCCAATTATGCATCCATTCAATAGAAAAACGACCTAGGCTCTGATACCACTGATGGGTGTTGAGCAGAACATATATCCTATGGTGTTCAGGCAACCCTAATTGCTTGGATCTAGTTTTTCTACTTTGAACATGAAATAAAATTCCAAGACTTACAAACCCTAGATCTAGCATACAAATAATCAAATTAACATATAAACTAGAGTTTAGATCTTACCTTGATTGTTATGTAGCAATAACAATCAATTCCTTGGCTTCAAAAAGCTTAGTACCTCAAGTGTTGCACCTTTAATGGAGTCACAAAAACCACTAAGCAATTGGATGAAGAAGAGAAGAGAAGGGAGGCACCAAAAACGGCTGGAAACCCTAATCCAAGTGTTGGCCACGTTTTTGGTGCATAGAGGGCCTTTATATACATGTAGGCTAATAGGGTTTACAACTAGGAAACCCTAATCTGACTGGTTAAGCCCTAAGCAGCCCATGGACTCCTTTAACATATCCCTTAGACGAATTCCTTATGGGCTTCCCATAAAATTCGTCTATATTATTTAGGTAATCCATAGCGCAATTGCAATTATCATATAATTACAAATCCAGTCCCCTAAGTTTAATTAATCTCTTTTAGCCACAAAATTAATTCTTGACTAATATTAATAAAACATTATAATTTCTACTTTAATATATTATTCTCATAATATATTAATAAATCATAATTAAACCTTTCTCTCCTTAATTCATCCTACATATTGCTTTGGTGAAGGCAACCCAAAAGGACAATGCTCATAATCGGGTCAAGTACATACCAAAATAGTTATGGACTTAGACACTAATCCAACAATACCCCCCCTCCCCATTATAGACCGGCTTCATGAATGAGCCTACTAACAGTAAGACTTACTTATCTTATACATATTTATAATAATTAAACTATTTTTGTTATAATAGTATAAGGGTTGAATTTTAAACTTTTAAAATTCTAGGGATTGGAATTAAAGTTTTAGTGTGTGAGTCTTTACAAATTCAAAAACTGGAGGGCAAGTTTTGAAACTCTTCAAAACTTTCCAACTTCATAACCTTTGAGTTTAATGGTCTATTAAAATGAAAACTCTTCATTTATATAACTTATGATTTCATAATTACTCTTTTAAAGAGAAAGACTTTTGGTAATCCATAACTTGAGGACAAATTATGGACTCCATAGAAACACATACATCATGAATTCAATTAATCAAATAAGCATGCATGATCATATTCAAACTCATAGAACAAAACAATTCATATCACCCATTTTCAATACATTAAGAATAATCATATTAACTAACTCTTGAAATTATGACAATTACCTTGTAATTAGATTAGGATAATCATTACCATATCATAAAAAAATAGTTTAAATGATTAAAAATAGTTATAGGTAATGATCTAACCCAATTATGGCCAAAAAAACTCGAACTGTTTGTCTTCTGATCATCATACTCATAGAATGCAAGCCTTGACTTGGCAAGTCCATGATCAAAATCATCAACTCGTCGAGTTTGTTGATGGACTCGACAAGTTCAGCAGTCAGACATCAATTTCAGCTTTGCAAAATCACAAATAAGCAACAATATAATAGAAAAAGAGCCTAGGCTTTGATACCACTGAAGGGTTTTGAGCATCCTAACAACCTTAAGGTGCACATACAACCCTAAATGCTTTGGAACTATGTTTTCTCTATTATACATGCAAAATTGATTTCCAAAACATTATCCTATCTAGCATGCTATTATAGTTTCTTGTACAATAAAACTAGATAGAAATACATAGCTTTTATTGTATTTGATTGCGTGGAGCTTTAAGAGCCTAGAACCAATAATGTGAATGCCTCAAGTGGAATCACAAATCACCACAACAACTTGGAAGTTCTTGAGAGATTATACTAAGTTCACAAAATTGGCTATGCTTCAAGTCTCACACACTAGTGCTGAATTCTAGAGCTAGTGACACCTTTATATAGTATGGAGGATTAGGTTTACATCCATGTAAACCCTAATACCCATGACGTTTCACATACCTAGGATCCATGGGTAAAAAGCTCCATGAACTATCCATGGACTTCCATGCAAGCTTAGCCCATCCTAAATAATCCATTGGCCCATACTATTAGTATCCTGGTTATAGGATGGTTGCCATGATTAGTTATCTTTTACATCTACATGACTATTTTTTTCTATGTATATGCACATGTTTGTTGGTTTGGGGGATTGGGTTGAGGCAGGTCCTGCTGTGTGCTGTAGGCCAAGACACCCAGGGCGGATCGGATAGACTATAGGTTTGGGTAGGGCAATTTAGTCAGGCCGAAGGCCCGACGAGTGGTCCGGATAGGCTGAAGGCCCTAAGAGACCGTCCAGACGTGCCAAAGGCGCGAAGAGCGGTCCAGATAGACTGATGGCCTATGTGGCAGTCTAGTCAGACTGATGGCTCAGTATGCCTGTTGTATTTGTTTATCTGATATGGTTATATATGTATGTCGTTAGTATTTTGGGGGAACTCACTAAGCTTCAGGATTATAGTTATTGATTATGTTTTAGGTATTCATGATGATCGCGGGAAGGTGAAGGCGTGATCGTGCATCTCTTTATATTTTTCATGATTTGATTCTGGGGATACTATGATGTTTAAACTATTTTGAAAACAAACTGTAATAAATTAATGGGTTTAAATGTTTTAAAAAGTTTTAATTTGGCTTGAATTTTATGGATGTTACAAGTTGGTATTAGAGCCTTGGTTTGAGTGAATTGGAGGAAACACTCGTGTGTCTCCAGTCTCAAACTGAGGACAAGATTTTAAAACGATTTTCTTAAAATGATTTCAAAATAATGAAGGAGGATGCAAGTGTATGATCAGCTAGAGCTCGCGAATAGACCCCAAAATACCTTACGGATAGGCTAGGGATCTTCAGGAATTGCATGATAGAGTTGCCTAATTATATTATGCCTGGTAGCCTAGAGTTTTTTCGTATATGAAATTGACATCATTACTGTAGTTGCTTAGTGTGTGCATCACGGTCGTACATAATTAAGATGTTATAGCCTAAGAATATTTTGTTTAGCTTTATTTATTGTTCCTTGTTTGGTTGTAGGCTAAGAGTAGCACCGAATATTCAGATGTGTATGATGTCCAACGTTATGTATGGTTAGCATACACGAGTGCTGCAGGGTTGGTGGAAGTTTCATGGATAGGTTGTTTGGGATGAGTCTGCGAGTTAGGAGATATTTAGCCTTTCTATAAGAGTGAGGATTGAGCGTTCTCTATGTTTATGTATATTGTTAGGGTGTTGTGGTGATACTTGAGACAAATATGGGTAGGTTTGGAAGGTAGTACGGGCCCGTACTACTAAAAGCACATGTTCCATATGCATAGCAAGGAAGTCATAACCCTTGGAGTTTAGCTGGGAGTTGGTTCCTTGTTGTTATATGGATTATCCGATATCTCTCTGGTGTATTATCGGAATGGTGGTTATGAGATGTCTTGAGACCGGATTCGGGTCAGGATCGAGAGCTGGCAGCCAAGATAGGCCAGTATTGTCAGAGGATTGTGTAAGGGACATTATCCGGGAGGAGGTGATTGGGATACTCTGGGGACAATTGCCGGAGATGTTTGGGTCTATCAAGATCGCCATGGTTGAGTATTTTGATGAGCGCTATGCAGCCATTACCGAGACGGCTGTCGCAAGAGCTACAACAGCTGTAACGATGGCAGGGGGAGGAGCTGGTCGAGCTTTTTATTACCGAGACTTGTTACTAGGACATATTCTGATGAGCAGAGGGCTGCAGTTACATAGGATCAGGGAGATGTTATGTACTCGTTACATTCTGTGGGTTGAGCGTGAGAGGCTAGCACATGAGTTTCTGGATGTGAGGCTTCCAGGGTTTTTCTCGAGGCCGAAATGTGACTCGTGGGAACTCCGGAAGGGGTTGATGATTATGTTCAGTTGGGGTTTTGCAGCTGGAAGTAGAATGGTTAATTGATGGATTCAAATGCCGTTTTCTAGGGCAAGGATTGTGCCCTTTAAGTTTTAGCAGCTCGAAGGAGTGCGCAGGCTTGTGACCCCAGGATCAGGTTTTATTTTAACTCGGGGTCAGTTAGTCGTAGGGGTTGGAAAAATTGTTTCAGTATTGATGGGCGCAGGTGGGTCGATGTGGCATGAGTATATGTGATGCGTACGCAATTACCATCCCTACCCATAGGAGCTAAGATCCGATTCACATTGGATCTCTTGTATCAGGCGGTAAGGATTGATTGACTGTCAGTTTCATTGGGATTTGGGTTTCTCTTGAAGTTCGGTTGCTTCATGATTGGAGGGTTTTTTCTGCGGAGGTTATTCATTCCATGATTAAGTTATGTTTTGGTTTCGCCACTAATAGATAGTGGGTAGTGGCCCAAGTAGGGGAGAATTAGGAATTCTCAAATGGAGCATCAGCCATTGAGGGTTTGGTTTGCTGCCAGGGCTCGACAATACTTTTAGTATGGGTCTGCAGGTTATTTAGGTATGTGGTAGATACGCGGGTCAGGGATCAGACCACGGTTTCCCCAAGAGGGTGGGCGATCAAGATAAGGTCTGGAGTTAGGCTAAGATTATAGTCCACAGATTGGATAAGGAGTTTGAAACCCTAAGTGGAGGAGAACTTGCTATATAGGAGAGGGCACCAGGATGGGTCTAGGTTTATGATCAATAGACTTGAAGCGGTCCGGATAGAATAAAGGCCAGTGGGGCATACCAGTCAGGACGAAGGCTCAGAGAACAGTCTAGACAGGCTGAAGGCTCGGAGAGGCGGTCTAGACATGCTGAAGGTTCTGAGAGTTGTCCAGATGGGGTGAAGGCCCGCTAAGGCGGTCCAACCATGCTGAAGACTCTATATGTAATCCGTTAGATCTAGCTGTCAGATAGTGAGGGAAGTTTTGTGATACTGCGAGGGAATCCATAGTATTCACGAATTCTTTCAGAATATGAGGCCAGGGTGCGCCAGTTCGCAATATTATGGGTAGACCACATCATAATTGAAATCAGGAAAAGGTAGGTCGTTGGAGACCGCACATGATATATAACTACAATATACAAGTGGCGTTCACCTTTTGGATTTGATTCGATGAAGACAGGATGTCAGGCTATTATGATTGGATAGACCAGAAGGATTGATGGAGCCATAAGTGGTGATATAGCTAGGGTAGTTATTTCTAGCCAAAGTTCCTTCAGGAGTCGCGTGGGGCGACTGTGAGATTACTCTTGGATCAGCAACCGGACAGAACTTCGGTATTCCAGATAGGTTAGGACCAGGGAGGGCTCAATGGACTTCAGAAGCAACTAGAAGGCAGCCTACTATTTTTGACAGTTTCCATGTTTAGGGCGGTATTGATGGATTGGGTTTTCAGGTGTATGAGAAGTATCTGGATGTTGGAACCCCCATTTATCAGAAGTTAGATAGTTGGTTGAGAGATAAGCGGACTCGTTTCAAAAATAATGATTTGGTATGAGCGGTCTATCAGGGATCCAGACCATATCAAGACTACAGATTTCAGATTGTGTAATGTGATCATAATACGAGGAATTCATCCATTTTCTGGTTTTAAAACCTTGTTAGGGTTATTTTTGATTGCCTTGGGAAGGGTGGGGTTATGCTTGGGATTATAGTCATGTAGTTCAAGTTGTCTGGCATGTAAGGAATGATGAGAAACGATTTCGAGGACGAAATCAAATTTAAATGGGAGAGAGTTGTAACATCCCGTTTAAAATAGAATAATTAAATAATAAACCCGGAACCCCGAGAAGTAATTTTATTATTACTTTATATTATTATAGCCCAAAATAAAATAATAATTAGCGAGGTGTTAGTTTCGGGGATCCAAATGATAAGATTTGTATCTCCGGGGGATAAAATGTAATTTCAGGACTTATTTTGTAAAGATTTTCACATGGAGAGGTTTAAATGGTAAATTAAGGATTTAAATTCAAGGAAAAGGAGAACAAGGGACTAAAGGTATCATTATGGGGAGAATTTTGAATGAGCCGGGTATTTAACTGTTTCATAGCCTCGTCCAAAAACCCTAACCCTAGTAGTATTGTAGCTGCCACCTCCTTCATTCATTCTCTAGCCGCCACCTTCACTTCTTCCTATCTATGATGCAACTGAAGTGCTTTTCTCCTTCACTTCTACGACTTCTGCCGCCGCGCCATCATCTCTGTGAGATCGCGAACCCATGAAGCAACCACCACGACCATTTTACTGTCGAAGATGCGAAACTATGGTGGAGCCACCATTCTTCTCTGCATTCGAAGCGCCCTTTCATCGTTTCTTCTTCGTCTGTGGCAGCATGATGACCCCCCCCGGTTGTGCCACAACCGTCGAAGACTTGTACCTGCCGTCATCTCCGATCGCGGGTTCTGTTAAGAATGGTGACCGCGGATGTCGCTGTCGTTATCCCGATGGGAGACTGAGAACCTTCATCTTCCCTGCCCTTTTCTATTGATCCACCAAAGTCATCACCGCTCCATGTGGCAGTAGAGTGTTGCTGCCGCCGCCTGCCACTCTGATTCGCCGTCGTCGACGTAAGCCACCAGGTGGGTGCTTGGGTTCCATTTTCAAACTAGACAATGTGTGTGGGTGTGGTTACTTGGCCGGAAATCACAAGAGGGCCACCACCACCACTGTGAGGTGGTAGCTAGCACCTCCGACCACCGCCTACCACCACAGGACGGTTGTATGTGTATGTGTGTTATTTTATCTGTTTGTTAATTTTGGTATTTTGATGTAAAATGTAATGTATTGTATGGCCGGATAATCAAAGAAATCAACCCGTCACCGTCGTGAGGTGGTGGTTCCCACCTCACGCCGCCATTCTGCCGCCACCAGCCACCACTTTGGGTGGTTGTGTGCTTTGTGTGTGTGATTGTTATTTTGGGATGCTTGGAAACTTGTAGACAAAAATGATAACCACCACCGCAAAAATGGTGACCACCGCCGTAAGCTGCCATTGACCACCACTACTCGAGGTGGTAGTGGGTGATGCCTGATAAAGCGCTAATTGGCCTAAAAGCCCAACCATGTGACTAATGGGCTAGTATTTGGGTTGGAAACCCTAATTAGGGTTTGGAAAACCCTAATGTCATGAAACCCTAATTTTGGGGTTGATCGGGACACGCATTGGAATTATTTAATAAACTTAAAATATTAATTAATAATCAATGTCAATTTAACCTAAGGCAATATTGGACTTAATGGATTAAGTCCTTAATGGGTTGAGTAGGAATACTTAACCCTAATCGTCATTTCATGTGAAAACCCTAATTTCACTTGGGCCTTCTTATTTGGCTTTGGTGATCGGACTACTGATGGGCTAACTTTTTTTTCATTTTTTTTTGAAACGGCAAACTAACTAATCTACTCCTAAATAACCACCTATGTCTCCACCGAGACTTGAACTCCTGACCTCTCAAATGAGATGGTCCCTCCATACCGCTAGGCCATTGGCCCTTTGGTTATTGATGGGCTATCTAAGACTTTGTATGTGAAGGACTTGGGCCCAATTTGGAAAATTGGGCCTAAGGTGGGCCATAACTAGGCCTTGATGATTATGTGATATTGGGCCATAGGAATACCAAGAATTTGGACTAGAATAATTTGAAGGGCATTAAGGAAAGACCACGTAGAGGTTTGGGGCCAATTTGGAAAATTAGGCCATATGTTGGGCTTTGGCACATTACTTGACTTTTGGGCCTTTGGAGTGTGAGTTGGACCTTGGGCTTAGAACTCAATTATTAATTATGTATTATTTTATGTTGATAGTTCAGGAATCTGTCAACCAATAGCTGGAGTTTTATCCGTGGGACTTCAGCAGTGCCAGGTGAGTTGTCCTCACTATACTAACAAGGTGGAAGGCACCAATTCCGACCCTTTTCAGATTTGTATCCGGGTTTATTGCACATTATGATTTATGATGCGTAACCTGGTTATTGGATGGTTTCTA
Source organism: Lactuca serriola (assembly GCF_051521515.1). Lineage (NCBI taxonomy): Eukaryota > Viridiplantae > Streptophyta > Magnoliopsida > Asterales > Asteraceae > Lactuca > Lactuca serriola. The sequence goes on along the minus strand of NC_136415.1, from coordinate 200,237,232 downwards.
TGTTAGAGATCGGTTAGATCAGTATCCTGGTTATAGGATAGTTGCTATGTTAGAGATCGGTTAGATCAGTATCTTGGTTATAGGATGGTTATTGGATGGTTTCTATGTTAGAGATCGGTTAGATCAGTATCCTGGTTATAGGATAGTTGCTATGTTAGAGATCGGTTAGATCAATATCTTGGTTATAGGATGGTTGCTATGTTAGTGATTGGTTAGAACGGTATCCTGGTTATAGGATGGTTGCCATGATTAGCGATCTTTTAGATTTACATGACTATTTTGTTGGACAAAGTGTCTACGTCCATAACTATATTTGGTATGTACTTGACCCGATTTGGCATGGTCCATGTGGGTTGCATGGCATCGGAACAATTTGGACAGACTTTTGTGAGAAGAGGATATTTATGGCTTCTTAATATATTATAAGTTCTAATATATTAATATGAATTATTTAATTTGTATTGATCAAGAATTAGTTTGGGATTAATTTTATGATCAAAAGAGACTAATTAAATAAATGGGGATTGATTTCGTATATCATTCATTCTTATATAGTGGGCTTATGATCCATAGTTCTTCATGATGGGCTAAATCCATATAGTCACCCATGGATATTCCATGGAGGCTAAAACCCATGGATCATGAGGAATATGGAAAGTCATGAGTTACATGGCGTAACCCTAACATGCACACTATATAAAGAAGCCTCATGTTTGTAAATTGGCACCTAAGTGACTCTAGTGAGGGCTAGCCGATTTTGGTGCTTAATATTCTTCTCTCAAGTTATTCCATTTTGTTGGTAGTGTTGTGTGAAGCATTTAAGGCATCACATTTGGGGTGCTAGGCTCACAAGGTCTTAAGGAATCCAAGCTACAAGAAATGTATATCATTCTACTAGTTTTTTGTAATACATATACCCCATAATATGCTAGTTAGGATGAAAGCCTTGGAAAATGGAAGTTTACATGTATAATATAGAAAACATAGATCCAAGGTTTCTAGGGTTGCATGTACACCATAGGAGTGTCATAATGCTCAAAACCCATCAGTGGTATCAGAGCCTAGGCTTGTTTTCTATTATACTTGATGCAAATTGCTTAAAAAATTAATATTTCTACTCACTGTTCAGTAAACTCACCGAGTCCATGGGGGGACTCGACGAGTCAATGTGAAATCTCATCTAACTCGTCGAGTTGGTTCATGCACTCGACGAGTCGGAGGCCCTGAGTGCAAAATTTCGAGTTTTATTGCTGTAATTGGACTAGGATCATTACCCTAAACTATTTTTAGATTGTTAAAGCTATTTTTGATGTGGTAATGATTGTGTTCTTATCCAATTTCAATGTTAATTGTCAAAGTTTCAGGTTTTATATTAAGTTCATATGATACTTGAAAATTGTTGATTTGAATTATGCATGCTTAAGAGTTTGTTAGATCATAGAAATTATTTGACATGCTTGTGAGTGTAATTTTTTATCTAAATTCTATTAGTGGACTCCATAACTTGTCCTCAAGTTATGGAATTCCAAAAGTCGTTTCCATTAAAATCATTAAAACTCATAAGTTATAGAAATCAAAGGTCTTGAATAGTTTCAAAATTGGCCCTCAAGTTTTGGATTTTGTAAAGTCATTTTTAGAAAAACTTTAATTCCAAACCCTAGAATTTTAAAAGTTTAAAATTCAACCCGTATACTACTATAGTATTATAAGCTAATTATATATATATATATATATATATATATATATATATATATATATATATATATATATATATGTATGTATGTATAAGATCAAGTCAGTTTTACCGTTAGTAGACCTCATTCACGAAGCCGGTCTAGAAGGGGGTATTAGGTTGTTGCCTATAAAATGGCAGCTTAATGGGTGTCCACTCTCACCCACCGCTTCCTTGACTGATGGAGGGTCGTTAGCCGAACGGGTAGGTCAAAGACTACAATTCTCATTAAAAGTATAATGATAAATATAAAGTAACTAAATCTTTTATAAATTCCCAATCTTAGTTACTTTAGCAAAATGTGAAATTGATGCTAACCCATGAAATTACACTTTGCACCTTGCTAAAGTCGTTAGTGGAGCATGTGTGGTTAACCGGCACATTCACTTGGACTTAACAAGGGTGGAAATGGGTGGCTTAAGGTTTATCATAAATCGATGGAGCGTCTGTGGTTAACCGTCACATCGATTAGGCGATAAAATTAAGGGTACCAAGTTAATTTGCCTGGTTACTCACACCTTGTTTGTGATCCTCGGTATCCTAGTCACAAACTTGAAGGGCATAATCGAGATCTAAACATGCCATTGAATTGTTCAATGAATCTCAAAAGATCTAGGAGTTTCAATCCAATTAAAACCTAATAATCTATTTCGTTTTTCATGGTGGAAATTAGTAATTCGTCATTTACCTACCTTAAAATACTTTGTAGCTTGGATTACGACATCTCTCTTCCATGTTATAAAATATTGTGTTGGGTCCTAGCCTTAATATTTCATTTGGGTGTCTTATTAAGGATTCTATATCTAATCTAAACTTGTCTTTTTTCCTTTTCAAATGTCTTCCAATCATGTTGCTTCTGGCTCAAACCCTACCGACTCCTTCTCTCTCATGAACCTTTGTAGGAGAGTCATCTTTGATGGAACTAATCTCAATGATTGGATTCGGAACATAAGGATGGTCACTCGTTATGAGGAAAAGGAAAATGTCCTCGACAAAGAGCTTAAGGTCATCGATGAGTCGTCTGCTACTCCCAAGGAGATTCCTAAGTACACTAGCCATGAGAAGGATGCCACTAAGGTGTCTTGTATCATGTTGGCTACCATGACAGTAGAACTCCAGAAATCCTATGAAGATTTCTACCCTTATGAGATGCACCAGGACCGGATTGAAAGATACCATCAGAGTGCTCGTCAAGAAAGGTATGAAATTATCACCTCCATGATAACAAAAAAAATTAAGGATGGAGAGTCCATAACGGGCCACCTGCAAAAAATGTAAAGATTCGTGGACTATTTGCTGAAGTTAAATGTGAACTTTGATGAGGAGTTAGTAATAGATATCATTCTACAATCCTTACCCTCTTATTATGATCAGTTCTGCATGACCTATCATATGAACAAGGAGGAGGTCACACTTAGAAAACTTCACGGACTTTTGAGGACTGCTAAAAGTAGTCTCAAAGGTAAGAATGTTGTTCCCACTCCTACTACCGCCCTTGTTTTGGCAATCGGGCAAGGTAAAGGGAAGAAGAGGAAAACCCCTTCGATAGGTACCATGGGAAAGTCTCTTGATGGCTCCTCTTCGGTTGGAAGCAAAGGTAGTTCTGCCACTCCCTCTTCCAACCCGAAGGATGCACAATGCTTCTACTGTCAGGAAAAGGGGCACTGGAAGCGAAGCTGCCCCAAGTACTTGTAGGATGTTCAGGATGGGAAAGTTAAACCCACCCATGTAGGTATTTACACTATATTGTCTAATAGCTCACCACATACTAATTCTTGGGTACTCGATACAAGGTGTGGAATTCACATTTGTTCTGATTTGCAGAGCCTAAAAAGAAGTGAGGATGTGGATCACGGGAAGATAAACTTGATCATGGGGAATAGGAAAGCTTCACCTGTCACCAAGATTGGAGTTTACTCTTTATTTCTTATTAGTGGGTTAATATTAGATTCGAATAAATGTTGTTACTTGTCTGAAATGGCGAGAAATATTATTTCATTTCATGGTTTGTACAAACAAGGATTTACTTTTTCATTTGATAACAAATGTGGTGGTATTAATGCTTTTTATAATGGTGTTTTTTATTTTAAAGCATTACCTTCTGATGGTGTATATGAAACATTGTCGGTTGTATACAGCTTAGGAAATAATGTATTGCATATTGATTCTTCCACTAGTTTGGATAAGGCGTCCTTGTGGCATTGTCTTGGATATGTCAACAAGAAGTGCATAGGCCAACTCCAAAAGGCTGGAGTCTTGGAGTCATTTGAATTAAAGTCAAATGATAAATATGAATCTTGTTTACTTGGAAAAATGACTAAGTCACCCTTCACTGGTACTTGTGCTAGGGGTGAAGGTTTGTTGGACCTCATACTGATGATTATAATAGAAATGGTTATGTCTACTTAATCAAGCATAAGTCAGAAACCTTTGAGAATTTCAAAGAGTTTAAACAAGAAATGGAGAACCAATTGGCAGGACGATAAAGATGCTCTGATCTGATCTGGGTAGTGAGTATATTAGTATCTAGTTCATTAACTATCATAAGGAATGTGGAATTGTTTCACAATTGACACCTCCTAGGACACCACAGCTGAATGGTGTGGCTAAGAGACGCAATCAGACCTTGTTGGACATGGTTTGTTCCATGATGAGTCAAGATTTGTTGCTAATCTCATTCTGGGGGTATGCCTTAGAGACTGCCGCCTATATCTTTAATCTAGTCCCTACCAAAAAGGTTGCCAAAACATCTCACGAGATGTGGACTGGGAAAGTTCCCACTTTAGACCACATCAAGATTTGGGGTTGCGAGGCTTTCGTGAGGCGCGAGACTCACGACAAGCTCGAACCTCATAGTGAGCGGTGTATTTTCATCGGCTGACCACATAAATCTTTTGGTTATCACTTCTATAGACCGAGTGACAATGTTGTCTTCATGGCGAGGAGAGGAGTCTTTCGTGAGAAAGAATTCATAAGCCAAGGAAACAGTCGGAGGCAAATTGACCTTGAAGAAAGTCAAGAGTCAAGCAGTGAAGGAACCTCAAACACTAGCAATGAACCTGAGGAGGAAACTCCTGTTGAGCCGATTGATGATTCCATACCTCTAAGGCGTTCCACAAGATTTAGGAACATACTTGATTATTATTAAGGTTTCTATTTTACTACAGAAGGTGATGCATTTATCAGTGATAGTACGCTGATAAATTTGGATGAACCTAAAAACTTCAAGGAAGCCATGACAGGCCCTGAATCTGCCAAATGGAAAGAGGCTATGGACAGCGAGATTCAGTCCATGTATGACAATCAACTTTGTGAGTGTTGGATAAGGTGTCTAAGTCCGTAACTATATTTGGTATGAACTTGACCTGACCCGGCATGGTCCATTTAGGTTCCACTTCATCTAACAATTTGTATGGATATATTTTTGAGAATAAGAAGTTTATGATATATTAGTATATTATAAGATATAATATTTTAATATGAAATCATATTATTTAATTATTGTTGATCAATAATTAATTTTGGAATTAATTTAGTGATTAAAAGAGGCTAATTAAATATGGACTCTTATATATATGGATTGGGCTAAGATTTATTTAGGATGGGCTAAGAGTATACGGAAGTCCGTGGATAGTCCATGGAGCTTTTAACCCATGGATCCTAGGTAAATGAAGAGTCATGGGTATTAGGGTTTAACCCTAATCCTCCATACTATATAAAGAGGTCCTTGGTTCTAGAATTGACTAGTATGTGTGAGAAACAAGGGTGGGCCGATTTTAGCAAGCATCATATTCTCTCAAGTATTTCCAAGTTCTTTTGGGTGATTTGTGACACCACTTGAGGCATCCATACTATTGGTGCTAGGCTCTAAAATTACAAGCAATCAACCACAAAAGAAAGGTATGTTATTCTACTTAGAGTTTTATATTATAAGTACCCCATAACATGCTAGTTAGGTTGTAAACCTTGGAAATCAAATTTGCATGTATTTTAGAGAAAACATAGATCCAAGGTTTCTAGGGTATCATGTACACCATAGGAGTGTTAGAATGCTCAAAACCCAATAGTGGTATCAGAGCCTAGGCTTGTTTTCTTAATACATGATGCAAACTTGTTGAAAAAACTCAAAAATATGCTATATGCTGCATGAACTCGCCGAGTCCATGTGACAATTCATCCTACTCATCGAGTAGGTTCTTGCACTCGACGAGTAGGAGCCCCTGAATGCATTTTTTCGAGTTTTGCTGCTGGAAATGGACTAGAAACATTACCCTAAACTGTTTTGGTGTTTTAAAACTTGTTTTAGATGGTGTAATGGTTGTACTAATCCATTTACAATGGCTAATATCAAAATTCCATGTTTTATATGTGTTAATATGATTCTTGAAATTTTGATATGAATGTTCATGTTCTTATGAGTTGTTGTTAGATCATAGGAATTATTTTTTAAATTGTTTAATGATTAATTCTTGATCAATTATGGGTTTTAATGGAATCCATAATTTTTCCTCAAGTTATGGATTACCAAAAGTCACTCTTTTAAAGTCCATATTAAAACACATCGGTTACATAAAATGAAAGGTCACTCATTTTAATAAACCATTAACTCATACGTTATGAAGTTGAAAAGTCTTGAATAGTTTCAAAACTTGCCCTTAAGTTTGGAATTTGTAAAGTTTCACACATTAATACTTTAATTCCAAATGGAACATTAGAATTTTAAAAGGTTAAAATTCAACCCTTATACTTCTATAATATTAAAAGTTTAATTATTATATATATATATATATATATATATATATATATATATATATATATATGTATAAGAATAAGTCAATCTTACCGTCAATAGGCCTCATTCATGAAGCCGATCTATAAGGGGAGGGGGTATAAGGTTACTGCCTATAAAATGGAAGTTTAATGGGTATCCACTCTCACCCACCGCTTCCTTGACTGGTGGAGGGTCGTTAGCCGAACGGGTAGGATAGGACCTTAATCCTCATTAAAAGTATAATGAAATTATAAAGTAACTAAACCTTTAGTAATTCCTAATCTTAGTTACTTTAGGAAAATGTGAAATAGGTGCTAACCCATGAAATTACACTTTGTATCTTACCAAACCGTTAGTGGAGCATGTGTGGTTAACCGGCACACTAACAAGGACTAGTAAGAGTGGAAAAGGGTGACTTAAGTTTTATCATAGATCGGTGGAGCGCGTGTGGTTAACTGGCACATTGATGGGGTGATAAAATTAAGGGTACGAAGTCAATTTGCATGGTTATTCACACCAGGTTTGTGATCCTCGGCATCCCAGTCACAAACTTGAGAGGGCACAATTGGGATTTAAACATGCCATTGAATGTTAAATGTATCTGAAAAGATCCAGGAGTTTCAAATCCAATTAAAACTTAATAATTTATTTTGTTTCGAATGGTAGAAATTGGTAAATCGTCATTTACCTACCTTCAAATATTTTATAGCATGGATTACGACATCCCTCTTCCAAGTTATGAAATAGTTTGTAGGATGCTAGCCTTAATATTTCATTTGGGTGACTTATTAAGGACTTCTTATCTAATTAAAACTTGTCTTTCTTTTCTTTCAGATGTCTTCCAACACTGCTTCTGGCTTAAACCCTACATGCTCTTTTTCGTTCATGAACTTGTGTGGGAAAGTCACTTTTGATGGTTCTAATTTCAATGAATGGATTAGCAACATCATAATGATTATCCGCTATGAGGAGTAGGAATATGTCCTTGACAAGGAGCTTAAGGTTATCAATGAGTCCACTGCTACTCCTGAGGAGATTGCGGAGTTTGCTGCACATAAGAGGGATGCTGCTAAAGTGTCCTGCATTATGTTGGCTACCATGACTACCGAACTGCGGAAATCCTATGAAGATTTCTACCCTTATGAGATGCAGCAGGATCTGATGGAATGGTACCATCAGAGCGCGTGTCAAGAGAGGTATGAAATCATCTCCTCCATGATAACAACCATGATGAAGGACAGTGAACTCATCACCGGTCACTTACAGAAAATGCAAAGGTTCGTGGACCGGTTGCTGAAGCTTAATGTGGACTTTCTTGAGGACTTGTCGATTGATATCATTCTCCATTCCTTACCTCCAAGTTATGATCAGTTTCGTATGACATATCATATGAACAAGGAGGAAGTCATGCTTAGCAAACTTCAAGGACTTTTGAAGGACCGCTAAAAATGGTCTTAAAGGTAAATTGGTTGTTACTTCTACTCCTACTCCTACAATAGCTCCTGTTCTAGCAATTGGGCAAGGAAAGGGGAAGAAGAGGAAGAACCCTTCAAAGGGTACCAAGGGAAAGTCTCTTGATGGATCCTCTTAAAGTGGGCCCAAGAAAGGTCCTATTCCTCATTCTTCAAACCCTAAGGAAGCCTAATGCTTCTACTACCATGAAAAGGGGCACTGGAAGCGAAGCTGCCCTAAGTACTTGCAAGATGTAAAGGATGGGAAAGTTAAACCCACCAATGCAGGTATTTATACCATATTGTCTAAAAACTCGTTGCCTACTAACTCTTGGGTTTTTGATACAGGTTGTGGTATTCACATTTGTACTGATTTGCAGGGGCTAAGAAGTAGTGAAGAAGTGGAGCACGGGAATATAAACTTAATCATGGGAAATAGGAAAGCTTCACATGTGACCAAGATTGGAGTTTATTCTTTATTGCTTAATAATGGGTTAACTTTAGATTTGAATAAATGCTGTTACTCATCAGAAATGGCGAGAAATATTATTTCATTTCATAGTTTGTACAAGAAAGGATTCACATTTTCATTTGATAATAAAATAGGCGTTATTGATGCTTTTATAATGATGTGTTTTATTTTAAAGAATTACCTTATGATGGTGTATGAAACTGTGTCAATTGTAGATAACTTAGGAAATAATGTATTTCATATTGATTCTTCAATTACCTTGGATAAAGCATCCTTGTGGCATTGTCGTCTTGGACATGTCAACAAGAAGCGCATAGGACAACCCCAAAAGGCTAGAGTTTTGGAATCATTTGACCTAAAATCATATGATAGTTCCGAGACTTTTATACTTGAAAAAATGACGAAGTCACCTTCACTAGGATAAGATGTCTAAGTCCGTAACTATATTTGGTATGAACTTGACCCGACCCGGCATGGTCCATTTGGGCTGCACTTCACCTAACAATTTGTATGGATATATTTTTTAGAATAAGAAGTTTATGATATATTAATATATTATAATTTATAATATATTAATATGAAATCATATTATTTAATTAGTGATGATCAAGAATTAATTTTGGAAATAATTTAGTGATTAAAAAAGGCTACTTAAATATGGACTCTTACATATATGGATTGGGCTAAGATTTATTTAGGATGGGCTAAGAGTATATGGAAGTCCATGGATAGTCCATGGAGCTTTTAACCCATGGATCCTAGGTAAATGAAGAGACATGGGTATTAGGGTTTAACCCTAATCCTCCATACTATATAAAGAGGTCCTTGGTTCTAGAATTGACTAGTGTGTGTGAGAAACAAGGGTGGGCCGATTTTAGCAAGCATCATATTCTCTCAAGTATTTCCAAGTTGTTTTGGGTGATTTGTGACACCACTTTAGGCATCCACACTATTGGTGCTAGGCTCTAAAACTCCAAGCAGTCAACCACAAAATAAAGGTATGTTATTCTACTTAAAGTTTTATATTATAAGTACCCCATAACATGCTAGATAGGTTGTAAACCTTGGAAATCAAATTTGCATGTATTTTAGAGAAAACATAGATCCAAGGTTTCTAGGGTTTCGTGTACACCATAGGAGTGTTAGAATGCTCAAAACCCAACAGGAACTTGGTTGACAATGTATCGGGTCATAAGACAGTCGGATGAAAATGGATCTTCAAGAAGAAGACCGACATGGATGGGAATGTACATACTTATAAAGCATGATTGGTTGCGAAGGGCTTTACTTAAACTCCGGGAGTTGACTATGATGACACCTTCTCACCAGTAGCGAAGATTAAGTCTATTAGGGTTATGCTAGCCATTGCTGCGTTTCATGATTATGAAATATGGAAAATGGATGAGAAAACTGCTTTCCTTAATGGAAAGTTGGCTGAAGATGTTTACATGAGTCAGCCAGAGGGTTTTCTCAATGAAAAGTACCCTAATAGAGTGTGTAAGCTTGAGAAATTCATCTATGGATTAAAACATGCATCTCGTAGATGGAATCTTTATCTCGGTGAGAAAATCAAAGAGTTTGGCTTTTCAAGGAGCGAGGATGAGTCATGTGTATATGTTAAGGCTAGTGGGAGTATAGTTAGCTTTTTTGTATTGTATGTGGATGGCATGCTACTCATACGAAATGACATCCCAACCTTGCAGGAGGTTAAGTCCTGGCTTAGGAAGTGTTCTGCTATGAAGGACCTTGAAGAAGCTACCTATATCCTAGGGATAAGGATATTGAGACACAGGAGTAAGAGACTAATTGGACCTAGTCAAAGTACCTACTTGGATAAGGTGTTGAATAGGTTCAGCATGCAGGATTCCAAACTGAGTAAGACTCAGAGCCTGAGTATAGATGCTAAGATAGTTGAGATGAGTCAAGAACCATATGCTTCCAATGTAGGCTCAATCATGTATGCTATGACTTGTACTTTGTGACAACCCGAAATTTAATTTCGTCATTTTTAACCCCTCCTTCCGTTAATAAGCCTCACTTTATTTATTTGTCCGTTAACCTTTTGGAAGAGGTTAATTAATTTGGGACTTTTATAATGACTTGGTAAGGGTTGAAATAAATTAGAAACACCACAATATTCCCTTGAAAAATTTTAGTTTCAACCAAGTCAAAATACGACCGTTTAATCGGGTGCGACCAAAAAGCCCCGTTTAACGGCAGTATCGAGTAGATTTTCCCTAAGCCCCAAATCCAACCCCTATATAAGGGGGAGTGGACTCCATTCACACTCTTTCCACTCTCTCTCTACAACTTGTTTTTGAGCCAAAAACGCCCGTTTCGAGCCCAAACTAGTAAGTAATTGATCCTAACTTGTTGTATAGCTTAGTTACCATGCAAATTTGTGTTTAAGACATCAAATAGGGGCCATGTTATGTGTTTACGGCCCAAGAACACTCTTGGACCGTGAACACCATTAAGTGGGGTTTTTATGCCCCAAAACCCCTCTAAACTACCCCTAGGGCTTAGATATGACTTGTGGACTTACACCTTCGAGCTTAGAACAACAAAACCTTGCATTATGGAGAGTAAACATGAGTTTACGGCCCAAGAACACTCTTGGACCGTAAACCCCTCTTCAAGGTTCGTGAACACCTTTTAAGGTGTTAGAAATGCCCTCAAACACCTCCTATGGCCTTGGAAAATGTCTAGAAGCAACCCCCATTGAAGTAAAGGCATTAAACATCAATTAAACCAAGGAAATAGGAGTTTACGGCCGTAAACCCCCCTAGAATTGGTCCATGGGCCGTAAACTCCCAAAAAGTGCCCAAATGGTGCCCTAACTCCCTTATATGGCTTGGAAAAATGCATAGAACTTTATTCTCTACCATTTAAGACCTTAATACACCAAAGGAATGAGTATGTAGGAGCTTACGGCCGTAAAATCCTTGTTTAGGGCCGTAAACTCCTCAAATGGTCCATTTAGAGCTTTAAACCCATTCATATGCTTTATATTTGGACCTATCCTATTTCTATGAATAATATAAGACCATTTAGCACCCTAGAACACCCCCACCATGAGTTTACGGCCGTAAACTCATGGGGAGTTGGTCTTAGGGCCGTGAACTCTATAAAGAGTTTAATCTTGAAGAGTAAACTCCCTATCTAGGCCATACATACCCATATATGTTACCCGGGACGCTCCTAGCACATAACCAAAGTGTTTTCCGCACTTAAGAATGTGTATACATGTTTAATTGGAATTATATTTACTAATTGTATGTAAACATCTGTTATCATATGTTAATAGGTCACTAAGTGTGTTCAAATCTTTACTTGAAACCGAGCACCCAACCGACACTTTCGTTCGATCCGCTTACAACAGGTGAGTTCATACCCCTGAATTAACCTTTTAAATGTTTTTACATGCTTTTATGGGGGGATACAAGTTAGAAATGCCAGTAATCATATCAATCACATGTGATTGATAACCCGCATGCGCAAGGATTTATTACACTGTCAACTGTTTTACCAAGTATGGTACTGTAAATGGTTTTCCAAAACGTCTTTACGTGTTCAAAGCTTTTCTCAAATTGTCTCTCGTGCTTTATGTTTTACTTCAGATTCAGTTACAACAGTATTTTAACACAAAGGATTTTTTTACCTATAATGTTTTATCAAGGTTTCATTCAAAATTTGTTTATGAAAGGTTCTTCAAAGGATTTATAAAGGTTTTCAAACTTATTTTACAAAAGAATACCAATTCGTGATTTTCTTAAGTGTAAAGTTTTTCCAAAGTTTTCATCAAAGTTTTCTTTCATGTTTTTATACATCTACTTCGTTAGATTCTACTGCTTCATTATACCTCTACTTAGTTAATGCTCCTACTTAGTTAAATGCTATTACTTTGTTAACGCTTTTACTTTGTGATACGCTTTTACTTCGTGATACACTTTTACTTCATGATGTGCCTTTACTTCGTAATATGCTCCTACTTCACGATACGCTCCTACTTCACGATACGCTTCTACTTGCTAACACTTCAACTTCGTTAAATGCTTCTACTTAGTTAAATATATGCCTGTGCTTGTATAGTTATATAATTAATGTTTAAAGGACTTAGGAAGGCTAGCTCGCCTTATTTCCTTTTCTTCGTCGAGATGTGGTCTGGTGGGATCGGATATCCGTCCGAAGTTCGTTTGATCATTAGTTATATATTATGTATACAAGCATAGACATATAGGTTTACGTCGGTCAGTTCAGTTATGAGTCTCTACTGCTAGTCCAACAATTACATCAGAATTCACTATTCGAGATACATCTTCAAGATACGGATCTCCTCGTCATCAAGTTGGTAACCAGAGTCTCTTGTAGGGAGAGCGGACATTGTGTGTATAGATCTATACATGATTGACACCCCCACACCCTGACTGCTAGCTACAGTCCACGGCCTACCAAGCCAAGGGGTGACAAATGTCATATTTACACCGACGCTTGCAGGGCGTCAAGTACCCTAGGGTCAATTAGTATGGTTACGAGTATCTCCATGTTTACCTTATAATTCATGGCCTTAAGGTAACAATGTTTAATACTATATGCTGGAAACACATTCTTGGAATTACACTGTTTTAGACCTTGTTAGTTGTATCTTTCATTTTGTTACTGTCTGGGGTCTGTATTCACTGTTTTTGACCTTACTAGCTGTATCTTTCATTTGATACTGTCTGGGGTCTGTTTCTCTTTGTTTTAGACCTTACTAGCCGTATCATACATTTGATACCGTCTGGGGTCTGTGTCGTTCATTCGATACTCTCTTGGAGTCTATGATTTATATGCCTTAGTCAGCAGTATTTTCTGCTGAGGCATATGTTATTTTCCCTTGTATTTTACTAGTGATAATCTCCTACTTTCTTTAAAAATCAAATACCGTATTTTGGTAATGATAGTATTTCAGGGAAAATTACTCTTTAAAAACACAACACTGTCGGGTCTTGGTAGAAGACTACTTTTAATTAGAAAATATAGGATTTTCTGGAAAGGACTCTAATACACCGTTGATTCTAAACTACTACTTTTTATAAAGTTATTTGAATAAAATGACACTAAATACTTATGAACTCACCAGCATTTATAAAAATGTTGATACTCGCTTTCAAATAACTTGTATTCTTAGGTTAGTAATAGACAGGTACATCTCAGGAGCTGATGTTGAAGACAGTTTAGTGCCGAGGTGTAACTATATTATTACTTGTATTACTTTGATGTGTCTATGTAATGTAACCCATGTAAAACTATTACTATTAATGAAATGGTTGTTGTACTTTGATTACTATACTGCATATGTTGTGATACTTGACATGACGTTGTAGAGTCTAAAAGTTGTAAAAAGTCGAAGTGTTTGTTTCTTTGTTTTCGCATGTTAGTTATTTTACTAAGTCACATTTTGTGCGAAGCATATTGCTCTAGACTTAGTATATTTTTTGTACACTCAGGTTGCCTATAAATAGGGACTGAGGTTAGAAGTAGAAGAAGCTTTTTGACGAGTATTCATTATGCTTAAACTTTGTAATCAGTTCTTCATCAATATAAGATCTTATAAATATTTACTCTCTGTGTTCATACTTTTCATTCATTCAATCATGATTGCTTTCTAAATCTCGAAAACAATTCTCTTCAATTGGTATCAGAGCAGGATTGAAACTGCATTGATCTAATTTTCGTTTTAGAATCATTTGCTTTTTGAGTAGTAACTTTACTCATAATTTTCCACGCATTTTGGTTTTTGAAAATCACTCTTGATCTTTAGATTTGAATCGATTCTGCTTTTGAATTGTTTAATCGAGTGATGATTAGCAATCTGTGATCATTTCATTTGTTCAATTCTCAAATTCATCAAGTTTTTCAAGCTTTCTAAAATTCTCGTGTTCATCAATGGCGAACTTCAACATGAATACCATGACTTCTTTCTCTCACTTACTTGGTTCTTCAACCAAAATTGCGATGTTAATCCCTGAATACTATGATCAGTGGGTTGATAGAATGGAGGATTACTTAAATGGAATTGATGAAGAACCTTGGAATTGTATCAATGGAACAGTTCAAGCTCCTGCAAATGTTCAACCAATTGGACAATCTGCTACAACAGCTGAAGTTGTTGAACAACAAAACCGCTTGAAGAAGAACGAAAAGAGATGCATGAGGGAACTAAGAGGTGCTTTGCCTCCTGTATTTTACAATTACATTCGTAGTTGTAAAACAGCAAAGGAAATTCGGAACACTTTGAAAGAGAAGTATCAAGGTAGCGAGAAGACGAAGATCAACTCTGTGAAGCAATGTCTTGTTGAACTTAAGGAATTCAGACAAAAGGATGCTGAAACTCTCGAAAACTACTATGATCTTCTAAATGAGCTTGTTTATTGCTGTAATAGGTATGGAATCACAAGGTCTCTCATGGAATTCAATCTAACATTCATCATGGGCCTTCGCAAGGAATGGTGAAGTGTGAGTATGATGATAAAGAATCAAAAAAGTTTTGATACAACCAACTTGAATGATCTCTACAACCAGCTGAAAACACACGAAAGTGAAGTTTCAGAAATGTTTGAAGAATCAAAACAAAGTATATGAGGTCCTTTGGCTTTTGTTTCAAAGGTTTCGGAGGTTGATACTAATGAAACAGATGGTTCAGACAATGAAGGCTTCTTAATGAAGTCTGATGATGAAGCTGTTGCATTCTACTCAAACAACAGAGTTAAGAAATTTTTCAAAAAACCTTTCAATCCAAAAGGAAAGTCAAATGATGCGAAGAGTGGTGTCGCAAAAGCTGGAGGTGAGGAGACGAAGAAATTGGAAAAGATTGATGAAAAGCAAAAAGATGTGAAGGATGTGAAGAAGTTAAAAGGTGATTCGGGAATTTATTGTCACTACTGCAATGGTACAAATCACTTCACAGCTGATTGCATGCTGAGAAAGAAAGAGGAGAAGAAGAGCAAAATTAAAGATGAAGCCTACTATTCCGAAAAGCTTGAAGAAGTGTGTGCGAAGGCGAAAGGAATGTCATTAGTTGCAAAAGGAGAGTATGATGAAGAAGAGAGTGGAACATATCATATCCGGTCTTCAGGATTTGATGATGAAGAAATGAGGCATCCAAATTATGGTGCAATGTTCACAAACTATGAAGACAATTGTGAAGAGAATGTTGTAGGACGATGCTTTGTGTCCAAATCCACAGACAAATCTCCAATGACCACCAAGGTACGTGCTATTCTTGAATCTTTTAATATTCATTTATCTGCTTATGATGCTGAAATTACTTCATTTGATGATACTATGGCTTATTTTGATTATGTTATTGTGTCTGCTAGTACTAAAGCTCAAAATTTAAATATGCAACTAGTTGAGACACGGAGACAATTAGAAATAAAACGAAGCAGAGTAGACAAACTTGAATTGCAGATCAAAAATGTAAATTGTGATAGGGACAATCTTGGAAATGAAGTTAGGTTGTTACTAGCACAAAGAAATATCTACTGTAACTCTGCTAAGCGTTTGTATGCAAAATTAACTGCTTTACATCATTCATATGAAATTAGCAAAGAACAACATAGGAAACTTTTACCTTTTCTTGAATATGAACGTGAAAAAGTTGATGTTGTTTCTTATGATTGCGAAAACACAATTGCACAATTTGACAAAATACCTGATGATAGATTCGCATATGGTATTGTCAAAATTGATGAATTCTTGAATGCTGATAAGTTGGCTATTATTGTCAATGAAAGTTTGACAAAGAATGAACAAGTGAAAATCTTAAAGAAAACCGAAACTTCAACTCTTGATTCTCAACTCAATTATGCTGATGTCAATGACAATTCAGATAATCTGAGTGAAATCAGTGAGATCGAAGAGGAAGAAGAGGTTGATTGTTCTCAATTGTCAATCATTAATATCACATCTAAGATCAAAGGTAAAGAAATTATAGTTGATTCGATAGTAAAAGATGAAAATGATAAACCCTCTACTTCGCAACATTGTAATTTTGATAATGTGGAAGTTGAAAGCTGGAAGACTGATGAAAGTGATAAAGACAAAGAAGATGTGAAGGTTTCAAATGTGACACCTCAACGAGTTGTTGCCGATCAAGTGTTTGGTGATACAAAAGATTTCGACAAAATTCTTAATGACAAAGGTGCACATTATTTGGAAACTAACACTATAATTTATCCAAATTTTACATGCACAGATAACACAATTTTTCCAAATCAAGTATTTGTCACAACTGGAAATGTTGAGAAAATTAAACCTGAATTCAACAAAATGGTCGAAAATGATAATCAAATGTCAACTACTGAAGGTTTCTTTGCAAATCAAAATATAGTAGAAAACAATTTGACTCAAACTTCTTATGTTTTTCAACATCAAAAATCATCACAAAAATGGGTGGTTAAATGTGAGAAAAAAACAAAGTTTTTGAAAAAGATGAAAAACCAAAGATGGAAGTGAAACTAAATTCTCATGAATTCAAATTGATGGTTGGAAAGTATTCAACAGAAAATAATGTTTCAAAAAGAAAAAGCAAAGAAAGCAATCTTTTGGCAAGTTATGTCTAATAATAAACCAAAAGTGGAAAACGCACAAATTTCAAAGAAAAAATCTTCAAAATTTCAAAAGGATACAAGTTTTCACAAACCAATATATTTTGTTGACAAAATTCCAATGAAAAATAATGATAAATTTGTTCGGAAATATGACAACATAAAATTTGAGACTTCGCAAAAATTTATGAATAATCATAAATTTCATAATGTTGTAAAATTAATGAATAATTTATCAACTTTGAATGTCAAAACTGAAGCAAAACCAAAATTTTCACCTAAACTACCAAATTTTCCAAATCCTCCGATCTCAAAACCGACCAAAGTTTCATATACAAAAGGAAAATCTGATGTGTATACAATCAAAAATTGGTTTGAAGGGAAAGGAAAACAATATCAAAATGGGAAGTTCTCAGAGCAACAAATAAAGACTGCATTTGACAAGTTCGTGAATAACTCTTCTACTGGTAGTTCATCATCTCATGATTCGCAAGTTCCAGTACAAAAATGGAAACCAATTATCAAAGTTGAAAATGTTGTGAAGGATGAGATGAAAGCCAATGGAAATCCAAAACTATTGAACAACTATATTTCAATATCTAGATCTGATGATATTGATTTAATGGATAGTGTTATAGGCAAAGTGTAAACATGGTTTTTAAATTCAAAGCATTTGTCCAAAACTACTAATGAAGGACCCAATAACTCTTGGGTTCCTAAATTTTTTCAATGAATGCAGGTGATGTGTGACGAGCAATATGATGCGAAATGGTATATTGATAGTGGTTGCTCTTGTCACATGACTGGAAGAAAGGAAAACTTGCGAGATTACAGAAGCTTGGAGAATGCTGGAGTAGTCAAATTTGGAAATAATCATAAGTGTCAAGTGAAAGGATATGGAAAAGTAACAAATGGACAATTCACAGTTAACAGGGTTGCTTATGTTGAAGGTCTTCAACATAACTTGATTAGTGTTTCGCAACTTGTTGTGGGTACTGGAAATCAGGTTGTATTTAATGAAGAAGGTAGTATCATTTCAAACACAAAGACAAATGAAGTACTTCTCAAATCCAAAAGATATGGTGACATGTTTACACTAGACATCAAACCAATTGTGGGCAAACCTGCCGTGTGTTTACTTACAAAGGCCTCTAATGACGTTAGCTGGCTCTAGCATAGAAGATTGTCGCATTTAAATTTTCGCAATATTAATAAACTTGTAACTGAAGATTTGGTTCGTGGTTTACCTATACTAAAATTTGACAATGATACTTTGTGTGCAGCTTGCGAACAAGGAAAACAACATAGAAAAGGTCATCCAATTGTGATAGATTCAAAGATCATGGAACCATTAGAACTTCTTCACATTGACTTATGTGGACCGTCGACTGTTGCTACAATCAATAAAAAGCGGTACATTTTAGTTATTGTTGATGATTTTTCTCGGTTCACATGGGTATTTTTTTCTCAGGTTAAAATCTGAAGTTGCTTAGACGATGATTGATTTTAACAAAAAGATTTAGATTAGTCTTAAAAAGAGTGTCCGCAAAATTAAAAGTGATAATGTTTCTGAGTTTAAAAATCAAACACTGGACTCTTTTCTCACAGACAAAGGCATTTCACATAATTTCTTATCACCATATACCCTACAATAAAATGGTGTTGTTGAAAGAAGAAATAGGTCTTTATGCGAAGCTGCCAGAACCATGTCAACATCTGCGAACTTACCTCAATATCTTTGGGCTGAAGCAGTATCAATTGCATGTTTTACTCAGAATCGGTCATTTATTCATCGAAGATTCAATGTCACTCCATATGAAATACTCAACAATCGAAAACCTAATGTCAAAATTTTCCATGTTTTTGGTTGCAGGTGTTTTATAATGAATCTAAAAAATAATTTGACAAAGTTCCAAGCTAAAGCTGAGGAAGGCATCTTCTTAGGATATTCTCAAAATTTAGTTGTATACAGAGTGTTAAACAAACGAACAAGAAAAGTTGAAGAAACTTTCAACTTAACCTTCGATGATTACTATCTTAAACAAACGGATAGTAAATTTGAACATAAATCAATTCTTGTTGATTCAGATACTCCGATTGAAAATTCAGAAATAAATGATTTTGATTATGACTTAATTTTTGGAACTCCTGACAGGGCAATTGATGCGGAAGTTTATGCTCCTGATAATCAAACATCAGAATCCTCAAAACATATTGATGATTCAACAATAACTACAACGTCAATATCTTGCGAAAGTGTGCCTGAAGTTCGTATGGAGGGAGAGCATACGATCACCAATGTACAGAGAGAGTAAACTTTCGAGGGGGAGAATGAAAATTTGAATCATCAAGTTCAGGGGGAGCATTCGCAAATTCAACAGGAATATCATTTTGAGGGGGAGCATCAAGATGAACATCATGTTGAGGGGGAGCATGATACAATAGAGACAAAAAATCTTGATGAAAATGATGAATTTCATGAATTAAATGATAATTTTTCTATTGTAGGATCTGAAAATGAAGATATGTACGAAGATGCACCATTGGAATTTAATCCTGATTTTCCACCACTTGAGAAATGGACAAGAAATCATCCCAAAGAACAGTTGATTGGGAATCCACAAGATGGTGTGTTGACTAGAGCACAAATTCGTGCGAAAAATGAGGTACTGAATGCGAACCAAGAATTGTGTATGTTTAATGTCTTTATTTCGAAAATAGATCCAAAGACAGTAAAGGATGCTATGGAACACTCAGATTGGGTTGTTGCTATGCGATCTGAACTGGCTGAATTTGAACGAAACAAGGTTTAGAGATTAATTCCTAAACCTTCTGATGTTTCAATTGTCGGATTAAAATGGATCTTTAAAAATAAAACCGACAAAGATGCCAATATTATTCGAAATAAAGCTAGACTAGTTGTTAAAGGATATTCGCAACAAGAAGGAATAGACTATGAAGAAACATTTGCTCCTGTTGCAAGACTCGAAGCAGTTCACATATGTTTAGCTTATGCAGCTCACAAAGACTTTGACGTTTTTCAAATGGATGTTAAGTGTGCATTCTTAAATGGAGAACTTGAAGAAAAAGTTTATGTTGAACAACCACCAAGATTTATAAATGAGGAACATCCTAATCATGTCTACATTCTAGACAAAGCAGTTTATGGGTTAAAACAAGCACCAAGAGCTTGGTACGCAACACTTACAAATTTCTCGAAACAATCTAAATTTAAACAAGGATTAGTTGACCCCACTTTGTTTCGCAAGAAAGTTGGGAATCATCCCATGCTTGTTCAAATTTATGTTCATGATATTATTTTTGGCTCAACTGACCCAAAATTGTCAATTGAATTTTAAAATCTAATGAAGAGTCAATTTGAAATGAGTATGATGGGAAAAATCAATAATTTTCTTGGTTTGAATATAAGATAGAACAGGGATGGAATTTTAATCAATCAAGAAAAATGCACAAAGAACTTGCTTGAAAAGTTTGGAATGACCAACATCACAAAGCTAAGAGTACCTATGGCAGTGGGAACAAGACTAACTCCTTTATTAGATACCCTAGCGGTTGATTTAAAACTGTATTGAAGCATGATAGGGTCTTTATTGTATTTAACTGCAAGTAGACCTGATATTATGTTTTTGGTATGTAATTGTGCTAGATATCAAGCTAATCCCAGAGAACCTTATTTAACTGCAGTGAAAAATATTTTTTGCTATCTTAAGAGGACTGTTTCCTTAGGACTTTGGTATCCTTCAAAATCGGGATTCTTCATTCAAGCTTTTTCAGATTCTGATCTAGAAGGATGTACTTTGGATAGGAAAAGTACAAGTGGTGGATGTCAACTATTGGATGGAAAGTTTGTGAGTTAGCAATCGAAGAAGAAAACTTGTGTTGATAT
The DNA here is from genome assembly GCF_051521515.1 of Lactuca serriola. Classification (NCBI taxonomy): domain Eukaryota; kingdom Viridiplantae; phylum Streptophyta; class Magnoliopsida; order Asterales; family Asteraceae; genus Lactuca; species Lactuca serriola. The sequence goes on along the minus strand of NC_136415.1, from coordinate 200,216,308 downwards.
ATCAACTGCTGAGGCTGAATATATTTCAGCTGGTGCTTGCACTTCGCAAATTATTTGAATTCAGAGTCAACTTCATGATTATGCTATCAATATGAAAAAGATTCCCTTGTATTGTAATTCTCAAAGTGCAATTCGCATTTGTCATAATCCAGTACAACACTCAAATACAAAACACATAGCTCTTCGATATCATTTTATCAAAAATCATGTGGAAGATGGGAATATTGAATTTCATTTTGTTAAAACCACTGAACAACTTGCTGATATTTTTACCAAACCTCATGATGAAAAATCATTTGTAAGAATTTTAGCAGGTTTGGGGATGACCGATGTGAATTCAGTTTCAAAATCAATAATTCAAAAATGAAAGGTCCATTCAGCAGCTCTGAGTCGGAATCGTTCAGAAGTTACTGTGCATTCAGAGGCTTCGCATGGCTTCGCATCCGTACAATTGGTAACTAAGATTCAATTTTTTTTATAAAAATTTGAAAAATCAAAAATATTTTTTTTGTTTTGTTTTCATTTTCAAAATTACAAAAATCCAGAAAGATTTTATTTTGTTATGTTTTTATTTTCGAAAAATTCAAAAATCACAAAAATATTTTTTCTTGTTAACTTTGTTCTTTAAGTATTGTGTGTTTTTAGTTTAGATCAGAGCTTAATGCGAAGAGGTTATGCTTGTATGTTTCTATGGGAAGGTATTATCTCTTTCAACTTTGTACCAGTTAGGATGTCCCTAGAAGCATGATGCAGCATGTTGACTCAAGCCTCGTATGACTCTATGTGTAAGAAACGAAAGCCTTAATGAAATTATCACATGAAAATTTCTTCCCAATAAGGCTTGTATTCGCATTAGACACAAGAGCTACCTTACTCTTCTCATATGAGTTAAGAGTTTTCTGTTTGGTCCACACATAACAGAGGTACATTCGATCTTATATGTAACATCCCGGAATATCAAGAGTAAAGATGAAGGACTAAAAGTGTAATTGGGAAAGGGCAACTCGGCGAGTCCACGAGAGGACTCGGCGAGTAGGGTCACGATTTTGGTCGCGTGTTAAGTGGCCAACTCGGCGAGTCGGCGGCTAGACTCGGTGAGTTGGTGCTGAGTGGAGAAAACCCTAATCTCGGAGGATGAGCCATATATAAAGGAAATTATACCCTCTCCCTAGCCTCCTTACCTTCCCTTGAAGTCCAGAAAACCCTAGAAACGCGATTGTGAAGGATTTGAGTACAATTGAGCCTTGGAGAACAGATTTGGAGGAAGATCTTGGAGAGTTGGGAGGCTTGGAGCAAGGGGCTTTGCTTAGATTCAAATTTCCTTGCTGTTGGGGCTTCCTTTTGAGGTATTATCTCGTTCTTGGGCTGCTATTTATCTAGATTCATCATTTTGGGATGTGTGGGAGGTTTAGCTTGTGGTATCTTGAGTTTGAAGGATAGATCTGAGGTTGCTACCTCAGATCTGGAATGGAGGAGGTCTAGAGTGCATTAAAGTCCCTGTTCTTGAGTGTTTAGTGAAGCCATCATGTCCCAAACCCTAGCTCTAGAGTGTAAAATGCCTAGATCTCTTTGGATTCACGTAAAGTTTGCCACTTTACGTGATGGATGGGTTGTAGGAGGGTAGATCTACGTTTTGGATCATTTGCATGGCCTGGGAGGCTTCTGTATGGGATGAGATCTAGAGGCACTCGGCGAGTCGCAAAGGTGTATACGGCGAGTTTCTTGAAGATGGTCTGGAGCTCGGCGAGTTGGAAGAATAACTCGGCGAGTAGGTTGAAGATAGCCTTGGACACGACGAGTCTGTTCTTGGACTCGGCGAGTCTGGTCGTGAGGTCCAAGTTTCTTCTGGTTGAGCTGTGACTCGGTGAGTCGAGTGAGAAAGGACTCGGAGTTGTTGGACTCGGCGAGTCTTGGGGTAACTCAGCAAGTTAAGTCACGGATGGGGGAAGTTCTGTGTATGTGGACTCGGCGAGTCATTGGGTTGAATCGGCGAGTAGAGGCAGTCAGGGTTGGCTTTGACTTTGACTCTGACCAAGGGTTGACTAGTCATTTTCCAGGGGCATTTTGGTAATTGTTGGATATTGTTTTGAGTTTAGTGTTTTGGTGGTTGCCCCGAGTGGTGGAGATCCTATCAGTGGTCGGAGCAGCTCGGGTTTATCTGTTCAGTCGGCAGTTGCGAGGTGAGTTATCCTCACTATATCAACAGGGTCTAAGGCACCAAGTCCGGACCTTTATCGAATTGAGATCCGGGTATTTGTTGTTATGTATTGCTTTGATATGTTTGCATCTTGGTAGCTAGGATGGTATATGTTAGAGACCTGGTTAAGGTCGGTATCCTGATATGTAGGTTGATGCTATGCTAGTGACCGGTTAGGTCGGTATCCTGGTTAGGACGATGATATGTTATGTGATCTGTTTGATCGGCTTGTTGACTGTGAATTGTTATATGATTGTATGTTTATGTGCACATGGTTGTTTGGACTGGAGTTGGGTTGAGGCGGGTCCTGCTTTGTGTTGTAGGCCAAGATACCCAGGCCGGACGGGTTGTCCCGAAGGCCCAGCGAGCGGTCCGGATAGGCTGTAGGCCCCAAGAGGGCGGACCAGACGTGCCGAGGCTCGGAGAGTGGACCAGGCCGACTGAAGGCCTGGTGCGGGCGGACCAGTCATACTGTAGACTCAGAGAGTGGACCAGGTGGATTGAAGGCCCGGTGCGTGTGGACTAATCACACTGTAGATTCGATGTATATGGCTAGACTTGGAGGGTGGACCAGGTGGACTGTTCGCCGATGCGGCAGACCAATCACACAGTAGACCCGAAGTGCGTGGCTGTTTTGTGATCGGATATTATATGGCATGTTATGCGTGTATCGTATATGTGGTTGGTATTTTTGGTATATCTCACTAAGCTTTCAGGCTTACAGTTGTGGTGTTATGTTTTTCAGGTTCTTCAGGAGACTGTGGCAAGGCGAAGGCGTGATCGTACCGCTCCTCATGTTTATGTTGTGATGTGATTCTAGGAATACTCTAAATTAATTGTATTGAAAACCTTTGTAACACCGTGAATTTCAAAATATTTTTTCGCAATAAAAAAAAACATTTCCCATTTAATTTCATAAAAACATTAAGTTTCAAATTCCAATCTGTATCATACAAATCCCAAGATCACATAAATATATCAAAAGTCCCCTGAGTGTGTACAGATCAAGCCGGCGCCTTCCCACGGTCATCGCTATTACCTGAAACAACAACACTAACACTGTAAGCATGAAGCTTAGTGAGTTCCCCAAAATACCACATATAAGACACATATTAGCCACTTGAGGCTATAACTCTATGGGTCCGTGCACCCAACTCTGTGAACCCTCGGGTTCTAAGTCTAGGAACCTTCCGGTTCCAACTCTGTAAACATGCACAGTATAATCACATAGAAATAATGCAGTACAACATATAGCATACAATACTCTGTCACATAACTCTGGTTACCTACTCAAGGTAAAGTATAGTGAGAAGACTCACTTCGCGAATATCAAAAGCTAGCAAATCCCAAAGTCACTCGTGCTCGATCCGCCGAGCTACAATCTCCCTATAACATCATACATCTCTTATTAACACTTTTATCTTCTAAGTTTGATTATCCCTAAGAAGACCAACATAGGTCAACTCTGGTCAACGGTCAACGGTCAACTTGACCGGACTCGGCGAGTGCACAAGGCAACTCGGCGAGTCTAGACGTACCCGCCGACTCCATAGGATTCCCTTCTTACTCGTCAAGTGCTTGCCCAGACTCGACGAGTTCCACCTGGGAGAGTCGCGGGGCCACCCCGACTCAACTCGCCGAGTTTCAAGAACAACTCGGCGAGTCCCAGCTTGACTCGACCACCTGCCAAAACCCTTCCAACTCTCTGCGACTCACTGAGTCGCCCATAACTCGGTCAGGACTACACATTGGGTGTCCTCAAGGACAATCTTCAAGCGACTCGTCGAGTCTGTTCATTAGACTCGGCGAGTCCATGCCATGGACCAGCTAAAACTAGCCTTTGCGGTCAGATCCGTTTCATCCATTCATAGATCTGGCCTTCCCAAGCTTATTTGTCACGTAAAGTCTCAGTCTTGGTTGCCATGCAATGCGTACAAGGCTTATTTTGGGGAAACAACCTCTAATATGACCACCCTAGCTTCTAACTCAAAAGGATGGACATAAAGCTAGTCATATGGGGTCTCCTGGACCTGCTAAGGCCCAGATCTAGGTCCCCTATCTCCATGGAACCTTTCATACTTCCAATTTAAACCAAGAAATGCAAGAAGAAACCCTAGATTTGACACATCAACACAAAACACGAAGTTTGGCTCTGAAAGTTACCTCAAGAAGACTCCCTTGATGAATTAGCAACAGATCCATGCTCCCCAACTCCTCAAGTTTGATCCTGTCCCTCCTTTCTTGCAATATCACACAAAATGGTGAACAAATGGCCTCCAAATGCACTCACAAGGGCTCACAGTCGAATGGGGGCTCTTAGGGTTCAAGGTGGCCGCAAATGAGGGCCATAAGGTCCTTTAAATAGGGCATAGGACCGGGAAATTAGGGTTTCATTACACAGTGCAGACTCGCCGAGTCCATATCCTGGACTCGCCGAGTCCAGACGAATCCCGCGTCCAAAAATCGCGACCCTAATCGGCGAGTCTGAGCTCCAACTCGCCGAGTCCCCTCTCAAAACACAAAATAATCAAATCAATAAAGATACCTAAAAATCCGGGCTGTTACAACTCTCCCCCACTAGAACTAGACTTCGCCCTCGAAGTCTCGCTCTGAAAATAGCTCCGGATGCTGCCCCCGCATCTCGCGCTCCGGCTCCCAGGTCATCTCCGATCCCTTCCGGTGTTGCCACTGAACTAGCACCAGAGGTACCTCCTTGTTCCTCAGAACCTTGATCTTCCGATCCCTGATGGCCACAGGCCTCTCAGCATAATTCAGACTAGCATCCACATGAATATCCTCTAATGGAACCACTGCCGACTCATCGGCTATACACTTCCTCAATTGCGACACGTGAAAAGTGTCGTGGATCTGTCCCAACTCGGCTGGCAACTCCAAACGATAGGCTACTCGGCCTACCCTTGCAATCACACGAAATGGCCCAATATACCGGGGCCCCAACTTTCCCCTCTTCCTGAATCGAATCACTCCTTTCCAAGGAGAGACCTTCAGGAAAACGAAATCGCCGACCTGAAACTCGAGCTCGGACCGGCGTCTGTCCGCATAACTCTTCTGTCGGCTCATGGCGGTCAATAACCTCTGTCTGACCTGCTGAATCTGCTCTATCGTCTGAAGCACGATCTCTGTACTGCCCATCACTCTCTGTCCAACCTCTCCCCAGCAAATGGGGGTCCGACACCTCCTACCATACAACAACTCAAAGGGTGGCATACCAATGCTCGAATGATGGCTATTGTTGTAGGAAAACTCTACCAAGGGTAAATACGCATCCCAGTTACCCCCGAAATCCAACACACATGCTCGAAGCATGTCCTCAAGCGTCTGAATCGTCCGCTCACTCTGACCATCTGTCTGGGGATGATATGCGGTACTAAAATGCAATCTAGTACCCAACTCCTCATGGAATTTCTTCCAGAATCTGGAAGTGAAACGCACATCGCGGTCCGAAACAATCGAGATCGGCACCCCATGCCGAGATACCACTTCTCTCACATATAACTCCGCCAACTTCTCCGCTGAAGAACTCTCACTGATGGCAAGGAAGTGAGCGCTCTTCGTCAACCTATTCACAATCACCCAAATTGCATCAACTCCTCTGGCAGTCCTCGGCAATTTGGTGATGAAATCCATGGTGATCTGTTCCCATTTCCATTCGGGAACCTCCAATGGCTGCAACTTGCCATGCGGTCTCTGGTGCTCGGCCTTAACCCTGCGGCAGGTCAAGCACCTCTCAACGAACCATGCGACGTCCCTCTTCATACAGGGCCACCAATACTCTTTCCTCAAATCCAAATACATCTTCGTAGCCCTCGGATGGATCGAAAACTTTGACCGATGAGCCTTTTCCATCAAAGTAATACGCGTACCTCCCACGAACGGTACCCAAATCCGCCCCTGAAACGTCATAAGCCCTCGTCCATCCGTAATGAACTCTGGAATCAAACCAATGACCCGCTCTTTCTTCTGCATCTCTGGTCGCACAGCCTCGGCCTGTGCCCCACAAATAGCATCCAATACTGGAGCTATCACAGTCAATCTCAAACATAGATCTCGCAGTGGAGTGCTCTCCGCCCTGCGGCTCAGCGTATCGGCTACCACATTAGCCTTGCCTGGGTGGTACAGGATCTCACAATCATAATCCTTGACCACATCCAACCACCTCCTCTGACGCATATTTAGGCTGGGCTGATCCATCAAATACTTCAAGCTCTTATGGTCCGTGTATATCGTACATCGAACCCCATACAAGTAGTGACGCCAAATCTTGAGAGCGAACACTACTGCCCCCAACTCTAAATCATGCGTGGGATACCTCGCCTCATGAGGCTTCAGCTGCCTCGACGCATAAGCTATCACATGATCCCTCTGCATCAACACTGCACCCAGCCCCAAAATCAATGCATCACAATAAACTACAAAATCCTCCATCCCTTCCGGGAGGGCTAATACCGGGGCTTCGCACAACCTTTTGCGAAGTGTCTCAAAGGAGGTCTGCTGCTCGGGACCCCATGAGAATGCGACACCCTTCCGGGTCAATCTGGTGAGCGGCACTGCGATCTTGGAGAAATCCCTAATAAATCTCCGATAATACCCTGCCAACCCAAGGAAGCTCCTGATCTCCGATGGTGACCTCGGCACCTCCCAGCTCATCACTGCCTCGACCTTGGCCGGATCGACCAGAATCCCTTCCTGGTTAACGAGATGTCCTAGGAACTGGACCTCCCGTAACCAGAAGTCACATTTGGAGAACTTTGCATAAAGCTTCTCCGATCTCAATACCTCAAGGACCTCCCTCAAATGCTCCTCATGCTGCTCTCTAGATCTCGAATACACTAGAATATTATCGATAAATACAATCACTGACCGATTCAACATCGGCCTGCATACCCTGTTCATGAGATCCATGAACACAGCCGGGGCATTGGTGAGCCCGAAAGGCATCACCACAAACTCATAATGCCCATATCGCGTCCTAAACGCGGTCTTCTGGACGTCCTCATCCCGCACTCTCACCTGATGGTACCCCGACCTCAGATCGATCTTGGAAAACCAAGATGCTCCCTGCAACTGATCGAATAAATCATCGATCCTCGGTAACGGGTAACGGTTCTTGACCGTCAACTTGTTCAACTCCCGGTAATCGATGCACATCCGGTGTGAACCATCCTTCTTCCTGACGAACAGAATAGGTGCTCCCCACAGCGAGCTGCTCGGCCGAATGAATCCCTTCCCCAGCAACTCCTGAAGCTGCGAGGACAACTCTTGCATCTCTGGAGGTGCAAGATGATAAGGCACTTTAGCGATAGGCGCGGCCCCCGGAACCAGATCGATACCAAACTCTACTTGCCTCACAGGAGGTACTCCCGGCAGCTCCTCGGGAAAAACATCTGGAAACTCACGCACCACGGGGACCTCCTCAACTGATCTCGGTCTCTCGGAAACCTCCCGCGTATCCATCACGTACGCCACAAAACCCTTACAGCTCTGCTATAGACACTGCCTCGCCCTAGCGGCCGAACAAAAAGCTGATCCCAAACGGGTACCCTCGCCGTACACCGAAAGAATTCCCCCATTAGGGTCTCGTATAGTCACCAGCTGACGCTCACATTCAATGACTGCACCGAATCGGCTCAACCAGTCCATGCCCACAATGACACAGACATCACCCATCGCGATAGGAATCAGATCAATCGGAAACTCAACCCCGAAAATCTCTAACACACATCCCCGGAAAACCTCCATGGCACAAATCACTCTATCATCCGCTATGGAAACTCTCAGAGGCCGACTCAATGCCTCGCGACCAACACTGATATGCTGACTAAAGGCCAAAGATACAAAAGACGGACTCGCACCCGAGTCAAATAACACTAAAGCAGGTACAGAGTTCACAAGAAAGGTACCTACGCATAACATAATATAAGCACAATATCTCATCATCCAAAAATAAATACATGAAAGGAAACATACCAGCCACAACATCGGGCGCAACGTGGACCTCCTCCGCAGTCAGCTGGAAGGCTCTCCCTCGAGCTCTCGGCGCCTCGGCCTTCACAGCCCGACTCTCTGTAGCTCTGATGGCGGTAGGAGCAGACCCCTGAGATGCTCCGCACAACTGCGGACACTCGGCCTTCCAGTGTCCGGTCTGGTTGCAGTGAAAACACACTGCAAACCCCTTGCGGTAGTCCTTGGCCATGTGCCCCTCCTTGCCACATTTGTAGCAAGACCCCGTCCGGCAAACTCCATCATGACCCTTGCCGCACTTTCCGCATGTGCGGCCCTTCTGGCTCCCTGGTCTGGGATCAGCGGGCTTGGCCCGCTTGGCGGCCGGCTGCGACTGTGCCGGTCGCCGATCCCTCCCCTGAGACTCCGCCTCCTCCCTGGCCTGAGTCTCAAGCTCGATCTCCCTCTTCCGGGCATTTGCCTGAAGCTCGGCAAATGTCCGGTACGAAGAGATCGCAACGAACTCCCGAATATCCCGCCTCAAGATGCTCAAGTAGCGGCTCATACGTGCCTGCTCAGTGGACACGTGCTCAGGGCAGAAGATCGCCCTCTCGTGGAACATCCTCGTGATCGCGGTAACAGACTCAGTACCCTGCTTGAGGGTCAGAAACTCCTGTGCTAAATGCTCCCTCTCCACCTGGGGAACGTACGCATCCCGAAACATGGTGGTGAACCTCTCCCAGGTCACCGCAGAAAGCTCAGCAGGCGTATAGTGCGCTGTCACAAACTTCCACCAGTCCTTCGCTCCCAGGCGAAGCTGGTTCAGAGCGAACCGGACCTTCAAATGCTCAGGAGACGAGCAAGTGAAGAAACACCCCTCAATATCAGATATCCACCTCATAGCTGCCACGGGGTCCTGAGTACCATCAAACTCTGGTGGTTTTGTGTTGCTGAACTCACGGAACAGCAACGCATCCCCACCCTGCGGCCTCGCAGCAGCAATCGCTGCGGTAGCCGCTGCAGCAGCAGCCTCAGAAAGAGCGACATAATGCTCATCAAACGTCTCAATCAATGTGGTGTTTATAGACCCAAACATCTCCGGTATCTCTACCCTGATGGCCGCAGCCACCTCCTCCTGAATGATCCGGCGGATCTCCTCCTCACTGGTACCGCTGCTCTCGGGCATCAAACGTGTCCTCACCATGATCTACCTCTGAAATACAACATACAACAAATTAGAATCCACACGAGTATGCTCACACTCGTCAACTCTTTCTTCCTTGATTCTTGGCATTCTAAAGATTCTTACTTGGGTTGCACACCGCTCCGGTGCTTCCAGTAGTACGGGCCCAATACTACTGTCTGCACCGCACCAGAATACACTCCAAGTCCTCCTCTTCGGATCCCAGGTCTCAAGTACTCTATCATGCGTAGACCACTCTCTAATAGATCTCTCATAAGTCCCTCACTGCTGCCTACTCACTCTCAAGCATCTCATAGCAGCTCACCTCTCCCTAGGCTAAGGCATCACAAATCAGGCCACTCTAGTCCTAATAGCAATACGTAGCCTACTCTAGCATGCGAATACATAATGTCAATATCACATAATATATAAAGGTATTTTGGGAAATCACCGTTCGGGCGCTGACTGATCGTACACACATCTCTTGCTCTGTGTTTTTTTTTCAAAAATCTCTTACGCTTTTTGAAAATACATTTCAAATCCTCAGTTTGAGTTCAAATACGCCCGAAGGTGTACTCGAATCCCTCAAACCAAGGCTCTGATACCAACTTGTAACACCGTGAATTTCAAAATAATTTTTCGCAATAAAAAAAACATTTCCCATTTAATTTCATAAAAACATTAAGTTTCAAATTCCAATCTGTATCATACAAATCCCAAGATCACATAAATATATCAAAAGTCCCCTGAGTGTGTACAGATCAAGCCGGCGCCTTCCCACGGTCATCACTAGTACCTGAAACAACAACACTAACACTGTAAGCATGAAGCTTAGTGAGTTCCCCAAAATACCACATATAAGACACATATTAGCCACTCGAGGCTATAACTCTATGGGTCCGTGCACCCAACTCTGTGAACCCTCGGGTCCTAACTCTAGGAACCTTCCGGTTCCAACTCTGTAAACATGCATAGCATAATCACATAGAAATAATGAAATACAACATATAGCATACAATACTCTGTCACATAACTCTGGTTACCTACTCAAGGTAAAGTATAGTGAGAAGACTCACTTCGCGAATATCAAAAGCTAGCAAATCCCGAAGTCACTCGTGCTCGATCCGCCGAGCTACAATCTCCCTATAACATCATACATCTCTTATTAACACTTTTATCTTCTAAGTTTGACTATCCCTAAGAAGACCAACATAGGTCAACTCTGGTCAACGGTCAACGGTCAACTTGACCGGACTCGGCGAGTGCACAAGGCAACTCGGCGAGTCTAGACGTACCCGCCGACTCCATAGGATTCCCTTCTTACTCGTCGAGTGCTTCCCCAGACTCGACGAGTTCCACCTGGGAGAGTCGCGGGGCCACCCCGACTCAACTCGCCGAGTTTCAAGAACAACTCGGCGAGTCCCAGCTTGACTCCACCACCTGCCAAAACCCTTCCAACTCTCTGCGACTCACTGAGTCGCCCATAACTCGGTCAGGACTACACACTGGGTGTCCTCAAGGACAATCTTCAAGCGACTCGTCGAGTCTGTTCATCAGACTCGGCGAGTCCATGCCATGCACCAGCTAAAACTGGCCTTTGCGGTCAGATCCGTTTCATCCATTCATAGATCTGGCCTTCCCAAGCTTATTTGTCACGTAAAGTCTCAGTCTTGGTTTCCATGCAATGCGTACAAGGCTTATTTTGGGGAAACAACCTCTAATATGACCACCCTAGCTTCTAACTCAAAAGGATGGACATAAAGCTAGTCATATGGGGTCTCCTGGACCTGCTAAGGCCCAAATCTAGGTCCCCTATCTCCATGGAACCTTTCATACTTCCAATTTAAACCAAGAAATGCAAGAAGAAACCCTAGATTTGACACATCAACACAAAACACGAAGTTTGGCTCTGAAAGTTACCTCAAGAAGACTCCCTTGATGAATTAGCAACAGATCCATGCTCCCTAACTCCTCAAGTTTGATCCTCTCCCTCCTTTCTTGCAATATCACACAAAATGGTGAACAAATGGCCTCCAAATGCACTCACAAGGGCTCACAGTCGAATGGGGGCTCTTAGGGTTCAAGGTGGCCGCAAATGAGGGCCATAAGGTCCTTTAAATAGGGCTTAGGACCGGGAAATTAGGGTTTCATTACACAGTGTAGACTCGCCGAGTCCATATCCTGGACTCGCCGAGTCCAGACGAATCCCGCGTCCAAAAATCGCGACCCTACTCGGCGAGTCTGAGCTCCAACTCGCCGAGTCCCCTCTCAAAACACAAAATAATCAAATCAATAAAGATACCTGAAAATCCGGGCTGTTACAACCTTTTTGTAATAATTTAATGAAATCGGGTTGCTTTTGAAAAGTTTAAATTGGTTGGTAATTTTCGGTCGTTACATTATAACCAATCTTTTTCATCACAAAATTCTTAACACAAATCAAACACAAAGACGTATGTCCGAGAGGTCTCTTATCAAACCCATCGAGACCTAGATATACAAAAATTATGTGTTAATGATCTGACATCATGAATCTGTGATGAAGGTGAAACCCAAACATCTTACAACTTAAGGAATTGACGGGGAACATTGTTCTAGATATTAACGAAACTTTTGTTTCACTACCAAAATTCGAAACGCCAAATCATATTCAATTCGCATGCGTGGTCTTGATCAAACATTCGCAACCCACGATGTTTGTTACCCGACAAGATCCAGTACAACAATTTTTTATCAATATGATTTCAGTGTGAGTTTCATTCGCATATCCTAGTCATGATAAACATTTTCAAAAGCCGACTTGTCACTGACTACACTGGTCATACAAGTAATTTCAGTTACAATTTCTCACCTTATGTTAAGGTTGATATGTAATGAAATTTTAAACCAACCCAACACTAACTTTTCAAAAGATGCCCTTTAATACTTATCAAAAAGTATTCGATTGTAATTCATGGGAACCTACACAAGCTGTTGATCATCTCTCTTGATGACTAACGAAGCAACCTTTGCCTGGGGTTTAACTGCTTTCGTGTCAAATTGCATTTTTGACATCATAGAATTCCAAAAAAAATTTACTTGCTTCTTATCTTATTTCATTGGAACACTACACTCACGAAATCCTTGAGGTTCTAAGTAATACCAACTTAGACTGAAGATTTCACAAGTCTGGCATATGACTTCGCTTTTCATCCCAAAAGTGAAAGAGCCTTGCCTCCATGCGAAGGGTTCTAACGGTTACAATTCAATAACGGGAATATTGACAGGCTGTGTATACGAGACGTATGGTATTTTGCCCGGTTTTCTAGGCGACGTGACAGCTGCTTTTTGATACATAGCTAACTTTTTGCAGTAATGGTCCGATTTTTAAGGTGCCACGTCGGATATCATTAAATGCATCCCGCTTCAAATTCAAATCAATCAGGATTACGTATAAAAGGGGGTTCAAGATTGTGTTATACAGTTACGCGATCAAACACAAAAATTCCCAAATTCTCTGATTCTTCATCTTTTTCAAACCCTAACAATGGCTGCTACTCAATCCAACACTGACGAAGTTGTTTCACAGTCTCTTATGAAGATTCAAAGTACAAACTTACAAGTTGATCCTAGTGTTTCATCCTACCCAGAAGAATTGAAGATGCTGGTTGTTGCACTCAAAAGGTCTCCATTATCAACCACAATGTTCAGTTCTTTTCCAGTCCCGATGACATGGTTGTCAATGGCGGCATCAACAGCATCATACAACTATGCCATTGATGTTATCACCTTCAACATGATGAACAACAACAGGGTTCGTCTTAACAAGAAGATGCTCATTGACTTCTTGAACATTCCCAATAACCCTCCCTTCTTTAAACCCATCAATTCCCAAATTATTTTCATGTTCAATGAGATGGGACATCAGCCATCTCTTGAAAAGATCAGTGATTACAGGAAATCTGGGTTACACTGCATGTGGAATTTTCTCTTTGGTATTTTTCTAAGGTGTTTGACAGGGAGGACTGTTTGTCTCGACAGGGGTCGCATGGAAGTATATGCAATGGTGATGGGTCTGTACTATGATATTAGTGTTGATTACTGAACTCAATTATGGAAGGAGTTTGTCAAAAGTCTTGAAAACACGAATGCTGAGAATGGTATTTCGTGTGCCCGGTACTAGAGTCTAATTCTCGAAAAGGTGTACACAAAAGAAGGTATCCAAGTTCCTGAAGGTGGAGAGATTGCAGAATTTTCATTGTATCAATTCCCAAAAGTTGTTGAAGATGATGAAAATATCTTCACCAGCGTAGCTCGCATTCCGGATGCGATGCTTCGCAAAGTGCACTCAACTCACAAAGTTTTGGTTCGTTATATGAAAACTTTTGATCCAGCTGTACAAACTGGAGTCCTACTGGAAGTTACCGGAGAATCCTCAAAGAAGAAGAAGAAAACACAAAAGGAAGAAAAATTTCAGTCTTCTAAAGTCTCACAAGATGAAGAGGTTGAGAAAGAACAGATTTCTACAAAAACGAAGAAGGAGATTATACCGTTAAAATCTGGGGTATTAAAGAAGCTTCGCAAATCTTCGCAGACAATGACTTCTTCTCCTAATATTCGCAAGACAGAGATCAGTAGTAAGGGGGCAGTGTTTCGAGATGTTCCAGCTCCTGTTTCTCCTGGTTCCAAGTGCAAATGAGCTCAAGAGGTTGCGAAACATATAAAACAAATGCTTTCCAAGAAATGCAAGATGATCATTCGCAACGAATCCTCCGATGAAGAAGTTGTTCCGGAGACTCCACCTGTGGTAACTGTTTCCATTCCTCTTACTTCGCAAATTTCTACCACCACATCTATTCCACTTGAAGTAGTAACTACCAAATCAGTACCCATCTCTTCTGCAAATGTCTCTACTTCATTACCACCATTTTCTCTTCCAACCACTACACTCACTACTTCATCAATTTTTGATCATCCTCTACAACATCCATTTACCACCTTATTTCCATCACAATCATCCGAAACTCCTCAACCTTCGCAACCAATGTCTGATGATGAAACTGAAGGAGGAGGTTTTGGAGGGACTTTTGAGGCCCTACATTTTGATTCAGAAGAGGAGGCGATACCTGATCATATGCTTATGTCGAGTAAGCAATTTAAAATTCTGAACCGAAAATTGAATGCCATTATTCAGTCACAAGCCAATTCTGGTACAAAGTCATCCTTGTCGGGATTGGAGGTGGAATATCTGATCAAAGAAGCTGAGAAGAGAATACTTGAAAAAGTTGATCAATCTGACAAGAACAATGAGCTTCGCATTCAAGCTCAAGGAAAATCATTCAATGGAGTTGCTTCTGAGTTGAAAATTGTTACAAAATAACATCATGTTCTTTTTGTGCAAGACGTCAAGAAGGTCAGAGAGGATGTGAATTTTAAGGTTGAAGAATTAAAGAAGGAAATTGCGAAAGAGCTTCAAGTCATTAATTTTCAACATTTAGAAGATCAAAAGAAGGTTGATGTGGTTTCCACTGATCTTAATAAACTTCTCACTGATTCTCAATCTCCTGCTCCAATTCTCGAAGCCAACCAAAAGGAAAATAAGGAGCAGTTTGATAAATTAATTCAGTTGGTGACTGAATTAAAAACATTGGTTTCGCAAACTACTCATCAAACAATTTTGACTCCTGAATTCTTGTCTCTCAAAGTCAATACCTTGGAGCAAGCTATTCAGAAGGCATTGGCCCCGATTGCGAACTTTACTTCTTTGTTACCAAAGAATGCCCCACCTGTTTTCACAGGGGTGCAAGGGGGAGAGAGAAAAGGAAGTAAAGGTGATGATGCAAAAATAGTGGGAAAGGTGATTTCTACTCAACTTAAAACCACTCTGCCAGTGTTCACAATGCCGATTTCCTCGACTATAAGGACAACAAGACCAATTGCCAAAGGAATTTCAATTGGGTCAAAAGAAGGAGGAAGCTCAAGTGCGAAACCTCTAAAGACGATGTTGGTAAAGGGAAAGGGATTGTATATGAAAAATCAAAAGAAGAAAAAAAAAAGCAAAGGCAGAAGCTGAAAGGGAAAAATTAAGACACGTGCAGAGTATCATGAGGCAAAGGGCAAGTGATCCACCAACAATGAACAAGGGTGATCCTGCGAAGTTATATTCGTATGAAACAATTGAATCCAAAGTGTTGGGGAATCACTTATATGAGTTCGAGAAAAAGCCAAGGAAGAGTTATGATGTTGCGAACTCAGATAGAAGCCAACTTGATTTTTCGATAAATGAAATGATGTTTATTATGGAGCAATACAAGATAAGTGAAAAGTTTGATAATGTTGATGAATACACTTATTTGAAGATAAGATTTCATGTTGTACTTGCGAAGGATCAAGAGGAGGTGTGGTCTTTAATGAAGATCAAGAAATTTTTAACAATTAAGAAGGATGTGATATTCGAAGACATGCTTCAAAACTTTCGATATTTTGTGGTTCGAGCAGACAACAAGGCATTCGACTTCACAATTGCTGATTTTCCCTTAATGAATCTAAATGATCTCATTCAAGTGGCATCTATTCTCAAAGACATGCTAGAAAACAAGCTGAAAGGACATGATACTGATGTGTTCAGATTTGGTTTCGCACATATCAAAATATTCATAGATAACTACTATGATTGCTTGGCGTTGACTGATGAAGAACTTGCATTGGGTCTTGGAAGAAAAGTTACAGTCGCTTGGGAATCAACCTTACCTCAAACAGAGTTAAGGAAATATGTTGATGGAGAAATATGCCTGAAACCTTTTGGAATCGTTTTCGCAGGTAAAGATACGAAAGGGAAGCCCATGAAATTTTTGTTCAAAGTCTCAGAGATTGAAAAATATACTTCTTTGCAATATACGAATTTTATTGTTCGTATGAATAACTGCAAGAAGAACAATGAAGGAGACAAGAAGGAGCTTAAGAAGATAATTACTTGGTATTCTGAAATTCGAAGAACAATGCACTCAGCTATTCAACATCTTACAAACTGAATAGTTTCGACTGTTTACAAAGGGGGAGAATGTAGAGTCTAAAAGTTGTAAAAAGTCGAAGTGTTTGTTTCTTTGTTTTCGCATGTTAGTTATTTTACTAAGTCATATTTTGTGCGAAGCTTATTGCTCTAGACTTAGTATATTTTTTGTACACTCAGGTTGCCTATAAATAAGGACTGAGGTTAGAAGTAGAAGAAGCTTTTTGACGAGTATTAATTCTGCTTAAACTTTGTAATCAGTTCTTCATCAATATAAGATCTGATTAATATTTACTCTCTGTGTTCATACTTTTCATTCATTCAATCATGATTGCTTTCTAAATCTTGAAAACAATTCTCTTCAGACGTCATCCACCCCAGAACGTTTCCGTCGTTCCGGTTTTGGGGTGTGACATACTCGCCCTGATGTGGCCTTTGCTTTGAGCATGGTCAGCAGATATCAAGGGAATCTTGGCAAGTCTCAATGGACTGCGGTAAAGAACATTCTTAAGTACATGCGGAGGACTAAGGACTAGGTCCTTACCCTTGGTAGGAGTTATGACTTGAGAGTAGTATGGTATAGTGATGCCAGCTTTCAGACTGACAGGGATAATCTCCGCTCTCAGTCAGGCTGGGTCTTTACCTTAAATGGAGGAGAAATTACTTGGAAAATTTCTAAGCAGAAGACAGTAGCTGATTCAACTTACGAATCAGTGTATATAGCATCAAGCTAGACGACGAAGGAGGCAATATGGTTAAAGAGCTTCATTGGAGACCTTGGAGTTGTACCACCTGTAAAGGAGCCTATGGAGATTTTCTGTGATAACAAGAGTGCAGTTACCTTAGTCAATGAACCAAGGGATCATAGCAGATCCAGGCACATCGACAGAAAATACCACTTCATTAGACATCGAATCGAAGAATGACTCCTCGTGGCAAAGAGGGTATCGTCAGAAGAGAACCCTACAGATCCCATCACGAAGGGACTGACTAGGGTTAGGCATTTGCAGCATGTGGGGCGCATTGGGCTAAAGGATGATGTTAGTTTTAGTAATTAGATAGCTTTCAAAAACTGTAATAGTTGAAATATATTTGACATTTGATGTTTAAATAAAAGGTGTTTTTATTTACCAGTATGGTATTGTCTTGTGTCAATAATTTACTATTGTTTCATTTTGCATGTTTTGACTTCCAAACTAATTATGTTATGGTATATCATATTATTCAAAACTATGCATAGTTGATCATACTTTGGAAGTAGGTATTGAACTAAGACTGTCATGAATTGGGTTTGTAGATTTGTCTAAATTGTGTTAGACATAGCAATTGTTGCTGCAACATTCATAACTGCTCATAAGTTCTGAGTGTTGGAATCAACCCACGCTCACTTGTATCACTTCACGGAATTTATCTCGAGTGACCATGAGACGGTAATATCAAATAAGTCTTCAAACCAAGAGATATGAGTTGTTGACTATGAGTTGGTTGTACATTGACAATACGAAAATGCATCAGCAACTTGATGTAATAAAACGTGATGTTGTGCACAATTTGATGATTAGTTAGTACAAGTATATGAGTCGAAGTTTATATGTTCCTTTTAGTCCTTGGAGGATTAAAAGCAATATCTTGGGCCCCTCGATGATTTTGTTTTGGCCTATGTACCGGGCCCAGTCAGAACTCAATTGATGTGTTCGATTAAGTTCTATGTCAAACAAATCGGAAATTGGGAAACAAATTGCTGGACAATAAGTATGACGATGTTCCCTGTTTTTGTCCGGATGATATCTTGAACAGGGGATTATATGATCACTTATCTAAAATGGCACAACTTAGTTCCGTGAGACTTTGAAAGAGCTATGATTGCTGGTCGGATCCTGAAGTCGTACTTGCAACTATAGTTATTAGACTTATCCAATTAGGAGATTGTTGGATAAGGTGTCTAAGTCCATAACTATATTTGGTATGTACTTAACCCGATCTGGCATGGTCCATTTGGGTTGCATGGCATCGGAACAATTTGGATAGAATTTTGTGAGAAGAGGATATTTATGGCTTATTGGTATATTATAAGTTCTAATATATTAATATGAATTATTTAATTAGTATTAGTCAAGAATTAGTTTGGAATTAATTTTGTGATCAAAAGATACTAATTAAATAAATGGGAATTGATTTGGTAAATCATTAATTCTTATATAGTGGGCTTATGATCTATAGTTCTTCATGATGAGCTAAACCCATGTGGTTACCCATGGATATTCCATGGAGTTTAAAACCCTTGGATCATGAAGAATGTGGAAAGTCATGAGTTACATGGTATAACCCTTACATGCACACTATATCAAAAAGCCTCAAGTTAGCAAATTGGCACCTAAGTGATTCTAGTGAGGACTAGCCAATTTTGGTGCTTAATATTCCTCTCTCAAGTTATTCCATTTTGTTGGTGGTGTTGTGTGAAGCATTTGAGGCATCACATTTGGGGTGCTAGGTTCACAAGGTCTTAAGGAATCCAAGCTACAAGAAAGGTATGTCATTCTACTAGTGTTTTTTAATACATATACCCTATAATATGCTAGTTAGGATGAAAGCCTTGGAAAATGAAAGTTTGCATGTATAATAGAGAAAACATAGATCCAAGGTTTCTAGGGTTGCATGTATACCATAGGAGTGTTAGAATGCTCAAAACCCATCATATTTGTTTATATGTATGTGCACATGTTTGTTGGTTGGGGGGATTGGGTCGAGGTAGGTCCTGCTGTGTGCTGTAGGCCAAGACACCTAGGGCGAACCGGATAGACTGCAGGCCTGAGTAGGGAAAATTAGTCTAGTTGAAGTCCCGACGAGCGGTCTGGATAGGCTGAAGGCCCTGAGAGGCGGTCCAGACGTACCGAAGGCTTGGAGAGCAGTCCATATAGATTGATGGCCTGTGAGGAGGTCCAATCAGACTGATGATTCATTATGCATGTTGTATTTGTTTATATGATATGGTTATATATTTTTGTCGTTGGTATTTTGAGGGAACTCACTAAGCTTCGGGCTCACAGTTGTTAATTATGTTTCAGGTACTCCTTATGATCGCGGGAAGGCGAAGGCGTGATCATGCACCTCTTTATATTTTTTATGATTTGATTATGTGGATAATCTGATGTTTAAACTATTTTAAAAGCAAATTGTAGTAACTTAATGGTTTTAATGTTTTAAAAAGTTTTAAATTGGCTTGAATTTTATGGTTGTTACAATTATGTAAGGTGTTGCAAGTTAGCAATGCTAATTATGGGAAACAAAGTTCTAAATTTGCAAAGTTGTAGAATTTGGAAGTTGTTTCGCTATAGTAAGGCTTAAGGGAGAGGGCATTAATACTTCATGTCAAATCTAAAAGTTTAGATTGAAGTTTTAATGGAACTTAGTCATGAACATATACGAGTATCGTGTTGAAGTGATTCAACATAGTGAATTCAATATATGGAAATATTATAACAAGAGACTGATCAATTATCATGCTTTATGTAAGACATTATGTATCGGATCCCATGTGCTTCGGATATAGGATCGATTGCATATGATATCATATCCATTCATTCTGATTATCCAAATGCCTATGGCATTAAGAGGGAAAGAGACTGGAAACAGATATGACTAAAGTTATTAAACAACTGTCAAGGACAATCTAAGGTTTGCCAACAATTGGTTGCTTGTGGACAACTTGAAGTATAGCACTAATTTGGAAGGACCATATTGGCATGTTCTGAATAGAGGTAACTCTTGTTCAGAATTGATAGTTAAATGGGAATATGGAGATGTTTCCATAATGGTAGTTGGTTATTATCTACGTGTAAGTTAGAAACTTTAATGCAAGAAGGATATTCAAGGAATGCTCCTTGAATGTGAGACTTCATTTCCATGGAATTGTTGTTGCAACAAGTCTCCAATGGAATTCTTTATAATATCATTGGAAAAGTCTTCGCGACTTTGGTGCCTCGACATTACAAAAGGAACATTGCATGTAAGTTTAGACTCTAACATATTCTAGTTGTGGCAAGAATTTGGTATTCTTACACTTGTGATAAGGATATGAAATTGTGAAATGAGCATCATTAGAAATGTGTTCGATTGATCTTTTTCACAAAGGAAGGACCATCGATGAACATAGTATGCATGTTTATACTCAAAAGTTTTGAGACGATAGTCAAATAGGTTATTCTTGTGTTTCACTTCGCATGTTTTACTTACTGAATAACAAGGTTATTCAAACATCCGCAGTTGATCATACTTTTGGAACTAAGTAGAGAATTAAGACTGTCATGAATCTAATTGTAGATTGTCTAAGAGCTTAGACATGACACAAGTTTCATGCAGTGTTCATGCGTACTACTGAAATAGGAATTTGAGTATTGGATTAACCCACACTTAGAGAATTACTTCATGGATTTTATCACGAGTAATTTTTAGACAATAATATCTTATATTCTTCAAATGGATATATATGAGATGTTGTTTACGGTTGTGCATTGATAATACGTAAACGCATCAGTAACTTGATGTTATAAAATATATTGTTGTGTATTACTTGACATGTAAATAGTACAAGCATATAGTCTAATTTTATCCATTCCTTTTACCCTAAATGGGATAAAAGTGATATATGTGGGCTCCTCGATGATTTAGTGATGACACCCTAAGCGCTTGGCCAAGCCTGGACTGATTTGATTTGTTTAATTAGTCAGTCGTCATAAATCGGAAATCGAGAAACAACTTTTGGACTGAGATTGATTATAATCCATGTCTCATGTCGATACGATATCTTGTAGAATGGTGGGATATTAGCTCACTTATCTAAGGACACGTCATTGACTAGATCAGAGTTCGACAACAGCTTTTGAAAGCTATGATTGTTGGTCAAATTTTGAAGTCATACTTACAATTATAGTTATTAGACTTATCCAAGTGGGAGACTGTTGGATTAGGTGTCTAAGCCCATAACTATAACTGGTATGTACTTGATTTTATTGTAGCATTGTCCTTTTGGGTTGCCTTCACTCATGCAACTTGACAGGATGACTAATGGAGAGAGTGTAGAATTTATTATTTGAAATAATAAATTGGTACTCAAAATGATTTTATTAATATATGACAAGGTTAATATATTATTTTGAAATCATATTATTACTTAGTATTTAATCAGAAATTAATATGGCGCTAATTTGGGATTAAAGGAACTAATTAATAATGGAGGGGTTGTTTTGTAAATCATTGATAGTTGCA
Source organism: Lactuca serriola (assembly GCF_051521515.1). Classification (NCBI taxonomy): domain Eukaryota; kingdom Viridiplantae; phylum Streptophyta; class Magnoliopsida; order Asterales; family Asteraceae; genus Lactuca; species Lactuca serriola. The sequence goes on along the minus strand of NC_136415.1, from coordinate 200,194,714 downwards.
AAACTGGGCTGATGTACTCCTTAATTAGGAGTGGAAGAAATCCTATAAGGAGGCCCTATGGATTTTGTCCAAGGCCTACTGGTAAGAGGTATATGGTTTGCTTAAGCCTTAAGCAGGAAATTAGGGTTTCCCCCAGGAACCCTAGCAGCCCACAACTATATAAAGAACCCCACCTCATGGAATTTTCGGCCAATGAATATCATACATAACCCTAGCTGATTTTTCTAGTGTCTTTCCTTTCATCTTGTTGCATTGGGTGTTTGTGAACCCTTAGAGGTGCAACACTTTGGGCACTAAGCTTTCAAGAGTCAAGGATCTTCAAGATTGTCTTGTTATTACTACATAACAAGTAAGGTAATCTTCTAATCGTAATTTGTATATGAATTTAGAAAATTGTATGCTAGATCTAAGGTTATTGCTTTGGAATTCGATTTGTAAGTTTAATAGTGAAAAATTTAGATCCAAAGCAATTAGGGTTGCATTAACACAGGGGTTTGTTGTTATGCTCATAACCCATCACAAACTAGGTAAGGGATAAAATCGTCTTTTTACCCTAATTTTGGACTAATGGTTATGTATTGGAAACCAATTATTAAATATATTTTATTTAGTATTGATAGCTCTGGGATTTGTCAGACTAGTAGCCATAGATTTATCCATGTGATTCAGCAGTTCGATGTGAGTTTCCTCACCTTGTTTAGTGGGTCGAAGGCACCAATGCCAACCTACGATCTGTATATATTAGAATACTCGATTTTTTTGTGACACTTGTATATGTATGTGCTTGTATGATTACTGGGCGGGGCCCAATGTTTATTATGTATGCTATTACTTGTTATGCTTATATGAATTGTATGTTGTCACACCCCCAAACCTGAACGGCGGAAACATTCGGGGGCGGATGACTTCATGTGGTAACATAACAAATGAATACATAGTAAAGAAAGCAATACAACCATCATATATATAATTGAAAGTTTACATTTGTCAGAAGTTACATGTTCAAAACCAATTACAATATGATGTCAAAATATGAGATTAAACTGGCGCCGCAGCATCTCTTCTTCAAAAGCATGTTAGTACCTGAAATTACTGAATCCCTGGGACATACAAGTAATTTTGAAAGAGTAGATCAGCATTTAAGCTGGTGAGTTTCATAAGTATTAAATGGCAATGTTTGTATGAAATGAAATGCTTTGTCCTTGTTTGTTTGTTTCTAGAAAATCCTATATTTTCTACTAGTATAAAAGTAGCCTTCACTCAAGACTGATATTTGTTTCTAAAAATGTATGTAAGTGTAAAATAACCAATATGTTTGAAAACCTCATAAATCAATACATTTTTAATACCCCATGTGAGTTTTATAACCATACTATTGACTTGGAATGTCTATACACAACGTTCTTCAGGCGTTGGAATGTTATGACGTTTGTCACCCCAAATGGTGGACTGTAGCTAACAGTCAAGGCGCGGGTTGTCAAGCCCGTATAGATCTATACACAAACACCATGCTCCCCCTCCAAGGGATTTTGGTATATAATACAGGACTTGAAATGTGTACTCGAACGTACGTGAAGTTAATGTCTCACAAACAGTGGTATAAAAACAGATTTACATGTTGAAAATGTTCGTTTGTTCTTGTATATGAAAGTGATTTCTTAAAAATCGCGTTTCTAGTATGTAAAAGTTAGCAATATCCTTGTAAAACTATACCTATTGTAGTTTTCTAAAAGTGTGTCTCGTTTGTTTAGAAATACCTAGAAAAGGAATCACTTGTTATGAAAGTATAGATTTTTGTAGAGCCTAAGATAGACAAGTATACATATAATCTAAGAAAATGTTTAGTTTATACATGCATTACAACAATTTATATTTCAAAAGATAGAATGCTATTGTAACATATTTTATATACGAAAGTTCCCTATAAAGTTTATAAATCACATATGATTTGGTTATATAAACGCATATAAAAATTCTTTATATAACACACGATGATACTCATGTGTTTTACTTGTATTCCCCCCCTTGAAAGCATATAAAAGCATTTATAGAACATTTAAAAGGTTAATTAAGGGGCATGAACTCACTTGAAAGTTTGAAGAAAGCGAGATGGAAACCGGGCAGAGTTTCGTCTCGAGAAACGGATTTTTCTCGGGATTCTCGGGAATCTCGGGAGTAGAAACGATCTTCGGGACTTGAGCAAAATCACTAGGGCTTCGGGTTAGAACGGGCACGGAAAATGAGGCAAGAACGCAAAGGAAATGAGAGAAATGGAGCCCTTTCTTCGGAATCCTCGCATCCCTTTTATAGGGGCTGGGAACTGCCTCGGTACGCAGGGCGTACGAGGGTACGCGGGGCGTACGCGTACATCATGCATGACCGAGTCCTCGACTGCCTCGGACTTCGGATGGGACTTGCTACCTTCGCATAGACCGGGATGTGGACGATCTGAGGCCTAGGCCTTGAGTACGCGGGGCGTACGAGGGTACGCAGGGCGTACTTCGGCCCTATCTGCTGCTGACTCCCTTCGGATAATACCAAGAGTTTATAATTAAATTTATATTTAATTTAATTAATAAACTTCTAAAATTCATATCTTCTTCATACGAATTCCGTTTTCGATGGTCTTTATATCCACGCGTAGGTGAGACTACACTCTACAACTTTTGTTTAGACTCCGTCGGCAAATTTTGAAATTATTTTTATTATTTATTTTTAAAAAGGGTCGTGTGTAAGGAATTTCTTTAGAAATTCATAACTTCTAAATCTGACGTTGGTTTTTGCCAAACTTTTTACCGCTGAATTACCATTGTTGAGACCTTCGATTCTCGTTTAGGTCATTCCGGCAAAAAGTCGCTCGGTCTCCGATTCAAGTTTTTAGCTGCCTGCTGCTATGTCGAACTTGGAAAATCATAACTTCAATATATGAAGTCGGATTTGGGCGTTCTTTTTACGTACGACCACGGTTTAATGACATTAAACATAGTAGGAATTTAAATAGAAACTTTTTGGATATATTATTATCAAAGTTAATTTCATTAACTCACAAGTGGTTACAATACTTGACTTTTTAGGTCATTACAAAGAGTTGAAATATCGGGTTGTCACATCATCCCCCCGTTAGAGGGAATTTCGTCCCGAAATTTAAAATAGTAAAGATACTGGTGGATCAGAGAAAAAGATGAGGGTACTTTTGTTTCATCTGATCTTCGTGTTCCCATGTGAATTCAGGTCCCCGTTTGGCGTTCCAACGAACCTTCACGATGGGTATGCGACTTTGTTTTGTTTGTTTGACCTCTCGGTCCATGATTTCTACCGGTTATTCCACAAAGTTGAGGCTCTCATTGATCTCGATCTCGTCGAGTGGAATAACAAGAGTCTCATCGGACAGACACTTTTTCAAGTTCGAGACATGGAAGGTTGGATGTATGTTATTAAGTTCACGCGGTAGGTTAAGTTTGTAAGCCACAGGGCCGATTCTAGCAAGAATCTCGAAAGGCCCTATGTATCTTGGATTTAGTTTCCCATGCTTCCCAAAGCGTATTAAACCTTTCCACGGTGAGACCTTCAATAAAACGTGGTCTCCTACCTAGAATTCCAAAGGTTTCCTCATTTGGTCACCGTAGCTTTTCTGTCGGTCTCTGGAGGCTTTCAATCGTTCACGAATTTGAACGATCTTCTCTGTCGTCTCTCGTATGATTTCCGGACCGGTGAGAGTGCTTTCAGGAACTCGTCCTCTAGCTAACTGGGTATCGCTAACTTCAGTCCAGCACAGAGGGGATCTGCACTTTCGACCATAGAGGGCTTCAAACGGAGCAGCCTTTATGCTTGTATGATAACTATTGTTGTATGAAAATTCGACAAGGGGTAAATGGATATCCCACGCCTTTCCAAAGTCAATCACGCAGGCTCTCAGCATATCTTCCAAGGTTTGTATCGTTCTCTCACTTTGCCCGTCTGTTTGTGGGTGGTAGGCTGTACTCATATCTAGCCTAGTTCCCAGGGAACTTTGTAGTGACTGCCAGAATCTTGAAGTGAATCTACTATCTCTATCGGAGATAATGGATATCGGAACACCGTGCAGTCGCACTACTTCCTTGATTGGTAGGAAATGCGCGAATTTGGTCAATCTGTCGACGATGACCCATATGGTATCAAGTCCACCCGTCGTCTTGGGCAACTTGGTTATGAAGTCCATGGTAATCCGTTCCCATTTCCATTTTGGTATCTCCGGTTGTTGTAGTAATCCTGACGGTTTTTGATACTCGACCTTAACCTTTGCGCAAGTAAGGCATTTACTTACAAAGGTAGCAATTTCTGCTTTCATGTTAGGCCACCAGTATAGTTTCTTAAGATCCAGATACATTTTATCTGAACCTGGGTGAACGGAATATCTTGTGTTGTGTGCTTTGGTCATTACTATGTCTCTGAAACCACCATGTTTCGGTGTCCAGATTCGGTCCATGAGATAATATGCTCCGTCACCCTTGACTTCTAGATTCTTTTCCATTCCTCGCAGGGATTCACCTGCCACATTTTCAGGTTGCAAAGCTTCCATTTGTGCCTCCTTAATTTGTGTGGATAAGTGGGAATGGATAGTCATAGTCAGAGATTTGACCCTTCGACCAGTGTATTCCTTTCGACTGAGGGCGTCAACCACCACGTTGGCCTTGCCAGGATGATAACGAATTTCACATTCGTAGTCATTGAGTAACTCAACCCATCGTCGTTGTCGCATGTTGAGTTCCTTCTGATTAAAAATGTGTTGAAGGCTCTTGTGATCTGTGAAAATAGTACTCTTTGTTCCGTATAAGTAGTGTCTCCAGATCTTCAGAGCAAATACTACTGCTCCTAACTCAAGGTTGTGGGTCGTATAGTTCACTTCGTGTGTCTTAAGCTGTCGGGAGGCATAAGCGATAACCTTCCCTCTCTGCATAAGAACACAACCAAGTCCTTGGTTTGATGCATCGCAGTACACTACGAAATCTTATATCCCTTCAGGGAGGGATAGTATCGGTGCGGTGCACAAGGCCTGTTTCAGTGTTTGGAACGCCTTCTCTTGTTTCGCTTCCCAGTCAAAGGACATGCCTTTCTGGGTTAATGTAGTAAGAGGTTTCGCAATGCCAGAGAAGTTCTTTATGAATCTGCGATAGTAGCCGGCGAGACCTAGAAATTGACGAATCTTTGTAGGTGTCTTTGGTGTCGACCGGTTCTCAATGGCCTTAATTTTGGAGGGGGTCCACGTGTATCCCTTTCTCACTAACAACGTGGCCCAAAAATTCGACTCTTCGAATCCAAAATTCGCATTTAGAGAACTTCGCATAGAGTTTCTCCGATCGCAGTGTTTCTAGGACTTTTCGTAGGTGCTGACTATGCTCTTCCTTACTTCAGGAGTAGATAAGTATATCATCGATAAAGACGATGAAGAACTGATCCAAGTAAGGACGACATACCCTATTCATTAGGTCTATAAATACTGCTGGTGCGTTGGTTAATCCGAACGGCATCACTACAAATTCGTAGTGCCCATAACGAGTTCAGAAAGCTATCCTGGGAATATCCCCCTCTAGTACTCATAATTGGTGATATCCGGATCGTAGATCTATCTTTGAGAAGTAGTTTGCTCCCTGAAGTTGATCAAATAGGTCGTCAATATGGGGTAGAGGATAACGGTTTTTGACAGTAAGTTTGTTCAGTTCTCTGTAGTCAATGCACATACGGAACGATCCGTCTTTCTTCTTTACGAACAAGACCGGTGCTCCCCAAGGTGAGAAACTTGGTCTTACGAATCCTTTTTGAAGGAGTTCATTAAGTTGACTGGAAAGTTCCTGCATCTCTGCTGGTGCGAGATGATAAGGCAATTTTGCTACTGGGGTAGCCCTTGGAACTAAGTCGATTCTAAACTCGACTTGGCGTTGTGGTGGTAATCCCGGTAGTTCTTCTGGAAAGATATCGGGAAAGTCGCGTACTTCTGGAATGTTCTTGATGTCCTTCAGTTCCTGACTCGTATCGACGATGTGTGCTAGGAATGCTTGACAATCCTTCCGTAAACACTTTCGAGCTTGGATGCACGAAATGATGTGAAGGTTTGTACTTGATTTGTCGTCGTAAATCACTAATGTTTCGTTGTCAGGGAGATTAAGACGAACTGCTTTCTCAAAGCACATGATGTCGGCCCGAAGAAGACTCAACCAATCCATGCCGACTATGACGTCGAAACTTTTAATTTGGACCGGCATGAGATTGATTGGGAAAGAATGACCGTCTAAAGTTAACGTACAGTCCATGTATATGTAGTTAGTGTTTTCGGTTTTTCCATTGGCCATCTCTACAGTGAATGATTTTTCTAACTTGCTAGGTTTAGGTTTAAGTAAGTGAATAAAGTTTTGACTCACGAAGCTTCTCTCCGCTCCGCTATCGAATAATATGCATGCATATGAACTATCTAGAAGGAACGTACCAGCAACTATAGTCGGATCAGCTACGGATTCATCGTGGCCTATAGCTAAAACTCGGCCCACCCCGCTGGTATTTGCTGCCTTTGGGCAGTTCCTCTTGTAGTGGCCCACCTCGCCACAACCGTAGCAAGTCTGGCCTACACCCGCGTTGGGAAGTTGAGTGATCGGCTTTGCGGGATCCTTGCAGAAACGGGCAGTGTGTCCCTTTCTGTTGCAGTTGGAGCACTGCATTTCCCGACAAGGTCCATGATGGTGGTAAGTACATTTGGTGCACTTTGGAAGATTACCCCCCATAAGTCTTTGTTGGGTAGGGACTTCTAGGGACTATAGTAGGTACAGTGGCAGCATTCACTGAGACCAGTTGTTTCTTCGCGGATTCTTGGGAAGACCCACCCTTCCCTTTATTCCATACCCTCTTCTTGTTATTGTTGATGTTGTTGTTATTGTTGTTGTTTTTCCCTTTTGTGGTTCTAGTGTAGCAACCGTTGAGTTCTGATGACCTCCATAATCAACAAGAGATTGTGCCAGTTCCTTGGCACTTTCAAAAGTGTCAGGTTTTGAAGCTAACACGCTTGACCTAATTTGGGGCGACAGGCCCCAAATGTATCTCTCTATCTCAGGAGCAGTCATATCTGGGCAAAGGATTGCCAGATCGCAGAACCTGTTGGTATATGTTGCGATGTCGTTACCAACCATTCCAAGAGTCCAGAGTTCGTGCTCGAGTTTTTGAATCTCTCCTCGTGGACAGTATTCTCTCATCAGCATGACTTTAAACTTTCCCAGCTTATGGAGTTTGCCACTATCAGGGTAAGTACCTTAACGTGGCCATTCCACCAAGTTAAAGCTCTATCAATAAGGGTGAAAGTTGCAAATTTGACTTTGTTGTGCTCGGGACATGAGCAGATTTCAAAGACTGATTACGTCCTTTCAATCCACTGCCTCAGAGCTATCACACCACCAGTTCCATAAAACATCCGGGGTTTGGCATTAGTAAAGTCCTTATAGGTGCATTCTCGGGGTTGCCCATGACTCTCGCCATGGTTCGATAGGTGTGTGCCAGTTCCCAAGCCAGTAGTGCTCGAGTTATTGATCTGTGACATGGCAGCTGCTACTGCTGCAGTGACTACTGCTTGGAACATGATAGCATCAAATTTAGGTGGTGGAGGTGGTGGTGGTATAGGTGCTTCCCCACCGTTGTTTCGCCTTGGATTCCTACGCGGAGGCATCCTTCAACTATAGGTTGAAAAGATAACGATAAGAATTACTTAGTATAGAAACTGAATGTGTCTCATGAACCAAATTGCTATAGTTCGACAATAGATGATAGTATGAGTCTTAAAATTAGTAAAATGAAAGTTATTTGTAAGACTGACAATATGAATCAAGCATTTGGTTTTCTCGATGACTTTCCAAGGATTTAATGAAATGATCAACATAGCAATAATAGTGCCATTTATATTAATATAATAGTTGATACAACGATCATGAAAAAATTGACCCCTATAAGGGTCTCCGGTTACAAAGTTTGAGAAATTTAAAGACTTTTAGCCGAGGTCCTGACTTATAACAAAACTTGAGATTTTTGCAAGTACTACTTGCGACGTAGGTTGCGCTTGGAGCTTGACTCTGCATCCGATTGCTTTGACTCCATTAGACGCCTATCAAAAGCGGCTTGTTGTTCTCTTAATTCGGCTAGGGCTGCAATCATTTGCGCTTGGAATGCCTCGGTTTGGAGTTGAGCATTGTCTTGCATTCTGTCCAGCCTATAGATGTCAGAAGTGTGAACCTGTACTTCCACGTTGACATCCCGAAGCCAGCTAGCTTGAACTCCGGATTCATAGGACTGATTGGCTAGCTTACCCACCATTACTGGGAGTGCCCGATCAGCCGAACCTCCGCCTCGGACATCATAGAAGTCCCGACACATGTCGTAGGGAGGGCGTAGGTTTTGTTGTTGGCTCCAATGGTGGAGGTGACTTCCCCAGACGAGAGTCGGTCCTTGAAAGTTCCTTACGAAGACGGGAGGTTGTACGGGTGGTGGGTTGATCACTTCCGGCTTTGAGTCGGTACCGGAGTCATCATCCACTTCTATGGGTTCCTCGTCCTCTTCGGGATCATCTTCGACCCATCCTCCATTGCCTTGGTTGGGAAAGTAGGGGTTGCCAGGGTGGTGAAATCCATCCATTTGACTGTACGAGAAATAGGGTTATAAGAATTGAATAAGGTTGAAACATGCAAAACATGTAAGTTAAACTAGTTTATGTAGCAAATACTCCTATAGTATTTAAATTCTTGTGTTTGATTCTTGTGACGGTTTGGTAATTTTTGACTTGTTGCTTACTACGAGCAATCCTCGATATATATATTGGTCTGATCTCGGGCAAATATAGTTGATCACATTATATTTGTCCCAAATCTGATTATATATATTGAGTTTTAATCGTAGTGTCAACTTGTCTAAATACTTGTTGTATAGTTAAAATCATGAAAATAATTTTGTTGTATGCATGTATTTGTACTTAAATGAACTAACAATTTAAGTTAAACGTAACGCTGCTTAAGCGTAAAAAAAAATGTTTTGTCAGAGAGTATTAGTCCCTTAAGCATTTATACTTTGTATATCTTATGTGGTTCGATATAATTAGTTCACAATAAACATTGCTCTAATACCAATCTGTCACACCCCCAAACCTGAACGGCGGAAACGTTCGGGGGCGGATGACTTCATGTGGTAACGTAACAAATGAATACATAGTAAAGAAAGCAATACAACCATCATATATATAATTGAAAGTTTACATTTGTCAGAAGTTACATGTTCAAAACCAATTACAATATGATGTCAAAATATGAGATTAAACTGGCGCCGCAGCATCTCTTCTTCAAAAGCATGTTAGTACCTGAAATTACTGAATCCCTGGGACATACAAGTAATTTTGAAAGAGTAGATCAGCATTTAAGCTGGTGAGTTTCATAAGTATTAAATGGCAATGTTTGTATGAAATGAAATGTTTTGTCCTTGTTTGTTTGTTTCTAGAAAATCCTATATTTTCTACTAGTATAAAAGTAGCCTTCACTCAAGACTGATATTTGTTTCTAAAAATGTATGTAAGTGTAAAATAACCAATATGTTTGAAAACCTCATAAATCAATACATTTTTAATACCCCATGTGAGTTTTATAACCATACTATTGACTCGGAATGCCTATACACAACGTTCTTCAGGCGTTGGAATGTTATGACGTTTGTCACCCCAAATGGTGGACTGTAGCTAACAGTCAAGGCACGGGTTGTCAAGCCCGTATAGATCTATACACAAACACCATGCTCCCCCTCCAAGGGATTCTGGTATATAATACAGGACTTGAAATGTTTACTCGAACGTACGTGAAGCTAATGTCTCACAAACCGTGGTATAAAAACAGATTTACATGTTGAAAATGTTCGTTTGTTCTTGTATATGAAAGTGATTTCTTAAAAATCGCGTTTCTAGTATGTAAAAGTTAGCAATATCCTTGTAAAACTATACCTATTATAGTTTTCTAAAAGTGTGTCTCGTTTGTTTAGAAATACCTAGAAAAGGAATCACTTGTTATGAAAGTATAGATTTTTGTAGAGCCTAAGATAGACAAGTATACATATAATCTAAGAAAATGTTTAGTTTATACATGCATTACAACAATTTATATTTCAAAAGATAGAATGCTATTGTAACATATTTTATATACGAAAGTTCCCTATAAAGTTTATAAATCACATATGATTTGGTTATATAAAAGCATATAAATTTTTTTTATATAACACACGATGATACTCGTGTGTTTTACTTGTATTCCCCCCCCCCCTTTGAAAGCATATAAAAGCATTTATAGAACAATTAAAAGGTTAATTAAGGGGTATGAACTCACTTGAAAGTTTGAAGAAAGCAAGATGGAAACCGGGCAGAGTTTCGTCTCGAGAAACGGATTTTTCTCGGGATTCTCGGGAATCTCGGGAGTAGAAACGATCTTCGGGACTTGAGCAAAATGACTAGTGCTTCAGGTTAGAACGGGCACGGAAAACGAGGAAAGAACGCAAAGGAAATGAGAGAAATGGAGCCCTTTCTTCGGAACCCTCGCATCCCTTTTATAGGGGCTGGGAACCGGCTCGGTACGCAGGGCATACGAGGGTATGCGGGGCGTACGCGTACGTCATGCATGACCGAGTCCTCGACTGCCTCGGACTTCGGATGGGACTTGCTAGCTTCGCATAGACTGGGACGTGGACGATCCGAGGCCTAGGCCTTGAGTACGCAGGGCGTACTTCGGCCCTATCTGCTGACTCCCTTCGGATAATACCAAGAGTTTATAATTAAATTTATATTTAATTTAATTAATAAACTTCTAAAATTCATATCTTCTTCATACGAATGCCATTTTCGATGGTCTTTATATCCACGCGTAGGTGAGACTACGCTCTACAATTTTCGTTTAGACTCCGTCGGCAAATTTTGAAATTATTTTTATTATTTATTTTTAAAAAGGGTCGTGTTTAAGGAATTTCTTTAGAAATTCATAACTTCTAAATCTGACGTCGGTTTTTGCCAGACTTTTTACCGCTGAATTACCATTGTCGAGACCTTCGATTCTCGTTTAGGTCATTCCGGCCAAAAGTCGCTCGATCTCCGATTCGAGTTTTTAGCTGCCTGCTGCTATGCTGAACTTGGAAAATCATAACTTCAATATACGAAGTCGGATTTGGGCGTTCTTTTTACGTACGATCACGGTTTAATGACATTAAACATAGTAGGAATTTAAATAGAAACTTTTTGGACATATTATTATCAAAGTTAATTTCATTAACTCACAAGTGGTTACAATACTTGACTTTTTAGGTCATTACAAAGAGTTGAAATATCGGGTTGTCACATATATAGGCGGGGCCCGTTATGTGAGTTTGAGCGGGTCCCATTATACTCATTAGGCGGGGATCGTTATGTGAGTTTGGGCGGGGTCCGTTACACTCATTGGATGGAGCCCATTATACGAGTGTGGGCGAGGCCCATTGCACTTATTGGGCGGGGCCCGTTATATGTTATGTATATATGGTATGCCGTATGTTGGGGAACTTACTAAGCTTTGTTCTTATTGTTTTCAGTTTATGTTTCAGGTACTTTCGGTTCCAAATGGAAGAGCTCAGGATGATTGTAGAGCATACACACAACCTCATTCTGCATCTTGTGATTTACTCTTTATGATATGTTGATCGATACATTTGTTATCTCGATTTTTATGATGATGTATTTGGGATATCGGTTTTATTAAATTAAAAACAAAATTTTTGGGTCTTATTTTTGCGATGTTACAAGTTGGTATCAGAGCCTTGGTTTGAGGGTTCGGACATACTCTCGGGTGTGTCTGAACTCAAACTGAGGATTTGGTAAAAATTTTCAAAAATGAAAAATGATTTAAAAAGGAAAACAAGTTTTTTAATACAAGAAAGGGTGTGGTGCATGTAATTGACCGAGCTCAAGTATGTTTCCCAAAATACTCATACATGTTATTTGATATGATTTTATCTGTGAATCTGTGAATCGCATGCTAGTTAGGGCTAATGATCTGCTTAATATTTGCATGACAGAATGCGAAGAGAGATGCCTTTATATACCTATTGTATGAGCTTGTAGACTGGCATGCTAGTACTCATCAGTCAGTGATAAGATGGCCTGATTAGGTGATGCTTGGTTCTGATTACTTGATGCTCGAATGATGTTGGCTTTGTCCTTTTAGGAGCTCTCATTAGCTTTAGCTAAATAGAGAGAAAATATGCTAAGTTACATATTTTGGGAACTAAATAATTTTAGAAGGTTAGGTTTTAACTCTATTGCACAGCTGTTGTTTGAGTCCAACCGTTGTAGTGTGAGAACTTTCATTCAAAGAATTATCTAGTTTTAGTGATATGTAACTGTATTTGTGAGCTAGTTAGAGGAAGTTAGCAGGATTTCCTTCTGCAGTTGATGGTGGAGAGTGGTGTGGAGTCGCCCTAGGAAAACCTAAGATGAGATCTAGTGTTGGGAGCCTTATTTTGTTAAGAGTTAATTATATGGATATAGGGTGAATTGGAAGATTCAAGACAATCCTTGAGGAAATTACGAATATGTGTGGAAGGTAGTATGGGCCCGTACTACTGGAAGCATAGTATCCCTCGATGTATTTCGATGGTTTATATAGTCTATTTTCAGTATGGAAACATTACGAGGCATATCTATTGGCAGTTCTGGTGCTGGAGAGGGATCGGGCTTAGGTTTTGGAGCCGTGGAAGCTAGATGATCAGACTAGGGAGTTCATATTGTCTGAGATTACACATTACATTCTTGAGCAGACTCATGTGATCTTTGGCACTGTCAAGGGTGGTATTCTGGAGATTTTGGATGAGCAGTTGAGTGCCTTTCGTTATGAGATGGTGACTTTGGTGGGGCCGCATTCATTGACATTCAGAGAGTTTCGGGCATGTAGAGCTCCAAACTATCACAAGGAGAAGGACCTGATAGCGAGCAGGAAGTGGTTAGCGGATGTTGCTAACGCCTTCCACACCAGAAATTGCCCTGTGGGGGCAATGGTCAAACATGCATCCTGTCTTCTGAAGGACAGGGCACAGGATTGGTGGAGGAGGTGGGGAACGCAGTGGGTGATGAGGTTGTTAATTCGATAAACTGGGATGATTTTTCGACTAGGTTCAGGGCTGAGTTCGCACCAGTGATTTATGCGCAACAGTTGGCGCGAGAGTTTCAGGGTCTCCACCAGACTACTAAGACGGTGGCTGAGATTGCTGAGATGTTTCTAGAGAGGGAAATTTAAGTTCCGTAATATGTGGCAGATGAGGAGATCGAGAAGGCTAGGTATCATGAGAGGTTGAGGAGTGATATTTGGCAGTTTGTGAGTCGATCCAACTGCAAGACGCTAGAGAATATGACAGCGAGGGCTAGAGATAGAGATAGAGAGAGAGAGATAGACAGAGAGAGAGAGAGAGATTGATCTTGAGATGGAATGCAAGAGGAAGTTGGATGAGGTTTCGGTATCTGGGGGTTCATGAAAGAGGCCCAAGTTTTTTGATGCGAGAGGAAAGAGCCAGAAGGGTTGGGGCCGCTGTGGCAAGTATGGTAGGATGCACGATCGGACGTGCAAGGTGGGTGGTTCTGGTTGCTTCAAGTGCGGCCAGACTAGTCATATTAGCAAGGATTGCATTGCTACTTCCACCACCACCCTAGTATGTGATCTGATTTGCTTCCATTGAAATCAAAGGGACCACAGGAAGGATCATTGTCTAAGTTTGGCTGCAGCAGGACCGGTGTCAAAACCCGCTCCTGCAACTCTTCAGATTACTGATGGCCGCCAGGGCGGGGCAGATGCACATGTGGTGAAAAGTAGGGGTTTTCAGTTGACAACCAAGGAGGCTCGTGTGGAACCAGATGTGGTGACGGGTATGTATATTTTCCTTATCTATTTATTTATATTGAATAGCTGCTTATATTTATGTGTTTTATTTTAGGATCATTCCTCGTGAACGATATTTCTGTTTTGCTATTGTTTGATTCGGGGGATACCCAATCCTTTGTATCGCTTGCACTTAGCAAGAGGTTTGTTGGAGCTCTGGGGGACCTTGATTGTCCATTAGATGTCAACATTTCAAATGATAGGTATGTTCGGTTGCGAGGGTCATCGGGATTATACTCTTAAGTTATTCAACGAGTAGTATCTGGTCGACTTGGTTCCCATTCCTTTACATGGGCATAAGGTTATTGTGGGTATAGATTGGTTGAGCCCCAATGGAGCAGTGATTGATTGTTAGCATCAGTTAGTTCAGGTTTAGACCCCAAGTGGTGGATAGTTAGTGGTTTAATGGGAGAGATCTCAGCGTGGCCCGAATCTTTGTTCAGCAGCGAGGGTTAGACGTTATTTTCAGCAGGGTTGTTCTGGTTATGTCACCTATGTTGTGGATACCTGGGATAAGGGTAAGGACACCATGGATAATGTCCCAATTGTGCAGGATTACCAAGATGTGTTTCCGTAGGACTTGCCTGGGGTGTCTCCGGAGAGGCAGGTTGAGTTTAGGATTGATTGGTTCCTGGTACGGCTCCGATAGCCAAAGCACCGTATCCTTTGGCTCTTCCCAAGATGCAGGAGTTGTCTACACAGATGTAGGAGCTGTTAGACAATGGATTCATTCGAATGAGCAGTTTGCCTTGGGGATCACAAATTTATTTTTGAAGAAGAAGGATAAGTCTCATCGTATGTGTATCGACTACCAGGAGCTGAATAAGGTAATGGTGAAGAACCGTTATCAACTCCCAAGGATTAATGATCTTTTTGACCAACTTCAGGGTGCATCTTGGTTCTCCGAGATTGATTTGCGATCGGTTTATCATCAGATGAGGGTTAGGGGTGATAATGTGCAGAAAACAGCTTTCCAGACTTGTTACTGCCATTACGAGTTCGTGGTGATGCCTTTTAGCCTCACCAATGCTCCAGTTGTGTTCATTGATCTCATGAACCGCGTGTGCAGACCGATGCTGGATAGGTCTGTGGTTGTATTCATGGATGATATCTTGGTTTATTCCAAGACTCAGGAGTAGCTCGAGGAGCACTTGAGGGAAGCGTTAGAGACATTGAGGGGGGAGAGACTTTTTGCAAAGTTCACCAAGTGTTAGTTTTGGTTGCGCGGGGTGTAGTTTCTGGGGTACATTGACAACCAGAATGGTATTCTGGTCGATTCGGCCAAGGTTGAGGCCTTGAGGCAGTGGGAGGTTCCGATGTCTCCATCCGAGATTTGGAGTTTCCTTGGTTTGGCAGGTTATTATTGTTGGGTTTTGAGCAATCTAACACTTCCTAAGTGTGCATGCAACCCTAATAAACCTTGGATCTATGTTTGTCTAAATACAAGCACCAATAGTGTGAATGCCTCAAATGGAATCACAAAACACCACAAACTCTTGGAAAACTTTGAGAGAGTATACACACTTGTATATGTCGGCCACACACAAGCTCACACACACTAGTTCACTAGTTGCCATTTCATGCTCCATAAGCATGCTTATATAGTGTACATGGTTAAGGTGAAACCCTAATAACCCATGACCTTTCCTTTTCCAAGGATCCATGGGTTAAAAGCTCCATGGATCATCCATGGACTTCCATCCAAGCCTAGCCCATTAACAAATGAGTGTTAGCCCACACCATATAAAACCAATAGCCCATAATCTAATTAGTCTTCCTTTTAATCTCTAAATTAATTCATAATTAATTTAAGACTAAGACTAATTAAATAACATAACCTCATATTAATATATTATAACTTATAATATATTAATAAACATATGTGTATAACTCTCATAAAATTATCCATAAATTGTTCGGGTGAAATGCAACCCAAATGGACCATGCCGGGTCGGGTCAAGTATATACCAAATAAGTTATGGACTTAGACACCTTATCCAACAGACTCCCACTTGGATAAGTCTAATAACTCTATTTGCCTATATAACTTCAGGAACCAACCAGCAATCGTAGCTCTCGAAAACTCTGATGAACTATGAAGCGCCATTTTAAGACAAGTGATCATTTAATCCTCTGTTCTCATGATATCAGCCGGACAAACACATGGAACTATGTCTTGCTTATTGTCTGGCAGTTGTTTCTCGATTTTCGATTTGTTTGACAGAGAACTTTACTGAACACATCAGTTTAGTTCTGACCGGGCCTGGTACATGGGTCAACACAAAATCATCGAGGGGCCCAGATATCGCTTCTATTTCTAGAAGGAACAGATAAACTTCGACTCATATGCTTGTTCTACTACTTGTTGAATTGTACACAAAGGCACGTTTTATAACATCAAGTTACTGATGCGTTTTCGTACAATCAATGCACAACCAACTCATAGGTAACAACTCATATCTCTAGGTTTGAAGACTTATATGATATTATCGTCTCACGATCACTCGAGATAAATTCCATGAAGTGATACAAGTGAGCGTGGGTTTATACCAATACTCATAACTGATGAGTACTCATGAATGTTGCAGCAACCATTGCCATGTCTAAACACCTTTAGCCATCTACAAACCCAATTCATGACAATCTTGATTCATACCTACTTCCGACGTATGACCGATTGTGGAGGTTTGAATAAATTAATTATTTTGGAAGTCAAAACATGCAAAACTGAAACAATAGTAAATAATTAACAATGATAGTAACACCTTACTCATAAATAAATCACAAATTTTATTCATCATCAAACGTCGATTACATTTTACAAGTTTCAGGAAAACTATCTAATCTGTAAAACTAATATCGTCCCTCAGCCCGATGTGCCTCGCATGCTGAAAATGCTTAACCCTCGTCAGTCCCTTCGTGAGGGGATCTGCAGGATTCTCATCTGACGATATCCTCCTTGCCACGAGGAGTCCTTCTTCAATCTTGTGTCTTATGAAGTGATATTTTCTGTCAATGTGTCGGGATCTGCCATGATCTCTTGGTTCCTTGGCTAAGGCAACCGCACTATTGTTGTCACAAAAAATCTCCATAGGTTCTTTAATAGCTGGTACAACTCCAAGGTCTCCGATGAAGTTCTTTAGCCATATCGCCTCCTTTGCTGCTTCACTCGCTGCTATATACTCTGATTCACAAGTCAAATCAGCCACCTTCTCCTGCTTGGAACTCTTCCAAGAAATTGCCCCTCCATTTAAGGTAAAGACCCAGCCCGACTGAGAGCGGAAGTTATCCCTATCAGTCTGAAAACCAGCATCACTATACCCTAATACTCTCAAGTCATCACTCCCACCAAGGGTAAGGATCAAATCCTTAGTCCTCCGCAGATACTTGAGAATGTTCTTTACCGCGGTCCAATGAGCCTTGCCAGGGTTCCCCTGATACCTGCTGACCATGCTCAAAGCAAATGCCACATCAGGGCGGGTACAAGTCATAGCATACATGATCAAGCCAACAGCGGAAGCATACTGTAGTTGACTCATCTCAGCTATCTCTGCCTCTGTACTCGGACCCTGAGTCTTACTCAGTTTGGCATTGCTTTGGATCGGTAAATCTCCTTTCTTGGAATTCTGCATGTTGAACCTTTTCAACACCTTATCCAAGTACGTACTCTGACTAAGTCCAATTAATCTTTTACTCCTTTCTCTTAATATCCTTATCCCTAGGATATAGGCAGCCTCCCCTAGGTCCTTCATAGCAAAGCACTTCCCAAGCCAGGACTTAACCTCCTGCAAGGTTGGGATGTCATTTCCTATAAGTAGTATGTCATCCAAATACAGTACCAAGAAGCTAACTATACTCCCACTAGCTCTGACATATATGCAAGACTCGTCTTCACTTCTCGAGAAACCAAACTCTTTAACCTTCTCATCAAAACAAAGATTCCAGCTACGAGATGCTTGTTTTAATCCATAAATGGATTTCTCAAGCTTGCATACTCTATTAGGGTACTCTGCACTGAAAAAACCCTCTGGCTGATTCATGTACACATCCCCAGCCAACTTTCCATTAAGGAAAGCGGTTTTGACATCCATTTGCGATATTTCATAATCATGAAATGCTGCAATGGCTAGCATAACCCTAATAGACTTAATCTTTGCTACCGGCGAGAAGGTTTCATCATAATCAATACCCTAAGTCTGAGTAAAACCCTTCACAACCAATTGAGCCTTATAAGTATGCACCTTTCCTTCCATGTCGGTCTTCTTCTTGAAGATCCATTTGCACCCGACTGTTTTACGGCCTGGTACATTGTCAACCAAGTTCCAAACTTGATTGTCATACATGGACTGTATCTTGCTGTCCATAGCCTCCTTCCATTTAGCAGACTCCGGGCCTGCCATGGCTTCCTTAACACTGGTAGGTTCATCCAAATTTACCAATGTACTATCGCTGATAAATGTATCACCTTCCGTAGTAATATGAAAGCCATAATAAAACGAAGGTGTGTTCCTAACCCGTATGGAACGCCTCGGAGGTACAGACATGTCAGCTTGCTCAACAGGAGTTTCCTCCTCAGGTTGATTGCTAGTGTCTGAGGTTCCTTCACCAATTGCTTCTTGAATTTCTTCAAGATCAATTTACCTCCCACTGTCTCCTTGGCTTATAAATTCTCTCTCACAAAAGACCCCTCTTCTCGCTACAAAGACCACATTCTCACTGGGTCTGTAGAAGAGGTAACCGAAGGATTTATGTGGGTAGCCGATGAAAATACACCTTTCACTTTGGGGTTCGAGCTTATCATGAGTCTCACGCCTCACGAAAGCCTCGCAACCCCAAATCTTGATGTGGTTCAAATTGGGAACCTTCCCAGTCCACATCTCATGAGGTGTTTTGGTAACCTTCTTTGTAGGGACTAGATTAAGGATATGGGCGGCAGTCTCTAAGGCATACCCCCAAAAAGAGATTGGTAGCGAAACTCGACTCATCACAGAGCGAACCATGTCCAACAAGGTTCGATTACGCCTTTCAGCTACACCATTCAGCTGTGGTGCCCTGGGAGGAGTCAATTGTGAGACAATCCCACACTCCTTAAGATAGTCAAGAAACTCGATACTAAGATACTCACCACCTCGATCGGATCGAAGCATCTTAATGTTCCTGCCCAATTGATTTTCTACTTCCTGTTTGAATTCCTTAAACCTTTCAAAGGTTTCTGACTTATGTTTGATTAAGTAGACATACCCATATCTACTAAAATCATCAATAAAAGTCACATAATACTGATTAGCATCCCTTGTGGTAGTTTTGAATGGCCCACATACATCAGTATGTATCAGGTCCAACAAACCCTCACCCCTTTCACAAGTTCCAGTGAAGGGTGATTTTGTCATCTTTGCAAGTAGACAAGATTCACAACTATCATCCGATTTAAGGTCGAATGACTCCAAGACTCCACTCTTTTGGAGTTGGCCTATGCGTTTTTACATGTCCAAGACGACAATGCCACAATGATGCTTTATCTAGGATAGTAGAAGAATCAATATACAATACATTATTTCCTAAGTTGTCTACAATCGACACAGTTTCATACACACCATCACAAGGTAACGCTTTAAAATAAAACACATTTTTAAAGAAAGCATTAATACCACCACATTCATTATCAAACGAAAAGGTAAAACCTTGTTTGTACAAAGCATGAAAAGAAATAATATTCCTCGCCATTTCAGACGAGTACACACATTTATTCAAATCTAATTTTAACCCATTATTAAGCAACAAAGTATAAACTCCAATCTTGGAAATAGGTGAAGCCTTCCTATTCCCCATGATCAAGTTTATCTTCCCGTGATCCACATCCTCACTTCTTCTTAGGCCCTGCAAATCAGAACATATGTGAATACCACATCCTCTATCAAGCATCCAAGAGTTAGAATATGTTGAGTAATTAGACAATATAGTGTAAATACCTGCATGGGTGGGTTTCACTTTCCCATCCTTTAGATCCTGCAAGTACTTAGGGCAGTTTCGCTTCCAGTGTGCCTTTTCATGGCAATAGAAACATTCAGCATCCTTGGGAATGGCAGAAGGAATGACAGAACCGCTCTTGGTCTTCGATGAGGAGCCTTCAAGAGACTTTCCCTTGGTACCCTTCGAAGGGTGCTTCCTCTTTTTCCCTTTGCCTTACCCGATAGCCAAAACAGGGGTAGAAGTTGGAGTAGGAGTAGGAGAGGTAACAACCGCCTTGCCCTTAAGACCGGTTTCCGCGGTCTTCAAGAGTCCTTGAAGCTTGCTGAGGGTAACTTCCTCCTTGTTCATATGATATGTCATACAAAAATGGTCATAACAAGAAGGTAAGGAGTGCAAAATAATGTCAATTGCCAACTCCTCAGGGATGTTCACATTCAGCTTCAGCAAACGATCCACATACCTTTGCATCTTTTGCATGTGAGTTGTGACGGAATCACCGTCCTTCATGTGGGTAGTTATTATGGAGGAGATTATTTCATACCGCTCCTGACGAGCACTCTGATGGTACCTTTCCATCAGGTCTTGGTGCATCTCAAAAGGGTAGTAATCTTCACATGACTTTTGGAGCTCGACTGTCATCGTGGCCATCATGATACATGCCACCTTAGTAGCATCTCTCTCATGTGTCCTGAATTCAGCGATCTCCTCAGGAGTAGCAGTAGACTCATCAAGCTCTTTTAACTCCTTATCAAGGACATATTCCTTGTCCTCATAACGAGTAACCATCCTGATGTTCCTAATCCAATCCATGAAGTTGGAACCATCAAAGATGACTCTCCCACAAAGATTCATGAGAGAGAAAGAACCAGTTGGGTTAGAGCCTGAAGCATTAGTGTTGGAAGACATCTGAAAGAAGAAGGCAAGTTTAGATTAGATATATAGAATCCTTAATAAGAAACCCAAATGTAATATTAAGGCTAGGACCCAATCACAATATATTATACTTAGAAGAGGGATGCCGTAATCTAAGTAATAATATATTTGAAAGGTAGGTGAATGACGATTCACCAATTTCCACCATGAAAATCAAAATGAATTATTAGGTTTTAATTGGATTTGAAATTCCTAGATTCTTTTGAGATTCATTGAACTTTTCAATGGCATGTTTCAATCTCGATTGTGCCCTTCAAGTTTTGTGACTAGGATGCCGAGGATCACAAAACAAGGTGTGAATAACCATGCTAATTCACTTGGTACCCTTAATATTATTACCTAATCAATGTGCCGGTTAACCACACACGCTCCATTCATCTATGATAAACATTAAGTCACCCTTCGTGATCCTTACTAGTCCAAGTTAGTGTGCCGGTTAACCACACACGCTCCACCAACGACTTGGTAAGGTACAAAGTGTGAATTCCACGGACTAGCACCATGTTCATATTTTTCATAAAATAACTAAGATTGGGAATTAAAAGGTTTAGTTACTTTATAATAATCATTATACTTTTAATGAGGATTTAAAGTCATTGTCCTACCCGTTCGGCTAACGACCCTCCACCAGTCAAGCAAGCGGTGGGTGAGAGTGGACACCCATTAAGTCGCCATTTTATAAGCAACAACCTTATACCCACCTTATAGACCGGCTTCGTGAATGAGGCCTACTAACGGTAGAACGACTTATTCTTATACATATATATATAATAATTAACCATTAATGTTATAAATAGTATAAGGGTTGAATTTTAACTATTAAAACTCTAAGGGTTGGAATTAAAGTTTATTAAAGTGTGTGAAACTTTACAAATTCCAAAACTTGAGGACAAGTTTTGTAACTATCCAAAACTTTTCATTTCATAACTTATGAATTGAAGGTTCATAAAAATGAAGACTCTTCATTTTCATGTAACTTATGTGTTTAAATGTGTGTGTTAAAGAAAGTGACCTTTGGATATCCATAACTTGAGGACAAATTATGGACACCATTAAAACACATAAATGATCAAGAATTAATTCTAAACAATTCAGCAAATAATTCCTATCATCTTCTAAATTCATAAGAACATGAACATGATCATCAAAATTTCAAGAATTATATGAACACATAAAAATCATGGAATTTTGATATATGCTATTGTAAATGGATTAGAACAACCATTACACCAACTAAAACAAGTTTTAAAACACCAAAACAGTTTAGGGTAATGTTTCTAGTCCATTTCCAGCAGCAAAAGTCGAAAATCTGCACTCTGTGGCTCCTACTCGTCGAGTGCATGAACCTACTCGGCGAGTAGGTTGAAGATACACATGAACTAGGCGAGTCCCCCCATGGACTCGGCGAGTTCATCAGGCAGACAACAAGTTTTTTGACTTTTTCAACTATTTTGCATCAAGTATCAACCAAGCAAGCTTAGGCTCTGATACCACTGTTGGGTTTTGAGCAATCTAACACTTCCTAAGTGTGCATGCAACCCTAATAAACCTTGGATCTATGTTTGTCTAAATACATGCAAAATAATAATTTTCCAAGGTTTATAACCTATCTAACATGGCATGGGGAACATTTCAACATAAAAAGTTAAAAGAGATTACATACCTTTTTGATGAGTTTGGTTCTTGAGGAGTTTGAGGGCCAATCACCAATAGTGTGAATGCCTCAAATGGAATCACAAAACACCACAAACTCTTGGAAAACTTTGATAGAGTATACACACTTGTATATTTCGGCCACACACAAGCTCACACACACTAGTTCACTAGTTGCCATTTCATGCTCCATAAGCATGCTTATATAGTGTACATGGTTCGGGTGAAACCCTAATAACCCATGACCTTTCCTTTTCCAAGGATCCATGGGTTAAAAGCTCCATGGATCATCCATGGACTTCCATCCAAGCCTAGCCCATTAACAAATGAGTGTTAGCCCACACCATATAAAACCAATAGCCCATAATCTAATTAGTCTTCCTTTTAATCTCTAAATTAATTCATAATTAATTTAAGACTAAGACTAATTAAATAACATAAACTCATATTAATATATTATAACTTATAATATATTAATAAACATATGTGTATAACTCTCATAAAATTATCCATAAATTGTTCGGGTGAAATGCAACCCAAATGGACCATGCCGGGTCGGGTCAAGTATATACCAAATAAGTTATGGACTTAGACACCTTATCCAACAATTATAGGATATTCATACATGATTTCTCCAAGATAGTTGTTCATTTGACTTAGTTGACACAGAAGATGGTCACATTTTGCTAGGAGCCTGAGCATCAGACAACTTTTGAGACCTTAAGATAGCAGTTGTGCAAGGCACCGATTCTGACCTTGCTAGTGGGTTTCGAGGATTTTGTAGTTTATTGTGATGCGTCGATCATAATATTGGGAGCAATGTTGATGCAGAGAGGTCATGTGATTGCTTATGCTTCGAGGCAACTGAAGCCTCATGAGGCGAATTATCTGACGCATGATTTGGAGTTGGGGGTTGTGGTTTTCGCCCTTAAGATTTGGCGGCATTACCTCTATGGGGTTCGTTGTACTATTTACATGAATCGCAAGAGCCTGAGGTATTTGATAGATCAGCCAAATCTAAACATGAGGCAGCGCCAATGGTTGGATGTGGTGAAGGATTATGATTATGAAATCCTTTATCACCCGGGGAAGGTCAATATGGTGGCTGATGCTCTTAACCGTAACGCGGTCACGACTCTGATCAGAGACATATGTTTAAGGATGACCATGAATACTCCACTATTGGAGCGGATTCATGAGGCTCAGGTTGAGGCTATGAAGGAAGAGAACCGAAAGAGTGAGTGTATTGTTGGTCAGGTGGCTTCCTTCGATTATGATAGTCGCAGATTGTTAACTATGCATCAGCAGGTTTGGATTCCATATTGGGGCAGTGTGCATTAGACTTTGATGGAGGTGGGGCACCAGTCTAGGTTCTCCATTCATCCCAAGGCGATAAAGATGTATAGGGATCTTCGTCCTGATTATTGGTGACCTTGCAGGAAGCGGGATGTGGCTTGGTATATTGAGTGGTGCTTAACTTGCAGGAAAGTCAAGGCCGAGCATTAGTGACCTCACGACAAGATGCAGTTGTTTTAGATTCTCGTATGGAAATGAGAAGATATTACCATGAATTTTATCACATGTTTACCTCGAACTGTGCGTGAGGTGTATTCGATATGGGTCATCATGGATCAATTGACCAAGAGTGCGTACTTCATCCTGATCCAGGAGAGTATTTCTATAAAGAAGTGTTGGATTAGGTGTCTAAGCCCATAATTATAATTGGTATATACATAAATTGATAGTAGCATAGTCCTTTTTGGTTGCCCTCAAGAATATAAACTAGACATGATGATTTTGGAGAAAGAAATTGATTTATTATTTGTTTAATAAATTAAAATAAATGATTTCTTAATATATTATGAAAATAATATATTAATTATAAATATTAATGTTTAATTAGTATTTAATCAAAAATTAATTGGATTTAATTTTAGGATTAAAAGAATTAATTAAAAGTGCAGGGACTGAAGTGTAATTGTTTAATAGTTGAGAAAAAGGCAATCTAGAACCCTCCTCTAGGCATGGATGGTTTTATTAAAGCCTAAGGTTTTGAGAGAGGTTCCATGACGAGTTGGGCACTCATCTCCATTTCATCACAACATTCCATCCGTAGGCCAATGACCAAAGTGAGCGGACTATTCAGACCCTAGAGGATATACTGCAGGCGTGTATTTTGGATTTCGGTGTGAGTTAGTATACGTATTTTCTGTTAGCAGAATTTTCATATAACAGTTATCACACCAGCATTGATCGACCTCCTTTTGAGATGCTCTACGGGAGGAAGTTTAGGACCCCGATATGTTGGGGTGAGGTTGGTCAGCGGGTTATGGGGAGTACTAAAGTGGTACTCAATACCGCCAAGCTGATTCAGCAGGTTCGGAGTAAGCTACAGACAACTTAGATTCGGCAGAAGAGTTGTGCCGACAGGAACCGGTCAGATTTAGAGTTCCAAGTGGGAGATATGGTTCTCCTGAAGGTGTCACCTTGGAAAGGTGTCATCCAGTTCATGAAGCAGGGTAAACTGGGCCCTAGGTATATTGGTCCTTTTAGGGTTTTGGCTCTGATGGGTCGGGTTACTTATCACTTGGATCTTCTAGATGAAATTAGTTAGATTCATAGCACGTTCCATGTCTCTCAGCTGCATAATTTCTTAGTGGATGAATCTGCAGTGGTACCATTGGAGGATATTCAGGTGGATGATTGCTTGAATTATTTTCACAAACCGGTGGTGATTCTGGATCAGAAGACGAAAACCTTGAAGAACAAGGACGTAGAGTTGGTGAAGGTGAAATGGCAGTGCTAGAAGGGTTCGAAGTCGACTTGGGAGTCGGAAGATGAGATGAGGGAGCACTATCCGGAGTTACTTGAGGCAGCGGACTTTGATGACGAAGTCTGATTCAAGTGGGGGAGAATTGTAACACTTGGATTTGGTTATGTTCCTTTTTAGTCCCTTTGTATTTAATTATTGCATTTTGGTCCTTCGAGTTAGTATGTTGGGCGTACCATTGGGTACGCTTAGTGTACCAGCTGAGAAGCTAATACGCAGGCGTACCACATGGTACATTAGCGTACTAGGTGGGATTGATCGCGAGACCGAGGCCTTGTACGCTGGGCGTACGAGGATTAAGCTGGGCATACGAGGGGCTAATGAAACCCGAAATTTAGGGTTTTGCACCTTATATAAACTACTTAATTCCATAGGGCTAGCCTCTTTACCAGCCTTCATACCCTCCTAAACCCTAAAATTTGACCCTTAGCCTCCATTATTGTGTCTTTGAGCTCTTGAGAAGAAGTTGGTGCTTATTTTGCACATTTTGAAGGGATTGAAGAAGATTGAAGGTGCATTGCTTATTTTGAAGCTTAGAGGTTCAGAATCATCACTCTTTTTGCAAGTTTTTTAAGGTATTAAGTTCATACCTTGTCTTCTCCTTGCTTAGATCTCTTCATGTTATGGTTTTATGCTTCTTTGTCCCCTTTTGGTTGGTCTTGATGGATTAAGGTTGTTTTAGAAGGTAAATCTTGTAGATCTAGATGTTTGGAGGATTCATTATGCTTAAATGTGCAAACTTTATGGGGTATATGGTCTCATGCATGCATGAAGTCATGTATTAAGTCCTTTTGAGCTTTAATAGATTCATTAAGTCATGCACGCATGTAAAGTTAGAAACTTTACATGATAAACTATCTCATGGAAGTCAGATCTAAGTTTTGGAGTAATGTCTTAATGGATTAAGAGCTGGAAATGAAATTTGGCTGAATGAGGGAGTACAATGGACGAATAAGCAGGTACGCTTAGTGTACAAGCCCTAAGGCGAGTACGCTAAGTATACGAGCTGAGTATGCCCCGCATACTTAGCAAGTTGGGCCTTAGAATCTTAGGTCTTCGGTTTGGGCCATATTTTATGTAACACCGTAAATTTCAAAACAATTTTTCTTTTGAAAAATTTTAATTCTCAGTACACATTTCACAAAACATCATTTATTAAAATCACAAAACATAGCTCCATGTTTAATAAAATGGTAATCCATGATCCTCTTAACTTTTTCTCTAGTGTGTACAATCAGGCTGGCGCCGTCCCGCGATCCAAATAAGAAAAACCTGAAACACATAACACATGACACGGTAAGCACGAAGCTTAGTGAGTTCCCCAAAATACCACATATAACATATATTACCCACTCGAGGCTATAACTCTGTGGACCCTCTGGTCCTAATTCTGTGAACCTTCCGGTTCTAACTCTGTAAACTCTGAAACATACATAGCATAAATCACACAGAAATAATGCAGTGTATCGCATCATATAAATAACATACAAAATACTCAGTCACATAGCTCTAATTACCACTCTAGGTAAAGTATAGTGAGAAGACTCACCTCGGATGAAGAACAGCTCCTATAATCACTGCTACTACGCACCCGACTTTAACTCTGTGCCAACCCACAATAAATCTCAATTAGGAGCTAAGTCCAACCTCTCACTCATTGCGTCTAAAGATAGACCACCTAACAACCCATTAATACTCTAAGCCCAATAATAAATGGGTTCTCACACAACCCAATTCCCAACCAAAAAGGCAAGCCCAAACCAAGGGCCCAAAAGCACATATGTACACTCCGCTGGTCCAAGACTTTATGCATGAAGTCCAAAATCCATGCCCAACATTCAAGGCCCAAAACATCACTTAGCCCAAAAGCCCACAGAGGGGTTAAGCGGGGCATACCTCCTTTGGTACGCTCAGTGTACACAGGCATGCACAATTCTGATCGGGGACCTCAGCCCAGTACGCGGGGCGTACTAGGATTACGCTGGGCGTACTCTCAGTTTTGCTTAAATAAATTTTTGGGTCTTAACCCGTTAAGACCTTAACTCATCTCTTGGATATGGACTTCCTAACATCTCCTACTCCATAAAGTTACTAACTTTAAGCCTTTGCATGGTTGATAAGGTCGCAACACATGAAACTCTTACTTCTTTAGCCCAAAATGCACATAGCTCATGCATGGGTTGAATCTCATGATCAAGATCTCATTTTTATGGTTCCCCACCACTAAATACGCTTAAAAGGACAGGTCATTTAGCTCTGGAGTTCACCAACTCACAAAGTTCAAATCTTGGGACATAAAGCCCTAAGATGAACCATACTAAGTATAGATCAAACATAATGGGAAAGCTTTGAGCTTTTTACCTTCAAATGATGCTCTAGCCCCAAGAAAGCTCAGATCCAAGGCCTGGACTTCAACTCCATTCTCTTTCATGCTCCTTCTTACCTCCAAAGAGCCCACAATAACACATACAAGCTCAACATGGCCACCCACAAGCTCAAGAACGGTTATTTTTAGGGTTTAAGAGGGTTTAATGGCTGAGGAAGGTGGCCAGAAATGAGACCATTACGTCCTTTAAATAGGGACACCACTTGAATTAGGGTTTTCCTTCAGCACCTAGTACGCCCAGCGTACTAGGTGGTCCTCGCGTCCAATCCACGCTTATAGGTACGCTAACCGTAACCATACATACGCCCAGCGTACCCGATGCCACTCATTTCTCCATAAGGACTCAATTTTCCATAACTCCCAAACTATCATAGTTTCTTTGATATAACTTCAGATTCTCAAGATCCTCATTTCTATGGACAGGCGATGAGATGCCTTATGATCCCAGCAACTCGCCACAACCCGAGACTTCCTCATGCTCGGCTCGTGGCCCACAAACCCTAATCACGGACAATCCGAAACGGGATGTTACAATTCTCCCCCACTTAATTAGATTTCTCCCTCGAAATCGCTTCTTATCAACACTTAGATTGAAACCAAAAACCCAGAAGTACCAAAAAGAAAGACCTCATATCTCTCCACCATCTTCCCATGGATGCCTGAGTCCAAACATGAACTCCCGAAACTAGAACCAAAATCGAACCCTCTGCCGCTAAGACACCCCTCTCTGACCTTCCCAAAATCAGGAACTCCAGTCGCTTGGCTCGCCACCAAACCGTCCACTCATGTTATCACCATGACAGTCGCCACTTAAACTTCAAACTCTGATAACTCATTGCTCCTCTTTCTTCACAAGACAAAATTCAACAATCAGCTACCGATCAATCATACCAATGCACTATACAATCTGGATCACGCCCCAAAGAATGGAAGTGTTCACATCTGTCACACCCCGAAACTGAAGGCGGAAACGTTCCGGGGCGGAGGTGACGTCATGTTAAGTATCACAACCAATGTACATAGTATGCATAGTAAACACAAAACATTACATTACATAGAATCATTCCATTTGTTTGAAAGTAAAGTAATACAGGTTTTATAGATACATTAGTTTAACAAAAGTAAGACGAGACTTCGATACGCTCCGTCTTCTGCAAAAGAATGCGGGATACCTGTCTAATGTGGACCTGAGAATACAAGCAGTTTAAAAATCAGCATAAAGTTGGTGAGTTCATAAGCGGTTTGTTTTTCTGAAAATGAACAAGTTTCCTTTGGTTTTCTGAAAAAGAGTGTTATCCAAGAAAATCCCATATTTTCTTATAAGTAAAGTTTAGTTATCCGTTTGTTACACAATTTGGTTAAGAACACTTTGTTAGCTGATTATTACACAATCTGGTTAAGAACAAGTTCAGTTAGCCCTAGGAAAAACCCTTATATTCCTTAAAAGTTTGTGGTTGGGTATCGAATCTGAATGTAATGTACAAATATCTATCATACTTAAAGTGTTTGTGTGAAGTTTCCTGAAAGCCTGGTTATCCTTGAAATGTATGTTAGTTTTAACACGTATATAAAACTATCAAAATAGTAAACTAATTTCAATGGTTATTAATTTACTATATTCATTATTACTAACAAGTAAATCTCTATTATCCAAATTGTGAGTTCCATAACCATACGATAGACTAGATATGGCAAAGGAAGGCCAGTATCATTTATGACTTTCGTCACCCTTGGACCTTTCGGTCTGACTGTAGCTAGCAGTCAGGTGCGGGGTAATCAGCCCCGTATAGATCTATACACTCAAGTCACGCTCTCCCTCCAAGAGATTTTGGTTACAGGGGCGGTCCTCCACTCGCGTATCTCTATGGAGTGTTCCCGAGGACGTGTCTCCAATCTTAAGAATAACATATTTACAAGTAATAATGTGGAAAATCCTGTTTTAAATTCTAATTACAAAGACGATCCTCCACTCGCGTATCTCTGTGGAGTGTTACCGAGGACAAATCAAAAGTACTAAGCTAATGCCTTTAACAATAATGAAGTGGAAAATCATTTGTGAAATGTACAATATAGCACTATATAATAATATTTGAAATCGGTTTGTAAACTAACTTTGCAAGTCAAACGGTTGGTTAATACGGTTTTGATTGTTTAAGTACAAGATTTCCTTGTACTTTTGCTTGTATTCCCCCCTGAAAACATTGAAAAACACGGAAAAAGGTATAGGGGTATGAACTCACTAAACGAGAAATGTGTCGGCTAGGATGCTAGGTGTCAGTTCGAGGCATGAAAACACGCGAGGTTCCTATGTAATATGAGGAAATACATAATTGTATCTAATTAGACCTTGATCTATTAATTAAATAAGAATAAACACTCCGGGACACGAAAACACTTCAAATCAAGTGTTATGAGTGATCCGGGTGGCATCAACGAGGGTATAGGGCCTAGATATGGATTTTGCTTTTTCAAGAGTAAACTCCTAAGGGAGTTTTTGGCCCATTGAATATATCCCCATCAGTTTACGGCCGTAAACTCATGGGTGGTGGGTTCTTCGTTGCTAATTGGTCTTACAACACTTGTGGGATGAGGCTAGGCTTAGTTCTAAGGTTATGAAAGTGAATTGACCAACACATGGACCATTTTAAGGAGTTCACGGCTGCAAACAAGGATTTTACGGCCGTAAACTCTCATGTATCCATTCCTTATGTGTTTTGGTGGTCCTAGGTTAATCACATGTTATTCTAACTCAATATACAAGCCATGGAAGGAAGTCAGGGCCACATTTGACCATTTTATAGGAGTTTACGGCCCAGGAACCATTCCTTGGGGCTTTACGGCCATAATCTCCTAAGGGGATGGTTTCTTTCATGTTTAAGGTCCTTAACACAAAGGCGGATGGTTCTAGACATTATTCCAAGGCTTATGAGGTGTTCAAGGGGCATCTTAACACCTTAAAAGGTGTTTACGGCCTAAGAAAGGGTGTTTACGGTCCAAGCATGTTCTTGAGCCGTAAACTCATGTTTACCCTTCAAATGTTAAGGTTTTGGTGTTATAAGTCCAATCTTGTAAGCCCCTAAGTCATATCTAAGCTCTAAAGGTGGTTTGGAAGGGTTTTGGGGCTCCAAAACCCCATTTATGTGTGTTTACGGTTTTGGAGTGTTCCAGGGCCGTAAACACATGTTCTTGATCCTATTTCATGATTTAAACACGAATTTGAAGGCTAAAGATGATACACTATGAGTTAGGATTGATCACATACCAAATTGGAGCTTGAAAGGAGTGATTATGGATCAAAGATTGGAATTGAAGAAAGAGAGTAGAGAGACAGTGGAAAAGCTTCAAATGAAGTCCACTCAACCTTATATAGGGTTAGATTTTGAGGCTCGGTGGAATTCTACCCGATACTGACGTTAAACGAGGCTTTTGGTCGTACCCGATTTAGTTGTTGTAACCCGACGTGGTCGAAACTAATTTTTTTTTCCAATTGAGTATCGAAGGTGTTTTCACGCATTACTAATGGTTTTGGAAACTCACGAGGTCATAATAAAAGTCTCAAATTAAATAACCTAATTCGAGATGTAAACGGATCAATTTGATAAAGAAGATTTTTATTGACGAAACGAGATACATCGATGGAATAAACTTCGGGTTGTCACAACATCCCACCAGGGCTCATTCATTGAACTGCTAAACTAACCCATCCGATCAGTGAATTCTCAACACTCTGCCCTCAGCCACAAGAGAATAATCGTGCTTGCTCAGAAGTGTCCTCAGACACAAAAACAACCATAAGCCTCAGTTCCATTTCACATGCCCCTTTTTAACATTGAGCACCAGGTCTGAACTCGACCCATCCGTTGAACCTCCAAGGTCCATTGCATTATCTCAACCGTCTCAATGGCTCCCTTCTCACAATAACTACCTTGGTCCATAGTGACACACAAGTCATGAAATTCGCTTTACCCCAAGCGAATGTTATACACCCACTGAAGGTCGACTCAGCCCCGACCTATGTCGTTCATTGCTTAAAGTTCCATGCATCTCGCGGTACTTCCCGTACCCGAGTACTGACCTAAACAGGTTTAAGACATCAGATGATAGACAATACCCCTCAATATGGAATCCATCTCTGATTCCAGAACCTCATCTCGTCTATTCAACACGCAACCCGAACTCAACTCAAATCGAGAGTTTGGTCTGACCCGTAGTAGGAACCATTCGTCCCAATGACCCACTCAACTCGTGACTCGTGCCCCGCAACTCATGCGTACTTCACTTATCCAATTCCTTCGGGTTGAGATGTCCACACCTTACTCAGAATACAATGATTCACGATCATTGAGGAGACCCCGGTCTCACCCATGGTCTGACCACAAGGCTCCCAAAAACTCATAAATTAGGGCTACTCAAGCCTAAGACTCTTCTGCGTCATACTCTAAACAAGAGTGCTTCATCATAACAAACCCACGCTAACTAGTGTGTACTATGGCTCCCAATAGCATCACGACACCCTCCTCTCTGACTAGTGAGTACTACGGCTCCCGGTAGCATCACCACACCCTCTCTCTGACTAGTGAGTACTACGGCTCCCCGTAGCATCACAATACCCTCTCTCTGACCAGTGAGTACTACGGCTCCCCGTAGCATCACAACACCCTCTCTCTGACCAGTGAGTACTACGGTTCCCCGTAGCATCACAACACCCTCTCTCTGACCAGTGAGTACTACGGATACCCGTAGTATCACAACACCCTCTCTCTGACCAGTGAGTACTATGGCTCCCCACAGCATCACAACACCCTCTCTCTGGCCAGTGAGTACTACGGCTCCCCGTAGCATCACAACACCCTCTCTCTGACCAGTGAGTACTACAACTACCTGTAGTATCACAACACCCTCTCTCTGACCAGTGAGTATGGCTACCCGTAGCATCACAACACCCTTTCTCTAACCAGTGAGTACTACGGCTCCTCGTAGCATCACAACACCCTCTCACATCACTAACTCATTGAACTGCAGCTCTTCATGGTCTCACCCCGCTAACTCTTACCACTTCACAATCTTACTCTCAGATCGACGCCACACTGCGTTCATTACTCATGCCTTACGGATCCTCCATAGATAAGTGCATGCACACCCATCCAGGCTAAGCAACACTACTTCGGACGACCACCGTCGCGACAAAACCTCTTTTCTCCTTGCAATTCACATTCTCAAATAAATCCCTTTGATGTCAAATAGCCGAAGGGCCTCCCACCAAAACCATAGACACTCGATGCCCTCACTTGGCATCTCAAGCTCAAAACTCAAAATAATCTGAGATTTAGGACATTGAACTCGGATACCCTGGAATACTCTATCTTCCGAATTGAACACAGAGAATTTGCCAACAACTCAAAACACAAAGATGAAAATCCGAAACTTCCTCCTCTATTGCCCAAAACTCATGCCAAAATACCCATAATGACTCTGAATTTGGTTGACTAATCAACTCCTTTCCTTCTCATACTACATATAATAGTCCATACTCTGAACTAGAAACTCTCAACCGCCGAACTAACCTTACAAGCCAACCACCTCGAATTCACCATTTAACCTTGAAGGATTCCTAACTACCACAAGGTCTCCGACCAACGGCCACTTTCCGTGGAGACACTCATCCTTTCTCAAACATGTACCACATGCATTATCTCACTCTGCACCTCTCCTTGACCAACAATAACCCTGGTCTCAGAAATCCGCACTGCAGGCCCCTCTATCTAGATCTCTAACCGTTCTCGGACAGCTCTCTGATCCTATCAACCAAAAGACCCGGTCCTCCCCCACTTAGGGTTCGAACCATCATCGATTGGTGCACTAACACTCTATCCCTCGGACTGTCTCCACCAGCAACATCGCACCCAATCTCGCAAGGTGCTATGCAACGTTTGATGATCTCCTCAGCAGAGATCGAACAACTCCAAATACCCAAATCTCATAGGAAATCCTCAGAACTTACCATCATAACCGCCTCTAGTCATTCAGAATCTCACATCATACCCTCACCAGACCTTCCAATGTCCAGTATTAACCCTGACTCCTAATATGGAAATAATGAACTATTATATTCCTCATCCTCGACTCCTCGTCCCACGCTCCGACACATCCCTTATCATAAGAGCAGAAATCACATTTCCACTCTCTATACACATCAAAGACAATAAGAGTCACCACCCTGATATACTCCTCTTGATTGTCCAACGTTGCAGCTATCACATGCGCTACTATACTCCAATAGGGTGTATCTTGGTCCTTGACCGTCTCAGTCCCCACTGACAACCTGCTCACGCTATATCATTCCCTCACGACAGACCTACTGCCAGATACTCTGATTGAAGATCACCATTGGTGCGATCCCACAAGGCTCACCCCCAACTCAGAAACTGAAATCTTAACACCTTGTCATGTCTCCCTCTGTAAACAGGAATAGCACCACTCGGGTCACAGAAGGTGACACCCCTGCTATCGCTCGGTTACCTAGCTCAGACTGTATTCTTTCATAATGCGTCGACCCTACTCATCGCTGAGTCTTGTGACTCTATTGGCATATCACCAACAAGCCCTCGGAGCTAACTCAATTTCCTTATCAAGGGATACCCCACTAAAACTCGTTCATCCAGGCCTCCTGGCCCATATTCTATCTCATTTGATCATAGATTGACCCCAACAGGACAGGATAAATGGAAAAGCACAAACACTATCCGCTACAAAGCATGGTACTCGAACCATGACATCACCTCTTGCTCTGCCGCCGATCATGGTACCCAAACCATGACATCACCTCTTGATCTGCTACTGATCATTGTACTTGAACCATGACATCACCTCTCGCTCTGCCGCCGATCATGGTACCCGAACCACGACATCACCTCTCGATCTGCTACTGATCATGGTACTCGAACCATGACATCACCTCTCGATCTGCTATTTAGAACCTCTGGAATACTCCCTGCATCGAGTATGGGTCCTCTGCTTTCAGTAGTACGAGCCCATACGACCTTCCACATCTACCCATACTCTCTACACGGACCACTCTAGATTCCCTAAGTAGCTGCTCAACCTCCTCTTCACCAATCTCAACACGCGTGCTCGCTCCCCAGCAAAATGCTCTACTATATCAGCGTACTCACCTGACTAAGGCCACTTCCTAGGCTCTTCCTAGGTTCTCACATTTCTCCGCCATCAGCTGCAGAGAAAATCCTTATGATGCCAGTCATCTACCTCCTGAATATCATCACATTCACTTAGTAGCTGACTCCCATCATCGGGAGTTCCACAAAGCATGAAGCAAGCAGAATTCGGGCGTCGAATAAACACATATAACCCGCCCTAGGTGATAACTCCACTAGCTCTACTAATACCCAAAAGATATCACCAAACTATGCAACTCTACCCCCACGGGTATCTTGCTACTCTCTCAGAAGGCTCCACCAATGCTCATCTAGGTATCTCTCCTAGATTACTCCTCTACTCAGATCCCTCTTTACAAGGATTCCCGCTGGATACTCTTACTCAACACATACTCGAAAGCGCATCACAGATAACAACAACTCCTAGGCTAAGGCATCACAAATCAGGCCACTCTAGCCCTAATATATGAAATACCTAGCCTATCTCTAGCATGCATAATATCTCATAAAACATAAGGTAAGGGTATTTTGGGAAATCACCGTTTGGGCTCTGGCTGATTGTACACACTGCTCTTTCTCGTTTTCTTTTAGAAACTCTTTCTCGTTTTTAGAAAAAATCATTTATTTTGAAATTTTTCCTCCATTCCTCAGTTTGAGTCCAGATATACCCGAAGGTGCATCCGAATCCCTCAAACCAAGGCTCTGATACCAACTTGTAACACCGTAAATTTCAAAACAATTTTTCTTTTGAAAAATTATAATTCTTGGTACACATTTCACAAAACATCATTTATTAAAATCACAAAACATAGCTCCATGTTTAATAAAATGGTAATCCAGGATCCTCTTAACTCTTTCTCTGGTGTGTACAATCAAGTCGGCGTCGTCCCGCGATCCAAATAAGAAAAACCTGAAACACATAACACACGACAAGGTAAGCACGAATCTTAGTGAGTTCCCCAAAATAACACATATTAGCCACTCGAGGCTATAAATCTATTGACCCTCTAGTCCTAACTCTATGGACCCTCTGGTCCTAGTTCTCTGAACCTTCCGGTTCTAACTCTGTAAACTCTCAAACATACATAGCATAAATCACATAAAAATAATGCAGTGTATCGCATCATATAAATAACATACAAAGTACTCGATCACATAACTCTAATTACCACTCTAGGTAAAGTATAGTGAGAAGACTCACCTCGGATGAAGAACAGCTCCTATAATCACTGCTGCTACGCACCAGACTCTAACTCTGTGCCAACCCACAATAAATCTCAATTAGGAGCTAAGTCCAACCTCTCACTCATTGGGTCTAAAGATAGACCACCTAACAGCCCATTAATACTCTAAGCCCATTGGGCCCACCAAAGCCCAATAATAAATGGGTCCTCACACAGCCTAATTCCCAACCAAAAAGGCAAGCCCAAACCAAGGCCCCCAAAGCAAATATGTACACTCCGCTGGTCCAAGACTCTATGCATGAAGTCCAAACTCCAGGCCCAACACTCAAGGCCTAAAACATCACTTAGCCCAAAAGCCTACGGAGGGGTTACATGGGGCGTACCTCCTTTGGTACGCTCAGCGTACCCAGGCATGCACAATTCTGATCGGGGACCTCAGCCCAGTACGCGGGGCGTAGTAGGATTACGCTAGGCGTACTCTCAGTTTTGCTTAAATAAATTTTTGGGTCTTAACCCGTTAAGACCTTAACTCATCTCTTGGATCTGGACTTCCTAACATCTCCTACTCCATAAAGTTACCGACTTTAAGCCTTTGCATGGCTGATAAGATCACAATACATGAAACTCTTACTTCCATAACCTAAAATGCACATAGCTCATGCATGGATTTAATCTCATGATCAAGATCTCATTTTTATGGTTCCCCACCATTAAATACGCTTAAAAGGACAGGTCATTTAGCTCTGGAGTTCACCAAATCACAAAGTTCAAATCTTGGAACATAAATCCCTAAAATGAACCATACTAAGTATAGATCAAAAATAATGGGAAAGCTTTGAGCTTTATACCTTCAACTGATGCTCTAGCCCCAAGAAAGATCAGATCCAAGGCCTGGACTTCAACTCCATTCTCTTTCATGCTCCATCTTAACTCCAAAGAGCCCACAATAACACATACAAGCTCAACATGGCCACCCACAAGCTCAAGAACGGTTATTTTTAGGGTTTCAGAGGGTTTAATGGCTGAGGAAGGTGGCCAGAAATGAGACCATCACATCCTTTAAAAAGGGACACCCCTTGAATTAGGGTTTTCCTTCAACGCCTAGTACGCCCAACGTACCCTCTAGTACGCCTAGCGTACTAGGTGGTCCTCGCGTCCAATCCATGCCCATAGGTATGCTAAGCGTAACCATACATACGCCCAACTTACCCGATGCCACTCATTTCTCCATAAGGTCTCAACTTTCCATAACTCCCAAACTCTCATAGCTTCTTTGATATAACTTCAGATTCTACAGATCCTCATTTCTACGGACAGGCGACGAGATGCCTTATGATCCCAGCAACTCTCCACAACCTGAGACTTCCTCATGCCCGACTCATGGCCCAAGAACCCTAATCATGGACAATCCGAAACGAGATGTTACATTTTAGGCTTAGATGATTAGGGTCTTAATGGGCCATCAAAATTCAAGTGTTTTGGTCTAGAAATATTTTTGGACCTTGGATTAAGGCCCATGAAAGGGATTTGAGCCCAATTTGGAATATTAGGCCATGATTGGGCCTTGGATGATTATTTTGGTAATTGGGCCTTTTGGATTGTAGGTTGGGCTTTACTCTTGGACCAAACAAGGTAAGGGGTAAAATGGTCTTTTTACAATATTTTTGGACTGATGGTTATGGATTGTAATCCAATTATTAATTGGATGTTATTTAGTATTGATGGCTCAGGGATTTGTTGGACCAGCAACTAGAGATTTATTCGTGTGATTCAGCAGTTCGAGGTGAGTTTCCTCAGCATGTTTAGCGAATCGAAGGCACTAATGTCGGCCTATTATTTGTTATATTAGAATAATCGATGTCTGTGTGATACTTGTATGTGTGTGTGTGTGCTTGTATGCTTACTAGGCGGGGTCCGATGGTTATTTTGTATGCTATTGCTTGTTATGCTTATTTGAATTGTATGTGGGCGGGGCCCATTATGTGAGTGTGGGCGGGGCCCGTTACACTAATTGGGAGGGTCCCGTTATGTGTTATGTATGTATGGTATGTGGTATGCTAGGGAACTTACTAAGCTTTGTGCTTACAATTTTTAGTTTATGTTTCAGGTACTTCCAGTTCCAAAGGGAAGAGCTCGGGATGATTGTAGAGCACACATACCACCTCATTCTGCTTCTTCTGATTTACTGTGATATGATATGTTGATCGATACATTTTTTATCTGTATTTTTATGATGATGTATTTGGGATATCGATTTTATCAAGTTAAAAATAAAAATTTTGGGATGTTACAAGTACAGCTTACCATCCTCAAACATATGGGAAAAGTGAACGAACCATTCAGACACTCTAAGACATACTGAGAGCATGTGTGATTGACTTTGGAGGTAGTTGGGATACCTATCTTTCATTAGTAGAATTCTCATATAACAACAGTTATCATACAAGCATTGTCATGTCACCTTACAAAAACTTAAATGAGAGAAAGTGTAGAACACCTATTTGTTGGAGTGAAGTGGGACAAAGAGTACTTGGTAGTACTGAGATAGTTCAAAATACAACAAAGAATATTCAAATTGTAACGCCCGTAGATCAGGGCTAGTCAATTTAGAGACGATAGGCGTCAAAAATGATTTTTTGATGAAAGATTATTTATAATGATAATCTTAACTAAGTTGTAGTATATGTTACAAGGATTCCGTACATATAAAGAACGCCAAAATCCGAGTTATAACGAAGAAGTTATGACCTGTCGATGTTTCGCGACAGAACCTGCACGACACAGCGCGACGTAAAAAGTGAATTTACGTTAGAGTGATATTTAGCCTTAGCAATCTAAATGAAAGTCGTAGAATACGTTAAACCATGAGCGTGCATAAAAAGAACGCCCAAATCTGACTTCGTATGAGGAAGTTATGATTTTTTCCAAGTTTCGACTTAGCGGTATGCAGCCCGAATACTCGATTTGAGACCGAGCGGTTTTTAGCCGAAATAATCTAAATGATAATTGAAGATCTCATTAATTGTAGTAAAACGATAAAAAGATAGGCGAAAACGGACGTCAGATGAAGAAGTTATGATTTTATAACGGAGTTTTCCTGTCCCGGCCTACTAAAATTAAATAATAAAAATAAAGTAAAAATTAGCCGACGGAGTCTAAACGAAAGTTGTAGAGCGTAGTCTCACCTACACGGGGATATAAAGAACGTCGAAAACGGAGTTCGTATGAGAAAGATATGAATTTTTGAAGTTTATTAAATATTTTCGATATTTAATTTAAATATATATTGGCCGATATTATCCATGGGGGGAGTCAGCGACCTTATCGTTGTTACGCCCAGCGTAATTCGATCTTCCAGCCCCTATAAAAGGGTGTCGAGGGCAGCCGAGTAGTTTGCTCATTTCTTCCCTTATTCTCGCGTTTTTGCATCGTTTTTCGTGCAAGAATTATCCCGAAGCCCCGGTATCATTCCCGAGCCCCAAAGCAAGTCCCGAGGCCCCGAAGATCCCGAGAAGTGCAATTCCCAAGCCGAAGCTCTGCCCGCGTGGAGTCCGGTGTTTTGTGAAGATCTTCCAGATCTGCCGAAGAATACTACTTCTACAAGCCGTAGTGTTGTCCGATCATCTTCTAATCAAGTGAGTATGTGGTCACTTTCTTCTAACACATAAATATTAAGTATTTGCTATGAAATACGTGCTACGTGTATAATATTTTGTTGTTTATTTGAGATGATTGTGGAACGGGTGAATTATATAAGTTTAAATGAGTTAAACTATATACGTATTTTGCATCTAAAGATATGTTGGGTAGAACATGAGTAGATGAGGTTGTTGGTAGGTGATAAAAGGTGGGTTGGACCATGAGATAAAATGATAAAGAGATAAACTTGTTTTAGATCTGAGAGTATGGATCAGAGCAGGAGTTTACTTTTAGATCCAAGGGTATGGATCAGATCAAGAGGTTAGTTTTAGATCTGGGAATATGGATTAGGTAATGAGGCAAATTTAAGATCCGGGAGTACGGATTATGTATTTTTGAATTACGTGTTCATACGATAAGGTATCATGCGTATAGTCCCTTTTAGGAATGTGATTTTTTATACGTGTATTGATTAAAGTATGAAATATACATATGTATTTAAAGTATTTGTTATCGTCCGAAATACGGGTTAGATATATTTGATAATATACAACGTGCGAATCAGTTATGGTTCAATATGTGTTAAGATGTGAATATATGATATTATTACTTACAACTTTGTGTTAAGTATACACTAGTTAGCATTGCCTAAACGGAGTTAATATCGAAAATTGATTAGAAGTATTGTAGGTTTGCCTAGTGATGGGTTAAGGCTTAAATAGGGATGTTTAGTTCAATTAAGTTTGGACATTAGGTAGTCTCTTATTAAGAGTACGTGCATTTCGAGATTGATGATCGGTGGAGTACATCCTACGTAAAAAAGTACATTTTATGTACGAAGTCTTTTTCAAAGCTTTGTGTCTTGGGTGCTGCTTGTGCTAGGGTACCATTATGTTCTCGTGTACGATTCTTTCGCATACCAGAGTACTATAATGTGCCAGAAGTACTATCATGTACAAAGTCTTTTTGGCAATTTTGTGTGTCGGTTACGGGAGCGTATGGGAGTACTCTGGTAGTATTTCCCAATACTTTTATTTTGAGAGAGCTTTGGAGTCAGCATTTCTTTTATGAGGTGATCGACCGAGCTTCATATGTCAGAGTTTTTCTTTCACAAAGTAATTAAGGGAACTTCGTAGACTGCCTAGTAAAGTGTGTCGGTAATAGACCACTGCTATGTATGTTTGGTGTTATATTGCTGGATAGGGTGCGTCTGGGAGTTAAATACCTCATATATTCAGGCCACTGCTAAGTAAAGTTCGATGCCGGGATAGGTAAAGTATGGGGGTATAATACCTCATGATAGTCAGACCACGCCTAGGCATTGTTATCTAGATAACTACCCCTGACTTAAAATGTCATGTGGTTCTTTCTTTTACGAACGAAGGTTCATGGTGAAACTCATTCTATTCCCCTCATTTGATGTCTTTATTGATCCTCGTTTGCTGCTAGGGAATTTCCAAAGCAGCTTCGTCAGTTGTTGTTCATATCGATTTCCTTAGGCTAGATCTCGTAAGATCATTGTATAGGGTCAGTATGTGGGGATCGACGGGATGGGATAGATTGTTTTAGAAATATGATTTATATGTGTTAATAATATTAGTGGTTTTGTAGGATCGAGATATACATTATAATCACGTGGTTTGAACTAAGAGCTTTCGTACTCTGTGTTCCTTAGGTGATTGAGTTCACCAGGGATATTTGAGCTAGGTGTTCATTAGGTATTATTGAACGGAGTGTGTTCAATGGGTGTTCTTGAACTAGGTATTTATTAATTATTTTAAACTGCGTGTTCACCAAAGGTAATCTAAGAACCATGGCAGCACTAGACTTTGTGCCAATTCCTTAGGGCAATTCTTAGGAATGAATGGGAGAAGGGTATTCGGTTCTTAGGGTAAATCTTTACTAAATAAATGGAGATAATGGGGGTGGGTAATTGGATTAATTGTTTGATAATTAAATATAATAATTATATTATTGTGGGTTGAAAACCCTATATGCTCACCAGGCTCCCAAGCCTGACCCACTCAGTTTTCTTTGCATTATAGGTAATGGCACAAGAGTATAAGTTGGTGGACTTGACGAGAGATTTTGGATTATAGGCCAGTAGTTATGAATAACTGTTGTAAGGTCTATTTTGTTCTGTTTATGCTTTTGGTCTGTATTGAACATGACATCCCGAGATTTTGTTATATAATGAAAATACATTTCTTTAAGGAAATGCTTTGATAATTTTTATCATATTTTGTTTTGGGAACGAATTCCGCAACTGTTTTCTTTAAAAGATTACTCTGATTTTATAAAAAAAAGCATAAGCAAATCAGTCTTTTCTGGCCATGAAAATGGGAATGTCACAGTTGGTATCAGAGCATTAGTTTAAGCGAACTAGGAATTTGTAGGAAATTTCTAGACTTAAACTTAGAATGCTAAGTAATGATTGGGAGGAGTGTGTCTAAAATATGTTAGGTAGTACACCTAAATTGACACAAGCACTAGTTTATTTTAGGAATGATGCCTAAAATGCTTTTATGTGCTAATTGTTTTGTGTGATAGCTAAATTGATGCTATTATTTGTTCGGGTCTCTGGTCTGTTGCCGACCGGATCTGGAAACCTTATGTGTTTAGGATTCTAAGCGTACGACTACGATATTAGAACTAGCATGTAAACGTTTCAGAGGGATAAGGAGATTTATATGTTTATCGTAAATGAAGCTTTCTTATCTTAAATTCTCGTTGGTACACCGAATGTCTGCTTGGATGTACAAAAGGTCATGGTGAAGACTTGTAGAGAATTGAGTAAATGGAGGAAATAAAGAAGGCTTATGATAGTGAATGACACCTATCGGAAGATATCGTAAGAGTGGTATCTTGCCTTTAGAGTATGTCTTATGAAATAAAAGTACGTTTAGAGGAGTACGGTACGTCTAAAGTACACCTTCGATTGCCAGGATGATGGAACGATTGGTGAAATTCTTGAAGTTGTCTCATCGTCTGATATTTTCATCACCAATTGAGTTGAAGTAGAGTTGATGATTGAAGATTAAGCAATGAAGAAGTCCTAGTAGAGTCTAGGGAAATAGTTTATGATTACTTGGACACATTCGTATGTGTTAAATTGTTTCGTGATTTTCTTGTATGGTGACTTGGTCGACTACGGGACAATACTTGGGACGAGTATGAGTAGGTGTGAAAGATAGTAGATGCATATACTACCGGAAGCATAGGACTCGCACTTGGATCAAGGAAAGTCACAAGGTTACCAAGAAGCTAGTGATTGATTCCATTTTATTCTGGTATGTCATTAACATTGTTTCGGTAATGACTAGTAAGATGGTTCTTATTCCGACCCTAGTGGTCATATTTAAATTTGAGTTCAACTACAAGGAGTATGTTACGTGGTCTAGAGGACCAAGTTAGATGTAACATCTGACTTAAGTCAGAAGGTTGAAGTTAATGCGATTGATAGTGTCGCGCTCGTTGTTAAAAGAAGTTTGCAGGTAGAAATGCTACATGCTGAAATGTGATTATATCACATTAGAATATGAAGGAAGGTATATTCCATTCTGGAATTTAACTTTATTAAAGACCGAGTCTAAGCGTCGCATCGTGCGATGAGAGGTCAATAGAGCACGACCCATCAGTTTGTTACAATAGATAAAGGAAAGTATTTATCCTGAGAAGAAGAAGGAGTCCACAATATGGACTTATTTGGTAACTCGAAGGTTACGATTGAAAGTACAACATAGTACGATAAGCAGAGGCAAGATTAAGCATCGTCTGTGATCAAGAAATCCATAGAGTTAAATACTCTTTCGAGGAAACATAGAATTTACGGTTATTACCTAGGATGAAGAGATAGCGTATGGAATCATTATACAAGTTCTATTTTCGTTGATGATTCTGGGACGTAATCATCCTAAGGGGGAGATAATTGTAACGCCCGTAGATCAGGGCTAGTCAATTTAGAGACGATAGGCGTCAAAAATGAATTTTTGATGAATGATTATTTATAATGAATAATCTTAACTAAGTTGTAGTATATGTTACAAGGATTCCGTACATATAAAGAACGCCAAAATCCGAGTTATAACGAAGAAGTTATGACCTCTCGATGTTTCGCGACAGAACCGGCACCACACAGCGCGACGTAAAAAGTGAATTTACGTTAGAGTGATATTTAGCCTTAGAAATCTAAATGAAAGTCGTAGAATACGTTAAACCATGAGCGTGCATAAAAAGAACGCCCAAATCTGACTTCGTATGAGGAAGTTATGATTTTTCGAAGTTTCGACTTAGCGGTATGCAGCCCGAATACTCGATTTGAGACCGAGCGGTTTTTAGCCGAAATAATCTAAATGAGAATTGAAGA
Source organism: Lactuca serriola (assembly GCF_051521515.1). Taxonomy (NCBI): domain Eukaryota; kingdom Viridiplantae; phylum Streptophyta; class Magnoliopsida; order Asterales; family Asteraceae; genus Lactuca; species Lactuca serriola. The sequence goes on along the minus strand of NC_136415.1, from coordinate 200,150,650 downwards.
TCTCATTAATTGTAGTAAAACGATAAAAAGATAGGCGAAAACGGACGTTGGATGAAGAAGTTATGATTTTATAACGGAGTTTTCCTGTCCCGGCCAACTAAAATTAAATAATAAAAATAAAGTCAAAATTAGCCGATGGGGTCTAAACGAAAGTTGTAGATCGTAGTCTCACCTACGCGGGGATATAAAGAACGTCGAAAACAGAGTTCGTATGAAGAAGATATGAATTTTTGAAGTTTATTAAATATTTTCGATATTTAATTTAAATATATATTGGCCGATATTATCCATGGGGGGAGTCAGCGACCTTATCGTCTTTACGCCCAGCGTAATCTCAAGTTACGCCCAGCGTAATTCGACCTTCCAGCCCCTATAAAAGGGTGTCGAGGGCAGCCGAGTAGTTTGCTCATTTCTTCCTTTTTTCTCGCGTTTTTGCATCGTTTTTCGTGCAAGAATTATCCCGAAGCCCCGATATCATTCCCGAGCCCCGAAGCAAGTCCCGAGGCCCCGAAGATCCCGAGAAGTGCAATTCCCGAGCCGAAGCTCTGCCCGCGAGGAGTCCGGTTTTTGTGAAGATCTTCCAGATCTGCCGAAGAATACTACTTCTACAAGCCGTAGTGTTGTCCGATCATCTTCTAATCAAGTGAGTGTGTGGTCACTTTCTTCTAACACATAAATATTAAGTATTTGCTATGAAATACGTGCTACGTGTATAATATTAAGTATTTGCTATGAAATACGTGCTACGTGTATAATATTTTGTTGTTTATTTGAGATGATTGTGGAACGGGTGAATTATATAAGTTTAAATGAGTTAAACTATATACGTATTTTGCATCTAAAGATATGTTGGGTAGAACATGAGTAGATGAGGTTGTTGGTAGGTGATAAAAGGTGGGTTGGACCATGAGATAAAATGATAAAGAGATAAACTTGTTTTAGATCTGAGAGTATGGATCAGAGCAGGAGTTTAGTTTTAGATCCAAGGGTATGGATCAAATCAAGAGGTTAGTTTTAGATCTGGGAATATGGATTAGGTAATGAGGCAAATTTAAGATCCGGGAGTACGGATTATGTATTTTTGAATTACGTGTTCATACGATAAGGTATCATGCGTATAGTCCCTTTTAGGAATGTGATTTTTTATACGTGTATTGATTAAAGTATGAAATATACATATGTATGTAAAGTATTTGTTATCGTCCGAAATACGGGTTAGATATATTTGATAATATACAACGTGCGAATCAGTTATGGTTCAATATGTGTTAAGATGTGAATATATGATATTATTACTTACAACTTTGTGTTAAGTATACACTAGTTAGCATTGCCTAAACGGAGTTAATATCGAAAATTGATTAAAAGTATTGTAGGTTTGCCTAGTGATGGGTTAAGGCTTAAATAGGGATGTTTAGTTCAATTAAGTTTGGACATTAGGTAGTCTCTTATTAAGAGTACGTGCATTTCGAGATTGATGATCGGTGGAGTACGTCCTACGTACAAAAGTACATTTTATGTACGAAGTCTTTTTCAAAGCTTTGTGTCTTGGGTGCTGCTTGTGCTAGGGTACCATTATGTTCTCGTGTACGATTCTTTCGCATACCAGAGTACTATAATGTGCCAGAAGTACTATCATGTACAAAGTCTTTTTGGCAATTTTGTGTGTCGGTTACGGGAGCGTATGGGAGTACTCTGGTAGTATTTCCCAATACTTTTATTTTGAGAGAGCTTTGGAGTCAGCGTTTCTTTTATGAGGTGATCGACCGAGCTTTATATGTCAGCGTTTTTCTTTCACGAAGTAATTAAGGGAACTTCGTAGACTTCCTAGTAAAGTGTGTCGGTAATAGACCACTGCTATGTATGTTTGGTGTTATATTGTTGGATCGGGTGCGTCTGGGGGTTAAATACCTCATGTATTCAGGCCACTGCTAGGCAAAGTTCGATGCTGGGATAGGTAAAGTTTGGGGGTATAATACCTCATGATAGTCAAACCACGCCTAGGCATTGTTATCTAGATAACTACCCCTGACTTAAAATGTCATGTGGTTGTTTCTTTTACGAACAAGGGTTCGCGGTGAAACTCATTCTATTCCCCTCATTTGATGTCTTTATTGATCCTCGTTTGCTGCTAGGGAATTTCCAAAGCAGCTTCGTCAGTTGTTGTTCATATCGATTTCCTTAGGCTAGATCTCGTAAGATCATTGTATAGGGTCAGTATGTGGGGATCGACGGGATGGGATAGATTGTTTTAGAAATATGATTTATATGTGTTAATAATATTAGTGGTTTTGTAGGATCGAGATATACATTATAATCACGTGGTTTGAACTAAGAGCTTTCGTACTCTGTGTTCCTTAGGTGAGTGAGTTCACCAGGGATATTTGAACTAGGTGTTCATTAGGTATTATTGAACGGAGTGTGTTCAATGGGTGTTCTTGAACTAGGTATTTATTAATTATTTTAAACTGCATGTTCACCAAAGGTAATCTAAGAACCATGGCAGCACTAGACTTTGTGCCAATTCCTTAGGGCAATTCTTAGGAATGAATGGGAGAAGGGTATTCGGTTCTTAGGGTAAATCTTTACTAAATAAATGGAGATAATGGGGGTGGGTAATTGGATTAATTGTTTGATAATTAAATATAATAATTATATTATTGTGGGTTGAAAACCTTATATGCTCACCAGGCTCCCAAGTCTGACCCACTCAGTTTTCTTTGCATTACAGGTAATGGCACAAGAGTATAAGTTGGTGGACTTGACGAGAGATTTTGGATTATAGGCCAGTAGTTATGAATAACTGTTGTAAGGTCTATTTTGTTCTGTTTATGCTTTTGGTCTGTATTGAACATGACATCCCGAGATTTTGTTATATAATGAAAATACATTTCTTTAAGGAAATGCTTTGATAATTTTTATCATATTTTGTTTTGGGAACAAATTCCGCAATTGTTTTCTTTAAAAGATTACTCTGATTTTATAAAACAAAGCATAAGCAAATCGATCTTTTTTGGCCGTGAAAATGGGGATGTCACACAAATGGTCAGGGAAAGACTAAAGACAACCCAAATCCATCAAAAAAGTTATGCAGATAAGAGATGATTCGACTTAGAATTCAAGTTGGAGATTTTGTGTTACTAAATGTATCACCATGGAAAGGAATCATCTAATTCAGGAAAAGAGGAAAATTAGGACACAGATTCATTGGTCCATATAAAGTTATTAAACGAGTTGGAAAGGTAGCATATCGCTTAGAGTTACCAGAACAACTGAATCAGATACACAACACAATGCATGTGTCGCAATTAAGAAAGTGTTTGGCAGAAGAAACCTATATCGTGCCACTTGACGATGTTCGGGTAGACAACAAACTTAACTACATTGAAAAGCCTGTTGCCATTTTACATCGAAAAATAAAGACATTACGCAACAAGGAAACAATAATTGTTAAAGTGCAATGGCAGCACCGATGTGGTTCAGAATGGACTTAGGAACCAGAAGATGAAATGAAAAAGAATTATCCCAAGTTATTTGTATAAGGATTTCGAGGACTAAATCATTTCAAGTAGAGGAGAATTATAACGCCTCATTTTCAATTATAAATAAATAAATAAACGCAAATGTTTATGTTAAATATATTTATAAAATTATCATAAGTTATATATAAATATATAGTAGTAAATTTGGTGTTACAAATGATCAAAATTATGCATAAAAGACTTAATGGTTATACGGCTTAAAAAGTTATCATTGTAATTAAAAATGAAAGTAAAAATATATTCATTTTTAGCTAAAGTTATCTAAATGAAAGTTGTAGTGTTTTGAAATACCTACACGTGGAAACAAAGAGTGTCGAAAATGGAGCTTGTATGAAGAAGTTATGGTTTTTTGAAGTTTGAACAAAAACCTCGATATGAAATCCGGCAGTTGACCACCGCCCACATAGGCGGCGCGTGAGGACGCATGCCTGCAAGTAGAGGCACATGGTCGGTGCCAAATGGAAGTTGGCTCAATTTCCTCCAAGGTCAAGTTAGGTCGAGTACCCGTAGGCGCGGTATTCAGTGTTAGCATTAGGTTAAACATAAAAAAAAAACATTGTGGAGAAGTTAGTCCATGATTAATTTAATCAAGATTTGAACCTATAAATAGGAGGTTATTTACCTTCATTTGAGGAATTACAACAAATATAAATCATGTTAGTTATAGTCTTGATAATTTTCACACCCCAAAACCAAGAACGACGGAAACGTTCCGGGGTGGAGGACGTCATGTGAAGTATCATAACAGTGTAAAGTAGTAAACAAGCAACAGCATCATCCATTGCATTAAAAGTAAAGTTTTAATACCTGTGTGTTCTTTCATAATGTACAACAATAAAATGAATAATCAAAATAAGATGAGTCTTGTCTATGCTCCGTCTTCTCAAAACCTGGCCATCGTACCTGTCTAACTGATGACCTGAGAATACAAGTTATTTTGAAAGCGAGTATCAGCCTAAAGCTGGTGAATTCATAAGTATTTAAATGTTATTTTCTTGTTTTGGAATTGTTATGAATGTCATGTAAATCTTTAAATGGAACAGTTGGTATAAGTATGAAATGTAGTCTTCTACCAAGACCCGAATGTTTTTCTAAGTAAAATGATAGTTTTTCCTTCTTTTTGACTATTACAAACAGTACTTAGTCTAAATCATCGTTTATGTGAATGTATCACAAAATAAAGTAAAATAGGAAAATGATATGATAGTCTTCTACCAAGACCTGAATGTTCTGTAAGTTAAAATGATGGTTTTTCCTTTCTATTGACTAGTACTAAAAGTACTTAGTCTAACTCATTGTTTATATGAATATATCACAAAATAAAGTAAATAGGAAAAAGTACTAATGTAAGTGTTATCCCGAGGTACTAGGGCTAACACGCCATCGCGTAAAGCGAAACGTATAACCTATCACAAAATAAAGTAAATAGGAAAATATACTAAAGTAAGTGTTATCTCGAGGTACTAGGGCTAACACGACATATGTAAATGTTATCCCGACGTACTAGGGCTAACACGACATATATAACCTAATGAACATCCAAAGATTGTCCAATTGTCCTCTGTAGCAGCAGCAGGGCGGAGGAAGGTTTAGTCCCGTAATTGACTCCTAATACAAGTAATAACCTTAGGCATTCGTAGATGTCCATCACCCACTGGCGCTAACAGCTGGGTTCCAGAGTGGTTAGTCCCTTCCATATATCCTGAGGTACTAGGGATAGTACTAGGGATAGGCAAGAAAATTTACTCAGAAGGTACTAATAAATCATCCTCTCAATTCGAGATTCAAGTATTCATGTTAATATACACAGGTAAATGTATCTACGTAACGGTACTCATGTAATGTGTTCATGTAAGTGTATTCGTGTATCACGTAAGCATATGTAAACGTACTCATGTATCATGCAATCATATGTAAATGTACTCATGTATCAGGTAATGTACTGGTATAGACTTATGAATGAAATGACTCTTGTGAGATTCCTTGTAATAGGAATAATGTTTTGATACTTCTAACTATCCTTCTGATAATTAACTGGAAAGTAATTGGTTGTTCAAGTAGATTTATGCACCCTCGTTACACCAGGGTGTGGGAAACTGAATGAAGGATGAAAACTATAACATCAATACATATATAAGAACATATGCGTATAAGTGTAGTTTTGCTCAAGAAGGTAAAAATAATGGTTTTGCAAGATATCTAAGAGTTTTGAACAATAATTAAGAGTGACTTGATGTCATTTTAATAAGCATTTCAAAACTAATACTTTTGTTATCAAGGTATTTTAAGATAGAAAACCGTTTCATGTATCACATTTTGAAGTATGTGAAATCTACTGGATGAAAACACAGTTATAAAATACATAAGAGTGATTTAATAACATACTGTTTTGTACTTGTATCCCCCCCCCATTAAAGCATTTAAAATCATTTAAAACATTGATTAAGGGGTATGAACTCACCTGTTGTGAGTGGTTCTAACGGGTACGTGTGTAGGGATGAGAAGTTCCACGAATGAAGTCCCAAGACACAATAAGTCCTAAATGACATATAATGACACATATTAACGTGAATATAGTGTTTATAACATCTATATGAAAGGAAACACCTTCCGGGACTAGGTAACACCTTGACCAAGTGTTGGAATCAAATGTGATTCAACATAAGAAGGTATAAAGGCACTCACATGAGTTTACTACCATGATTTCACGGCCAAAGGGAGTTTACAGCCGTAAACTCATGGCTACTCATGTGGGATTGCAAGTTTGAAGGCTAGGGAATGATTTAAGGACATTAGCTCTAACCTAGGATGAAGAAAACCCACTTTCTTTGAAGTTCTAAGGATTTCACGGCCCAATTGAGTTTACTATCGTAAACTCATGGCCATTTATGTTTATGAAGGTCCTAAAGGTCATAAGGAAGCATTCTAATTTCAAGCCTAAGCCTTTGGAAGTGTTTGTGGCATCAAAACACCCCTAACTTGAGTTTACGGCCCATGGACCATTCGTTCATGTGTTTGCGGCCGTAAACACTCATGGGTGTTGATATTTTTATTGTTTTGGGTCCGACACACATCAAGGTAAGGTGCTATGTTTTTCTCTTGGCTTAATGAAGGTCTTTAGGGCATTTTGGTACCCTAATATGTAGTTCACGACCCAAGAACTTCCTTGGCTGTGAACACCATTTCCTTGGTGTTTTGAGGTTGCTTTCTATCCCTAAACTCATTAGTGTACAAGTCCAGTTTAGTCTCTTGGCTTAAGGAGGGTTTTTAAGGCATTTTGGCACTTAAACATGGATTTCACGTCCAAAGAACTTCCTTGGCCGTGAACTCACTTCTAGCCATGAATCTTAATTGTTTTGTGGTCTAAAACATGTAATGGAGGCTTCTAGTTTGAGTTCTAAGGCTTTGAGGGTCATTGGGACACTTTTGGCCCTTAAAATGGAGTTTACTCCCCAAGTGTTCTTGGGCGGTAAACTCACAGATCTTCTTGTTCTGTCGTGATTTTGATGTTATTATGCACAATCTAAGCTATATAATACAACTAGATTGAAGTACTCACGATTTGGGATAAAAACCCGAAGATCCGTGAGAGAGAAATTGGCTTTTCTCTAATTGGAAATGTAAGTAGTGAATAAATATGGTTCAGTTTTCTATATGTAGTCCTGAGATTTTTAGCAGAAAATATTTTATTCCCGGAATGAACTCTAATATCATAGAGTATTGGAATAACAGTGTTTCACACAACCCTAGTGCATCCACTCTCCTGATATCTCCTTAAGTGTAAATCCTGAAAAACTCAAACTTATACCCAAAGTCTGGAATTTCCCTATAACTTTTCTAACTTCTATTGGCTTGATATGGTTTGTTCAGAATGGAAATTTCGGGTTGTCACATCATCCCCCCTGTTAAAGGGAATTTCGTCCTGAAATTAGAATTTAGGCAAAGAAGTAGGTAGAAGTGATCGATTCGTTAGGTGAACTTCCTAATCGATTGGTTCTCGCGCTCCTAAGTGAAATCAGGTTCTCGGTTGGTATCCCAACGAACCTTCACTAACGGGCGACGACGTTGCTACGTCCGCTTGACTACTTGGTTGAGGGTCACAACGGTTCTAATACGAAGGCGTGGATCTCGTCGAGTGGACTTACAAGAGTCCTAACAGGAAGGTACTGTTTCAAGTTTGAGTTGCAAAAGGGTAAAATGCACGTTACTGGGTTCGCGGAGTAGGTCTAGTTTGTGAGATGCAGGAACGATTCTGGTAAGAATCTCGGAGGTCCCAACTACATTGGATTTAGCTTTCCATGCTTTACGAAGCGTATTAAGCCGTTCCCAGAGTGAGGTTTCCTAAAGAATTTGGTCTCTCACTTGGAATTCCGAAGGTTCTTTCTATTGCTTAACTTCCCAGTCAAAGGCCACCCCTTGCTGGGTCAAAGTCAAAAGGGTGTGTGGGGAGTTTCTGAATGGACTATGATAGTAGGTCTGTAAGACCTAGTATTTGGCAAATTTTCCGTCGGTGACTACGGTGCCGACAAATTCCCAACGGTTTTGGATAATTTGACAGAGTACTCAAGAATTTCCACATCACTAATAGTGTGTCTCAGGAAATTTGACTCTTAATTCCAAAACTTTTGTTCAGAGAACTTTGCGAAAAGTATCTCCGAGGGTAATGTTTTTGTGGGTTCTTTCTTATTACGAGGGTAGATAAGTAAGTCATTACATGGAGAAATGACGAACTGATCCCAGTAAGAAAGGCATACTCCATTCATTTAGCTCATGAATACTATGGGCGTATTGGTCCTATCCGAGGGGTATCACTACGGACTCGAAGTGTCCACATCGAGTTCGGAGGGTAGTCTTTAGGACATCCTTCCCTAACACTCGAACTGGTGATATTTGGATATCAGGTCCATTTCTAAAAGTAATTATTTCCCTGTGTTTGCTCAATCAATTCGTCTATGCGAGGCAGAGACAACGATTTCTAAAGGAAATCTTAATGAAGTCTCCGGTCGTCGAGGTACATAAGATGCACTCCGTCGACTTCTGGTAAGAATAAGACCGGAGCTCTCAAGGGTGAGAAGCCTGGTCTTCTAATTCTATTGTTGAGTAGTTCGCTATGTTGTCCGGGTTGTTCTTGTATCTTCCGTAGGTGTTTAGACGGTAAGGCGATATGGTTATAAGAGTCATACTGGGTTCTAAGTTTGTTCCTATGCCAATGCAATTTCTCGTACTCTTGGACAGTCTCCGTCCTAAAGTTCATATTAGAATTCATACATGGTTCAATGATCACAATCTCGTGTATACGAGCCGTATATAATTAAGATTGAAAAGGTAGTCGAATAACTGATTCTTCCTTAATCTCACATCCCATCGAGGGAAAAGAAGTTAAAGTGGGATCATCAATTCTAAACCTATAAAACATTTATTATATATCACTCTCATGTATACATTCTTCAGTGATAGATCAACCGTATGAATCCTTGAATTGAACTTGACGTATGGCACGAGTAATACTGTGGGGATTCCTTTGGAAATGAAAAGAACTATAAGGTACTTCATGCCCGAGTACCTCGGTGTCCTGATATGGCGGCTTCGCTAAAAGATGTTTACTGATAAAGAGATGCACTTATGAAGCTGGTATTGCGAGGATCGAATTTACTCGAGTCATATGATAAAGTCGGAATCATATGGAAACTAAAGACATTAGATTTGAACATAAGGCGTTACAGACAAAACACAACAATGCAACCATTAACAGAGTTACTGTACTTTTAGATTTACTAGAAGACTATTGTTGCGAACAAGGTATACTACAAAAGACAAGTACACGCAACACGAGCATCCCTAAATGGATGGGATCCCACAAAAGATAAGACTCTAGTTGCACTAGTTTTGGGATGGTTCATAAGTCTGTTACAATGAAACGCCTAAATTACATTTACGTGGGTCCGGAGTAGACTCTCCTGCGGCGGTGGTCGGTAGCATACTGTCGTCTGTGCCAGCATCTGCTGCCGCTGGGCAGTTCTTTCTGTAGTGACCTACCTTACCACAACCGTAGCAAGCTTGGTTTACACTGGTGCTTGGCACTTGGTTGTTCAGCCTTGCTAGGCTCTTGCAGTAACGCTAGATGTGACCCTTTCTGTTGCAGTGCGAGCACTGCATCTCCCTACAAGGTCCATGGTGGTGAAAACTGCATTGAATGCATTTTGGGAGATTTCTAGCATAAAGTTTGGCTGGTTTGGGGACAATTGGGATGTCCAAAGGGATGATGGTAGTAGGAAGTACTGATTTCGTTGCTGTGAAGGTTGTTACCGGTGGTTGTTTCTTGTTCGCCCTTCGAAGCGACTTGTCCTTAGGTTTAGCCCAAGACTTCCTTTTGTTACTCTTGGCCTTGGGACTCGGGGTATCGTGGTAGTTTGTTGTTCTTGCGGTGCTTGATTGTTACTTGGATTGGAATGATTGTTAACAATCCCGCTAACACTTGCATTGTTAGCGTTCAAATGGGTCAGAATAGTTGACACGGCAGCCGAGATTGCAGCTTGAAAGGTAGCTGCATCAATCTGAAGAGTTGGTGTTTGGTTGATGGGCTAATCGTTTTTCTTGGGTGACATGATTCTGTTACACGGAAGGAAAATGAATTTGTGAGCGAGAATGGTTGAACCTAGACATAGTTCGATCGCTCATGAAAAGAATAGAAGTATGTTTTCTAAGGTTCGACCTACATCCCTATGATGCAGTCCTAGTACAGAATGGAAGTATGTTCATGAAGGTTTGACGTACATCCCTATGATGCAGTCCTAGCAAAGATTGGAAGTAAGTTCGTACAATGGTCTCAAGATGTTTGTCGTTCGAGCCAAGGTATTATTGGTTGGTGAATAACATAATCCAACCATTACAAGAGACTTGGAGATGTCTCTGGAGTCAAATTGCTATAGTCCAATGACTTGACTAGAGCATGTTTCAAATAGTCTCTAATGAAATTATGATAAGAGTGTTTGAATAAAGAATGACACAAAAATTAGCCGACTGTCAATATCTTGGATATTCATGACGTACAAGTTCGGGAAAATGACCTTGTAAAAAGGCCTCACATCATATCCAGAGAAGATAGTTCCTGATAGTATAAAGACCTAACTAAAGTACTTACAGTACAAGATAGTTTCATAGAAAATGCCACATCGGGCATAGACAGGAATATGATTCCTTTCTAACAAGGAATATAAAGTAAAGTATCTACTACTAGCGACGGTCATCCCTCTGGTGAACTCTCAGTTCAACCAGTTGGCATTCCACATCAAGTAGGTGTCTTTCGTACACTCTCTGTACTCAAAGTTCTATGACTTCGGCTCGTGATTCAGCCAGTTCTTGCAGCAGGGTTTCATGGTCTCTCTCAGACCTATCACGAGCATGTTCAAGGCGACTGGTGCGAAGCATATGCATTCCTCCATTTGTATCAACTTCTGCGATACGTTGTAGAGTTGTCCTGCCCTGAATTTCGTTTCGGGCAACTCTTCGGATCAGAATTGGTAGAACTCTGTCTGCTGAGCTCCCTTCACTTACGTTGTAGAAACTTTGATCTCCATTGAACGGCATAGGTTGATCTTGATCTTCGCTCCATGTTTCCAGACATTCCACCCATGGAGGCGTCGGGCCATGAAAAGTCGGACGAGGGTTAGGAATTGGAAAGGGAGCTGCCTGGGGTAGGTTCTCAACCTCGGGTTCAGAGATAGAACCTTCTGAAAGGTCGTCAGCATGGTGATCATTCAGAGGGATTGGATGATCATTATCTAGTTCTTCTCCAAACCATCCAACAATAACCGCATTCGAAAGGAACATGTTGTCGTGGGGATGGAATCCAGCCATGTTATCTACGCGAGAATTGGGGTAAGAAAATAATTATTAGACGAACTATCTAGATAATTATTTAGGAAATCTTTATTAGTTACATCGCTATCTGTAAAGTGCATACAAGTTATATGTAATCAACACAAGATAGGCCTTCGAATAAGTGACCTCAACTCCAAATTCACAAGGAATAGGGGTAAAGAAAAAATTTCACCGATTCTAAGTCTATATCATCCTAATTACATATAATTTTAGCGTATCCACTTAGCAACTATCAACTTAGTAATGAAGATCACGTTTTAGTTCTCAAGTATAAAGTACTTATAGTAACACAAAACACCCCTATGGTATTTTAGACTTAGGTTCTGTTATAATGTTCTCATTGTGGTAATGTTGGTAAGTTTTTAGACTTGTTGCCATATCACAACCATTCTTGGGCATGTACTAATCACTCCTAGGAACAACATAGTTGATCAGGCTATGCCACTCCCAAGACTGACCATACACCCCCGAGCTTACCTGTGATATTCAACAATCGCAATACTTTTGTTCTTGTCATTGTGACACGGATTTTAGTATGAATGCAGGCACGTATACTTACTTAAATATTTTATTATTTTAGAAGTATAAACTCTTAGACAGAGTATTTTTAATCCCACTGTATTTATAGTTAGTATATCTTTTATGGGTTGATATACTTAATTCGCTATAAACAATGCTCTGATACCAATCTGTCACACCCCAAAACCAAGAACGGCGGAAACGTTCCGGGGTGGAGGACGTCATGTGAAGTATCATAACAGTGTAAAGTAGTAAACAAGCAACAACATCATCCATTGCATTAAAAGTAAAGTTTTACTACATGTGTGTTCTTTCATAATGTACAACAATAAAATGAATAATCAAAATAAGATGAGTCTTGTCTATGCTCCGTCTTCTCAAAACCTGGCCATCGTACCTGTCTAACTGATGACCTGAGAATACAAGTTATTTTGAAAGCGAGTATCAGCCTAAAGCTGGTGAATTCATAAGTATTTAAATGTTATTGTCTTGTTTTGGAATTGTTATGAATGTCATGTAAATCTTTAAATGGAACAGTTGGTATAAGTATGAAATGTAGTCTTCTACCAAGACCCGAATGTTTTTGTAAGTAAAATGATAGTTTTTCCTTCTTTTTGACTATTACAAACAATACTTAGTCTAACTCATCGTTTATGTGAATGTATCACAAAATAAAGTAAAATAGGAAAATGATATGATAGTCTTCTACCAAGACCTGAATGTTCTGTAAGTTAAAATGATGGTTTTTCCTTTCTATTGACTAGTACTAAAAGTACTTAGTCTAACTCGTCGTTTATATGAATATATCACAAAATAAAGTAAATAGGAAAAAGTACTAATGTAAGTGTTATCCCGAGGTACTAGGGCTAACACGCCATCGCGTAAAGCGAAACGTATAACCTATCACAAAATAAAGTAAATAGGAAAATATACTAAAGTAAGTGTTATCCCGAGGTACTAGGGCTAACACGACATATATAACCTAATGAACATCCGAAGATTGTCCAATTGTCCTCTGTAGCAGCAGCAGGGTGGAGGAAGGGTTAGTCCCGTAATTGACTCCTAATATAAGTAATAACCTTAGGCATCCGTAGATGTGCATCACCCACTGGTGCTAACAGCTGGGTTCCGGAATGGTTAGTCCCGTCCATATATCCCGAGGTACTAGGGATAGGGTCCCGTCTAGATATCCCGAGGTACTAGGGATAGGCAGGAAAATTTACTCAGAAGGTACTAATAAATCATCCTCGCCACTCGAGATACAAGTATTCATGTTAATATACACAGGTAAATGTATCTACATAAAGGTACTCATGTAATGTGTTCATGTAAGCGTATCCATGTATCATGTAAGCATATGTAAACGTACTCATGTATCATGTAATCATATGTAAATGTACTCATGTATCAGGTAATGTACTAGTATAGACTCATGAATGAACTGACTCTTATGAGATTCCTTGTAATAGGAATAATGTTTTGTTTCTTCTAACTATCCCTATGATAATTAACTGGAAAGTAATTGGTTGTTAAAGTAGATTTATGCACCCTCGTTACACCAGGGTGTGGGAAACTAAACGAAGGATGAAAACTATAACATCAATACATATATAAGAACATATGTGTATATGTGTAGTTTTGCTCAAGAAGGTAAAAATAATGGTTTTACAAGATATCTAAGAGTTTTGAATAATAATTAAGAGTGACTTGATGTCATTTTAATAAACATTTCAAAACTAATACTTTTGTTATCAAGGTATTTTAAGATAGAAAACCATTTCATGTATCACATTTTGAAGTATGTGAAATCTACTTGATGAAAACACAGTTATAAAATACATAAGAGTGATTTAATAACATATTGTTTTGTACTTGTATCCCCCCCCCCATTAAAGCATTTAAAATCATTTAAAACATTGATTAAGGGGTATGAACTCACCTGTTGTGAGTGGTTCTAACGGGTACGCGTGTAGGGATGAGAAGTTCCACGAATGAAGTCCCGAGACACAATAAGTCCTAAATGACATATAATGACACATATTGACATGAATATAGTGTTTATAACATCTATATGAAAGGAAACACATTCCGGGACTAGGTAACACCTTGACCAAGTGTTGGAATCACATGTGATTCAACATAGGAAGGTATAAAGGCACTCACATGAGTTTACTACCATGATTTCACGGCCAAAGGGAGTTTACAGCCGTAAACTCATGGCTACTCATGTGGGATTGCAAGTTTGAAGGCTAGGGAATGATTTAGGGACATTAGCTCTAACCTAGGATGAAGAAAACCCACTTTCTTTGAAGTTCTAAGGAGTTCACGGCCCAATTGAGTTTACTACCGTAAACTCATGGCCATTTATGTTTATGAAGGTCCTAAAGGTCATAAGGAAGCATTCTAATTTCAAGCCTAAGCCTTTGGAAGTGTTTGTGGCATCAAAACACCCCTAACTTGAGTTTACGGCCCATGGACCATTTGTTCATGTGTTTGCGGCCGTAAACACTCATGGGTGTTGATATTTTTATTGTTTTGGGTCCTACACACATCAAGGTAAGGTGCTATGTTTTTCTCTTGGCTTAATGAAGGTCTTTAGGGCATTTTGGTACCCTAATATGTAGTTCACGACCCAAGAACTTCCTTGGCCGTGAACACCATTTCCATGGTGTTTTGAGGTTGCTTTCTATCCCTAAACTCATTAGTGTACAAGTCCAATTTAGTCTCTTGGCTTAAGGAGGGTTTTTAAGGCATTTTGGCACTTAAACATGGAGTTCACGTCCAAAGAACTTCCTTGGCCGTGAACTCACTTCTAGCCATGAATCTTAATTGTTTTGTGGTCTAAAACATGTAATGGAGGCTTCTAGTTTGAGTTCTAAGGCTTTGAGGGTCATTGGGACATTTTTGGCCCTTAAAATAGAGTTTACTCCCCAAGTGTTCTTGGGCGGTAAACTCACAGATCTTCTTGTTCTGTCGTGATTTTGATGTTATTATGCATAATCTAAGCTATATAATACAACTAGATTGAAGTACTCACGATTTGGGATAAAAACCCGAAGATCCGTGAGAGAGAAATTGGCTTTTCTCTAATTGGAAATGTAAGTAGTGAATAAATATGGTTCAGTTTTCTATATGTAGTCCTGAGATTTTTAGCAGAAAATATTTTATTCCCGGAATGAACTCTAATATCATAGAGTATTGGAATAACAGTGTTGCACAAAACCCTAGTGCATCCACTCTCCTGATATCTCCTTAAGTGTAAATCCTGAAAAACTCAAACTTATACCTAAAGTCTGGAATTTCCCTGTAACTGTTCTACCTTCTATTGGCTTGATATGGTTTGTTTAGAATGGAAATTTTGGGTTGTCACAATAATCTAGAAGATAAATCCTGAGAGGCTGTCAAGAGAATAAGCATGAGAAATATATGCGTATCAATAGCTAGTGTTACAGTTCTTCGATTACGGTGAGTTTCACTCTTCTATATGTGATACTCAATGTATATAGTTATTATAAAACAAGTTCATGTTAAGATATTATGATATATATTATATGCTATTATTTACTAATAGTAATTATGTGTATACATGTTGTATGTGTAATTTTTACTGGTTGACAGTAAAAATGTTATGTTGTATATATGTATTAGTAAATGTCATTACAATGATTATTATATGACATGCTCGATGAACAACTGTAGTTAAACAATAGATGTTCAGGAATTATTGTAGTTAAACAATAGATGTTTTAGGAATTATTGTAGTTAAACAGTAAATACGTTATAATGATTATATGCATGTTGTAAAATGTATAGATTGTAAACTCATTAAGTGTTGGCTTTTCAAATACTATCAACATTTTTACAGGAACAAGGGGAAAAATCTAGCTTGACTCCCATGACAATTGCATTAATCTTATAAATTATGTTTATAAACCGTTCGCTGTTTATTTCAATAAATCATGTTTTATGTAATAAAGCTTAACCTGGATTTATATGTGTTTATTTAAACTCTTAAAAATGTCACCATTTTATAAATGAAGTTTTATTATTATTTGAATGGGGACCAGATCATATATTTTTTTATCATAGTAAGGGTGTTACATTTAATTAATATTATTTCAATTAATTATTAGTTAATTTAAAAACTGAAAAAGAAATCATTAACATCAAGTCAGTGTTTTTACACTTGTTAGGGGCCAATTACGCAACAAAAACATTTATCAGGAACTTACTAGTTAAAAAATAAGTTAATGAACAAATATGTAAACTCCTACAAACCACATGGACAGTCATGTAATTTACTCTAAATTTTATTTCACAACTAAATAAATTGTTTTTTTTTATTCTTCTATAAAGTAGACCAATATTTTAATTATATGTGCTTTTTAAAATGTTTCGAATCTTGTAAACCAAATTATAAAAACCATTAGATCGGATCGAATTGGAATTTAGAGATCTTTAAAAAAAAAAAAAAAAAAAAAAAGGAAAAGAAAGATATCCCATGATTAGTTCATAAATTTTGGAAAGGGCAAAGCGCAGAAAAACATAATAATTTATTTATCAACATTTATAAAAACTTTTATATTTTATTTATATGCAAACATCCCTTAAAATTTTAGTTACATTTCAGATTTATCCAAATATCATTTTTTTTTATCCAAATATTTGTTGTTTTATGACATGTCATTGATCTTCTTCGTTTTTAGATTAACATGGAAAAAAATAAACAATGTTACTTATTTTTGCTTAAATAAATTGTCATTGAGTAACTGATCTATTCCTCACGTTTTATCTTAGTCAAGAGACAACGTCATTTATTTTTGTTTTCATGTTCATCATAAAACGATAATAATAAATGTCATGTTACAAAAAAACATATATATATAAAGATTCTATGGAAAACAAAAAAAATTTTAAAAACTCTAAAAATCATAAAAATGCATATAAAAATACTTACAGATCACAAAACTTTTTTTGAATTTTTTTTTTTTTATAAAAAATCACAGCTTTTTCTTAAATTTCACTGGAAAAAAAAAATCAATTTTTTTTATAAAAAAGAAAATTCAAAATTTTTTTCAGGGAATTTGTATAGAAAGCTGCGATTTTTTATAAAAAAATTCAATTTTTTTTTTTGTGATTTCTAATTATTTTTTTATGCATTTTAATGATTTTAGGGGTTTTTTTTAGGATTTTTTGTTTTCCAAATAACCCTTCCCTATATATATATATATATATATATATATATATATATATATATATATATATATATATATATATATATATATATATATATATATATATATATATATATATATATAATGAAAGATAACTGAAAATGTAATGAAATTTTTTTATATAAACATAATATAAGTATTTTTCTAAATGACCATTGATAAATAATTATGATTTTATACATTTTACCCAACCAGAAATACGATCCTAATTAGAAAAGCTTACAATTATTACAAGCATTCGACAATCACTTTAATGTGAATATTTTATTGGACTTGCAAGAAATGGGTTATTTTGTTAATTATAGCTTACTGTTTTAAAAAGAGAAAATAGTTTTCTAGAAATTACGTAAACAATCAGTTAACAAAAAGATAATTTAGGTATTTTAAATTTAATTTATAAGTTCTACATAAAGCCAAGAATTACTTAGATTGAAATAAGAACATTTTTATTGTCTCATATAAATATATTTCAAAAAATTTACAAACCAAACATAATTTAAAATCAATGGATAGCATTCTAAATTTTAGTTTTTACTGACCAAGCATATATAGATTCCAAATAAGAAAAGTAATTCATACTTTAATCTTACTAAGGTTGAAGTGTATACTTATCACCACACACACATGATTGATGTGGAGCTGTTTCATGGGAGGAAACACCGTCCCCCTCTCTTGTGGAGATCATGTGTGTTGTTTTATGGGAGGAAACACCGTCCCCCTCTCTTGTGGAGATCATGTGATGGGTGTCTTATGACCTCCTTCACCTCTCTTCTTTCTTGGTGTGGACATGTTAGATGAGATGCTCACACTCATCATCTTGAGCGGAATTTTAAAGTCATGGCTTACTTTTAAGAGCATTTTTATCCAAACTTTAAAAAAAGTTCATCTTTTGTCAATCCCTTTGGAAAAGAAGAAAATGTTGCCGTATTTTTTTGGTAAAGTTAAAAACGGGAGCATCTTGGAATTTTCCAACATTTGTCAACATTTGCTAATTAAGAAAATCCAAAATACATAATTTAAGCCACACAAAATGACTACAACTCACCAAAATACATGTCTCTAAGTATAAAAATATGATTATTAGTCAATATCGATTCATAAATAAAAGTTATAAAGTAAACCAATTATTTGAAAACCAATAAAAAGATTAAATATTGCATAAAGTTAGCATAAATGGTAATTTAAATTGAGAAAGAAACGAAACTTCTCCATCAACATAGGAGAAGAAACGGGTCTTAAATAATATAACTCATTACTAAAAAAATCGTAATTACAGAGTATATGATACATATATTTGTTTATTTCTTACTATATGTTAGCAAATTTCTTACACTATCTGAAAACAAGAAACAAAATGTTGAAAATATTATTAATAATCATAAAAATATATTAAATATTGAAATTAATGCGTACATATCACAACTTGAAAATGATCACTAACCGGTTACCTTATAAATAATAAGTCTTTATTAGACAATTTTTTTTTAAATCGGAGAATAATTAACTACATTTTAGAGTATGACTATTGACATAAAAGATAGTCTCCAACACACTTTCACCCGGCTTGTCATCGAACCAAAAAAAAAAATACAATTCATAAATCGTTGGTAATATCTCTGTTACTATCGGCCTAGATCAAGCCAGTTTTTACTAGTTTTTTTGGTCTTTATACAATTTTCACTGTTGGCCAAATCATTGTTAAGAACTAACACATGACGATTTTTCCCGCCAACCCTATCACTAAAACTGAGTTTCACCCACTTGTGAGGCAGTTGTCCCAAACCACATGTTGTGTGGCATTGATCTACAACTGTCTCATAGTTCTCTTCTTGACTTCTCTTGATTTGATAACCATGTTATGTCAAAATTTTGAAAATTCGGTTATGACTTCTCTTGATTTGATAACCATGTTATGCCAAAATTTTGAAAAATCGGTTAGATGTACTTCCAAAAAATCTACAAAGAGGCTCATTGCTATTTATTGATGAAATTTAGTTCGAGGATTTTGGAATGTGTACTGAATAATAGGAAAAACCAAAATTAAATCCCTAAAGAAAAAGAAAACTACTTTGAAAATCATAATTCAATTCTCAAAATCAAATAAAGCAAATTTCAAAAAAAAATGTCAAAATGTAAATGGTGCTCTAAGAAATTAAACGAGTACCAACATTCGGCATAAGCAAAATTTTGAAATGTTTCATTTCAGAAAATAGATTCTTAAAAATCAACTAATTTCAAAAACGTCGAAGGAGTTCGAAAATTCTGTTTTTCGAGTTAGCTTCACATCACATAATGGGCATATGAAAATTTAAGACCATAATCGGAAAAAAAAAAATCAAGTCATTTTGAACATTTTATGACAACTTCAAAAATCCGGATTTTTAAAAATAATTATGGACAATTGGAAAGTACGTGATATAAGGTGTGAAAATACGGTTAATAACGTGAATTTCCGTAAACTTTTTATATTAATTAAATAAAAGACACTAGTAGCAACATATATTGATGTGATGTGGTACCAAGTAGATCAAGTTAACAAACTTTCACTAAATCAAATGAGACAAAAAGACAGTTGTTTTGAAAGAAACAGAGCACATGCTGGAGCTGGAAACCCACAGCCAAAACCACTGTACTATGCCTCCATGTGCCAATTTCCATGAACTGTCCCTCCTATACCCCTCTACCCCTACCCCACCCCAACCCCTACCCCTAGAAATCCACATTAAAGAAGTATTAAAATCCACAAAGGGCACACCAGTCTCCAACTCCCAATGGAAATTTTCAAAACTTTAAGTTGTTTTTAAACTGTGATTCACATTCTCATGCTTTAATAGTGGGGTATATGCTCAGAGATACCTATCCATAGATTCTATGCTTAAATGGATTTTGTTGGATCCTTTATTGCTCAACTGCATCATTTAGTTGTACAATGTGTAGTAAAAGTTGTACCTAAACCCTTGGTTCCTGTTTCATTTAATGCTTTCAGTGATACAAGAAATAATAGTGTGCTTTCACTTATTTAGTTATTATAGTTATAGCATCCTACTTTGAACTTTGATGTTTTCTATCCTATTATAGCAATTTGTTACGATAATAGAAAGAAATGAAAGTAGCATGCTATAATACAACAAACAGAAGGATTGAATGTTGTTGGATCCGACTCAAAGAAGGGTTATTGAGATCTGAAAATGATTATATTATATGGCTAGAATCTAGATCAAGGGCATGTCACATGTCGTGGGAGATATATTATAAACTATTTGTTTTAAATTAAAAGAGTTAAATAATCAAAGAGTACAGATAATCAGATATAAGTTGTAAGAATATTAAATTGGCTTTTAAACAACAAAGATGATTTGGTGCTTGATGAGTTGGGTAGGATTCTAGTTAAACATGTCATGTGACAAGCATCTTTTTTAATAATAATTAATTAAGGTGATATTAATTTATTTTTCTCAATACGACATTATACTTTGAAATTCAGGCGATATTACTACCTTTTCAAAGTAGAGTGATATAGTAAGATGCCAGAAAATATGCTCCTATTTTTTCATGTAATTCTATCATTCATTAATCGCTATCTAGCATAAAAGGAAAATGATTCAGATAATAAAAAAAAAAAAAAGATCAAATCTTGAAGGTCTAAATGGCTAAATGCAAGAAATAGATTTCTTGAAATTTTTTTTTACATTATACTCCACAATATTTTCAAATTAAGGTATTGTAATTAAAGAATCTACATAATTACAGAATTATATTTTCAATACTTTGTATCGGTGTGACATTACTATAAGTCTATAATTAAGTAGATTTCTTGAAATATAATTCTATAAGATATTACTTTTTTTCATTTACCCAAATCCTAAGGGCTACCCCATCTAACATCCTAACTTGGGACCCACAACACTTATGAGCTCCATCAACATATAAAGTTCCAAGATTATATCCCAGAAATACTACTGACCTTACTGTTGAAGACATAATTAATGCCAACATCTGCTAAAAGACAATTACAGTTGGTTTACCCCGATAAATTGCCAGCAAATCATATCAAATAAAAGATTACTATGTTGATTTTTCCCCAAATTTGAATAAATAATCCTCAAACAGGCTCCATTCAATACAAAAAAAATTGAAAAGGAAAAAGATTGATCTTCAAGATTAATCGCATAAATTAGGAAAAGATTTAGATCTATCCAGAAACAGAGATTAAATTGAAAACAGGAGATTGAACTAATAATTAAGATAAAGGGCACAAAAGAGCTAAGGTTTCACAAAAACAAACTATTAGTATTGAGAATAAACCTCAAATACTGCCGATGTGATCAAGCTTCTTGAGGTTTTTCAGGCTTTCTGCAGAGGATCATATGCATCGGAGTGAATATTCCGGTTTCTCCACCTCTGGTGAGATAATCCGCTGTTTTGAAGAGCATTTCGTGGACATCAATGGTGCCTTTGGGTGCAACCCCTAGCGTTTCGAGCACCATGACTACGATATGGTTCCTCCAGTAAGCAAGTCTTCCCATCTTCAACCTCGACCACCATGGTCTCGCCGGAGGCTTTGCCAAATCCTTCTCTTTTACCACCTCAAACCCTACCTTCTTCGCTGTCTCTGCAATATCGGAGTAACTCCTCAATCCAGGCAAGGCGTCGCCTCTCTCGATCCCCTGAATGATGTCTACATGTTCTGGATCTTCACCTCTGTACAATTCGGTTGTCACCCATTCATACGAAACGTACAGCGATCCAGGCTTTAAAACCCTAAAAATCTCGCTGTAAACATCTTCGAGCTTTGGCGCGTGGCAAGTCGCCTCGATTGAGTACGCGCCGTCGAAGCTCTCGTCTTCAAAAGGCATTTCTAAAAAGTTCCCGCATACGACGTCGCATTGCTTGTCCAATCCTGCTTTTTTGTTGTGAGCCTTCGCTCGGCTCACCTGATACTCGTTAATCGTAATTCCGACAACATTGCAGCCTGAATGAGCTGCGATTGCACGCATCGGACCTCCAACGCCACATCCAGCATCGAGAATCTTCTGGCCAGGTTTTACACCGATCAGATCTACAGCCATCTGTTCGTGGATTTTAGTCGATTCGAGGTTCGATTTCCCAGGGATCGCAGGTGAAAAGTGAAAAGACTGCCCCCAGCCCCATTCGTAGATGTCAGTGACGAGATTGTAGAAGGTATCGACAAAGGCGGGGACTTTTTCTGCTTTTTCAATCTCTTTAGGGCGGCGGAAGAAAGACCAGTACTCGTTGTAATTCTCTTGGACTTGTTCACGGTCGATGGAGCCACCGGAGAGATCGACGGCACGTTTTCCCTTTTGTTCGGCAGCTCCTAGCATGCAAACGAACCAGTAAAGGCCGCCGGCGAGGAGAGAGGCGGTGCAGACAAGGGCGATGGAGTCCATGATTGTAGAGAGAGAGAAGGGAGATAGTGAAGTTGTGGAAGAAAGTGAAGACTTTTATGGTGGAGGATTCCTATGGAATGTGGGTTTTTTTTTCTACGTGTGGCTTTCAATGAAAGTAACGGTGCATTTCCTAGTTGTCTTTAGTCGACATTTTAAAATGAATTATCGATCTAATTTGTCAATAAAGTTTTGGTTTTTTCATTATTTAGTCCGGTTAAAATGTTAAAATAGATAATAACTTAAAAGGATAATATATTTTTTGCTTTATAAACATTTAGTCATTCATTTTTTATTTTGTCCATATTTTTTCATCGAGCTTGTTGAACTAATCAAAATTCAAATAACATCCTTATGACCTGATATCAGAGGTTTGATCGTATTTGATAGCTCCGGTCATCTTCTCCGGTGAGACTCCAGTAGGTCTCCAAAGTTCATGATTTTTTCTGGCTTAGTCAAGAACTCTGGTATATTCTTTCATTCTCACTTCCTTCTCTTTACTCATGAACTCAAGAACTAAGATCTGTGATAAACATACATATCAGATTACTGTTCATCGTCTTTAACCTCCGGTCATGGTGTTCTTAAGCAAATCTAAACTGATTTCTTGACTAAAGCTCCAGTTTTTGAAGAATAAAACCCAAAAACAATTTTATATTCAAGTTTTTAAGAGCAAACTTAATTTCCAGAAAGGAAATCGAAGATTTCTGAGTGTGTGTTCATGTTTATCTTTTTTTGAATGTGTGTTCGTGTTCATCTTTTTCTGTGTTCGTGTTAATCTCTTTAGATTTCGATTTTTAAATAATAAATAAAATAACACACACACACACATAAGATTTGGGTATGTATTCTTGAAAATCGAATGAAGATATATGAAGATCTGAAAATCGAATGAAGATATCTGAAGATCTGAAAATCAATTTGTGTGTTCTTGAAGAAAAATTGTGTATGTGTTCTTGAACGATGTGTGTTCTTAAACAAAAATCGTGTTTTGACCTGATTTGAGTTCCATTTTCATTTTCCTTGATCGATGTGTGTTCTTGAACAAAAGTCGATGAGTGTGTGTTTATCTTTTTTCCAGAAATCAAATGATCTTCAAGGTATGTGTGTGTGTGTTCATTGTGTTCATCTTCTTTACAGAAATCAAAAATCATTGTGTGTGTTCATCTTTTTCACATAAAGCAAAAAATCTCGAGAAGTGATTGTGTGTATGTATTCATGCTTGAACATCATATTTGGGTTTATTGGAACGATTTTTAAATGTGTTCATGCTAGATTTTGGAACAACACACATAAATTCATCTGATGTGTATGTATGTGTGTTCATCACAAATCTTGAGTTCATGAGAAAATATAAGAAAAAGAGAAGGAAGAATAGAAGCTGAAACAAATATGAAGTATGTATGTTCATCTTCGCCAGAAAAATCACGAACGTCGGAGACTCGCTAGAGAAGATGACCGGAGCATCGTCGAAGGTGTCAAATATGCCGGAAATAGGCTAAACCTCCAAAACAGGTCATAAGGATGAATTACTTGTTCATGCGTGTGACAACCCGAAATTTCCATTTGTACGAACACCATCTATTCAGTAGAAGCTAGTTCAGTTTCAGTGATTTTCATACTTTTCCGAACAAGTTTGTGTACATTAGGGTTTATGTTTAAGGAGATATCAGGAGAGTGGATGCTCCTGGTTTTGTGAAATTTGAGCATTTCAAGTTTCATAATGTTACAGTCCAATATCAGGAATAAAAATATTTTCTGCCAAAATATTCCAGGACTATAAATAGTTTTCTGAATTAAATTAATTCATTATTCACAATTCCAAATAGAGAAAAGCCATATTCTCTCTGACGGATCTTCGGGTTTTCATCCCAGATTGTGAGTCTACTTTACTAAATGTGTTTCAATACTTGTTAGATGCTTTATAACATCAATTACATGTTTAGATTACAAGATCCGGGAGTTTACCGCCCAAGAACGTTCTTGGGGAGTAAACTCCAAAATGGAACTTTAAGGCTTCCTAGACCCGATTCCTTGCTAGACAACTTGTAAAGGACCTTGTGTATGATCTTTAGAGTCTAGAAAGCAACCAAGAAACACAAGTATTTGGAGTTTACGGCCAAGAACTTCTCTTGGGCCGTAAACCCCTTTTCAAGGGCATTTAGTGCCCTAAACTTCCCCTAATGCTTAAGGACCTTAATCCTCAAATGCTTGTGCCTATTTTAGACATCAAAACACATCAAAATCATAAGTTTATAGGAGTTTACGGCCAAGAACATCTCTTGGGCCGTAAACCCCTTTTTCTAGGGTAAAAAGCATTCCAAGCACACCTTAGGCCTTAAGACAATTACCTTGAACACCTAGGACTTTAATGGGGAGGAAAAACCATCAAGAACATCCCTTAAAGGGAGTTTACGGCCAAGGAACACCTCTTGGGCCGTAAACTCCAAGTGAAGGCACAAAAGTGTGCCTCTTGTCCCCATTAGCCTTAGATAAAATCATGGAAGCCATCCTTGATGTGCAAGTGCCTCAAATGAATTAAAAGCCATCACCCATAGGAGTTTACGACCGTAAACTCTAGGGTAAATGGACTTTAGGCCGTAAACTCCCCTATGGAGCATTCTAGGGCCTTAAACTACTTCATGTGTTATTCCAACAAAGCTAGGAGTGTTCTAGGATCAAGATAACACTTTAAAACACCCAAAACCACCATGTGAGGAGTTCACGGGCATAAACCCATGAGTTTACGGTCGTAAACTCCAAAGGGTGGGGTTTGTTGGGTAGTGATCTCTTATGCAAGGCCATTTGATGTTTCAAACCCTTTTGCCTTGTCCCGTAGCAACTTAGATGCAACCATTTGGACCTTAAACACTTATAAAAAGTGTTTACAGGTTCCTAAGTGTATTAACTTATTTATTAAGTTATTATTTGTCTAATTAGTTATATATATGCTTATTATATGATAACTAGGCTCGTGCGTGTAAACAAGTCTCCGTTTGCCACCTAGCACGGTATCCGACACTGCAATTCAAACGACTCACCACAAGTGAGTTCATACCCCTTGAATCAACCTTTGAAATGATTTTAAATGTTTTAAATACTTTATGGGGGGGGGGGGGGGGAATACAAGTCAAATACTTATAGTTATTGCTTCAATCACATGTGATTGCTTTTAATCACATGTGATTAATAACTAGGAAAACAACGATTTTTACCACTGTTCAAATTGTTATCAAACTACTTTACATTGAAATGTTTTACAAACTCTTTTACTATCCAAACTTATTTATAGACTGTGATTCAAACAAATGCTTCTTATACTTAAACTGTTTTATCAACTTATGCCTTCAAATTGTTTTATAGATCGACATCAAGTCGATCTTCTCTTGAAATTATATTTATGCTTCAAATGTCTTATGAAAACTTATTTATGCTTTTATATATTCAATTGCATGCCCATATATGTATAGATGTATAAATAATGTTTAAAGGACTTAGGAAGGCCATCCGCCCTATTTCCTTTTCGCGCCTTGAGATGTGGTCTGGTGGGATTTCGGGTGACCATCCGAAGGTCGTTTCAATATTACTTATATATCATATATACATATATAGACATAAAAGTACTTCCATATTCATACTTATCAGTACATCAATAGTTAGTTACCATCGGGGTAACACAAGTACATATACAGCTATACTAGAAACAAGTACATATACAGCTATACTAGAAACAAATACATATACAGCTATACTAGAAACAAGTACATATACAGCTATACTAGAACGAGAAACATTACATATACATGAATACGTTGACAATTGTGATCCACTGTGTCGGAGCATGCCTTAAATGTCATGGCCCGAGTTGTAGCCAGAATTCTCTTGGAGGGAGAGCGTGAGTTTGCGTATAGATCTATACTGGATTGACTATCCTACACCTTGCTGCTAGCTACAGCCGGACCTGCAGGTCTGCGGGTGCCAAACGTCATTTCTTTATTACGACCATTCATTATGTCGTTGTTACCAGTCGATAGCATGGTGCAATTTATCACAATATACCTTAATATAAATCCGGTTTAAGGTAGTAGTAATTAGTACAGCAGTAGTTCTTATTATACAAAGCTACAGTACTACAATGATTCACCCATTACATATTTTAGTGATAATCTCACTTCAGCATTAATGTACAAACTATATTTTATTAAATGATAGTTACTTGGGTAATTACACACTTTTACAACAAACAAGTATAAAAGACAGTTAAGCCTTGGTAGAAGGTTACTTTTATAGAAAATATAGGATTTTCTGAGAGATTCAAACTTTTGCAAACACTTCCAAACTTTCACTTACATTTTTACAAACTTATACATTGAGACAGGTTCAAACGTTTTTGCCTACAAACATTGACACTAAAATACTTATGAACTGACCAGCTTAATGCTGATAAACTCTTTCAAAATAACTTGTATTCTCAGGTCATCAGTAGACAGGTACCGAGGCTAGCTTTTGAGAAGATGGAGTGCATTCAAGACTCATCTCATATTATTTTGTGTTACATTATTTTTGGTGTCTATAACTGTACAGAACACACTTGTATTAAAATTATATATTTAATGCAATGGATGATGTTGTTTACTTATTTACATTTACTGTGTTGTGATACTATACATGACGTCCTCCGCCCCAGAACGTTTCCGCCGTTCTTGGTTTTGGGGTGTGACAGATTGGTATCAGAGCATTGTTTATAGTGAATCAAGTATATCAACCCATAAAAGATATACTAAACTATAAACCCAAAAGGGATTAAAACACTCTGACCAAGAGTCTATACTTTAAATAATAAAATATTTAATTAAGTATACTAGTCTGCATTCATACTAAAACAAGTGTCACAATGACAAGAACAAAAGCATTACGATTGTTAAATATCACAAGTGAGCTCGGGGATGTATGGTCAGTCCTGGGAATGGCATAGCCTGATCAACTATGCTGGTCCTAGGAGTGATTAGCATATGCCCTAAAATGGTTGTGATATGTTAACAAGTCTAAAAACTTACCAACACTACCACAAGAAGATCAGTAGAACTTAAACTTAAAATACTATAGGAGTATTTTGTGCTACTAGTTACACGTATACTATATTCTTATACCTCTCTTCTCGCGTAGATCTAAATGGCTGGATTCCATCATGGCGACCTATACTTTCCCAATGAAGGCAATGTCGGGTGGATCGATGAAGAGCCCGAAGATGAGCATCCAATCCCTTTGGATGATCACCTCGCAGAAGGCTTTTCTGATGGATCTGACTCCGAGCCTGAAGTCAACAACCTACCGCTTGTAGGTCAAGCCCCGAACAACAACCCTCGACCAGCGTTTCCAGGTCCTACACCCATGTGGGCAAACAACCTGAACCGCTGGAGTGATGAACAGGGTCAACCCTTACCATACTTTGGGGACCGAACCTTTTACAACATTAGCGATGGTGGCTTTGCTGACAGAGCTCTGCCGGTAATCATCCGCAGAATAGCTCGTAATGTCGAGCAAGGTCGAGCAGCCATCGACCGGGTCATGGAGATTGATGCCAATTCAGGTGTCAACACAGTCCGCATCCGCCGTCTTGAAGAAGACATGGAACGGACCCGGAGAACCAACGAAACCCTACAACAACAGCTGGCTGCCTCCCGAGCTGAGGTCGTGGAACTTAGAGCTCGTCAGAGAGCTCAGGACCGACACCTTCAAGAGGTGTTTCGCCAAGTGTCCGACCTCAGGGCTCGCCCGAGGAATTCCCATCGCCTTTAGATAATGTCTAGTACATCTCTGTCTTTTGATTTAGGGATAGCCTTGAACTTATGTGCTCTAAGTAGCACTTGTCTGTAAAATATTCCTAACTTTCGATACTCTAATTAGGAATCTAAGACTGTCAGTCTTGCCCTTTTGGTATGATGTAAGACCTACTGTTAGGTTGATTTTCATTAAACTTATTACATCAGTAATACCCGTACTATTGAAATCTATCTAATTTGTGGGAAATTTGTACACTTGTGTATTCCTACTGATATTTCTTATTGAGATTTCAAACACTCATTCAACTGTTAGGCTATGGTTAGTTAGTCCATGTGTCACTCTCACGTTGCTTGCAAATTGAGTCTTACCATCTTTCGTGTCCTTATAAACTTATAGCTGAAAGATGACTCCTCGCAAGACTCCCAGGAATAGGAATAATCCTGCACCTCCACCGCCTCCACCGCCTCCGGTCATCGATACTGCAGCCCTGAATGTTGTCGTAGCTGCAGCAGTGGCAACTGCCATGGCTCAGTATCACTTATCCGATGCTAGCAGAGGTGGAACCCCTGTTGAATCTATTCCAGTCGAAATCCCTGTGCACTCGAGAGAGTGCTCTTACAAGGATTTCACAAACTGCAAGCCGAAGCCTTTCTATGGCACCGGCGGAGTCATTGCTCTCTCGCAATGGTTCGAGAAGACTGAATCAGTCTTCGAAATCTGTTCATGCCCTGCTGCGTGCAAAGTGAAATATGCCGCATGCACCTTTGAGGATAAAGCCCTGACGTGGTGGAACGGCCACGTCAAAGCCCTAACTCTCGTCGTGGCTAACGACATGGGCTGGGAAACAATGAAGGACCTCATGACTGAGGAATACTGCCCGAGGGGTGAAGTCCAGAAGTTAGAACATGAACTCTGGAATCTGACCATGAAGGGCACCAATGTGATCGCTTACACTGCCCGATTTAGCGAACTGGTGGCCCTATGCCCCAATATGGTTCCCACTGAAGGGAAAAAGATCGAACGGTACGTATGGGGGCTAGTGCCTCCGTACCAGGGGAATGTCTTAGCATCGAACCCCGCTACCTTCGACAGTGCCAAGCGATTGGCACAAAGACTCATTGACCATGGAGTCAAGACCCCTACAACCACAACCACCCTAGCCATCCCAGAACCCTCCAAACCCGCTGGCACCAAGCGGAAGTTCTGGGATGAGAAGAAGAAGCAGCGAGCTTCAAAGAAACAGCAAATCGTGGTAGTACATGCTGTGGTATCCCCTACTGTTGTTACTGCTCCGGGGAAGCAGTATGCTGGAAGTTTGCCGAAGTGCAACAAATGCAACTTCCACCACAACGGCGCCTGCCGTGAAATGCAGTGTTCTAACTGCAACAGAAAAGGACACACCGTCCGATTCTGTAAGTTCCCGGCACAACCGATCTCCCAAGTTCCTGGCTCAGGCGCGAGCCCAACTTGCTATGGATGTGGCGAAACAGGCCACTTTAAAAGGGACTGCCCCAAGGCGAGGAATGCTGGAGGAGCAGGGAGGGTACTAGCAATAGGACACGGGGAAGCAGTAGTTGACCCGACAGTGGTGACTGGTACGTTCCTCGTTGATAACTCCTATGCATGCATTCTATTCGATAGTGGAGCGGAGCGAAGCTTTGTAAACCACAAATTTGCTCGCATGCTTAAGCAACAACCACATGCACTTAATGAACAATTCACAGTAGAAATGGCCAATGGGAAAACTGAAAGTACTAATAGCATATACTTAGGTTGTCTTCTAACCTTAGATAACCATGTTGGATTAATGTCTAAGTCCATAACTATATTTGGTAAGACTTGACCCGACCCGACATGGTCCATTTGGGTTGCATACCATCATGCACTTGAATGAGAGAAATAAGACACTTATGGTTATTAATATATTATAAGTTCTAGTATATTAATAATAAGAATAATAAGATTATTTAATTAGTATTGATCAAGAATTAATCTAGGATTAATTAAGTGATCAAAAAAAGACTAATTAAATATATGGGTTGATAGTGTAAATCATCCATACTTGTATAGTGGGCTAATGCTCCATGGATAATCAAGTTGGGCTAAAACCCATAGGATGGTCCATGGATGCTCCATGGTGTATTTGTACCCATGGATCCAAGGAAATGGAAAGCCATGACAATTAAGAGTTTACCCTAATTGTGTAACTATATAAGCATCTTATTATTGAGGAAAAATTGGCCACTAGTAGTATTCAAGAAAGGGCTAGCCGATTTTGGTGAGTGTAGAATTCTCTCAAGTCATTCTAAGTGTTTTGATGATTGTGATTCCATTTGAGATGTCACACTTGGGGCACTAGGCACTCAAACTTCATGAAGACATTCTACACCAAAGAGGTATGTATTCTATCTTGCTATAGTCATTGTTATGTATGCTAGATTAGGATAATACCTTGGAAGTTCTTATTTGCATGTATAATAGAGAAAACATAGATCCAAGGTATTTAGGGTTGCATGTACACTTAGGAAGTGTTAGAATGCTCAAAACCCAACAGTGGTATCAGAGCCACGGGTTGTTTTCTGTTATATTGATGCAAATATTTTATTTTCAAAGTTGAGAAAAAAAATGAAAAAAAAACATGAAGTTTGTCAAATTTTAAGATAATTACTTGTTCTTGTGAAAAACTAATTATTTGTAAAATTTGAATAATGTGCTTTATGAGTTGAATTAGGTCAAATTTAATAAAAGATAAAATAATATGATTATTTTATTAGTTTTAAAAGTTTGATCTAAAGAGTTTTATTTTTTTTTTGAAACCTCCATAAGTTATGGATATGAAAAGGTTTTTAAAAAAAATTGATTCAAAGTTTTATGGAGTTACAAAAAATTTGGTGTTAATGTTTTAAAGGATTCCATAACTTAAGAATAAGTTATGGATCACCAAAAGTTTTTTGTGTTACCTTATTTTATGAGTGAATTTAGATTAATGAATAAAATTATGTGATAGTTGGTTTTAATCCAAATTAATCTAAAAGAAGTTCATAAAATGTGTTTATGTAACTTATAAGTCACATTTATGAATCTTAAAACTCATAAAAGTTGGCAAAGGTTACAAAAATGAAGAGTCTAGTTCTAATTAAATGGCTTTATGACTCCATAACTTGTCCTCAAGTTATGGAGGACCAAGAGTCTCTTCATTTAATAAAAAAAAAAAAAAAGTGTAACCTTAATTAATTCCATAAGTTATAAAATAAAGAAAAGTTAATTCTTTTATTAGTTTAAAGTCTTCCATAACTTGTCCTCAAGTTATGGAACTTGAAGAGTTTTTGGATTAAAACTACTTTAAACACATAAGTTATGGAATTAATTAGTTTTGAATAGTTTCAAAACTTGCCCTCAAGTTTTGGAATTTGTAAAGTTTTCACTTATGAATACTTTAATTCCAAGTTAGCCCTTAGAATTTTAAAAGTTAAAATTCAACCCTTATACTTTATAATATTATAAGTTAATAATATATATATGTATAAGAGTAAAGTCAGTCTTACCGCTAGTACGCCTCATTCACGAAGCCGGTCTATAAGGTGGGTATAAGGTTGTTGCCTATAAAATGGCAACTTAATGGGTGTCCACTCTCACCCACCGCTTGCTTGACTGGTGGAGGGTCGTTAGCCGAACGGGTTTGACAGGACTAGAATTCTCCCTTCATTAAAAGTATTAATGATAATACTAAGTAACTAAACTCTTAATAATACCCAATCTTAGTTACTTAGGAAAAATGTGAATAAGGTGCTAATCCATGAAATTACACTTTACACTTTGTCTAAGTCGTTAGTGGAGCGTGTGTGGTTAACCGGCACACTAACTTGGACTTAACAAGGTAGGTAAAGGGTGACTTAATATTTATCATAGTATTGATGGAGCGTGTGTGGTTAACCGGCACATCGATTGAGGGGTAATTTATTAAGGGTACCAAGTGATTTGCATGGTTACTTCACACCTTGTTTTGTGATCCTCGGCATCCCAGTCACAAAACCTGAAGAGCACACTCGAGATTGAAACATGCCTTTGAAAAGTTCAATGAATCTCAAAGATCTAGGAGTTTCAAAACCAATTAAAACCTGATAATACATTTCGTTTATCTTGGTGGAAATTGGTGAATCGTCATTCACCTACCTTCAAATATTTTATAGCTTGGATTACGGCATACCTCTTCTA
Organism: Lactuca serriola; assembly: GCF_051521515.1. Lineage (NCBI taxonomy): Eukaryota > Viridiplantae > Streptophyta > Magnoliopsida > Asterales > Asteraceae > Lactuca > Lactuca serriola. Next base: position 200,118,070 of record NC_136415.1, on the reverse strand, counting down.
AGTTATAAAATAGTTTGTTGGGTCCTAGCCTTAATATTTCATATTGGGTGTCATATTAAGGACTTTAAATCAACTATCTTGAATATCTCCCAAAAGATGTCTGGTTTAGACACCTATGATCTTCCCAAATCTCTTGAAACAAGGTTTCCTAATGAAGATGATGTCCCATGGATATCATACTTCTTCACCTCTTCAAATTATTCTCCCTAACCCACAAGTTCTTGAAAAGTTTAAGGTCACTCAGGCCCTATTAGGCAAGGCAAGGTCTAGGTGTGGTCACATCTTGGAGATGTAGTCACATATTGACAAGCCGGGAGAGTTGGGTGTCAAAGTCTTGAGAAAGTTGGTGGTTCAACTACTTTCTAAGTCACATAGTGAGTTCTTTTGGAACACCTATGAAAAAGACTATGACAAGACCCTTAATGATCTTATCTATTTGTTAAGATCAACTTCCTAAAACTTTATGGACATTGACAATGATGACATTGGATATCCAGTAAAGCATTCTCTACCCAATGGAAAGGGATCGGCTATAGTCAACTCGGTTGACCAAATGGTAAAGAGAAAAGCTAAGTCTGTGATAGTCCTGTGTACCATTATCAAAGGGTCCATATGTTTGTATTGCCAAAGAAAGGGCATTGGTTGCGAAGCTGCCAAATTTACCTAAGGATGTTAAAGTCAATAAGTTTGACTCTACTTCAGGTAAATTCCACTATCTAACTCTGTTAAGTTTCTATTCTGAGATTCTTGATACATGATGTGACTGGGTCACATGGAGATGTTTTAAGAATCAAAGGAAAAAAAAGTGAAGAAACTTAAAGAAAGAATATGCTGAATCTAATCGCGTAGATGGATTTCTATCACATAGTTTGAAAAATCGGATTCTTGAGCTACTTCTTAGGAGTTAGGAGATATTGCCTAGGAATAGATAACAACAAGTTCTCATATGGATTGTAAGGATAAGTTTTTTCCGCAAAGTTTTAAAATAAAAGAGAATTTTTTTTTATTTTAAAATATCCTTACGATGGCATTTGAGGAAAAATTGTTGCTTATATAATTCCGTTAAGAGCAAGAGTGGAAATATGAAATTGATTCTTTCATTTGTGGTAATGTCTAAATTTACCAAATAAGGAAAGATTCTCATCATCCAAGGTTCAATTGGACCGGAACTTGGAATCATGCAAGTTGTATAGTATGATGAATGAGAACTTTCAAGTTTTGGAAAATTAAGACTAATTACTTGTTCACATGGATGTGTGAATCAAGTAAAGGACTAAGGGATCGAGTACACATTCTTGTGCACTGGTCAAGTCCACCACAAAAAGTTTGATAAGACTATTCGTCATGATTTACTTAAGTTTAGTAAATATGATTATACTTACAAGCTTAAGTGTAACTCTGAGACATTGGAAAAGGTTCCAATGTAAGGCAGAGCGAATAAGAAGAATCAATTTAGGCAGAAGGATAAAAGTTTCTCAAATCTGAAAAGATGGGAGATTACTTTAGTATCAGTTTTTGTGATCATCTTAATGATTAAGAAACCATAGCACAATTAGTTCTCTAAGGAAATCTTAGTGCATTCTTATGACTAAGAAGAGGGATCTTGAATTGTTGAAGTGGTTAAATCAAGAAGATGAGTCATACTTCGTTCCAATACAAGTCTTAGAGTCATACTCCAAGATTGTAATTTGAGTGACATGTCTCAAAAGAAGGTTAAAACACTTGTCAAATGTAAGAGTAAAAGTTTTTCTACTCTTGTACATTTGAAATTGGTAAGTTGTGATGTTTTGGATAAAAACAAAGACCAACTTAGGCCAATTGGGTAAAGTGTTTTTCTTGATTAGAATCCGCACTATCTCTTGGATGTTTGACAAGGGAGTCTTACATGTCAAGAGGACAGTGGGAGTCTTAAAGGTCTTGAAAGTCTCAAGAAATAATCAAGAATAAAACCTGAAGTTCTTCGCTAGCACACGACTTGAGGTTTATAACCTATCGTGTTGACATATCTGTGCCCATTCCAGTTAAAGTTGGCTTTGCATATGAGTTCTTAGAGTTCTCAGTTTGTTGCATAACAACTTGGAAGCAATGGCAGGCCCTTGAGCTGCCAGGTGGCAAGAAGTTAAGATTGAGTTCAATCCATATGGTTTTGGATTTGTCATTATCTTTGTCTTGTGATTATGGTTTGACAAATTCATATGGGTAGGAACTCATACACCATATAAATCTAAGTGTCATAAGGTTTCTCTCCGATTCATGAAAATGATGGTGAGGAAACACTTTCACTAAGTAGATTTTATCTAGATAGCAATTGTGATATTTGCATTCTCAAAGTCGTTAGTGGAGCACGTGTGGTTAACCGGCACACTAACCTGGACTTGTGAGAAGTGGCAAAAAGGTCTAAACATTATGATTACGGCATCCCTCTTCATAATTGTTTAGATACACAAGTGTGCTATCTAAGGGAAGGTGTATGATTTTGATAAAGACTTATCAAAACAATCTAGTATCAGAAATCTGAACCTTGGTAAGAAAATCAGCTGATTTCTGAGTACATGTCAAAGCTAGTGGGAGCATAAGTGTTATGCTAATAATCATCATGTTAGTGGGAGCATGATAATTATGATAAGTATTGCAAGTTAGCAATGTTAATTATAGAAAAACAAAAATTTTAATTGGGAAAAAGTTGTTTTGCTATAATTAAGGGAGAGGAAATTATACTTCATATCAAATCTATAAGGTTTAGATCTGAGGTTTTAATCATTTAGTCAAGGATATATATGAATTTCATGTTGGAATGGCTCAACATAAGGAAATTCTGTATATGGGTCCATTATTTGCGTTCTAAAATTCGATTATGATTACGGCATCCCTTTTCATAATCTGAATTATGAGAACTTGGCAAATTGAAATGGAAATATTATAGCAAAAGACTGGTTTAGTCTTTATGTAAGACATCATGAATCGTGTCCCATATGCTTCGGATATAGGATCGATTACATGTGCTATAATCATCCGTTCTAAAATTTTCCGAATGCCTGGGGCATTAAGAAGGGAAAAAGTTTAGAACTGGATATGACTAAAAGGATTAAACAATTGTCGAGGACAATCTAAGGTTTACCAAAGATTGGTTGCTCAAGGACAGTTGGAAGTATAGTGATAATTCTGGAAGGACCATATTGACATAATCTGTAAGGAGGCAACTCTCTTTCAGAAGTGATAGTCAAAATGGAATCTGGAAATGTTTCAAAGTTAGAATTTTCACTCTGTGTAAGATTAAGGAAACTTAATGCAAGAAGGATGGTTCCAAGGAGTTGATCTCCTTTGGAATGATCTGTAATGTTTGTTGTCAAGTCTTTATGACTTTGTGCATAATCATTACAAGAGGATCAATGCACATAAGTTTAGAATCTGACAGATTCCAGTAAATGGCATGAATTTGGAATTCTTGCATTTGCAGTAAGGATTTGGGAGTGTGAAAAGAGAATCATTGAAGTTATGTTCAATGGATCTAGTTCACAAAGTAAAGATCATAGACAAACATAGTATGCATACTTAGTGTGTGGCATGACTAGTGTTTTGAAAAAAACATAGTGTACATGCTTGGTGCATGGGACAACTATTGTTTTAAATTCAAGAATAAAGTTGATAGCTGAAACAGTATACAATGAATAATGTGTAATCATATGGTGATAAATAAAAGGTGTTTATTTATGTTCAAAGAGTTGATACCATATTGGATTCAATTATTATTGTGTTTCACTTTGCATGTTTTGACTTCCCGAATAAACTGGGTTATTCTTTCGGAATGACTAAGTTATTCAAACTATCCACAGTCGGTCATATGTTGGAAGTAGATATGAATTAAGACTGTCATGATGGGTTGTAGAGGTCTAAGGTGTTGGACAAGGCTAAAACAATCATGAGTGCTCATAAGTTCTGAGTATTGGATTCAACCCGCGCTCATTGGAATCACTTCATGGATTTTATCACGAGTGATCATGAGACGATAATATCTTATATTCTTCAAACCTAGAGATATGAGTTGTTACTATGAGTTGATAGTACATTGATAGCACGAAAACGCACTTGGTAACTCGGTGCTATAAAACGTGCCTTTGTGTATGATTCAACAAGTAGTAGAACAAGCCATATGAGTCGAAGTTTATCCGTTCCTTTTACCTTCGGGATAAAAGCGATATCTGTGGGCCCCTCGATGATTTGATGATGACAAATGGAAGTGCTCGGCCGGGCCAGGACTGATTTGATTTGTTCAATTAGTCAGTTGTCATAAATCGGAAATCGGGAAACAACAAATGGACAGAGAGAATGATTATAATCCATGTCTCAGTCCATATGATATCTAGAATGGAGGAATATATGATCCCTTATCTAATGGACAAGTCACTGACAAAGGTCAGAGTTCATCTACAAGGTCAGAGTTCGACAAAAGCTTTTGAGAGCTACGATTGCCGGTTGGTTCCTGAAGTCATACGCAATAATAGTTTTAGACTTATCCAAGTGGGAGACTGTTGGATTAATGTCTAAGTCCATAACTATATTTGGTAAGACTTGACCCGACCCGGCATGGTCCATTTGGGTTGCATACCATCATGCACTTGAATGAGAGAAATAAGACACTTATGGTTATTAATATATTATAAGTTCTAGTATATTAATAATAAGAATAATAAGATTATTTAATTAGTATTGATCAAGAATTAATCTAGGATTAATTAAGTGATCAAAAGAAGACTAATTAAATATATGGGTTGATAGTGTAAATCATCCATACTTGTATAGTGGGCTAATGCTCCATGGATAATCAAGTTGGGCTAAAACCCATAGGATGGTCCATGGATGCTCCATGGTGTATTTGTACCCATGGATCCAAGGAAATGGAAAGCCATGACAATTAAGAGTTTACCCTAATTGTGTAACTATATAAGCATCTTATTATTGAGGAAAAATTGGCCACTAGTAGTATTCAAGAAAGGGCTAGCCGATTTTGGTGAGTGTAGAATTCTCTCAAGTCATTCTAAGTGTTTTGATGATTGTGATTCCATTTGAGGTGTCACACTTGGGGCACTAGGCACTCAAACTTCATGAAGACATTCTACACCAAAGAGGTATGTATTCTATCTTGCTATAGTCATTGTTATGTATGCTAGATTAGGATAATACCTTGGAAGTTCTTATTTGCATGTATAATAGAGAAAACATAGATCCAAGGTATTTAGGGTTGCATGTACACTTAGGAAGTGTTAGAATGCTCAAAACCCAACAAACCATTCATTCCCAATCGACCTTATGCCGGTCTCAATAAAAAGTTTCGACGTTATTATCGGCATGGATTGGCTAAGTCTTCATCGCGCCGACATCATGTGCTACGAGAAAGCAGTCCGACTAAACCTCCCGTCTAACGAAACTCTTATAGTCTACGGCGACAAACCTGGTGCGAGTCTTCGCATTATATCTAGTATTCAAGCACAGAAATATCTGCGCAAAGAATACCACGCATTCCTTGCTCACGTCGTCGACACGAACCTAGAAACGAAAGAACTAAAGAACATCCCTGTAGTAAGCGACTTCCCCGACATTTTCCCAGAAGAGTTACCCGGATTACCTCCGCAGCGACAAGTCGAGTTCAGAATCGACTTAGTCCCAGGAGCTACTCCAGTAGCCAAGTCGCCCTACCGTTTAGCACCAGCCGAGATGCAAGAACTCTCTGGTCAACTTAACGAACTGCTCAGCAAGGGCTTTATAAGACCAAGTTTCTCACCTTGGGGAGCACCGGTCTTGTTCGTTAAGAAGAAAGACGGATCATTCCGTATGTGTATTGACTACAGAGAACTCAACAAATTGACGATCAAAAATCGCTACCCTCTGCCGCGCATAGATGATCTATTCGACCAACTGCAAGGGGCGAACTATTTTTCCAAGATTGATTTGAGATCCGGATATCACCAGTTACGAGTGCTAAAGGAGGATGTGCCGAAGACAGCCTTCTGAACTCGTTACGGACACTACGAGTTCGTGGTGATGCCATTCGGATTGACCAATGCGCCCGCAGTCTTCATGGATCTGATGAATAGAGTATGCCGACCTTACTTGGATCAGTTCGTCATCGTTTTCATCGACGACATCCTGATCTACTCCCGAAGTAAGAAAGAGCATGGCGATCACCTACGACAAGTTCTAGAGACATTACGAAAAGAGAAACTTTATGCGAAGTTCTTGAAATGTGAATTTTGGATCCGAAGAGTCGAATTCTTAGGACACGTGGTAAGCGAAGAGGGAATCCACGTGGACCCATCCAAAATAAAAGCCATTGAGAACTGGTCAGCGCCAAAGACGCCTACAGAAATTCGTCAATTTATAGGTCTCGCTGGCTACTACCGCAGGTTCATTCAGAACTTCTCCTGAATAGCGAAACCTCTTACGACCCTGACCCAAAAAGGCGTGGCCTTTGACTGGGAAGAGAAGCAAGAAAGAGCATTCCAAACGCTCAAACAAGCCTTATGCACCACTCCAATACTATCCCTCCCCGAAGGGATAGAAGACTTCGTAGTCTATTGCGATGCATCCAATCAAGGACTCGGATGTGTTCTGATGCAGCGAGGTAAGGTCATTGCCTACGCCTCGAGACAGTTGAAGACACATGAGGTTAACTACACGACGCACGATCTTGAACTAGGAGCAGTAGTGTTTGCTCTGAAGATCTGGAGACATTACTTGTATGGAACGAAGAGCACTATCTTTACCGACCACAAGAGTTTACAACACATTTTCGATCAGAAGGAGCTAAACATGAGACAACGACGGTGGGTCGAGCTACTCAGTGATTACGAATGCGATATTCGTTATCATCCGGGTAAAGCCAACGTAGTAGCAGACGCCCTAAGTCGGAAGGAATATTCTGGTCGCAAGGTCAAGTCATTATCCATAACCATCCATTCACACTTGTCGAAGCAAATTCAGGCGGCTCAACTTGAAGCCATGAAACCTGAAAATGTGTCGAGTGAATCCCTTAGGGGAATGGACAAGAACTTCGAAGCCAAGGGTGACGGAGCTTTATATTTCATGAACCGGATCTGGACACCGAAACACGGTGGTTTCCGAGACTTGGTCATGACCGAGGCGCACAACACTCGGTATTCCGTCCACCCAGGTTCAGATAAGATGTATCTGGATCTTAAAAAGCTATACTGGTGGCCTAATATGAAAGCAGAGATTGCTACCTTCGTGAGTAAATGCCTTACTTGCGCAAAGGTTAAGGTCGAGTACCAAAAGCCCTCTGGGTTACTGCAACAACCAGAGATTCTAGAGTGGAAGTGGGAGCGGATCACTATGGATTTCATAACCAAGTTGCCCAAGACAACGGGTGGACTTGACACCATATGGGTCATCGTTGATAGATTGACCAAGTCTGCGCACTTCCTGCCTATCAAAGAAACCGACAAGATGGAGAAACTTACGAGGACATACATCAGGGAAATTGTACGGTTGCATGGTGTACCTATTTCCATTATCTCCGATAGAGATAGTAGGTTCACCTCAAGATTTTGGCAATCACTACAACATTCCCTAGGAACAAGGCTGGACATGAGCACAGCCTACCATCCACAGACCGACGGACAGAGTGAGAGGACCATCCAAACACTGGAAGATATGTTGCGAGCCTGTGTGATTGATTTTGGCAAGGCATGGGATACTCATTTACCCCTTGTCGAATTTTCCTATAATAACAGTTATCACACGAGCATCAAGGCTGCTCCATTCGAAGCTCTCTACGGCCGCAAGTGCAGATCCCCTCTGTGCTGGGCTGAGGTGGGTGATACCCAATTAGCAAGAGGGCAAGCTTCCGACAGTACTCTCACCGGTCCGGAAATCATTCGGGAAACGACAGAGAAAATCGTTCAGATCCGTGAACGATTGAAAGCCTCTAGAGACCGACAGAAGAGCTACGCCGATAAACGAAGAAAACCTTTGGAATTTCAGGTGGGAGACCGAGTCCTTCTCAAAGTCTCACCCTGGAAAGGCTTGATACGTTTCGGCAAGCGTGGGAAGCTAAATCCGAGGTACATAGGGCCTTTCGAGATTCTTGCCAGAGTCGGCCCCGTAGCTTACAAACTCGACCTACCCGACACACTTCGTAACGTACATTCTACATTCCACGTATCTCACTTGAAAAAGTGTTTGTCCGACGAGACTCTCGTAATCCCACTCGAGGAGATCGAGATCAACGAGAGCCTCAACTTCGTGGAAGAACCTGTAGAAATCATGGACCGTGAGGTCAAGCAGACGAAACAAAGTCGTATCCCTATCGTGAAGGTTCGCTGGAACGCCAAGCGAGGACCAGAATTCACTTGGGAACGCGAGGATCAGATGAAGTTGAAATACCCTCATCTTTTCGCTTAATTGTTGTAACTTTATATTTGCTTAAATTCTAATTTCGGGACGAAATTCCCTCTAACAGGGGGATGATGTGACAACCCGAAATTTCCATTTGTACGAACACCATCTATTCAGTAGAAGCTAGTTCAGTTTCAGTGATTTTCATACTTTTCCGAACAAGTTTGTGTACATTAGGGTTTATGTTTAAGGAGATATCAGGAGAGTGGATGCTCCTGGTTTTGTGAAATTTGAGCATTTCAAGTTTCATAATGTTACAGTCCAATATCAGGAATAAAAATATTTTCTGCCAAAATATTCCAGGACTATAAATAGTTTTCTGAATTAAATTAATTCATTATTCACAATTCCAAATAGAGAAAAGCCATATTCTCTCTGACGGATCTTCGGGTTTTCATCCCAGATTGTGAGTCTACTTTACTAAATGTGTTTCAATACTTGTTAGATGCTTTATAACATCAATTACATGTTTAGATTACAAGATCCGGGAGTTTACCGCCCAAGAACGTTCTTGGGGAGTAAACTCCAAAATGGAACTTTAAGGCTTCCTAGACCCGATTCCTTGCTAGACAACTTGTAAAGGACCTTGTGTATGATCTTTAGAGTCTAGAAAGCAACCAAGAAACACAAGTATTTGGAGTTTACGGCCAAGAACTTCTCTTGGGCCGTAAACCCCTTTTCAAGGGCATTTAGTGCCCTAAACTTCCCCTAATGCTTAAGGACCTTAATCCTCAAATGCTTGTGCCTATTTTAGACATCAAAACACATCAAAATCATAAGTTTATAGGAGTTTACGGCCAAGAACATCTCTTGGGCCGTAAACCCCTTTTTCTAGGGTAAAAAGCATTCCAAGCACACCTTAGGCCTTAAGACAATTACCTTGAACACCTAGGACTTTAATGGGGAGGAAAAACCATCAAGAACATCCCTTAAAGGGAGTTTACGGCCAAGGAACACCTCTTGGGCCGTAAACTCCAAGTGAAGGCACAAAAGTGTGCCTCTTGTCCCCATTAGCCTTAGATAAAATCATGGAAGCCATCCTTGATGTGCAAGTGCCTCAAATGAATTAAAAGCCATCACCCATAGGAGTTTACGACCGTAAACTCTAGGGTAAATGGACTTTAGGCCGTAAACTCCCCTATGGAGCATTCTAGGGCCTTAAACTACTTCATGTGTTATTCCAACAAAGCTAGGAGTGTTCTAGGATCAAGATAACACTTTAAAACACCCAAAACCACCATGTGAGGAGTTCACGGGCATAAACCCATGAGTTTACGGTCGTAAACTCCAAAGGGTGGGGTTTGTTGGGTAGTGATCTCTTATGCAAGGCCATTTGATGTTTCAAACCCTTTTGCCTTGTCCCGTAGCAACTTAGATGCAACCATTTGGACCTTAAACACTTATAAAAAGTGTTTACAGGTTCCTAAGTGTATTAACTTATTTATTAAGTTATTATTTGTCTAATTAGTTATATATATGCTTATTATATGATAACTAGGCTCGTGCGTGTAAACAAGTCTCCGTTTGCCACCTAGCACGGTATCCGACACTGCAATTCAAACGACTCACCACAAGTGAGTTCATACCCCTTGAATCAACCTTTGAAATGATTTTAAATGTTTTAAATACTTTATGGGGGGGGGGAATACAAGTCAAATACTTATAGTTATTGCTTCAATCACATGTGATTGCTTTTAATCACATGTGATTAATAACTAGGAAAACAACGATTTTTACCACTGTTCAAATTGTTATCAAACTACTTTACATTGAAATGTTTTACAAACTCTTTTACTATCCAAACTTATTTATAGACTGTGATTCAAACAAATGCTTCTTATACTTAAACTGTTTTATCAACTTATGCCTTCAAATTGTTTTATAGATCGACATCAAGTCGATCTTCTCTTGAAATTATATTTATGCTTCAAATGTCTTATGAAAACTTATTTATGCTTTTATATATTCAATTGCATGCCCATATATGTATAGATGTATAAATAATGTTTAAAGGACTTAGGAAGGCCATCCGCCCTATTTCCTTTTCGCGCCTTGAGATGTGGTCTGGTGGGATTTCGGGTGACCATCCGAAGGTCGTTTCAATATTACTTATATATCATATATACATATATAGACATAAAAGTACTTCCATATTCATACTTATCAGTACATCAATAGTTAGTTACCATCGGGGTAACACAAGTACATATACAGCTATACTAGAAACAAGTACATATACAGCTATACTAGAAACAAATACATATACAGCTATACTAGAAACAAGTACATATACAGCTATACTAGAACGAGAAACATTACATATACATGAATACGTTGACAATTGTGATCCACTGTGTCGGAGCATGCCTTAAATGTCATGGCCCGAGTTGTAGCCAGAATTCTCTTGGAGGGAGAGCGTGAGTTTGCGTATAGATCTATACTGGATTGACTATCCTACACCTTGCTGCTAGCTACAGCCGGACCTGCAGGTCTGCGGGTGCCAAACGTCATTTCTTTATTACGACCATTCATTATGTCGTTGTTACCAGTCGATAGCATGGTGCAATTTATCACAATATACCTTAATATAAATCCGGTTTAAGGTAGTAGTAATTAGTACAGCAGTAGTTCTTATTATACAAAGCTACAGTACTACAATGATTCACCCATTACATATTTTAGTGATAATCTCACTTCAGCATTAATGTACAAACTATATTTTATTAAATGATAGTTACTTGGGTAATTACACACTTTTACAACAAACAAGTATAAAAGACAGTTAAGCCTTGGTAGAAGGTTACTTTTATAGAAAATATAGGATTTTCTGAGAGATTCAAACTTTTGCAAACACTTCCAAACTTTCACTTACATTTTTACAAACTTATACATTGAGACAGGTTCAAACGTTTTTGCCTACAAACATTGACACTAAAATACTTATGAACTGACCAGCTTAATGCTGATAAACTCTTTAAAAATAACTTGTATTCTCAGGTCATCAGTAGACAGGTACCGAGGCTAGCTTTTGAGAAGATGGAGTGCATTCAAGACTCATCTCATATTATTTTGTGTTACATTATTTTTGGTGTCTATAACTGTACAGAACACACTTGTATTAAAATTATATATTTAATGCAATGGATGATGTTGTTTACTTATTTACATTTACTGTGTTGTGATACTATACATGACGTCCTCCGCCCCAGAACGTTTCCGCCGTTCTTGGTTTTGGGGTGTGACAGATTGGTATCAGAGCATTGTTTATAGTGAATCAAGTATATCAACCCATAAAAGATATACTAAACTATAAACCCAAAAGGGATTAAAACACTCTGACCAAGAGTCTATACTTTAAATAATAAAATATTTAATTAAGTATACTAGTCTGCATTCATACTAAAACAAGTGTCACAATGACAAGAACAAAAGCATTACGATTGTTAAATATCACAAGTGAGCTCGGGGATGTATGGTCAGTCCTGGGAATGGCATAGCCTGATCAACTATGCTGGTCCTAGGAGTGATTAGCATATGCCCTAAAATGGTTGTGATATGTTAACAAGTCTAAAAACTTACCAACACTACCACAAGAAGATCAGTAGAACTTAAACTTAAAATACTATAGGAGTATTTTGTGCTACTAGTTACACGTATACTATATTCTTATACCTCTCTTCTCGCGTAGATCTAAATGGCTGGATTCCATCATGGCGACCTATACTTTCCCAATGAAGGCAATGTCGGGTGGATCGATGAAGAGCCCGAAGATGAGCATCCAATCCCTTTGGATGATCACCTCGCAGAAGGCTTTTCTGATGGATCTGACTCCGAGCCTGAAGTCAACAACCTACCGCTTGTAGGTCAAGCCCCGAACAACAACCCTCGACCAGCGTTTCCAGGTCCTACACCCATGTGGGCAAACAACCTGAACCGCTGGAGTGATGAACAGGGTCAACCCTTACCATACTTTGGGGACCGAACCTTTTACAACATTAGCGATGGTGGCTTTGCTGACAGAGCTCTGCCGGTAATCATCCGCAGAATAGCTCGTAATGTCGAGCAAGGTCGAGCAGCCATCGACCGGGTCATGGAGATTGATGCCAATTCAGGTGTCAACACAGTCCGCATCCGCCGTCTTGAAGAAGACATGGAACGGACCCGGAGAACCAACGAAACCCTACAACAACAGCTGGCTGCCTCCCGAGCTGAGGTCGTGGAACTTAGAGCTCGTCAGAGAGCTCAGGACCGACACCTTCAAGAGGTGTTTCGCCAAGTGTCCGACCTCAGGGCTCGCCCGAGGAATTCCCATCGCCTTTAGATAATGTCTAGTACATCTCTGTCTTTTGATTTAGGGATAGCCTTGAACTTATGTGCTCTAAGTAGCACTTGTCTGTAAAATATTCCTAACTTTCGATACTCTAATTAGGAATCTAAGACTGTCAGTCTTGCCCTTTTGGTATGATGTAAGACCTACTGTTAGGTTGATTTTCATTAAACTTATTACATCAGTAATACCCGTACTATTGAAATCTATCTAATTTGTGGGAAATTTGTACACTTGTGTATTCCTACTGATATTTCTTATTGAGATTTCAAACACTCATTCAACTGTTAGGCTATGGTTAGTTAGTCCATGTGTCACTCTCACGTTGCTTGCAAATTGAGTCTTACCATCTTTCGTGTCCTTATAAACTTATAGCTGAAAGATGCCTCCTCGCAAGACTCCCAGGAATAGGAATAATCCTGCACCTCCACCGCCTCCACCGCCTCCGGTCATCGATACTGCAGCCCTGAATGCTGTCGTAGCTGCAGCAGTGGCAACTGCCATGGCTCAGTATCACTTATCCGATGCTAGCAGAGGTGGAACCCCTGTTGAATCTATTCCAGTCGAAATCCCTGTGCACTCGAGAGAGTGCTCTTACAAGGATTTCACAAACTGCAAGCCGAAGCCTTTCTATGGCACCGGCGGAGTCATTGCTCTCTCGCAATGGTTCGAGAAGACTGAATCAGTCTTCGAAATCTGTTCATGCCCTGCTGCGTGCAAAGTGAAATATGCCGCATGCACCTTTGAGGATAAAGCCCTGACGTGGTGGAACGGCCACGTCAAAGCCCTAACTCTCGTCGTGGCTAACGACATGGGCTGGGAAACAATGAAGGACCTCATGACTGAGGAATACTGCCCGAGGGGTGAAGTCCAGAAGTTAGAACATGAACTCTGGAATCTGACCATGAAGGGCACCAATGTGATCGCTTACACTGCCCGATTTAGCGAACTGGTGGCCCTATGCCCCAATATGGTTCCCACTGAAGGGAAAAAGATCGAACGATACGTATGGGGGCTAGTGCCTCCGTACCAGGGGAATGTCTTAGCATCGAACCCCGCTACCTTCGACAGTGCCAAGCGATTGGCACAAAGACTCATTGACCATGGAGTCAAGACCCCTACAACCACAACCACCCTAGCCATCCCAGAACCCTCCAAACCCGCTGGCACCAAGCGGAAGTTCTGGGATGAGAAGAAGAAGCAGCGAGCTTCAAAGAAACAGCAAATCGTGGTAGTACATGCTGTGGTATCCCCTACTGTTGTTACTGCTCCGGGGAAGCAGTATGCTGGAAGTTTGCCGAAGTGCAACAAATGCAACTTCCACCACAACGGCGCCTGCCGTGAAATGCAGTGTTCTAACTGCAACAGAAAAGGACACACCGTCCGATTCTGTAAGTTCCCGGCACAACCGATCTCCCAAGTTCCTGGCTCAGGCGCGAGCCCAACTTGCTATGGATGTGGCGAAACAGGCCACTTTAAAAGGGACTGCCCCAAGGCGAGGAATGCTGGAGGAGCAGGGAGGGTACTAGCAATAGGACACGGGGAAGCAGTAGTTGACCCGACAGTGGTGACTGGTACGTTCCTCGTTGATAACTCCTATGCATGCATTCTATTCGATAGTGGAGCGGAGCGAAGCTTCGTAAACCACAAATTTGCTCGCATGCTTAAGCAACAACCACATGCACTTAATGAACAATTCACAGTAGAAATGGCCAATGGGAAAACTGAAAGTACTAATAGCATATACTTAGGTTGTCTTCTAACCTTAGATAACCATTCATTCCCAATCGACCTTATGCTGGTCTCAATAAAAAGTTTCGACGTTATTATCGGCATGGATTGGCTAAGTCTTCATCGCGCCGACATCATGTGCTACGAGAAAGCAGTCCGACTAAACCTCCCGTCTAACGAAACTCTTATAGTCTACGGCGACAAACCTGGTGCGAGTCTTCGCATTATATCTAGTATTCAAGCACAGAAATATCTGCGCAAAGAATACCACGCATTCCTTGCTCACGTCGTCGACACGAACCTAGAAACGAAAGAACTAAAGAACATCCCTGTAGTAAGCGACTTCCCCGACATTTTCCCAGAAGAGTTACCCGGATTACCTCCGCAGCGACAAGTCGAGTTCAGAATCGACTTAGTCCCAGGAGCTACTCCAGTAGCCAAGTCGCCCTACCGTTTAGCACCAGCCGAGATGCAAGAACTCTCTGGTCAACTTAACGAACTGCTCAGCAAGGGCTTTATAAGACCAAGTTTCTCACCTTGGGGAGCACCGGTCTTGTTCGTTAAGAAGAAAGACGGATCATTCCGTATGTGTATTGACTACAGAGAACTCAACAAATTGACGATCAAAAATCGCTACCCTCTGCCGCGCATAGATGATCTATTCGACCAACTGCAAGGGGCGAACTATTTTTCCAAGATTGATTTGAGATCCGGATATCACCAGTTACGAGTGCTAAAGGAGGATGTGCCGAAGACAGCCTTCTGAACTCGTTACGGACACTACGAGTTCGTGGTGATGCCATTCGGATTGACCAATGCGCCCGCAGTCTTCATGGATCTGATGAATAGAGTATGCCGACCTTACTTGGATCAGTTCGTCATCGTTTTCATCGACGACATCCTGATCTACTCCCGAAGTAAGAAAGAGCATGGCGATCACCTACGACAAGTTCTAGAGACATTACGAAAAGAGAAACTTTATGCGAAGTTCTTGAAATGTGAATTTTGGATCCGAAGAGTCGAATTCTTAGGACACGTGGTAAGCGAAGAGGGAATCCACGTGGACCCATCCAAAATAAAAGCCATTGAGAACTGGTCAGCGCCAAAGACGCCTACAGAAATTCGTCAATTTATAGGTCTCGCTGGCTACTACCGCAGGTTCATTCAGAACTTCTCCTGAATAGCGAAACCTCTTACGACCCTGACCCAAAAAGGCGTGGCCTTTGACTGGGAAGAGAAGCAAGAAAGAGCATTCCAAACGCTCAAACAAGCCTTATGCACCACTCCAATACTATCCCTCCCCGAAGGGATAGAAGACTTCGTAGTCTATTGCGATGCATCCAATCAAGGACTCGGATGTGTTCTGATGCAGCGAGGTAAGGTCATTGCCTACGCCTCGAGACAGTTGAAGACACATGAGGTTAACTACACGACGCACGATCTTGAACTAGGAGCAGTAGTGTTTGCTCTGAAGATCTGGAGACATTACTTGTATGGAACGAAGAGCACTATCTTTACCGACCACAAGAGTTTACAACACATTTTCGATCAGAAGGAGCTAAACATGAGACAACGACGGTGGGTCGAGCTACTCAGTGATTACGAATGCGATATTCGTTATCATCCGGGTAAAGCCAACGTAGTAGCAGACGCCCTAAGTCGGAAGGAATATTCTGGTCGCAAGGTCAAGTCATTATCCATAACCATCCATTCACACTTGTCGAAGCAAATTCAGGCGACTCAACTTGAAGCCATGAAACCTGAAAATGTGTCGAGTGAATCCCTTAGGGGAATGGACAAGAACTTCGAAGCCAAGGGTGACGGAGCTTTATATTTCATGAACCGGATCTGGACACCGAAACACGGTGGTTTCCGAGACTTGGTCATGACCGAGGCGCACAACACTCGGTATTCCGTCCACCCAGGTTCAGATAAGATGTATCTGGATCTTAAAAAGCTATACTGGTGGCCTAATATGAAAGCAGAGATTGCTACCTTCGTGAGTAAATGCCTTACTTGCGCAAAGGTTAAGGTCGAGTACCAAAAGCCCTCTGGGTTACTGCAACAACCAGAGATTCCAGAGTGGAAGTGGGAGCGGATCACTATGGATTTCATAACCAAGTTGCCCAAGACAACGGGTGGACTTGACACCATATGGGTCATCGTTGATAGATTGACCAAGTCTGCGCACTTCCTGCCTATCAAAGAAACCGACAAGATGGAGAAACTTACGAGGACATACATCAGGGAAATTGTACGGTTGCATGGTGTACCTATTTCCATTATCTCCGATAGAGATAGTAGGTTCACCTCAAGATTTTGGCAATCACTACAACATTCCCTAGGAACAAGGCTGGACATGAGCACAGCCTACCATCCACAGACCGACGGACAGAGTGAGAGGACCATCCAAACACTGGAAGATATGTTGCGAGCCTGTGTGATTGATTTTGGCAAGGCATGGGATACTCATTTACCCCTTGTCGAATTTTCCTATAATAACAGTTATCACACGAGCATCAAGGCTGCTCCATTCGAAGCTCTCTACGGCCGCAAGTGCAGATCCCCTCTGTGCTGGGCTGAGGTGGGTGATACCCAATTAGCAAGAGGGCAAGCTTCCGACAGTACTCTCACCGGTCCGGAAATCATTCGGGAAACGACAGAGAAAATCGTTCAGATCCGTGAACGATTGAAAGCCTCTAGAGACCGACAGAAGAGCTACGCCGATAAACGAAGAAAACCTTTGGAATTTCAGGTGGGAGACCGAGTCCTTCTCAAAGTCTCACCCTGGAAAGGCTTGATACGTTTCGGCAAGCGTGGGAAGCTAAATCCGAGGTACATAGGGCCTTTCGAGATTCTTGCCAGAGTCGGCCCCGTAGCTTACAAACTCGACCTACCCGACACACTTCGTAACGTACATTCTACATTCCACGTATCTCACTTGAAAAAGTGTTTGTCCGACGAGACTCTCGTAATCCCACTCGAGGAGATCGAGATCAACGAGAGCCTCAACTTCGTGGAAGAACCTGTAGAAATCATGGACCGTGAGGTCAAGCAGACGAAACAAAGTCGTATCCCTATCGTGAAGGTTCGCTGGAACGCCAAGCGAGGACCAGAATTCACTTGGGAACGCGAGGATCAGATGAAGTTGAAATACCCTCATCTTTTCGCTTAATTGTTGTAACTTTATATTTGCTTAAATTCTAATTTCGGGACGAAATTCCCTCTAACAGGGGGATGATGTGACAACCCGAAATTTCCATTTGTACGAACACCATCTATTCAGTAGAAGCTAGTTCAGTTTCAGTGATTTTCATACTTTTCCGAACAAGTTTGTGTACATTAGGGTTTATGTTTAAGGAGATATCAGGAGAGTGGATGCTCCTGGTTTTGTGAAATTTGAGCATTTCAAGTTTCATAATGTTACAGTCCAATATCAGGAATAAAAATATTTTCTGCCAAAATATTCCAGGACTATAAATAGTTTTCTGAATTAAATTAATTCATTATTCACAATTCCAAATAGAGAAAAGCCATATTCTCTCTGACGGATCTTCGGGTTTTCATCCCAGATTGTGAGTCTACTTTACTAAATGTGTTTCAATACTTGTTAGATGCTTTATAACATCAATTACATGTTTAGATTACAAGATCCGGGAGTTTACCGCCCAAGAACGTTCTTGGGGAGTAAACTCCAAAATGGAACTTTAAGGCTTCCTAGACCCGATTCCTTGCTAGACAACTTGTAAAGGACCTTGTGTATGATCTTTAGAGTCTAGAAAGCAACCAAGAAACACAAGTATTTGGAGTTTACGGCCAAGAACTTCTCTTGGGCCGTAAACCCCTTTTCAAGGGCATTTAGTGCCCTAAACTTCCCCTAATGCTTAAGGACCTTAATCCTCAAATGCTTGTGCCTATTTTAGACATCAAAACACATCAAAATCATAAGTTTATAGGAGTTTACGGCCAAGAACATCTCTTGGGCCGTAAACCCCTTTTTCTAGGGTAAAAAGCATTCCAAGCACACCTTAGGCCTTAAGACAATTACCTTGAACACCTAGGACTTTAATGGGGAGGAAAAACCATCAAGAACATCCCTTAAAGGGAGTTTACGGCCAAGGAACACCTCTTGGGCCGTAAACTCCAAGTGAAGGCACAAAAGTGTGCCTCTTGTCCCCATTAGCCTTAGATAAAATCATGGAAGCCATCCTTGATGTGCAAGTGCCTCAAATGAATTAAAAGCCATCACCCATAGGAGTTTACGACCGTAAACTCTAGGGTAAATGGACTTTAGGCCGTAAACTCCCCTATGGAGCATTCTAGGGCCTTAAACTACTTCATGTGTTATTCCAACAAAGCTAGGAGTGTTCTAGGATCAAGATAACACTTTAAAACACCCAAAACCACCATGTGAGGAGTTCACGGGCATAAACCCATGAGTTTACGGTCGTAAACTCCAAAGGGTGGGGTTTGTTGGGTAGTGATCTCTTATGCAAGGCCATTTGATGTTTCAAACCCTTTTGCCTTGTCCCGTAGCAACTTAGATGCAACCATTTGGACCTTAAACACTTATAAAAAGTGTTTACAGGTTCCTAAGTGTATTAACTTATTTATTAAGTTATTATTTGTCTAATTAGTTATATATATGCTTATTATATGATAACTAGGCTCGTGCGTGTAAACAAGTCTCCGTTTGCCACCTAGCACGGTATCCGACACTGCAATTCAAACGACTCACCACAAGTGAGTTCATACCCCTTGAATCAACCTTTGAAATGATTTTAAATGTTTTAAATACTTTATGGGGGGGGGGGGGAATACAAGTCAAATACTTATAGTTATTGCTTCAATCACATGTGATTGCTTTTAATCACATGTGATTAATAACTAGGAAAACAACGATTTTTACCACTGTTCAAATTGTTATCAAACTACTTTACATTGAAATGTTTTACAAACTCTTTTACTATCCAAACTTATTTATAGACTGTGATTCAAACAAATGCTTCTTATACTTAAACTGTTTTATCAACTTATGCCTTCAAATTGTTTTATAGATCGACATCAAGTCGATCTTCTCTTGAAATTATATTTATGCTTCAAATGTCTTATGAAAACTTATTTATGCTTTTATATATTCAATTGCATGCCCATATATGTATAGATGTATAAATAATGTTTAAAGGACTTAGGAAGGCCATCCGCCCTATTTCCTTTTCGCGCCTTGAGATGTGGTCTGGTGGGATTTCGGGTGACCATCCGAAGGTCGTTTCAATATTACTTATATATCATATATACATATATAGACATAAAAGTACTTCCATATTCATACTTATCAGTACATCAATAGTTAGTTACCATCGGGGTAACACAAGTACATATACAGCTATACTAGAAACAAGTACATATACAGTTATACTAGAAACAAGTACATATACAGCTATACTAGAAACAAGTACATATACAGCTATACTAGAAACAAGTACATATACAGCTATACTAGAAACAAGTACATATACATGTATACTAGAACGAGAAACATTACATATACATGAATACATTGACAATTGTGATCCACTGTGTCGGAGCATGCCTTAAATGTCATGGCCCGAGTTGTAGCCAGAATTCTCTTGGAGGGAGAGCGTGAGTTTGCGTATAGATCTATACTGGATTGACTATCCTACACCTTGCTGCTAGCTACAGCCGGACCTGCAGGTCTGCGGGTGCCAAACGTCATTTCTTTATTACGACCATTCATTATGTCGTTGTTACCAGTCGATAGCATGGTGCAATTTATCACAATATACCTTAATATAAATCCGGTTTAAGGTAGTAGTAATTAGTACAGCAGTAGTTCTTATTATACAAAGCTACAGTACTACAATGATTCACCCATTACATATTTTAGTGATAATCTCACTTCAGCATTAATGTACAAACTATATTTTATTAAATGATAGTTACTTGGGTAATTACACACTTTTACAACAAACAAGTATACAAGACAGTTAAGCCTTGGTAGAAGGTTACTTTTATAGAAAATATAGGATTTTCTGAGAGATTCAAACTTTTGCAAACACTTCCAAACTTTCACTTACATTTTTACAAACTTATACATTGAGACAGGTTCAAACGTTTTTGCCTACAAACATTGACACTAAAATACTTATGAACTGACCAGCTTAATGCTGATAAACTCTTTCAAAATAAGTTGTATTCTCAGGTCATCAGTAGACAGGTACCGAGGCCAGCTTTTGAGAAGATGGAGTGCATTCAAGACTCATCTCATATTATTTTGTGTTACATTATTTTTGGTGTCTATAACTGTACAGAACACACTTGTATTAAAATTATATATTTAATGCAATGGATGATGTTGTTTACTTATTTACATTTACTGTGTTGTGATACTATACATGACGTCCTCCGCCCCAGAACGTTTCCACCGTTCTTGGTTTTGGGGTGTGACAATGCGATGTACTCTAGTGATTTGTATTTTTAGGGAATCTCTGAAGCAGCACTATATAAGCGATGTTAGTGATGATCCTTAGGTGATGTCCTTAGCCATATAAGAAAATGCGATGTAGAATATGATCAGTAGGATAGATCCATAAGAGATTGATGTATATAAGAAAATGAGGACGGGTAATCGGGTTAATTGCTTGATATGAATTAAACTTAATTATTATATGTTGAAAATCGCATGTACTCACCAAGTTTCCTAACCTGACCCACTCATTTTCTTTGTATCACATAAAGCAATGCAAAAATGATGATATTTGGATCTGAGGAGAGATTCGAGGAAATATAGGTCATGTTATAAATGATATTGTAAGGCAGGTTATGTTTATGCTTATGTTTCTTGCATCCGTTATGACATCCTAAGGTTTCATAATCAATGAAAACATTTCTTTGAAATTACTTTTATAGGAAAAAATTTGCAATATAAAGAAAACTTTGTTTTAAAATGGACATAAATAAAAAAAGGTCTTTTCTGACCATGAAAATGGGGGTGTCACATTTCAGCATCACTGCTGCTAAGAAGAAAGAAGTTGTTGAATGACTTAAAGTACATCATTTTATGGTCAACAAATATCAAGAAAAAAAACATGTTTGGTGTTGTATTATGATATTGCTATACTATTAATCAATTATGTACACTATCTAGTGTGTAACAATCCAATTGTGATAAACCATTTTATAAAATTAAAACTTTTTGATAAATCACACATCATGTTATTAGTTTTGGTAGAAAGAGTGTTATTTGTGTTTGATACGGTATTCTAAGTTATCAACTGCTAATTGTATTTTATAAAACTTTTCATGTGAGCTGGTTTTATCGAATAAGGTGAAATTGTGTTAGCAAAGTTACTATAGTTTCATATTTCATGGTTGAGGGTGGTGGTTTAGTAAAAGGTGGTCATGGTTATGGGTGGTGGTGTAATGCATGTGTTGTAATGGTGAGACTAGTGTTTGAGCAAAATGTTGGATTAAAGTGTCTAAGGTCTTAACTAAATTGGTATAATCATAGTGCATAAAAGTAAAGTCCTTTTTGGCTTGCCCTCATACTGAGAAATAGATAGGACCGATATTAAAAGAGAGATAAATGTTTATTAATATATTATGTAATTAATATATTACTTAGAAATAGTAAATAATTAATCAAGAATTAATCAGGATTAATTATAAATTAATTTTGGATTAATTAGAATTAATTTAGGGTATAAAGTTAAATTGCAATTGTTTAATAGTTGAGCAACGGAGACAATTCTAGAACCTCGCTATGGGTAGACGATTTTGGGAGACCATTCTAGGTTTTCAGGAAGCCTCCATCTGCTGATAAGGAAAGTAATTTGAATCAGGTTAAAATTATATTATTTAAATGTTTAAATTAGAGTTTCATCCAACTATAAATAGGGACCTATTAAAGGATTAAAAAAACCCTAATAACTCATTGTGATTTTTGAAATCTTCTTCCTTTGTGTGTATATGTGTGTGTTTGTGTTTCGATCATAGGGGTTGGTTGTGACAAATTATAGGATTCCACATTATTGGAGCTCGCTTTCCAAGAAGGTTTTCAAGAGAATTGTTTTGCATCATGCAGTTATTGCAAAAGGTATGTGTTCTAAGATTTTGTTATATTCATTTTTCAAGGCTTAGGATATTTTGTAAAGGATGTTGTTATAACTTGAGAAAATGACATAGTGTTCTATATTGGATGTAACCATAAAGTGTTTATCTAAAATTTATGTTATGCAATATGATGGGTTTAGAGCATAACATCATTCCTATGGTGTACATGCAACCCTAATTGCTTTGGATCTAGGTTTTTCTAATCTGAACATGCAACTATGAATACCAAAGCAATAACCCTATGACTAGCATACATATTTCGAAATTGACATATGCTTAGGGTTAGAAACTTTACCTTTCTTGTTATGTAGTAATAACAAGTTTAATCCTTCTTGATCTCGACTTCTGAAAGCCTAGTGCCCCCAAGTGTTGCACCTCTAATGGATTCACAAACACCTAATGCAAGGAGGATGACTTAGGAGAGAAGGATTTCAGCTAGGGTTTCTTTCTTGAATGCTTAGGCCAAAATCCCATTGTATGGGGTCCTATATATAGCTGTGGCTATTAGGGTTTTCAGGTGGAAACCCTAATACCTAACTTAGGCAACAAACATCCCATGAACTCCTTCCTTAAAGCCCATGGATGAAATCTATAAGGCTTCCCTATAGGATTTCGTCCACTCCACTCTATAGAGTCCATCGGCCCATTTATGCAACTATCAATGATTTGAATAACAGTCCCCCAATTATTTAATCAGTCTCTTTGACCAATAAATTAATTCCAAATTAATTTCTGATCAATACTACTTAAATAATATGATTTCCAAATAATATATTAATCTTGTAATATATTAATAAACCATTTTGAGTGCCAATTTATTATTCACATAATAAATTCTACACTCCCTCCTCTTGCCATCCTATCAAGTTGCATGAGTGAAGGCAACCCAAAAGGACCATTCTCATAATAAAATAAAGTACATACCAAAAAATAGTTATGGGCTTAGAAACCTAATCCAATAGTCTCCCACTTGGATAAGTCTAATAACTATTATTGCAAGTACGACTTCTGAATCTGATTAGCAATCATAGCTTTCAAAAGTCGTTGTCAAACTCTGATCTTATCAGTAACGTGTCCTTTAGATAATGGATCATATATTCCTCCATTCTCAAGATATCATATAGACATAAGACATGGATTATAATCATTCTCTTTTTCTATGTGTTGTTTCCCGATTTCCGATTTATAACGACTGAAAATAGACTTCAGTTGAACACATCAACTTAGTCCAGGCTTGGAAAACGCTTAGGTGTCATCACTAAATCATCGAGGGGCCCATAGATATCACTTTTATCCTCTTAGGGTAAAAGAATGCATAAACGTTGACTCATATGCTTGCACTATTTACTCATCAAATCACACACAACAATACGTCTTATAACATCAAGTCACTGATGCTTTACGTATTATCAATGTGCAACCGACTCGCACACAACAACATATCTCTCTCTGTTTCATGAATATAAGATATTATCGTCTCACAAACACTCATGATAAAATCCATGAAGCGATTCACGTGAGCGTGTGTTTAATCCAATATTCAAATCTTATTTCAGGAGCACTCATGAATACTGTAGCAGACTTTTGCTATGTCTAAACGCTTTAGACAATCTACAGTCGGATTCATGGTAGTCTTACCTTATTAACTACTTCCAAAGTATGATTGATTGTGGATGTTTGAATAACCTAGTTATTCGGGAAGTCAAAACATGCAAAGTGAAACACAAAAATAATCGAATTCAATATGGTCTCAAAACTTTTGAGTATAAATAAAACACTTATTATTTAATCACCATATTGATTACACATCATTCATTGTATAAAGTTTCAATTAATCAACTTAATACTTGACTTATAACAATAGTTATCCCATGCTCCAAGCATGGACACTATGTTTACCTATGGTCCTTACTTTGTGAAATAGATCAACTGTACATATTTTCAATGATGCTCACTTCACAATTTCTAATCCTTATATAAGTGTAAGAATACCAAATTCTCGCCACTATCAGAATATGTTAGATTCTAACACTTTATGCAATGATCCTTTTGTAATGTCATAGCCCTAAAGTCACTAATACTTTGCCAATGAAATTACAAAGTGCTCTATTAGAGATTGTTACAAGACAACTTTATAAACACGAAATCTCACATTCAAGGTACATTCCTTTGAACATCCTTCTTGCATAAATGTTTCTAATCTACACATAGATTCTTAATATCCAATTCCTATATTTTCCATATGACAACTCATTCTTAATAGAATCCTATCTATTTATAATAATGTCAATATGGTCCATTCATTACTATGTTTCCAACTACCCACAAGCAACCAATCCTCAACGAACCTTAGATTGTCCCTGACAGTTGTCTAAATTACTTTAGCCATATCCGGTTCTGGGCCTATTCCCTCTTAATGCCCTAGGCATTTGAAATAGACAGAACGGTCGAATATTATAGCATATGCAATCGATCCTTTACCCGAAGCGTATAGGATACGATTCATAATGTTTTACATAAAGACATGATACTTTACCAGTCTCTTGCTATAATATTACCATATATAGAATTTCCAATGTTGAAACATTTCAACATGGTAATCATATATATACATGACTAAGTTTGATTATAATTTCTCAATCTATGCTTTTAGATTTGAAATGAAATATAAGTTCCTCTCCCTTAAATATAGCAAAACAACTTTTCAACTTTTGCAACTTTATGAATTGAATTTTTTTAGTTTTCTATAATTAATATTGCTAACTCGCAACACTTAACATAATAATCATGCTCCCACTAACATGATAAATACATTCTTATTAGCATAACACTTATGCTCCCACTAGCTTTGACATGTACTTAGAAATCAGCTGGACTTCTAGAAATCAATACCTATTGACTTTCTTTCCAAAGTTTAGATTTCTGATACGAGATGCTTCGATAAGCCCATAAACCTTTCATTAGAAAGCTCATATGTGTGTCTAAACTATTTCAGAACTCACATGAGTAAGTCCTGAATGTTCAAACTAATTGTCAAATCTTACAATTTGAACTATGAAGAGGGATGCCGTAATCATAATCGAATTTGAGAATGCAATTTACATAATGCTATCTCCTTAAAATCTTATTAGTGAAAGCATTTCCTCAAAATCATTTTCATGAAGCGAAGAGAAACCTTGTCACTTAGATTTTATGGTGTATATGTTCCTATCCATTTTAATTTGTCATAACCATAATCATAAGACAAAGTTGTGACAAATCCAAACTCATATGGACTAAACTTGTTCAATCTTAATTTCTTGTCACCTGACAGCACAAGGGCTTACCATTGCTTCCAAGTTGTTAAGCAGCTCACCCATATCGATCAATGTACTTTCATTGATCAAGGTGCATTGCCTTTATGCAGTCAAATGAGAACTGTCTGGAATAGGCACATAAACAAGAATATGTCAACACGATAGGTTACAAACCTCAATTTGTGTGCTAGTGATTAACATTAGGTTTATTCTTGATTAGTTCTTGGAAACCTTTTCAAGATCTTTAAGACTCCCACTAAGCTCTTGACATATAAGATTCTATTGTTAAGAAACATTCATTGACAAACAAATATTCAAGAGTTAGTGCGGCTGATGAAACCCTAAAATCCGGGATATTTCACCCTATTTAAAGGATCATTGGCCTCCCCCAGCCTCCCCTTTACAACTCCTTGGAACCCTTAAACCCTAAATCATGTGTGTGTGTTTCTTTGGTGTGATAAAGCTTGGAAGAGGGATCTTGGTGAGGAAACACTTGGGGGAAGAAAGTAAATTGAAGCTAGCAAGTCGTGGGAAGCAAAGATATACTTCAATTGGCACTCTCTTGAAGGTATTAGGCTGTCTCCTTGGCTCATTTCATCTTTAATCTCTTTTGGGTGGGTTTTAGGAAAAGTTTCTTGTGTTTGAGTCAAGATCTAAAGTTGCAACTTCAAATCTGGACTCCCTTGGCCTCTAGATCCATAAAGTCATAAGTTTTGGCAAGTATGAGCCTTCCCTCAAGTAAAAGACTTCTTTGCAAGCTTAGTTTTGTCATTTTGAGGCTTTAGAGCTTTGCATGCACATAAAGTTTGCAGTTTTACGTGATAAGCATGCCTTAGGAAGCCGGATCTGCAATATGGATCCTTTGCATGGCTTAAAAAGCATCTGTATGGATGAAGGACTGAAGGGACTAGGCGAGTGGCATAGTCGACTCGGTGAGTCCGATGAAGATTGTCGTGAACTCAGCTAGTCAGATGGGGTCTTCCCAACTGTTGGACATATATGAACTTGGCAAGTTGGTGAGTTATGCATGGAACTCGGCAAGTAGCTGAGGGTACTCGATGAGTTGAGGTCTACATGTACTGTTGACCTTGACAATTGAATTTGACTTTGACCAAGGGTTGACCAGTTGACTTCTAGGACATTTTGGGAGATTGGAAATTTATAAGTATGGTTTACAATGAATATAGGTGGTGGAGTTCGTGGCAATGATCCGATAGTTTGAGCTTATCTTACGAGTCGACAGTTACGAGGTGAGTTATCCTTACTATATCAATAGGGTATAAGGCACCAAGGTTAGCCCTTTATGGATTGTATCTGGTTATGGCATGATATGTTTATTGATTACATCCTGGTAGTTAGGATGGTGATATGCTTATGTGTAGTGACCTGGTTAGGTCAATGTCTTGGTTATGGGATGAAGCTATGTTAGTGATTGGTTAGGTCTCTATCCCGGTTATTGGGATGTTGCTATGATTAGTGATATGTTGGATCGGTTTGACTACTATATGATATGAGCTAGCGTATGATAGTTATGTGCACATGTTTGTTTGATTGGGGGTTGGGTTGAGGCGGTCCTGCTTTGTGCTGTAGGCCAACAAACCCGGTGAGTGGTCCATATAGGCTATAGGCCCTACGAGGCGGTCCAGTGATGTCGAAGGATCGAGAGCGTTCCAGATAGGCTGTAGGCCCTGCGAGGCGATCCAGTCAGCCTGAAGGCTCATTATGCATGTTGTTCTGTATTTTTAATATGTTATATTGGTATGGTGTTGGTATTTTGGGGTAGCTCACTAAGCTTTCAGGCTTACAGTTTCAGTTTGTTGTTTCAGGTACTTCTGGTAATCGAGGGAAGGCGAAGGCCTGATCGTACTGCTCCTCCTGCTGCTATGTTTTATGATTGGAAACTGGAATACTCTGATGATTATTATTTTGAAAACAAATTATGTAATGATTAAATGGTTTTTAAGCGTGTTGAAAAAGTTTTAATTTGGCATGATTTTATGGGTGTTACAAGTTGGTATTAGAGACTTGGTTGGAGTGAATTGGTGGAACATTCGTGTGAATCCAATCTCAAATCGAGGAAAGGATTTTAAAATGATTTTTTTAAATGGTTTTCAAAATAAGTAAAGGAGGATGCAGGGAGTACGATCAGCCGGAGGCAATAAGTAAACCCTAAAATTGTAACATACACGTTTAGTTATCGTGTTTTGTAATTTAAAAGTGAATAATATTATGAAATATTATATAAAATCTGAGTATTGAGTTCTAACAGATAGTTTTTACTAGAAATGAAGTAAAACTATGTTTAGAATCACTCGGGAAATATTGGAAGTCTTATGAGATTCCAATCAAATGTCAAATATTGAAAGTTCACGAAAATATAAAATTTGAAATAAGTAAAATTTTATTATTGAAAGTTGTAAATAATCTCGTTAGAAACATTTAGGCGAAAACCTCATCGAAATCCGAGTTATAACGAAGAGGTTATGACCAATCAAAGATCCGCGACAAAACTGGCACGACGCCGAATGACGTAAAAAGTGAGTTTTGATAAACTACTTTTTAGCCTTGGTGATCTAAATGAAAGTTGTAGTATGTGTTAACCCAAGAATTTTCATAAAAAGAACATCTAAATCTGACTTCGTATGAGGATGTTATGATTTTTCTAAGTTTCGGAATAGTAGTAGGCAGCTAAAAACTCGAAATAAAGATCGAGTGACTTTTTAGCCGACTCAACCTAAACGAGAATCGAAGGTCTCATCAATATTAGTACAACGGTAAAAAGACAGACGATAACGGACATCGGATGAAGAAGTTATGAATTTTTAACGGATTTTCCTGTCCCGGTCTGTTAAAAATATTAATATTAAAAATAAAGACAAAATTAGCCAACGGAGTCTAAACGAAAGTTATAGAGTATATTCTCGCCTATGCGTGCATATAAAGAACGTAAAAAACGGAGCATGTAAGCAAAAGTTATGGATTTTAGAAGTTTGGGACACAAAGTTCAAGAAAATTCCGAAATCCGAGGAATTTCGCATGCCTGACGCGTGTCCGGGTCGTGGCGTGTCCGAAGCGTGACGCGTGTGCAGTCCCGTCCGATGCCACCTCGCCTCACAACCGCCAGCTGCCCCACCTCACATGCGCGTCATCTGTCCCACCTCGCATGCGAACCACATGTTCGCTTATCCTCCCCCTCGGTCCGAAGCCTCCCCTATATAAAGGGAGGTGCTTCACTTCTCATTCCTGTTGATAATAAATATCCTGATGTTTTCCCCGATGATTTGCATGGAGTACCCTTGATAGGAAAATAGAATTCTGAAATGATTCTATGTCTAGTGCTGCTCCAATTACCAAAGATTGCTATACTGGATGATAACATTTGGGTAATAGTCGACCGATTGACTAGGAGTGCACATTTCCTTCCCATGCGTGAAACAGATCCAAAAGAGAAATACGCACAAGGTATACTTGGAGGAAACTATTGTGAGACATGGTATGCTGCTAAAGATTACTTCCAATCGTGATAGTAGCTTCACTTCTCATTCATGGGCAAGTATGCAAGGTGAATTGAGATCACGTGTTACTCTCAGCACAACTTATCATCCCCAGACAGATGGTCAAAAGAAGAGAGCAATCCAAACAATAGAAAATATATTGAAGGTATATGAAGCATTATATGAGAAAAAATGTCGTACTTCATTATGTTGGCATGATGTAGGACGGAAAGTCTTTGGTGGTCCTGAAAAGATTCAAGACACCATTGACAAGATTCAGATTATACGAGAAAGAATGAAAGCAGCCCAGGATCGACAAAAGTCCTATGCTGTAAAGAGAATATGAACTATAGAATTCCAGGTGAGTGAATTCGTAATATTGAAGGAATCCCCATGGAAAAGAATTATGCGTTTTAAGAAGAAAGGAAAGTTGAGTCCTAAATTTATTGAACCTTTCAAAATCAACCAAAGAATTGGTAAGCAAGCATACCGTTTGGAATTACCTGAAGATTTGGCGGGTATTCATGATATATTTCATGTGAGTTATCTGCGTAAATGTTTAAGTATATATGATGAAACGGTTCTGCTATCCAAAGTGAAACTGGATAATAAATTAAGGTATGTAGAAGAGCATGAAAAGATCGTAAACGAAAGAACGACTGATATTACATAATAAAGAAGTAGAGATGGTGCTTCTCAAGTGGAAACACCATCGAGGCACAAATTATACCTGGGAAAATAAGAATGGGATAAGAGGGAAATATCCCCAATTTTTAAATCATTGTGATTTCGGGGACGAAATCCTCAAAAGGAGGAGGTACTTGTAACATACACGTTTAGTTATCGTGTTTTATAATTTAAAAGTGAATAATATTATGAAATATTATATGAAATTTGAGTATTGAGTTCTAACAGATAGTTTTTAGTAGAAATGAAGTAAAATTATGTTTAGAATCACTCGGAAAATATTGGAAGTCTTATGAGATTCCAATCAAATGTCAAATATTGAAAGTTCACGAAAATATAAAATTTGAAATAAGTAAAATTTTATTATTGAAAGTTGTAAAGAATCTCTTTAGAAACATTTAGGCGAAAACCTCATCGAAATCCGAGTTATAACGAAGAAGTTATGACCAATCAAAGATCCGCGACAAAACCGGCACGGCGCCGAATGACGTAAAAAGTGAGTTTTTGATACTTTTTAGCCTTGGTGATCTAAATGAAAGTCGTATTATATGTTAAACCGAGAATTTTCATAAAAAGAACGTCCAAATCTGACTTCGTATGAGAAAGTTATGATTTTTCTAAGTTTTGGAATAGCGGTAGACAGCTAAAAACTCGAAATAAAGATCGAGTGATTTTTTAGCCGATGCAACCTAAACGAGAATCGAAGGTCTCGTCAATATTAGTACAACGGTAAAAAGAGAGACGAAAATGGACATCGGATGAAGAAGTTATGAATTTTTAACGGATTTTCTTGTCCCGGTCTGTTAAAAATAATAATATTAAAAATAAAGTCAAAATTAACCGACGGAGTCTAAACGAAAGTTGCAGAGTATATTCTTGCCTATGCGTGCATATAAAGAACATCAAAAATAGAGCCCGTATGCGAAAGTTATGGATTTTAGAAGTTTGGGACACAAAATTCGAGAAAATTCCGAAATCCGAGGAATTTCGCATGCCTGCCACGTGTCCGGGTCGTGGCGCGTCCGAAGCATGATGCGTGTGCAGCCTCGTCTGATGCCACCTCGCCTCGCAACCACTAGCTGCCCCACCTCACATGCGCGCCATCTACCCCACCTCGTATGCGAGCCACGTGCCCCCTCGCATGCGAGCCACGTGTTCGCTTATCCTCCCCCTCGGTCCGAAGCCTCCCCTATATAAAGGGAGGTGCGAAATTTCCCGGTTTTGGTTAGAAATTCTTATACTTTTCACTCCTAAACCCTCTTTTAAGCTACTTAGCATCCCTCGAAGCCCCAGGATCATACCCAACACCCGAAACACGTTCCGAAGTGTCCGAAGAGCCCGAGAAATTTATCTTTTCGGTTTAAAGCTCAACCCTCACAAGGACCAGTTTTCAATAAAGCTCCTGGTTTTCAGGAAAGAAAGCTATCTATTATAACGAAGTGCTGCACAAATTACTATTTTAAGCCCCGATTATTTCACGATGAGTTCAATATATATGGACAATTGTATGTTATGTGTTATATGTGCTATGTGCTTTTTCGTGTTAGTATTTATGCTATTTTGATAGCAAAGTTATACCTTTGACCATGTGATCAGTGAAATGACTTAGATTCAGGTGGTACTGGTATGTAGCCTCTGGCCATGTAGAGCATGTCTCGTAAGAGAATGACTTCTACTCTATGGCATTGGTAGACGTTTAGACAGGACTGAAAGCCTGAAATCTACCAAAATGTTGTCAGAAAGTGTATGTCTTTGCTATTTGGGCCGAAGCTTTATTGATGTATATCAAGTATGGAAATTTTTATGTCTCATTGATTATATATCTTTGAATCAAATCATTGATTGATATGGAAAGCTTGTCACATGATTCACATATGCCTTTGTTGTTCCTTGTCCCTTTTTGCTTCTGCCATATTGAAGTATATATATGGCATAATGTTATATTGTATCTATTGTTGAAATCACTAGGGGTCACCGCTTATCCGTCTCAGTGTTTAATTATTGCAGTTGATAAGCATCCAATACAGTTTTGTACATGTTGAAGATGTAGAATAGATAATATTATAACTTTTGTATTATATTCCTGGGAAAGTATGTAATATGTATAAAACTTTGTAAAAATCTTAATAGTCGGTTTGTATCCAGTTTATGTATATAAACTATCAATGTAAAATGTTGTTTTATGAATATGCATGTAGCATGTTTTGGAATAACTTAGAGTAACAGTTGTCTTTAGTATGAAAGTGTGGGTCTTTCAAAAATACCATACAGTTCTTTGATTATGCGATATGTTAGAACAACATGCTAGTACTAGGCTAGGGATTCTCAGGAATTGCATGATAAGAATTGTCTGATTATATGATGCCTGCTAGCCTAGGGTTTTCTTTATATGAGATTGACATCATTACTGTAGTTGCTTGTGTATGTATTACGGTTGTGCATACTTAAGATCTTATAGCCTGAGAATGTTAGATTTGGCCTTATGTTCTATTCTTATTGATTAGGGTTTAGGGTAGGATCTGATATTCGAAAGTCTATAGGGTCCATCGTTATGTATGGTTAGCATACACTAGTGTTGCGGGGGTTGGTGGAAGTCTCATGGATGATCGAGGTCGAGCGACCACCATATGCATGTATAATGTTAGGGTGTTGTGAGGATACTTGAGACAAATATGGGTAGGTGTGGAAGGTAGTATGGGCCCGTACTACTGAAAGCACAGGACCCTTACGCGTAGCAAGGAAGTCACAACCCCTTGGGTTTTGTTGAAGGTTGGTTCCCAATTATTTATGCGGATTGTCTGATATCATCATGTTATATTTCCAGTATGGTGGTTACGAGGTGTTTTGTGTCAGGATCCAAACCGGGATCAGGGCAGGGTGATCAGGAGGCCCCAGCAGCTCCTGAGGTCATCGGTCAGGAGAGGCCAATGTTGACAGAGGATCGAGTCAGGGAGATCATCTGCGAGGAGGTGGTCGAGATTATTCGGGGTCAGATTACGGAGTTATTTGGGTCTATCAAGACCACTATAATGGAGTACTTCGATGAGAGATACGCAACCCTTGTGGAGACGGCTGCAGCTGCAGCCATATCGACTGTATCAGCGGTAGGGGGAGGAGTAGGAGCCACTCGGGGCTTCCAGTACAAGGTCTTCGATAACACGAAGCCCCCGAATTTTGATGGGACTCAGGACACCTTTAAGGATATGAGGTGGATTTCGGATGTAGAGGGGTGTTTCTTTACTTGATCATGTCCTACTGACCAGAAGGTCAGGTGTGCTCTAAACTTTCTTAGGTCCGGGGCCAAGGACTGGTGGAGATTGACGACTGGTTCGTACACTGATGATCAGAGAGCTGCTGTTACTTGGGAGCAGTTCAGGGATATGTTCCGTGCCCGATACATTCCACAGGTTGAGCAGGAACGATTGTCACCGAAGTTTTTGAGTTTGAGACATGATGGGGAGTCGGTGTTGTAGGTCACCCGCATGTTAACCGAGAGGGCAATGTTCTGCCCAAAGTTTGCTTTTGAGCAGGCTCAGATGACTTGTTATCTGAGTATGCGCAAGACGGACATCTATCAGTTTGTTGCCACACAACGATGTGATACTCTTCTGGACCTACAGGAGGCCGCTAGGCGGCATGAGTTGGAGATTGGGCTGCAATTGAAGGAGCAGCGTCAGGCCCCGACATAGTCTCACCCGGCGTCGAAGTGGTCTAGGAATGAGGGTCAGCAGAGCTGTACTTGTGGAAAGTGTGGCAAGAGTCATTCTGGAGTTTGTCAAGCGGGTAGTGGGTGCCACAAGTGTGGCAAGGAGGGGCACTATGCTAGGGACTGTCACCAGTCCGCCCCTGCATCGGATATGAGGATATGTTATCATTGTCATTAGGTTGGTCACGTGAAGACCAACTGTCCACAATTCGCAGCCAGACTGGCGCAGGTTCCAACGCCGGCTACATTAAGGATTGGGGATGGGAAGCCAGTTAAGGCGGAGCCTCCGAAGGCTCAGGGGCGTGCCTTCCACCTTACAGCCGAAGAGGCCAGGGTAGCACCGGATGTGGTTGCTGGTAAGTTTCTATTCTTTATCTCATTTATTATATATGTGTTATGCTTATATGTTGTACCTCTGTTTAGGTACATTTTTAATGAACTCATTATCTAAATTGGTTTTATTTGACTCAGGGGCAAGTCGGTATTTCGTATCTCAGAGTTTTAGTAGGGAGTTCATGAAGGGTTTTGAGCATTGTAACACTCCTATGGTGTACATGCAACCCTAGAAACCTTGGATCTATGTTTTACTAAGATACATGCAAATTTTCTTTTTCCAAGGTTCTTAAGCTAACTAGCATGGCATGGGGAACTTTGAAACACAAATCTAGTAGAAGAATATACCTTTCTTGTTGCTTGGATTCCTTGAGAACCTTGCGAGCCTAGTACCTTAAGTGTGATGACTCAAATGTTTCACACAACACCACAACTCTTGGAATAACCTTGAGAGAAGTACACTATCACTCAAAATCCGGCTAGCCCTCTTGTTCTACACATAGTGCCAATTTGGTAGCCCATGGGGTCCTTTTATAGTGATGTCACAAGTGGGGTTACAACTTGTAAACCCTAATTGACATGGATTTTCATATTCCATGATCCATGGGTTTATAACCTCCATGGACTATCCCTGGAGCACCTTATGGGTTTTAACCCAATTCAATAAACCATGGATCATTAGCCCACTATATAAGAATGGATGATTTACACAATCAACCCCATATTTAATTAGTCTCCTTTTTTTATCACCAAATTAATTCTAAATTAATTCTTGATCAACACTAACTAAATAATATGATTAATATATTATAACTTATAATATCTTAATAAAACTTAAGTGTCCTTTCTCTCATTTAGTCTATCTAAGTGTTGCAATGCCATGCAACCCAAATGTACCATGCCAACCGGGTCAAGTACATTCCAGAAATAGCTATAAACTTAGACACCTAATCCAACAGTCTCCCACTTGGATAAGTCTAATAACTATAACTGCAAGAATGAGTTCAGAAACTGACCCGCAATCGTAGCTCTTTCAAAGTCTCGTGGAACTAAGATGATGATGATACGCCATTTAAGATAAGTGATCATATAATCCTCTGTTCTAGATATCAGCCGGACAAATACATGGACAATATCTTACTTATTGTCCAACAGTTTGTTTCCTGATTTCCGATCTGTTTGACATAAAAGTTAATCGAACACATCGATTTAATTCTGACCAGGACCGATACATAGGTCAAAAAAAAATCATCGAGGGGCCTAGATATCGCTTCTAATCCAAGAAGGAACAGATAAACTTTGACTCATATGCTTGTTCTACTACTTGTTGAATTATATACAAAAGCATGTTTTATAACATTGAGTGACCAATGCGTTTTCGTACAATCAATGTATAACCAAATCATAGTCAACAACTCATATATCTAGGTTTGAAGACTTATTTGATATTACCGTCTCACGATCACTCGAGATAAATTCCATGAAGCGATAAAAGTGAGCGTGGGTTGAATCCAATACTCAGAACTTATGAGCACTCATGAATGTTGTAGCAACTCTTGCTATGTCCAACACTTTAGACATCTACAAGCCAACTTCATGACACTCTTGATTCATATCTACTTCCAACATATGACCGACTGTGTAGGATATGAATAATATGATATACCATAACATAATTATTCTGGAAGTCAAAACATGCAAAATGAAATGATAGTAGGCAATTGACAAAATATAGCAACACTTTACTCATAAATAAACAACAACTTTTATTTATCATCAAATGTCAATTACACTTTACAAATTTCAAAATCTATCTAATTTCTAAAACTAATATCATCCTTTAGCCCTATGTGCCTTGCATGTTGAAGATGCTTCACCCTACCCAGTCCCTTCGTGAGGGGATCTGCTTGGTTCTCAT
This sequence comes from Lactuca serriola, assembly GCF_051521515.1. Lineage (NCBI taxonomy): Eukaryota > Viridiplantae > Streptophyta > Magnoliopsida > Asterales > Asteraceae > Lactuca > Lactuca serriola. The sequence continues at coordinate 200,082,033 of NC_136415.1, read as the reverse complement.
CCGATGATACCCTCTTTGCCACGAGGAGTCCTTCTTCTATTCGATGTCTGATGAAATGGTATTTTCCGTCGATGTGTTTGGATCTTCCGTGATCCCTAGGTTCCTTTGCTAAGGCAACTGCACTTTCACTATCACAGAAAGTCTCCATAGGCTCCTTTATGGCTGGTACTACTCCAAGGTCTCCAATGAAGTCTTCAGCCATAATGCCTCCTTTACTGCCTCGCTTGCTGCTATATACTCTGATTCGCAAGTTGAATTAGCCACTGTCTCCTGCTTGAAACTTTTCCAAGTAACTGCTCCTCCGTTTAAGGTAAAGACCCAGCTTGACTGAGAGCGGAAATTATCCCTAGAGTGGAAATTATCCCTATCAGTATGAAAGCTAGCATCACTATACCCTAATACTCTCAAGTCATCACCCCCATCGATGTGGTCTAGATTGGGAACTTTTCTAGTCCACATCTTGTGAGGTGTTTTGGCAACCTTCTTGGTAGGGACTAGATTTAGGATATGGGCGACAGTCTCTAAGGCATACCCCAAAAATGAGATTGGTAGCAACGCTCGACTCATCATGGAATGAACCATGTCCAACAAGTTTTAATTATGCCTCTCATCCACACCATTAAGTTGTGGTGTTCTGGGAGGTGTCCATTGTGAGACAACCCCACATTCCTTAAGATAGTCAAGGAACTCCGTACTATGATACTCACCACCACGATCGGATCGAAGCATCTTGATGTTCCTGCCCAACTGATTCTCCACTTCCTGTTTAAACTCTTTGAACTTTTCAAATGTTTCTGACTTATGCTTGATTTAGTAGACATATCCATATCTGCTATAATCATCAGTAAAAGTCACATAGAAGCGATTAGCATCCCTTGTGGCAGTTCTGAAGGGTCTACACACATCAGTGTGTATGAGGTCCAACAAACCCTCACCCCTAGCACAAGTACCAGTGAAGGGTGACTTTGTCATTTTTCCAAGCAAACAAGATTCACAACTATCATCCGACTTTAGGTCAAATGACTCCAAGCCATCCTTTTGGAGTTGTCCCATGCGTTTCTTGCTTACATGTCCAAGACGACAATGCCATAATGATGTTGTATCCAAGTTAGTGGAAGAATCAATACACAACACATTATTTCCTAGGTTATCAACAACCTACCAGTTTCGTATACACCATCACAAGGTAATGCTTTAAAATAAAGAACATTATTAAAGAACGCATTAATACTACCACATTCATTATCAAACGAAAAGGTAAAACCTTGTTTGTACAAACAATGAAAGGAAATAATATTTCTTGCCATTTCAGACGAGTTACAACATTTATTCAAATCTAATGTTAACCCACTACTTAGCAACAAAGAATAAACTCCAATCTTGGTGACAGGTGAAGCTTTCCTATTCCCCATGATCAGGCTTATCTTCCCATGCTCCACATTCTCACTTCTTCTTAGTCACTTCAAATCAGAACATATGTGAATAAGATAACCTGTATCAACGACCCAAGAATTAGAATGGGGTGAGTTATTAGACAATATAGTGTAAATACATGCATTGTTGGGTTTTACTTTCCCATCCTTAACATCTTGCAGGTACTTTGGGCAGTTTCACTTCCAGTGCGACTTTTCATGGCAATAGAAGCATTCAACCTCTTTTGGGTTGGCAGAAGGAGTGACAGTACCTCTCTTGGTTCCACTTGAAGAGGAGCCATCAGCGGATTTTCCTTTGGTATCCTTTGAAGGGATCTTCCTCTTCTTCCCTTTACCTTGCCCGATTGCCAAGACAGTGGCCGCGATAGGAGTAGGAGTGGTAACAACTAATTTACCCTTGAGACAACTTTCGGTGGTCTTCGGAGTCCTTGAAGTTTGCTGAGTGTAACTTCCTCATTGTTCATGTGGTATGCCATTTGGAATTGATCAAAACAAGAAGGTAAGGAGTGCAAAATGATGTAAATTGCCAACTCCTCGGGGAAGTTCACATTTAGTTTTAGCAAACGGTCCACATACCTTTGCATTTTCTGTAAGTGTCCCATGATGGGTTCACCATCTTTCATCCTGGTTGTTATCATGGAGGAGATGATGTCATACCTCTATTGACGAGCACTTTGATGGTAGCGATCCATCAAGTCCTGGTGCATCTCAAAAGGGTAATAGTCCTCATAGGACTTTTGGAGCTCGACTGTCATCGTGACCAACATGATACATGCCACTTTGGTGGCATCTCTCTCATGAGTCTGGAATTTAGCGATCTCCTCAGGAGTAGTTGACGGCTCATCAAGTTCCTTAAGCTCCTTGTCGAGGACATATTCCTTGTCCTTGTATCGAATGACCATCCTGATGTTCCGGATCCAATCCATAAAATTGGTGTTGGATTAGTGTCTAAGTCCATAACTATTTTGGTATGTACTTGACCCGATGGTGCATGGTCCTTTTGGGTTGCCTTCACCAAAGCAACTTGATAGGATGAATTATGGAGAGAAAGGATTAAATATGATTTATTAATATATTATGGGAATAATATATTAAAGGAGAAATCATATTGTTTAATTAATATTAGTCAATAATTAATTGGTAATTAGTTTTGTGACTAAAAGAGATTAATTAAACTTAAGGGACTGGAATTGTAATTATAAGATAATTGCAATTTGGGCCATGGATTGTCTTAAATCAAGAGGTGGACGAATTCTTATGGGAAGCCCATAAGGAAATCATCCAAGAGCTTGATTAAAGGAGTCTATGGGTTGCTTAGGGCTTAAGCAACCAAATTAGGGTTTCCTTGTTAGATAACCCTAATAGCCTCACTATAAATAGAACCCTTAAGGCTCAAAAACGTGGGAAAACTTCTTTTCTAGGGTTAGAACACGTTTTGGGCAGCCTCTAACCTCTCTCCTCTTCATCCTCTTGCTTATGGTGTTTGTGAGCCATTAGAGGAGTGACACTTGTGACTCTAAGCCTTCCAAAGTCAATTCAAGGAGGAATAGGGATTGTTATTGCTACATAACAATCAAGGTACTATCTTAAACCTAATTATATGTTAATATTGATTTCCATATGCTAGAATTAGGGTTTATAGTCTTGGATTCAAAGCATGTACAATAGAGAAACCTAGCCTGGTTTCAATTGTATTGATGCATTACATGTTCAAAAAATTCGATTTTTGGGTTTCTGGAGGCTGGACTCACCGAGTCCATAGCTGAACTCACCGAGTCCAAGGTGACTCGACGAGTCCAGGCTTGACTCGACGAGTCAACTCGTCAGATGGAGGTTATCTCGGGATTTCTTGCTGTTTTTGCATTGGGATAGTTACCTTATCATGTTAGATCAATATTAATCCGATTATATGATATATTTGACTATAATTTTGATCTAATTGAAGATATTTATCAATTAATAAGATAATTGTTTCCTTATAAGATAATTGATTAATTATTTTGACTAAATTGATAAATTGTTTTGCAAGAAATCATTAAACAAATCAAATATGGATAATTATGTGATTAAATGTTAATTTAAATTATTTGTTATTTGATCCTTGTTGTTATGAAAAGTTTCATATTTTTCCCTTTAGGTTTTATAGTTTAAATTTGAACCCAAAAGTTTTGTTGTTTTGAAATTTAAATAGTTAAAACCCTAATGTTTTGAAAAAGGTTTCAAAACTTGCCCTCAAGTTTTGGAATTTAAATTTTGATTAAATGGTTTAATTTTGATGTATATTTAAATTCTAAACCTTAATGTGTTGAAATGTTTCAAAACTTGCCCTCAAGTTTTGTAATTTAAAAGTTGATTAAAAGTTTAATTAGGAATGTTAAATTCTAAAACCCTAGTATTGTTTTGAAAAAGTTCAAATCACACTCTTATGGTTTTATTAATTAATTAAGGTGTATAATTAAAAGAGGTTTAATAAATCCATAAAAGTTTTGGTTTACAATTTAATTGAATTAAAGGTATAATTGTTAAATTTGACCACCTAATATTTTAAAAGTATAAAATACACCCTATACTATATATAACATTAAAAGTCTAACATTATATATATATATATATATATATATATATATATATATATATATATGTAAAAGTCAGTCTTACCGTTAGTAGGCCTCATTCACGAAGCTGGTCTATGAGGGGTGTTTAAGGAAATTGCCTATAAAATGGCGATTGAATGGGTATCCACTCTTACCCACCGCACTCTTGACTAGTGGAGGGTCGTTAGCCAAACGGGTAGGATAGGACGAAACCTTCCATTATAAGTATAATGAATTATCAAAGTAACTAAATGTTTTTATAAAATTCCCAATCTTAGTTACTTAGGCAAAAGTGAATGATGCAATTCCATGAAATTACACTTTGTGCCCTTGCGAAGACGTTAGTGGAGCATGTGTGGTTTACCGGCACACTAAATGGTTCTAAGCAAAGGTAGCAAAGGGTGACTCAATGTTTGTCCTAGTTCGGTGGAGCGTGTGTGGTTTACCGGCACATCGAATAGGTGACTCTAACATGTGAGGGCACCATGTAAGTTTGCATGGTTATTCACACCTGCTTTGTGATCCTCGGCATCCCAGTCACAAACAAGATGGGCATATCGAGATTTAAACATGCCATTGAAAGTTCAATGAATCTCAAAGGATCTAGGAGTTTTCATAGATTTAAAACTTAAATTTCTTTTTCGTTTTTCGTGGTGGAAATTAGTGAATCGTCATTCACTTACCTTCAAATATTCTGCAATTAGGGTTACGGCATCCCTCTCCCGAGTTGTAGAAAATTGTGTTGGGTCCTAGCCTTAGTATTTCATTTAGGTGATTTACTAAGGACTCAATCTATCAACTAACTTGAATTTGTTTTTCTCCCGTATTGTAGATGTCAAAGTTTGATAACTATGGTCTTCCCAAATCCCATGGAACAAGCATTCCACATGAAGATGATATTCCACGATTCGATCGAGGAGCAAGAGATCATGCTTCACTTCCTCTTCCTCCTCCAACTATTCTCCCTAACCCACAAGTTCAAAGGCTTGAAAAGTTCAAGATCACTCAAGCCCTTTTGGCAAGTAAACATAAAGAAGGAAAGTCGATGTGTGCACACGTCCTAGGGATGAAGTCGTACATTGACAGGTTAAGAATGTTAGGATCCGTTGTCTGTGAGGAGATGACTGTTGATTGGGTTCTTCAGTCACTTCCTAACTCATATAGTGAGTTCGTAAGAGAGTACTATATGATGAACCGCGACGTGACCCTTATAGATCTCACCTATATGCTTATTGTTGCTGAATCAGCAATGATTTGGCGCAATAGAAAAGCAAAGTTGATTGGTGAATCTACCTTCGAGACCTCTATGGATATAGACAATGGCAACGAAAGACATGCTATGTCTGAAGTAGTTCCATGTCACGTTCCAAAAGAGTCAATTTGCTTTTATTGCCAAGAGAGGGGGCATTGGAGACGAAACTGCCCTATTTACCTAAGAGATTTAAGAGATGGGAGAGTCAAAACGTATGGCTCTGCTTTAGGTAATATCGATTCACTAACTCTTTTAAGTTTCTATTCTAGATTCTTAAAACATAATGTGATAAGATTACAATTGATGTTTTGTAGGATTGAAGAAAAGAAAGGAAGATTAAGGGAAGAAGTGAGTAAAATCTAACCGTGAAGGAATGGATTTCGATCGCATTTCTCGAAGATTAGATTCTTGAGCTACTACTTAGAGTTAGAATTAGATTGCTAAGAAAGATGTATTAGCATAGTTTTTCAATGAATTGCATTGTAAGGACAAAATTTTTTCGCAATAAAATAAATTTTGATTTTATATTATTTATTTATCCTTGCAATGGCGTATATGAAAAATTGATGGTTGAATGTTTCTATTATTAGCAATAATGGATTTGGTTCTTACTATGTTATTTATGGAAAGTCGAGAATTTACCAAATAGGGAGAGTTTCTCATCGCCCAAGTTTCAATTGGACAGAAACTTGGAATCATGCAACTTGGTTGCACGATGAATGAGAAATTTTGTATTTGGAAATTAGACTAATTCATTGACAAAATGTCAAGTGAAAGACTAGGAGATCGAGCACACAAAGTTGTGTATTGATCAAGTCCACCATAAGAGTAACAAAGATATTCGTCATGATTTACTAAAGGTTTAGTAAATATGATTATACTTATAAGATTAAGTGTAATTCTATATTGATTGAAAAGGTTTAAATCAATATCAGAACGAATAAGAAAAATCAAGTAGGCAGAAACATAAAAGATTCTCCATTCTAAGAAGAAGGGAGAGTATCTTTTATGCTTCATGATAGGACTTAATGATTAAGAACCATATCTCAATTGATCCTCTAAGTGAGTCTTAGTACAATTGTATGTATAAGAAGAGGAATCAAGAATTGAAGAAATGGTTAAATCAAGAAGTCAATCATACTTCGTTCCGAAAACAAGTCTTAAAGTTAAGATTGTGACAATGAGTGAAAAGTATTAAGAAGGTTTATAACATTGATCAAATGTGGAAAGTTGTGATGTCTTGGATAAGACAAAGACCAACTAGGACCAATTTATGAAGAGTTTTGATAAAAGCTACACTAACTCTTGAATATTTGTTTGTCAAGAAATGCTTATTGACAAGAGAATTGTATATGTCAAGGAGTCAGTGGGAGTCCTAATAGCCTTGAAAGGTTTCAAGAACAAATCAAATAAACCTTATCGATCATCACTAGCACACGAGTTGAGGTTTACAACCTATCGTGTTGACATTATTTTGTTTCTGTGCTAATCCAATCGAGTTAATTATGCATGTGAGTCCTATGAGTTCTCATTTGAATGCATAAAAGGCAAGGACCTTGATCAATGGAAAGTACATTGATAAGAAAAGGTGAGTTGCTTAACTACTTGGAAGACATGGTGGGCAGCTGTACTACCATAAGGCAAGAAATCAAGATTAAGAAAGTTCGATCCATATGAGGATGAATTTGTCGTAAACTTTGGTTTTGACAAATTCACATGGATAGGAACATATACACCGTTTAAATCTAAGTGTCATAAGATTTCCTCCTTCATGAAAATGATTTTGAGGAAATGCTTTCACTAAGAGAGATTTTAAGAAGATAGTGATTGTAAAATTGCATTCTCGAATTCGATTATGGTTACGGTATCCCTTTCTATAATTTGAATTGTGAAGTTTGGCAATTAGACTTAAGTGTTTAGACACACATATGAACTATCAAAGGCAAAGGTGTATAAGTTCAAAAAGCCTTGATAAAAGATTATCAAATCACTAATTATTAGAAACATGAACTTAAGAAATTCAATAAGTATTGTTTTTCTGAAAGTTAAGATGTTTATGAATACATGTCGAAGCTAGTGGGAGCATAAGTGTTATGTTCATCATGATAGTGGGAGCATAAATGTTATGATTGTATGATTATTAAGGAAAGTATTGCAAGGTTAGCAATATTAATTATAGAAAACAAGATTCATAGTTTGCAAAGTTGCAATAGTTGAAGAGTTGTTTTGCTATAATTAAGGGAGAGAATATTCTGCTTCATTTCAAATCTAAAGGTTTAGGTTGAGAAATGTTAATAAATTTAGTCAAGGGTACATAGTGTGTTCTTAAAATTTCGATTATGATTACGACATTCCTCTTCACAATTCGAATTTTGAGAACATAGCAAATAAAACATTATGCGTCGTGTCCCATACGCTTCGGGTATAGGATCGATTGCAAATGCTTTAATGTTTGACCATTCTAAAATTTTCCAAATGTTAAGCGCATTTAGAGGGAAAAAGGACTAGAATCGGTTTGACTAAAATAATTAAACAACTATCAAAGGACAATCCAAAGTTCGACGAGGATTGGTCGCTTGTGAGTAGTTGGAAGTATAGTATTGGAAAATATGGAAATGTTTCCATATTGGATGGACCATATTGACATTATTATGAATAGAAAAGATTCTATTAAGAATGAGTTGTCATATAGAAAATATGGAAATGTATCCATATTGGTAATTGAATATTGAAAATCTATGACTAGATTAGAAACTTTTATGCAAAAGGATGTTCAAAGGAATGTTCTTTGAGTGAGAGACATCATATCTAAGGAATTGTATTGTAACAATCTCCGATAGAAGACTTTGTAATATCATTGGCAATAGTCTTTGTGACTTTGGTGCAGTGACATTACAAAAGAGATCATTGCATAAAATGTTAGAATCTAGCATATTCTATAAGTAGCAAGAATTTGATATTCTTTCACTTATGAAAAGGATTTGGAGTTGTGAAATGAGAATGATTGGTAATGTGTTCAATGTGATCTATTTCACAAAGTAAGAACCATAGGTAAACATTGTGTGCATGCTAGGAGCATGGGACAATTGTTGTAATTCAAGTAAGAAGTTGATTACCCGAAACAACAAATAATGAGTAATCAATATGGTGATAAATAAAAAGTGTTTTATTTATGCTCAAAGGGTTGAGGCCATATGGGATTAGTATTATTCTTGTGTTTCACATTTGCATGTTTTGACTTCCAGAATAATTGAGTTTATTAAGAATAATCGAATTATTCAAACGGGCCAGAGTCGTTTATATGTTGGAAGTAGATATGAATGAAGACTGTCGTGAATTGGTGTATGGATTGTCTAAAAGAGTATTAGACATAAGCAAATGTTTGCTGCAACGTTCATGAGTGCTTATGAATATGATTTGAGCATTGGATTAAACCCACGCTCACTTGGATCACTCCATGGATTGTATCACGAGTGATTGGTGAGACGATAACATCTTATATTCTTGAAACTGAGATGTGTGAGTTGTATCTTGCAAATCGGTTGCACATTGATAATATGTAAACGCACTAGTAACTTGGTGTTATAAAACATATTATTGTGTGTGATTCGGCGAGTAAGTGCAAGCGAGCATTGAATCAAAGTTTATCCGTTCCTTTTATTCAAAGTAGGATAAAAGCGATATCTTTGGGCCCCTCGATGATTTAGTGATGACAAACGTAAATGCTCGGCCGGGCTAGGGCTAATTTGATTTGTTCAATTAGTCAGTCGTCATAAATCGGGAATCGAGATATAGTACAAAGAGAATGATTTGAAATCATATCTCATATGATATCTAGAATGGAGGAATATATGATCCCTTATCTAAGGACACGCGTATCTGATATGATCAGAGTTGACAGCGGCCTTGGAAAGCTACGATTGCAGATCAGGATCTGAAGTCATACGTAGAATAGTTGTTAGACTTATCCAAGTGGGAGACTGTTGGATTAGTGTCTAAGTCCATAACTATTTTGGTATGTACTTGACCCGATGGTGCATGGTCCTTTTGGGTTGCCTTCACCAAAGCAACTTGATAGGATGAATTATGGAGAGAAAGGATTAAATATGATTTATTAATATATTATGGGAATAATATATTAAAGGAGAAATCATATTGTTTAATTAATATTAGTCAATAATTAATTGGTAATTAGTTTTGTGACTAAAAGAGATTAATTAAACTTAAGGGACTGGAATTGTAATTATAAGATAATTGCAATTTGGGCCATGGATTGTCTTAAATCAAGAGGTGGACGAATTCTTATGGGAAGCCCATAAGGAAATCATCCAAGGGCTTGATTAAAGGAGTCTATGGGTTGCTTAGGGCTTAAGCAACCAAATTAGGGTTTCCTTGTTAGATAACCCTAATAGCCTCACTATAAATAGAACCCTTAAGGCTCAAAAACGTGGGAAAACTTCTTTTCTAGGGTTAGAACACGTTTTGGGCAGCCTCTAACCTCTCTCCTCTTCATCCTCTTGCTTATGGTGTTTGTGAGCCATTAGAGGAGTGACACTTGTGACTCTAAGCCTTCCAAAGTCAATTCAAGGAGGAATTGGGATTGTTATTGCTACATAACAATCAAGGTACTATCTTAAACCTAATTATATGTTAATATTGATTTCCATATGCTAGAATTAGGGTTTATAGTCTTGGATTCAAAGCATGTACAATAGAGAAACCTAGATCCAAGCATTAGGGTTTGTATGAGCACATAGGATGTCTTATGACCAAAACCCATCAATTGGAACCATCGAAGATGACTCTGCCACAAAGGTTCATGAGAGAGGAGCCGGTAGGATTTGAGCCAGAGGCAACATTATTGGAAGACATCTGAAAAAGAAGAAAGACAAGTTTAGATTAGATATAGAATCCTTAATAAGACACCCAAATTTTATATTAAGGCTAGGACCCAACACAATATTTTATAACTTAGAAGAGGGATGCTGTAATCCAAGCTATAAAATATTTGAAGGTAGGTGAATGACGATTCACCATTTTCCACCATGGAAAACGAAATGTATTATTAGTTTTAATTGGTTTTGAAACTCTTAGATTCTTTGGAGATTCATTGAACTTTTCAATGGCATGTTTAAATCTCGAATGTGCCCTTCAAGTTTTGTGACTGGGATGTCGAGAATCACAAAACAAGGTGTGAAGTAACATGCAAATTACTTGGTACTCTTAATTTTTATCACCTAACCGATGTGCTGGTTAACCACACGCGCTCTACCGATTTATGATAAACATTAAGCCACCATTTGCCTACCTTGTTAAATCCAGCTTAGTGTGCCGGTTAACCACACACACTCCACTAACGACTTAAGCAAAGTGCACAGTGTAATTTAATGGGTTAGCACCATATTCACATTTTCCTAAAGTAACTAAGATTGGGAATTTATAAAACATTTAGTTACTTTATAACCATCATAGTTTTAATGAGGATTAAAGTCATTATGGACACCCATTAAGCTTCCATTTTATAGGCAACAACCTTATAACCCCTTAAAGACCGGCTTCGTGAATGAGGCCTACTAACGGTAAAACGATTTGTTCTTATACATACATACATACATACATATTTATATATATATATACACACACACACACACACACACACACATATATATATATATATATATATATATATATATATACTATTTAACTTATAATATTATAAAGTATAAGTGTTAAATTTTAACTTTTAAAATTCTAGGGGGTTGGAACTAAAGTTTTTAAAGTGACTCTACATGTTCCAAAACTTGAGGGCAAGTTTTGTAACTTTCAAAACTTTTCAACTTCATAACTTATGAGTTAATGGTTTATTAAAACGAAGACTCTTCATTTTCATGTAAATTATGTGTTTCTTTGATGGACTTTAAAAGAATTACTTTTGGTAATCCATAACTTGAGGACAAATTATGGATTCCATTAAAACACATCAAGATCAAGAATTAAACTAACAAAATAATTCCTATGATCTTCTAAACTCATAAGTGTATTAACATTCATATCAACAATTTCAAGAATCATAAATAACACATACAAAACTTGAAATTTTTGATAATAGCCATTGTAAATGGATTACCATAACCATTACACCATCTAGAATAAGTTTTATAAGACCAAATCCGTTTAGGGTAATGTTTCTAGTCCATTTCCAGTAGTAAAACTCGAAAATCTGCATTCAGGGCCTCCTAGTCGTCGAGTGCATGAACTTACTCGACGAGTAGGATGAAATAACACTCAAAAATTTTGACTCTCTCGGACGGAGTTGAGGATTTTATGGTGTTCTGTGATGCATCCATCACAGGCTTGGGGGTAGTCCTCATGCTGAGAGGACGGGTGATAGCCTACGCATCACGACAGTTGAAGCCGCATGAGACGAGATACCCTATGCATGATTTAGAGCTGGGAGCAGAGGTGTTCGCTCTCAAGATATGGAGACATTACCTTTATGGGGTCCGTTGTACCATATACACGAATCACAAGAGCTTGAGACACATCAAGGATCAGCCGAATCTGAATATGAGGCAGCACAGATGGCTGGATATAGTCAATGACTATGATTGTGAGATCCTTTACCACCCTGGTAAAGCGAATGTAGTGGCAGACGCCTTGAGCCGCAACTCAGCTGGGTCATCCACCCCAGCGATATGTATGAGGATATCAGTGGATTCTCCGCTTGTGAGTTTGATCATAGATGCTCAGGTGGAGGGCATGCGACCTGAGAACTAGAAGCTGGAGAGGATCAGGGGTGAGAACATCCAGTTTGTGCAGGAAAGTCAAGGATTATTGACCCAATGAAGTCGGGTATGGGTTCCGATGTCTGGTGGGGTCAGATAGATAGTTATGGAGGAGGCTCATAAGTCTCATTTTTCTATCCACCCGGGGCCACCAAGATGTACAAAGACCTGAGTTTGAGTTACTGGTGGCCATGTATGAAGCGATAAGTTGCTTGGTATGTCGTGAGGTACTTGACCTGTAGGACGGTCAAGGTTGAGCATTAGAGGCCACATGGTATGCTGCAGCCCCTGGAGATTCCCATATGGAAATGGGAGAAGATCATGATGGATTTCATTACCAACCTGCCGAGGACGGCGAAAGGGTTTGATGCTATATGGGTCATCGTAGATTGATTGACCAAGAGTTCCCATTTATTGGCTATACGGGAGAGTTCCTCGGCCGAGAAGTTGGCCGGCGTGTATGTTCGTGAGATCGTCGCTCGCCATGGGGTTCCGGTCTCCATTGTTTCCAACCGGGATGTCATATTTACTTCTCGTTTCTGGCAGAAGTTCCATGAGGAACCAGGCACGCGTTTTCACTTTAGCACAACATTTCATCCACACACTGACAGTCAGAGTGAGCAGACCATTCAAACCCTTGAGGATATGTTGCGGGCAGTGTCATTGACTTCGGTGGGAGCTTGGATTCCCACCTACCGCTTGCAGAGTTCACCTACAACAACAACTATCATTCCAAAATTGGTGCCCTGCCTGTCAAGATGTTGTTTGGGCAAAGATTTTGCACCCAGGTTTGTTGGGGGTGAGGTCGGACACAGGGTGGTGGGACGGACGGAGGTAGTTCTACAGACTACCGAGAAGATTCAGTAGATTAGGCAGCGATTGTCGACCACTCAGAGTCGAAAGAAGAGTTACGTCGACAAACACCGATCTAAGTTAGAGTTTCAGGTGGGTGATATGGTACTCCTGAAGTTCTCACCCTGGAAGGGTGTGATCCGCTTCAGGAAGAGGGGGAAATTAGGTCCTCGTTACATTGGGCTGTTCAGGCTCATTACTAGGGTTGGCAAGGTGTCATATAGGCTAGAGCTACCGGAGGAGCTTAGCCGGATTCATAACAATTTCCATGTTTCCAAGTTGCGAAAATGCATTATGGATCAAGAGGCAGTGGTGTCGTTGGTTGATATTCAGGTTGACGAGTGCCTGAATTATGTGGAGAGGCCTGTGGCCATTCTGGAAAGGAAGAAGAAAATTCTGCGGAACAAGGAGATACCTTTGGTGAAGATGCAGTGGGAGCATCGAAGGAGATTCGAATGGACGTGGGAGTCAGAGGCAGAGATGCGGGAGCACTACCCGACATTGTTCACCTCAGTGAACGTCGAGGACGAAGTCGAGTTCAAGTGGGGGATAATTTTAATGCCCTAATTCTCAGGTATTGATTTATATAAGAATTTTCTTGATTTCAAGGTCTACGCGATGAATTGGTTGCCCTACTCGTCGAGTAGCAGCGGGCTGGTCCACGTGTTTTAGTGATCTACTCACCGAGTCAAAGAAGGGACTCGGTGAGTAGGAGCTGGCTGATGAAACCCAAAAATCCGGGATATTTCACCCTATTTAAAGGATCATTGGCCTCCCCCAGCCTCCCCTTTACAACTCCTTGGAACCCTTAAACCCTAAATCGTGTGTGTGTGTTTCTTTGGTGTGATAAAGCTTGGAAGAGGGATCTTGGTGAGGAAACACTTGGGGGAAGAAAGTAAATTGAAGCTAGGAAGTCGTGGGAAGCAAAGATATACTTCAATTGGCACTCTCTTGAAGGTATTAGGCTGTCTCCTTGGCTCATTTCATCTTTAATCTCTTTTGGGTGGGTTTTAGGAAAAGTTTCTTGTGTTTGAGTCAAGATCTAAAGTTGCAACTTCAGATCTGGATTCCTTGGCCTCTAGATCCATAAAGTCATCAGTTTTGGCAAGTATGAGCCTTCCCTCAAGTAAAAGACTTCTTTGCAAGCTTAGTTTTGTCATTTTGAGGCTTTAGTGCTTTGCATGCACATAAAGTTTGCAGTTTTACGTGATAAGCATGCCTTGGGAAGCCGGATCTGCAATATGGAGCCTTTGCATGGCTTAAAAAGCATCTGTATGGATGAAGGACTGAAGGGACTAGGCGAGTGGCATAGTCGACTCGGTGAGTCCGATGAAGATTGTCGTGAACTCAGCTAGTCAGATGGGGTCTTCCCAACTATTGGACATATATGAACTTGGCAAGTTGGTGAGTTATGCATGGAACTCGGCAAGTAGCTGAGGGTACTCGATGAGTTGAGGTCTACATGTACTGTTGACCTTGACAGTTGAATTTGACTTTGACCAAGGGTTGACCAGTTGACTTCTAGGACATTTTGGGAGATTGGAAATTTACAAGTATGGTTTACAATGAATATAGGTGGTGGAGTTCGTGGCAGTGATCCGATAGTTTGAGCTTATCTTACGAGTCGACCGTTACGAGGTGAGTTATCCTTACTATATCAATAGGGTATAAGGCACCAAGGCTGGCCCTTTATGGATTGTATCTGGTTATGGCACAATATGTTTATTGATTACATCCTGGTAGTTAGGATGGTGATATGATTATGTGTAGTGACCTGGTTAGGTCAGTGTCCTAGTTATGGGATGAAGCTATGTTAGTGACTGGTTAGGTCTCTATCCCGGTTATTGGGATGTTGCTATGATTAGTGATATGTTGGATCGGTTTGACTATTATATGATATGAGCTAGCGTATGATAGTTATGTGCACATGTTTGTTTGATTGGGGGTTGGGTTGAGGCGGTCCTGCTTTGTGATGTAGGCCAACATACCCGGTGAGCGGTCCGGATAGGCTGTTGGCCCTACGAGGCGGTCTATTCAGGCTGAAGGATCATTATGCATGTTGTTCTATATTTGTCATATGTTATATTGGTATGATGTTGGTATTTTAGAGTAGATCACTAAGCTTTCGGGCTTACAGTTTCAGTTTGTTGTTTTCAGGTACTTCTGGTGATCGAGGGAAGGCGAAGGCCTGATTATACCGCTCCTCCTGCTGCTATGTTTAATAATTGGAAACTGGGATGCTCTGATGATTATTATTTTGAAAAAAAATTATGTAATGATTAAATGGTTTTTAAGTGTGTTGAAAAAGTTTTCATTTGGCATGATTTTATGGGTGTTACATCACAACTTAGCAATTTCAAATGTGCAAGGGTAAGAAACATTTCTACTCCACATTTGATGAGTGTTATAAACCTTCTAAAGATGTGTCACTCAATGCACAATCTTGGAGTACGACTCTAAGACTTGATTTTGGAACAAAGTATGATTCACGTTTTGATTTAACCATTTCGACAATTCCCAATTCCTCTTCTTAGCCATGCCAATGCACTAAGGTGTCCTTAGAGGATCAATTGTGATATGGTCTCATTATCATTAGGATAATCATAAAACATGATACTCAAGTACTCTCCCTTCCTTTCAGATTAGAGAAACTTTTATCTTTCTTCCTAATTGATTCTTCTTATTTATTCTGCTATTCATTGAAAGTTTTTCCAATGATTCAGAATTACACTTAATATTTTAAGTATAACCATGTTTACTAAACTTTCAGTAAATCATGAGCTCATCGTTCTTTGTGGTGGACTTGACTAGTGCACAACAATGTGTACTTGATCCGCTAGCCCTTCACTTGACTCACATCTACATGCGAACAAGGAATTATTCTTAATTTCCCAGATACGAAGGTTCTCATTCATCATACAATAC
Organism: Lactuca serriola; assembly: GCF_051521515.1. Lineage (NCBI taxonomy): Eukaryota > Viridiplantae > Streptophyta > Magnoliopsida > Asterales > Asteraceae > Lactuca > Lactuca serriola. Next base: position 200,066,192 of record NC_136415.1, on the reverse strand, counting down.
CAGCTGCATGATTCCAAGTTTCTATCCAATTGACACTTGTTTGATGAGAATCATTCATTATTTGGTAAATTTTCCACACTACCACAAATAACTTAACTAAGGATCACATCCATTTTCAATATTGCTAATAATAGAAACATACAAACATCAATTTTCACAAATGTCATTGCAAGGAAATATAAATAAGACAAAAATAAAAGTTTATTTTATTTATAAAAATGCGGAAAAATTTGTCCTTACAACGCAATTACAAATGAAAACTATGTTACTAAATATTCCTACACAATCTATCATAACTCCTAAATAGCAGCTCAAAAATCCGATCATCGAACCATGCGATCGAAATCAATTTCTTCGCGATCAGACTCATCTCACTCTTCTTTTAAGCTTCCTTTGTTTTCTTCGATTTAATCTTATCACATCATGTATTAAGAATCTACAAATAGAAAATTAATAGAGTTAGATAGTGAATTTACCTGAAGCAGAGTTATACATCTTGACTCTGTCATCCTTGCGATCTTTCAGGTAGATATGGTAGCTTCACAACCAATGTCCCTTCTTTTGGCAGTAGACACAAATGGACTCTTTTGGAACAAAACATGGGACAATCTCAAATTCAGCCTTTCTCTATACAATCCGGTCAAACGGTTTGACCTTGGCCAATCCATTGGGAAGAGAAGACTTTTCTGGACTTCCAATGTTGCCATTGTCAATGTCCATGGAAGTTTAGGAGGTTGATCTAGCAGTCAAATTTGCTTTACCAGTGCGCCAAATCATTGCTGATTCAACAGCAATAAGTAAATAGGTAAGATCAATGAGGGTCACGTTGTGGTCCATCATATAGTAATCTTTAATGAACTCACTATATGATTCAGGAAGTGATTGAAGAACCAAGTCACGGCCAACTTCCTGGAGACATCGACACCCAACATTCCCAATCCATCAATTTGTGATTTTATCTCTAAGACGTGTGCACACACAGAATGTCCATCTACATGTTTGCTTGGCAATAGGGCCTAAGTGACCTTGAACTTTTCAAGTCTTCGAACATGTGGGTCAGGGAGAATAATTGGAGGAGGTGGAGGAAGTGAAGAATGATTTCCATTTCCATGATCCAATCGTGGAACATCATCTTCATGTGGAAAGCTTTTTCCTAAGGATTCAAGAAGACCATAGTTAGAATTTGACATCTACAGAAGGGAGAAATTCAAGTTAGTTGATTTAAGTCCTTAATATAACACCCAAATAAAATATTAAGGCTAGGACCCAACACAATATTCTACAATTCGGAAGAGGGATGACGTAATCCAATTGTAGAATATTTGAAGGTAGGTAATTGACGATTTACTAATTTCCACCATGAAAAACGAAAAAGAAAATTATTTTTCAAATGAATTGAAATTCCTAGATCTTTTGAGATTCATTGAACTTTTTAAAGATATGTTTAATCTCGATTATGCCCTTCAAGTTTGTGACTGGGATACCGAGTATCACAAACTAGGTGTGAATAACCATGCAAATTAGCTTGGTACTCTTGAAGACGTTTATCACCTAATCAATGTGTCGGTTAACCACACACGCTCCATTGATCTAAGATAATCTACGAGATATCCTTCATAAGTCCCATATTAGTATACAGGTTAATCACACACGCTCCACTAATGACCAACAAGGTGTAATGTGCAATTTCATGGATTAGCACCAAATTCACATTTTTCCTAGAGTAACTAAGATTTGGGAATTTATAAAAGTTTTTAGTTACTTCGTATTTCATTATACTTATAATTGAAGGTTGTGTCCTTTCCTACCCATTCGGCTAACGACCCTCCACTAGTCAAGGGTGTGGTGGGTAAGAGTGGATACCCAATGACGGACATTTTAGAGGCCACTTCCTTAAACGCCCCTTATAGACCAGCTTCTTGAATGAAGCCTACTAACGGTAAGACTGACTTTTAACATATACATATATAATATATTAGACTTTTAATTTTATATAGTATAAGGGTGTATTTTATACATTTGAAATACTAGGTGGTTTAATCTATAAATTAGAATTTTAATTTAGTTAAACTTAAACCAAATTATTATGGATTTATTAATTCTCTCTTTTAATTAAATACTTAATTAATTTAAAAAAATCCATATGAGTGTAATTTGAACTTTTCAAAGCACTAGGGTTTTAGAATTTAATATTTCAAAATTAAGACCTTTTAATCAAATTTTAAATTCCAAAACTTGAGGACAAATTTTAAAACTTTTCAAAATATCATAGTTTAACTATTAAATCTTCAACACTAAAACTTTTAATTTCAAATTTTAATAATAAAACCAAAAGGGTGTAATTTAAAACATTTTTCAAAATTACTAGGTTAAATATTTGAATCAAAATAATCCTATATTATCCATATTTAACCAAATCCACAAATTTTGATAAGGATATCTCATACCAATCATAAAAATCGATTTTAGGCAATAAAAACGACTTATGATAATTATCCAAATAAAAAACTGGCTAAAAAATTCGAAAATCCCGGCAGCAGATCACTGGACTCGTCGAGTCTGTCTGTCAGACAACAAATTTTTTGACTTTTTGACCCTTTGGCAGTTCACTTTTGCATCTATTTAATAGAAAAATGACCTAGGCTTTGATACCATTAATGGGTTTAGAGCATAATGTAACACTAGTCAAAATACGTCAATAGACAATCACATGTGATTTTGCCAATCATGTAATGTGATTATGTTAACCTAATAATGTCGTAAGAATGTTATGTAGTTCATGATAAATTCTAATACAAATATGAACTTTCTTTATGATACAACTCAAAAGTATACTTCCATACGATTCCAAAAATATAGAGAACGTCTGAATCTGACTTCGCATGAAGAAGTTATGATAACCGAACACTATAAATCTCTATAATAAAAGAAATTTAAAATAGAATTACAATTAGCTATTTAAGTCTAAAAGAGAGTTTTAGTACTCGTAAATACCTACGTGTGCATGTAAAGAACGTCAAAAACAGAGTTCGTATGCAAAAGTTATGGCCTTCTGAAGATTTAGCTTTTAAAAACCCTAAACTAACTAAATTCACGATGTGAGTTTTATGACACTCACGACGTGAGGAGTCATTTTGTCATAATTCAGAATCTAGAGGCTGCGAGAGGATAGGATCCAAGTTCACGACGTGAGCTTTATGACACTCACGACGTGAGGAGTCAATTGGCCACCTTTCGAAGCTAGGGACACAAATGGCAAGTCTACGGAGTGATCATGCAAGACTCACGACGTGAGCCTTATGACACACACGACGTGAGTGTCCTAAATTCCTACTATAAATAGCAGGTCTGACTTCAGCCATTCTTACACAAAAACTTCTTCCATTTCTCTCCTTTGCTGAGGCAATCTTGCATCCCGAGCCCCGACGATCTCGCACACTGACCGTTTTGCTTAGATATCATAAAATCACGCTACTAGGGTGAGTTTCACTGCCCCACTTTCTAATATTTTGGGGGAAAACGCATGCTAGTCAATGTATATATGTTATTATTATGTCCATATGATAGTGTATAGTTATGATAAATCGAGATACGATGGTTCTAAATATAACATTTTGAATACATACAACTATTATTAACTTATCAGTATGTTAATTTACTAATGTAGATCTTGAGTTATACTTAGGATTCTACATATATGTTGTGTGCGATATAATACCGAAGTAATATTGAAAGTTCTAAATGTTAAGTTATATGGTATGTTGCTATTGATAGTTTTATGTCAAGATAAAACTGGATATGTTATATGTTGTTATTGTTAGTTTTATGTCAAGATAAAACTTGGTATTGTTATTGATAGTTTTATGTCAAGATAAAACTAGAAACGTTATATGTTGTTATTATTGGTTTTAGGTCAAGATAAAACCTGGTTTTCACTTCAAGATATAGCTGTTATACTGCCTAAATATTATGAAGTTAGGAGTATTGTTTAAAAGCATAGTCTAGTAACTTAGGGTTTTAGACATGAAGATGCTTTTGTTGTTAGAGCTATAGGAAGCCGTCAAAGTCTACATGAGTAATTTTATTCATCAACTAAGATTGGGGATCTTAGCAGAAATCCTCTGAACAGTAACCGTTAATCCCATGTGAGTGAGGAAGTCGTGTATAATTAGTATATGGGCTGACCACCCCACTTCTGACTGTTAGCTACAGTCAACAAAAACAAGTGATGAACTATCCTTTTAATTGTTATTATTCCGGCGTCGATGAAGCGTACGGTTTTGTTTCTCATGTTAAATCATGAGTGTAGTTGTTCTCATGGTAAATCATGAGTGTATTGTTCTATCAGAGGTATTATGTCATAGCAGCGATTACAGGCTCATGGTAGCACATTGTTAGAAACATTATACCTTGTTGTGTACAAGTATTAATGTTAAGTATAAGTTTTCCCCTACTTATACCTTAAGATTAAGAAATGATTAGGTATAACACTTATTTGATAAGTATACTATTATACCTAATGTCGGAGAATCAAAATCATACTTTCAAAACTATACTTTTGAATGTGTAAAAATGTATTATTTTATGGAGTCAAAATCTGTGGACTCACCAACTTTATGTTGGCGTATTTTAAAATGCATGTGTTTTCAGGAACTTGAAAAGCTGGTTTGTATTCGAGCAGAAGAAGTTTTACTATTATCTTTCTGTTCATTAAGAAGTATGTCATAGTCGGATATTATGTAATCAATACTAGGAAAACAATAATGTAACTTTCAAACATCAATAAAGGTATGTACTTTCTTCAAGTATTGTTCAAAGTATTTTATACAACTGTGATATGAAAAATTGACATTACACTACCCAGTGTTTCCGCCGATGACCGGGGTGTGACACATAACATCATTCCTATGGTGTACATGCAACCCTAATTGCTTTGGATCTAGGTTTTTCTAATTTGAACATACAACTATGAATACAAAGCAATAACCCTATGACTAGCATACATATTTCGAAATTGACATATGATTAGGGTTAGAAACTTTACCTATCTTGTTATGTAGTAATAACAAGTTTAATCCTTCTTGATCTTGACTTCTGAAAGCCTAGTGGCCCAAGTGTTGCACCTCTAATGGAGTCACAAACACCCAATGCAATGAGGATGACTTAGGAGAGATGTATTTCGACTAGGGTTTCTTTCTTGAATGCTTTGGCCAAAACCCGCTTGTATGGGGTCCTAAATATAGTTGTGGCTGCTAGGGTTTTCAGGTGGAAACCGTAATACCTAACTTAGGCAACAAGCATCCCATGAACTCCTTCCTTAAAGTCTATGGACGAAATCTATAAGGATTCCCTATAGGATTTCGTCCACTCCACTCTATGCGTGCGTGGAACTCGGGTCTCTCCTCTCGTTGGTTTGGGGAGCGGGGGTTTCACAGCAGGCCATGCCACTTCAAAAGTCACTGCGTGTAAAGTGGTAAAAGACGAGAAAGCATGTATAGAAAATCAAAAAGTGTTTGTACTTTTTGCATTCGATACATTTGGTTTTCTCACACCCGAGGCAGTGGAGCACCTCAATAGAGTCCAACAGGTCATGCATTCTAATGTCATATCTCCTAGATCCACAAATGTTGTTTTCAAAAGAATTGGTTTTGCCATCCAGAAAGGGCTAGCAGCGCAGCTTGTTTCCCGTTTTCCTTCAGTCGATATGTATGGAACTATTGTAGTCGAATTCATGAATTGACAATTATAACATATGATCTCTCTTTTATTTCTTAAAAAAAATTCTGATCAATACTAATTAAATAATATGATTTCCAAATAATATATTAATCTTGTAATATATTAATAAAACCATTTTGAGTACCAATTTATTGTTCACATAATAAATTCTACTCTCTCTCCTCTTGTCATCATATCAAGTTGCATGAGTGAAGGCAACCCAAAAAGACTATGCTCATAATCAAATAAAGTACATACCAAAAAATAATTATGGGCTTAGACATCTAATCCAACACAATATTCTTTTCTTATAACCTAGAAAACCCATCAGTGGTATTAGAGCCTAGGATTTTATTTTGTTATTCGTGCATATTATGAAACTGAAAATCAATTCCAGAAGAATCAAAAAAACAATGTCAATCGCAGACCATGACATGGCAACCTTCCTGCCACGACGTGGTTTTGAACATAGTGGGGTTTTGGGTTTTACATGCATTTTGTGAATCATAGGATGATTATGAGATGTTAAATGTTATTTTAATTAATTCAAATCTGAACCTTTGGAGTAGATAATTCTGAAACCCTAATTCAAATATTTAAGTAGTAATATTTTAAATTAATATTAGTTAATTAAATGTCTAGTTAATATAATGATTTAATTCTAAAAGATTTAATATAATTAATCAAATGTTTAACTAAAAAACAAACATCAAATCAAAGTTAGTTTAGTTATTTTAAAACTTGTATTCTTAAAAGGTTTTTAAATAAGCCCTTACATATATTTATAAGAGTATATTATATTATATGTAAAAATATTAAGCCATTCGAATCAAGAGTAGGCCTCTATTTTATGATTGTTGATGGAGCGTACATGGTTAACTGGCACGTTAACGTGAGATCATGAATGAGAATGAGGGTGTCTAGTGGGTTTGCATGGTGATTCACATCTTATTTGTGATCCTTGGTATTCTAATTGCTAATGGAAGAGCTTAATTCGGAGATGAACACGTCATTTATATTTCAATGAATCTCAAGAGATCTAGGAAATTCATTATGATTGAAACTGGTAGATTGCTTTACCTACCTAAAATAGATTTGTGATATGATTATGGTATCCCTTTTCATATTATGAATTGAAAATATGGATCCTAGTCTTAATTAAAATTGAGTTAATAATTAAGGATTAAAATCAACTTCCTTAAACTTTATCTCATAACTTAGCATCAGTTAACCTTTGCATTGGGATTTTACATACTAAATCATATCATTTTCTCTATACAGCTAGGACACTTAGGAATGTTCTTGATCTTTATTTGTTGATTCTTGCAACATTGATCTAATTAGACTTTCCATGTTTAAGGCATACGAGTCATCATATATGGTACATCCTATGGCATATATGATCAATTCCATAGTAGAAGCGTGTCGGACACGACTCATTTTATTTAGCTTAATAGTAAAACACGAACATTAGAATTTCTCAATGTCCTTCCATATCTTATTAAGCACAATCTCCTTTTTGAGTTATGTATGTTGAATTTCCTCAAGATTCCATATACTTTTACTTAATACAATGAATCACTTAGATCTATCTCAATAGATCATTATTATGTACATGTTTTGTATCTCCCATCTATATCATAGTGAAACAATTCTCATTCAAAGCAACGCTTTTACACTTTTTAAGTTAGAACATAGTTTCTTATGAATTGTACATTATCAATGTACAACACAAGGGTGATACCAATGGTTTCACTAGCATTGACACACACACATACACACACACACACACACATATATATATATATATATATATATATATATATATATATATATATATATATATATATTGTTGGGTTTTAAACATTCTAACACTTCCTAAGTGTACATGCGACCCTAATAAACCTTGGATCCATGTTTGTCTAAAATACATGAAAAATTTGTTTTCCAAGGTTTATAACTTATCTAGCATGGCATGGGGAACTTTTAAACATAAAAGAACTAGATGAATTACATACCTTTTGATGAGTGATTATTCCTTGGAGTTTGAGAGCCAAGCACCAATAATGTGAATGCCTCAAATGGAAATCACAAATCACCACAAACTTGGAAAACCTTATGAAAGTGTATACTTTTCACTAGGAATCGGCCACCAGTTCACACACACTAGGGTTTCAATTCATGCACCATAAGCTATTTTATATGGTGTAGATGATTAGGGTAAACCCTAATAACCCATGTCTTTTCCTCTTCCAAGGATCCATGGGTTAAAAGCTCCACAAATCATCCATGGACTTCCATATAAGCTAAGCCCATTCCCAAATGAGTGTTAGCCCACACCATATAAATATAATAGTCCATGATTTAATTAGTCTTCCTTTTAATCACTAAATCAATTCATAATTAATTTAAGATTAAAGCATAATTAAATAACATGGCTTTATATTAATATATTATAACTTATAATATATTAATAAAACATAAGTATACAATTCTCATAATATTATCCATAAATCGTTTGGGTGAAGTGCAACCCAAATGGACCATGTCGGGTCGGGTCAAGTATATATCAAATAAGTTATGGACTTAGACACCTTATCCAACAGACTCCCACTTGGATAAGTCTAATAACTGTATTTGCCTATATTACTTCAGGAACCAACCGGCAATCGTAGCTCTCAAAAACTCTGTTGAACTATAAAGAGCCATTTTAGATAAGTGATCATATAATCCTCTATTCTCATGATATCAACCGGACAAATACATGGAACAATATCTTACTTATTATCTGACAGTTGTTTCCCGATTTCCGATTTGTTTGACAAAGAACTTAACTGAACACGTCAATTTAGTTCTGACCGGGGCCGATACATGGGTCAACACAAAATCATCGAGGGGCCCAGATATCGCTTCTATTCTAGAAGGAACAGATAAACTTCGACTCATATGCTTGTTCTACTACTTGTTGAATTGTAAACAAAGGTACGTTTTATAACATCAAGTTACTGATGCATTTTCGTGCAATCAATTCACAACCAACTAATAGGTAACAACTCATATCTCTAGGTTTGAAGACTTATATGATATTATCGTCTCACGATCACTCGAGATAAATTCCATGAAGTGATACAAGTGAGCGTAGGTTTATTCCAATACTCATAACTTATGAGCACTCATGAACGTTGTAGCAACCATTCCTATGTCTAAACACCTTTAGCCATCTACAAACCCAATTCATGACAATCTTGATTCATACCTACTTCCGACGTATGGCCGATTATGGAGGTTTGAATAAATTAATTATTCTGGAAGTCAAAACATGCAAAACTGAAACAATAGTAAATAATTGACAATGATAGCAACACTTTACTAATAAATAAATCACAAATCTTATTCATCACCAAACGTCTATTACATTTTAAAAGTTTCAGAAAAAGGCTATCTAATCTTTAAAACTAATATCGTCGCTCAGCCCGATGCGCCTCGCGTGCTGCAAATGCTTAACCCTTGTCAGTCCCTTCGTAAGGGGATCTACAGGGTTCTCATCTGACGATACCCTCTTTGCCACGAGGAGTCCTTCTTCTATCTTGTGTCTTATGAAGTGATATTTTCTGTCAATGTGTCGGGATCTGCCATGATCTCTCGGTTCCTTGGCTAAGGCAACCGCACTATTGCTGTCACAGAAAATCTCCATTGGGTCTTTAATAGCTGGCACAATTCAAGGTCTCCGATGAAGTTCTTCAGCCATATCGCCTCCTTCGCTGCTTCACTCGCTGCTATATACTCTGATTCACAAGTCGAAACAACTACCGTCTCCTGCTTGGAACTCTTCCAAGAGATTGCCCCTCCATTTAGGGTAAAGACCCAGCCCGATTGAGAGCGGAAGTTATCCATATCAGTCTGAAAACTAGCATCACTATACCCTAATACTCTCAAGTCATCACTCCCACCAAGGGTAAGGATCCAATCCTTAGTCCTCCGTAGGTACTTGAGAATGTTCTTTACCGTGGTCCAATGAGCCTTGCCAGGGTTCCCCTGATATCTGCTGACCATGCTCAAAGCAAAGTCCACATCATGGCGGGTACAAGTCATAGCATACATGATCGAGCCTACAACGGAAGTATACAGTAATTACCTCAACTCTGCTATCTCAGCCTCTGTACTCGGACTCTGAGTCTTACTCAGTTTGGTATTGCTTTGGATCGGTAAATCTCCTTTCTTGGAATTATGCATGTTGAACCTTTTCAACACCTTATCCAAGTAGGTACTCTAACTAAGTCCAATTAGTCTTTTAGTCCTTTCTCTTAATATCCTTATCCCTAGGATATAGGCAGCTTCCCTTAGGTCCTTCATAGCAAAGCACTTCCCAAGCCAGGACTTAACCTCCTGCAAGGTTGGGATGTCATTTCCTATAAGTAGTATGTCATCTACATACAGTACCAAGAATCTAACTATAGTCCCACTAGCTCTGACATACACGCAAGACTCATCTTCACTTCTCGAGAAGCCAAACTCTTTGACCTTCTCATCGAAACAATGATTTCAGCTAGGAGATGCTTGTTTTAATCCATAAATGGATTTCTCAAGCTTGCACACTCTATTAGGGTATTCTGCACTGACAAAACCCTCTGGCTGATTCATGTACACATCCTCAACCAACTTTCCATTAAGAAAAGCGGTTTTGACATCCATTTTACATATTTCATAATCATGAAATGCAGCAATGGCTAGCATAACCCTAATAGACTTAATCTTTTCTACCGGTGAGAAGGTTTCTTCATAATCAATACCCTGAGTCTAAGTAAAACCCTTCGCAACCAGTCGAGCCTTATAAGTGTGCACTTTTCCTTCCATGTCGGTCTTCTTCTTGAAGATCCATTTACACCCGATTGTTTTACGGCCTAGTACATTGTCAACCAAGTTCCAAACTTGATTGTCATACATGGACTGTATCTCGCTGTCCATAGCCTCCTTCCATTTAGCAGACTCCGGGGCAGCCATGGCTTCCTTAACACTGCTAGGTTCATACAAATTTACCAGTATACTATCGCTGATAAATGTATCACCTTTCGTAGTAATATGAAAACCATAATAAAACTCAGGTGTGTTCCTAACCCGTGTGGAACACCTCGAAGGTACAGACTCGTCAGCTGGCTCAATAGGAGTTTCCTCCTCAGAGTGATTGCTAGTGTCTGAGGTTCCTTCACCAATTGATTCTTGAATTTCTTCAAGGTCAATTTGCCTACCACTGTCTCCTTGGCTTATAAACTCTCTCCCACGAAACACCCCTCTTCTTGCTATAAAGACCACATTCTCACTGGGACTGTTGAAGAGGTAACCGAATGATTTCCATGGGCGATGAAAATACACCTTTCACTTCAAGGTTCGAGCTTTTCATGAGTTTCACGCCTCACGAAAGCCTCGCAACCCCAAATCTTGATGTGGTCCAAATTGGGAACCTTCCCAGTCCACATCTCATGAGGTGTTTTCGTAACCTTCTTTGTAGGGACTAGATTAAGGATATGGGCGGCAGTCTCTAAGGCATACCCCCAAAAAGAGATTGGTAGCGAAGCTCGACTCATCATAGAGCGAACCATGTCTAACAAGGTTCGATTACGCCTCTCAGCTACACCATTTAGCTGTGGTGTCCTGGGAAGAGTCAATTGTGAGACAATCCCACACTCCTTAAGATAGTCAAGGAACTTGGTACTAAGATACTCACCACCTCTATCGGATCGAAGCATCTTAATGTTCCTGCCCAATTGATTTTCTACTTCCTATTTAAATTCTTTAAACCTTTCAAAGGTTTCTGACTTATGTTTGATTAAGTAGACATAACCATATCTGCTAAAATCATCAATAAAAGTCACATAATACCGATTAGCATCCCTTGTGGCGGTTTTGAATGGTCCACATACATATCAGTATGTATTAGGTCCAATAAACCCTCACCCCGCTCACAAGTACCAGTGAAGGGTGATTTTGTCATCTTTCCGAGTAGACAAAATTCACAAATATCATCCGATTTAAGGTCAAATGATTCCAAGACTCCATCCTTTTGGAGTTGGCCTATACGTTTCTTGTTTACATTTCCAAGACAACAATGCCACAATGATGCTTTATCTGGCTAGTAGAAGAATCAATATACAATACATTATTTCCTAAGTTGTGTACAACCGACACAGTTTCATACACACCATCACAAGGTAATGCTTTAAAATAAAACACATTATTAAAGAAAGCATTAATACCACCACATTCATTATCAAACGAAAAGGTAAAACCTTGTTTGTACAAGCCATGAAAAGAAATAGTATTTCTCGCCATTTCAGACGAGTACACACATTTATTCAAATTTACTTTTAACCCATTATTTAGCAACAAAGTATAAACTCCAATCTTGGAAACAAGTGAAGCCTTCCTATTCCCGTGCTCCACATCCTCACTTCTTCTTAGGCCCTGCAAATCAGAACATATGTGAGTACCACATCCTGTATCAAGCACCCAAGAGTTAGAATATGGTGACTTATTAAACAATATTGTGTAAATACCTGCGTGGGTGGGTTTCACTTTCCCATCCTTCAGATCCTGCAAGTACTTAGGGCAGTTTCGCTTCCAGCGCCCCTTGTCCTGGCAATAGTGGCAATCAACATCCTTGGGAATGGCAGAAGGAGTGACAAAACCGCTCTTGGTCCTTGATGAGGAGCCTTCAAGAGACTTTCCCTTGGTACCCTTCGAAGGGGACTTCGTCTTTTTCCCTTTGCCTTGCCCAATAGCCAAAACAGGGGTAGATGTTTGAGTACGACTAGTAGAGGTAACAACCGACTTGCCCTTAAGACCGGTTTCAGCGGTCTTCAAGGGTCCTTGAAGTTTGCTAAGAGTAACTTCCTCCTTGTTTATATGATATGTCATACAAAATTGGTCATAGCAAGAAGGTAAGGAGTGCAAAATGATATCAATTGCTAACTCCTCAGGGAAGTTCACGTTTAGCTTGAGCAAACGGTCCACATACCTTTACATCTTTTGCATGTGGCCCGTGATGGATTCACCATCCTTCATGCGGGTTGTTATCATGGAGGAGATTATTTCATACTGCTCCTGACGAGCACTCTGATGGTACCTGTCCATCAGGTCTTGGTGCATCTCAAAAGGGTAAAAGTCCTCATAGGACTTTTGGAGCTTGGCTGTCATCGTGGCCATCATGATGCATGCTACCTTAGTAGCATCTCTCTCATGCGTCCTGAATTTAGCGACCTCCTCAGGAGTATAAGTGGACTCATCAAGCTCCTTTAACTCCTTATCGAGGACGTATTCCTTGTCCTCATAACGAGTAACCATCCTGATGTTCCTAATCCAGTCCATGAAGTTGTAACCATCAAACATGACTCTCCCACAAAGATTCAAGAGAGAGAAAGAGCCAGTTGGGTTAGATCCCAAAGTATTGTTGTTGGAAGATATCTGAAAGAAGAAAGCAAGTTTAGATTAGATATATAGAGTCCTTAATAAGACACCCAAATGTAATATTAAGGCTAGGATCCAATCACAATATATTATACTTAGAAGAGGGATGTCGTTATCTAAGTAATAACATATTTGAAAGGTAGGTGAATGACGATTCACCAATTTCCACCATGAAAAACGAAATGAATTATTAGGTTTTAATTGGATTTGAAATTCTTAGATTCTTTTGAGATTCATTGAACTTTTCAATGGCATGTTTCAATCTTGATTGTGCCCATCAAGTTTTGTGACTGGGATGTCGAGGATCACAAAACAAGGTGTGAATAACCATGCTAATTCACTTGGTACCCTTAATATTATCACCTAAACAATGTGCCGGTTAACCACACACGCTCCAGTGATCTATGAAAAACATTAAGTCACCCTTCGTGATCCTTACTAGTCCAAGTTAGTGTGCTGGTTAACCACACACGCTCCACCAACGACTTGGTAAGGTACAAAGTGTGAATTCCATGGACTAGCACCATGTTCACATTTTGCTAAAGTAACTAAGATTGGGAATTAAAATATTTAGTTACTTTATAATAATTATTATACTTTTAATGAGGATTTAAAGTCATTGTCCTACCCATTCGGCTCACGACCCTCCACCAATCAAGGAAGCGGTGGGTGAGAGTGGACACCCATTAAGCTATCATTTTATAGGCTTCAACCTTATACCCCCTTATAGACCGGCTTCGTGAATGAGGTCTACTAACGGTAAAACGACTTATTCTTATACATATATATAATAATTAACCATTAATGTTATAAATAGTATAAGTGTTGAATTTTAACTATTAAAACTCTAAGGGTTGGAATTGAAGTTTATTAAAGTGTGTGAAACTTTACAAATTCCAAAACTTGAGGGCAAGTTTTGTAACTATTCAAAACTTTTCATTTCATAACTTATGAATTAAAGGTTCATAAAAGTGACGACTCTTCATTTTTATGTAACTTATGTGTTTTAAACGTGTGTTTAAAAGAAGTGACCTTTGGATATCCATAACTTGAGGACAAATTATGGACTCCATTAAAACATATAAATGATCAAGAATTAATCTTATACAATTCAGCAAATAATTCCTATCATCTTCTAAATTCATAAGAACATGAACATGATCATCAAAGTTTCAAGAATTATATGAACACATACAAAGCATGAAATTTTGATATAAGCTATTGTAAATGGATTAGAACAACCATTACACCAACTAAAACAAGTTTTAAAACACCAAAACAGTTTAGGGCAATGTTTCTAGTCCATTTCCAGCAGCAAAAGTTGAAAATCTGCATTCTGAGGCTTCTACTCGTCGAGTGCACGAACCAACTCGATGAGTAGGATGAATTTAGTCGTGGACTCGGAGAGTTCATCATGCAGACAGCAAGAAAATCGACTTTTTTTCACTATTTTGCATCAAGTATCAAACAAACAAGCCTAGGCTCTGATACCACTATTGGGTTTTGAGCATTCTAACACTTCCTAAGTGTACATGCAACCCTAATAAACCTTGGATCTATGTTTGTCTAAAATACATGCAAAATTTGTTTTCCAAGGTTTATAACTTATCTAGCATGGCACGGGGAACTTTTAAACATAAAAGAACTAGATGAATTACATACCTTTTGATGAGTATTTATTCCTTGGAGTTTGAGAGCCAAGCACCAATAATGTGAATGCTTCAAATGGAAATCACAAATCACCACAAACTTGGAAAACCTTATGAAAGTGTATACTTTGCACTAGGAATCGGCCACCACTTCACACACACTAGGGTGTCAATTCATGCACCATAAGCTTGTTTATATAGTGTAGATGATTAGGGTAAACCCTAATAACCCATGTCTTTTCCTCTTCCAAGGATCCATGGGTTAAAAGCTCCATAGATCATCCATGGACTTCCATATAAGCTAAGCCCATTCCCAAATGAGTGTTAGCCCACACCATATAAATATAATAATCCATGATTTAATTAGTCTTCCTTTTAATCACTAAATCAATTCATAATTAATTTAAGATTAAAGCATAATTAAATAACATGGGTTTATATTAATATATTATAACTTATAATATATTGATAAAACATAATTATACAATTCTCATAATATTATCCATAAATCGTTTGGGTGAAGTGCAACCCAAATGGACAATGCCGGGTCGGGACAAGTATATACCAAATAAGTTATGGACTTAGACACCTTATCCAACATATATATATATATATATATATATATATATATATATATATATATATGTATTTGGCTCATCTATGTATCTCGAAATTCCAACTCGTTGAACTTTCTCATTGAAATACAGATTCCAATTACTCCCACTAGCTTTGACATATGCATGGCTCATATTTATTTCTCAAAATTCAAACTCATTGAACTTTACCATTGAAACAATGATTTCAATTGCGAGATCCTTTTTTTGGTCCATAAAGAACTTCTCAAGCTTACACATCCTTTACATCCTATCTTGGTTTGATTATGTGTTTGTTCCTATGCATGCTTGTACCTTCATAAAGATCCAGTCACACGTAATTGTTAAGTTCAAGTGCTTGATCTACCACGTTTTCACATGCATCGACTGAATCTCACTCTCCATATCTCCTCATATATTGTAGCCTTTAGGGCCTACCCACTACAAGAAAACAACCCTTAATGACGCACAAACAGTGACACACACAAATTTACGATATGCATTTTTTGCGTGTCCTAAAAATAATGTCAACTTTAAAAAATTTGAAGGAGAGAGGACATGCATTTATGCGTGCCCTAAAATTGGTGTCCAACAAAAAAAATCACAAACACGGAGGGCACATATCATAAAATGTGTGTCGTATGAACATGTCGCTTTATATTTATTTTTCTTAAAACACGCATTCTCTTCTTTAGCAGTAAGGGGGAAATGAAATTCCAAAAAGTTTGAAAAGCTGCCATATACTGATAGATCTGCCTTCTTTCCATCTTCCTTCTCTCTCGCACTAAAGTACCCCCAAAAAGACCCTAATATCACCGTCTATTTTCTCTTACAACATAATCGTAGGATCACCAAATCCCCAATCTTCACCAGCAAATGTCTCCGATTGATGTATCCCGCCACTCTTTACCCTCACATTACTTCTCTCAGTCAAACATGCAAAAACCCTATATCAGAGAACTACAAAGACTTCTCCTTTCTCCCACACCATTCGGTAGAAATCGAGGAGTGAAATCTCAGTCAAACAAAAGGAGGGAACAACAAGAGGTAGTTTTGGAATAATAAAAAGAAGCAACCGGCACAGGACCCTGCCAAGAAGCAACAGACTGTTGCTATCCGTGCTGCCACTACTGCTACCACTCCAGCACCACCGAAGCAATATGCTGAAAATATACCTAAGTGCAACAAGTGCAACTTCCACCATAATGATGCTTGTCGGGAAATGCACTGCAAAAACTGCAACAGGAAGGGGCATACCGCTCGTTTCTGTAAAAGCACCAGCATGACCAATCAACCAAGTTGCCTTTGCAAGGGCAAGCCAAACCTGCTATGGATGTGGCGAAGCAGGACACTTCAGGAGAAACTGCCCCAAAGCGCAAGCTCCTAATGCTGGTGGTCTAGGGAGAGTCCTGGCGATAGGGCATGGAGAAGCAGTCAAGGACCCCACGGTGGTTACCGGTATGTTCCTTCTCAATAACTCTTATACATGCGTACTTTTCGATTGTGGGACAGAAAGGAGTTTCGTGAGCCATCAATTCAGACATTTACTTAAGCAAAATCCCCAGTCATTAGAAGATTCATACATCGTAGAAATGGCAAACGGAAAGGTTGAGCGCGCTAATGATATTTACACAGGGTGTACCCTCACTCTGGACAACCATTTGTTCAAAATCAATCTAATGTCGGTCACAATAAAAAGTTTCGACATCATCATTGGTATGGATTGGTTAAGTTCTAATCATGCCGACATACTATGTTACGAAAGGGCCGTCCGCCTTAATCTGCCAAATGGCGAAACCCTTCTCGTCTACGGCGATAAACCCAGTACAAATCTACAAATCATTTCTTGCGTCAAGGCTCAAAAGTATCTCCGGAAGGAATACCACGCCTTCTTAGCCCACGTCGTAGATAAGAATCAAGGGGTGTAGGATATCAAAGACATTTCGGAAGTGTGCAACTTCCCCGACGTATTCCCAGAAGATCTGCCAGGTGTGCCACTCGCACGACAAGTCGAATTCCGAATCGACTTGGTTCCCGGTGCTACCCCCGTAGCCAAAGCTCCATATCGCCTCGCACCGGCAGAAATGCAAGAACTGTCTAGTCAATTGAACGAACTATTGAGCAAGGGATTCATCAGACCGAGCTTTTCACCGTGGGGAGCACCAGTCCAATTTGTGAAAAAGAAGGATGGATCCTTTCGCATGTGTATCGACTATCGGGAGTTAAACAAACTTACTGTCAAGAATCAATATCCCCTACCCCGAATCGACGACCTCTTCGACCAACTTCAAGGAGCAAGCTACTTTTCAAAAATCGACTTGAGGTCGGGTTATCACCAGCTACGAGTTCAAGAGCATGATATCCCTAAGACAACTTTCAGAACACGCTACAGCCATTACGAATTTGTAGTGATGCCCTTTAAACTAACAAACACACCTGCGGTATTCATGGATCTGATGAACCGAGTGTGTTGACCTTTCTTAGACAAAATTGTGATCGTATTCATCGACGATATCTTGGTCTATTTGGGAAGCAAAGAAGAGCACAGCCAACATCTACGACTAGTATTGGAGACTCTAAGAATTGAGAAGCTTTATGCTAAAGTTTCAAAATGCGAATTTTGGCTCCGAGAAGTGGGATTCCTTGGCCACGTAGTTAGCGAGAAAGGGATACATGTGGATTCCTCAAAAATCAAAGCGATCGAAAACTGGTCAGCAACTACAACGCTGACAGAAATTCGACAATTTTAGGACTCGCCGGCTACTACCGAAGATTCATACAGAACTTCTCCAAGATCGCTAAACCACTCACCACCTTGACTCAAAAGGTGTGATGTTTAAGTGGGGAGATAAACAAGAAACCGCCTTCCAAATGTTAAAACAAGCTCTGTGCAGCGCACCGGTCTTGTCTCTTCCAGAAGGAACTGATGACTTCGTGGTATATTGCGATGCTTCAAACCAAGGCCTCGGATGCGTGCTCATGCAGAGAGGGAAGGTCATCACTTACGCGTCAAGGAAACTTAAGACACACGAAGTTAATTATACTACCCACGACCTTGAACTGGGAGTAGTAGTGTTCACCCTAAAGATCTGGAGGCACTACCACTACGGCACAAAGTGCACTATCTTCACCGATCACAAAAGTCTTCAGCATATCCTCAATCAAAAAGAGCTCAGCATGCGACAAATAAGATGAGTAGAGTTGCTGAACGACTACGAGTGTGAAATTCACTACCACCCGGGCAAGGCCAATGTAGTGGCCGATGCCCTAAGCAGGAAGGAACATTCGGGCTGCCGAGTAAAAGCCTTAACCATGACAATCCATTCCCACCTGGCCACGCAAATCAAGGAAGCTCAAATAGAAGCCTTGAAACCAGAAAATGTGACAGGTGAGGCATTAAGAGGGATGGATAAAAACTTAGAAGTCAAGGATAATGGAGCACGTTATCTCATGAATCAGATTTGGACATCGAAGTTTGGTGGGTTCCTATACGTTTTCATGAATGAAGCACACAAGACTTGATACTCTATCCATCCCGGGTCATATAAGATGTATCTAGACCTTAAAAATCTATACTGGTGGCCAAACATGAAGGCCGAGATTGCTACTTATGTGAGCAAGTGCCTGACTTGTGCCAAGGTCAAAGTAGAATACCAGAAGCCATCAGTACTACTATAAAAGCCGGATATACTTGAGTGGAAGTGAGAACGGATAACCATGGACTTCATAACCAAGCCGCCTAAGACGTCAGGCGGGCTTGATACCATATGGGTAATCGTAGACAGATTGACCAAGTCTGCGCACTTCCTGCCGATAAAGGAAACCGACAAGATAAAGAAGTTAACCAGGACGTACATCAAGGAGATTGTGCGACTGCATGGTGTACCAATATCCATTATATCCGACCGAGATTGTAGATTCACCTCGCGATTTTGGCAGTCCTTACAGAAATCTCTGGGAACTAGGCTTGACATGAGTATGGCCTACCATCCACAAACCGACGGGCAGAGCGAGCGAACCATACTGAAATTGGAAGACATGTTGAGAGCCTGTGTGATAGACTTTGGTAAGGCATGGGATACCCATTTACCGCTTATAGAGTTCTCCTACAATAACAACTATCACACTAGTATTAAAGTCGCCCCATTCGAAGCTCTCTATGGCCGCAAGTGCAGATCACCCCTGTGTTGGGCTGAAGTGGGGCATACACAGCTAGCTAGAGGGCAAGTCTCTAATAGCACCCTCACTAGTCCTGAAATCATAAGGGAGACCATAGAAAGTATTGTTCAAATTCGGGAAAGAATGAAAGCATCCCGAGATCGGAAAAAGAGTTACGCGGATAAACGACGCAAACCCTTGGAATTCTAGGTCGGAGATCGGGTACTACTGAAAGTTTCCCCTTGGAAAGGAATGATACGTTTCGGTAAACGTGGGAAACTAAACCCCAGGTACATTGGACCATTTGAAATCCTTGCCAGGATTGGTCTCGTGGCGTACAAACTCCAATTACCACAAGAACTTGATAAAGTACATCCGACATTCCATGTATCGAACCTAAAGAAGTGTCTGTCTGACGAGACAATCGTAATACCACTCGACGAAATCGAAGTTAACGAAAACCTCTACTTCGTGGAGGAACCAGTCCAAATCATGGATCGAGAGATCAAGCGAATAAAACAAAGTCATATTCCCATCGTGAAGGTCCGTTGGAACGCTAAACGAGGACATGAGTTCACCTGGGAACACGAAGATCAAATGAAACAAAAATACCCGCATCACTTCCCAAACTCTTGAAGTCCGAGTTAGAATGTAAATTTCGGGACGAAATTCCCTCTAACGGGGGGATGATGTGACAATAGTCAATTTCGGGTCAAGTCAATGTCAAACAAAGTCAATGAGTCAAACCGTTCGACTCAATTAACCCTTGTATATTAGGGTTTATGTTATGTAATTACTTTACAACTCACTATTTTAATGAGAGAACATCATTTGGAAAATTCATGTGTTTAATTTTCCTTAGCCTTGATAGTGCTAAACAATGAACCAAACCGATAAAACAATGTTGCATACTCATCTGGAGTGTGTAAGATCCTTAAACATGGCTTAACGGGGCTTGCAGACCTTGCGTTGCGAAGCCAAACACTCAAAAAGGTCACAAAGGAAGCCTTTCTTAATCCCTTTCACTCTATCTTTCTATATTAAAAATCTCTCCCAAATCTCTCCAAGAATGTGGAATCTCTCTCAAATCTCTCTCCGTATGTGAAATCTCTCCCAAATGTCTCCAAGAATGTGGAATCTCTCTCAAATCTCTCTCCGTATGTCAAATCTCTCCAAGTATGTCAAATCTCTCCAAGAATGTGGAATCTCTCTCAAATCTCTCTCAAAACCCCTTTTGATTTATTTTAATCATTTGGGCCATCTCGACCCTTAACCGGGGCAAAAATCGCTTAACACGAGGTTAGAACGGGTAAAATACCCTAAAAGACCCGAAACCCCCTTTATACGGTCGAAGCCTCTTAGGGTCGAACCCTCTTGGACCGGAAGCAGCCTGAACCGAGGCCCTTGGGTAGCCGCAGCCATCCAGCCGTAGCCACCGGGCCGAAGCCTGGAGCCGCAACCATCAAGCCTGCAGCCACCTCGCCTTCGGTCTTCCTTCGGACGAAGCCGCCTGCGGTAGCAGCTCAGACGACAACCTCCCTTCTCCCTCGGATCCACACCAGCAGCCCCAGCCACTCCGGTTCTAGACTGCTAAGACCGAGACTTCACCCAAACTTCGGATTTCCCATCTTTTTACCCGGTTTTCAACCCCGACTCCGTTCTAAGCCCGTTTTTAATTATTTTAACGGGGGATTTTCACCCAAACTTATATTTTGACATATAAGGTCCCAAATATTCATAAATTCAGCATATTTTTAAGGAAATCCTTATTTAAGAATAAAATCCATTAAATAAAATTTTGTGGTGGAGTGTTGACTCTTCCATAAGGTTTGACACAAGCTACCACCCCCATACCCACTCCATGACCAACCATTGTCCTCCCCACCATCCCTAGTCACATCATAGTCCTTACCCACTCATTTTTCAGCCATTATCATGTCCAAAGAGCTGCAATACTCCCTCCCCTCTCTCTCTCTCTCTCTCACTTCACTCATTTCCACCAAAAATCAAACACCACTTTCTCTCAAATTCTCTCACACAAATTCGAGATTTCCAAGGCATTTTCCAGCTTTTCTCCTTCATTTGGTAAGTATCATCACCCTCCTTATGGTTATTACATTCCTTTTACTCAAATCGTTGATTCCTTACACAAACTTCGTCATTATTATGTTAGATTCTCGAATCTTCAAGCCATCCTTCAAGTGTTCTTGAGTTGAACACTTCTCTCCTTCAACATCCATCCACTGAAATCACACAAGGCGAGTTCATACCCCTATATTTTCATGCTTTCTTAATTTTTAAGGGGGGGGGGGGGGGGAATACAAGTCAAAACACCAAGAACACCACTAAGTTCTTCTATCAACTTTCATCAGAAAAGTTGGGCTCCATTCACGGACTGTTTTGATCAACTTAAGTATTTTAGTTTTCAAAACTGTTTTAGGTGCAAGTAGTTCGAATTCTTAGCTTTAAAATGACTACTTTCACATCTCCATACGATTTTTATACAATTTATGGTGATTTTTACAAAACTATCTATCATTTCAAAAAACCAACCCGGACCAGTATGTGATTATGGATTTTTTCACACATATTGGAGATCACTAAAAATCATGAGAAAATTTTCAAACAAACTAGACTCAATTTCCAAACTTTCAGAATTTATGGATTTTAATTTGGACCTTTGTTGATTTTTCTACAAATTTTCTAAGAGCAGTAATAGAAAATGTTAACAACAGAAAAATGCTATCAATTTCATTTCACCTTTTAACATGTCAAGCAAGGTGTATATCTTTATGTGAATATATGTTATTGCAATAAATGACATTTTGTCTTAGTATATAGACATGCATCAATTAATAAATGGATTTTGATATATAGAGCATAGAAGATAACAAATTGTTATAATCAAAGTACATCCATTACATACAAACATTTGAATAAACTATGTTAAGTATAGTTTACGTACATTACCACTACTACCCTTGTTTTGATAAACTATAATAGGTATAGTTTATGATACATTACATAACACACTCATACAAAAAGGGTACATTTATACAAAAGGGATTTTCATTACATTACACGTAAATTCGTTAATGACTTTTGTGAGACATTCGCTTCACATTACCAATAAGTCATGTATTGTAACCAGAGTCTCCTGGAGGGAGAGCGTGATAGTTGTATATAGATCTATATATGGATTGACAAACCCACACCTGAGCTGCATGCAATAGCTAGACCGACAGGTCTGAGGTGACAAATGTCATAACATTTCCGACGCCTGAAGAACGTCGTTTCAGGCCACCTAGGTCATAGCATGGTTATAATAACTCACATTAAGTATTAACAAACATAGAATTCACGGGGATTTCTTTGAAATCAAACGAGTTTATGTCGATTTAAACTTACATTGTTTTACTATAAATATGACAAATTATTTGTACATTCCAGTCTTTGGGTTTTAAGACTACATTTACACATTAAGGAAAACATTGGATTTTCTAGAACTGACACTACATTTACAAGAAAAGGTTTTTCATAATTGCATACAAAAACTTATGAACTCACCAAACTTTGTGTTGACACCTTTTTCAAACAACTTGTATTCTCAGGAAATCACTAAACAAGTAACCAAGTGCTTTTGAGGATGGGACGTTAAGGCATCAAACATTTTACATTTTTGTCAACATATTGTAATTGATTTGGAAACATGTAATTCATACAATGATGTAACTCTTTCAATTATATATATATATATATATATATATATATATATATATATATATGTTGGTTGTGTTTACTTTAATCACTATTGCAAATATTGTTATGATACTATACATGAAGTCCTCCACCCCCGGACGTTTCCGCCATCCTTGGTTTGGGGGTGTGACATAGTCGGATCTGATGATGGACATGAAGAGCTTTTGGCAGCAACTAATATGGTTATTATATTAGTATTGTTTGAAATCCAATTCTATTTATATTTTCTTATTTGAATTTTAATTTTTGAACACAAATATTTTGAAAAAAATTACTAATTGATAAATTAATGGTTGTAAATCGTGCATTATCCAACCCATTATGGAGGCATATTGAACAACTGTTTGAGACTTATTAATGCATTAATATCATATTATGGGAATATTGATGAACACAATTATAATGTTTATGAATCTTGATTTCAGCTACCAGTGATGCTTATGAGTCTTTTTCTACATATTTGTCACAGGAAATTCTCCTACGGATGCCCTGCACCTTCTTTATACTACTTAAAGCCTTTAGAATTCTCTCATTGTAAGCATTCTAAGAGTTATTTCGATTTCCTTCCCCATTTACCTATTTCTTATTACTTCGCTTGCTTCACTTAATTATTAATCATTTATTTTAGTAAGCATGTTTACTTTTTTCTCAAACCATTTTCCTCATAATTTCTTAATTTTCCCATTCTGCCCTTGTTGTGTTCTGAAACATATTCTGTTTGTGTGGTAACATAACAATTAACTGGTTCACTGCATTTTCTGAGCTATTACCACTTCTGGCATTGGGCATAACTCCATTGTTGGAGGTTGAGAAGATTTGTCAACAAATCTCTGCCACCACCCTTACCATTAATAATTCCATCACATTCTCCACCCTTTTTGCTACTTTCACCTCCACTTCATTTGCAAACTTTGAAGTCAGAAGTCCCTCAAGAATCCAGGTACTTTTTATTTTTATGTTTTTTACAATACAAATGTATAGACTTCCATTCGTTTGTTTATTATAGCTTAGCACCCTACTTTGACTTCTAATTATTCCTATTTCAACATTCTACTTTGAACTAACATTTGATTTCATTTGATTTGTGAAGATGCTCCTAAGTCCAAAGAAGATGATATCTGGAATAGAACTGGTACTCTATCTAGAATAGATGGTAATATTTCGTTAAGTTGTAACATATGTTCATGGGATCCCTTTTAGAATTTTTTGATATCACTTAAATTAGATGGGATATTTTTAAAAAAGCACCCCAGGTGGCAGCAGCCACCACCTGTCACAGTAAAGCCGCCCCAGGACTCACCTGACCGCCAACCTCCATCACCACGACCACCTAATAATGAACAAACATTGAAACATGAAGAGGTTCAAGAATAGGAAGCTCAGAGTTGTTCTAAGCTAGTTTATGAGCTAATGATAGGTAATTTTTTTCTCATGAATTTAGCTTATCATGCAATGCAGATTAAATTATAATTTTTTGATTGAATTTTTGTAAATAGATAAGGCGCCAGTAGCTGATGTAAATGTTTTTGGGTGAAAGGAGTATTACCAGCGTGCAAAATATTTCCATTACTTTATTCAGGTCAACTTTTCTTTCTATAATGTTTATAATCACATCAATATATTCTAAGGGTAGAATTGAATAAGTAATTACATTTTATTGTCATGTTTGATTGGTTGTTGCTAAATTTAACATCTTTGATTGGTTGTTACATAACTGAAGCTAAAGAGCACATGAATTCAGGACGTTATATGATTCACATATTAACTGGAGATCTACTTAGAAGTGAAGTAGCAGCAGGTTCCTACAGTTTAATGGTTATTTATTTTTTTCTTTTCAGATTTTTGTACAACATATCAATGAATAAAGTACTGAATTGGGTGCTATTACTAGTTTGTGTGCTGAATGGAAAAACAACAATCTCAACTTCTAATTACTTAGTAGGACATGGAAGCTTTGACATCACAGGGCCTGCTGCTGATGTCAACATGATGGGCTATGCCAACTCAGATCAAACTGCATCTAGCATCCATTTTCGGCTCCGAGCTCATGCATTTATTGTTGCAGAGCCACAGGGAAACCGTGTGGTATTTGTAAATCTTGATGCTTTCATGTCCTCACAACTTGTAATCATCAAAGTCCTAGAGAGGTTGAAGGCAAGGTACTTTAATACTTTACTATAGTTCTAATGTTATATCTGATGGGTTTTGGTCCTAAGAACATCCTATGTGCTCATACAAACACTAATGCTTGGATCTAGGTTTCTCTATTGTACATGAAAGTATCCAAGACTATAAACCCTAATTCTAGCATATGGAAATCAATATTAACATATAATTAGGTTTAAGATATTACCTTGATTGTTATGTAGTAATAACAATCCGAATTCCTCCTTGAATTGACTTTGGAAGGCTTAGAGTCACAAGTGTCACTCCTCTAATGGTTCACAAACACCATAAGCAAGAGGATGAAGAGGAGAGAGGATGGAGGCTTCCCAAAATGTGTTCTAACCCTAGAAAAGAAGTTCCCCCCCGTTATTGAGCCTTAAGGGTTCGATATATAGTGAGGCTATTAGGGTTATCTAACAAGGAAACCCTAATTTGGTTGCTTAAGCCCTAAGCAACCCATAGACTCCTTTAATCAATCCCTTGGACGATTTCCTTATGGGCTTCCCATAAGAATTCGTCCACCTCTTGATTTAAGACAATCCATGACCCAAATTGCAATTATCTTATAATTACAATTCCAGTCCCTTAAGTTTAATTAATCTCTTTTAGTCACAAAACTAATTACCAATTAATTATTGACTAATATTAATTAAACAATATGATTTCTCCTTTAGTATATTATTCTCATAATATATTAATAAATCATATTTAATCCTTTCTCTCCATAATTCATCCTATCAAGTTGCTTTGGTGAAGGCAACCCAAAAGGACCATGCACCATCGGGTCAAGTACATACCAAAATAGTTATGGACTTAGACACTAATCCAACAGTTTCCCACTTGGATAAGCCTGACAACTATTCTGCATATGACTTCAGATCCCGATCTGCAATCGTAGCTTTCCAAAGCCGCTGTCAACTCTCATCCTATCAGATACGCATGTCCTTAGATAAGGGATCATATATTCCTCCATTCTAGATATCATATGAGATATGATTTCAAACCATTCTCTTTGTACTATCTCTCGATTCCGATTTATGACGGCTGTCTAATTGAACAAATCAAATTAGCCCTAGCCCGGCCGAGCATTTACGTTTGTCATCACTAAACCATCGAGGGGCCCAAAGATATCGCTTTTATCCTACTTTGGATAAAAGGAACGAATAAACTTTGATACAATGCTTGCTTGCACTCACGCACCGAATCACACACAACAATATGTTTTATAACACCAAGTTACTAGTGTGTTTACATATTATCAATGTGCAACCGATTCGCAAGATACAACTCACACATCTCGGTTTCAAGAATATAAGATGCTATCGTCTCACCAATCAGTCGTGATACAATTCATGGAGTGATCCAAGTGAGCGTGGGTTTAATCCAATGCTCAAATCACATTCATAAGCATTCATGAACGTTGCAGCAAACATTTGCTTATGTCTAATGCTCTTTAGACAATCCACACACCAATTCACGACAGTCTTCATTCATATCTACTTCCAACATATGAACGAGTGTGGCCCGTTTGAACAATTCGATTATTCTTAATAAACTCAATTATTCTGGAAGTCAAAACACGCAAATGTGAAACACAAGAATAATACTAATCCCATATGGCTTCAACCCTTTGAGCATAAATAAAACACCTTTTATTTATCACCATATTGATTACTCATTATTTGTCATTTCGGGTAATCAACTTCTTACTTGAATTACAACACTTGTCCCATGCTCCTAGCATGCACACAATGTTTACCTAAGGTTCTTACTTTGTGAAATAGATCACATTGAACACATTTCCAATCATTCTAATTTCACAACTCCAAATCCTTTTTCCACAAGTGAAAGAATATCAAATTCTTGCTACTTATAGAATATGCTAGATTCTAACATTCTATGCAACTATCCTTTCGTAATGTCTGATGGGTTTAGGTCATATGACATCCTATGTGCTCATACAAACCCTAATGCTTGGATCTAGGTTTCTCTATTGTACATGCTTTGAATCCAAGACTATAAACCCTAATTCTAGCATATGGAAATCGATATTAGCATATAATTAGGTTTAAGATATTACCTTGATTGTTATGTAGCAATAACAATCCCAATTCCTCCTTTGAATTGACTTTGGAAGGCTTAGAGTCACAAGTGTCACTCCTCTAATGGTTCATAAACACCATAAGCAAGAGGATGAAGAGGAGAGAGGATGGAGGCTGCCCAAAACGTGTTCTAACCCTAGAAAAGAAGTTCCCCACGTTTTTGAGCCTTAAGGGTTCTATATATAGTGAGACTATTAGGGTTATCTAACAAGGAAACCCTAATTTGCTTGCTTAAGCCCTAAGCAACCCATGGAGCCCTTTCTTAAAGCCTTGGACGACTTCATATGGGCTTCCCCCATAGAATTCGTCCACCTTATAATAAAAGGCAATCCATGGCCCAAATTGCAATTATCTTATAATTACAATTCCAGTCCCTTAAGTTTAATTAATCTCATTTAGTCACAAAACTAATTACCAATTAATTATTGACTAATATTAATTAAACAATATGATTTCTCCTTTAATATATTATTCCCATAATATATTAATAAATCATATTTAATCCTTTCTCTCCATAATTCATCCTATCAAGTTGCTTTGGTGAAGGCAACCCAAAAGGACCATGCACCATCGGGTCAAGTACATACCAAAATAGTTATGGACTTAGACACTAATCCAACAATGTCACTGCACCAAAGTCACAAAGACTATGGCCAATGATATTACAAAGTCCTCTATTGGAGATTGTTACAAGATAACTCCTTAGATACGATGTCTCTCACTCAAAGTACTTCCAACTACTCACAAGCGACCAATCCTCGTCGAACTTTGGATTGTCCTTTGATAGTTGTTTAATTGTTTTAGTCAAAACCGATTCTAGTCCTTTTTCCCTCTAAATGCGCTAGACATTTGGAAAATTTTAGAATGGTCAAACATTAAAACATTTGCAATTGATCCTATACTCGAAGCGTATGGGACACGACGCATAATGTTTTATTTGCTATGTTCTCAAAATTCGAATTGTGAAGAGGAATGCCGTAATCATAATCGAAATTTTAAGAACACACTATGTACCCTTGACTAAATTTATTAACATTTCTCAACCTAATCCTTTAGATTTGAAATGAAGCATAATATTCTCTCCCTTAATTATAGCAAAACAACTATTCCTTCCTTACAACTTTGCAAAGAGTGACTCTTGTTTTCTATAATTAATATTGTCAACTTGCAATACATTCCTTAATAATCATTCAATCATAATTTTTATGCTCCCACTATCATGATGATTATTATAAAACATAACACTTATGCTCCCACTAGCTTCGACATGTATTCATAAACATCTTAACTTTCATAAAAACAATACTTATTGAATTTCTTAAGTTCATGTTTCTAATACTTAGTGCTTTGATAATCTTTTATCAAGGCTTTTTGAACTTTTACACCTTTGCCTTCGATAGTTCGTATGTGTGTCTAAACACTTAAGTCTAATTGCCAAACCTCACAATTCAAATTATGGAAAGGGATACCGTAACCATAATCGAATTCGAGAATGCAATTTTACAATCACTATCTTCATAAAATCTTTCTTAGTGAAAGCATTTCCTCACAATCATTTTCATGAAGGAGGAAATCTTATGACACTTAGATTTAAACGGTGTATTTGCTTCTATACATGTGAATTCATCAAAACTAAAGTTTACGAAAAATTCAAACTCATATGGACCGAACTTTCTTAATCTTGATTTCTTGCCTTATGGTAGCACAGCTGCCCACCATGTCTTCCAAGTAGTTAAGCAACTCACTCTTTCCTATCAATGTACCTTTCATTGATTATGGTGCTTTGCCTTTTATGCGTTCAAAATGAGAACTCATAGAACTCACATGCATAATTAACTCGATTGGATTGGCACATAAACAAAATAATGTCAACACGATAGGTTGTAAACCTCAACTCGTGTGCTAGTGATGATCGGTAAGGTTTATTTGATTTGTTCTTGAAACCTTTCAAGACCATTAAGACTCCCACTGACTCCTTGACATATAAGATTCTCTTGTCAAAACATTTCTTGACAAACAAATATTCAAGAGTTAGTGTAGTTTTTATCAAAACACTTCATAAATTGGTCTTAGTTGGTCTTTGTCTTATCCAAGACATCACAACTTTCCACATTTGATGAATGTTATAAACCTTTAATACTTTTCACTCAATGTCACAATCTTAACTTTAAGACTTGTTATTGGAACGAAGTACGATTGACTTCTTGATTTAACCATTTCTTCAATCCTTGATTCCTCTTCTTAAACATATAATTGTACTAAGACTTGACTTAGAGGATCAATTGAGATATGGTTCTTAATCATTAAGACCTATCAAAAAGCATAAAAGCTACTCTCCCTTTTTTCTTAGAATGGAGAAACTTTTATCTTTCTGCCTACTTGATTCTTCTTATTCGTTCTGCTATTGATCTAAACCCTTTAATCAATTCAGAATTACACTTAATCTTGTAAGTATAATCATATTTACTAAGCTTTTAGTAAATCATGACGAATATCTTTGTTACTCTTATGGTGAACTTGATCAGCACACAACTTTGTGTACTCGATCTCCTAGTCCTTCACTTGACACTTTGTCAATGAATTAGTCTAATTTCCAAATATGAAATTTCTCATTCATCGTGCAACCAAGTTGCATGATTCCAAGTTTCTGTCCAATTGAACCTTGGGCGATGAGAAACTCTCCCTATTTGGTAATTCTCGACTTTCCATAAATAATATAATAAGAACCAAATCCATTATTGCTAATAATAGAAACATTTTAACATCAATTTTTCATACATGCCATTGTAAGGATAAATAAATAAAATTTAAAATCAAAATTTATTTTATTGCGGAAAAATTTGTCCTTACAATGCAACTCATTAAAATACTTATGCTAATACATCTTTCTTAGCAATCTAATTCTAACTCTAAGTAGTAGCTCAAGAATCCAATCTTCGAGAAATGCGATCAAAATCCATTCCTTCATGGTTAGATTCTGCTCACTTCTTCCTTTAAGCTTCCTTTCTATTCTTCGATCTTACAAAACATTAATTGTAATCTTATCACATTATGTATTAAGAATCTAGAATAGAAGATTAAAAGAGTTAGTCAATGGATTTTACCTAAAGCAAAGCCATACGTTTTGACTCTCCCATCTCTTAGATCTCTTAGGTAAATAGGGAAACTTCGTCTCCAATGCCCTTTCTCTTGGGAAATTGACTCTTTTGGAACATGACATGGAACTACTTCAGACATTGCCTTTCTCTTATGATCAAAGTTTTTTATCATAGCATGTCTTTCGTTGCCATTGTCTATACCCATAGAGGTCTTGAAGGCAGATTCACCAATCAACTTTGCTTTTCTATTGTGCAAACCATTGCTGATTCGGCATCAATAAGCATATAGGTGAGATCTATAAGGGTCACGTCGTGGTTCATCATATAGTACTCTGTTACGAACTCACTATATGAGTTAGGAAGTGACTGAAGAACCCAATCAACAGTCATCTCCTCACAGACAACGGATCCTAATATTCTTAACCTATCAATGTGCTACTTCATCCCTAGGACGTGTGCACACATCGACTTTCCTTCTTTATGTTTACTTGCCAAAAGGGCTTGAGTGATCTTGAACTTTTCAAGCCTTTGAACTTGTGGGTTAGGGAGAATAATTTGAGGAGGAGGAGGAAGTGAAGCATGATCTCTTGTTCCTCGACTGAATCGTGGAATATCATCTTCATGTGGAATGCTTGTTCCACAGGATTTGGGAAGACCATAGTTGTCAAACTTTGACATCTACAAAACGGGAGAAAACGAATTCAAGTTAGTTGATAGATTGAGTCCTTAGTAAATCACCCAAATGATATACTAAGGCTAGGACCCAACACAATATTCTACAACTCGGGAGAGGGATGTCGTAACCTTAATTGCAGAATATTTGAAGGTAAGTAAATGACGATTCACTAATTTCCATCACGAAAAACGAAAAGAAATTTAAGTTTTAAATCTATGAAAACTCCTAGATCCTTTGAGATTCATTGAACGTTTCAATGGCATATTTAAATCTCGATATGCCCCTCTTGTTTGTGACTGGGATGCCGAGGATCACAAAGCGGGTGTGAATAACCATGCAAACTTACATGGTGCCCTCACATGTTAGAGTCACTTATTCGATGTGCCGGTAAACCACACACACTCCACCAAACTATGACAAACATTGAGTCACCCTTTGCTACCTTTGCTTAGAACCATTTAGTGTGCCGGTAAACCACACACGCTCCACTAACGTCTTCGCAAGGGCACAAAGTGTAATTTCATGGAATTGCATCAATTCACTTTTGCCTAAGTAACTGAGATTGGGAATTTTATGAAAACATTTAGTTACTTTTATACTTCATTATACTTATAATGGAAGGTTTCTTCCTATCCTACCCGTTCGGCTAACGACCCTCCACTAGTCAAGAGTGCGGTGGGTAAGAGTGGATACCCATTCAATCGCCATTTTATACGCAATTTCCTTAAACACCCCTTATAGACCAGCTTCGTGAATGAGGCCTACTAACGGTAAGACTGACTTTTACTCATACATATATATAATGTTAGACTTTTAATGTTATATATAGTATAGGTTGTATTTTATACTTTCAAAATACTAGGTGGTCAAATTTAACAATTATACTTTTAATTCAATTAAATTGTAAACCAAAACTTTTATGGATTTATTAAACCTCTTTTAGTTATACACTTTAATTAATTAATAAAACCATAAGGGTGTGATTTGAACTTTTTCAAAACTATACTAGAGTTTTAGAATTTAACATTCCTAATTAAACTTTTAATCAACTTTTAAATTCCAAAACTTGAGGGCAAGTTTTGAAACATTTCAACACATTAGGGATTTGAATTTAAATATACATCAAAATTAAACCATTTAATCAAAATTTAAATTCCAAAACTTGAGGGCAAGTTTTGAAACCCTTTTCAAAACATTAGAGTTTTAACTATTTAAATTTCAAAACGACAAAACTTTTGGGTTCAAATTTATACTATAAAACCTAAAGGGGAAAATATGAAACTTTTCATAACAACAAGGATCAAATAACAAATAATCTTAATTAACATTTAATCACATAATTATCCATATTTGATTTATTTAATGATTTCTTGCAAAACAATTTATCAATTTAGTCAAAATAATTAATCAATTATCACATAAGGAAACAATTATCTTATTCATTGATAAATATCTTCAATTAGATCAAGAATATAGTCAAATATATCATAAAATCGGATTTATATTGATCTAATATGATAAGGTAACTATCCCAAAGCAAAAACAGCAAGAAATCCCGAGGATATCCCCATCTGACGAGTTGACTCGTCGAGTCAGCCTTGGACTCGTCGAGTCTGCATGGACTCGGTGAGTTCAGCTATGGACTCGGCGAGTCCAGCCTCCAGAAACCAAAAAATTGAATTTTTCATACATATCAAGCATCAATACAATAGAAACCAGTCCAGGCTCTGATACCACTGATGGGTTTTGGTCCTAAGAACATCCTATGTGCTCATACAAACCCTAATGCTTGGATCTAGGTTTCTCTATTGTACATGCAAGTATCCAAGACTATAAACCCTAATTCTAGCATATAGAAATCAATATTAACATATAATTAGGTTTAAGATATTACCTTGATTGTTATGTAGTAATAACAATCCCAATTCCTCCTTGAATTGACTTTGGAAGGCTTAGAGTCACAAGTGTCACTCCTCTAATGGTTCACAAACACCATAAGCAAGAGGATGAAGAGGAGAGAGGATGGAGGCTGCCCAAAACGTGTTCTAACCCTAGAAAAGAAGTTCCCCCCGTTTTTGAGCCTTAAGGGTTCTATATATAGTGAGGCTATTAGGGTTATCTAACAAGGAAACCCTAATTTGGTTGCTTAAGCCCTAAGCAACCCATGGAGCCCTTTCTTAAAGCCTTGGACGACTTCATATGGGCTTCCCCCATAGAATCCATCCACCTTATAATAAAAGGCAATCCATGGCCCAAATTGCAATTATCTTATAATTACAATTCCAGTCCCTTAAGTTTAAATAATCTCTTTTAGTCACAAAACTAATTACCAATTAATTATTGACTAATATTAATTAAACAATATGATTTCTCCTTTAATATATTATTCTCATAATATATTAATAAATCATATTTAATCCTTTCTCTCCATAATTCATCCTATCAAGTTGCTTTGGTGAAGGCAACCCAAAAGGACCATGCACCATCGGGTCAAGTACATACCAAAATAGTTATGGACTTAGACACTAATCCAACAATATCTTTACACTTATAATCGGTGATCAAGTCATAGCCTTTATAGGCAAATAAAACAACTTTTTTTGCTCTATAGGTATGGAGATTTATACACAGAAAAGAACGTTGCGATTAGTGGTATACACACCCATGCAGGCCCTGGAGGTTATCATTCGTGCTCATGAAAACCTTCATCCTGGATCAGTTTTTGTAAACAAAGGTAAAAATATCTTAATTTTGTTAACATTATAACCTGTGGGCCATTTATTTATGCATCAAGTACATCCACAACAACACCTTATCTTACTATGATCAGGTCCTTGACACCACTGCCATGCTTGGTGCTATCCCCTCAAGATACAACTTGAATAGTGATGATATTGGTTTCGACACTTACTTCTCTATGGCCACAGTCCCTGCTATGGAAATTACCAAGTGGTTTGACACCAACTAGTAAGTTTCATATTGCCCCCCCCCCCCTGCGTAGGTTTTTGGATGTTGTCAGTTTGAGTCATAACTAAATTCTAATACTGATGCTTCTCACAAGGCTAAGGCTGTGACCGAATACAAGGCTTTTGGATGTACAGTTCTCTTATGCTTCTCATAAGGCTGTGACCGAATACAAGGAGGCTAAGGATGTATGTGTTCATGATATGCTCTTTCTGGATTCTTTTAAATAGGATTTAGTAATCTTTTTTTTGTTAATATGTTGGTTGGTTATTTGTAATGTAGCTTGGAGATGAAACAGTCCCAATCTTTGTTGGCCCAGTCAGCTACTTATTACTGTCAAAACCTGCTCTGTCTTAATGTTATTGTTGCCAACTACTTTGTTGATATTCCAGCTGAAGCATTCAAAACCCTAACTTCATTGCCTGGAGTTGTTGGTTTGACTTTTGATTTGATCCGTGGTGAAAAGACTCTTGACTTGATCAAGAGCATCTTCCCATCAGGGAAATGCCTTTTTGCTGGAGTTGTTGATGGAAGGAACATCTGGGCTAATGATATTTTCCTTTTCCTTATATATATATATATATATATATATATATATATATATAGGGTTAGGTTATTTTGTTTTCACTATCTATTGTGTGCATGTATGACTGATTCTGGACCAATCATTTTAGTTATTTTAAGAAAGTAATTAATGCATATTACATGTTGACGATATAATAGATATTAATTACATCTTCAGCATTTAATATGCATTAATTACTTTCTTAAAATAACTAAAACGATTGGTCCAGAATCAATCATACAGGCACACAATAGATACTGAAAACATTTAAGAAAGTAATTAGTCCACTGTCGTGCGACCAATGTTAATGCCAGGCTGGATGCCCAATAGAAATTACACGAAATTACACGAAAATTAGGTGATGTTGATGGTTTAGCACCAGTAAGTTGTTGCAAGAAGTTGTGTACTATCAGATGACAAAAACTCTGTTATGTTACCAATTGCCCATATGGTCTGCAACCAAATTCCACCTGTTGGAGACAAGCCAAGCCTTATGAAATTTCGTGAGGTACATCCATCCATCCATTCGTGCATACTGCATAGCGAAATGAGATGATGAAAATATGATGTATTGTAATGCGTGCAAACTTGTGTTGTTTATATTTTGGTTGAAAGCTCTTAGTTAATCCAATTTTTTTAAAAAGTAATCCATTGGAGTTTGGACATATATTTTTTGGTTATTAATTTACGTGGAGACCACTCTTGTACGCGCATGGGCGATATGAGGAGGTATGCTGTTATATTATTACCTTTGGTTTTCTTGTATATACCTTACCTTTTGAGGTGGTTGGATTCCTTAGGAATTGGAATTGAATTCCATTTGATCAACAAAATTCTACCGGTGATTCCATAAATTCATGTTATTTAAATTCCAATTTCTACAAATATACAAGCATATGTAATCTAAGCCCCGTTATTAACGTTGTATGCTGGTCATCATCAAATTTTCTAGTTGGATCTTCTGCCAACCAAACGCGTGACAGATTCCAATTCTTCTTCAATTCTAGTTCCTACCAAAACATTACTACTGTTGAATACAAGGTAGGGGCATTTATGTCTTTTCACCAATCTTGTTGCATATTCTTAATTTATCCAATTTTGGCAGGTTGGTCTTACTACATGGCCAATAATGATCTTTAGGGTCTGCTAGAAGGATTGGAGATTGCATTTAAGCTTCTATCTAAGACTTCACGCCAAGGACTTGATGAATTTAAGCTAGCAATGTTTTACTTGATTTGGACATGAACCCTAAGATATCATACTTTGGCATGGCTAGAAGCTTTGGAGGAAACGAGACTCAAGAAAAAGCAAACACACAGAGAGTTGTTGGCATAAAGTAAGCTAGATAATGCAATTGTATATAAATTATGCTTCTCTTGAGTTCATTTTTTATAACATTTACTCACTATTGGAATAATTATTTCTATTTGACATATTAGTGAAATGAATTATCTTTGTTATTTATGGTATTTTATTTTGCATTATGAGATTTTTAATGTGTTATTTAATTTGAAAATTAGTAAATCTATCAAAATATATAATTTTTAAAACATTTGACTTTATGACACGCAAAAATGTGTGTCGTCTTTCTTTATGACAGGGGATTTAATGATACCCAATGCGCGTCGTAAATGCGTGTCGTAAGGTTACGACACACAAATGTGTGTCGTCTTCTTTATGACAGGGCCTTCCTTGACACACATTGAGTGTCGTAAGAGCGCGTCGTAAATAGACGACACGCAAAAGCGTGTCGTCTCTCGTTATGACAGGGCCTTCCTTGACGCGCATTTGCGCGTCGTCTGAGCGTTTTATGACGCGCATTGCGCGTCGTAAAAGGTTGTTTTTCTAGTAGTGACTGTAGCTTCTGATAGTTGGTATACTCTGATTTTTCTACACTAGTGACTCATTTAGATCAGTAATATAAATTCTTAACTAACTGCGTGTATGCATATCCTATTAGATCTACAAGAGGTGGAGATATATCAGTTTCCATAATAGCTCTTTCAACCTCAAATTGAATGATGGGTTCAACTTTAGGCTCTTTGTTAATTGAGTTTTGACCTTATCAATATCAAAATGGCTCCTACTAGCCTTTTTAGATATCAGCTCCCTCTCTTGGAAGACTGACCTTTGAGAAACATACACCTTGCTCTTAGAAGGATTGTTTAAACGACTATCCAATATGCTTGTTAGGATGTGCAAAGACGAAATGACACATCTCTATTCTAAGTCTTAGATTATTGAGCACTTCATGATGAGCGTAAGCCTAATAATCGTAGACTTCCATATGTGGTTGAGAGGAATGAATGCCACTTCACATAACATATAGGTTTTTTATGAACCTTCTTAGTTGGTACAAGACCAAAGGACTTCTCGTAAAAATATTCATTATACAATCCATTAATTGTTAGTAAGCATACTGCGACTCATCCTGTACCAAATCAATTAATGATTTGTTTCTCTATTCAATTAATGATTTGTTTCTCTAGTTAACTAACACTCCTCATGGAATTGTCCTGGGTTAAGATAACTCGTGAAACTCTTTCATATTTTCTTAGATGATCGATAATTTTTTGAATGAGATGATCACTATCCTATCTCATTCGATTCACAACTTCGTTTTATGAGAGATGTGAATACCTGAAAGGTTTCAGACTCAAGTTTATATGAACTTTGGTCTTACCATGTATCGTGGTTTAATCTGAATGGTCCATTAGTGCAAACTAATACCAACATATATTCACATCCCCTAGTGATGTATTCATCATCTATCTTGATAAGCAACATTTCCATTTATCATAAGACTTGTGATCAAATGATATCTAAAATCTGATCCAACTAGATACTTGGTAATGCGCTTCTTATTTATGTATCCAAGACAATGATCCCATAAATACATTTCACCCAAACCTTTTAGATGTATTTGACTAAGTACTTATTGTGGTGAATCTGAATGATCCATTAGTTAGACTAACTTCAACACATTTTCGCACAATAATACATCTTATTCAAATATTCGAATCAACTTTGAACTATTGCTACTATACTAGTATCATAAATTTCATGACTTTCTATTAACATGTTGCAATGCTCTACAATTAAATAAGTCAGAAGATCTCATGAAATTTTTTATAAACAATTTGAATTATAAGACCACAGACTAAACATTTGAAAAGAGTTGTCTCTAGATCCTATGAATAATAAAAAGGGCTTGGCATTCATGATCAAATTACCTTCTCCATGTTTCAGTCTTCTTACTTCATTTCAACCATTACACATTGTTGCAAATGTCAATACTTAATCCTTAGTAAAATAATCAAGGTTTAGAAGTAATGTTCTAATGACATTATAAATTTATATATTTTATTGAAGACTAAACATGGGAGAACTAGTTGTCTTTTGATCCTATGGATACTAGCATGGGCTCGAAATCCATGATAAAATTACTTTCTTCTTTTTATAATTCCTTTCACTTCAAAATATATAGTTGGCATGTATGCTTTCTTAGTCCTTTCTTGTTATCGAAACGAATTGCTATAAGAACACGTATCAAAATAAGCATTCCTTTGTCGTAGGCATTTGGGACTAGATTAGGTACACCAACACTAATTGCCTTTTAACCCATTAGATTTCTTCATCTTCACACTTATATTCATGATAGTAGACATATGAGAGTGTTTTGAAGTTTGAGTTTCTATGATTGGTTATGTTAGTTTCAAAAGGAAACCTAAATATGCTACACAACTCCTTCATGGGCATTCCAAGTTGTTCATATCAAAATAAGAATGACCTGATTCTATTTACATGATTTCTAGTTGACTAACCATATTCAACTCCTAACTCAAGGAAATTCCATTTTACTTCAATATGTCAATTTACAACGTATACTTAAGAACTGCTCTTTCTGATAGATTATAATGAAGTGTCTGGAGGAACGTCAGGAAGAGCTTTATCAAAGGCATGATCTTTCTTCTCTTTTATGGGAACTATTCCCAAACGATGAACTTGGACAATATTGATCATCCTAATAGCTAAACCTTTATAGGTTTCGAAGCAGTAGGTTTTAATGGATAATGTTATATACATCATTCAATGCCAATTTCCATTATAGTTTGTTTTACTAATCCTTAGAAAATAAGTACCCTAAATAGAACTATTTAAGAAGGTTAGGATCCATATTTGGCTCCATGATGTGTAAATGGATTCCATAAACACACCATAAATTTTTTTTAGGTAAGCAAAGTCCTTTACAATTTTTTATCACTACGAAATTCCTAGATCTTTGAGATTCATTAACTATCAATGATATGTTAATCACGGATGATGTTCATATCAAATTCAATGATAGAGTCACCGTAGATCAATGAAAAGATGGTGAATCAACCATATAAAATTTTGTTTTCCCCGACTCAATCTACTCTTGAGATTCACGAGTTCCACATCATTCTCTACTTTTACTCTCAAATTTACATGTCGGTTAACCACACGAGCTACATCAACAAGTTATAAAGACAATTTGCAAATTTTATAGATAATATACGATTCACATTAAATAGATTATGAACCGGCCATACAAAATCGCATGGTCCCCAGCTCAAGGTATGCTTACGATTCACGAATTCCATATCATTCTCATCTACACTCTAGATTGATGTGCCGGTTAACCACATGAGCTCCATTAATAGAACATAAAGAGAATGTGTTATTTTCATGGATAAAATAAGATTCACATTCTATTAATAAATTAGGATTTTGTTTTATACTTGTACTGATAATAATTTTAGATTGACCATTACCAATGTCAAACCCTTTTGGTAACTGCACTCTCAAAATGCAATAGGGTCGTGAGGGTGGTAAGCACAAAGCATATTAGAAACCAACCTCATTAGGAATCAAAGAGACCTCCGTAAACCCCTACATCAAAATGGATGAGCCTAGTTATGGTAAGACTCATTATGTCAATATTTAAACATGCGAGAAGACAAGTTATAACTTTCTCATACATATAGTGGATACAATTCTAATATATATATATATATATATATATATATATATGGGGTAAATTTAAAACTCTTTAAATTTAAATGTCTAATATTAATTAAAATTAATTGCGAGGACGCAATGTAATAATTAATAAGTCATGAGGGGTTAATATTCAAATTTATAAATCTATATTATAAATCATATTAAATATTCTAATTTAAATCACCATTTAAATAATAATAAATAAATATTAAAATTTAAATCTGTATTAAAAATATTTATTATTTTCTAGATTTAAAACATTTTAAATTTGTTATATATCTATATTAATTTTTTTTTTCAAGTTTGAATAAGGGAAACCCTAATCTGAGCTGGTCACGTCGTGACCAAAATGCTATTACATCGTAACCTACGACAAAGGGTTTCTTAGTTTCGAATTTCTCTTCTTCTTCTTTTTAATTTCAAACAAGTATTTACATAAAATATGGATTAAGGTTTTCAGTAATTATGAACCAATGGCTCTTATACTACTGTTGAGTTTTCTATGCATCAAATACACTTGAACTAGGTAGCAAAAAAATCAAACTATGATATACCTAAGTGTGCATCCACCCTAGGATCTATGGCTTCATACTAATTACTACTACCTAATGAAATATAAAACATAAGAAAGAAAAACACACCTCTTATGTAGTCCTTGATCTCCATGCATGAAATCTTGTCCCCTATGAACTTGCTTGGATGAGAGGACCCAAACTAGAATCCCTCCAATGGTATTACACCAAATGACACCAAAGGGTGGAATAAAAAATAACCAGGAGAAGAGTTAATTTCACAAATCCAAAGAGGGTTAGAAATCATCTGTATGGGGGTGGAATACGGTTTGGTGAAACTTCAAACCAAGGTGCAAGGAGGAATGAAATCCCTAAGACCCTATTTATAGCCTTGGATCATTTCCTAGGTTTTATACTCATTTCCATCTGGGATAGGAGGCTAACCACGAAATTTTCTCCTCCTCTCATCTAGGATGATGAGTTTCATCCAACCCTAGATCGCTTAAGGGTTCTGTAACATTCCTAATAATCCAACTATTTATTAATGAATATTCAACCCTTTAATTTATTAAACTGTTAATTAATTCCCAAAATATTTACTAATTAGTTTCTACTTAATTATTAACCATAATAAATAATAAACCAATTTCCAATAGTTAATGACCTTGGACACTGTTATTATTAGAAATATTTCCAATAGTTAATGACCTTGGGCACTCTTTCTAACCGCTTTTGA
This sequence comes from Lactuca serriola, assembly GCF_051521515.1. Lineage (NCBI taxonomy): Eukaryota > Viridiplantae > Streptophyta > Magnoliopsida > Asterales > Asteraceae > Lactuca > Lactuca serriola. The sequence continues at coordinate 200,025,010 of NC_136415.1, read as the reverse complement.
AGGAGCTCGTCTTGAAAACCAATAAGGGGAAGATGAAGCTCTGCATCAAAAGTTATTAGAAAAACATCCACTTTCCCAGAAGGATGTGACATGATAATTGAATCGGGAGCTGAAAAATCTATCCCCTCGGTAGGAGAAAAACCATAAGCCTTATGAAGGGTTTCGAATTCAATATTAGAGGTAGCAACACTAGAACAGTTGGCTAGAGAATCAAAAGAAATTCACGAAAGAAGATGAAAGGGTTAAGAAAATGCATGGAAGAAGAAAAGGAAAAGAGTGATAATTTATAGCAATAAAGGAGACGGGAGATTCAAAATCCTATCACTAATGACGTAACTAACAAGCATGCCATGTAGTCATATCGCCGAAAAAACTGAAGCGTCTAACATACCCCAGGCCGACACATGTGGAAGCAGTTAGTCCAGAACATCATGGTTAGTATACTACAAACACTATGACTACTGGATTGTGGGGATTGATAGCATGCCCCCTGACGCGCCAAAGGTCACGTCCATCCGCACCAGCACCGCTATCATGCAGGCCACATAACTAAGGCTCTCCCCACCATGGTCGCCCTTGGAAGACCTCACGCCCGTAGACGTCTATCCTGAAGAAGACGCCTGTTGTAACACCGTAAATTTCAAAACAATTTTTCGCATTTTATAAAAAACATAATTCATTTATTATCCATAAAAACATCATTGTTTGAAACTCAAATTCATAGTATATAACAATCCCAAGATCTCATAACATAAAAATCCCGTGTGTGTACTGATCAAGCCGGCGCCTTCCCGCGATCCTCACTAGTACCTGAAACAAATAACACCAAACACTGTAAGCACAAAGCTTAGTTAGTTCCCCAAAATACCACATATAACATGTATTAGCCACTCGAGGCTACAACTTTGTGGGTCCGTGCACCCAAACTCTGTGAACCCTTAGGTTCTAACTCTGTAAACATGCACAGGATAAATCACATAGAATAATGCAGTGCAACACATAACACATATATAGCATACAAACATTGTATCACATAACCCTAGTTACCTACTCAAGGTAAAGTATAGTGAGAAGAGTCACCTCGCGTATCTCGGTAACTCGTAAATCCCTGAATTCACTAGTGCTCGATCTCTCGAGCTATAGTCCTCCTATAACACAAATACATCTCTAATTAACACTTTCCCAACTAGGGTTGACTAACCCTATCAAGTCAACACTGGTCAACTCTGGTCAATGGTCAACGGTCAACCCAACTCGCCGAGTCTGGTGTGGACTCTCCGAGTCCCTACGGGGACCCGATTCCTCTGAATCCCTTCCGACTCACCGAGTCACTCACCGAACTCGGTTACTCAACCCCTGGTTTGAAAACACGGAACAACCCGCTCCAACTCGTCGAGTCTGCCAATGGACTCGACGAGTGCATTCCATGCACAACCCCAAACGACCTTCTAAGGTCATATCTATTCCACTAACTCATAGATCCAGTCCTTCCAAGCTTATTTATCACGTAAAGTTTATGTCTTGGCGCTCATATCACACCTATTGACTCATAAATGGTGTTTTAGCCTCAAACACAATGATCCCAAACCAAAACCTCCATAGACTCATATAAAGCTTGGACAAAGAGGCACTTTGGACCTCCATGGGTCCAGATCCAGAACCTAACTCGCTTAAGGGACCATGGGAGCACTAGATCTAGTCACAAAAGGGCTCAATATGCCCTAAATCAACATGAACATCACCTCAATAGAAAATGGTTCGAAAATAGTACCTCAAACGTGATGTTCCGGACCTCAAATCTTCAGGAAGTTAACCCTCTTGTTTCCTCTTGGCTATAGCTTCCTTTCCCTTGCTAGACAACACCTCCAAGGTCGACAATGGCTCCTTCTCTCACTCCAAACGCTCAAGCTCACTAGGGTTTCGCTCTGGGGGATGGTGAGCACACATGACGGCAATAAGGCCCTTTAAATAAGCCCCAAACCCGAGAAATTAGGGTTTCATTAAACAGCGCGGACTCGCCGAGTCCACCAATGCGACTCGTCGAGTCCGGTCATTAATCCGGGTGAGAAATCGCGTCTCTACTCGGCGAGTCTATGCACCAAATCGTCGAGTTCTTCCACAAAACTCAAAATAAAATGAATAAATATAATACCTGAAATTCCGGATGTTACAATTCTCCCCCACTTGAATCTGACTTCGCCCTCAAAGTCTCATCCCTGAAATAGCTCCGGATGTTGCTCCCGCATCTCTCGCTCTGGCTCCCAGGTCAACTCGGATCCTTTCCAATGTTGCCACTAAACCTGTACCAGAGGCACTTCCTTGTTCCTCAGAACCTTGATCTTCCGATCCACAATCGCAACTGGTCTCTCCGCGTAGTTTAGGCTCGCATCCACCTGAATTTCCTCTAGCAGCACTACCGCCGACTCGTCGACTATACACTTCCTCAACTGAGACACGTGGAAGGTATTATGAATCCGCTCCAACTCCGCAGGTAGCTCCAAATGATACGCTACCATGCCCACCCTCGCGATCACTCTGAACGGCCCAATATACCGGGGCCCTAGCTTGCCCCTCTTCCTGAATCGAATCACTCCTTTCCAAGGAGATACCTTCAGGAGAACATAATCACCGACCTGGAACTTGAGCTCGGATCGTCGTCTATCCGCATAACTCTTCTGGTGGCTCTGAGCGGTCAACAATCTCTGTCTGACCCGTTGTATCTGCTCTGTCGTCTGAAGCACAATCTTTGTGCTACCCATCACTCGTTGCCCTACCTCTTCCCAACAAATGGGAGTCTGACACTTCCTCCCATACAACAGCTCAAAAGGCGGCATACCAATGCTCGAATGATGGCTGTTATTGTAGGAGAACTCTGCTAAGGGCAAATACGTGTCCCAACTTCCGCCAAAATCCAACACGTATGCTAGGAGCATGTCCTCGAGCGTCTGAATCGTCCGCTCGCTCTGACCGTCAGTCTGTGGGTGGTATGCGGTACTAAAATGCAGCCTCGTACCCAACTCCTCATGGAATTTCTTCCAAAATCTGGAAGTGAAACGCACATCTCGATCTGACACAATCGAGATCGGCACCCCATGCCGCGATACCACCTCTCTCACATATACCTCTGCTAACTTTTCCGTAGAAGAACTCTCACTAATGGCGAGAAAGTGAGCGCTCTTTGTCAAACAGTCTACTTGTTGGATTAATGTCTAAGTCCATAACTATAATTGGTAAGACTTGACCCGACCCGACATGGTCCATTTGGGTTGCATGGCATCATGCACTTGGATAGACTATAATGAGAGAAATAAGACACTTATGGTTATTAATATATTATAAGTTCTAGTATATTAATAATAAGAATAATAAGATTATTTAATTAGTATTGATCAAGAATTAATCTAGGATTAATTAAGTGATCAAAAGAAGACTAATTAAATATATGTGTTGATTGTGTAAATCATCCATACTTGTATAGTGGGCTAATGCTCCATGGATAATCAAGTTAGGCTAAAACCCATAGGATGGTCCATGGATGCTCCATGGTTTATTTGAACCCATGGATCCAAGGAAATGGAAAGTCATGACAATTAGGGTTTACCCTAATTGTAACACTATATAAAGATCTTATTCTTGACAAAAATCGGACACTAGAGAGAAAAGAAAGGGCTAGCCGATTTTCGTGAGTGTAGAATTCTCTCAAGTTATTCCAAGTGTATTTGGTGTTGTGTGAACCATTTGAGGTGTCACACTTGGGGCACTTGGCACTCCAGCTTCATGAAGACTGTCTACATCAAAGAGGTATGTATTTTATCTTGTTACACTCATTGTTTTGTATGCTAGATTAGGATAATACCTTGGAAGTTCTTATTTGCATGTATAATAGAGAAAACATAGATCCAAGGTATTTAGGGTTGCATGTACACTTAGGAGTGTTAGAATGCTCAAAACCCAACAGTGGTATCAGAGCATAGGCTTGTTTTCTTATTATACTTGCAAAACTGCTTAAAAAAATCGAAGTTGTTGCTGTCTGATCATTAGACTCGGCGAGTCCATTAGGAGACTCGGCGAGTCCATGCCTAAAAAGTGATCAAATCGAACCAACTCGCCAAGTTGGTTCATGCACTCGACGAGTTGGACCCCCAGACAGCATAAATTCGACTTTTTTGGCTGGAATTTGGACTAGGAACATTACCCTAAGATGTTTTTGAACTTATAAACTTGTTTTTGATGTGGTAATGTTCATGCTAATCCAATTTCAAAGATAATTGTCAATAGATTCATGTTTTGTATTAGTTTAAGGTTTAGACTAATTATATGAAAAAAGTTTGATTTGAATTATCTTGTTCTTATGAGTTGCTTAGATTAATAGAAAAGTTGAGTGAAATAGTTGTTTTCAATCCAAATTAATCTAAGAGTTGATTCTAAAATGTGTTATTGTAACTTTTCCTCAAGTTATATGAAAATTCACATTTAAGTTTCATAAAACTCATAATAGTTGGCAAAGGTTACAAAAATGAAGAGTCTAGTTCTAATTAAATGGGTTTATGACTTCATAACTTGTCCTCAAGTTATGGAGGACCAAGAGTCTCTTCATTAAATAATAAATTAAAAAAAAAGTGTAACCTTAATTAATTCCATAAGTTATAAAATAATGAAAAGTTAATTCTTTTATTAGTTTAAAGTCTTCCATAACTTGTCCTCAAGTTATGGAACTTGAAGAGTTTTTGGATTAAAACTACTTTAAACACATAAGTTATGGAATTAATTAGTTTTGAATAGTTTCAAAACTTGCCCTCAAGTTTTGGAATTCGAAAAGTTTTCACTTAAGAATACTTTAATTTAAAGTTAGCCCTTAGAATTTTAAAGAGTTAAAATTCAACCCTTATACTTTATAATATTATAAGTTAATAATATATATATGTATAAGAGTAAAGTCAGTCTTACCGCTAGTACGCCTCATTCATGAAGCCGGTCTATAAGGTGGGTATAAGGTTGTTGCCTATAAAATGGCAACTTAATGGGTGTCCACTCTCACCCGCCGCTTGCTTGACTGGTGGAGGGTCGTTAGCCGAACGGGTTTGACAGGACTAGAATTCTCCCTTCATTAAAAGTATTAATGATAAATACTAAGTAACTAAACTCTTATTAATACCCAATCTTAGTTACTTAGGAAAATGTGAATAAGGTGCTAATCCATGAAATTACACTTTGCACTTTGTTTAAGTCGGTTAGTGGAGCGTGTGTGGTTAACCGGCACACTAACTCGTATTTAACAAGGTGGGCAAAGGGTAACTTAATGATTCTCTTAGTATCGATGGAGCGTGTGTGGTTAACCGGCACATCGATTGAGGGGTAAACACTTAAGGGTACCAAGTAATTTGCATGGTTACTTCACACCTTGTTTTGTGATCCTCGGCATCCCAGTCACAAAACTTGAAGGGCACACTCGAGATTGAAACATGCCATTGAACAGTTCAATGAATCTCAAAAGATCTAGGAGTTTCAAAACCAATTAAAACCTAATAATACATTTCGTTTATCTTGGTGGAAATTGGTGAATCGTCATTCACCTACCTTCAAATATTTTATAGCTTGGATTACGGCATACCTCTTCTAAGTTATAAAATAGTTTGTTGGGTCCTAGCCTTAATATTTCATATTGGGTGTCATATTAAGGACTTAAGATCAACTATCTTGAATATCTCCCAAAAGATGTCTAGTTTAGATATTTATGATCTTCCCATATCTCTTGAAACAAGCTTTCCTAAATGAAGATGATGTCCCTCGGAAATCATAATTCATTCACCTCCTCCAATTATTCTCCCCAACCCACAAGTTCTTGAAAAGTTTAAGGTCACTCAAGCCCAATTGGCAAGGCAAGGTCTAGGTGTGGTCACGTCTTGGAGATGTAGTCACATATTGACAAGCCGGGAGAGTTGGGTGTCAAAGTCTTGAGAAAGTTGGTGGTTCAACTACTTTCTAAGTCACATAGTGAGTTCTTTTGGAAAACCTATGAAACAGACTGTGACAAGACCCTTAATGATCTTATCTATTTGTTAAGATCAACTTCCTTAAAACTTGATGGACATTGACAATAGTGACACAGGAAATCCCGGAAAGCATTCTCTTCATAATGGAAAGGGATCGGCCATAGTCAACTCGGTTGACCAAATGGTAAACAGAAAAGCTAAGTCTGTGATAGTCCCGTGTACCATTATCAAAGGGTCCATATGTTTATATTGCCAAAGGAAGGGGCATTGGTTGCGAAGCTGCCAAATTTACCTAAGGATGTTAAAGTCAATAAGTTTGACTCTACTTCAGGTAAAGTCCACTATCTAACTCTGTTAAGTTCTATTCTGAGATTCCTGATACATGATGTGACTAGGTCACATGGTGATGTTTTAAGAATCAAATAAAAGTGAAGAAACTTAAAGAAAGAATATGCTGAATCTGATCGCATAGATGGATTTCTATCGCGTAGTTTGAAGATCGGATTCTAGAGCTACTTCTTAGGAGTTATGAGATATTGCTTAGGAATAGATAACAACAAGTTTTCATATGGATTGTAAGGATAAGTTTTTCCGCAAAGTTTTAAAATAAAAGGAAAATTTTGATTTTATTTATTTTAAAAATATCCTTACAATGGCATTTGTGGAAATTTTTGTTGCTTATAAGATTCCATTAATAGCAAGAGTGGAAATATGAAATTGATTCTTTCATTTGTGGTAATGTCTAAATTTACCAAATAAGGAAAGATTCTCATCACCCAAGTTGCAATTGGACCGGAACTTGGAATCATGCAAGTTGTATAGCATGATGAATGAGAACTTTCAAGTATTGTAAAAATTAAGACTAATTACTTGTTCACATGGATGTGTGAGTCAAGTGAAGGACTAAGGGATCGAGTACACATTCTTGTGCACTGATTAAGTGCACCACAAAAGATTGATAAGACTATTCGTCATAGTTTACTAAAGCTCAGTAAATATGTTTATACTTACAAGCTTGAGTGTAACTCGGAGACATTGGAAAAGATTCCAATGTATAACAGTGCGAATAAGAAGAATCAAATTAGGCAGAAGGATAAAAGTTTCTCAAATCTGAAAAGATGGGAGAGTACTTTAGTATCAGTTTTGTGATCATCTTAATGATTAAGAAACCATAGCACAATTAGTTCTCTAAGGAAATCTTAGTGCATTCTTATGACTAAGAAGAGGGATCTTGAATTGTTGAAATGGTTAAATCAATAAGATGAGTCATACTTTGTTCCAATACAAGTCTTATAGTCATACTCCAAGATTGTAACTTGAGTGACATGTCTTAAAGAAGGTTTAAAACACTTGTCAAATGTAAGAGTAAAAGTTTTCTACTCTTGTACATTTGAAATTGGTAAGTTGTGATGTTTTGGATAAAACAAAGACCAACTTAGGCCAATTGTGTGAAGTGTTTGTCTTGATTAGAATCCACACTATCTCTTGAATATCTTACAAGAAAGTCTTATATGTCAAGAGGACAGTGGGAGTCTTAAAGGTCTTGAAAGTCTCAAGAACTAATCAAGAATAAAACCTGAAGTTCTTCACTAGCACACGACTTGAGGTTTATAACCTATCGTGTTGACATATTCTGTGCCCATTCCAGTTAAAGTTGGCTTTGCATATGAGTTCTTAGAGTTCTCAATGTGTTGCACAACAACTTGGAAGCAATGGCAGGCCCTTGAGCTGCCAGGTGGCAAGAAATTAAGATTGAGTTCAATCCATATCAGTGTGGATTTGTCATTATCCGTGTCTTGTGTCTATGGTTTTGACAATTCACATGGATAAGAACACATACACCATTAAATCTAAGTGTCATAAGGTTTCTCTCTGATTCATGAAAATGATGGTGAGGAAACACTTTCACTAAGTAGATTTTAGCTAGATAGCAATTGTGATATTTGCATTCTCAAAGTCGTTAGTGGAGCGTGTGTGGTTTACCGACACACTAACCTGGACTTGTGAGAAGTGGCAAAAAGGTCTAACCATTATTATTACGGCATCCCTCTTCATAATTGTTTAGACACACAAGTGTGCTATCTAAGGGAAGGTGTATGATTTTGATAAAGTTTTATCAAAACAATCTAGTATCAGAAATCTGAACTTTGGTAAGAAAGTCAGCTGATTTCTGAGTACATGTCAAAGCTAGTGGGAGCATAAGTGTTATGCTAATAATCATCATGTTAGTGGGAGCATGATAATTATGATAAGTATTGCAAGTTAGCAATGTTAATTATAGAAAACAAAAGGTTTGAATTGGGAAAAGTTGTTTTGCTATAATTAAGGGAGAGGAAATTATACTTCATCTCAAATCTATAAGCTTAGATCGTGAGGTTTTAATCATTTAGTCAAGGTTATATATGAATTTCATGTTGGAATGGCTCAACTTAAGGAAATTTTGTATATGAGTCCATTATTTGCGTTCTAAAATTCGATTATGATTACGGCATCCCTTTTCATAATCTGAATTATGAGAACTTGGCAAATTGAAATGGAAATGTTATAGCAAAAGACTGGTTTAGTCTTTATGTGAGACATCATGAATCGATTCCCATATGCTTCGGATATAGGATCGATTACATGTGCTATATTCATCCTTTCTAAAATTTTCCAAATGCCTGGGGCATTAAGAAGGGAAAAGGTTTAGAACTGGATATGACTAAAAGGATTAAACAATTGTCGAGGACAATCTAAGGTTTACCAAAGATTGGGTGCTCAAGGACAGTTGGAAGTATAGTGATAATTTTGGAAGGACCATATTGACATAGTCTGTAAGGAGGCAACTCTTGTTCAGAAGGGGTAAGTCAAAATGGAATGTGGAAATGTTTCAAAGTTAGAATTTTCAATCTGTTTGAGATTAGGAAACTTAATGCAAGAAGGTTGTTTCTAAGGAGCTGATCTCCTTTGGAGTACTCCGTAATGATTGTTGTCAAGTCTTTCTAACTTTGTGCATAATCATTACAAGAAGATCAATGCATATAAGTTTAGAATCCAACAAATTTCAGTAAATGATATGAATTTGGAATTCTTGTATTTGCAGTAAGGATTTGGAAGTGTGAAAAGAGAATCATTGAAGTTATGTTCAATGGATCTAGTTCACAAAGTAAAGATCATAGACAAACATAGTATGCATACTTGGTGTATGGCATGACTAGTGTTTAGAAAACATAGTGTACATGCTTGGAGCATGGGACAACTATTGTTTTAAATTCAAGAATAAAGTTAATAGCTGAAACAGTATACAATGAATAATGTGTAATCATATGGTGATAAATAAAAGGTGTTTTATTTATGTTCATAGGTTTTGATACCATATTGGATTCAATTATTATTGTGTTTCATTTTGCATGTTTTGACTTCCAGAATAAACTAGGTTATTCTTCCAGGATGACTAAGTTATTCAAACCATCCACAGTCAGTCATATGTTGGAAGTAGATATGAATTAAGACTGTCATGGGTTGGCTTGTAGAGGTCTAAAGTGTTGGACAAAGGGCTACAACACTCATGAGTGCTCATAAGTTCTGAGTATTGGATTCAACCCGCGCTCATTGGAATCACTTCATGGATTTTATCACGAGTGATCATGAGACGATAATATCTTATATTCTTCAAACCTAGAGATATGAGTTGTTACTATGAGTTGATAGTACATTGATTGCACGAAAACGCATTTGGTAACTCGGTGCTATAAAACGTGTCTTTGTGTATGATTCAACAAGTAGTAGAACAAGCCATATGAGTCGAAGTTTATCCATTCCTTTTACCTTCGGGATAAAAGTGATATCTGTGGGCCCCTCGATGATTTGATTATGACAAATGGAAGTGCTCGGCCGGGCCAGGACTGATTTGATTTGTTTAATTAGTCAGTCATCATAAATCGTAAATCGGGAAACAACAAATGGACAGAGAGAATGATTATAATCCATGTCTCAGTCCATATGATATCTAGAATGGAGGAATATATGATCCCTTATCTAATGGACAAGTCATTGACAAAGGTCAGAGTTCATCTACAAGGTCAGAGTTCGACAGAAGCTTTTGAGAGCTACGATTGCCAGTCGGTTCCTGAAGTCATACGCAATATTAGTTTTAGACTTATCCAAGTGGGAGACTGTTGGATTGATATCTAAGTCCATAACTATAATTGGTAAGACTTGACCCGACCCGGCATGGTCCATTTGGGTTGCATGGCATCATGCACTTGGATAGACTATAATGAGAGAAATAAGACACTTATGGTTATTAATATATTATAAGTTTTAGTATATTAATAATAAGAATAATAAGATTATTTAATTAGTATTGATCAAGAATTAATCTAGGATTCATTAAGTGATCAAAAGAAGACTAATTAAATATATGGGTTGATTGTGTAAATCATCCATACTTGTATAGTGGGCTAATGCTCCATGGATAATCAAGTTGGGCTAAAACCCATAGGATGGTCCATGGATGCTCCATGGTGTATTTGAACCCATGGATCCAAGGAAATGGAAAGTCATGACAATTTGGGTTTACCCTAATTGTAACACTATATAAAGATCTTATTCTTGACAAAAATCGGACACTAGAGAGAAAAGAAAGGGCTAGCCGATTTTCATGAGTGTAGAATTCTCTCAGGTTATTCCAAGTGTATTTGGTGTTGTGTGAACCATTTGAGGTGTCAAACTTGGGGCACTTGGCACTCAAGCTTCATGAAGACTTTCTACATCAAAGAGGTATGTATTCTATCTTGTTACACTCATTGTTTTGTATGCTAGATTAGGATAATACCTTGGAAGTTCTTATTTGCATGTATAATAGAGAAAACATAGATCCAAGGTATTTAGGGTTGCATGTACACTTAGGAGTGTTACAATGCTCAAAACCCAACACTACTATCACCCAAATCGCATCGACACCCCTCGCCGTTCTCGGCAATTTGGTGATAAAATCCATGGATATGATCTGCTCCCATTTCCATTCGGGGACTTCCAGTGGTTGCAACTTACCATGCGGTCTCTGATGTTCGGCCTTAACCCTACGACAGGTTAGGCACCTCTCAACAAACCACGCTACATCTCTCTTCAAACAGGGCCACCAATACTCCCTTTTAAGATCCAGAAACATCTTAGTGGCCCCGGGATGGATCGAGAATCTCGATCTATGCGCCTCCTCCATCAAGATGGTACGCGTTCCTCCAACAAACGGTACCCAAATCTGACCCTGGAAGGTCATAAGCCCTCTGCTACGGTTACGAACTCTGATACCTGACCAATAACTCGTTCTCTCTTACGGTTCTCCAGTCTTACTGCCTCAGCCTGAGCCCCTCTGATGGTGTCCAACACCGGAGTCATCACCGTCAATCTCATACAAATATCCCGAATCGGGGCGTTCTCTGCCCTACGACTCAAGGCGTCGGCTACCACATTAGCCTTGTCCGGGTGGTAAAGGATCTGACAATCATAATCCTTTACTACATCCAACCATCTTCTCTGACGCATGTTCAGGTTTGGCTGATCCATCAAATACTTCAAACTCTTGTGGTCCGTGTATATCGTACATTGAACCTCATACAGGTAATGGCGCCAAATCTTCAGGGCGAACACCACAGCCCCCAACTCTAGAACGTGGGTGGGATACCTTGACTCGTGAGGCTTCAGCTACCTTGATGCGTACGCGATCACATGCCCCCTCTGCATCAACACCACGCCCAACCCAGATATCGATGCGTCACAATACACCACGAAGTCGTCCATTCCCTCTGGAAGAGCCAACACTGGCGCTTCGCACAATCTCTGGCGAAAAGTCTCAAATGAGGCCTGCTGCTCTGGGCCCCAGCTGAACACCATAAGGCCCTTTAAATAGGCCCCAAACCCGAGAAATTAGGGTTTCATTAAACAGCGCGGACTCGCCGAGTCCACCAATGCGACTCGTCGAGTCCGGCCATTAATCTGGGTGAGAAATCGCGTATCTACTCGGCGAGTCTACACACCAACTCGCCGAGTTCTTCCACAAAACTCAAAATAAAATGAATAAATATAATACCTGAAATTCCGGATGTTACACCTGTACAGGAACAAATCCCTACAACGGATACATTCTGCTCCAATTCAAATGTATTGACTTTAAACGACAAGGAGTAAGCTCATAGCATTACCGCCTTAACCAATTGTTAGCTCTGACACAATCAGAAGCATGATTAGCCAATTAGCATGCCCGATTAAGTAGGGTATGACGCCCTTGTCTTATGTACGGACTGGAAGGAGAACTTAGTAGAAAAGGTTTCCTTCAAAACCCTGAAAAGTAAGCCATTACTCTCACATTCTACCATACACTCTCAGATACTCCAGTAATTTGACTGTCATAGCGTTTTTCCGGGACCTCCTCCCGAAGAACAACGGATGGCTATTTTCCTATTATGATCTCCCTGATTGTACCGGAGTAGAAGATACCCTAAAGGCGGTCATTAGAGATCCAGGTCACATCAATCATTAAGTTCTACTTGTGTAATTTTGATGTGTCATTACGTAGCTTGGTGCACCATACATGTTCTTGATGCACCATGTTGTCCCTTGATGCGCAACTTAGGTTGTAAGGTACAATTGGATGTTCAATATAGTCCAAGGATGCTCAGAAGTTGAAGATGCTCAAACTGGATGCTCCAAACGGCAGGATGAGCCAATTTGGTGGAGAGTAGGCCATCCTGATGGAGGATGCTCTATCATGATGTGTCATGGTCATTCCTGATGAGCCATCTTGGCTCAAGATGCTCAATCATGTATGTGGCTGATGCTCATGCAATGTATCTCAAGGATGAAGGTTCTAGAAGTGGCTACATGATGGAATGTGATTTGTTGATAATTTTCATGGGCCTATGAATTAATGGCCTCGTCCCATTAGTATGTTTTAAGTATGATCCCTGGTGTATCAATAGTGTGGTTGCTAGTCATTTGTTGGTGTGCTTTGTATCTTTAGTGAATATTTGGATCTCTGTGAATTTGTATATGTAACATCTGTTTGAGAACTCATAAATAATGAATACTCCGCTCATGCCTATGGACATATGTCAGCTTGACCGAACCACATAAATACCGTATCTTTTATGCTTGTGGTTTTGTGTTTTATCTGCTTTACTTCCTAACACTTTTATTGTGATGTATGTTATGATTTAAACATGTTTAAATATACGGTAAATACGATAACATGTGAGAAATAAAATGAAGTATCATGCATATATATTAGTATTATATTCTGCATTTATATAAATAATTAATATAAAGGGTCGACAAAATTTAGCTACAACTTGTTTAACGCCGATGTCGATGTTATCAGTGACAGGCGTCGGTAGTACCGGTGACATGACGTACAACACCGACGACTCATTAGCGGTATCATCTATATTAACGATGACAAGGGATTATTAGCAAAGACTATCAATAGCGATGAAACCAATACCGGGGTCATTTCAGTATTAGTTACAAAGCAATTACGACAACCGTCGTCGCTAAAGGCTTTCGTGGCGACTCTGGATGTCTTTGGCTGCAACATTTGTCGCCATAATGCTCCCTTTTTTTTGTAGTAATGTATATTTTTGTATGGAGTAACATGTATCATCAACGAATTATCCTTAATTACATAACACACGAAACCAATTGGTAAAGAAAAAAATGTTTCAATCATGGATTTGAAGGGATTACACGTAATAAATGGTGACCCAAAATGTATGTTTTGCAGGGTTAGCCCAATGCTTAATGAATTCATAATGCAAAACACCTGAAAACGGAAAAGAAAGCCTTCCCAGAGATTACTAATATTCTACCAGTGTTTTTTTCTTTAAAAGGAGGATAGTCAACTTACCTAAGAACTGTTTCTTCTTGCACCAACACATTCTTCATAATTTTCATCTGGGAAAATAGTCAAGAAGGAAAAAAATAAATAAAGAACGGACATAAATTCTTTAAAAAGGATAGTAATCTAAAAAAATAATCAAGAAAGAAAAAAATGGACTTCAATTCATTAAAAAAGCCAATGGATGTCGGTTAAAATATTATTAGAGCTATATAATTAAAAAGATAGTATTGTATGATATTGGAATGTTTATATGCATATGTGTGATTAAACAATTGTACTCGTCTTTTCATACCTCTCATGGTGTACTGCGAAAAGATCATTAATGGAACAAGTTAAGGTTCTTTTCATCACAAAATTTGCCATTGGGCATATCGTGGATTCCGGAACCCCATCTCTTCATACTAGGACAGCCTTCCACAGTGATAAACTCCAAAGACGGATATTTCATTAAAGAACCCCCAGAATAGAAGCTCTGTAGTTGGGGCAAATTGATAAGGTAAATACGGGTAAGGCTAGTAAACTCAATATTTGCATCATATGTGCCCACTTCGGTTTTACTATCCTCTATTTGCTCATTATCACTACCAGTTGCTTGTTCATCTCCACCAGAAATCACTACCATCAAACTGTCACACCAGCAAATCGATATACATCTCAGATTGGAAAGCCCTTGTGCTACACTAAAAGGGAATAGCGTCAACAAGGAAGAACAATATGCAATTTCAATGTCTTGTAGATTACCCAAGCTTATACATTGAAATGAACAGTCAAAAAGAAGCTTCAGGTTATTAAGATCACTCAGACGGATTTTTTCAACTTTGGAGAAAAACTTTTCCTTTGTTTTCCTTTGACCAAGGTCATTGGATGCACCAATAGTATGCGTAGCATTCTCATCCGTTGTCTTCACCAAGCATGAAACATTGTAACATCTATCCAACTCAATAGACTTTAATTCATCGACACTCTCTCCATAAAGGTCTGGTATGATGTTATCCAAATCTTGTAGAGCCTCTAGTAATATACCATCACTTACCTGAAACAGTTTCTTTATTGGCATCTTGAGTGGGAAGTCAGACACTTGAATGTGTAGTTGACGTTTTAAATATGATCTTGGTCGCTCCAAATTAATAATATATCCGTGACTATTTTCAAAAAGGAGTCTCTCAAAATCAATAAGCCTTTGGTTAATAAAACGAAAAAAGAATTCTCGCAACATTTCGAAGTAGGTACCTTCAGGAAAAATATGACATTTATCTGAATCCATCCACAAATGCAGAGCTCTGAAGGATTTCAAGTTACTTATTTCCATAAGTCCAAGGCGAGACACAGGGTTGCTATGATGGGTTCCAATATACAACTCTTCCAACCAAGTGAGCTTTGATATGACGCCAGGTGTTACATGAGATAGATAGGGACAGTAGCCCGCATCCAACAGCCTTAAGTTGGTCAATTGACCGATCTCTTCAGGAATCAATTTTATTTCAGTCCCTCTAATCTTTAGAATCTCCAGGTCTTTTAGCTCCCCAACTATAGAAATTTCATTGAGAGATCTATTGAAACTTAGATCGAGCATAATGAGCTTTGTGAGAAGCTTTAGTGATTGTGGAAGGGATGTGATGTGATTAAAAGACATATCTAAAACTTTAACTTCTTTCATGCCTCCAAAGAATTCATCAGGAATAATCGAAAGATCATTTTTTCGTATAAGGAAAGTATCAAGGAGTGGGAAATGAAGTTCATGATCTGGAAGCTTACGAATTCTGTTATCCATGAGTGAGATCTTGGTGTAGCTGTCTGAGGTTCTGTTTCTTGGTTGCCATTCTGTCATATCTTTATTTCCAGCCTCCACTAAAAACTTCTCTTCACTTTCAGAAGAAGAAGTTATTAGCAAAGCCACATCACGAACCACGTCGTGCATTTTTATTTTGTCTCCCTCTTCTTTCACGAACAATAACAAGAAAGAGGATGTGAGGGTGTCAATTGCAATTTGGACTCTTTTTTCGGCATCATTAATGCTATGCAGATTATCAAATATATGAAGACCCACCCCATATTCTGCTAAACGTAACATATCTATGTATCCATCTTCCTTGAACAAACTACACAGTAAGAAGCATGATTTAGCTTCTTTGCTATCAAGTAAGTCATAGCTCAGCTTCAAATGAGTAAATGCTGAGCTAATCTCTTGATCGAGCTCTAGAGGGGCATGCTTTTGTAGTCGGTCAAGTGCCGCCTCCCATATATCAATTTTTTTATTTTTTAAAGCATTTCCCACGACTTGAATGACGAGTGGCAATCCACCAGATTCTTCAGTCACATCTCTTGCAATATTTTCCAGACTATCATTGTTCAATAACTTTTCACCCACAATACGTTTGAAAAGCACCCACGCTTCTTCTTTCGTCAAAGTGTTTACACAAATATTCCTATCAACGTTCATCCCTTCACATACATTTCTGCTTCTAGACGTCAACAAGATCTTGCAATTCATGTGGTCATTCCCACATGGAATGCCCACGTCAGGAAGGACTAGCCTTTCCCATATGTCATCCAAAATGATTAGAACCCTCTCCCCATTCATTATCCGCTTTGCAGCTACATCAACATTCATTTTAATCTCTTTAACGTCTATAGTCTGTGAGACAGTTATAAACACAATCTCTGCAAATAGATTCTTCACTTCTGCAGCAACTTCCTTGGCTAATGTAGTTTTCCCTAACCTCCTAACCCATAAATTCCAACCATTTGTAAGTTGTCATCTTTGATAGCTTGAACTATTTCCCTCAACGCCAACTTGTGGGTACCAATATCATCAAGATTCTTTGTTTGGTAGAGGTCTACAAATCTTGGAGCGGGAGTGGGAATAGATACACAAGATTCATGAGTTTTGCCATCTTCTTGTTGATCCAGAAGACAAGAGGTCTTGTTTATCGCCATTTTACTGTAATGGGAGAGGGTGCCCAAATTGACACAAGGTTGTAAGTTGAAGCACGTCTTCTTGGTGTTGGTTTCTTCTTCGAGAAACTCTTCCGCCTCGGATATTTCAATGTCTGCCTTGTCCATCCATTCTTGCACACCAGCTAAGAGAGCTTCTCCTTTTTCTTTAGCTGCATCGATTCGTTGTTGAATCCTACCCCTCATACCCTTGAGCTTTTGAGTTTCACTCTTCAACTTGTCGACATTTTTAGTGTAATTTCGGATGTAATCAATCTCTCTTTTAGCCGCATTAAACAATAAGTCCACTATTTTCCCAGTCACAGTAGTAGCGACCACCTCCCCCATTTTATCTAGGTTTTTCTTTTCTGACAACTTGGATGGCAAAGTTGTTGACAATATAGCAGATCTTGAAATAAGAAACGTTCATGCAATAGACAACCAAGTATAAATATTGAATAAATCTAGTAATTGTGGATTGCAAAAGAAAGGATGTTATAGTCTTTTTTAGATATGAAAAATAGATTATGATGAACCAAAACCGAAGGCCCTGATTATGAATAGCACTAAAGGAAAGATAAGATGTTTGCTTGGCTAATTACAAAAGAAGATTATGATAAGCAAGAATGGAATACATATGCAGAATAAAGAAAAGCGGTTGCTTGGTGATTGTATACAAAATGATACCTTCCTTTTTTTATAGATCACAACGCTCAGGTACAAATTTGACCCAACTCTAGATATTGGCTATATTCATTCAAAACCGCATCTATTAAAATTTTAATTTTAATTTGAAATCAGGTTTTATTCTTAATTGTCATTTATAGTTTTTTAAAATTTGATTTATATATATTTTTCAAAAAGTTTTTTTGTATCTTCGGCCCAAAATATTTGGACGGCATGCATGTGTATTGTCATACCCGCTTCTCATACTCATTTCTTCTTTCATTTTTTTTCAAGCATCAATATCTCTTTTTCTTTCTCATTCGTGCTTTCAGCCAGGAGAAGCATATGAAAGATATTATTTTTTATGGTTGTTTTCTTGGGCAGACTTTGAAATTTAACCCGCCCCATTTTCATCCTTCTTGTTGGGCTTTGTTGATTTTTTTTTTAAATCTTGACATATTTATTTAATTAGTATTTTAGTCTTTGTTATTTAGTAAAATACATAGTTTGTGTCTTCAATTGAACGGGTCATGTGGACCAAGTATTAGGAGTATTAGGAGCTGGAAAAGGGAAAAACATGGGCTTAGTATTTCCTTTATTTGAGTTTGATTAGTTCAGTTCCCTTTGGTTATGTAGGCTATAAAATGCCTTCACAATCTAAATAAAAGCAGCAGCCTTTGAGCGGATAAACAATTCTCTTTCTTTTTATTTTCTCACATATTGTAATAGAGTAATACATATTGTTTTGCAATTGAGTAAGCGGTTGTGATTTCTCACATTTGGTATCAAAGACTAGGGTTCATTTAGAAGAACCAGAGAGGCAATTTCATTTGAATCGCAAGAAGAAGTGAAGACTGGCTACTAAAGCAGCAAAGATTGTCGCCATAAAAGCAAAATATTGGCGTGAGGAAGGAAGACTGGCAAGAAGACTGACCGAAACTCGCCAGCTACATAGCATCAAAGGTGTAACGACCATAAAATTTGAGCCAAATTAAAACATTTTTAATTCATTCAAAACCATTAAGTTCATATATTTGTTTTCAAAATAGTTTAAACATCAGAGTATTCCCCATAACCTTATCACATAAATCATAAAACATGAGGAGCGGTACGATCACGCCTTCACCTTGTCACGATCTCCTGAAGTACCTGAAACAAAACACTGAACTGTAAGCCCGAAAGCTTAGTGAGTTACCCCCAAAATACCGATACACATACAGTCCACATAACCATGTCAACAATAACATATCATAACAAACTGAACAGAACAACACGTAACAGGTCCACAGCTTTACAGACTGGAATACCCCTGGGCCCACAGTATGAGTCTGGAATGCCTACCGAGCCCTCAGCTCACATCTGGATTGCCACCGAGCCCTCAGTACAAGTCTGGAATGCTCCCGAGCCCACAGTACGAGTCTCCCTTAACCCGTAACTGGAATGCTCCCGAGCCCACAGTACGAGTCTCCCTTAGCCTGTAACTGGAATGCTCCTAGGGTTTGTTGGCTACCGCACAAAGCAGTACAACCTTTACCCATCCCATATAACCGACACATAAATCATAAGAATCAAGCATGCAATAATCATATAACATCACAGGTAGTCCTACAGACCTACCTAACAGGCATAACCACTAGCATGCAACACTAAGTCATACTCAAAATCTAACACAACTCAAGGTAACATATTAAATGGGTCGGCCTTGGTGCCTTAGACCCCTTAGTATAGTGAGGATAACTCACCTGCAATTGCCGACTGAAAAGATAAGACCAAGCTGCCCCGACCACCGACACGATCTTCACCATAGAACACTACAAAAGAACCAATTCCATAAATACCAATATTACCAAAGTACCCTTAGAAGTCAAACTGGTCAACTCTTGGTCAAAGTCAAAATCCTCAGTCAAAGTCAACCTTCCTGGTTGACTCTACTCGCCGAGTCAACCCGTCGACTCGCCGAGTTCCCATACCCAGAAAACTCTTGTAGCACAACTTAACTCGCCGAGTCGCCCCAAGACTCGCCGAGTCCAACGATCTCTAAGTCCCATCCTGCCCAACTCACCAAGTCGCCAACCGACTCCCTTAATTCAAGGCTTTAACCAAAAGAGGTTGGGGTTCTGCGTCCTGACTCGCCGAGTCCAAGAACAGACTCGCCGAGTTGTTCTTCCAACTCGCCGAGTCCATGTACATGTTCATACAACTCGTCGAGTACACCAATGTGACTTGTCAAGTCTCTCCAGTTCTCAATCCATTCAGAGGCTTTTCGAGCCATGCAGGGACTCCAAACCATAGATCCATTCTCCTACAGTCTAACCCTCACATAAAGTTGCAAACTTTACGTGAAACCAAGGAGATATAGGCCCAAACAAAAACTTTATGACATTATGGACCATCACTAAGGAGCTTCACCAACAACCCTTAAACAAAAACTTTATGACATTATAGACCATCACAAGCCTAGATTTGGAGTAGCAACCTCAGATCTAAACTCCAAACCCAAAATAGGTCTCCACAAGCTAAGGAACTCCCAAAACAACCACCAAGGATGAACCAAAAAGGAAATAGCTTAAGATAATGGCTCCTTACCTCTGAGATGTGCCCAAACTGATGTAGATCTCGGGTCTATACAAACCCCTTGATGCTAGCTTCTAATTTCTCAAGCTTCTTCCACCAAATTCCTCGTCCAAGCTCCAATCTCCTCAACAATGAAGCCTCACCCGAAATCAGGGTTTTCTGGAATTCTCTAGGGGAATAGGAGGCTGGAAGAGGGACATAAAGTCCTTTAAATAGGGTGCAAACCCTAAGATTAGGGTTTTCTCATTCCAGCACCAACTCGGCGAGTTGATCACTTAATTCGTGACCCAAACCCGCTCTGACTCGACGAGTAAGCGTACCTACTCGTCGAGTCCCTTCTTAGAAATTACACTTTAAACCCTTAAATCATATTTCTGAAATTCGGGATGTTACAAAAGGACCGACTGCTTAACAATCAGACCGAAGACCAACCCCGGGGGGGGGGGGGGGGGATGGAGATTTGCCTGAGAAAAAGAGATTGAGTACCAAATTATGTGACATAAAGGTATCATTTTTTACCATATTATTTGCAAAAAGTAGACTGAAAGTGTAAGAGAGAAGAATGGCAGGAGGATCAAAATAAGGGTGATCAAAAGAAGTTGTGGCTCAAGGTACTATTTTACCATTTCAATTTCCTAGATTGACTTAAACTAATTATACTGCTTGGTCTGTTATGATTGAAATTGTTTTGAGGGCATATGGACATTGGGATGCGATGACTAAATATGTAGTTAATGAGAAGAAGAATTATACCACAAAAGGTATAAATTTTCAAACTCTCCCAAAGAATGTTCCTTTATAGGTTGATAAACAAAGGAATGCAAAAGATGTTTGGGAATCAATCAAGGTTCGGTATATTAGAGTCGAACGAGAACAAAAAGAAAAGTTGCCAACCTTAAGAAACGAATTAGAGATGCTTAAGATGAAGGACAATGAGTCAATCAATGATTTTTTATGCAAAATAAGTGGTGTTGTTGCCCAGTTGAAAAGGAGGTGATTGTAAAGACGTTTCTCAATTTGGTTCCAAGGAAGTACTTGCTAATTATAGCTCCAAGTACTTGCTAATCAACTCATAATGGCAAGTAAACAAAGTCATAGTGATAGTAGTGGACATGGAAGAGGACATGGAAAGAACTTGGGAAGAGGTGGAAGAGGAAAAGGTTGAGGTAAAAAGAGTGGAATTTGGTGCTATGATTGTGGAAACTTTGGGCCCTTTAGCTATGAGTGCACTAAGTGGGATAGCAAAGATAGATAAGCAAACTTGATCCAAGAGGAAGAATCGACATTGCTTTGATTGAAAACAAGTCAAGATTAAGGGGGGGAATGTTGCGTTTTTTTTTAATCTTGACAAGTTTATTTAATTAGTATTTTAGTCTTTGTTATTTAGTAAAATAAATAGTTTGGATCTTCAATTGAATCGGTCATGTGGATTAAGTATTAGGAGTTGGAAAAAAGGAAAACATGGGTTTAGTATTTCCTTTATTTGAGTTTGACTTGTTTAGTTCAGTTATGTTAATTAGGCTATAAAATGCCTTCACAATCTAAATAAAAGCAGCAACCTTTGAGTCGACAAACAATTCTCGTTCTTCTTATTTTCACTTATTATAACAGAGTAATACATATTGTTCTACAATTGACAAAGAGGGCTTGATTTCTCACAAGCTTTCTGGGGCTTTCGTAAGACAAGCTCTATAATGCATATTTTCATTGTTATCCTTCAATATTGTTAAGCTCTCTATGCAATCCACCTCTCTGATTTTTAGATTTGTGTATTATCGTATTCTTCATTATGTTACGTGGATTTTATATGGTTTCTTTGTCATCCAGTGTTCAAAATTAATGATATTTTTGATGAAATTTGATCAAAACCCCACAACCGACTACATAGTTGAGATTTGTGTCGTGTGTTCACTTATATATATATATATATATACATATATATATATATATATATATATATATGTTTTTTGTAAAGTTTGTTCACAATTTTGTTCATCATACATGGGTGTTCCATTGTTTAATAAAAACAAATCATGCCTGTGATGATTTAGAAATGGTGCTAATAGGTAAGTGATAAGATGTTGATGCTTGCCAAGTGTTTTATGAAATGCCATGGCGATACCATGAAGGAAAATAAAGCTAAAGGCCATATCGTGTTACCTCGATGCTTCTGTCTTTTTAAAACCAAATTGAGTGGGTTGACAACGGTCTGCAACCATAAGAATTCAAATCTTAAAGACAATATTAAGAATTCAAATCTTAAAGACAATATTAAATCTTTAAGGAAAAGCTTCATATTTTTAGTAGACGTGCCTGGCCTAAGTACAGAGGCAACAATCTTGGGGGACATAATTTTAGGCCTACAAGTGATACTATATATGTAATTTAAGCCCATATTTTATTGTTGTATCTAACATCTTGTAGCCCACTAGATTGACGCCAGGAGACCAGAGAGTGAACACATAAAGGGCATAACGATACAGCAAAATGAAAAAAATGATGCTTAGGCTTTAGCGGTACATGCGGGGAAGGTGAAAGGTAACAAGACCCAGCCCAGGAACACCACACCCTGGGTGTGGTTTTGGGGGGTGCGTGTAACGTCCCAAAAATAAGACCATAAAATTTTTCGTTTTTAAATTAGTAAACCATTAAATCATATCATTTTCATTAACCAATGTAATCAAATTTTTATCAATACATCATCATTATTAGAGTAAATCACAGAATGCGGAATCGAGTGGTGTGTACCCTGCAATCATCCTGAGCTCTTCCCTTGAAAACAGAAGTACCTGAAACATAAACTGAAAAACCGTAAGAACAAAGCTTAGTGAGTTCCCCAAAATACGACATACCATACATATCATACATATAACAGGCCCCGCCCACTGAGTATAATGGGCCTCGTCAAACTCATATAGCGGGCCCCGCCCAATGAGTATTACGGGCCCCGTCCAAACTCATATAACAGGCCCCGTCCACTGAGCATAACGGGCCCCGCCCAAACTCATATAACGGGACCCACCCACATACAAATCATATAAGCATATAAACATATAAACATACAAACACATGCAAATTTCACAAAGATAATAGCATACCATACAATCATCAACCCCCGCCCATTGAGTATAACGGGCCCCACCCAAACTCGTATAACGGTTCTCACCCACATACAAATCATATATGCATAACCAGATACTAGCATACAGAATAACCATCGGGCCCCGCCAAGTAAGAATACAAGCGCATACACAAATAAGAGTCACACAAACATCTAGCACCCAACATAACAAACCATGGGCCGACATTGGTGCCTTGGACCCGCTAAACATGGTGAGGAAACTCACTTTGCACTTCCGAATCTCACATAAAGAAACTCTGACTGCTGGCCCGTTAAAATCCATGCACTAACAATCACAAAATAATCATCTAGTTAATAATCGGGCCGACATTGGTGCCTTCGACCCGCTAAAACGCATCCTTGTGTAGTTTCAGGGACATAATATGTTTAACATCGTGTACCCAAAGTGTATCTAGGAGAGTTATGAAGTCATTGCACTTTAGACTAATACTTTTAACCAATAATGGTTGAAGTTAAGATCTCTTGCTTAAGCATATGTTTTTCTTTTTAGGATTTTTAGTTTTGAGTGAAAAAAAGTAAGTTGAAAAAAAAACAAAAAAGAAAAAATAAGTTGCAAAAGTTTAAGTTAATAAGAGCTTACAAAGTACGAAAATAAAAAAAATGAAGAAAAACTCAAAAATTCCAATTATTTAAGATTCAAGATGAAGATATTAAACAATAAGACAAATTTGCCAAAAGTCAAAGTTATATTATTCACATTGTAACTTTTTCTTTCTAGGTTATTTTACCATATGTATGCTTCGGAGATTAACCAAAAATTACCTTGAGCTTAACAATGTTTTATGGGGATGGATTTTGAAGGATGCATAAAATGAATTTCGTTCAAAATAAGTGGAAGCGTTTATGAGGATCATAAGTATTTAGGGCTTGGTAGGTAATTAGGATTATACATGAACTGAGGTGATGCGTAATTAGTGGGTTCAATTCCATTTTTTTGTATGATATTGGTAGGCATGGTTCTATGTGAAATATTAAATTAAGTTTTGCTTGGAGGCAAGCAAAAGATAAGTGTGGGATATTTGATATTTCCATATTTATACACATTTTTAGGCATTATTTTAATACATTTAAGCTATATTTTGGTAAATTGCAAAGATGTTTGGTACTTATTAAGTTAAATTGTATTTTGCATCCAAAAAGGTCACTCTTGAAGATATATTATCATCCAGTTACTAAATATATTATCAAACCTACTTGTTCAACAGACCACATCGGTCTCACAAGTACTTCATCCCACTTTCGGTCTTATTTTAAGTATCGAAGTTTGATTGAAGGTAAACCACCCACTAAAGCCTATATTCGAAAAGATGCATTTCAATGTTTCTTAACAAACATTTGATCGTATTTCACGGGAAATCACACAGACACTTCTAAGTCTCTCTTGACTTTGAAGGAAGAGATTCGTGCCCAGGATCCTTCATTTCATGTCTTCATTAACATCACTTATATCCCAAACACATCTTGCTTTATTTCTTTTTCTTTGGCACACTCTTGCACGAAGATCTTTATGATTTTCCAAATTCTTGTTTGTGGTACTAATGGCACTTTTTTAGATTTGTGGTTTCAGTTCTAACAGAAATGGTGGTCCGCTTTAATATGGAGCGAAGGTTGCTTAATGTGAAGAGAAAGGATGAGTCTCGTTTGTAGCTGTTTGTACTGGAATTTGAAGCATTTTTAAAATTGAAGACACGGTAACTGGATAAGAGTTCCACATGACTCACAGGATAAGCCTTTGAATGGGCGCGTGAATTTGAAACATTTCCTAAACCCACACCTGGTGACGTATATCTAGGGAAACCAAGCTGTCGAATCGTGCTTTTTCAGGCGCTGCTTCAGCGATCGTATCATCATCACAGAAGATACTTTCTCTCTCCTGGCAACGGTATAAAAAGGGGTTCTCACACCTACTGTACCTCCTTACCTTCTTCAACCTCTCTCTCCAATACAACAGGCGATTTTCAACCGTTCATCTTCTTGTTTTCTACAACAATGGCGGAATCATCCTCTCTTCAAGATCAAACAGCTTCATCATCTTTGCTAACTATCAAACCCAATCAGAATCTTGTCATCCAACTGAATCCTTTTCTTTATGAATCATACATGCTTTATGTTGTTGAGTGTCTCAAGTATTCTCCATTGGTGATTTCTCTCACGCAAGCTGAATCGATTCCCATGTCCCTACTTTCACAAGTCTATTCCACTGCTTCTTACGACAAACTCAAGGAACGGATCTTCTTTGAAATCTTTAATCACAAGACTTCTGTATCAAAAGCACGCTTCTGTTTACTGCTAGGGCTTGCTGCAGATGCTTCTGTCATCTCTCCGGATTTCATCACCACAACCCAATTATTTTCAATGTTCTACGACATGGGCTACACAGATGTTATTACTATGGTGACGAAATTCAAGAAATCATGTTTACCGCCTCAATGGAATGGTTTGTTCACTCTCATCTACAAGGGGTTAGCAGAAAGGGTTATTGGGTATGATGGGGCGAGTAAAGGTTTCATGACCATTCTTTATGGTCTCTATAATGAAATCAATTTGGATTATGGTTCACTTATCTGGTCACAACTGGTGCAAAGCCTCAACTCCTCATCCAAACACTCTGAGATTTCATGTGGTCGTTTCTGGACGTTAATCACTCGCAGAGCCATTGAGACTTTTCAGATTCCTGTCATGGCGGATGCTCAGCTATCTTCTATTGCTACTTTTCACAAGACCAAAATCATATTTTCTGACCCTATAAAGTTCATGTTCATCGGTTCTATTCCTGAATCGATGATCCGATGTGTCTCCAGCGAAAGCAAAGTCATGGCCGCCTACAGGAAGTTGACACCTTCGGGTCCACGACAACTCACTCCTAAGATGCAGAGTGCTTTAGAGGTTGCTGATAAAATTGTTAAAAGGGGAAAGAAACCGGAGTCTAAGAAAACCGAGACCGAAGGTCCATCATCTCCTAAAAAGCGTAAAGCTGACAAAGCAGCACCTTCGGCTCCTAAAAAGAAAAAGGTCAAGAAGATGGCGAGGCGACCGAAGGCACCTTCGCCTACTACTTTCGATCAAGGTCCTTCTGCTCATGAAGAGGAGCATTTAGCCGATGAAGAAGAGGAGGTTCAACACGAAGGCTCACCAAGGGGAAACACTCCTCCCCGATCTCCAACTCCTGAGGTACAGATTGATGTTCCTACTCCTCCTCCTTCTCCAAATCATACCACAATACCAATTTCGGTTGCTCCCATTCCACCACCTGTCTCTTCTCAACCTTCTACCACTGCTCCACTACCACCTCCTATCTTTTCTCAAGCTACAACAACCACAACAACTGGACCTTCGATGAGTGTCAACGTATTTGATACGGGGGCACCTACTGATGGCATCGAAACCCCTGTTACCACCAAACCACTCTCACCATCTCCTTCAACAGATTATGAGCCTACTCTTGGAGGTGATAACTTTGATTTTGACTCCACTTATTATAGTCCTTATCACCAGTGACAAGGCAACATTTACAGGGTCTTCATGAAAAGCTTGACAAATTAATTGCTACTCCGGCAACTTTTTCTGATGTGGTCCTGAAGGCTTTTCTAGACACTTCTCTTTAGCAGTATACCACTTCCATTGATAATGCTACACAGGCTATGGATGCCTCTACTTCTTCTTGCAAGAAAGCCACTGCTGATGTGGTGGATATTATTCATGATTTCAAAGATCTTCTTGGAAACATTTAAGGGCCATGCAGACTCCAATGCTGCCAAGGTCAATGCTTCTGTTGATTCACTCTCCAAGTCCCTTCAAGAGGAGAAATCAAATTTTGATTCTGTTCGAGATGTGTTCCAAGCTGATCACACTTCTCTTCTCACTTCAGTCAATTCTCGAATTGATAAGCTTCAGGCTGACCTGGCCATGGAAAACAAGATCATGGATGAACTTGCTCGAAAGACTACACAAGTCGAAGTCCACTCTGCTCACCTTGCCCAAGCCCAAAAGGAGATTGCATCACTCAAGACTGAGCGAGCCTTACTTAAAAGTAGTGTTCGGGATGTTCTTTCTATTCTAAGCAATCTTGTTAATGCTCATGACCCTGTTCCCACCCTTACTATCCGGAATCACTTGACTGCTAAACTCCTTCCAGCTATTCAAATCTTGAGTCAAATTCAAGGTGTTATGGAGCCTGTTGTCACTCCACAACAAGGGGAGAAGGTGCTCAAGATCCTCCAATTCCGCCCAAAGTCACTATCAAAACCGAACCGAAGGTTAATGTAGCTTCGGGTTCTGGTGGACAGGAAAAGCTGAAGGGTGCTGTGGAAGAGAGTGATGATGAAGAAGAAGAAATGATTGCTGAAGCTTTAAAGAGGAAGAAAAGGGATAAAGAGATTGATGAAAATCTGAGAATAGCCAGAGAGGAAGAAGTGAAAGTGCGTAAGCAGAAAGAAGCTCAAGACGCACTGATATGCAAGCAGGATCTCTTTCCCACTTGGACCTAGAAAAGATTAATTAAAGAAGCGATTGAGTCTCCAATCACTCACTGGCTGGAACCGGTTGACTCGTTTGATTGCGAAAACACGAGGGATTCTCAGTTTGACATGCCCATCACCTTTAGGGCATTCGTGTTCAATTGTTTTGATCCAACGGTTGAAGTCCTTTCTCCTCACCCACAGGTTGATCAAGATATCATAGATTATTATCTTGAATTCGCTCAACCCCAATACTTGACATGGAGTGCTCAGAAAATAACCTTTGTCAAGATATTGAAACCGACTGCTGCTGGGAAGTTTATTAACGTTAAGTTCAGGGTGACCCGAGGTTCTGATAACTCGGTTCATATGATTTCGTTAGCCAACCTTCCAAACCTGACCCCACACAATTGGATTCTGTTGTTCAACATTCTGCTTACCTATCAACAGCAGTATGAGTCGATCCTCCATCATATTAAAAGAATGTTGGCTTCCTACATCCATGAAGTTGCTATGATGGATCAAGAGGTTGAAATTGTTTTGAGGAAGAAGCCGATTATGAAGAATATCGGGAAGCCAAGTGATCTAAATAAAATAAAAATGGGCAAGATGGATCCGGTTCATCAGACTGTTATGTTCACAAGAGGCGCAGGTGAAAATTTCATTTTCGCTCTTGTTGACAAACATTTGTTCTCCACAACTTGCTTGGAGCACGTACTTGATATAACTCACAGGTGTAAACAGAACAGTGATTCGGATAAGAAGAACTTCTCTGACATGCTTCGGTGGTATATAGCTTTTCGTCACACTCTTTTGGCCATTATACCAAAGGTGTTGAAGACAGTGAAGAAGTCTGCTCTTACTCAACCGAACTGATCTCTTGCCTCTATTTACGCAAAAGGGGAGATTTGTAGAATCCAAAACTTTTAAACAATTTTAAACATTTAAAACATGTCAAGTTCATCAAAATATTACAACTTTGTTTTTGAAACATTGATTATCAGAGTCTTTTCCCAGAAACATAACATAATAGGAGGAGCTGTACAATCATGCCTTGGCCTTGCCGCGATCCCCTGAGGTACCTGAAACAATAAACTGAAACTGTAAGCCCAAAAGCTTAGTGAGTCACCCCAAAATACCGATACACATACAGTCCACATAACAATATCAACATTAGAATAGCATGTTAATCGAATAAGAACAGCATACACTTGGTCCCCAACTTTACAAGCTAGACTACCCCCGGGCCCTCAGTACGAGTCTGGAATGCCTACTGGTCCCTCAGCTCGTATCTGGAATGCCATCGAGCCCTCAGAACGAGTCTGGAATGCCTACCGGGCCCTCAGCTCGTAACTAGAATGATCTCGAGTCCTCAGTATGAGTCTGGAATGCCTATCGAGCCCTCAGCTCATATCTAGAATACTCTCGGGTTTATTGCCTACCGGACGGAGCAGTACAACCTCAACCCACCCCACATAACATGTCGACATGTAACAGATAAATACACATACAGGTAATCACTCTGTGACACAGGCAATCCTACAGATCTACCCGACTAGCCCATCAACTGGCATACATCACTAACTCAACTCAACATAGCAATAACTACTAGTATATCAAATCCAATGGGCCGGCCTTGGTGCCTTAGACCCCTTAGTATAATGAGGATAACTCACCTCGAAACGTTGACTCACAGAACTCAGCTCCAACCTTTGGGTTACTGTCACGAATCCCACCACCTATATTTATCAAGAATTGTATACATAAGTTTCTGGGCCTTCTAGAACTGTCCTCAAAAGTCAACAGATCAACTTGGGTCAGTGGTCAAAGTCAACAGTCAAGGTTAACAGTCCATGTTGACCTGACTCGCCGAGTTCCATCGGCTACTCGCCGAGTTTCCTTAGCTTCCGATGCACTCGCCGAGTTCCCCTCATTTTTCGACTGAACTCTAAAGCCACTCGTCGGGTTTCCTAAGCAAAAATCGATGGGTACATACGTGTGCATAACTTCGGGGGAAATTCATCCGACTCGCCGAGTTTTTCATCAACTCCCCTAGTTTCATGACGATTTTCATCGGACTCGCCGAGTTGTTCATCAAACTCGGCAAGTTCACGGCTTTCTTCATCAGACTCGTCGAGTCATCCTTGTGACTCGCCGAGTCCGTTTGGTCCTTTTTCTATACAGACTTATTCTAAGCCATGCAGTGGCTCCAACTCATAGATCTAGGCTTCTATGGTATACTTATCACGTAAAGTCACAAACTTTACGCACATGCATTGCCTATAAGGCTCCAAATGCCAAGTCTAAGCTGTTAATGGGGCTTCATGCCCAAGAGGGACCTCACACATGATAAATTCTGAGACTCTATGTTGCTAGAGCTTAGAGAGGGTTCAGATATGAAGTTACAACTTCTGATCCAACTCATTGTTCAACTTATCAACCCTTAAGGTCCATAGAAAACCCTAGAACCTCATAAAAAGGAAAACTCACAGAAGAGATGGTGATTTAGGATACCTCTGGAAGATGACAACTGAAAATAGTGTTGATTTCCCCACTTTACTTGCTCCACCCTCCTCTTCCCTTCAAGCTTTCCCTTCAAAATCTTCAAACCAAGCTACACACACTCACCAAAGTTCACACACTCGAATTAAGGACTCTCTAAGACTGTAAAGAAGCCCAAGGGAGGCCAAGGCTCCTTTAAATAGGGACTCAAACCCCAGAATTTAGAGTTTCACTTGCCAGCTCCTACTCGCCGAGTCCCACTAGTGGACTCACCGAGTCAGTCGCTTAAGTTGAGATCCAATCCCGCTGCTACTCGACGAGTAGGGCAACCAACTCGTCGAGTAGGGCCAAAACCAAGAAACTACAATTGGACAATACTTGAGAATCGGGGCGTTACAACTCTCCCCCCACTTGAACTAGACTTCGTCCTCGAAGTCCGCTGGTATAAACCATGTCGGGTAGTGCTCGCGCATCTCCGCCTCCCGCTCCCATGTCCACTCGGATCCCATCTGATGTTCCCACTGTACCTTGACTAAAGGTATCTCCTTGTTCCGCAGAATCTTCATCTTTCTTTCCAAAATGGCCACAAGTCTTTCCACATAGTTCAGGCGCTCGTCGATCTGAACATCATCCAATGATACCACAGCCTCCTGGTCCGTAATGCACTTTCGCAATTGCGATACGTGAAAAGTATTGTGGATCCGACTAAGCTCTTCCGGAAGCTCTAGTTTGTAAGCTACCTTGCCAACCCTTGCAATGATCCTGAATGGCCCAATGTATAGAGGGCCCAACTTTCCTCTTTTCCTGAAACGGATCACACCCTTCCAGGGCGAGACCTTCAGAAGTACCATGTCGCCTGTCTGAAATTCCAATTCGGATTGGCGTCTGTCGGCGTAACTTTTCTGCCGACTCTAAGTTGTCTGCAACCACTGTCTGATCTCCTGAATCTTCTCGGTCGTCTGCAAAACCACCTCCGTCCGGCCCATTACCCCGTGACCCACCTCGCCCCAACAAATCGGGGTGCGACATCTCCACCCGTACAATAGCTCGAATGGCGGGGCACCAAGGCTAGAATGATAGTTGTTGTTGTAGGCGAACTCTGCAAGCGGTAGGTGAGAATCCCAGCTCCCACCGAAGTCGATGGCACACGTCCTCAGCATGTCCTCGAGGGTCTGAATAGTCCGCTCGCTCTGGCCGTCTGTCTGAGGATAGAATGTTGTGTTGAAGTGCAACCGTGTGCCCAGTTCCTCGTGAAACTTCTGCCAGAAACGGGAGGTAAACCTGACATCCCGATCCGAGACAATGGAGACGGGAATCCCATGGCAAAACACGATCTTGCGAACGTACACCTCGGCCAACTTTTCGGCAGGCGAACTCTCCCGTATGGCCAAGAAATGGGCACTCTTGGTCAATCGGTCCACGATGACCCAAATGGCATCGAACCCCTTCACCGTCTTTGGCAGCTTGGTGATAAAGTCCATCGTGATCTGCTCCCACTTCCACATGGGAATCTCTAGGGGCTGCAGCTTGCCATGCGGCCTCTGATGTTCAGCCTTCACCATCATGTAGGTCAAGCACCTCTCGACGTACCAAGAGATCTCGCGCTTTATACCCGGCCACCAATAGCTCAAACTCAAATCCCGGTACATCTTGGTGGCCCCCGGGTGGATGGAGAAGTGAGACTTATAAGCCTCTTCCATAACCATCTGTCTGATCCCTCCAGACATCGGAACCCAAACCCGACTATACCTAGTCAGTAATCCCCGACTATCCTCCACGAACCTGGTGTTTTCACCCTTGATCCTTTCCCTCTTCAAATTTTACGGTCGCATGCCCTCTATCTGGGCATCCCTGATCAAGCTCACAAGCGGGGAGTCCACAGCTATTTTCATACATATTGCTAGAGTGGAAGACCCCGCCGACTTGCGGCTCAAAGCATCCGCCACCACATTCGCTTTACAAGGGTGGTAAAGGATCTCGCAATCGTAGTCCTTGACTACATCGAGCCATCTGCGTTGCCTCATGTTTAGGTTCGGCTGATCCATGATGTGTCTCAAGCTCTTGTGATCCGTGTAAATGGTATAGCGGACCCCATAAAGGTAATGTCTCCATATCTTGAGGGCGAACACCACTGCCCCGGCTCCAAATCGTGCGTAGGGTATCGAGTCTCATGCAGTTTCAGCTGCCGCGACGCGTAGGCTATCACTCGTCCTCTCTGCATGGGGACCACCCTAACCCTGTGATGGATGCATCACATAATACCACAAAATCCTCAACTCCTTCCGGGAGTGTCAGGACTGGTGCTTCACACAAACGCTGACGGAGGGTCTCGAACGCTCCTTGCTGTTCGGGACCCCACCGAAAATCCACCCCTTTTCTCGTGAGACAAGTAAGGAGTACTGTAATCTTAGAGAAATCCCGTATAAATCTCTGGTAGTATCCTGCCAATCCCAAAAAGCTCCTAATATCTGAGGGGGATTTCGGAACCTCGCACTGCATAACCGCCTCGATCTTGGCCGGGTCGACCAAAATCCCTTCTTGCTTAACGAGATGTCCAAGGAACTAGACTTCTCATAACCAAAACTCACACTTCGAGAACTTGGCGTACAGTCGTTCCCGCCTCAAGACCCCCAACAGCTCTCGCAAATGCTCCACATGCTGCTCTCAGGTCTTGGAATACACCAAGATATCATCTATAAATACTATGACCGAGCGGTCGAGCATCGGTCTGTAAACCCGATTCATCAGGTCCATAAATACTGTTGGCGCGTTAGTGAGCCCAAACGGCATCACTACGAACTCGTAATGTCCATAACGAGTTCGGAATGCGGTCTTCTCCACATCCTCCTCCCTGACCCTGACCTAGTGGTACCCGGACCTCAACCCGATCTTGGAAAACCAAGATGCACCCTGCAGCTGATCAAAGAGGTCGTCTATCCTCGAGAGTGGATAACGGTTCTTCACCGTTAGCTTGTTTAACTCCCGGTAATCAATGCACATCCGGTGTGATCCATCCTTCTTCTGGACGAAAAGAATCGGCGCTCCCCATGGAGAACTACTAGGTCGAATGAACTGCTTGCCCAGCAGTTCCTGCAGCTGCGACGACAGTTCCTGCATCTCAGGCGGCACCAATCGGTACGACGCCTTAGCGATAGGGGCCGCACCTGGCACCAGGTCGATCCTGAACTCGAACTGCCTCTCCGGAGGTATCCCTGGCAACTCCTCCGGAAACACATCTGCAAACTCCCTGACCACCGATACATCGGAGACCGAAATTTGTTCCCCGACTCGCATATCTACCATGTACGCTAGATAACTCATACACCCATGGTGAATGTACTGCCGAGCCCTAGCAAATGAGCAAAAACCTAAGTCTACCCTGATGCCCTCACCGTATATAACCAGTTCTCCCCCACTTGGGGTTCGAACTACCACTCGCTAACCCTTGCAATCAATCATAGCACCGAACCTACTAAGCCAATCCATGCCCACAATCACGCACACCTCCCCCATGGGAATCGGAATCAAGTCTATCGGAGAAGACACCCCAAAAATCTCCAATTCACATCCTCTATAAAATGAAGAAGCAGAAACCCCGTGTTCGTTAGCGATGGACAATCGCAATGGACACTCTAACTCGCCCATAGGCGTACTGAACTCCCCACTAAAAGACTGAGACACGAAAGACCGACTCGCCCCCAAGTCAAATAAGACCAAAGCAGGAAAAGAGTTTACCAAAAACGTACCTAATTACAGGTACAACAGATAAGCATATAACAGATAAATAAAACAAGGTGAGAATAGAAACATACCAGCAACCACATCTGGTGCTGCTCTGGCCTCCTCCGTCGTGAGCTGGAAAGCACGACCCTGAGCCTTCGGTGGCTCTGCCCTGTCCGATCTCCCGTCTGTGATCCTCAAAGTAGTCGAAGCTACAGCCTGCACCGGCTTGGAGGCAAGTAGTGGACAGTTGGCCCTCATGTGGCCGACTTGGTTGCAATGGTAACACAACCTCATACCCTGAACTGTGGCAGTCTGGGGACAATCTTTCGCGTAATGCCCCTCCTTGCCACATTTGTGGCACCCGCTACCAGCCCAACATACCCCATAATGACCCTTGCCACACTTCCCACAAGTGCGGCCCTGTTGACCCCCGATCCTAGCATCTGCGGTCTTAGGCCGCTTCGGCGCCGGCTGTGACAGCACCGGGGCCGGCCGCTGCTCCCTCAGCTGCAGCTCAATCTCCAACTCCTGCCACCTAGCGGCCTCCTGTAACTCTAGAAGAGTATCACATCACTGGGTGGACACGAACTGTCGGATATCAGTCTTGAGCATACTCAGATAACGGGTCATCTGAGACTGCTCGGAAACAAACTCTGGGTAGAACATCGCCCTCTCGGTGAACATACAGGTGATCTCCGTCACTGACTCTCCATCCTGTCTCAGACTCAGAAACTCCTGTGCCAAACGTTCCCGCTCAACCTTCGGAATGTAACGAGTGCGGAACATATCCCTGAACTGCTCCCAAGTAACAGCAGCTCTCTGATCATCAGTATAATCCCCAGTCGCAAGTCTCCACCAATCCCTGGCTCCGGACCTAAGCAGGTTAAGAGCACACCTGACCTTTTGGTCAGTAGGACACGAGCAGGTGAAGAAACACCCCTCCACGTATGAAATCCATTTCATAGCCTTGATGGGATCCTGTGTCCCATCAAAAGCAGGGGGCTTCGTGTTGTCGAAGTCCCGGTACTGAAAACCCCTACCTACTCCTCCCCATGCCGTAGTTACAGCTGATGCAGCTGCTGCGACGGCTGTCTCCGCGAGGGCTGCGTAACGCTTATCGAGATACTCTACCATGGCGGTCTTAATTGACCCGAACATTTCCGGAAATTCGGCCCGGAACAACGCAGCAACCTCGTCATGCATGATTGCTCGAATCCTGTCGTCCATCTCCTCCAGTCTCATTTGACCGATCGTCTCGGGTGCTGTCAGCTCCCCCTGTCTGCCCTCTCCTGATCCCGACCCTGATCTTGACCCAGATCCAATCACAAAGCGCCTAGTCATCACCATTCTGAAACACAACACAAGGTATTAGATAATTTTATACACAACAACTAGGGACCAACCCCCAACAAACCCTGGGAGTTGTGACTTCCTTGTCACGCGTATGGGTCCTGTGCTTTCAGTAGTACGGGCCCATACTACCTTCCACACCTACCCATATTCGTTCCAAGTATCACCACAACGCCCTAACAATACATATAATCACATTGAGCACTCAAGTTTGATTCCTAAAGGAATGCTAGACGACTCGAAATCGGCGGACTCATCCCAACAACCTACCCACTAACAAAACTTCCACCAACCCTGCAGCACTAGTGCATGCTAGCCATACATAATGCTGGACCCGATAGACTTTTGAATATTCAATTCTACCCTAAGCTCCCAATCAAACAAGAACAGAACATAAGGCTAAATCAGACATTCTCAGGCTACAAGGTCTTAATTATGTACAATTGTGATGCATACACTAAATCACTACAGTAATGATGTCAATTTCATGTAAAGGAAACCCTAGGCTAGCAAGGACCACTTGATTAGGCAATTCTTTCATGGAATTCCTGAAGATCCCTAGCCTAGTAGTAGCATGCTATTCTTAACATCTCACATAATTAAATAACTGTATGGTATTTTGGGGTTTGCTTACTGGCTCCGGCTGATCATACATCCTGCGTCTTCCTGATTTATTTTGAAACCCGATTTATTAAAACATTTTTGAAACTCGCTCCTTGATTTGAGACTGGA
Organism: Lactuca serriola; assembly: GCF_051521515.1. Lineage (NCBI taxonomy): Eukaryota > Viridiplantae > Streptophyta > Magnoliopsida > Asterales > Asteraceae > Lactuca > Lactuca serriola. The sequence continues at coordinate 199,989,061 of NC_136415.1, read as the reverse complement.
TTCACACGAATGTTCCTCCAATTCACTCAAACCAAGGCTCTGATACCAACTTGTAGCATCCAAAATTTTTAAACAATTTTAAACTTTTAAAACATGTCAATTTCATCAAAATATTACAACTTTGTTTTTGAAACATTGATTATCAGAGTCTTTTCCCAGAAACATAACATAACAGGAGGAGTAGTACGATCACGCCTTGGCCTTGCCGCGATCCCCTGAGGTACCTAAAACAATAAACTGAAACTGTAAGCCCGAAAGCTAGTGAGTCACCCCAAAATACCGATACACATACAGTCCACATAACAATATCAACATTAGCATAGCATGTTAATCAAATAAGAACAGCATACACTGGGTCCCCAGCTTTACAAGCTGGACTACCCCCAGGCCTTCAGTACGAGTCTAGAATGCCTACCGGACCCTCAGCTCGTATCTGGAATGCGATTGAGCCCTCAGTACGAGTTTGGAATGCATATCGGGCCCTCAGCTCGTAACTGGAATGCTCTCGAGTCCTCAGTATGAGTCTGGAATGCCTACCGGGCCCTCAGCTCATATCTGGAATACTCTCGGGTTTGTTGGCTACCGCACGGAGCTGTACAACCTCAACCCACCCCACATAACATGTCGACATGTAACAAATAAATACACATACAGGTAATCACTCCGTAACATAGGCAGTCCTACAGATCTACCCGACTAGCCCATTAACTGGCATACATCACTAACTCAACTCAACATAGCAATAACTACTAGGATATCAAATCCAATGAGCGGGCCTTGGTGCCTTAGACCCCTTAGTATAGTGAGGATAACTCACCTCGAAACGTCGACTCACAGAACTCAGCTCCAACCATCGAGTTACTGTCACGAATCCCACGACCTATATTTATCACGAATTGCATACGTAAATTTTTGAGCCTTCGAGAACTATCCTCAAAAGTCAACAGATCAACTTGGGTCAATGGTCAAAGTCAACAGTCAAGGTCAACAGTCCATGTCGACCTGACTCGCCGAGTTCCCTCGGCTACTTGCCGAGTTTCCTTAGCTTCCGGTGCACTTGCCGAGACATCGAGTGACTCGCCGAGTTCCTCTCGTTTTTCGACTGAACTTTAAAGCCACTCATCAGGTTTCCTAAGTGAAACTCGACGGGCACATACGTTTGCATAACTTCGGGGGAAATTCATCTGACTCGCCGAGTTTTATGACGATCTTCATCGGACTCGCCGAGTTGTTCATCCAACTCGGCGAGTTCACGGATTTCTTCATCAGACTCGCCGAGTCATCCTTGTGACTCGCCGAGTCCGTTCAGTCCTTTTTCCATACAGACTTATTCTAAGCCATGCAGTGGCTCCAACTCATAGTTCTAGGCTTCTATGGTATACTTATCACGTAAAGTCACAAACTTTACGTACATGCATTGCCTATAAGGCTCCAAATGCCAAGTTTAAGCTCTTAATGGGGCTTCATTCCCAAGAGGGACCTCACACATGATAAATTCTGAGACTTTATGTTGCTAGAGGTTAGAGAGGGTTCAGATCTGAAGTTACAACTTCAGATCCAACTCATTGTTCAACTTATCAACCCTTAAGGTCCATAGAAAACCCTAGAACCTCATAAAAAGGAAAATTCACAGAAGAGATGGAGATTTAGGATACCTCTGGAAGATGACAACTGAAAATAGTGCTGATTTCCCCACTTTACTTGCTCCACCCTCCTCTTCCTTCAAGCTTTCCCTTCAAAATCTTCAAACCAAGCTACACACACTCACCAAAGTTCACACACTCGAATTAGGGACTCTCTAAGACTGTAAAGAAGCCCAAGGGAGGCCAAGGCTCCTTTAAATAGGGACTCAAACCCCGGAATTTAGGGTTTCACTTGCCATCTCCTACTCGTCGAGTCCCACTAGTGGACTCGCCGAGTCAGTCGCTTAAGTTGCGATCCAATCCCGCTACTACTCGATGAGTAGGGCAACCAACTCGTCGAGTAGGGCCAAAACCAAGAAACTATAATTGGAAAATACCTGAGAATCGGGGCGTACAAGATTGTTGGGTTTAAGATTGTTGCGTCAAATGGGCTTAATGTTAACATTTTGTTTACCTGGTTTGGGCCTGTCCAACCATGGTTTAGCATTAGGGTTAGCTTATATATAATGCATGCATGTATAACTTTAAGGTTAATGTTTCTGATTAATAGCTTTTAGTGCATTGTAACCCTAAAACACCTCTATAGTAGAAGTTCTTTATCGAGCTCTTCTGAGGTGTTGATTATTAATCATTCGACATCTTTCGATCCATTCTTGTGTTCTTTACTTCATTAATATCGTTTCTGTTTGGAATCTATCGATCTGTTAGCGCAATATTCTCATCACAACCCTAATGCTTTGGATCTAGGTTTTTTCTCAAGTTATACATGCAAATTGATTATTCGAAGCAAAACCCTAGATCTAGCATACATGATTTCGAAATTCATATATGTAAAAAGGGTTTTACCTCACTTGTTATATTGTAATAACAAGAACAATCCTTGCATGATCTTGACTTCTGAAAGCCTAGTGCCCCAATTGTTGCCCCTCTAATGGAGTCACAAACACTCAATGCAAAGGATCACTTGGAGAGAGGTGGAAATCGGCCAGGGTTCTCTTAGAATGCATATGGGAGGAAATCCATAGGGTAAGGAGGTTTATATAGGGCTAGGCTGCTTAACCTTTAAGCTAGACTTGAATAAGGATACCCTAGTTCCTAACTTAAGCCCAAAGCAACCCATGAACCTCCATAAGATGCCTTAGACAAAATCTTATAAGCCCAAGCTATAAATTTCGTCCACTCCCATCATTGAGTCCATCAGCCCAAATTTGCAACTATCAAAACCAGTCGCTCTATTATTAGTCAGCTCTTTTAATCCCAAAATTAACATCAAATTAATTTATGATTAATTACTAATTATTAATATGATTTCTAAATAATATATTAATTATGTAATATATTAATAAAATCATTTTGAGTACCAATTTATTATTCATATAATAAATCCTACTCTCTCTCCACTTGTCATCCTGTCAAGTTTCTGATGGGTTTTGGTCTTAAGAACTGTTGGGTTTTAGCCATAAGAACTTTCCTATGTGCGCATGCAAAACCCTAATGCTCGGATCTAGGCTTTCTAATTAAACATGCTTTGAATCCAAGACTTCTAATAACTATTTATGCTAAATAACAACATTGAAACAGATCTAGAATCATACCTTTGAATTCCTTGTTGACCTTGTTGTCTTGGAGCTTCTAGAGTCACAAATGTCACTCCTCTAATGGCTTACAAACACCAATAGCAAGGAAGATGATTTAGGAGAGAGGAGAGGGGAGGAATTCGACCAGCGGTTCCTTACTTTAGGTTAAGTGTCGAATTCCATCAGCCATAGGGTCTATTTATACTTGTAGACTCCTTAAGGATTACAGATAAGTCCCTATCAAATAATCTTCTCTTAAGGCTATCCAAATCCATTCCTAAGATAATCATATGGACGATTTTAGCTATCCTAAATCTCTTAGAATTCGTCCATACCATATCCAAATGGATTTACAGTCCAAAGTTTAACTATCAAACAATTGACAGTTTATACCCCTTTATTTAATTAATCTCTTTAAGTCACCAAATTAATTCTAATTAATTCTATGACTTATATTAATCAAATAACAATATATTATTCATTATATTATTCCCATAATATATTAATAATATTTACTCTCTCTTATTAAATCATCCTATCAAGTTGCTATGGTGAAGGCAACCCAAAAGGACTATGCACAACCGGATCAAATACTTGACTAATATAGTTACAGCCTTAGACACTATTCCAACAAGAACATCCTATGTGCTCATACTAATCCTAATGCTTGGATCTAGGTTTCTCTATTGTACATGCAAGTTATCCAAGACTGTAAACCCTAATTCTATCGTTCAAGTAATCATATTGATCATGACAATAGGTTTATAATATTACCTTGATTGTTATGTAGCAATAACAATCCCAAATCTCCTTGTATTGAATTTGGAAGGCTTAGAGTCACAAGTCTCACTCCTCCAATGGTTCACAAACACCATAAGCAAGAGGATGAAGAGGAGTGTGACAACCCGAAATTTTCCATTCTAATCAAACCATTTCAATCCAATAGAAGTAGAGCGGTTACAGTGAAAATTCAGACTTATGGAACAAGTTTGGCAGTTTTCAGGGTTTTACACCTAAGGAGTTATTAGGAGAGTGGATGCACTAGGATTTTGTGCAACACTGTAATTCCATTACTCTAGGTCATTAGAATCCATTCCGAGAATAGAAATATTTTCTGCCAAAAATCTCAGGACTATAAATAGAATTCTGAACCAAATTGGTTCATTAATTAAATTCCAATTAGAGAAAAGCCAATTTCTCTCTCACGAATCTTCGGGTTTTTATCCCAGATTGTGAGTCTACTTTCCTTGATATGTTTTAATACTTGTTATATGCTAAATAACATTGTTTACATGTCCAAAACCCAAGATCCGGGAGTTTACCGCCCAAGAACGTTCTTGGGGAGTAAACTCCAAAATCAAGCCTAAAGGCCATCTAGTCCCATTTCCGTGTTAGGCAACTAGTTGAGGACCTAATGTAGAAGCATTTGAGGCTAGAAATCATCCAAGAACACTTAAGGTTTGGAGTTTACGGCCCAAGGGATTCTTGGACCGTAAACACCATTTTCTAAGGCCAAAATGTGCCCTAAACACCCTTAAGGATTTAAGACAATTACCCTCTAAGACTTGTAGCTAATTTGGACACCTAACCACATTAAAATCATCCCTTAAAGGGAGTTTACGGCCAAGAACCATCTCTTGGGCCGTAAACTCCAAGTGATGGCACAAATGAGTGCCTAATGTTCCCTTTAGCCTTAAACAAAAACCTAGAAGCCTTATACTCATGCCTTGTACCAACAAAACCATTAGAAATCATGGCTAGAAGGGAGTTTACGGCCAAGAAGCTCCTTAGGCCGTAAACTCCATGTTTTAGGTTCCAAAATGCCTTCAAACTTTCCCTAAGGCTTAGACTTTATTTTGGCAAGTACTCCTAAATGATTAGAACCTAGAAAACTCATGGAAACACAAATGTGGAAGAGTTTACGGCCAAGAGTATTTCTTGGGCCGTAAACTCCTTTAAAGGGGTCAAAGGACACCCTAAATCTTTCCATAGGCCAACAGACTTTTAGGGCAAGTACCTAGATGAGTTTTGGACTAGTTAAAATTCTAAGAACCCCATGTGTGAGGGAGTTTACGGCCCAAAGAGTTCTATGGCCGTAAACTCCATAAAATGGTACCATTAGTGCCATAAACCTTCCTTAAGCCAAGTCCTAAAGCCTAGAATTGTTCCTAGTTGCTATAGAGACTTGAAAGAACAATAAGAACCCTCCCAAGGTAGTTTACGGCCGTAAACTCCAAGGGAAAAGGGTCTTTGGGCCGTAAACTCCCCATAGGAGTCAATATGGTACCTTAAACACTTGTTAAGCCTAGAAACAATTCCCCTCTAGAGTTGTAGAAATTCTATGCACCATTTCATGACTTGGTTGAGAGTTTACGGCCAGGAGCTTACTCCCCTGGGCCGTAAACTCCAATGAATATGGTCTTATGACCTTAAACTTCCATTAGGGGCATTGCACTCCTTTGTTGCAACCCATTAGCCTCCTAGCACTTGACCAAAAGTGTTGTCCTCGCGCTTAAATGTTTATACTTGTATAGTTAGTGATTAAATCTCTAATTATTTATATACATATGTCTTCATATGTATTTAGAATCATTGTGTGTGTCTAAGCCTTCACTTGACACCAAGCACTTGTCCGATCCTTTCGTACAATAACAGCCCGTTCAATTCCAGTCACTTACTGCAGGTGAGTTCATACCCCTTAACTAATGTTTTAAACTATTTTAAATGTTTTCTGGGGGGGGGATACAAGTAGAATCATGCTACTTATTATGTCAATCACATGTGATTAGTAAGTAGGATTATATTACTCATTACATCAATCACATGTGATTAATATACAACATTCAAAAGATTTGGCTACTCATTAGCCGTTTTACCAAACAGTTTCCTTCAAATGATTTTTATAATCGTTTTATATGTTTCAAACTACTTATTACACTGTACCTCTTACTCTGTTTATCATATTTCAAACTTATTTACAACTGTGTTTTCAAACAAATGTTCCTTGTACTTATATTGTTTTATCAAACTTATGCCTTCATATTGTTTTATAGATTTACATCAAGTCGATCTTTCCTTAAACTAATATTTATGTTTCAAATGTTTTACCAAACTTATTTATGTTTTTGTATTATAAATTGCATGCCTCTATATGTATAGTTATATAAGAAATGTTTAAAAGGCTTAGGAAGGCTATCCACCCTATTTCCTTTTCGCGCCTTGAGATGTGGTCTGGTGGGATATTGGATACTCGTCCGAAGGTCGTTTAAATATTAGTTATATATCATGTGTACATATAAAGTCATAAAAGGTCCTTCCAGTTCATCCTATGCCCTTGGGTAGCAAGGGTATACATCCACGTCCATACGTACCACTTAGATTACTAGTAAGCTACCATATGGGTACTTCAGGAAGATACTAGAACCATTACTAGAACGCGATATCATACAATGAGTCAGTTCATTCATGAGTCAATACTTTCTAGAACATTACTGTACATTACATATACAACTATACTAGGACGAGAACATATACATCTATACTAGAAGAGTTCATTACATTACTATACTTGCTAGAATAGTTCATTACATTACAGCTAGAACAGTACATTACATTACATATACGAGAATACGTTAATTACTGTGATTTAAATCGGAGCATGACTTAAAACCTCATGACTTGAGTTGCGGCCAGAGTCTCTTGAAGGGGGAGCGTTGAGTTTGTGTATAGATCTATGCTGGATTGACAATCCTACACCTTGCTGCTAGCTACAGCCGGACCTGCAGGTCTGCGGGTGCCAAACGTCATTCCGTTATTACGACCATTCGTATGTCGTTGTTACAGTCGATAGTATGGAGCAATTTATCACAGAATGCCTTAGCCTAAAATCCGGTTTAAGGTAGTTAGTATGGTAGTAGTCCTTTTAGAGCTACGTTTTAGTACTACGTTAATTTTTCCATTACATATTTTTAGTGATAACCTCACTTAAACATAAATGTACAAACTATATTTTTGGATAATGATAGTTATACTTTGGAAAAACACATACTCTTACAAGACACACACACAGAGAACAGTTAGGTCTTGGTAGAAGACACCTTCATATACTAGAAGGAATCGTAGGGATTCTAGGGTTTTTCAAACACTTACAATTCATATACATTTACAAATTCTTACAATACTTACACTTACAAATTCTTACAATACTTACACTTACAAATTCTTACAATACTTACACTTATAAATTCTTACATACAAATTAAGACACTAAATACTTATGATCTCACCAGCTTCAAAGCTGATACTCACTTTCAAAATTACTTGTATCCTCAGGTCATCATAGACAGGTACCGATGCAAGGAGAAAGGAAGATGGAGCTTGTTCAAGACTTATCTTCCATTTTGATTTATGCTTTAGTGTTTATCAAAATTTGACAGAATACAATTGTATAATAATAATTTTATTAATGCAATGGATGATGTTGTTGCTTGTTTACTACTTTACATTGTTGTTGATATTATACATGACGTCCTCCGCCCCAGAACGTTTCCGCCGTTATTGGTTTTGGGGTGTGACAGATTGGTATCAGAGCATTGTTTATAGTGAATTAAGTATATCAACCCATAAAAGATATACTAACTATAAATACATAAGGGATTAAAAATACTCTGATCAAGAGTTTATACTTTAAATAGTAAAATATTTAAGTAAGTATACGTGTTGCATTCATACTAAAATCAGTGTCACTAGGACAGTACAAAAGAATTACGATTGTTGGGCAACACAAGTGGGCTTAGAGACATATGGTCAAAACTGGGAAGATATAGCCTGATCACCTATATTATCCGAGGGTTGACTAGCATGTGCCTAAGTTTAAGTGTGTGGTTGCAACAATGCTAAAATCTTACCAACCCTACCACAATGAGAACAATAGAACATAACAATAAATTTAAAATACTATAGGAGTATTTGGTGTTACTATAAGTGCTTTATACTTGAGAATTAAAACAGGATCTTCATTACTAAGTTGATAGTTGCTAAGTGGATACACTAAGGCTACATGTAATTAGGATGTTATAGACTTAGAATCAGTGAAAATTTTGCCTTACCCCTATTCTGTGTGAATTTGGAAATAAGGTCACTTATTCGAAGGTCTATCCTGTTTAGATTACACATAGCTGGTATGCACTTCACAAATAGCGATGTAACTAATGAAGGTTTTCTAAATAATTATCTAGATAATTCGTCTAATAATTATCCTCTTACCCTAGATTCTCGCATAGAAATCATAACTGGACTCCATCCCCTTGACAACCAATATCTTCCGAATGAAGTCATAGCTGGTTGGTTTGGAGAAGAACCAGAGAATGATCATCCTATCCCCTTGGATGATCACCATGATGAAGACCTATCGTCCAATGCTAACTCCAAACCAGAGGTTGAGAAACTACCCCAAGCAGCTCCTTTCCAATTCCTAACCCTCGTCCGACTTTTCATGGCCCGACCCTGAGTGAGTGGAATGCTTGGAAATATGGAGCCAAGGACAAGAGCAGTCTATGCTACTTGATGGCGACCGAAGCTTTTATAACTTGAGCAATGAAGGCTTAGCAGATATAGTCTTGCCAATCTTGGTCCGCAGAGAGGTCTGAAATGAGATTCAAGGCAAGACAGCCCTACATCAGATTGCAGAAGTAGTCGCCTATGCTAGAATGCATACCCTCCACACCATTCATCTAGAATATACTCACGAGAGATCAGTGAGAAACCAGGAAACCCTGTTGCAAGCACTGGCTGAATCACGAGCCGAAGTCATAGAGCTCCAAGTACGCCAGATGGTGTGCGAAAGACACCTACTTGACATGGAACGTCAGTTGGTTGAACTAAGAGTTCACCAGAGGGATGACCGTCGCCAGTAGTAGACGCTTTACTTTATTTCCCTTATAAAAAGAAATCATGTTTTCTGTCTATGCCCAATGTGGCATTTTCTATGAAATTATCTGGTACCATAAGTACTTTAGTTAGGTCTTTATGCTGTCAGGAACTATCTTCTGTGGATATGATGTGAGACCCTTAAAAGGTCATTTTCCAGAATCCTTACATCGTGAATATCAAAGATATTGACAGCCGGCTAACTTCTGTGTCATTCTTCATCCAAGTATTTTTATCTTACTTTCATTGGAGTCTATCTGAATCATACTTTAGTTAAGTCATTGGACTATGGTGATTTATCTCCAGAGGCATTTCCGAGTCTCTTTCAGTGGTTGGATCTTGTTATTCACCAACCCACGATACCTCAGCTCGAACGACAGACGTCTTGAGACCATTCTACGAACATACTTTCATTCCTTACTAGGACTGCATCATAGGGATGTAGGTCAAACCTTCGCGAACATACTTCCATTATTTAACCAAGACTGCATCATAGGGATGTAGGTCAAACTTTCGAGATCATACTCTTAATCTTTTCATGAACAATCTAAGTACATCAGGGTCAACCAGAATCGCTCACAAAATCCTTATCTTACGTGTTACAGAATCATGTCGTCATCCGAAAACAACCAGCCAAGCAACGAGACCTCTACTTTTCCTATGGACGCCGCAACCTTTCAAACGGCAGTTACAGCTGCCATAGTGGCTGCCGTAACCGCGGTCATGGCGCACCGTAGCGCTATCAGCACAGTCAATGCTGCTGATGGGAATGAAGTTTCCAATCGTGGTATCCATCCAGGAGATTGCCAAACAGTAACAGTCACAGGCTCGCAAAGCCGAAAAGCAGAGAACAAGAAACGAAAGCGTCAAGCCCGGAAAGAACACAAGAGATCCCAAAAGCTGGCTATACAACAACAGCAAGTGGAAACCTCTGCCATCCCAGTACCGAGCAGACCATATAAGGGAACACTCCCGAAGTGCTACCGGTGCAATTACCACCACAAGGGAATGTGTCGAGGCTTGCAGTGCGTAAACTGCAACAAGAAAGGGCACATCGCTCGTTTCTGTAGAGCTACCTCCACCACTGGGGCAAGCCTAGATTGCTATAATTGTGGTGAGTTTGGGCACTATAAAAGAGATCGCCCGAAGAAGGAAACCAAGGAAAGAACCCGTGTTCCCATAACTCCTACCCGACACTTCACTTCCTCCACTGATGTGGGTACTGTCCAGATATGTCACCAATGCGGTGAAATTGGACACCTCCAGAGGGATTGCCCGATAACGCAGAATTCTGGCGCAGATGGGAAGATTCTCAGGATCACAGCTGCAGGAGAGCCTGCTCAGGAACCACGTTAACGTAATTAAGGCGTTTCGTTGTAACAGGCTTATAAACTATCTAGGACTAGTGCGACTAGAGTCATACCTTTTGCAAGATCTTGTCTGTATAGGAATTCTCGTGCTGTGTATACTTGTCTTTTGTAGTATATCTTATTCGCAGTAATAGTCTTGTGGTAAATCTAAAGTACTGTAACTCTGTTCATGGTTGCACGGTTGTCTCTTGTCTGTAAACGTCTTATGTTCAAATCTAATGTCTTTAAATTTCAGTATGATCCCGACATTATCATACGACTCGATTAAATTTGATCCTCACGAAAACAGCTTCATGCATACATCTCTTTCTTCTAGATCACTTTTACAGCGAAGCCGTCACATCGAAACACCGAAGTACTCATGCCAGGAGTACCTCTTAGTTATTTTCTTTCCGAAGAAATCCCCGAAGTACTCATGCAGGAGTACCTCTTAGTTATTTTCTTTCCGAAGAAATCCCCGAAGTACTCATGCCAGGAGTACCTCTTAGTTATTTTCTTTCCGAAGAAATCCCCGAAGTACTCATGCAGGAGTACCTCTTAGTTATTTTCTTTCCGAAGAAATCCCCGAAGTACTCATGCCAGGAGTACCTCTTAGTTATTTTCTTTCCGAAGAAATCCCCGAAGTACTCATGCAGGAGTACCTCTTAGTTATTTTCTTTCCGAAGAAATCCCCGAAGTACTCATGCCAGGAGTACCTCTTAGTTATTTTCTTTCCGAAGAAATCCCCGAAGTACTCATGCCAGGAGTACCTCTTAGTTATTTTCTTTCCGAAGAAATCCCCGAAGTACCACTCGTACAGTACGTCAAAGTTCAATCCAAGGATTTATACGATTGATCTATCCCTGAGGAATGTATGCATAAGAGTGATATATAATCAAGGTTCTACAGGTTTAGAATTGATGATTCCACTTTAACTTCTTTTTCCCTGATGGGATGTGAGGGTAAGGAAGAATCAGTTATTCGACTATCTTTTCAATCTTAATTATATACGACTCGTATACACGAGATTGTGATCGTGAAGCCATGTATGAATTCTAATATGAACTTCAGGACGGAGAAACTGCCTAAGAATACGAGTAATCACATCGTCATGTGAACAAACTTAGAATCCAGTAGGACTCCCGAGGACAGATCGCCCCATAGTTTAAACACCCACGGAGATACAAGAACAGTCCGGACAACTTAACGAACTAGACAGAAATAGAATTAGAAGACTAGATTTCTCACTCTAGAGAACCCCGGTTATATTCTTCCAGAGATCGACGGATCGCATCGTATGTGCCTCGGATATCGAGGACTTCGTCAAAACTTTCATAGAAAGCGTTATCTCTGCCTCGCATAGACAAAATGGTTGAGCAAACACAAGGAAAGAAACTACTTCCAGGAATGGATCTGAAATCCGAATACCACCAGTTCGAGTGTTAGGGAAGCATGTCCGGAAGACTATCTCCTGAACTCGATACGGACACTTCAAGTCCGTAGTGATACCTTTCAGATAGGACCAATACGCCCATTGTTTTCATGAGCTAAATGAATAGGGTTACGTCTTTCTTACTTGGATCGGTTCGTCATTTCTCCATGTAATGACTTACTTATCTACCCTCGCAGTAAGAAGAAAACCCATGAAAACATTCCCTACAGAGGAACTTTTAGCAGAGTTCTCTAGGCACGAGTTTTGAAATTGAAGAGTCAAATTTCTAGGAGACACTGTTAGTAATGTGGGAAATTTTGAGTACTCCTTCAATTTGTCAAACCCCATTGAGCATTTATCGACACCAGAGACGCCGACAGCTTTCGCCAAATTCTAGGTCTTACCGACCTACCGCCTTAGTTCAATCAGAACTCCTCGCAAACTACAGAAACTCATACGACTTTGACCCAGCAAGGGGTGGCCTTTGACTGGGAAGTTAAGCAGGAAAAGAAATCTCTGAGATTCCGAGTAAGTGACCAAGTTCTTTAGAATAACTCACTCTGAGAATGGCTTGATACGCTTCGTAAAGCGTGGAAAGCTAAATCTAAATTTGACAGGACCTCCGAAATTCTTATCAGAATCGGTCCTGTGCCTCGCACAAACTAGACCTACTCCGCGAACTCAGTAACGTACTTTCTACTCTTCACATCTCGATCGTGAAACCATACCTTTCCGTTAGGACTCTTACAAGTCCACTCGTCGAGATCCTTGCCTTCGTATTAGAACCGTAGTGACCCTCGACCGAGAGGTCAAGCGGACGAAGCAACGTCGTCGCCAGTTAGTGAAGGTTCGTTGGGATACCAACCGAGAGCCCGATTTCACTTAAGTGCGCTAGAACCAATCGATTAGGAAGTTTCCTCCTCACGACTCGATCATTCGTGCATACTTCCTTGCCTAAATTCTAATTTCGGGACGAAATTCCCTTTAACAGGGGGATGATGTGACAACCCGAAATTTTCCATTCTAATCAAACCATTTCAATCCAATAGAAGTAGAGCGGTTACAGTGAAAATTCAGACTTATGGAACAAGTTTGGCAGTTTTCAGGGTTTTACACCTAAGGAGTTATTAAGAGAGTGGATGCACTAGGATTTTGTGCAACATTGTAATTCCATTACTCTAGGTCATTAGAATCCATTCCGAGAATAGAAATATTTTCTGCCAAAAATCTCAGGACTATAAATAGAATTCTGAACCAAATTGGTTCATTAATTGAATTCCAATTAGAGAAAAGTCAATTTCTCTCTCACGGATCTTCAAGTTTTTATCCCAGATTGTGAGTCTACTTTCCTTGATATGTTTTAATACTTGTTATATGCTAAATAACATTGTTTACATGTCCAAAACCCAAGATCCGGGGAGTTTACCGCCCAAGAACGTTCTTGGGGAGTAAACTCCAAAATCAAGCCTAAAGGCCATCTAGTCCCATTTCCGTGTTAGGCAACTAGTTGAGGACCTAATGTAGAAGCATTTGAGGCTAGAAATCATCCAAGAACACTTAAGGTTTGGAGTTTACGGCCCAAGGGATTCTTGGACCGTAAACACCATTTTCTAAGGTCAAAATGTGCCCTAAACACCCTTAAGGATTTAAGACAATTACCCTCTAAGACTTGTAGCTAATTTGGACACCTAACCACATCAAAATCATCCCTTAAAGGGAGTTTACGGCCAAGAACCATCTATTGGGCCGTAAACTCCAAGTGATGGCACAAATGAGTGCCTAATGTTCCCTTTAGCCTTAAACAAAAACCTAGAAGCCTTATACTCATGCCTTGTACCAACAAAACCATTAGAAATCATGGCTAGAAGGGAGTTTACGGCCAAGAAGCTCCTTAGGCCGTAAACTCCATGTTTTAGGTTCAAAAATGCCTTCAAACTTTCCCTAAGGCTTAGACTTTATTTTGGCAAGTACTCCTAAATGATTAGAACCTAGAAAACTCATGGAAACACAAATGTGGAAGAGTTTACGGCCAAGAGTATTTCTTGGGCCGTAAACTCCTTTAAAGGGGTCAAAGGACACCCTAAATCTTTCCGTAGGCCAAGAGACTTTTAGGGCAAGTACCTAGATGAGTTTTGGACTAGTTAAAATTCTAAGAACCCCATGTGTGAGGGAGTTTACGGCCCAAAGAGTTCTATGGCCGTAAACTCCATAAAATGGTACCATTAGTGCCATAAACCTTCCTTAAGCCAAGTGCTAAAGCCTAGAATTGTTCCTAGTTGCTATAGAGACTTGAAAGAACAATAAGAACCCTCCCAAGGTAGTTTACGGCCGTAAACTCCAAGGGAAAAGGGTCTTTGGGCCGTAAACTCCCCATAGGAGTCAATATGGTACCTTAAACACTTGTTAAGCCTAGAAACAATTCCCCTCTAGAGTTGTAGAAATTCTATGCACCATTTCATGACTTGGTTGAGAGTTTACGGCCAGGAGCTTACTCCCGTGGGCCGTAAACTCCAATGAATATGGTCTTATGACCTTAAACTTCCATTATGGGCATTGCACTCCTTTGTTGCAACCCATTAGCCTCCTAGCACTTGACCAAAAGTGTTGTCCTCGCGCTTAAATGTTTATACTTGTATAGTTAGTGATTAAATCTCTAATTATTTATATACATATGTCTTCATATGTATTTAGGATCATTGTGTGTGTCTAAGCCTTCACTTGACACCAAGCACTTGTCCGATCCTTTCGTACAATAACAGCCCGTTCAATTCCAGTCACTTACTGCAGGTGAGTTCATACCCCTTAACTAATGTTTTAAACTATTTTAAATGTTTTATGGGGGGGGGATACAAGTAGAATCATGCTACTTATTATGTCAATCACATGTGATTAGTAAGTAGGATTATATTACTCATTACATCAATCACATGTGATTAATATACAACATTCAAAAGATTTGGCTACTCATTAGCCGTTTTACCAAATAGTTTCCTTCAAATGATTTTTATAATCGTTTTATATGTTTCAAACTACTTATTACACTGTACCTCTTACTCTGTTTATCATATTTCAAACTTATTTACAACTGTGTTTTCAAACAAATGTTCCTTGTACTTATATTGTTTTATCAAACTTATGCCTTCATATTGTTTTATAGATTGACATCAAGTCGATCTTTCCTTAAACTAATATTTATGTTTCAAATGTTTTACCAAACTTATTTATGTTTTTGTATTATAAATTGCATGCCTCTATATGTATAGTTATATAAGAAATGTTTAAAAGGCTTAGGAAGGCTATCCACCCTATTTCCTTTTCGCGCCTTGAGATGTGGTCTGGTGGGATATCGGATACTCGTCCGAAGGTCGTTTAAATATTAGTTATATATCATGTGTACATATAAAGTCATAAAAGGTCCTTCCAGTTCATCCTATGCCCTTGGGTAGCAAGGGTATACATCCACGTCCATACGTACCACTTAGATTACTAGTAAGCTACCATATGGGTAGTTCAAGAAGATACTAGAACCATTACTAGAACGCGATATCATACAATGAGTCAGTTCATTCATGAGTCAATACTTTCTAGAACATTACTGTACATTACATATACAACTATACTAGGACGAGAACATATACATCTATACTAGAAGAGTTCATTACATTACTATACTTGCTAGAATAGTTCATTACATTACAGCTAGAACAGTACATTACATTACATATACAAGAATACGTTAATTACTGTGATTTAAATCGGAGCATGACTTAAAACCTCATGACTTGAGTTGCGGCCAGAGTCTCTTGAAAGGGGAGCGTTGAGTTTGCGTATAGATCTATGCTGGATTGACAATCCTACACCTTGCTGCTAGCTACAGCCGGACCTGCAGGTCTGCGGGTGCTAAACGTCTTTCCGTTATTACGACCATTCGTATGCCGTTGTTACAGTCGATAGTATGGAGCAATTTATCACAGAATGCCTTAGCCTAAAATCCGGTTTAAGGTAGTTAGTACGGTAGTAGTCCTTTTAGAGCTACGTTTTAGTACTACGTTAATTTTTCCATTACATATTTTTAGTGATAACCTCACTTAAACATAAATGTACAAACTATATTTTTGGATAATGATAGTTATACTTTGGAAAAACACATACTCTTACAAGACACACACACAGAGAACAGTTAGGTCTTGGTAGAAGACACCTTCATATACTAGAAGGAATCGTAGGGATTCTAGGGTTTTTCAAACACTTACAATTCATATACATTTACAAATTCTTACAATACTTACACTTACAAATTCTTACAATACTTACACTTACAAATTCTTACAATACTTACACTTATAAAATCTTACATAAAAATTAAGACACTAAATACTTATGATCTCACCAGCTTCAAAGCTGATACTCGCTTTCAAAATTACTTGTATCCTCAGGTCATCATAGACAAGTACCGATGCAAGGAGAAAGGAAGATGGAGCTTGTTCAAGACTTATCTTCCATTTTGATTTATGCTTTAGTGTTTATCAAAATTTGACAGAATACAATTGTATAATAATAATTTTATTAATGCAATGGATGATGTTGTTGCTTGTTTACTACTTTACATTGTTGTTGATATTATACATGACGTCCTCCGCCCTAGAACGATTCCGCCGTTATTGGTTTTGGGGTGTGACAAGGAGAGAGGATGGAGGCTGCCCAAAAACGTCTACAAACCCTAGAGAAGTCTTGTCCCCGTTTTTGGTCCTTTAGGGATCTATATATAGTGAGGCAATTAGGGTTATCTAACATGGAAACCCTAATTTGGATGCTTAAGCCCTAAGCAACCCATGGAGCCCTTTCCATAAGGCCTTGGACGATTTCATATGGGCTTCCCCCATAGAATTCGTCCACCTTATAATAAAAGGCAATCCATGGCCCAAATTGCAATTATCATATAATTACAATTCCAGTCCCTTAAGTTTAATTAATCTCTTTTAGTCACAAAACTAATTACCAATTAATGATTGACTAATATTAATTAAACAATATGATTTGTCCTTTAATATATTATTCCCATAATATATTAATAAATCATATTTAATCCTTTTTCTCCATAATTCATCCTATCAAGTTGCTTTGGTGAAGGCAACCCAAAAGGACCATGCACCATCGGGTCAAGTACATACCAAAATAGTTATGGACTTAGACACTAATCCAACAGTCTCCCACTTGGATAAGTCTAATAACTATTCTGCGTATGACTTCAGATCCTGATTTGCAATCGTAGCTTTCCAAAGCCGTTGTCAACTCTGATCCTATCAGATACGCGTGTCCTTAGATAAGGGATCATATATTCCTCCATTCTAGATATCATATGAGATATGATTTCAAATCATTCTCTTTGTACTATATCTCGATTCCCGATTTATGACGACTGACTAATTGAACAAATCAAATTAGCCCTAGCCCGGCCGAGCATTTACATTTGTCATCACTAAATCATCGAGGGGCCCAAAGATATCGCTTTTATCCTACCTTGGATAAAAGTAACGGATAAACTTTGATACAATGTTTGCTTGCACTCACCCACCGAATTACACACAACAATATGTTTTATAACACCAAGTTACTAGTGCGTTTACATATTATCAATGTGCAACTGATTTGCAAGATACAACTCGCACATCTTGGTTTCAAGAATATAAGATGTTATCGTCTCACCAATCACTCATGATACAATTCATGGAGTGATCCAAGTGAGCGTGGGTTTAATCCAATGCTCAAATCATATTCATAAGCACTCATGAATGTTGCAGCAAACATTTGCTTATGTCTAATACTCTTTTAAACAATCCACACACCAATTCACGACAGTCTTCATTCATATCTACTTCCAACATATGAACGACTGTGGCCCGTTCGAATAATTCGATTATTCTTAATAAATTCAATTATTCTGGAAGTCAAAACATGCAAATGTGAAACACAAGAATAATACTAATCTCATATGGTCTCAAACCTTTGAGTATAAATAAAACTCCTTTTATTTATCACCATATCGATTACTCATTATTTGTCGTTTCGGGTAATCAACTTCTTACTTGATTTATTACACTTGTCCCATGCTCCTAGCATGCACACAATGTTTACTTATGGTTCTTACTTTGTGAAATAGACCAAATTGAGCACATTTCCAATCATTCTCATTTCTTGCTACTTATAGAATATGCTAGATTCTAACAATTTTATGCAATGATACTTTCGTAATGTCACTGCACCAAATTCACAAAGACTATTGCCAATGATATTACAAAGTCCTCTATCGAAGATTGTTACAAGACAATTCCTTAGATATGATGTCTCTCACTCAAAGTACATTCCTTTGAACATCCTTTTGCATAAAGTTTTCTAATCTAGTCATAATTTTTTTTTCCAATATTCAATTTCCAATATGGACACGCTTCCATATTTTCCATATGACAACTCATTCTTAATAGAATCTTATCTATTCATAATAATGTCGATATGGTCCATCCAATATGGAAACATTTCCATATTTTCCAATACTATACTTCCAACTACTCACAAGCGACCAATCCTCATCGAACTTTGGATTGTCCTTTGATAGTTGTTTGATTATTTTAGTCAAAACCGATTCTAGTCCTTTTTCCCTCTAAATGCGCTAGACATTTGGAAAATTTTAGAATGGTCAAACATTAAAGCATTTGCAATCGATCCTATACCCGAAGCGTATGGGACACGACGCATAATGTTTTATTTGCTATGTTCTCAAAATTCGAATTGTGAAGAGGAATGTCGTAATCATAATCGAAATTTTAAGAACACACTATGTACCTTTGACTAAATTTTATTAACAATCCACAACCTAAGCCTTTAGATTTGAAATGAAGCATAATATTCTCTCCTTAATTATAGCAAAACAACTTTACAACCCTTACGACTTTGCAAGGTATAACTCTTGTTTTCTATAATTAATATTGCCAACTTGCAATACGTTCCATAATAATCATACAATCATAACTTTTATGCTCCCACTATCATGATGATTACTATAAAACATAACACTTATGCTCCCACTAGCTTTGACAAGTATTCAGAAACAGCTTAACTTTCAGAAAAACAATGCTTATTGAATTTCTTAAGTTCATGTTTCTAATACTTGGTGCTTTGATAATTTTTTATCAAGGCTTCTTGAACTTATACACATTTGCCTTAGATAGTCAATATGTGTGTGTAAACATTTGCCAAACCTCACAATTCAAATTATAGAAAGGGATACCGTAACCATAATCGAATTCGAGAATGCAATTTTACAATCACTATCTTCTTAAAATCTTTCTTAGTGAAAGTATTTCCTCACAATCATTTTCATGAAGGAGGAAATCTTATGACACTTAGATTTAAATGGTGTATGTGTTCCTATCCATGTGAATTTGTTAAAACAAAGTTTACGACAAATTCAAACTCATATGGATCGAACTTTCTTAATCTCGATTTCTTGCCTTATGGTAGCACAGCTGCCCACCACGTCTTCCAAGTAGTTATGCAGCTCACCCTTTCCTATCAATGTACTCTTCATTGATCAAGGTCCTTGCCTTTTATGCCTTTGAACGAGAACTCATAGAACTCATATGCATAATTAACTCAATTGGAACGGCATAGAAACAAAATAAGGTCAACACGATAGGTTGTAAACCTCAACTCGTGTGCTAGTGATGATCGATAAGGTTTATTTGATTTGTTCTTGAAACCTTTCAAGACCATTAAGACTCCCACTGACTCCTTGACATATAAGATTCTCTTGTCAAAACATTTCTTGACAAACAAATATTCAAGAGTTAGTGTAGCTTTTATCAAAACTCTTCATAAATTGGTCCTAGTTGGTCTTTGTCTTATCCAAGACATCACAACTTTCCACATTTGATGAATGTTATAAACCTTCTTAATACTTTTCACTTAATGTCACAATCTTAACTCTAAGACTTGTTTTGGAACGAAGTATGATTGACCTCTAGATTTAACCATTTCTCTAATCCTTGATTCCTCTTCTTAAACATACAATTGTACTAAGACTCACTTAGAGGATTAATTGAGATATGGTTCTTAATCATTAAGACCTATCATAAAGCATAAAAGCTACTCTCCCTTCTTCTTAGAATGGAGAAACTTTTATCTTTCTGCCTACGTGATTCTTCTTATTCGTTTTGCTATTGATTTAAACTTTTTTAATCAATTCATAATTACACTTAATCTTGTAAGTATAATCATATTTACTAAACCTTTAGTAAATCATGACGAATATCATTGTTACTCTTATGGTGGACTTGATTAACACGCAACTTTGTATGCTCGATCTCCTAGTCCTTCACTTGACACTTCGTCAATGAATTAGTCTAATTTCCAAATATGAAATTTCTCATTCATCGTGCAACCAAGTTGCATGATTCCAAGTTTCTATCCAATTGAAACTTGGGCGATGAGAAACTCTCCCTATTTGGTAAACTCTTGACTTTCCATAAATAACATAATAAGAACCAAATCCATTATTGCTAATAATAGAAACATTCAAACATCAATTTTTCATATACGCCATTGCAAGGATAAATAAATAATCAAGATTTATTTTATTGCGGAAAAATTTTGTCCTTACAATGCAATTCATTGAAAAAACTATGCTAATACATCTTTCTTAGCTATCTAATTCTTATTGGATTAATGTCTAAGTCCATAACTATATTTGGTAAGACTTGACCCGACCCGGCATGGTCCATTTGGGTTGCATACCATCATGCACTTGAATGAGAGAAATAAGACACTTATGGTTATTAATATATTATAAGTTCTAGTATATTAATAATAAGAATAATAAGATTATTTAATTAGTATTGATCAAGAATTAATCTAGGATTAATTAAGTGATCAAAAAGAAGACTAATTAAATATATGGGTTGATTGTGTAAATCATCCATACTTGTATAGTGGGCTAATGCTCCATGGATAATCAAGTTGGGCTAAAACCCATAGGATGGTCCATGGATGCTCCATGGTGTATTTGTACCCATGGATCCAAGGAAATGGAAAGCCATGACAATTAAGAGTTTACCCTAATTGTGTAACTATATAAGCATCTTATTATTGAGGAAAAATCGGCCACTAGTAGTATTCAAGAAAGGGCTAGCCGATTTTGGTGAGTGTAGAATTCTCTCAAGTCATTCTAAGTGTTTTGATGATTGTGATTCCATTTGAGGTGTCACACTTGGGGCACTAGGCACTCAAACTTCATGAAGACATTCTACACCAAAGAGGTATGTATTCTATCTTGCTATAGTCATTGTTATGTATGCTAGATTAGGATAATACCTTGGAAGTTCTTATTTGCATGTATAATAGAGAAAACATAGATCCAAGGTATTTAGGGTTGCATGTACACTTAGGAAGTGTTAGAATGCTCAAAACCCAACAGTGGTATCAGAGCCACGGGTTGTTTTCTGTTATATTGATGCAAATATTTTATTTTCAAAGTTGAAAAAAAAAATGAAAAAAAAACATGAAGTTTGTCAAATTTTAAGATAATTACTTGTTCTTGTGAAAAACTAATTATTTGTAAAATTTGAATAATTTGCCTTTATGAGTTGAATTAGGTCAAATTTAATAAAAGATAAAAATAATATGATTATTTTATTAGTTTTAAAAGTTTGATCTAAAAAGTTTTATTTTTTTGAAACCTCCATAAGTTATGGATTTGAAAAGGTTTTTAAAAAAAAATTGATTCAAAGTTTTTTTTTTGGAGTTACAAAATTTGGTGTTAATGTTTTAAAGGATTACATAACTTAAGAATAAGTTATGGATCACCAAAAGTTTTTTGTGTTATCTTGTTTTATGAGTGAATTTGGATTAATGATGAAAATTAGGTGATAGTTGGTTTTAATCCAAATTAATCTAAGAATTGATTGTAAAATGTGTTTTTGTAACTTGTCCTCAAGTTATATGAAAAGTCACATTTAAGAATCATAAAACTCATAAAAATTGGCAAAGGTTACAAAATGAAGAGTCTAGTTCTAATTAAATGGTTTTATGACTCCATAACTTGTCCTCAAGTTATGGAGGACCAAGAGTCTCTTCATTTAATAAAATAAAATAAAATAAAAAAAAGGTGTAACCTTAATTAATTCCATAAGTTATAAAATAAAGAAAAGTTAATTCTTTTATTAGTTTAAAGTCTTCCATAACTTGTCCTCAAGTTATGGAACTTGAAGAGTTTTTGGATTAAAACTACTTTAAACACATAAGTTATGGAATTAATTAGTTTTGAATAGTTTCAAAACTTGCCCTCAAGTTTTGGAATTTGTAAAGTTTTCTCTAATGAATACTTTAATTCCAAGTTAGCCCTTAAAATTTTAAAAGTTAAAATTCAACCCTTATACTTTATAATATTATAAGTTAATAATATATATATGTATAAGAGTAAAGTCAGTCTTACCGCTAGTACGCCTCATTCACGAAGCCGGTCTATAAGGTGGGTATAAGGTTGTTGCCTATAAAATGGCAACTTAATGGGTGTCCACTCTCACCCACCGCTTGCTTGACTGGTGGAGGGTCGTTAGCCGAACGGGTTTGATAGGACTTGAATTCTCCCTTCATTAAAAGTATTAATGAAAAAATACTAAGTAACTAAACTCTTAATAATACCCAATCTTAGTTACTTAGGAAAAATGTGAATAAGGTGCTAACCCATGAAATTACACTTTACACTTTGTCTAAGACGTTAGTGGAGCGTGTGTGGTTAACCGGCACACTAACTTGGACTTAACAAGGTAGGTAAAGGGTGACTTAATATTTATCATAGTATCGATGGAGCGTGTGTGGTTAACCGGCACATCGATTGAGGGGTAATTTATTAAGGGTACCAAGTGATTTGCATGGTTACTTCACACCTTGTTTTGTGATCCTCGGCATCCCAGTCACAAAACCTGAAGGGCACACTCGAGATTGAAACATGCCTTTGAAAAGTTCAATGAATCTCAAAGATCTAGGAGTTTCAAAACCAATTAAAACCTAATTATACATTTCGTTTATCTTGGTGGAAATTGGTGAATCGTCATTCACCTACCTTCAAATATTCTATAGCTTGGATTACGGCATACCTCTTCTAAGTTATAAAATAGTTTGTTGGGTTCTAGCCTTAATATTTCATATTGGGTGTTATATTAAGGACTTTAAATCAACTATCTTGAATATCTCCCAAAAGATGTCTGGTTTAGACACCTATGATCTTCCCAAATCTCTTGAAACAAGGTTTCCTAATGAAGATGATGTCCCATGGATATCATACTTCTTCACCTCTTCAAATTATTCTCCCTAACCCACAAGTTCTTGAAAAGTTTAAGGTCACTCAGGCCCTATTAGGCAAGGCAAGGTCTAGGTGTGGTCACATCTTGGAGATGTAGTCACATATTGACAAGCCGGGAGAGTTGGGTGTCAAAGTCTTGAGAAAGTTGGTGGTTCAACTACTTTCTAAGTCACATAGTGAGTTCTTTTGGAACACCTATGAAAAAGACTATGACAAGACCCTTAATGATCTTATCTATTTGTTAAGATCAACTTCCTAAAACTTTATGGACATTGACAATGATGACATTGGATATCCAGTAAAGCATTCTCTACCCAATGGAAAGGGATCGGCTATAGTCAACTCGGTTGACCAAATGGTAAAGAGAAAAGCTAAGTCTGTGATAGTCCTGTGTACCATTATCAAAGGGTCCATATGTTTGTATTGCCAAAGAAAGGGCATTGGTTGCGAAGCTGCCAAATTTACCTAAGGATGTTAAAGTCAATAAGTTTGACTCTACTTCA
The DNA here is from genome assembly GCF_051521515.1 of Lactuca serriola. Lineage (NCBI taxonomy): Eukaryota > Viridiplantae > Streptophyta > Magnoliopsida > Asterales > Asteraceae > Lactuca > Lactuca serriola. The sequence goes on along the minus strand of NC_136415.1, from coordinate 199,965,273 downwards.
GGTAAATTCCACTATCTAACTCTGTTAAGTTTCTATTCTGAGATTCTTGATACATGATGTGACTGGGTCACATGGAGATGTTTTAAGAATCAAAGGAAAAAAAGTGAAGAAACTTAAAGAAAGAATATGCTGAATCTGATCGCGTAGATGGATTTCTATCGCATAGTTTGAAAAATCGGATTCTTGAGCTACTTCTTAGGAGTTATGAGATATTGCCTAGGAATAGATAACAACAAGTTCTCATATGGATTGTAAGGATAAGTTTTTTCCGCAAAGTTTTAAAATAAAAGAGAATTTTTTGATTTTATTTATTTTAAAATATCCTTACAATGGCATTTGAGGAAAAATTGTTGCTTATATAATTCCGTTAAGAGCAAGAGTGGAAATATGAAATTGATTCTTTCATTTGTGGTAATGTCTAAATTTACCAAATAAGGAAAGATTCTCATCATCCAAGGTTCAATTGGACCGGAACTTGGAATCATGCAAGTTGTATAGCATGATGAATGAGAACTTTCAAGTTTTGGAAAATTAAGACTAATTACTTGTTCACATGGATGTGTGAATCAAGTAAAGGACTAAGGGATCGAGTACACATTCTTGTGCACTGGTCAAGTCCACCACAAAAAGTTTGATAAGACTATTCGTCATGATTTACTTAAGTTCAGTAAATATGATTATACTTACAAGCTTAAGTGTAACTCTGAGACATTGGAAAAGGTTCCAATGTAAGACAGAGCGAATAAGAAGAATCAATTTAGGCAGAAGGATAAAAGTTTCTCAAATCTGAAAAGATGGGAGAGTACTTTAGTATCAGTTTTTGTGATCATCTTAATGATTAAGAAACCATAGCACAATTAGTTCTCTAAGGAAATCTTAGTGCATTCTTATGACTAAGAAGAGGGATCTTGAATTGTTGAAGTGGTTAAATCAAGAAGATGAGTCATACTTCGTTCCAATACAAGTCTTAGAGTCATACTCCAAGATTGTAATTTGAGTGACATGTCTCAAAAGAAGGTTAAAACACTTGTCAAATGTAAGAGTAAAAGTTTTTCTACTCTTGTACATTTGAAATTGGTAAGTTGTGATGTTTTGGATAAAAACAAAGACCAACTTAAGCCAATTGGGTAAAGTGTTTTTCTTGATTAGAATCCGCACTATCTCTTGGATGTTTGACAAGGGAGTCTTATATGTCAAGAGGACAGTGGGAGTCTTAAAGGTCTTGAAAGTCTCAAGAAATAATCAAGAATAAAACCTGAAGTTCTTCGCTAGCACACGACTTGAGGTTTATAACCTATCGTGTTGACATATCTGTGCCCATTCCAGTTAAAGTTGGCTTTGCATATGAGTTCTTAGAGTTCTCAGTTTGTTGCATAACAACTTGGAAGCAATGGCAGGCCCTTGAGCTGCCAGGTGGCAAGAAGTTAAGATTGAGTTCAATCCATATGGTTTTGGATTTGTCATTATCTTTGTCTTGTGATTATGGTTTGACAAATTCATATGGGTAGGAACTCATACACCATATAAATCTAAGTGTCATAAGGTTTCTCTCCGATTCATGAAAATGATGGTGAGGAAACACTTTCACTAAGTAGATTTTATCTAGATAGCAATTGTGATATTTGCATTCTCAAAGTCGTTAGTGGAGCGCGTGTGGTTAACCGGCACACTAACCTGGACTTGTGAGAAGTGGCAAAAAGGTCTAAACATTATGATTACGGCATCCCTCTTCATAATTGTTTAGATACACAAGTGTGCTATCTAAGGGAAGGTGTATGATTTTGATAAAGACTTATCAAAACAATCTAGTATCAGAAATCTGAACTTTGGTAAGAAAGTCAGCTGATTTCTGAGTACATGTCAAAGCTAGTGGGAGCATAAGTGTTATGCTAATAATCATCATGTTAGTGGGAGCATGATAATTATGATAAGTATTGCAAGTTAGCAATGTTAATTATAGAAAACAAAAATTTTAATTGGGAAAAAGTTGTTTTGCTATAATTAAGGGAGAGGAAATTATACTTCATATCAAATCTATAAGGTTTAGATCTGAGGTTTTAATCATTTAGTCAAGGATATATATGAATTTCATGTTGGAATGGCTCAACATAAGGAAATTCTGTATATGGGTCCATTATTTGCGTTCTAAAATTCGATTATGATTACGGCATCCCTTTTCATAATCTGAATTATGAGAACTTGGCAAATTGAAATGGAAATATTATAGCAAAAGACTGGTTTAGTCTTTATGTAAGACATCATGAATCGTGTCCCATATGCTTCGGATATAGGATCGATTACATGTGCTATAATCATCCGTTCTAAAATTTTCCAAATGCCTGGGGCATTAAGAAGGGAAAAGGTTTAGAACTGGATATGACTAAAAGGATTAAACAATTGTCGAGGACAATCTAAGGTTTACCAAAGATTGGTTGCTCAAGGACAGTTGGAAGTATAGTGATAATTCTGGAAGGACCATATTGACATAATCTGTAAGGAGGCAACTCTTGTTCAGAAGTGATAGTCAAAATGGAATCTGGAAATGTTTCAAAGTTAGAATTTTCACTCTGTGTAAGATTAAGGAAACTTAATGCAAGAAGGATGGTTCCAAGGAGTTGATCTCCTTTGGAATGATCTGTAATGTTTGTTGTCAAGTCTTTATGACTTTGTGCATAATCATTACAAGAGGATCAATGCACATAAGTTTAGAATCTGACAGATTCCAGTAAATGGCATGAATTTGGAATTCTTGCATTTGCAGTAAGGATTTGGGAGTGTGAAAAGAGAATCATTGAAGTTATGTTCAATGGATCTAGTTCACAAAGTAAAGATCATAGACAAACATAGTATGCATACTTAGTGTGTGGCATGACTAGTGTTTTGAAAAAAACATAGTGTACATGCTTGGAGCATGGGACAACTATTGTTTTAAATTCAAGAATAAAGTTGATAGCTGAAACAGTATACAATGAATAATGTGTAATCATATGGTGATAAATAAAAGGTGTTTATTTATGTTCAAAGAGTTGATACCATATTGGATTCAATTATTATTGTGTTTCACTTTGCATGTTTTGACTTCCCGAATAAACTGGGTTATTCTTTCGGAATGACTAAGTTATTCAAACTATCCACAGTCGGTCATATGTTGGAAGTAGATATGAATTAAGACTGTCATGATGGGTTGTAGAGGTCTAAGGTGTTGGACAAGGCTACAACAATCATGAGTGCTCATAAGTTCTGAGTATTGGATTCAACCCGCGCTCATTGGAATCACTTCATGGATTTTATCACGAGTGATCATGAGACGATAATATCTTATATTCTTCAAACCTAGAGATATGAGTTGTTACTATGAGTTGATAGTACATTGATAGCACGAAAACGCATTTGGTAACTCGGTGCTATAAAACGTGCCTTTGTGTATGATTCAACAAGTAGTAGAACAAGCCATATGAGTCGAAGTTTATCCGTTCCTTTTACCTTCGGGATAAAAGTGATATCTGTGGGCCCCTCGATGATTTGATGATGACAAATGGAAGTGCTCGGCCGGGCCAGGACTGATTTGATTTGTTCAATTAGTCAGTTGTCATAAATCGGAAATCGGGAAACAACAAATGGACAGAGAGAATGATTATAATCCATGTCTCAGTCCATATGATATCTAGAATGGAGGAATATATGATCCCTTATCTAATGGACAAGTCACTGACAAAGGTCAGAGTTCATCTACAAGGTCAGAGTTCGACAGAAGCTTTTGAGAGCTACGATTGCCGGTTGGTTCCTGAAGTCATACGCAATAATAGTTTTAGACTTATCCAAGTGGGAGACTATTGGATTAATGTCTAAGTCCATAACTATATTTGGTAAGACTTGACCCGACCCGGCATGGTCCATTTGGGTTGCATACCATCATGCACTTGAATGAGAGAAATAAGACACTTATGGTTATTAATATATTATAAGTTCTAGTATATTAATAATAAGAATAATAAGATTATTTAATTAGTATTGATCAAGAATTAATCTAGGATTAATTAAGTGATCAAAAAGAAGACTAATTAAATATATGGGTTGATTGTGTAAATCATCCATACTTGTATAGTGGGCTAATGCTCCATGGATAATCAAGTTGGGCTAAAACCCATAGGATGGTCCATGGATGCTCCATGGTGTATTTGTACCCATGGATCCAAGGAAATGGAAAGCCATGACAATTAAGAGTTTACCCTAATTGTGTAACTATATAAGCATCTTATTATTGAGGAAAAATCGGCCACTAGTAGTATTCAAGAAAGGGCTAGCCGATTTTGGTGAGTGTAGAATTCTCTCAAGTCATTCTAAGTGTTTTGATGATTGTGATTCCATTTGAGGTGTCACACTTGGGGCACTAGGCACTCAAACTTCATGAAGACATTCTACACCAAAGAGGTATGTATTCTATCTTGCTATAGTCATTGTTATGTATGCTAGATTAGGATAATACCTTGGAAGTTCTTATTTGCATGTATAATAGAGAAAACATAGATCCAAGGTATTTAGGGTTGCATGTACACTTAGGAAGTGTTAGAATGCTCAAAACCCAACAATTCTAACTCTAAGTAGTAGCTCAAGAATCTAATCTTCGAGAAATGCGATCAAAATCCATTCCTTCACGGTTAGATTCTGCTCACTTCTTCCCTTAAGTTTCCTTTCTTTTCTTCGATCCTACAAAACATCAATTGCAATCTTATCACATTATGTATTAAGAATGTAGAATAGAAGCTTAAAAGAGTTAGTTAATGGATTTTACCTATATTAGAGCCATACGTTTCGAATCTCCCATCTCTTAGATCTCTTAGGTAAATGGGGCAGCTTCGTCTCCAATGCCCTTTCTCTTGGCAGTAAAAGCAAATTGACTCTTTTGGAACATGACATGGAACTACCTCAGACATTGCCTTTCTCTTATGATCAAAATTTTCGATCATAGCATGTCTTTCGTTGCCATTGTCTATATCCATAGAGGTCTTGAAGGAAGATTCACCAATCAACTTTGCTTTTCTATTGCGCCAAACCATTGCTGATTCAGCAGCAATGAGCATATAGGTGAGATCTATAAGGGTCACGTCGCGGTTCATCATATAGTACTCTCTTACGAACTCACTATATGAGTTAGGAAGTGACTAGAGAACCCAATCAACAGTCATTTCCTCACAGACAACGGATCCCAACATTCTTAACCTATCAATGTGTGACTTCATCCCTAGGACGTGTGCACACACCGACTTTCCGTCTTTATGTTTACTTGCCAAAAGGGCTTGAGTGATCTTGAACTTTTCAAGCCTTTGAACTTGTGGGTTAGGGAGAATAATTTGTGGAGGAGGAGGAAGTGAAGTATGATCTCTTGTTCCTCGATCGAATCGTGGAATATCATCTTCATGTGGAATGCTTGTTCCACGGGATTTGGGAAAACCATAGTTGTCGAACTTTGACATCTACAATACGGGAGAAAACGAATTCAAGTTAGTTGATTGAATGAGTCCTTAGCAAATCACCCAAATGAGATACTAAGGCTAGGACCCAACACAATATTCTACAACTCGGGAGAGGGATGTCGTAACCCTAATTGCAGAATATTTGAAGGTAAGTGAATGACGATTCACTAATTTCCACCACGAAAAACGAAAAAGAATTTAAGTTTTAAATCTATGAAAACTCCTAGTTCCTTTGAGATTCATTGAACTTTCAATGGCATGTTTAAATCTAGATATGCCCCTCTTGTTTGTGACTGGGATGCCGAGGATCACAAAGCGGGTGTGAATAACCATGCAGACTTACATGGTGCCCTCACATGTTACAGTCACCTATTCGATGTGCCGGTAAACCACACACACTCCACCGAACTATGAAAAACATTGAGTCACCCTTTGCTACCTTTTCTTAGAACCATTTAGTGTGCCAGTAAACCACATACGCTCCACTAACGTCTTTGCAAGGGCACAAAGTGTAATTTCATGGAATTGCATCAATTCACTTTTGCCTAAGTAACTAAGATTGGGAATTTTATGAAAACATTTAGTTACTTTAATAATTCATTATACTTATAATGGAAGGTTTCGTCCTATCCTACCCGTTCGGCTAACGACCCTCCACTAGTCAAGAGTGCGGTGGGTAAGAGTGGATACTCATTCAATCGTCATTTTATAGGCAATTTCCTTAAACACCCCTTATAGACTAGCTTCGTGAATGAGGCCTACTAACGGTAAGACTGACTTTTACTCATACATATATATAATGTTAGACTTTTAATGTTATATATAGTATAGGGTGTATTTTACACCTTTTAAAATACTAGGGGGTCTAATTTAACAATTATACTTTTAATTCAATTAAATTTTAAACCTAAACTTTTATGGATTTATTAAACCTCTTTTAATTATACTCCTTAATTAATTAATAAAACCATAAGGGTGTAATTTGAACTTTTCAAACAATACTAGGGTTTTTAGAATTTAATATTCCTAAATAAACTTTTAATCAACTTTTAAATTCCAAAACTTGAGCACAAGTTTTGAAACATTTCAAAACATTAGGGTTTAGAATTTAAGTGTACATCAAATTAAACAATTAATCAAAATTTAAATTCCAAAACTTGATGGCAAGTTTTGAAACCTTTTTCAAAACATTAGTGTTTTAACTATTTAAACTTCAAAACAACAAAACCTTTGGGTTCAAATTTAAACTATAAAACCTAAAGGGGAAAACATGAAACTTTTCATAACAACAAGGATCAAATAACAAATAATCTAATTAACATTTAATCACATAATTATCCATATTTGATTTATTTAATGATTTCTTGCAAAACAATTTACCAATTTAATCAAAATAATTAATCAATTATCACATAAGGAAACAATTATCTTATTAATTGATAAATATCTTCAATTAGATCAAGAATATAGTCAAATATATCATAAAATCGGATTTATATTGATCTAATATGATAAGGTAACTATCTCAAAGCAAAAACAGCAAGAAATCCCGAGATATGCTCCATCTGACGAGTTGACTCGTCGAGTAAAGCATGGACTCGTCGAGTCTGCATGGACTCGGCGAGTTCAGGTATGGACTTGGCGAGTCCAGCCTCCAGAAACCAAAAATTCAAATTTTTCAACCATATCAAGCATCAATACAATAGAAACCAGTCTAGGCTCTGATACCACTGATGGGTTTTGGTCCTAAGAACATCCTATGTGCTCATACTAACCCTAATGCTTGGATCTAGGTTTCTCTATTGTACATGCAAGTTATCCAAGACTATAAACCCTAATTCTATCGTTCAAGTAATCATATTGATCATGAGAATAGGTTTATAATATTACCTTGATTGTTATGTAGCAATAACAATCTCAAATCTCCTTGTATTGACTTTGGAAGGCTTAGAGTCACAAGTGTCACTCCTCTAATGGTTCATAAACACCATAAGCAAGAGGATGAAGAGGAGAGAGGATGGAGGCTGCCCAAAAATGTCTACAAACCCTAGAGAAGTCTTGTCCCCGTTTTTGGTCCTTTAGGGATCTATATATAGTGAGGCAATTAGGGTTATCTAACATGGAAACCCTAATTTGGATGCTTAAGCCCTAAGCAACCCATGGAGCCCTTTCCATAAGGCCTTGGACGATTTCATATGGGCTTCCCCCATAGAATTCGTCCACCTTATAATAAAAGGCAATCCATGGCCCAAATTGCAATTATCTTATAATTACAATTCCAGTCCCTTAAGTTTAATTAATCTCTTTTAGTCACAAAACTAATTACCAATTAATTATTGACTAATATTAATTAAACAATATGATTTCTCCTTTAATATATTATTCCCATGATATATTAATAAATCATATTTAATCCTTTCTCTCCATAATTCATCCTATCAAGTTGCTTTGGTGAAGGCAAACCAAAAGGACCATGCACCATCGGGTCAAGTACATACCAAAATAGTTATGGACTTAGACACTAATCCAACAGTTTCATGAGTGAAGGCAACTCAAAAGGACCATGCTCATAATTAAATCAAGTACCTGTTGGATTAGGTGTCTAAGCCCATAACTATAATTGGTATATACTTGAATTGATAGCAGCACAGTCCTTTTGGGTTGCCCTCAAACCTAGCAACCGGACAAGGAAATTATGAAAGGAGAGATATTAATTTATTATAAGATTAATAAATTAATATAAATGAATTAATATGTTAAAAGATTAATATATTAATAAGAAATCATTTTGTTTAATTAATTGTTAGCCAGAAATTAATTAGAATTAATTTTGGGGTTAAAAGAATTAATTATTAAGTGCAGGGACTCGTTTGCAATTATCTAATAGTTGAGTGGAAGGCTCCAGAACCTCCTTGGAAGGAGGTGGACGAAATCTATAGGGGAAACCCTAAGGATTTCGTCCAAGGGGGCTTGGATAAGGCCTTTGGCTTTGCTTAGGCCCTAAGCAAGGAGCATTAAGGTTTTTCCTAAACCCTAGATCCCTCAACTATATAAGGAGCCTCCTGGTTCACATTTTGGTCACTCTTTCTTTGGAAGAAACCCTTAGGGCCGAAAATTGCATACTCCCTCTCTCTCCTTCTACTTTCCTTCTTGCTAGTTTGGGTGTGATTCCATTAGAGGCATTACACTTGTGGTGCTAAGCTTCCAAGAAGATCAAGATCAAGATCAAGGGAATTATCAATTGTTTACTATAAAAATTGAAAGGTATGTAATTACTATACCCTAGTTTGTTAATTTTTATATTAGCCTCTCTCCTCTAGGGTTCTTGTTTTGCAATTCAAAGTTGTATGTTCAATAGATAAAACATAGATCCAAAGTAGGTTGCATGTGAACTTAGGAATTGTTTTTCTAGTTTATTTGTTTTACCTAAAACCCATCAGTGGTATCAGAGCCATTGTTGTTTTAAATTGAATTGCTATAATAGTTGAATTGCAAATTAGGGTTTATAGCCATTAAACCCTAAAGGCTAAAATTTTCGATTTTAGGGTTTTGGTGCAAAGGGTTTTCGAAAACCCTAGCCTCCATGAGCCCTAGTCGAAATTAGGTTTAGGGTTTCCAAAACCCTAGCCTCCTCCCCTTGTAATTTCGAAATATGCTCCCTCTTTTAAGGTTTCTTTGTTTTGGATAATAGTTGCCTTATTGGATAATTGAGATAAATAAGGAAATTATCCTATCCCCATATTTTCGAAATCTAGAAGGGATATGGATTAGGATTAAGTTAATTGTTTAATTTAATTAGATAATCCTTAAAAGATTTAATAAATTAATTAAAAGTTAATTAATAGATAAATATTAAATCTAATTAATTGGTTTACTTAAATTTAAAATTTAATAGTTTAAATTTCGAAAAAATTTATATAAACCCTTGGAGTTTTTAAAATGTTTTAAAACACACCTTATATGTATATTATAATTAAAAGTTAAATATTAATATATGTATAAGAATATGGTCAGTCAAATCGCTAGTATGCCTCATTCACGAAGCTAATCTATAAGGGGGGTATAAGGAAACTGCCTATAAAATGGTAGTTGAATGGGTGTCCACTCTCACCCACCGCTTCCTTGATTAGTGGAGGGTCGTTAGCAGAACGGATTTGATAGGACAACTACATCTCATTAAAAGTATAATGTTATTAAAGAAAGTACTAGAACATTATTTTATAAAATCCCAACTCTAGTTACTTTAGAAAAAATGTGAAAAGTATGCTAATCCATGAAATTGCACATAATGCTTTATTGGTCGTTAGTGGAGCGTGTGTGGTTAACCGGCACACTAAAAGGTACTAATAAAGAGTAGTAATGGGTATCTCATAATTGTCATTTTGATGGAGCGTGTGTGGTTTACCGGCACATCAATAGTTAATGATAAAGAAAAAGAGGTTACCAAGCACATTTGCATGGTTATTCACATCTTGTTTGTGATCCTCGGCATCCCAGTCACAAATAGAAGAGCATAATCCGAGATTAAAACATGCCATTGAATAGTTTCAATGTATCTCAAAGAATCTAGGAGTTTCCAATACATTTAAAACTTAACCTTCTTTTTCGTTTTTCATGGTGGAAATTGGTAAATCGTCATTTACCTACCTTCAAATATTCTGCAAATTGGATTACGGCATCCCTCTTCCAATTTGTGGAATGTTGTGTTGGATCCTAGCCTCGATGTTTCTTTTGGGTGTTACATCAAGGATTCTTATCAACTAACTTGAATTTTCTCCCATTTTTGTAGATGTCTGAATCTAACCATGGTCTTCCCGAATCTAAAGGAAAAAGTATTCCTGCTCAAGGTTTGTTCCACTATGAAGGTGAAAGTTCAATCCCTACCATGTGGACTAACTTGATTCCACTTCCTCCACCTCCTCCTGTTGTTCTCCCAAACCTACAAGTTCGAAGGCTTGAAAAGTTCAAGCTCACTCAAGCCCTTTTGGCAAGTAAACACGAAGATGGGAAACCTGTGTGTGCACACGTCTTAGAGATGAAGTCACACATTGATAGGTTAAGCATGTTTGGTGTCGAGATTTCAAGTGAGTTGGCTGTTGACTGAGTTCTTCAGTCACTTCCTGAATCATATAGTGAGTTCGTTAGAGAGTACTATATGATGGATTACGACGTGACCCTCATTGATCTCACCTATTTGCTTATAGCTGTTGAATCAGCAATGATTTGGCGTGCTGATCAAGCAAATTTGTCTGGTGAATCAAACTTCCAAACTTCAAGGGACATTGAAAATGATGACATTGGAGATCCAGAAAAGGTAAACTCTGAGATTGTTCCTTGTGTCATTCCAAAAGAGTCCATTTGCTTTTATTGCCAAGAGAAGGGGCATAGGAGACGAAGCTGCCCTATTTACCTGAGAGATCTAAGAGATGGGAGAGTCTAGTGTTGTGACTCCTCCTTGGGTATAAAATCCACTATCTAACTCCATCAAGTTCCTATTCATTGATTCTTAATACATAATGTGATAAGATTACATTTGAATGTTTTGCAGGATTAGAGAAAAGAGAGGAAGCTTGATGGAAAAGCAAGATGAGTCTGATCACGAAGAAATGGATCACCGTCGCATGGATTCGAAGATCAGATTTTGAGCTTAGAAAGTTATGATAGATTTGTTAGGAATAAATACATAGTTTTTCAGTTGATTTTGCATTGTAAGGACAAGTTTTCCGCTGCTTTTATGAATAAAATAAAATTTTTGGTTTGAATAATTTTATATATCCTTGCAATGAAGTCGTTATGAAAAATTGATGTATTGTTATCAATAATGGATTTGATTCTTAATTATGTCATTTGTGGAAATGTCGAGAGTTTGCCAAATGAGGAAAGATTCTCATCGCCCAAGCTTCAATTGGACAGAAACTTGGAGTCATGCAACTTGATTGCGTGATGAATGAGAAACTTCATATTTGGAAATTAGACTAATTCTTTGACAAAGTGTCAAGAGAAGGACTAGGATATCAAGTACACTAGGTTGTACATTGATCAAGTCCACCACGAGAGTGATAAAGATATTCGTCATGATTTACTAAAGTTTAGTGAATATGGTTATGCTTATAAGATTAAATATAATTCTGAGTTGATTGAAAGAATTTCAATCAATGGCAGAACGAATAAGAAGAATCAAGTAGGCAGAAAGATAAAAGTATCTCTATTCTAAGAAGAAGGGAGAGTAACTTTTATTGTGTTTTATGATAAGTCTTAATGATTAGGAACCATATCTCAATTGATCCTCTAAGTAAGTCTTAGTACATTTTCATGTCTAAGAAGAGGAATCGAGAATTGTGGAAATGGTTAAAATCAAGAAGTCAATCATACTTCGTTCCAACATCAAGTCTTAGAGTTATACTCCAAGATTGTGAATTGAGTGACAAGTCTCAAGAAGGTTTATAACACTCATAAAATGTGGAATTTGGAAAAGTTTTCTTATTCTTGCACATTTAAAATTTGTAAGTTGTCTTGGATAAGACAAAGACCAACTAGGACAAATTTTGTGAAGTGTTTTGTCTTGATAAGAACCACACTAACTCTTGAATATTTGTTTTGTCGAGGAAAGTTTCCTGACAAGAGAATCGTATATGTCAAGAGATCAGTGGGAGTTTTAATGATCTTGAAAAAGGTTTCAAGAACTAATCAAGAATAAACCTTATCGATCATCACTAGCACACGACTTGAGGTTTATAGCCTATCATGGATGACATACTCCTTTTCTATGCCATTCCAATTGAATTAATTATGCAAGTGAGTTCTATGAGTTCCCATGTGAATGCATAAAGACATAGCACCTTGATCAATGGAAAGTACATTGATAAGTAAGGATGAGTTGATAAACCACTTGGAAGACATGGTGGGCACTCGTGTTACCATGAGGCAAGAAATCAAGATTGAGAAAGTTCAGTCCATATGAGTTTGGATTTGTCACAAACTTTGGTTTTGACAAATTCACATGGATAGGAACTTATACACCACAAAATCTAAGTGTCATAAGATTACCTCCTTCATGAAAATGACTGTGAGGAAATGCTTTCACTAAGAGAGATTTTAAGAAGATAGCAATTGTGGAAATTGTATTCTCAAATTCGATTATGGTTACGGCATCCCTTTCCATAGTTCGAATTATGAGATTTGACAATTAGTCTGAACATTTGGGACTTAGTGACATAAGTTCTGAATTTGTCTAGACACACATATGAGCTTTCTAAGGCAAAGGTGTATGATTTTAAGAAGCTTTGATAAAGGCTTATCAAAGCATTAGGTATTAGAAATATGAACTTAAGGAATTCAATAAGCATTGTTCTCTGGAAGTTTAATTGTTTTCTGAATACATGTCAAAGCTAGTGGGAGCATAAGTGTTATGCTGGTAAGAAAATAATCATCATGTTAGTGGGAGCATGATTATTATGGTAAAGTATTGCGAGTTAGCAATATTAATTATAGAAAACAAAGATTCACTTTGCAAAGTTGTAATGTTTGAAAAGTTGTTTTGCTATAATTAAGGGAGAGAATATTATACTTCATTTCAAAATTCTAAAGCTTAGATTGAGAAATGTTAATAAATTTAGTCAAGGATATATAGTGCATTCTCAAATTCGATTATGATCACGGCATCCATCTTCATAGATCGAAATGTGGGAACAGGACACATAAAATATTATGGCAGAAGGATGATAAAGTATCACTTCTTTATGTGAGACATTATGCATCATGCTTCGGGTATAGGATCGATTGCATATGCTGTAATATTTTACCATTCTAAAATTTTCCAAATGCCTAGAGCATTAAGAGGGAAAAAGGAAATAGAATCGGTTTTGACTAAAAATAATTAAACAACTATCAAAGGAAAATCTGAGGTTCACTGAGGATTTGTCGCTTGTGAGTAGTTAGAAGTATAGTACTGAATGGGCTATATTGACATTATTATGAATAGATAAGATTCTATTAAGAATAAGCTGTCATATGGGAAATATGGAAATGTCTCCATATTGGGAGTTGGATGTTGAGAGTCTGTGTCTAGATTAGAAACTTTTATGCAAGAAGGATGTTCAAAGGAATGTACTTTGAATGTGAGACTTCACGTCTATGGAATTATCTTGTAACAATTTCCGATAGAGTACTTTGTAATTTCATTTGCCAAGTCTTGGTGACTTTTTTTGCTCTGACTTTGCGAAAGGATCGTTGCATAAAATGTTAGAATCTAGCATATTCTAGTAGTTGCAAGAACCTTGTGTTCTAACACTAATAATAGGGATTGGGAATTGTGAAATGAGCATCATTGGAAAGGTTTTTCAATTGATCTATTTCGCAAAGTATGGACCATAGGAAACCAAAGTGTGCATGCTTGGAGCATGGGACAATTGTGGTTATAATTCAAGTAATAAGTTGATTTTCTGAAACTGTAAGCAATGAATAATGAGTAATCAATATGGTGTTTAAATAAAAGTGTTTTTTTTACGCTCAAAAGCTTTGGGGCCATATAGGATTAATATTATTATTGCGTTTCACTTTGCATGTTTTGACTTCCTGAATAATAAGATTATTCAAACTCCACAGTTGCTCGTACTTTTGGAAGTAAGTAGTGAATCAAGACTGTCATGAACTGGATTGTAGAATTGTCTAAGGATAGACATGGCAATAGATTTGCTGCAACGTTCATGAGTACTCAGAAATTGAGATTTGAGTATTGTATAAACCCACGCTCAGAGTATTACTTCATGGAATTCATCACGAGTAATACTGAGACGATAATATCTATGATCTTGAAACAGAGATATATGAGTTGTAATTTGCAAGTCGGCTATACATTGGTGATACGAAAACGCATCAGTAACTTGGTGTTATAAAACGTATTGTCATGTATGGTTTGATGAGTAAAAGATACAAGCATATGAGTCAATGTTTATTCGTTCCTTTTGCCCTAACCGGAAAAGCGATATCTGTGGGCCCCTCGATGATTTGGTGTTGACTTATGTGCTGGGCCCAGCCAGGACTAATTGATGTGTTCGATTAGAAGTCCTATATCATCACAAATCAGAAATCGGGAAACATAGATTCTAGACAAAGAGATTGATTGTATTCCATGTCTTATGTCTAGAGATATCTAGTAGAACGAAGGGTCATGTGATCTCTTATCTTAGGACTCGTAACTGACTGGGTCAGAGTTCGGCAGCAGCTTTTTGGAAGCTACAATTTGCTGGTCAAATTTAGAAGCCATACGAGCAATTATAGTTACAGACTTATCCAAGTGGGAGACTGTTGGATTAGGTGTCTAAGCCCATAACTATAATTGGTATATACTTGAATTGATAGCAGCACAGTCCTTTTGGGTTGCCCTCAAACCTAGCAACCGGACAAGGAAATTATGAAAGGAGAGATATTAATTTATTATAAGATTAATAAATTAATATAAATGAATTAATATGTTAAAAGATTAATATATTAATAAGAAATCATTTTGTTTAATTAATTGTTAGCCAGAAATTAATTAGAATTAATTTTGGGGTTAAGAGAATTAATTATTAAGTGCAGGGACTAGTTTGCAATTATCTAATAGTTGAGTGGAAGGCTCCAGAACCTCCTTGGAAGGAGGTGGACGAAATCTATAGGGGAAACCCTAAGGATTTCGTCCAAGGGGGCTTGGATAAGGCCTTTGGCTTTGCTTAGGCCCTAAGCAAGGAGCATTAGGGTTTTTCCTAAACCCTAGATCCCTCAACTATATAAGGAGCCTCCTGGTTCAAATTTTGGTCACTCTTTCTTTGGAAGAAACCCTTAGGGCCGAAAATTGCATACTCCCTCTCTCTCCTTCTACTTTCCTTCTTGCTAGTTTGGGTGTGATTCCATTAGAGGCATTACACTTATGGTGCTAAGCTTCCAAGAAGATCAAGATCAAGATCAAGGGAATTATCAATTGTTTACTATAAAAATTGAAAGGTATGTAATTACTATACCCTAGTTTGTTAATTTTTATATTAGCCTCTCTCCTCTAGGGTTCTTGTTTTGCAATTCAAAGTTGTATGTTCAATAGATAAAACATAGATCCAAAGTAGGTTGCATGTGAACTTAGGAATTGTTTTTCTAGTTTATTTGTTTTACCTAAAACCCATCAGTACCTACCAAATATATTTATGGGCCTAGATACCTAATCCAACATCATATTCAGCCACCAACTCGTCGAGTTGGTCCAAAAAGACTTGCGGCCCAAAAACTTCAATACGTCGAGTTGATGCCATCAACTTGATGAGTTCCAATGAAAAATTACCTTTTTAAATAAAATTATCATACCTGGAAATCGGGATGTTACAACTCTCCCCAACTTGCGGTGAACAAGTCCTAATAATGTTCCCGCATCTCAGCCTCCGGCTCCCAGGTCCACTCGGATCCCCTCTAATGCTACCATTATACATTTACCAAAGGTGCCTCCTTGTTACGCAGAACCTTTACCTTCCTTTACAACACATCCACCGGCTTGTCAACATAGTTTAGGAGCTCATCAACCTGAATGTGATCCAATGGTACCACCGCCTCCTCGTCCAATACACACTTTCGCAACTGCAAAACGTGAAAGGTACTATTAATCTGACTGAGCTCCTCCGGAAGATCCAATCTATTTGCAACCTTGCCAACCCTGGCAATAATCCGAAATGGTCCAATATATCGAGGGCCTAACTTTCCCCTCTTCCTGAGGTAAATCACCCCCTTCTAGGGTGAGACCTTCAACAACACCATGTCATCGACCTGAAACTCCAACACAGATCGGCGTCGGTCGGCATAACTCTTTTGCCGACTCTGAGCAGTTTGCAATCTCTGCCTGATCTACTGAATCATCTATGTAGTCTGCATAACCACCACGGTCCGACCCATGACCCTGGGACCAACCTCACCCCAACAGACTGGGGCACGACATCTCCGCTTATACAACAGCTCAAAAGGCGGAGCACCAATACTGGAGTGGAAGTTGTTGTTGTAGGAGAACTCTGCAAGCGGTAGGTAGGAGTCCCAGCTCCCACCAAAATCAATGACGCAGACTCACAACATATCCTAAAGAGTCTGAATGGTCCACTCACTCTGGTTGTTGGTCTGCGGATGATAAGTTGTGCTGAAATGCAGCCTCGTGCCTAGTTCCTCATGGAACTTCTGCCAGAAATGGGAGATAAACTGAACATCACGGTCTGAAAAAATAGAGACTGGAACCCCATGGCGAGCAACGATCTCACGAATGTACACATCGGCCAACTTCTCGGCCGAAGAGCTCTCCCGGATTGCCAGAAAATAGGCACTATTGGTCAATCGATCCATGATGACCCAAATAGCATCGAAACCCATTGCCGTCTTCGGCAGATTGGTGATAAAATCCATTGAAATCTGCTCCCATTTCCACATGGGAATCTCCAGAGGCTGCAGCTGGCCATGCGGCCTCTGATGCTCGACCTTGAGCATCCTGTAGGTCAGACACCTCTCAACATACCAAGCCATCTCTCTCTTCATGCACGACCACTAGTAACTCAATATCAGATCCAGATACATCTTGGTGGCCCCAGATGGATAGAAAAACAAGACTTATGAGCCTCTTCTAATACAATCTGTCTGACCCCACCAGACACAAGAACACATGCCCGACCGCAACGGGTCAACAATCCACGACTGTCAGGCACAAATCTTGTAATCTCACCCCTGATCCTCTTAATCTTCTAATTCTTCTCTCGAACACCTTCAGTCTGAGTCTCCCTAATCAAACCCACAAGTGGAGAATCCACAGATATCCTCATGCACATCATCGAAACAGAAGATCCAGCCGACTTGCGGCTCAGGGCATCCGCCACCACATTCGCTTTACCCGGATGGTAAAGGATCTCGCAGTCGTAGTCCTTGACTACGTCCAGCCACCTGTGCTGCCTCATGTTAAGGTTCGGTTGATCCATAATGTGCCTCAGACTCTTGTGATCCATGTAGATAGTACAGTGGACCCCATAAAGATAATGTCTCCAAATCTTAAGAGCAAAAACCACCGCTCCCAACTGAAGATCATGCGTGGGGTATCACATCTCATTCGGCTTCAGCTGCCGCGAAGCATAAGCTATCACTCGTCCTCTTTGCATGAAGACTGCTCCCAAGCCGGTGATGGATGCATCACAGAAAACCACAAAGTCCTCAATCCCCTCCGCCTAATTTTTCAATATGGTGTTTTAGGTTGGGTCAAATAACTTACATCTCTCTCTCTCTCTCTCTCTCTCTCTCTCTCTCTCTCTCTCTCTCTCTCTCTCTCTCTCTCTCTCTCTCTCTCTCTCTCTCTCTCTCTCTCTCTCTCTCTCTCTCTCTCTCTCTCTCTCTCTCTCTCTCTCTCTCTCTCTGTGTGTGTGTGTGTGTGTGTGTGTGATAGAAACATAAGTGGACTAAATAACAAGATTTTGAGTTTTGAATATGCTCAACAATAGCCACGACATCATCATCGGTATAGTTTCTTTCTTCAAAACCGGCACGTGCTTGTGTGTGGTGAAACAATACAAACAACACCTATTTATATTAAGTGTAGAGGGATAAAATTATTATTTTAGGGGTTTTAAACCGTTTGATGGCATGGATTATTGTATGCAACAAAGTACTTAGATTAATTAACAGAAAAGCCGATCCTCTATCTTTCTTCATTTATAAAAAGGCAAATTAAAAAACCTAGCAACATACCCATATTTTGATACCCTTCTTTACCGACAAACAGCAACACTACATAATTTTTTACCCATAACAAAAACATACTTCCATTTTCTCTACCAGTAGGGGTAATATAAATAATTTACTCGTTACGTATTCCTATTATCACGTATTCCTATTATCGATAAAAGATGTAGATGCTTTAATGATACGATTAGTTTGATGTAAGTACATTCCTATTTATGTGTTAAGAAATGAAATGTAAGTATATTGCTATAGCGGGTTACATATCGCTGAAGTTATGGTGAAAAAACATATACATATTACTACTATAAGTAAAAAAAATATGGTGATTAAGGTACTTTTTGCGCAAAATAGTAATTACTTGCAAGTATATTCAATGAAAATTATACTTTTTTGTAAGTTGGACAATTTCTAGTCCAAAAAGAGAAAGGAAAAATAGGATAATTAAGTATACTACTGTACAACGGCTTACATAACAAACCATTTTAGATACCATAGTAAATAATAAATTACGAGTTTTAGTTTAATGATGGCCCCGCCTAAGTAGCGATAGGAATCGACCCGATCCCTTTTCTGTCCGCCTGTCCTCCGCATTTTCAACCTAGAAAATGGAACCAATGCTTAATTTTTTTCATGATTATTATATAGTAATATTTCAGTGGCTAATTTGATAAAATTGTGAAAGGACGTGTTTTTCTAAAATATATAAGTTGCGTACTTCAATAGTTATTTTCTTGAGAATATCTATGATCTCAGTGAAGTCTGGTCTTAAAGCTGGGTCTTTTTGCCAGCATTTTCCAAGTAGTTCTGCGAGCTTTGGTTGTGTGTTCTTGGGTATAGTAGGCCTTAAGCCCTGAAAAGTTGAAACATATATATTAATAAAAATGGAAATTTATAAGGTTAGATAGATAAATACAAAGAGTTTAATATTTCATTCATCTAACTTGTCAAACAGTGTAATGCTTTATGTTTTACCTTTTGAACTACTCCAATAGCTGCCTGGACTGGAGTCAAGAACTCGTATGGAAGCTGGAAAAATAAATATACAAAATACATGAATATCAATGTACATAAAAATATACCAAAAGTGAAAAAATAAATAAATAAATAAATAAATACCTTTCCAGTGAGCAACTCCCATAAAACAACCCCAAAACTGAAAACATCTGCCTTGAGATCATACGGCTTGTGTTCAATAACCTTCATTGTAAAAAAAGTTATCACGAAAAAAACTCATCATCAAACATCCAACCAAACATACTCCGTTTCACATGCACTGGATCAGGACTGAGACAGATGTCAATAGGACAAAATAGTAATTTGTCCCACCCAAAAAGGTAAGACTGTCTCACTTTTTTGGGTAGTACAAAAAGTTGTAATTTTTGTCCCATTGATATCTGTCTGTGTCAGTATCAGTTTCAGTAGTATCAGTTTCAGTCCAGTGCATGTTAAATACAGTACAAGGCCTAACAAACTAAGAATCATAAAGAAAGATTGATAGAAATGAAGCACCTCGGGAGCCATCCATCTATATGTCCCGGTTTCTGCTGTCATGACACCTGTCTGAGCCTTCACTCTTGCGACTCCAAAATCGGCCACCTTAACAACCTGATTACAAAATATCAGTAAGAATTATGAATGATTTAAAAAAAATAATAATAATATATGGAATGGTGAAGAAGATGATTACATCATTTTCATCCATGAGAAGATTTGCACACTTGAGGTCCCTGTGTATAATATTGTTCTGATGCAGGTAGTTCATCCCCCTTGAGATATCAATTGCAACTTTGAGTAATATTGGAAGCTTAAATGTACCCTTTTGTTTGTGCAAATAATCATACACACTTCCCCCACTCATGAACTCTGTACAAATTTATACACTTACTAAAAATCTACCCATGAAAAAAATAACATGGAGAAAAATCAAAATCAATTAAAAATTACCAGTTACAATGCACAAGCTTGATGGTTTAGTACATGCTCCAATAAACTGCACAACATTCTTATGTCGGATTTTCCTGCATATAGTAATTAAACACATTTCTAAAAGTTTTATAATAAGAAATTTATAAACTTCGGATGAAATAACATGCATAATTATTTAAACCCAATTTGTTACTCATGACATGACATAACAGGTTGTACTGTGTTTGCCTTTGATGTCATTCAGACAAAAGCTGCAACTTTTTGTCTGACCCTAAAAGGTAGGATAGGGACTAGCTTTCAATCTCTTGTTTGTGAAATTGACGTAAATGCCCTCCTCATGGGAATTGATGACAAACCTCATGATATAAACTTCTTGGGCAAATTCTTGTTGCATATCTGTGTCTATACGCTCAGCCTTAAGCATCTTTATAGCCACCTCTTGACTACGATATGTACCTTTATATCTAAATTATTAACACATATAAAATATCAGCATTTAAAAGAAATAAAGAATGTGTAATAAATTAATAACCCCTTCATCCCAAAATAAATGAAGGTTCTACTAAACATGTAAGAATTAGGATATTCCTTTACATATGTAAATCACCATTGATAATTATTTGTGAAGTAATTGACATATTTTGTTATCATATGTTTAATAAATCTTCTAGGCTTCCCCTATTGTTTACATATTCTAGAAGAAGATAGTCAAATTAGTCAAAGTCAAAGTCAAGACTATGATTTCCATGTTATTTTCATTGCAGTGAATATTTACTGGTGTGTATGAGCCTACTTTCTTAAAAAACTGAAAAATGAAAAGGGTCATTAGATTTAGGCAAAAATCAAAAGCCAAAGGGGTAATTTAATTTGAGAAGACTTACAGATCACCATAAGATCCAGATGCAACTTTGTGATCAAGAGACAGAAACTGAGGATCAATTTCCCATACATCTGTTCCATCATTTGGTATTCTTAAGTGATCAATTTGGCAACTTTTTCCTCTTTGGTCTTGCTCATCTTTCCAAGACTGTTTCTGTAAAGACATTAGAATGAAGTCAAATAGTCAACCTCATAGTCATTGACTTACAATATCAGGTCAAAATCTCTGGAAGTACATACCTCAAGCTTAGAAAGTTTTCTTTCTATTGCATCTCGGAGTTCTTCAGTTTCCTAAAAATGTATACAAAAAAAACATCTATAAAAAACAATAGATAAAAAGTGACATAGTACAAAACTTATAATTGTTTTTAACCACTGAACTTTCAATTATGTTCCATTGTAGTGAAATTTTGTATCTTCTGTTTCATTCTTACAATTTTTTTTTTTTAACTTTTTGCTGATGTGGACGTATAACGTGGCAAGTTAATTGCAACAATTTAATTAGATGATAACAAAGTTTCAGTTTAAACCTCTTGAAATGAGTTTGAGGTGCCCAAATGGAACAAGCATGAAACTTGGTTACAATTTAGTGACATTGTCCTTTTTAAAAAAAAAAAAAACAAAACTTAGGAATTAAAAATAAGTAATTTGAAACTAACTATATGTGTGATAGATTTAAAGGAGAAGAAGAAAATACCTCAAATGCCCATCCATCAACAACAAAGACATCTAATGAGTAGCCATCTACTGTAGAAAAAGCATGTGCTTCCTGGATATTTAGTCCTATTTCAGCCAGTAAGCTTGTCAACTGCATTTTTTACACATCCAAATATTCATCATGTGCAAACAAATGATGAGGAGGAGGGCATTTACGTCTTTTTTATATATGAAAAATCAAGGGCAATTCCTGGTCCTACTTTTTTGTGTGGGACAAAAAGTTGTAAAGTCTGTACCTGACTTAGAAGCTTTGGTTTGTCATCTGTTGAAAAGGTGATTTCATGCATTGGCCTGTATTATAATAAAAAATTATAGAGTAAGTTATCCAAGAATAAACATTATACTTTTACAATACTGAAAGTTAATTAATTAACTACATTATCTATTTATAATGTGTCCAAGAATCTTCAACATGTTAACATCTAAACAAATGGAAGTATGTAAAAGATCATAAAGCATGAAATAAATTAGAGTTTTAACAAGAGTGAGTTAAAGAAGCATAAAGACATTCAAAATGATTTGTGAAGTTAATATCTTGTATCAATATCATAAGAAGTTGTAATTTTCTAGTTGCCTCTTAGTTTTTTGGTGCTTAAGTTCATAGTGAACTTCAATAACAAAGATTTCAAAGATAATAAGATATGTTTTGAACTATTTTTATTACGTAAATAACAATACAACATCATGAATGATACTGAAATAGTGTTATATATCAACATGAAAGGCTGCATATGTGCAAATAAATCACCATAGTTAATATATATACCTGGGAATGTCTATGTGACTATTTACAGAATTATTTCCATTTGCTTCAAGTGCAAGGGCTTCAAGATTAGGTGCTGAACCAAAAGCAGGTGGTGGATGACTGCTGACATAAAATATATATCATCAGAAAACAACATTCAAGATCTCAAAATATCAAAAGAGACAGAAATGAAGAAGAAAAATAAGGCAATACTTGTTTAGCACTTAACAGGCTGAATAAATGAATGATATTAAATAAATCTTTGGTCAACAAGTTAAATAATTCATAACATTGAAGTAGTATCAAATATCTGTTATTTATGTAATTCATAAGTTGACATTTTTTGTCATTCAGATTTTTTGTTCATAACATTGATCAAACAATCATTTTAGTCGACGGCACTAATTCTACACGGAGGGGTAAAATAGTCATTTTCTATCATTCAGGACATAATGTGTAGGTATCTAAACTTGTACCTTTGGGTTGTCTGCTTCCCAGGTGAGCTGCAATCAACTGAATCTTCTGAACTCTGAGAAACCTGCATATAGGCAATACAATTTAGACCTGCTATGCACTCACAAAGAATTATTAAGATGAGAAAGATTATAAATAATTAATAAAATAACATTAACATAAAAAGGCAACAAGGAGGGCATTCACGTCTTTTGCACATTCGAGACATTGAGAGTGAGTCATGTGATCATGTCCCATCTTGTTCACCTTTTTGGGTGGGAAAAAAAACTGTAACTTTTGTTTCATTGACATAAGTTTGAAGTTTCAGTCTAATGCATGTCAAACACAGTCTAATGCATGTCGAACACGGTACAAAATAAACAAACCTGAACAAGGCGAACATCGAATACAGGCCGATTAGCAGGATCATGTGCTAAACTCAGCAATCTCTTGTGCATGAGTACATCTTCTGCCCTTTCGACATTTACATCAAGTGCATACCTTCAATACAGCATAGAAAATGCATCAGATATGATATGAATAAACTATTCAACTTTAATTTCCAACTCGCCAGAAGAAAATATTAAAATATATTATCCAAGTGGTATTAAAAAACAAAGAAATCCCTAGGTTAAACAGATCCACTTACAGACAAAAACAACATATAAAATATTATATAATGTGGAAGATTTATATATATACCAGTAGAAAAACTAATAAACATAGACAAATTGCTACGCAGAAAATCGTTGAATACAATTTAATCAATGATAGATGACAAAAAAGTGTCTGAAGATCGAAGAAACAAAATTGGCTTCCTTCAACACTAAATGTTAATTCCGCCTTTTTCAATCCAAATCAACATTAAAAAACATAAAATTTATTTACAAATGTGATCTGTATTTACGTTCTGATCATCTGTCGTTCTATTATCAAAAAATAGTTTGAAATTGAAGGGCTATTCAATAAAAAAAGAAGATTAATGGAATTCACATATACCTGGTCGGAAGACGATTGAAGTGCGCAAAGAGCTCGTCATCAAAACCAGGTTCTTTGGCTTCATCGTTGTTGGATTCTTTGAGTCGCAGAAGAATCTCATTGTAAACCTCTAGCTTTTGTATCTGATTCCGGTTATTGTTATTATTCATCGCCGCCGTGGAGGGCCGCTTCGATTCCATACTCATACTATCACAGCGCTCGTTATCCACCGTCACCATTGATAGAAAATCAAAAATATATTTATCTACGTAAATCAAATTAAGCAACAAAAACCCCAAAATTCTTTCGAGATCCGATTGAATCACTTTTCAAGTTATAAAAGGAAGATTGAAGAACGTAATCTTCAAATTTGATGCGCAGTGTGCCTTCCGCTATGTGCATACATTGTGTACATATTCATGCCTTCTCTCACCCTCTCTATATATAGTATGTGTAGGGAGAAATTCTTAATTTATCTGTTTTCTATTTTCGGGTTAAAAACGGTGTCGTCCTGTGCAAATTAAATTTTACAAGAGGAATGAAATTGTCGTGTATAGCATAAGTCCTTCAATTAACATAATTCATCAACAACATTTTAGTAGTATGATGTTTATCCTTATCAAAAAAGTGGACATATTTTAATAAGATTTGTTGGAAAAGTCTTTAAATATATAAAGACATAAAACCGGGTTAATGTTTTTATTTTTAGGAATTTTGCTATTGAAATACTTTTAGTCGGTTGTAGAGATGATATAGTAAGATACTACTTTATGATAATGAAATTTTATGGATCAATAGTAAAATTACAATAAAATAATACCTCTTGTGTAAAAAAAAAAAAAAGTAATAACATAATCCTCGAAGTTTTTTTTTTTGTAACATATCAATCTCTCATGAGTTTTAACCCTTGTCATTTTGTGATATTTTTGAAATAAATATTATAATTTTTCAATTTTTGATTTGTTTCAATTTTTAAAATTAAAGTCATATATGTATATATATGTAAAGTATTAAATATCATATATGATATTAAATTGCAATAAATATGTTTTCTTTCTTTCTTATGGAACTTCTATTTGATTCTAAGTTTAAAATATTTATCATTTAGTTATCGGTTTTCAGAGTATCCTTCCTAATAAATCAAAATCTTTTTGTCATATGTCTTATTCTCCTTCATTTGGACACATGTCATTTTCTAGAATTTTTGAATTTTTTATTTTTCATTTGTCATTTTATTGTATTTTTAATTTTATTAAATTAAAATTCCACATTTAAAATTTAATATAATATATATGTAAGGTATTTATTAGAAATGATTTATATATATGTAATGTATTCAATTTATTAAAGTCTCATTAATTTCAATAATTTAATTTTTTTTTATTTTTCTTATAAATTCAAACTTCTCAAATTGTTAAAATTTCATATGTATTTTTTTTTTTTTAAATAAACCTATCTCACACCTAGTTTATTATAAATTAAAAGTAATTAAATTATTTCTTTTTATTTACATATAGTTTGTCTATATCTTGACTTTACACTTAGAAATTGAAATTATAAAGATATCATATCTTTAGTGTAAAAGTAGAAAGGTTGACTTTGGCGGGTAGTTGAACTTTAATTTGTAGGTACAGACAAAGTAGAGTAGACTTCATGTGAGAAATGTGAATTGTAGATAAAAAGGGTTCGGGGATGGAGAATATGGTCTTGGGCTTATTGATTTTATTTATAAACTTAGCTAAAAGTTAAAAGTTTGTATATTTAACGTACTCAAATGTTTATAATTTTTTGTTTTGTTTTATTATAAATCTTAGATTATAATTTAATAGTTTAATTTTGTAATGTGATTTGGTATAATGTTGATTGATACATTTGAAAAAAACCAATTTATTACGGTCATACTATACGTGCATCTTTACTCACATCAATTATCAAATCATGAAATATATCCAAATACATTTCACACTCACAAGGGGTGTATTAAACACTCGGAGGGGAGAGGATGATTAAATTCAGTATTCTTATGAGAAAGGTGATTAAATTTTGAATGGTCAAATCATTGTAAGTAAACTTTTTGTTTGCTTACAATGTAAATGAGTTCACATAAATTGTATAAGAGAATATCAAAGTATTACATGACTGGATATCATAATTTCGAAAAACATATTCTAATAAGACAATAGAACTCTAGAAGAGCAACATTTAACATATTCACATTGAAACTTGATACAATACATATATATTTATATTTATATTTTGTGTTGCAGAGTCCAGTCTTCTGTTTGACCTTATTTTCTTTGAGCACTTCGTAAAGTGAAGCCTTAGGGCAAATGCGCTTGGTGAAGTTGTTTAGTGTTGCTTCCATGCGAAGCTGCAAACTATAGGCGAAGTCTTAGGACGAAGCCCATAGCCTGATAAGCGAAGCTTTGAAGCAAAGTGTTGGTACACATATCATGTGTCAGATTTGTCAACATTGCTGTCAGGGCATTGTTTTATTTGTTCATTTTAGGTCCACTCGTCTGTATAAATAGATTTCATATGAATTAGTGTCGTAAATAAATAAAAAAAAAAAAATTTCTAATTCATCCATGGAGATAGCTTAATTCGAGTGAACTAAAGTTACATTCTTGTGCTTTTGTGTTTTTTTTCCAGATCTTTGTTTTATTGTGTTTGTGTGTTCAACCTATCCATAATCCTAACATTATCCTTATAACCCCATCATTTAAATGAAGTAACTTGTGGATTAAAATGATAGTGATCGTTATATTAATAATAATATTTGTTAATCGAACAACCAAACTTAAAAACTTTATAGGAAAAAAAACTTTTTTAAAATAAAATTTATCTTTTGAGTTATGTCTTCTTGTATACTAAAAGCTTGGATAGACTAACAAATACTGAGAAAGTGAGAATGCATAATCGAGCTTGATTTTTTTAATATCATGTCATTGTAAGCTTTTTTTTTTTTTTTCTTTCTTTTGTTTTTAATTATTTAATGCCGTATAAATTGATGTAAAAGATTTAGTGTTTTAATGCTATAATCCAAGTTATTTTGACCAATAAAATGGTATTTTACCTGTTCGAGTCATTCGAATTGGTGAAAATTTATTGACTTGCCGCAGAAAACGTAGGTGCCTTGGAGTTGGAGGTATATATGCCACGTGGGAAGATCAGAAAAAGTGACATGGCAACAAGAAAGCGGCTTTTCGGAGTCCCAAGGGGTCGGTCACATTGACTGGTCAATGAGGTCGTTGCATGAAGTTGTTACGTGACCTCGTAATTATCTTTTTCCATGTGTTTAGGCGCGATCGATTTTACATTAGAGAATTCTAAAATGAGCATATTCTACAGATTTATGCTATTTCAATTCACGATTTTATAATAATTGACTTGATAATAAAATAACATAACTTATAAAACAAGAAAACAAATATGAGATATATGTTAAATAAAATTTTTATTTTTAGATGGTTTATCAAAAAAACCAAGTTTAGAATATTTATTCCGATAACCATATTTGTAAATAAAACATCACATACCAACAATATTTTTAAAAATAACATTTTTGAACGAAAAATATAGTCTATTCATATGAACTACTCCTAATTGAAACTATGTTTGTAACAAGACTTAGAATTTTTGATTTCAAAAAAAAAAAGATAACACTAATAGTACTATTGCACTAAAAGTCATTTTAACCTTTAAAAAATAACAAGGATACTTTTGAAAATGTAATTTAAAAAAAAAAAAAAAATCATTAGTCTATTGGAAACCGGTCTCATTTTTATAACAGGTGTCATTTTCTTTTTCAAATCATTTCATAAATTTTCTTTTCAAATTTCTCTGTATGATTTTATCAGGAAAACATTCAAAATACAAAAAAATCATTATATTTTTAAGTTTTAGAGTTTAATTTTTACCAAAAATTATTTAAATTTATAACTTTTTATCATCTTTTCAGTGATATCAAATTCGATATTATTATTTTTTTTTATCAGTTCAGATTCACACTTTGAATCTGCATAGATTCACATTATGAACCTGTATTGATTCTTTTTTTTTTATATATATATAAATGGATTCACAATATGAATCTATACAGATTGTGAATTGGAACAAATTAACAAAGTAAAGAAAAACTTATATCGAATTTGATATCAATGGAAATAGTATAAAAAGTTATGATTTTTTATATTTTTAGTTTTTTTTATAAGAAATAAGCTTTAAAAGTTAAGAAAATATTGATTCTTTTGTTTTAAGATTTAAAATAGTTCATTGTTGAATCCTCTCTCTCTCTCTCTCTCTCTCTCTCTCTCTCTCTCTCTCTCTCTCTCTATATATATATATATATATATATATATATATATATATATATATATATATATATATATATATATATATGACGGAACCATAAACTTTTATAAAGGATAACACAAAAAAAAATTACAAACAAAAAATAGTAAGATAATTTTATTTAATTACGATTTCATTAGATATAACAAACTACACTACAAAAAATTAGAGTATTACAGGCGACAGCCGTCGCCACTAAAGTGTCGCTGCTGATACCTTATCACTAATAATCTAAATGTCGTCGCTAATAACAGGCCGTCACCGCTAATAGCATGGTGTCGTCGCTGAAGTCTTGTCGCCGCTAATAACCAACTGTCGCCACTAAAGGCGTCGTCGGTATTAGTATTTTTTTTTTATTTCACATTAAAATTGAAAAAACTATATAAAAAGTATAAAAACTATTATGATATTAATTAAGCTAATCCTACATCCTTCCATTCCAAAATATTGATCCAACATCCGTTTAAAATACTCATCCAATTTAACATAATATAAAATATCAAAAATACTAGTCTAAAATACTTACACAAACAAAACATAAAAAAATCCTACAACTAACTACTCGTCATCATCGCTCTCCTCATCTCCTTCGTTTTCATTTCGTTGTGGCAACGAATTAAACCAATCTTCAAGTATGATACTACATTCCAGGTCCTTTAACATTGTTTGAAGCATTTTCAACTACAAATAAAACAACATAGTCTTATAAGTTAAACCAACATTATAACATTCTATATATAAAATATACATTCCATATAAACTAACAATTACCAAATTACACATATTGCATATAACACATTATAGCATTGTACTATCACTAACAATTACCAAACTACAAAATACCATTATAGCATTGTATTTTCATAAACTAACAATTACCAAACTACACATATTGCATATAACACATTATAGCATTGAACTTTCATAAACTAACAATTACCAAACTACAAAATACCAATATATCAAACTATAACCAAACTAACAATTACCAACATATAAACTATTATCAAACTAACAGTTACCAATATTTGAAACTATTACTAAACCACCAATTACCAACATTTGAAACAAATATGAAAATTAAATAGTTTTGTCACTTGTGATTGTGGCGGTGGTTGTGTTAATGGTTGCTCCTGATCGTACATCGACACAATCGTAGAAGGTTTGCACCCGATGCCTCTGATGTGGCCTCATCGAACAACCAATATTCTTTCAAAACAATTTTGTGTATCCATTGGTGTTAAACCACTGGCTTGTGAAGAAGCTTGAGTTTGTTACTAATCTCAAGGAGTAAAGCATTATGTATTTTCATAAAATGATAAATATCATAAAAATTAGATTATTAAATACCCGTTGATGATATAAACACTTATATAAAAATACAAATTAACCACTTACGTATTGTCGCTCGACTGCAGGGCTACTAAATACCCCTTGACGATCAATATTAGCCTTACGAAATGCTTCAATTCAAGTGATGTCCTATTTAACATTAAAAGTTAGATTAATTATAATTTAAATAAACAGTTAAATATATCATAACTTACTTCTTTGAAACATGCATTGCTATAAGAGCATGATCCCTCTCTGTTTACAACTTGTTGTTGTGCACAGGCTCCTTTTTTGATGCCAAACGCTTTCAAAATTCAGGCGTTTGACAATGTTCGACTGCTTGTGCCCAATTTTCACGTGGCATACCATCTAAGGGGGGGGGGGGGGTTGGCTAATGCCGGGATATCTGTAAGCCCCCCGACATTCTGAAAATAAGTATGTGCTTTATTTTTTGGCCTCTATAAACTCTTTGTAAAGTCGCATCAATGCTCTGCAACAATTAAGCATGCTCGGGATCCAAGTTAACCTTATCTAAATCAAACTTATTCTACAAATACAAAAAATTTAGTTAATTAAATATCAATCACAATTAAACTTAAAATATTATCCAAGTTACCTTTAGATGCACGACTGTAGCATTCCTTAAAGTGGGGGAAACATTGTCCCAACCAGATACGTTCAAAGGGATGTTCATTCACATATACCTCTCAATCTCACGGGTAAACCAATTTCCACGGTTCCTGACAGGGGAATATGTGAGCTCTCTGTCGAAATCCAAATCCACGGGCTTTCCCTTGTTTGCCCGTATCATCTTTGATAGTTGGATGTTTTTTGCTAGGCCTTTTTTTAGGAAGCTCGGCTGAAAAATATAATTAAAAGTATTAGTCGCGATATCTTATAATAAATGGATAAAAATAGCTAATAAATATATCACAATGAGACTTACCATCCTATTCGTGTTGTCCACGACCAAATCCTACCGAAGGTGGTAGATCCCCGACTCCATCACCTCTACGTCCTAGGCCCATAACATCCGCCATCACCTAGAAGAGTATTGCCCGACCAAACTTCATATGTAGCCTATAAAATTACAATATGAATAAAAGTTACACATATTGCATATACAAAAATAATACACTTTCTATTATAGCACCCTACTTTTTTTTTTTCATATAATAACATTATACTTTCCAAATGCCATACAAATACACAAACTACATATGTAATTTTCTATACATACAAATACACATATAAAAATAATACTTTTCATTATAGCATCCTACTTTGTTTTTTTTTCATTATAGCATTCTAGTTTCCAAATGGGTTATTGTCGCTATAGCCCAACAATGTTTCGTATATTTGTTTAAATGGTCCCTCGTGATTTTTTTTTTGCATTTAAAGGGTACGAACTTGTGTTTTTATGTTTTAAAAGGTCATTATGAAAATTTTGAAGGGGTCACCCGGTGACCCCATCCTAATCATCATGTTTGTAAGTGCCACCTATTTGCCACAAAGGATTTTGAGTGACAACTTGCAATTATGTTCATTAAATTGTCTAATGGCTTCCCACAAAGCTTTGAATTTCCAACGAAGGATATTTTGTTTTGATTGAAGAAAACACTGGATTCCAGGATTTATCCAGTAATATTTATAGACGACAAATCAACGGTTGCATTTGTCGGAATTTTTTTTGTGAATTCCGGCGGAATCTTCCCAGAGATATTGTTGTGTGAAACGTTAAAGTAAACATGATTTAAACAAGATCACCTGTAACGCTCCATTTCTGGTATGTAAATTTAATTAAACTATCTCCATTTCTTAAGGGGTACTTGACGAGTCTGTAGCCCGACTCGTCGAGTAGAAGCAGGATGAGCTTGCGATTTAAGTTGGCTACTCGGTGAGTCCATATGTTGGGACTCGGTGAGTCTGCTTGTCTGGATGAAGCCCTAATTTTAAGGGTTTGTACCCTATTTAAACGTCATTATAGCCTCCCACCCTTGCCTCCAGTACCTTTAGAGCATTTCCGCTGTAAAACCTAGCCCCCATTGTTGAGTTTGAGTGTGTTGGTGCTAGTTTGGAAGCTTTGGAAGAGAAGGAAGGAAAGAAGGTCCATAGAAGAGAAAGGAGATCCAGGAGTTAGCTTCCATCTATTTCTCATTCAGGTAATGAAGTTATTACCTTGTGTATTCCTCCATTAAACCCTCTTTTATGCTTGTTATGTTTTCTTTGGAGCCTTTTATGATTCAGAACTTGAGATATGGACTCTCCTTTGGATGGAAACCTTAGATCCGGACGTTATTGAACTCTAGGAGCTCATTATAGCCACCTTTATGCAATCTTGGCCTTGTTCCAAACCCTAAGTGCTTAGTATTTGTTGATTTTGGGTATTTTAGCCTCATACCCTTGTGCATGCACGTAAAGTTGGAAACTTTATGTGTAAAAACAGTCCTAGAAGCTCAGATCTATGATTTGGAAGCACTGAAATCGATTAGAATCGACTGTATAGTAATAGCATGCTTGGGACTCGACGAGTTGTTCTTCAACTCAGCGAGTTGTTCTTCAGACTTGACGAGTTGTTCATACGACTCGGCGAGTCACAGACTGGACATGTCCATATGTTGAAGGAGAACTCGAAGAGGTTTTCATACAACTCAGCGAGTCGGATGAAGTTAGACTCGATGTTAGCATCGAAGAAGAACTTGTCGAGTCTTTGCCAAACTCGACGAGTAGAAGCGGGTAGAGGACTAGAATGGATGATATGGACTCAGCGAGTTGACGGCCCAACTCGGCGAGTCCGGTCAACTGGAAGTTGACCTTGACTAGGAAGTTGACTTTGACCAGGAAGTTGACTTGACTAGGGGTAAATAGTCATTTTACCCTGAGATTAGTATTCAGTATTTGATTTAGTGTTTATGGGATTTGTAGTCGGGGAGTTCCGGAGCAGCAGTCAGACAGTTTCAGATTTAGCATCTCGGCAGCCAGTGTTACGAGGTGAGTTACCTTCCAGTAGGAACGGGTCTACGGCCACAATGCCATTCCGTCTAGTTAGTAGTAGTTCCGGACTTCGTTCCGAGGTAGTAGTTCAGTGTGCTTGATGTCTTTGTGATGCAAGCCTGTCTTTGTGCTATGTGTTCCTGACTAGGGTCCGATGCAGTATGCAGTATATTTGATTATGCTATGTTATGTTCAGTCGGTTTCCAGACTTCGGTCCAATGCAGAGGGCAAGGCCCTGGTTAGTTCCGTACTTCGGTCCGATGCAGTTTCCGGACTTCGGTTCAATGCAGAGGGCGAGGCCCTAGTTAGTTCCGGACTTCGGTCCGATGTAGTTTCCGGACATCGGTTTGAAGCAGAGGGCAAGACCCTAGTCAGTTCCGGACTCCGGTCCGATGCAGTTTCCAGACTATGGTCCGATGCAGTGGGCAAGGCCCAATATGTGGTTATATGTTGTTGTATGGTATGTGGTAGTTTGGAGGAGCTCACTAAGCTTCGTGCTTACAGTTTCAGTTTTGGTTTTAGGTACTTCCGCTAGCAAAGGGAAGAGCTCGGGTTGATGGCATTGCACCCACCATAGCTTCAGTTTTATCTTGGGAGTTTTATTCAGACATTTTGTTACGATTGATACAATTTTGTTTTGACATAGTTATTATGACTTTTGAGTACTCATTCCATGGTTTTTGTTATATATGACATTGGATGATGTGATTTTTAGTAATATTAAAACAAAATTTTTTGGGTCATATTTTGGGTCGTTACAAGTTGGTATCAGAGCCTTGGTTTGAGGGATTCAGGCATACTTTCGAGTGTGTCTAAACTCAAACTAAGGAAATGATGAAAGTTTTTTTTTAAAAGAGAAACATTTTCGAAAAGAAATTTTGAAAATAACTTAGAAAGAAAAAGAGTTTTCTTAAAAAAGGGTGTGGTGCATGCGATCAGCCAAGCTCAAGTAAGTACTCCCAAATTACCCATACAAAATTTGTTATGATTATCAGTTTCAGTTTCATTAGAACAACATGCCAGAATAGGACTAAGGATCTAGGAGGATGCCTTATGTGCCTGCTATATGTGTTTCGGTTTTATAAGAATTGCACGCTAGTATTAAGTAGACAACAGTAGGATAGCCTAGTTAGGTTATACCTGATAGTATGAGCTTAGCATTATATGCTAGTGCAGATTAGTCAAAATGATAGCCAAAGTGGTATATGCTTGATTATGTACTCAATGCCCGAATACTGTTTGCTTTGTGCTTTTAGGAGTTCTAGTTGTCTTTCACTAACTAGTAAACGAATATGTTAAGTTACATATTGCAAGGACTAAATAATTTCAAAAGGTTAGGTCTAGCTCTATTTCGTAGCTCTCATTTGAGTCCAACCGTTATAGGGTAGGATCCCTCATTGGAAGAATTATCTAGTTTGAGTGATATGTAATAGTACTCG
Organism: Lactuca serriola; assembly: GCF_051521515.1. Classification (NCBI taxonomy): domain Eukaryota; kingdom Viridiplantae; phylum Streptophyta; class Magnoliopsida; order Asterales; family Asteraceae; genus Lactuca; species Lactuca serriola. The sequence continues at coordinate 199,931,260 of NC_136415.1, read as the reverse complement.
TGAGCTAGTTAGGGGAAGAAAGTAGGGACTTCGTATGCAGCTGATGGCGGAGAGTGGGTCGGTGATCACCCTAGGGCTAGCCTAGGATGAGATTAGCATGAGATCAGCAGTAGTAGTAGAAGGGACTTGGTGGAGTCGAGATAGTTCTTGGGGAAGGTACAAATAGATGTGGAAGGTAGTAGGGGCCCATACTACTGAAAGCAGAGGATCTGTACTTGAATCAAGGAAGGCCAAGGCGAAACCAGGAAACTTGTAGTAATAGTGATCCCTCGAGATATATCAGTATTTATGACATTGTCGTTATGTGTTTCAGAATGGTGGTTTTACGCCCTAAACCAGCAGTTGGCAGTTCAGGGACCTGTGAGGGATCAAGACCAGGCTCGGGAGCCAAGCATTTGGATGAGAAGACCAGGGAGTTTCTCTCTTCAAAGATTACTCGCATCATACTCGAGAAGACTCCTGTGATCTTTGGTTCGATCAAGGAGGGTATTTTGGAGCTGATGGATGAGAGGTTAAGCACCTTTTGTGGTGAGGTGGCGACCATGATGGGGTCGCGCATGCTCACTTTCAGGGAGTTCAGAGCTTGTGGAGCTCCTGACTATCATGGGGCGCGGGACCCCATAGCGAGTACCAGGTGGTTGGCGGATGTCGCCAATGCTTTCCGCACCAGCAGATGTCCCGAGGGGGACAAGGTCAAACTAGCATCCTGTCTTCTGAAGGACAGGGAACGAGATTGGTGGGAGGAGATCGGGCATGTCATCGGGGATGACACAACACTTGATGCGATGAATTGGGCTGATTTTTCTACTAGGTTTAGAGCCAAGTTTGCACCGGTTATCGAGGTGCAACAGTTAGCCAGGGAGTTTCAGGATCTCACCCAGACTACAGAGTCAGTGGCGGAGATTACCGCCAAGTTCAGGGAAAGGGCTCTTCTCGTTCCTCAGTACGCAACTGATGAGGAAATGAAGAAGACCCATTATCATGAGATGTTGTGGAGTGATATCCGCCAGTTTGTGAGTCGGTCCAGCTGTAAAACGTTAGATGCCATGATTGCTGGGCTCGTGAGAGAGAGATTGATCTAGAGATGGAGAAGAAGAGGAAGCCAGAGGTGGTATTTGGCACTGGGAATTCGGGCAAAAAGCCCAAGGTATCAGATCACAGATCTAGAGGTCAGCAGAGACACGACCGGTGTGGCAAGTGCGGGAGATTGTACGATGGGGCGTGCAAGGCGGGGAGTCCCGATTGCTACAAGTACGGTCGGAACGGGCATATGAGTAGAGATTGTACAGGTACTCCCACCGTTACCGCGATATCTGATCTGATTTTCTTCCATTGAAATCAGAGGGGACATAAAAAGTCCCAGTGTCCGAGTTTGCCAGCAGCAGCAGCAGGGAAGGTGGCAGCACCTGCCCCTGCAACATTGAGGATTACAGACGGCCGTCAGGGCCGAATTGATGCGCCAGTGGCGAAGAGTAGAGCTTTTCAGACGACATCAGAGGAGGCGCGAGTGACTCCTGATGTGGTGACGGGTATGTATCTTCTCTTCATCTCTTTATTAATGTTGATTATTTCTATGGTTATATGTTTTTTTTTATATATAGGGTCGTTCTTAGTGAACGGCATATTAGCTACAATATTGTTTGATTTGGGGGCTACCCGATCATTTGTTTCACTTGCGCTTAGAAAGAGGTTCAGCAGAGCTCCAAGGGAGCTGGATTGTCCACTTGAGGTTAAGATAGCTGATGACAGGACCGTCAGGGTCGCGAGAGTACATAGGGCTTGTTCGCTGCAGTTGTTTGATGAGCAGTTTTCAGTGGATTTGGATCCTATTCCCCTGCAAGGGAATAAGGTCATAGTGGGTATGGATTGACTGAGCCCCAATGGGGGCAGTGATTGAATGTGAGCTACAGTTAGTGAGGTTCCACACCCCTGGTGGGGGAGAGTTAGTGATTCAGGGCGAGAGGCCACAACGCGGACCGATTCTTTGCTCGGCAGCGAGAGCTCGACGCTACTTCCAGTAGGTTTGTGCGGGGTACGTCGCCTATGTTTTGGTTGCCCGGGAGAAGGGCAAGGCGACTGTTGACGATGTACCGGTGGTTCGAGAGTACCAGGATGTATTTCCAGAGGATCTGCTTGGGATACCTCCGGAGAGACAGGTTGAGTTTTTGGATGGATCTGGTTCCGGGTGCGGCTCCGATAGCCAAGGCGCTGTATCGGTTGGCTCCTCCAGAGATGCAGGAGTTGTCTACGCAGCTGTAGGAGCTGCTAGACAAGGGGTTCATCAGACCGAATAGTTCACCATGGGGAGCCCCGATCCTGTTTGTGAAGAAGAAGGATGGGTCACATCGTATGTGTATAGATTACCGGGAGTTGAACAAGGTAACGGTGAAGAACCATTACCCACTCCCGAGGATAGATGATTTGTTCGATCAGCTTCAGGGAGCATCTTGGTTTTCCAAGATTGATCTGCGCTCCGGTTATCATCAGATGCGGGTCATAGGTGAGGATGTTCAGAAGACAACTTTTAGGACTCGTTATGATCATTATGAGTTTGTGGTGATGCCGTTTGGGCTCACCAACGCTCCAGCCGCGTTCATGGACCTCATGAACCGCGTATGCATGCCGATGCTGGATCGGTCTGTGATAATGTTCATCAATGATATCTTGGTTTATTCCAAGACTGAGGAGCAGAATGAGGAGCACCTGAGGGAGGTGCTAGATACTTTGAGGAGGGAGAGACTTTTCGCGAAGTTCTCCAAGTGCGAGTTCTGGTTGCGCGAGGTGCTGTTCCTTGGAAACCTCGTCAACTAGAAGGGGATATTGGTGGATCCGGCCAAGGTAGAGGCCGTGATGCAGTGGGAGGTCCCGAGGTCTCCATCTGAGATTCAGAGCTTCCTAGGGTTGGCAGGGTACTACAGGAGATTCATCCAGGACTTCTCCAAGATAGCAGTTCCACTTACCCGACTAACTAGGAAGTCGGTGGTGTTTCGCTTGGGGCCTGAGCAGCAGGCAGCATTTGAGATCCTCAGACAGTGATTTTACGAGGCACCGATTCTTACCCTGCCAGAAGGAGTGGATGACTTTGTAGTCTATTGTGATGCTTCGATCACATGGATGGGAGCAGTGTTGATGCAGCGAGGGAATGTGATAGCTTATGCCTCTAGACAGTTGAAGCCTCACGAGGCTAACTATCCGATGCACGATTTAGAGCTAAGGGCAGTAGTGTTTGCCCTCAAGATTTAGAGGCATTACCTCTATGGGGTCTGCTGTACCATTTACATGGATCACAAGAGTCTGAGGTACCTCATGGACCAGCCGAATTTGAACATGAGGTAGCGTCGATGGTTAGATGTGGTAAAGGACTACGATTATGAGATCCTTTACCATTCGGGCAAGGCCAATGTTGTGGCCGACGCCCTGAGCCGCAAGGCGATGGCGGCACCGATTAGAGATATATGTCTGAGGATGAAGGTGATTACTCCATTATTGGAGCAGATTAGAGAGGCACAGGTCGAGGGCCTGAAGGAGGAGAGGCAGAAGTGTGAGGGGATTGTGGGTCAAGTAGCTTCTTTCGATTATGACAGTAGAGGATTGTTGACCCTCCATGGGAGAGTTTGGGTGCCGTACTGGGGAAGAGTACGGCAGGTGTTGATGGATGAGGCCCACAAGTCCCGGTTCCCCATCCATCCAGGGGCGACGAAGATGTATAGAGATCTTCAACCCGATTATTGGTGGCCTTGCATGAAGCGGGACATAGCTTGGTACGTGGAGAGACGCTTGACCTGCAGGAAGGTCAAGGCATAACACCAGAGACCCCACAGCAAGATGCAGCCGTTAGACATTCTGGTGTGGAAATGAGAGGATATCACTATGGATTTCATCACTAAGCTTCCCAGGACCGCATGTGGATTTGACTCGATTTGGGTCATAGTGGATCGGCTGACCAAGAGCGCGCATTTCATACCGATTCAGGAGAGCATATCGGCCGAGAAGCTAGCCGATATTTATGTGCGCGAGGTAGTGGCACGACATGAAGTGCCTATATCGGTAGTATCAGACCGAGACGTCCATTTTACTTCCAGGTTTTGGAAGCGGTTTCATGACGAGATGGGGACTTGTCTTCATTTTAGCACCGTTTTCCACCCCCAAACGGACGGGCAGAGCGAGAGGATGATTCAGACTCTCGAGGACATGCTTCGGGCATGTGTCCTAGATTTTGGAGGCAGTTGGGATATGTATCTTCCTTTAGCGGAATTTTCATATAACAACAGTTACCACGCTAGTATTGACCGCCCTCCTTTTGATATGCTCTATGGGAGAAAGTGTAGGACCCCGATATGTTGGTGCGACGTAGGCCAGCGAGTCATCGGGAGCACCGAGGTGGTGCTCAAGACCACAGAGTTGATCCAGTAGGTCCGTAACAGATTGCAGACTGCGCAGAGTCATCAGAAAAGTTACGCCGACATGAGGCGTTTGGACTTGGAGTTTCAGGTGGGCGATATGGTCCTCCTGAAGGTATCACCCTGGAAGGGTGTTATCAGGTTCCGGAAGAGGGGCAAGCTGGGCCCCAGGTTCATTGGTCCTTTTAGGGTTTTGGCCCGGGTGGGTCGGGTTGCTTATCGGTTGGATCTTCCAGCAGAGCTTAGCCAGATCCACAACATTTTCCATGTTTCTCAATTGAGAAAGTGTTTGGTGGATGATTCAACAGTTGTACCGTTAGAGGATATTCAGGTTGATAGCAGCCTGAATTATATCGAGAGACCAGTTGCGATCTTAGATCGGAAGACGAAGACCTTGAGGAACAAGGTGGTTCAGTTAGTGAAGGTGCAGTGGCAGCACCGAAAGGGTTAAGAGTGGACGTGGGAGACCGAGGAGGAAATGAGGGAGCATTATCCTGAGTTATTTTTTGATTCAACGGCAGCAGAATTCGAGGGCGAAGTCTAAGATAAGTGGGGGAGAGTTGTAACGCTCCATTTCTAGTATGTAAATTTAATTAAAGTATCTCCGTTTCTTAAGGGGTACTCGATGAGTCTGTAGCCCGACTTGTCGAGTAGAAGCGAGATGAGTTCGCGATTTAAGTTGGCTACTAAGCGAGTCCATATGTTGGGAATCAGCGAGTCTGCCTGTCTGGATGAAGCCCTAATTTCAAGGGTTTGTACCCTATTTAAACGTCACTATAGCCTCCCACCCCAGCCTCCAGCACCTTTAGAGCATTTCCCCTGTAAACCCTAGCCCCCATTGTTGAGTTTGAGTGTGTTGGTGCTAGTTTGGAAGCTTTGGAAGAGAAGGAAGGAAAGAAGGTCCATAGAAGAGAAAGGAGATCCAAGAGTTAGCTTCCATTTGTTTCTCATTCAGGTAATGAAGTTATTACCTTGTGTATTCCTCCATTAAACCCTCTTTTATGCTTGTTATGTTTTCTTTGGAGCCTTTTATGATTCAAAACTTGAGATATGGACTCTCATTTGGATGGAAACCTTAGATCCGGACGTTATTGAACTCTAAGAGCTCATTATAGCCACCTTTATGCAATCTTGGCCTTGTTCCAAACCCTAAGTGCTTAGTATTTGTCAATTTTGGGTATTTTAGGCTCATACCCTTGTGCATGCACGTAAAGTTGGAAACTTTATGTGTAAAACCAGTCCTAGAAGCTCAGATCTATGATTTAGAAGCACTGAAATCGATTAGAATCGACTGTATAGTAATAGCATGCTTGGGACTCGACGAGTTGTTCTTCAGACTCGACGAGTTGTTCATACGACTCGGCGAGTCACAGACTGGACGTGTTCATATGTTGAAGGAGAACTCGACGAGTTGTTCATAGAACTCGGCAAGTCGGATGAAGTTAGACTCGATGTTAGCATCGAAGAAGAACTCGTCGAGTCTTTGCCAAACTCAACGAATAGAAGTAGGTAGAGGATTAGAATGGATGATAGGGACTCGGCGAGTTGACGGCCCAACTCGGCGAGTCCAGTCAACTGGAAGTTGACCTTGACCATAAATTTGACTTTGACCAGGAAGTTGACTTGACCAGGGGTAAATAGTCATTTTACCCTGAGACTAGTATTTAGTATTTGATTTAGTGTTTATGGCATTTGTAGCCGGGGAGTTCCGGAGCAGCAGTCAGGTAGTTTCAGATTTAGCATCTCGGCAGCCAACATTACGAGGTGAGTTTCCTTCTAGTAGGAACAGGTGTACGGCCACCATGTCGGCCCGTTTAGTTAGTAGTAGTTCCGGACTTCGGTCCGAGGCAGTAGTTCAGTGTGCTTGATGTCTTTGTGATGCAAGCCTGTCTTTGTGTTATGTGTTCCGGACTTGGGTCCGATGCAGTATGCAGTATATTTGATTATGCTTGTAGTTTTGATTATGCTATGTTATGTTCAGTCAGTTTCCAGACTCCGGTCCGATGCAAAGGGCAAGGCCCTGTTAGTTCCGTACTTCGGTTAACAAGAAACAACACAAGAATCAAAAAGGCATAAATGGAGTTTGACCTTGGAGATTATGGCAATTTACTATAGATGTTGGGTAGTGTGGAAGTCGAGGAAGGGGTTACAACTTCTACACATCGTGGATCGGAGGTTACGATATTGATGGCGTCGGAAATTGGAGCAAATGGTGGATCAGAGGAACACAAAAACATGAAACCTTCTCCTCCAAGGGTTCTAGTGTTCTTGGGTGTACTTGATTTTGTGCTGCTTTTCTCTCCGATGAAGAATACAAAGGAACCAAAGGTTTGGGTATTATTTCTTTTCTCTCTGATGAAGAACGATGAGTCGACTCACCGAGTCATTGTTGACTCACCTGTTTAGTTGGCAGTTGACAGGGCAGTGTAACCTTCAAAAATGGGTAAAGGTTTGAAATTAACCTGTAAAACACAAGTTTAAACCCTTTAAATGCAAAAAAAAAAAGAAAAATCACAAGGGACCATTTAAACCAATATACGAAACATTGTTGGCCTACAGTGACAATAACCCTTTCCAAATTGCATACAATACATATATATCTATATACATACAAATACACATATTACATATACATAAAAATTGTAAAAATTAACATATTAAACTACAATAATACATACATTTCAATCACAAATGGTAAAAATCAACATATTAAAATACACTTATACATACATTTCAATCACAAATGGTAAAAATTAACATATTAAAATATACTTATACATACATTTCAATCACAAATGGTAAACAAATATACATATATAAACATATATACTTTTACATACAAATTCATATACATATATGGCAAACAAACACACATATATAAACATACATAATTTTTCTGTTTTCACCATATATACATGCATTTATACATACATTATACATACAAAACATATACAAATACATATGTACATACACATAATATAAATATACAAATACATATGTTATAAAGGAACCTGGTTGTGTAATCTGGTGGAGAAGGGTGGTGGTGGCGGTATTCCGGCAACTTTCCGACTAACAAGTTCTTCCGGGCTAAATTCCGGCAGAAAACAAGAAAACCCGGTAGAGGTTGCAAAAATCTACAAGGGCTGCAACAATACCACTATTAAATCGGTGGGAGGAGAAAATTAAAACAAAAAATCGATGGAGAAGGAGAAAAAAACCACCCGTGGTTGCCGGTGTTACTTACTCGTCGTTGGTATTATGATTCGTCGTCGCCAGTGATATGAGTCTTCGACGAAATTGATGGAATGGAGGCTGGGTCGGCGGTGTTGGCGGTCTTATGGCAAGAACGACGGCTGGACGCGATCAATGGTCGAAGGAAATTGACTTGGCTGGGAGGTTTCATAGAAACACGATGCACAGAAAGGAACAGAAAGGAAGCTGAAGGGAGGTTATCTGTAAAGGCTTTTAGTGGCGACGCGGAGGCATTAGTGGCGACACATAGGTATTAGCAGAGACAAGTTATAGGGAAAAGACAACGCCTTTTCGTGTTCCGTTACAACCCTACGATTAAAAACAAATCGAACGGATGGGGCTCGTTTGATGTGGATCGCTATTATGTAACTATTAGCAGCGACACATGAAATTAGCGGGGACATGTAACGCGTCAATTACTTGTCGCCGCTAATGTCATGCGTCGCCGCTAATGCCCCCATTTCTTGTAGTGCTAGCGCAAACGTCTTACATTTTAAAGTTGACATTTTCGTTTACCCATTTCCAAAAAACACTCTATCACTCGTTTGATCTTAACATTTATAAATGCTTATATTTCTACACTACAAATGAAAACATCGTTCAAATTTTATGATTCTATTAAAAAAACATCGTTCAAAAAATCATCACAAATTTTATTACGTAAGTCGGTCTTCAAGAGCATCATTGGAGAAAAACGTCTTTCAACGATTGTGGTTGCGACCGACAAACCAAAATTCAATTTTAATAATCTATAAATCAAAAGAAAAGAACAATGTTTCTTGATCCCCGAATCATTAAAACCCATTTTGTAGAACCCACTTAGCTTTGCCAACTTTGATTTCTCAAATTTAGAAAATGAATTACGATGAATCAAAGTCGCCATGTAATCTAGCAAATTGGTGCTCACTTCACTAAAACGGTTCCCAAATTCTTAAATTTGCATATCCAAAACCAAATTGAATATATCAACTTCAAAAAGATGTTGATTAGTAACCTTGGCTCTATGGTTTCTTGGAGTAACATAAAGTTCGGACATTTCAACATTTTAATTTTATGTTTATGACAAAAAGAAAATGCATTATCCAACATTGAAGGAAACTCATTATTTCATAAAGCTTTCAACGTTTAATCGTTACTTTCACCAAAGAAGCCGCTTCTAAAATATTTTGATCACTTCTTTGAATATGTCTTGAAAAGGTACCATGAGACCAAAAATCAAATAGAAAAGAAAACTAAGTGTCTTGAAATACGACAAAATATTGTACGCTTGATTTCAGGTATGTAAACTAGATCCATCGTCTTCAACATAATTAAGAACTTTGAAAACATCCAGAAACAAATCCTTTAAATTTATTATTTTTATATAATGTGAGGCATATCTTGTATCTACGGCTTGAGATAATTCTCTTGATTTAACCCTCTTCCTTTAACTTCCCAAAATTCAAACAAAAATGATCATTTTCATAACAGTTGTAAAATCCGATCTAGGTATTAATCATCTTTATTGTTTTTTTAAATGGAGTGGCCAAGGCATGGTGGGGCACCACCATGACATCGCGTACCGATTTGGATCGTGGGCTTTTAATGACCCACCAAGGCGGGGTCTTGAGGCACCATGGCGTGGCAGGTGCTTTTTAGTGAAAACCCTAATTTTCGGGTCTTTGACCCTATTTAAGGAACATTAAGGCTAGGGTTTCAGCCTCCATCTTCCTCCCAACCTCAGAAACCCTAACCCTATCCTCCATTGAAGTTGTGAGCTCATTCTTGGTGCATTTTGGTGATTTTAAGGGGATAAGGAAGCTTTTGGTGAGGTGGTTTCGTGGAAGGCATCATTTCTTTAACTAAGCTCATCTCTTGGACCTTGGTGAGTACCAAGACTCAACCTTTTTCTTGCCATGTTTCTAGATCTCTTGTTTTGTCTTCTCTTTCCATGTTTTTGATGGACTTAAGTGATGGGATCTGATAAAGTTTGTAACTTTATGAATCTCTAGGTTAAAATGAGCAAGTAGTGCCTTGGATCTGGATTATAATCAAGTTTTGATGTCACGCATGAGATTTTAGTCTTTAAACCCTCTTTTTCCCTAAAAGGGAAAAGTGATGTTTTAGACATGTAAGTCCATAAAACCATGATTTTAAAGGTTACTTTGGAGCATGAAACCATTCTAGAAACATTAGAGGTGCAATTCTAAGGATTTGGTGCTTAATGGAAATCACGATGCATTAAGTCACCATTAGTGGTTGTGTGGGGAGTTTGGCTTATAGAAGGGTTTTGAGGGATAAAGTTGGAAACTTTATCCATCAAAACCATGAAAAGGACCAGATATGAGCCTTGTAGTTCTTCTAGTTGAGGGGAAAATGACTTAATGGGCTAAGATGTCCTGACGTATCACCACAACATGGTTGAGGTCACCAAAGCGTGGTGACTTGGTCCAGATCGTCTGTTTTGGCGGTTTACGACCACAACATGGTCAAGGAGGCCACGACGTGGTGGCTTGTTGGGTGGACTTTAGACTTTTGATTTTGACTTGGATTTTGACCAAGTGTGACCTAAAGGTATGTAGGGTATTGTGATCTGTATTCTAAGTGTTGGTCACTGTAATTTTTAAGGTGATCGGTAGAGTCGATTCCGGAGCAACGTATTATTTAGTATTTATCTAGCTGTGAGGTAAGTATCCTTACTAGATCCATGGGTTGAAGGCACCAATGTTGGCCCATTACCTTGTTATGTGGAATTCTAATTGTCTCTGTGATACTTGCATGAAAGACCAGGATCTGACCCCTTGAAATTGTATGAAAGACCATGATCTGGCTCTTGACAATTGTATGAAAGACTAGGATTTTTCCCCTACCAGTTGTATGTAATACTGGGATTTGGCCCTCAGCATTGCAAGGAAAGACCATGATTTGGCCCATGATAGAAAGCGACTGTAAGACTATGATTCGACCCATAACATTCATCTTCTTGTGTGTATGGTATGTGGTACTTTACCTGACATGATCATGTTATCAGGTACATTATCCTTCTCTGGTTCGAATTGCAAATCAGCAAAAGACACCATGATCTCATCATCATTTGGTTCATCTTCTTGAACCACTCTCGCAGCTTCAGTAGATTGAGAGGAGAAAAGGGTATTAATGGGTTCATTCATGGTCGTGGAGTAAGTTGGTGAAATGGTTGTTACTGGAAGTGATGTTGGGATGGGTGATGAAAGTGCTGGTAAGGAAGTGAATGTTTCGGATGTAGAAGATTCATTGGTGGATGAGATAATAGTTGATGTAGGAATGGTTGATGTTGCAATGGTAGAAGTAATAGAGGCTTCTTTGTTCTGCATCCCTTCACCCATACTGACATTTGTGCCCTTATCAGATAAGTCCACAGGGATGTCTGGAGTTTGAACCTCCTCCATCTAGGACTCATTATGTGAAACCTCGGGTGGTATGACCTTAGTCTTCTCAAGGATGGATATAGACGTGTGATCATTCGAATTAGTGTTTATATCCATATTAGATATGCTTCCAGTGACACCAAGATTTCCTATCTCCTCGAAATTCGACTTGATCGGAGAATCCCTTCGAGGTGACCCAAGTCTTGAATTCTCATGTCGATTATCCTCACTATCACTGTCATTATCAGTCTCGACAATTAATTGATCAAGTGAATCTTGAGTCTTTCTCTTCTTCTATTGTAATTTCTGAGCCATATCGAATGCTTATCGATTCTTTGAAGCTGGAGAGACAGGAACGAGAACATTGCTAAACAACACACCTTGTTTGTTGAATTAAGGCTTTTGAGTCTTCTTTATACCCTTATGATATGAATGAGTATGCGAAGAGCCAACCCGTGTTTGCTCAGTTGTCTCGATTTCGGGTTCTTGAACTGATGGTCTGACTGGAGAATCACAAGGCCTCTTGGCTGGCTTCTTGGTACGCTTGAGAATACCAGTTTTTGTCACACCCCAAACCAAAACAGTGGAAACGTCTGGGGGTGGATGACTTCATATACAATATCATAACAATTGAATAGTAGTGATCAAAGCATTACAACCGTTGTATTTATATTTAATAAGCTTACATTGTGCTCAAAACACTGTTTACATGATATCAAATGCATATGAAAAAAATATATAACATGATGTGATGACGTCCCATCCACCAAAAAATTATGTGGTTACCTGTTTACTGATTTCCTGAGAATACAAGTGATTTTGAAAAGTGTCAACAATTAAGTTGGTGAGTTCATAAGCATTTTGTATGAAAAGGATTCTGTAACTATTTCGTGTAAAATGATAGTGTATACTTCCAGAAAATCCAATATTTTCTTTAAAATGAATTGTAAGTCTTAATCCAAAGACTAAGAATGTAAGTAATGATGTATTGAAAAGTAGTGTTATGAAGTTTTATCTTTATATCAAACTAATTGAATGTATGTTAACCGGTAAACCAAATGTTTTGTCGATGCCCTATGTGAGTTATTATAACCATACTAATGCGACTAGTTGGCCTGAATGACGTTCTTCAGGCGTCAGAACTGTTACGACATTTGTCACCCTAGACATGCCGGTCTATACACAAGTTTCACGCTCTCCCTACAAGAGATTCTAGTTATAATTCAGGACTTAATGTGTACTCTGGTAGGTATGGTGAAGCTAAATGTCTCACAACAAGTATCAACTGATTTACGTGAACTAAAAACTCCTTTTTCTTGTAAATGAAATAATTATACCTTTAAATAATTATATGTTCCTTCTGAAATGATAGTGTAGTTTTGTGACTCCCAAACTATACCAATTATAGTTTATCTTATTTGTTTGTTAAGGCTATTTATATAATCTTTTATATAAATACAAAGTTATTGTCTTGTCTAGTGTCAAAATGTATGGTCAAAACATTTATATTTTATTATTGTAACCCACAAAATAGTGAAATAACTAGAATGTACTCATTTTTGTTAAAAAAGCTATATTTTGGCAAAAAACTTCAAAAAACCTTGTAGTTTTTCAAATCATCATTTTTTCTCATGATTTGTATAACATAGATCATGTTTTGTTTTTGTTAGTTTTGCATTTCAAAAATAAAATATCATAAATAACTGTATAAAAGCTAGTGATAACCATATCTTATGCAAATAATGGCTTATACTTTAACATAAGGATGAAACATGCAAGTATTTGTATGATAAACAAATTTTGACTTGTATTCTCTCCCCCCCCCCCTCTTAAAACATGGAAATCTCGAAAATGTGGGGGTATGAACTCACCTTGAGTGGATTTGTGGGTTGTTTGAAGAGATGGTGTGAAGATTTCAAAGCGTATACACTTGAATGTGGTGGATGAAATTACTTGGAAAGGATATTATCCTAAGAGTTTTAACACATAATAATATGTGTAAATAAGATGAAACTAACATGATAGTGTATAAAAAACTAGATTACCAAGAAAATCTTACCAAAATTCTAAGAATAAACTTGGAGGATTTGAACTTGGAAGATTCTTGGCTTTCTTCTTGAGAGTAAATGAAGTTAACAGAAAGTAGTAATGGAAATGGTGGGGTTTGTGGAGGTGATTTGGGCCATAGATAAGGAAAGGAAGTGATGGGATATTTGCTTGGTTGTTTGTTGGACAATTACCTTGATAACTGGTAGGTATTATTTTGCATGTGAAAGGATGGAACTTCAAATCACCAAGTCAACCCCCTTATCTGCTTTTCAAGCCGAAAACCCACTAAGAAAAGGACCAATGTGGTGATTTCGGCCAAGGCATGACCGAAATCACCTTGTACACCATGTGATTTCGGTGCTAGTTATTTCTAGTTTGTGTTTTCGGTCCTAAAACATTCTCTCATGGTATTTTCGGTTTTGTATTACCCACTAAAGGGTGATTTCGGTCCTAAGCAAACCGAAATCACTAGGTTGGTGGGGTCCTAGGACTAAAACACTTTAAATACACATAGAATTTTTGGAAATTATTGGTCTATCTTTTTGACTTTCAAGTGTTTATCACGAATATGATTTTCAAAGAATATATATTTACTTATATAAATAATGCCCTTTTGGTTTACAAAGTTTTATTGCAACAAAGTTACGTTCTGAATTCACTTATACACGGTTACAATTTAGAACTTGCTTGTTCCAAAATTTTCCAGTTGTCACATCATCCCCCTGTTAAAGGGAATTTCGTCTCGAAATTTGCATATTGGACGAGTTCTTGCAACTAGAGGAAAAGTTGTGGGTATGTCTGTTTCATTTGATCTTCGTGTTCCCAGGTAAATTCAGGTCCTCGCTTGGCGTTCCAACGGACCTTCACTATGGGTATGCGGCTTTGTTTCGTCCTTTTGACCTCTTTGTCCAAGATTTCCACAGGCTCTTCTACAAAGTGTAGACTCTCGTTTACCACAATTTTTTTGAGTGGGACTACAAGAGTCTCGTCGGAAAGACACTTCTTTAGGTTGGACATGTGGAAGGTAGGGTGTATGTTACTGATTTCCTGTGGTTGTCGAATTTTGTAAGCTACCGGGTAGATTCTGGAAAAGATCTCAAATGGCCCGATATACCTTGGATTTAGCTTTCTAATGTATCATTCTGTTCTAGGGTGAGACCTTCAACAAAACGTGGTCACCAACCTGGAATTCCAAGGGTTTTCGTCGCTTATCGCATATCTCTTTTTCCGATCCTGTGATGACTTTAATCATTCACGGATCTGGACAATCTTTTCCATATTTTCTCGTATGATCTCCGGGCCAGTGAGTGTGCTAGCAGGCACTTGCCTTTTTGCTAGTTGTGTGTCACCTACTTCAGCCCAGCACAAAGGTGATCTACACTTGGGTCCGTAGAGGGATTTGAATGACGCGACTTTGATGCTAGTGTGATAGTTGTTATTGTATGAGAATTCGACGAGTGGTAAGTGGGTATCCCAGTCCTTACTAAAGTGTATCACAGATACCCTCAACATGTCTTCTAGCGTCTGAATGGTCCTTTCGCTTTACCCGTCAGTCTGAGGGTCATATGCTGTATTCATGTTGAGTTTGGTTCCCAAGGACTTTTGTAGCGACTACCAGAACCATGTGGTGAACCTACTAGCTATGTCGGAGATGATAGATATTGGCACCCCATGTAGTCGCACGATTTCTTTAATATACGTACTGGTTAGCCTCTCCATCTTGTCGGTCTCTTTTCTTGGTAAGAAGTGTGCGGATTTGGTTAACTTGTCAACGATCACCCAGATGGTGTCAAGTCCAACCATCATCTTGGGTAACTTAGTTATGATGTCCATGGTTATTCGATCCCATTTCCACTCAGGTATGTCCAGTTGCTGAAGCAAACCCGAGGGCTTTTGATATTCTACCTTGACCTTGGCACAAGTCAGGTGCTTGCCCACATAGGTAGCGATCTCTGCTTTGATGTTCGGCCACCAATAAAGTTTCTTGATGCCCATATACATCTTGACTGAACTGGGATGAATGGGGTAGGTTGTCTTGTGAGCTTCGTTCATGAAAACATCTCTATACCCGCCGAATTTTGGTGTCCAGATTCGATTAATGAGGTAATAAGCTCTATCACCCTTGACTTCTAAGTTTTTATCCATTCCCCGCAATGCCTCACCTGCGACGTTCTCGGGTTTCAAGGCTTCTAGATGCGCCTCCTTGATTGTGTGGACAGGTGTGAATGGATGGTCATGGTTAATGATTTTACTCGGCGGACCGAGTATCCTTTTCGACTCAGAGCGTCTACTACTTTGTTGTCCTTGCCTGGATGATAACGAATTTCACATTCGTAGTCATTTAGCAGTTCCACCCATCATCATTGTCTCATGTTGAGATCCTTTTGGTTAAGAATGTGCTGAAGACTCTTATGGTCTATGAAGATGGTGCATTTGGTTCCTTAAAGGTAGTGCCTCCAGATCTTCAGGGCAAACACCACTGCTCCTAGTTCGAGGTCGTGCGTGGTGTGATTGACCTCATGGTTTTGAGTTCTCTTGAGTCACAAGCAATGACTCTTCCTCGTTGCATAAGCACACAACCTAGGCCTTACTTGGATGCATCACAATAGACCACAAAGTTTTCGATCCCTTATGGCAGAGAAAATATTGGAGCGCTGCACAGAGCTTTCTTAAGCATTTGGAAGGCAGTATCTTGTTTATTCTCCCAACTGAAAGTCACTCCCTTCTGAGTCAAGGTAGTGAGGGGCATCGCGATCTTATAGAAGTTTTGTATAAATCTTCGGTAGTAGCCAACAAGGCCTAAAAACTGGAGGATCACTTTCGGTGTTCTTGGTGTTGCCCAGTTTTCAATCGCCTTGACTTTGGAAGGGTCCACGTGTAACCCTTCCTTGCTGACTACGTGCCCCAAGAAGTCTACTTTTCAAATCCAGAACTCGCACTTTGAGAACTTTGCATATAGCTTTTCCTCCCTTAACGTCTCTAAGACTTGTCGTAGATGCTGACTATGTTCCTCCTTACTTCGTGAATAACTAGTATGTCATCGATGAATACTATCATGAATTATCCAAGTAAGGTCGGCGCACACGGTTCATTAAGTCCATGAACACTGCAGGTGCATTAGTCAAACCAAAGGGCATCACCACAAACTCATAGTGGCTGTAGCGAGTTCTGAATGTCATCTTTGGAATATCTTCCTCCTGAATTCGCAACTGATGGTACCCTGACCTTAGATCAATCTTTGAGAAGTAGCTCGATCTTTGCAGTTGATCAAATAAGTCCTCGATTCTAGGTAGGGGATAACGATTTTTGATATTGAGCTTGTTCAGTTCTTGGTAGTATATGCACATGCGGAATGATCCATCCTTCTTTTTCACTAACAATACCGGTGCTCCCCAAGGTGGGAAAATCGGTCACATGAATCCTTTGCTCAGTAGTTCGTTCAGTTAGCTGGACAGTTCCTGCATTTCAGCCGGTGCTAAGCGGTATGGGGATTTGCCTATGGGAGTGGCTCCAGGAATTAAGTCGATTATGAATTCGACTTGGCGTACAGGTGGGATTCCAGGAAGGTCTTCTGCGAATACAACAGGAAAGTTGCAGACCTTGGGAATATCCTTGATGTCTTGCACTTCTTGTTTCTTATCAACGACATGAGCTAAGAAGGTGTGGTATTCCTTGCATAGATATTTCTGAGCCTTGATGCAGGAGATGATTTGTAGATTCGCGCCGGGTTTGTCACCATAAATGATGAGGGTTTCGCTGCTTGGTAGATTAAGGCGAACAACCTTTTCGTAACACATGATATCGGCTTGGTGAGGACTTAACCAATCCATGCCAATGATAACGTCAAAACTACTTATTGTGACTGGAATAAGGTCTATTAGGAAGGAATGATTGTTTAGAGTTAGTGTGCATCCTATGAATATATCTTTAGTGCTTTTTGTCTTTCCATTGGCCATTTCTATGGTGAATGTTTCATTTAGTGTTTGGGGTTACTGTTTGAGTAAGTGTTTAAACTGGTGGCTCATGAAGCTTTTCTCCGCACCACTATCAAATAGTATGCATACATATGAGTTGTTTAGGAGGAACGTACCAGTAACCACAGTAGGATCCCTCATGGCCTCCTAATGCCCTATTATTAGAACCCTTCCTACATCTCCGTTATTTTTGTTTTGTGCCTTCAGGCAGTTCCTCTTGTAATGCCCGGTCTCACCACAACCGTAGCATGTGCGACTGTAACGCCCACATATCCGGGCTAGTAAATTGAGACACAATAAGCGTCGAAAACAAATTTTTATGATAGACGGTTATTTAGAATAAATAACCTTAACCAAGTTGTAGTATATATCTCAAGGGTTCCGTACACATAAAGAATTCCGAAATCCGAGTTATAATGAAGAAGTTATGAGCTGTCGAAGTTTCATGACAAAACTTGCATGACGTTGTGTGACGTTAAAATTGAGTTTGTGATAAAATTCTCTTTAGCCTTAGCGATGTAAACGAAAGTTGCAGTATACGTTAAACTGAGAGAGTGCATAAAAAGAACGTCAAAATCTGACTTTGTATGAGGAAGTTATGCATTTTCTAAGATTTGGCGTAACAGTATACAACTCGG
The DNA here is from genome assembly GCF_051521515.1 of Lactuca serriola. Taxonomy (NCBI): domain Eukaryota; kingdom Viridiplantae; phylum Streptophyta; class Magnoliopsida; order Asterales; family Asteraceae; genus Lactuca; species Lactuca serriola. Next base: position 199,913,561 of record NC_136415.1, on the reverse strand, counting down.
AGTTTGAATTTTAGATTGAGCGATTTTTAGCCAACACAACCTAAATGAGAATTGAAGACTTCATTAATAGGAGTTCAACGATAAAAATACAGTCGGAAACGGATTTCGTATGTAGAAGTTATGAATTCTACATGGTCGTTTAGCAGTGTAATCTTATCATACTAGTAAATTTAAAAATTGGTTGAGAATTATCCGATAGTGTCTAAACGAAAGTTGTAGAGCATGTACCCACCTATGCGTGGATATAAAGAACGTTGAAAACGGAACTCGTACGAAAAAGTTACGGGGTTTAGAAGTCAGAAGGGTGCTACAGCGAAGTAGGTGACGTGGCAGAATCTGATGACGAAACGTGGCACCAACTCGACGAGTTGGGGGTCAAAAACTCGACGAGTTGGGCCAGAAACTTGACGAGTTCAACACGTTTTCAGCCTATAAATACCCCTTGAGAGTTCCTTCATTTTGCATACCGAAATCCACTTCTTCTTCTCTCTACTCAGTCTTTAAACCTCCCAAAACACCCCCAAAAGCCTACGAAACTTCCTTAGCACTTGAAGAAAGCCCCGGAGCGCTAGAAGGCTCCGAGAAAAAGAGCTTTTCGGTTCGGAAACTTTGCCCCCGCAGAACCCAGTTTTTAAGCAAACCTCCTGGTTTCGTCGAAGCGAAGCGTTGTCCTAGTTGGAATCACCACCTTATCAAGCGAGTGGATAGTTACTTTCATCTTACACATGGATATGAAGTATTTTATATAATTTACATGCTATGTGTGCATATTATCTGTTTACTTGAGATCTGTGCTAGATGAAAGATTTAAACTTTGTTTTTCAGATCTAAGTTGTATATGTATTTTATACTTTGAGATCTATGTTGGATGAAAGATCTAAACTTCTTTCTTTTCAGATTTGAACTATTCTTCAGATCTAGACTGTATATGTATTTTATACTTTGAGATTTATGTTGGATGAAAGATCTAAACTTCTTTCTTTTCAGATCTGAACTATTCTTCAGATCTAGACTGTATATGTATTTTATACTTTGAGATCTATGTTGGATGAAAGATCTAAACTTCTTTATTTTCAGATCTAAACTTTTTCTTCAGATCTAGACTTTATATGTATTTGATACTTTGAGATCTATGTTGGATGAAAGATCTAAACTTCTTTCTTTTCAGATCTGAACTTTTTCTTCAGATCTAGACTGTATATGTATTTTATACCTTGATATCTACGCTGGATGAAATATCTAAATTTTGTTTTTTAGATCTAAAAAGTATATGTATTTTATATCTTCAGATCTATCTTGGATGAAAGATTTAGGTGTTGTTTGTTTTTTCTGAGGCAAAATGTGTGCAGTCGCAGACCACATATGTAGACCTCTATAGTAGAAGAGGTGGACCAAACGTCTGCAGTTTGAAAAAAGAAGACTGTTTGTTTTTTTAACATCTGCGGGCTACTAAAATAAACTGAAATCTAAATAAACTGATTTTTTTAAACTTCAAAATGAATTTTTAATATTTTTATGACTTTGTTATAAATAATTAACGAATCTAGATGAACTTTTATATATTATTGTATAAAAAATAAAAATAAAAATGGTATGAATTAACGTATATATTTGATAAAAACCAACAACTTTGGTTGCAAAGTTATAACTAAACATTATAATTAGTGATCAAAGAATTTGATACATAAATGGATGGAAATAAACTTCAATTTTTCAATTAAATCCATTAAAAACGTCCTTATTTTCTTGAGAAATTGACGATACTGTATTAAATAACGTTTTACAAAATTTAGCAAAAAAATATAAGAATATATTATATTTTTTTTTCATATTTATATAAACAACTTCAACGAAGAGGGCGCACATACATTTTTAGGTATGCAGTCTTCAAGAAAACAAATAGTCTGTGAAGGCTAACGTCTGCGCGTGGTCTGCGTGACATAGACAGAAGAGGCGACGCAGACCTGCAGACAAAAAACAAACACTACCTTAGACTTTTATTTCAGATCTGAACTGTATTTTTTGATCTACGAATATGTTGGGTAGAACATGGGTAGATACGTGATGAGGGATGAAAGATGATATAGATGAATATTGGCAGCTGCACCACAACTTTTAGATGATTTTGAAATGAAATGTACTCTAAACATCCTAGCAGTTGCGCCTATAGGATAATATCGGTAGTTGTGCCTAATAGAGAACATCATAATCATGGCAAATACGCCTAATATATGATATTGGCAGCTACGCCTAGTTGAGAACAACACAATCATGGAAGCTGCACCTAAAGGATAATATTAGCAGCTGTTCCTAATAGATGACATTAGTAGTAATGGACTCCGCGCGTATTCCCTAGGTTAAACCTTAGGAATGAATGAATGAAGGATAGCTGATTCTTAGGGTAGATCCTTAAGAATAAAGAAGATAATGAGGATGTGTAATTGGGTTGATTGTTTGATGATTAAACATCATAATTATATTATTGTGGGTTGAAAACCCTATGTACTCATCAGGTTTCCCAACCTGACCCACTCAGTTTATTTGTATCACCGGTTTCGATACGAAGTCAAATTATACTCAGAGATTAAAGAAGATGCAAATTACTAGTGTAAATGAATGTAAGGTTTGTTTATGCTTATGTTTCTGTATTGACGATGACATCCCAATGTTTTAAAATTCATAAAAATACATTTCTTCAGAAATGTTTTGATAACATATTTATCATGTTTTCTTGTAATGATTTCCGCAACATATTTCTTTAAAAGGTACTCTGATTTTCAAATCAAACATAAAGATATCTCTCTTTTCTGACTGTGAAAAAGGGGGATGTCACTGTTGGTATCAGAGGATTAGTTTAAGCGAACTAGGAATTTGTAGGATTTCTAGACTTGGACTTAGAATTCTAAGCGATGATTGTGAGATGAGTGTCTTCTAAAATTTAGACACGAGCACTAGTTTATTTTAGGAAAGATGCCTAAAATGCTTTTATGTGGTAAATGTTACATGTTATAGCTATAAAGATGACTTATATGCTATTGTTAGATCGGGTCTATGGTTTGTTGCCGGCCAGATCTGAAAATTTTATGTGTTAAGATTTCTAAACGTTTAATTACGGTATTAGAACTGGCATATAACTTTTTGAGTGATGAGAAGAATTTAAACATCTATCGTAAATAAAGATCTAAATGCACCTACTTTGGTGTATAGATCGAAATGGGAAGAACCTGAAGTGGAGTTGGAAACGCGAATGAAAATAGGAATGAGCAGCCTCATCCCCAAGTGAATGAGCAGGTGCCGATAGTAGAAGCTGCACCAGAGACAGTCACAATGGCTGGAGTACAAACCATTGATTTGGGATGTGATAGACAAACAAATGGAAGAGACGAGACAAATGTTGTTGAATAGTATGGATCAACCTTCGATGTCTGTTGAAGAACCTGAGCTGATCATTGAAAAATCAGAGGAAGGAAATTACAGTCGCACTGTGAGTCAAGTTGAACCCCAGTAGCAAGAAGGAATGACCCGGAGAGGGGAATCGACAGAGATAGACGTATGTATAAGAACTTACCGAGTGCTAAACCACCGAGTCTTTCTGGAAGCCTAAATCCAGTAGAGGTTATGGATTGGATCTCCAAAATGGAGATAGTATTTGAAAGTTGCAACTATAGCGACAAGCAGAAAACTGTCTTTGTGGTCAGATAACTAAAGACCATAGTTTTAAGCTGGTGGAAGTTGTTGGTAGATACGATGCCCTAGGGAGAAGCCATACAGATGTCTTGGGAAGCATTCATGGAGCAGTTAAAGATGCAGTACTGCTCCGAGATAGATATGATAGACCTAAACAATGAGTTACAGAACCTGAAGAAAGGGAGGATGAGTATTGATGAGTATGTCACCTCATTCATCAAGAGGATGAAGCTATTTCTCTACTTAGTGCCAATTAAACTCACCAAGATAGAGAAGTTTGTTAATGGATTGCCTTCGGACTTTGGCCCAACGGTCAAAAAGGCAAGCACGTTGAAGGCAGCTGTTAGAGCAGCCAAAAATGTTGAGACCCAGTTAAGGGAAAGGGAACTGGAGATAGTCAAGGTTAGTGAGAAAAGGAAGTTTTAGGGATCATCAAAATCCAAAAAGAAGAGAAAGTCTGGTTCAAGGTCCGAAGGAGGAGGAGGTGAGGCAAGATGGTGCGATAAGTGCAAGAAGAAACACATAGGAAAATGTGGCGCGGAGGTGACATGTTTCAAATGTGGAAAGTCTGGGCATTACGCCAATGAGTGTACATTTAATAAGAGGGTGTGTTACGAATGTACTGAAGAAGGGAACTACAAGCAAGACTGCCCAAAAAGGGAAGGAGCTGCAAGGCCAAATGTAACCACAAAAGCCAAAGGCATGGGCATTCCAGATGATCCTTAATGAAGTAGGCGAGGATGCAAGGGATTAGGAGTGAGGATCCATATATCCAAATATTGGGATATGAAGTAGCCATGCAGAAAGTATCTTGTAGTGTAGCCTATTGGGGGCACAACGTAGATTGAACTTGAACATCTATGTAATCGTTTCCGGAAGTAATATAAAACTCGGTTTTGTTATCTGGTGTGCTAAGTTGTTATGTGATTTTCTTGTATGGTGACTTGGAAAACTGCAAGACATTACTTGGGACAAGTATGATTAGGTGTGAATGGTAGTAGATGCCTATGTTACCAGAAGCACATGACTCACACTTGGATCAGGGAAAGTCACAAGGTTACCAAGACACTAGTAATTGACTCTGTTTTGTTCATGTCTGTCGTTACTATCATTTCGGTAATGACTAAGGAGATGATTGTTAATCTGACCCTAATGGTCTTATCAAATCGAGTCCGACTAAGATGACTATATTACGTGGTTCAGAGAACCAAGATCGATGTAGCATCGGACTAAATCCAAACGATTGAAATGAAAGATAATCGAAGCAATCCATAGAAGTAGCACGATCATTGTTAAAGTGCGAACTAGTAGCTAGAAGTGCTACATGCTATAATGTGATTATATCACATTAGAACGTGAAGGAAGCAAACCTCCGTTGGGGAATCTGACTCAAATAAACCTGAGTCTAAGCATTACATCATACTATAAGAGGTCATTAGAACATGACCCATCAGTCTATTATGGTAATCAAAGGAAATAACTTATCTTAATCCTATAAGAAGAATAGGGAGTTTCCAATGAGAATCGCAATTGAAACTCAAAAGTTACAATTGAAACTCCGACATAATACGCGGAGCATGTGCAGGATTGAGCACCGCCTGCGGTCGAGAAGTCCTAGAGTTAGGATTTCGTTCGAAAGAACAAAGAAGTTATGATTATTAAATAAGACGAAGAGATAAATTATGGAGTCATTATACAAGCCCTTTCTCATTGATGATTCCGCAACGTAATCATCCTATGGGGGAGATAATTGTAACGCCCGCAGATCCGGGCTAGTCATTTAAGACACAATAAGCATCGAACGTGAATTTTTGATAGAAGGTTATTTAGAATAAATAACCTTAACCAAGTAGTAGTATATGTCTCAAGGGTTCCGTACATATAAAGAATGTTGAAATCCGAGTTATAACGAAGAAGTTATGACTTGTCGAAGTTTCACGACAAAACCGATACGACGCTGTGTGACGTTAAAAGTGAGTTTGCGATAAAATTCTCTTTAGCCTTAGCGATCAAAACGAAAGTTTCAGTATACTTTAAACTGAGAGCGTGCATAAAAAGAACGTCAAAATCTCACTTCATATGAGGAAGTTATGAATTTTCTAAGATTTGGCATAACAATATACAACCCGGAGTTTGAATTTTAGATTGAGCGATTTTTATCCGACACAACCTAAATGAGAATTGAAGACCTCATTAATAGGAGTTCAACGATAAAAATACAGTCGAAAACGGAGTTCGTATGTAGAAGTTATGAATTCTACATGGTCGTTTAGCAGTGTAATTTCTCATACTATTAAATTTAAAAATTGGTCGAGAATTATCCGATGGTGTCTAAACGAAAGTTGTAGATCATGTACCCACCTACACGTGGATATAAAGAATGTCGAAAACGGAACTCGTACGCAAAAGTTACGGGGTTTAGAAGTCAGAAGGGTGCTGTAGCGAAGTAGGTGACGTGGCGCAATCTGATGATGAAAGTGGCACCAACTTGACGAGTTGGGGGTCAGAAACTCGACGAGTTGGGCCAGAAACTTGACGATTTCAACACTTTTTCAGCCTATAAACACCCCTTGAGAGTTCCTTCATTTTGCATACCGAAATCCACTTCTTCTTCTCTCTACTCAGTCTTTAAACCTCCTAAAACACCCCCAAAAGCCTCGGAAACTTCCTTAGCACTTGAAGAAAGCCCCGTAGCGCTAGAAGGCTCTGAGAAAAAGAGCTTTTCGGTTTGGAAACTCTACCCCCATAGAACGTGGTTTTTAAGCAAACCTCCTGGTTTCGTCGAAGCGAAGCGTTGTCCTAGTTGGAATCACCACCTTATCAAGCGAGTGCATAGTTACTTTCATCTTACACATGGATATGAAGTATTTTATATAATTTACATGCTATGTGTGCATATTATCTGTTTACTTGAGATCTGTGCTAGATGAAAGATTTAAACTTTGTTTTTCAGATCTAAGTTGTATATGTATTTTATACTTTGAGATCTATGTTGGATGAAAGATCTAAACTTCTTTCTTTTCAGATTTGAACTATTCTTCAGATCTAGACTGTATATGTATTTTATACTTTGAGATTTATGTTGGATGAAAGATCTAAACTTCTTTCTTTTCAGATCTGAACTATTCTTCAGATCTAGACTGTATATGTATTTTATACTTTGAGATCTATGTTGAATGAAAGATCTAAACTTCTTTCTTTTCAGATCTGATCTTTTTCTTCAGATCTAGACTATATATGTATTTTATACTTTGAGATCTATGTTGGATGAAAGATCTAAACTTCTTTCTTTTCAGATCTGAACTTTTTCTTCAGATCTAGACTATATATGTATTTTATACCTTGATATCTACGCTGGATGAAATATCTAAATTTTTGTTTTTTAGATCTAAGCTGTATATGTATTTTATATCTTTATATCTATCCTGGATGAAAGATTTAGTCTTTATTTCAGATCTGAACAGTATTTTTTTTTATCTACGAATATGTTAAGTAGAACATGGGTAGATAAGTGATGAGGGATGAAAGATGATATATATGAATATTGGCAGCTGCGCCACAACCTATATATGATATTGAAATGAGATGTACTCTAAACATCCTAGAATTTGCGCCTATATGATAATATCAGTAGTTGCGCCTAATAGGGAACACCATAATCATGGCAACTACACCTAATAGATGATATTGGCAGCTACGCCTAATTGATAACAACACAACCCTAGCAGCTGCGCCTAAAGGATAATATTGGCAGCTGTTCCTTACAAATGACATTAGTAGTAATGGACTTCGCTCGTATTCCCTTGGATAAACCTTAGGAATGAACGAATGAAGGATATCTGATTCTTATGGTAGATCCTTAAGAATAAAGAAGATAACGGGGATGGGTAATTGGGTTGATCGTTTGATGATTAAACATAATAATTATATTATTGTGGGTTGAAAACCCTATGTACTCACCAGGTTTCCTAACCTGACCCACTCAGTTTACTTGTATCACAGGTTTTGATACGAAGTCAAATTATACTGAGAGATTAAGGAAGATGCAAATCACTAGTCTAAATGAGTGTAAGGACTGTTTATGTTTATGTTTCTGTATCGAAGATGACATCCCAAGGTTTTAAAATGAATAAAAATACATTTCTTCAGAAATGCTTTGATAACATATTTATCATGTTTTCTGGGAACAATTTCCGCAACATATTTCTTTAAAAGGTACTATGATTTTCAAAATAAAGCATAAACAAATTGGTCTTTTCTGGCCGTGAAAAATATGGATGTCACAACGACTCACCCCAGGATTAGCGGCTTGGGTGGTTTGTTTTGTGGGTGCTTTACATAAATGGGATGTGTGCGCCTTATTTTTGCAATTGTTGCATTGCATTTCCTGACATATTGCTTGGCTGGCGCAGAGGCGGTAGGGGCGGTGATGGCATGGACAACAACACTTTGTTGCTTTTTGGATGGGTCTTGAGCGGATTGGCCTTTCTTTTTGTTCCAAAACTTCCTCTTGTTGTCACCTCCTTTTGGTTGTTTGGGCGTGGGGGTTATGATGCCTTGACGAACTCCCTGGTCGACAAGAGTTTATGCCAGACGCTTGGCACTATTGAGGGTGCTCGGGTTGGCAGATATGACCATCCGCTGGTACAGAGTAACGTTCCACTTTCTTGGTCTTTGAGGTGACCATTCCCCCAAATGCAACATTCCACTTTCTTGGTCTTTGAGGTGACCATTCCCGGGCACAGAGTTGCCATTTCGTTAAATCGGGAAGTGTAGGTGGTAATATCGGAACCCTTCATGGAGTGTTCCTATAATTCTTGTTCTAGCTTCTGCATCTCGCTCCTTGGATAGTATTCCTCGAGCATCATTGCTTTCATGTCCTCCCAACTCATACAGTTGGCAATCACTAGATTCAAAGTTTTAACGTGGCTGCTCCACCATGACAAGGTTGAGTCCGCAAATGTACATGCGGCATATTTGACCTTGAACTCGTTTGGGAAGGCAAAGATTTCAAAGATGGACTTAGTTTTTGCGAATTATCTTGTCAAAGTAACGACCCTGTCGCCACCATGATACGTCCTGGGATTGTTGTTCATGAATTCTTTGTATGAGCACATCCACTGGTGCCCCTGGTTTTCTCCCTGATTGGAACTGTCACTCCCGTTTCCGCTTTCATTGTTGTTACTGCTGATTTGGGCCACAGTGGCTGTTATTACAGCCTGGAACACAACAAAATCCATTTGTGGAGGTGGTGGCGGTGGTGGGGCTGTTGGTGTGTTGTTCTTGCGCTTGTTTTACTTCCTTGGTGGCATACTTCTGCCATAAAGTTCAAAGGTGGAATGACGATAAGTCTTTGATAAGAGTTATAATCGGACATTTCCGTAATGGAATGCCTTGTTTTGTATATGTATCAAGTCTGGTTGTTATTGAAATTTGTAAGAAATTCATAATGAAATTTAGTATAACCTTTAAACAATTTCATAACAAATAACAACATCCAATGAAATTATAATGCATACCCATTTCATTGATAATATGGTACTAGTACATAGTTTTTGAAAATTTAATCATTAAGAAGGTCTACATGAAAGAGTAGCACTAACGCTTACTCATAAATAAAAACAAGATATGAGTAGTGTAACACCCATAAAATTCGAGCCAAATTAAAACATTTAATTCATTCAAAAACCATTAAGTTCATACATTTTTTTTTCAAAATAGTTTAAATATCAGAGTATTCCCCAGAACCATATCACATAAATCATAAAACATGTGGAGCGGTACGATCATGCCTTCGCCTTGCCACGTTCTCCTGAAGTACCTGAAACAAAACACTGAACTGTAAGCCTGAAAGCTTAGTGAGTTACCTCCAAAATACCAACCACACGCAAACATACTCATAACATATCGCAAATAGAACATCCATGCACATCGGGTCTACAGTGTGATTGGTCCGCCCACACTGGGCCTTCAATCCACCTGGTCCACTCTCTGAGTCTACAGTATGACTGGTCCACCCACATCGGGCCTTCAGTCGGCCAGGTCCACTCTCCGAGCCCCGGCACGTCTGGTCCGCCCTCTTGGGTTCTTCATCCCATCCGGACCGCTCGCTGGGCGTTCGGAATATCCGATCCACCCTGGGTATGTTGGCCTACAACACAAAGCAGGACCCGCCTCAACCCAACCCCCGTCAAAAAATCATATGCATAATAAACAATTAATCGCATAACCATCCTTAACCAGACAAACAGTCTAACATATCACATAGCAAATCTGTAACATAGCAACCATCCTAAACCAGGATGTATCTAGCATATTAATAACATAACAACCACCCTAAAGCAGGATATATCTAGCATATCAATAACGTAGCAACCATCCTAAACCACGATGAAATCTAGCATATCAGTAACATAGTTGTTGAAACATAAAAGTGACCCTCTTGAACTCAACTACAGCAACAATCTCCCTACCGCAACGGTTCAGCACCCGCAGCCGTTTCAGCATCCGGAGTCGGTTCTTCATCAGCAACCACAATCAGACTTTTGCCACTACAGTCTACTTATCTAGATTACGTTACTTATCTTTATGTAATACACTCTATTATCCAATATGCCTTGCATGCCTGCTTATAGAGTTGTAGTTTAGTTCTGAGACTTTATAAATAGAGACTCATTTTGTTGTATTAAAAAAAACTTCTTACTCTTGAATTTCTTCCTCAACCACAACTCTTATCACTCGATCACTGATGACTTGTGAATTATTCTGAATATATTTCTCCAAGTTATCTTCTTCACTTATCTATCTTTCTACTCTTCTTACTATAAATTGTTACTGAAACGTATCATACTATAACCTCTCTCTGGAGCAAGTCTTTAACACTTAATCACTAAGCTTGATCTTCCTTATTAACTCGGAGTGAACGCATTCCTTGTTACGAATCAGCTTAAGTGTATTCTTGATATAACAATTGCTGTCATTTATATTTCTTTACTTTCCGCAACTAACTATCTAACTATCTAACTATATTATTGTTGAGCTTTTAGATCCTTTGAGATTAACTATTCCACAATATATTTGTTCTAATGTTTGTTCAAGTGTGTCTCCAACTGATGACTTGTGAATTATTCTGAATATATTTCTCCAAGTTATCTTCTTCACTTATCTATATTTCTACTCTTCTTACTATAAATTGTTACTGAAACATATCAGCCTATAACCTCTCTCCGGAGCAAGTCTTTAAGACTTAATCACTAAGCTTGATCTTCCTTATTAACTCGGAGTGAACGCATTCCTTGTTACGGATCAGCTTAAGTGTATTCTTGATATAACAATTGCTGTCATTTATATTTACCTTTTTTCTATCCTTTTACCTAGGGTTAAAACTTTTTCACCCCCCTTTATAAACCCGTCTTCTTCCCCAATAATCCTTTACGCTCTCTGATTATCGATTGTTCTCTCTCAACTCTCAAAACCCCTATAACTCTCAAGAACTCCATTTTCTTCTCTCACAATGGCGTAATCAGGTGCATCTAAGAAACAATACAAGGCTTCAGGCTCCATGAATCCAACTGGTTCCGCCTCTCCAACGTTAGCTTCAAGCAATTTTAGAGCAATTTTTGAAGATCACCCGTCATACAATGCCCCAACCAAGCTTATGATCAAGTTTCTTAAGAACCATATTCTATTTGGTCCATTTGATGCTTTCACAGATGTCGTTCCTGTTTCCACCCTCTTCAAATGTGCCATTTCTGTATATCGCCCATTGGAGAACCCTCAAGAAGTGCATCTCAACCTCACCAATGATTCCTTGGTCATCTTGACCAAAGAGAAGTTCTTGTCCGCCATTAATCTTCTGATTCACCCCTCCATCAAGATTTTCACACCACCATTATCTGACATCACCACCGCAGTCTACCAGATGGGGTATCAGAAACCAATCCCAGGGATTGGTGAGTTTAAGAAGAACCAACTGCCTGCGGTTTGGCAGTTTGTGTGCCACTTCGTCATTCGCTGCTTATCCGGCAGAACCGGAGGCATTGACAACATGGGTTTGAAGCTGCTTGAATTGGTATAGAGCATCTACACAGGCCACGATGTCAACTATGGCCAGATTCTTTGGGACGATTTTCTCCAATATATCCCCAAAGAACACCAAAGGGAGAACCCAACAGAGCTCACTTTTGCTCGATTCTGGTCACTATGCATCTTAGAATTACATACGGATGCTGGCATTGACATGGGCAGTGACATCAACTTCTTTGTCACTAAGGATCTCAAAAGGTACAATCCCTCTTCTGATCAAACTTTATTTGGACCTATCCGCAGGCTTCCCACCCACATTCTTACTTTGCTTGGTCTTAAGACCGCTGATGTCTCAGACCACATCGAGGCTACGGAGGGTATTGCCCCATACCCTTCTACCCCACCTCTTCCATCCGCAACCATTATCCCTGAGGGTACCGTAGTCCCCTCTGCTACTACACTATCTAACCTTTCTCAACAGAGAAAAACGGTGGCATCCAAGAAGAAACATAGCACACCTAAGAAGGATGCTACAAAACAAACCGCACCCTAAAAGAAACGCAAAACCAAACCCACCACTGTATCGAGCAGTGATTATGAGGAAGATAGACAACCAATATCTATCCTCAAGAAAATAAAAACAACCATCCGCAGAGTACTTCTTTCGCCCATGCCAGAACTGGGCCGAGGCCAGACTTGATCACGGGTCAAGGAGACCGAGGAAGCCCAGGAAATCCTACTCTGCCTCCATCCTTTACAGGTGGTTTAGGCACGGTGAGTACACATGTGCAAGGATCCATGAACCCAAGGGACACCTTGGTGCGTATCCAAAGAATTGACGGAGATGACTCAAGTGATTCTTGGAGTCGATATCAACCAACTACTGATGCCGAAATCAAGAAATATGCTGCCTTTCGAAGGGCCTTCCAAGCCCGCAAGGAGCAACATATCAAACAACAGCAACAAAAAGAATATGAGATCCTGTCCGTGGCCAAGTATTGGGCGAATGCCATCAGCAATGCCCATACCATTGCCACGATCCAAAAGGTTCAAAACTGGATGGATCAAATGGCAGAAACTATGATGAAAGCTCAAGCATCAGGCGCAGCCGCAGTTACCTCTAAAGTTCCTCCTACTCCAACTCCTATTCCATCTCCCACAGTCAACCCATCTCAAGACGAAGGGCCTGCAATTGAACTCAGATCAGCCCCTACCTTCGGTCTTGATGATGACGACATCCAAGAGGTAAACAAACCAAATCCTTCAGACGACGATCTAATGATGTTTGAAGAAGAAGAGGAGTCAGTAGTTCTCAGCATTGAACTTCCAAGCCTAAAGAAAAGAAGAAGAAGAAGAAGAAGAAGAAGGATGTTGTCACCCGGAAGGAGTTTATGAGTCTTCAAGCCAAAGTAGATCAAATTTTGGCTGCGGTTAAACCTACTCAACCTCAATCAAAAGAATTTCCAGGACCACAGTCATTGATTGATCAAATTGTACGACTAGAGACAAGAGAGCATATGGCTGTTGAGCGCATCTCTCTCAAGGTAGAAATAGGGATCTGGTCCCTTGACAACAACCGCAGGGCTGACCATCAGGACTTCATGGCTGCCGCGGAATGCCTCATTACTGAGGTGACCGCAATCAAACAGGATCTTCAAGCAGCCATTGCAGATCAAGCTGCACAATCTCAGAAAGTGATAGATGAGACTTATACTGCTTATGAGTCCACTATCTCTGTTCTTCATGCAACCATCAACCGAATGCATAAATCCCTCACCTCCAATTTCCATGGCCCTGAGATCCTCCAGCTTACCAAAGACATACACAAGCTACTCTTCAACTCCTCCACTCTAAACAATTCCCAATTGGCCGAGACTATAAAAGCTCAATTTCAAGAAGTCTGTGCCAAGGTGGATGGACTTAAGCAATGGCTTGAGGAAGCACCTCCATTGCATCTCTCAAGAGAGGGAAGTGAAGATGAAGAAGTCCATCACTCTGATACTTCCATTCATCAGAGTCCCCCCATCACCACTGAAAAAATCCCCTCACCAGCACCATCTCAACATACTCTATCTCCCCACTCTTCACCTATAAAAAACACTCCCAAAAAGCCTGACACTCCCCCTCACCTCAAAAATCTTGAGGAAAACATGTCATCCGCAAGCTCCACAGACTCCCCTGCCACAGCTCAGAGAAAGCATGATTGGAAGGCGGCCAAGCTTGCTGAACTTATCTGGAGAGAATGCGGATTTGACACTATGATAGATGAGTCCTTGATAAACTCATGGGTCAATCCGCTCCGCAGGCTACTGGATGAAGACTACACTCCATACCTTACATATGCTGAACCCCTTTCTGATGGATATTGGGATATTCCAATCTCTCCCAATGCCAAATACTTTGCAGTATTTGAGTCATTTGACTGCAGCCTCCCTGATCACAAACGTCTACCAATGGAGTTTGAAAGACTTAACCGTTTTTATGCTAAGCATGGCTCCTCTGTGGAGAACATTTGGTCTAACGATAGACCATCCACAGTCAAGAACTACAAAATGCGAAAGTTCATGAAGGCTGATTTCGTTCAATATACCCTCACCAGAAGAGAGCATGACTACATCTGCACTCCGACAGACTTTCCTAGCATGAATCCAGAAGAAATCTTTCTTATTGCCAGGGTGATCCAGAACAAGGCAGAAAAGCACCCTAAGATGCAAATAGCGCTTGAAAAAGCCAAATCTTTCCTGAGGGATACAGTCTGTGATTTTGCCAAGATAGATGCGGATATCTACCCCACCATCATCAAGAAGTTTGATCTCCCTCCACTTAAACCTGTGCCAATGGCGACCAAAGGCTTCGAAGAAAGATCACTAGGCGTAACAAACTTTCCTGAACTCGGAATCATATTCAAACGGAAGACTGACAATGTCAAATATTTCATTCCTATGAATGCCATGCACCGCCTGCCCAAGAAAAAACTTGACATCTACAAGACCGCAGTTGAAAGATCGAAGCATACTACTGCAGAAGTCAAATTTGAAATTTCTACAAGAATCACTTGGCTGGAAAATGTCAGGAAGTTCTGGTGGATTCTGATCAAGTTCCTTAAACTTGATAACTGAACCGGAGTTAAAGAGGTCACTTAAGGGGAAATTGTTGAAACATAAAAGTGACCCTCTTGAACTCAGCTACCGCAACAATCTCCCTACCGCAACGGTTCAGCACCCGCAACCATTTCAGCATCCGGAGTCGGTTCTTCATCAGCAACCGCAATCAGACTTTTACCACTACAGTCTACTTATCTAGATTACTTTACTTATCTTTATGTAATACACTTTATTATCCAATATGCCTTGCACGCCTGCTTATAGAGTTGTAGTTTAGTTCTGAGACTCTATAAATAGAGACTCATTTTGCTGTATTAAAAAAAACTTCTTACTCTTGAATTTCTTCCTCAACCACAACTCTTATCACTCGATCACTGATGACTTGTGAATTATTCTGAATATATTTCTCCAAGTTATCTTCTTCACTTATCTATCTTTCTACTCTTCTTACTCTAAATTGTTACTAAAACATATCAGACTATAACCTCTCTCCGGAGAAAGTCTTTAAGACTTAATCACTAAGCTTGATCTTCCTTATTAACTCGGAGTGAACGCATTCCTTGTTACGTATCAACTTAAGTGTATTCTTGATATAACAATTGCTGTCATTTATATTTCTTTACTTTCCGCAACTAACTATCTAACTATCTAACTATATTATTGTTGAGCTTTTATATCCTTTCAGATTAACTATTCCACAATATACTTGTTCTAACGTTTGTTCAAGTGTGTCTCCAAGTTTTTCTCTCAACAATAGCAACCATCCTAAACCAGGTTGTATCTAGCATATCAATAACATTGCAACATCCTAACTAGGATTCCGACCTAACCAGTCGCTAGCATAACATTACCCTATATACCGGGTACCGACCATAACCAGGTCACTAACATAACACCATCCTAAATACCAGGATGCATATCTAGCGAAGCAATAACATAACAAACAATAACCGGATTTCCATCCGATAAAGGGTCGGCCTTGGTGCCGTAGACCCTATCGATATAGTGAGGAGAACTCACCTGAAATTGCTGACTGGAAAGATAAGACCAAGCTGCTCTGACCACCGACACGATCTTCACCACATAACACTACCAACAACAAATTCCATAAATACCCAAAATTACCAAAATACCCTTGGAAGTCAAACTGGTCAACTCTTGGTCAAAGTCAAAGTCCTCAGTCAAAGTCAATCTTCCTGGTTGATTCTGCTCGCCGAGTCACCCCGATGACTCGTCGAGTTCCTATACTCAGAAACTCCCATAATACGACTCAACTCGTCGAGTTGCCCCAAGACTCGTCGAGTCGAACGATCTCTGAGTCCCATCCTGTCTGACTAACTGAGTCGCCGACCGACTCACTTAATCCAAGGCTTTAACCAAAAGAGGTTGGGGTCTGTGACCAGACTCGACGAGTCCAAGAACAGACTCACCAAGTCCAAGGCAATCTTCAACAGACTCGCCAAGTTGTTCTTCCAACTCGTCGAGTCCATGCACATGTTCATACAACTCATCGAGTACACCCATGTGACTCGCCGAGTCTCTCCAGTTCTTAATCCATTCAGAAGCTTTTCGAGCCATGCAGGGGCTCCAATCCATAAATCCACCCTTCTACAATCTAACCCTCACATAAAGTTGCAAACTTTACGTGAAACCAAGGAGATATAGGCCCAAAACATACTAGGGCTTGGGTTTTAGACAAAGGGGATTCACCAACAACTCAAAGACTGAAGCTTTATGACATTATAGGCCATCATGAGTCTTGATCTAGAGTATCAACCTCAGATCTAACTACAAATCCGAGATAGGTCTCAAAACAAGTTAAAGAACTCCCAAAACAACCACAAAGGAAATAGCTTAAGATAAGGGCTCCTTACCTCAGAGATGTGCCCAAATCTGATGTAGATCCCAGATCTATACAAACCCCTTGATGCTAGCTTCCATTTTTTCAAGCTCCTTCCAACAATTTCCTTTTCCAAGTCCCAATCTCCTTAACAATGAAGCCTCACACAAAATTAGGGTTTTCTGGAACTCTCAGCGGGATTAGGAGGCTGGGGAAGGACATATAGTCCTTTAAATAGGGTGCAACCCTCGAGATTAGGGTTTTCTATCTTTAGCACCAACTCATCGAGTCCATTGCTGACTCGGCGAGTTGGCCACTTAAACCCGCGATCAATCCCGCTCTGACTCGACGAGTAGCATACCTACTCGTCGAGTAGCTTCCTTAATTTACACTTAGCACCCTCCAAGTTCTTGGTTCCGAACTTTGGATTCATGCCCTACTCACGGCAGGTAGTCTCCTCTAGGCCAGAAGATGAAGTCGAGGCGCCTTGTATCTCTGTTATCCGACACTCAGCTACGATCACTCTCTCTTCGAGAGCCGAGTGCCTCTCCTGGTACTCTCACACTTCCACTCGAGTAGTGGTAAGGTCCTCGTGGAGACTGTCAATGAGGTGACATACCCGAGGATAGTCCCTCTCTAGGAGCCGAGTGTGTGCGTCAGTGGCCTTAGCAGCGGCCCCTAGCTCCAAGATCCGATTCGCTGACGCCATGGTCTGATCTCCAAGGTGTGTGATTCGCTGAACCATAATAAGGAGCGCCCTATCTGCTGGTCCTCCGTGACTCAGGTTATAGAAACCTTGCTCCATGCCGTATGGAGATAGCTGATGTTGTTTCCTACTCCATCTTTCCAGGTCCTCTGCCCAGCGGGGCGCGGGTTCGTGGTCGTGTAGTCGGTGTGCAGGAATTCAGGTGATGTAAGGAGGATTTATGACTTTGGACTCTGCATCCGAGTCCTCCTCTTCCTGTTCCTCGTATTCTTCTTCCTACTCCTCTGGATCCTCTTCAGGTTCTTCTTCCATTAGTTCCTCAGGATCTTCTTCAGGATCCTCTTTGATCCACCCACCATTTCCTTGGTTAGGGAAATAGGGGTCTCCGGGCATGTGAAATCCTGCCATGATGTCTATGTGAGAATAGAGATATGAGAAATAAATGAAAGGCCTTGGTGTATGATCCTATAGTATTTCTCAAATACTCATATATTTTTTTAATATTTATGTTTGATTATAAAGTTTCTTGGTATAGAGGGTTGATAAGTCTTAGATTTGTTGCCCACCATGACCATTCCTAAATATCTCGTATAAGTATAGTAGATCAGATTATATTTATCCCAGATATGATTACATAACTGTTTAGGCTTAAGGATAGTGTTTAGCTCCTCTAAATATACAATTCTTATTATGAAACTGTTTCTAGTATGTATGCATGTATGTATACTATTTAGAACAATACTATTATATTTTAAAAGTATATTTCTTAGTTAGAGTGTTTTAGACCCATTGTATTTATAGTTGTCTATCTTACATGGTTTGACATACTTAGTTCACTATAAACAATGCTCCGACACCAATCTGTCACACCCCCAAACCAGAACGGCGAAAACAACTGGGGGTGGATGACTTCATGTACAGTATCATAACAATTGAATAGTAGTGATCAAAGCATTACAACTATTGTATTGAATATTTAATAAGCTTACACTGTGCTCAAAACATTGTTTACATGACATCAAATGCATATGAAAAAATAAATAGCATGATGCGATGACGTCCCACACACCAAAAACTTCAGTGGTTACCTGTTTACTGATTTCCTAAGGATACGAGTGATTTTGAAAAGTGTAAACAATTAAGTTGGTGAGTTCAAAAGCGTTTTGTATGAGAAGGATTTTGTAACTATTTTGTGTAAAATGATAGTGTATACTTGCAGAAAATCCAATATTTTCTTTAAAATAAACTGTAAGTCTTAATCCAAAGACTAAAAATGTAAGTAATGTTGTACTGAAAAAGTAGTGTTATGAAGTTTTACCTTTATATAAACCTACTTGAATGTATGTTGACCCATATATTAAATGTTTTGTCGATATCCTATATGAGTTATTATAACCATACAAATGTGACTAGTTGGCCTGAACGACGT
Organism: Lactuca serriola; assembly: GCF_051521515.1. Taxonomy (NCBI): domain Eukaryota; kingdom Viridiplantae; phylum Streptophyta; class Magnoliopsida; order Asterales; family Asteraceae; genus Lactuca; species Lactuca serriola. The sequence continues at coordinate 199,894,770 of NC_136415.1, read as the reverse complement.
TCTTTAGGCATGAGAACTTTTATGACATTTATCACCTGAGACCTACTAGTCTAACTGTAGCTAAAAGTTTAGGTGCGAGGTTGTCAATCCCGTATAGATCTATGCACAAGTGTCACATTCTCCCTACAAGATACTCTGGTTATAATTCAGGACTTAATGTGTACTCTGGTAGGTACAGTGAAGCTAAAGGTCTCTGTAACACCCCGTTTATTAAGTAGATAAATAAATAAAGTAATGAACGAATAGTCGCCCTAAATTAAATAATTATATATCAAAGGTGGGTCTCGAAGAGCTAATTGTCACAATTTTAAGAGTCAGGGGTTAAAAGAGTGTTTCGAATGGTTTCGTAAATAATCATGAAGGCAGGGACTATTGGGAAATTATTGGAACCTAATATGAAGAGATGTTGGAAGCTAAGGGCTAATGGTAAATTTCAAACTCAATTTGTAAAGAGTTTTGAAGGCAGGGGTTAAGAGGGTAAATTAAGGATTCGTTTGGAAAAGATTAAGTAAGGGGGGGGGGGCTGAATGGTAACTTTTGGGATTTAATTTGACAAAAAGGAGAAGGAGGGACTGGAAGCCTAAGTATGGCAGAAGATTGTATGTGGGCGGGGTTTATAACCCTTCATTCCCGTCACCCTCTAAACCCTAAACCTAATGATGCATTTAGCCGCCACCATCAATCTCTTAACTTTCGGCGCCGTTACTTTCCTCCGTCGAGTCGCACACCACCTCAGTTGGAGCCCCAAACCACCAGACTAACCACCTCTCGCTCACCCTAGCTCCGGGGAAATGATGTTGCGAGCAATCCTGCCGTCGTTCGCTATTCGACTGCCTTCCAGACTTTTCTGCCTCCATTTTAATTAAAGACGAAGTTGCTGCCGCCACTCCAATCGTCAACGAGAACCACGAGCGGGCATCTCTCCGCTGCTGCTGCTCTTCCGCCTTAGAGATGCCACCGATAGCGCCGATGGTGGGCGTTGTTGCTCACGACTCGTTGCTGCCACTGCCGGACGTCATGAAGAGAGAAGGACTTCGTGTGGGACGTCGGAGACTGGTTGCTATTGGGACTCATCGACTATCGTTGCCGCTGACCATTTCCCACCACCAGGTGGGTGGCTACGTTAGTTTGGTGTATTTCATCGGGTGGGGCTGTTGCTATTCATTTTTTTAGGCTCGTTATTGTTGGCTGGAAGTGTAAAGGGACCACCATGGCCGCCAGCCATGGTGGCTACCACCATGAACCACCACCGGCCACCACAAGGGTGGCTGTGTGTTTGTGAGTTTATTTAGTGCGTGTGTGTGTGTGTTAACTGGGTATTTCATTGTAAAATTGGTAACCATATCGGAATAAAGAAATGTCTAAACCACCACCGTAAAGAGGTGGCTGTCGCCTCCTGCCGCCACCAGCCGCCGTGTTGGGTGGTTGTGTGCTTTATTTGTGTTTTGGATTCGTTTGGGGATGATTGGACAAAATTGGGCCAAATAAAACCCTAGTCGGCTGAAAGAGACCCTAATAGGCCCAATAAGGCCCAAAGTGACCTAAAAGCCCAAACAATTGACTAATCGGCTAGTATTGGGTTGGAAAACTCTAATTAGGTTTTGGAAAACCCTAATGACATAAAACCCTAATTTATGGGAATTGATCGGGAGACACATACGGGAATTATTTATAAACTTAGAATATTAATTAATGATCAATTGCACATTAACCTAAAGCAATATTAGACTTAATGGATTAAGTCCTTAATGGGTTAAGTAGGAACACTTAACCCTAATCGTCATTTCATTTGAAAACCCTAATTTGACATGGGCCTTGAGTTGGGTATTCCTTTTGGGCTTTGGCGATTGGACTATTGATGGGCTATCTAAGAACAAGTTAATGGATCAAAATAATTAGATGGTCTTTATGATAACGCCCTTGTGAGGACTTGGGCCCAATTTGGAAAATTGGGCCATAGATGGCCCATAATTGGACCTTCATGGTTATGTGATATTGGGCTATGGGAATTGGATTGGAATAATTGAATGGGCCTTAAGGAAAGACCATGTAGAGGTCTGGGCCGAATTTAGAAGATTGGTCCATATGTTGGGCTTTGACCCATTATTTGACTTTTGGGTTTTTGTAGTGGGAGTTGGACCTTGGGTTTGGAGCCCAATTATTAATTGGGTATTGTCTGATGTTGACAGTTTGTGGATCTATCAACCAACAGCCGGGTTTTATCCACGGGACTTCAACAGTGTCAGGTGAGTTACCTCATTATACTAAGGGGTCTAAGGCACCAAGGTCGGCCCATTGGATATGTTGTCATAGCAGTGTTAGATGTTGAGTATGGGTTAGTGTTGCATTCTAGTGGTTATGCCAGTTCGGTAGATCTGTAGGACTACATGTGTTGTTATATGATTATCTTCATGCGCAGTAGTTATGTTATATGTTGATATGTTATGGGGGATGGGTTGATGCGATATTGCTCTGTGCGGTAACCAACAAACCCGGGAGCATTCCATATACGCGCTGAGGGAGACTCGTACTGTGGGCTCGATGGCAATCTAGATGTGAGCTGTGGGCCCGGAAGCAATCCAGACTCACACTGTAGGCCCTGGGGTAATCCAGTCTATAAAGTTGTGGACGCATTGCATGCTATTCAGTTTGTTATGTTATGTTATTGCTGATATTGTTATGTGGACTGTACGTGTATCGATATTTTGGGGTTAACTCACTAAGCTTCGTGCTTATGGTTTCAGTTTATTATTTTAGGTGATTCAGATGACTTGGCAAGGCGAAGGCATGACCATACACATCCTTGTGTTTTAGACTTATGGATTCTGGGATACTCTGATATGATACTATTTTGAAAACATAATGTAATAACTAATGGGTTTTGGATTGTTAAAAGTTTTTAAATTGGCTTGAATTTTACGGGTGTTACAAGTTGGTATCATAGCCTTCGTTTGGGTGAATTAGAGGAACATTCATGTGAATCCAGTCTCAAATCAAGGAAAAGGTTTTCGAATAGTTTTGAAAATAATAATGGAGGATGCAAGTGTACGATCAACCGGAGCCAGTAAGTAGAGCCAAAATACCATACGGTTATTTGATATTGTGATATGTTAGAACATCATGCTAGTACTAGGCTAGGGATCTTTAGGAATTACATGATGGAATTGCCTAATTACATGATGCCTACTAGCCTAGGGTTTTCCTTATACGACATTGACATCATTACTATAGTTGCTTAGTTTATGCATCATGGTTATACATAATTAAGATCTTATAGCCTAAGAATATTTGGTTTGGCCTTATGTTCTATTCTTGTTTGATTAGGGGCTTAGGGTAGGATCAGATATTCAAAAGTCTATAGGGTCCAGCATTATGTATGACTAGCATACACTAGTGCTGCAGGGTTAGTGGAAGTTTCATGGATGGGTGGGTTGTGTGAGGCCTGTAGGCTAGTTATGTGATACTAAGAATACCTCTAGGAGTGAGGATTGAGCGCTTGCTATGTTTCTGTGTTGTAGGGTGTTGTGGTAATACTTGAGACAAATATGGGTAGGTGTGGAAGGTAGTATGGGACCATACTACTGAAACAACAGGACCCATACGTGTATCAAGGAAGTCAAAACCCTAAGGTTTAGTTGGGAGTTTGTTCCCATTTATTATGTGGACTGCACAAGATCTTCCTAGACTATTATCAGAATGATGGTTACGAGACATTTTGAGATTGGATCCGGATCAGGATCGGGAGTTGGCAGCCAGGATATCCCAGTATTGTCGGAGGGTCGTGTCAGGGAGGTCATTCAGGAGAAGGTGATCGATATGGTTCGGGGACAGATTCCGGATATGATTGGGTCTATCAAGACCGCCATGGTTTAGTATTTTGATGAGCGATATGCGGCTATTGCCGAGATGGTTGTCGTGGCAGCTATATCAGTTGTATCAACGGCAGGGGGAGGAGCCAGTCGAGCTTTCCAGTATCGGGACTTCGATGATGCGAAGCCCTGACTTTTGATAGGTTTTAGTACCCGTTTATAGCCATAAGGTGGCCATCTAACATGGAGGGATGATGCTTCACATGTTCATGCCCTACTGACCAGAAGGTCAGGCACGCTCTGAACCTGCTAAGGTCCGGGGTGAAGGACTGGTGGGGACTTGTTACTAGGCGTATTCTGATGACTAGAGGGCTACAGTTATTTGTGACCAGGGAGATATTATGTACTCGTTACATGCCGCGAGTTGAGTAGGAAAGGCTATCACATGAGTTTCTATATTGAGGCTTCGGGGTTTTTGCTTGAGGCCGGAATGTGAGTCGCAGGGGCTCCAGAAAGGAGTGATGATTATGTTCAGCTGGGGTTTTGCAGTTGGGAGTAGAATGGCTAATTGATGGATTAGAATGTCGTTTTTGTTGGGTTTTGAGCATTCTAACACTCATAAGTGGACATGCAACCGTAAATACCTTGGATCTATGTTTTCTCTATTACACATGCAAATATGAATATTCCAAGGTATTATCCTAACTAGCATACAAAACAATGATTCATATGGAATAATATAAGTTAGAAGGCATACCTTTTGATGTAGCTTGATTCCATGGAGCTTAAGAGCCTAGTGCCCCAAGTGTGACACCTCAAATGGTTCACACAACACCAAATACACTTAGAATAACTTGAGAGAAATAAGACACTTCATGAAATCGGCTAGCCCTCACCATTCCTTCATAATTTCCACTTTTTGGGAAGAATAATATGCTTATATCATGTGTCATAATTAGGGTTACACCATGTAAACCCTAATTGTCATGGCCTTTCATTTCCATGATCCATGGGTACAAAAACAACACGGAGTATTCTATGGGTTTTAGCCTAACTTGATAATCCATGGAGCATTAGACCACTATACAAGTATGGATGATTTACACAATCAACCCATATATTTAATTAGTCTCCTTTTTGATCACTTAATTATTGCCAAATTAATTCTTGATCAATAATAATTAAATAATGCTATTAATATATTAGAACTTATAATATATTAATAAACCTTAAGTGTTATTTCTCTCATTTTAGTCTATCCAAATGCATGATGTCATGCAACCCAAATGGATCATGCCAATCGGGTCAAGTACATACCAAATATAGTTATGGACTTAGACACTAATCCAACACTCTCCCACTTGGATAAGTCTAAAACTATTATTACGTATGACTTCAAAACCCGACTGGCAATCGCAGTTCTTAAAAGTTGCTGCCGTCGAACTCTAAACAAATCAATGACGCGTCCATCAGATAAGGGATCATATATTCCTCCATTCTCGATATCATATGGACAGAGACATGGATTAAAATCATTTTGTATGTCCATTTGTTGTTTCTCGATTTCTGATTTATGACGACCGACTAATTGAACAAATCAAATCAGTCCTGGCATGGCCAAGCACTTCGAGGTTTCATCATCGAGGGGCCCACAGATATCGCTTTTATCCCTTTAAGGGTAAAAGGAATGGATAAACTTCGACTCATATGCTTGTTCTACTACTTGTTGAATCATACACAAAGGCACGTTTTACAACACCGAGTTACCAAATGCGTTTTCGTGCAATCAATGTATAACCAACTCATAGGCAACAAGTCATATCTCTAGGTTTGAAGAATATAAGATATTATATCTCATGATCACTCGTGATAAAATCAATGAAGTGATTCCAATGAGCGTGGGTTGAATCCAATACTTAGAACTTATGAGTACTCATGAATGTTGTAGCACCACTTGCTATGTCCCATATCTTGGACATTTACAATCCAGCTTCATTACAATCTTGATTCATATCTACTTCCAACATATGACTGACTGTGGATAGTTTGAATAACTTAGTCATTTAGGAAGAACAACCTAGTTATTCTGGAAGTCAAAACATGCAAAGTGAAACACAAGAATAATCGAATCCAATATGGTCTCAGAACTTATGGATATAAATAAAACACCTTTTATTTATCACCATGTTGATTACACATTATTCATTGCATATTGTTTCAAACTATCAACTTTATACTTGAATTAAAACAATAGTTGTCCCATGCTCCAAGTATGTACACTATGTTTTTTAAACACTAGTCATGCCATACACCAAGTATGCACACTATGTTTGTCTAAACATTATTTATGCCATATACCAAGTATGCATACTAAGTTTGTCTATGATCTTTACATTGTGAAATAGATCGATTGAACATAATTCCAATGATTCTCATTTCACAGTCCCAAATCCTTACCGTAAATGCAAGAATTCTAAATTCATGCAGTTTACCGAAATATTGTTAGATTTTAAACTTATATGCATTGATCCTTTTGTAATGATTATGCATAAAGTCAAAAAGACTTGTCAACAGACATTACAGAGTATTCCAATGGAGATCAACTCCATGGAAACATCCTTCTTGCATTAAGTTTTTCTAATCTTACACAAATTGAATAACTTCCACCTATGGAAACATTTCCATATTCCCATTTTGACTATCACTTCTAAACAAGAGTTTCCTCTTTTAAGAATATGTGAATATGATCCTTCCAAAATTAACATTATACTTCCAACTGTCCCTCAGCAACCAATCTTTGGTAAACCTTAGATTGTCCTCGACAATTGCTTAATCATTTTAGTCATCTCCAATTCTAGACCTTTTCCATTCTTAATGCCCCAGGCATTTGGAAAATTTTAGTAAGGATGAATATTATAGCACATGCAATCGATACTATATCTGAAGCATATGGGACACGATTCATGATGTCTCACATAAAGACATGATACTAGACCAGTCCTTTTGCTACAATATTTCTATTTGCCAAGTTCTCATAATTCAGATTATGAAAAGGGATGCTGTAATCATAATCGAATTTTAGAACGCAAATAATGGACCCATATATAGAATTTCCTTATGTTGAGCCATTCCAACACAAAATTTATATATATCCTTGACTGAAGATGATTAAAACCTCAATCTATTCTTTTAGAATTGAAATGAAGTATAATTTCATCTCCCTTAATTATAGAAAAACAACTTTTCAACCCATGCAACTTCACGAATTGAAACTTTTGTTTTTCTATAATTAACATTTCTATCTTGCAATACTAATAATAATTATCATGCTCCCACTAAGATGATGATTATCAGTATAACACTTATGCTCCCACTAGCTTTGACATGTACTCAGAAATCAGTTGAACTTCTAGAAATCAATACTTTATTGACTTTCTTACCAAAGTTTAGATTTCTGATACGAGATGTTTTGATAAGACTTTATCAAAATCACACACCTCCTTAGATAGCTCATATGTGTGTCTAAACAATTTTTAGAACTATGAAAAGGGATGCCGTAAACATAGTCTCAATTTTTTAGACCTTTGCCATTTCTTACAACTCCATGTTAGTGTGTCGGTTAACCACACATGCTCCACTAACGACTTTGAGAATGCAAAAATCACAACTGTTATCTACTTAGTGAAAGTGTTTCCTAACCATCATTTTCATGCATCGAAGAGAAACCTTATGACACTCAGATTTTATGGTGTATGTGTTCTTATCCATGTGACTTTTTCAAAACCATAATCACAAGACAAGGATAATAACAAATCCAAACTCATATGGACTAAACGTAATCTTAATTTCTTGCCACCTGGCAGCATAAGGGCCTGCCATTGCTTCCAAGTTGTTATGCAACCAATTGAGAACTCTCATAACCCATATTCAAAGCCAAATTTAACTAGAATGGGCACAAAAATAGAAATATGTCAACACGATAGATTATAAACCTCACGTCGTGTGCTAGTGTCAAACTATAGGTTTTTATTCTTGATTAGATCTTGAAATTCTTTCAGGATCTTTAAGACTTCCACAATCCTCTTGACATATAAGACTAAGGGCCTGTCATTGCTTCCAAGTTGTTATGAAACCAATTGAGAACTCTCAGAACTCATATGCAAAGCCAACTTTAACTAGAATGGGCACAAAAATAGAAATATGTCAACACGATAGGCTATAAACCTCACGTTGTGTGCTAGTGTCAAACTATAGGTTTTTATTCTTGATTAGATCTTGAAATTCTTTCAGGATCTTTAAGACTCCCACAATCCTCTTGACATATAAGACTATCTTGCCAAATAATCAAGAGATAGTGCATATTCTTTATCAAGACAAACACTTCACACAATTGGCCTTAGTTGGTCTTTGTTTTATCCAAAACATCACAACTTACCAATTTCAAATGTACAAGAGTAGAAAATATTTTACTCTTACATTTGACAATTGTTATAAACCTTCTTTAAGATGTTTCACTCAAGTTACAATCTTGGAGTATGACTCTAAGACTTGTTTTGGAACGAAGTATGACTCATCTTCTTGATTTAACCATTTCAACAATTCATGACTCCTCTTCTTATCCATAAGAATGCACTAACATGTCCTTAGAAGACCAACTGAGATATGGTTCTTTAATCATTAAGATGACCACAAAACATGATACTAAAGTACTCTCCCATCTTTTCAGATTTGAGAAACTTTTATCTTTCTGCCTAATTTGATTCTTCTCATTCGTTCTGGCATACATCGAAACTTTTCCAATGTTTAAGTATTATACTTAATCTGGTAAGTAAAACCATATTTACTAAACTTTAGTAAATCATGAGGAATAGTCTTAACGATCTTTGTGGTGGACTTGATCAATGAACATGAATGTGTACTCGATCCCTTAGTCCTTCACTTGACTCACGTATACATGGGAACAAGGATTTAGTCTTAATTTTCCAAAGATGAAAATTCTCATTCATCATACTATACAACTTGCATGATACCATGTTTCAGTCCAATTAAAACTTGGGTGATGAGAATCTTTCCTTATTTGGTAAATTAGACATTACCATAAATGAAAGAAACAAATCCATTTTCCAATATTGCTATCAATGGAATCATATAAGCAACAATTTTTCAAAAATGCCATTGTAAGGATACTTAGAATAAATAAAATCAAAAAAATTTCCTTTTATTTTAAAACTTTGCGGAAAAACTTATCCTTATGGTGCAAAAGCATATGAAAAACTTGTTGTTATTTATTCCTAAGAAATATATCATAACTCCTAAGCAACAACTCAAAATTCCGATCACCGAACCATGCGATCTAAATCCATCTTCGCGATTAGAATAAGCATATACTTCTTTTAAGTTTGTTCACTTTTCTTTGATTCTTAAAACATCAACATGTGACCCAGTCACATCATGTAATAAGAAACTCAGAATAGAAACTTAACAGAGTTAGATAGTGGACTTTACCTGAAGTAGAGTCAAACTTCTTGACTTGAGCAACCTTATGATCTTTCAGGTAAATAGGCAGCTTCGCAATCAATGCCTCTTCCGTTGGCAAGAGAAACATATGGACTCTTTGGGAATGGTACATGGGACTATCACAGACTTAGCCTTTCTCTTTACCATTTGATCAACCGAGTTGACTGTGGTTGATCCCTTTCCATTCGGAAGAGAAAGCCTTTTCTAGATATTCAATGTTTCTATTGTCAATGTCAATTGGGAAGTTGATCTCCTAATAAAGTTTTCTTTACTAGTCCTCAAATCATTGTTGATTCAGCAAAACCAAGCAAATAGATAAGATCATTAAGGGTCATGTCATAGTCTGTTTCATAGTAGTCCTAAAGGAACTCACTATGTGACTTAGAAAGTGATTGAACATCCAACTTTCTTAAGACTTTGACACCCAACTCTCGGGGGTTGTCAAAATGTGACTTCATCTCCAAGATGCGATCACACATAGACCTTGCTTGCCAATAGGGCTTGAGCGACCTTGAACTTGTGGGTTAGGGAGAATAAGTGGAGGAGGTGGAGGAAGTAAAGTTCCAAGAGATTTGGGAAGATCATAGATGTCTGAACTAGACATCTTTTGGGAGATATTCAAGATAGTTGATCTAAATTCCTTAATATAACACCCAATATGAAATACGAAGGGTACGATCCAACACAATACTTTTATAACTTGGAAGAGGGATGCCCTAATCCAAGCTATAAAATATTTGAAGTTAGGCAAATGACGATTCACCAATTTCCACCATGAAAACGAAATAATTTAATTAGGTTTTACTTGGATTTGAAACTCCTAGATCTTTTGAGATTCATTGAACTATTCAATGACATGTTTCAATCTCGATTGTGACCTCTCAAATTTTGTGACTGGGATGCCGAGGATCACAAAACAAGGTGTGAATAAGCATGCAAATATACTTGGTACCCTTAATATTTACCCCTCAATTGATGTGTCGGTTAACCACATGTACTCCACTAATACTTTGATAAACATTAAGTTACCCTTTGCCTACCTTGTTAAATCCAGGTTAGTGTGCTGGTTACCCATACGCACTCCACTAACGATTTAAGCAAAATGCAAAGTGTAATTTCATGGGTTCGCACCAAATTCACATTTTCCAAAGTAACTAAGATTGGGAATTTATAAAAGTTTATTTACTTAGTATTTATCATTAATACTTTTAATGAAGGGAGAATTCTATTCCTTGTCCTACCCGCTCGGCTAACGACCCTCCACCAGGCAAGGAAGCGGTGGGTGAGAGTGGACACCCATTAAACTGCCATTTTATAGGCAGTAACCTTATACCCCTCTTATAGACCGGCTTCGTGAATAAGGCCTACTAACGGTAAGACTGACTTACTCTTATACATATATATATATATATATATATATATATATATATATATATATATATATATTATTAACTTATAATACTATAAAGTATAAGGGTTGAATTTTAACTTTTAAAATTCTAAGGGCTTAACTTGGAATTAAAGTATTCATAAGGGAAAACTTTACAAATTCCAAAACTTGAGGGCAAGTTTTCAAACTATTCAAAACTACTCAATTCTATAACTTATGTGTTTAAAGTAGTTTTAATTTGTGACAACCCAAAGTTTAATTCGTTACATTACCCCGTTTCCGTTAACGGAATATTCCACGTTATAAAACTTCTGTTAATTTGAGGTCGTAAAATAAATAAATGTTCTATTTATTTATGTTCTATGTCGATATTCGTCGTAATAAAATAAAGTAAAGCATGTAAATTACATTTGCATATTAATTTGGAAAAAGTTAATTTTATTACGACCACTAAATCGGGGGCGACCAAAAGCCCCGTTTATCGGCAGTATTGGATAGATTTCCGCTGAGCTTCAACTCCAACCCCTATATAAGGGAGAGTAAACTCCATTTCCATCTTTTTACTCTCTCTCTAAACTCTCTCTCTACAACTTTTTCCCGAGCCAAAAATCGTCCGTTTCGTGCCCCAAACGAGTAGGTAAACTATCATAACTTGTTGTATAGCTTATCTAGCATGCAAATTCGTGTTTAAATCATAAAATAGGGACAAAATGATGTGTTTACGGCCCAAGAACACTCTTGGACCATGAACACCAATTAATGGGGTTTTTAAGCCCCAAAACCCCTCCAAATTGCCCCTAAGGCTTAGATATGACTTTTAGGCTTACATATTCGGACTTAGAACACCTTGAAACGAGTTTTTGAAGAGTAAACATGAGTTTACTGCCCAAGAACTTGCTTGGGCCGTAAACTCCTCTTCATGGGGAGTAAACTCAAGATTGTGTGCTAGATATGCCCCAAACACCCCCCTATGGCCTTTGAAAAATACCTTGAAGCAATACCATCATTGTAAAAGCCTTAAACTTCAATAAAACTAAGGGAGTAGGAGTTCACGGCCGTGAACTCCCATAGAGGTGGTTCATGGGCCGTAAACTCCCATTAGGTGCCCAAATGGTACCCAAACTCCTTTATTTGACTTGGGAAAATACATAGGATTTATTCTCTATCACTTAAGCCCTTAAAACACCCAAGAAATATGTCCATAGGAGCTTACGGCCGTAAACTCCCTTGGTTGGGGCCGTAAACTCCCATTTGGTCCATTTTAGTGCCTTAAATCCATTCATACATTTTATATTTGGACCTAGCAAAATTCCACGATTGATATAAGGCCTTTAAGCATCCTAGAACACCCTCACCATGAGTTTACAGCCGTAAAATTATGGGGAGTTGTCCCAGGGCCGTGAACTATGTATTTAGAGTTTACTCTTGAAGAGTAAACTCCATTCCTAAGCCATTCAAGCCCTTAAATGTTACCCGGGACACCCCAAACACTTAACCAAAGTGTTTTCTGCTCCTTAGAGTGTGTATACTTGTTTAATTAGTATTAAATGTACTAATTGTATGTGGACATATGTTATCATATGTTAAATAGGTCACTAAGTGTGTCCAAGTCTTTACTTGACACCGAGCACCCAACCGGCACCTTCGTCGGATCCACTTACACCAGGTGAGTTCATACCCCTGAATGAACCTTTTAAATGTTCTTACATTTTTTATAGGGGGGGAATACAAGTTAAACATGCCAGTTAACATATCAATCACATGTGATTGATAACCCGCATGCACAAGGATTTACCACACTGTAAACTGTTTTACCGAGTAGGATACTATAAATGGTTTTCTAAAATGTTGTCACTTGTTCAAAACTCTTACTTATACTGTTTTATCAAAGTTCATTTTAAACTGGTTTATGAAAAGTTTCCCAAAAGGATTTCTAAAGATTTTCAAACTTATTTTACCAAAGAATACTAAGTTGCGATTTTCTTAAGTATAAAGGTTTTTCCCAAGTTTTCATTAAGGTTTTCTTTCATGTTATATACCCTCACTTGTTTGATACCACTGCTTTACTTCTACTTAGTTTAAACTCCTATTTGATATGCTTTTACCTAGTGATGCGCTTCTTCTTCACTTATACTTGATCTTGTTTCCGTTTCACTTATACCTATTAACGATTCCACTTCGGGGTACACTTATACTTGATGACACTTTTGCTTCACTATTCGCTTATACATCACGATTCGGTTATACCTCACGATTCTCTTATACATTACGATTCGGTTATACCTCACGATTCGCTTATACAACATGATTCGGTTATACTTCACGATATGTTTCCACTTGTTAAACACTCAAACGTAGTTAGATGTGTGCCTATGCTTGTATAGATGAATATAAATAATGGTTGAAGGACTTAGGAAGGCTTGTTCGCCTTATTTCCTTTTCTTCGTTGAGATATGGTCTAGTGGGATCGGATTTATGTATACAAGCATAGACATATAGGTTTACACTAGTCAGTCTAGTTATGAGTTTCTACTGCTAGTCCAACGCTTATATTGGAAATTCACTACCCACTATTTGGGATGCATCTTCGGGACACGGCCTTCTCCATCGTCTAGTTGGTAACCAGAGTCTCCTGTAGGGAGAGCAGACATTGTGTGTATAGATCAATACGGGATTGACACCCCCGCACCCTGGCTGCTAGCTACAGTCCACGGCCTACCAAGACAAGGTGTGACAAATGTCATATTTTATATAGACGCTTGCAGGGCGTCAAGTACTCTAGTGTCGGTTAGTATGGTTACGAGTATCCCAGGTTACCTTATAATTCATGGCCTTAAGGTAACGGCATGTTACACTGTATTTTACACTGTATGCTGGAAACCCACTCTCAGAGTCACACTGTTTTTAGACCTTGCTAGCTGTATCTTTCATTTGATACTGTCTGGGGTCTGTATTCTCTGTTTTTAGACCTTGCTAGCTGTATCTTTCATTTGATACTGTCTGGGGTCTGTATTCTCTGTTTTTAGACCTTGCTAGCTGTATCTTTCATTTGATACTGTCTGGGGTCTGTATTCTCTGTTTTTAGACCTTGCTAGCTGTATCTTTCATTTGATACTTTCTGGGGTCTGTATTCTCTGTTTTTAGACCTTGCTAGCTGTACCTTTCATTTGGTACCGTCTGGGGTCTGTGTCTCCCTTTGTTAGACTGAGCCAGGCGTGTCGTTTGTTCGATACTCTCCTGAAATCTATGATTCCTTTTGCCTTAGTCAGCAGTCTTCACTGCTGAGGCATATGTTATTTTCCCTGATTTCTCTTGCTTTCTTTAATAATCAAATTTTGTATTTTGATAATGATAGCGATTAAGGGAAAACTACTTTTTACCACATAACCCCGTCCAGTGTTGGTAAAAGATTGCTTTTATTAAAGAAAATATAGGATTTTCTGGAAAAGACTCTAATTTATTGGATACTCTAAAACTACCACTTTTATTAAAGTTATTTGAATAAAATGACACTAAATACTTATGAACTCACCAGCATTTGTAAAAATGTTGATACTCGCTTTTCAAATAACTTGTATTCTCAGGTCAACGTTAGACAGGTACACCCTCGGAGCTTTTGACGAAGACAGTTTAGTACCAAGCTGCACCTATATATTTACTTGTATTACTTTGATGTATTGTAATGTAAACCATGTAAAACTATTACTATTAATGCAATGGTTGTTGTACTTTGATTACTATAATGCATGTGTTGTGATACTTGACATGACGTCATCAACCCCAGAATGTTTCCGCCGTTCCGGTTTCGGGGTATGACATAATTCAAAAAACTCTTTAAGTTCCATAACTTGAGGACAAGTTATGGAAGACTTTAAACTATTAAAAGAATATGACTTTTCCTTATTCATAACCTATGGAAATATTTATGATTTTTATGAATCTGAAATGTGAATTTTCATATAACTTGAGGACAAGTTACAAAAACACATTTTAGAACCAACTCTTAGATTAATTTGGATTGAAAACAACAATTTCACATAACTTTTCTATTAATCTAAGCAACTCATAAGAACAAGATAATTCAATCAAACTTTTTCATGTAATTAGCCTAACCATTAAACTAATACAGAACATGAATCTATTGACAATTATCTTTGAAATTGGATTAGCATGAACATTACCACATCAAAACAGGTTTATAAGTTGAAAAACAGCTTAGGGTAACGTTCCTAGTCCAATTCCAGCCAAAACAGTCGAAGATTTGCAGTCTAGGGGTGCAACTCGTCGAGTGCATGAACCAACTCGGCGATTTGGATGAGCTTAGCCTTGGACTTGTCGAGTCTTTTCATGGACTCGGCGAGTCTGCTGAGCAGACATCAACAAACTTCAATTTTCAGCCAATTTTGCAAGTATAACAAGAAAACAAGCCTAGGCTCTGATACTACTGTTGGGTTTTGAGCATTCTAACACTCGTAAGTGTGCATGCAACCCTAAATACCTTGGATCTATGTTTTCTCTATTATACATGCAAATATGAATATTCCAAAGTATTATCCTAACTAGCATACAAAACATTGATTCATATGGAATAATATAAGTTAGAAGACATACCTTTTGATGTAACTTGATTCCATGGAGCTTAAGAGCCTAGTGCCCCAAGTGTGACACCTCAAATGGTTCACACAAAACCAAATACACTTAGAATAACTTGAGAGAAATAAGACACTTCACGAAATCGGCTAGCCCTCACCATTCCTTCATAGTTGCCGATTCTTGGGAAGAATAAGATGCTTATATAGTGTGTCACAATTAGGGTTACACCATATAAACCCTAATTGTCATGGCCTTTCATTTCCATGATCCATGGGTACAAAAACAGTATGGAACATCCTATTGGTTTTAGCCCAACTTGATAATCCATGGAGCATTAGCCCACTATACAAGTATGGATGATTTACACTATCAACCCATATATTTAATTAGTCTCCTTTTTGATCACTTAATTAATTCCAAATTAAATCTTGATCAATACTAATTAAATAATCTTATTAATATATTAGAACTTATAATATATTAATAAACCTTAAGTGTTATTTCTCTCATTTTAGTCTATCCAAATGCATGATGCCATGCAACCCAAATGGACCATGCCAATCGGGTCAAGTACATACCAAATATAGTTATGGACTTAGACACTAATCCAATAGTTTTATAGGGCAAGGATTGTGCCCTTTCATTTTTTGAGCTCGAAGAAGTGAGCAGATTTGGGACCCTAGGATCAGGTTGTAATCTAGCTCGGGGTTAGCTGGTTGTAAGGATTTATTGTGCGATCTATTGCACTTTTGGGATTCTAGACTATGTCTTGGGAGTAGTTGTAGCCCGATTTAGGAGAGAAGTTGCTTCAACTGCTATAGTTCAGATGTGGACGATTAAACTGGTGAGTGAGTCAGGGTGCAAACCCTGAATGATGTAATTTCTAGAGCTGAGAGCGAGAGAATTGTTTGGAGCACTTTTGGAAGAAGGGTATTATGTGAGAGGCCTGCGGACAGGGTCCCACAGGATGGTAATTCAACATTGTCAGGATTTAGTGGTTTTAGTAACCGTTATTGATTGGTGGGTGAAGGTGCCAAGGGAAGTAGCTTGTTGCTGGTATATTAGTTGGAGCATCTACCTTATGGACTTTGAGAATGAGTGTGGGATCATTCAAGCATCAGGGACTATCGGGTTCCACACCAGTGGGTGTGGTTAGTGTTCTAAGTGGGGGAGAATTGGGAATTCTCAGGTTGAGCGTCAGCCATTGAAAGTTTTGTCTGTTGTTGTTCAGATTGCGGTTTCAAGAATGGTTGGACAGGCGTTAATCGGTGAACCTCTAAGGAAGTGGGAATTCTTCGAAGGAATTCAAGAGACAACCATTGAGAAGCGAGGAATGCATCACCAATTTCCTTGTGCAATGTGCTTATATTTCGTAAGTCTTCGCGGTATGTTTCCCCTAAATGGTGAAATAGAATTTTGATTTGTATCAGACTTGTGTTGCGGTAAGCCTCGGGATAATTATGGAAGTCTTCTCGGGCTAGTTTTGTATTGGTAGAATCGGATCAGTCTCGATCCAGTATGGCCATTGTGGCGAGGGATTGTGGAGTTAGGGACTCCCAAATATGTACATGGTAGTGATTCTTCATGAGTATCGGTGGGTATTTAAGGTGGCAATGGGGTTGGTATGGCTTGCGGGTCACCAGGTCTGGGTTATAGTCTGCAAATTGGATCTAGAATTTGACTATTATTCTATTCTAGGGTCATGTGCGACCATGGTTTGTAGGAGTTTTCTTAGATAACAACGTATTGTAGAAGTGAATCGTGCATGGCGGGGTTTCAGCATCGTGGCACTGGTTGGTGTTGCGGAGGATGTTGGTTAGGCCTTTTCTTTTGGACAAGGTTGAAAGTTTAATAGGAGCATTCTAGTCATGAGTTGAGGGCTAGGTAGGGTATACCAGACTCTTGTTGTGGGCTCAGAGGCAATCAAAACCTATGTTGAGGACTTTGTAGGGGTATTCCAGTCATAGGATATGGGCCTAGTGATCTTAGTAGTTCAATTCTTCTGTTGGAGCGCTTTCAGAATGGACACATTGTTGAGATTTGGGCGAGTCGTAATCGTCCATGAGGAACCAGAAGATTGTGTGAGAAATGCAAGGTTAGGTCCTTGAACCTCAAGTTATGAGTTTAGACCCGAGTTCGTATATAGTGGTATTATGATCTAGGGTATTCCATCCCAATGATGACCGGACCCTATGATTGACTGGACTTAACATGTTTGGTATTCCAACCCGAAGGTTAATTGGGCCAAACATGTGCAGAATACGAGGGTATTCCATCCTGAGGATGACTGGACCCCGAAATAGGCATGCCTGGTATTCCAGCCCGAGGCTGATTAGGCCAGGTATGAGTGTTGGTGCTTATGAGCCAGGTATTATATGTATGTGGTTGAGGAGCTAAGGAAACATTGTCTTGACAAACCTAAAAGGGTTCATCTCCCAGTTTCCATCCCATTGTTCATTATATCACTAGGAATTGGTTATCGAAACGAGTTTCTCTTGAAGGAGCGCCTAATCTCTTGTCAAGAAGAAAATTAGAGATTGTAGTGTGGAATTTGTGATTTTGTTTTCGGGTGAGGACCCTAGGTTTTAGCAGTTGAGTAGTCAGTTGCGAGATAAATCCAAAGAATTCAACTATAATGATTCAGTGTGGGCGGTCGGTCATGGGACCCGACCATCTAGAGACTTGAGATTTCGGATTAACTAAATGTGATTAAATTGGATGGTATTCATTTATCTTTAGATTTTAAGACCTTACGAAGATTGGTCACGGTGTGTCAGGATGGTTAACATGTTACTAGAGTGGTTTAGCGTGTAAGGAATGGTAAGGAATGATTCGAGGACGAAATCTAATTTAAGTGGGGGAGAGTTGTAACACCCCGTTTATTAAGTAGATAAATAAACAAAGTAATGAACGAATAGTAGCCATAAAATAAATAACTAGATATCAAAGGTGGGTCTCGAAGAGCTAATTGTCACAATTTTGAAAGTCGGGGGTTAAAAGTGTAAGTTTTGGATTGGTTTCGTATATAATTATGAAGGCATGGACTATTGGGAAATTATTGGAACCTAATATGATGAGATGTTGGAAGCTCAGGGCTAAATGGTAAATTTCAGACTCAATTTGTAAAGAGTTTTGAAGGCAGGGGTTAAGAGGGTAAATTAAGGATTTGATTTGAAAAGCTTTAATAGGGGAGGGGCAGAATGGTAACTTTTGGGATTTAATTTTACAAAAAGGAGAAGGAGGTACTGGAAGCGTAAGTATGGAAAAAGATTGTATGTGAGCGGCGTTTATAACCCTTCATTCCCGTCACCCTCTAAACCCTAAACCTAATGATGCATTCAGCCGCCACCATCAATCTATCAACTTCCGGCGCCGCTACTTTCCTTCTTCGAGTCGCACACCACCTCAGTTAGTGCCCTAAACAACCAGAGCAACCACCTCTCGCTCACCCTAGTGCCGAGGAAATGAAGTTGCGAGCAATGCTGTCGCCGTTCGTTGTTCGACTGCCTTCCAGACTTCGCCGCCACCATTTTTGTTGAAGACAAATTTGCTTCCGCCGCTCCAATCGTCAACGAGAATCACGAGCGGGCATCTCTCCGCTGCTGCTCCTATTTTGCCTCGGAGATGCCACCGATAGCGCCGATGGTGGGCGTTGCTGTTGCTCACGACTCGTTGCTGCCACTGCCGAACGTCATCAAGAGAGAAGGACTTAGTGTGGGATGCCGGAGACCATGGGATAGGAGTAGATCCAGTGCTATGGTCGTGGGAAGAACCGATCGAACCGGTTGCTGTTGGGACCCGTCTACTGCCGCTGCCGCTGACCATTTCATGCCACCAGGTGGGTGGCTACGTTAGTTTGGTGTATTTCATTGAGTGTTGCTTTTTCTATTAATGTTTGTAGGCTCTTTATTATTGGTCGGAAGTGTAAAGGGACCACCATGGCCGCCAACCATGGTGTCTGCCACCATGAATCACCACTGGCCACCATAAGGGTGGCTATGTGTATGTGTTATTTTATGAGTGTGTGTGTGTGTGTGAGTTTATTTAATGCATGTGTGTGTTAACTGGGTAATTCATTGTAAAACTTGTAACCGTATCGGAATAAAGAAAATTCTAAACCACCACTGTTAGGTGGTGGTTGCCGCCTCCTGCCGCCACCAACCGCCGTGTTGGGTGGCGGTGTGCTCTGTTTGTGTTTTGGACTCGTTTGGGGATGCTTGGACAGAATTGGGCCCAATGAAACCCTAATGGGCCCAATAAGGTGATGGGTTTTGGTCATAAGAACATCCTATGTGCTCATACAAACCCTAATGCTTGGATCTAGGTTTCTCTATTGTACATGCAAGTTATCCATGACTATAAACCCTAATTCTAGCATACAAGTAATCATATTAACATGATAATAGGTTTAAGATATTACCTTGATTGTTATGTAGCAATAACAATCCAATTTCTCCTTGTATTGACTTTAGAAAGCTTAGAGTCACAAATGTCACTCCTCTAATGGTTCACAAACACCATAAGCAAGAGGATGAAGAGGAGAGAGGATGGAGGATACCAAAAACGTCTATAAACCCTAGCAAGAAGTCTTAGCCACGTTTTTGGTCCTTAAGGGATCTATATATAGTTAGGCTATTAGGGTTATCTAACAAGGAAACCCTAATTTGGTTACTTAAGCCCTAAGCAACCCATGGAGCCCTTTCCATAAGGCCTTGGACGATTTCATATGGGCTTTCCCAATAGAATTCGTCCACCTTATAATATAAGGCAATCCATGGCCCAAATTGCAATTATCTTATAATTACAATTCCAGTCCCTTAAGTTTAATTAATCTCCTTTAGTCACAAAACTAATTACCAATTAATTATTGACTAATATTAATTAAACAATATGATTTCTCCTTTAATATATTATTCCCATAATATATTAATAAATCATATTTAATCCTTTCTCTCCATAATTCATCCTATCAAGTTGCTTTGGTGAAGGCAACCCAAAAGGACCATGCACCATCGGGTCAAGTACATACCAAAATAGTTATGGACTTAGACACTAATCCAACAGTCTCCCACTTGGATAAGTCTAACAACTATTATGCGTATGACTTCAGATCCTGATCTGCAATCGTAGCTTTCCAAAGCTGCTGTCAACTCTGATCCTATCAAATACGCATGTCCTTTAGATAAGGGATCATATATTCCTCCATTCTAGATATCGTATGAGATATGATTTCAAATCATTCTCTTTGTACTATATCTCGATTCCCGATTTATGACGACTGACTAATTGAACAAATCAAATTAGCCCTAGCCCGGCCGAGCATTTACGTTTGTCATCACTAAATCATCGAGGGGCCCAAAGATATCGCTTTTATCCTACTTTGGATAAAAGGAAAGGATAAACTTTGATACAATGCTTGCTTGCACTCACTCACCGAATCACACACAACAATATGTTTTATAACACCACGTTACTATTAAAGCATTTTCAATCGATCCTATACCCGAAGCGTACGGGACACGACGCATAATGTCTTACATAAAGATTTGATACTTTATCAATCTTTTGCCATAATGTTTTATTTGCTATGTTCTCAAAATTCGAATTGTGAAGAGGAATGCCGTAATCATAATCGAAATTTTAAGAACACACAATATACCTTTGACTAAATTTATTAACATTTCTCAAGCTAAGCCTTTAGATTTGAAATGAAGCATAATATTCTCTCCCTTAATTATAGCAAAACAACCTTTCAACTCTTACAACTTTGAAAAGTATGACTCTTGTTTTCTATAGTTAATATTGCTAACCTTGTAATACTTTCCTTAATAATCTTACAATCATAACATTTATGCTCCCACTATCATGATGATTATTATAAAAACATAACACTTATGCTCCCACTAGCTTCGACATGTATTCATAAACATCTTAACTTTCAGAAAAACAATACTTATTGAATTTCTTAAGTTCATGTTTCTAATACTTAGTGCTTTGATAATCTTTTATCAAGGCTTCTTGAACTTATACACCTTTGCCTTTGATAGTTCATATATGTGTCTAAACAATTAAGACTAATTGCCAACCCTCACAATTCAAATTATGGAAAGGGATACCGTAACCATAATCGAATTCGAGAATGCAATTTTTCAATCACTATCTTCTTGAAATCTTTCTTAGTGAAAGCATTTCCTCACTATCATTTTCATGAAGGAGGAAATCTTATGACACTTAGATTTAAACGGTGTATGTGTTCCTATCCATGTGAATTTGTTAAAACCAAAGTTTACGACAAATTCAAACTCATATGGAACGAACTTTCTTAATCTTGATTTCTTGCCTTATGGTAGCACAGCTGCCCACCATGTCTTCCAAGTAGTTAAGCAGCTCACCTTTTCTTATCAATGTACTTTCCATTGATCAAAGTCCTTGCCTTTTATGCATTCAAAATGAGAACTCATAGAACTCACATGCATAATTAACTCAATTGGAACAGCACATAACCAAAATAATGTCAACACGATAGGTTATAAACCTCAACTCGTGTGCTAGTGATGATCGATAAGGTTTATTTGATTTGTTCTTGAATCCTTTTAAGACCATTAAGACTCCCACTGACTCCTTGACATATACCATTCTCTTGTTAATAACCATTTCTTAACAAAAAAATATTCAAGAGTTAGTGTAGCTCTTATCAAAAACACTTCATAAATTGGTTCTAGTTGGTCTTTGTCTTATCCAAGACATCACAACTTTCAACATTCGATGAATGTTATAAACCTTCTTTATACTTATCACTCAATGTCACAATCTTAACTGTAAGACTTGTCTTGGAACGAAGTATGATTGACTTCTAGATTTAACCATTTCTTCAATTCTTGATTCCTCTTCTTAAACATACAATTGTACTAAGACTCACTTAGAGGATTAATTCAGATATGGTTCTTAATCATTAAGACTTATCATAAAGCATAAAAGGTACTCTCCCTTCTTCTTAGAATGGAGAAACTTTTATCTTTCTGCCTACTTGATTCTTCTTATTCGTTCTGCTTTTGATTTAAACCTTTTGAATCAATTCAGAATTACACTTAATCTTATAAGTATAATCATATTTACTAAGCCTTTAGTAAATCATGACGAATATCTTTGTTACTTTTATGGTGGACTTGATCAATACGCAACTTTGTGTACCCGATCTCCTAGTCCTTCACTTGACACTTTGTTAATGAATTAGTCTAATTTCCAAATATGAAATTTCTCATTCATCGTGCAACCAAGTTGCATGATTCCAGGTTTCTGTCCAATTGAAACTTGGGCGATGAGAAACTCTCCCTATTTGGTAAACTCTCGACTTTCCAAAAATAACATAATAAGAACCAAATCCATTATTGCTAATAGAAACATTCAAACATCAATTTTTCATATACGCCATTGCAAGGATAAATAAATAATATAAAATCAAAATTTATTTTATTGCGGAAAAATTTTGTCCTTACAATGCAATTCATTGAAAAACTATGCTAATACATCTATCTTAGCAATCTAATTCTAACTCTAAGTAGTAGCTCAAGAATCTAATCTTCGAGAAATGCGATCGAAATCCATTCCTTCACGGTTAGATTTTGCTCACTTCTTCCCTTAAGCTTCCTTTCTTTTCTTCGATCCTACAAAATATCAATTGTAATCTTATCACATTATGTATTAAGAATCTAGGATAGAAGCTTAAAAGAGTTAGTCAATGGATTTTACCAAAAGCAAAGCCATACGTTTCGACTCTCCCATCTCTTAGATCTATTAGGTAAATAGGGCAGCTTCGTCTCTAATGCCCCTTCTCTTGGCAATAAAAGAAAATTGACTCTTTTGGAACAGGATGTGGAACTACTTCAGACATTGCCTTTTTTCTTATGATCAAACTTTTCGATCATAGCATGTCTTTTGTTGCCATTGTCTATATCCATAGAGGTCTTGAAGGCAGATTCACCAATCAACTTTGCTTTTCTATTGCGCCAAACCATTACTGATTCAGCAACAATAAGCATATAGGTGAGATCTATAAGGGTAACGTTGTGGTTCATCATATAGTACTCTCTTACGAACTCACTATATAAGTTAGGAAGTGACTGAAGAACCCAATCAACAGCGATCTCCTCACAGACAAAGGATCCCAACATTCTTAACCTATCAATGTGTGACTTCATCCCTAGGACGTGTGCACACACCAACTCTCCTTCTTTATGTTTACTTGCCAAAAGGGCTTGAGTGGGCTTGAACTTTTCAAGTCTTCGAACTTGTACGTTAGGGAGAATAATTGGAGGAGGTGGAGGAAGAGAAGCATGATATCTTGTTCCTCGATCGAATCGTGGAGTATCATCTTCATGCGGAATGCTTGTTCCACGGGATTTGGGAAGACCATAGTTGTCGAACTTTGACATCTACAAAACAGGAGAAAACGAATTCAAGTTAGTTGATTGATTTAGTCCTTAGTAAATCACCCAAATGAGATACTAAGGCTAGGACCCAACACAATATTCCACAACTCGGGAGAGGGATGCCGTAACCCTTATTGCAGAATATTTGAAGGTAAGTGAATGACGATACACTAATTTCCACCATGAAAAACGAAAAAGAAATTTAAGTTTTAAATCTATGAAAACTCCTAGATCCTTTGAGATTCATTGAACTTTCAATGGCATGTTTAAATCTCAATATGCCCCTCTTGTTTGTGACTGGGATGTCGAGGATCACAAAGCGGGTGTGAATAACCATGCAAACTGACATGGTGCCCTCACATGTTACAGTCACCTATTCGATGTGCCGGTAAACCACACACGCTCCACCGAACTATGACAAACATTGAGTCACCCTTTGCTTAGAACCATTTAGTGTGCCGGTAAACCACACACGCTCCACTAACGTCTTCGCAAGGGCACAAAGTGTAATTTCATGGAATTGCATCAATTCATTTTTGCCTAAGTAAACTAAGATTGGGAATTTTATGAAAACATTTAGTTACTTTTATACTTCATTATACTTATAATGGAAGGTTTTGTCCCATCCTACCCGTTCGGCTAACGACCCTCCACTAGTCAAGAGTGCGGTGGGTAAGAGTGGATACCCATTCAATCGCCATTTTATAGGCAATTTCCTTAAACACCCCTTATAGACCAGCTTCGTGAATGAGGCCTACTAACGGTAAGACTGGCTTTTACTCATACATATATATAATGTTAGACTTTTAATGTTATATATAGTATAGGGTGTATTTTATATTTTCAAAATACTAGGTGGTCTAATTTAACAATTATACTTTTAATTCAATTAAATTGTAAACCTAAACTTTTATGGGTTTATTAAACCTCTTTTAATTATACACCTTAATTAATTAATAAAACCATAAGGGTGTGATTTGAACTTTTTCAAAACTATACTAGAGTTTTAGAATTTAACATTCCTAATTAAACTTTTAATCAACTTTTAAATTCCAAAACTTGAGGGCAAGTTTTGAAACATTTCAACACATTAGGGTTTAGAATTTAAATATACATCAAATTAAACCATTTAATCAAAATTTAAATTCCAAAACTTGAGGACAAGTTTTGAAACCTTTTCAAAACATTAGGGTTTCAACTATTTAAATTTCAAAACAACAAAACTTTTGGGTTCAAATTTAAACTATAAAACCTAAGGGGAAAATATGAAACATTTCATAACATAAGGATCAAATAACAAATAATCTAAATTAACAATTAATCACATAATTATCCATATTTGATTTATTTAATGATTTCTTGCAAAACAATTTACCAATTTAATCAAAATAATTAATCAATTATCACATAAGGAAACAAATATTTTATTAATTGATAAATATCTTCAATTAGATCAAGAATATAGTCAAATATATCATAAAATCAGATTTATATTGATCTAATATAATAAGGTAACTATCCCAAAGCAAAAACAGCAAGAAATCCCGAGATATGCTCCATCTGACGAGTTGACTCGTCGAGTCAAGGTTGGACTCGTCGAGTCTGTACGGACTCGGCGATGTCAGCTATGGACTCGGCGAGTCCAGCCTCCAGAACATCAAAAATCGAATTTTTTGAACATGTAATGCATCAACACAATTGAAACTAGTCTAGTCTCTGATACCACTGATGGGTTTTGGTCATAAGAACATCCTATGTGCTCATACAAACCCTCATGCTTGGATCTAGGTTTCTCTATTGTACATGCAAGTTATCCAAGACTATAAACCCTAATTCTAGCATACAAGTAATCATATTAACATGAGAATGGGTTTAAGATATTACCTTGATTGTTATGTAGCAATAACAATCCAATTTCTCCTTGTATTGACTTTAGAAAGCTTAGAGTCACAATGTCATTCCTCTAATGGTTCACAAACACCATAAGCAAGAGGATGAAGAGGAGAGAGGATGGAGGCTACCAAAAACGTCTATAAACCCTAGCAAGAAGTCTTAGCCTCGTTTTTGGTCCTTAAGGGATCTATATATAGTTAGGCTATTAGGGTTATCTAACAAGGAAACCCTAATTTGGTTACTTAAGCCCTAAGCAACCCATGGAGACCTTTCCATAAGGCCTTGGACGATTTCATATGGGCTTTCCCCATAGAATTCATCCACCTTATAATATAAGGCAATCCATGGCCCAAATTGCAATTATCTGATAATTACAATTCCAGTCCCTTAAGTTTAATTAATCTCTTTTAGTCACAAAACTAATTACCAATTAATTATTGACTAATATTAATTAAACAATATGATTTCTCCTTTAATATATTATTCCCATAATATATTAATAAATCATATTTAATCCTTTCTCTCCATAATTCATCCTATCAAGTTGCTTTGGTGAAGGCAACCCAAAAGGACCATGCACCATCGGGTCAAGTACATACCAAAATAGTTATGCACTTAGACACTAATCCAACATAAGGCCCAAAGTGACCTAAAAGCCCAACCAATGGACTACTAGGCTAGTATTGGGTTGGAAAACTCTAATTAGGGTTTGGAAAAGCTTAATGACATAAAACTCTAATTTGTGGGAATTGATCGGGACACATACACGGGAATTATTTATAAACTTAAAATATTAATTAATGATCAATTGCAAATTAACCTAAAGCAATATTATACTTAATGGATTAAGTCCTTAGTAGATTAGGTCCTTAATCGGTTAAGTAGGAGCACTTAACCCTAATCGTCATTTCATGTGAAAACCCTAATTTCACATGGGCCTTGAGTTGGCGATTGGACTATTGATGGGCTATCCAAGAACAAGTTAATAGACCAAAATAATTAGATGGGGTTTAGGATAAGGCCCATGTGAGGACTTGGGCCCAATTTGGAAAATTAGGCCATAATTGGGCCTTCATGATTATGTGATATTGGGCCTTGGGAATTAGATTGGAAAAATTATATGGGCCTTAAGGAAAGACCATGTAGAGGTCTGGGCCCAATTTGGAAGATTGGGCCATATGTTGGGCTTTGACCCATTATTTGACTTTTGGCTTTTTGTAGTGTGAGTTGGACCTTGGGCTTGGAACCCAATTATTAATTGGGTATTGTTTGATGTTGACAATTTGGGGATCTGTCAACCAACAGCTGAGTTTTATCCACAGGACTTCAACAGTTTTAGGTAAGTTACCTCATTATGCTAAGGGGTCTAAGGCTCCAAGATTGGCCCATTGGATATGTTATCGTAGCAGTGTTATATGTTGAGTATGGGTTAGTGTTGCATGCTAGTGGTTATGCCAGTTAGGAAGATCTATAGGACTACCTTTGTTGTTATATGATTATCTGCATGCTCAGTAGTTATGTTATATGTTCATATGTTATGGGGGATAGGTTGAGGTGATACTGCACCGTGCGGTAACCAACAAACCCAGGAGCATTCTAGATATGAGCTAAGGGAGACTCGTACTATGGGCTCGATGGCAATCCAGATGTGAGCTATGGGCCTGGAAGGCAATCCAGACTCTCACTGTGGGCCTAGGGGTAATCCAGTCTCTAAAGTTGTGGACACATTGCATACTATTCAATTTGTTATGATATGTTATTGCTGATATTGTTATGCGGATTGTACGTGTATCGGTATTTTTGGGGTAACTCACTAAGCTTCGTGCTTACGGTTTCAGTTTATTTTTTCATGTGATTCAGATGACTTGGCAAGGCGAAGGCATGACCGTACACATCCTCGTATTTTGGACTTATGGTTTCTAGGATACTCTAATATGATACTAGTTTGAAAACATAATGTAATAACTAATGGGTTTTGGATTGTTAAAAAGTTTTAACAATCTTTTATATGACACTATGTTCCTTCTGAAATGATAGTGTAGTTTTTTGACTCCCAAACTACACTTGTAACATCCCGAAATTCAGGTTCAACCATTTAACCCTTCTTATTTTCCAAGTTGTCATGTTAGGTCCCTTTGTGTAAATGCTAAGCTTGTGAGTACGCTGGGCGTACTAAGGAGTACGCTGCGCATACTTGCATGCTTATTTTGTACGCAGATTCATCCGGGTATGCTGGGCTTACCTAAGGTTACGTCGGGCGTAACCGGCCCAGATGCAAAACCCTAATATGGCTTGAGGGCTATAAAAGGAATGAGACGGTCTTGTCTCTCAGCCACCATCTTACATAAAGAAACCCTACGAGAGTATTCCCTTCGTCCTTAGCTTGTGTATGAGTGTTCTAAGCTTCAAAGTGCCATTTCAAGGTGGTGAAAGAGAAGAGGAGGCCGTTGTAGAAGCTAGAAGTTGGTGGGCAAGAGTAGATCTAAGGTCTACAAAGGTTGGAGCTTCTTCCTGAGGTATAAAGTTCAGAACTTGCCTTGTTATTTGTGTTGTATGCTTCTTGGACCAAATTCTAGGGTTTTTGGTCCCAAGATGGAGACTTTATGAGCAAATAGTCTCCATTGGCCTAGATCTATCATATTTCAGGACTATATGAGTTGTATGTTCATAAAAATGCAATCTTGGACGTGAATGTTGAGCCATGCATGAGATCTAGACTTTTGGAGGAGAATGGAAAGGTGTTAGAAGGTGTGGGTACCTTTATAGCCATCCAAAGGCTTAAAGGTTTCGACTTCATGGATTAAGAGGTATTAGAATGGCCAGATCTGGAATGTCAGATTATGTCTTAAATGTTTAAGACACTAAAATGAGGAAAGTAAGAAACTGGGATTTACGTTGGGCGTAATCCCAATACACGCCGCGTAGGGGGTCGCGTTCCGTGATTCTGGAGTGCAAGGGTACGTCGTACGTACAGGAATGGTACGCCCCGCGTACTGCTTGCTGTTGACTTTTAGGGTTTTGGTCAACATGTGGACTTTTGAGTTAGGGAGGGGTAAAATGGTCTTTTACCCTTCTGTAGGATTGTAGAAAGGGGTGTAGTATAGCCTTGAGAGCCGTTAATGATTTGGAATAATTATTTGTTGTGATTAGGCGAGGCTAGGTCGTTGTTTCGAGATTCAAGGATATCGAGCACGTGAGATACTAGACATCATACGAGGTGAGTCTTCTCACTATACTGTACCTGGAAGGGTACCTATGTGTGACCGGAAGGTCTGGTATGCTTTGAGATATATGCATTGTATGCTATGAGTTGCCTGTTTCGTATGCGCTATGTATGTGATATGTATGCTATGCTTGATATGGGCTGGAAGGCATTATGATATGGGCCGGAAGGCATTATGATGTGGATCGGAAGGTCAGGGAGTTATGGACCGGAAGGTCGACAAGGGTAAGACCGGAAGGTTTACCGGGTTGGGACGGAAGTCCCCTGAGACACATGGACCGGAAGGTCGTGTGGAGTATGGCCTGGAAAGGCGTATGTGTGTAAGTGGTATATTGGGGAACTCACTAAGCTTCTTGCTTACAGTGTTTATGTGTAATGTGTTTCAGGTACTAGTGAGGACCATGGGAAAGCGCCGGCATGACTCGTACACACACAGGCGGATTTGGATATGTTTGATCTTGGGATTGATATGTTTTGTATTATGATCATGTTACATTGGATTCTATGGTTTGTCCTAAACGAAATTATGTTTTAAAGAAATGAAAAATTGTTTTGAAAATTTACGTTGTTACAAGTTGGTATCAGAGCCTTGGTTTGAGGGATTCAGATGCACCTTCGGGCGTAACTGAACTCAAACTGAGGATTTGAGAAAATTTTCAAATGATAAAAACTAATTTTTCATAAAAGCAAGAGATTTTGAGACAACCAGAGCGGAGCAGTGTGTACGGTCTGCCAGTGCCCGAACGGTGAACCCCCAAAATGCCCTTACGTTATGTGTTATGAGATATGATATGTTATATTATGCATGCTAGAGCTGGCTAGGTATTCATATTAGGAGTAGAGTGGGCTGATTTTGTGATGCCTTAGCCTAGGAAGGATTGTGCTGCTATGTGATGCTTGAGAGCGAGTAGGTAGCAGTGAGGGGCTGATAAGAGGTCTACCGAAGGGTAGCCTATGCCAGTAAGATATAGAGTACTTGTGATCTGGGATCCAAGGAGGAGGACTTAGGGTGAATACTGATGCAGTGCATGCGGTAGTATAAGGGCCCGTACTAGCGAAGACACCGGAGCAGTGCGCACTCTAAGTAAGAATCCTTTGGGTACTAAGGAACAAGTAGGGTCGAGTTATCGAGTGCGAGCATGCTCGAATGAGTCTTTGATATTATTATGTTATATTTCAGAGACATCATGGTTGGGACACGCCACAGACCTGAGGCGAGCGGTGTGAGTGACGAGGAGATTCGTCAGATGATCCACGATGAGGTGGCTGCAGCGATCAGGGCCGAGATTCCGGAGATGTTTGGGTCTATCAAGACCACACTGATTGAGACTTTCGATGAGCGGTACGCCGCGGTGACTGAGGTTACAGCCGCTGCAGCTACAGCAGTTGTGGCTGCTACCAGGCCTCAGGGAGGTGACTCGTTGTTGTTCCGGGAGTTTAGCAACACGAAGCCACCTGAGTTTGATGGGACGCAGGATCCGATCGCTGCGATGAGATGGATTACTGATATTGAGGGATGCTTCTATACGTGTTCATGTCCGGAGCATCTGAGGGTACGGTTCGCTTTGAACCAACTTCACTTGGGAGCGAAGGATTGGTGGAAGTTTGTGACGACGAGCTTCACTCTTGCAGAGATTTCAGCGGTGACCTGGGAGAGGTTCACCACCATGTTCAGAGACGAGTATGTTCCCCCGGTGGAGAGGGAACGGTTGGTTCAGGAGTTCTTGACCCTCAAGCAGGGTAATGATTCGGATACTATGGTCACCCAAAAGTTTCATGAGATGGCGATGTTCTGCCCTGAGCAGGTGGCTACTGAGCAGGCACGGATGAGCCGGTATTTGGGCATCCTGAGGAGGGACATTCAGGAGTTCGTGTTGAACTCGACATACCGGACATTTGTTGAGCTCCAGGAAAATGCCCAGAAGAGGGAGATTGAGTTGGAGACTCAGGCCAGGGAGGAGGCCGAGTCTCAGAGGATGGATCGGCAGCCGGCTTAGTCTCAGCCGGCAGCCAAGCGGACCAAGTCCGCTGATTCGAGGACTGGAGGCCAGAAGGGCCGCACTTGCGGGAAGTGCGGCAAGGGTCATGAGGGGGCATGTCAATCGGGTGCTTGTTACAAATGTGGAAAGGAGGGGCATATCGCCAAGGATTGCCCCAAGGGATTTATGGTCTGCTTTCATTGCAACCAGACTGGCCATCAGAAGGCCGAGTGTCCACAGTTGCATCAGGGGTCAACACAGGGATCTGCACCTGCTGCTAGGGTTACCGAGGTTCAATTAGTGAAGGCCGAGGCTCCGAAGGCTCATGGGAAGCTTTCTAGTTGACCGCGGAGGAGGTCTGCGCAACGCCCGATGTTGTGGCTGGTATGTATTCTGTATTTATCTTTTTTGTTGAGATATTGTGCTTATATGATGATATGCATAGGTACTTTTCTTGTGAGTTCTGTACCTTCTTTGGTGTTATTTGACTCGGCTGCGAGTTGGTCATTTGTTTCCTTGGCATTTAGTCATCACATTAGTATCTAACGAGAGGCGTTGAGTCGACCTCTGCGAGTTTCCATAGCTGACGAGCGAGCAGTGTATGCTACGAATGTGATTCGAGGATGTATCCTTGAGCTCTTCGGTGTGGAGTTCCCGATAGATCTGGTCCCGATTGCGATGGGGGACGTGTGTGTTATAGTGGGCATGGATTGGTTGAGCCGATCTGGAGCTGTTATAGACTGCGAGCATCAGTTGGTGAGGATACGAGACCCCAGTGGGGGAGTACTTACGGTGTATGGCGAGGGAACCTGATGTGGGTCAGTGTTTTGCTCGGCTGCCAGGGCGAGACAGAGTTTGCAGCAGGGCTACAGTGGATTCGTAGCCTATGTGATGGACACGCGAATGGCCGTTGGGAGGCCAGGTTCGATTAATGAGGTTCCGATAGTGTGCGAGTTCCCGGATGTTTTTCCCAAGGAATTGTCGGGTGTGCCTCCCGAGAGGCAAGTGGAGTTCTGTATCGATTTGCTTCCGGGAGCGGCACCTATCGCCAAGGCGCCTTATCGCCTCGCGCCGCCAGAGATGCATAAGTTATTCTCGCAGCTTCAGGAGCTGTTGGGGAAGGGGTTTATTCAGCCGAGTAGCCCGACTTGGGGAGCACCGATCCTTTTTCTCAAGAGAAAGGATGGTTCACACCGGATGTGCATTGATTACCGAGAGTTGACCAAGTTGACGGTCAAGAACTGTTATCCATTTCCGAGGATCGATGATCTGTTCGATCAGTTGTAGGGGGCGTCTTGGTTCTCCAAGATAGGCTTGAGGTCGGGTTATCATCAGATGAGGGTTCGGGATGAAGATATCCAGAAGACAGCGTTCAGAACTCGTTATGGGCATTACGAGTTCGTGGTGATGCCTTTTGGGCTCACCAATGCACCAGCTACGTTCATGGATCTCATGAATATGGTGTGCAGACCGAAGATGGATCGTTCGGTGATCTTATTCATTGATGATATTTTGGTGTATTCGAGGTCTAGAGAACAACATGAGGAGCATTTGAGGGAGATCCTTGGAGTTCTGAGATCGGAGAGGCTTTATGCCAAATTCTTCAAGTGTGAGTTCTGGTTACGAGAGGTCCACTTCTTGGGACATCTCGTCAACCAGAATGGGATATTGGTCGATCCATCCAAGATTGAGGCGGTCATGAGGTGGGAGGTGCCAAGATCGCCCACAGAGATCAGGAGCTTTCTAGGATCGGTCGGCTATTATCAGAGATTTATTAGGGATTTCTCCAAGATCGTCGTGCCACTCACCCCGTTGACCCGGAAGGGTGTCGCTTTTTCCTGGGGTCCAGAGCAGCAGACCTCATTTGAGACACTTCGCCAGAAGTTGTGCGAAGCCCCGGTGCTCGCACTCCCGGAAGGGATGGAGGATTTTGTGGTGTATTGTGATGCATCGATATCCGGGTTGGGAGCAGTGCTTATGCAGAGGGGGCATGTGATAGCATATGCATCGAGGCAGCTGAAGCCTCATGAGTCGAGGTATCCCACCCACAACCTGGAGCTGGGGGGTGTGGTGCTCGCCCTCAAGATCTGGCGTCACTATCTGTATGGGGTTCAGTGTACCATATACACGGACCACAAGAGTTTGAAGTACTTGATGGATCAGCCCAACCTGAATATACGCCAGAGGAGATGGTTGGATATGGTAAAGGATTATGATTGTGAGATCCTGTACCACCCGGGCAAGGCTAATGTTGTAGCCGATGCCTTGAGTCGTAGGGCGGTGAGCGCCCCGATATGAGACGTTTGTATGAGGTTGACAGTGATGACTCCAGTGTTGGACACCATTCGAGGGGCCCAGGCGGAGGCCATGAGACCAGAGAACCGCAAAAGGGAGCGGGTGATCGGGCAGGTATCGGAGTTCGTTACCGATAGTCGAGGGCTTATGACTTTTCAGGGTCAGATTTGGGTACTGTTTGTGGGTGGAACGCGTACCATCTTGATGGAGGAGGCCCATAGATCGAGGTTCTCGATCCATCCCGGGGCCACTAAGATGTTTTTCGACCTGAAAAGGGAATATTGGTGGCCCTGTATGAAGAGAATTATCACATGGTTCGTGGAGAGGTGCTTGACCTGGCGCAAGGTTAAGGTCGAGCACCAGCGTCCACATGGTAAGTTGCAACCTTTGGAGATTCCTGAGTGAATGTGGGAACATGTTACCATGGATTTTATCACCAAATTGCCAAGGACTGCAAGAGGTGTCAATGCGATTTAGGTGATTGTGGATAGGTTGACAAAGAGCACTCACTTTCTTGCTATCAGTGAGAGCTCTTCTGCTGAGAGGCTGGTAGAGTTGTACGTGAGGGAGGTGGTATCGCGACATGGGGTTCCGATATCGATTGTTTCAGACCGAGATGTGCGATTTACTTCCATATTTTTGAAGAAGTTTCACAAGGAGTTGGGTACGAGGCTGCATTTCATTAACACATGCCATCCACAGACGGACGGATAGAGTGAGCGGACGATTCAGACGCTTGAGGACATGCTTCGGGCATGCGTATTGGATTTCGGAGGGAGTTGGGACACGTATTTGCCCTTGGCTGAGTTTTCCTATAACAACAGCCGTCACTCGAGCATTGGTATGCCACCCTTTGAGCTGTTGTATGGGAGGAAGTGTCGGATCCCCATTTGCTGGGGTGAAGTAGGGCAACGTGTGATGGGTAGTACGGAGATAGTGCTTCGGATAACAGAGTAGATACAGCAGGTCAGACAGAGGTTGTTGACCGCTCAGAGTCGCAAGAAAAGTTATGCAGATAGGCAACGATCCAAGCTCGAGTTTTAGATTGGGGATTTTGTGCTCCTGAAGGTGTCTCCTTGGAAAGAAGTGATTCGATTCAGGAGGAGGGGCAAGCTGGGGCCCCGATATATTAGGCCGTTTAGAGTGATTGCGAGGGTAGGCAGAGTAGCATATCGATTGTAGCTACCTGCGGAGTTGAGCCAGATTCATGATACCTTCCACGCGTCTCAGTTGATGAAGTGTATAGCCGACGAGTCGGCGGTAGTGCCACTGGAGGATATTCAGGTGGATGCGGGCCTGAATTATGCCGAGAGACCAATTGTGATTCGGGATTGGAAGATCAAGGTTCTGAGGAACAAGGAGGTACCATTGGTGCAAGTTCAGTGGCAGCATCGGAAGGGGTCCGAGATGACGTGGGAGTCAGAGTCAGAGATGCTGGAGCAACATCCAGAGTTGTTTTCGGTAATAGACTTCGAGGGCGAAGTCAGGTTCTAGTGGGGGAGAATTGT
This sequence comes from Lactuca serriola, assembly GCF_051521515.1. Taxonomy (NCBI): domain Eukaryota; kingdom Viridiplantae; phylum Streptophyta; class Magnoliopsida; order Asterales; family Asteraceae; genus Lactuca; species Lactuca serriola. Next base: position 199,860,134 of record NC_136415.1, on the reverse strand, counting down.
AACATCCCGAAATTCAGGTTCAACCATTTAACCCTTCTTCTTTTCAAAGTTGTCATCTTAGGTCCCTTTGTGTAAATGCTAAGCTTGTGAGTATGCTGGGCGTACTAAGGATTACGTTGCGCGTACTCGCGCGCTTATTTTGTACGCGGATTAATCCGGGTACGCTGGGTATACCTAAGGTTACGCCGGGCACAACCGGCCCAGATGCCAAACCCTAATATGGATTGAGGGCTATAAAATGAAGTAGATGGTCTTGTCTCTCAGCCACCATCTTACTGAAAGAAACCCTAAGAGAGTATTCCCTTCGTCCTTAGCTTTTGTGTGAGTGTTCTAAGCTTCAATGTTCCATTTCAAGGTGGTGAAAGAGAAGAGGAGGCCACTGTAGAAGCTAGAAGTTGGTGGGCAAGAGTAGATCTAAGGTCTACAAAGGTTGGAGCTTCTTCCTGAGGTATAAAGTTCAGAACTTGCCTTGTTATTTGTGTTGTATGCTTCACCAAATTCTAGGGTTTTTGGTCCCAAGATGGAGACTTTATGAGAAAATAGTCTCCATTGGCCTAGATCAATCATATTTCAGGACTATATGAGTTGTATGTTCATAAAAATGCAATCTTGGACGTGAATGTTGAGCCATGCATGAGATCTAGACTTTTGGAGGAGAAAGGAAAGGTGTTAGAAGGTGTGGGAACCTTTATAGCCATACAAAGGCTTAAAGGTTTCGCCTTATGGATTAAGAGGTATTAGAATGGCCAAATCTGGAATGTGAGATTATGTCTTAACTGTTTAAGACACTAAAATGAGGAAAGTAAGAAACTGGGATTTACGCTGGGCGTAATCCCAGTACGCGCCGCGTAGGGGGTCGCGTTCCCCGATTCTGGAGTGCAAGGGTACGCCCCGCGTAGTGCTTGCCGTTGAGTTTTCTTGACTTTTAGGGTTTTGGTCAACATGTGGACTTTTGAGTCAGGGAGGGGTAAAATGGTCTTTTACCCTTCTGTGGGATTGTAGAAAAGGGTGTAGTATAGCCTTGAGAGTTGTTAATGATTTGGAATGATTATTTGTTGTGATTTGGCGAGGCTAGGTCGTTGTTTCGAGATTTAGGGATATCGAGCACGTGAGATACTAGACATCATACGAGGTGAGTCTTCTCACTATACTGTACATAGAAGGGTACCTATGTGTGACCGGAAGGTCTGGTATGCTATGAGATATATGCATTGTATGTTATGAGTTGCCTGTTTCGTATGCGCTATGTATGTGATATGTATGCTATGCTTGATATGGGCCGGAAAGCATTCTGATATGGGCAGAAAGGCATTATGATGTGGACCGGAAGGACAGGGAGTTATGGACCGGAAGGTCGACACGGGTAAGACCGGAAGGTTTACCGGGTTGGGACGGATGTCCCCTGAGACACATGGACCGGAAGGTCGTGTGGAGTATGGCCTGGAAAGGCGTATGTGTGTAACTGGTATATTGGGGAACTCACTAAGCTTCTTGCTTACAATGTTTATGTGTAATGTGTTTCAGGTACTTGTGAGGACCGTGGGAAGGCGCCGACATGACTCGTACACACACAGGCGGATTTGGATTTGTTTGATCTTGGGATTGATATGTTTTGTATTATGATCATGTTACATTGGATTCTATGGTTTGTCCTAAACGAAATTATGATTTAAAGAAATGAAAAATTGTTTTGAAGATTTACGTTGTTACAATACTAATTATAGTTTATCTTGTTTGTTTGTTGAGACTATTTATATAATCTTTTATATAAATACAAAGTTATTATCTTGTCTAGTATCAAAATATATGGTAAAAACATTTATAGTTTTGGATTGTAACCCACAAAATGGTGAAAGAACTAGAATCTACTCCTGTTTGTTAGAAAAGCTAACTTTTGCTAAAAAGCTTCGAAAAACCTCGTAGTTTTTCAAATCATCATTTTTTTCTCATGATTTGTATAACATAGATCATGTTTTCTTTTTGTTAGTTTTGCATTTCAAAACTAAAATATCACAAATAATTGTATAAAAGCTAGTGATAACCATATCTTATGCAAATAATGGGTTATACTTTAACATAAGGATGAAACATGTAAGTATCTATATGATAAACAAAATTTGACTTGTATCTCCCCCCCTTCCGCTCGTAGAACATGGAAATCTTGAAATGTGGGGGTATGAACTCACCTTGAGTGGATTTGTGGGTTGTTTGAAGAGATGGTGTGAAGATTTCTAAGCCTATACACTCTAGTGTGGTGGATGAACTTTCTTGGAAAGGATATTATCCAAGGAGTTTTAACACATAATAATATGTGTAAATAAGGTGAAACTAACATGATAGTGTATAAAAACACTATATTAACAAGAAAATCTTACCAAAATTCTAAGAATAAACTTGGAGGATTTGAACTTGGAAGATTCTTGGCTTGCTTCTTGAGAGGAAATAAAGTTAACAGAAAGTAGTAATGGAAATGGTGGGGTTTGTGAAGGTGATTTCTGTTGGATTAGTGTCTAAGCCCATAACTATTTTGGTATGTACTTGACCCGATGGTGCATGGTCCTTTTGGGTTGCCTACACCAAAGCAACTTGATAGGATGAATTATGGAGAGAAAGGATTAAATATGATTTATTAATATATTATGGGAATAATATATTAAAGGATAAATCATATTGTTTAATTAATATTAGTCAAGAATTAATAAGAATTAAGTTTGTAACTAAAAGAGATTAATTAAACTTAAGGGACTGGAATTGTAATTATAAGATAATTGCAATTGGGCTATGGATTGCCTTATATTATAAGGTGGACGAATTCTATGGGCAAACCCATTAGAAATCGTCCAAGGCCTTTAAGGAAAGGAGTCCATGGGTTGCTTAGGGCTTAAGCATCCAAATTAGGGTTTCATTATTAGATAACCCTAATAGCCTCACTATTTAAAGAGCCCTTATGCCTAAAAAACGTGGACAAGCTTCCTTATAGGGTTTCCACACGTTTTGGGCAGCCTCCTTCTCTTCTCTTCTTCATCCTCTTGCTCTTGGTGTTTGTGAACCATTAGAGGAGTGACATTTGTGACTCTAAGCTTTCTAAAGTCAATAGAAGAAGGATTTGAGATTGTTATTGCTATATAACAATCAAGGTATGATCTAAACCCTAATTATATGTTATATTGATTATCATCTGCTAGATCTAGGGTTTATAGTCTTGGATAAATTGCATGTACAATAGAGAAACCTAGATCCAAGCATTAGGGTTTGTATGAGCACATAGGATGTTCTTATGACCAAAGCCCATCAGTGGTATCAGAGCCTAGATTGGTTTCTGTTGTATTGATGCCTTGTTAATTTGTTCATGCTTGAAAAATTCGATTTTTGTGAGCTTGCCTGATGGACTTGGCGAGTCCCATTGTGGACTCGGCGAGTAGGCCCCTACTCGGCGAGTCCATATGGGTACTTGGCGAGTTCATGCGTCAGAAAGAGGGGATTTCGGGATTTCTTGCTGTTTTTCTCATGGATACTTGCCTTATCTGTTTTAGATCATTAAAATCTGATTTTATTCATATTATGAGTATATCCTTGATAAAACACAAGATAATAACCAATTAATTAGATAATAACTTCCTTATATGATTAAATTTGATTATTTGTATTAATTGGATAACTTATTTTGCAAGAAATTGAAATTAGGTCAAATATAGATAATGATGAAATTAATTGTTTAATTTATATTATTTGTTATTTGATCCTTGTGTTATGAAACGTTTCAATTTTTCCCCTTTAGGTTTTATAGTTTAAATTTATACTCAAAAGTTTAGTTTTGAAATTTAAATAGTTAAAACCCTACTGTTTTGAAAAGTTTCAAAACTTGCCCTCAAGTTTTGGAATTTAAATTTTGATTAATAGTTTAATTTTGATGTATATTTAAATTCTAAACCTAAATGTTTTGAAATGTTTTAAAACTTACCCTCAAGTTTTGGAATTTAAAAGTTGATTAAAAGTTTAATTTAGGATTGTTAAATTCTAAAACCCTAGTCATGTTTTGAAAAGATTCAAATCACACCCTTATGGTTTTATTAATTAATTAAGGTGTATAATTAAAAGAGGTTTAATAAATCCATAAAGTTTTGGTTTACAATTTAATTGAATTAAAAGTATAATTGTTAAATTTGACAACCTAGTATTTTAAAAGTATAAAATACACCATATACTATATATAACATTAAAAGTCTAACATTATATATATATGTATGAGTAAAAGTCAGTCTTACCATTAGTAGGCCTCATTCACGAAGCTGGTCTATAAGGGGTGTTTAAGGAAATTGCCTATAAAATGGCGATTGAATGGGTATACACTCTTACCCACCGCACTCTTGACTAGTGGAGGGTCGTTAGCCGAACGGGTAGGATAGGACAAAACCTTCCATTATAAGTATAATGAAGTACAAAAGTAACTAAATGTTTTACAAATTCCCAATCTTAGTTACTTAGGCAAAAGTGAATTGATGCAATTCCATGAAATTACACTTTGTGCCCTTGCGGAGACGTTAGTGGAGCGTCTGTGGTTTACCGGCACACTAAATGGTTCTAAGAAAAGGTAGCAAAGGGTGACTCAATGTTTGTCATAGTTCGCTGGAGCGTGTGTGGTTTATCGGCACATCGAATAGGTGACTGTAACATGTGAGGGCACCATGTAAGTTTGCATGGTTATTCACACCCGCTTTGTGATCCTCGGCATCCCAGTCACAAACTAGAGGAGCATATCGAGATTTAAACATGCCATTGATATGTTTAATGAATCTCAAAGGGTCTAGGAGTTTTCATAGATTTAAAAGTTAAATTTCTTTTTTTTTATCATGGTGGAAATTAGTGAATCGTCATTCACTTACCTTCAAATATTCTGCAACTAGATTACGACATCCCTTTTCTAGGTTGTAGCGTATTGTGTTGGGTCCTAGCCTTAGTATCTCATTTGGGTGATTTACTAAGGACTCAATCATCAACTAACTTGAATTCGTTTTCTCCCATTTTGTAGATGTCAAAGTTCATCAACTATGGTCTTCCCAAATCCCGTGGAACAAGCATTCCACATGAAGATGATATTCCACGATTCGATAGAGGAACAAGAGATCATGTTTCACTTCCTCCTCATCCTCCAATTATTCTCCCTAACCCACAAGTTTGAAGGCTTGAAAAGTTCAAGCTCACTCAATCCCTTTTGTCAAGTAAACATAAAGAAGGAAAGTCGGTGTGTGCACATGTCCTAGGGATGAAGTCACACATTGATAGGTTAAGAATGTTCGGATCCGTTGTCTGTGAGGAGATGGTTGTTGATTGGGTTCTTCAGTCACTTCCTAACTCGTATAGTGAGTTCGTAAGAGAGTACTATATGATGAACTGTGACGTGACCCTTATAGATCTCACCTATATGCTTATTGCTGCTGAATCAGCAATGGTTTGGCGCAATAGAAAAACAAAGTTGATTGGTGAATCTGCCTTCAAGACCGTTATGGATATAGAAAATGGCAATGAAAGACATGCTATGATCGAAAAGTTTGATCATAAGAGAAAGGCAATGTCTGAAGTGGTTCCACGTCCTGTTCCGAAAGAGTCAATTTGCTTTTATTGCCAAGAAAAGGGGCATTGGAGACGAAGCTGCCCTATTTACCTAAGAGATCTAAGAGATGGGAGAGTCAAAACGTATGGCTCTACTTTAGGTAAAATCCATTGACTAACTCTTTTAAGCTTCTATTCTAGATTCTTAATACATAATGTGATAAGATTACAATTGATGTTTTGTGGGATAGAAGAAAAGAGAGGAAGCTTAAGGGAAGAAGTGAGCAGAATCTAACCGTGAAGAAATGGATTTCGATCGCATTACTTGAAGATTAGATTCTTGAGCTACTACTTAGAGTTAGAATTAGATTGCTAAGAAATATGTATTAGCATAGTTTTTCAATGAATTGCGTTGTAAGGACAAATTTTTTCTGCAATAAAATAAATTTTGATTTTATATTATTTATTTATCCTTGCAATGGCGTGTATGAAAAATTGATGTTTGAATTATTACCAATAATGGATTTGATTCTTAATTATGGAAATGTCGAAAATTTACCGAATAAGGAGAGTTTCTCATCACCCAAGTTTCAATTGGACAGAAACTTGGAATCGTGCAACTTGGTTACACGATGAATGATAAATTTCATATTTGGAAATTAGACTAATTCATTGACAAAGTGTCAAGTGAAGGACTAGGAGATCGAGTGCACAAAGTTGTGTATTAATTAAAGTCCACCATAAGAGTAACAAAGATATGCGTCATGATTTGCTAAAGGTTTAGTAAATATGATTATACTTATAAGATTAAGTGTAATTCCGAATTGATTGAAAAAGTTTAAATCAATAGCAGAACGAATAAGAAGAATCAAGTAGGCAGAAAGATAAAAGTTTCTCCATTCTAAGAAGAAGGGAGAGTACCTTTTATGCTTTATGATAGGTCTTAATGATTAAGAACCATATCTCAATTGATCCTCTAAGTGAGTCTTATTACAATTGTATGTCTAAGAGGAGGAATCAATAATTGAAGAAATGGTTAAATCAAGAAGTCAATCATACTTCGTTCCAAAACAAGTCTTAGAGTTAAGATTGTGACATTGAGTAATAAGTATTAAGAAGGTTTATAACATTCATCAAATGTAGAAAGTTGTAATGTCTTGGATAAGACAAAGACCAACTAGGACCAATTTATGAAGTGTTTTGATAAAAACTACACTAACTCTTGAATATTTGTTTGTCAAGAAATGTTTATTGACAAGAGAATCTTATATGTCAAGGAGTCAGTGGCATTCTTAATGGTCTTGAAAGGTTTCAAGAACAAATCAAAATAAACCTTATCAATCACACTAGCACACAAGTTGAGGTTTACAACCTATCGTGTTGACACTATTTTGTTTTTATGCCATTCCAATTAAGTTAATTATGCATGTGAGTTCTATGAGTTCTCATTTGAACGCATAAAAGGCAGGCACCTTGATCAATGAAAAGTACATTGATAGGAAAAGGTGAGCTGCTTAACTACTTGGAAGACATGGTGGGCAGCTGTGCTACCAAAAGGCAAGAAATCAAGATTAAGAAAGTTCAGTCTATATGAGTTTGAATTTGTCGTAAACCTTGGTTTTGACAATTTCACATGGATAGGAACACATACACCATTAAAATCGAAGTGTCATAAGATTCCCTCCTTCATGAAAGTGACTGTGAGGAAATGCTTTCACTAACAAAGATTTTTAGGAAATAATGATTGTGAAATTGAATTCTCGAATTCGATTATGGTTACGGTATCCCTTTCCATGATTCGAATTGTGAGATTTGGCAATTAGTTTGAATTGTTTAGACACACATATGATCTATCTAAAGGAAAGGTGTATAAGCTTAGATAAAGGATTATCAAAAACATTAGGTATTAGAAACATGAACTTAAGGAATTCAACAACTATTGATTTTCTGGAAGTTAAGCTGGTTTCTGAATACATGTCAAAGCTAGTGGGAGCATAAGTGTTATGTTTATAATAATCATCATGAGAGTGGGAGCATAAAATGTTATGATATTGTATGATTATTATGGAAAGTATTGCAAGTTAGCAATATTAATTATAGAAAACAATAGTTATACTTTGAAAAATTGCAAGAGTTGAAAAGTTGTTTTGCTATAATTAAGGGAGAGAATATTATGCTTTATTTCAAATCTAAAGGCTTAGGTTGTGGAATGTTAATAATTTAGTCAAGGAAACATAGTGTGTTCACAAATTTCGATTATGATTACGGCATTCCTCTTCATAGTTCGAACTTTGAGAACGTAGCACATAAAATATTATGGCAGAAGATTGATAAAGTATCAAATCTTTATGTAAGACGTTATGCATCGTGTCCCATACGCTTCGGGTATAGGATCGATTGCAAATGCTATAATATTTGACCATTCTAAAATTTTCCAAATGTCTAGCACATTTAGAGGGAAAAAGGTCAAGAATCGGTTTTGACTAAGATAATTAAACAACTATCAAAGGACAATCCAAAGTTCGCCGAGGATTGGTCGCTTGTGAGTAGTTGGAAGTATAGTATTAAATGGACCATATCGACATTATTATGAATAGATAAGATTCTATTAAGAATGAGTTGTCATATGGAAAATATGGAAACGTGTCCATATTGGGAATTGAATATTGAAAATCTATGTCTAGATTAGAAACTTTTATGCAAAAGGATGTTCAAAGGAATGTACTTTGAGTGAGAGACATCATATATAAGGAATTGTATTGTAACAATCTCCGATAGAGGACTTTGTAATATGGTTGGCAATAGTCTTTGTGACTTTTTGTGCTATGACATTACGAAAAGGATCATTGCATAAAATGTTAGAATCTAACATATTCTATAAGTGGCAAGAATTTGATATTCTTTCACTTATGAAAAAAGGATTTGGAGTTGTGAAATGAGTATGATTGGAAATGTGTTCATTTGATCTATTTCACAAAGTAAGAACCATAGGTAAACATTGTGTGCGTGCTAAATAAAAGGTGTTTTATTTATGCTCAAAGGTTTGAGGCCATATGGGATTAGTATTATTCTTGTGTTTCACTTTGTGTGTTTTGACTTCCTGAATAATTTAATTGGTTTAGAACAATCAAATTATTCGAACGGGCCACAGTCGTTCATATGTTGGAAGTAGGTATGAATAAAGACTGTCATGAATTGGTGTGTGGATTGTCTAAAGAGTATTAGACATAAGCAAATGTTTGCTGCAACGTTCATGAGTGCTTATGAATATGATTTGAGCATTGGATTAAACCCACGCTCACTTGGATCACTCCATGAATTGTATCACAAGTGATTGGTGAGACGATAATATCTTATATTCTTGTAACCGAGATGTGTGAGTTGTATCTTGCAAATCGGTTGCACATTGATAATATGTTGACGCACCAGTAACTTGGTGTCATAAAACATATTGTTGTGTGTGATTCGGTGAGTGAGTGCAAGCGAGCATTGAATCAAAGTTTATCCGTTCCTTTTATCCAAAGTAGGATAAAAGCGATATCTTTGGGCCTCTCGATGATTTAGTGATGACAAACGTCAATGCTCGGCCGGGCTAGGGCTAATTTGATTTGATCAATTGGTCAGTCGTCATAAATCGGAAGTCAAGAAATGGTACAGAGAAAATGATTAGAAATCATGTCTTATGTGATATCTAGAATGGAGGAATATATGATCCCTTATTTAAAGGACACGCGTATCTCATAGGATCAGAGTTGACAGCGGCTTTGGAAAGCTACGATTGCAGATCAGGATCTGAAGTCATACGCAGAATAGTTATTAGACTTATCCAAGTGGGAGACTGTTGGATTAGTGTCTAAGTCCATAACTATTTTGGTATGTACTTAACCCGATGGTGCATGGTCCTTTTGGGTTGCCTTCACCAAAGCAACTTGATAGGATGAAATATGGAGAGAAAGGACTAAATATGATTTATTAATATATTATGGGAATAATACATTAAAGGAGAAATCATATTGTTTAATTAATATTTGTCAAGAATTAATAAGAATTAAGTTTGTGACTAAAAGATATTAATTAAACTTAAGGGACTGGAATTGTAATTATAAGATAATTGCAATTGGGCTATGGATTGCCTTATATTATAAGGTGGACGAATTCTATGGGGAAACCCATTAGAAATCGTCTAAGGCCTTTAAGGAAAGGAGTCCATGGGTTGCTTAGGGCTTAAGCATCCAAATTAGGGTTTCCTTCTTAGATAACCCTAATAGCCTCACTATTTAAAGAGACCTTATGCCTCAAAAACGTGGACAAGCTTCCTTTTAGGTTTTCCACACGTTTTGGGCAGCCTCCTTCTCTTCTCTTCTTCATCCTCTTGCTCTTGGCGTTTGTGAACCATTAGAGGAGTGACATTTGTGACTCCAAGCTTTCTAAAGTTAATACAAGAAGGATTTGAGATTGTTATTGCTATATAACAATCAAGGTATGATCTAAACCCTAATTATATGTTATAATGATTATCATATGCTAGATCTAGGGTTTATAGTCTTGGATAAATTGCATGTACAATAGAGAAACCTAGATCCAAGCATTAGGATTTGTATGAGCACATAGGATGTTCTTATGACCAAAACCCATCAATTTCGACCATAGATAAGGAAAAGAAGTGATGGGATATTTGTTTAGTTGTTTGCTGAACAATTACCAAGTCAACCTCCTTATCTACTTTTGCAGCCGAAAACCCACTAGGATAAGGACCAATTTGGTGATTTCAGCCAAGGCATTACAAAAATCACCTTGTACACCATGTGATTTTGGTCATAGTGATTTCTAGCTTGTGTTTTCGGTCCCAAACCATTCTCTCATGGTGTTTTCGGTTTTGTATTACCCACTAAAGGGTGATTTCTGTCCTAAGCAAACCGAAATCACTAGGTTGGTAGGGTCTTAGGCCTAAAACACTTTTAATGCAAATGGAATTTTTGGTAATTCTTGGTCTATCTTGTTGACATTCAAGTGTTTATTACCGATATGATTTTCAATGCATATATATTTATTTATACAAATAATTCCCTTTTGGTTTACAAAATTTTATTGCAACAAATTTACGTTGTAAATTCACTTATACACGGTTACAATTTAGACCTTGATTGTTCCAAAATTTTCCAGTTGTCATAGTTTTTGAAGGAATAATTTCTTTAGAAACTTCCTCCACTAATGGTTATGGTTTCTCAATCTGCTTCTTTTTTTTTGGCACTTTAACAGCTTTTGAAGAACCCTCAGCCCTTTTCTATGGAAGAACACCAGTTAAAATAGAAGAATCAGTTGATGCCAAATGCTGAACAAAGAGTTGATTTTGCGGATCAACATGTCTTAACATCACATCTACAATGCGTGCAACATTAGGAAACAGAACTGGATCATCAACAACAACTCGTGGAGTAGCCATCATCGAAAATCCATCCATTTTGACACCAGAAGGAACCAAAATCGCTTCTTGTTGATAAAGCTCTTTGGGAATCAAACTCCAGTATCAAGCGTATGAAACACCATTTTTCAAGTTGGTGTGAGTAATAGTTGTGCCAAATTCTTACCATACAAACGTAGTATAATCCACATCAAGACCATAGTAAAGCCTAGCAAGAATGGAATAAATTTCCAATTTGGCTTTATCTAATCTAGAACTTCGACCTGTCAAGCATCTTAAGACGATTCCAAATAGAAAACTATAGATACAAGGTAGACCCAACTTTTAAAAATGACTGATTCTATTCATAACGGGTTGATGCCTTATCTCATTGAACATGTGAATAACTTCTTCATTTGTATCCTCATAAAGAGTACCTAAGACAGGAAGCTCATGATTTGAGCAAATTGTTTCCTTGTGAGCTTTCTCGTCTTGGATTTTGTCTGTTGAAATGTGACGACTTTCGTAGTTTTATTAAACACTGCTGTGGAACCAACAATCATAGATTCGTATTCTGAATCTTTATGAGAGGTTGTGAGATTTCTTCTTCATTGGTGGTGTTTGTGGGATCAACATTGGTATGAGGAGCAGCCATTTTTTGATTGCAAGTAATGTTGAAGACGATGAATAATGGATAATTTTTGGGAAATTAGTTCTGAGAGCATAAAGTCTAAGAATGATACCACCAATTTCCTTATTTTTGAATTCGAACCCGTTACCAATACTACACTGCCACGTATTGGGTTGGTTATGTAACCGGCACCATAAACGTCTCCGCGTCTTAAAAAGTGATCATCATGTTTTCCTTGAATCTCATGAAAATCTTGAACTATCATTTCCATCGGATCTTTCGCTGTACTCAATCAGATAAGAATCGCCACTTATTTTGAACTATGATCAAGTACTTTGTGTTGTTTTGATACCAAGAGAACATCATTCTTTCGCATGGAGGGTAGGCTCATTCCCTTTTGGGATTCGAAAGGAAAATCATGTGCCAGACTTTGCGAAAGCTTGGTTTTGAGTTGGTATTACCCAAAATCTCAAGGATTCCAGCGCAATTGTGTTCCAAAAAAAGAGTGAGAAGCAGTAAAAAATGTGGGTTTTGTGATATCAAATTGTATTTGATACGAAAGAAATTGACGTGCAAAGATGTCTTCATTCGACATCAAGAGAGGTGACGAACTGTTTGTGTAGTTTCTCTTGAAATACAATCGAATACACATTGATGAGCATCGAAGGGCTTCTTTTTCATTGGTTTCAAAAGGTGGGCTCAATTTTGATGAATACCACAACTTAACATACATGTGAGTCAATTAAACAAAATAACTTGGATGACCAGTGTAGTCCAGAAAAAGTATGGTTGGATATGATTTGTAGTAACAATAAATTAGAAAGATATTCAAATGAAAATCACATTACACTAAAAAAAATTTAGTACTGGATCTTGTTAGGTAAAAATGTCTTGGTTTAAGAACATTTTATCAAGATCACACAATTCGAATGGAATATGATTTTGAATATCGAATGGTAATGAAACAAGTGTTTCGTTAAAATCATGAACAAAAATGTTCACTGTCAATTCCTTGATAGTTGGGCTTTGTGGGCTTCACCATCATCATTAAAGAATGACTCAGGATCATAAACACAAAGTGTTGTAATATCTACATTCTAGTAGGTTTTGAAAAGAGATGTCGAGCATATTTAGTGAAGTGTGTGATTATGAATGAAATTTTTGTGAAACAGCTTGTGTCAAAAAACTCATTGTACCTCAGCAAAATATATGGACATTACAGAAACAAACTTGTAAAATGTTACCAAGTGAAATTCGACCTAGTAAATAGCAACCCCCAATGATGTTGCTCATTGAACATATTTCTCCTCCACAAATTGAAGTCAGTTCAAAATGGTTTTGAGGAAATTCGAATGCGAACGCTGAGATGAAACAGTAATCTCTGAATGATTCAAAAAAAACCAACCGAATAGACATCTTTTCGATCAGGAAGAACCTGGAATAGAACTTGCTTCAACCATCCCCAATCCACTCAAAATCCTTAAGAACGACTTCTCATCTAAAGGTTTTGTAAAAATATATGCATGTTGATCCGTTGTTTTCACAAAATGGACCTCAATGTTCTCGTCTTCTACCTGATCTTTTATGAAGTGATATCGAAGAGCAATGTGTTTGGTTTTTGAATGTTGCACTGGATTCTGCCAGATGCGAATGGCACTTGTGAGTCACAATACAAATGAATTTTCTTCATATTGATTTCAAAATCACGTAATTGACTTTGTATCCAAATAACTTGTGATGTGTATGCTACAACAGCCACATATTCTGCTTCTGCAATCGAAATTGAAACACACATTTGTTTTTTCGATTTCTGGATCACAAGTTTTCCATCCAATAACTGACATCCTTCTGATGTGCTCTTTCGATCAATTTGACATCCACCTAGATCTGCATCTGAGAATGCTTGTATTAAGAATCCTGTATTCGATGGATAACATAGGCCAAACAAAATTGTTCCGTTGAGATAGCGAAAAATGTGCTTGACAGCATTGAGATGGGTTTCGCTTGGGTTTGATTGGTACCTAGTAGAATAGCTAAACAATACACTTCTCTGAATACCAGCTCTACATATCACCTAATCAACAGATAGAGACCAAGACTCAACTATATCTCAGAGTACCGAAAACACACTAAGTCAACCATGGTGAAATTCAAAGTCAACGGTCAACTTGGTCCACTCAGATGAGTACGCAAGGCAAACTTAACTCCTACACTAGGCATACTCGGGCTTTGACCAAAGTTGGGAGGTTGACCACGTATGTGCTACGTACTCTAGGTTACACATAGTGTACTCTCATACTTCCTTTTTTCTTCAATAAGAGTCTAATGCATTAAGCTCTCACGTCCCAATTTCAAATCCAAGGCTAAAATACCACTAAGAGTCATAAAGATTCCAACTTTATGGCTTTGCATGCCCATTAAGTGCTTAACACATAAAATCCCAAGTTCTTAACACTTTAAGACCTTTTAGACCATGTATGGGGAAAAACTAAGCATCAAGAGCAACTTTTATGACACAAGACCCCTCATTAGTTCAGAAAGGTAAATTTATTCAATTAAGAGCATGCTATGCTCAAGAATCATCATAGTTAGGAGCAAAAATGTCCAAAATGAAGAAACGCCTAGATCTACAAGATAAAATGATCAAGCAAAGAGCTTTTTACCTTCTCGAGGTTGCTAGCAAGGAGAGAATCCCAGATCTAAGTTGCTTCCAAGCTTCAAGGTCTTCCCACCACCTTCTTCTTCTTCTTCTTCTTCTTCTTCTTCAAGAATGACACCAAAACACAAAGATCAGCTCAAATGCACTTTTCTCACTTAGGGTTAGCAATATGGATGTTTTCTCAGGTGGATACTGATGATGGAATTGTTGGGCTTTGAGCACTATAACACTTCTATGGTGCACATGCAACCCTAAATGCTTTGGTTCTATGTTTTCTCTAATTACACATGCATATTATCAATTTCCAAAGCATACATCCTAACTAGCATACAAATTGTCAAATGAACAATACAACTAGTTAGATGAATTACCTCTTAGAAGGACTTGTGGTTCTTGACCTTTGAAAGCTTGAGCACCCCAAGTGTGATGCCTCTAATGGTTCACAAACACCAATATGCAAGAGGAGGCTTGAGAGAATAAGTTATTTAGCACAAAATCAATACATACTCTCCAAGAATATTGTGGCTCATGTGTCACTGATTTTGGTCATGAGGGTGTGCTTTTATAGTGTAACAAATGCTAGGGTTACACTTTGTAAACCCTAATGAACTTTCATATTACTTAGGCTCCATGGGTTAACCTCCATGGACTATCCATAGCCCACCCAAATAACCATGAGTCATTAGCCCACACTATAAGAATCGTTGATTTACTCAATCAATCCCCATATATTTAGTTAGTCTCTTTTGATCACAAAATTAATTCCAAATTAATTCTTGATCAATACTAATTAAATAATATGATTTCATATTAATATATTATACTTGTAATATATTAATAAATCATAAATAAGCTTATTTTCAAAAGTCCATCCTATCAAATTGCATCGGTGAAGGCAACCTAAAAGGACCATGCTACAATTGGGTTAAGTACATACCAGTTATAGTTACGGGCTTAAACACCAAATCGAATAGGAATGAGAAGTGAGGTGATAATGATGCTTATATTTGGACCAAACCCTAAAAATTAAGGTTTAAGGATTTACCACGTACACCTTATATATGTGGTGTATGCCCAACATACTAGGGTCCGCCCCAGTACGCCTAGTGTACACAACGTACGCCCAACATACTATCTTGTGGCCAAAATCACCAAAATAACACTATAGGTCATTCTTGCAATCCTCTCAAGCCCAAGGGTCAAAATGCAATATTCCTTCGTACATAGGGTTAAATTTGAAATACCTCATCATCGGGATGCTATGTAGTGTTCTGGTGGAGACAACACATGAGAGACTCATTTATATTTCTTTAGATGATTGAAAAAGTTTCAATGAAA
Organism: Lactuca serriola; assembly: GCF_051521515.1. NCBI lineage: Eukaryota > Viridiplantae > Streptophyta > Magnoliopsida > Asterales > Asteraceae > Lactuca > Lactuca serriola. Next base: position 199,844,555 of record NC_136415.1, on the reverse strand, counting down.
TTATCACTATCCTATGCCATCCAATTGCCCAATTGATTCGCGACTTTGTTTTATAAGAGATCTGAACACTTGAAAGGTTCCAGACTCATGTTCATAGGAAGTTGGTCTTACCATGTATCATGGTTTAATCTGAACGGTTCATTATGTAACGACCCAAAAATCAAGGATAAAAATTTGATATTTTTATAAAGCTAAAACATTGATACCATTTATTTCAAACATTTATAATCTTCGTAAAGTAAAACATTTATCAGAGTTCATCCCAAAATCATTCATTGCGGAAATCATAGGTGTGTGCACTGTGATCAATTTGAGCTCTTCTTTTCCAAATCGATGATACCTGAAACCAAAACTAAAAACCGTAAGCACAAAGCTTAGTGAGTCCCCCAGAGCATACCCTACACACAATCCAGATAACACATATCATATTAGTTGTAAAAGCTATCTCTACCACATAAGCCCTACATATAATCATATAAGGAAGCCATGGAAACCCTCCAGGGTCTTACACCTAGTGCCACGGGAACCCCCACATGGTCTTATCTGCCATGGGAACCCCCACATGGTCTTCCTGCCAAACAAGAAATAACGCAAACTATACATACAAACATATGAGCTAAACATACAAACATATAAGGATGCCCTCGAAACCCTCCAAGGTCGTACACCGGGTGCCACTGGAACCCCTACGTGGTCTTAACCCACTGCCATGGGAACCCCCACACGGTCTTAGCATGGAAAGCCATGGGAACCCCTACATGGTCTTATATCCGACTGCCTCGGGAACCCCCTAGGGTCTTGCATGGAAGTATCAAAAAGACAACTAGCATACCAAATACCACACAATCAACTAGCATATTGCATATATAACTATTTGCCATGGGAACCCCCACATGGTCTTCACATAAATACATAATATATCAATAGCACATTCGCAAAAATCATCACAAATGGATAAATGGGCCGGCCTTGGTGCCTCAGACCCATTGGTTAGGTGAGAAGACTAACCTCGCACTGCAGAAGCTTCCAGCATGAATTCCTTAGCTGCTGCCCCGCCAATTTCCCGAGCTATCGCTACCAATCAATATACCCAATTAGCAATTGGGTCACATACCATAATCCTTAATCCATGCATGGGGTAAAATGACCATTTACCCCTGGGCCAGTATGATCCAAAACTAAGGCCCAAATCCAAAAAAAGCCCAACATTATAATGTCAATAAAACCATCAATGGCCTAATTTTCCAAATTGGGCCCAGACCATTCTAATGAACCTTATACTAAAGCCCAATATTCTCCTTAGTCAATAATCTTGTCCCCAATTGGCCCACGAAGGCCCACAACAATCTAATCCAAGAATTGGCCCAAACTGAGGCACACAAATGTGAAATCCATTCTATATTGGGCCACAAGGCCCAATACGCCCAACTATTCCAATATTGGCCGAAGTTACATTCAGACCCAACAAACCACAAATCCAGGCCCAAAACCATTAGGGCCCAAAGGTCCAAAGTCCACTAAGGCCCAAGTCCTCCTGAGAGCGTACGCCCAACGTACCTCTTTTGTATGCTTAGCGTACTGGGCAAATGGACCGTACGCGCAGCGTACTACATAGTACGCCCAACATACAAACAACTCATGCCCAAAATCCATTAAGTTCTTAATACTTGGCCCCACCAGTCTAAATCACAAATCTGAGCTATACTTAACGTCTAAACCTATCAAGTCACTGACTTGGTGACTTTGCATGCCCCAAACAAACCTAAACTCCAAAAATGGCATTCTACTTCCATAAAAGTGACCCTAGCTCATGCATGAACCCATTAAGACCTTCAAGATGGGAACTTTCTGTCTTAGGGACTCAAATAGCGTCAAGGGTGGCAAAAAGGTACCGAAAAAAAAATGGTAGATCTAAGAGATGAATGATCAAGTTCAAAGCTTTATACCTTCATCTAGCTGAGAATAAGTCCTAAAAGCCAGATCCGTAAGCTCCTCCTTGATCCCCATCTTTGCATCAAACCCCATCTTCTTGAAAATGGATGAAACACCCCAAAAATGGACTCCATAAGCTCAAAATGCCACCATGGATGATATGATGATTTCTAGGGTTTAGAGGGGTGGAGGCTGAAGATATTAGGGTTAGGTTATGAGATAAGGAGCTTAAATAGGGTCCAAGACCCTAAAATAAGGTTCTGATCTGACTGGAGTACGCCCAACGTACATATGGTATGCCCATCGTACTCCGAGGAACATTCGCGGCCATCCTGTTCAGTACGCCCAACATACTACCTTCTTCACTAGTACGCCCCGCGTACACTTTGTGTATGCCCCGTGTACTCGGCTAAGCCTGGAAACCACAAAACTTCCAAAGGCCATAACTTCTTCGTTATAAGACAAATTCTGATAATCCTTATATCCACGGAAAGGTGACGAGAAGCCCTACACTTCTAATAACTCAAATACAAAAATCCATTTTCTACAAAAGCTCGAACTGCCACTTTACTGAAATACCCTTAGGCTCCAAAACACGAACCGAACACCCGTATCACTTCTAATACATCACCCGCACCCAAATGGGCCTATCTTTTACCTTCCCAAAAGCCATAATCTTTATAATGACCAACCTTCGAGCCACAGCCTTAGCATAGGGGTCAATTCGGAACAGAGCATTACACATTAGTGCAAACTAATTCCAACAGATATTGACATCACTTAGTGATGTATTCATCATCTATCTTGATAAACAAGATTTGCATTTGTCATAAGAATTACGGTCAAATGATATCCAAAATCCCATCCAACTGATACATGGTATTGTGCTTCTTATTTATGTATTCAAGACTATGATTCCACAAATACATTTCACCCAAACTCGTTTGGATGTATTTGAATCAGTACATATTTGTGGTCAATCTGAACGATCTATCAGTTAAACTAACTTCAACAACTATTCGCACAATAATGCATCTTATTCAAATATTCGAATCAATTTTGAACTATTTCTACTATACTAGTTTCATATATTTTGTTGGTCCCAAACCCTTTGTAGATTCATAGAACGGATACAAACACGAATGAACGGTGAAGAAAACAAAAGTATCACAAAGATATTTTTTACCAAGAAAGAATGTTCACACCAAGAAAACGAGGTCACAAAGACGGTAGCCAAGGCTTAATTAGGATTTTAACCTAATACATGAAGATATACTAATCTATGCTAGTGAATCCCTTCAATCAAGGGAATGTATCTAATCTACATATAAACTAATCTAGTACATAAGGAATGGATCAGAAATACCCCTGAAGACTTCTTATGACCTTTTGGTTGTGGACTGAGATGAGAGGCGTGGACCCATAAACTTGCTTGAATAAGTAACTTCACACCATGAGCATGATGCTCAGAGCATCTTAGAAAAAAGTTTATATCATGTACTTTTCTTATCACCATTCTAAATACCATACCAAAAAGGAAAACTACCATTCATTGAGTATTCAGGCAACACAAGTTTAGTTGTGCAGTGAATAAAGAAACACCCAGGTGCATTCAATACGGACCTGCTGCAGCCATGTATTTGCTTTGATAATTATAACATACACCATACATTCTTACGTAAGTACAAGAAACATCACACTTTAACAAAACTTTTATACAAGTTCACATATCCAATGAGAACCTTGTATTAAGATTTGACAAAACTACCCTTTAGCATCCGTTCCACTTCCATATGCGACAATTAGACGATGATAAGAGCTTTAATCTTTGAGCCCAAAATCCATATCACATAAATAGGAAACACCAAAAATATATTTTCATTTGTATTCTCTTTCATGTTGAAGTCATACCCATTAGACATGTCTTAAATTCGATTTTTGCAAAGGAAGAGGTTGTGAGGCAACTTTTGATCAGCAGCTGAAGAAGATTTGTTATTTTAAGAGAAATACCAGTTTCAGAGCTCAATCAGGAAGCATCAGCATGAACTCATCGATCAGCGAATGTGACACTGATAAGTGTGATGAAGCAGTGAACCATGTATCAACGTGTAAGCCAATCAGTGTGAAGGTCCTAACTGTGGATTTTTTTGGTAGCACCTTCTCTTAAATTTAACTACCTAATGGACCGAAAAGTTCACTTGAATTTAGGAGACTAAGTAATTGTATTCAATTGTACCATTACTTTTTGATAAAAGTTAGTTTTTTTTGAGAATCAAATAAGTAACAATTGGTACGAAAACAATGTGAGAGACTAGAAAGAAGTATGGTTGTAGACATTGACCTTTTTCTTTTGGATGAAAAATAACAGTAATAAAGCCATGTTATTAGAACATAACCTCTCTTTTGTACGCATAAAACACCATTCTTTCTTCTGAAGAGATTTTGTACTGGAGCCTGACAACCTATTATGTGACAAAAACTTCACATACATACAAGCGATATATGAACCAATAGGTAAACACATAACCCAAATTGATGACTGGTCACATCATTGTGCATGCAAAACTTTACAAAACAAATCTACCAATAATCTTTTAACATCATAAGTAGAAATAATAGTATAAACAACATTTCACGTTTTTTTCTTAACAGGAGAGACAATTAAATATAAACTTTGATTTAGCAGAAGCACTTATGAACCCATTTAAGAATTGGTTTTGGGGCATACCTTACTTCTGAAAAGTTCTTATCGAATGTAGAACAACCAACTTGAGGTTTTAGAACACTCCTCTTCCTTCCTGGAGACTTTTGATTCCAATGTTTTTTTCTATCTCCATTAAATATCTTTGTTTTAGGTTCAAAAGATGATTTCATGATGACCCAAAATTGATTCATCTTACCTGGATTTGGAGATGGCATCTTCTAAAACCATACCTTCTTTGGCTTTGAGAGATTAGTCTACCTTTTCGTTGCAAATGATGTCCTATAAAAAGATTTATTTAAACAAGAATATAAATCAGGAAGCTCGGTAGCATGAGATCTTTTGATGTTTGGGGTCAGAGATGGAGCTTGAGTCTTCACAGTGTCAGAAGTCTTGGCAACACAGAGTTTCTTTGCAGGGAGATCCCTCTTGGTGGATCGGATTATTTTGTGAAATCTGGTTTCAAAGATTGGAATAGGAAATCAGGACTAGATGATCATAAAGCTGGAACTCCACATAATATTGCTATCCAAAAGTGTCAAAATTTGATGAACCAAAGGCAATGCATAACTACTGCTTTTGAGAAACAAACCACTTTGCAAGAAAAAGAATATCGTATTCGTTTGAATGCTTCAATTGATTGTCTTAGATTCTTATTGCATCAAGGATTGACATTTCATGGTCATGACGAGATAGATGATTCAGATAATAAATGTAAGTTTCTTGAACTTTTACAATGGTTAGCTGATCGGTGTGATGTGGTAGATCTTATTGTGTTAAAGAATGCTCCAAAAAATACACAATTGAAATGCAGTGATATCCAGAAAGATATCGTGCAGGCATGTTTAGATGCAGTTATAAATGTTATTATGGAAGATCTTGGAAAAGATTTTTTTGCAATTTTAGTAGGCGAGTCATAGTCACGTGTGTTTCTTGTAAAGAACAATTGACATTAGTATTGAGGTTTGTAAATAAAAAGGGAGAAGTTGTAGAAATGTTTGTTGGTCTTAGACATGTCAGTGACACTTCAGCTTTGACACTAAAGGAAACCATTTATGATATGCTCTCAAAATGGAATTTAAGTAATACTAGCATTAGAGGGCAAGGCTATGATGGTGCTAGTAACATGAGTGGTGCATTTAATGAATTGAAGGCTTTGATTATGAATGAAACAAAATATGTATACTTTATTCATTGTTTTGCTCACCAATTACAATTAGCCGTAGTGTTTGTTGCAAAAAATCACACGAATGTTAATGATTTCTTTGATGCGGTTTATCGGCTATTAAACATTATTGGATCTTCCTACAAGCGACGAGATAATTTAAGAATAAAAAAAGCAAATGTGGTTATGGAAGCCTTGGTTGAAGGTTTGCTTTATAATTATACTAGATTTATTATTAAAATATTTTGTAGTTATCTTATGCTAATTAAACTTTTATATGTTAAATTTTAGGTGAGCTTTAGAGTAGTACCGGTTTGAACCAAGAAGTGGGTATCAAACGACCATCTGATACTCGACGGGCTTCTCATTTTTCATCTCTATTGAATATAGAAACATATATTCTTCCATATGTGAAGTACTTGAAGACATTGGTATAGATAATAGTGATCGTGATCGTGATCGTGATCGTAAAACTGAAGCAATTCGCATCTTAAGGTTATTAAAGTCCTTTGATTTTGTGTTTTGTCTACACTTGATGGTTGATATCTTGGGAGTCACAAATCATTTGAATACAACATTAAAAAGAAAAGGCCAAGATATCGTAAATGACATGAATCAAGTAAGCAACTCTAAAAAAGCAATTGAAGATATTAGAGATGTAGGATGGGAACCACTTTTAGGGAATGTTATTTTGTTTTGCAATAAACATGATGTTAGAATCGTGGATATGGAAGATGAATATTATGATGGATTCAGTCGTCGAAGAGGTTCACAGGTAGGTAACGTTTGATATTACCAACTTGATTTATTTATTATGTTTTGTAATTTTCTTATTAAAGATTCATTTTTTAGGTTAACAACTTGCATCATTATCATGTTGATGTATTTAAGGTGGTGATTGATATGCAACATCAAGAGCTTAACCATCGCTTTAACGAAGCCAATACGGAATTACTTCTTTGCATAACTTGTTTGTGCCCGCGTGAGTCTTTTAAAGCCTTTGATTTGGATAAACTAATGGAAATGGCTACACTTTATACGGAAGAATTTCGAACATAATATGACCTTCAAGTTCTTGAAGTTGAACTTAAAAATTACATTAAGGATGTACGAGAAGATGAACGATTTAATCAATTGAAGAGCATTGGAGAACTTGCCAAAAAGATGTTTGAAGAAAAAAGTATATAATATATCCTAAGGTTTACCTTCTCTTGAAACTTGCATTGATCTTACACGTTGCAACAATGAGTGTGGAACGTACATTTTCAGCAACGAAGTTGGTAAAGACTAATGTACGCAATAAAATGGGTGATCAATTTTTATGTGATAGTTTGGTGTCATATATTGAAAAAAAATGTTTAAAATAGTATTAGTAATGATACAATTGTCAAATTATATCGAGCTATAAGACCTTGTCGGGTACAATTGTAAGAACTTAATTTTTCTTTTTTTGCTTTTACGATTTGATCCGATTCGAACCCGCAATAATATTTTTTATAGTATTTTTCTTCTTTTATCGGTTTCTTTTAAATAATAAACAATGTAGTTTTACGTTATAGACCCGTCACTGTGTTTGGAACATAATATCATAATTACTGTCCATCTAATAAATATTTTTTTAAAACAAATCATCGTTGTATGAGACTATAATAAATAAAGGATTGCTGTGCACAATAAACTTTTGATTAGTGTTACATCATAAGGTGAATGTTGAATATTTTCCTTTTATATTGAAAACTCAATTTATTAGAATATTTCTTTATATAAACATATATTTAATCTTATTTTAATACAAGCATTTCATAAGTAAAAGATATAGATATTAGAATCAAAATCCGTCCATGAATAGGTCCCGATTCATTTGCCAAAGTAGTCACATTTTTTTTAAACGAATCATCGTTGTATGAGACTATAATAAATAAGATTGCTGTGCATAATAAACTTTTGATTAGTGTTACATCAGAAGGTGAATGTTGAATATTTTCCTTGTATATTGAAAACTCAATTTATTAGAATATTTTTTTATATAAACATATATTTAATCTTATTTTAGTACATGCATTTCATAAATAAAAGATATACATATTATAATCATAATTCGGTCCATGAATGCGTCCCGATTCATTTGCCAAAGTAGTCACATTTTTAAACACGGGTTATACATGTTACGCGCATAAATAGCAACAAATCATTTTGGTAGCAATAAAGATTGTACACAAAACCACTTAGGTTGTGGTGATTTGGTAAGACATATAGAAGATATTGTGGATAACCTATTAACCCGTTTTAAATACTGGCACACAATTCAGCCCTTGTGGCCATGGAGGTTCGTCTGTAGTGACTCCAGGACATGAGTCAAAGCCTCATGTTTGCAGCGGGAGATTAATCGATACGTGAAAGCTGACCCGGAACCCCGTCGTTAGAGAAGTTCCCTCTCCCAAAAAAAAGATTGTGTACACAACAATATGGTAACTTAAAGAAACTTGTTAAATGTATATGGTACCTACTTAATAATTTATTTATATTTACTTGATACTTAGTGTAACAATATATTGTAGTTTTGATTTATTTTAGACGTTAACTGTATAAAGTTACTAATATTTTAACCATTTAAATCAAAATATTCTACAAAACCTCTAAACTTTGATAAAAACAGGCTTCAATTTTTACAAAGTTTAAACCATTTTCTTTGGACTATCCAAGAGGCCCAAACTCACATTTGGCCCATGTTCATCTTCCAACGTCCAAAGTTCATTAGTACAAAAGGTATTTTATATATAAACAAAATTTTTCCATATACAATAATTAATACAGTAAAGTATTGTATTGTTAAATCACAAATTGAAATGTAATTAGAAAAATTATTATGTACAAATCAATTTTTTACTATTAGATGTATACATAAGTTTTTTTATATCATTTTTAATGGTTAAATTTAAAGTTCTGTTTTTTTTTTTTCATTAGTTTTAATTTAGCAAAAACCTATCACTTCATTGGAAATATTTCATTTATATTGTAAATTACTGAAATCGTCCCTGTGGTTTGGTCAAAATCGCACGTTTGGTCCTTAACTTTTTTTTCGCACTCAAATCGTCCCTGTGGTTTGATTTTGTTGCGTTTTTAGTCCCTATGGTTTGATAAAAATTGCATGTTTGGTCCCTAACTTTATGTATGTTAGGGACCAAACGTGTAATTTTGACCAAACCACAGTGACGATTTCAGTAATTTATTCTTTTAAGTATTACGCTTAATGTGTTTATAATTTTTTAAAATTATATATGTCATTCTAAGATTATAATATTTACATCCATATCCAAATTCATATTTTAATTAATCAAACTAATATAATTTCAAAAAACTATCTAAAAATCAAAATTATATATGATATTACTGAAATATCCTTCCTTAATGAATGATTAAATTTAAACTATTTTAATTAGGAATAATCTGATTCATACTGAAAAGCTTCAAGCCACTTTCTCATTTTCTTCTCCTATATGATGTTTTCTCATGCTATTTTCCATTCTTCTCATTTCCTAAACTTTTTCACATGTTATCGAAGCTACCAAGTAACTTTTAGAAATAATGTCAAAAATCATAACCATTGATAATATTTCTAATAATAACATAGTCATTTTGGATTACCTTTAAGCATTAGTCAGTAATTAAAAGACAAAAGGAATTTAAGACAAATTAGTTTATTAATTTTTCATATTGTAATAAATTAATTAGAAACTAATTTGTACTTAATTGGAAGTTAATTAATTACATGGACTTACCGCGACTATGCTCACTCACTCTCATCCTTACCACCCTTATCGCATTTTATGTGTTTTGATTGGAGTCATTTACAATAATATAAAAACAAGAATCTTATTTTACTCATGAAAAACAAACATTTTCTTTATAACTTCTTGACGAAGTATGTACGATTTTACGACATGTTAATTTAAAGGTATAGTTCAAAATGATGTAGCACTCACGATACTCAAGTGAATCTTAAGTCGTGAATCACATGTTTTGCACAGCTGATCAACCATCTAATCTATGATCCACAACTTCCCTGTTATGGACTAAGATAAGCATAATCGAGACTAACATTGCATTGACCATAGTCAATGAGTCTCAAAGATCTAGGTATGTCGTAGTGATTGCAATTGGCAAATAGTGCCTATGTAAAAAACTTCATGGTGTGAGTACGTCATCCCTCTTCACATCATAAAGTAAAATATAGATCTTAGCCTTATTAAATAGCTTTGTTTTCGGTAATTAACTAAGGATTAATCATATCAAACTAAATAAGAATTTAATTTCTAGATGTTTATTCCTAATTACAACAACATTCATTCTCATCCTCCACAACCACCTTACTCAAACTTTTCACTGCTATCAGTACTATCAAGGGAGAAAATCACTAGACCCAATTATCTAGACGGATCCGTAACTTGAGGATCACCCTAATATATGAGAACAAAGTATGTGTTCTTGATGACGATATCCCCGAAGTTACTAATGATGATACTAATGATCAAATAGTTGCTTAGGATAAGCAGTACGATGTGTCGACTAAGGTTGCTTGCCTTATGTTATCGACCATGTCATTCGAGCTCCAAAAGGGGATTATGAATCTTGGGGCGTATGACATAAACTTCCAGCTTAAGGAAATGTTTTAGGACCAGGCCCAATCGGAACGATTCGATATCATAAAGTCCATCATGGCATGCAAACTTCAAGATGGAGGATGTATATGTACGCATGTTCAGAAGATGAAATCGTACATAGATAGAATGGAGAATCTTGGTGAGAAATTCCCAAAGGAGGTAACCATTGATATGTTGCTTAACTAGCTTTCTAGTTCATACCATCAGTTCATCATGAACTATAGTATGAACAACATGGACATGAACTTGATGAAGCTACACGACATGTTGAAAACTACTGAAGCAAGTATGTAGAAAACTCGTGGCTCAAACTCCACCGCTCATTCATAGGGAATTGGACCTTATAAAAAGGGATGTGTGTGAAATGTTCATATCCACTATAAGGCACGGTGAACAATACTTCATTACATTACTGATGATTTCAGTAGATATTGCTATATCTATATGATTAAATAGCAGTTAGAAAATTTGGAAATATTCAAAGAGTTTTAAAGTGAAGTAGAGAATCAACTGGTCAAGAAGATCAAGATGCTCAGGTTGGATAGCGGTGGAAATTTTATGTCTTGAATTTTATAATAATATTAAGAATTAGTTTCATAATTATCTCCTCCTAGAATGCCATATCGTAATGGTGTTGCTGAGACACCCTTTGAGATGTGAAGTGAGAAATATCCCTCACTAGCACAATTAAAAGTCTAGGGTTGTGATTAACTAAAACCCATATTAAATAAGTGCTACTTCGTTGTTACCCCCAAAGTCTTTTGGATACTTATTTTACAAGCCTTCTAAGAACAAGGTGTTTGTGGCTCAAATGGGCATCTTCCTTGAGAAGGAGCTCATATCCAAGGAAGCTACTGGGATCCCAACTGAACTTAAAGAGATTCAAGAGTCAACTAACAAAGAGCCTATACTTGACACTAGCACTCAACCAGATGTTAAAACACCTGTCTAGGTAACTTATATTTCTACACTTCTTCTTCACAAATCCAAAAAGTTTGTCTCCCTCCCGAGTTTTATGGTTTTAATATTATTGTAGATGTAACGAAGTAAAAATAGCCTTCCATTTCGATGTTAGTTTCCGTTACTCAAATAGTTATCCTTCTAAAATGATTTAGAGTTTATGATAAGAAAATGAAATAAACTAAATAAAATGATGTTAATTATTAACTAAGAGAATTTATTAATATTGAAAATTATATAATTTAATTAAATCGTTTTGTGGTTAAATATAATTCATTAGAATTGTTTGAATGAAGTGAGGGAATCAAGTGTTAGTAAATGAAACTTATTTTTGTTAGAAAACAAGGGTGCGGGTATTGAATGTACAAGGATGGAACTAGAGGGACAAGTAGCAAAAATCGGCTTGTAACCCCAATGAGAAGCAATCGATGTCTTAATGAGGTTTCATTTGTTTCTTTCTTCCTGGCCTTTATGAAAACATTAACATTTCTTTCATCTGGTCTGGTGGTTGTTGCATTATTGATCAGAAGGGGAAAAGCAAGAGAAAGGAAGAGAGGGACAGTGGCAACAAAGAAGAAGAAAAGACAGGCAAGCTCGGGATATTGTTGTATTTTGTTTCTATTCTAGGTATCAAATCTATATCATGTTAATACTAGAAATGTTTAGAACCCTAAACAGTCACCCTAACAACCACCGGCAGCACCTATGCTGTTGGATGAGCACCACAACACCGCCCTGAATGGTGGTTGTGCGTTTGGTTACTTTCCATCTCTTAAGCGTGTGTTTCTTGGTGATTTCTAATTGGTTTTCTACGTTACATTAGAAGTTAAAACAACAAATTTTGCACCACAGAATAATAAAACTATTTTATGGGCGCATGCAACCTAGAAATCTATAGCTTTTCTCATAATAGAAACATACTATGAAAACTATGAACTAACATATGTAAATCGAAAATTACAAAGAGTTTGTGTACATATCTTTGATAACTGTCGAAAATACTCAAAGTTTAATCTTTAAGAGTTCCTTGGAAAACAAGCACCAAAAGTATGATGCCTCTAATTGCTCATACCCAATACCCTAGAAACCCAAAGGAACAACTTAGACGAGAGAATAGGGAATTTTCGAAATTTTCTTTTGAAGGGCTAGGCACGAATATCCCTTGCATATGGATCTTATTTATAGTTGGTGGAAACCCTCATTTGAATAATAAACTAATAATATTTTAAACCTATTCAAATCACTTACCTTATTAGCTAAAGGAGGCTTCCAAACCTTATGGACCTCTCCCAAAACCGTCCACCATAAGGAGGATTCTAGAATGTCTTCCTTTTTAACAATTAAACAATTGCAATTCAACCCTTAGACATTTAATTAATTCTAATCAATCCAAAACTAATTTCCAGTTAATTCTAATTAATTCTAAATTAATTATTTATCATATCTAATTAACTTATTAATCATATATTAATTAACAAATTATTTCCCTACTCTTCTAAAGATGTTCCTAGCTATTTCTAGTCATTGTGGGAAGATCAAAAAGGACTTTGTTTTTATTCCATAAGATTATACCAATTTAGTTATGATATTAGACACCTAAGCTAATAGTATCCCACTTGGATAAGTCATCAACTGCAATTGTAAGTAAGGAACTTGAATAAACAACAAAGTGTGCTTTCCAAAGCCAGTGTCTAACTCTGAATCATATCAGACATTGGCCCTAAGATAAGTGATAAACTATTCCTTCGTTCTATAATATCTCGTATGGACATGAGACATGGATACAAATCAATCTCATAGTCTAAGATTATATTTCCCAATTTCTGATTTTTTATGACATTATTAGACTACGAATTGAACACATCAATTTATTCTAGGTTGGGTGTAACACCGGAATCCTGGTACGATTTCTATTTATGTAATTTCTATCATTTTGCCTTCGACTCGGCGAGTTGGAGGCCCGACTCGCCGAGTAGGAGCCATTTTGGCACGAGATTAAAGTGAGGGACTCGGCGAGTCCATGCTGGACGAGTAAAACCCTAACCCGGGTGTTTGCACCCTAATTAAACACTCTAACTTGGCCTCCCTTGTCCCTAATACTTCCAAAGAGCTATGTAGCGAAACCCTAGCCCCCATATTGTTCTTGTGAGTGATTTTGGGTTTGTGAAGGAAGTTTGGAGCTTAGAAGAATGGAGGTGGTTGAAGAGTGCAAGGAGGGGAGGTAGATCTGAAATCTACACTGTGAGAAGCTTCCATTCAGGTAGAAAAGTCCCTACCTTGATCACTAGTTCATTAGATCCCCTTTTTGTCCCAAATTGGTGGTTTTCAAGCCCTAAAACCTCAAACTCCATGTGTTTATGCTCTATGTTCTGAAAGGACTTCAGATATGGACCTTATGGACATCTTAGAAGTGTAAAGTCTCTGTCCTTGAAGTGATTGAGGTCCCTATTGAGTTCATGACCTCATAAAGAGCTTGGAATTGCCTTTTGAAGCTCATAGGGCTATGCATGCACGTAAAGTTTGCAACTTTACGTGATAAGCATGCCCTAGGAGCTTAGATCTATGGTTTGGAATCGTTGCATGTCTCAGATTTGGTCTGTATGGGAGGAGAGTTGAAGGGACTCGGCGAGGTCCAAAGTGGACTCGATGAGTTCTATGAAGATGGTCTTAGACTCGAAGAGTTGGATGAACAACTCGACGAGTCATTTGAAGATTGCCAAGAACTCGACGAGTTGTTCTTCAAACTCGGCGAGTCATATGAACTGTTACTGAGTTAAGACGGGTTTAAGTGTAGAAGGTCCAACCCTTCGTAGCAGCACGTGGAATTAGCAATTTAACGTGTAGCAATAGTCCCAGAAACCCAAATCCTCAAGATGGATGCTCTAGTGAGGATTTGGAAGCGAGTAGGATATCTGCTCGTAGGACTCAGCGAGTTGTTCTCGGACTCGGCGATTCGGATCGCGAGTGGGTCTGATCGTCCCAAGTAGTAAGTTAAGGGTGACTCAGTGAGTGGAAGAGGGACTTGATGAGTTAGTGCTGGGATAGTAGGAGAGGGACTCGGCGAGTCTGTGCCATGACTCGGCGAGTCCAGTCAACTGGAAGTTGACTTTGACCAAGGAGTTGACCTTGGACCAGGGGTATGTCAGTCATTTGACCTAAGGGTATTTAGGAGTGACTAATCTATGTTTATGGATTTATAGCCGGAGAATTACCGGTGCAACTTTCAGTCTTCTAGCAAGCAGACTTTCAGCAGCTACTTTTCGAGGCGAGTTACCTTCCAGTAGCGGTGGGTCTACGGCCACAATGCCGGCCCACCAGTAGCAGTTGTATGTTAGATGATTGTCTTTGTGATATTCATCTAGGTTTGCTACTACTTGATATGTTTATGTGCTAGCATTTTATGATGTTATGTGATAGTGGTAGTAGTAGGGGTGAAATGGTCCCCGGTTACCGGTCGATAGGACCGAAGGGGTAGTTTAGTACCCAGCCATGCTAGCCAGATTATGATTTGTTTGATATGATATTTTGTGGTAGTAGTAGGGGTGAAATAGTCCCCGGTATCTGGTCGAAAGGACCACAGGGGAGGCCAGCACCCAGATATGCTAGGCAGTATCCGGTCGAAAGGACCGAAGGGGAGACCAACACCCAGATATGCTAGGCAGTATCCGGTCGAAGGGGAGGCGAGCACCCAAATATGCTAGGCAGTGTCCGGTCGAAAGGACCGAAGGGGGGGGGGGCAGCACCCAGATATGCTAGGCAGTATCTGGTCGAAAGGACCGAAGGGGTAGGTCGGGCACCCATATATGCCTGACGGTATTTGTATGTTATATGATTGTATGGTATGTGGTACGATGGGGGAACTCACTAAGCTTCGTGCTTACAGTTTACAGTTTTTTTTTTCAGGTACCTTTTCTTCGAAGGGGAATGAGTTGGCGCGGTAGCGACACATCATACACACACATTGTTTTCCGCACCATAAGTTATTATGGGATTTGTACTCTGACATTATGGTTGTTTTTATGTTTTGGTTTTCAGACACGAAATATGTTTATGAAATGATAGGATTAAACGATGTTTATTCACAAATGTTTTGCAAAGTATTGATTTAAATATGAAATTTTTGGACGTGAAAAATTGGGTCGTTACAAGTTGTTATCAAAGCCCTGGTTTGAGGGATTCGGACACACCTTCGGGGGTGTCTGAACTCAAATCAAGGGATTAAAGGATTTCGAAAAAGAAAAAGTTTTCTAAAGGATTAAGTAAAGAGTTTTAAGAAAGAACGAAGTGTGTGATGTGCGCGACCGGCCGAGCTCAAGTAAGTATTCCCCAAAGTACCCATACAATGTTATATTGTGTTTATCAAATTTAGTAGAACAACATGCTAGAATAGGAATAAGGATCTAGGAATGATGCCTTATGTGCCTGCTCTATGTGCTTCATCTTATGAGAATTGCATGCTAGTATTGAGTAGACAGTAGTAGGATAGCCTAATTAGGTTATGTCTGGTAGTATGAGCTTAGCATTATATGCTAGTTCAGCTTCTTATTTTGAGGACAGATTTGCTTGAGTAGTTTTCCTCCGTCCGAATCCTGCTTGCTTTGTGCTACGTGGGACTCTGCGTGATGCAAGTTAGTCCTTAGGTGAATACGTCACATTACATGTGATCAGGGTTGAATAATCTCAGAGTACTGGATTTGGCCCTATTACGCAGCTCTTGTTTGAGTCTAACCGTTGTAAGGACGAGTATGTTACTTGAAGGATTATCTGAGCCTCATCACATGTGATGGTATTCAGGTAATGGCTAACTGGCATTACAAGGAAACCTTCAGCGGTTGAGGATCGGTTTGGGTGGAGTCAGAGATTTTCCCTGGGGCAAGCCTAGAATGGGAATAACTGAGGATCAGTAGTGGAGAAAGGGATCTGGTGAAGTCAAAGCTGTCCTTAAGGAAGGTACAGATAGATGTGGAAGGTAGTATGGCCCGTACTACTGAAAGCAGAGGATCCGTACCCGAATTAAGGATGGCTGAGGCAAGACCAGGGAACTTGTAATAGATGTGATCCATTTAGAGGTATCAGTATCACTAATGGTTGCCTGTAGATGAGAGGCTACGCGAGTTCGTCGCATCAGAGATCACCAGAGGCATCCTTGAGTCGACCCCCATCATTTTCGGGTCGATCAAGGAAGGGATAATTGAGCTGATGGAGGACCGCCTCAGGGCGTTTAGGAGTGACATGGCATCTGGCCAGTCAGGATCTCGCACACTGTCCTTTAAGGACTTCAGGGGCAGTGGTGCATTGGATTTCCGTGGGGCTAAGGACCCCATTGCTTCCATACGATGGATTGCGGACATTGAGTCTGCACAGCTGAACAGCTTCTTCCCCGAGGGGTCAAAGGTGAGATATGCAGTAGGGTGTTTGAGAGACACAGCTAGAGACTGGTGGGAGTCTGTTTGTGTAACAACCCGAAGTTGTTCATCGCTGAAAACCCGTTCTACTCGAATAACTCGTCGGAAATCGAAATGTTCCGTTATCATTTTGGGCTTAGTTATCTAAATTATATGTTTATTATCATTCAATGAGGGTCCAAATCATTTAGGAACTCATGAATTTAGCTCAAAACATTTATTTCATAAGTTTTAGAAATATCATCGTCGGGTGACGAAAACTCAATCGGGTGCAACCCAAAGCATCGTTTAAGGCCGGTATCGGGTAGAATTCCACCATGTCCAAGTTTTAGGAACTATATAAACATGTTTAAACACTCATTTGAAGCTTTTTCCTTCTCTCTCTACTCTCTCTCTAACCTCTCTCCTAAATCCAAAGATTAAGTGTCCAAAACTCAAATTTAAGGCTTCAAATCCTTAAGGTACCTTCCTAGCCTTAATCTATAGCATGTTTAGCTTCCAAATTAGACACTTAATCATGAAATTGGACATTATATGTGAGTTTACGGCCCAGGAGGCTGCCTAGGCCGTAAACACCATTTTGAAGGATTTTTAGCCCTTAAACTCCTTCCTTAACTCATTTGGACTTTAGATATGGCTAAGGGACTTCAAGATTTGGACTTAGAACACTTAAAACTATGATTTTGAGGACTTTGAAGGAGTTTACGGCCAAGGAATAAGCTTGGGCCGTAAACTCATGTTAATGGGGTTTTTCATGCCTTTAAACCCTTCCAAATCACCTCTATGGCTTAGATATGAATTATAGGACCTTGGTATTAGCTTTTGGACACTTGAAACATGATTTTTGGGGGATTTAGATGAGTTTACGGCCAAGGTGAGTGCTTGGGCCGTAAACTCCCCAAAACTTGGCTTAAATCCAATTCTAAGGTGTTAGAAAGCCATCCAACACCACCAAAAGCCTTGGAATAAATCAAGGGGCCAACCAAAAATACTTTAAAGGCCTTAAACACATCATTCACGGGATTTCTAAGAGTTTACGGCCAAGACCTGTTCTTGGGCTGTAAACTCCAAAATTTTTGGTGTTAGAATGCAAACTAAACACCCCTACAGCCTTTAGATGAATTTTAGAAGTCCTTTCATGCAAGTTTTAGACCTTGAAACACATTGTAGCTTGACATATTAGAGTTTACGGCCATGAAGGGGGTTTCATGGGCCGTAAACTCCATAAATCCCTCATATATCCCATATAAACTCATTTCTAGGCTTGTGGGAATTTTTAGAATCACATGTGATTGGTTTTAACAACATTTAGCATCATTTTCATAAGGATTAAGGAGTTTACGGCCAGGAGCCTATACTAGGCCGTAAAATCCCATAAATTAATCATTTTAGTGATTTTAATCCATTCCAAGCATTTAGAACAAAACCTAGAAACATTTCCCATGTCCATGTAAGCCATTTAAGCCATTTAAACACCCAAAACCACACCCACATGAGTTTACGGCCGTAAACTCATGTATGTGTGTGTTTTGTAGTTGTAAACTCATTTAAAAGTTTACTCATGGGGAGTAAACTCAAGTCCCAAGTCCCTAGTGTCATTTCCCATCCCTAAACGCCACCCGGGTCCCTCCAAACACTCGTATCGGAGTGTTTTCGCGACTAGAAGCAATTGTCCCTATCCAACAATCAATCTAAGTCCTAATTAGATACAAATGTGTATCTTAACATTATAATTAGGAACCTCGTGTATTTACAAGCCCCGGATCAACTCTTAGCATCCAAATCGTCATACTTCTCGTCCGGTGAGTTCATACCCCTACGCCTTTTCACTGTTTTTAACTGTTTTAAGGGGGGGATACAAGCAAACCAAAACTGTTTTCAAATTATAACATTTATGTGTTTCAAATAATATCTGGCAATCTTATAAACTCTTTTACTCCTTATGTATTATGTTGAGCATAAGGAATGATTTATCAATTACAACTAAATGGAATTTAGTTAAGAAAATAACCAAACTAATCAAATTATTATGGGAATAATTTGGAGTTCTATGTTTCTCTTTATATCATGTACTGATATCTGTATTAAGTTAATTGATAAACTATGTCTGATTCAGTTTATCTCCGTATCATTCGAATGTTTTTGCCAGATAGTCTCCTTGTATATATCTATTTTCATTGTATCATGTCTTGAAATCTTTGTATGTTAGTATCGCATGAAAATCCTGTGAATAGTTTAATACTAGCTTGTGAGATAGTCACTACCCTTTATGGATGATCAAGTAAATCCTCTCCGGAAGTGTAACCAGAGTCTCCTGGAGGGAGAGCGAAGAGTTTGTGAATAGATCTATTCGGGACTGACAATCCCACACCTTAACTGCTAGCTACAGTTAGGCGGGCACGCCTAGGGTGACAAATTCTGTATATCATTCAACGTCTGACTAACGTCAAGGAGGTCTCGTTGTCGTATCAGTATGGTTACCCGACTCACAATACGTATTAATATAAACTTATTCACAACTAGGATTTGTTTAGAATCTATATCTTGTTCGGGATGATAATCCCATGGTCTTGTAATCTATATCTCGTTCGGGATGGTAATCCCATGGTTTTATGTCTATATTTCGTTCGGGATGATAATCCCATGATCTTGTGTCAAAATTTCGTTCGGGATGGCAATCCCATGGTTTTGAAACTAAATCTTATACGGGATAATAATCCCATGATGTTATCAAGCTATCTTATATCTAGTTTCGGGTTAGTGATCCCATGGTTTATCAAACTATCTTATATCTACTTTCGGGATAGTGATCCCATGGTTTTTATCGAATTATCTTATAACTGGTTCGGGATGTAGTCCCAAGGTTTTCAAAATACTTTCTATTTACAGTTCATCTAAATTATAGTTTTGTGTATTAAACTATACTATGTGTTATCAAATCAATCTTACAATTAGGAAAATGTGGGATTTTCCTGGGGTTAACTTATATCTGTAACTGAACTGTAACGAAGGATAACTTAACTACTTTACATAAGAAAATATGGGATTTTCTTGGATATCAAATCTTTTCAGAAAACTAAAGGAAATCGATACATCTTCACAAACAAAACCGCTTATGAACTCACCAGCTTTATGCTGATTTTCAAACTGCTTGTATTCTCAGGTCCAAGTTAGACAGGTACCCGGCGATATCTTTTGGTGAAGATGGAGTGCTCCGAAGACTCGTCTCTTTTGTTCATATGATATATGTATAACTTTGTACAATTTACTTTTGAACCAAATGTAAACTTTCATATATATATATATATATATATATATATATATATATATATATATATATGTAATGTAATGGTTGTTTATTGTGATTACTATGTACATTGGATTTGATACACAACATGGAGTCAACCCCGGGAACGTTTCCGCCTTTGGTTTTCGGGGTGTGACAGATTGGTATCAGAGCCCTTGTTTATAGTGAACAGAGTATACCAAACCTTACCTGGTATAAAACTATAAACATTAAGGGGCCTAAGTGCTCTGAACTAAAAGTATCCTACAAAATATAAGTATTTTCAAAAGTATTTAAGTATGCCGAGCCGTCGAAATCCGTAACTACAAGTAGAACAAAACATAAGTAAATGAGTGTTGTACACTGCGGTTAAACCTGGGCAGTTATGTAGTCGTGTCTAGGGTCAATATAGCCTGGCCAACTATATTCATTCGAGACACGGCCAACATGTGCTTGGGAGTGACTGTGGCATGCGGCATACCTAAAACTTACCCAATATCCCAAACAACGAATCATCGCTGCAGTGAACCATGAAATACTATGGGAGTATTTCTCGAGCCGATCCTTTGTAGGAATTCTCATATACGCGTTATTCCTTGATCATTCCTCTAGCGATAAAATGTTCTACCTTAATAACTCCTTTCTGCTTTATCGCTTTGTATGATGCTATATTTGCCTTGATGAGATATCTCCTGTCTCATATCTCTTGAATCCATTCAGAGGACTTATGATCCTCTCTTTCCTGATCTTTTTAGATCAAGATGCCTCCAAGAAAGAGACCCAGCTCAACGAACAACAACAATCCTCCTCCGCCACCACCTCCTCCTCAACTTGATCTTGCATCGCTTCAGACAGTTCTGACTGCTGCAATGGTAGCAGCCATGTCACAAATGAACTCTAGTAACTCAAGAGGTGGTCCCCAACCCCAAAACCCAGAAGATAGTCAGGGACACCAAAAAGGGGGTTCCTATAAAGATTTCATGAACGCAAAACCGACATTCTTCGATGGCACAGGGGGTGTCATCGCTTTAACTCGATGGTTCGAGAAAATCGAATCAATCTTTGAAATATGCAGCTATTCGGAGTCTGGTAGAGTCAAGTTTGCTGCCTGTACTTTCCTAGACAAAGCCCTGACTTGGTGGAATGGCCGAGTCAAATCCTTAACTTTACCTGTAGCCAATGCTATGGGCTGGGAAGCTATGAAGGAGCTTCTTCTTGCAGAGTATTGCCCTTGGGGCGAACTTCAGAAGCTAGAACACAAACTTTGGAACCTTAAGATGAAGGGTTATGACATAGCTGCTTATACCTCAAGGTTCGACGATTTGGCATTACTTTGACGGGGAATGGTCACCCCGGAGAGTAAAAAGATAGAGAGGTTCATCTGGGGGTTGACCTAGCCAACAAAAGGGAATGTCTTGGCTGCGAAGCCAGACACATATGATAGTGCTAAGTGCCTTGCAAAAATCCTGATAGATCACGAAGACAACTCCGATGAAGAAGCTACTACCCCCGAGCCAGTCATTAGTGGAGGCGGAAGTAAAAAGAAATCCTGGAACAAGCGGAAGGCCCAGAGTACGCAAGGGTCTTCTAAGAAACAGCAAACGGTAGTAGTCCATGCTGCTACTGCCCCTGTTGCTGTTTCAGCCGTCGGTTCCACAGCCCAAACTCCCGCCAGTGGATACACTGGTACCCTTCCTTGGTGTGGTAAGTGTAACTACTACCACCGCATTCCTGGACCATGTCGCGAAAGGATCTGCGACAATTGTGGCAATAAGGGCCATCTTGCGCGAACCTGCAGAAAACCAGCCAAGCCAACAAACAAATCATCTGGAGCGGGAATCAGTCCGGCCTGCTACAATTGAGGTGAAGCTGGACACTTCAAAAGGAATTGTCCCAAGGCAGCTACAACCACAAATCCCTCTGCTGCTGCAGGTATATCTCTCTTTGATAATTCTTATGCTTGCAACTCTTTTCGATTTTGGGTGCAAAAAGGGGAAACTGTTATCTATCTATTCGAACGTATTCTAAACTCAATCCTTCGTATGTAATCGAAACGTATACCGTCGAGACGACTAACTAGTGAGATAGAGAACACTAACTTCATATCTATAGATTGAATCCTCGGTCTGGAGAACTATTCTATTCCATTCGATTTATAAAGGGGGAAACTTTCCATGAAAATACTTTGATGCCATGTTTAACTAGAAATGACCGAGTCTCATTCATGTTGTTATCTTTGTTTTCAAAAGGGTCACTCGTCTAGATTTTTCCTCGACCCTGTTCTCGTGATCTTCGGCATCAAACTCTCGTATCATTCTATGCTTTAGAACTCAAAAGTTTTCCCAACGTGAATTATCACGCATCCCTCATTTCTGTGATTATTAAGAAACGGGAAGTTAGCAACTATTCCCTCTAAATGTCTATCCCGAAGGATTCCCGGGAGTTTCTTTCGATGCATCCAGTTTAGTCTCACATCAAACCTTTCGAGATCTTCATAGAGATCGATTCTGTAACCTTCAAGTTTCGGATGCCCTTAGAGCTTGGTAATATCTATCTAGACCATCACGTCCCGAATCCTTAGAAACGTCTGCCCAACGAAACCCTAGTGATTCCTTTGAGGAAACCGAAGTCGTTCAGGGTTGGAACATTCACGAGAAAACAGATTGATATAGTAGATTGAGAGAGAGTCAAGATGCGAAACCAAGGCATGTCCCGATAATGAGAATTTGCTAGAACGCCCAATAGAGACTTGATTCCACTTGAAAAAGTGAAGATCAGAGGCAACAAATCCATTCGTGTTTCTTTCCAATCCATGACCTGTATCTTATTCTTTGAATTTCGGGACGAAATTCCCTCTAACGGGGGGATAATGTAACAACCCGAAGTTGTTCATCGCCGAAAACCCGTTCTACTCGAATAACTCGTCAGAAATCGAAATGTTCCGTTATCATTTTGGGCTTAGTTATCTAAATTATATGTTTATTATCATTCAATGAGGGTCCAAATCATTTAGGAACTCATGAATTTAGCTCAAAACATTTATTTCATAAGTTTTAGAAATATCATCGTCGGGTGACGAAAACTCAATCGGGTGCAACCCAAAGCATCGTTTAAGGCCGGTATCGGGTAGAATTCCACCATGTCCAAGTTTTAGGAACTATATAAACATGTTTAAACACTCATTTGAAGCTTTTTCCTTCTCTCTCTCTACTCTCTCTCTAACCTCTCTCCTAAATCAAAAGATTAAGTGTCCAAAACTCAAATTTAAGGCTTCAAATCCTTAAGGTACCTTCCTAGCCTTAATCTATAGCATGTTTAGCTTCCAAATTAGACACTTAATCATGAAATTGGACATTATATGTGAGTTTACGGCCCAGGAGGCTGCCTAGGCCGTAAACACCATTTTGAAGGGTTTTTAGCCCTTAAACTCCTTCCTTAACTCATTTGGACTTTAGATATGGCTAAGGGACTTCAAGATTTGGACTTAGAACACTTAAAACTATGATTTTGAGGACTTTGAAGGAGTTTACGGCCAAGGCATAAGCTTGGGCCGTAAACTCATGTTAATGGGGTTTTTCATGCCTTTAAACCCTTCCAAATCACCTCTATGGCTTAGATATGAATTATAGGACCATGGTATTAGCTTTTGGACACTTGAAACATGATTTTTGGGGGATTTAGATGAGTTTACGGCCAAGGTGAGTGCTTGGGCCGTAAACTCCCCAAAACTTGGCTTAAATCCAATTCTAAGGTGTTAGAAAGCCATCCAACACCACCAAAAGCCTTGGAATAAATCAAGGGACCAACCAAAAATACTTTAAAGGCCTTAAACACATCATTCATGGGATTTCTAAGAGTTTACGGCCAAGACCTGTTCTTGGGCCGTAAACTCCAAAATTTTTGGTGTTAGAATGCAAACTAAACACCCCTACAGCCTTTAGATGAATTTTAGAAGTCCTTTCATGCAAGTTTTAGACCTTGAAACACATTGTAGCTTGACATATTAGAGTTTACGGCCATGAAGGGGGTTTCATGGGCCGTAAACTCCATAAATCCCTCATATGTCCCATATAAACTCATTTCTAGGCTTGTGGGAATTTTTAGAATCACATGTGATTGGTTTTAACAACATTTAGCATCATTTTCATAAGGATTAAGGAGTTTACGGCCAGGAGCCTATACTAGGCCGTAAACTCCCATAAATTAATCATTTTAGTGATTTTAATCCATTCCAAGCATTTAGAACAAAACCTAGAAACATTTCCTATGTCCATGT
Organism: Lactuca serriola; assembly: GCF_051521515.1. Classification (NCBI taxonomy): domain Eukaryota; kingdom Viridiplantae; phylum Streptophyta; class Magnoliopsida; order Asterales; family Asteraceae; genus Lactuca; species Lactuca serriola. Next base: position 199,820,169 of record NC_136415.1, on the reverse strand, counting down.
AAGCCATTTAAGCCATTTAAACACCCAAAACCACACCCACATGAGTTTACGGCCGTAAACTCATGTATGTGTGTGTTTTGTAGTTGTAAACTCATTTAAAAGTTTACTCATGGGGAGTAAACTCAATTCCCAAGTCCCTAGTGTCATTTCCCATCCCTAAACGCCACCCGGGTCCCTCCAAACACTCGTATCGGAGTGTTTTCGCGACTAGAAGCAATTGTCCCTATCCAACAATCAATCTAAGTCCTAATTAGATACAAATGTGTATCTTTACATTATAATTAGGAACCTCGTGTATTTACAAGCCCCGGATCAACTCTTAGCATCCAAATCGTCATACTTCTCGTCCGGTGAGTTCATACCCCTACGCCTTTTCACTGTTTTTAACTGTTTTCAGGGGGGGAATACAAGCAAACCAAAAATATTTTCAAATCATAACATTTATGTGTTTCAAATAATATCTGGCAATCTTATAAACTCTTTTACTCCTTATGTATTATGTTGAGCATAAGGAATGATTTATCAATTACAACTAAATGGATTTTAGTTAAGAAAATAACCAAACTAATCAAATTATTATGGGAATAATTTGGAGTTCTATGTTTCTCTTTATATCATGTACTGATATCTGTATTAAGTTAATTGATAAACTATGTCTGATTCAGTTTATCTCCGTATCATTCGAATGTTTTTGCCAGATAGTCTCCTTGTATATATCTATTTTCATTGTATCATGTCTTGAAATCTTTGTATGTTAGTATCGCATGAAAATCATGTGAATAGTTTAATACTAGCTTGTGAGATAGTCACTACCCTTTATGGATGATCAAGTAAATCCTCTCCGGAAGTGTAAACAGAGTCTCCTGGAGGGAGAGCGAAGAGCTTGTGAATAGATCTATTCGGGACTGACAATCCCACACCTTAACTGCTAGCTACAGTTAGGCGGGCACGCCTAGGGTGACAAATTCTGTATATCATTCGACGTCTGAGTAACGTCAAGGAGGTCTCGTTGTCGTATCAGTATGGTTACCCGACTCACAATACGTATTAATATAAACTTATTCACAGCTAGGATTTGTTTAGAATCTATATCTTGTTCGGGATGATAATCCCATGGTCTTGTAATCTATATCTCGTTCGGGATGGTAATCCCATGGTTTTATGTCTATATTTCGTTCGGGATGATAATCCCATGATCTTGTGTCTAATTTTCGTTCGGGATGGCAATCCCATGGTTTTGAAACTAAATCTTATACGGGATAATAATCCCATGATGTTATCAAGCTATCTTATATCTAGTTTCGGGTTAGTGATCCCATGGTTTATCAAACTATCTTATATCTACTTTCGGGATAGTGATCCCATGGTTTTTATCGAATTATCTTATAACTGGTTCGGGATGTAGTCCCAAGGTTTTCAAAATACTTTCTATTTACAGTTCATCTAAATTATAGTTTTGTGTATTAAACTATACTATGTGTTATCAAATCAATCTTACAATTAGGAAAATATGGGATTTTCCTGGGGTTAACTTATATCTGTAACTGAACTGTAACGAAGGATAACTTAACTACTTTACATAAGAAAATATGGGATTTTCTTGGATATCAAATCTTTTCAGAAAACTAAAGGAAATCGATACATCTTCACAAACAAAACCGCTTATGAACTCACCAGCTTTATGTTGATTTTCAAACTGCTTGTATTCTCAGGTCCAAGTTAGACAGGTACCCGGCGATATCTTTTGGTGAAGATGGAGTGCTCCGAAGACTCATCTCTTTTGTTCATATGATATATGTATAACTTTGTACAATTTACTTTTGAACCAAATGTAAACTTTCATATATATGTAATGTAATGGTTGTTTACTGTGATTACTATGTACATTGGATTTGATACACAACATGGAGTCAACCCCAGGAATGTTTCCGCCTTTGGTTTTCGGGGTGTGACAGTTTGTGACTCATTGGGAGCCTCGGCTGTTGAGGCTATGACATGGTTGGATTTTGTGACCCGGTTCCGAGCAGAGTTTGCGCCATCGGTAGAGCTTCAGCAGCTGGCCATAGAGTTTTTGGACATGAGACATACTACGGATACTGTGGCAGAGATCACCGCCAAGTTCCGGGAGAGGGCATTGCTGGTACCCCAGTATGTGGGAGATAAGGATATGAGGAGGACCCGCTATCATGACATGATACGAGCTGACATTCGGGAGCATGTTAGTTTTTCAGCTTGCCCTACCCTGGATTCCATGATTGACAGGGCTAGGGAGAGGGAGATTGATCTGGAGCATATCAAGAAAAGGAAGGTAGAGGAGGGACAGGTTGCAGGGGCTTCGGGGAAGAAGCCCAAGGGATCCGATGCTGGGCCGAAAGGCCAATGGAGCCGAGGCCGCTATAGGAAATGCGACAAGGCACATGAGGGGGCATGTAGGTTGGGATCATCAGGTTGCTACAAGTGCGGCAAGACGGGGAATTTTAGCAGGGATTGTACCACCCCTACACCTGTATTTTTGACGCCTGAGTTGTTGTGTTTCCACTGCAACCAGAGGGGCCACAAGAAGGCCAATTGCTCCCATTTGACAGTAGCATCAGCGCCAGTGAAGGCGCCAGCTCCAGCGACCCTGCGGATCATAGATGGCCGGCATGGCAAGTCGGAGGCTCCAGTGGTGAGGAGTCGGGCCTTTCAGCTGACAATAGAGGAGGCACGCGCCACATCCGATGTGGTGACGGGTATGATTTCTTATTTATGCTTTATGTTATGCTACTGTAATTTTGATATGTTATATGTATGTGCTCTATTTAGGATCGTTCCATGTGAACGGTATCACAGTTCATGTGTTGTTTGATTCGGGGGCTACCCGATCATTTGTTTCTCTTGCGCTTAGCAAGATGTTTCCTGAGTCGTCGGGCATGTTGGATTGCCCTCTAGAGGTTGAGATTGCGGACGACCGGTCGGTGCGAGCATCAGAGGTCTTCTGGGATTATGTATTGAGATTGTTTAAGGAGCGGTATCTGGTCGACCTGGTTTTCATTCCATTGCGGGGAAACAAGGTCATTATTGGTATGGATTGTCTGAGCCCTAATGGGGCAGTGATAGATTGTGTGAAACAGCTAGTGCGAGTCAGAGCCCCAAGTAGAGGAGAGTTGGTGATTCAGGGTGAGAGACCACAACGAGGGCTAGCCTTATGCTCGGCGGCGAGGGCGAGGCGTTACATTCAACACGGTTACGCAGGATATGTTGCTTATGTCATGGACACCCGAGAGGCGGGTAAGGCGACGGTGGGTGATGTGCCCGTGGTTCGAGAGTTTGCAGATGTATTCCCCGAGGAGTTTCCTGGGATACCTCCAGAGCGACAGGTGGAGTTCAGGATCAACTTAGTCCCTGGTGCGGCTCCGATAGCCAAGGCACCATATCAGCTGGCTCCTCCCGAGATGCAGGAATTGTCTACACAGCTGCAGGAGCTGATAGACAAGGGATTTATTAGACCGAGTAGTTCTCCCTGGGGAGCCACGATTCTGTTTGTGAAAAAGAAGGACGGGTCGCATCGGATGTGTATAGATGACCTCTTCGACCAGCTTCAGGGAGCATCTTGGTTCTCCAAGATTGATATGCGTTCAGGGTACCATCAGATGAGGGTCAGAGAGGAGGATATGTAGAAGACCACGTTTCGTACGCGCTTTGGCCACTACGAGTTTGTGGTGATGCCCTTCGGGCTCACCATTGCTCCTGCCGCGTTCATGGACCTCATGAACCGCGTGTGTAGACCGATGTTAGACCAGTCTGTGATAGTGTTTATTGATGATATCTTGGTTTATTCCAAGACGCAGGAGGAGCACGAGGAGCACCTGCGGGAGGTGCTAAAGACTTTGAGGAGGGAGATTTTGAATGCCAAGTTCTCCAAATGTGAGTTTTGGTTGCACGACGTGTAGTTTCTTGGGCACCTTGTCAACCAGAACAGGATTTCGGTAGACCCGGCCAAGGTGGAGGCCGTGATAAGATGGGAGGTTCCGAAGTCTCCATCTAAGATTCGGAGTTTCCTGGGATTAGTGGGCTATTATCGAAGATTCATCCAGGATTTCTCCAAGATAGTCATACCTTTGACCAGGCTAACAAGGTAGGCTGTGGTCTTTCGTTGGGGACCTGAGCAGCAGGCGGCGTTCGAGACACTGATGCAGAGGTTGTGCGAGGTGCCAATCTTAGCCCTGCCAGAGGGCATGGAGGATTTTGTTGTGTACGACGATGCGTCCATCTCAGGTTTGGGCGCAGTATTGATGCAGAGAAGGCATGTCATTGCCTACGCGTTGAGGCAACTGAAGCCTCACGAGGCGAACTACCCGACGCATGCTTTGGAGCTGGGGGCTGTGATGTTCGCCCTCAAGATTTGGCGTAATTACCTGTATGGGGTTCGCTGTACGACTTACACGGACCACAAGAGCTTGAGGTACCTAATGGATCAGCTGGATCTGAACATGAGACAGCATCGGTGGCTTGATGTGGTGAAAGATTATGACTGTGAGATCCTTTACCACCCGGGAAAGGCCAATGTGGTGGCCGATGCGCTTAGCCGCAAGGCAGTACCGATCAGGGATGTCTGCCTGAGGATGACAGTGGTGACTCCACTGCTAGAGCAGATTCGGGAGGCTCAGCAGGAGGTGATGAAGGAGGAACATCGGAAGAGTGAGAGGATTGTGGGTCAGGTTTCCTCTTTCGACTATGACAATCGAGGATTGTTGACACTACACCGTACGGTGTGGGTGCCGTACCATGGAGGCGTGCGCCAGGTCCTGATGGGAGAGGCGCACAAATCTAGATTCTCCATTCATCCCAGGGCAACGAAGATGTATAGGGATCTTCGTTTGGATTATTGGTGGCCCTGCATGAAGCGGGATGTAGCCTGGTACGTGGAGCGTTGCTTAACCTGCAAGAAGGTCAAGGCCGAGCACCAAAGGCCACATGGTAAGATGCAGCCGTTGGATATCCCGTTGTCGAAATGGAAAGATATTACGATGGATTTTATCACGAAGCTTCCTAGGACCCCGCGAGGAGTGGATTCGATATGGGTCATCGTGGATCGATTGACCAAGAGCGCCTATTTTATTCCAATTCAGGAGAGCATCTCGGCCGAGAAGTTGGCCGACATCTATATCAGAGAGATAGTGGCGCGACACGGAGTGCCAGTGTCTGTGATTTCAGACAAAGATGTGCGTTTTACATCCAGGTTTTGGAAGAAGTTTCATGAGGAGTTGGGTACTCGTCTGCATTTCAGCACCACTTTTCACCCGCAGACGGATGGTCAGAGCGAGCGGACCATCCAAATGTTAGAAGATATGTTACGGGCATGTGTTCTAGATTTCGGAGGTAGTTGGGATACCTACCTTCCGTTGGCGGAGTTCTCGTATAATAATAGCTATCATGCGAGTATCGACCGTCCCCCCTTTGAGATGTTGTATGGGAGGAAGTGCAGGACCCCGATATGCTGGGGCGAGGTTGGCTAGAGGGTCATGGGAAGCACCGAAGTGGTGCTCAGGACGACCGAGAGGATTCAGTAGGTCCGTAGCAGGCTTCAGACTGCTCAGAGTCGGCAGAAAACTTATGCTGACAAGCACCGATCAGAATTTGAGTTGCGGGTTGGAGACATGGTTCTCCTAAAGGTGTTGCCTTGGAAAAGTGTCATCCGATTCAGGAAGCAGGGCAAGTTAGGCCCCAGGTACATTGGACCGTTCAGGGTATTAGCCCGGGTGGGCAAGGTGGCGTATAGGTTGGATCTGCCAGCCGAACTCAGCCAAATCCACAACACTTTCCATGTCTCTGATTTCCAGAAGTGTCTGGTGGACGACTCGGTAGTGGTACCTTTGGAGGATATTCAGGTTGATGACATCCTGAATTACATCGAGCGGCCTGTGGCTATCCTCGACAGGAAGTCGAAGGATCTGAGGAACAAGAGAGTGGAGCTGGTGAAGGTGCAATGGCAACACCGGAAAGGCTCGGAATGGACTTGGGAGCCGGTTGATGAGATGGAGCATTACCTGTAGTTGTTCTAGGAACGGGCAACAGACTTCGAGGACGAAGTCTAAGATAAGTGGGGGAGATTTGTAACACCGGATTCCTAGTACGATTTATATTTATGTAATTTCTCTCATTTTGCCTTGGACTCGGCGAGTTAGAGGCCCGACTCGCCGAGTAGGAGCGATTTTGGCACGGGATTAAAGTGAGGGACTCGGCGAGTCGGGTCCCAGACTCAGCGAGTCCATGCTGGACGATTAAAACCCTAACTCGGGTGTTTGCACCCTATTTGACACTCTAACTCAGCCTCCCTTGTCCTTAACACTTCCAGAGAGCTGTGGAGCGAAACCCTAGCCCCATATTGTTCTTGTGAGTGATTTTGGCTTTGTGAAGGAAGTTTGGAGCTTAGAAGAAGAAGGAGGTGGTTGAAGAGTGCAAGGAGGGGAGGTAGATCCGAAATCTACACTGTGAGAAGCTTCCATTCAGGTAGAAAAGTTCCTACCTTGATCACTAGTTCATTAGATCCCCTTTTTGTCCCAAATTGGTGGTTTTCAAGCCCTAAAACCTCAAACTCCATGTGTTTATGCTCTATCTTCTGAAAGGACTTCAGATCTGGACCTTATGGACATCTTAGAAGTGTAAAGTCTCTGTGGTTGAAGTGATTGAGGTCTCTATTGAGTGCATGACCTCATAAAGAGCTTGGAATTGCCTTTTGGAGCTCATAGGGCCATGCATGCACGTAAAGTTTGCAACTTTACGTGATAAGCATGCCCTAGGAGCTTAGATCTATGGTTTGGAATCGTTACATGTCTCAGATTTGGTCTGTATGGGAGGAGAGTTGAAGGGACTCGGCGAGTTCCAAAGTGGACTCGGTGAGTTCTATGAGGATGGTCTTAGATTCGACAAGTTGGATGAACAACTCGGCGAGTCATTTGAAGATTGCCTGGAACTCGACGAGTTGTTCTTCAAACTCGGCGAGTCATATGAACTGTTACTGAGTTAAGACGTGTTTAAGTGTAGAAGGTCCAACCCTTTGTAGCTGCACGTGGAATTATTAATTTAACGTGTAGCAATAGTCCCAGAAACCCAAATCCTCAAGATGGATGCTCTGGTGAGGATTTGGAAGCGAGTAAGAGATCTGCTCGTGGGACTCGGCGAGTTGTTCTCGGACTCGGCGAGTCGGATCGTGAGTCGGTCTGATCGTCCCAAGTAGTAAGTTAAGGGTGACTCAGTGAGTGGAAGAGGGACTTGATGAGTTAGTGCTGGGATAGTAGGAGAGGGACTCGGTGAGTCTGTGCCATGACTCGGCGAGTCCAGTCAACTGGAAGTTGACTTTGACCAAGGAGTTGAACTTGGACCAGGGGTATGTCAATCATTTGACCTAAGGGTATTTAGGAGTGACTAATCTATGTTTATGGATTTATAGCCAGAGGATTACCGGTGTAGCTGTCAGTCGTCTAGCAAGCAGACTTTCAGCAGCTACTTTTCGAGACGAGTTACCTTCCAGTAGCGGTGGGTCTACGGCCACAATGTCGGCCCACCAGTAGGAGTTGTATGTTAGATGATTGTCTTTGTGATATTCATCTAGGTTTGCTACTACTTGATATGTTTATTTGCTAGAATGTTATGATGTTATGTGATATTGGTAGTAGTAGTGGTGAAATGGTCCCCGGTTACCGGTCGATAGGACCGAAGAGGTAGTTTAGTACCCAGCCATGCTAGCCAGATTATGATATGTGTGATATGATATTATGTGGTAGTAGTAGGGGTGAAATAGTCCCCGGTATCCAGTCAAAAGGAACGAAGGGGAGGCTAGCACCCGGACATGCTAGGAAGTATCCGGTCGAAAGGACCGAAGGGGAGGCCAGCACCCAGAGATGCTTGGCAGTATCCGGTCGAAGGGGAGGCTAGCACCCAGATATGCTAGGCAGTGTCCGATCGAAAGGACCGAAGGGGGGGGGGCATCACCCAGATATGCTTGGCAGTATTCGGTCGAAAGGACTGAAGGGGTAGGTCGGGCACCCATATATGCCTGACAGTATTTGTATGTTATATGATTGTAGGGATGAGTTATAAACCGAAAAACCGGACCGGAACCAGAATCGGACCGGATCCGGAACCGGTATAACCGGAAAATGTTTAAACGGTCCGGGTATTGGGTTCCGAATTTAGTCATATCCGGGTTCCGGGTATTTCGGGTACGGGTCCAACGGGTCCGGGTATTCCGGGTAAAAAAACCAGAACCGGTTTTTGGAACCGGATATGTAAAAAAACCGAAATCGGATTTAATGAACCGGAACCAATTTTTGTACGTTTTATAAAGTTTTTATGTAGGAAATATAAATAAATGTAAAAAGGATTATAAGTTGATGGGTATCATAATCTATATAAGTTTTAAAAAATGAATATACTAGACATATATTTTTGGTATAAAAATTTGTATAAAAAATAGTGTCGGTTAAAGATGCAATATTATTTATATATTTTTGATCTAAAGAAAATGGATGTAGGATTGGAGATGGTTATTTATCATAATCTCAATTTGCATATGAGCTCCCATAAAAAAAATAAAAAAAAACAAAAAAAAAAACATTGAAGTAGTGGAAAACTCATAGATATGAAGCATGGCTTTCCTCTAACAAAATCTCAGTCTATCTCCCATTCTTCTCTTTGGTGAACTTTATTTGTAAGAACCATAATTTATATGTAATATTGATATTAGATAAATGGTTATAAGTTTGGTTTTATATGTTAAACAATGGTTTAATTAAAAATGGTGATTTCGTTATAATAGTTTATTTGATCAAAAATAGTGAAATCGAAAGTTTATTATTTTTAGTATCAACTTTTTTTGTTGCCTTAATGGGTTAAAGTTCTATAAACTTTTAACCTATTTATAGTGGATCTTTTACAAAATGTTATATATTCATTTTGTCGTTTAAATATTTTAACTATTTTTTTTAATTGGAACCTCTAATCATGTTACAATTAACTCATCCCTATGAACATACAATATATATTACAATCACATAACTAAAAGCTCATATTTCACAGTAATATTAAACCAACTTTGTTATATCACGTTACTTTTTTTTTAAAAGAAAAAAATCAATGTCGTCAATAACCTAAATGTAATTTTTTGTTTATTAATTTTTTTATAACGGTTGAAAAATTATGCGATTCAGGTAATTACAAAAAATAATAATAATAATAATAATAATAATAATAATAATAATAATAATAATAATAATAATAATAATAATAATAATAATAATAATAATAAAGTCCGGGTTTTCCGGATCTAAACCTATTTTACCCGGTTCCACCTTACCCACTTTCCTATTTTCGGGTTTTTCGGTTCTAGACCCACATTACCCGGTACCGTACCCGGAACCGAACCGGAACCGCTTCCTATATACTGGTCCGGTTTCCGGTTCTAAAAAATCTCGTTAAACGGTTCCGGGTTTTCCGGGTCCGGGTCCATCCGGTCCGGGTTTGGACCCACTTTCATCCCTATATGATTGTATGGTATGTGGTACGATAGGGGAACTCACTAAGCTTCGTGCTTACAGTTTATAGTTTTGTTTTTAGGTACCTCTTCTTCGAAGGGGAAGGAGCTGGCGCAGTAGCGACACAGCATACACGCACATTGTTTTCCGCACCATGAGTTATTATGGGACTTGTACTCTGACATTATGGTTGTTTTTATGTTTTGGTTTTCAGACACGAAATATGTTTATGAAATGATCGGATCAAACGATATTTATTCACAAATGTTTTCCAAAGTATTGATTTAAAAATGAAATTTTTGGACGTGAAAAATTGGGTCGTTACATTGGGCCTATCACTATAATGTCAACATCAAATTACCGAAGGGCCCAAAGATACTACTTCTCCTTTAATAGGAAAAAGGAATGAATAAGCTTTGAATACATAATTATAACATTTACTCACCACGCTATACATGGAACTACATTTTATAACATTCATACGAGTACATTAATGTAATACCATTACAAAACATACATGTAAAGTATAACTTATGTATCTCTACTTGAAGAATATTATATATTCTTGTCTTAGAGTATCTTGTGATTGAATACATGAAGTAATTTCTAATAAATGGTTTAACCAATACTTAAAAATCCCTATGAACAATCTACTAAAAATCTATGAAAATACTGAATCAATACTTACATCCCAAAAGTATGATTGGCTGCGGCGTTTCGAATAAACTATTACTCAAGAAGTAAACATCCAAAATGAAACACAAGGATAAATAATTGTAGAAGGTAGTTAACATACTCATAAATAAATATCTATTATTTAATCACTAAAAACAATTGTAATTTGTTTTGCTACATTGTTTTAAACTATCAATTAACTACTAAAACTAATATAATCTCTTAACCCAAAGCTCCTAGCATGATCGAAGGGCTTAAACTTACTCAATCCCTTTGTCAAAGGATCTGTAGGATTATCCTTTGATGATACTCGGTTCACCATGAGGTCGGCATCTTCAACTATGTGTTGGTGGTAATGGTGTTTTCTCAGAATGTGCATGGACCTCCCATGATCTTTTGGTTCTTTAGTTAAAGCAACCATGCCTTTATTTTCACAAATAATTTCTATGGGCTTTTTTGTTGATGGAACAACTCCGAGATCACTAATGAAATTCTTCAGCCATGTCGCTTCCTTTTCCAGCTTGCTTGTTGCGACGTACTCTTACTCATAAGTAGAATCAACCAACTTTTTCATATTGGAACTTTTCCAAGTTACCGCTCCATCATTTAGTAGGAATACCCAACCATATTGACAACAAAAGTTATATTGATCCGTTTAAAAGTTGGCATCACTATACTCACTCACTCTTAACTCGTCTTTGCCACCAAAAATTAAGAACATTTCTTTCATTCTCTGAAAATACTTAAGAATGTTCTTTAGTGGTGTCCAATGGACTTCGCCAGGATTATCTTGATATCAACTAACCATGCTCAATTCATAAGACACATCAAGACGAGTACGTGTTATAGCATACATGATCGATCCAATAGTCTAATGTCACACCCCAAAACCGAGAATGGTAGAAACGTTCTGGGGAGGAGGACGTCATGTAATGTATCACAACAATGTAAAGTAGTAAATAAGCAACAACATCATCCATTGCATTAATAGTATAAATTTAATTACAAGTGTGTTCGTTCATAGTATAAGACAACATAATAACTAATCAAAATAAAAGAGGAGTCTTGATTTCTCTGTCTTCACAAAACCTGGTCGTCGTACCTATCTATTCGTGACCTGAGAATACATGTTATTTTGAAAGCGAATATCAGCAATAAAGCTGGTGAATTCATAAGTATTAATGTGTCTTTGATTTGTAAATATTGTAAAGTAAAGACTTGTAAACATTTGGAGAAAAAGATGAAAATGTTTGTAAGAAATCGTAAACGTTTGAAAACCTTAGGAAATCCTATGTTTCCTACTAGTATAAAAGTAGTCTTCTACCAAGACGCGACTATTTTGAAAGTAGTCTTCTACCAAGACCCGACTGTTTTGTAAGTAATTGTAAACGTTTGAAAACCATAGAAAATCCCATATTTCCTACTAGTATAAAAAGTAGTCTTCTACCAAGACCCGACTGTTTTGTAAGTAAGCATCACTGTAAGTGTGACGATTTTTCCCTGTTTAACCACTATTATAAAATTATAGTCTACCTCGTCGTTTATGCGTATGAGTCGCAATATAAAGGTAATGAGGAAAATAGTCTATCTATATCAAATATGTCCTACCTCGTTGTTCATGTGAATGTGTCACAAAATAAAGGAAGGAGAATAATATAATGACTAAAGATGTATCCTTTTGCATTAGGATATTCACGGCGTGGAAACTCGCCGAACAATACAACCGTGGACTCCCGTCTGTTGGGTCGTGTTTTGTATAAAGTGTTGCGTCTATTGGGCTCGTTAGGTAGTCTGTTTTGTATCTCTGGTATGGGCCTGTCCATCCGTGAGTTTAGTAGGGTTTAGTATAAATAAAGGTGCTTGCATGCATCTTAGAGGTTAACGATAGAATAGAACGATCAAAGTATTATTCAGCAAGTTTATTATTATCGTTCTTGTAACCTTAAATCCTCTACAGCGGAAGTTCTTAGTCGAGCTCTGCTGAGGATTGTTTGATCTAATCATTCGACATATTTTGATCTACACTTGTGTTACTTATTGTTTTTGTGTTCATCGCTATACCTGTTGCAAAGATCTAATCGATCTTAAAGTTTATTTCATAACTTATCAATTGGTAATTCATACACATCTTTTCTGTGAAAAAGGTTGCGATTAGGGTTATTCCGCATTAACTAATATTTATTGAGCCGTCATCCCATACTTGACGTAACTCAGCATTTATTTGTTTTGCCCTAAATTAATATATTACAAGTCTGATCTTTCAAACAGGTTAATCGATCAAGCATGGACGAGTCACAATCAAATCCCATTAACATCTCAAACAACATTGGATCAACGACGAAGATTCCCATCCTTTACACCCAGGATTATGAAGTCTGGGCACATCACTTTGAAGATTATGTTTTTGGATCTGAAGACAATGGATATCTTATTTGGGAAGCAATCGTGTCTGGACCATTCGCTCATTCAGCAACGTCAAGAATCATTAAAACTCAGAAAGAGTATAATGATCTGTTGAAAGACGTAAAAGATATTGCCCAAGACGAAAAGGATAAATTTCAGTGCAATATTAAAGCATTGAGACTAATCAGATTCACTCTTCAATCTGATACTTTCAGGCTAGTGAGTTCGTGCAGCACTGCTAAAGAAATATGGGATATGCTGCGAGAGTTATATTCCACAAACGAAGATCTCGAGCATTCCATTCAAACCTTACTTTTGTCTGAGTTTGGTGAATTCAAGCAGAATCCTGAAGAAACTGTTACTCAGATGTTCGATCGCTTCAATCATCTTCTTAGTAAGATGATTAAACACGATATTGAAAGGAAGTTGATTGAACAAAAGGTTACGCTTTTAAACGATCTTAGATCTGAGTGGAGAGCGGTTGTGGCCACTGTTAAAGCACATGAGCAATTCAAATCTTACTCATTGGCAAAGTTGGTAGGGATTTTGAAATCCCAAGAAAAGATTGTCTGCAGGAGAAAAATGTGGTTTCAAGCTTGGGATCATTGGCCCTTCTGTCCAAAAGCAAAGGTGTGGTGGAAGATGAAGACCTTAACTTAGAAGACTATGACCTTACCTCTGAAGACTATGCAATGATGGTGTCAGACCCGAAGAGGTTCATCAAGAAAAGGTTTCCTACCAATAAGAACCAAAATTGGTAGGGAAGTTATAGTTCTGAAAAGGTCAAGGAAGAACCGAAGGCAGAAGAACCAAAGAAAGAACCGAAAGCTGAAGAAGATTCGGGTGTGAACTGCTACTATTGTGGAGGAAAGAACCACTATGCGAAAGATTGTGTCCTCAAGAAAATGGCAGAAAAGGATGAGGAGAAAGATGAAGAAGCTGTGTTAATGAAAAAGCTGGAAGAGATCAAGGGAAAGAAAACTGTCACTAACCCTTCAATGAATGCTTTAATTGTCCAGGGTTCGGTAGCGGATGAGGAGTTCGGTGGCGTGGAAGTCTGGTCAACCGACTCTGAAGATGATGAAGTCAAGAAGCCATCTCATGGAAAGGCTTATGTTGCGAAAGATGAAGGAAGCGGTGGAAAGTGCTTGATGGTGTCGGATGTATCTCAAATGGGGGGATACAACACACACGGTGGGAATGAAAACACGAAAGAGCGAGAGGACTTGTGCTTCACAACAAAACCTCTCAGCGTGCAGTTTAATGAGCTTGATGAATTAATCCAGAAGGTACAATCTATTTTTATTTCATTCAAAGTCCCACAAAATTCATACGAAAAAGAATTAAAAAATGTAAATTCAAGAATCTCTCATCTAGACAGCAGTTTAACTCAATCAAGGGTCACCAATTCTAACCTAACTGACCAAATAAGCAGGGTGTCTTCAAAGAGTGAGGAACGGAGGATGTGGATAGAGCTGAAGGAGTCAGAGTTAATCAAATCCAAGGACGAAAATATTTATTTACAAAGAGACAATTTGAAACTTTTGAAACGGAGAAATGCCTTTTGTTTAATTGCTAAGCGTCTTTACACTAATATCACTCAACTTCATTTGAACTGTGAAATAGGGCAGAAAATTCATCGCATGATTTTGCCCTTCCTTGAGTTTAAGGAGGATGAAATTGACGCTGAAGCATATAATTGCAAAAAATGTAGTTTCGTCTGAGGATGTAAATCCGACATATATGTATGGTCTAGACAAAATCGAATCTTTCATAAAGTCCAAGGACCATAAGGACATGCTGAAAAATCTTTTGGATGAAAAAGATAAGCTGAAACTAAGGACCGAAACCATACAAAAGTTTGACTCATTGAATGCCAACCTGAGCTCAGAGAATAAAATTGATGTTGAAAATGCATCTGAGCTTAATGAGGACGATGATATGAGTGAAATTTCTGTAGAGGATGAAGTTGACTGTTCTGAGTTTGTCAAGAGCGAACCTGAAAACCACAAAAATCTTATTTCAGAAAATTCTGTGGAGTTTGCTCGTCTGTCCCAACAAAAGTCCCCAATCCTTGAAGAAAAGGCTGTTGTATACCAAAAGGTAAGGACGACTCCAAATCAGGTGTATAAGGTCACAGGTGTAACCGAACATCAGACAGCCGAACTCACAGCCATTGTAAACGAAGATAATGCTGATGGTTGTGATGAGTTCTTCTGGTCCACCCCTATCGACAATGCTGACGAAACCGTTGGTCTGTCAGAAAGGACGTCCTAGAAGACCAAAGGCAGATATGTGCCAGAGCCATTGAACAAACCTGATAGCTTCGACGTGCCAAGTACTAGTGGTACAAAAGATGTTCCTGAAGAAAAAGGAGTTTCTTCAAAAGAAGTCACTCCTTCAAGCGAAACATCATCAGTTCAAAGTGAACCAGCTGACAAAAAGCAAAAACAAAAAGCGAATATCCATCGTCAGCCGAAGCAAGTGAAAAATCAAAAACAGCAAAGGAATCAGAGATACAAGAAGAATCTCTCTGAACGAAAACAGTTTTGGCAATCTCAAAACGCCCACTTCTCTTATCATGACAGAAATTCAAAGTCAGAGAAAAGTACTGTTAGATCGCAAGAAAGTAATTACAACCGAAAGGAGAGGTTCGGTTCTGAAAATTATGACAACCGAAGGCAAAGGTTCGGTTCAGAGAACACAAGCTACCGAAGGCAAAGGTTCAGTTCCGAAAGCAAAAGCAATCAAGGTTCCAGGTTCGGTCCCACTAATGATCAAAAACAAAAGAGTCACTTAGAACCTCAAGTCAAGAAATCGTCTCAGTCTAAATTCTCTCGTTCTACTTCTTCTAATTCTTCTAATTCCTCTCAACCTCATTCTAAATTCAATTCTGTTTACACCCAAAAACCTAAATCTTCAACAGATCTGAAAGGAAAATCAAAGGTTTCATCAGCCAAGACAGATCAAAATCATCCCAAAGTCCAAATGCCTAAACCAGAATCCAAACCGAAAGCAACAAATCCCAATAAAATTAAGGTTTTCACTATTAAAAAGAAAGATGAAACAACGTTAATAAAAAGAACATATCTTGTTGACATCTCTCTTACTATTCCTGTTCCTGTGAAAGGCTCATGTGGACCCAAGAAACTTTGGGTTCCTAAATCTGCTTAATTTTTGCAGGTTATCAGTGACGAGCAGTTCGACGAAGAATGGTATATTGACAGTGGCTGCTCACGTCACATGACAGGAAGGAAGGAAGAGCTAAGGGAATTTCGGTCTCTTTCAAACGGTGGAAATGTCAAGTTCGGGAACAACTCATTCGGCACAATAAAAGGCTATGGAATGATAACAAATGGTGATTTTACGATTAGAAAGGTCGCATACGTTGAAGGACTACAACATAACCTCATCAGTGTATCTCAGCTTGTTGGAGGTACCGGTCTCAAGGTCTCATTCGACGATGAGGGTTCGGAAATAATTGAAAAGAAAACAAAAGGAGTAATTCTCAACTCAGAGCGCAAAGGCGAAATGTTTCCCCTGAACCTCAAACCCATCAAAGGGAATCCAACTATCTGGGGAAGCAGAGTCGTCAAAGTCACCCATCGATTTTAAACACCAAAGTTGTTGAACCACTAGAATTAATTCACATTGATTTGTGTGGTCCATCATCTATTGAGAGCATCAGCAGTAGTAAGTATATTCTTGTCATTGTTGATGACTTTTCACGTTTTACATGGGTGTTCTTTCTGAAGTACAAATCTGAAGCAACTCTCAAGCTAAAGGTGTTTATCAAGCAAGTTGAAGTGCAACTGAGGAAAATCGTTCGCAACATCAGGAGCGACAATGGGCTGGAGTTCAAAAATAAAGAATTCGAAGATTTCTTGGCCGAGAAAGGAACCAGTCACAACTTCTTAGCTCCTTACACCCCTCAACAAAACGGGATTGTCGAAAGACGAAACCGATCTTTGTGTGAGGCGGCCCGAACCATCCTAAGTTTTGCTTCTTTACCTTTATATTTTTGGGCTGATGCTATTGCTGCATCATGTTTTACGCAGAACATGTCATATCTCAATAAGCGCTTCACTCTCACTCCTTATGAGATCATCAACAACAGGAAGCCAAATGTCAAATTCTTCCATGTATTCGGCTCACGGTGTTTCATCTTCAATTCTAAAGAACATCGTAACAAGTTTGACGTCAAAGCCGATGAAGGGATTTTCCTAGGATATTCTCTCACTTCGAAAGCCTACAGGGTATTAAACAAACGCTTGAGGAAGATAGAAGAAACTTATTATGTGACTTTTGATGATAGCTATGTCAAAAAGCTGAAGGCCACCGAAGACACAGTTGGAGAAATTTTTTCTCAAACAGGCCAAGTCACAGCCTCGATCAAAAATCTATTTGAGAAGTTTGTTGAGTTATTCGATGAACCAGAGAAGGCTATTCTCTCGGAAGCTAGTGCAGTAGACAACAAAGTAGATCACCTGAAGCAACTCATTGAAGATGCTGCCAAGCGAATGAATGAAGGAGGATCAAGTCCAAACGAACCTCCACATCACGATGCTTCAGTTGAGGGGGAGGATCTATCTTCTTCATCACAACCGAGCTCACATGTTGAGGGGGAGAACGGTTCTGCAGTTGCTCTCGAAAGCCCATCCGTACCCGAAAGTCCTATAGTACCCGAAGGTGCTACAACAACCGAAAGCTCAACATCACCCGACACTCCTGTAGCTCCGGAAACTCAAGACACACCTGAAAGCTTATCTGTCGAGGGGGAGTATGCTAATATGCTTTATGATGATGATAGTCAATCTGAACTAGAAGAGATGGTAAATGCTGAATTGGATCCATCTTATGATCCAAATTACCCTCCTCTTGTAAAATGGACCAGAGATCATCCTGTTTCACAGGTTCTCGGTAATGTCTCTGAAAAGGTCCTGACCCGATCACAACTAAAGGCAAAGCAAACTTCCTTATTTTCAAAAGTAGAGTTCTGTATGTTTAACTCCTTCGTCTCAAAAGTTGAACCAAAGACAGTTAACACTGCTCTTGATCACTCTGATTGGGTTCAAGCTATGCAAGACGAACTTAATGAATTCGAAAGGAATAAAGTTTGGCGCCTCATTCCAACTCCTCAAGATGCCTCGGTTGTTGGTCTCAAATGGGTCTTCAGAAATAAGATGGACAAGGAAGGCAATGTGATACGAAACAAAGCTCGTCTAGTGGTGAAAGGATACTGCCAGGAGGAAGGAATCGACTATGAAGAAACTTTTTCTCCTATAGCTAGGCTGGAATCCGTTAGAATATTTCTTGCCTATGCTGCACGCAAGAACTTTGAGGTCTACCAAATGGATGTCAAGTGCGCATTTCTAAATGGAGAACTTGTAGAAATGGTGTACGTGGAGCAACCTCCTGGATTCGTCAATGAAAGGTACCCCAATCATTGTTATATTTTGGACAAAGCGGTATATGGACTGAAACAAGCTCCGAGGGCCTGGTATGAAATGCTAACCAAGTTTTTAAAGATGTCGAAATTCAAACAAGGTTTGGTTGACCCGACCTTCTTTCGAAAGAAGGAAGGTAACCACCTTATGATTGTTCAAATCTATGTCGATGACATCATCTTTGGCTCAACGAATCCTAGCTTGACGGCTGAATTCAGAAAGCTGGTGGAGACTAAATTTGAAATGAGCTCAATGGGCCCGATTAATTTTTTTATTGGTTTAAATATTAGACAGGGACCCGAAGGCATCTTTATTAACTAGGAAGCTTACACGAAGACTCTCCTTGCTAAATTTGGCATGATGGGAGACTCAAAGGTTAAAGTTCCAATGACGTTCGGCACCAAGCTCACTCCGTCCTTGGATAAGACAGCAGTTGATATTACGCTATATCGCCAGATGATCGGCTCTCTGATGTATCTTACTGCTAGCAGGCCTGATATAATGTTCTGTGTTTGTTACTGTGCTAGATTTCAGGCGAATCCACGTGAACCTCATATGCTTGCAGTGAAGAACATACTCCGGTATCTCAAGCGAACTACCTCTCTAGGCTTATGGTATCCATCCAACTCAGGATTCTTTGTTCAAGCCTTCTCCGACGTAGACCTTGGAGGTTGTGGACTAGACAGGAAAAGCACCACGAGAGGCTGCCAATTCCTTGACGGGAAGTTGGTTAGCTGGCAATCAAAGAAACAGACTTGTGTGTCTTTGTCTACCGCTGAAGCAGAATACATCGCAACTACCTCCTGTACATCTCAAGTGATTTGGATCCAAATCCAGCCCCGGGACTACGGACTCAATATGAAAAAGATCCCACTATATTGTGACTCTGAAAGTGCAATTAGGATCTGTCATAACCCAGTGCAACACTCCAAGACCAAGCACATAGTGCTGAGGTATCACTTCATTAAGGATCATGTGGAAGATGGGAACGTCGAAATTCATTTTGTTCGAACCACTGATCAACTGGCTGACATCTTTACCAAAGCTCTTCCTGAAGCATCGTTCAACAAAATTCTACAAGGGCTAGGTATGATGGAATCAGAGTCAGTACCAAAAATTACCTGTCAAGATCAAATGTAAGAAGTGAAATAGACCGAACGTTATGGTTCGGGTCTTGCACTAATGTACCGAAATGAACCGAACGCTCGGGTTCAGTTGCATAATCTGCTTTTCGCTCATCACTCAAAGGTAGTTTTCTTAGTTGTAGATCTTATGTATAATTTTTCCAAATGCATTTATCTTATTGTCAAAGTTATTCTCTTTTTCAAACCTACTTTCTTTGGCAACCGAAATAAACCGAACGTTCGGGTTCGGTTCCAAAATTTTTTTCTCACCCGAAATAGACCGAACGCTCGGGTTCGGTTCCAAAGTTTTTCTCAACCGAAATAGACCGACCGCTCGGGTTCGGTTCCAAAGTTTGTTTTTATTATTCATTTTTTTTATGTCTTCATTTTTTTTTCCTAAATTCAAAAACTCCAAAAATATTTTGTTATTTATTTTCTTTTTGGCTCTAATTTTTTTTTGTGTGTTCGTTTATGGGGAAATCGTTTAATTAGCTGAGTGTCCCTAGAAGCATGCTGCTGTATGTGTCCAAAGCCTCACCTGATTCTGAATAATAGCCTTAATGACTTGGTATAAACAAATCTTGTCTTCCCAATTAGGCTCTCATATTTATTCTAATCATGAGCTACCTAACTCTCTTCTCACATGAGATAAGAGTTTTCTGCTTGGTCCTTCTCTTCACAGCAGAGGTACTTTGGTTTCTTTACAACATCTACATTACATTTCTCCATCTTCTTCGTTTCACCAACCTAACCCTTGAGACTCTCAGAAATTACCACTGAGGTTTATGGTTACACAATTTCTGTGTTTATGATCTTAGTTTCGTGCCACTACGAGCTAAGTGAAACCCAAAATTCAATACCCAATACGAATTGACGGTGAACAATTAATTTGCTCTAGTTTTCACTAATGAATTGACGGACGTACCTCCATGAAATCTCAAAATTTTCTTTTGTGTGATTCCTATGAAATTGTTAAAACCAATAACATTTCTTCCCTTGGGATCCATTTTTAATTTTTGTTGAGATTTTATATATATATTTCATAGTCAAATTAAACTATCTCAAACCTACTTGTTCAACAGACTACACCGGTCTCACAAGTACTTCGTTCGATTTCTGTCTTATTTCAAGATTAGGAATTCTGAATCGAAGCGAAAGCCACCCTAATAAGCCTAATTAAAAGAAGCCTTTCAACACTTCTTAATAAGTGTCTGATCGTTATTTAACGGGAAACCACACAAACACTTTAAGGTCTCTCTTGACTTTGAAGGAAGAGATTCGTGCCCGGGATCCATTGTGTCGTGTCTTTATTGACATCACATAATCCCACAAAAAGTGTTGTTTTATCTCTTCTTATTTTTTTTACACACTCAGCACGAAAATCTTTTTGATTTTCCAAAATTCTGGTTTCATTAATTTCAAGGGGTTTCAATTGGCTTGGTTATTATAAAAGATTGTGGTGAATTTTAATCCACGTGGACAAATTTTTTTTAAAAGATGCCGTTACAATTTAAAGGGATAAGATGACGACATGATGACTCAGGCGGGAGTCCAATCGATTTGATTTCAAACGGCACAAGAGGGAAAAGCGTGCGAATCGGAACCGTTTCATCTCCAAACGGCGCCTGATGGGAAGGCGTGTAATTAGGGCCTGACACTCTCTCTCATGCGTGATCATCGCCAGCGCCAACTGTCACGCGTCAGTCAAATCCGAAAAACCCTTCGTATTTCGATTGAAGATTTGGAAAGATTTTTCTCTCTCCTTTACCCTCAGTATAAAAGGCGATGTAACCCACCATTTACCACTTTACCGTGCCTATATTTCCAGAGAGCAAGAATTTCTTCTTCCTTCACTATTCATCATCTTCTCCACTTTCTTCAACGCAATGGCAGACTCTTCCTCTGTTCACGCAACAACCCACATTTTGCCCATTTGCCCACAACAAAGCTTAATCATTGATTTAACCCCTCATGCTTACGACGCCTTCATGTTCCCCATCATAGAGTGTCTGAAGTTTTCTCCAATCGCTCCTACACTTACCAGGGCTGAAACTGTTCCGATGGAGTTCTTGTCACAAATCTTTGCGACTGCTCACTACGACAAGGTCGTCGACATAATCTTCTTTGATGTCTTTGAGCACAAGGCGTCAATTTCAAAGCAGCGGTTCTGTTCACTATTAGGGTTTGATGTGGATTCTTCCAGGGTCAATCCAGAATCCATCCCCATGGGTCACTTGTTCAACATGTTCTATAACATGGGATACACGGAGGTGCTTACTACGGTGACGAAATTCAAGAAGTCGTGCCTACCGCCACAGTGGAATGGGATGTTCACTATTTTGTTCAAGGGTTTATCTGAACGAAGTGTCGGGTCTGATGGAGCCAGTCGTTTATTTCTCTCCATCATGTATGGGATCTATAATGGCATCAACATGGATTACGGGTCTGATAAGGGAAAACAGGTGGTTAAAGGGGCAAAAGGCCCGTCTCCAAAGAAGAGGAAATCCACTAGGGCTGCTCAGTCTCCACAGCAGAAGAAGAGAAAAACCCAACCCAGGCGAAAGCTTGTTATTGCTTCCTCCTCAAGCGAGTCTGATGGTGAGAGTTCTGATTCTGAAGGCTCTCAACGTGGTAACACTCCACCACGATCTCCAACCCCTGAAGTTCATGTCCCTCCTTCTCCATTTTTCTCTCCACCTAAAACTATTCCTACTTCCATTCCCCCCATAACCCCCACTACACAAATTCCAACCACTTCCATCCCAATACCACCTATATTTACTGAAGCAACCACAACCACCACTGCCGAAGTGCGAACCAACGTATCTGATACGGGGGTTCATACTGACGCACCAAAATCCACCCCAGCACCCGAACCTACACCTACACCCGAAACAACCCAACCCGAACCTACCAATAATACTGCACCACCAGCTTCACCACCACCATCTTCTCCTGGTCCTGCATCAGAGGAAGAAGAACCACTCCTTGGCGGGGAGAATATGAATTTTGACTTGGTCTACTATAGCCCGTTTCAAGTACAGAGTGATGACAATAACGACGCTCCTGTCACCAAAAGACATCTCAAGGAACTCCATGACAAAATTGACTCGCTCATCGCCTCCTCTTCCACTTCTCAGTCATCCCTTTCTGAAGCTGCAGTTCAGAAGATTGTTGATGGTTTCTCCAAAGCTCAGCAAGATTCCCTTGCTTCTGCAACCACCGACATAAATGCCTCTACAAAAGCCTATCAGGCTGCGACCAAAAAAGTCGATAAACTATTTACTGATGCCTCTTTTCTGTTAAAGTCTTTACAGGAGAGTGCCAATGCTGCCAAGACTACGCTGGAACCTATTGTCCACCAGCTGGCAACGTCAGTCTCAACTGAGTTGAAGTCCTTCGCTTCTCTTCGTCAAACACTTTCTGATGACAACTCAGCTTTTCGCACAACCATTGAAGAGCGTCTCTCCAAGCTTCAAGAAGATTTGGCTGCCGAGAACTCTCTAATGGATGTTCTAGCCAGGAAGACCACCGCTCTGAAGGTCAAGAGCATTTAACTCTCCAACTCTCAACAGGAGATTGACTCTCTTCGGTCTGAAAGGGAGGTGATAAAATCGTGTGTTTCGGATGTCCACTCTGCAATTTCAAACATCCTAGAAGCACATGATCCAATTCTTAACTATACTGTGAGGCGTGACCTTGCAGAGAAGCTCGCTCCCGCCCTTGCCCTACTCAGCAAAATCGAAGGGCTTCTTGATTTCGTGTCCATTCCGAAACAAGGGGGGAGAAAAATAATCAATGTCTCAACCACCTCCTACCTCAACAGCAACTCACACAACTGAACCTCCTCTAGTAGGCCAAGCCTCCGGTTCCGGTGTGAAAGATAAAGGCAAAAAGATTGTTGAGGAGGAAAAAGATGAAGATAAAGCAACAATCTCCGACCTATTGAAGCGTCAAGGTCGAGACAGAGAGGCTGATATCAGTGCTTGTGTGGCAAAAGAGGCTGAAGAAGCCGAATGAAAACAGAAGGAAGCCCACGACCTTCTTGAGAGTAGGAAAACTCTTTTTCCTGCCTGGACTCTCGAGAGGATGATTAAAGAAGCCATTGACACACCGAGTATCTTGTGGCTGGAACCTGTGATCTCTCTAGATTGTTCCAACACTGTCGACTCACAGTTCGACATGCCACTGACCCGAAAGACGTTTATCTTTCATGCCTTCTCCAACGTTGCAGAGTTCCCTCATCCTCATCTACAGGTTGATTGGGACTTAATCAATTTCTATCTGAAGGCTGCTCAACCCCAATATCAGACTTGGACCGCTCAGAAAATTGTCAACGTTCGGGTCTTGAAGCCATACAGTGAAGGTAACTTCATCAACGTTCAGTTCAAGGTACTTCGGGGATCTGCCAAACCGAACATGCTATTTCCCTTGTAGATCTTCCCAACCTTAATCCCCATGATTGGATTATCTTGCACAACATCCTCCTCACCAACGAAGCTGAATACGATCCGATCATCGACCATTTCAAGAGGATGCTCGTGTGCTACATCATGGAAGTTGCACTGATGGATCAGGAGATTGCGAGCGTGTTTAAGAAGAAACCTACAATATCTCCTGTTGGCTCTGCCAGTGATCTCAATCTGATGCAGATGGGTAAGATTGACCCGAAGAGGAACTCGGTCATGTTTACCAGGAACGAAGGACAGAAATGTCTTTTCGCCTTGGTTGACAAACACCTCTACACCACTGCTTGTTTGGAGCACGTTTTGGGGATCATCCACAGATGCAAGCAGAACACAGCGGATGATGTCAAGTATTTTGATGACATGATACAATGGTACATTCGGTTCAGACAGACTATCATGGCGCTTATCTCACGTCTGTTTGATACTACGAAGAAAGTTTCCGCTGCTGGCCCAAGCAAGAAGAAGAAGTAGTCTCGCTCCAATTTTACGCAAAGGGGGAGATTGTTGGGTCGTGTTTTGTATAAAGTGTTGCGTCTATTGGGCTCATTAGCTAGTCTGTTTTGTATCTCCGGTATGGGCCTGTCCATCCGTGAGTTTAGTAGGGTTTAGTATAAATAAAGGTGCTTGCATGCATCTTAGAGGTTAACGATAGAATAGAACGATCAAAGTATTATTCAGCAAGTTTATTATTATCGTTCTTGTAACCCTAAATCCTCTACAATGGAAGTTCTTAGTCGATCTCTGCTGAGGATTGTTTGATCTAATCATTCGACATATTTTGATCTACACTTGTGTTACTTATTGTTTTTGTGTTCATCGCTATACCTGTTGCAAAGATCTAATCGATCATCAAGTTTATTTCATAACTTATCACCGTCGACACTCCTTTTCCCTTCTATAGCTAATAGCTTTGGGTGTGGAATGGTAAGTCCCGAAACATTTATAACAGATCCTATGTAATAGTATCTAGTAAACATATTAATGTAGATGTGTTCATGTAAGCATATCTTTGTAAACGTATCAATGTAAATGTATCTCTGTAAGCGTATGTATGTAAACGTATTCATGTAAGCGTATCTTGTACTCATGAATGAACTGACTCTTGTGTGATTCCTTTTACTTGGAATTGTAAGTAGTATCTCCTAACTATACCTAATATAGTTACTAGTAATGTACGAGTATAACCGGAAATATACCTTTGCTACCCAAAGGTACTGAACTGACTAATGGAACCTTCATACCTATATATGTATACATGATATATAAATAATATTTAGAAGACATTCGGACGAGCAACCGATGCCCTAAGGCCACATCCCAACGAGGAAAAGGAAATAAAGCGAGCTAACCGTCCTAAGTCCTTTAAACATTACTTATATAACTATACATATATGGGCATGCATTTGACAATATAAAAGTATAAAAGAAGTTTTGTAATACCTTTGAAAAGTTTAATAACAATGAAATGATGACTTGATATCAATTTATAAAACGATTTGAAAGTAGTTTGTTTGATAAGACAGTTTAAGTATAAGGAAAACCTTTGTTTGAAAACACCTTTGTAACAGAGTTTGAAAGGAAACTTACAGTGTGTAAGACAGTTTGATAAAGAGTTTGAAGCATGTTAAAACGTTTAAGAAAGTCATTTGAAGGAATCTATTTGGTAAAACAGTTAACGTATAGTAAATCCATTTGCATGCTAGTTATTAATCACATGTGATTGATATAGCAACTAAACCTGATTCAACTTATATTCCCCCCATAAAGCATTTATAAACATTTAGAAACATTTAAAAGATTAATTAAGGGGTATGAACTCACTTGATTGATTGGGAGAAAGCAAGATGATAGTCGAGCATAACTTCGACTTGGAAAAGTTGATTTTCTCGGGAATCTCGGGAATCTCGGGAACCTCGGTAATCTCGGGAACACAAAACCTTCCGTCAGGACTTAAAGGTGAAAACTGGGGCTTTTGGGAGGGCTTCGGGGGTTTAAATGCAGAGTTTCGGTGCGAGAACGAAGAGAACTAAGCAATGAAACTCGGAGCCCTTGAAATCTATTTATAGGGCCGTATTTTTGGTTCCACATTGTGGCAAAGGGTGTGCCACTTCGTGGTGAGTCATCTTATCCTCTTCCATTGATTGGACGCCCTCAGTCACTGGCCGGGTCGCGACCAACTCTGCCGTGTCGTGGCAGACCTGACAGCCTCAGATTTTGGACCCCGAACTTGTAAAATCTGTAACTTTCACGTACAAGCTCCATTTTTGACGTTCTTTATATGCACGCGTAGCTAAAATATAATCTACAACTCTCGTTTAGACTTTGTTGGTTAATTTTTACTTTATTTTTAATTATTTATTTTTAACAGGCCGGGACTTGAAAAGTCCGTTAAAAATCCATAAATTCTTTATCTGATGTCCGTTTTCGTCAGACTTTTTACCGTTGTGCTAATATTGTTGAGACCTTCAATTCTCATTTAGGTTGTTTCGGCCAAAAGTCTCTTGATCTCTATTTCGAGATTTTAGCTGTCTACTGCTATATCTGGATCTTGGAAAAATCATAACTTCCTCATACGAAGTCAGATTTGGACGTTCTTTTTACGTACGTTTGAGGTTTGATGATATCTACAACTTTCATTTAGATACCTAAGGCTAAAAATTATTGTATTGAAACTTCACGTTTTACGTCTATCAGTGTTGCCGGTTTTGTCGAGAATCTTCGGATGGTCATAAATTCTTCGTTATAACTCGAATTTTAGGGTTCTTTATATGTACGAAAACCTTGATACGATTCCTACTACTTTATTTAACCCAAATAAGATTTTAGGAAAGTTAAATTTTGACCTAAATTTGACTGGTGTTACATTTTATTGTCTCAATATATCGGGTTGTCAGATCATCCCCCCCTTAGAGGGAATTTCGTCCCGAAATTAGAGTTTAAGCAGAATTAATAATCATGCTACGAATAGAAGTTTTATTTGCTACTCATGTTCTTAAGTGAAATCTGGTCCTCGCTTGGCATTCCAGCGAATCTTTCACTATCGGGATACGACTTTGCTTCTTTTATTTGACTTCACTGGTGTGATAACTATTCTTGGTCAAATTTATGTTGAATGTTTTTGTGGGCTGTGAAAATAGTACACCTTGTACCCTACAAGTAGTGTCTCCAGATCTTCAGAGCAATTACCGCTGCTCCTGACTCAAGATCATGTGTTGTATATTTAACTTCCTGTGTCTTAAGCTGTCTTGAGGTATAGGCAGTGACCTTTCCTCTTGCATAAGAACACAACCTATTCATACTGATTATGACGTCAAAAACTTATGGTCGATTAGATGTCGTGAAGATCTAACTGAAAGTATGATTACTCATGAATTAAGGAAAAAGGATAGGTACTTTTGTTCCATCTGTCTCTCTTATCCCGATCGGTGGGAAGGGCATGTGTTTGGCTTCTAAGTTTATTCGCATGGCAGCACGATCACTCGTAGTCTTAGGCAGTCTCCATCCTGAAGTTCATATTAGAACTCATACCTGGTTCATCAATCACAGTTTCGCGTATACGAGTCGTATATAATTAAGATTGGAAAGGTAGTCGAATAAATGATTCTTCCTTAAGCCCACATCCCAATGAGTAAAAGAAGTTAAAGTGGAATCATCATTTCTAAACATGTAGAACCTTGATTATATACTACCCTTACGTATACATTCATCAACGATAGATCAACCGTACGGGTCTTTGGATTGAACTTGACATACTGTACGAGTGGTACTCTGGGAAGGTTTGTTGAGGTTTCTTCGGAAAGGTTACGAAACATAAGGTACTCTATGCATGAGTACTTCAGAGTTCTGGAATGACGGCTTTGCTAGAAAGACGTTTTCGGAGAAGGAGAGGTACGCACGAAACTGGTATTGTGCGGATCGAATTGACTCAAGTTGTATGATAATGTCAGACTTACTTAGAAGTAAAAGATATCAGATTTGAACATAAAGGAGTTATAGACAAAACACAACGGTGCAACTTTTAACAGAGTTACAGTACTTTAGAGTAACTACAGGAATACTGCTGCGAACAAAGTATACTACAAAAGGCAAGTATACGCAGCATGAGGGTCCCTTAACTGACGGGATCTCACAAAAGATAAGACTCAAGTTGCACTAGTTTTAAACATGTTTTAAAAACATACATAATATTGATGATTGGAAGTGAACCTATATTATAGTAGGGTCCTTCGTTGCCTCTTTCCATTCTGAAGTCAAACTCCTCCGGATTTGCCATCGTTCTTCTCTGTTGGACAATCCCTCTTGAAGTGTCCCATTATGCCACATATATGGCATATTCGAGAGATTTCGACATTGGTGGTTGAAGTAATGTGTTGGATCCGAGTCCTGTAGCAATTGGTGGTATGTCCATTCTTGTCGCATTTAAAGCAGTGTAACGGATGACAACTACCCATATGATGGAAGCTGCACTTATTGCATTTCGGTAGGTTTCCGCCATACTTCCTAGCTGGTGTATGGACAATTGGGATAATAGAAGGGATGGTAGTAGGAGGTACAGATGTCGTGGCTGCAAAGGTTGCCACAGGTTGTTGTCTTTTGCTCGCCCCTTGGGGTGATTTGCCTTTAGCTTTAGCCCAGAACTTTCGTTTGTTATTCTTGGGCTTGGGATTCGGGGTGTCGTGGTAGTTTGTTGCTCGTTGAGGTACTTGATTGTTACTTGGATTGGAATTATTGCTAACAATCCCGCTAACATTCTCTTTGTTAGCGTTAAGGTGGGTCAAAATAGCTGACACGACAGCCGACACTGCAGCTTGAAAGGTAGCTGCATCAATCTGAAGAGTTGGTGTTTGGTTGATGGGTTGATCATTTTTCTTTGGCGACATGATTCTGTTACATGGAAAGAAAAATGAATTTGTGAGCGAGTATGGTTGAACCTAGACGTAGTTCGATCGTTCTTGTAAAGAATAAAAGTATGTTCTCGAAGGTTTGACCTACATCCCTATGATGCAGTCCCAGTACGGAATAGGAGTATGTTCACGAAGGTGTGACCTACATCCCTGTGATGCAGTCCTAGTACAGAGTAGAAGTAAATTAATAGAATGGTCTCAAAATGCTTATCGTCCAAACCAGGGTATTATTGGTTGGTGGATAACATGATCCAACCTTTGAAAGAGACTTGGAAATGATTCCAAAGTTAAATTACCATAGTCTAATAACTTGACTAGATGGGGTTTCAGATAGACTCCAATGAAAGCATGATGAAAGCATTTGAACAAAGATTGACACGGAAGTTAGCCGACTATCGATATCATTGATGTTTAAGATGTAATAGGTTTGGGGAAATTGACCTTGTTGTAGGTCTTACATCATATTCGGAGTAGAAAAGTCTTTAACAGCATAAAGACTTAACTAAAAGTACTTATAGTACAAGGTAGTCACATAGAAAGTACTACATAGAACGTAGACAGGAACACGGTTCTTTAAAACAAAGAAGGAAGTAAGGTATCTCCTACTGGCGATGGTCACCCCTATGGTGAACCCTTAGTTCAGCTAGTTGACGTTCCATATCAAGCAGATATCTTTCGTACACGTTCTGGCGTACTAGGAGCTCTATGACTTCGACTCGGGTTTCAGCTAGTGCTTGCAGCAAGGGCTCATGGTTTCTCTCAAAACTCTCACTTGTGTGATCAAGGCGATTGGTGCGAATGGTATGCATTCTTGCATTGGCATTAACCTCTTCGATACGCTGCAGAGCCGTCCTGCCCTGAATTTCGTTTCGGGCAACTCTACGGATCAGGATTGGTAGAACTCTGTCTGCTGATCTCCCTTCATTTACGTTGTAGAAGCTTCGGTCTCCATTAAACGACATAGGTCGATCTTGCTCTTCTCTCCATGTTTCCAAGCGTTCTACCTAAGGAGGCGTCAGGCCATGAAAATCGGGACGAGGGTTAGGATTTAGAAATGCAGCTATCGGTGGTAGGTTCTCAACCTCGGGTTCGGAGTTATCACCATCCGAAAGGTCTTCAACATGGTGATCATTTAAAGGGATTGGATGACCATTCTCGGGTTCTTCTCCAAACCATCCAGCATTGCCTTCCTTTGGAAGGTACGGGTTGCCGTGGGGATGGAGTCCAACCATGTTATCTACACAAGAATTGGGGTAAGGAAATAGTTATTAGACAAACTAACCAGATAATTATTAAACGGTCTTCATTAGTTACATCAGTATTTGTAAAGTGCATACCGGTTATATGTAATCAAAACAGGATAGGCCTTCGAATAAGTGACCTTAACTCCAAATTCACAAGGAACAGAGGTAAGGAAAAAAAAATTTCACAGATTCGAAGTCTATGACATCCTAGTTACATATAACCTTAGTGCATCCACTTAGAAACTATTGACCTAGTAACGAAGATCCTTTTAGTTCTCAAGTAAGTAATTATAGTTACACGAAATACTCCTATAGTACTTTAGACTTATGTTATGTTCTAGTGTTCTCATTGTGGTAGTGTTGGTAAGTTTTTAGACTTGTTGCTACATCACAACCATTCTTGGGCACGTGCTAATCACTCTTCGGACTGGCATAGGTGATCAAACTATGCCACTCCCAAGACTGACCATACATCCCCGAGCTTACCTGTGATATTCAACAATCGTAATACTTTTGTTCTTGTCATTGTGACACGAATTTTAGTATGAATGCAGGCACGTATGCTTAGTTAAATATTTTATTATTTAAAAGTATAAACTCTTGGTCAGAGTATTTTAATCCCATTGTGTTTATAGTTCGTATATCTTCTATGGGTTGATACACTCAATTCACTATAAACAATCCTCTGATACCAATCTGTCACACCCCAAAACCGAGAACAACGGAAACGTTCTGGGGCGGAGGACGTCATGTAATGTATCACAACAATGTAAAGTAGTAAACAAGCAACAACATCATCCATTGCATTAATAGTATAAATTTAATTACAAGTGTGTTCGTTCATAGTATAAGACAACATAATAACTAATCAAAATAAAAGAGGAGACTTGATTTCTTCGTCTTCACACAACCTTGTTGTCGTACCTGTCTATTTGTGACCTGAGCATACAAGTTATTTTGAAAGCGAGTATCAGCAATAAAGCTGGTGAATTTATAAGTATTAATGTGTCTTTGATTTGTAAATACTGTAAAGTAAAGACTTGTAAACATTTGGAGAAAAAGATGAAAATGTTTGTAAGAAATCGTAAATGTTTGAAAACCCTAGGAAATCCTATATTTCCTACTAGTATAAAAGTAGTCTTCTACCAAGACTCGACTATTTTGAAAGTAGTCTTCTACCAAGACCCGGATGTTTTGTAAGTAATTGTAAACGTTTGAAAACCATAGAAAATCTCATATTTCCTACTAGTATAAAAAGTAGTCCTCTACCAAGACCCGATTGTTTTGTAAGTAAGCATCACTGTAAGTGTGACGATTTTTCCCTGTTTAACCATTATTATAAAATTATAGTCTACCTCGTCGTTTATGCGTATGAGTCGCAATATAAAGGTAATGAGGAAAATAGTCTATCTATATCAAATATGTCCTACCTCGTCGTTCATGTGAATGTGCCACAAAATAAAGGAAGGAGAATAATATAATAACTAAAGATGTATCCTTTTGCATTAGGATATTCACGGCGTGGAAACTCGCCGAACAATACAACCGTGGACACCCGTCGATGCTCCTTTTCCCTAATGTGGCTAATAGCTTTGGGTGTGGAATGGTAAGTCCCGAAACATTTATAACATATCCTATGTAATAGTATCTCGTAAACAAATTAATGTAGACGTGTTCATGTAAACGTATCTCTATAAATGTATCAATGTAAATGTATCTATGTAAATGTATTCATGTAAGCGTATCTATGTAATTGTACTCATGAATGAACTGACTCTTGTGTGATTCCTTGTATTTGGAATTGTAAGTAGTAACTCCTAACTATACCTATTATAGTTACTGGTAATGTACGAGTATAATCGGAAGTATACCTTTGCTACCCAAAGGTACTGAACTGACTAATGGAACCTTTATACCTATATATGTATACATGATATATAAATAATATTTAGACGACATTCGGACGAGCAACCGATGCCCTAAGGCCACATCCCAACGAGGAAAAGGAAATAAAGCGAGCTAACCGTCCTAAGTCCTTTAAACATTACTTATATAAATATACATATATAGGCATGCATTTGACAATATAAAAGTATAAAATAAGTTTTGTAATACCTTTGAAAAGTTTAATAACGAAGAAATGATGTCTTGATATCAGTTTATAAAACGATTTGAAAGTAGTTTGTTTGATAAGACAGTTTAAGTATAAGGAAAACCTTTGTTTGAAAACACCTTTGTAACAGAGTTTGAAAGGAAACTTACAGTGCGTAAGACAGTTTGATAAAGAGTTTTAAGCATGTAAAAACGTTTAAGAAAGTCATTTGAAGGAATCTGTTTGGTAAAACAGTTAACGTATAGTAAATCCATTTGCATGCTAGTTATTAATCACATGTGATTGATATAACAACTAAACCTGATTCAACTTGTATTCCCCCATAAAGCATTTATAAACATTTAAAAACATTTAAAAGGTTAATTAAGGGGTATGAACTCACTTGATTGATTGGGAGAAAGCGAGATGATAGTCGAGCAGAACTTGGACTTGGAAAAGTTGATTTTCTCGGGAATCTCGGGAACACAAAACCTTCGTTCGGGACTTGAAGGTGAAAACCGGGGTTTGGGAGGGCTTCGGGGGTTTAAACGTAGAGTTTCGGCGCCAGAAAGAAGAGAACTGAGCAATGAAACTCGGAGCCCTTGAAATCTATTTATAGGGCCATATTTTGGGTTCTACGTCGTGGTAAAGGGTGTGACACATCGTGCTCAGTCATCTTATCCTCTTCC
Source organism: Lactuca serriola (assembly GCF_051521515.1). Classification (NCBI taxonomy): domain Eukaryota; kingdom Viridiplantae; phylum Streptophyta; class Magnoliopsida; order Asterales; family Asteraceae; genus Lactuca; species Lactuca serriola. Next base: position 199,787,607 of record NC_136415.1, on the reverse strand, counting down.
ATTGATTGGACGCCCTCAGTCACTGGCCGGGTCGCGGCCAACTGTGCCGTGTCGTGGCAGACCTGACAGCCTCAAATTTTGGACCCCGAACTTGTAAAATCCGTAACTTTCGCGTACGAGCTCCGTTTTCGACGTTCTTTATATGCACGCGTAGCTGAAAATATACTCTACAACTCTCGTTTAGACTTCGTTGGCTAATTTTGAATTTATTTTTAATTATTTATTTTTAACAGGCCGGGACACGAAAAGTCAGTTAAAAATCCATAACTTCTTTATCCGATGTCCATTTTTGTCAGAATTTTTACCGTTGTGCTAATATTGTTGAGGCCTTCAATTCTCATTTAGGTTGTTTCAGCCAAAAGTCTCTCGATCTCTATTTCGAGTTTTTAGCTGTCTACTACTATATCCGGATCTTGGAAAAATCATAACTTCCTCATACGAAGTCTGATTTAGACGTTCTTTTTACGTACGTTTGAGGTTTAATGATATCTACAACTTTCATTTAAATACCTAAGGCTAAAATTATTGTATTAAAACTTCGCGTTTTACGTCTATCAGTGTTGCCGGTTTTGCCGAGAATCTTCGGTTGGTCATAAATTCTTCGTTATAACTCGGATTTTAGGGTTCTTTATATGTACGAAAACCTTGATATGATTCCTACTACTTTATTTAACCCAAATAAGATTTTAGGAAAGTTGAATTTTGTCCTAAATTTGATTGGTGTTACATTTTATTGTCTTGAAATATCGGGTTGTCACACCTAAGTGTATTAGACTTGACTCGTAGCATCTATTCCCTTATCACTACTAGGACATTGAGTCTTACTCAATTTAATAGTATGACGTATGGAAAAATACCTTTTTTTTTTTTTTGAAATTCTCCATAATGAAATGCTTTAATATTTTATCCAAGTATGCACTCTGGCTAAGTTAAATCAAACGTTTCTTTCTGTCCCTTTAAATCCTTATTCCTAGAATGTATGTTGCCTCTCTTAGATCCTTCATAGCGAAACAATTCCCAAGCCAATATTTTACTTGTTGAAAAGTTGTAATATTGTTTCCTATAAGGAATATGTCATCACCATACAAAACTAGAAAGATTAAAACACTCCTAATGGCTTTGACACCCACACACACACATGACTCATCTTTACTCATAAACAATCCAAACTCTTTGAACCTCTCATGGAAGCAAAGATTCCAACTACGAGATGATTGTTTAAGTATATAAATGGATTTATCAAGCTTTCACACTTTATTAGGATACTTGGTGATGTGTTTTTATTTATATATATATATTTTAATTTCTCAAGTTTTAAATTTATAAAACTGATTTTATCGCAACTGGACTAAGTGTACCTAGTCGTGCAATAGTAATGTTGTGGTAAGACCAAGTGTCAAAACTCAAGGGGAATGATGGTGAAACAATTTGGAGTTTTTGATTGTAGGTTACACTAAACACAAATAAACAATAAGAGGGGTTTATGGAATTAAATTTCAAATAAACAATTAAACAGCAAATCTCGATAAACTAACTAAAGAAAAATCTCTTTAGGTACTTTGGTTTAGATCAGATTTGATCTCAAAATATTGGCTTAACTACTAAGTGCGATGTATATTTATTCATTATTCACTGATTCCTAATATGACTAGCATCATGATCAGACTACTAATCATTTGATCTGAACACAACTATTAATTTAGTGATAGAGTGAACAAACAATTGTGCAAATCAGTGTTCAGTTCGTATCAAGTAAGATTTTATCTTTATTAATCCTAATAATCATAGGAATTAAATCATGCATATAATGATCATCTACTCATGCACATACATTAAATTTCATTACTTTATTTCTTAACCCTAGGTTTTAATCAAACTGTAGTGATAACTACCAATGATCATCGATAACTATGATTCAAATTAACACAGTCAGAATCATCATCTAAACTCTATTAATTCATCAATGGGGAATAAAGTAACAATCTTTAATACATATTGATCTTGCAATCAAAGTTGACAGAATAAATTAAATAAGTATAAATAATATAAAAAGAAATTAATCCATAATCTCAAAATTCATCAAATCATAAACTCAAAGCTAAGGGTTTTAACCCCCAAATCAAATATTAAGCACATAAGGAATCACATTAATCCGCTCTCTATTCCTTCATATCTTCGCTCCTATTAGCTTAACGGCCTTCTGGTCGCCTTCTAGACCCTCAAAACGGTATAAGAACTGTTTCTTGTCGACCAAGGATGAGTAAAAGTCGTAAATCAATCATTAGGTTCCCCAAAAATAGCAATTTATAAGTTTTTTGTCGACTTACGTACGTTTGACATACATAGTATTATGCTGCGTGTAATGAATTGAAGACACGTTTTGATCCGTAGCCACCTAGCCCAGTACCCTGGGCGTACCCCCATTACATTGGGGGTAATGGGCTACTTCAACCAATCTTTTGGTTTTTTCCATTCAGCTCCAATGTCCAGTCTTTTCGCTTCCTTTCCATTCTAACAACAAATTGTACCTGTAAAATATAAATTAATGCATTATAAGTACCTTTTAGTTCTAAATAGCATAAAACATAGTATAAATTAATACGAAAATGTCATAGATATATGTATAAAATAGACGTTATGAAACTACCCCACACTAGTCTTTTGTTTTCCGCCAACCAAAATTAATTTTATTATCATATTATCACATCAAAACCCTAGTCAACAACATCGCATAAGACAATCCATTTTGAGCCCATCCATTACATCAAGTCTGCAATGCATATATTTGTGTCTAATTTCCCATAAACTTCCCCAATACTAAATACTCACAACATTCATTTTATGCATCCCTCCGAATATATCCTCATAAATATTTCTTAACCTCAAGGAAATTTTTGATTAAGCTCCCAAGCATACATATAGAAAAATAACCTTGAAAGAAAATTATAGTAAAATAAAATACTCAATTAACTTTTGGCAATTTCGCTTTATTCTCTAATATCTTCAGTCTTCAGACTTTGTAGGGTTTTATTCACTTAACATTTCTCTTTCTTTTTTTTTTGAAACTCATTTTTTTCACGCAAGACTAAAACCCTAAGAAAAATATATGCTTAAGCGAGGGAACTTAATCTTCAACCTTTATTGGTTAAAGGCATTACTCTAGAGTGCAATGACTACTTAAGCTCTTCTGGATACGTTTCTTGTACATGATGCTAAATGTATTATGTCTCTTAAACTAAGGAAGGTCATGTTTTTGTCCCATGATTTCACTAGGACAAGGAAGCCACAAATACACTAGAACATATGTTGGATCAAATAAACATCAAGGCTCGCATCGGATCAACCCATACAACACTAGAAACCTTGGTCTCAACACAATGATACAACAATTTTTTTAAGTAGATTCAGTTTTAGGCTATTTTTACAAGTCTTTATTATTATTATTTTTATTTTTTTTTCCAATTTAAAAATGTTAATTAATCTTCAAATTTCTTTTTAGCTTTCAACCCACTATCCCACACTTAATTCGTGTGATGTCTCCATTAGATGCATAAACAATTAAAGAACATAAAAATAAAGAGGGTTCCCTTGGGCTAGTAATGGCAAGATCAAATGAGGATGCTAAAAGTTGCTCCAAAATTTTTTGAAGACTAGAAACTGGAATTGCTACTTTTGAATGTGTCGGAAAATAAAACCAAGAACACCGACTTCTAGAAGTATGTTGAATGTGAGGCATGACGTGGGAAATCAATGCCACGTCGTGGTGTCGAGAAAGAGTTCGTCATGATCATGAAATATAAGAACGGCATGGCATGGTTTAGTGTTTCCACGTTGTGGTAACATGTCTGATGTAGTTGTGATAATAGCAAATGCCTCGACGTGGAGATGATGGCCACATTGTGGTTACTTCTCAGAATGTCTTTAAGAAACAACTAAAAAACAAATCTCAAATAAACAACTAAACAACAAATCTCGATACACTGACTGAACACAAATTTGTTTAGGTATTTTGGTTTAAACTGGATTTATCTCAAAATACTGGCTTAACTACTTAGTGCAATAGATATTATTCATTATTCACCGATCCTAATATGAATAGCATCATGATCAGAATACTAATCCTTTGATTTGAACACAACTATTAATTTAGTGATCAGATAAAAAAACAATTATGCAAATCAGTGTTTAGTTTGTATTAAGGAAGATTTGATCTTTATTAATGTCAAACAAAAATTGTGATAGGGATTTTATGGAACTAAATCTCAAATAATTATAGATTACACTAAACAAAAAATAGCAAGAATTGATCTTTATTAATATCAAACAATCATAGGTTACACTAAACAAACAAAAATAGTAAGAGGGGTTTTATGGAACTAAATCTCAAATAAACAACTAAACAACAAATCTTGATATACTGATTGAAGACAAATTTGTTTAGGATTTTGGTTTAGACTAGATTCATCTCAAAATATTGGCTTAACTACTAAGTGCAATGGATATTTATTCATTATTCACCGATCCTAATATGTCTAGCATCATGATCAGACTACTAATCCTTTGATATGAACACAACTATTAATTTAGTGATCAGGTAAACAAACAATTATGCAAATCAGATTTTAGTTTGTATTAAGCAAGATTTGATCTTTATTAATCCAAATGATTATAGGAATTAAATCATGCACAATATGATCATCTACTGATGCACACACATTAAAGTTCATTACTTTATTTGCTAACCCTAAGTTTTGATCATCTAGTCGTAACTACCAATGATCATGGACAACTATTATTGATATTAACACCATCCGAGTGAGCATCTAAACTCTATTAATTCAACAATAAGGAATAAAGTAATAAGCTTTAACACATATGGATCTTGCAATCAAACTTTTCAAAATAAATTAAATAAGAATAAACAATCAAAATAGCAACTAGGCCACATATCAAAATTCATCAAATCATAAACTAAAGAAAAGGTTTTTAACACCCAAATTAGAAAGTAAACACAAATGGAATAGCATTAAAATGCTAATCATGATTAGAACAACAAACCAAGTGATTTCTGGCATGGATCCACTCTCTAATACTCCAGATCTTCGCTCCTATCAGCTTAACGAACTTCCGACCACCTTTTAGACCCTCAAAACGGCAGAAGAAGTGTTTTTCTCGACCAAGCATGAATAAAACTCGTAAATCAATAATTAGGTTCACCAAAAATTGCAATTTATAAGATTTCTGCTGACTTACGTACGTTGGGCATACATAGTATTACGTTGCATGTAACGTATTGGAGACATTTTTTTATCCATAGCCACCTAGCCCAGTTGAAGGTACCCCCCATTACGCTGGGCATAATGGGCTGCTTCAACCAATCTTTCGCTTTTCACCATTCAACTCCAATTTCCAATCTTTTTTCTTCCTTTCCGCTCTAGCAACAAATTATACCTGTAAAATATAAATTAACGCATTATAATTACCTTTTAGTTCTAAATAACATAAAATCATAGTATAAAATAATAAGAAAATTTCATAAATATATGTATAATGCTAATCTAATTTATGTTAGCTATTATAGATAATGTCTCATTGTAATCAACCCCTTGAGTTTGAGTAAAGCCCTTCGCAGCCAACCTAGATTTGAATGTGTGTGCAACCCATTGTCTTTAGACCAAATGTATGATCAACCAAGAGCCAGACTTGGTTAGTGTACATGGACTGAATCCTGTTATTTATGGCTTCTTTCCACCGGGCAGCCTCATCCCAATTTAAGAGTTTTTTTATCACCAATGAATGTGTCTCCATCCGATGTTATAGGGATCTATAAAATTCAGGTGGTTGGTTAACTCTTCCAGATCGACGAAGAGGTAATGATTTGTCAATTGGCACAATAGGAATTTCTTCCTCAAGTTGAGCGCTAGTGTCATCCAAAGTTTCCTAATTGGCCGACTCTTGAATTTCTTCTAAATGGATTCTAGTCCTACTATCCTCCATGAATATGAGTTCTCTCTCACGAAAGGCTCCTCTTCGAGCCACAAATACCAAATTTTCATTTGGTTTGTAGAGCAAGTATCCAAATCACTTTAGTAGGTAGCCAAACAATATACATCTTATCCCTGGGCTCTAGTTTGTGTTGGTTTTCATGCCTAAGTAGAGTCTCACAACCACAAAACATTATATACACGAGTAAGGAGGTTTTCAACTCCACATTTCATGAGGTGTCTTAGAAAACTTTTTGATAGGGACAAGATTTAGAAAATATAGACCTAAGTTTCTAATGTATATCCCTGGAATGATATAGGAAGTGAAGCTCGACTCATCATGGAACAAACCATGTCCAATAGGTTTCGATTTCTCCTCTCAGCCACACCATTAAGTTGTAGTGTCCTAGGAGGAGACAATTGTGAAACTATTCAACATTACATAAGATAATCATTAAACTCAATACTAAGATATTCTCCAACCCTATCTAATCAAATCGTCTTTATCCTTTGACCAATTGATTCTCTACTTCTTGCTTAAACTCTTTGAAATTTTCAAAGGTTTCCAATTTATGTTTGATTAAATAGATATATCCATATCTACTATAATTGTCAATAAATGTCACGTAGTAGCAGTTAACATCCTTTGTGGTATGTCTGAAAGGGCCTACACATCAATATGAATGAGGTCCAACAACCCTTCACCTATTTCACAAGTCCCTATGAAAGGTGATTTAGTCATCTTGCCTATTAAATAAGATTCACAGTCATCATCTGTCCTTAAAGTCAAATGGTTCCAAAACTCCATCATTTTTGACTTGAGTGATGCGTTTTTTATTTATATACCCAATATGATAAAGCCATAAGCATATTTTTCTAAACTATTAGAATAATCAACATTGAATACCCCATTTCCATTATTTTCAACACACACAGACACACACAAACACACCGGTTTCATACCTGCCATTACAAGTATAATCTTTGAAAATAAAAACACCATTCTTATAAATAAAAAAGGTACCATTATTATTATCAAACGTGGAACGAAATCCTTGCCTAAATAAAGCATGAAAGGAAATTATGTTCCTTGTCATTTATGATGAATAACAATAATTAACTAAATGAACCACAACACCACTATCAAAAACAAGCTCATAAAATCTGATCCTAGTAACAAACAAAGAACGTCTATTCCCCATGATCAGATTTAACTTCCCTCAATCGACTATCTCACTTTCCTTTAGTCTCTGCATATCAGAATCAATGTGAAAACCACATCCTAGATCAAGGACCTAAAAATTAGAAATCTGTATGTTATTGATGTCGATAGTATACATACTAGATGAAGAACCAAACATTTTTCCTTTTCCTTTTTCACGCCTCTTGAAGGTATCTTGGGTAACTTCTCTTCCAAGTTCCAATTACCCTTTTATGCATAGTGAAAGAAAACCGCCTCTTTTGGATCACTGAGAAGAGGGACATCATAGTTGGCTTTCCCCTTTGACCCACCAATATAGTCTCCAATGTGGGCTTTTCCTTTCCACATGGGTTGGATGATAGCTTTCCTTTTCTCCCCTTTGCCTTGATGAATGACTAGGACAGGAGCAGTAGCAACAGTAGTGGGATGAGGCTTCTTCATTCCCGCTTTCGATGGTTGTAACAAGTTATGGAGTTCCATCAATGTAATTAATGTGATGTTCAAATGATAAGTTACAATGAATTGAGCATAACTACTAGGAAAGGCATTCAGAACCATATCAATGGAAAACTCTTTTTTGAAACTTACATTGAGCTTCTTCAATTGTCCACATGTCTGCATTTTCCAGAACATGAGCACACATATATTCTCCTTTCTTAACCTTGCATGCCATTAGGGATTTGACGAATTCATAGTATTCTTACCTTGATTTCTTGTGAAACATTAAACAAAGAGCTTGATTCATTTCATATGGCGAATACTCTTCATAGATTTTTGGAAATCGATAGTAGGAATCATGATGTAAGCAACCTTTGTAGCATCATTGACATGTTTAGAAGTAGCATGATTTTCTTTTAGAGTAGCACTTTCCATCTTAATATCAAGAATAGGAGTATCGAGACATAATCTTTTTTGTCATACTGAAGATTCATTTTCAAGTTATGCATCCAACCATGTAGTTGGGACCAGTGAGCTTTTCCCTCGACAATATTGAAAAAAGAGTGAAGCATGAATTTTGAGAGGGTGGAGGAGGAGGAAAATCACCATTGCCATAAATTTATTATACGGGAGAAATTTTTAGTTAGTTGATTTCAATCCTTAATATAAATTAGCCCAAAACTTATATATAAGGCTGGGATCACAAATAAGATGTGAATAACCATGCAAACCCGCGTGACACCCTTGATTTCGTTTATAGTCTCACTTTGATGTGTCGGCTAACCACACACGCTCCATGAACAATGATAAATTTGAGTTATACTATCATTCCAACTTTGTAGTCCCAAATTAGTGTGTCGGTTAACTATACACGCTCCACTATTGACTCACAAAGAAACAATATGTGTTTCATTGATTAGCATATAATTTCACATTTATGTTATACTTTTAATATGAATTACGTCATATCAAAACCTTTTCGGGTAATGACAATCCACCATACAAAGAAGCGGTGGATGAAAAGGAAACCTATTCAATGGTAATTTTATAGGCTATTTCCTTATACCTCTCTTACAACATGAATTTGTGAATAAGGCCTTGTCTTGGTTTGGCTAACGAATTATTCATGATTTACATATAGTATTGTAAACATATATATATATATATATATATATATATATATATATATATATATATATATATATATATATATATATATAAGTGTGTATTACTCCCTCTGTCACATAATTATTTTCCACTTTTGACTTTGAAGTCTTTATTCTTCAATTTTGAACTTAAATATTTGTATTGGCGTTATAAATTACTTGATGAAACTTATAATAATTAAAAGACATTTAGAAAACAACCCATTCATATATTTTTCATTAAGTACTATATATCAAAAATAAAAATGATGAAGGTCAAAGTTGAAGGATAAAGACTTCAAAAGTCAAAGTGGACAATAAATATGGGATGGAGGTAGTATTTAACTTCAAGAATACAGTGTTTAAATCTTGTTGATTTAATTAACTCTTAATTAATTAATATTTAAACAAACGTTAGCCCCATAGTGGAATCAACATTTTAACTTATGCGACTTAGAATTGGGCCGAGTTTTAAAACATTTCATATAGTTCGATGATACTCCAATGTGACATACAGTGACCTCAAGTGTGATTAAACTTCACTGGAAAAATGAACAAAGCAACTTGACTATCGCTCATGATTTCACCTTCTTCATTCAAGATCAAGATCTAAATTCCAAAAAAAAAACCCACCTGAGGATCTTCAGTGTTTATTTAATGTCTTGATTGCTTGTTTCCCTCTTCAAGATTGCGTTTGGGAAAAAAATTTAAGGCTTGGTGATACAAACAAGGTGTTTTTTTATGCCCGCCAAGTCTATGATAAAATGCCTAAATGAGGTTTTCAAGTGTTGCAACAAATTTTCGACCCAAGTAGATGTAGAGTTTCTGTCCGGTGTGGGTTTCATTGTGTACACTCCAACATTTTGTTGGAGTGTCACATTTTCATTTGGGTTAGTGCTTCTAATTTCGGGTCTCGCCTTGAGGCTTAAATAAACTTTATTTGTATGTTTATGGCGTCCTCTCATTCCTTTGAGAGCAGGGCTTGGCCGTGTCCTTTTCGGGGGTTTCACTGTTGCCTGAATGTATTGTTGGAAGTAAAGGGATTTCATGTATAATATCTCATCTCAAGAGCTTACACCTCCATACAGATGAACGCAAAGTTGTGTTACGGGAGGCTATTACTTCTAACCCTGGATTGTTTATGTATGTGGCAGCAACTTTGAAGGAGTTTGGTCAATGGATATGTGGGAATTGCATGAGGCTTCATGCCATGAGTCGTTCATGTCATCACCCGGGTGGCTTGATTAAGATTATTGACGGGGCTGATGACATGAGCGAGCATATTGTTGGCATTCCAAAGCCGCTACCCAATGAACTGGAAGCCGACCTTAATAATGGGTTGGTGATGGATGATCAGCTACTTGATCATGTTTTTAAACTACCTATCACCACCATTAAAAGCATCCCTCGTAACTATCATATGGCTTTCTCTCAGGCTTTTAAAGCATCCCTTTCCAAGGTGGTTATGTGAGAACAAGAATCTGATTGCGCAGGGACAAGGCTTAAAAACTCAAACCTTGAGTTAATGCTTAAGATGAATGTCTGCTTCTGATTATGAGTTCCATTCAAGTCTGGAAAGACCAGTCAAGACTTGAAGATGAAGATCAACAAAGTACTTCAAGTATTAAATATGAAACCATGAGAATAATCAAATTAAAGACAATAAATGAACAAGTAGAATTTTGAAAGTGTTTGATTTGAGAGAAAGACTCAACTGAAGTAAATGTTAAAATATCTATCTTTGGAGGAACAATCTATCTACTATTCTTGGCATTAAATGCTCCTTATATAAGAGAAGGAGTTACATAGGATAAACCAAGTTACTTACATATGACCAGATAAAGTGATTACTTCTGACACTTCTGATTATCCATTTTGACAAAATAAACTAAGTCCTATGAACTGTTACATCAAGTAAAAGACATGAATAATAAATGCAAGATGGAAAGATAAACTTTGAACGGCTTCTTCACTTCGGACATAATCTCTTCCACTCCGGACATCAACATCACTTTTAGGTTCCAACAATCTCCCCTAAGTGAACTTAGCAATCTAGTTAGCTTAGTTAGAATCTTCCGTGATGAACACGTATGCCCGGTACAACCATTCTCCGACTCTGATGTACCATTGTAGTTGACTTATGAACTTTAACTTCACGTGCTCCAGTGCTTCGGACTTTGATGCCCGACTTATGAACTTCTAAAGGTCCTTGGTGGAAACCATTTTCAAGGACTCGGAAGAAGTCCTTCTAGTTTTTTTTGTTGATGATATACAAAACCTAGTATTGGTTCATCTATAGGTCCTTTTGCCAAGATTTCAGCTTCTGGCAGTTTGAAGACGGTTTTGGCCAAGTATTTTTCTGTTCCGAACATATGGGCCATCTCAAAGTCACACCGACAAAATTCAGCAATGTAGTCCTTGAGGAAGCTTAAAGCAGCATGGTAAGCTCCCATATTCAGGTCATCAGATTGAATGCTTCAGAAGTGTGCAACAATGGTCAAGATGTCATTCAGTTTGATTGCAGGAAAGTCGGCGTTAGTGATGGTTTTCTGGATTGGTTTGTTTCGGAAGATGTGGTAGTGATACAACACACAGTTGAGTTCAAACTTGGTTAGGATCTTCCTTCAAAATCCAGAAATCTTGGTGATCCTTTTCCGAGACCAGAATTCCTTTTGAGGAAGTACGTTCTTGGAATAAAAGGTCTTCAGTCTTTCACGTTCAGTCTAGATGATAATTTGAGGATCATGTTTCGGATGGAGAGGAGCGAACTTGGTGTAGAACTTGCTGAAAGGAGAGAGAGAGAGAGAGGCAAGTCGATCTGGTCCGAATCTTGATTCGGAAGATCATTGTACATGAAGGGAACTATGCCAATGTCTTTCAAGATTCCATCTCTGCAGAGATGAGAGATCCCTAGCATCAAATGAGGATTATCATCCTTGAAGGATTGAATCCGGATGCTTTCTTCAAGAGCTTGATTGATCTTTCCCAGGGACCAACCAAAATTTTCTTTTGGAGGTGGAGCGGAGTAGAAGTCTGAAATGGGATTTTTCCCTTGTCTTGTTTTTGGAGAGTGGAGAGAATATGTTTGAGAGTGGAGAGAATGTGTTTCATATTCTCATCAATGACAAACATCGGAGGGGAGGAAGGATGGGGCTCTTTCGGAATGTCGTAAGGCTTCCGGAGTGGAGATCCTTCATCTATGGGAGCAATTCTGGGAGAAGGAATCTGAGGCAGCATTGAGGTAGAGGCTCGGAAGGCATCATCAGTTAATTTGCTTTACACCTTAGCCATTTCTATGCTTCTGTGAAGAACATTAGCCAAAGTATATGGCAACGAGATTGCTGACCAGATTATTTGCTCTTCCTCTGTTACCACTTTAGTAGGAAATTTCCTTGAAGCTTGAACTCCTAATACTCCATTGTTGACATACATATCCTCTTCATCACGTTCATCATCATCATCATCATCATCATCATCATCATCATCATTGTTGTCATCACCAGGAGAACGTGAAAGGATTTGTAGAGAGTTATTAGATTCATCTCAGAGTCTAAACTCCAAGACATGTTTCCATGGTTGAAATCTTGAACTGGTTCTTTCTCCCCCTCTTGTAATGGTAGGCCCAGCAACCGATGCATGCATAACAGACTCCTTCAGATCCAAAAATTTGTCAAACACCTTTTGAAAACTGGTGTTGAGCTGGAGAGTGAGTGCATCATAAGCTTTAGCAGCGGGAGCCTGAGCTTTGAGATGATCAAAAAGCTAGGAGGAATGGAGAGCATTCATCGAATTTATTGTTCGGAACATCCACGCTGTTCCAACATGCCCTGTGAAGCTTGATTAGAACCTGTTGCTTGATGAGTTTGTTTGAAGCATTGAGCATATCATCATGAACTTTCAACATCTTTGTGATTGTGTCAAGGTAGTGATCGACAGAAGCATCATATTTTTGTTCAAATTCTTTGATAGTATGCTTGAGGCGGAGAGAAATGAGCTGATCAAGCTGAGATTCTCTTTCAGCAATAGTTGGTCCAGACTTGTTGGCTTTGGACAATGAGTTAAGGATTGCATCAAGCTTCTAATCCAGTCCAGAAACCTTTTCATCAATCTTTGTGTTGAGTCCAGACACATATGATTTCGGACTTGTTTGCTTTGTACTCTTCATCGTATTCAATGTGGTTTAGAAACGACTGAAACTCTTCAGCCGTTGGTTCATTAACCTTGAATTTTTCTGGGTTTTCTTCAATGCCAATCACCTTCAAGAACGTCGATTTGTGAATAGGCACGATTCTGTCTCTAGTTATCTTTGTTTCAAGAACATCGTTGTCGATCTTGATTCGTTCGAAAGCAACATGAAGTAGACATAAAGGAATTGGTGGTTCTGGTATTTTGGTAAGAGGAACAGAGATAGGATGATTTGAAATGAACTCGATTCTAACACATATTGATTCGTCATAGTCGTTTGGATCCAGGGAGAACAGTTGGGCAGTGTCCTTAAGAAAGGTTTCTGATGACATAGACGATAAAGAACCCTTCGATGATTTCTTTTTGTGTGCAGGTTTGGCGGTTTTGGGAGCAGTTTAGATGGACGCTATTGTTGCAGGTTGAGAGCTTGAAGAACACCTGAACTGAGAGAGAAGAAGAGAGATGAGGTTTTTGAGAGTGTAACGAGTAAAGGAGGTTTTGATTGGCTTTTATAGGTTCAGGAAATCAACGGGTCGGGTCAAAAAACAATGATGATATTCGTATTAGGAAACAGATTGCATTTAATGTGTTGCCAAAACTGGGGCGAAGTTGACCTGTTGTAAGTAAAGTAACCATGATTTAACGTGAAGAACGGAAACTATCGCTTATGACATGATGTTTTCTTTTCGCAGACCTGTGCAAATGTTGCGAGTTTAAAGGGTAAAAGGATAATCATCAATAAAAGAAGTAATTGTTAGAAACGTTTCACCTTAAAACCTTTTGGACTTCATCATATGTTTTGATTTCGGAACAATGGGGTTCCAGAATGTTTTGAAAATGGTTTCTTATCATGAAGAGTATGGGATGAAATCTGATGATCTCGGAACATGAAAGAGTTTTGAGACTTATTCTGGAATGAAGCATTTGAGTTAAAATGGTCCGGAGTGATTTTTGAAAATTCCGGAGTTGTACAACTTAAAACTCCAAGAGGTGGTGGGAGAAAAAGACACATAAACCCCCTATTTATTCGGAGAGGCAATAGTTCCGAGATGAAAAAACAATTTGGCTTCGGAACCAATTATCTTTCTGATGTTGCCATCAGAGTGTGCAAGCCTCTTAAAAGAACTAAGGATCATACATCATAATACCCATTTTGTTCAGAAGACCATTGAATTTGGTTCCGTCTAATGCCATAGTAAAGACATCGGCAATTTCATCGTCAGATGGAAAAAAAATAAGTTCGATGTTACCATTCAAAACATGATCCTTAATAAAATGGTATCGTACATCGATGTGCTTCGTTATAGAGTGCCGAACTGGATTGTGCCAGATAACAATGACACTTTGAGAATCATAGTAGATTGGTATTTGTTAAAATCGGTACCCATAATCCAGGAGCTGAGATTTCATCCAGAGAACTTGATATGTGCAACTAGCAGCAGCAATGTATTCCGCTTCGGCTGTTGAAAGTATAATGTAGTTCTGTTTCTTAGATGACCACCTGACCAATTAACCACCTAAAAATTGATAGCCACCAGATGTGCTTTTTCTTTCCAATTAAAGACCGTCATAATTTGAATCGAAATACGCTTGAAAGAGGAAAATCTCATTTCCTGGCTACTAGATTCCGAGATTGTTTGTACCTTTGAGGTATAAGAATATTTGCTTAACAGGCAATAGACGAGACATATTTGGGTTGACTTGAAAATGTGGCACACAAACATGTTGAAAACATGAAGTCTAGACGACTTGTTGTGAGATAGAGTAGAGATCCAATCATTCCTATGTACTTCTTTTCATCAACTGCTACACCTGAAGGGTCCGAAGAGATTTTGTGTCTGAAACCCATAGGTACCTTGGCTGAGGCACACATCTCAGTTGAGTACTTTTTGAGGAGTTCCAATTCATACTCATTTGAAATCTACTAACCATTAATTTAGCAAAGTCAACAACCATTGATGAATCGGTGGATCCGAAAATGATGTCATCAATATAAATTTGGACAAGCATGAGATGTTTTACATTTGACCTTCAGAACAGAGTAGGATCGAGAATACCTCTTTGAAAACTTGAACTCTTGAGAAAGTCGGTGAGGTTCTCGAACCATGCGCGAGGAGGTTGCTTGAGGCCATAAATTGCTTTCTAGAGTTTGTAGCAGTAGTTCGGATATGAAAGATTGACAAAACCGGGAGGCTGTTGAAGATACACTTTAGTATCAAGTTCATCATTTAGAAAAGCACTTTTAACGTCCATATGGTAAACCTTAAAGCCTTTGTGAGCAGCATAAGCAAGAAAAGTTCCGATAGCTTCAAGACGGGCAACATGAGAAAAGGTCTCATCATAGTCAAGCCCTTCGATCCATGTGTGTAATGCCCGTGTTTCTGGGCTAGGCATTAATGTTGATGTAATAATCTAGGTTAACCTTTGTAACTCAGTTTCAAATAATAAAAATGTATTATTTGAATATTATGTGATTTATGCTTAATTGTGTGGCTTAAATGATTTAAGAATAAAAATAACCGTAATAATAAAATATTAGATAAGCCCAATATCTATGAAGGAACTTGTAGTTGTCGTGGAAAGGGTTCCGGATATATAAAGAATGCCGAAATCCAAGTTATAACGAAGAAGTTATGACCTGTTGTAGTTTCGAGACAGAACCGGCACGAGACTGCACGACGTAAATAATGAAATTACGATAGAGCGATGTTTAGCCTTAGTGATTCAAACAAAAGTCGTAGAATACGATAAACTGAGAGTGTCCATAAAAAGAACGTCTAAATCTAACTTCGTATGAGGAAGTTATGATTTTTCTAAGTTTCGACTTAGTGGTATATAACCCAAATCTCAAAATTGAGATCGAGTGATATTTAGCTGAAACAATCTAAACGAGAATTGAATATCTCGTCAATAGTAGTCCAACGGTGAGAAGACCAACGAAAACGGACGACAGATGAAGAAGTTATGAATTTTTAACGGACTTTTCCTGTCACGGTCTGTTAAAAATATAATAATAAAAATAAGTTCAAAATTAGCCGACGGAGTCTAAATGAACATTGTAGAGCATAGTCTCACCTACGTGAAAATATAAAGAACGTCAAAAAAGGAGCTCGTATGCGAAAGATACGAATTTTTGAAGTTTGAAAAATGGGAGTACGCCCAACGTACTCATGATTCATGGACTGAAATGGGCTGCGTCGACCTGACCTAACACTCGAGTGCCCCGGGTCTGTCAGCAGTGACGCGTCTGGTCTGATCCACTTAGTACACCCAACGTCATGTCGACGAGCCAGTACGACCAACGTACTGCTTGTAGAGGGAGTACGCCCAACGTACTCTGAAGTTACGCCCAACGTAATCGCAGGGATCAGCCCCTATAAATAGATGTCGTGGGCTGCCGAGTTTTAGTGCTCAAATTCTTCTCTCTCACTCGTTATTTCCTCGTTTTGCGTGCAAGTTATGCCCCGAAGCCCCGATATCATTCCCAAAACCCGAAGCAAGTCCCGAAGCCCTAAGGATCCCGAGAAGTAAAGTTTTCGAGCCGAAATTCTGCCCGCGAGGAGCCCGATTTTCAAGAAAACATCCCGGTTTCATCGAAGAATACTACACTTAGAGCCGTAGTGTTGTCCGATCATCTTCTGATCAAGTGAGTGCATAGTCCTTTTCATATACACGATTTAATACAAGTATCTGTTGAATGTATTAGGTATATGTGTTATGTGAGTGTATATTCATTTTCTTCTAACACATAGATACGGAGTATTCTCTACAAATTACGTGTTACGTGTTTGTATATTATTTTCTTATTTGAAATAATTATTGAATGAATGATTTGTACATGTTTTAAGATGTATATAAATGTATATATTTTTATCTACTAATATGTTGGGTAGAACATGGGTAGACAGTTGTTGTGTGATGAAATAAAATGATGAGAGGCCTCGATGTGATTGTGATCTAGTCGTCCAGCAGAATATGGATGACGACCACGGACTTTTATAGGCAGTTTAGTGGAACGCTGGCAGGCTGATAACCTGTAGGTTTAGTGAACTTGAGTGTTCATTTATTGTATTATATCCCCCTCATGGTTTCCTTAGGACATTCATTGTTGAGGAAACCCCTCTGCTGTAGTGTCCGTCCCGATGAAAAGCCTAGATTTGGTCCCTTGTAATAGTTGTTGTCATAGGGACATAAAGTGAGGATAACGGGAATGGGTAATCGGGTTATTATTGGTTGGTGAAATTAAATATAATTATTTATTGTGGGTTGAAAACCCTATATGCTCACCAGGCTCCCAAGCCTGACCCACTAAGTTTCTTTGTATTACAGGTAGTGGCGCGAGAGCATAAGTTGGGGAACTTGTGAAGATGTTTTTGTTTATAGACCAATAGTTGTATATAACTATGTAAGGTCTATGTTTTATTATTTATGCTTTTGTGTCTGTATCGGAACATGACATCCCGAGTTTTGATATATAATGAAAATACATTTCTTTAAGAAATGCTTTGATAAATCTTATTTTATCATGTAATGTTTTGGGGTCAAATTCCACAACTCTTTTAAATCAACGGATTTACTCCGAAAAATTATTTTAAAAGCATAAATGAAACCGGTCTTTTCTATCCGTGATTTTGGGGATGTCACAGTTGGTATCAGAGCATTACTTTAAGCGAACTTGGAATTTGTAGGATTTCTAGACTTAAACTTAGAATGCTAAATGAAGATTGTGAGATGAGTGTCTATCATATTTTAGACACAAGCACTAGTTTATTTTAGGAAAGTTTCCTAAAATGCTTTTTTGTGCTAAACGTTATATGTTTTCCATATATGATATTATTTGTTCGGATCTATGGTTTGTTGCCAACTGGATCTGGAAACCTCATGTGTTTAGGATTCTAAGCGTAGGATTACAGTATTAGAACTAGCATGTAAACGTTTCAGAGTGATAAGGATGATTTAATTATCTTTTGTGATTGAGGATCTAAATTCACCTTATTCGGTGTGTAGATCTAAAATGGTAAGAACCAGAAGTGGATTTGGAAACGTTAACGAAGACAGGAATCAACCACCTGTGGTTGAGCGAGTACCTGTTGTAGCAACAGTACTTGAGCCAATAACAATGGCTGGTGTACAATTAATTTTTCAAACGATGTTGGATCATCAGATGGAAAGAAACGAGATGTCTGCTTCAGCAGAATCATAAAGAACTTTCAATGCCGATTGAACAGACCGAGTTGAATGAAGGGCATTCGGAAGGAGGTAACTTCAGTGGGACTGTTGGTCAAGCCAACCCACCGTTAGTTAGACAAAACCACCAGGAAGGAGGGATTGATGGACTTGGATGCAAGTACAAAAACTTTTTGACTTGCAAACCATCGACCTTCACTAGAAAGGAAGATCTGATCGGAGTTATGGATTGGATCTCAGAAATGGAGCTAGCCTTCATGATGCGTGGCTGTAGGGGCAAGTTGCAGACCACTTTCGCAGTACGTCAGTTCAAGGGTGGAGGTGTTCGTTGGTGGAACACTCTGGGGAAGACCCTAAGCCCTAATGAGCCACTGAAACTTACTTGGGCAGAGTTCTTGGTTCAGTTCAAGCACAAGTTCTACTCGACCCAAAATCTACTGGAGTTAGAGAACACGTTTCTGACATTGACTAAAGGCATCATGTCAGTCGATGATTACACCAATGCCTTTATAGACAAAAACGGAGTTTGCATTGCGCATCGTCCCAGATGAGCTGGCAAAAGTTGACTGGTATGCAAAAGGACTCCCATGGGAGTACACGGTGCCAGTATGTCAGGCACCTACTCTAGAGACATCTATTTGGGCTGCCAAGTTTGTTGAGAATATGATCAAGGGAAGAACCGCCAACAAGGTTGAAGTTGGTGATAAGAGAAAGTTTGAAGGAACTTCGGGTTCCAACAAAAAAAACAAGTCTTCGAAGTCTAGTTCAAAGAAGTTTGGAGGTGAATCGAAATGGTGTGAAATGTGCATAAAAAAGAACTCTGGGAAATGTAGTGAGGAAGTGACCTGCTACAAATGTGGAAAAACTGGGCATTATGCCAATGAGTTTCCGTCCAACAAGAGAGTGTGTTTTGGATGTAATGAAGAGGAGCGCATTTTGAAAGTCTGTCCTAAAATGAAGGAGGCAACAAAGCCCAATATTTCGCTAAAGCCGAAGGAGAGAGCCTTCTAGATGACACTGGAAGCTGCTAAAGATGAAACTGATGTCGCTTCAGGTATCTTTCTTGTAAACGAATTGCATCCCGAATTTTATTTGATTATGGATCCAACTACTCCTTTATTTCACATGAATTTGGTAGAAAACTAGCTATGCCTGTCGACAGACTAGATAATGCATTATTAGTCGAAGTTGCTAGAGTCAAGTTTATACCTCTTAGCCATCACATGAAAAACATTTTAATTGACTTTAATGGGAATAAGTTCAGCGAGGAATTATTGCCTATCAAACTAAACGGTTTCGACATCGTGTTGGGAATGGATTGGATTAGCGCCAATGATGCCGAGATATTATGCAAGAAGAAGATAGTCAAAGTAAACCCGCCAGGAAAAGAGTCATTTATAGTATATGGGGACAAACGCAAAGTAAATTATGGGATTATTTCCCTAATGAAAGCCAAAAAGTGTTTGGCTAAAGGATGTACGTCATATTTGGCATTCGTTATCGATGCTAAGAAGGAGAAAAAGGAGATGCAGAGCATTCTTGTCGTGTGTGATTATCCAGAAGTATTTCCCAAAGACTTGTGGATTTCAGAATAGACTTGTTACCAGGGACGAAGCCAATAGCAAAAGCACCTTACCAATTAGCACCGACGGAGATGAAGGAGCTGATGATGCAACTTTAGGAGTTGTTGGACAAAGGTTTCATTAGACCTAGTTCATCACCATAGGGAGCTCCGGTGTTATTCGTGAAGAAAAAGGATGGGAGTATGAGGATGTGCATTGATTATAGAGAGCTAAACAAGGCAACAATAAAGATTAGATATCCATTGTCGAGGCTTGATGACTTATTCGATAAACTACAAGGTTCAAGTTATTTTTCAAAGATCGACCTAAGGTCAGGATATCATCAACTGAAGGTGAGGGAACAGGATATCGAAAAGACTGCATTTAGAACAGGATATGGACACTATGAGTTTTTGGTTATGTTGTTTGGACTAACCAATGCTCCAGCAGCATTCATGGATTTAATGAACATGGTAAATTTTTCCTTGATAAATCTATGATAGTGTTCATAGATGACATTCTGATTTACTCGAAAAGCCAAGAGGAGCATGGCATACACTTGCGAGAAGTGTTGGAAGTCATGAAGAAGGAGAAGCTGTATGTTATGCTCTCCAAATGTGATTTTTCGATTTGATAAGTCCAATTCCCAGTTCACGTGGTCAACCAAGAAGGGATAATGGTTGATCCAACAAAGATTGAAGTTGGAATGAAGTGGGATCAACTGAAAAGTCCCACGGAGATCCGAAGCTTTTCGGGATTAGCCGGATATTACCGAAGGTTTATCCAAGGCTTTTCTTCGATTGCTACTCCACTAACAGCTTTGACTCACAAAGGAGCTACTTATGCTTGGATTGATAAACACAAAGAAGCATTCGAGCTGCTAAAGAAGAAGCTATGTGAAGCACCGATTCTTTCTCTACCCGATGGAGTTGAAGACTTCGCTGTCTATAGTGATGCATCTGGTGTTGGGTTGGGTTGTGTTTTGACCCAAAGAGAAAAGGTGGTAGCATATGCGTCTCGACAACTAAAAGAGCATGAAAAGAACTACCCCACTCACGATTTGGAGCTGGCAGCGGTATTTTTCGCTTTGAAGATATGGAGGCATTGCCTCTATGGCTCGAAGTGGAAACTTTTAACTAATCATAAGAGTCTCCAATATCTCTTTAGTCAGAAAGAATTAAATATGAGGCAGTGACAGTGGCTAGAACTACTTAAGGACTATGACTGTGAGATACTTTACCGTCCCGGTAAAGAAAATGTTGTCGCTGATACTCTTAGTCGGAAAGTCAATCTTGAGAGAAAAAGGCCAAGAGCGTTAAGAATAGAAGTTGTCTCGACCATTGTGGAAAGTATAAAGAAAGATCAAGAGGAAGCTTTTTAAAAGAATGACTCGAAGGAGGAACGTTTGGGCAAAACATTGGTGTTTGGTACAAACGGTCATGGACTGAAGGTATTCCAATATCGTATTTGGGTACCTAAGTCAGGAGGAATAAGAGATCTTTTAATGGAAGAAGCTCACAAATCCATGTACTCAATTCATCCTGGCAGCACTAAAATGTATAGGGAACTAAAACCCTATTACTGGTGGCCGACGATGAAGCTTGATGTTGCAAAGTATGTGGTCGAGTATGTGACATGTGCGCGGGTCAAGGCACAACATCAGAAACCATACAGGAGTTCAGAACCTTTACCTGTGCCTATGGGTAAATGGGAAGACATTGCTATGGATTTTGTCACTAAACTGCCCAGAACAAAGAATGGTCACGACATGATTTGGGTGGTCGTTGATCGCTTCACTAAGAGTGCACATTTCATAGTAGCCAATGAGAAATGATCTATGGATAAGCTTGTGAATTCTTACGTGAGGGAAATTATGAGGCTTCACAGTGTTCCATTAACGATTGTGTCTGATCGTGACGGCCGTTTCACCTTGTGATTTTGGAGACGTCTACAAGAGGAATTGGGTACCAAGTTGTGTTTGAGTACAACTTACCATCCACAGACCGATGGTCAGCGCGAACGAATGATACAAACACTTGAAGATATGCTAAGAGCATGTACCCTAGAATTCCAAGGCAACTGGGATGAACATTTGCCTTTGGTAAAATTTTGCTACATAATAGTTTCCACTCGAGCATAAATATGGTACCTTATCAAGCTTTGTACGGACAGAAGTGTCGTACGTCGTCTTGTTGGCTTAAGGCTGGGGATATAGGGGTATTTGGTCCTACTGTAATTACTTATCTGAGAACTAAATAGATTTTTATTATTATGTCAATAGTTGTTTATTGGATACACTAAGGTTATATGTGTTGGATTAATGTCTAAGTCCATAACTATAATTGGTAAGACTTGACCCGACCCGGCATGGTCCATTTGGGTTGCATACCATCATGCACTTGGATAGACTATAATGAGAGAAATAAGACACTTATGGTTATTAATATATTATAAGTTCTAGTATATTAATAATAAGAATAATGAGATTATTTAATTAGTATTGATCAATAATTAATCTAGGATTAATTAAGTGATCAAAAGAAGACTAATTAAATATATGGGTTGATTGTGTAAATCATCCATACTTGTATAGTGGGCTAATGCTCCATGGATAATCAAGTTGGGCTAAAACCCATAGGATGGTTCATGGATGCTCCATGGTGTATTTGAACCCATGGATCCAAGGAAATGGAAAGCCATGACAATTAAGAGTTTACCCTAATTGTAACACTATATAAAGATATTATTCTTGGCAAAATCGGCCACTAGTATTATTCTAGAGACGGCTAGCCGATTTCATGAAGTGTAGAATTCTCTCAAGCTATTCTAAGTGTTTTGATGATTGTGATTCCATTTGAGGTGTCACACTTGGGGCACTAGGCACTCAAGCTTCATGAAGACTTTCTACATCAAGAGGTATGTATTCTATCTTGTTACACTCATTGTTTTGTATGCTAGATTAGGATAATACCTTGGATGTTCTTATTTGCATGTATAATAGAGAAAACATAGA
This sequence comes from Lactuca serriola, assembly GCF_051521515.1. Taxonomy (NCBI): domain Eukaryota; kingdom Viridiplantae; phylum Streptophyta; class Magnoliopsida; order Asterales; family Asteraceae; genus Lactuca; species Lactuca serriola. The sequence continues at coordinate 199,764,892 of NC_136415.1, read as the reverse complement.
TCCAAGGTATTTAGGGTTGCATGTACACTTAGGAGTGTTAGAATGCTCAAAACCCAACAATGGTATCAGAGCCTAGGCTTGCTTTCTCTTATACTTGATGCAAATTGCTGAAAAATGCTGAAAAACTCGATTTTCTGGCTTTCTGGGCGCTGGACTCGCCGAGTCCACTGATGAACTCGCCGAGTCCATGAGTAAAATCATCCTACTCGCCGAGTAGGTTCATGCACTCGCCGAGTAGGAGACCCAGACAGCATATATTCGACGTTTTTGGCTTGAAATGGACTAGGAACATTACCCTAAGTTGTTTTTGAACTTATAAACTTGTTTTTGATGTGGTAATGTTCATGCTAATCCATTTTCAAAGATAATTGTCAATAGATTCATGTTTTGTATTAGTTTAAGGTTTAGACTAATTACATGAAAAAGTTTGATTTGAATTATCTTGTTCTTGTGAGTTGCTTAGATTAATAGAAATGTTGAGTGAAATAGTTGTTTTCAATCCATTTTAATCTAAGAGTTGAGTATAAAATGTGTTTGTGTAACTTGTCCTCAAGTTACATGAAGAGTCACATTAAAGACTCATAAAACTCATAATAGTTGGCAATGGTTACAAAATGAAGAGTCTTGTGTCATTGAATAATTTTTTATGACTCCATAACTTGTCCTCAAGTTATGGAAGTTCAAGAGTCACTTCATTAAAGAAAAATATGTAACCATAATTAAATCCATAAGTTATAAAATAAAGAAAAGTTAATTCTTTTATTAGTTTAAAGTCTTCCATAACTTGTCCTCAAGTTATGGAACTTGAAGAGTTTTTGGATTAAAACTACTTTAAACACATAAGTTATGGAATTAATTAGTTTTGAATAGTTTCAAAACTTGCCCTCAAGTTTTGGAATTTGAAAAGTTTTCCTTATGAATACTTTAATTCCAAGTTAGCCCTTAGAATTTTAAAAGTTAAAATTCAACCCTTATACTTTATAATATTATAAGTTAATAATATATATATGTATAAGAGTAAAGTCAGTCTTACCGCTAGTATGCCTCATTCACGAAGCCGGTCTATAAGGTGGGTATAAGGTTGTCGCCTATAAAATGGCAACTTAATGGGTGTCCACTCTCACCCACCGCTTGCTTGACTGTTGGAGGGTCGTTAGCCGAACGGGTTTGACAAGACTAGAATTCTCCCTTCATTAAAAGTATTAATGATAATACTAAGTAACTAAACTCTTAATAATACCCAATCTTAGTTACTTAGGAAAAAATGTGAATAAGGTGCTAATCCATGAAATTACACTTTGCACTTTGTTTAAGTCGGTTAGTGGAGCGTGTGTGGTTAACCGGCACACTAACGCGTATTTAACAAGGTAGGCAAAGGGTAACTTAATGTTTATCATAGTATCGATGGAGCGTGTGTGGTTAACCGGCACATCGATTGAGGGGTAAACACTTAAGGGTACCAAGTAATTTGCATGGTTACTTCACACCTTGTTTTGTGATCCTCGGCATCCCAGTCACAAAACCTGAAGGGCACACTCGAGATTGAAACATGCCTTTGAAAAGTTCAATGAATCTCAAAGATCTAGGAGTTTCAAAACCAATTAAAACCTAATAATACATTTCGTTTATCTTGGTGGAAATTGGTGAATCGTCATTCACCTACCTTCAAATATTTTATAGCTTGGATTACGGCATACCTCTTCTAAGTTATAAAATAGTTTGTTGGGTCCTAGCCTTAATATTTCATATTGGGTGTCATATTAAGGACTTTAAATCAACTATCTTGAATATCTCCCAAAAGATGTCTGTAATAGACACCTATGATCTTCCCAAATCTCTTGAAACAAGGTTTCCTAATGAAGATGATGTCCCATGGATATCATACTTCTTTCTCCTCCTCCAATTATTCTCCCTAACCACAAGTTCTTGAAAAGTTTAAGGTCACTCAAGCCCTAATGGCAAGGCAAGGTCTAGGTGTGATCACATCTTGGAGATGTAGTCACATATTGACAAGCCGGGAGAGTTGGGTGTCAAAGTCTTGAGAAAGTTGGTGGTTCAACTACTTTCTAAGTCACATAGTGAGTTCTTTTGGAACACCTATGAAACAGACTATGACAAGACCCTTAATGATCTTATCTATTTGCTAAGATCAACTTCCTGAAACTTTATGGACATTGACAATAGTGACACAGGAAATCCAGAAAAGCATTCTCTTCCCAATGGAAAGGGATCGGCCATAGTCAACTCGGTTGACCAAATGGTAAAGAGAAAAGCTAAGTCTGTGATAGTCCCGTGTACCATTATCAAAGGGTCCATATGTTTATGTTGCCAAAGGAAGGGGCATTGGTTGCGAAGCTGCCAAATTTACCTAAGGATGTTAAAGTCAATAAGTTTGACTCTACTTCAGGTAAAGTCCACTATCTAACTCTGTTAAGTTTCTATTCTGAGATTCTTGATACATGATGTGACTGGGTCACATGGTGATTTTTTAAGAATCAAAGAAAAGTGAAGAAACTTAAAGAAAGAATATGCTGAATCTGATGGCGTAGATGGATTTCTATCGCATAGTTTGAAGATCGGATTCTTGAGCTACTTCTCAGGAGTTATGAGATATTGCTTAGGAATAGATAACAACAAGTTTTCATATGGATTGTAAGGATAAGTTTTTCTGCAAAGTTTTAAAATAAAAAGAAAATTTTTGTTGATTTTATTTATTTTAAAATATCCTTACAATGGCATTTGGAAAGAAAATTGTTGCTTATAAGATTCCATTAACAGCAAGAGTGGAAATATGAAATTGATTCTTTCATTTGTGGTAATGTCTAAATTTACCAAATAAGGAAAGATTCTCATCACCCAAGTTTCAATTGGACCGGAACTTGGAATCATGCAAGTTGTATAGCATGATGAATGAGAACTTTCAAGTTTTGGAAAATTAAGACTAATTACTTGTTCACATGGATGTGTGAGTCAAGTAAAGGACTAAGGGATCGAGTACACATTCTTGTGCACTGGTCAAGTCCACCACAAAAAGATTGATAAGACTATTCGTCATGATTTACTTAAGTTCAGTAAATATGATTATACTTACAAGCTTAAGTGTAACTCTGAGACATTGGAAAAAAGGTTCCAATGTAAGGCAGAGCGAATAAGAAGAATCAAATTAGGTAGAAGGATAAAAGTTTCTCAAATCTGAAAAGATGGGAGAGTACTTTAGTATCAGTTTTGTGATCATCTTAATGATTAAGAAACCATATCAAAATTAGTTCTCTAAGGAAAATCTTAGTGCATTCTTATGACTAAGAAGAGGAACTTGAATTGTTGAAGTGGTTAAATCAAGAAGATGAGTCATACTTCAAGATTGTAACTTGAGTGACATGTCTTAAAGAAGGTTTAAAACACTTGTCAAATGTAAGAGTAAAAGTTTTCTACTCTTGTACATTTGAAATTGGTAAGTTGTGATGTTTTGGATAAAACAAAGACCAACTAAGACCAATTTTGTGAAGTGTTTGTCTTGATTAGAATCCACACTATCTCTTGGATATTTGACAAGGGAGTCTTATAGGTCAAGAGGATAGTGGGAGTCTTAAAGGTCTTGAAAGTCTCAAGAACTATTCAAGAATAGAACCTGAAGTTCTTCACTAGCACACGACTTGCGGTTTATAACCTATCGTGTTGACATATTCTGTGCCTATTCCAGTTAAAGTTGGCTTTGCATATGAGTTCTTAGAGTTCTCAATTGGTTGCACAACTACTTGGAAGCAATGGCAGGCCCTTCAGCTGCCAGGTGGCAAGAAATTAAGATTGAGTTCAATCCATATGGTTTTGGATTTGTCATTATCCTTGTCTTGTGACTATGGTTTTGATAATTCACATAGATAAGAACACATACACCATTAAATCTAAGTGTCATAAGGTTTCTCTCCGATTCATGAAAATGATGGTGAGGAAACACTTTCACTAAGTAGATTTTAGCTAGATAGCAATTGTGATATTTGCATTCTCAAAGTCGTTAGTGGAGCGCGTGTGGTTAACCGGCACAGTAATATGGACTTGTGAGAAGTGGCAAAAAGGTCTAACCATTATGATTACGGCATACCTCTTCATAACTGTTTAGACACACAAGTGTGCTATCTAAGGGAAGGTGTATGATTTTTGATAAAGTTTTATCAAAACAATCTAGTATCAGAAATCTGAACTTTGGTAAGAAAGTCAATGAAGTATTGATTTCTAGAAGTCCAGCTGATTTCTGAGTACATGTCAAAGCTAGTGGGAGCATAAGTGTTATGCTAATGATCATCATGTTAGTGGGAGCATGATAATTATGATAAGTATTGAAAGTTAGCAATGTTAATTATAGAAAACAAAAGTTTCAATTGGGAAAAAGTTGTTTTGCTATAATTAAGGGAGAGGAAATTATGCTTCATCTCAAATCTATAAGCTTAGATCGTGAGGTTTTAATCATTTAATCAAGGATATATATATATATATATATATATATATATATATATATGAATTTCATGTTGGAATGGCTCAACATAAGGAAATTCTGTATATGGGTCCATTATTTGCGTTCTAAAATTTGATTATGATTACGGCATCCCTTTTCATAATCTGAATTATGAGAACTTGGCAAATTGAAATGGAAATATTATAGCAAAAGACTGGTTTAGTCTTTATGTGAGACATCATGAATCGTGTCCCATATGCTTCAGATATAGGATCGATTACATGTGCTATATTCATCCTTTCTAAAATTTTCCAAATACCTTGGGCATTAAGAAGTGAAAAGGTCTAGAACTGGAGATGACTAAAATGATTAAGCAATTGTCGAGGACAATCTAAGGTTTACCAAAGATTGGTTGCTCAAGGATAGTTGGAAGTATAGTGATAATTCTGGAAGGACCATATTGACATAACCTGTAAGGAGGCAACTCTTGTTCAGAAGTGATAGTCAAAATGGAATCTGGAAATGTTTCAAAGTCAGAATTTTAAATCTGTGTAAGATTAAGGAAACTTGATGCAAGAAGGATGTTTCCAAGGAGTTGATCTCATTTGGAATACTCTGTAATGATTGTTGCCAAGTCTTTATGACTTTGTACATGATCATTACAAGAGGATCAATGCATATAAGTTTAGAATCTAACAGATTTCAGTAAATGGCATGAATTTGGAATTCTTGCATTTGCAGTAAGGATTTGGGAATGTGAAAAGAGAATCATTGAAGTTATGTTCAATTGATCTAGTTCACAAAGTAAAGATCATAGACAAACATAGTATGCATACTTGGTGTGTGGCATGACTAGTGTTTAGAAAACATAGTGTACATGCTTGGAGCATGGGACAACTATTGTTTTAAATTCAAGAATAAAGTTGATAGCTGAAACAGTATACAATGAATAATGTGTAATCATATGGTGATAGGTTTTGATACCATATTGGATTCTATTATTATTGTGTTTCACTTTGCATGTTTTGACTTCCCGAATAAACTGGGTTATTCTTCTGGAATGACTAAGTTATTCAAACTATCCACAGTCGGTCATATGTTGGAAGTAGATATGAATTAAGACTGTCATGGGTTGGCTTGTAGAGGTCTAAGGTGTTGGACAAAGGGCTACAACACTCATGAGTGCTCATAAGTTCTGAGTATTGGATTCAACCCGCGCTCATTGGAATCACTTCATGGATTTTATCACGAGTGATCATGAGACGATAATATCTTATATTCTTCAAACCTAGAGATATGAGTTGTTACTATGAGTTGATAGTACATTGATAGCACGAAAACGCATTTGGTAACTCGGTGCTATAAAACGTGCCTTTGTGTATGATTCAACAAGTAGTAGAACAAGCCATATGAGTCGAAGTTTATCCATTCCTTTTACCTTCGGGATAAAAGCGATATCTGTGGGCCCCTCGATGATTTGATGATGACAAATGGAAGTGCTCGGCCGGGCCAGGACTGATTTGATTTGTTCAATTAGTCAGTCGTCATAAATCGGAAATCGGGAAACAACAAATGGACAGAGAGAATGATTATAATCCATGTCTCAATCCATATGATATCTAGAATGGAGGAATATATGATCCCTTATCTAATGGACAAGTCACTGACAAAGGTCAGAGTTCATCTACAAGGTCAGAGTTCGACAGAAGCTTTTGAGAGCTACGATTGCCGGTTGGTTCCTGAAGTCATACGCAATAATAGTTTTAGACTTATCCAAGTGGGAGACTGTTGGATTAATGTCTAAGTCCATAACTATAATTGGTAAGACTTGACCCGACCCGGCATGGTCCATTTGGGTTGCATACCATCATGCACTTGGATAGACTATAATGAGAGAAATAAGACACTTATGGTTATTAATATATTATAAGTTCTAGTATATTAATAATAAGAATAATGAGATTATTTAATTATTATTGATCAATAATTAATCTAGGATTAATTAAGTGATCAAAAGAAGACTAATTAATTATATGGGTTGATTGTGTAAATCATCCATACTTGTATAGTGGGCTAATGCTCCATGGATAATCAAGTTGGGCTAAAACCCATAGGATGGTTCATGGATGCTCCATGGTGTATTTGAACCCATGGATCCAAGGAAATGGAAAGCCATGACAATTAAGAGTTTACCCTAATTGTAACACTATATAAAGATATTATTCTTGGCAAAATCGGCCACTAGTATTATTCTAGAGACGGCTAGCCGATTTCATGAAGTGTAGAATTCTCTCAAGCTATTCTAAGTGTTTTGATGATTGTGATTCCATTTGAGGTGTCACACTTGGGGCACTAGGCACTCAAGCTTCATGAAGACTTTCTACATCAAGAGGTATGTATTCTATCTTGTTACACTCATTGTTTTGTATGTTAGATTAGGATAATACCTTGGATGTTCTTATTTGCATGTATAATAGAGAAAACATAGATCCAAGGTATTTAGGGTTGCATGTACACTTAGGAGTGTTAGAATGCTCAAAACCCAACAATATGTACCAGGATGTTAGAATCTGTGAATATTTGCCTTATGTCTTGTCCTCGTTGGGTTGGAGACTTAGGGTTAGGGTCACTTATTCGAAGGTCCATCCTATCCTAACTACATATAACTGGTATGCACTAAAAAGTATTGAAGCAACTGATAAAGATCATCTTAAAATTATCTTAGTTAGTTCGTCTATTTAGTTATTTCTTATATCCCTTTTCACGCGTAGATCTTAATGGTTGTATTTCACCACGGTGACCCATACTTCCCAAACCAAGGCAACGCTGGATGGCTAGAGGAAAAACCAGAAGATGATCACCCAATCCCTTTGGATGATCACTATGCTGAGGGTTTTTATGATAGTTCTGACTCGGTGCCTGAAGTCAACAACCTACCTCCAGCTGCTCAAAACCCAAGCCTGAACCCCCGTCCCACATTTCAAGACCCACACCTCTGTGGGCCACAAACTTGTATAGGTGGAGTCAGGAACAGGGTCAACCTATCCCCTACAATGGAGAAAAAAGCTTTTACAACCTCACTGAGGGAGGTTCTGCTGACAGAGTCCTACCCATCATGGTTCTTAGGATTTCTCGGAACACGATACTGGGTCAATCAACTATCAATCGATTCTTGGAGATTGACGCCAACTCTGGTGTTAACACAGTCCACATTCGCCAACTAGAGTATGCTCATGAAAGGACTCTGGTCTGCAATGCAGCTCTGCAAAGAGAACTTGCTAAAACCCAAGGTGAAGTTAGGGAACTTCAAGCTCAGAAAGTGAGAGCTGACAGGCGTATAAGGGACATAGAACGCCTATTGTCGGGATCAAGAACTCATGCTAGCAGTTCTTGTCGCCGATAGAATCTTATCGACTCATCTTTTGGATATAACCTAGTTTATGTAAAAACTTTGGTCTAATTTCCTATCCTTGTAAATCTTAGATCCGTTAGGTCTTGATCTAGTCATAGTTCTGTCAAAAACTTTCCTTTCTTGGTTGATGTAAGGCCTACTTCTAGGCCACTTTTCCCAAACTTGTTACATCTGTAATTCCAGTATTATTGATAGATATCTAATCATATGGAAATTATTATCCAAATGCTATCATCTTCATTCAAACCTACTATTCATTGTGTTGTTGGACTATGGAGAGTTAGTCCATGAGTCACTCTCATTATTCATTTATTCTTATCAATGTTGCCATCTTTTTAAATGTACAGTTAAAAGATGTTGCCACACAGAAACCCAAGGGGTAACCTTAGTAATGAAACGCCGATACCACCACCTCCTCTACCACCTCAACCACCTCAACCACCTCCTCCTTTTGATGCCATTATGTTCCAGGCAGCCTTCACAGCAGCCGTAGCAGCTGCTGTGTCAGCCATCAATACTCATGCCCCTAGTGGTTCGAGAGCAGGTGCACATCCTTCCAACCACGACGAGAGCCATGGGCATCCCAGGGAATGCACCTACAAGGACTTTACGAATGCTAAACCCCGAAACTTCAATCAAACTGGTGGGGTTATGGCCTTAAGGCAATGGATTGAAAAGACGGAAGCGGTCTTTGAAATCTGCGCCTGCCCGGAGGGCAACAAGGTCAAGTTCGCTACTTGTACCTTTTCTGACAGAGCATTAACCTGGTGGAATGGCCATGTTAAGTCTCTGACTATTGTGGTGGGATATTCTATCAGCTGGGAAAACTTGAAATCCATGCTGATGAGAGAGTACTGTCCTCGAGGGGAAATACAAAAACTCGAATAGGAACTCTGGGGTCTAGAAATGGTTGGTTCCAACGTATCAACCTGTACGAATAGATTCTGTGATCTGGCAATTCTATGCCCTGATATGGTTGCTCTCGAGAGCAAGAAAATAGAGAGATACATCTGGGGACTGTCGGCACAGATCCAGTCAAGTGTGTTACCAATCAAGCCTGTCACTTTTGACAGTGCCAAGGAGCTGGCACAATCTCTCATAGATCACCGAAAACACCAGAACCTGACAATCCCTACACCCCAACCACAAAAGGAGAACAACAACGACAACAAGAAGAAGGGGTGGAACAAGAGGAAAAGTGGAGCTTCGCAAGAGTCCCCAAAGAGACAGCAACTTGTGGCAATCAATGTTGCCACGGTAACCCCTGTTGTCCCTGCAAACCCCTTACCAGCAAAAACTTATGCTGGAAATCTTCCGAAGTGCAACAAATGCAACTTCCATCACCACGGACCTTGCAAGGAAATACAGTGCTCTAACTGCAACAGGAAGGGGAATACAACTCGTTTCTGCAAAATTCCAGCAGGGCCGACCTCCCAAGTTCCTAACGCCGGTGTGGGCCAAGCTTGCTACGGATGTGGCGAGGTAGGCCACTACAAGAGGAACTGCCCTAAGGCGGGGATGACTGGCGGAGTAGGAAGAGTTATGGCGATGGGCCACGAGGAAGCAGTAGCTGATCCTACGATAGTTACTGGTACATTTCTCCTCGATAACTCATATGCTTGCATAGTTTTCGACGGTGGAGCAAAGAAAAGTTTCGTAAGTCATAAATTTGCACACCTACTTAAACAAAAACCATGTGCATTAGATAAATCATTCACGGTAGAAATGGCAAACGGGAAAATAGAAAGTACTAATTGCATATACGTAGGTTGTACTTTAACTTTGGATGGTCATACTTTCAAGATAGACCTCATGCCGGTCCCTATTAAATGTTTCGATGTTATTATCGGCATGGATTGGTTGAGTCTTCTTCGCGCCGACATCATGTGCTTTGAAAAAGCAGTTCGTCTTAACCTTCCTAACAACGAAACCTTAGTTATCTATGGCGACAAACCTAGTACGAGCCTTCGCATCATTTCGTGCATCCAATCTCAGAAGTGCTTACGAAAGGAATATCATGCATTCCTCGTACACATCATCGATACGAGTCAAGAAGTAAAGGACATTCAGAACATCCCCGAAGTACACGAATTTCCCGACATCTTTCCAGAAGAACTTCCCGGATTACCACAACAACGCCAAGTCGAGTTCAGAATCGACTTAGCGCCAGGGGCTACTACCGTAGCCAAATCTCCTTACCGTCTGGCACCGGCAGAGATGCAGGAACTTTCCAGTCAGCTTAACGAACTTCTCAAAAAGGGATTCATTAGCCCAAGCTTCTCACCATGGGGAGCATCGGTCGTGTTCGTTAAGAAGAAAGATGGATCGTTTCGTATGTGCATCGACTACAGAGAACTCAACAAGCTAACAATTAAAAATCATTATCCCTTGCCCCGCATAGACGATTTATTTGATCAACTTCAAGCAGCCAACTACTTCGCGAAGATAGATCTACAATCTGGATATCACCAACTACGAGTGTTAGAGGAGGATGTTCTCAAGACAACCTTCCGAACTCGTTATGGACACTATGAATTCGTTGTGATGTCGTTCGGATTAACTAACACGCCCGCAGTATTCACGGATTTAATGAATAGTGTGTGTCATCCTTACTTTGATCAGTTTGTCATCGTCTTCATCGATAACATACTCATCTACGCTAGAAATAAGGAAGAACATAGTCAACATCTCCGCAGAGTCTTGGAAACATTACAATCGGAGAAGCTCTACGCGAAGTTCTCTAAGTGCGAATTTTGGTTTCGAAGAGTCGAATTCTTGGGCCACGTTGTTAGCGAAGAGGGAATACACGTGGACCCTTCCAAAATCAAGGCCATTGAGAACTGGTCAGCACCGAAGACACCTATAGAAATTCGTCAATTTCTAGGTCTCGCTGGCTACTATCGTAGGTTCATTCAGAACTTCTCCCGCATAGCAAAACCTCTTACGACATTGACCCAGAAGGGCGTGGCCTTTGACTGGGAAGAGAAACAGGAAAGAGCATTCCAAACGCTCAAACGAGCCTTGTGCACTGCACCAATACTATCCCTCCCCGAAGGAATAGAAGACTTCGTTGTCTATTACGATGTGTCAAATCAAGGACCCGGATGTGTTCTGATGCAACGAGGTAAGGTCATCGCCTATGCCTCGAGGCAGCTAAAGACACATGAGGTTAACTACACCACCCATGATCTTGAACTAGGAGCAGTTTTCTTTGCTCTGAAGATTTGGAGACACTACTTGTATGGTACAAAAAACACGATCTTTATAGACCACACAAGTCTACAACATATTTTCGACCAGAAGGAGCTCAACATGACACAACGACGGTCGGTCGAGCTACTCAGTGATTACGAATGCGAAATTCATTATCATTCGGGTAAAGCCAACGTAGTAGCTGACGCCCTAAGTCGAAAAGAATACTCTGGTCGTAGAGTCAAATCATTGACTCTAACTATCCATTCACACTTGTCCACACAAATTAAGGAGCCTCATCTCGACGCTTTGAAACTTGAAAATGTGGCAGGTGAATCCCTAAGAGGGATGGATAAGAACTTGAAAGTCAAGGGTGGTGGAGCCATATACCTCATGGATCGGATCTGGACATTGAAACACGGTGGCTTCAGAGACTTGGTTATGACCGAGGCACACAACACCCGTTATTCCGTCCACCCAGGTTCAGATAAGTTGTATCTGGATTTTAAAAAGTTATATTGGTGGCCTAACATGTGACATCCCCAAAATCTCGGCCAGAAAAGACCGATTTTCATTTATGCTTTTAAAATATTTTCAGAGTAAATCCTTTTGATTTGAAAGAGTTGCGGAATTTGTTCCCAAAAACAAAACATGATAATATAATGTTTACCAAAGCATTTCATAAAAGAAATGTATTTTTCATTATATAAACAAAACTCGGGGTGTCCTGTTCCGATACAGACCAATAAGCATAAACGATAACATTACAAGTCATTCAACAAATGTATACATATACAGACTTGTAAACAAAACAAATGATGGTTCATCCATCTCATGCCCTTGCGCCACTTCCTGTATTACAAATAAAACTGAGTGGGTCAGGCTTGGGAGCCTGGTGAGCATATAGGGTTTTCAACCCACAATAAATAATCATATTTAATTTTCACCAACCAACAATAACCCAATTACCCATTCCCGTTATTCTCACTTTATATCCCTAAGACAACTAACATAAGGGACCTAGTCTAAGAATATTTCATCGGGGCAACAACACATGCTTCGAGGGTACCTTAGCAATATAAGTCAAATAAGGCAACCATGAGGGGGATGGAGTACAACGAATGAACACCCAAGTTCATTAACACCTACAGGTGGCGAACCTGATAATGTTCCACAAGACCATCTAGAAAAATTTGTGGTCGTCATCTAAACTCCGCTAGATGACTAATCAAACAACAACGAGGCCTCTCATCTGTTTATTACAGACCAACTATCTACCCATGTTCTACCCAACATATTAGTAGATAAAAATATACATTTTATACATAGTTTAAAAACCTGCATAGCATGCTTTAATCAACACATATTTCACATAACAGATGAGGCACACACACAAATAACATGTATCTCATAGAGAATAAATCATATCTATGAGTTACAAGAAAGTGAATACACATTCACACACATAACCACAAAATTATACACATAATATGTATTCCGTATAAAATACTTCATAATTATGCGTTAGAAGAAAGTAACTACACACTCACTTGATCAGAAGATGATCGGAAAGCACTACGACTTGCAGAAGTAGTAATTCACAGCAGATCTGGAAGATCTCTACAAAAATCGAACTTTTCGCAGGCAGAGCTTTGGCTCGGGAACCGCACTACTCGGGATCTTCAGGATCTCGGGATTTGCTTCGGGACTTGGGAATATTACCAGGGCTTCGGGATGTTTCTGGCACGCAAATCGATGCAAAACGGGAGAGAGAAGAGAGAAAATAGCAAAAGAACTCGGTTGCCCTCGGATCCTATTTATAGGAGGCTAGAGCCTCGGAGTACGCGGGGCGTATGCCAGTACGCGGGGCGTGCTGGTCCGAAATCGTCACTGCGTTCGTCATCCGAAGCCACTTGATGCGAGTGTCGACATCCTCGGTGTACGCGGGGCGTACTTCGGATCGGATCGCTGACTCCTCTTCGGATAATGTCGAATTTAATAATTAAATTTAATTATTAATTATTTAATAAACTTCGGAAATTCATATCTTCTTCATACGAACTCCATTTTCGACGTTCTTTATATCCACGCGTAGGTGAGACTACGCTCTACAACTTTCGTTTAGACTTCGTCGGCTAATTTTGAATTTATTTTTATTACTTAGTTTTAATAGGCCGGGACAGAAACTTTCATTATAAATTCATAACTTCTTTGTTTGACGTCCGTTCTCGCCTAACTTTTTATCGCTTCGATACCAACAACGAGACCTTCGATCCTCGTTTAGATTGATTCGGCTAAAAACCTCTCGATCTCAAATCGAGTATTTCAGGTTGCATACTGCTAAGCCGAAACTTCGATAAATCATAACTTCCTCATACGAAGTCAGATTTGGGCGTTCTATATATATTCGGAAACCTCGTTTCAACTACTACAACTTTATCCAAAGATATCAAGTTTATTTTACACTTAAATTTTGATGCTTATTTTTATTCTTAATTAATCAAACCTCATAATTAAGCAATTAAGCACAAAACACATAATACTCAAATAATACACTCTTATTATTTCAAAACGGGTTACAAAGGTTAACCTAGACTATTACATTGCCAAAAATGGCAAGCCCGGAAACACAGGCGTTACAATTCTCTCCACCTTAGAATGATTCCATCCCCGGAATCACACATCAACAAACAAATGCGGATAGCGACTCAACATGTCACTCTCCGTCTCCCAGGTGAGATTCGGCCCATTCGTGTGTTTCCATCGGCCAAGCACTAACCCAACCATTTTGCGTCGCAACTTCTTAGTCTTTCGGTCAACAATTGCCTCTGGTTCTTCAATCAACCTTTTGTTCTCATCAATTCTCAATTCAAAAATTGGAATTATATCAGGAACTTCTCCTGTGAACTTCCTCAAATAACACACATGAAAAGTGTTGTGAATTCTATTCAGTTCTTCGGGTAATTCGAGCTTGTAAGCTTTGTTCCCAATCCTCTGAAGAACTTTAAACGGTCCAATAAACCTTGGACTCAACTTTCCCCTTTTACCAAATCTTATAAGTCCTTTCCACGGCGAGACTTTAAGCAAAACCGAATCTCCAACCTCAAAAGTCATCGGTCTTCGCTTCTTGTCAGCATAGCTCTTTTGACGATCTTGAGCTGCTAACATTCTTTCCCTAATTATTTTCAACTTTTCAGCAGTTTGAAGAACCATCTCTGGTCCCATAAACTGCTTTTCCCCAGCCTCAAGCCAACAAGACGGCGTATGACACTTTTGTCCATACAAAGCTTGGTAAGGTGCCATCTTAATGCTCGAGTGAAAACTATTATTGTAGGAAAATTCTACCAACGGTAAATGTTCATCCCAATTACCTAGGAATTCCAAGGTACATGCTCTCAGCATATCTTCAAGTGTTTGTATTGTTCTTTCACTCTGACCATCAGTCTGCAGATGGTAAGCTGTGCTTAAACATAACTTGGTACCCATTTCCTCTTGTAGACATTTCCAAAACCTTGAGGTGAAACGGCTATCACGATCCGATACAATCGTTAACGGAACACCGTGAAGCCTCACAATTTCCTTCACGTAAGAATTTGCAAGCTTCTCCGTAGACCATTTCTCCTTGGCTGCTATGAAATGCGCACTCTTAGTGAATCGATCAGCGACCACCCAAATCATGTCGTGACCGTTCTTTGTTCTGGGCAGTTTAGTGTCAAAATCCATAGCAATGTATTCCCACTTACCCATAGGCACATAAAATGGTTCTAAACTCTCGTATGGTTTTTGATGTTGTGTCTTGACTCTCGCACAAGTCACACACTCAGCCACATACTTTGCAACATCAAGCTTCATCGTCGACCACCAGTAGTAGGGTTTCAGGTCCCTATACATTTTAGTGCTACCGGGATGAATCGAGTACATGGTCTTGTGAGCTTCTTCCATCAAAAGATCTCTGATTCCTCCTGACTTAGGTACCCAAATACGATCTTGGAATACCTTCAGTCCATGACCGTTTGTACCAAACACCAACGTTTTACCCAAACGTTCCTCTTTTCGGTCATTTTTCTCAGAAGCTTCCTCTTGAGCTTTCTTTATACTCTCCACAATTGTCGAGACAACTTCTATTCTCAACGCTCTTGGCCTTTTCCTTTCAAGATTGACTTTCCGACTGAGAGCATCAGCAACAACATTAGCTTTACCGGGGTGGTAAAGTATCTCGCAGTCGTAGTCTTTAAGTAATTCTAGCCAGCGTCGTTGCCTCATATTCAATTCCTTCTGATTAAAGAGATATTGGAGACTCATATGATCAGTAAAAAGTTTGCACTTCGTTCCATAGAGGTAATGCCTCCATATTTTAAGAGCGAAAACTACCGCTGCCAACTCCAAATCAAGAGTCGGGTAATTCTTTTCATGCTCCCTCAGCTGTCGAGACGCATATGCTATCACCTTTTCTCTTTGGGTCAACACACAACCCAATCCAACACCAGACGCATCGCTATAAACAGCGAAGTCTTCAACTCCATCGGGTAGAGAAAGTATCGGTGCCTTGCATAGCTTCTTCTTTAGCTTCTCGAATGCTTCTTTATGCTTATCACTCCAAGCATAAGTAGCTCCTTTATGGGTCAAAGCTGTCAACGGAGTAGCAATCGAAGAAAAGCCTTGGATAAACCTTCGGTAATATCCAGCTAATCCTAAAAAGCTTCGAATCTCTGTGGGACTTTTCAGTTGTTCCCACTTCATCACAGCTTCGATCTTCGCTGGATCAACCATTATTCCTTCTTGGTTGATCACGTGACCCAAAAATTGGACTTCACGAATCCAAAAAATCACATTTGGAGAACTTAGCATACAGCTTCTCCTGCTTCAAAACTTCTAACACTTCTCGCAAGTGTCTGCCATGCTCCTCCTGGCTTTTCGAGTAAATCAGAATGTCGTCTATGAACACTATCACGGATTTATCAAGGAAAGGATTACAAATCCCTATTCATTAACTCCATGAACGCTGCCGGAGCATTGGTTAGTCCAAACGACATAACCAAGAACTCGTAGTGTCCATATCTTGTTCTGAATGCAGTCTTCTCAATATCTTGCTCTCTTACTTTTAGCTGATGATATCCTGACCTTAGATCGATCTTCGAGAAATAGCTCGAACCTTGCAATTGATCAAATAGGTCATCAATCCTCGGAAATGGATATCTATTCTTTATTGTTGCCTTGTTCAGCTCTTTGTAATCGATGCACATTCTCATACTTCCATCTTTCTTTTTCACAAATAACACCAGAGCTCCCCAGGGCGATGAACTAGGTCTAATGAAACCTTTGTCCAATAACTCCTAAAGTTGCATCATCAACTCCTTCATCTCCGTCGGTGCTAATCGATAAGGTGCTTTTGCAATTGGCGTGGTACCTGGCAACAAGTCAATACGAAATTCCACTTGTCGATCAGGTGGTAATCCAGGAAGATCTTCGGGAAATACTTCCGGATAATCACACACCACTGGAATGCTCTGCATCACCTTCTTTTCCTTCTTAGCATCAATCACGAATGCTAAATATGATGTACATCCCTTGGTCAAACACTTTCTAGCTTTCATTAGGGAAATGATTCCAGAATTCACTCTGCATTTGTCCCCATACACCATAAACGAATCTTTCGCAGGCGGGTTTACTTTAACTATCTTCTTCTTGCATAAAATTTCGGTATCATTGGCGCTAAGCCAATCCATTCCTAAAACGATGTCGAAACCATTAAGTTTGATAGGCAATAATTCCTCGAGAAACTTATTCCCATTAAGTTCGATTAAGATGTTTTTCATACGATGGCTAACATGTACAAACTTGCCACTAGCAACTTCGACTATTAAAGCATTATCTAGTCTATCAACAGGCAAAGCTAGCTTTCTACCAAACTCATGCGAAATAAAGGAGTAGTTGGCTCCAGAATCAAACAAAATTTGAGCAGGTAATTCGTTAACGAGAAAGGTACCTGAAGCGACATCAGCTTCATCTTTCGCAACCTCAAGTGTCATCTGGAAGGCTCTCGCCTTCGGCTTTGGTGGAATGTTGGGCTTTGCTGCCTCCTTCTTCTTCGGACAGTCTTTCAAAATATGCCCCTCTTCATTACAACCAAAACACATCCTTTTGTTGTTCGGACATTCATTGGCAAAATGTCCAACCTTTCCACACTTGTAGCAGGTTACATCCTCGCTACATTTCCCAAAGTGCTTTTTCTTACACTTATCACACCACTTCGCTTCGCCTCCTTTTCCTCCAAACTTTTTCGAATCAGATTTCGAAAATTTGCCTATCTTACCGGAACCAGATGTTCCCTCAAACTTTCTTTTCTCACCTACCTCAACCTTTTCGGTGGTTCTCCCTTTAATCATGTTCTCAACAGACTTGGCAGCCCATATAGCTGCCTCTAGAGTATGTGCCTAACGTACTAGCACCTCGTACTCCCATGGAAGTCCCTTCGCATACCGGTCCACCTTTTTCAGCTCGTCTGGGAGGATACGCAAGGCAAACTCCATCTTATCGGTGAAGTTATTGGTGTATTCATCAACTGACATGCTGCCCTTCGTCAATGTCAAAAACTTATTCTCTAACTCCAACAGATTTTAAGCCGAGCAGAACTTGCGCTTGAACTGCACCAAGAACTCTGCCCATGACAATTGCAGTGGCTCATTAGGCTTAAAGTCTTCCCTAGAGTGTTCCACCAACGAACGGCTCCACCTCGGAATTGACGCACTGCATAGATAGTCTGCAACTTACCTCTGCAGCCACAAGTCATGAAGGCTAACTACATTTCGGAGATCCAATCCATAACCCCAATCGGATCCTCCTTTCCATTGAAGGTCGATGGTTTGCAAGTTAGAAAGTCCTTGTACTTGCATCCCATTCCATCATTCCTTCCATCACGGTTGTCTTGCCTAACTATCGGTGGGTTGGCTTGACCAACAGACCCACTGAAGTTTCCACCTTCCGAGTGCCCTTCATTTAATTCAGGCTCTTCCACACGAATTGACAGTTCTTCACAATTCTGTTGAAGCAACCGTCTAGTTTCATCCATCTGACGATCCAACATCATCTGAATCATCATTTGAACACCAGCCATGGTTATTGGCTCAGGTGTTGCTGCTACGACATGTATTTGCTCAATCACTGGTGGTTGATTCTTGTTTTCATCAGCATTTCCAACTCCGCTTCTTGTTCTCACCATTTTGATCTACACACCAAATAAGGTGAAATAGATCCTCAATCACGGTAGATATTCAAATCATCCTTAGCACTCCGAAACGTTTACATGCTAGTTCTAATATCGTAGACGTACGCTTAGAATCCTACACACATAAGGTTTCTAGATCCGGTCGGCAACAAACCATAGATCCGAACAAAATAATATCATATATGGCAACATATAACATTTAGCACATAAAAGCATTTTAGGCAACTTTCCTAAAATAAACTAGTGCTCGTGTCTAAAACACAACAGACATACATCTCAAAATTCCACTTAGCATTCTAAGTTTAAATCTAGAAATCCTACAAATTCCTAGTTCGCTTAAACTAATGCTCTGATACCAACTGTGACATCCCCAAAATCTCGGCCAGAGAAGACCGATTTTCATTTATGTTTTTAAAATATTTTCAGAGTAAATCCTTTTGATTTGAAAGAGTTGCGGAATTTGTTCCCAAAAACAAAACATGATAAAACAATGTTTACCAAAGCATTTCATAAAAGAAATGTATTTTTCATTATATAAACAAAACTCGGGGTGTCCTGTTTCGATACAGACCAATAAGCATAAACGATAACATTACAAGTCATTCAACAAATGTATACATATACAGACTTGTAAAGAAAACAACTAATGGTTCATCCATCTCATGCCCTTGTGAGCATATAGGGTTTTCAACCCACAATAAATAATCATATTTAATTTTCACCAACCAACAATAACCCAATTACCCATTCCCGTTATTCTCACTTTATATCCCTAAGACAACTAATATAAGGGACCTAGTCTAAGAATATTTCATCGGGGCGACAACACATGCTTCGAGGGTACCTTAGCAATATAAGTCAAATAAGGCAACCATGAGGGGGATGGAGTACAACGAATGAACACCCAAGTTCATTAACACCTACAGGTGGCGAACCTGATAATGTTCCACAAGACCATCTAGAAAAATCTGTGGTCGTCATCTAAACTCCGCTAGATGACTAATCAAACAACAACGAGGCCTCTCATCTGTTTATTAGACACCAACTATCTACCCATGTTCTACCCAACATATTAGTAGATAAAAATATACATTTTATACATAGTTTAAAAACCTGCATAGCATGCTTTAATCAACACATATTTCACATAACAGATGAGGCACACACACAAATAACATGTATCTCATAGAGAATAAATCATATCTATGATTTACAAGAAAGTGAATACACATTCACACACATAACCACAAAATTATACACATAATATGTATTCCGTATAAAATACTTCATAATTATGCGTTAGAAGAAAGTAACTACACACTCACTTGATCAGAAGATGATCGGAAAGCACTACGACTTGCAGAAGTAGTAATTCACAGCAGATCGGGAAGATCTCTACAAAAATCGAACTTCTCACAGGCAGAGCTTCGGCTCGGGAACCGCACTTCTCGGGATCTTCGGGATCTCGGGACTTGCTTCGGGACTCGGGAATATTACCAGGGCTTCGGGATGTTTCTGGCACGCAAATCGATGCAAAACGGGAGAGAGAAGAGAGAAAATAGCAAAAGAACTCGGCTGCCCTCGGATCCTATTTATAGGAGGCTGGAGCCTCGGAGTACGCGGGGCGTACTTGTCCGAAATCGTCACTGCGTTCGTCATCCAAAGCCAATTGATGCGCGTGTCGACATCCTCGGTGTATGAGGGGCGTACTTCGGATCGGATCGCTAACTCCTCTTCGGATAATGTCGGATTTAATAATGAAATTTAATTATTAATTATTTAATAAACTCCAGAAATTCATATCTCTTCTTCACACGAACTCCGTTTTCGACGTTCTTTATATCCACGCGTAGGTGAGACTACGCTCTACAACTTTCATTTAGACTCCGTCGGCTAATTTTGAATTTATTTTTATTACTTATTTTTAATAGGCCGGGACAGAAACTTTCGTTATAAATTCATAACTTCTTCGTTTGACGTCCGTTCTCGCCTAACCTTTTATCGCTTCGATACCAACAACGAGACCTTCGATCATCGTTTAGATTGCTTCGGCTTAAAACCTCTCGATCTCAAATCGAGTATTTCAGGCTGCATACTGCTAAGCCGAAACTTCGATAAATCATAACTTCCTCATACGAAGTCAGATTTGGGCGTTCTATATATATTCGGAAACCTCATTTCAACTACTACAACTTTATCCAAAGATATCAAGTTTATTTTACACTTAAATTTTGACTCTTATATTTATTCTTAATTAATCAAACCACATAATTAAGCAATTAAGCACAAAACACATAATACTCAAATAATACACTCTTATTATTTCAAAACGGGTTACAAAGGTTAACCTAGACTATTACATTTCTAAAAATGGCATGCCCGGAAACACAGGCGTTGCATAACATGAAAACATATATTGCTACCTTCGTAAGTAAATGCCTCACTTGCGCGAAGGTAAAGGTCGAATACCAGAAACCCTCCAGTCTTCTGCAGCAACCAGAGATACCAGAATGGAAGTGGGAGCAGATCACTATGGACTTCATAACCAAGTTGCCCAAGACAATGGGTGGACTTGATACCATTTAGGTCATCGTCAACAGATTGACCAAGTTTGCACACTTCCTACCCATCAAAGAAACTAAAAACATGGAGAAACTTACGAGAACCTACATTAGGGAGATTGTACGACTGCACGGTGTTCCCATATCCATTATCTCGGATAGAGATAGTAGATTCACTTCAAGGTTCTGGCAGTTGCTACAAAGTTCCCTAGGAACTAGGCTGGACATGAGTACAACCTACCATCCATAGACCGACGGACAAAGTGAGAGAACTATCCAAACCTTAGAGGATATGTTGCGAGCATGTGTGATTGACTTTGGGAAAGCTTAGGATACTCATTTACCCCTTGTCAAATTTTCCTACAACAACAGTTATCACATGAGCATAAAGGCAGCTCCTTTCGAAGCCCTGTATGGCCGAAAGTGCAGATCCCCTCTGTGCTGGGCTGAGGTGGGTGATACCCAGTTAGCTAAGGGTCTAGTTCCCGAAAGCACTCTCACAGGTCCGAAGATCATTCGGGAAACAACAGAGAAGGTCGTTGAAATTCGTGAACGATTGAAAGCCTCTAGAGACCGACAGAAAAGCAACGCCGACAAGCAAAGGAAACCATTGGAGTTCCAGGTGGGCGACCGTGTCCTACTGAAGGTCTCACCCTGGAATGGCTTGATACACTTCGGAAAGCATGGGAAGTTCAATCCAAGATACATAGGGCCTTTTGAGATTCTTTCCCGAATCAGCCCCGTAGCTTACAAACTCAATCTACTGCGCGAACTCAGTAACATACACTTTACCTTCCACGTCTTGAACCTGAAAAAGTGTCTGTCCGACGAGACTCTTGTAATCCCACTCAACGAGATCGAAATCAACGAGAGCCTCAACTTCGTGGAAGAACCAGTAGAGATCATGGACCGAGAGGTCAAGCGAACGAAGCATAGCCGTATCCCGATAGTGAAATTTCGCTAGAACGCCAAGCGAGGACCGAAATTCACTTGGGAGCAAGAGGATCAGATGAAACTGAAATATCCTAATCTTTTTGCTTAGTTATTTGTAACTACTTATTTGCTTAAATTCTGATTTCGGGACAAAATTCCTTCTAACAGGGGGATGATGTGACAACACGAAATTTCCATTTTGTACAACATACCAAGTTAATAGAAGTCAGAACAGTTACTATTAATTTTCAGATTATTTGGGATAAGTTTGAGTATTCTTTGAATAACACTTTAGGAGATGCCAGGAGAGGGGATCTCCTAGGGTTTATTTTGCAACAATAACATTTCATACTCTAAGAAATTAGAATTTACGACCCAAGCATGGAGTTCGCGGTCGAAAACCCCAAGGGGTATATATATGGTCCTTATCCATATTTATTCATTTGTTCCATTTCCAACTAGAGAAAAACCCGATTCTCTCTCAAGGATCTTCAGCCTTTCATCCCAAATCGTAAGTGCTTGTACCTTAGAGTATAATAGGGCTTGTTATATGTCTAAACATCAAGAAATCACAAGGAAACAACAAGATCAAAGAGTTTACGGCCCAAGAAGACCTTGGACCGTAAACCCTTCTTTAAGGGCCAAAAGTGTGCCCTAGTCCCTTCCTTTCCTTGTGAAACTAGCCTAGACTCATACCTTAATGTGTATAGGACTTGAAAGCACAAAAATACCATGTCCATAAGAAATTACAGCCACAAACCCTAAGGGATTTGGTCTTAGGGCCGTGAACCCCTCAAAAGAGGGAAATGGTGCCCTAATCTCTTCTAAGGACTAAACTATCAAGTAGAAATACTTCTAAGGGACATGTAAGGCTTCAAACCATCAAATGATCAAGAGCTTAGGAGATTACGGCCGTAAACTCAAGGGTTTACGACCGTAAACTCATTAGGTTATGGTTCTTGGGCCGTAAACTCAAGAAAGGGTTCCTTTGGAACCCTAAACCCAATAGCCTTATCCTATAACAACTTAGATGCAATCCTTAGGACTTATAACACTTATATAACATGTTTAGCATGTTCTAGGATGTCTTAACATTTTCAATTAGTAGTTTAAAGACTAATTGGGTACATATATGTGTGATTATATGTTAACTAGGATCTTTGAGTGTGTACAAGTCTTCACTTGACACTTAGCAATCCTACATCGTTCAGTTCATCCAAACCACCATCTACTGGTGAGTTCATACCCCTTAATCAATGTTTGAAATGATTTTAAATGCTTTAATGGGGGGGGGGGGGTGGAATACAGGTAGAAAACAGCATGCTATAGAATCAATCATATGTGATTCATAACTGTGTTTTCATCCAACTGATTTCACATGCTTCAAAATGTGATACATGAAATGGTTTTCTGTCTTAAAATGTTTTGTTATCAAATGAATTACTTTTGAAATGTTTATAAAATGACATCAAGTCATTAATATTTATTGGTAAAAAGTCTTAAATGTTTTACAAAACCTCTTTCATGTCCTTGGTCAAATCTATATCTATACACTTATGTTCATATATATATATATATATATATATATATATATATTTATATATATGTATGTATATATATATATTTATGTATTGATATGACAACTTTCATTCTTCTGTCAGTTCCCAAACTCTTGAGTAGCAAGGGTGTATAAACCTTCTTGGACCATAAATACCTTCCAGTAAACTATTATAGGGATAGTTTAAGGGATACAAAACATTATTCCTATTACAAGGAATCACATCAGAGTCAGTTCATTCATGAGTCTATACTAAATGCTATATGAAGAGATACACTTACATGGATCCTCTTTCATGGATACTTGTACCTAGATACTATATGATGAGATACTATTACACACTATACGTGTAGATTAGTTCTGTATATCCTAGTACAAAAGGATACTATACGGGACTAACCATTCCGGCACCCACCTGTTAGCAACAGAGGTAATGAACATCTGCGGATGCCTACGGTTAATACTTATACTAGGGGTACCTTTATGGGACTAACCATTCCTACGACCTGCTCTTAGCTATAGAGGAAAATGAACATCTACGGAGGTTCAAGGTTAATACTTCTCAGCAGTCATGATGTCGTGTTTATCCTAATACAAAAGGATAATAATTATACATGGCTATATTTTCCCTATTACTTTTATTTTGTGATACGTTCACATAAACGATGAGGTAGACTATACATTGTTAATAGTAGTCATATAGGGGAAAAACCATCTTTGTTACAGCAAAACAATCAAGTCTTGGTAGAAGACTACTTTCAAAACATTCGTGTCTTGGTAGAAGACTACTTTTATACTAGTAGGAAATATGAGATTTTCTAGGGTTTTCACACTTATATCAAATGTTTCAATCAAAACTTTACATGGCATTCATAACAACTTTCCAAAACAGAGTAATGACACCTAAATACTTATGAATTCACCAGCTTTATGGTGATCTACTCTTTCAAAATAACTTGTATTCTCAGGTCACCAGTAGACAGGTATGATAACAAGGTTTTGAGAAAACGGAGCACAGACAAGACTCGTCTTTTATTTTGATTACATATTTTGGTGTCTTATTACAAATAAAAGAACACACATGTATTAAAACATTACTTTTAATGAAATGGATGATGTTGTTGCTTGTTTACTACTTTACATTGTTATGATACTTCACATGAGGTCCTCCACCCCTGAACGTTTCCGCCGTTCTTGGTTTTGGGATGTGAAAAACTCCCAGGATTGCTCCCGCAACGTCAAGTCGTGTTTCAAATCGACTTAATCCCAGGAGCGACCCCCATAGCCAAATCACCCTATCGTCTAGCACCTGCTGAGATGTAAGAACTGTCCGGTCAACTTAACAAACTGCTCATCAAGGGATTTATAAGACCAAGCTTCTCACCGTGGGGAGCACCGGTCTTATTCGTGAAGAAGAAAGACGGATCATTCTGTATGTGCATCAATTACCGGGAAGTCAACAAGCTCACAGTCAAAAAACGTTATCCTCTTCCTCGCATAGAGGATTTATTTGACCAACTGCAAGGGGCGAGCTACTTTTCCAAAATTGATCTGAGGTCCGGGTATCATCAATTACGAGTACTTGAAGAGGATATTCCGAAGACAACCTTCTGAACTCGTTACGGACACTACGAGTTCATGGTGATGCCATTCGGATTGACCAATGCGCCCACATTATTCATGGACTTGATGAATAGAGTATGTCGTCCTTACTTGGATTAGTTGTGACAACCCGATATTTCAAGTCAATGTAATGTAAAACCGATGAAAATTAGGTCAAAATGTAACCTTCCTAAAATCTTATTCGGATTAAATAAAGTAGTAGGAATCATATCAAGGTTTGCGTACATAAAAAGAACGTCAAAATCTGACCTCGGATGAGGAAGTTATGAATTTTTGAAGAAATTCCTTAATCACGTCAATTTAATAAATAAATAATAAAAATAATTTCGGAATTTGCCAACGGAATCTAAACGAAAGTTGTAGATCATGGTCTCACCTTCGCGTGGATATAAAGAACGTCAAAAACAGAGTTCGTATGAAGGAGATATGAATTTTTAAAGTTTATTTATAATAAATATAAATTTAATTACAAATTCCCGGTAATATCCGAAGGGGAGTCATCGGATTGGACCGAAGTACGCCCTGCGTACCTTCGTACGCCCCGCGTACTGAGATCGAGGGTCTCGGATCGTCCACGACGCACTATCCGAAGAATTCTAAACCGCCCGACCCGTCCAAAGCTCCGACCCGTCCGACCTGCTGTCCCGTCCGACCCGCTGTCCCATCCGACCCGCGTACCCAGCAACCCGTCCCATCCGAGCCGAGGCAGTCGAGGCTTCGGTCATGCATGACGTACGCGTACGCGCTGCGTACAAGCGTACGCCCCACGTACGGAGGCGGTTCAGCCTTCCTATAAATAGGATGCGAGGCTTTCCGAAAATGTTGCTCATTTCTCTCCTCTCTCTCACAACCTTGCCTCGTTTTCTGTGCCCGTTATAACCCGAAGCTCTGGTCTTTTTGCTCAAGTCCCGAGGGTCGATTTTACTCCCGAGATTCCCGAGGATCCCGAGAAAAATCCGTTTTCCGAGACGAAACTCTGCCCGGTTTTCCATCTCGCTTTCTTCAATCAATCAAGTGAGTTTCATACCCCCTTAATCAACCTGTTTAATATTCTAAATGCTTTTATATGCTTTCAAGGGGGGGATACAAGTTAAATACTTATAGTTATTGTTTCAATCACATGTGATTGCATTAATCACATGTGATTAATAACTAGGGAAACCAGTGATTTTATCACTATTCAAACTATCTATCAAACTGTTTTACATCTAAATGTTTTCCAAACCCATTTACTTTTCGAATTTACACTGCAACTGTGATTTAAACAAATGTTCCTTATACTTAAACCGTTTTAATCAAATCTACACCTTCAAATGGTTTTATAGATTGACATCAAGTCAATCTTTCTTTATAAATAATACTTATGCTTCAAATGCCTTATAAATACTTATTTATGCTTTTATATTATAAATTGCATGCCCGTATATGTGTAGTTATATAAGTAATGTTTAAAAGACTTAGGAAGGCTATCCACCTTGTTTCCTTTTCCTCGATTTGGATGTGGTCTGATAGGATTTTGGGTGACCATCCGATGGTCGTTTCAATGTTAATTACATATCAAATATACATATATAGACATAAAAGTACTTCCATAATCATACGTACTAGACGCACCGTTAACAAGTTACCATCGGGGTAACACAGAACCATACTATTACAACTGCTAGATCAATGAGTCAGTTCATTCATGAGTCTATACTAGGAAGAGAATATATACAACTATACTATGAGAACATATACAACTATACTAGAACAAGAAACATTTCATCACATATGCAAGAATACGATAACAAATGTGATCCACTGTATCGGAGCATGCCTTAAATGTCATGGCCCGAGTTGTAGCCAGAATCTCTTGGGGGGAGAGCGTTGAGTTTGCGTATAGATCTATACTGGATTGACTATCCTACACCTTGCTGCTAGCTACAGCCGGACCTGCAGGTCTGCGGGTGCCAAACGTCATTCCGTTATTACGACCGTTCTTTATGTCGTTGTTATCAGTCGATAGTATGGTGCAATTATCACATTATACCATAATATAAATCAAGTTTAAGGTAGTAGTAATTAGTACAACAGTAGTTCTTATTATACAAAGCTACAGTACTACAATGATTTACCCATTACATATTTTGGTGATAAACTCACTTAAGCATTAATGTACAAACTATATTTTATCAAATGATAGTTATACTTGGGTAATTACACACTTTTACAACAGACGAGTTTACAAAACAGTTAAGCCTTGGTAGAAGGTTACTTTTATAGAAAATATAGGATTTTCTGAGAGATTCAAACTTTTGCTAACACTTTTAAACATTTACTTACATTTTTACAAACTTATACATTGAGACAGGTTCAAACGTTTTTGACAACGAACATTGACACTAAAATACTTATGAACTCACCAGCTTAATGCTGATAAACTCTTTCAAAATAACTTGTATTCTCAGGTCATCAGTAGACAGGTACCGATGCCAACTTTTGAGATGATGGGGCGTACTCAAGACTCATCATTTTATTATTTTGATTTACGTTATACTTTTGGTGTCTAAAACTATACAGAACACACATGTATTAAATTTATGTATTTAATGCAATGGAAGATGTTGTTTGCCTATTTACACTTACTGTGTTGTGATTACCTTACATGACGTCCTCCGCCCCAGAACGTTTCCGCCGTTCTTGGTTTTGGGGTGTGACAGATTGGTATCAGAGCATTGTTTATAGTGAATTGAGTATATCAACCCATAAAAGATATACTAAACTATAAACCCATTAGGGATTAAACTCTGACCAAGAGTCTATACTTTAAATAATAGAATATTTAAACTAAGTATACTAGTCTGCATTCATACTAAAATAAGTGGCATAATGACAAGAACAAAAGTATTACGATTGTTAAATATCACAAGTGAGCTCGGGGATGTATGGTCAGTCCTGGGAATGGCATAGCCTGATCAACTATGCTGGTCCTAGGAGTGATTAGCACATGCCTTAGAATGGTTGTGATAGGTTAACAAGTCTAAAAACTTACCAACAATACCACAAGAAGATCAATAGAACTTAAACTTAAAAATACTATAGGAGTATTTTGTGCTACTAGTTACACGTATACTATATTCTTATACCTCTATTCTCGCGTAGATCTTGATGGCTAGGTATCCATCATGGTGACCCGTACTTTCCCAATGAAGGCAATGCCGGGTGGATCGATGAAGAGCCCGAAGTTGAGCATCCAATCCCTTTGGATGATCACCTCGCAGAAGGCTTTTCGGATGGATCCGACTCCGAGCCTGAAGTCAACAACCTACCGATTGTAGGTCAAGCCCCGAACAACAACCCTCGACCAGCATTTCCAGGTCCTACTCCCTTGTGGGCAAACAACCTGAACCGCTGGAGTAATGATCAGGGTTAACCCTTACCATACTTTGGGGACCGAACCTTTTACAACGTCAGCGATGGTGGCTCTACTGACCGAGCTCTGCCTGTCATTATCCGCAGAATAGCTCGTATTGTCGAGCAAGGTGGAGCAGCCGTCGACCGGGTCATAGAGATTGATGCCAACTCAGGTGTCAACACAGTCAGCATCAGCCGTCTTGAAGAAGACATGGAACGGACCCGGAGGACAAATAAAACCCTGCAGTAACAGTTGACTGCCTCCCGAGCTGAAATTTTGGAGCTTCGAGCTCGTCAGAGGACTTAGGATCGACACCTTCAAGAGGTTTTTCGTCAAGTGTCCGACCGCAGTACTCGCCCGGGATTTTCCCATCGCCGTTGGTTGATGTCTAGTACATCTCCGTCTTTTAATTAAAGGATAGCCTTTAACATCTGTGCTCCAAGTAGCACTTGTGTGTAAAATGTTTCTAACTTTCCTTACTCAAAATTTGAAATCTAAGAACTATCAAACTTTTCTATATGGTATGATGTATGACCTACTGTTAGGTCGATTTTCCCTGAACTTATTACATCAGTAATACCAGTATTTTTGAGATCTATCTATCTGGGAAAAATCTATACACTTGTGCTTTCCTACTAATATTTCTTATTGTGGTTTCAAACACTCTTTCAACTGTTGGACTATGGTTAGTTAGTCCATGTGTCACTCTCATGTTGCTTACAAATTGATTCTTACCATCTTTCTTATCTTTATAAACTTTTAGCTGAAGGATGCCTCCTCGCAAGTCTCCCAGGAATAGGAATAATCCTGCACCTCCACCACCTCTTCTGCCTCCGGTCATCGATACTGTAGCCCTGAATGCTGTCGTAGCTGCAGCAGTGGCAACTGCCATGGCTCAGTATCACTCTTCTGATGCCAGCAGAGGTGGAACCCCTGTGGAATCTATTCCGATCGAAATCCCTGTACGCTCAAGGGAGTGCTCTTACAAGGATTTTACAAACTGCAAGCCGAAGCCTTTCTATGGCACCGCCGGAGTCATTGCTCTCTCGCAATGGTTCGAGAAGACTGAATCAGTCTTCGAAATCTGTTCATGCCTTGCTGCGTGCAAAGTGAAATATGCCGCATGCACCTTTGAGGGTAAAGCCCTAACGTGGTGGAACGGCCACGTCAAAGCCCTAACTCTCGTCGTAGCCAACGACATGGGCTGGGAAACAATGAAAGACCTCATGACTGAGGAATACTGCCCGAGGGGCGAGATCCAGAAACTGGAGCAGGAACTCTGGAACCTGTCAATGAAGGGCACCAATGTGGTCGCTTATACTGCCCGATTCAGCGAGCTGGTGGTCCTCTGCCCCAATATGGTTCCCACCGAGGGGAAGAAGATCGAGAGGTACATATGGGGACTAGTGCCTCCGTATCAGGGGAATGTGCTAGCGTCAAACCCCGCTACCTTCGACAGTGCCAAATGATTGGCACAACGACTCAATTACCATGGAGTCAAAACCCCTGCAACCACAACCACCCTAGCCATCCCGGAACCCTCCAAACCCGCCGATTCTAAGCGGAAATTCTGGGATGAAAGGAAGAAGCATCAGGCTGCCAAAAAGCAGCAATTGGTGGCAATTCATGCCGCAGTAACCCCTACTGCTGCTACTACTGCTCCGGTGAGTCGGTATGCTGGAAGTTCGCCCAAGTGCAACAAGTGCAGCTACCACCACAACGGCCCCTGCCGTGAATTGCAGTGCTCTAACTGCAACAAGAAAGGACACACCGTCCGATTCTGTAAGTTCCCGGCACAACCTATCAACCAAGTCCCTGGCTCTGGCGCGAGCCCAACCTGCTATGGATGTGGCGAAGCAGGCCACTTTAAGAGGGACTGCCCCAAAGCGAGGAATGCTGGAGGAGCAGGGAGGGTACTGGCTATAGGCCACGGGGAAGCAGTTGCTGACCCGACAGTAGTAACTGGTACGTTCCTCCTCGATAACTCCTATGCATGCATTCTGTTCGATAGTGGAGCGGAGCGAAGCTTCGTAAACCATAAATTTGCTCGCATGCTTAATCAACCACCGCACGCACTCAAAGAACTATTCACAGTAGAAATGGCTAATGGAAAAACTGAAAATACGAGTAGCATATACTTAGGTTGTACCCTAACTCTAGATAACCATTCATTTCCAATCGACCTCATGCCAGTCTCAATAAAAAGTTTCGACGTCATCATTGGCATGGACTGGTTAAGCCTTCATCGTGCCGACATCATGTGCTTCGAGAAAGCAGTCCGTCTAAACCTTCCGTCTAACGAAACTCTTATAGTCTATGGCGACAAACCCGGTGCAAGCCTTCGCATCATATCAAGTATTCAAGCACAGAAATACCTGCGTAAGGAATACCACGCATTCCTTGCTCACGTCGTCGACACGAACCTAGAAACGAAAGAACTAAAGAACCTCCCAGTGGTGAGCGACTTCCCCGACATTTTCCTAGAAGAACTACCCGGGTTACCTCCACAACGACAAGTCGAGTTCAGAATCGATTTAGTCCCAGGAGCTACCCCAGTAGCCAAGTCGCCCTACCGTTTAGCACCAGCTGAGATGCAGGAACTCTCTGGTCAACTTAACGAACTGCTCAGCAAGGGCTTTATAAGGCCAAGTTTCTCACCTTGGGGAGCACCGGTCTTGTTCGTTAAGAAGAAGGACGGATCCTTCCGGATGTGTATTGACTACAGAGAACTCAACAAACTGACGGTCAAGAATCGTTACCCTCTGCCTCGCATAGATGATCTATTCGACCAACTGCAAGGGGCGAGCTATTTTTCCAAAATTGATCTGAGATCCGGATATCACCAGTTACGAGTGCTAGAGGAGGATGTACCGAAGACAGCCTTCTGAACTCGTTACGGACACTACGAGTTCGTGGTAATGCCATTCGGATTGACCAATGCGCCCGCAGTCTTCATGGATCTGATGAATAGAGTATGCCGACCTTTCTTGGATCAGTTCGTCATCGTTTTCATTGACGACATCCTGATCTACTCCCGAAGTAAGAAAGAACATGACGATCATCTGCGACAAGTTCTAGGGACATTACGAAAGGAGAAACTTTATGCGAAGTTCTCGAAATGTGAATTTTGGATCCGAAGAGTCGAATTCTTAGGACACGTGGTAAGCGAAGAGGGAATCCACGTGGACCCATCCAAAATTAAAGCCATTGAGAATTGGTCAGCACCGAAGACGCCTACAGAAATTCGACAATTTCTGGGTCTCGCTGGCTACTACCGCAGATTCATTCAGAACTTCTCACGAATAGCGAAGCCTCTTACAACCCTAACCCAGAAAGGCGTGGCCTTTGACTGGGAAGAGAAACAAGAAAGAGCGTTCCAAACGCTCAAACGAGCCTTGTGCACTGCACCAATACTATCCCTTCCAGAAGGAATAGAAGACTTCGTAGTCTATTGCGATGCATCAAACCAAGGACTCGGATGTGTTCTGATGCAGAGAGGTAAGGTCATCGCCTACGCCTCGAGACAGTTGAAGACACACGAGGTTAACTACACGACCCACGATCTCGAACTAGGAGCAGTAGTGTTTGCTCTAAAGATCTGGAGACATTACTTGTATGGAACGAAGAGCACTATCTTTACCGACCACAAGAGTTTACAACACATTTTCGATCAGAAGGAGCTCAACATGAGACAACGACGGTGGGTCGAGCTACTCAGTGATTACGAATGCGATATTCGTTATCATCCGGGTAAAGCCAACGTAGTAGCAGACGCCCTAAGTCGGAAGGAATATTCTGGTCGCAAAGTCAAGTCGTTATCGATAACCATCCATTCACACCTGACTAAGCAAATTCAGGCGGCTCAACTTGATGCCATGAAACCTGAAAATGTGTCAAGTGAATCCCTTAGAGGAATGGACAAGAATTTAGAAGCCAAGGGCGACGGAGCTTTATATTTCAAGAACCGGATCTGGACACCGAAACATGGTGGTTTCCGAGACTTGGTCATGACCGAGGCGCACAACACTCGGTATTCCGTCCACCCAGGTTCAGATAAGATGTATCTGGATCTTAAGAAGCTATACTGGTGGCCTAATATGAAAGCAAAAATTGTTGCCTTCGTAAGTAGATGCCTTACTTGCGCAAAGGTTAAGGTCGAGTACCAGAAACCCTCTGGCTTACTGCAACAACCAGAGATCCCGGAATGGAAGTGGGAGCGGATCACTATGGATTTCATAACCAAGTTGCCCAAGACGACGGGTGGACTTGACACCATATGGGTCATCGTTGATAGATTGACCAAGTCTGCACACTTCTTGCCTATCAAAGAAACCGACAAGATGGAGAAGCTTACGAGAACATACATTAGGGAAATCGTACGGCTACATGGTGTACCTATGTCCATTATCTCCGATAGAGATAGTAGGTTCACCTCAAGGTTTTGGCAATCACTACAACATTCCCTAGGAACAAGGCTGGACATGAGCACAGCCTACCATCCTCAGACCGACGGACAGAGTGAGAGGACCATCCAAACTCTGGAAGATATGTTGCGAGCCTGCGTGATTGACTTTGGGAAGGCATGGGATACTCATTTACCCCTTGTCGAGTTTTCCTATAATAACAGTTATCACACGAGCATCAAGGCTGCTCCATTTGAAGCTCTCTACGGCCGTAAGTGCAGATCCCCGCTGTGCTGGGCTGAGGTGGGTGATACCCAATTAGCCAGGGGGCAAACTTCCGACAGTACTCTCACCGGTCCGGAGATCATTCGGGAAACAACAGAGAAAATCGTTCAGATCCGTGAACGATTGAAAGCCTCTAGAGACCGACAGAAGAGCTACGCTGATAAACGAAGGAAACCTTTGGAATTTCAGGTGGGAGACCGAGTCCTCCTCAAGGTCTCACCCTGGAAGGGCTTGATACGCTTCGGCAAGCGTGGAAAGCTTAATCCGAGGTACATAGGGCCTTTCGAGATTCTTGCAAGAGTCGGCCCCGTAGCTTACAAACTCGAACTACCAGGCGCACTTCGTAACGTACATTCTACATTCCACGTATCTAACTTGAAAAAGTATCTATCCGACGAGACTCTTGTAATCCCCCTCGACGAGATCGAAATCAACGAGAGCCTCAACTTCGTGGAAGAACCTGTAGAGATCATGGACCGTGAGGTCAAGCAGACAAAGCAAAGTCGTATCCCTATCGTGAAGGTTCGCTGGAATGCCAAGCGAGGACCGGAATTCACTTGGGAACGTGAGGATCAGATGAAACTGAAATACCCTCACCTTTTTGCTTAGTTATTTGTAATTTCTATCTTACTTAAAATTTTAATTTTGGGACGAAATTCCTTCTAACGGGGGGATGATGTGACAACCCGATATTTCGAGTCAATGTAATGTAAAACCGATCAAATTTAGG
Source organism: Lactuca serriola (assembly GCF_051521515.1). Lineage (NCBI taxonomy): Eukaryota > Viridiplantae > Streptophyta > Magnoliopsida > Asterales > Asteraceae > Lactuca > Lactuca serriola. The sequence continues at coordinate 199,731,123 of NC_136415.1, read as the reverse complement.
TCAAAATGTAACCTTCCTAAAATCTTATTCGGATTAAATAAAGTAGTTGGAATCATATCAAGGTTTGCGTACATAAAAAGAACGTCCAAATCTGACCTCGGATGAGGAAGTTATGAATTTTTGAAGAAATTCCTTAATCACGTCATTTTAATAAATAAATAATAAAAATAATTTCGGAATTTGCCAACGGAATCTAAACGAAAGTTGTAGATCATGGTCTCACCTTCGCGTGGATATAAAGAACGTCAAAACGGAGTTCGTATGAAGGAGATATGAATATTTGAAGTTTATTTAAAATAAATATAAATTTAATTATAAATTCCCGGTAATATCCGAAGGGGAGTCATCGGATTGGACCGAAGTACGCCCTGCGTACCTTCGTAAGCCCCGCGTACTGAGATCGAGGGTCTCGGATCGTCCACGACGCACTATCCGAAGAATTCTAAACCGTCCGACCCGTCCGAAGCTCCGACCCGTCCGACCCGCTGTCCCGTCCGACCCGCTGTCCCATCCGACCCGCGTACCCAGCAACCTGTCCCATCCGAGCCGAGGCAGTCGAGGCTTCGGTCATGCATGACGTACGCGTACGCGCTGCGTACGAGCGTACACCCCGCGTACAGAGGCGGTTCAGACTTCCTATAAATAGGATGCGAGGCTTTCCGAAAATGTTGCTCATTTCTCTCCTCTCTCTCACAACCTTGCCTCGTTTTCCGTGCCCGTTATAACCCGAAGCTCTGGTCTTTTTGCTCATGTCCCGAGGGTCGATTTTACTCCCGAGATTCCCGAGGATCCCGAGAAAAATCCGTTTTCCGAGACGAAACTCTGCCCGGTTTTCCATCTCGCTTTCTTCAATCAATCAAGTGAGTTTCATACCCCCTTAATCAACCTTTTTAATATTCTAAATGCTTTTATATGCTTTCAAGGGGGGGATACAAGTTAAATACTTATAGTTATTGTTTCAATCACATGTGATTGCATTAATCACATGTGATTAATAACTAGGGAAACTAGTGATTTTATCACTATTCAAACTATCTATCAAACTGTTTTACTTCTAAATGTTTTCCAAACCCATTTACTTTTCGAATTTACACTGCAACTGTGATTTAAACAAATGTTCCTTATACGTAAACTGTTTTAATCAAATCTACACCTTCAAATGGTTTTATAGATTGACATCAAGTCAATCTTTCTTTAAAAATAATACTTATGTTTCAAATGCCTTATAAATACTTATTTATGCTTTTTATATTATAAATTGCATGCCCGTATATGTGTAGTTATATAAGTAATGTTTAAAAGACTTAGGAAGGCTATCCACCTTGTTTCCTTTTCCTCGATTTGGATGTGTTCTGATAGGATTTTGGGTGACCATCCGAAGGTCGTTTCCATGTTAATTACATATCAAATATACATATATAGACATAAAAGTACTTCCATAATCATACGTACTAGACGCATCGTTAACAAGTTACCATCGGGGTAACACATAACCATACTATTACAACTGCTAGATCAATGAGTCAGTTCATTCATGAGTCTATACTAGGAAGAGAATATATACAACTATACTACGAGAACATATACAACTATACTAGAACAAGAAACATTTCATCACATATGCAAGAATACGATAACAAATGTGATCCACTGTATCGGAGCATGCCTTAAATGTCATGGCCCGAGTTGTAGCCAGAATCTCTTGGAGGGAGAGCGTTGAGTTTGCGTATAGATCTATACTGGATTGACTATCCTACACCTTGCTGCTAGCTACAGCCGGACCTGCAGGTCTGCGGGTACCAAACGTCATTCCGTTATTACGACCGTTCTTTATGTCGTTGTTATCAATCGATAGTATGGTGCAATTATCACATTATACCTTAATATAAATCCGGTTTAAGGTAGTAGTAATTAGTACAACAGTAGTTCTTATTATACAAAGCTACAGTACTATAATGATTTACCCATTACATATTGTGGTGATAAACTCACTTAAGCATTAATGTACAAACTATATTTTATCAAATGATAGTTATACTTGGGTAATTACACACTTTTACAACAGACGAGTTTACAAAACAGTTAAGCCTTGGTAGAAGGTTACTTTTATAGAAAATATAGGATTTTCTGAGAGATTCAAACTTTTGCAAACACTTTTAAACATTTACTTACATTTTTACAAACTTATACATTGAGACAGGTTCAAACGTTTTTGACAACGAACATTGACACTAAAATACTTATGAACTCACCAGCTTAATGCTGATAAACTCTTTCAAAATAACTTGTATTCTCAGGTCATCAGTAGACAGGTACCGATGCCAGCTTTTGAGATGATGGGGCGTACTCAAGACTCATCATTTTATTATTTTGATTTACGTTATATTTTTGGTGTCTAAAACTATACAGAACACGCATGTATTAAATTTATGTATTTAATGCAATGGGTGATGTTGTTTGCCTATTTACATTTACTGTGTTGTGATTACCTTACATGACGTCCACCGCCCCAGAACGTTTCCGCCGTTCTTGGTTTTGGGGTGTGACAGATTGGTATCAGAGAATTGTTTATAGTGATATACTTCTCTACTCTCGGAGTAAGGAGGAGCATAGCAATCACCTACGATCGTAGAAGCTATACGCGATGTTTTCTAAGTGCGAATTTTGGTTCCGAAGAGTTTAATTCTTAGGACACATGATTAGCGAAGAAGGAATCCACATGGACCCATCAAAGATTAAAGCTATTGAGAATTGGGCATCACCGAAGACGCCTACAGAAATTCGTTAATTTCTATGCATCGTTGGCTACTACCGCAGGTTCATTCAGAAGTTCTCTCGAATCGCGAAACCCCTTACGAGATTGACTCAGAAAGGTGTGACCTTTGACTGGGAAGAGAAACAAGAGAAGGCATTCCAAACCCTGAAACGAGCGTTATGCACCACACCAATAATATCCCTCCCCGAAGGGATAGACGACTTCGTAGTATACTTTGATGCATCCAATCAGGGGCTCGGCTGTGTTCTGATGCAACAAGGTAACGTCATCACCTACGCCTCAAGATAGTTGAATACACACGAGGTCAACTACACCACACACGATCTCGAGTTAGGAGCGGTTGTGTTCGCCCAAAAGATCTAGAGACACTACCTGTACGTTACAAAGAGCACTATCTTTACTGACCACAAAATCCTACAACACATATTCAACCAGAAGGAGCTCAACATGAGACAACGACGGTGGGTCGAGCTACTCAATGACTATGAATGTGAAATTCGTAATCATCCGGGTAAAACGAATGTGGTAGCAGACGCCCTAAGTCGGAAAGAATATACTGGTCGAAGAGTCAAGTCATTAACAATGAAAATCCATTCGCATCTATCCGCACAAATTAAGGAGGCTCAGCTTGAAGCTTTGAAACCTGAAAATGTAGTAGGAGAGTCCCTACGAGGAATGGATAAGAACCTAGCAGCCAAGGGTGACAGAGCCTTATATCTCATGGACCAGATCTGGACACCGAAACACGGCGGCTTCAGAGACTTAGTCATGAAGGAAGCGCACAACACTCGATACTCCGTCCACCCAGGTTCATATATGATGTATCTAGATCTCAAAAAGTCATACTGGTGGCCTAACATGAAAGCTGAGATTGCTACCTTCGTGAGTAAATGCCTTACTTGCGCCAAGGTCAAGGTCGAATACCAGAAACCATCGGGAGTACTCCACCAACCGGAGATACCTGAATGGAAGTGGGAGCGGATCACTATGGACTTCATAACCAAGTTACCCAAGACAACGGGTGGTCTTGATACCATATGGGTCATCGTCGACAGATTGACCAAGTCCGCACACTTACTACCCATCAAAGAAACCGACAAGATGGAAAAGTTCAGAAGAACACACATTAGGGAGATCGTACGACTGCATGGTGCTCCTATATCTATTGTCTCCGATAGAGATAGTAGATTTACTTCGAGGTTCTGGCAGTCATTACAAAACTCCCTAGGAACGAGGCTGGACATGAGTATGGCCTACCATCCACAGACAGACGGACAAAGTGAGTGGACTATCCAAACATTATACGATATGTTGCGAGCCTGTGTGATCGACTTTGGTAAGGCATGGGATACCCACTTACCCCTTGTCGAATTCTCTTACAACAACAGTTATCACACGAGCATAAAGGCTGCTCCGTTTGAAGCCCTCTACGTCCGGATGTACAGATCCCCTCTGTGCTGGGCTGAGGTGGGTGACACTCAGTTAGCTAAAAGACGAGCTCCTAACAGCACTCTCATGGGTCCGAAAATCATTCGGGAAACGACGGAGAAGATCGTTCAGATTCGTGAATGATTGAAAGTCTCTAGAGACCGACATAAAAGCTACGCAGAGAAACGAAGGAAACCTTTGGAGTTCTAGGTGGGAGAACGAGTCCTTTTGAAGGTCTCACCCTGGAAGAGCTTGATATGCTTCGGAAAGCGTGGAAAGCTGAATCCAAGATACATAGGGTCTTTCGAAATTCTCGCTAGAGTCGGCCCCATAGCTTACAGTCTGAGCCGACTAGGCCCAGGGGTGACAAAATGTTCCCGTACTACGTATGACCTGGAGGGTGATCAGTTTATTCGATCGTCAATCAGTATGGTTATATACGAGTTCACATTCAGACCTTTAATTAACACATTAAGAATTAAAGGCAAAACAGATTCCCTGAGGTGTATTGTGCATTTAATACTACCTGGAGTCTACATTTTTATTACATTAAGCCGAGGGTGTCACTGCTGGGGTAAAACACTAGTTTCCCAATTACTTTATATGAACGAAGTCTAAAACTATATTTTCATACTGATAGCTTCACTGGGAAAACTTTTACATTTTCAAAAGATCAAACATACAAACAATCGGGTCTTGGTAGAAGACTACTTCTTACTGGAAAATATAGGATTTTCTAGGGAGTATACTATTTTCAAACATTGAAATCAGTTAGTATATCACATTGCTGTAAACATTTTTAAACAAACAATGACACTAAATACTTATGAACTCACCAGCTTTATGCTGATAAACTCTTTCAAAATAACTTGTACTCTCAGGTCATCAGTAGACATGTATAGATGAAGCTTTTGAGAAGATGGAGCATATACAAGACTCATCTTTTATTTTGATTATACTTTTGGTGTCTTACAAACTATACAGAACACACTTGTATTATAGTTATTATATTAATGAAATGGATGTTGTTGCTTGTTTTTACTATTATGCATTGTTATGATATTGTACATAACGTCCTCCACCAAAGAACGTTTCCACCGTTCTTGGTTTTGGGGTGTGACAGATTGCATAGGAAATATCTAGAAACATAGTTTTCATATATTTGTATAGAAAGTAGAAAATTTTCCGCTATTTATCAATAAAGTGAATTGTTGTTTTTATTTGGTTTACTTTATGTCTCCTTACAATGACATTTATGAAAATTGGTGGTTACATTTCTATTATTAGCAATGTTAAATGTGGATTGATTCTTCATTATATCGTTTGTGGAAATGTCACGATTAACCAAGTGAAAAGGAATTCTCATCATCCAAGTTTCAGTTGGATAGAAACTTGGAGTCATACAATTCCAATTGTGTGATGTATGAGAATCTTGATCTTTGGAAGATTAAGACTAATTCGTTGATCACATGTATTATGTGAGTCAAAGTGAAGGAAAAATGGATCTAGTACATACTGATATGCACTGGTCAGATCCATCACAAAGGACGATAAGTCTATTCGACATGATTTACAGATGGTTCGGTAAATATGGTTATGCTTATAAGATTAAGTGTAATTCTGATTCTTTGAAAAGTTTCAAAGACTGGCAGAACGAATATGAAGAATCAATTAGGCAGAAATTTCTCCAATCTGAAACGAAAGGAGAGTACTTTGGTATCATGTTTTATGATCACCTTAATGATTGTGGAAGCATGTCACAATTGATCCTCGAAGAACATCTTAGTGAAATTGTTTCGACTAAGAAGAGGAATCAAATCATATCTTGAAGCTTATTTCAAACTAAGTATGTTTATAACACCTCATGAAATGTGGAGTAGACATATTTTCTTACTCTAGAACTTTTGAAATTGGTAGTTGTAATGTTTTGGTTAAAACAAAGGATAAACTAAGACCAATTCAGTGAAGTGTTTTTCTTATTGAGAATCCACACTAACTTTTGAATGTTTGTTTTAGCTCGTAAAGGAGTGTTCCTTGAGAGACACACATATACGTCAAGAAGTTACTGGGAGTTTTATTGATATTGAAAAAGTTTCAAGAGTGAATCGAGAATAAACCTTTTAGTTATCATTAGCACACGAACTGACGTTAATAACCTATCGTGTTCAGTTGACACATTCTTGTTTCTGCACACCTTCTAGTTGAGTTAGAAAAGCTTATGAGTTCTATGGTTCTCATGTGAGTGCAAAAGGCAGAGCACATTGGTCAGTGATAGTGCATTGGTCAATGGAAGTGAGTTTCTTGACAACTTGGAAGCCCTGGTAGGCCCTTGTGTTGGATTTGGTGTCTAAGCAATAATTATAACTGGAATGTACTTGACCCGATTGTAGCATGGTCCTTTTTGGGTTGCCTTCACCAATGCGACTTGATATGATGGATTTTGAGAATAAGGTTGTATATGGTTTATTAATATATTAGAAGAATAATATATTAATATGAAACCATATTATTATTTAATTAGTATTGATCAAGAATTAATTCGGAATAAATTTTATGATCAAAAGAGACCAATTAAATATAAGGGGATTGATTATGTAAATCAATCATTCTTGTAATGTGGGCCAATGATCCATGATCATGTAGGTGGGCTAAACTAATCCATGGATAGTCCATGGAGGTTAAATCTATGGAGCATGAGAATGTTGAAAGTCATGGGTTATTAGGGTTTGCAAAGTTTAACCCTAGTATGTGCAACACTATAAATAGAGCCCCTATAGAGCCAAAATCGGCTACACCATATCTTGGAGATAACCAACTTTTTCTCTCAAGCCTCCTTTTGTATTTTGGTGTTTGTGAACCAGTAGAGGCATCATGCTTGAGGTGCTAAAGCTTTCAAAGTTTTTAAAATAATTGGTGTTTTATGTGATAAACAAAGTCGTTTTTAAAATTATTGATTTAGAATTGTCTTGATTATGAGTTTAGTTTGATCATGAATTATGTGATAATGTAGTTGTTACAAAAAATGATCTAGTTAATGTTTAATGACCTCCATAACTTGTCCTCAAGTTATGGAAAATGAAAGCTCTCTTCATTAAAATCAAATTAAACTCATAGGTTATGAATGTGAAGAGTTTTGACAAGTTTCAAAACATGCCCTCAAGTTTTGGAATTCGCAAAGTCTCATTAAATGAAACTTTAATTCCAATCCCTAGAGTTTTAAATGTTAAAATTCAACCATTATACTTTCTAGTATTATAAGTTTAATAATATATATATATATATATATATATATATATATATATATATATAAGAGAATGTCAGTCTTACCATTAGTAGGCCTCATTCACGAAGCCGATCTATAAGGGGGGTATAAGGTTACTACCTATAAAATGGTGGTTTAATGGGTGTCCACTCTCATCTATCGCTTCCTTGATAGGTGGATGGTCGTTAGTTGAACGGGTAGGATAGTACATTAATTCTCCTTTCATTCAAAGTATAATGATAAATATAAAGTAGCTAAACTTTATTAAATTCCTAATCTTAGTTACTTTAGGAAATTGTGAAAATGGTGCAAATCCTTGAAATTACACTTTGTAACTTTGTTAAGTCCTTAGTGGAGCGCGTGTGGTTAATTAGCACGTTAATCTAGAACAGAAAATGTATGGCAAAGGGTAACCCTGTGTTAATCATAGATCAATGGAGCGTGTGTAGTTAACCGACACATTGATTAGGTGATCTGTAACATTGAGTGTACAAAGCTAATTTGTATGGTCACAAAGTCGGTCTATAAGGGGGGGGGTTATAAGGTTACTGCCTATAAAATGGTGGTTTAATGGTTGTCCACTCTCACCCACTACTTCCTGGATAGGTGGAGGGTCGTTAGCTGAACAGGTAGGATATGACATTAATTCTCCTTTCATTCAAAGTATAATGATAAATATAAAGTAGCTAAACTTTATTAAATTCCCAATCTTAGTTACTTTAGGAAAAATGTGAAAATGGTGCTAATCCTTGAAATTACACTTTGTACCTTTGTTAAGTCATTAGTGGAGGGTGTGTGGTTAATCAACACACTAATCTGGAACAGAAAATGTGTGGTAAAGGGTAACCCTTTGTTAATCATAGATCAATGGAGCGTGTCTGTTTAACCGACAAATTGAGTAGGTGATCTGTAACATTGGGTGTACCAAGCTAATTTGTATGGTTATTCATACCTTGTTTGTGATCCTAGGCATCCCAGTCACAAACTTGAAGGGCACACCGAGATTTAAACATGCCATTGAAAACTTCAATGAGTATCAAAGATCTAGGAGTTTCAAACCAATTAAAACTTAATAATCTATTTCATTTTTCATGGTGGAAATTGGTAAATCATCATTTACCTACCTTCAAATATTCTACAGTTGGATTAAGACATCCCTCTTTGCAATTGTAGGATATTGTGTTGGGCCCTAGCCTTAATATCTCATATTTGGTGTAATATTAAGGACTATCATCTAATCTAAACTTTGTTCTTTTTCTTTTTAGATGTCTATTCCAAACAATGCTTCCACACCAATTCCTTCAGGCTCATTCTCCCTCATGAACCTATGTGGGAAGGTTATTTTCGATGGCTCAAACTTCAATGATTGAATTTGAAACATCAAAATGGCTATTCGCTATGAGGACAAAGAATATGTTCTTGATAAAGAGCTAAAGGATAATGATGTAATCACTAACACTACTCATGAGAGGGATTCGACAAAGGTGTTGTGTCTTATGATTGCAACCAAGACTACAGAGCTACAAAAGTCCTATGAGGACTGCTATCCCTATGAAATGTATCATGCTTTGATGGAAATATACCATCAAAGTGCTCGGCAGGAGAGGCATGAGATCATTGCCTCCATGATCACAACCAAAATGAAGGATGGTGAACCCATCATAGCCCACTTGCAAAAGATGCAGAGATTCGTGGACCGCTAGCTTAAATTGAATGTCAATTTTGATGAAGAGTTGGCCATAAATATTATTTTACACTCTTTATCTCCTTGCTATAATTAGTTTCGTATGACTTATCATATGAACAAGGAGTAGGTCACTCTTAGCAAGCTTCAAGGCCTTTTAAGGACTGCTGAAAGCAACCTGAAAGGCAAACCGGCTGTGTTTACTCCTACTACTACTTCCACCCCTGTTCTGGCAATCGGACATGGAAAGAGAAAAAAGAGGAAGGATCCCTCCAAGAGCTGCAAGGGAAAGTCTCTTGATGGATCCTCTTCTAGTGGGACCAAAGCTGGTTCTTCTAATTCCTCTAATCCGAAGGATGCAGAGTGCTTCCATTGCCATGAAAAAGGGCAGTGGAAATGAAGCTGCCCACATACTTGCAGGACATAGAGTATGGGAAGATCAAACCCTCCTTTGCAGGTATTTACACTATTCAATCTAAAAACTCATCACATGCTAATTCTTGGGTCCTTGATACAGGTTGTGGATTTCACATTTGTTCTGATTTGCAAGGACTAAAAAGAAGTAAGGATGTGGAGCACAGGAAGATAAACTTAATCAGGGGAAATAGGAAAATGTCACATGTGACCAAGATTGGAGTTTATTCTTTATTGCTTAGTAATGGTTTAGATTTAAATTTGAATAATTTTTGTTACTTGGCCGATATGGCGAGAAATATTATTTCTTTTCACAGTTTTACAAACAAGATTTTACCTTTTCTTTTAATAATGAAAGTGGTGGAATTAATGCTTATTACAATGGTGTATTTTATTTAGAAGCATTACCTTGCAATGGTGTATATGAAATTTTGAATGTTGTAGATAACCTAGTAAATAATGTGTTACAAATTGATTCATACAATGATTTGGAAAAAGCATGGTTGTGGCATTGTCGTCTTGGACATGTCAACAAGAAGCGCATAGCCCAACTCCAAAAGGATGGAGGTTTGGAATCATTCGACATAAAGTCGGATGAAACTTGAGATTCTTGTTTACTTGGAAAGATGACCAAGTCACCCTTAACTACTACTTGTGAAAGGGGTGAAGGTCTGCTGGATCTCATACACATTGATGTGTGTGGACCATTCAGAACCACCACAAGGGATACTAATCGCTTCTATGTGTCTTTTACTGATGTTTACAACAAATATGGCTATATCTACTTAATCAAGCATAAGTCGAAAACCTTTGAAAAGTTCAAAGAGTTTAAGCAAGAAGTGGAGAATCAATTGGCAGGAAGATAAAGATGTTGTGATCCGATCGAGGACGATAGTATCTTAGTATCGAGTTCCTTGACTATCTTAAGGAATGTGGAATTGTTTCGCAATTGATGCCACCTAGGACACCACAACTTAATGGTGTGGCTGAGAGGTGCAATAGTACTTTGCTAGACATGGTTCGTTCCATGATGAGTCGAGATTTGTTACCTATCTCATTCTGGGGTATGTGTGACATCCCCAATATCACGGCTAGAAAAGACCGATTTGTTTATGCTTTGTTTTAAAATCAGAGTAATCTTTTAAAGAAAATAGTTGCGGAATTTTTTCCCAAACAAAATATGATAAAACTTTATCAAAACATTTCTCAACAAGAATGTACTTTTCATTAAATAATAAAACCTTGAGATGTCATGTTCCAATACAAACCAAAAAGCATAAACAATACAATTTAACCTTACAACAGTTATTTCCATCTACTGGTCTATAATCCAAAATCTCACGTCAAGTCAACCAACTTATACTCTTGTGCCATTACCTGTAGTGCAAAGAAAACTGAGTGGGTCAGGCTTGGGATCCTGCTGAGCATATAGGGCTTTCGACCCACAATAATATAATTATTTTATTCAATCATCAATCAATCAATCAATCAATCAATCAATCAATCCAAATTACCCATCCCCATTATCTCCTTTATTTCATAAAGATTTACCCTAAGAATCAGCTATCCTTTATTGATTTATTCCTAAGGATTGACCTAAGGAATTGAAACAAAGTCCACCAGTGCCAAGGTCCTCAAATTACAACTGGTAAACACTTAGTTCAACATACTTAACGAACACCTAGTTCTAACACTACTAGTGAACACTTAATTCAAAACATCTGGTGAATCCTTAGTTCTAAAACTCTTAGTGAACACACTCAGTTCAACAATACCAAGTGAACACATCTAGTTTAAAAATACTTAATGAACACATTAAGTTCAAAAATACAAAGTGAACACATAGAGTTCAAAAATACCTAATGAACACATAGAGTTCAAAAACACCAAGTGAACACATAGAGTTCAAAAAATACCTAATGAACACGTTGAGTTCAAACACCAAGTGAGCACATATAGTTCAAAAATACCTAACGAACACATAGAGTTCAAAAACACCAAGTGAACACACAAAGTTCAAAAATACTTAATGAACACGTTAAGTTCAAAAATACCAAGTGAACACATAGGGTTCAAAAATACCTAATGAACACGTTGAGTTCAAAAACACTTATTATTTCGTCTCACATCAACTATTTCATCTACCCATGTTCTACCAAACATATTTGTAGATGCAAGCGCATATATAGTTTAAAAATTTTAAAACCTGTATAAAACATTAAATACAAACTCACTTGTTAAGATGGTTGTCAGACAGCACTACGACTCTTCAAGTAGTATTCTTTGATGAAACCGAGAAAACTTCACAAATCGGGCTTCTCGCGGGCAAAGCTTCGGATTGAAACTCTTTTCTCCTCGGGATCTTTAGGGCTTCGGGACTCGCTTCGGGTGTTGGTATGATACCAGGGCTTTGGGGGTACTTTAAGAGGGAAAGATAGGGTATCGGGTCTGAGAGAGTGAAGGAATTAGCAACTATGGCTGGCTGCCCTTCGATTTCTATTTATAGGGCCATTTTTCTGGATTCACGTCGTGAATCTCAAATATTCACGTCGTGAGTTCAGTAGTCATCAGGTGCATCATCGCAACCTGCGTCTGCTAGGCTCCAGAAGGCATAAATACCGAGTTCACGTCGTGAACATTGTATTCATGTCGTGAGCTCTGACATAGTTTCGGGGTTCGCGCCCCAAACTTCAGAAATTCATATCTTTCGCATACAAGCTCCGTTTTTTACGTTCTTTATATCCACGCGTAGGACATATTATGCTCTACAACTCTCGTTTAGACTCTGTTGGCTAATTTCGAAAGTAATTTTTACTATATTATTTTTAGTAGGCGGGTACAGGAAAACTCCGTTAGGAATTCACAACTCCTTCATTTGACATCCATTTTCGTCTGTCTTTTTACCGTTGGACTACTATCGGAAAGATCTTCGATTCCCATTGAGATTGTTTCGGCTAGAAACCATTTGATCCCATATTAGAACTTTGGGTTGCATACTACTAAGTTGAAACTTCGAAAAATCATAACTTCCTCATACGAAGTCAGATTTAGGATTTCTTTTTATGCACACTCTCAATTTAACTTATTCTACGAATATCCTTAGATCGTTAAGGCCAAATATCGCTCTATCGTAAATTCACTATTTACGTCGCGTTGTGTCGTGCCGGTTCTCTCGCGAAACTTCGACTGGTCATAACTTCTTCGTTATAACTCGGATTTCAGCATTCTTTATATATCTAGAATCCTTGTCACGAACACTACAACTTAGTTAAGATTATTCATTCTAAATAATATTCTATCATAAAGTCATTTTTGATGCTTATCGTCTCTAAATTGACTAGCCCGGATCTATGGGCATTACAATTATCTCCCCCTTAGGATGATTATGTCCCAGAATCATCAACGAAATAGGACTTGTATAATGATTCCATACGTTATCTTTCCATCCTAAGTAATAACCGTGATGCTAAATCTTGCACCTGTTCTTCGTACTATGTTGAACTTTCATTCGTAACCATCGAGTTACAAAATAAATCCTTATTGAGGACTCCTTCTTCTTCTTAGGATAAGTACTTTCCCTTATCTATTGTAACAGACCGATGGGTCATGTTCTAACGACCTCTTATCGTACGAAGCAACATTTAGACTCAAGTCTCTTAGAGAAAAATTCCAGAATGGAACATACCTTCCTTCATATTCTAATGTGATATAATCACATTTTAGCATATAGCATTGTAGCTACAAGCTTCTTCAACAATGAGCACGATATTATTGATCACATTGATTTCAATCTTCTGACTTAAGTCAGATGTTACATCGAACTTGGTTCTCCGAACCTCATCACAAACTCATCGTAGTCGGACTCAATTTGATATGACCAATATGATTAGAATATCAATCATCTTCTTAGCCTTTACCAAAACAATGGTAAGGACATACTTGAATACAAACGGAATCAATCACTAGCTTCTTGGTAACCTTGTGACTTTCCCTGATCCAAGTGTGAGTCCTGTGCTTCCAGTAGTATAGATCTCTACTACTATTCATAGCTACTCATACTCGTCCCAAGTACTGTCTCGCAGTCCCCAAGTCCTAAAATCATGAAACAATTTAACACATACGAATGTGCCCAATTAATCATAAAAATTTTCATAGACTCTACTAGGACTTCTTCCATGCGTATCTTCTATCATCAATCATGCTTCAACTCGATTGGTGATGGAAATTCCAGATTATGGGACAACTTCAAGAATTACACCAATAGTTCCATCATCCTGGCAATCGAAGGTGTACTTCAGACGTACCGTACTCCTCTAAACGTTTCGTTATTTTATCAGACATATTCTAAAGGCAAGATACCACTCTTACGATATCTTCCGATAGGTGTCATTCACTATCATAAGCCTTTTATTTCCTCCATTTACTCAATTCTCTACGATTCTTCTCCATAATGTTTTGTACATCCAAGCAGATGTTCGGTGTACCAGGAGAGAATTTAAGATAAAAAAGGTTTATTTACAATAGACGTATAAATCTCCTTATCACTCTGAAACGTTTAGATGCTAGTTCTAATATCGTAGTCGTACGCTTAGAATCCTGACACGTAAGGTTTCCAGACCCGGTCGACAACATACCATAGATTCGAAAAAAAATATCATTTATGGCAAACATATAACATTTAGCACATAAAAGCATCTTAGGCATCTTTCCTAAAATATACTAGTGCTCGTGTCTTAAAATATTGTAGACACTCATCTCACAATCATCGCTTAGCATTCTAAGTTTAAATCTAGAAATCCTACAAATTCCTAGTTTGCTTAAACTAATACTCTGATACCAACAGTGACATCCCCAATTTCACGGCCAGAAAAGACCGATTTGTTTTAAAATCAGAGTAATCTTTTAAAGAAAACAGTTGTGGAATTTGTTCCCAAACAAAATATGATAAACTTTATCAAAATATTTCTCAAAGAGAATGTACTTTTCATTAAATAATAAAACCTCGGGATTTCATGTTCCGATACAAACCAAAAAGCATAAACAGTACAATTTAACCTTACAGCAGTTATTTGCAACTACTAGTCTATAATTCAAAATCTCTCGTCAAGTCAAACAACTTATACTCTTGTGCCATTACGTGTAATGCAAAGAAAACTAAGTGGGTCAGGCTTGGGAGCCTGATGAGCATATAGGGTTTTCGACCCATAATAATATATTTAATATATTCAATCATCAATCAATGAATCAATCAATCGAAATTACCCATCCTCATTATCTCCTTTATTTCTTAAGGATTTACCCTAAGATTTAACTATCCTTTATTCATTTATTACCTAAGGAATTGACACAAATTCCACCACTGACAAGGACCTCAAATTACAACCGGTGAACACTTAATTCAAAACATCTGGTGAATACTTAGTTCTAACACACTTAGTGAACATACTCAGTTCAACAACACCAAGTGAACACATCTAGTTCAAAAATACTTAATGAGCACATTAATTTCAAAAATACCAAGTGAACACATATAGTTCAAAAATATCTAACGAACACATAGAGTTCAAAAACACCAAGTGAACACATAGAGTTCAAAAATACCTAATGAATACGTTGAGTTTAAACACCAAGTGAACACATAGAGTTCAAAAATACCTAACGAACACATAGAGTTCAAAAACATCAAATGAACACATAGTGTTCAAAAATACTTAATGAACACATTAAGTTCAAAAATACTAAGCGAACACATAGAGTTCAAAAATACCTAATGAACATGATGAGTTCAAAAACATTATTATTTCGTCTCATATCAACTATTTCATCTTCCCATGTTCTACCCAACATATTTGTAGATGCAAACACATATACAGTTTAAAACTTTTAAAACTTGTATAAAACATTAATTCAACATCCATCTCAAGTAAACAAACAATGTATAAACAAATAGCACGTACTTCATAGCAAATACTTCATATCTATGTGTTAGAAGAAAGTAACTACACAATCACTTGTTAAGATGGTTTTCGGACTACACTATGACTCTTCAATTAGTATTCTTTGATGAAACCTAGATAACTTCACAAACCGGGCTTCTCGCGGGCAGAGCCTCGGCTTGAAACACTTTTCTCCTCGGGATCTTTGGGGCTTCGGGACTCGCTTCGAGTTTCGGAATGATACCGGGGCTTTGGGGGGGGGGGTACTTTAAGAGGGCTAGATAGGGTATCGAGAGTGAGAGAGTGGAGGAATTAGCAACTATGGCGGCTGCCCTTCAATTTCTATTTATAGGGCCATTTTTCTGGACTCATGTCTTGAATCTCAAATACTCACATCTTGAGTTCAGTAGTCATCAGGTATGTCATCACAACTTGCATTTTCCAGGCTATAGAAGGCATAAATACTGAGTTCACGTCATGAACTCTGACATAGTGTCGGGGTTTGCGCGCTGAACTTCAGAAATTCATATCTTTCGCATACGAGCTCCGTTTTCGACATTCTTTATATCCACGCGTATGTGAGATTATGCTCTACAACTCTCGTTTAGACTCCGTCAGCTAATTTTGACTTTAGTTTTTATTATATTATTTTTAGTAGGCCGAGACAGGAAAACTCCGTTAGGAATTCACAACTCCTTCATCTGACGTCCATTTTCGTCTGTCTTTTTACTGTTGGGCTACTATCGACGAGATCTTCGATTATCATTTAGATTGTTTCGGCTAGAAAACATTCGATCTCATATTCGAACTTTGGGCTGCATACCGCTAAGTTGAAACTTTGAAAAATCTTAACTTCCTCATACGAAGACAGATTTAGTCATTCTTTTTATGCACACTCTCGGTTTAACTTAGTCTACGACATTCATTTAGATCACTAAGTCCAAATATCGCTCTATCATAAATTCACTATTTACGTCGCGCTGTGTCGTGTCGGTTCTGTCACGAAACTTCGACAGGTCATAAATTCTTTGTTATAACTCGGATTTTGGCATTCTTTATATATCCGGAATCCTTGTCACGACTACTACAACTTAGTTAAGATTATTCATTCTAAATAATCTTCTATCAAAAAGTCATTTTTGATGCTTATCGTCTCTAAATTTACTAGCCCAGATCTACGGGCGTTACAGTATGCCTTAGAGAGTGCTACCCATATCCTTAATCTAGTCCCTACCAAAATGGTTTCCAAAAGAACTCACGAGATGTGGACTAGGAAGGTTCCCACATTAGACCACATCATTCCTATGGTGTACATGCAAACCCTAATAACTATGGATCTAGTTTGTCTAATGAACATGCAATTGATAATCTAAACCCATAAACCCTAGATCTAATAAACTATAACTGAAATTAGGGTTTAGATCTTACCTTTGATTGATATATATAGCAATAACAATCAATCCTTGGCTTTAGAAAGCTTAGTGCCTCAAGTGTTGCACCTCTAATGGAGTCACAAACATCACTAAGCAACTTGGATGAAGAAGAGAAGAGAGGAGGCACCAAAAACGGCTGGAAACCCTAAAGGAACACTTAGCCACGTTTTTGGGTCTCAAGGGTTCTTTAAATAAGTAGGCAATTGGGGTTATCTAACAAGGAAACCCTAATTTGACTGCTTAAGCCCTAAGCAGCCCATTAACCCCTTCTAGAACATGCCTTGGACGATTTCTAATGGGCTTCCCCATAGAATTTGCCCAACCTATTATTCCAAGGTGATCCATAGCCCAATTGCAATTATCATGTAATTACAATTCCAGTCCCCTAAGTTTAATTAATCTCTTTTAGCCACAAAATTAATTCTTTATTAATTCTTGACTAATATTAATTAAACAATATGATTTCTCCTTTAATATATTATTCTCACAATATATTAATAAATCATAATTAAACCTTTTTCTCCTTAATTCATCCTACATATTGCTATGGTGAACGCAACCCAAAAGGACCATGCTCGTAATCGGGTCAAGTACATACCAAACTAGTTATGGACTTAGACATTAATCCAATAGTCTCCCACTTGGATAAGTCTAATAACTATTTTGCAAAACTTTATAACCTAATCAGCAATCCTAGCTTTCATAAGCCGCTGTCAACTCTAATCTTATCAGATACGCGTGTCCTTTAGATAAGGGATTATATTCCTCCATTTTCAAGATATCGTATAGACACTACACATGGATTTAAATCATTCTCTATGTCTATGTATTGTTTCCCGACATCTGATTTATGATGACTGACAACAGACTACAATTGAACACATCAACTTAGTCCCGGCTTGGCCAAGCGCTTAGGGTGTCATCACTAAATCATCGAGGGGCCCACAGATATCGCTTTTATCCCACTTTGGGAAAAAGGGATGGATAAACTTCGACTCAAATGCTCGCTTGCACCTACTAATCGAATCACACACAACAATAAGTTTTATAACACCAAGTTACTGGTGCGTTTACTTATCATTAATGTGCAACCGACAAGCAAATAACAACTCACACGTCTCGGTTTCAAGAATATACAATGTTATCCTCTCACTAATCACCATGATAAATCCATGATGTGAAATAGATCAATTGAAAACCTTTCCAATGAAACTCATTTAACAATTCCCAATACTCATCATTAGTGTAAGAATACCAAATTCTTGGCACTTTTTGGAATATGTCAGATTCTAACATTTTATGCAACGATCCTTTCGTAATGTCATAGCACAAAAGTCACCAAGACTTCGCTAATGAAATTCCAAGGTATTCTATCGGAAATTGTTACAAGACAATTCCATAGACGCGAAGTCTCACATTCAAAGTACATTCCTTTGAATATCATTCTTGCATAAAAGTTTCTAATCTAGTCATAGACTCTCAATATCCAACTCCCAATATGGAAACGTTTCCATATTTGCTATATGACAACTCATTCTAAAAAGAGTCTTATTTATTCAAAATAATGTCAACATGGTCCATCCAATACTATACTTCCAACTACTCACAAGCAACAAATCTTTGGCAAACCTTAGATCGTCTTTTGATATTTTTTTAATTATTTTAGCCAAAACCGTTCTAGTCCTTTTTCCCTCTTAATGCGCTAAGCATTTGGAAAATTTTAGAATGATCAAACATTATAGCATATGTAATCGATCCTATGCTCGAAGCGTATGGAACACGATTCATAATGTCTCACATGAAGACGTGATACTTTACCAGTCTTCTGCTATAATATTTCTAATTGCCATGTGCTTGCAATTTTGATCATGAAAAGGGATGCCGTAATCATAACCAATTTTTGAGAATGAAATTATCCTTTCCATATATAGAATTTCCACATGTTGAACCATTCCAGCACAACATTCATATATATTTGACTAAATTTGATTAAAATTTCACAATCTAAGCCTTTAGATTTGAAATGAAGTATAATATTCTCTCCCTTAATTATAGCAAAACAATTTTTCAATCCCTACAACCTGGAAAAGTGAATGTTTATCTTCCAAAATTAATATTGCTAACTTGTAATACTTGAAATAATAATCATGCTCCCACTAACACGATGATTATTACCATACAAGCATAACACTTATGCTCCCACTAGCTTTGACATATATTCAGAAAACATCTGAACTTCCTGAAAAGAATGCTTATTGAATTCCTTAAATTCATATTTCTAAATACCTGATGCTTTGATAAGACTTTATCTAAGCTTCTTAAACTCAAACACCTTTGGCTTCGAAAGCTCACATGTGTGTCTAAAGCAATTCAGAACTTATGTTACTAAGTCCTAAATGTTCATACCAATTGCCAAATCTCACAATTCGAACTATGAAAAGGGATGCTGTAATCATAATTGAATTTGAGAATACAATTTTCACAGTTACAATCTTCTTAAAAATCTCTCTTAGTGAAAGCATTTCCTCACAATAATTTTCATGAAGGATATAAACCTCAGGACACTTGGATTTTAAAGTGTATGTGTTCCTATCCATGTGAATTTTCCAAAACCAAAGTTTGCAACAAATCTAAACTCATATGGACCGAACGTGCTCAATCTCGATTTCTTGCCTCATGGTAACATGAATGCCCACCACGTCTTCCAAGCAACTCACCCTTTCATATCAATGTACTTTCCATTGATCAAGGTGCTTTTTCTTTATGCATTCAATTGAGAACTCATAGAACTCACATGCATAATTAACTCAATTGGAATGGCATAGAAAAAGAGTATGTTATCCACGATAGGCTTTAAACCTCAAGTCGTGTGCTAGTGATGATCAACTAGGTTTAACTCTTGATTTGTTTTTGAAACCTTTCAAGACAATTAAGACTCCCACTGACTCCTTGACATATAAGATTCTCTTGTCAAGAAACATTCCTTGAAAAAACAAATATTCAAGAGTTAGTGAGAAATCCTATCAAGACTAACACTTTGCTCAATTGATTCTTGTTGGTCTTTGTCTTCTACAAGACATCACAACTTACCAAATTCAAATGTGCAGGAATATGAAGACCTTTTTCCAATTCCACAATTGTTGAGTGTTATAAACCTACTAAAGACGTGTTAGTCAAATCGCAATCTTGGAGTATGACTCTAAGACTCGATATTGGAATGAAGTATGATTGCCTTCTTGATTTAACCATTTCCACAATTCCTGATTCCTCTTCTCAGACATACAAGTGCACTAAGATTCACTTAGATGATCAATTGAGATATCGTTCTTAATCATTAAGACTTATCATAAAACACAATAAAAGGTACTCTCCCTTCTTCTTAAACTGGAGAAACTTTTATCTTTCTGCCTTCTTCATTCTTCTTATTTGTTCTGCCATTAATTGAAATCTTTTCAATCAACTCATAATTACACTTAATCTTATAAGTATAATTACATTTACTAAACTTTATTAAATCATGACGAATATCTTCATCACTCTTGTGGTGGACTTGATCAACGCACAACCTAGTGTACTTGATCTCCTAGTCCTTCACTTGACACTTTGTCAAAGAATTAGTTTAATTTCCAAATATGAAGTTTCTTATTCATCACACAACCAAGTTGTATGATTCCAAGTTTATGTCCAATTGAAACTTGGGCGTTGAGAAACTCTCCCTATTTGGTAAATTCTCAACATTTCCACAAATAACCTAATTAAGAATCAAATCCATTATCGCAAATAACAATTTGAACATCAATTTTTCATACACACCATTGCAAGGATAAATAAATAAGATAAAATCAAAATTTATTTTATGGCGGAAAATTTGTCCTTACAATGCAGTTCAACTGAAAACTATGCTATTACATATTTACTAGCAATCTATTCTAACTCCAAGTAGTAGCTAGAGAATCCAATCTTCAAGCAATGCGATCAAAATCCATTTATTCATGATCAGATACAGCTCACTTATTCCCTTAAGTTTCCTCTCCTTTCTTCGATCCTACAAAACATCAAAATGTAATCTTATCACATCATGTATTAAGAATCTAGAATAGGAACTTAAAAGAGTTAGATGGTGGATTTCACCTGAAGTAGAGCCATATGTCTTGACTCTCCCATCTCTTAGATCTCTCAAGCAAATAGGGCAGCTTCGTCTCTAACGCCCCTTCTCTTGGCAATAAAAGCAAATGGACTCCTTTGGAATGGCACAAGGAACTATCTAAGAATTTACCTTTTCTGAATCTCCAATGTCACCATTTTCAATGTCCATTGAAGTTTCGGAGTTTGATTCACCAGACAAATTTTTTTGATCAGCTCGCCAAATCATTGTTGATTAAGCAGCTATAAGGAAATAAGTGAGATAAATGAGGGTCACGTCGTGGTCCATCATATAGTACTCTCTAACGAACTCACTATATGATTCAGGAAGCGACTGAAGAACCCAGTCAACAACCAATTCACCTGAAATCTCGACACCCAACATCCTTAACCTGTCAATGTGTGATTTCATCTCTAAGACGTGTGCACACACAGGTTTCCCGTCTTCGTGTTTACTTGCCAAAAGGGCTTGAGTTAGCTTGAACTTTTCAAGCCGTCGAACTTGTGGATTAAGGAGAACAATAGGAGGAGGTGGGGAAGTGAAGCATGATCTTTGGTTTCTCGATCATATCGTGGAATATCATCTTCATTGGAAAACTTGTTCCATGGGATTTGGGAAGACCATTGTTAGATTCAGACATCTACAAAACGGGAGAAATTCAACTCAAGTTGATTAGAATCCTTGATGTAACACCCAAATGAAACACCAAGGCTAGGATCCAACACAATACTCTACAACCTAGAAGAGGGATGCCAAAATCTAATTGCATAATATTTAAAGGTAGGTAAATGACGATTTACCAATTTCCACCATGAAAAACGAAAAAGAAATTTAAGTTTTAAATGAATTGAAACTCCTAGACCTTTTGAGATTCATTGAACATTTCAATGGCATGTTTAATCTCGATTGTGCCATTCAAGTTTGCGACTGGGATGCTGAGGATCACAAACAAGATGTGAATAACCATACGAATCTACGTGGTGCACTCAATGCTACTATCACCTAATCAATGTGTCGGTTAGCCACACACGCTCGATTGATCTATGATAAACATCGAGTCAGCCTTCGCAACCAATGCCAAACCCAAATTAGTGTGCTGGTTAACCACGCACGCTCCATTAACGTTTCGACAAGGGTACAAAGTGTAATTCCATGGATTAGCATACAATTTCACATTTTGTCTAAAGTAACAATGATTTGGGAATTTGAAATACATTCAGTTACTTTATATTTCATTATACTTATAATGGAAGGTTTCTGTCCTATCCCACTCGTTCGGCTAACGACCCTCCACTAGTCAAGAGTGTGGTGGGTAAGAGTGGATACCCATTTAATCGCCATTTTATAGGTAATTTCCTTAAACACCCGTTATAAACTAGCTTTGTGAATGAGGCCTACTAACGGTAAGACTGACTCTTTACTCATATATATATATATATATATATATATATATATATATATATATATATATATATATATATATAATATTGGACTTTTAATGTTACATATATATAGTATAGGGTGTGTTTTACACTTTTAAAATACTAGGTGGTTTTATTAACTTTCTCTTTTAATTAAACTTTTAATTAACTTAACAAAACTATGAGGGTGTAATTTAAAGTTTTCAGAATACTAGAGTTTTAGAATTTAAATATTAAATTTTAAATTCCAAAACTTAAGGGCATGTTTTGAAACATTTCAAAAAATTAGGGTTTAACTATTTAAATTTAAAAAAAAAACTTTTAAATTCAAATTTAAACTATAAAACGAAAATGGGAAAAACTGAAACTTTCTCATAGGATAATTCAAATCTAAATTACAAATAATCAATCTGAATCTAATAAAACAAAAGATTATCTAAATTTTGAAAATTATCTTCTATTTTGGCAAGGATAATCACCCAATATCAATAAAAATCGAATTTTATGAATTAAAAACGTTCATGGTAAGCATCCCAAGCCAAAACAGCAAGAAAATTGCCAAAAAGCGCTGCCAAACCCTTGGACTCGCCGAGTTCATCAACTGACTCGCCGAGTCAGTCAAGTAGAAGGGCAAAAAACATTTTATTCAGCCAATAAACTATCAAATAAGCATCAATTCACTAACAAACACCCTTAGGATCTGATACCACTGATGGGTTTCGAGCAATACATCATTCGTATGGTCTACATGTGAACCCTAATAGCTTTGGATCTAGTTTTTCTAATGAACATGCAATTGATAATCCAAAGCCATAAACCCTAGATCTAATAAACTATAACTAAAATTAGGGTTTAGATCTTACCTTTGATTGTTATATAGCATTAACAATCAATCCTTGGCTTCAGAAAGCTTAATGCCTCAAGTGTTGCACATCTAATGGAGTCACAAACACCACTAAGCAACTTGGATGAAGAAGAGAAGAGAGGAGGCACCAAAAACGGCTGGAAACCCTAAAGGAACACTTAGCCACGTTTTTGGGTCTAAAGGGTTCTTTAAATAGGTAGGCAATTAGGGTTATCTAACAAGGAAACCCTAATTTGACTGCTTAAGCCTTAAGCAGCCCATGAACCCCTTCTAGAACATGCCTTGGACGATTTCTAATGGGCTTCCCCATAGAATTCGTCTAGCCTATTATTCCAAGGTGATACATAGCCCAATTGCAATTATCCTATAATTACAATTCCCGTCCCATAAGTTTAATTAATCTCTTTTAGCCACATAATTAATTCTTTATTAATTCTTGACTAATATTAATTAAACTATATGATTGCTCCTTTAATATATTATTCTCATAATATATTAATAAATCATAATTAAACCTTTCTCTCCTTAATTCATGCTACATATTGCTATGATGAAGGCAACCCAAAAGGACCATGCTCATAATCAGGTCAAGTACATACCAAAATAGTTATGGATTTAGACACTAATCCAACAATATTTTCATCGGCTACTCGCAGAAGTCCTTTGGATATCTCTTTTATAGGCCGAGGGACAATGTTGTCTTCGTCTCGAGGAGAGGATTCTTTCGTGAGAGAGAACTCATATGCCAAAGGGACAGCGGGAGGAAAATTAACCTTGAAAAGGTTCAAGAGACAAGCGGTGAAGAAACCTTAAACACTAGCGCTCATCCCGAGGAGGAAACTCTGGTTGAACCAATTGACGAGTCCGTACCTCTGAGGCGTTCTAGTAGAGTTAGAGTTCCACCTGAGTTTTATGGTTTCCATATTACTACAAAAGATGATACATTTATTAGTGACAACACAATGGTAAATTTGGATGAACTAACAATTATAAGGAAGCCATGGCAGGCCCCGAGTCTGCTAAATGGAAAGAGGCTATGGACAGCGAGACTTAGTCCATGTATGACAATAAAGCTTCGAACTTGGTTGACAATGTACTGGGTCGTAAGACGGGCAGGTGCAAATGGATCTTCAAGAAGAAGAACGACATGGATGGGAATGTACACACATATAAGGCGCGACTGGTTATGAAGGGCTTTACTCAAATTCTGGGAGTTAACTATGATGAGACCTTCTGACCAGTAGCAAAGATCAAATCAATAAGGGTTATGTTGGCCATTACAACATTTCATGACTATGAAATATGGAAAATGGATGTCAAAACCGCTTTCCTTAATGGAAAGTTGGCTGAAGATGTTTACTTGAGTCAACCAGAGGGTTTTGCAATGCAAAGTACCCAAATAGAGTGTGTAAGCTTGAGAAAATCCATTTATGGATTGAAACAAGCATCTTGTAGATGAAATTTTTGTTTTGATGAGAAAGTCAAAGAGTTTGTATTTTCGAAAAGCGAGGATGAGTCATGTGTATATGTCAAAGCTAGTGGGAGTATAGTGAGCTTTCTGGTATTGTATGTAGATGGCATACTACTCTTAGGAAATCACATCCTAACATTACAGGAGGTTAATTCCTGGTTTAGGAAGTGTTTCGCTATGAAGGACCTCGGAGAAGCTGCGTATATCCTAGGGATAAGGATATTGAGAAATAGAAGTACAAGACTAATAGGATTTAGTCAAAGTACCTACTTGGACAAGGTGTTGAAACATTTCAGCATGGAGAACTCCAAGAAAGGTAACCTACCTATCCTAAGCAATACCAAACTAAGTAAAATTCAGAGTCCGATCACAGTGGCTGAGATAGCATAAATGAGTCATATACAATATGCTTCCGCAGTTGGTTCGATCATGTATGCTATGACTTGTACTTGCCCTGATATGGCCTTTTCTTTGAGCATTGTCAGCAGATATAAAGGGAACCCTGGCAAAGCTCATTCTACTGTGGTTAAGAACATTCACAAGTACCTGCGGAGGACTAAGTACTGGGTCCTTACCCTTGGTGGGAGTGATGACTTGAGAGTGACAGGGTATAGTGACACGAACTTTCAAACCGATAGAGATAATTTCCGCTCTTAGTCGGGCTGGGTGTTTATCCTAAATGGAGGAGCAGTAACATGGAAAAATTCCAAGCAGGAGACTGTAGCTTATTCAACATGTGAATCAGAGTACATATCAGCAAGTGAAGCAGTGAAGGAGGCGATATGGTTGAAAAAATTCATCGGAGACATTGGAGTTATTCCTTCCATAAAAGTGTTGGATATGGTGTCTTAGTCCATAACTATATTTGGTATGTACTTGACCCGACCCGGCATGGACCATTTGGGTTGCACTTCACCTGAACAATTTATGGATAATCTTTGGAGAATAGTATAAGTTATGATTTATTAATATATTATAAGTTCTAATATATTAATATAAGATCATATTATTTAATTAGTATTGATCTATAATTAATCTTGGATTAATTTAGAGATCAAAAGTATTACTAATTAAATATGGGCTCTTATATTTATATAGTGTGGGCTAATGCTTATTTGGAATGGGCTAGGCTTGCATGGAATGTCAATGGATACTCCATGGAGCTTTAACCCATGGATCTCATTGAAATGACGAGACATGGGTATTAGGTTTTACATGGATGTAACCCTAATCCACCACACTATATAAAGAAGGCCTTGGTTCTTGAACTCACACTAGTTGTGGGGAGTAAAGCAAGAGGGCCGATTTCAAGATAGTTGTGACTA
Source organism: Lactuca serriola (assembly GCF_051521515.1). Lineage (NCBI taxonomy): Eukaryota > Viridiplantae > Streptophyta > Magnoliopsida > Asterales > Asteraceae > Lactuca > Lactuca serriola. The sequence continues at coordinate 199,704,964 of NC_136415.1, read as the reverse complement.
TTCTCTCAAAGTTCCAAGTTTGTGGTGATTTGTGATTTCCATTTGAGGCATCCACACTATTGGTGCTAGGCTCTAAAACTCCAAGCAATCAACTACAACTACAAGGTAAGTAATTCTACTACCTTTATTTGATTCAAGTTCCCCATGCCATTCTAGATAGGATAAGAACCTTGGAAAATAATTATTTGCATGTATCTTAGAAAAACGTAGATCCAAGGTTTATTAGGGTTGCATGTACAATTAGGAAGTGTTAGAATGCTCAAAACCCATCAGTGGTATCAGAGACTAGGCTTGTTTGTTTGATACTTGATGAAAAATATTGGAAAAAGTCAAAATCTTGCTGTCTGCCTGATGAACTCGCCGAGTCCATGGGAGGACTCGCCGAGTTCATGTGGATCTTCATCCTACTCGCCAAGTAGGTTCGTGCACTCGACGAGTAGGAGCCTTAGAATGCAGATTTTTGACTTTTGCTGCTGGAAATGGACTAGAAACATTATCCTAAACTGTTTTGGTGTTATAAAACTTGTTTTAGATGGTTTAATGTTTATTCTAATCCATTTACAATGGCTATAATAAAAAAATTACAAGATTTATGAGTAATTTATGCTTCTTGAAATGATCATATTCATGTTCTTGAACTTAGGAAGATTAGATGATCATAGGAATTGTTTGTAACCTACTTGGTAGTTTAATTCTTGATCATAATGTGTTTTAATGGAGTCCATAACTTGTCCTCAAGTTATGCCAAGAGTCATACTTGAATTAAAACCATTAAAAGAACACAAGAGTTAGAAAAATGAATACTCTTCATTTTAATACTCAATTAACTTCATAAGTTATAACAAATGAAAAGTTTTGAAAGTTTACAAAACTTACCCTCAAGCTTTGGAACAAGTAAAGTCATGATTAAAACTTTAGTTCCAACCCTTAGAATTCTAAAAGTTAAAATTAAGCCCTTATACTTATAATATTATAAGTTAATAATATATATATATATATATATATATATATATATATATATGTATGTATAAGATCAAAGTCGTCTTACCGGTAGTACGCCTCATTCACGAAGCCGGTCTATAAGGGGGGTATAAGGTTGTTGCCTATAAAATGGCAACTTAATGGGTGTCCACTCTCACCCACCGCTTCCTTGATCGGTGGAGGGTCGTTAGCCGAATGGGCAGGACAAGGACTTATAAATTCTCATTAAAAGTATGATGATAATGCTAAAGTAACTAAACTTTATTGAACTCCCAATCTTAGTTATTTTAGGAAAATATGAATAAGGTGCTAATCCATGAAATTACACTTTACACTTTGTTTAAGTCGTTAGTGGAGCATGTGTGGTTAACCGGCACACTAACTTGAACTTAACAAGGTAGGTAAAGGGTGACTTAATGTTTATCATAGTATCGATGGAGCGTGTGTGATTAACCGGCACATCGATTGATGGGTAATACATTAAGGGTACCAAGTAATTTGCATGGTTACTTCACACCTTGTTTTGTGACCTCGGCATCCCAGTCACAAAACTTGAAGGGCACACTCGACATTGAAACATGCCATTGAAGGAAGTTCAATGAATCTCAAAGAATCTAGGAGTTTCTAAACCAATTAAAACCTAATTAAAAATTTCATTTTTGATGGTGGAAATTGGTGAATCATCATTCACCTACCTTCAAATATCTTATAGCTTACATTACGACATCCCTCTTCTAAGTTATAAAATATTGTGTTTGGTCCTAGCCTTAATACTACATTTGGGTGTTTTATTAAGGACTATCTCTAAATATAATCTAATCTATTCCCTCTTCTTTTCAGATGTCTTCCAATAACAATGCTTCTAGCTCTAACCCTACTAGCTATTTCTCTCTCATGAATCTTTGTGGGAGAGACATCTTCGATGAATCCAACTTTACTGATTGGATTAGGAATATCAGGATGGTCACTCAGTATGAGAACAAAGAATATGTTCTCGACAAGGAGCTAAAGGTACCCGAGCCAACTGTTACTCCTGAAGAGCTTGCTGAATATGAGGTACATGAAAGAGATGCTACAAAAGTAGCATGCATCATGATGGCCACCATGATAGCCGAGCTCCAAAAGTCCTATGAGGACTATTATCCTTTTAAGATGCACTAGGACTTGATGGACCGGTACCATCAAAGTGCTCGTCAAGAGAGATATGAAATAATCTCCTCCATGATAACAACCCGAATGAAGGATGGTGAACCCATCACGGGCCACATGCAGGGAATGCAAAGGTATGTGGACCGTTTACTGAAGCTGAATGTGAACTTCCCTGAGGAGTTAGCAATAGACATCATTTTGCACTCCTTACCATCGTGCTATGATCAATTCTGCATGACATATCACATGAACAAGGAAGAAGTCACCCTCAGCAAACTTCATGGACTCTTGAAGACCTCGGAAAGTGGTATAAAGGGTAAGTCGGTTGTTACTACTGCTACTCCTACTCCAACTGCGGCCAATGTCTTCGCAATCGGGCATGGCAAAGGGAAGAAGAGAAAGAACCCTTCTAATGGTACCAATGGTAAGACCCTTGAAGGCTCCTCTTCAAGGAAAACCAAGAAAGCTTTTGTCACTCCTTCTGCTAACCCTAATGAGGCTGAATGCTTCTATTGTCATGAAAAGTCGCAATGGAAGCGAAACTGCCCAAAGTATCAGCAAGATGTGAAAGATGGGAAAGTAAAACCCAGCCATGCAGGTATATACACTATATTGTCTAATAACTCACCTCATTCTAAGTCTTGGGTCCTTGAAACAGGTTGTGATATTCACATATGTTGTGATTTGTAGGGACTAAGAAGAAGTGAGAATGTGGAGCAGGGAAAGATAAACTTGATCATGGGAAACAGGAAAGCTTCACCTGTCACCAAGATAGGAGTTTATTCCTTAGTGCTAAATAGTGGTTTTACATTGGATTTGAATAAGTGTTATTATTCTCCAGAAACGGCAAGAAATGTTATTTCCTTTCATGCATTGTATAAATAAGGTTTTACCTTTTATTTTGATAATAATAACGGTAGTGTTGATGTTTTCTTTAATAATGTTCATTATTTTAAAGCATTACCTTGTAATGGTAGTGTTGATGCTTTCTTTATGGCACTTAGATTTTATGGTGTATGTGTTCATGTCCATGTGAATTTGCTATAACCATAATCGAAAGATAATGTTTGTGACAAATTCAAACTCTTATGGACATAAATTGTTCATTCTCAATTTCTTGCCATCAAGGGTGTCACCATTGCTTCCAAGTTATCTAGCAGCTCACCTATGCTAGTGAATGTACTTTCATTGAATAAGGTGCTTGCCTTATGCAGTCTATTGAGAACTCGTAGAACTCATATGCATAATCTATAACATCCCATAATTCAAGGCCAAAAATTTCATTTTTTTAAGTAGGTTATTACATAAAACCCAAGTGTGAATAATCCAAAATATAACATTATGAAACCATATCAGAGTTTTCGGAATAGTGTCTAAGGCAGTAACTATATTTGGCAAGTATTTGACCCGGTTGAGCATGTTCCTTTTGGGTTGCCTTCACCATAGCAACTTGATAGGATAATTTATAATGAGAGAAGAAATATTATTAATATATTATGAGAATAATATAAAGAATAATAATATTGTTATTTGATTAATATAAGTCATAAATTAATTAGGAATTAATTAGGTGACTTAAAGAGGTTAATTGAATAAAGTGGCATAAACTGTCAAATGTGTGATAGTTGTATTTTGGGCTATGAATCTCTATGGATAAGAGGGTGGACGATTTTAGGGTTTGGAGAAACCTAGAAATCGTCCAAGGCCTAGTCTATAGGGATTATTGGATTGCTTGGGGCCTAAGTTATTCAATTAGGGTTTAAGGTGTAACCCTAGTAGCCAATAGTATATATAGACCCTTAGGGTGGAGGAAATCGGCACTCTTGCATCCCAAGAAACCCTAGAGCCAATTTTATCACCCTCCTCTCTCTATTATCATCCTCTTGCTAGTTGGTGTTTGTAAGACATTAGAGGAGTGACAATTGTGACTCTAAGCTCCAAAGACAAGAATATTCAAGCAAGCAACTCAAGGTATTCCTTTAGATCTGATTTCATATGTTATGATTTGAATGTTTTTCCCTAGATCTATCAATATAAGTCTTGGATACATTGCATGTTCAATTAGAGAAACCTAGATCCAAGCATTAGGGTTTGCATGTGCAAATAGGAAAGTTCTTATGGCTCAAAGCCATCAGTGGTATCAGAGCCGTGATTGGTTTCTATTGAATTGATGCATTAATTGATTGCTTGTTGATTGCCAAATTCGATTTTTGTCCATCTGCCTGATGAACTCGGCGAGTTCCATAGTGGACTCAGCAAGTAGGCCTCAACTCGGCGAGTCCATTGTGGTACTCGGCGAGTTCGAGCGTCAGAAGGAGCTAGTTTCGGGATTTCTTGTTGTTTTTCTTATGGAAACTTGCCTTAATCTTTATGGGTCAATAAAATTCAAATTTTAACATATATGTGAGTATATTCTTGACCTAACAAAAGATATTTACCAATTAATTGAATAATAATTTCCTTATATGATATTAATTGATTATATTAATTAAATTGGTAAATTGTTTTGCAAGAAACATTTAAATAAATCAAATATGGATAATTATGAAAGTAAATGGTTAATTTAAACTATTTGTTATTTGATCCCTTATGTTTTGAAAAGTTTAAAACTTGTCCTCAAGTTTTTAAATTTAAGTTTTGTGATTAAAAGTTTAATTTAGACAATTTAAATTTCAAACCCTAAAATTTTACAAGTTTAAAATTCAACCCTATAGTACTACATGATTACAAGCTTAATATATATATATATATATATATATATATATATATATATATATGTATGTATAATTAAAATGCTAGTCTTACCGGTAGTAGGCCTCATTCACGAAGCCGGTCTATAAGGTGGTTATAAGGTTGCTGCCTATAAAATGGCGCTTAATGGGTGTACACTCACACCCACCGCTTGCTAGATCGGTGGAGGGATGTCAGCCGAACGGGTAGGATAGGGCAACCCTATCTCCTCATTAAAAGTATAATATTGAAATACAAAGTAACTACATGTTTTTCAAATTCCAATCCTAGTTACTTTAGGAAAAGTGAATTGATGCAAACCCATGAAATTAAACTTTGCACAGTTGCTAAGAAGTTAGTGGAACGTGTGTGGTTTACCGGCATACTAATTGGTTCTAAGCAAAGGTGACAAAGGGTGATTCATTGTTTATCATAGTTCGGTGAAGCGTGTGTGGTTTACCGGTATATCGAATAGGTGATTGTAACAATGAAGGCACCGTGTAGATTTGCATGGTTATTCACACCCACTTTGTGATCCTCGGCATCCCAGTCACAAACGAGAGGGGCATATCGAGATTTAAACATGCCATTGTAAAGTTGAATGAATCTCATCGAAATCTAGGAATTCTAAATAAAACTTAAGGTTATGTTTTGTGGTGGAGAATTAGTGAGTCGTCATTCACTTACCTTCAAATTGTTTGCATGTTGGATTACGGCATCCCTTTTCTAATATGTAAATAATGTTGTTGGATCCTAGCCCTAATTTTTTCATATTGGGTGATAATTAGGGATTCATTTCTAATCAAACTTTGTCCTTTTCTACTTGTATATGTCGAACGCAAACAACGCTGCTACTAGCTCGTTCATGTTAATGAGCCTTTGCCAAAATGTGACTTTCGATGGAACGAACTTTAGTGAGTGGATAAGATACATTCGCACGATTGCTCGCTACGAGGACAAGGAGTATGTCCTTAACAAGAAGCTCAAAAAGATCAATCCAGAAATCGCTACTCCGGCTGAAATGACTGCTTTTGAGACTCATGAGCGTGATGCAACGAAGGTTCATTGCATCATGATAGCCACAATGAATGCCGAATTCCAAAAGTCCTATGAGGACATGTATCCGTACGAGATGCATCAAGACTTATTGGTGAGATACCATCAAAACGAGAGGCAGGAACGTTACGAGATCTTTACTAACATGATCACTACTAAAATGGGTAATGGAGAATCTCTAACTGTTCACTTGCAAAAGATGTAAAGGCATGTCGATCGTCTTCGCAAGTTGAATGTCGACTTTAGGGAAGACTTGGCTATCAACATGGTCCTTCACTCCTTGCCTCCATGTTACAACCAATTTAGGATGACCCACCACATGAACAAGGAAGAGGTCACCCTAATCAAGCTCCAAGGGCTCCTAAGGGTTGCTGAGAGCAACCTTAAGGACAAGTCTGTTGCACAAACTCCCAATCCGTCCGCTGCTCGTGTTTTGGCTATAGGGCAGGGAAGGGGCAAAAAGAGGAAGGCTCCGTCAAAGAGCCACCGGAAGGGAAAGTCCCGAGATGGTTCCTCTTCTAGTGAGACCAAGGTTGATCCTACTAAACCCAACCTTAACCCGAAGGAGGCAGAGTGCCACCATTGCCACAAAATAGGGCATTGGAAGAGAAGCTGCCCATAAAATCTGTAAGCCATCAAGGATGGAAAGATCAAGCCGTCTTTCGTAGGTATTTACACAATTAAATCTAATGATTCATCTCATGCTATTTCTTGGGTTCTTGATACTGGGTGTGGTAACCACATTTGTTCTAAATTGCAGGGACTAAGAAAAAATAGGGATGTGGAGCATGGAAGAATAAATCTAATCATGGGAAACAGAAGATCGTCGCCTGTCACCAAGATTGGAGTGTATTCTTTAGTGCTTAGTAATGGATTAAGTTTAGATTTAAATAATTGTTGCTACTCGCCAAAAATGGCAAGAAACATCATTTCATTTCATGGTTTGTTTAGACAAGGATTTAGATATTCGTTTAATAATGAGAATGGTTCGATTTATGCTTATGTAAATTGTGTTTTATATTTTGAAGCAATGCCTTGTAATGGAATTTATGAGACCGTTATGATTGTAGATAACTTAGGAAATGATGTTTTATGCATGGATTCTTCCAATGGTATGGATAAAGCATGTTTGTGGCATTTTCGTCTTGGACATGTCAACAAGAAGCGCATAGCCCAACTCCAAAAGGATGGAGTGTTGGAGTCATTCGACCTTAGGGAAGATGACACGTGTGAATCTTGTTTGCTTGGAAAGATGACCAAGTCATCCTTCACTGGTACTTAATTGTGAGAGAGGTGAGGGTTTATTGGATCCATACATACTGATGTATGTGGACCATTTAGATCCACCACAAAGGATGTGAGCCGCTTCTATGTGACTTTCACCGATGATTATAGTAGATATGGGTATATTTACTTAATCAACCACAAGTCAGAAACATTTGAAAAGTTCAAAGAATTCAAACATGAAGTGGAGAATCAAGTGGGCAGGAAAATCAAGATGCTTCGATCCGATCGAGGAGGAGAGTACCTATGTCTTGAATTCCAGGACTATCTCAAAGAATGCGGAATAGTTTCGCAGTTGACGCCACCTAGGACACCGCAGTTGAATGGTGTAGCAGAAAGGCGTAATCGAACCTTGTTAGACATGGTATGTTCTATGATGAGTCGTGCTTCACTACCTATCTCATTCTGGGGGTATACCTGAGAGACTGCCGCCCATATCCTTAACCGAGTCCGTACTAAGAAGGTTGCCAAAACACCTCACGAGATGTGGACAGGGAAAGCTCCCTCATTAGCACATATCAAGGTTTGGGGTTGCAAGGCTTTTTTAAGACGAGATACTCACGACAAGCTCGAACCTCGTAGTGAGCGATGTATTTTGATCGGCTACCCGCAGAAATCCTTTGGATATCTCTTCTATTGACCGAATGACAATGTTGTATTCGTTGCGAGGAGAGGGGTTTTCCGAGAGTGAGAACTCATAATCCAAGGAGACAGTGGGAGGAAGATCGAACTTGAAGAGATTCAAGAATCGAGTGATGAAGGAACCTCTACCGCTGGCGCTCAACCCGAGGAGGAAACTCCGGTTGAACCAATTGACGACTCCTTACCTTTTAGACATTTCGAAAGAGTTAGAGTTCAACCCTAGTTTTATGGTTTTCATATTACTACCGAAGGGGACACGTATATTAGAGATGATACACTAATAAATCTACATGAACCTAATAGCTATAAGGAAGCCATGGCAGGCTAGCAGTCTGCAAAATGGAAAGATGCAATGGACAGCGAGATTCAATCCATGTATGACAACCAAGTGTGGAATTTGGTTGATAATGTACCCGGACGTAAGACCGTTGGGTGCAAATGGATCTTCAAGAAGAAGACCGACGTGGATGGGAATGTACACACATATAAGGTGCGATTGGTTGCGAAGGGCTTTACTCAAACTCCTGGAGTTGACTATGATGAGACCTTCTCACCAGTTGTGAAAATAAAGTCTATTAGGGTGATGCTAGCCATAGCCGCTTTTCATGATTATGAGATATGGCAAATGGATGTCAAGACCGCTTTCCTTAATGGGAAATTGGCTGAGGATGTTCACATGGCTCAGCCAGAGGGTGTTGTCAATACAAAGCATCAAAATTGAGTGTGCAAGCTTGAGAAGTCCATTTATGGGCTTAAGCAAGCATCTCGCCGATGGAATCTTTGCTTCGATGAGAAAGTCATAGAGTTTGGATTTGTACGAAGAGAAGATGAATCATGTGTATATGTCAAATCCGGTGGGAGTATAGTCAGCTTCCTCGTTTTGTATGTCGATGACATACTGCTCATAGGAAACGACGACCCGACACTGCAAGAGGTTAAGTCCTGGCTCGGGAAGTGGTTCGCTATGAAGGACCTCGGAGAGGCTTCCTATATCTTGGGAATAAGGATAGTCAGAGAACGAAGTAAGAGACTAATAGGACTTAGTCAGAACACTTACTTAGATAAAGTACTGAAACGTTTTAGTATGGAGAATTCGAAGAAGGGAGAATTACCGATACAAAGTAATGCCAAGGTGAGTAAGACTCAAAGTCCGAGTAACGAAGCCAAGATAGCAGAGATGAGCCGAGTACCTTACGATTCCGCAGTTGGCTCAATCATGTATGCTATGACTTGTACTCGCCCTGATGTGGCCTTTGCTTTGAGCATGGTCAGTAGATATCAAGGGAACCCTGGCAGAGCCCATTGGATTGCGGTTAAGAATATCCTTAAGTACCTTCGGAGGACCAAGGAATGGTTTTTAGTCATTGGAGGGAGTGATGACTTAAAGGTGCGAGGGTATAGTAACGCCAGCTTTCAGACCAACAGGGACAACTACCGTTCGCAGTCGGGCTGGGTCTTTACCCTTAATGGAGGATCAGTAACTTGGAAAAGTTCCAAGCAGGAAATCGTAGCTGATTAAACGTGCGAATCAGAGTACATTGCAGCAAGCGAAGCATCGAAGGAGGCAATATGGTTGAAGAACTTCATTGGTGATCTTGGAGTTGTACCTGCCATAAAGGAGCCCATTGAAATTTTATGTAATAATGAAGGAGCGGTTGCCTTGACCAAGGAACCGAGGGATCATGGTAGATCTCGTCATATCGACATAAAATATCACTTTATTAAACATCGAGTAGAAGAAGGACATCTCATGGTTAAGAGGATATCATCAGAAGATAACCCAGCAAATACGCTTACAAAGGGACTAAGTAGGGTTAAGCATATGCAGCATGCTCGGAGTATTGGGCTGAAGGATGATATTAGTTTAGATTAGATAGTTTTAGAAACTTATAATAGATAAATGTAATTGACATTTGATGATTAAATAAAGGAGTATTATTTATGAGTAAAGTTACTGTCTTATGTTAATTGTTTAACTATTGTTTCATTTTTGCATGTTTTGACTTCCTGAATAATTAAGTTATCAAGAATAATCGAATTATTCGAATGGTCCACAATCGTTCATATGTTGGAAGTAGATATGAAAGAAGATTGTCATGAATTGGTATGTAGATTATTTGAATGGTATTAGACATAGCAAAAGGTTGCTACAACGTTCATGAGTGCTTATAAAGTAGTTTTGAGCATTGGAACAAACCTGTGTTTGCTGGAATCACTTATATATATATATATATATATATATATATATATTGTAAGTGATCGCAAGATGATAATATCATATGGTCTTAAAACCTAGATATATGGTTTGTTATTTGTTAATTGGTTGTACATTGGTGATGTGAAATCGCATCAGTAAATTGATGTTATAAAACGCATTGTTTTGTATGATTGATTGGCGAATAAGTAAATGCATATAAGTCGAAGTATATTTGTTACTGTTATCCTAAGAGGGTAAAAGCGATATCTCGGCCGCTCGATGATTTGATTTGGCTTATGTGTTAGGCCCGGTCAGAACTAAATTGATGTGTTCGATTAAGTTCTATGTCGAATAAATCTGAGATCGAGAAACTAAATGTTGGACTATGATTGTGTCTGCATGATATCTGAATAGAGGACTATACGATCACTTATCTAAAGGACAGGATTGATAAGATCAGAGTTTGACAGCATCTTTGAGAGCTACGATTGCTAATCGGATTGTGCTTGTGTATATAGTTACCGGACTTATCCAAGTGGCAGACTGTCGGAATAGTGTCTAAGGTTGTAACTATATTTGGCAAGTATTTGACCCGGTTGAGCATGGTCCTTTTGGGTTGCCTTCACCATAGCAACTTGACAGGATGATTTATAATGAGAGAAGAAATATTATTAATATATTATGAGAATAATATAAAGAATAATAATATTGTTATTTGATCAATATAAGTCATAAATTAATTAGGAATTAATCAGGTGACTTAAAGAGGTTAATTGAATAAAGGGGCATAAACTGTCAAATGTGTGATAGTTGTATTTTGGGCTATGAATCTCTATGGATAAGAGGGTGGACGATTTTAGGGTTTGGAGAAACCTAGAAATCGTCCAAGGCCTAGTCTATAGGGATTATTGGATTGCTTAGGGCCTAAGTTATTCAATTAGGGTTTAAGGTGTAACCCTAGTAGCCAATAGTATATATAGACCCTTAGGGTGGAGGAAATCGGCACTCTTGCGTCTCAAGAAACCCTAGAGCCGATTTTCTCACCCTCCTCTCTCTCTCTCTCTCTCTCTCTCTCTTTTATCATCCTTTTGCTAGTTGGTGTTTGTAAGCCATTAGAGGAGTGACAATTATGACTCTAAGCTCCAAAGACAAGAAGATTCAAGCAAGCAACTCAAGGTATTCCTTTAGATCTGATTTCATATGTTATGATTTGAATGTTTTTCACTAGATCTATCAATATAAGTCATGGATACATTGCATGTTCAATTAGAGAAACCTAGATCCAAGCATTAGGGTTTGCATGTGCACATAGGAAAGTTCTTATGGCTCAAACCTATCAAGAGTATCATCCCAAGGATCTCATGTGTGGAAAACATAGTGTAATGCGCTGCGACCAAGCCGGCTCCTTTCCTTTGAAACAAAGTACCTGAAACCAAAATTGTAAACCGTAAGCATGAAGCTTAGTGAGTTCCCCCATCATACCACGTACCACATAATACCATCGGTATCTTTCAACGATAACTGACATCGGTATCTTTCAACCGGTGTCTGCCATCAGTATCTATCAACTGGAAGTCGGGGACTATTTCACCCCTACCACTATTACATAATAATGTATCCTAACATATTGATCACATACTAACATCATAACATACTGATAACATACTAACATCATAACATACTGATCACATACTAACATCGTATCATACTAATCACATACTAACATCATATCATAAATAGACAGATAAACATTGCATAGGTTATGTATACCCCTTCGGTATCTTCCAACCGGTAACTGCCATCGGTATCTTTCAACCGGTATCTGCCATCGGTATCTCTCAATCGGTATCCACCATTGGTATCTTTCAACCGATATCCGCCATCAGTATCTTTCAACTGGTAACCGAGGACAATTTCACCCCCTACCACTATCATATAATATCATGATATAATCATAAAGTCAGGCATTTCTGGGGTACTGACCTACCCTTCAATCCTAACGACCGAGTCAGGGAAAAACTATTCCCTGCTACTATTACTAACACACATAGCATATCACATAAGCATATCACATAAACATATCTCATAAGCACATCACATAAGCATATCTTATGAGCATATCACATAAACATACCAATATAATTATCACAAAGACAATTATCTACCAACTACCCCTGTTGGTGGGCCGGCATTGTGGCCTTAGACCCACCCCTACTGGAAGGTAACTCACCTCACACTGTTGAAGTCCATTAGACACAATCCCATACTAATGTAGTCCCGCAAACTTAACCCCAGCTGTTGGATGACAGGTTCACGAACTGTCAATACCAATATAACACCCAATTAATAATTGGGCCCCAACACATAACCATAATACATACTTGGATAGTTACTACATTACCCCAAGCTTGGCTTATTCAAGCCTCAGGCCCAAACCATAGGCCCAAAGTCCAACTAGGAATCAAGGCCCAACATATGGGCCAAATTTTCCAAATTGGGCCCAAGCCTATACATGGTCTTACTCTAAGGCCCAATATCATATAATCATTAAGGCCCAAACTATGGCCCAATTTTCCAAATTGGGCCCAAACCCCTTACGTGGGCCTTGCCCTAGGCCCATTAAATTATTTCAGTCTACATGATTATTCTTGGATGGCCCATTAATAATCCAATCATTAAGGCACAAAAGAAAGGCCCAACTGTGACAACCCGATATTTCAACTCCTTGTAATGACCAAAAAGGGTCAAGTACTGTAATCACTTTTGAGTAATAAAATTTACTTTCATAATAAAATGTACAAATAGTTCTATTTAATTTCCTTCTATGATTAAATGTCTTTGAACCATGATCGTATGTGAAAAGAACGCCCAAATCCGACTTCATATAGCGAAGTTATGATTTTTCCAAGTTCGGCTTAGCATCAGACAACTAAAAACTCGAATCGGAGATTGAGCGACTTTTGGCCGGAATGACCTAAACGAGAATCGAAGGTCTCGACAATGGTATTCCAGCGGTAAAAGGTCTGGCAAAAACCGACATCTGATAAAGAAGTTATGAATTTTCAAAGAAATTCCTTAAACACGATGAGTTTATAATAAATAATAAAAAAATAATTTCGGAATTTGCCGACGGAGTCTAAACGAAAGTTGTAGAGCATAGTCTCACCTACGCGTGGATATAAAGACCATCGAAAACGGAGTTCGTATGAAGAAGATATGAATTTTTGAAGTTTATTAAATAAATTCATTATTTATTTAAATCAAAATTCGGACCTTATCCGCAGAGGAGTCAGCGTCCTCATCCGGGTACGCGCTGCGTACCCCTGTACGCCCAGCGTACCCGAGAGACTTGGCCTCTGATCATCCACGTCGCCCTATCCGAGGCATCCGACCCGTCCGACCCGCTGTCCCGTCCGACCCGCCGTCCCATCCGACCCGTCTCCCGAGCAACCCGTCCCATCCGACCCGCGTACCCAGCAACCCGTCCCATCCGAAGCCGAGGCAGTCGAGGCTTCGGTCATGCATGACGTATGCGTACGCGCTGCGTACGAGCATACGCCGCGCGTACTGAGGCGGTTCCGCCTTCCTATAAATAGGATGCGAAGGCTTCCGAGAAAAGGGCTCATTTCTCTCCTCTCTCTCACAATCTTGCCTCGTTTTTCGTGCCCGTTCAAACCTGAAGCTCTGGTCTTTTTGATCAAGTCCCGAGGGTCGATTTTACTCCCGAGATTCCTGAGAATCTCGAGGAAAATCCGTTTCCCGAGACGAAACTCTGCCCGGTTTTCCATCTCGCTATCTTCAAACTTTCAAGTGAGTTTCATACCCCTTAATCAACCTTTTTAAATATTCTAAATGCTTTTATATGCTTCCAAGGGGGGGAGTACAAGTAAAACACACGAGTATTATCGTGTGTTACATAAAGAAACTCTTTTATATGCTTTTATATATCCAAATCACATGCGATTTATAAACCTTTAAGGAACTTTTATATATATATATATATATATATATATATATATATATATATATATATATAATATGTTAAAATAGCATTCTATCTTTTGAAATATAAATTTGTTGTAATGCATGTATAAACTAAACTTTTCTTAGATTATTCTTGTCTATCTTAGACTCTACACCAAAAATCTATGCTTTCATAAACAAGTGATTCCTTTTCTAGGTATTTCTAAACAAACAAGACACACTTTTAGAAAACTATAATAGGTATAGTTTTGCGAACAAATTTCTAACTCTTATGTACTAGAAACATGAATTTCAAGAAGTTTACTTTCGTATACAAGAACAAACGTAACATTTTAACAAGAAGATCTGTTTTTATACCACGGTTTTGTGAGACACTAACTTCATGTACGTTCGAGTACACATTTCAAGTCCTGTATTATATACCAGAATCCCTTGGAGGGGGAGCATGCTGTTTGTGTATAGATCTATACGGGCTTGACAACCCGCGCCCTGACTGTTAGCTGCAGTCCACCGTTTGGGGTGACAAACGTCATAACATTCCAACGCCTGAAGAACGTTGTGTATAGGCATTCCGAGTCAATAGTATGGTTATAAAACTCACAAGGGGTATTAAAAATGCATTGATTTACAAGGTTTTCAAACTCATTGGTTATTTTACACTTACATACATTTTGGAGACAAACATTGGTCTTGAGTGAAGGCTACTTTTATACTAGTAGAAAATATAGGATTTTCTAAACGCAAACAAACAAAGATAAAACATTTCATTTCATTCAAACATTGTCACTTAAATACTTATGAAATTCACCAGCTTAAATGCTGATCTACTCTTTCAAAATTACTTGTATGTCCCAGGAAATCAGTAATTTCAGGTATTCATTACGCTTTTGATGAAGGGATGCTGCGGCGCCAGTTTAATCTCGTATTTTTGACATCATATTGTAATTGAGTTTTGAACATGTAACTTTTGACAAATGTAAACTTTCAATTATATATATATGATGGTTGTATTGCTTTCTTTACTATGTATTCATTTATTATGTTACCACATGAAGTCATCCGCCCCCGAACGTTTCCGCCGTTCAGGTTTGGGGGTGTGACACCAACAATAAACCCAAGTGAAGATAGGGTTTCTCATAAAATGTCGATTAGGGTTAAGTTTCCTACTTAACCGACTAAGGATTTAATCCATTAAGTCAAATATTGCTTAGATTAGTTTTTGCCAATGGTTATTATTTAACATCTCCAGTTATTAAATAATTCCCGTGTGTGTCCCGATTAATTCTCAAAATTAAGGTTTTATCATCATTAGGGTTTCCAACCCAAATCCTAGTCCATTTATTAATTTGTTAGGCTTTTAGGTCAATTAGGGCTTTATTGGGCCGATTAAGCCCACTAGAATAATATTAAAGCCCATTAGGGTTTTCATTAAGCCCATTAGAGCTTACAAGGCCCATCAGGGTTTCAAGCACCCCTCCCAAACGAATCAACTCATAAGGCAAACACATCGCCACCCGACATGGCGGCCAATGGCGGCAGGAGGCGGCAGCCACCACCCTAAGGTGGTGGTTTTCAATTTCTTTTATTATACCAAGAAAATTACACTTTACAATGCCTTAACCAAAAATAAACACACACTAACTACATTAAACACACACAATGGTGGTTCATGGCGGCGGCCACCACCCTATGGTAGTGGTGATGCCATTTCCGAGAACTTCAACTACACACACACGCCAACAGTGCAAAAACACAGCCACATACACATGCTCTGGTTGCAAAAGGACCC
Organism: Lactuca serriola; assembly: GCF_051521515.1. Taxonomy (NCBI): domain Eukaryota; kingdom Viridiplantae; phylum Streptophyta; class Magnoliopsida; order Asterales; family Asteraceae; genus Lactuca; species Lactuca serriola. The sequence continues at coordinate 199,689,152 of NC_136415.1, read as the reverse complement.
GGCCACCTTCTTAGTGGCGTATGGCAGCCGGCAGCGGAGGTTTGGCGATGTCAGCCACCACCTCACGGTGGTTTCTCTCAGTTTCCCATCAAGCAACAACACACTCCGTGAATCTAAAACAACAGCACCCTTGAACCCACGTGAGACACGAAGTCGACCACCTCTCGAGTGGCAAACGTTGACCAGAGCAACAACATATTGCACAGGAGGCGGCGGAGGACCTGTGACCATCGCAACAGAAGAAGAACGGAGAGGGTAAAACGACTCAGTATGCCACCGAGAGCAGCGACCACGACAGCCCTCAACTTGTTTCTTCTGGTAGCTCGCCGTCACAGCTTCCATCGGCAACTTTCTTCTTGACACGTTGTAGAAATAAGGACGGTGGCTGGTCTCGGTGGTTCGGTTGCTGTGGAACGGTCTCATAAACGTGGTTCTTGTTGTCGCCGACAGAGGGAAGTGAAACAGTGGTGGTGGCGCTCCAGCTGCGAAGTAGTAGGTGGTGATGGAACTTAACTATGCAGCGGCGGCTGGAGATGGTCAAAGATTGGATGGCGGCTGATAAAGGCCGCTAGGGTTAGGGTTCAAGAATGGGTGACGGTTTTATATACCCGGTCCCCTTAGCTACTTTCCATAATACCATCTTTAGTACCTCGTTTCCCTTTTCTTTCTAAATAAATCCCCATAGTTACCATTTAAACCCTGACCTCGAAAATCCCTTTCAAATTAAGTCTCATCTTTTACCAAACAACCCCCATCTTCTAACATCTTTACAATTAGCTCCTCGAGACCATCCTTTTATACATAATCATTTATTTTAGGGCTACAAGTCCCTCATTTATTTATATATTTATTTAATAAATAAGTGGGTGTTACATAATCACTCAACAGGATTGGCACAGAAATTGAATTTCGTCAACACGATAGGTTACAAACCTCAAGTCGTGTGCTAGTGCTTAATAGGTTTACTCTTGATTAGTTCTTGAATCTTTTCAAGATTTTCAGACTCCCACTGACCTCTTGACATATTATATTCTCTTATCAAGAAACATTTCTTGATAAAAAAATATCCAAGAGTTAGTGTGTGTCTATATCAAGACAAAACATTACACACATTTGGTCTTGGTTGGTCTTTGTCTTCTCGACGACATCACAACCTACCAATTTCAAACGTGTAAGAGTAGGAAAAACAATTTTCTACTTCACATTTGATGAGTGTGTGTCACTCAATTCACAATCTTGGAGTACGATTCTAATACTAGATTTTGGAACGATGTATGACTTATCCTTTTGATTTAACCATTTCAACAATTTCCCATTCCTCTTCTTAGCCATACTAGTGCACTAAGATGTCCTTAGAGGATCAATTGTGATATGGTTCTTAATCATGAAGAAGATCATAAAATCTTATACAAAAGTACTCTCCCTTCTTCTTAGATTGGAGAAACTTTTATCTTTCTACCTAAATGATTCTTCTTATTCATTCTGCCATTCATTGAAACTTTTCAATGATTCAGAATTACATTTAATCTTGTAAGTATAACCACATTTACTAGAGTTTTAGTAAATTATGACGAATAGTCTTATTGTTATTTGTGGTGGACTTGACTAGTGCACAACATTATATTCTAGTCCTTTAGTCCTTCACTTGACTCACATACTTGTGTGATCAAGGAATTAGTCTTAATTTCCAAAGTACCAAGATTTCCATACATCACACAATAGAAGTTGTATGATTCCAAGTTTCTGTCCAATTGAAACTTGGTTGATGGGAATCTTTCATTACTTAGAAAATTGACACTACCATAAATAACATAACTAAGAATCACATTCATTTATAGAAATACACAAAAATCAATTTTTCACAACGATTTCATTGCAAATATATATATATATATATATATATATATATATATATATATATATGTAAGACAAATCAGAAATTTATTTTATTCATAAAAACATCGGAAAACATGTCCGTACAATGCAAAATCAACTGAAAAACTATGTAATCAAATATTCTTAACAAATCTATCACAACTTTCTATGCTCAAAATCTGATCTTCGAATCCATGCGATCGTGATCCATTTCTTCGTAATCAGACTCATCTTGCTTTTACATCAAGCTTCCTCTCTTTTCACTGATCCTACAAAACATTAAAATGTAACATTATCACATTATGTATTAAGAATCAATGAATAGGAACTTAATGGAGTTAGATAATGGATTTTACCTGAAGTAGAGCCATACTTCTTAACTCTCCCATCTCCTAGATTCTTCAGGTCCTCTGGGCAGCTTCGTATCTAACGCCCCTTCGCTTTGTAGCAGAAATAGGTGGCTTCTCCTGGAGTGACCACGGAAGCATGGTTGGTTGAATTACAACACAAATATGCTCCATTACTTTGCCAAATCATTTCTGATTCAGCAGCAATAAGCATGTAAGTTAGGTCAATGAGGGTCGCGTCAAGATCCATTATATAATACTCTCTTATGAACTTATCATATGATTTAGTGAGTGACTGAAGAACCCAGTCTACAGCCAACCTCTTTCTAAAAGATGCACCCAACATTGTCAACCTATCGATGTGTGATTTCATCCCTATGACGTGAGCACACACTGATTTTCCATCTTCATGTTTCATTGCCAACAGGGCTTGAGTGATTTTGAACTTTTCAATTCTTCGATCTTGTGGGTTTGGGAGAACAACACGAGGGGGTGGAGGAAGTGAAACCAAGCTACTCCACAATGCAGGGATCGATCTTTCACCTTCATTATGTAACAGACTTTCACTTTGAGCAGGAAAACCTTTTCCATGGGATTCAGGGAAGACCACGGTTAGATTCAGACATCTTCAAAATGGGAGAAAAATCAAGTTAGTTGATTGATTGAGTCCTTAATAAATCATCCAAATGATATATTAAGGCTAGGACCCAACACAATACTCTACAACTTGGGAGAGGGAAGTCATAACCCAAATTGCAAAACACTTGAAGGTAAGTGAATGACGATTCACTAATTTTCCACCATGAAAAATGAAAACGACATTAGGTTTTAAATGTATTGAAAAACTCCTAGATCCTTTGAGATTCATTGAAATTTTCAATGGCCTGTTTAAATCTCGATATGCCCCTCGATTTGTGACTGGGATGTCGAGGATCACAAAATAGGGTGTAAATAACCATGCAAACTTACATGTTGCCCCCAATGTTATAGCCATCTATTAGATGTGCCGGTTAACCACACACGTTCCACTGAACTATGACAAACATCGAGTCACCCTTTGCTACCTTTGCTTAGAACCACTTAGTGTGCCGGCTAACCACACACGCTCCACTAACGTCTTCGCAAGGGTACAAAGTGCAATTTCATGGAATTGCATCAGTTTACTTTTACCTAAAGTAACTAGGATTGGGAATTTTGTAAAAACATTCAGTTACTTTATTATTCATTATACTTTTAATGGAAAGGGTTTGCCCTATCCTACCCGTTTGGCTAACGACCCTCCACCAATCAAGGAAGCGGTGGGTGAGAGTGGACACCCATTAAACAACCATTTTATAGGCCATAACCTTATACCCCCTTATAGATCGGCTTTGTGAATGAGGCCTACTAACGGTAAGACTAGGAGTTTAACTTATACATATATAATATTAGACTTTTAATGTTATATACAGTATAAGGGTGTATTTTATACTTTTAAAATACTGGGTTGTCTAATTTAATAAATTACACCTTTAATTTAATTAAATGCAAACCATATCATTATGGATTTTTTAACTCTCTTTTAATTATACACTTAATTAATTTAATAAAACCATAAGGGTGCAATTTGAAATTTTTCACAAATTAGGGTTTATAATTTAACATTTTAAAATTAAACTTTTAATTAAAATATAAATTCCAAAACTTGAGGGCAAGTTTTGAAACATTTGAAATCATTAGGGTTTAGAATTTAAATATTTCAAAATTAAACTTTTTAATCAAAAAATTTAAATTCCAAAACTTGAGGGCATGTTTTGAAACCTTTCAAAACTATTAGATCAAAATACAAATAAGACAATTAAACAATTAATCGGTGATTATCTAATTGTGACCATATTCAATTTCATGCACGATAATGATCTAATAATCCAAAAAATTAACATTTATCATATAAGGAACTAAACATTTGATTAATTTGAAATTTTCTTTTATTTTGGAAAGGATAATCATCCAATATCAATAAAATTCGTAATTTATCAAAAAAAAATGATTTGGCAATTATCCCATAGCAAAATAGGCATGAAATCCCGAGAATCCCTCTTTCTGACAGCATGACTTGCCGATTTCCCATAGGGACTCGTCGAGTTCATCCTACTCGACGGGTTCACTTTGGGACTTGACAAGTTTGTCAGTCAGAGCAGAAAAAAATCGATTTTCTAAGCATGAATGAAACACAAAGCATCAATACAATAGAAACCAATCAAGGCTCTGATACCATTGATGGGTTTTAGCCATAAGAACATCCTATGTTCTCATGCAAACCCTAATGCTTGGATCTAGGTTTCTCTATTGTACATGCATTCATCCAATACTTTAAACTATAGATCTAGCATGTGATAATCAATTTTAACATAAGAATAAGGTTTAGATCTTACCTTGATTGTTATGTAGCAATAACAATCTCAAATCCTCCTTGTAATTTGCTTCTAAAAACTTAGTGTCACAAATGTCACACCTCTAATGGCTCACAAACAACAAGAGCAAGACGATGAAGAAGGAGAAGAGGAGAGGCACCCAGAAACGTCTAGAAACCCGAAGGAATCAGTTAGTTACGTTTTTGGTGCCCTAGGGGTCCTTAAATAGTGAGGTTATTTGGGTTATCTAACAAGGAAACCCTAATTTGACTGCTTAGGCCCTAAACAGCCCATGGACTCCTTCCTTAGAGGCCTTGGACGATTTCTAATGGGTTTCCCCAAAGAATTCGTCCACTCCATCCTCTATGGAGTCCATTAGCCCAATATTCAAGTATCACACAATTGACAGTTCCAGTCCCCTTTATTGAATTAATATCTTTTTAGCCACAAAATTTATTCTTATTAATTCTTGAGTAATATTAATTAAACAATATGATTTCTCTTTAATATATTATTCTCATAATATATTAATAAATCATAATTAATCCTCTCTCTTCATAATTCATCCTATCAAGTTGCTTTGGTGAAGGTGTTGGGTTTTGAGCATTCTAACACTCCTAAGTGTACATGCAACCCTAAATACCTTGGATGTATGTTTTCTCTATTATACAATGAAATATGAACATCCAAGGTATTATCCTAATCTAAGCTATAAAAAAATGAATATAACAAGATAGAATACATACCTCTTTGATGTACAATGTCTTCATGAAGCTTGAGTGCCTAGTGCCCCAAGTGTGACACCTCAAATGGTTCACACAACATCATATGCTTTTGGAATAACCTTGAGAGAAATGTATAACACTTGAAATCGGCTAGGCCTTCTCTAGAATCATACTAGTGCCTATTTTGGTCAAGAATAAGATGCATATATAGTTGGGGTTACACAACGTAAACCCTAATTGACATGGCCTTTCATTTCCATGATCCATGGGTACAAAAACACCATGGAGCATCCATGAAGCATTATATGGGTTTTAGCCCAACTAGATAATCCATGGAGCATTAGCCCACTATATAAGTATGGATGATGTACACAATCAACCCATATATTTAATTAGTCTTCTTTTGATCACTTAATTAATCCTAGATTAATTCTTGATCAATACAAATTAAATAATCTTATTAATATATTAGAACTTATAATATATTAACAACCTTTAAGTGTTATTTCTCTCATTATAGTCTATCCAAATGCATGATGCCATGTAACCCAAATGGACCATGCCGGGTCGGGTCAAGTCTTACCAATTATAGTTATGGACTTAGACATTTCTCTAACAGTCTCCCACTTGGATAAGTCTAAAACTATTATTGCGTATGACTTCAAGAACCGACTGGCAATCGTAGCTCTCAAAAGCTTCTGCCGAACTCTGACCTTGTACATGAACTCTGACCTTTGTCAATGACTTGTCCATTAGATAAGGGATCATATATTCCTCCATTCTAGATCTCATATGGACTGAGACATGAATTATAATCATTCTCTCTGTCCATTTGTTGTTTCCTGATTTCCGATTTATGACGACTGACTAATTGAACAAATCAAATCAGTCCTGGCCCGGCCGAGCACTTCCATTTGTCATCATCAAATCATCGAGGGGCCCACAGATATCGCTTTTATCCCGAAGGTAAAAGGAATGGATAAACTTCGACTCATATGGCTTGTTCTACTACTTGTTGAATCATACACAAAGGCACGTTTTATAACACCAAGTTACCGAGTGCGTTTTCGTGCAATCAATGTACAACCAATTCATAGTAACAACTCATATATCTAGGTTTGAAGAATATATGATATTATCATCTCATGATCACTCGTGATAAAATCCATGAAGTGATTCCAATGAGCACGGGTTGAATCCAATACTCAGAACTTATGAGCACTCATAAGTGTTGTAGCCCTTTGTCCAACATCTTAGACCTCTACAAGCCAACCCATGACAGCCTTAATTCATATCTACTTCCAACATATGACCAACTGTGAATGGTTTGAATAAGTTAGTCATTCCGGAAGAATAACCTAGTTTATTCTGGAAGTCAAAACATGCAAAATGAAACACAATAATAATCGAATCCAATATGGTCTCAGAACTTATGAATATAAATAAAACACCTTTTATTTATCACCATATGATTACACATTATTCATTGTATACTGTTTCAGCTATCAACTTCATTCTTGAATTTAAAACAATAATTGTCCCATGCTCCAAGCATGTACACTATGTTTTCTAAACACTAGTCATGCCATACACCAACTATGCATACTATGTTTGTCTATGATCTTTACTTTGTGAAATAGATCAATTGAACTTAACTCCAATGATCCTCCTTTCACAGTCTCAAATCCTTACTGCAAATGCAAGAATTCCAAATTCATGCCATTTACTGAAATCTATTAGATTCTAAACTTATATGCATTGATCCTCTTGTAATGATTATGCACAAAGCCAGAAAGACTTGACAACAACCATTACAGAGCATTCCAAAGGAGATCAGCTCCTTGGAAACATCCTTCTTGCATTAAGTATCCTAATCTTACACAGATTGAATAATTTCTAACTTTGAAACATTTCCAGATTTCATTTTGACTATAACTTCTGAACAAGAGTTGCCTCCTTACATATTATGCCAATATGGTCCTTCCAAAATTATCACTGTACTTCCAATTGTCCTTGAGCAACCAATATTTGGTAAACCTTAGATTGTCCTCGACAATTGTTTAATCCTTTTAGTCACATCCAATTTTAGAACTTTTCCCTTCTTAATGCCCCAGGCATTTGGAAAATTTTACAAAGGATGAATATAACACATGTAATCGATCCTATATCCTAAGCATATGGGACACGATTCATGATGTCTCACATAAAGACTAAACCAGTCTTTTGCTACACTATTCCCATTTCAATTTGCCAAGTTCTCATAATTCAGATTATGAAAAGGGATGCCGTAATCATAATCGAATTTTAGAACGCAAATAATGGAACCATATACTGAATTTCCTGATGTTGAGCCATTCCAACAAGAAATTCATATACATATATATATATATATATATATATATATATATATATATATATATATCCTTGACTAAATACGATTAAAACCTCAATCTAAGCTTTTAGATTTGAGATAAAGTATAATTTCCTCTCCCTTAATTATAGTAAAACAACTCTTTCCCAATTGAAACCTTTTGTTTTCTATAATTAACATTGCTAACTTGCAATACTTATCATAATTATCATGATCCCACTAACATGATGATTATTAGCATAACACTTATGCTCGCACTAGCTTTGACATGTACTCAGAAATTAGCTCGACTTCTAGAAATCAATACTTTATTGACTTTCTTACCAAAGTTCAGACTTCTGATACTAGATTGCTTTCATAAAACTTTATCATAATCATACACCTTATCTTAGATAGCTGACAGGTGTGTCTAAACAATTTTTAAGAACTATGAAAAGGGATGTCATAATCATAGTCTCAATTGTTTAGACCTTTGCCACTTCTCACAAGTCTATATTAGTGTGCCGGTAAACCATACACGCTCCACTAACGACTTTGAGAATGCAAATATTACAATGTCTATCTAGCTAAAATTTACTTAGTGAAAGTGTTTCCTCACCATCATTTTCATCAATCAGAGAGAAACCTTATGACACTTAGATTTACTGGTGTATGTGTTCTTATCAATGTGAATTGTCAAAACCATAGTCACAAGACAAGGATAATGAAAAATCCAAACACATATGGATTGAACTTGTGCACTTTTAACCTCTTGCCACCTGGCAGCTCAAGGGCATGCCATTGCTTCCAAGTTGTTGTGCAACCAATTGAGAACTCTAAGAACTCATATGCAAAGCCAACTTTAATTGGAATGGGCACAGAATATGTCAACACAATAGGTTATAAACCTCAATTCGTGTTCTAGGGAAGAACTTCAGGTTTTATTCTTGATTAGTTCTTGAGTCTTTCAAGACCTTTAAGACTCCCACTGTCCTTTTGACATATAATACTTTCTTGTCAGATATTCAAGAGATAGTGTGGATTCTAATCAAGACAAACACTTCACACAATTGGCCTAAGTTGGTGTTTGTTTTATCCAGAACATCACAACTTACCAACTTCAAATGTACAAGAGTAGGACACTTTTACTCTTACATTTGATAAGTGTTTTTAAACCTTCTTTACGACATGTCACTCAAGTTACAATCTTGGAGTATGACTCTAAGACTTGTATTGGAACGAAGTATAACTCATCTTCTTGATTTAACCATTTCAGCAATTCAACTTCCTCTTCTTATTCATAAGAATGCACTAAGAATTCCTTAGAGAACTAATTTTGATATGGTTTCTTAATCATTAAGATGATCACCAAAACTGATACTAAAGCACTCTCCCATCTTTTCAGATTTGAGAAACTTGTATCCTTCTGCCTAACTTGATTCTTGTTATTCGCACTGTCATACATTGGAATCTTTTCCAATGTCTTAGAATTACACATAAGCTTGTAAGTATAACCATATTTACTGAACTTAAGTAAATCATGAAGAATAGTCTTATCAATCTTTTGTGGTGGACTTAATCAGTGCACAAGACTATGTACTCAATACCTTAGTCCATTACTTGACTCACACATCCATGTGAATAAGTAATTAGTCTTAATTTTCCAATACTTGAAAGTTCTCATTCATCATGCTATACAACTTGCATGATTCCAAGTTCCGGTCCAATTGAGACTTGGGTGATGAGAATCTCTCCTTATTTGGTAAATTTAGACATTACCACAAATGAAAAAATCAATTTCATATTTCCACTCTTGCTATTAATGAAATCTTATAAGAAACACAGATTTTCACAAATGTCATTGTAACAATATTTTTAAAAATAAATAAAATCAAAATATTTACCTTTTATTTTTAAAACTTTGCGGAAAAACTTATCCTTACAATCCATATGAAAACTTTTTGTTGTCTATTCCTAAGAAAAAAATCTCATAACTCCTAAGAAGTAGCTCAAGAATGCAATCTTCAAACTATGCGATAGAAATCCATCTACGCGATCAGATTCAGCATATTCTTTCTTTAAGTTTCTTTACTTTTCTTTGATTCTTAAAACATCAATATGTGACCCAGTCACATCATATATCAAGAATCTCAGAATAGAAACTTAGCAGAGTTAGATAGTGGACTTCACCTGAAGTAGAGTAAAACTTATTGACTTTAACACCCTTAGGTAAAATGGCAGCTTCGCAACCAATGCCCCTTCCTTTGGCAACATATAAACATATGGACCCTTTGGTAATGGTACATGGGACTATCACAGACTTAGCTTTTCTCTTTACCATTTGGTCAACTGAGTTGACTATGGCCGATCCCTTTCCATTGGGAAGAGAGGGCTTTACTGGATATCCAATGTCATCATTGTCAATGTCCATAAAGTTTTTGGAAGTTGATCTTAGCAAATAGATAAGATCATTAAGGGTCTTGTCATAGTCTGGTTCATAGGAGTCCCAAAGGAGCTCACTATGTGACTTAGAAAGTGATTGAACCACCAACTTTCTCAAGACTTTGACACCTAAATCTCCAGGCTTGTCGATATGTGACTACATCTCCAAGATGTGATCACACCTAGACCTTGTCTTGCCAATAGGGCTTGAGTGACCTTAAACTTTTCAAGAACTTGTGGGTTAGGGAGAATAATTGGAGGAGGTGAAAGAAGTAAAATTTCCATGGGACATCATCTTCAATTAGGAAAGCTTGTTTCAAGAGATTTGGGAAGATCATAACTGTCTAAACCAGACATCTTTTGGGAGATATTCAAGATAGTTGATCTAAAAGTCCTTAATATGACACCCAATATGAAATATTAAGGCTAGGACCCAACAAACTATTTTATAACATAGAAGAGGGATGTTGTAATCCAAGCTATAAAATATTTGAAGGTAGGTGAATGATGATTCACCAATTTCCACCAAGATAAACGAAATGTATTATTAGGTTTTAATTGGATTTGAAACTCCTAGATCTTTGAGATTCATTGAACTGTTCAATGGCATGTTTCGATCTCGAGTGTGCCCTTTAGGTTTTGTGACCGGGATGCCTAGGATCACAAAACAAGGTGTGAAGTAACCATGCAAATTACTTGGTACCCTTAAGTGTTTACCCCTCAATCGATGTGCCGGTTAACCACACACGCTCCATGGATACTATGATAAACATTAGGTTACCCTTTGCCTACCTTGTTAAATACGAGTTAGTGTGCCGATTAACCACACACGCTCCACTAACCGACTTAAACAAAGTGCAAAGTGTAATTTCATGGATTAGCACGTTATTCATATTTTCCTAAGTAACTAAGATTGGGTATTATTAAGAGTTTAGTTACTTAGTATTTATCATTAATACTTTTAATGAAGGGAGAATTATAGTCCTGTCAAACCCGTTCGGCTAACGACCCTCCACCGGTCAAGGAAGCGGTGGGTGAGAGTGGACACCCATTAAACTGCCATTTTATAGGCAGTAACCTTATACCCCCTTATAGACCGGCTTCGTGAATGAGGCCTACTAACGGTAAGACTGACTTTACTCTTATACATATATATGAAAATTATTAACTTATAATATTATAAAGTATAAGGGTTGAATTTTAACTTTTAAAATTTTAAGGGCTAACTTGGAATTAAAGTATTAATAAGTGAAAAATTTTCAAATTCCAAAACTTGAGGGAAAGTTTTGAAATTATTCAAAACTAATTAATTCGATAACTTATGTGTTTAAAGTAGTTTTAATCCAAAAACTCTTCAAGTTCCAAAACTTGAGGACAAGTTATGGAAGACTTTAAACTAATAAAAGAATTAACTTTTCTTTATTTTATAACTTATGAAAGTAATTAAGGTTACACTTTTTTTATTTGTTTATTATTTAATGAAGAGACTCTTGGTCCTCCATAACTTGAGGACAAGTTATGGAGTCATAAAACCATTTAATTAGAACTAGATTCTTCATTTTTTTAACCTTTGCCAACTTTTATGAGTTTTATGAAACTTAAATGTGACTTTTCATATAACTTGAGGACAAGTTACAAAAACACATTTTAGAATCAACTCTTAGATTAATTTGGATTGAAAACAACTATTTCACACAATTTTTCTATTAATCTAAGCAACTCATAAGAACAAGATAATTGAAATCAAACTTTTTCATGTAATTAGTCTAAACCTTAAACTAATACAAAACATGAATCTATTGACAATTATCTTTGAAATTTGATTAGCATGAACATTACCACATCAAAAACAGGTTTATAAGTCCAAAAACATCCTAGGGTAATGTTCCTAGTCCAATTCCAGCCAAAAGACTCGAATATATGCTGTCTGGGGGTCCAACTCGTCGAGTGCACGAACCAACTCAGCGAGTTGGATGCATTTTGCCTTGGAGTCGGCGAGTCTGCTGGGCAGACAGCATCAAAACTCGATTTTTTGGCTACTTTTGCAAGTATAACAAGAAAACAAGCCTAGGCTCTGATACCACTGTTGGGTTTTGAGAATTCTAACACTCCTAAGTGTACATGCAACCCTAAATACCTTGGATCTATGTTTTCTCTATTATACATGCAAATATTAACATCCAAGGTATTATCCAAATCTAAGCTATAAAAAAATGAATATAACAAGATAGAATACATACCTCTTTGATGTAGAATGTCTTCATGAAGCTTGAGTGCATAGTGCCCCAAGTGTGACAACTCAAATGGTTCACACAACATCATATGCTTTTGGAATAAACTTGAGAGAAATGTAGAACACTTGAAATCAGCTATCCCTTCTCTAGAATCATACTAGTGCCGATTTTGGTCAAGAATAAGATGCATATATAGTTGGGGTTAAACCATGTAAACCCTAATTGACATGGCCTTCCATTTCCATGATCCATGGGTACAAAAACACCATGGAGCATCCATGAAGCATCATATGGGTTTTAGCCCAACTAGATAATCCATGGAGCATTAGCCCACTATATAATTATGGATGATTTACGCAATCAACCCATATATTTAATTAGTCTTCTTTTGATCACTTAATTAATCCTAGATTAATTCTTGATCAATACTAATTAAATAATCTTATTAATATATTAGAACTTAAAATATATTAGCAAACTTTAATTGTTATTTCTCTCATTATAGTCTATCCAAATGCATGATGCCATGCAACCCAAATGGACCATGTCGGGTCAGGTCAAGTCTTACCAATTATAGTTATGGACTTAGACATTAATCCAACAGAAGGCAACCCAAAAGGACCATGCACCATCGGGTCAAGTACATACTAAAATAGTTATGGACTTAGACACAAAAGGACCATGCTAGTGGGAGCATAATTATTATGCTAAGTATTGTAGGTTTTCAATACTAGTTGTTGGAAACAAAGATTTAAATTTCCAAAATTGCAAAGTTTGGGAATTGTTTCGCTACAAAAGGATTTAGGGGAGAGGGTACTAATACTTCATATCAAATCTGAAAGTTTAGATTGAAAGTTGAATAAAAACTTAATCTTAAACATATATGAATATCATGTTGAATTGATTCAACATAAGAGATTCAATCTATGGAAATATTATAACAAGAGGCTGATCAAGTATCATGTCTTTATCTAAGACATTATGAATCAAGTCCCATATGCTTCGAATATAGGATTGATTACATATGCTATAATATTTGCTTGTTCTGATTTTTCCAAATTCCTAGGGCATTGAGATGGAAAAAGAACTAGAACAAGGTATGACTGAAGTTGTTAAACAACTGTCAAGAACACTCTGAGGATCTTTGAAGATTGGTTGCTTGTAGATAGTTGAAAGTATAAATTTGGAAGGACCATAGTCACATGTTTCAGATTGGGATAATTCTTGATCAGAATTGATACTCATATGGGAATATGGAAATGTTTCCATAAAGGGAGTTGTGTTTGATTAGTGTCTAAGTCCATAACTATTTTGGTATGTACTTGACCTGATGGTGCATGGTCCTTTTGGGTTGCCTTCACCAAAGCAACTTGATAGGATGAATTATGGAGAGAAAGGATTAAATATGATTTATTAATATATTATGAGAATAATATATTAAAGGAGAAATCATATTGTTTAATTAATATTAGTCAAGAATTAATAAGAATTAAGTTTGTGGCTAAAAGAGATTAATTAAACTTAAGGGACTGGAATTATAATTATAAGATAATTGCAATTGGGCTATGGATTACCTTATATTATAGGGTTGGACGAATTCTATGGGGAAACCCATTAGAAATCGTCCAAGGCTTATTAAAGAGGGGTCCATGGGTTGCTTAGGGCCTAAGCATCCAAATTAGGGTTTCCTAGTTGAAAACCCTAATAGCCTACATGTATATATAGTACCCTTAAGCCCCAAAAACGTGGTGAACTTGTTCTCTAGGGTTTCCAAACGTTTTGGGCAGCCTCTTTCTCTTCTCCCTTTCATCCTTTTGCTCTTGGTGTTTGTGAACCATTAGAGGAGTTACATTTGTGACTCTAAGCTTTCTAAAGTCATTACAAGGAGGATTTGAGATTGTTATTACTACATAACAATCAAGGTATGATCTAAACCTTAATTCATATGTTATATTGATTATCATATACTAGATCTAGGGTTTATAGTCTTGGATGAATTGCATGTACAATAGAAAAACCTAGATCCAAGCATTAGGGTTTGTATGAGCACATAGGATGTTAATATGGTAAAACCCATCAGTGGTATGAGAGCCTTGATTGGTTTCTATTATATTGATGCCTTGTATGTTTGTTCAAGTTGCAAAATCGAGTTTTGAGCACCCTGCCTGATGAACTCGACGAGTACCACAGTGTACTCGGCGAGTACAGTGTGGTACTCGGCGAGTTCGAGCGTCAAATGGAGCTATTTTCTGGATTTCTTGCTGTTTTACTCATGGATACTTGCCTTAACTGTTTTAGATCAGTAAAATCCGATTTTATACATATTTATGAGAATATCCTTCATTAAACAAAAGATAATTACTAATTAATGATTAGATAATAACTTCCTTATATGATAAAGTTTGATTATTTGTATTAATTGGGTAACTTACTTTGCAAGAAATTGAAATTAGGTCAAATATAGATAATGATGAAATTAATTGTTTAATTTATATTATTTGTTATTTGATCCTTATGCTATGAAAAGTTTCAGTTTTTCCCCTTTAGGTTTTATAGTTTAAATTTGAACTCAAAAGTTTTGTTTTGAAATTTAAATAGTTGAAACCCTAATGTTTTGAAATGTTTCAAAACTTTCCCTCAAGTTTTGGAATTTAAAAGTTGATTAAAAGTTTAGTTTAGGAATGTTAAATTCTAAAACCCTAGTATTGTTTTGAAAAGTTCAAATCACACCCTTATGGTTTTATTAATTAATTAAAGTGTATAATTAAAAGAGATTTAGTAAATCCATAAAGTTTTGGTATACAATTTAATTAAAAGTATAATTATTAAATTAGACCATCTAGTATTTTAAAAGTCTAAAATACACCCTAGACTATATATAACATTAAAAGTCTAACATTATATATATATATATATATATATATATATATATATATATATATATATATATATATATATGAGTAAAAGCCAGTCTTACCGTTAGTAGGCCTCATTCACGAAGCTGGTCTATTAGGGGTGTTTAAGGAAATTGCCTATAAAATGGCGATTGAATGGGTATCCACTCTTACCCACCGCACTCTTGACAAGTGGAGGGTCGTTAGCCGAACGGGTAGGATAGGATAAAACCTTCCATTATAAGTATAATGAAGTACAAAAGTAACTAAATGTTTTACAAATTCCCAATATTAGTTACTTAGGCAAAAGTGAATTGATGCAATTCCATGAAATTACACTTTGTGCCCTTGCGAAGACGTTAGTGGAGCGTGTGTGGTTTACCGGCATACTAAATGTTTCTAAGCAAAGGCAGCAAAGGGTGACTCAATGTTTGTCATAGTTTGGTGGAGTGTGTGTGGTTTACCGGCATATCGAATAGGTGACTGTAACATGTGAGGGCACCATGTAAGTTTGCATCGTTATTCACACCCGCTTAGTGATCCTCGACATCCCAGTCACAAACAAGAGGGGCATATCGAGATTTAAACATGCCATTGAAATGTTCAATGAATCTCAAAGGCTCTAGGAGTTTTCATAGATTTAAAACTTAAATTTTTTTTTTTCGTTTTTCGTGGTGGAAATTAGTGAATCGTCATTCACTTAGCTTCAAATATTCTGCAACTAGATTACGGCATCCATTTTCTAGGTTGTAGCGTATTGTGTTGGGTCCTAGCCTTAGTATCTCATTTGGGTGATTTACTAAGGTCTCAATCAATCAACTAACTTGAATTTGTTTTCTCCCGTTTTGTAGATGTCAAAGTACGACAACTATGGTCTTCCCAAATCCCGTGGAACAAGCTTTCCACATGAAGATCATATTCCACGATTCGATCGAGGAACAAGAAATCATGCTTCACTTCCTCCACCTCCTCCAATTATTTTCCCTAACCCACAAGTTCAAAGGCTTGAAAAGTTCAAGCTCACCCAAGCCCTTTTGGCAAGTAAACATGAAGAGGGAAAGTCGGTGTGTGCACACGTCCTAGGGATGAAGTCACGCATTGATAAGTTAAGAATGTTGGGATCCGTTGTCTGTGAGGAGATGGTTGTTGATTGGGTTCTTCAGTCACTTCCTAAATCGTATAGTGAGTTCGTAAGAGAGTACTATATGATGAATTGTGACGTGACCCTTATAGATCTCACCTATATGCTTATTGTTGCTAAATCAACAATGGTTTGGCGTAATAGAAAAGAAATTTTGATTGGTGAATCTGCATTCAAGACCTCTATGGATATAGACAATGGCAACGAAAGACATGCTATGATCAAAAAGTTTGATCATAAGAGAAAGGCAATGTCTGAAGTAGTTCCATGTCCTGTTCCAAAAGAGTCAATTTGCTTTTATTGCAAAGAGAAAGGGCATTGGAGACGAAGCTGCCCTATTTTACCTAAGAGATCTAAGAGATGGGAGAGTCAAAACGTATGGCTCTACTTTAGGTAAAATCCATTGACTAACTCTTTTAAGCTCCTATTCTAGATTCTTAATACACAATGTGATAAGATTACAATTGATGTTTTGTAGGATCGAAGAAAGGAGAGGAAGCTTAGGGGAAGAAGTGAGCAGAATCTAACCGTGAAGAAATGGATTTCGATCGCATTACTTGAAGATTAGATTCTTGAGCTGCTACTTAGAGTTAGAATTAGATTGCTAAGAAAGATGTATTAGCATAGTTTTTCAATTAATTTCATTGTAAGGACAAATTTTTCCGCAATAAAATAAATTTTGATTTTATATTATTTATTTATCCTTGCAATGGCGTGTATGAAAAATTGATGTTTGAATGTTTCTATTATTAGCAATAATGGATTTGATTCTTAATTATGGAAATATCGAAAATTTACCAAATAAGGAGAGTTTCTCATCGCCCAAGTTTCATTTGGACAGAAATTTGGAATCACGCAACTTTATTGCATGATGAATGAGAAATTTCATATTTGTAAATTAGACTAATTCGTTGACAAAGTGTCAAGTGAAGGGCTAGGAGATCGAGTACATAAATTTGTGTGTTGATCAAAGTCCACCATAAGAGTAACAAAGATATTCGTCATGATTTACTAAAGGTTTAGTAAATATGATTATACTTATAAGATTAAGTGTAATTCTGAATTGATTGAAAAGGTTTAAATCAATAGCAGAACGGATAAGAAGAATAAAGTAGGCAGAAAGATAAGAGTTTCTCCATTCTAAGAAGAAGGGAGAGTACCTTTTACGCTTTATGATAGGTCTTAATGATTAAGAACCACATCTCAATTGATTCTCTAAGTGAGTCTTAGTACAATTGTGTGTCTAAGAAGAGGAATCAAGAATTGAAGAAATGGTTAAATCAAGAAGTCAATCATACTTCGTTCCAAAACAAGTCTAAGAGTTAAAATTGTGACATTGAGTGATAAGTATTAAGAAGGTTTATAACATTCATCAAATAAGGAAAGTTGTGATGTCTTGGATAAGACAAAGACCATCTAGGACCTATTTATGAAGTGTTTTGATAAAAACTGCACTAACTCTTGAATATTTGTTTTGTCAAGAAATGTTTATTAACAAGAGAATCTTATATGTCGAGGAGTCAGTGGGAGTCTTAATGGTCTTGAAAGGTTTCAAGAACAAATCAAAATAAACCTTATCGATCATCACTAGCACACGAGTCGAGGTTTACAACCTATCGTGTTGACACTATATTGTTTCTGTGTCGTCCCAATTGAGTTAATTATGCATGTGAGCCCTATGAGTTCTCATTTAATTGCATAAAAGGCAAGGACCTTGATAAATGAAAAGTACATTGATAGGAAAAGGTGAGCTGCTTAACTACTTCGAAGACATGGTGGGCAGTCGTGCTACCATAAGGCAAGAAATCAAGATTAAGAAAGTTCGGTCCATATGAGTTTGAATTTGTCGTAAACTTTGGTTTTGACAAATTCACATGGATAGGAACACATACACCATTAAAATCTAAGTGTCATAAGATTCCCTCCTTCATGAAAGTGACTGTGAGGAAATGCTTTCACTAAGAAATATTTTAAGAAGATAGTGATTATGAAATTGAATTCTCGAATTCGATTATGGTTACGGTATCCCTTTCTATGATTCGAATTGTGAGATTTGGCAATTAGTCTGAATTGTTTAGACACACATATGAGCTATCTAAAGGAAAGGTGTATAAGCTTAGATAAAGGATTATCAAAGCATTAGGTATTAGAAACATGAACTTAAGGAATTCAACAAGTATTGTTTTTCTGGAAGTTAAGCTGGTTTCTGAATACACGTCAAAGCTAGTGGGAGCATAAGTGTTATGTTTATAATAATCATCATGATAGTGGGAGCATAAATGTTATGATTGTATGATTATTATGGAAAGTATTGCAAGTTAGCAATATTAATTATAGAAAAACAAGAGTTATACTTTACAGAGTCGCTTTAGTTGAAAAGTTGTTTTTTTATAATTAAGGGAGAAAATATTATGCTTCATTTCAAATCTAAAGTCTTAGGTTGTGGAATGTTAATAATTTAGTCAATTATACATAGTGTGTTCTCAAATTTCGATTATGATTATGGTATTCCTCTACATAGTTCGAATTTTGAGAACGTATCACATAAAATATTATGGCAGAAGATTGATAAAGTATCAAATCTTTATGTAAGACGTTATGCATCGTGTCCCATACGCTTCGGGTATAGGATCGATTGCAAATGCTATAATATTTGACCATTCTAAAATTTTCCAAATGTCTAGCACATTAACAAGGAAAAGGACAAGAATCGGTTTTGACTAAGATAATTAAACAACGATCAAAGGACAATCCAAAGTTCGCCGAGGATTGGTCGCTTGTGTGTAGTTGGAAGTATAGTATTGGATGGACCATATGGACATTATTATGAATAGATAAGATTCTATTGAGAATGAGTTGCCATATGGTAAGTATGGAAAGTTTTCCATATTGGGAATTGAATATTAATAATCTATGTCTAGATTAGAAACTTTTATGCAAAACGATGTTCAAAGAAATGTACTTTGAGTGAGAGACATCATATCTAAGGAATTGTATTGTAACAATCTCCGATAGAGGACTTTGTAATATCGTTGGCAATAGTCTTTGTGATTTTTTGTGCTATGACATTACGAAAAGGATCATTGCATAAAATGTTAGAATCTAACATATTCTATATGTGGCAAGAATTTGATATTCTTTCACTTATGAAAAAGGATTTGGAGTTGTGAAATGAGTATGATTGGAAATGTGTTCATTTGATCTATTTCACAAAGTAAGAACCATAGGTAAACATTGTATGCATGATAAGAGCATGGGACAAGTGTAATAATTCAAGTAAGAAGTTGATTACCCGAAATGACAAATAATGAGTAATCGATATGGTGATAAATAAAAGGTGTTTTATTTATGCTCAAAGGTTTGAGGCCATATGGGATTAGTATTATTCTTGTGTTTCACTTTGCTTGTTTTGAATTCCTGAATAATTTAATTCGTTTAGAACAGTCAAATTATTCGAACGGGCCACAGTCGTTCATATGTTGGAAGTAGGTATGAATAAAGACTGTCGTGAATTGGTGTGTGGATTGTCTAAAGAGCATTAGACATAAGCAAATGTTTGCTGCAACGTTCATGAGTGCTTCTGAATATTATTTGAGCATTGGATTAAACCCACGCTCACTTGGATCACTCCATGAATTGTATCACGAGTGATAGGTGAGACGATAACATCTTATATTCTTGAAACCGAGATGTATGAGTTGTATATTGCAAAGCGGTTGCACATTGATAATATGTAAACGCACCAGTAACTTGGTGTCATAAAACATATTGTTGTGTGTGATTTAGTGAGTGAGTGCAAGCGAGCATTGAATTAAAGTTTATCCGTTCCTTTTATCCAAAGTAGGATAAAAGCGATATCTTTGGGCCCCTCGATGATTTAGTGATGACAAACGTAAATGCTCGGTCGGGCTAGGGCTAATTTGATTTGTTCAATTAGCCAGTCGTCATTAATCGGAAGTCGAGAAATGATTAGAAATCATGTCTCATACGATATCTAGAATGGAGGAATATATGATCCCTTATCTAAAGGACACGCATATCTGATAGGATCAGAGTTGACATCGGCTTTGGAAAGCTATGATTCCAGATCAGGATCTGAAGTCATACGCAGAATAGTTATTAGACTTATCCAAGTGGGAGACTGTTGGATTAGTGTCTAAGTCCATAACTACTTTGGTATGTACTTGACCCGATGGTGCATGGTCCTTTTGGGTTGCCTTCACCAAAGCAACTTGATAGGATGAATTATGGAGAGAAAGGATTAAATATGATTTATTAATATATTATGGGAATAATATATTAAAGGAGAAATCATATTGTTTAATTAATATTAGTCAAGAATTAATAAGAATTAAGTTTGTGACTAAAAGAGATTAATTAAACTTAAGGGACTGGAATTGTAATTATAAGATAGTTGCAATTGGGCTATGGATTGCCTTATATTATAAGGTTGGACGAATTCTATGTGAAAACCCATTGGAAATCGTCCAAGGCCTTTAAGTAAAGTAGTCCATGGGTTGCATAGGGCTTAAGCATCCAGATTAGGGTTTCCTTGTTAGATAACCCTAATAGCCTCACTATTTAAAGAGCCCTTATGCCTCAAAAACGTGGACAAGCTTCCTTCTAGGGTTTCCACACGTTTTGGGCAACCTCCTTCTCTTCTCCTCTTCATCCTCTTGCTCTTGGTGTTTATGAACCATTAGAGGAGTGACATTTGTCACTCTAAGCTTTCTAAATTCATTACAAGGAGGATTTGAGATTGTTATTGCTACATAACAATCAAGGTATGATCTAAACCCTAATTATATGTTGTATTGATTATCATATGCTAGATCTAGGGTTTATAGTCTTGGATAAATTGCATGTACAATAGAGAAACCTAGATCCAAGCATTAGGATTTGTATGAGCACGTAGGATGTTCTTTTGATCAAAATCCATTAACACCATGTAAACCCTAACGTGCATAGCGTTTCATTTCCCCCATGATCCATGGGTTATAAGCTCCATGGAGCATCCATGGAGCACCCAATGGATTTTAGCCCAATTCAATAGACCATGGATAATTAGCCCACTATATAAGAATGGATGATTTACACAATCAATTTGCACATATTTAATTAATCTCTTTTTTATCACAAAATTAATTCCAAAATAATTCTTGATCGATACTAATTAAATAATATGATCTCATATTAATATATTATAACTTATAATATATTTACAAATCATAAGTGTCCTTCTTCTCATTTTGTTATCCAATTATCATGATGCCATGCAACCCAAATGGACGATGCCAAACTGGGTCAAGTACATACTAGAAATAGTTTTGGACTTAGACACCTGATCCAATAGTCTCCCACTTGGATAAGTCTAATAACTGTAACTGCAAGTATGACTTCCGGAACCGATCAGCAATCGTATCTCTTTCAAAGTCTCACGGAACTAAGATGACCTGCCATTTAAGATAAGTGATCATATAATCCTCTGCTCTAAACATATCAGCCGGACAAATACATGGAACAATGTCGTACTTATTGTCCAGCGGTTTGTTTCCTGATTTCCGATTTGTTTGAAATATAACTAAACTGAACACATCAAATTTGGTTCTGACCCGGCCCGGCACATAGGTAAAAACAAAATCATCAAGGGGCCCAGATATCGCTTTTAATCCTCCAAGGACTAAAAGGAATAGATAAAGTTCGACTCATATGCTTGTACTAACCACTTGTTGAATCATACACAAAAGCACATTTTATAACATCGAGTTACCGATGCGTTTTCGTACAATCAATGCACAACCAACTCATAATCAACAACTCATATCTCTATGTTTGAAGACTTATATGATATTACCATCTCACGATCACTCGAGATAAATTCCATGAAGCAATACAAGTGAGTGTGAGTTGAATCCAATACTCAGAACTTATGAGCACTCATGAATGTTGTAGCAACGTTTGCTATGTCTAACATCTTAGACTTCTACAAGCCCAATTCATGACAGTCTTGATTCATATCTACTTCCAACATATGACTGACTATGGAGAGTTTAAATAAAGAAATTATTCTGGAAGTCAAAACATGAAAAATTGAAACAATAGTAAAGAATTGACACAAGATAGCAACACTTTACTTATAAATAAACAACAACTTTTATTTAATCATCAAATGTCAATTTACATTTTACAAATTTTAGAAATAACTATCTAATATGTAAAACTAATATCATCCTTCAGCCTGATACGCCTCGCATTCTGCAAATGCCTAACCCTACACAGTCCCTTCGTGAGGGGATCTGTTGGATTCTCATCCAATGATACCCTCTTTACCACGACGAGTCCTTCTTCCTCTATCCGATGTTTAATACAGTGGTATTTCCTGTCGATGTGCCTGGATCTGCTGTGATCCCTTGGTTCCTTAACTAAGGCAACTGCACCCTTATTGTCATAGAAAATCTCCATTGGCTCCTTAATAGCTGGTACAACTCCAAGGTCTCCAATGAAGTTCTTTAGTCATATAGCCTCCTTTGCCGCCTCGCTTGCTGCTATGTAATCTGATTCGCAAGTGGAATCAGCCACTGTTTCCTGCTTGGAACTCTTCCAAGTAATTGCTCCTCCATTTAGGGTAAAGACCCAGCCCGACTGAGAGCGGAAATTATCCCTATCAGTCTAGAAGCCAACATCACTATACCCCACAACACTCAAGTCATCACTCCCACCAAGGGTAAGGACCCTATCCCTAGTCCTCCATAGGTACTTGAGAATATTCTTTACCGCAGTCTAGTGAGCCTTGCCTGGATTCCCTTGATATCTACTAACCATGCTCAAAGCAAAAGCCACTTCAAGACGAGTACAAGTCATAGCATACATGATCGAGCCTACAGCGGAAGCATAAGGTACTTGACTCATCTCAGCTATCTCAGCCTCTGTACTCAAGCTCTGAGTCTTACTCAGTTTGGCATTACTCTGGATCGGTAACTCTCCTTTCTTGGAATCCTGCATGCTGAACCTATTCAACACCTTATCCAAGTAGGTACTTTGAGTAAGTCCAATTAGTCTCTTACTCTTTTTTCTCAAAATCCTTATCCCTAGGATATAGGAAGCTTCTCCAAGGTCCTTCATAGCGAAACAGTTCCCATGCTAGGACTTCATCTCCTACAGAGTTGGGATGTCATTTCCTATGAGTAGTATGTCATCCACATATAATACCAAAAACCTAACTATACTCCCACTAGCCTTGACATATACACAAGACTCATCTTCACTCCTTGAAAAACCAAACGCTTTGAGTTTCTCATCGAAACAAAGATTCCATCTGCGAGGTGTTTGTTTCATTCATAGATGGATTTCTCAAGCTTACACACACCGTTAGGGTACTCTGTACTGACAAAATGCTCTGGCTGACTCATGTAAACATCCTCAACCAACTTTCCATTAGGGAAAGCGGTTTTGACATCCATTTCCCATATTTCATAATCATGAAATGC
Source organism: Lactuca serriola (assembly GCF_051521515.1). Lineage (NCBI taxonomy): Eukaryota > Viridiplantae > Streptophyta > Magnoliopsida > Asterales > Asteraceae > Lactuca > Lactuca serriola. The sequence goes on along the minus strand of NC_136415.1, from coordinate 199,665,264 downwards.
AGTAATGGCTAGCATAACCCTAATAGGCTTAATCTTCACTACTGGTGAAAAGGTCTCATCATAGTCAACTCTCGGAGTTTGAAAGAAGCCCTTTACAACCAGTCGCGCCATATAAGTGTGTACATTCCCATCTATGTTGGTCTTCTTCCTGAAGATCCATTTACACCCGACTATCTTACGACCTGGTACATTGTCAACCAAGTTACAAACTTGATTGTCATACATGGACTATATCTCACTGTCCATAGCGTCTTTCCATTTAGTAGACTCGGGCCTGTCATGGCTTCCGTGTAGCTGTTAGGTTCATCCAAAATTACCAGTGTACTATCAATGATAAGTGTATCACCTTCCGTAGTAATATGGAAACCATAGTAATGCTCAGGTGCATTCCTAACTCTAGTGGAACGCCTCAGAGGTACAGACTCGTCAGTTGGATCAACAGGAGTTTCCTCCACGGGTTGATTGCTAGGCTTTGAGGTTCCTTCACCACTTTACTCTTGAATTTCTTCAAGGTCAATTTACCTCCCACTGTTTCATTGGCTTATAAACTCTCTCTCACGAAAGACTCCTATCCTTGCCCTAAAGACCACATTATCCCTAGGTCTATAGAAGCGGTAACCAAAGGATTTCTGTGGGTAGCCGATGAAAATACATCTCTCATTTCGAGGTTCGAGCTTGTCGTGAGTTTCACGCCTCACGAAAGCCTTGCAACACCAAATCTTGATGTGGTCCAAATTGGGAATTTTCCCAGTCCACATCTCGTGAGGTGTTTTGGCAACCTTTTTGGTAGGGACTAGATTAAGGATATGGAAGACAGTCTCTAAGGCATACCCCCAAAATGAAATTGGTAATGAAGCTCGACTCATCATGGAACGAACAATGTCCAACAAGGTTCGATTACACCTCTCAGACACACCATTAAGTTGTGGTGTTCTGGGAGGTGCCAATTGTGAGACAATCCCACATTCCTTAAGATAGTCAAGGGACTCTGTACTAAGATACTCACCACCTCGATCGAATCGAAGCATCTTAATGTTCCTGCCCAGTTGATTCTCCACTTCCTATTTAAACTCTTTGAACTTTTCAAAGGTTTCTAACTTATGCTTGATTAAGTAGACATAGCCATATCTAATATAATCATCAGTAAAAGTCACATAGAAGTGGTTAGCATCCCTTATGGTGGTTCTGAGGGGTCTACACACATCTGTATGTACGAGATCCAATAAACCTTCACCCCTAGCACAGGTACTAGTGAAGGGTGACTTTGTCATTTTTCCAAGTAAACAAGATTCACAACTATCATCTGACTTTAGGTCAAATGACTCCAAGATTCCATCCTTTTGGAGTTGGCCTATGTGTTTCTTGCTAACATGTCCAAGACGACAATGCCATAATGATGCTTTATCCAAGCTAGTGGAAGAATCAATACACAACACATTATTTCCTAGGTTATCTACAACTTACACAGTTTCATATACACTATCACAAGGTAATGCCTTGAAATAAAGAACATTATTATAAAAAGCATTAATACTACCACATTCATTATCAAATGAAAAAGTAAATCCTTGCCTATACAAACCGTGAAAGGAAATAATATTTCTCTCCATTTCAGATGAGTAACAACATTTATTCATATATAATCTTAGCCCACTACTTAGCAACAAAGAATAACCTCCAATCTTGGTGACAAATGAAGCTTTTCCATTCCCCATGATCAAGTTTATCTTCCCATGCTCCATATTCTCACTTTTTCATAGTCCTTACAAATAAAAACATATGTGAATACAACAAACTATATCAAGGATGCAAGAATTAGAATATGGTGAGTTATTAGACAATATAGTGTAAATACCTGCATGGTTGGGTTTCACTTTCCCATCCTTAACATCTTGCAAGTACTTTGGGCAATTTCGCTTCCAGTGCGCCTTTTCATGGCAATAGAGGCATTCAGCCTCTTTAGGGTTGGCAGAAGGAGTGATAGAACCACCTTTGATTGAACATGAAGAGGAGACATCAAGAGACTTTCCCTTGGTACCCTTCGAAGGGCTCTTCCTCTTATTTCCTTTACCTTGCCCGATGTCCAGAAGAGGGGCGGTGGTAGGAGTATGAGTGGTAACAACCGATTTACCTTTAAGACCACTTTCGGCGGTCTTCAAAAGTCCTTGAAGTTTGCTGAGTGTGACTTCCTACTTATTCATATGATAGGTCATTCAGAACTGATCATAACAAGAAGGTAAGGAGTGAAATATGATGTCTGATCAGATACAATCTCTAGATCGTTTAGATCTTTCACATGTTAATCAATAAAGAAGAAACATAAATATCAAACAAGACAATGAACACAAGATAGAATTAATATAATGCTGACGATTCAAACGTAGTCACGCCTCAGCAGAGCTCAATTAATGTTAGAACAAGGTTCTATCAAGATCGTATGATTCTAAGCGAAATATAAGTAAGAACGTAATAAAGAACACAAGTATTGCACTGAATATGTCGAATGATTAATGCAAAATACCCCAGAAGAGCTTGATAAAGAACTTCAACTGTAGAGGTATATTAGGGTTACAAGAATCAACATAATCGACTATCCTCTCTTCTAAATACGCATACATGCATGCATATATTTATAATTAAACCCTAAAAGTTTATCTAAATAAAAGGAAACTAATCTAGATAAACACGGATAGACAAGCCCAATCCGATTACAATACAAAAGGGCTCAAGACGCAACACCATAATTCTCAACAATCTCCCCCTTTACGTCTTTGGAGTAGACACTTCAATCCCTTTTCACAACATAGGATCTCTTCACTGTTTCAAATATCCTCGGTATGATGGCCAGAATGTGATGTCTGAAAGTAATGTACCACCAAAGCATATCTGTGAAGTTCTTCTTGTCTGCTGCTGAGTTCTGCTTGCATCGGTGAATGATGTTTATAATATGCTCCAGACAATCTGTTGAAAACAAATGCTTGTCTACCAAAGCAAACATAAACTTGTTCCTTTCACCTTTAGTGAACATAACCGTCAAATTTGTAGAATCGATTTGCCCTAACTTCATTTTATGCACATCACCAGGCTTGACGGTCAGTTTCTTGTTCATTACTTTTGCTATCTCCTGATCCATAGTAGCAAGCTCATGGATATAAGAGGCCAACATTCTTTTGAGATGCTTCAAAATCGGTTCATACTACCTTTGATTTGAGAGAAGAATGTTGTATAGTAGAATCCAATCATGAGGATTCAGATTGGGAAGAACTGCCAGAGAAATGAAGTATTATGTGTTCGTTGTTCCTCTGTTGATCTTGAAGTTTACATTGACAAACTTCCCAGCTGGCATCGATTTCAGTACTTTGACTTTCATGATTTTCTGTGCACTCCATGTCAAGTACTGCAGTTCACCATACTTCAAATAAAAATTAATTAACTCTCTGTCAACCTTCAAGCTAGGATGAGGAACCTTAGCAGTGACATCAAAACAATGAAACGTAAAAGCTTTTCTCGTGATTGGCATGTCAAACTGTGAGTCCTTAGAATTTTCACACTCGAATGATGCAATCGGTTCCAGCCAATACATGGAAGGAAAGTCAATCGCTTGATTGATGAGAGTGTCTCTGTCCCATTCTGGAAACAGAGTCTTTTTGCATTCAAGAGCATCCTCGTTCTCCTTATTCTTTCCTTCTTTTGCCTCTGCCTCTTGAGCTATCTTCATAGTTTCATCAAGCTCTTGATCCCTCTTCTTTCTCTGAAGGGCTTCAGCGATGGTTTCATCAGTATCGGTATCACTGTCAACTTGAATTTTCTTACCAGAACCCGAAGCTAAATTAACCTTCAGTTCTGTTTTGAGCACACTCTCTTCTCCCCCTTGTCTTGGAAGAATGACCTTCTCCGAGACACCCTTCATTTCACTTAGAATGGTAATTGCAGGAAGGAGTTTGGGCTGGATATGCTTCCGGATAGTCAATGTGAGGAAGGGATCATGAGTTTCGATAAGGGTAGTCAGGATGTTTTTCACATCACCAACACAACTCTGAAGAACTGCCCGTTGAGTCTTCAACAAAGATATCTCTTGTTCTGCCTGGGCCAGTTGAACCTTTTGAAGATCAATAGTTGCCTGGTGTTTGATTAGATCCTCCTTCAGGGTACTCTTAACTACAAGAGAAGCAAAACAAGAATCCAAGGATTGAAAAAAAGAAGTGGATTCTGTGTTGAGATCAGCACGGAGAGCTTCAAACTTAGTAGTTTCACTCTTAAGAGTGTTAGAAAAGGAGTCCACTTATGCTTGATATTTGGCCGCATTGACATTAGCATGTGCCTTAAGAGAATCAAGAATGATCTGAGTTGTGTGAACAACCTCAGAAACCTCTTTTGTGGCCTGTGAACACGAAGTAACTGATTTATCAATGGCTGCTGTGGATTGATCTAGAGCATCTGTGTATTGCTTGATGGCGGTTTCTATGAAAGCTTTCAACACAACACCACTATAAGCTTTGTTATCTACAAGCAGGCTATCCAATTTCTCATTGATGTCCTGGATCTGTTGACTGGTGACAGGAGCATCAGCATCATTGTCGGTTGGAATCCTGTATGGACTGTAATACAGGGAATCATAGTCCTCATCATCTCCACCAAGAGTAGCACCAGAGGTAGAGCATGGGGTTGGTGATGGAGGTATATTTATAACTGGTGTATCAATCACAGTAGTAGCCCCTGTATCAGATACATTGACTTTTACCGGGATTTGGAAAATGGTGGTAGTGATGGATTCGGTTATAAGTGGAGTTGATATTGAGGTAGTTGAGATAGGAACAGAAGAAATGATGGTTGAAGTGGGTAGAGAAGTTTGTTCAGTTGTAATAGGTGGTATATCGGTAGGAACAGAAAGTGGAACTTTCTGTTTCAGTGATGGAGGTGGGGTTGGAATTTTAGGAGACAGTGGAGGAGTAGGAAGTTTTGTAATTTTGGGAGATGCTGGTGGAGTTGGAATGTGAGTATTTTTAGAAGATGGTGGTGGAGTTGGAGACTTTGGAGGGGTTGGCTCTCTGGTGGAAACATGAGGATCTTTTGTTTCTTCTTCCTGTTCTCTAACATTATCAAGTCCAGGAGAAGAGTCTCCCTTGGGCCTGTTAGCCATCTTCTTAAACTTCATAGGTTTTGATTGAGAAGTTTCTTCTTCACCAGACTTTCTTTTCGAAGATTTTGTCTTACTCTCCTTCTTTTCTTCTTTTTCTTTCTTCACAACCCTTTTTCCTCTATTAGCAGGTTGATCCAAAGCATCCAAGGAAGCTTGTTGTTCTTCAGACAGAACCCTTGGACCAAGAGGAGATCTTTTGTTGTAATCGGCCATTACTTTGCTCTGTGCCGTAACACACCTGTACATGGATTCTGGAATCAATCCATAATGATGAAACTTACTTGGATCAGAGATGATGATCTTCTTGGTGTGCAATGAGGCGATTGAGGCAAGAAGAACATTCTTCATCACAGTTATCTCCAGAGAATCCATAGCCTTCTTTGTAATTAGCGTCCAGAAACGACCACAAGAAATTTCCGAGTGACGGGTCGTCGTGTTTAGACTCTGAACAACTTGAGACCAGATAATTGAGCCATAATCTAAGTTGATTCCGTTGTATAGACCATAGAGAATTGTGAGAAATCCTTTGCTCGTAGTATCGGAACCACCACATCGTTCCGCCAAACCCTTGATCAGCAAGGTCAGCAACCCATTCCATTGTGATGGTAGGCACGACTTCTTCACCTTTGCAATCGTCATAAGAACATCGGTGTAGCCCATCTCATACATCATTGTGAAAAGCTGGGCTGTAGAGATGAAATCAGGCGAGATACTTGAAGAATCAACTGCAAGCCCTTGAAGCGAACAAAACTTCGCCTTCGAAATAGAGGATTTCTTGTCATGTATCGTAAAGTAGATACGATCTTTGTTCTAGTCATAGGTTGCGGATGAATAAACTTGTGACAGCAATGACATCGGAACTGCTTCCACCTTTGTTAGGGCCAACAACAGGGGTGAATACTTCAAACACTCCACAACATGTAGCATGTATGAATCATACAAGAATGGAGTCATTTCTATGATCATATTTTGATTGGGTTTGATTGTAAGTAGGGATGATGTTGCAGTTTGATCGTGTGCAGAGGATGAAGTCGCCATTGTTGAACGAAGAAGAAGATGAACAGTGTTAACTTTTTAAGAGAGAGATGATTCGTGATAGGTAAGTGACGAATAACACGATCACCCCTATTTATACCGTTGCCTGGAAAATCGTGATGATGAGGTAACTAAAACGTCGCCTGAAAAAGCGCGATTTGATAGTATGGTATATCCCAGGAAAACGTCAGCACACGTGGGTTTGAAACGAATCAAATTCACACGCCTAAATCTTATCTTCGTACCGTTTGAAATTCCATTTACCCTTGTTTGGTCACAACTGAAAACTAAAACCATATACCAAACAACAATAAGAATGTTGGAAAAATTAATTTTCGTGCATAAGGGTGTGAAAGATAAAGAAATAAAGCAAATGTGTATTGGATGTGAGTGATGTCTTTTTAGAAGACAGAAAGCAGAGGATTCCGGGCAAGAATCACTTCCTTCAAATTCAAGAGAGACTTGACGTGCTTGTGTGGTTTCCCGAGAAATACGATCAACTGTTTGTTAATAAACAATGAAAGGCTTCTTTTTGATCATAGGCTTTGGGTGGCTGTCCTCTAACCGAACATCAAGTTTCGACATAAAACCGATTGTTGGTAGAGGTACCTGTGAGACCGATGTGATCTATTGAACAGGTAGGTAGGATTTATTTTGTTAATGACTTGTAAGAAGCCGAAATCTCAAAAAAAAAAAATAAACTGGACCTCTTTGGGAAGAAATGTCTTGGCTTTAGACGATTTCATAAAAGATCATGCAAAATAAAAAGAGATTTCCATAGGTAACCAGTTACTGCTTGAGTATATCACTCACCGTCAATTCATTTTAGGTGTCAGATTTTGGGTCTCACTTTGAACGTGGTAATCGTATCCAAGATCATAAACACAGATGTTGTGTAACCATAAACCTCAGTGGTAAAGACCGAAAGTATCAAGGGTTACGTTAGTGAACCGAAGGTAAATGGAGAATATAAAGAGGTGGTTAAGAAACCGAATGTACCTTCTACTAAATAAGCGTGACAGAGCAGATAAACTCTTAACTCAAATGAGAAGGGTAAGGTAGCTCTAGACCGAGTGATGTAAAATAGCCTGATTTGGAAGAAACGATGGGTATCAATCGAATCATTAAGGCTCACTCAAGATCATAGAGGCTTATGACAACATACAGCAGCATGCTTCTAGGGACCCTTAACTAGGTTGTGTGAAAGTTGAAACATACCTGTTTTAAATCTATCGTCGGTTATACTTGTATTTACCTGTTAATAACAGACACTAAACAAAACAAACAAGCAATTTGAAGAAAGAAAATAATTTTTAAGTAAGTTTCTGAAAAAGAAATAAAAATAGAAATATAAAATATTTTTGGATTTTTGGATTTTCTAAAAAAAATAAAAATATCAATAAAAACAGAAAAACTTAAAATACAACCGAAACCTTATCTTATTGATGAGAGCAGCGAAATAAATTGATCATTCAATTTTCCTTTGTTCCGGAGAATTATGGAGCAGAGATAGACAAAGCGGTCTGCGCATTTCGGTTCCTTAAAAATCTAGAGCAGAGATAGACCGAGCGGTCTGTCTATTTCGGTTGTCTAAATTTTAGAAAGAGATTTGAGGATTTGGTACTGACTCTCCTTCCATCAAACCTAAACCTTGTAAGATTTTATTGAAATTTGTTTCTGGTAAGGCTTTAGTAAAGATATCAGCCAGTTGATCAGCAGAACGAACAAAATGCACTTCTATGTTCCCGTCTTCTACATGATCCTTGATGAAATGATACCTAAGTGCAATATTCTTGGTTTTCGAATGTTGCAATGGATTATGACAAATCCTGATTGCACTTTCAGAATCACAGTAAAGAGGGATCTTTTTCATACTCAGCCCATAATCTCTTAACTGACTTTGAATCCAAACGACCTGAGAGGTACATGATGCGGCAGCAATATATTCATCTTCTGCTGTGGATAAGGAAACATAGGTTTGTTTCTTTGATTGCCAACCGACAAGTTTTCCATCAAGGAATTGACATGCTCCGGTAGTGCTTTTCCTATCCAGTCCACATCCTCCAAGATCAACATCTGAAAAGGCTTGTATGAAGAATCCAGATTTTGCAGGATACCAGAGACCGAGAGATGAAGTCTTCTTCAGATATCGAAAAATATTCTTCACGGCAAACATGTGAGGTTCTCTTGGATTAGCTTGAAACCTGGCACAATAACAAACAGAGAACATGATATATGGTCTACTAGCTGTTAGATAAATAAGAGATCCTATCATTTGTCGATAAAGAGTTACGTCCACAGCCGGTTTCTCTAGTGATGGAGTTAGCTTGGTGCCGAATGCCATAGGAACCTTTACTTTTGAATCAACCTTCATTCCAAATTTAGTCAGTAAATTCTTGGTATATGCTTCCTGGTTTATGAAGATGCCTTCTGGTCCCTGTCTAATATTTAAGCCAAGAAAAAAAGTTAATTGGACCCATTGCGCTCATTTCAAATTTAGTCTCCATCAACTTTCTGAATTCAGCAGTTAAGCTTGGATTCGTGGAGCCGAAGATGATATCATCGACATAAATATGAACAATCATCAAGTGTTCGCCTTCCTTCTTTCGAAAGAAGGTTGGGTCAACTGAACCTTGTTTAAATTTTGATATTTTTAGAAATCGAGTAAGCGTTTCATTCCAGGCTCTCGGTGCTTGCTTCAGCCCATAGACAGCTTTATCCAGTACATAGCAATGATCAGGGTATTTTTCATTCACAAAATCAGGTGGCTGCTCAACATATACAGTTTCTTCTAATTCTCCATTTAGGAAAGCACATTTGACATCCATTTGGAAAACTTCGAAGTTCTTTTAAGCGGCATATGCTAGAAATATTCGAACCGATTCTAACCTTGGCACAGGAGCAAAGGTTTCTTCATAATCGATCCCTTCTTCTTGACAATAGCCTTTAACAACCAACTGATCCTTGTTACGAATGACATTTCCTTCTTTGTCCAGCTTATTCCTAAACACCCATTTCAAGCCAACAACTAAGGCATCTTTTGGTGTAGGAATCAATCTCCAAACTCTGTTCCGTTCGAATTCATTGAGCTCATCCTGCATTGCTTGAACCCAATCAGAATGATCAAGTACAACATTTATGGTTTTTGGCTCTATTTTGGAGATAAAAGAGTTAAACATACAAAATTCCACTTTAGAGAATAATGCTGTTTGTTTCGCCTTCACTTGAGATCTGGTAAGAACACTTTCGGACGATTCACCAATAATTTGCTCTTTGGGATGGTCTTTTGTCCATTTTGTCAGTGGAGGATAGCTTGGATCATATTCTGGATTCAGTTCTGCTTCAACTTCAATTTCAATATCTGACTGATTTCCTTCATTTTCGTCAGTTGAACTATCACTTGTTTTCTCCCCCTCGACTGGCGAAGTGAAGCCTGTGTCTTTAGCAGAATCGACAGTGGGTATCTCCCCCTCGATTGGACTATCACCTGTTGATTGCGGTTCAGGTGTTTGATTGGGAGTTGAACTAGTAGAAATTGGGGCGGAATTGTGATTCTCCCCCTGGAATGTTGAATCGGTGTTTGAAGGACTAGATGATGGTTTAGGAGTAGGTGTTTCAGTTTCCATTGATTTGGCAGCTTTGTCTATTACTTTCGTCAAATTATCTACCTTGTTATCTGCTGCTGTTGCCTCCGAATGTATTGCCTTTTCTGGTTCATCAAATAACCGAATGTATTCATCAAACAGATTGGATATTGGAACCGAGACCTGCCCAGATTCTGGAAATATGTTTCCTGAAGTATCTTCTGTTCTTTGAATCTTCTTTATGTAATTGTCATCAAAGGTGACATAATAAGTTTCTTCAATTCGTTTCGAACGCTTGTTCAACACCCGATATGCTTTTGATGACAGAGAGTAACCCAGAAAGATCCCTTCATCGGCTTTAACATCAAACTTATTTCGGTTTTCTTTAGAATTAAATATAAAGCATCTGGAACCGAAAATGTGGAAAAAATTGACGTTTGGTTTCCGATTATTTAAGATCTCATATCGATTTATCGAGAATCTTTTGTTGAGCAAGGACCAATTCTGAGTATAACAGGCAGCAGCAATGACGTCAACCCAAAAGTATAGAAATCCCATTTTGCTGTGGTGTATAAGGGGTCGAAAAATTGTGTGTGATCCCCTTATTAGCCAGAAAGTCTTCAAACTCCTTGTTTTTGAATTCCAGCCCATTGTCACTTCTGATGTTTCTCACTGTCTTCTTTAATTGAACTTCTACTTGTTTGATGAACATCTTCAGCTTGGGAGTTGCATCTGATTTCTGTTTAAGAAAGAAAACCCACGTGAAGCGTGAAAAATCATCGACAATAACCATAATGTACTTACTTCCACCGATACTCTCTATAGCACAAGGTCCACACAGATCGATATGCAATAGTTCAAGAGCTTCAACTATCTTTGTATTTATGTGTATAGGGTGGCTCTTTCTGCTCTGTTTACCCATTTCACATGCTGCACATAAATGCTCCTTGTCGAATTTGGGAAGAGGAAGACCTCGAACGTGATCACCAATTACCAATTTGTTGATATCTTTGAAGTTCAGGTGAGATAAACGTCGATGCCAGAGCCAACTTTCATCAGAGTTTGCCTTTGATAGCAGACAGATAGCTGGTGTCCCTCGAATAGGATTAAGATTCAGAGGATACATTTCTCCTTTTCGTGCAGATTTCAGCAGAACTTTCTTAGTTTGTTTTTCTATTATCTCTGAGCCTGCATCATCAAATGATACTTTTAAACCTGTTCCCACAACTAATTGTGAGACACTGATGAGGTTGTGCTGCAATCCCTCTACATAAGCCACCTTTCTGATAGACAAGTCTCCATTAGTTATCATCCCATATCCTTTGATTGTGTCGTAAGAGTTGTTTCCAAACTTTACTGATCCACCATCCTTTAGAGACCGAAATTCCCTTAATTCCTCCTTTCTTCCTGTCATGTGATGCGAGCAGCCACTGTCTATATACCATTCGTCGTCAAACTGCTCGTCACTTATTACCTGCAAATTCAAGCAGATTTAGGAACCCAAAGTTTCTTGGGTCCTGGTAAATTTTTCACAGAGAAGGGAATAACAATAGAAGCATCAACTAAATAAGTTCATTTAACAAGAGTTGTTTGATCTTTTCTTTTGATGGTAAACACTTTTATTTTAGTTTTATCTTCTTTGAATTTTAATTTATTGTCATTAGATGGTTTCGTGTTTTTCATTTGATTGTTAGGTTGTGGGGGGATCTCTTCTTTTTATTCTCAGATACCAGTTTTCCTTTTCCTTTGATGTCCTTAGAGGAATTTGTTTCATTTTGGGACCTGGAGGATCCATTTCTGGAATTGGAACCGAAACTGGTGTTAGAACCGAATCTGGATTGAGGACCGAACTTGGGTCCAGAACCGAGACTTGACTTTCGGTTTTGGGATTTGGAATAATAGGAATTAGGACTGAAGTTTTCCTTTGAGTTTTCCTTTCCTTTATCCATGGGTTCTTTCCTGTGAGGATTATAGTTAGGATTTTGAGAATTCCAATGCCTTTTACGTTCATTCAGATTCAAGGCATATCTTTGATTTCTAAGATTTTTCTGTTCATCTAGCTCCTTCTGAGACTTGTGAACATTGAAGCTGGCCTTTGGTTTCTCTGTTTGAGTTGCAGTTGTCTTATCTTCCATTCTATTTTCGGTGCATTCCTTAGTTTGAGCTTCCCGTGCTTCCTATTTCTTGAGTGGACTTTTCGATTCTTTCCTCTCGATTGGAACATCAGGTTGCATCAATGGTTCTTCTGGAACATCTTTAGTTTCGCTTGTGCTGGGAATATCAAAACTGGATGGTTTATTGATGGGTTCTGGTATGTATCTGTTGGGTTTTTAGCATTCTAACACTTCCTAAGTGTACATGCAACCCTAAATACCTTGGATCTATGTTTTCTCTATTATACATGCAAATAAGAACTTCCAAGGTATTATCCTAATCTAGCATATAAAACAATGGATATAGTAGGATAGAATACATACCTTTTTGGTGTAGTAAGTCTTCATGAAGCTTGAGTGCTTAGTGCCCCAAGTGTGACACCTCAAATGGAATCACAATCATCAAAACACTTGGAATGACTTGAGAGAATTCTACACTCATCAAAATCGGCTAGCCCTTTCTTCACTATCTCTAGTGGCCAATTTTTCCTCAATAATAAGATGCTTATATAGTTACACAATTAGGGTAAACTCTTAATTGTCATGGCTTTCCATTTCCTTGGATCCATGGGTACAAATACACCATGGAGCATCCATGGACCATCCTATGGGTTTTAGCCCAACTTGATTATCCATGGAGCATTAGCCCACTATACAAGTATGAATGATTTACACAATCAACCCATATATTTAATTAGTCTTCTTTTGATCACTTAATTAATCCTATATTAATTCTTGAACAATACTAATTAAATAATCTTATTATTCTTATTATTAATATACTAGAACTTATAATATATTAATAACCATAAGTGTCTTATTTCTCTCATTCAAGTGCATGATGGTATGCAACCCAAATGGACCATGCCGGGTCGGGTCAAGTCTTACCAAATATAGTTATGGACTTAGACATTAATCCAACAGTCTCCCACTTGGATAAGTCTAAAACTATTATTGCGTATGACTTCAGGAACCAACTGGCAATCGTAGCTCTCAAAAGCTTCTGTCGAACTCTGACCTTGTAGATGAACTCTGACCTTTGTCAGTGACTTGTCCATTAGATAAGGGATCATATATTCCTCCATTCTAGATATCATATGGACTGAGACATGGATTATAATCATTCTCTCTGTCCATTTGTTGTTTCCCGATTTCCAATTTATGACAACTGACTAATTGAACAAATCAAATCAGTCCTGGCCCGGCCGAGCACTTCCATTTGTCATCATCAAATCATCGAGGGGCCCACAGATATCGCTTTTATCCCGAAGGTAAAAGGAACGGATAAACTTCGACTCATATGGCTTGTTCTACTACTTGTTGAATCATACACAAAGGCACGTTTTATAGCACAGAGTTACCAAATGCGGTTTCGTGCAATCAATGTACTATCAACTCATAGTAACAACTCATATCTCTAGGTTTGAAGAATATAAGATATTATCGTCTCATGATCACTCGTGATAAAATCCATGAAGTGATTCCAATGAGCGCGGGTTGAATCCAATACTCAGAACTTATGAGCACTCATGATTGTTGTAGCCCTTTGTCCAACACCTTAGACCTCTACAAGCCAACCCATGACAGTCTTAATTCATATCTACTTCCAACATATGACCGACTGTGGATGGTTTGAATAACTTAGTCATTCCGGAAGAATAACCCAGTTTATTCGGGAAGTCAAAACATGCAAAGTGAAACACAATAATAATTGAATCCAATATGGTATCAAAACCTATGAACATAAATAAAACACCTTTTATTTATCACCATATGATTGCACATTATTCATTGTATACTGTTTCAGCTATCAACTTTATTCTTGAATTTAAAACAATAGTTGTCCCATGCTCCAAGCATGTACACTATGTTTTTCTAAACACTAGTCATGCCACACACCAAGTATGCATACTATGTTTGTCTATGATCTTTACTTTGTGAACTAGATCAATCATAACTTCAATGATTCTCTTTTCACACTCCAAAATCCTTACTGCAAATGCGAGAATTCCAAATTCATGCCATTTACAGAAATCTGTTAGATTCTAAACTTATATGCATTGATCCTCTTGTAACGATTATGCACAAAGTCAGAAAGACTTGACAACAATCATTACAGAGTATTCCAAAGGAGATCAGCTCCTTGGAAACATCCTTCTTGCATTAAGTTTCCTAATCTTAAACAGATTGAAAATTCTAACTTTGAAACATTTCCAGATTCCATTTTGACTACCACTTCTGAACAAGAGTTGCCTCCTTACAGATTATGTCAATATGGTCCTTCCAGAATTATCACTATACTTCCAACTGTCCTTGAGCAACCAATCTTTGGTAAACCTTAGATTGTCCTCGACAATTGTTTAATCCTTTTAGTCATATCCAGTTCTAAACCTTTTCCCTTCTTAATGCCCCAGGCATTTGGAAAATTTTAGAACGGATGATTATAGCACATGTAATCGATCCTATATCCGAAGCATATGGGACACGATTCATGATGTCTCACATAAAGACTAAACCAGTCTTTTGCTATAACATTTCCATTTCAATTTGCCAAGTTCTCATAATTCAGATTATGAAAAGGGATGTCGTAATCATAATCGAATTTTAGAACGCAAATAATGGACCCATATACAGAATTTCCTTATGTTGAGCCATTCCAACATGAAATTCATATATTTCCTTGACTAAATGATTAAAACCTCAAATCTAAACCTTATAGATTTGATATGAAGTATAATTTCCTCTCCCTTAATTATAGCAAAACAACTCTTTCCCAATTGAAACTTTTGTTTTCTATAATTAACATTGCTAACTTGCAATACTTATCATAATTATCACGCTCCCACTATCATGATGATTAATAGCATAACACTTATGCTCCCACTAGCTTTGACATGTACTCAGAAATCAGCTGGACTTCTAGAAATCAATACTTCATTGACTTTCTTACCAAAGTTCAGATTTCTGATGCTAGATTGTTTTGATAAAGCTGTATCAAAATCATACACCTTCCCTTAGATAGCACACTTGTGTATCTAAACAATTATGAAGAGGGATGCCGTAATCATAATGTTTAGACCTTTTTGCCACTTCTCACAAGTCCAAATTAGTGTGCCGGTTAACCACACGCGCTCCACTAACGACTTTGAGAATGCAAATATCACAATTGCTATCTAGCCAAAATCTACTTAGTGGAAGTGTTTCCTCACCATCATTTTCATGAATCAGAGAGAAACCTTATGACACTTAGATTTAATGGTGTATGTGTTCTTATCCATGTGAATTGTCAAAATCATAGTCACAAGAAAAGGATAATGACAAATCCAAACTCATATGGACTGAACTCAATCTTAATTTCTTGCCACCTGGCAGCTCAAGGGCCTACCATTTCTTCCAAGTTGTTGTGCAACAAATTGAGAACTCTAAGAACTCATATGCAAAGCCAACTTTAACTGGAATGGGCACAAAATATGTCAACACGATAGGTTATGAACCTCAAGTTGTGTGCTAGTGAAGAACTTTAGGTTTTATTCTTGATTAGTTCTTGAGACTTTCAAGACTTTTAAGACTCCCACTGACCTCTTGACCTATAAGACTCCCTTGTCAAATATCCAAGAGATAGTGTGGATTCTAATCAAGACAAACACTTCACACAATTGGCCTAAGTTGGTCTTTGTTTTATCCAAAACATCACAACTTACCAATTTCAAATGTACAAGAGTAGAAAACTTTTACTCTTACATTTGACAAGTGTTTTAAACCTTCTTTAAGACATGTCACTCAAATGACAATCTTGGAGTATGACTCTAAGACTTGTATTGGAACGAAGTATGACTCATCTTCTTGATTTAACCATTTCAACAATTCAAGTTCCTCTTCTTAGTCATAAGAATGCACTAAGATTTCCTTAGAGAACTAATTTTGATATGGTTTCTTAACCATTAAGATGATCACAAAACTGATACTAAAGTACTCTCCCATCTTTTCAGATTTGAGAAACTTTTATCCTTCTGCCTTATTTGATTCTTCTTATCGATCTTTAGTGGTGGACTTAATCAGTGCACAAGAATGTGTACTCGATCCCTAAGTCCTTTACTTGACTCACACATCCATGTGAACAAGTAATTAGTCTTAATTTTCCAAAACTTGAAAGTTCTCATTCATCATGCTATACAACTTGCATGATTCCAAGTTCCGGTCCAATTGAAACTTGGGTGATGAGAATCTTTCCTTATTTGGTAAATTTAGACATTACCACAAATGAAAGAATCAACTTCATACTTCCACTCTTGCTACTAATGGAATCTTATAAGCAACAAAAATTTCCACAGATGCCATTGTAAGGATATTTTAAAATAAATAAAATCAAAAATTTCCTTTTATTTTAAAACTTTGCGGAAAAACTATCCTTACAATCCATATGAAAACTTGTTGTTATCTATTCCTAAGCAATATCTCATAACTCCTAAGAAGTAGCTCAAGAATCCGATTTTTCAAACTATGCGATAGAAATCCATCTATGCGATCAGATTCAGCATATCCTTCCTTTAAGTTTCTTCACTTTCCTTTGATTCTTAAACCATCACCATGCGACCCGGTCACATCATGTATCAAGAATCTCAGAATAGAAACTTAACAGAGTTAGATAGTGGATTTTACCTGAAGTAGAGTCAAACTTATTGACTTTAACATCCTTAGGTAAATTTGGCAGCTTCGCAACCAATGCCCTTTCTTTGGCAATACAAACATATGGACCCTTTGATAATGGTACACAGGACTATCACAGACTTAGCTTTTTCTCTTTACCATTTGGTCAACCGAGTTGACTATAGCCGATCCCTTTCCATTGGGAAGAGAATGCTTTACTGGATATCCAATGTCATCATTGTCAATGTCCATAAAGTTTTAGGAAGTTGATCTTAGCAAATAGATAAGATCATTAAGGGTCTTGTCATAGTCTGTTTCATAGGTGTCCCAAAGGAACTCACTATGTGACTTAGAAAGTGATTGAACCACCAACTTTCTCAAGAATTTGACACCCAACTCTCCCGGCTTGTCAATATGTGACTACATCTCCAAGATGTGATCACACCTAGACCTTGCCTTGCCAATAGGGCTTGAGTGACCTTAAACTTTTCAAGAACTTGTGGGTTAGGGAGAATAATTGGAGGAGGAGAAAGAAGTATGATATCCATGGGACATCATCTTCATTAGGAAACCTTGTTTCAAGAGATTTGGGAAGATCATAGGTGTCTAAACCAGACATCTTTTGGGAGATATTCAAGATAGTTGATTTAAAGTCCTTAATATAACACCCAATATGAAATATTAAGGTTAGAACCCAACAAACTATTTTATAACTTAGAAGAGGTATGCCGTAATCCAAGCTATAGAATATTTGAAGGTAGGTGAATGACGATTCACCAATTTCCACCAAGATAAACGAAATGTATAATTAGGTTTTAATTGGTTTTGAAACTCCTAGATCTTTGAGATTCATTGAACTTTTCAAAGGCATGTTTCAATCTCGAGTGTGCCCTTCAGGTTTTGTGACTGGGATGCCGAGGATCACAAAACAAGGTGTGAAGTAACCATGCAAATCACTTGGTACCCTTAATAAATTACCCCTCAATCGATGTGCCGGTTAACCACACACGCTCCATCGATACTATGATAAATATTAAGTCACCCTTTACCTACCTTGTTAAGTCCAAGTTAGTGTGCCGGTTAACCACACACGCTCCACTAACGACTTAGACAAAGTGTAAAGTGTAATTTCATGGATTAGCACCTTATTCACATTTTTCTAAGTAACTAAGATTGGGTATTATTAAAAGTTTAGTTACTTAGTATTTTCATTAATACTTTTAATGAAGGGAGAATTATAGTCCTGTCAAACCCGTTCGGCTAACGACCCTCCACCGGTCAAGCAAGCGGTGGGTGAGAGTGGACACCCATTAAGTTGCCATTTTATAGGCAACAACCTTATACCCACCTTATAGACCGGCTTCGTGAATGAGGCGTACTAGCGGTAAGACTGACTTTACTCTTATACATATATATATTATTAACTTATAATATTATAAAGTATAAGGGTTGAATTTTAACTTTTAAAATTCTAAGGGCTAACTTGGAATTAAAGTATTCATAAGTGAAAACTTTACAAATTCCAAAACTTGAGGGCAAGTTTTGAAACTATTCAAAACTAATTAATTCCATAACTTATGTGTTTAAAGTAGTTTTAATCCAAAAACTCTTCAAGTTCCATAACTTGAGGACAAGTTATGGAAGACTTTAAACTAATAAAAGAATTAACTTTTCTTTATTTTATAACTTATGGAATTAATTAAGGTTACACCTTTTTTTATTTTATTTTATTTTATTAAATGAAGAGACTCTTGGTCCTCCATAACTTGAGGACAAGTTATGGAGTCATAAAACCATTTAATTAGAACTAGACTCTTCATTTTTGTAACCTTTGCCAATTTTTATGAGTTTTATGATTCTTAAATGTGACTTTTCATATAACTTGAGGACAAGTTACAAAAACACATTTTAGAATCAATTCTTAGATTAATTTGGATTAAAACCAACTATCACATAATTTTATTCATTAATCTAAATTTACTCATAAAACAAGGTAACACAAAAAACTTTTGGTGATCCATAACTTATTCTTAAGTTATGGAATCCTTTAAAACATTAACACCAAATTTTTGTAACTCCAAAAAAACTTTGAATCAATTTTTTTTTTAAAACCTTTTCATATCCATAACTTATGGAGGTTTCAAAAAATAAAACTCTTTAGATCAAACTTTTAAAACTAATAAAATAATCATATTATTTTATCTTTTATTAAATTTTGACCTAATTCAACTCATAAAGCAAATTATTCAAATTTTACAAATAATTAGTTTTTCACAAGAACAAGTAATTATCTTAAAATTTGACGAACTTCATGGTTTTTTTCTTTTTTTTTCAACTTTGAAAATAAAATATTTGCATCAATATAACAGAAAACAACCTGGCTCTGATACCACTGTTGGGTTTTTAGCATTCTAACACTTCCTAAGTGTACATGCAACCCTAAATACCTTGGATCTATGTTTTCTCTATTATACATGCAAATAAGAACTTCCAAGGTATTATCCTAATCTAGCATATAAAACAATGGATATAGTAGGATAGAATACATACCTTTTTGGTGTAGTAAGTCTTCATGAAGCTTGAGTGCTTAGTGCCCCAAGTGTGACACCTCAAATGGAATCACAATCATCAAAACACTTGGAATGACTTGAGAGAATTCTACACTCATCAAAATCGGCTAGCCCTTTCTTCACTATCTCTAGTGGCCAATTTTTCCTCAATAATAAGATGCTTATATAGTTACACAATTAGGGTAAACTCTTAATTGTCATGGCTTTCCATTTCCTTGGATCCATGGGTACAAATACACCATGGAGCATCCATGGACCATCCTATGGGTTTTAGCCCAACTTGATTATCCATGGAGCATTAGCCCACTATACAAGTATGAATGATTTACACAATCAACCCATATATTTAATTAGTCTTCTTTTGATCACTTAATTAATCCTAGATTAATTCTTGAACAATACTAATTAAATAATCTTATTATTCTTATTATTAATATACTAGAACTTATAATATATTAATAACCATAAGTGTCTTATTTCTCTCATTCAAGTGCATGATGGTATGCAACCCAAATGGACCATGCCGGGTCGGGTCAAGTCTTACCAAATATAGTTATGGACTTAGACATTAATCCAACAGTATCGTCCTTTGACTCTCCATGTGGTTTTCTCAGACAGACCCACAGTTTCATCTGCATTGTCAATGGGAGCAGACCAGAAGTAGTCTTCGCAACCTTCAACGTTAACCTCGTCGACTATTGTCTTTAATTCTGCTGTCTGTCTTTGAGTGACTCCAGTCATAGCATAAACTTGGTTTGGCACGGTCTGTACCTTCTGAGTTTCAGTTTTCTGTTCCTTTGACAAACGCGCAAACTCAACTGAATTTTCTAAAATAAGAGGTTTTTCGCTCTTGGTTTCATTGTTCACAAACTTAGAAGAGTCAACAACATCCTCTACTGAAATTTCACTCATTTCACTCTCGGTTTCAAATTTAGAAGAATTATCTACATTTATTTTATTATCCTTGACAATTTTGGCATTTGATTCATCGAATGTTTGTATAGTTTCGGTTTTGATTTTTAGCCTGTCATTTTCATCTAAGATATCTTTTAACATGCTTTTATGTTCCTTAGAGTCGATGAAAGCTTCTATCTTATCTAAACCTAGCCTATATGACATGGATGTTTCATCAGAGGATACTTCTGATTCACATTCTGCTGTAACATCACCTTCTTTAAATTCAAGAAAAGGTAAAATCATTTTATGTATTTTCTTTCCAATTTCGCAATTAAGATGTAATTGAGCAATATTAGTATACAGACGCTTAGTTATTAAACAGAAAACATTTCTTTGTTTTAACAATCTTAAATTGTCTCTTTGCAAATAAATACTTTCGTCCTTAGCCCTAACTAATTATGCTTCCTTCTGCTCAATCCAGATCCTTCTCTCCTCATTTTTTGATGACACCCTGCCGAGTTGGTCAGTTAGATTAGAGTTTGCCAAGCAGGTTTGAATGAGGCTACTACTTAGGTTGGAAAATTTAAAGTTTAGTTCATTTAATTCTTCTAGATATTCATTTTCGGAAATTTTAAGAGATTCAACGATAGAATGTACCGGTTTGGCTGCAAAGCACTTGTTCTCAGTCATGTTCGGTTCTGTGTCTGCACTTTCGGTTGATGGACCAGTTGTGACGACAAAGCATTTTCCACTAGAACCTGCATTCTTTTCCAGAAACGCCTTTCCATGAGGGGGTCTTCTAACCTCTTCATCTTCAGAGCCTGTTGACCAGACTTCCACACCACCGAACTCATCTTTACTTGCATTTTCTTGTACAATTAGTACATTCATTGAGATGTTGGAAGCCTTTTTCTTCTTGACTTCTTCAAGCTTACGCATGTAATACGCTTCATCATCTTCACCCTCTCTCTTCTCAGCCATCTTTCTCAACATGCAATCTTTGGCAAAGTGGTTCTTGCCGTGACAATAGTTGCAGTCGAATCCAGAGTCTCCTGCAAGCTTGTTTTCCTTTTTCTCTTCCACCTTTTGAGAAGAGACTTTCGGTTCCTCTTTTGCTTTCTCAGAGCTATAACTTCCCTGCCATTTTCGGTTCTTATTGGTGGGAAATTTTATTCTTGCGAATTTCTTTGGATTTGTTATCATTAGAGCGTACTCCTCACTCGTAAGATCACATTCTGACATGTCTGACTCTTCTTGTTCCTCAACAGTGCTTTTTCCTTTAGAGACAAGAGCCAGAGATCCCACACCAGATACCCCTTTCGCCTCCTTGGTTACAACACTTTCATGTGACTTTAGTATACCAACTAGTTTCGCCAGTGAGTAGGATTTGAATTGTTCATGCGCCTTCACAGTGGGAACTACAGCCATCCATTCTGGTCTAAGACCATTCATGAATGTAACTTTCTGTTCGATCAGCTTCCTCTCAATTCTGTTCTTGATCATCTTACTTAGAAGATGGTTGAACCGATCAAAGGGTTGAATAAGTTTCTCTTCAGGTTTCTGTTCAAAAACTCCAAATTCTGACAGCAACAGAGTTTGAATGGAGTGTTCCAGATCTTCATCAGTGGAGTAGAGTTCCTTCAACCTATCCCATATCTCCTTAGAAGTTGTGCATGAGCCTACAAGCCTAATAGTGTCAGATTGTAGGGCGAATCTTATCATTCGCATGGCTTTGACATTACACAGGAGCTTATCCTTCTCATCCTGTGGCATCTTCTGAACATCTGTCACCAACTTGTTGTAATCCTTCTGTGTCTTGACGATTGTGTTTGTCTCTGAATGCACAAACGGTCCAAGAATGATAGCTTCCCAGATGATATAGCCATTATCCTCAGATCCGACCACGTAATCTTAAAAATGATGAGCCCATACTTCGTAGTCTTGAGTATAGAGTATGGGAACTCTAGTTGTTGATCCGATGCTGTTTGAGATGTTAATTGGGTTTGTATGCGTATCGTCGTGAGACATGGTGAGCTGCTAGAATCTTACCTGTAAACTTGAGATTAGGGTTTTATCAAGAACCTAGTAGTCTTCGTTAAGAAGACAACAGCTTCGATAAAAGCGGAAACCCTAAATATTACAGAAGAAGAGTGTATTGATCACACAATCTCCTGCTCTGATACCAATTGTTAGAACAAGGTTCTATTAGGATCGTATGATTCTAAGCAAAATATAAGTAAGAACGTAATAAAGAACACAGGTATTACACTGAATATGTCGAATGATTAATGCAAAATACCCCAGAAGAGCTCGATAAAGAACTTCAACTGTAGAGGTATATTAGGGTTACAAGAATCAACATAATCGACTATCCTCTCTTCTAAATACGCATACATGCATGCATATATTTGTAATGAAACCCTAACAGTTTATCTAAATAAAAGGAAACTAATCTAGATAAACACGGATTGACAAGCCCAATCCGATTACAATACAAAAGGGCTCAAGACGCAACACCATAATTCTCAACAATTAAGAACTTCCACTGTAGAGGCGAGCTAGGGTTTACAATGCTATAATGAGAATAATGCAAGAGTTAATTACTAAGGATGCATGCATGCACCTTAAATACTAAAACCCTAGAATAAAATAAAACACGGTTGGATAGGCCCAAACATTTACAAAACTGGGCTAACATTAAATGAGCCTAAGACACAACACCCAGATCCCAAAAATCTCGCCCTTTGCATCAATTGGGGCGAGACCTTCACTTCGGTTGATTGACAGCGGCTCGCTTCACTACCTTGAACAAGCATGGAATCATAGCAAGAAGAACATGGCGAAAGTGGATATACCACCTTATCATATCTGTAAAGTACTTCTTATCGCTTTCAGTATTCTGCTTACATCGATGAATAATTCCCAGAACATAGTCCAAGAACGAAGTAGTAAAGAGATGTTTATCAGTTAAAGCGAATAGGCATTTCTTACCATCCTTCTTGGTGAACATCACGGAGTTTAACACTGGATCAATCTTTCCCATTTTCATCTTGTTGACATCGCTTGCAGAACCAACAGGAAAAATGCTAGGCTTCTTTCTGAGAATCGAAGCGATCTCTTGATTCATCTTAGCTACCTCCAGAATGTAGCCGACTAACAACCTTTTTAGATGATCAATTATTGGATCATATTCAACTGGGATGGAGGGAAGAATGTTGTGCAAAACAATCCAATCATGATGATTGTCATTAGGAAGATCAGCAAGAGAGAAGGTATGCTCAGACATGGTCGAACCTTTGGTAAACTTGAATTTGACGTTGATGTATTTCCATGCTGCTTGAGGCTAAAGGACCCGAACAATGATAATTTTCTGAGCGCTCCAAGTGAGATATTGAGGTTGAGCGAACTCCAAATAGTAATCGATTAGCTCACGATCAACCTTCGGATCTGGAAGTAGTACTTCTGCGATAGGAAGAGAGCAATGAAAAAAATGCCTTCCGGGTGATAGGAATATCAAACTGAGAGTCCTTTGTGTTTTCACAATCCAGTGACACTACCAGCTCAAGACAATGAGTGCTAGGAGATTCAATGGCTTCTTTTATCAGCTTCTCCAGAGTCTAGAAGGGAAAGATGGTTTTCCAGAGTCTATAAGGGAAAGATGCTTTTCTTGCTTTCTAGGAGATCATGAGCCTCCTTTAATCTTCTTTCTTTCTCTTCATCTTCCTTTACAATCTTAGCGTTGAGATCGATTTCCCTTTCCCTTGTCTTTCCATTCAGAGCCTCAACTAATGAGTCCTCTTCCTCATCACTGTCATCCATAGTACCCTTTCCTTTAGCCTTAAAGCCCGAACCCGAAGTATGCTCAGTCTTCTGATGTTCTAGCTGGGAAGTAAGAGGAGGTTGAGACTTAGGAGGAGGTTGAGACGAACATGTTAGTCCTTCTCCCCCTTGTTTTGGAGGTACCATAGTCTCTGAAACACCTTCGATGCGACTCAACATCCCAAGGGCAGTGCGAAATTTGTCAGCAAGATGCTGTCTAACTGAGATGGTCAGGATAGGATCGTGAGCCTCCAGAACATTCAATAAAATGGCGTGTACGTCTGAGACACGTCTTTTGACGACAGCCTTTTCAGAGCGAAGTAGATTGACCTCGTTGTTCGCCTGAGAAAGTTGGAGACTTTTTGTTTTCAGCTGAGTAGTCTTGAGAGCAAGTTCATCCATTAGCGAGTTCTCCGTGGCTAGATCAGCTTGAAGCTTTGTGAAACGTTCATTGAGAGAGGACAGAAGGGCAACATTATCCTTTTGAATGGCCTGGCGAAGATAGGCAAAGTGTTGCTTCTCAACAACAAAGGTCTCTTCGATTTTGGTAATTGAGCTGGTCACTTTAGAAGCGTTCAACTCAGTTGCTCCCTGTAAGGACTCAAGAAAAATATTAGCATCTTGAATTAGTTTATCGACTTTTGCGGTCCCTTCAGTACAGACTTTGGTTGAGGCGGTAATAGCAGTTGTGGCATTTGAAATGGATGTTTCATGAGCTTTGACAAAGGATTCAACCATTGTCTGAATGGCAGCTTCAGAGTAGGGATGGTGAGAGGAGGAAGGGGCCATGAGATTGTCATGTTTCTTATTCAGCTCCTTGATAAGCTTTTTTGGTAACAGGAGCATCATCATCTTCATCACTCTGAACTCGGTATTGGTTTCGGTTGAAGGTGTGGGAGATAGTGGTTTGGTTGTTTCATGGACTGGAGACCGAACCCCCGTATCTGATACGTTGGTTTGAACTCTAGTGGTGGTTGTTTTTGTTGCTTCAAAAAAGAGAGGAGATGGAATGGGAAGGGTAGATGTGGGTTGTGTTGTGATAACTAGGAAGGTGGTTGGTAAGGAAATAGGAATGGAAGCGGGTGGAGAAGAAGGTATTGGCGAGCGAACGGGTACCTCGGGTGTAGGCCATCTACGTGGAGTATCACCAAGAACCGAAACCTCATCATCAGAGCTTTTGCTCTCAGATGCGGTAGGAGTAGGTTGTTTATTGCCAGCAGGAAGATACTCAGAGTCTGAGTCGCTGGAAGATTGAAGGATACGCCTTCGGGCTGGCTTTTTGGTTTTCTTCTGCTTAGGCTGGGAAGGAGCTGCCTTTTCTGGCTTTCGCTTCCTTGGAGTTTTCCCCTAGCTGCTTTGATAACCCTCACATCCTTTTGATTTTCTTGTTTCTTTCCCCTCTTTTCCGGCTTGTCTGCTTCCTCTATGGAGTGAATCATAGCGGGCGTGAGTTCCCTTGGACCCGAAGAAGGAAGCTTCTTGTACTCTTGAATGACCTGACTCGCTTCAGACACACAAGCATACATGGATGCCGGAATTGATCCAATAAATGAAAATTTTGACGGATCAGTGACAATAATCTTCTTGGTATGGAATGTAGCGATGGAGGAGAGAAGCGAGTCCGCCATGATTAGGACTTGAAAACGATCCATCACCCACTTCGTGACAATAGACCAGAACCTGCCACACGAGGCTTCAGAATGGCGAGAATAGGAGGTTAAGTTCTGAACAACCTGTTGCCATAGGATCGAACCATAATCAAGATGTACCCCATTATACAACCCATAAAGGATAGTCATGAATGATTTACTCACCCCGTCTGATCCAACACTGCGCTCTGAGATACCTTTGAACAATAGAGTGAAGACGTCGTTCCATTGTGGGGGAAGGCATGATTTCTTCAACTTCATCACAATAATTAGGGTTTTAGTATACCCCATGTTGTAGAACATTGAGAACAGTTGACCATTCGTGATGGAATCAGGCTTTACCATGGTGGGTTCATGAGCAAGACCTAGCAGTGTGCATAATCGATTTTTGGAAATCGAGGTCTTCTTGTTGTGAATGTCAAAGTGGATTCTCTCTGCAACTTTTTCATAGTGGGCAGTTGAGTAGATATGAGAGAGATAGGACATGGGAACAATGTCCACCTTTGTGAGAGCATCGACAAGCGGAGAGTATTCGAGGCATTCCACAACCTGCAGCATGTAGGGTTCATAGGTGAACGGTGTAAGGTCGATTAAGAGGTTTTGTTGAGGCTTGATGGTTAGAAGATTGGAGTGAACAGAAGTGTCTTGAGCAGAAGAAGATTTCGCCATGGATGAAGCTTGAGAAGAAGATGATGAACAGTGAAAGAAATCGTCTTTTTCTTTAGAAGAATCGATAGCGGTAAAAGAGTAAAGTAGATTGGGGGAAACTTTTGATACATGATAGTAGGAGAGAGAAAAATCCGCCCAAAATCTTATCTTTTGTGAAACAGTTCCTGATGCAGTGGGGATTAGACAGTTGGCAACCCCGATGATTACGCAGGAGAGAGAAAATGTTTTGATTTTACGCGCCTTTCCATACAAATCACCTTTTTCAAATGGCCAAACGATTGGATAACTGCTAACGCACCCTTTTTTCTTTATCTAAAACGTCACCAACATAAATAACATGAACCTGTGTCAACCAGATTATTTTTTTTGAGAACTACCATAACACCTTTAGAACCCAAGCTATACGAAAAATATCTTATACAAAATAGAACCATATTTTTGTGCATAGAGTGTGAATCATAAAGAAATAAATCAAACTTTGTGGGATAATGTGATGTTGATTAAGACATAATGTAGTGGATCCCGGGCACGAATCTCTTCTTTTCAAGTCAAGAGAGACTTCAAAGTGTCTGTAAGATTTCCCGTTAAAATACAATCAAGTGCTTTTTAAGAAGCAATGAAAGGCATCTTTTATATATAAGGCTTGTAAGGGTGGCTTTCGCTTCAATTCTAGTTTCGGTTCTTGAAATAAGACCGAAAGAGAATGAAGTACTTGTGAGACCAATGTGCCCTATTGAACAAGTAGGTTTGACATGTATTTAGTGACTTGTTGAAAAGGGAATATGAAATCTCAAATAAAATTAAAACTGGATCCTTGGGGAAGAAAAGTCTTGGTGATAGACAATTTCAAAAGGATCTCTCAAAATAAAAAGAGATTTCATGGTAACACTACATAAAGTGGTTTTGTTAATTCACTGGTTAAAGCTAGAACATAAGGATTGTTCACCATCAATTCATTATGGGTATTGAATTTTGGGTTTCACTTAGTACGTAGGAACACGAGACAAAGATCATAAACACAGATCTTTGTGTAACCATAAACCTCAGTGGCAATTGCTGAGAGTCTCAAGGGTTACATGAATGAGATGAAGTGAGATGGAGAAAAAATGATGTAGGTGGTTAAGGAGCCGATTGTACCTCAGCTATAAAAGGAGGACCAAGCAGAAAACTCTAAGCTCAATATGAGAAGAGTAAGGTAGCTCATGATCAGAGTGAATGTAACAGCCTAATTGAGAAAACATGATTTGAATATATCACATCATTAAGGCTTCACTCAAAATCTATAAAGGCTTCGGTCAACATGCAGCAGCATGCATCTAGGGACACTTAACTAATCCATAGAAAATAGTTTTTACCTTCCTCAACTTCATCATCGAGAGTAACGTGTATACATAGAAAAATATGAGAAAAGTGAAATAAAAAAAATATTTTTGTATTTTGTGAAAAATTTCTAAGGAAAAGAAATAAAAACAAAAAGAAAATTATTTTTGGATTTTATTTAAATAAAAAATGAAAAGAAAAACATAAAAATGAGTGTGTAAAAGAGTGTACAAAAGAATACAACCAAAATTGCTTTGAGAAAAATAAAGTGAACCGAGTTCAGTAGGACCGAACCCGGAATAGACTGAGCGTTCGGTTCATTTCAGTTCCTGGGTGAACCGAACCCGAAATAGATCGATCGTTCATTCTATTTCACTTCCAAACTTTAATGAAGCGAAGGTGATTTCGGTACAGATTCAGCTTCCATCATTCCTAGGCCTTGTAAGGTCTTATTGAAACTTGCTTCAGGTAAAGCCTTAGTAAAGATGTCTGCTAATTGATCAGTGGTTCTAACAAAATGAATCTCTACGATACCATCTTCCACATGATCTTTGATAAAGTGATACCACAGTGTTATGTGCTTTGTCTTTGAGTGTTGCACTGGGTTATGAAAAATCCTAATTGCACTTTCTGAGTTGCAATATAGTGGGATTTTCTTCATTTTCAGCCCATAGTCACTAAGTTGACTTTGTATCCAAACGACCTGAGATGTGCATGATGTTGCGACTAAGTATTTAGCTTCGGTTGTGGAGAGAGAAACACAGGTTTGTTTCTTTGATTCCCGGCTTACTAATTTGCCATCTAGAAATTGGCATCCTCCAATAGTGCTTTTACGATCCATTCCACAACCCCCTAGGTCAGCATCAGAGAATGCTCAAACAAAAAAATCCTGAGTTGGCTGGATACCATAGACCGAGAGAGGTAGTTCGCTTCAGATAGTGAAAGATGTTTTTCACTGCCAGCATGTGAGGTTCGTGTGGGTTAGCTTGGAATCGGGAATAGTAGCAGAGTGAGAACATAATATATGGCCTGATGGCTGTAAGATACATCCATGACCCAATCATCTGACGATAAAGTGTCATGTTAGCAGCCGGTTTCTCCAATGATGGTGTCAGCTTGGTGCTAAACGCCATAGGAACCTTCGCCTTTGAGTTGCCCAACATCCCAAACTTGGTAAGTAATGTCTTTGTGTACGCCTCCTCATTGATAAAAATTCCTTCGGGTCGTTGTCTAATATTCAAGGCAAGGAAAAAGTTAATCGGACCCATTGAGCTCATCTCAAATTTAGTTTCCATCAACTTCCTGAATTTAGCTATTAGGCTGGGATTCGAGGAGCCGAAGATGATATCATCAACATAAATTTGGACTATCATAAGGTGGTTACCCTCTTTCTTATGAAATAAGGTTGGGTCAACCGAACCTTGTTTAAATTTGGACATTTTTACGAATCGAGTAAGGGTTTCATACCATGCTCTAGGAGCCTACTTCAGGCCACATACTGCCTTGTCCAGAATGTAGCAGTGATCTGGATACTTCTCGTTCACAAAGCCTGGCGGTTGCTCTACATACACCATTTCTTCAAGTTCTCCATTAATAAAGCACACTTCACGTCCATTTCATAGACTTCGAATTGATTCTAATCTTGCAACTTGTGACAACCCAAAATTTCTATTATGTACAAACATATCAAGTCAATAGAAGTCATAACAGTTGCTGTCAATTTTCAGACATTTTAGAGTAAGTTTGAGTATTTCAGGATTTCACACTTGAGTGATAATAGGAGACAGGATGCACTAGGGTTATTGTGCAAAGAAGTTATTCCAAAAGTCTAAGAAATTAGAGTTTACTGCTTGAATAAAATATTTTCTGACAAAAACCCTAAATTTGAAAGTATATATAGAAGATGTAGTCATTATTTCCACTTTTTCCAAAACTTCTCAAGATCCAAAACCATTCTCTCTCAAGATCATCCAAAATTTTTTTCAAGATCTTCAATCTAGTAAGTGTTTCTAGCTTCCTTAAGTGATTATATGTTTAGATCTAGTGATTTAAAACACTTCTAACCGTGAAATCATTCCAAAAAGGTTGATTCTTCCTTTTCACCAAGAACACCAAGAACACACACTAGTGTTCTTGGACTTTTAGCTCCTTTCAAGCTTCCACATAGTAAGTACTGTTGGATAAGGTGTCTAAGTCCATAACTTATTTGGTACATACTTGACCCGACCCGGCATGGTCCATTTAGGTTGCACTTCACCCAAACGATTTATGGATAATTTTATGAGAATTGTATACTTACGATTTATTAATATATTATAAGTTATAATATATTAATATGAAGTCATGTTATTTAATTAGTTTTAGTCTTAAATTAATTATGAATTAATTTAGAGATTAAAAAGAAGACTAATTAAATTGTGGGCTATTGTTTTATATGGTGTTGGCTAATACTCATTAGTTAATGGGCTAGGCTTATATGGAAGTCCATGGATGATCCATGGAGCTTTTAACCCATGGATCCTTGGAAAAGGAAAGGTCATGGGTTATTAGGGTTTCACCCTAATCATGTACACTATATAAGCATGCTTATGTTGCATGAAATAGCTACTAGTGGCACTAGTTGTGTGAGACTTAGTATGGCCGATTTTATAAGTGTGTATACACTCTCTCAAAGTTTTCCAAGAGTTTGTGGTGATTTGTGATTCCATTTGAGGCATTCACACTATTGGTGCCTGGCCCTCAAACTCCTTAAGAATCAAACTCATCAAAAGGTATGTAATCTCATCTAATTCTTTTATGTTTAAAAGTACCCCATGCCATGTTAGATAGGTTACGAACCTTGGAAAATTATTATTTTGCATGTATTTAGACAAACATAGATCCAAGGTTTATTAGGGTTGCATGCACACTTAGGAAGTGTTAGATTGCTCAAAACCCAACAGTGGTATCAGAGCCTAGGCTTGCTTGTTTGATACTTGATGCAAAAAAGTGAAAAAAGTCGACATTTTTGATGTCTGCATGATGGACTCGCCGAGTCCATGGGGGGACTCACCGAGTCCAAGGCAAAACTCATCCTACTCGCTGAGTAGGTTCGTGCACTTGGCGAGTAGAAGGTTCAGAATGCAGATTTTCGACTTTTGCTGCTGGAAATGGACTAGAAACTTTACCCTAAACTGTTTTGATGTTTTAAAACTTATTTTAGTTGGTGTAATGGTTGTTCTAATCCATTTACAATAGCATATATCAAAATTTCATGCTTTGTATGTGTTCATATAATTCTTGAAACTTTGATAATCATGTTCATGTTCTTATGAATTTAGAAGATGATAGGAATTATTTGCTAATTGTTTAGGATTAATTCTTGATCATTTATGTGTTTTAATGGAGTCCGTAATTTGTCCTCAAGTTATGGATATCCGAAGGTCACTTTTCTTTAACACACATTAAAAACACATAAGTTACATAAAATGAAGAGTCTTCATTTTATGAACCTTTAATTCGTAAGTTATGAAAAGAAAAGTTTTGAAGAGTTACAAAACTTGCCCTCAAGTTTTGGAATTTGGAAAAGTTTCACACACTTTAATAAACTTTAATTCCATACCCTAGAAGTTTTAAAAGTTAAAATTCTACCCTTATACTATTTATAACATTAATGGTTAATTATTATATATATGTATAAGAACAAGTCGTTTTACCGTTAGTAGGCCTCATTCACGAAGTCGGTCTATAAGGTGCGTATAAGGTTGTTGCCTATAAAATGGCAACTTAATGGGTGTCCACTCTCACCCACCGCTTGCTTGATCGGTGGAGGGTCGTTAGCCGAACGGGTAGGACAATGACTTTAAATTCTCATTAAAAGTATAATGATTATTATAAAGTAACTAAATATTTTTTATTTAATTCCCAATCTTAGTTACTTTAGGAAAATTGTGAATTTGGTGCTAGCCCTTGGAATTCACTTTTGTACCTTACCAAGTCGTTGGTGGAGCGTTTGTGGTTAACCGGCTCACTAACTTGGACTAGTAAGGATCACGAAGGGTGACTTAATGTTTGTCATAGATCAATGGAGCGTGTGTGGTTAACCGGCACATTGATTGGGTGATAATATTAAGGGTACCAAGTGAATTGGTATGGTTATTCACACCTTGTTTTGTGATCCTTCGCATCCCAGTCACAAAATTTGAGAGGGCACACTCGAGATTGAAACATGCCATTGAAAAGTTCAATGAATCTCAAAAGATCTAGGAATTTCAAATCCAATTAAAACCTAATAAATTATTTCGTTTTTCATGGTGGAAATTGGTGAATCATCATTCGCCTACCTTCAAATATTTTATAGCTTGGATTACGGCATCCCTCTTCCAAATTATAAAATATTGTGTTGGGTCCTAGCCTTAATATTTCATATTGGGTGTTATATTAAGGACTTTGAATCAACTAACTTGATTTTCTCCCATTATAGATGTCTGGTTCAGACAACTATGATCTTCCCAAATCTCTTGAAGATGGTGTCCCTCAACATCATGCTTCACTTCCTCCACCTCCTCCAATTATTCTCCCTCACCCACAAGTTCTTGAAAAGTTTAAAGTCACTCAAGCCCTGTTAGCAAGCAAGATCTATATGTGATCACATCTTGGTAATGAAGTCATGTATTGACAAGCCGGGAGAGTTGGGTGTCAAAGTCTTGTGAAAGTTGGATATTTAATCACTTTCTTAGTAAAATAGTGAGTCTCTTTGGGACTACTATGAGACAGACTATGACATGACCCTTAATGATGTTATCTATTTGCTTGGTGTTGTGGAATCAACAATGATTTGGAACACCAGTAAAGCAAATTTGATTAAAAGAACAACTTCCCAAGTCATAAAAGGACATTGACAATGGTAGCATTGGATATCTAGGAAAAAGATTTCTCTTCCCAATGGAAAGGGATCGACCATAGTCAACTCGGTTGACCAAATGGTAAAGATAAAGGCTAAGTCTGAGATAGTCTCATGTGCCGTTACCAAAGGGTCTATATGTTTTATTGCCAAAGGGAGGGACACTGATTGCGAAGCTGCCACATTTACCTGAAAGATCATAAGATTGATCAAGTCAAAAAGTTTGACTCTACTTCAGTTAAAGTCCACTGACTAACTCTATTAAGTTTCTATTTGGAGATTCTTATTACATAATATGAATGGGTCACATGTTGATGTTTTTAAGAATCAAAGAAAAGATAGGAAGCTTAAAGTAAGTATATGTTGATTCTGATTGCGAAGGTGGATTTCGATCGCATGGTTCGGTAATCAGAATTTTGAGTTGTTGCTTAAGAGTTATAATATATTGCTTATGAATAGATAACAACAAGGTTTTCATGAGGATTGTAAGGATATGTTTTTCCGCAAAGTTTTAAAATAAAAGAAAAAAAAGGGTTTTAATTTTATTTATTTTAAAAATATCCTTAGAATGGCATCTGTGGAAAATTGTTGCTTATATGTTTCCAGTAATAGCAATATTGGAAAGTGGATTTGATTCCTTCATTTGTGGTAGTGTCTGAATTTACCAAATGAAGAAAGTTTTTCATCACCCAAGTTTCAATTGGACAGAAACTTGGAATCATACAAGTTGTATTGTATGATGAATGAGAATTTTCATCTTTGAAAATTAAGACTAATTCTTTGATCACATGTATATGTGAGTCAATTGAAGGACTAAGGAATTAGGTACAGTGGGTGTGCGCTGGTTAAGGTCCACCACAAAGATTGATTTGTCATGATTTACTAAAGATTTGTAAATATGATTATACTTATAAGGTTAAGTATAATTCTGTAACATTGGAAAGGCTACAATGTATGACAAAACAAATGAGAAGAATCAAATTAGGCAGACAGATAAAAGTTTCTCAAATCTGAAAGGATGGGAGAGTACTTTTGTATCATATTTCATGATCATCTTAATGATTATGAAACCATATCACAAATTCATACTCTAAGGACGTCTTAGTACATTGTTATGGCTAAGAAGAGAGGTCATGAATTGTTGGATTGGTTAAAATCAAGAAGATGAGTCATACTTCGTTCCAAAATAATTCTTAGAGTCATACTCCAAGATTGTAAATTTGAGTGACATAAAGGAAGATTTATTAACACTAGTCAAATGTAAGAGTAAAATGTTTTCTACTCTTGTACATTTGAGATTGGTAAGTTGTGATGTCTTGGATGAGACAAAGACCAACTAAGACCAATTGTGTGAAGTGTTAGTCTTGATAAGAATCCGCACTATCCCTTGAATATTTGTTTTGTCAAGGAATGATTCTTAACTGGGGAAACTTATATGTCAAGGGGAAGTGGGAGCCTTAAAGATCCTGAAAGAGTTTCAAGATTTAATCAAGAGTAAAACCTGTAATTTATCACTAGCACACAACTTAAGGTTTGCAACCTATCGTGTTGACATAATTCTTATTTCTGTACCTACTTCAAATAAGTTGAATTTGCATGTAAGTTATCAGAGTTCAACTTGGAAGCATTGGTGGGCCTTGTGCTACCAAGGTGACAAGAAACTAAGATTGAACAAGTTTAATCCATGTAAGGCTGAATTTGTCACTAATCTTATCTTGTGATTATGGTTTTGACAAATTCACATGGATAGGAACTCATACACTATAAAATCTAAGTGTCATAAGGTTTCTCTCCAATTCATGAAAATGATGGTGAGGAAACGCTTTCATTAAGTAGATTTTACGTAGATATCAATTGTGTTATTTGCATTTTTAAAAGTCGTTAGTGGAGCGTGTGTGGTTAACCGGCACACTAACATGGACTTGTGAGAAATGGAAAAGGTCTAAGAAATTAAGACTATGATTACGGTATCCCTTTTCATAGTTCTGAAAATTGTTTAGACACACATGTGAGCTATCTAAGAAAGGGTGTATGAATCTAAATTTCAGAAGTCCAACAGATTTCTAGAAATATATCAGAGCTAGTGGGAGCATAAGTGTTATGCTGATAATCATCATGTTAGTGGGAGCATGATTATTACGTTTAGTGTTGCAAGTTAGCAATGTTAATTATAGAAAACAAAGTTTCAATTCGTGAAGTTGAAGGGGTTGAAAAGTTGTTTTGCTATAATTAAGGGAGAGGAAATTATACTTCATTTCAATTCTAAAGCTTATATTGAGATTTTAATCATCTTCAGTCAAGGATATATGTATGAATTTTATGCTGGAATGGTTCAACTTGAAGAAATTCTATATATATTGCATTTTCAAAATTTGATTATGATTACGGCATCCCTCTTCATAGTTAAATTTTGAACACATGGCAAATAAAAAATATTGTAGCAAAAGACTTGTCTAGTATCATGTCTTTATGTCAAACATCATCAATCGTGTCCCATATGCTTCGGATATAGGATCGATTGCATGTGTTATAATATTCATCTTCTCTAAATTTTCCAAATGCTTAAGGCATTGAGAAGGGAAAAGTCTAGAACTGGATATGACTAAAGTGATTAAGCAATTGTCGAGGACAATCTGAGGTTCGCCAAAGATTGGTTGCTCAGGGAAAGTTGAAAGTATGATGTAAGCTGTCGGAAAGGACCATATTGACATATTCTGAAAAGAAGTAACTCTTGTTCGGAAGTGATAGTCAAAATGGGACTTTGGAAATGTCTCCATAGGTGGAAGTTATTCAATCTATGTAAGATTAGAAAACCTTAATGCAAGAAGAATGTTTAAAGCATTGTACTTTGAATATGAGACTTCCGTTCCATAGAAGTTGACCTTCTTCGGAATACTCTGTAATGACTGGTGACAAGGTTTTGGTGACTTTGTGCATAATCATTACAAGAGGAACATTGCATAAAAGTTTAAAATCTAACAGATTTTTTGGTAAATGATAGGAATCGGGGATTCTCACATTTACAATAAGGATGGGATTGTGAAATGAGTATCAATGGAATCATGTTCAATTGATCTACATCACAATGTAAGGATCATAGACAAACATAGTGTGCATACTTGGAGTATGGCATAACTATTGTTTAGAAAAACAAAGTGTACATGCTAGGAGCATGGGACAACTGTTGTTTTTATTCAAGTCTTAAGTTGATTGTTTGAAACAATATACAATGAATAATGTGTAATCAATATGGTGATAAATAAAAGGTGGTTCTATTTATATTCAAAAGGGTTCTGAGACCATATTGGATTCGATTATTATTGTGTTTCACTTTACATGTTTTGACTTCCAAAATAGCTAGGTTATTCTTTCCGAATGACTAAGTTATTTAAACACTCCACAGTCGTTCATATATTGGAAGTAGGTATGAATCAAGACTGTCATGAATCGATTTTGTAGATGGCTAAATGGGTTTAGTCATAGCAATGGTTGCTACAACATTCATGAGTGCTCATAAGTTATGAGTATTGGAATAAACCCACGCTCACTTGTATCACTTCATGGAATTTATCTCGAGTGATCGTGAGACGATAATATCATATAAATCTTCAAACCTAGAGATATGAGTTGTTACCTATGAGTTGGTTGTGCATTGATTGCACGTAAACGCATCAGTAACTTGATGTTATAAAACGTGCCTTTGTGTACAATTCAACAAGTAGTAGAACAAGCATATGAGTTGAAGTTTATCTGTTCCTTCTGGAAATAGAAGCGATATGTGGGCCCCTCGATGATTTTGTTGTGACCTATGTACCGGCCGGTCAGAACTAAATTGATGTGTTCGATTAAGTTCTTGGTCAAACAAATCGAAAATCGGGAAAAAAACTGCTGGACAATAAGTACGACGTTGTTCCATGTATTTGTCCGGATAATATCATGAGAACAAAGGATTATATGATCACTTATCTAAAATGGCGCTTCATAGTTCAACAGAGTTTTCGAGAGCTACGATTGCTGGTTGGTTCCTGAAGTAACATACGCAAATATAGTTATTAGACTTATCCAAGTGGGAGTCTGTTGGATAAGGTCTCTAAGTCCATAACTTATTTGGTACATACTTGACCCGACCCGGCATGGTCCATTTGGGTTACACTTCACCCAAACGATTTATGGATAATTTTATGAGAATTGTATACTTACAATTTATTAATATATTATAAGTTATAATATATTAATATGAAGTCATGTTATTTAATTAGTTTTAGTCTTAAATTAATTATGAATTAATTTAGAGATTAAAAAGAAGACTAATTAAATTGTGGGCTATTGTTTTATATGGTGTTGGCTAATACTCATTAGTTAATGGGCTAGGCTTATATGGAAGTCCATGGATGATCCATGGAGCTTTTAACCCATGGATCCTTGGAAAAGGAAAGGTCATGGATTATTAGGGTTTCACCCTAATCATGTACACTATATAAGCATGCTTATGTTGCATGAAATAGCTACTAGTGGCACTAGTTGTGTGAGACTTAGTGTGGCCGATTTTATAAGTATGTATACACTCTCTCAAAGTTTTCCAAGAGTTTGTGGTGATTTGTGATTCCATTTGAGGCATTCACACTATTGGTGCTTGGCCCTCAAACTCCTTAAGAATCAAACTCATCAAAAGGTATGTAATCTCATCTAATTCTTTTATGTTTAAAAGTATCCCATGCCATGTTAGATAGGTTATGAACCTTGGAAAATTATTATTTTGCATGTATTTAGACAAACATAGATCCAAGGTTTATTAGGGTTGCATGCACACTTAGGAAGTGTTAGATTGCACAAAACCCAACAAGTACTTCTATCCTAGAGTATTTTAAAGCTTGCTATACATCTTAACATCAAGGAAATCACCCAGGAACACCAAGAACAAGGTGTTCAAGGTTCAAGAAGTTCTTGAACCGTAAACACCAAGATATGGTGCCAAAGGGTGCCTTAGGGTGCCTAGGTACTTCACAAGCCTTTGTAACAATTCTAGATCCTTTCTTGATGGGTTTATCACACAAAAAGCACAAGAAAACACTCATTTTTGTGTGTGTACGGTTTGGGGATCTCCCAAAACCGTAAACACCCCAAAGAGTGTATAAATGTCCCATATTTATTCCTTATGCTTAGAATCTAACTTAGACTATTACCTAGATGAGCTAAGGACTTGAAAAGCCCCAAATACCATACACCTTATGGGTTTACGGTAGTAAACCCAAAGGAAAATGGTTTAGGGACCGTAAACTCCAATTAGGACTGAAATGGTGCCCTAATTCCTTCCATGGTCACATGCAACAAGTAGAAAAGCTTCTAGGGACTCTTAAGGCTTCAGAAATCAAATGGTCAAAAAGACGGTGAGTTTACGACCGTAAACCCAAGGGTTTATGACCGTAAACCCTTTTTCTAGTGACCACAAAACCGTAAACTCCCTAAAGGAGTTTTCCTTGAACCCCAAACACACTAGCCTTTCCCTACAACACTTAGATGCAATCTTGGGACTTATAACACTTATATAAAGTGTTTAACATGTCCTATAGTGTCTTGACCTTATTTATTAATTGTTTAAAGTCTAATTGGATACATATATGTGATATTATATGTTAACTAGGATCATAGAGTGTGTTCAAGACTTCACTTGACACCTAGCAATCCTACATCTTCAGTTCATCTGTACCACTCACTACAGGTGAGTTCATACCCCTTAATCAATGGTTTAAATGTTTTTAAATGCTTTATGGGGGAATACAAGTTGAATACTTATAGTTATTATATCAATCACATGTGATTAATAACTACAAAACCAGTGATTTTCTTACTGTTCACACTGTTTTGCTTCGAACTGTTTTACAAACTCTTTTACTTATCAAATACTATTACTTAAACTCTTTTATAATTATTATCAAATGCATGTCTATGTATGTATAGTTATATAAGAAATGTTTAAAAGGCTTAGGAAGGCCAGTCCGCTCTATTTCCTTTTCCCCGTTGGGATGCGGTTTGGTGAGATATCGGGTGTCCATCCGAAGGTCGTTAAAATATTAGTTATATAGCATGTGTACATATATAGTCATAAAAGGTCCTTCCAGTCAATTCAATACCCTTGGGTAGCAAGGGTACACTTCCATGTTCATACGTACAAGTTATATTACTAGTAAACTACAATAGGCGTAGTTTAGGGTTTTATTAATACTAATTCAAGAACAATGAATCATACAAAGAGTCAGTTCATAC
Source organism: Lactuca serriola (assembly GCF_051521515.1). Taxonomy (NCBI): domain Eukaryota; kingdom Viridiplantae; phylum Streptophyta; class Magnoliopsida; order Asterales; family Asteraceae; genus Lactuca; species Lactuca serriola. The sequence goes on along the minus strand of NC_136415.1, from coordinate 199,626,635 downwards.
ATGAGTCATAATACATAGTTATGAGAAACAAACATAATACATGGTGATTAGAAACTAACATAATACATAGTGGTGAGAAACAAACATAATACATAGTGATGAGAAACAAACATAATACATAGTGATGAGAAACAAACATATAGGCTAGACAAAGGAAGAACACACAATACAGCTAGCACATACATTACATATACACTACATATACATTACATTCAATTATGTGAGCCATTAAATTGGTCATGGCACTACCTGCCATGACCGTTTTTGTATCCAAAATCTCCTTAATTGGGGAGCGTATGAGTTTGCGAATAGATCTATACTAGATCGACTATACTACACCTTGTTGCTCGCTACAGTGGGACTTGCAAGTCTACGGGTGCCAAATATCATTTCTTACGGCGTCTTACATCGTCGCTTTACTATTGAGTCAGTAGTATGGTACAGGCCGATCATATGGTACTTTAAATAACAACTGATTTAAGGTAGTTAGAACAGTAGTAGTTACTTAATACAACACTACAGTACTATAATATTTATCCCATTACATTCACTTCGTGAACATTCACACGATGCACGGTAATGTAAAAACTATAGTTTTGGTTAATGATACTCGAAATTGGGAAAATACACACTCTTACAAGAGACACACACAGTTACTAGATGCCTTGGTAGAAGGCTACTCTTAGTAGGAAACATAGGGTTTTCTAGGATAGTTCAAACAAATACAAATTTTACAAAACTTATACATTACATCTTACAAATATCTTACAAATGTTTTCATACAAATTAAGACACTAATATACTTATGATCTCACCAGCTTTAAAGATGATACTCGTTTTCAAAATAACTTGTATTCTCAGGTCACCAATAGACAGGTACCAGAGCCAGGTTTTTGAGAAGATGGAGCTTGTTCAAGATTCCACTTTTATTTTGATGTACTTTTTGGTGTCTATTTAACTTAACAGAACATACTTGTATGAAATTATATTATTAATGCAATGGATGATGTTGTTGCATGTTTACTACTTTGCATTGTTGTGATATTATACATGACGTCCTCCACCCCTGAACGATTCTGCCGTTCAGGTTTTGGGGTGTGACACAACTGGAGTGAAGGTCTCTTCATAATCTATGCCTTCTTCTTGATAGTAACCTTTCACAACCAACCGAGCCTTGTTCCGAATCACATTTCCTTCCTTGTTCATCTTATTCCTGAAAAGCCACTTGAGACCGACAACCAAACCATCCTTTGGAGTTGGAATTAGTTGCCAAACTTTGTTTCTTTCAAACTCGTTCAGCTCATCTTGCATGGCTTGAACCCAATTTGAATGATGAAGAGCTTTATTCACCATCTTCGGTTCAGCTTTGGAAACAAATGAGTCGAACATGCAAAATTCTACTTGAGATAATAATGCAGCTTCTTTCGCTTTCAGTTGTGATCGAGTTAAGACCTTTTCAGATGATTCTCCAATAATTTGACTTTTAGGATGATCTTTGGTCCATTTGATGAGAGGAGGGTAATTTGGATCACAGGAGGGATCTAGTTCTGCATTTATTTCTTCTTCAAGTTCTGATAGAGTGTCATAATCATCAGCATTTGTATTCTCCCCCTCGAATGATGATACGAGCTTAATTTCTAGATCAGAAAATTCCCCTTCGTTTGGAATTTCGGTTGAACTTGATGAGGATTGATTCCCCCTGGACAGGTGACTTAGGATAATCTGATGAAGATGAACCTTCCCCCTAAACATGAGAATTATCTGTAGGAGGTTCGCTTGATTCAGGTTGTTTGGTTGCTTTCGGTTGTTCTTCAGACATCTTCTTAGCAGCGTCGTCACTGATTTGCTTCAGATTGTCGACTTGGTTATCTTTAGCCTTGGATTCGGAATCAATATCCCTCTATGGTTCATCGAAGAGAAGCATGTATTGCTCGAAAAGATTTGAAATTAGAACCATTACTTGACCTGACTATTGAAAGATTTCTTACATACCACCTTCTGTTGCCTTCGATTCCTTGACATAATTGTTGTCGAAAGTGACATAGTATGTTTCTTCAATCTTCTTTGAATGTTTATTCAAAACTCTATACGCCTTTAAGTTCAAGGAGTAGCCCAAAAATATATCTTCATCGGCCTTAGCATCAAACTTGTTTTGGTTCTCCTTTGAGTTGAAGATGAAGCATCATGAACCGAAAAAGTGAAAGAACTTCACATTTGGCTTGCGGTTGTTCAAGATCTCATAAGGAGTGATTGAGAAGCGCTTGTTCAAATACGATCTATTATGTGTGTAGCAAGCAGCAGCAATAGCATCAGCCCAGAAATACAAAGGTAATGAAGCGAAGTTCAGCATAGTTCGGGCTGCTTCGTACAGAGAACGATTTCGCCTTTCAACGATTCCATTCTGTTGTGTAGTATATGGAGCAGAAAAGTTGTGAGTCGTTCCCTACTCTACTAGAATGTCTTCAAAATCCTTCTTCTTGAATTCCAAGCCATTGTCGCTTCTCACGTTACGAACCACTTTTCGTAGTTGAACCTCTACTTGCTTTATAAACAGTTTCAGTTTGGTAGTGGCCTTTGATTTGTGCTTTAAGAAAAATACCCATGTGAAGCGAGAGAAATCGTCTATAATAACAAGTCTATACTTGTTTCCACCAATTCTTTCGATTGAGGAATGACCACACAGATCGATGTGTAGTAGCTCTAGTGGTTCTATCACCTTTGGGTTGATTATAGAAAGATGACTTTGTCGACTTTGCTTTCCCATTTCACAAGTTGCACATAGATGTTCTTTTTCAAATTTGAGAACTAGAAGACCTCGAACGTGATCGCCAAGCAACAGCTTGTTGATATCTTTGAAATTGAGATGTGAGAGCCTTCAATTCCATAACCAGCTTTTGTCTGAGTGTGCCTTCGTTAACTGGCAAACAGCTGGTTTCCCTCGAATTGGATTGAGATTTAGAGGGTACATTTCTCCCTTTCGCTTTGATTTTAGCATAATATTATTTGACTCCTTTTCGATAATTTCTGAGCCTTCGTCATCAAAGGATACCTTTAATCCAGTGCCAACCACCAGTTGTGAGACACTGATGAGGTTGTGCTGCAATCCTTCAACATATGCTACCTTTCTTATCGAGAAATCACCATTTGTAATCATATCGTAGCCTTTGATTGTTCCAAACGAATTATTTCCATATTTCACCATTCCACCATCCTTGAGAGACCGAAACTCCCTCAGTTCTTCCCTTCTTCCTGTCATGTGACACGAGCACCCACTGTCAATGTACAATTCTTCGTCGAACTGCTCTTCACGAATAACCTGCAAAATATCAAGCAGATTTAGGAACCCAAAGCTTCTTGGGTCCTTTTGAGCCTTTTATAGGACAAGGAATAGTAAGAGAAACATTAACTAGATAAGTTCACTTTATTAGTGTTGTTTCATCATTTCTTTTTATAGTAAAAACTTTGATTTTATTTGACTTGGACTCATTTGTTTTAGACGTAGGATTTGTGGTTTTGACGTCTGCATGCTTTTGGGTCTCTTTTGGGCGTCTTTCGTCTTCTAGAAAGAGCTTTCCTTTCCCTTTTGAATCTTAAGATGAATGAGAATGAGAATGAGAATGATAATGAAGAGGTTTAGAAGCAAGGTTAGACTGTTGACAATTGCTCTTCCTTGGTTGAGAATGAAAATTGTATTCCCTTCGGTTCTTCTGACAAGTGGATTTGGGATCGAACTTGTCCTTTCGGATGCTTACATGTTGAGGACCGAAACCTTCCTTTCAGTTGCAAATGTCGGAGGGACCGAAATTGCCCTTTCGGTCTATTTCACTTTAAGGAGCGAACCCATTCGTTCGGTTATTTATCACTTGATGACTGAAACGTTCCTTTCGGTTGTTGTAACTTTGTGAACCAAACCTATTCTTTTGGTTGTTTTCATGATAGTAACGGAAATCCTTGTTTCGGTTGTTCTTGCAATGTAAGGGAGAGTGATTTTGTGAAGTGGAATTGGCTCTTGTTTCTCCTTGTAACTTATTTGTCTTTTCATACCTAACGTAATGAGGATTCTAGGATCGCCAAAATTGTTTTCTTTCTGTGAGATTCTTCTTGTATCTCATATTACGTTGGTGATTTTGTTCTGCCACTTGTTTTGGATTTTTGTGAATGTCGGCCTTTTGCTTAGGTACTTGAGCATGACTTTCGCTCTTTAACGAATATGTCTCACTAGATGCCATGACTGGTTCGCCTGAAGATGTTTTGGTACCACTTGTACTTGGCACATCATATCGTGTAAGTTCATTAAGTGGTTCTGTCACATACCTACTCTTCACTCTCCATGATGTTTTCTGAGATAGACCTTCTATTTCATTGGCATTATCTATCGATGCTGACCAGAAAAACTCATCACACCCATTAGCATTATCTACTTCTACCAATGTCGTTAGTTCGGCTGTCTGTTGTGGTTTGACTCCTTGAACTATGTAAACTTGATTTGTAGTGGTTTGAACCTTTTGATATATATCAACTTTTGCTTTGAGGAATTTGGTCTTGTCTATTGATGAGCGAGCGAACTCAACAGAGTTCTCAGAAATGAGACTTTTATTTGTTTTGGGTTCGCTATTGACAAATTCAGAACAGTCCACCTCATCCTCTACAGAGATTTCAGTCATGTCATCGTCCTCGTTAAGTTCAGATGCATTTTCAACATCAATTTTATTTTCTGAACTTAACTTGGCATTCAACGAGTCAAATTTCTGTACAGTTTTAGTTCTTAGTTTTAGTTTGTCGTTTTCATCCAGTAGATTTTTGAGCATGTCCTTATGGTCTTTTGACTTTATGTAGGACTCTATTTTGTCAAGACCAATTTTGTAGGCAGGAGATATTTCATCAGAAGATACAACATTTTCATAGTTGTAAGATTTGGCATCGACTTCATCCTCCTTTAACTCAAGGAAGAGTAAAATCATGCAATGTATCTTCTTTCCTATTTCACATTCGAGATCTAACTAAGTGATATTAAAATATAATCTTTTAGCAATCAAACAAAAAACATTTCATTGTTTTAGAAGATTAAGATTGTCTCGCTGCAAATAGATTGACTCATCCTTAGACCTAATTAATTCCTTCTCCTTTTGCTCAATCCAGATTCTCCTCTCCCCACTCTTCGACAATACCCTGCTAATTTGATCAGTTAGGTTAGAGTTTATGACACGGGTTTAGGTAAGACTACTACTTATACTAGAAAATTTAGATTTTAATCCATTTAGTTCCTTTTCATAGTTAGTAATAGGTATTTTCAGAGAAATGAGAATATTTTGTACCTTCTTGATCAACTCATCATATTCGTTGATCTGTGCACCGACAGGTTTCGCAACGAAACATATGTCCTCTCATTCCTTCTCGTCATCCAGTCCACCATTTGTTGTGTATCCTCGCATCTGTGACACACCATCCGGAACCATCAAACATCTTCCCTCAATCTTTTCCTCTTTTACCAGCAGAGCGGTGCCATGAGTAGGCATTCTAACTTCATCGTCCTCTGAATCTGTGGACCACACCTGAACTCCACCAAATTCATCATTAACACTGGTACCCTGAAAAATTAAAGCATTCATGGTATTATTGTTAGTTCTTGATTTCTTTTTCTTGATCTCCTCCAATCGTCTCAAGAGGTTCGCTTCTTCATCGTCTTCATCAACCCTTTCTGATGTCTTCTTCAGCATGCAATCTTTGGCAAAATGGTTCTTGCCTCCACAATAATGGCAATCAAAACCAGAGTCACCACCAATCTTCATTTCCTTCTTAGATTCTTCAGTCTTAGAACCCATCTTCGGTTCCTCCTTCATCCTTTTGGAACTATAACTTCCCTGCCAAATTCGGTACTTGTTGGCGGGAAACTTCCTTTTGATAAACTTTCTTGGATTGGACACCATTAAAGCGTATTCTTCACCAGTTAGATCATAGTCAGCAAGATCCAACTCTTCTTCTTATTCAACTGCACTCTTTCCCTTGGAAATTAGAGCTAACTAACCCAAGCTAGAAACCACATTCGTTTCCTTTGACACAACACTTTCATGAGACTTCAGAATTCCCACCAGCTTCGCCATAGAATAGGATTTGAATTGTTCGTGCGCCTTCACTGTAGACACAACTGCCATCCATTCGGGTCTAAGACCATTCATGAAGGTAGCCTTCTGCTCAATAACTTTCCTTTCGATCCCATGGTTTATCATCATACTAAGAAGATGATTGAATCGATCAAAAGCCTGAATAAGTTTCTCTTCGGGCTTCTATTTAAAGTCACCAAATTCAGAAAGTAATAGAGTTTGAATCGAATGCTCCAGGTCTTCATCAGTAGAATATAATTCCTTTAGCCTATCCCAGATCTCCTTCGCTGTAGCGCATGAACTTACCAATCGAAAAGTGTCTGATTGTAAAGCAAACCTAATCATTCTTAAAGCTTGAATGTTGCACTGAAACTTCTCTTTCTCGTCTTGAGGAATGTCTTTCACATCATTCACAAGCTGATTGTACTCCTTTTGAGTTTTGACAATTTTTGAAGTGCTTGAGTGAGCAAACAGACCAACTGTGATTGCTTCCCAAATCAAAAACCCATTATCTTTTGAACCGATTACATAATCTTCGAAGTGGTGCGTCCAGACTTCATAATCCTGGGTATATAGGATTGGAATCCTTGTTGTTGATCCAATATTGTTGCAGATATTGATCGGATTAGATTGTGAATCATCCATAGACATTATGATGATGTTTGATCGATAACCTGCATAAGATCGGACTTGTAATTTATCGCTAGGGCATGATCAGGAATTAATGAGATACACCAATGAGGAATGACGGCTCAATTAATATCAATCAATGCGGAAAACCCTAATAGCTTCTTCAACAGAAGAGATGTGTATGAATTACACAGCCTCCTGCTCTGATACCAATTGATGAGATACAATCTCTAGAACGTTTAGATCTTTCACAATTTAATCAATAAAGAACAAAAAACAATATCAAACAAGACAATGAACACAAGATAGAATCAATATAATGCTGATGATTCAAACGTAGTCACGCCTCAACAGAGCTCGATTAAGAACTTCCACTATAGAGGCGAGCTAGGTTTTACAATGCTATAATGAGAATAATCCAAGAGTTAATTGCTAAGGATGCATGCATGCACCTTAAATACAAAAACCCTAGAACAAAATAAAACACGGTTGGACAGGCCCAACCGGTTACAAAATCGGGTTAACATTAAACAAGCGCAAGACACAACACCCAGATCCCAACAATGTCAATAGCCAACTCCTCATGGAAGTTCACATTCAACTTCAGCAAACAGTCCACAAACCTTTGCATTTTCTACATGTGGCCCGTGATGGGTTCACCATCCTTCATTTGGGTTGTTATCATGGAGGAGATTATTTCATATCGCTCTTGACGAGTACTCTGATAGTATCTTCCATCAAATCCTGGTGCATCTCAAAAGGATAAAAGTACTCATAGGAGTTTTGGAGCTCAACTGTCATCATGGCCACTTTAGCGGCATCTCTCTCACGAGTCCTGAAGTCAGCGATCTCCTCTGGAGTAGCAGAAGACTCATCAAGTTCGTTCAGCTCCTTGTCGAGGACATATTCCTTGTCCTCATAGCAAGTGACCATCCTTATGTTCCTAATCCAATCATTGAAATTAGTCCCATCAAAGATGACTCTCCCACAAAGGTTGATTAGAGAGAAGGAGCCGGTAGGGTTTGATCCAGAAGCAGGATTGTTGGAAGATATCTGAAAAGGAAGAAAGACAATTTTAGAATATATATATATATATATATATATATATATATATATATATATATATATATAGTCCTTAATAAGACACCCAAATGTAATATTCAGGCTAGGACCCAACACAATATTTTATAACTTAGAAGAGGGATGCCGTAATCCAAGCTATAAAATATTTGAAGGTAGGTGAATGACGATTCACCAATTTCCACCATGAAAACGAAATGCATTATTAGGTTTTAAATGGTTTTTGAAACTCCTACATTCTTTTGAGATTCATGAACTTTTAAATGACATGTTTTAATCTCGATTGTGCCCTTCAGGTTTTGTGACTAGGATGCCGAGGATCAGACAACAAGGTGTGAAATAACCATCCAAATTAACTTGGTACTCTTAATTTTATCACCTAATCGATGTGCCGGTTAACCACACGCGCTCCACTTTTCTATGATAAACCTTAAGCTACCCTTTGCCAACCATGTTAAATCCAAGTTAGTGTGCCGGTTAACCACACACGCTCCACTAACGACCTAAGCAAGGTGCAAAGTGTAATTTCATGGGTTAGTACCAAATTCACATTTTCCTAAACTAACTAAGATTGGGAATTTATAAAACATTTAGTTACTTTATAATAATCATTATACTTTTAATGAGAATTAAAGTCATGGCCCTACTCGTTCGGCTAACGACCCTCCACCAGTCAAGGAAGCGGTGGGTGAGAATGGACACCCATTAAGTTGCCATTTTATAGGCTGCAACTGATGGGTTTTAGGTAAAACAAATAAACTAGAAAACAATTCCTAAGTTCACATGCAACCTACTTTGGATCTATGTTTTATCTATTGAACATACAACTTTGAATTGCAAAACAAGAACCCTAGAGGAGAGAGGCTATAATCGAAATTTACAAACTAGGGTTTAGTAATTACATACCTTTCAATTGTTATAGTAAACAATTGATAATTCCCTTGATCTTGATCTTGATCTTCTTGGAAGCTTAGCACCACAAGTGTAATGGCTCTAATGGAATCACACCCAAACTAGAAAGAAGGAAAGTAGAGGAGAGAGGGAAGAGGGAGTATGCAAAATTTCGGCCCTTAGGGTTTCTTCAAAAGAAAAGAGTGACCAAAACATGAACCAGGAGGCTCCTTATATAGCTGAGGGATCTAGGGTTTAGGGGAAACCCTAGTTATCCTTTGCTTAGGGCCTAAGCAAACCCAAGGGCCTTATCCAAGCCCCTATGGACGAAATTATTAGGGTTTCCCCTAAAGATTTCGTCCACCCTTATCCAAGGGGGTTCTAGAGCCTTCCACTCAACTATTAGATAATTGCAAACTAGTCCCTGCCCCTTATAATTAATTCTTTTAACCCCGAAATTAATTCTAATTAATTTCTGGCTAACAATTAATTAAACAAAATATTTTCTTATTAATATATTAATCTTTTAACATATTAATAAATTCATTTATATTAATTTATTAATCTTATAATAAATTAATATCTCTCCTTTCATAATTTCCTTGTCCGGTTGCTAGGTTTGAGGGCAACCCAAAAGGACTGTGCTGCTATCAATTCAAGTACATACCAATTATACTTATGGGCTTAGACACCTAATCCAACAGTCTTCTACTTGGATAAGTTTGTAACTATAATTGCTAGTATGCCTTCTAAATTTGACCAGCAAATTGTAGCTTCCAAAAAGCTGCTGCCGAACTCTGACCCAGTCAGTTACGTGTCCTAAGATAAGTGATCATATAATCCTTCGTTCTGCTAGATATCCCTAGACAAAAGACATGGAATGAAATCAACCTCTTTGTCTAGAATCTATGTTTCCCGATTCCCGATTAGTGATAATGTAGGACTTCTAATTGAACACATCAATTTAGTCCTGGCTGGGCCCAACACATAAGTCAACACCAAATCATCGAGGGGCCCACAGATATCGCTTTTTCCCATTAAGGAAAAAGGAACGAATAAACATTGACTCATATGCTTGTATCTTTTACTCATCAAACCATACATGATAATACATTTTATAACACCAAGTTACTGATGCGTTTTCGTATTACCAATGCATAGCCGACTTGCAAATTACAACTCATATATCTCTGTTTCAAGATTATAAGATATTATCGTCTTAGTATTACTCGTGATGAATTCCATGAAGTAATACTCTGAGCGAGGGTTTATCTAATACTCAAATCTCAATTTCTGAGTACTCATGAACGTTGCAGCAAACTCTATTGCCATGTCTATCCTTAGACAATCTACAATCCAGTTCATGACAGTCTTGATTCAGTACTTACTTCCAAAAGTACGAGCGACTGTGGAGTTTGAATAATCTTATTATTCGGGAAGTAAAACATGCAAAAGTGAAACACAATAATTGACAAAAGGTAGAACCCAAACTTATAAATAATACTTTATTATTTAATCACCAAAAATCATATACATTTACTTTGTTGCAAGTTTCAGAACAAAACTAATCTAACTACTAAAACTAATATCATCTTTCAGTGCTATGCTCCGAGCATGCTGAATATGCTTCGCCCTACACAGACCCTTTGTGAGGGGATCTGCTGGATTATCTTCAGATGACACCCTCTTCACCATAAGATGGCCTTCTTCTACTCTATGTCTGATGAAATGGTACTTTCTGTCGATATGTCTGGTTTTACCATGATCTCTCGGTTCCTTTGTCAAGGCAACCGCTCCTTCATTATCGCATAACATTTCCATAGGCTCCTGGATGGTTGGAAAAACTCCGAGATCCCCGATGAAGTTCCTCAACCAAGTTGCTTCTTTCGACGCTTAACTTGCTGCTATGTACTCTGATTCACAAGTAGAATCAGCCACTGTATCTTGCTTGGAACTCTTCCAAGTAACTGCTCCTCCATTTAATAAGAATACCCAGCCTGACTGAGAACGGAAGTTATCTCTATCCGTCTGAAAGCTGGCATCACTGTAACCATCTACTCTCAAAGTATCATTGCCACCAAGTACAAGGACCCAGTCCTTCGTTCTTCGCAAATACTTGAGTATATTCTTCACGGCTATCCAATGAGCTCTACCTGGGTTTCGCTGATAGCGACTGACCATGCTCAAAGCAAATGCCACATCAGGGCGAGTACATGTCATAACGTACATGATCGATCCGACAACGGAAGCAAAGGTACACGACTCATGTCATCAATTTCTTCATCTGTACTCGGGCATTGAGTCTTACTTAATTTGGTATTGCTCTGGATAGGTAGCTCTCCCTTCTTGGAATTTTCCATACTAAACCTCTTTAGTACCTTATCCAAGTATGTGCTCTGACTAATTCCAATTAGTCTCTTCTTTCTATCTCTCAATATTCTAATCCCAAGAATATAGGCAACTTTTCCTAGGTCTTTCATGGCAAAACACTTTCCAAGCCAAGACTTAACTTCATTCAAGGTTGGAACGTCGTTACCAATGAGTTATATGTCATCGACATATAACACTAGAAAAGTTACTATACTCCCACTAGCCTTGATATACACACAAAACTCATCTTCACTTCTAGAGAAACCAAACTCTGACTTTCTCATGGAAGCAAAGATTCCAGCTGCGAGATGCTTGTTTCAATCCATAGATGGATTTCTCAAGCTTGCACACTCTATTAGGAAACTTTGCATCAACCAAACCCTCTGGCTGACTTATGTAAACATCTTCAGCCAACTTCCCGTTAAGGAAGGCAGTCTTGACATCCATCTGCCAGATTTCATAGTCATGAAAGGCAGCTATGGCGAGCAATATCCTAACAGATTTAATCTTAGCCACCGGCGAAAAAGTCTCATCATAGTCAACCCTTGGGGTTTGCGTGAAACCTTTTGCAACCAGTCGAGCCTTGAACGTATGCACATTCCCATCCATGTCTATCTTCTTCTTGAAGATCCATTTACACCCAACTGTCTTCCGACCTGGTGCACTATCAACCAAATTCCAAACTTGGTTGTCATAAATGGACTTAATCTCGCTGTCCATTGCTTCTTTCCACTTGGACGCCTCTGGGCCTGCCATTGCTTCCTTATAAGTGACTGGTTCATCTAAGTTTACCAGTGTTCTGTCAGTTATGAATGTTTCACTATCTGAAGTAATATGAAAACCATAGAACTCAGGTGGCACACTCACCCTAGTGGATCTTCGAAGCGGTAATGATTTATCAACCGGTTCAACAGGAACTGTTTCCTCTGGTTGAGTGCTAGTGTCATCTAAGGTTCCTTCATTGGTTGACTCTTGAATCTCTTCAAGGTCAATGGTACTCCCACTATCATCTTTGAATATGAGCTCTCTTTCCAGAAAGACTCCTCTTCGAGCTACAAACACCACGTTTTCACTAGGTCTGTAGAACAAATATCCAAAAGACTGCTTTGGGTAACCAATGAAAACACATTTCTCACTTCTAGCTGCTAGCTTGTCGTGAGTCTCTCGTCTTACGAAAGCTTCATAACCCCATACTTTAATATGTGCTAACGAGGGAACTTTCCCTGTCCACATTTCGTGAGGTGTTTTGGCAACCTTCTTTGTAGGGACAAGATTGAGGATGTGGGCGGCTGTCTCTAAGGCATACCCCCAGAAGTGAATAGGAAGCGAGGCACGACTCATCATAGAACGAACCATGTCTAACAAGGTTCGATTACGCCTCTAAGCTATACCATTTAATTGTGGTGTCCTACGAGGAGTCAATTGTGAGACTATCCCACATTCTTTCAGATAGTCGTTGAACTCGGTACTAAGATACTCCCTGCCTCTATCGGATCTAAGTATCTTGATCTTTCTGCCCAATTGATTTTTGACTTCATGCTTAAAATCTTTGAACTTTTCAAAGGTTTCTGACTTATGTTTGATCAAGTAGATGTAACCATATCTGCTATAATCGTCAGTGAAAGTCACATAGAATCGATTAGCATCCCTTGTGGTTGATCTGAAGGGCCCACACACATCTGTGTGTATGAGATCCAATAGACCTTCACCTCTTTCACAAGACCCTGTGAATGGTGATTTTGTCATCTTTCCCAAAAGACAAGATTCACACATATCATCTGATTTTAGGTCAAATGATTCCAACACTCCATCCTTTTGGAGTTGGGCTATGCGTTTCTTGTTAATGTGTCCAAGACGACAATGCCACAAGCGTGCCTTGTCTACACTATTAGACAAGTCAATATTAAGTACACTATTTCCTAAGCTATCAACACAAGTCACTGTTTCATACACACCATCACAAGGTAAAGCTTCAAACACAAAAACACCATTCTTATAAACAGAAATTGAACCATTCAAATCATTAAAAGAATATTTAAAACCTTGTCTGAACAATGCATGAAATGAAATAATGTTTCTCGTCATCTCAGACGAATAGCAACAATTTATTAAGTCAAATCTAACATCATTACTAAGCAATAGTTGATAAACTCCGATCTTGGTCACTGGTGAAGACTTTCTGTTCCCCATGATCAAGTTTATCCTCCCATGCTCTATCTCATCACTTTCCTTTAGCCTCTGCAAATCAGAACAGATATGAAAACCACATCCTGTATCAAGGACCCATAAACGAGAAGATAATGAGTTATTAGCAGAAATAGTGTAAATACCTGCCGAGGATGGCTTCACTTTGCCATCCTTGATATCTTGAAGATATTGTGGGCAAGATCTCTTCCAATGCCCCTTTTGATTGCAGTAAAAGCAAATGGCCTCTTTTGGATCAGAAACATGGGGAGTGGAACCATTGGGCTTAGCCTTCGGGCCATTACTAGATGACACAGCTTGAGCCTTGCTCTTCTAGTTTTGCTTGGGAGGACCTTTCCTCTTCTTCCCCTTTCTCTGTCCAATGGCCAAGACAGGGGCGCTTGCAGGTGTGGAGGGTATACTTTTACCCTTCATCCCTGCCTCAGCTGTCTGCAACAAGTTGTGCAATTGGGCCAAAGTCTGCTCAGTGTTGTTCAAATGGTAAGTTAAGATAAACTGACCATAACAATCAGGCAACGAGTTCAAGACCATGTCAATGGCCAATTCCTCATCGAAGTGAATGTTGAGCTTGACCAAACGCTCTATGTAGTGTAGCATTCTTTGCACATGAGATACAACCGATTCCCCCTCTTTCATCTTGCAAGCCATGAGTGACTTGACTACCTCAAACTTTTCTTGACGAGCTCGCTTATGGTACTTTTCCATAAGGTCCTTGTGTTGGGTTTTGAGCATTCTAACACTCCTAAGTGTACATGCAACCCTAAATACCTTGGATCTATGTTTTCTCTATTATACATGCAGATAAGAACTTCCAAGGTATTATCCTAATCTAGCATACAAAACATTGAATGTAACAAGATAGAATACATACCTCTTGATGTAGAAAGTCTTCATGAAGCTTGAGTGCCTAGTGCCCCAAGTGTGACACCTCAAATGGAATCACAATCATCAAAACACTTAGAATAGCTTGAGAGAATTCTACACTTCATGAAATCGGCTACCCCTCTCTAGAATAATACTAGGGGCCGATTTTGCCAAGAATAATATCTTTATATAGTGTTACAATTAGGGTAAACTCTTAATTGTCATGGCTTTCCATTTCCTTGGATCCATGGGTTCAAATACACCATGGAGCATCCATGGACCATCCTATGGGTTTTAGCCCAACTTGATTATCCATGGAGCATTAGCCCACTATACAAGTATGGATGATTTACACAATCAACCCATATATTTAATTAGTCTTCTTTTGATCACTTAATTAATCCTAGATTAATTCTTGATCAATACTAATTAAATAATCTTATTATTCTTATTATTAATATACTAGAACTTATAATATATTAATAACCATAAGTGTCTTATTTCTCTCATTATAGTCTATCCAAGTGCATGATGGTATGCAACCCAAATGGACCATGCCGGGTCGAGTCAAGTCTTACCATTAATAGTTATGGACTTAGACATTAATCCAACACCTTGTTCATCTCAAAAGGCCAGTAGTCCTCATAGTACCTCTGTAATTCTGGGGACATGGTTGCAACCATGATGCATGTCACTTTGGTAGCATCATCATAGTGTTTCTTGTAGGCAACATACGCTTCGGGAGTGGCTTTTGACTCATCAAGTTCTTTGAGCTCCTTTTCAAGGACATACTCTTTGTCCTCGAATCAAAGCGCCATCTTGATGTTACGCATCCAATCGTTATAGTTGGAGCCATCCATAACGACTTTGGAGTAGTTGTTTAGTAGAGAGAAGTTGTGGCTGGAGGATGATGAAGCAGAAGTGTTTCCAGGAGTAGACATCTGAAAAGAAAGATAGTTTTAGTTAGATTCCAAGATACCTCAATATAATAACCCAAAGATATCATATCAAGGTTAGGACCCAACTATGACGATTTACAACTTACAAATGGGATGCCGAGATCCAAGTTCAAATCTCATAAAGGTGGGTGAATGACGATTCACCAATTCCACCATTAGACAAAATAAACGAAGTGACTGGGATACTGAGGATCACAAACTAGATGTGAATAACCATGCAAATGTGCTTGGTAACCTTATTGTCTTTATCATTAACTATTGATGTGCCGGTAAACCACACACGCTCCATCAAAATGATAATTATAAGATACCCATTACTACTCTTTATTAGTACCTTTTAGTGTGCCGGTTAACCACACACGCTCCACTAACGACCAATAAAGCATAATGTGCAATTTCATTGATTAGCATACTTTTCACATTTTTCCTAAAGTAACTAGAGTTGGGATTTTGAAAAATAGTGTTCTAGTACATTCTTTAATAGCATTATACTTTTAATGGGAATTAGTTGTCCTATCAAATCCGTTCTGCTAACGACCCTCCACTAACCAAGGAAGCGGTGGGTAAGAGTGGACACCCATTCAACGACCATTTTATAGGCAGTTTCCTTATACCCCCCTTATAGACTAGCTTTGTGAATGAGGCATACTAGCGATTTGACTGACCATATTCTTATGCATATATAATATTTAACTTTTAATTATAATATATATATATATATATATATATATATATATATATATATATATATATATATAAGGTGTGTTTTCAAACATTTTAAAACTCCAAGGGTTTATATAAATTTTTTTTTGAAATTTAAACTATTAAATTTTAAATTTAAATAAAACAATTAATTAGATTTAATATTTATCTATTAATTAAATTTTAATTAATTTATTAAATCTTGTAAGGATTATTAAATTAAACAATTAATTTAATCCTAATCCATATCCCTTCTAGATTTCGAAAATATAGGGATAGGATTATTTCCTTTTTTTTCAATTATCCAATAAGGCAACTATTATCCAAAACAATGAAACCCTAATCTTTATAGCATATTTCGAAATTTTCAAGGGAGGAGGCTAGGGTTTTCAAAACCCTAACCCTAATTTCGATTAGGGTTCTTTGGAGGCTAGGGTTTTCAAAAACCCATTGATCCACAACCCTAAAAATCGAAAAAATGGCCTTTAGGGTTTAATAGCTATAAACCCTAATTTGCAATTCAACAATTATAACAATTCAATTTAAAACAAACAAAGTCTCTGATACCACTGATGGGTTTTAGGTAAAACAAATAAACTAGAAAACAATTCCTAAGTTCACATGCAACCTACTTTGGATCTATGTTTTTTCTATTGAACATACAACCTTGAATTGCAAAATAAGAACCCTAGAGGAGAGAGGCTATAATCAAAATTTACAAACTAGGGTTTACTAATTACATACCTTTCAATTGTTATAGTAAACAATTGATAATTCCCTTGATCTTGATCTTGATCTTCTTGGAAGCTTAGCCCCACAAGTGTAATGCCTCTAATGGAATCACAACCAAACTAGCAAGAAGGAAAGTAGAGGAGAGAGGGAAGAGGGAGTATGCAAAATTTCAGCCCTTAGGGTTTCTTCAAAAGAAAAGAGTGACAAAAACATGAACCAGGAGGCTCCTTATATAGCTGAGGGATCTAGGTTTTAGGGGAAACCCTAGTTATCCTTTGCTTAGGGCCTAAGCAAACCCAAGGGCCTTATCCAAGCCCCTATGGACGAAATTATTAGGGTTTCCCCTAAAGATTTCGTCCACCCTTATCCAAGGGGGTTCTAGAGCCTTCCACTAAACTATTAGATAATTGCAAACTAGTCCCTACACCTTATAATTAATTCTAATTAATGTCTGGCTAACAATTAATTAAACAAAATAATTTCTTATTAATATATTAATCTTTTAACATATTAATAAATTCATTTATATTAATTTATTAATCTTATAATAAATTAATATCTCTCCTTTCATAATTTCCTTGTCCGGTTGCAAGGTTTGAGGGCAATCCAAAAGGACTGTGCTGCTATCAATTCAAGTACATACCAATTATAATTATGGGCTTAGACACCTAATCCAACAACAACGTTATACCCCGTTATAGACCGGCTTCGTGAATGAGGCCTACTAATGGTGAAACGACTTGATCTTATATATATATATATATATATATATATATATATAATACTATAAAGTATAAGAGTTGAATTTTAACTTTTAAAATTCTAGGGGTTGGAACTAAAGTTTTCTAAAGTGACTTTACATGCTCCAAAACTTGAGGGGAAGTTTTGTAACTATTCAAAACTTTTCAACTTCATAACTTATAAGTTAATGGTTTATTAAAATGAACACTCTTCATTTTATGTAGCCTATGAGTTCTTTAACGGACTTTAAAAGAAACGACTTTTCGTAATCCATAACAGAGGACAAATTATGGACTCCATTAAAATCATTTAGATCAAGAATTAAACTAACAAACAATTTGCAAATAATTCCTATGATCTACCAAACTCATAAGTGTATGAACATTCATATCAACAATTTCAAGAATCATATAAAAACATATAAAACTTGAAATTTTTATAATAACCATTGTAAATGGATTAGCATAATCATTACCTTATCAAAAACAAGTTTTACGAGTCCAAAATAGTTTAGGGTAATGATTCTAATCCATTTCCAGAAGCGAAACTCGAAATTCTGCACACATGGGCTCCTACTCGTCGAGTGCAAGAACCTACTCGTCGAGTAGGAAGCATTTACACTTGGACTCGTCGAGTCCCCCTATGGACTCGGTGAGTCCACTGCACAGTGAACAGAAAAATTGATTTTTTAAAAAAGTTTGCATGAAATATCAAGAAAACAAGCCTAGGCTCTGATACCACAGATTGGTTTTGAGCATTCTAACACTCCTATGGTTTACATGCTACCCTAGAAACCTTGGATCTATGTTTTCGCTAACATTCATGCAAATAAGAATTTTCCATGGTTCTCATCCTAACTAGCATGGCATGGGGTACTTGTAATATAAAACTAATAGAATGACATACCTTTCTTGTAGCTTGGATTCCTTAAGACCTTGTGAGCCTAGCACCCCAAATTTGATGCCTAAAATGTTTCACATAACACCACAACTCTTGGAATAACTTAAGAAGAGAACACTTTCACTCAAAATTCGGCTAGCCCTCCGTGTCTTGAATTAGTGGCTGATATTGCTAGCTATGAGGCTCTTTATATAGTGTGCCACATGTAGGGTTACACCATGTAAACCCTAACGTGCATGGATTTTCATTTCCCCCATGATCCATGGGTTATAACCTACATGGATCATCCATAGAGCACCCAATGGGTTTTATCCCAATTCAATAAACCATGGATCATTAGCTCACTATATAAGAATGGATGATTTACACAATCAATCCGCATATATTTAATTAGTCTCTTTTTTATTACAAAATTAATTCCAAATTAATTCTTGATAAATACTAATTGAATAATATGATTTCATATTAATATATTATAACTTATAATATATTAACAAATCATAAGTATCCTTCTCATTTTTTCTATCCAATTATCATGATGCCATGCAACCCAATTGGACCATGCCAAGCCGGGTCAAGTACATACCAGAAATAGTTATGGACTTAGACACCTTATCCAACACCAGTATCTCAATGATTTTCAGTTTGTGGTCGGGGTGCCGGGTGGCACTTAGGTCGTATTACATAGCGCCAATAGGTTGTTGAGTGAGCACCACGATGACGGATCTCTCTCCATGCTTACCATGGACTTCTCTATAATGCCTTTAATCTTGTTGACAAATCCGCATTACTTCACGAGGTCAGATTGAGGTGTCCTTCTATATCCTTATGGGTAGAATCCTATATCGCAAGCAACAAGGTTGTATCTAGGAAACATACATATTTGGTCCACTACTAGGGTTCAATAAGGAGACCCTTTAGGACCACTTCTATTTTCCCTTGTGTTGCACCCGCTCTTGCATAATATTAGACACAATTGTAAGCTTCTTCTCTATGCATGGCACCTTGATGATGACAGACTTATTGGACATTTGGAGGAGGTAGCCAAAGCGTTAGACATCATTACGGTGATTGGCCCGAAATTGGGCCTTCAGCTGAATATCAAGAAAACCGAGCTCTTTTGGGCCTCGTGTGATGCTAGGAAGCTATGTGAGGGGCGATTCCCGACTTGCATCAGGAGGCCGCCTTTGGGGGTGAATCTTCTTGCAGGAATTGTTAGTATAGATGCTAGTTTCGTTAGCAGCTTAGCCATAAAGAGAGCTGAAAATTTGATTCGAATTCTTCCACAATACAGTGGCGAATTGCTTCCTTACCCATTAGGTTTGGAGCTTTGGGTTTATACTCGGCAATAGAGGATATCTCATACGCTTTTGTTGCCTCAAGGGCCCAATCTTCGGTATTGCAAGACCACATCTTATGTGATAGCGGCATATATGGTATGGATTCTGATTATGATTGTGCCTTGGCTTCTCTTCGTAATAAGCTTCCAGATTTTGACCTTAACAATTTTACTACTAAAGACACCCCTCACAACTCCCAAAATAAACTACTGAGTGCCCTTTTTCGTAAAATTGTCCAAGATATGGAAGTGCATCTCGACATGACGGCTCGGCACAAAGCGGTTTTCAAGTGCTTACGTGCACCACATGCTTAAGATTTTCTCCTAGTTATCCCTATAGATGTGCTTGGCCAACAATAGCCTCCTATGGAGTATCGTACTATCCTCAAATATCATCTCATGATCCATTATTCCTAGCTGACGAGATATGTTCGGTGTGTCGCAAGGCATGTTTGGATTCTTTTACAGAGCCTGCAGTTCACTGTAAATAACTCACGGGGTTCAAATACAGGCACAATATGGTTAAGGATATTTTTTGATATATTTAAGTGTGTCAGGGTTTCTGCTAAAAAGAGGCACCTGTTAAGTTCTTGACTGACCCGACAGAAGGAAGGACCCTCAGACCGACTAACATTTTGATTTTTGGATGGGTCGGAGGGAAACACACATGTGTGGACCTTACAAGGGTATCCCCTCTTATGTGCTTGAGGGCTAGGGGTTTCACGAAGGGACATGTTGCTTTAAAAGTTGTTGCAGGCAAAGTCACCAAACATGAGAAATCGTTCATGGAAAATCAACACGTGTTCATACCATTTGCATTTGATACGTTTGGTTTCCTCGCGTCGGATGCAGTAGAGCTTCTTAATAGAGTGCAATGGATAATTCATAGTAATGTTATATCCCCTAGATCTATGAATGTAGTCTTTAAAAAAAATTAACTTACCTTACAAAATGGCTTAGTGGCGCAACTTGTTTCCCGTTTGTCATCTCACTTGTTGTATGGTGATAATTAAATTAATGAATCAGTATTACCGACAAAAAAAACTAACTAAAATTTAATATTTATCTTTAATTAAGATTTAGTTAATAAAAATTAAATGTTTTAAGTTTCAAATCATTATCTTAATTAAAATTTTAATTAAATAATATTTATTCTTATTCTCTTTCTTGAATGTTGAAATTAAGGTTTTTCTAAACTACCTAATTTATTAAATGTTCAACTTTTAGGCATGTAAAATAACAATTAAGGTAATTAGTAATTAACCCTAGATTTTTTCAAAAAAAGCAAGAGGGGAAGGAAAATTCAAAAAGCATAGAGAGCTAGGGATTTTCAAAAACCTGGTATAATTTTGGAGTTGAAAGCTCTCCATTGGATGGTGACTTAGAAGGCTTTTCCCTATACGATGTAGAAGGTGATTGTTAAGGTTTTAGAGAAGGTGGAAGACTTCTCATGTAGAAGGCCTTATGGGTTGACCTTCCCTATATATACTAGTTTGGTATATTTTTAAGTTGAGAGAGCTCCCATAATTTATATAGATGAGTATTTGAGAGAGAGAGAGATGGAGAGAGAGAGAGAGAGTATTGTATACAAACATTCATTGCTTTTACAAATTTTGTACAACTCCATTATCTATACACTTATCCTTAAAAGTTGGTGTCTTTTTGATTCTTCATTTCTTAATTCAGCCATTGTCATTTCCATGAGATCTTACATGTGGTATTTGAGCTTAATCTTGAAGGTTTAAACAATTAACTCAAGTAAACAACTAACTCAAGTATAACGATCGTAAATGACAACATTTTTACATAATCGACAACACAAAAGTTTTGAAATCTTTAGTTACTCCATTAGATTTTTTATTTTCATTCCAAATTTAATGATGCAATTGATTCTCTCTTGATTCAAATTCATTCATATCTAATATAATCCAATTTACATTGACCGAGCCTAATCACATGCTCGTCCAAATCATAAGATCCGTTACCATTCATGATTCACTCATTCGGTCCAAGAATTGTTTCTAATTGATAAATCCAATATGTTCTTTCTGTTCATCTATCTCGGCATCTCATCATAATTCAAACTTCACAATTGGAAAATTCAGTTTGTCTGATTGTTTCAATATCTATGCGATTTATTAATTCGTGTTTCAAAATTCATGATCGATCGATTGTCTACCATATTTTGCATTTTATTGTTCTCAATTTCCTAATTGTTTGACCAATTGTGTGTCTACTCTTTGATGACAAACCTATTACACAAACTCAGAATTAACAACACAATCTTGTTTTAAATCTCGTTTACTTATCGATTCGTGTTCTTGAGTTGGAATCCCTAAACAACAAAATTCGTTGCATCTCATGATTTTGATTTTTCTAGATAATATTGAGAGTGAATCGTTTTCTTGATATTCTCATGATCGATTGTAATCATGTTGGAATCAATGTCTTGAAATTGATATTCTTGTTGATGATGTTGATGATTAAGTGAAGAACATGAGATGATTTTCGATGATATTGGTATTTGATCGGTACCGATGGTGGTGATGTTAAAATTCGATGTTTATGCAAAATGGTTTGTTTATGGTTTCTGGTGAAGAACTTTTGATGAGCGTATTTAGAACAGATGAAGATAGGAATGAAGATAATTGAAATTGAATGATTGATCTGAAAAATTGATTGGAATAATGGTTTTGCTTGATGGGCTGATGGCTAGCTTCCAATTCAAACTCGATGCATGAAAGGAAAGTCAAAATTGATTTTTCATGTATAAAATTTCTGATGAACTCCGAATGTTATAAAGTTCGGTATTGATCGTATTGAGCAACATTATGTGAATTTATGTGTATGTTATCAGAACGAAAATCTCAATCTGATTGCATGGGAACTACGAAAGTCATAGGCGTGGAATCAGAAAGGTCAAATATAAAAGTTTAAAATTGGTTGACTGAGGTGTTCGATGGTTAATTCAATGGAGAAAACTTGAATGTTCGACATCAAAGGTTTGGGTGATATCAGGATTGGTTTTGTAATTGAAGTGATGTTGAAGAATTTTAAAGCTTTGAGGCTATTTGATATTTGTTCGGTTGGAAATTTCAGTATCAATATGTGTATTTTACTAACTTTGGACATATATAAATACATACATATGTTGTATATATAATTAACTCTAATTGGGTTTCTGTTCTGTTCCATGAGAGCATTTGAAACGATATATTGTATATCCAAAATAATGTATATGTAAATAAGATATCGATACTCAATGTTGGGTATTTAAGAATAGAGGTTAGCAAAAGATGTTGGTGTGAGAATGAATCTCATATTGGTAGGAGACCATACTCAAGTGAGTTTATAAGTTTGAATGAATAATTCGTTTACAAGCTTGGGTCTATGGTTTTACTCCAACTCCTACCCACGCGTAAGGGATGTGAGTCTTGAATTTCGTAGGCCAATTTCACCAAACTTGTGCATATGCGCGACCTGAAGACTTGTTATCGTTATAGTTAGGCTTATTTGTTAAGGCACCTTTTGTAATCCAAAACCCTAGTATTTTAGAATCATATGTAATATATTTTTATCAATAATGGAAGTGTTGTTTATGTTTTTTATTGTTTTTTTTTTTGGAAAGAATGTTTTTTTTTTATTTTATTGTTTTGCATATTTCAATGTATATTCAATGACTCTGGTCTAGTATCCATATGTTGCACAGCTTGGTGTTTATGCCGTCGGTCGGGGGTGTGATAGAATACTATCAAAGCTTTGATTATAGCGAACTAGTACTTCTTTAGGAATTACACTATAACATAGGGCTTATACTCCGATTAGGTTTGTCCTAAAACCTACAAAGAAAAAGTATTATTACTAATTACCCTACTGATAGACTACTTACAGGAGAGGTTCCTAGGCTAGAAATTGTTGCTTTAGGTTTTGGATTTCAGAACGGCTATACGCCAAAATGGTCCTGCCCTCTAACTTTTCCTACATGGCTAATCCTTACTTGTTAGTCTAGAAATACAAAACAAGAATTAATAAAATACAAACAAAACTTCAGATAAAGAGTTTTATAAACTCAGTCCCTCGATGAGAAAACACCTAAACACAATAAAATATATAGGAACCCGAACTCAAGAGCTTAGGTCAAATACAATATCTAAGATTAGCACAATGTGTGGGCCGAACCACAACTATTCATTGCATGTACACCTATGCTTGGTTATGGTTAGAATGACATACAACTAATCTTGGATATGGCAGTTGATAGACTAAACTCAAGATAATTGCATAGAGCCTAGAAACCAACAATTCAGACCAATACTATCTAGGGATGATAGCATGGTCATCATGCGATAATGGCAGATCTTGGAAAGAGGGTAACGAGACCATTTCCATAGAAAGATCAAGTTATGCCATTCCATCTTAAGACCAACGATACCAATACTTTTCCTTAATCCTTGACAAGGAAAACCAGAAGAAGGAAGATTCCTCATAAATAATTAGAGAGCTAGCTGAATCTTCATAAGAGCCCTCCAAGGACCCTTTGGAGTCCTTTGAAGTGGACAATCCTACTGAGGAGGAGACAAATCCCACCAAGTAGGAAGTTGATTTCTCGCATTATGAGGATAAGAAGGCCAAAAATTAACATACGATTCACTACCTATCCCTATCCCTCGAAATGCCATTTATTTTCGCCATACCTAGCCACATGTATCACAAGTCAATGATGAGTTTAGAATAATCAAAAGAAGCGTTGTAAGCTGGTCTAATATGATCCAAAGGTTAGATGAGGAACTAAGACTAGATAAAAGGTTTGAAGATCTAGGCACAAGTTGAAGAGCAAAAGTCATCGCCGCAAAGGAAAGAGCCTGTGCAACAATGATAAGAACTCAATCCACTTAGCAATAGCTCCTTAACCTAGTATTCTATTCTTCTAAGTTATTCCCTAAGGTCTAAAGATTATAAGAAGTTAGGTTATACAAGAAAGTAGTATCATTGTTATCCCCTTAGAGATAGTGTTTTAGTACACCGAAGCTTTCCCCTCCTAACGTAGAAACTTTTGTGATATTTGTTTTTACAACTTATCCAAGGATTGGTTATATGATTCCAGAATGAAATAGTTTTAGAAAGAGTGATTCAACTCTGTTTCACAGGTCTTGTTTGAGTCTAACCGTAATAAGGAGGAATCAGACAGTCGAAAAACTATCTAATTTTAGCATCATGTGATAATATTCGCCAGATAATTAGATAACATTAGAACGAATGATAATGAAAGGTAAAAGAATCCTTTTGGTAATACTAGGATCCTATGAAAATTTTGAAAATAATTATTAAGAAACCTTTTAGTTATTATAGACACTCTAAAGTCTCAGTAACTACCAAGGGATCACTCTCACTCCCACTCTTGGTATCGGTAATTACTTGACTGCGGGATCCCTCTCACTCTCACTCTTGGTATCTGTTAAATGTGACTTGAGCATTTGGATGATGTTCATGGAGCATTTGGAGCACTTGGAACTAAATGGAGCACTTGGTGTTCATGGAGCGTGTGACAAAGGAACGGATTATCTGAGAAAGGAATGGATCGACTGAAAAAGGAACGGATCAAGTGCCAAAGGAACGGATCATACAGAAGGGGTTTGGAGCACTTGGGAGTGATATAGAGAAACAAGGGATCGATGTTGCGCCATATGATAAAGGGATGGGCCAAGAGTGATGCTCTAGCACCATGACACTCTCCCTTGTGTAATCATGTTCACTCTTGCGCCATGAGGCTTGTTGTTGCGCCATGCATATGCTTGTTGCGCCATGGTGATGTTGTTGCTCACATCTTGATGTTTTTGCACTACACTTGAAGCCTCTTACGCCATCCATATTCCTTGTTGCGCCATCTGGAGATGTTGTCACGCTATTTGCATTGCTGTTGCGCCATCATCACGCAAGTTGGACCATCTTGGTCCTTGATGAGTCAAGTATGTTATGAAGTACTCTAAGACTCTCAAGATAGTTCAAGGATGCTCAGAAGTTGGTATTTCTCAAGGATTAAACAATGTTGTGCTACCATGATGGTTGTTGGGCCGTTAGTGTTCATGATACGCCACTTATACATCATAATGCTCCACTATAGCACAAGGTGCACCATCATTGTGTTGATGCTCATGGGTTATTACATAGAAGAATGTTCAAGAAGATGTTGCATGGCGGATTGTGATTGGTTGACACCTTTCATGGGCCTATGGTCCAATGGACTTGGCCTATTAGGGTTTTAGGTCTGATCCCTCAAGTATAAATAGGGATGCATGCTAGGTCATTGCGTATCTTCAATTCTAGAGTGATAAGAGAATCTCTGTGTAATTATACTTGTAACGTCTGTTTGAGAGCTCTGAAATAAAAGAATACTCCCCTCCTGCTTGTGTACATAGGTCACCTTGACCAAACCACGTAAATACTATGTCTTGTGTGCTTACAGTTCTGCAAGTTATCCGATTTACTTCCTAATAAGTGGGATTAGACACTACTAGAAAAACAGCCTTTTACGACGCTTATTGCGCGTCGTAAAAGGCTCAGATGACATGCAAATGCGCGTCAAGGAAGGTCCTGTCATAAAGAGAGACGACACGCTTTTGCGCGTCGTCTATAGACGACGCGCATTTACAACGCTCATTTACGACGCACAATTACGACGCGCGTTTACGACACTCAATGCGTATCAAGGAAGGCCCTGTCATAAAGGAAGAGGACACGCATTTGCGTGTCATAACCTTACGACCCGGGTTTTAATGACACGCAATGCGTATCAAGAAATCCCCTGTCAAGAAAGGCCATGTCATAAATGAAGATGACACACATTTTTGCGTATCATAATTTTAAATGTTTAAAAAAAATATTATTTATAGATTTACTAATTTATAAATTAAATAATACATTAAAAATCTCATAATACAAAATAAAATACCATAAATAACAAAGATAATTAATTTCACTAATATGTCAAATACAAATAATTATTCCAAAAGTGAGTAAATGTTATAAAAAATGAACTCATTTATATACAATTGCATCATCTAGCTTACTATGTGCCAACAACTCTCTATGTGTTTACTTTTGCTTAAGTCTCGTTTCAAGAACCAAAATCACCTTCAATCACCCAATTAAACTCTAGATCTTCTGTTGTTTAAAAGAAATTGGTGTTTGTAATCTATGAACAAAAAACACAAAGACCAAGGTTAACATTTGCTATATAGAAAGCACAACTGGACATATGAATATATAATACGCAACATAAACATTTTCATGAAAATGATATAGACAAATAAGTAAGAGTGATGATATTGATACCTTAATTACGCCATTGGTGAACAAAATTTAATTGGTTGATAGCAATACTTGACCTCTGAAAACAAATAAACAAAGGATCGCATCATAATTAGCTTAATGAACTAATTCTTATACATTATCTCTACCAAAAGATTCATAATGGAAACATTTTTGTTGGAAATAACTAAACAAAAACCTAAATACTAAGCAAAAAAAATTATAGTAATCACCATTAATGAGGAGTCCGATAAGGCCATATGAGACCATTTAAGCAAAAATTTAAGACATTTGGTGTATCTCCAAAGTCACCACCATATGCCCATTATTTGCTACCATTTGCATTTTCCTTGAGTAACCCCTGAAACCAGATGCAAATATTTAGAACTACCCTTGCACCACATTTACAATTTTATAAAATTTAAGAGATGAGTTTCAAACCTGGTCAACCCAATCTCAAATAAACCCTCCTCGCAGGCCAAATTTGGTGGATCGATGCTGATTGGGTGGAAGAAATAAGTTGTAATGGATAAAAGAAACAAAAAAATGAACTGCTAACAACTTGCAGAATCTCATGATAAAAATGAACCCCTTCTATTTCGGAATCTTCTAACTCTGATGAAGCATCCAATTTACACTAGGAGCAGAAGCATGCATGAAAAAAGTTCAAAAAAATATGGTGTAGGAAAATAATACTGGTAAAAGACATTGTTGTGCACCATTATCATATATAAGGTAAACTTAATCACAGAAATAACTATCAATTAAACAGAGCCAAAAGTGTTTACCGATAAATTAATGCCCCCTTGCAACAGTTTGTCTTTGATTCCTCTGATTCACATGACATGATAACTCAATAACAAACTCATGAGCTTCAGTAAGTTTTGAAGCATAATTATGTTTCATGTGAAGTACACCCCCTGGTCATCTTCCTTGTATCTAATAATTAATGTCATTCAGTTCTTTCCAATCCTCATCAGTGAATTGCAAAGCTTGATTTCATCTTCCATTAAACCACATAGTGAAAAAATATTTCTCATTGAGAGAAAACTAATCAGCCCCACCTTGAGCTTCACTGATCCAAGGAAACCTTCCTAAGCCTTTACACGCAACTTCAGTTGCCTCTGGCTTCAATTGTTTGTGTATAATCTTTTGACCTCCAAACCCTCTATCAGTCGAAGTGTATAAACTTGACACACTTCTTTCCCGACTTGAAAGAATCATCATTTTAGAATAGGAACAAGTTTGAACCTCAAAAGAAAAGTTAATCAGAAAAGAAAGGCTTCCATATCTAATGCATGAGCAGCAAAATGAAAGGAAACCAAATTTGCAATAATTATAATTTGCTATTGAGATAGATTGTTACAGAATGGAGTTATAATACCATAAACCTTTATCAGCCACAACCTTTATCATCGATTATTGTAAATGAAATATATCCACAAGGCGAATTCTAACAATATCAAATGCTTCCTGTTCAAACATTTTTTTAAAAATAAATCATTTCTCATTAGAAATATATAGTATCAGCTCCCGAGGCTTAATTAAAACACCTAACATGATTTATGGAATAAACCACCTTTAATGACAAATCATTTCTCATTCAAGAAATAGTACCAGTAGGACCTATTTGGAGAGACATTGGGAATTCAGCCATTTCGACTCACTTTGTGCTACTAGTGCAATATCCTATATACACATAAACAAATGTTATTATTAATTATAATTCATAAATTCAAGTATTGGAATATCTTTTGCTTACCTTCATGATTTCTAGTTTACCAAGCTAAATGGCTAGTTTAAATCTATAATCAGGATTTGTAGCAACTTTTAAGCTTCATCAATCATTCCACGTGACTCCAAGAAATGAGCAACACTATCGAGAAAAAAAATATTCATATATTAAATTTATTTGGTTATCTCAATCAAAATACAATGATACAAAGTAAGTTGCCATTATCAGACTATTACTGACCAGTGGTATTTTGACAAGATTGAGAAAAAGAGACCTGCACAGCATTAAGGGGGACATGCTCTAAAGAAACAGTTGCCACAACAGCAAGAATTCATCTGATATACTACTATGCTATTCAGACTTGTTATTCAAGAAAAGGAAAACAAAAGAGTCGAATTTTAAAAATATAAAGATACGGTTTTCGATTGATTGTTTAGAGAGATGTGTGGTGTGAAAGATATATAAATACATAGAAATTGAAGTGGGCAGGAAATAAAAATGAAATGAAACCTTTTTGATATACTAAAAATGATCAGAACTCAGACAAGTTCACACACAATTCTACATAAGTAGATTTGACCTAAATGTTAAAATAGTCTGTATATTACAGTTTCTTGCCGTTTTTTTTAATATAAAAATATGATTGTTTTGTAGCTAAGTAATCAAAAACACCCTAAAAATCTGATTGTTTTGAAAAACTTCAAAAGAATTGCTAACATTTAAATTAATCGGAGCCGCACCCTTAACATTTTGGTGGAACTTATCAAAATTTGAGCTAACTTTAAAATCCCCTCCAGATTTTTGAACATAGCTCTGTGTAAAAACAAATTTATTGCCCACTTCCTCTTTTTTCAAATAATCCTGCTTAATTCCTTTATCACTAGAACTTCCTAAATTACCCTCAGGATATAAAGAACCCCCAGAACCTCTTCCTTTTTTTATCATAACCTTTAGAATTACTACTTTGCCCTTTATCAACAAAATGAATTCCTTTTTTACCATTAAAATCAAAATTCTTCCCATTATACCCCTGGTCATTTTTGCTACTAGCTTTCCCTCCTTGAACAGATCTGTTTTCCGACAAAATAAACTTATTCCCATAATAACCCTGAACGCAATTTCCAGAAAACACTCCAGAATTTTAATTTTTTGGATTATTCCCATTTTGCCCCTGTATGCGATTACCAGCCTCAGCCCCTAATCCTTCATTTTTCAAATTATTCCCATACTGCCCCTGGATTGCAAAGTTTTTCCTCTCCCCTACAGCTGAATTAAAGCTGAATTTCAACTTATTACCTTTGTTTTTCTTCACCACAGTTTCCAAACCATCATTCTTATCCTTGACTTCTTTAGTGCTAGCCAAAAGAACTTTCATAAGATCAATAGAAACACCTTCTTTACCTTTTTCTATCTTGCTTTTCTCTTCTTCTTCTTTCTTTTGATTAGCAATTAAAATTCCATAGTTAGAGTCCTTATGACCATAAAATTTACAATGAGAACACTTTGAAGGATTCCAAGCATATTCGACTTTACATATGGAAATAATCCTTTCAAGGTGGAGAGTAGTTTGAATCACCAACATCTAAGAAGTCCACTGCTGCTGCTATTCTCTATTGTGATAAGTTGGCATGGGGATGGGGGGAGGTCCACCTATCGAACCACCATAAACAAAGCCAGGCAATACCATTTTCTTTGTCCCCTAATTTCCAGAATTATTGAATGAAGCTGAAGCAGCATCAGAGTGACGAAGTAGGGCAGAAGAGGTAGAAGAACGATTGTAAAACCAAAAGGATCAATATTAAAGACCTAAAAAATCTAAAATTGAGTTCTAAAATAGATATGATTTCAAAAGACAGAAGAAAATGGATGGGCTTGTAGGCGTCGAGAAGCATTTCGAAACAAAAAAAAATACCTTAAATCTATAATTGTCTTACCTAGGTGTAAGAAGTCGGAGGGGTGACTCAGCGGACCGGTGTCACCCTTCTTCGCATCATCATCACACCATGAGCATCCCCAAAAAACCAAAAAAATACAAAATTACCAGACTAAGAAAAAATAACATCAAAAAATGTTGTACCTGGGATTCAAAAACACAAACCCAATGTTTTGTTCTTTAATCTTGTGGTATAATGGGGCTTTATTGGTGGCGGTGGTGAACCAGAGACAAGACGAGAGGTGGTGGGTGCCTAGGTTGTTGTCAAACAGTAGGGGGTAGAGAGAGAGAGAGAGCGAGAGACTTGTAGTTGGTAGTGTATTACCTGCATCAAATTGAAATTAAGGGAATGTTGATTTTATAAGATGTCTTTGAAATCACAATATGTATATGGATGTCCACAAGTTTGTTGCTAAAACCAGGAGAATCGACCTAGGTTTTCCCTGACTTGTGTTCGAAAAACCATTTGTTGTGGTTAATGGAAGAGAGAGAGAGAGAGAGAGAGAGAGAGAGAGAGAGAGAGAGAAAGAGAGAAAGATTTGTTATAGATAGGGCAGAGGCGGTAAACGAGATGTTTGATGATACTGATAAGAAGGAGATCGAGTAGAGATCCGATGAACGAGATGTTTGATGATACTAAAGATGAAGATGAAGGACCTAGGGCTTTTTCTTGCTAAGTAGAAGAGGCGGGTGGATTAATTTTTGGGTTTCAATAGGCGGGGGTAATTTTCGTCGATTTCATTTCCCGCCTAAAACGCGTGTTTCACTTAAAAATTATAAAGCGACACATTTACATGACGCACATTTTATGAAAGGCGCCCTCCGCATTTATTTTTTTTTTCTTTTCTGACACTAATTTTAGGGCGCGCACAAATGCGTGCCCTCTATCCTTCAAATTTTGCAAAACTGACATTATCTTTTAGGGCACTTACAAATGCACGTCGTCTATCAGCGAGTGTCATTGTTTGCGCGTTATTAAAGGGCTATTTTCTTGTAGTGAGAGTTGCGGTTTGTATTCTTGTGATTGAAGATGTCTACTTATAAGTTTTATTTGGAGAATTTCAATGGTTCAAATGACTTAAGTTTGTGGAAGGTGAAGATGAGGGCTCTTCTGGTTCAACAAGGAATGTGCGGCAGCACTGGAAGGAGAGGCAAAACTGCCAAAGAACTGATAGGTTTTGAGCATTCTAACACTCCTATGGTGTACATGCAACCCTAGAAACCTTGGATCTATGTTTTCTCTAATCTACATGCAAATATGAATTTTCCAAGGTTCTCATTCTAACTAGCATACCATGGGGTACTTGTAATATAAAAATTAGTAGAATGACATACCTTTCTTGTTGCTTGGATTCCTAAAGACCTTGTAAGCCTAGCAACCCAAATGTGATGCCTCAAATGCTTCATACAACACCACAACTCTTGGAATAACTTGAGAGAAGTACACTTGAGCACAAAATTCGGCTAGCCCTCACTTCTTGTGTCTAAGATCCGATTTTTCTCCATATGAGGTTCCTTATATAGTGTGTCACATGTAAGGTTACACCATGTAAACCCTAATGTGCATGGCTTTTCATTTCCCCCATGATCCATGGGTTTTAACCTCCATAAAGCATCCAATGGGTCCTAGCCCAATCTAGTGAATCATGGACCATAAGCCCACTATATAAGAATGAAAGATTTACATAATCAATCCCCATATATTTAATTAGTCTCTTTTGATCACAAAATTGATTCCAAATTAATTCTTGATCAATACTAATTAAATAATATGATTTCATATTAATATATTAGAATATATTAAAAAATCATAAGTGTCCTTATTCTCATTTTGTCTATCCAATTGTTGAGATGCCATTCAACCCAAATGGACCATGCCAAGCCGGGTCAAGTACATACTAAATATAGTTATGGACTTAGACACCTTTCTAACAAGAACATGGCAACTGATAAGAAGGTGGACATTCTGAACAAGGAATATAGTGGCATTCTATTGAGCTTAACAGATGAAGCACTGAGGGCAGTCGTGGATCAACTTTGTGACAAGTACCAGAACAGCTCACTGATGAACATGGGTGTATCAGAAGCAACTGTTGTACACACTTAGAATGTCTGAAAGTACCCAAGTGAAAGATCATATGGATAATTTCAATCGAATCATCTTGGATCTACAAGGTGTTGACGTGAAGATTGAAGATAAAGATCAGGTGCTCATCCTCTTATGTTCTCTTCCTAACTCATATGAGAATTTTGTTGATACCATGCTCTATGGTAGGACAGTGATCACTGTGAATGATGTGAAGGACTCTCTGATGTGCAAGGAGCTAAAAAAAAGTTTTAGTTGGAGAGGAAGGGTCCAGTTCAAGTTTGTTTGTAGGGAGAGGAAGCATAGAAGAAGGGAAAAGGGGAAATAGTGGGAGATCACGTTCAAAATTGAAGTCTAAAGGTTCATCAAACATGAAATGTTATAAATGTAAGGAGAATGGGCACTTCAAGTGAAATTGTCCACAACTGAAGAATGGGAAGTCGAAGAGTGAATCAAGCAGCAATAACATTGTTGTTGTGGTTTAGGAAAGTTCTGATGAAGGGGACGATGGTGATGTACTTACTATATATACATCAAGTTCTACTAATGCTTGGGTATTAGATTCTAGAGCATCCTATCACATGACGTATATTCGTGACTGGTTCGACTCTTTCAAAGAGTAGGATGACACAGTCAAAGTGGGTGATGATTGGATGAGCAATATCAAAGGTAATGGCATGGTGCAGATCAAGATGCATGATGGCATGGTTAGGAAGTTAAATTACTAGTACGTTCCAGAACATCGGAAGAATCTAATTTCTCTTGACACATTGGCTAAGAATGGGATAAGATATATTGGTGAAGGTGACTGGTCAATGTGACCATAGGCACTCTGGTTATAATGAAAGGAAAGATGAATCATGTAAGGATCTATATCCTAGAGGGCAATACGGTTATGGGAACGGTGGCTATCTCCCAATCCTTGAATGAAGGTGATGACAAGATAAAATAGTGGCATCATAGGTTGGGGCACATGAGTGAGAAGGGCATGTCAGTTCTGAGTAAACAAGGACTGCTTGGTAGAGAGGCTACTGAAAAGATAAAGTTTTATAAAGCTTGAGTTAAGGGAAAGAATCACAAAGTGAAGTTTGGTACCGGTCAACACACAAGCAAGGATATCCTGGAGTATGTTCACTCAGATCTGTGGGGTGTTGCACCAGTCAAGTCTCAAGGAGGATGTTGATACTTTGTGATGTTCATTATTGACTATTCCAGGAAGGTTTGGTTGTACTTTCTGAAGAACAAAGATGAGGTGTTTGGGAAA
This sequence comes from Lactuca serriola, assembly GCF_051521515.1. Classification (NCBI taxonomy): domain Eukaryota; kingdom Viridiplantae; phylum Streptophyta; class Magnoliopsida; order Asterales; family Asteraceae; genus Lactuca; species Lactuca serriola. The sequence continues at coordinate 199,592,795 of NC_136415.1, read as the reverse complement.
TTCAAGGAGTAGAAGACCATGGTTGAGAAAAGGACTGGAAAACAGGTCAATACTCTAAGGATGGCAATTGGTTGGAGTTTTACAATGCTCCATTTAATAATATCTACATGGCAAAAGGTATTGTGAGGCACTACACTGTATGGCACACACCTAGGGCACTCCACTAGATGATAACCAGCATGTACATGTATACATACATATGTACAGATCACTACTGCATAACAACATCCTATTGTTGAGAGAAAAACTTGGAGACACACTTGAACAAACGTTAGAACAAGTATATTGCGGAATAGTTAATCTCAAAGGATCTAAAAGCTCAACGATAATATAGTTAGATAGTTAGATAGTTAGTTGTGGAAAGTAAAGAAATATAAATGACAGCAATTGTTATATCAAGAATACACTTAAGCTGATTCGTAACAAGGAATGTGTTCACTCCGAGTTAATAAGGAAGATCAAGCTTAGTGATTAAGTCTTAAAGACTTGCTCCGGAGAGAGGTTATAGTCTGATATGTTTCAGTAACAATTTATAGTAAGAAGAGTAGAAAGATAGACAAGTGAAGAAGATAACTTGGAAAAATATATTCAGAATAATTCACAAGTCATCAGTGATCGAGTGATAAGAGTTGTGGTTGAGGAAGAAATTCAAGAGTAAGAAGTTTTTTTTAATACAGCAGAATGAGTCTCTATTTATAGAGTCTCGGAACTAAACTACAACTCTATAAGTAGCCGTGCAAGGCATACTGGATAATACAGTGTATTACATAAAGATAAGTAAAGTAATCTAGATAAGTAGACTGTAGTGGCAAAAGTCTGATTGTAGTTGCGGATGAAGAACTGACTCCAGATGCTGAAATGGCTGCGGGTGGTGAACCGTTGCGGTAGGGAGATTGTTGCGGTTGCTGAGTTCAAGAGGGTCACTTTTATGTTTCAACAATTTCCCCTTAAGTGACCTCTTTAACTCCGGTTCAGTTATCAAGTTTTAGGAACTTGATCAGAATCCACCGGAACTTCTTGACATTTTCAAGCCAAGTGATTCTTCTAGAAATTTCAATTTTGACTTCTGCAGTAGTATGCTTCGATCTTTCAACTGCGGTCTTGAATATGTCAAGTTTTTTCTTGGGCAGGCGGTGCATGGCATTCATAGGAATGAAATATTTGACGTTGTCAGTCTTCCGTTTGAATATGATTCCAAGTTCAGGAAAGTTTCTTACGCCTAGTGATCTTTCTTCGAAGCCTTCGGTAGGCATTGGCACAGGTTCAAGCGGAGGGAGATCAAACTTCTTGATGATGGTGGGGTAGATATCCACATCTATCTTGGCAAAATCACATACTGTATCCCTCAGAAAATATTTGGCTTTTTCAAGCGCTATTTGCATCTTAGGGTGCTTTTCTGCCTTGTTCTAGAACACCCTGGAAATAAGAAATATTTCTTCTAGATTCATGCTAGGGAAGTCTGCCTGAGTGCGGATGTAGTCATGCTCTCTTCTGGTGAGGGTATATTGAACGAAATCAGCCTTCATGAACTTCCGCATTTTGTATTTCTTGACTGCGGATGGTCTATCGTTAGACCAAATGTTCTCAACAGAGGATCCATGCTTAGCATAAAAATGGTTAAGTCTTTCAAACTCCATTGGTAGACGTTTGTGATCAGGGAGGCTGCAGTCAAATGACTCAAATACTGCAAAGCATTTGGCATTGGGAGATATTGAAATATCCCAATATCCATCAGAAGGGGGTTCAACATATGTAAGGTGTGGAGTGTAGTCTTCATCCAGTAGCCTGCGGAGCGGATTGACCCATGAGTTTATCAACGACTCATCTATCATAGTGTCAAATCCACATTCTCTCCAGATAAGTTCAGCAAGCTTGGCCGCCTTCCAATCATGCTTTCTCTAAGCTGTGGCAGGGGAGTCTGTGGAGCTTGCGGATGACATGTTTTCCTCAAGATTTTTGAGGTGATGGGGAGTGTCAGGCTTTTTGGGAGTGTTTTTTAGAGGTGAAGAGTGGGGAGATGGAGTATGTTGAGATGGTGGTGGTGATGGGATTTTTTCAGTGGTGATGGGGGGACTCTGATGAATGGAAGTATCAGAGTGATGGAATTCTTCATCTTCACTTCCCCCTCTTGAGGGATGCAACGGAGGTGCTTCCCCAAGCCATTGCTTAAGTCAATCCACCATGGCAGAGACTTCTTGAAATTGAGCTTTTATAGTCTCTGCCAATTAGGAATTGTTTGGAGTGGAGGAGTTGAAGAGCAGCTTGTGTATGTCTTTGGTAAGCCGGAGGATCTCAGGGCCATGGAAATGGGAGGTAAGGGATTTTTGCATTCGGTTGATGGTTGCATGAAGAACAGAGATAGTGGACTCATTTATGGGTTTCGAGCATTCTAACACTTCGTAAGTGTACATGCAACCCTAATAACCTTGGATCTATGTTTGTCTAATTATCATGCAAAGTTAAATTCCAAGGTTATATTCCTATCTAGCATACATGGGGAACAATTTTTAACTTAAATGAAAGATAGAATAACTTACCTTGTTGTTGCTAATGTTCCTTGAAACCTTGTGAGCCTAGCACCCCAAGTGTGATGCCTCAAATGCTTCACACAACACCAAATGCTCTTGGAAAGACTTTTGAGAGAATACACACTTCTTAAAATCGACCTAGCCCTCTTGTTTCATATGTGTAGCCGATTTTGGTGGAGTATGAGACTCTTATATAGTGTTGACACATCTAGGGTTACACCATGTAAACCCTAATGTGTCATGACTCTTCATTTCCATGACCCATGGGTTTGTAACTCTCATGGAGCATCTATGGAGCATCCTATGGGTGGAACCCAACTTGATAATACATGGAGCCTCTTAGCCCACTATACAAGATATGGATGATTTACATAATCAACCCATATATTTAATTAGTTATCTTTTGCTCACTTAATTAATTCTAAATTAATTCTTGATCAAACTAATCAAATAATATTATTAATATATTAGAACTTATAATATATTAATAATCTCCAAGTGTTATTTCTCATTTAGTCTATCCAATTGCATGGTGCCATTTAACCCAAATGGACCATCTCGGGTCGGGTCAAGTACTTACCAGAAATAGTTATGGACTTAGACACCTTATCCAACAGTCTCCCACTTCGATAAGTCTAATAACTATAGCTCTAGTACTTCAGGAACCGACCGAAAATCGTAGCTCTTTCAAGGTCTCTCGGAACTGAGAAGATGATGATAAGCCATTTAAGATAAGTGATCATATACTCCTCTATTCTAGATATCAGTCGGACAAATACATGGAACAATGTCTTACTTATTGTCCAGCAGTTTGTTTCCCGATTTCCAATCTGTTTGACAAAGAACTTAATTGAACACATAAACTTAGTTCTGACCGGGCCTGGTACATAGGTCAAAACAAAATCATCGAGGGGCCCAGATATCAGCTTCTAATCCAAGAAGGAACAGATAAACTTCGACTCATATGTTTGTTCTACCACTCATTGAATTACACACAAAAGCACGTCTTATAACATCGAGTTAATAATGCGTTTTCGTACAATCAACGCATAACCAACTAAGAAGTAACAAATCATATCTCTAGGTTTGAAGACTTATATGATATTACCGTCTCACAATCACTCGAGATAAATTCCATGATGTGATTCCAGTGAGCGTGGGTTGAGTCCAATGCTCATAACTTATGAGCACTAATGATTTTTGTAGCCATGTCCAACACCTTAGAACTCTACAACCAATCATGACAGTCTTGATTCATACCTACTTCCGACATATGACCGACTGTGGAGGTTTGAATAATATGATATACCAAGCATTATTATTCTGGAATTCAAAACATGCAAAAGTAATATAGTAAACGATTGACAAGAGATAGCAACACTTTACTCATAAATAAAACACCTTTTATTCATCATCTAATGTCAATTACACTTTACAAATTTCAAGGTTATCTAACTACTAAATCTAATATAATCCTTCAACCCTATGATCTGAGCATGCTGGATTCTCATCCGAGTCAGTCCCTTCGTGAGGGGATCTACTGGATTCTCATCCGATGATACCCTCTATGCCACAAGGAGTCCTTCCTCTATTCGATGTCTGATAAAATGGTATTTTCTATCGATGTGTCTGGATCTCCCGTGATCCCTTGGTTCCTTGGCTAAGGAAACAGCGCTTTCACTATCACAGAAAATTTCCATTGGCTCTTTAATAGTTGGTACAGCTCCAAGGTCTCCAATGAAATTCTTTAGCCATATCGCCTCCTTTGCTGCCTCGCTAGCTGTAATATACTCTGATTCACAAGTTGAATCAGCCACTGTCTCTTGCTTGGAACTCTTCCAAGAAATTGCTCCTCCGTTTAGGTTAAAGACCCAGCCTGACTGAGAGCGGAAATTATCCCAATCGGTCTGAAAGCTAGCATCATTATACCCTACAACCCTCAAGTCATCACTCCCACCAAGGGTAAGGACCCAGTCCTTAGTGCTTCGTAGGTACTTGAGGATATTCTTTACCGTAGTCCAGTGTGCCTTTTCAGGGTTCCCCTGATACCTGCTAACCATGCTCAGGGCAAAGGCTACATCAGGTCGAGTACACGTCATAGCATACATGATCGATCCTACACCCGAAGCATCAGGTATTCGACTCATTTCTGCTATCTCAGCCTCAGTGCTAGGGCTTTGTGTCTTACTCAATTTGGCGTTACTCTGGATGGATAACTCTCCTTTCTTGGAGTTCTGCATGCTGAATCTCTTCAGCACCTTATCCAAGTAGGTACTCTGACTAAGTCCAATTAGTCTTTTACTCCGATCTCTCAAGATCCTTATTCCTAGAATATAAGAAGCTTCTCCTAGGTCCTTCATAGAGAAACACTTCCCAAGCCAGGACTTAACTTCCTGTAGAGTTGGGATGTCATTTCCTATGAGTAGTATGTCATCCACATACAATACCAAAAAGCTAACTATAATCCCACTAGCCTTGACATATACATAAGATTCATCTTTACTCCTAGAAAAGCCAAATTCCTTGACTTTCTCATCAAAGAAAAGATTCCATCTGCGAGGTGCTTGCTTTAACCCATAAATGGATTTTTCAAACTTACACACTCTATTAGGGTACTCCGTACTGACAAAACCTTCTGGCTGACTCATATAGACATCCTCAGCCAACTTTCCATTAAGGAAAGCGGTTTTGACATCTATTTGCCATATTTCATAGTCATGAAATGAAGCTATGGCTAACAGAACCGTAATAGACTTAATCTTAGCCACTGGAGAAAAGTTCTCATCATAATCAACTCCCTGAGTTTGTGAGAAACCCTTTGCAACTAGTCGTGCCTTATAAGTGTGTACTTTACCATCCATGTCGGTCTTCGTCTTGAAGATCCATTTGCACCCTACTGTCTTACGACCTGGTACATTCTTAACCAAGTTCCAAACTTGATTGTCATACATGGACTGTATCTCGCTGTCCATTGCCTCTTTCCACTTGGCTGACTCAGGGCCTGCCATGGCTTCCGCGTAACTGTTAGGTTCATCCAGACCTATCAGTGTCTCATCACTGATAAGTGTATCACCTTTAGCAGTAATATGGAATCCATGGTAATTCTCAGGTGCATTCCTAACCCTTGTGGAATGCCTCAGAGGCACAGACTTGTCAATTAGCTCAACAGGAGTTTCCTCTTCAAGTTGAGTGCTAGGGTTTGAAGTTCCTTCACCGCTTGACTCTTGAATTTCTTCAAGATCAAATTGCCTCCCATTGTTTCCTTGGCTTATGAACTCTCTCTCTCTCTCTCTCTCTCTCTCTCTCTCTCTCTCTCTCTCTCTAAAAAAAGCCCCCTAGCTACAAAGACCACATTTTCACTAGGTCTCTAGAAGAGGTAACCAAAGGATTGTTGTGGGTAGCCGATGAAAATACACCTCTCGCTTCGAGGTTCGACTTATCATGAGTCTCGCATCTCACGAAAGCCTCGCAACCCCAAATCTTGATGTGGTCTAGTTTGGGTACTTTACCAGTCCACATCTCATGAGGAGTTTTGGCAACTTTCTTTGTAGGGACTAGATTAAGGATATGGGCGGCAGCCTCTAAGGCATACCCCCAAAATGAGATTGGTAGCGAAGCTCGAGTCATCATGGAACGAACCATATCCAACAAGGTTCGATTACGCCTCTCAGCTACACCATTCAACTTCGGTGTCCTGGGAGGTGTTAATTGTGAGACAATCCCACATTCCCTAAGATAGTCAAGGAACTCTGAACTAAGATACTAACCACCTCGATCGGATCGAAGCATCTTAATGTTCCTGCCCAATTGATTCTCGACTTCCTATTTAAACTCCTTAAACTTTTCGAAAGTCTCTAACTTATGCTTGATTAAGTAGACATATCCATATCTACTGTAATCATCAATAAAAGTCAAATAATAACGATTAGCATCCCTTGTGGCATGTTTGAAGGGCCCACACACATCCGTGTGTACAAGATCCAACAAACCTTCACCCCTCTCACAAGAACCTATGAAGGGTGACTTTGTCATTTTTCCAAGTAAGCATGATTCGCAACTATCATCTGACTTTAGGTCAAATAACTCCAAGGCTCCATCCTTTTGGAGTTGGCCTATGTGTTTCTTGCTTAGATGTCCAAGACGACAATGCCATAATGATGCTTTATCCAAGTTATTATTAACAGAATCAATACACAATATATTATTTCCTAGGTTATCAGCCACAGATACTGTTTCATACACGACATCACAAGGTAATGCTTTAAACTAAAGAACATTATTAAAGAAAGCATTAATCGAACCAAGTTCATTATCAAATGAAAATGTGAAACCTTGTTTATACAATGCATGAAAGGAAATAATATTTCTTGCCATTTCTGGCAAATAACAACACTTATTCAAATCTAAACTAAACCCACTACTTAGCGATAAAGTATAAACTCCAATCTTGGTGACAGGTAAAGCTTTCCTATTCCCCATGATTAAGTTTATTCTTCCTTGCTCCACATTCTCACTTCTTCTTAGTCCCTGCAAATCAGAACATATATGAATACCACAACCAGTATCAAGGACCCAAGAGTTAGAATGGGGTGAGTTATTAGATAAGATAGTGTAAATACCTGAATGGTTGGGTTTAACTTTCCCATCCTTCACATCTTGCTGGTATTTTGGGCAGTTTCGCTTCCAATGTGATTTTTCATGGCAATAAAAGCATCCAGCCTCTTTTGGGTCAGAAGAAGGAGTGACGAAACATTTCTTGGTTCCACTTGAAGAAGAGCCATCAAAGGTCCTAGCCTTGGTACCCTTCGAAGAGCTCTTTCTCTTCTTCCCTCGACTTTTCCCGATTGCCAAAACCGGAGCGGAGTTTGGAGTAGGAGTGTTAACAACCGACTTCCCCTTAAGACCTGTTTCTGCGGTCTTGAGAAGACCCTGAAGTTTGCTAAGTGTGCCCTCTTCCTTATTCATGTGATATGTCATGCGGAATTGATCATAGCACGATGGTAAGGAGTGCAAAATGATATCTATTGCAAGCTCCTCAGGGAAGTTCACATTAAGCTTCAGCAACCGATCCACATACCTTTGCATTTTATGCATGTGGCTCGTGACAGATTCCCCGTCCTTCATCATGGTTGTTATCATGGAGCAGATGATGTCATACCTCTCTTGTCGTGCACTTTGATGGTATCTTTCCATCAGATCTTGGTGCATTTCAAAAAGGTAGAAGTCCTTTTAGGACTTTTGTAGTTTTGCTGTCATCGTGGCCATCATGATGCATGCCACATTGGTAGCATCCCTTTCATGTGCCTGAAAGTCAACGATCTCCTGGGGAGTTGCAGTGGTCTCATCAATCTCTTTAAGCTCCTTGTTGAGGACATATTATTTGTCCTCGTAGCGGGTAATCATCCTGATGTTTCTGATCCACTCATTGAAGTTGGATCCATCAAAAGTGACTTTCCCACACAAGTTCATAAGGGTAAAGGAGCCATTAGGATTAGAGCCAGAAGCAGCATTGTTTGAAGACATCTGAAGGAAGAGGACAAGATTAGTTTAGATATTAAGAGAGTCCTTAATAAAACACCCAAATGTAATATAAAGGCTAGGATCCAATCACAATATATTATAACTTAGAAGAGGTATGTTGTAATCCAAGCTATAACATATTTGAAAGGTAGGTGAATGACGATTCACCAATTTCCACCACGAAAACCGAAATATTAAATATTAGGTTTTTTGATTGGTTCTTAGAAATTCCTAGATTCTTTTGAGATTCAATGAACTTTTCAAAGGCATGTTTCAATCTCGAGTGTGCCCTCCAAGTTTTGTGACTGGGATACCAAGGATCACAAAACAAGGTGTGAAGTAACCATGCAAATCACTTGGTACCCTTAAAGTTTATCACTTAATCGATGTGCCGGTAAACCACACACGCTCCACCGATACTATGATAAACCTTAAGTCACCCTTTACCTACCTTGTTAAGTCCAAGTTAGTGTGCCGGTTAACCACACACGCTCCACCAACGACTTAAATAAAGTGTAAAGTGTAATTTCATGGATTAGAACCTTATTCACATTTTTCCTAAAGTAACTAAGATTGGGAATTTAATAAAAACATTTAGTTACTTTATAATATTCATGATACTTTTAATGAGAATTTATAAGTCCTTGGCCTACCCGTTCGGCTAACGACCCTCCACCAGTCAAGCAAGCGGTGGGTGAGAGTAGACACCCATTAAGTTGCCATTTTATAGGCAACAACCTTATACCCACCTTATAGACCGACTTCGTGAATGAGGCGTACTAGCGGTAAGACGACTTTGATCTTATACATATATATTATTATTAACTTACAATATTATAAGTATAAGGGTTGAATTTTAACTTTTAAAATTCTAAGGGTTGGAAGTAAAGTTTTAACATGACTTTACTTGTTCCAAAACTTGAGGGCAAGTTTTGTAAACTTTCAAAACTTTTCATTTCTTGTAACTTATGAGTTTATTAGGGTATTAAAAATGAAGACTCTTCATTTTTATAACCCATGTGTTCTATTAATGGTTTTAAAGCAAAGTGACTTTTGGTTTTACATAACTTGAGGACAAGTTATGGACTCTAGTAAAACACATAATGATCAAGAATTAATCTACCACATAGGTTACAAACAATTCCTATGATCATCTAAACATCATAAGATAAAGAACATGAACATGAACACTCTCATGAATCAAAATTACACTTAAAACTTTGTAATTTTGATAACTTGTTGTTGTAAATGGATTAGCAAAGACATTACACCATCTAAAACAAGTTTTCAAGTACCAAAATAGTTTAGGGTAATGTTTCTACTCCATTTCCAGCAACTAAATTCGAAAATCTGCATTATGAGGCTCCTACTCGCCGAGTGCACGAACCTACTCGGCGAGTAGGATGAAGATACACATGAACTCGGCGATTCCCCCCATGGACTCGGCGAGTTCATTAAGCAGATTGCACAAAATCGACTTTTTTCAACTATTTAGCACAAATAACAAACAAATAAGCCTAGTCTCTGATACCACTGATGGGTTTTGAGCATTCTAACACTTCATAAGTGTACATGCAACCCTAATAACCTTGGATCTGTGTTTTTCTAATTATCATGCAAAGTTGAATTTCAAGGTTATATTCCTATCTAGCATACATGGGGAACAATTTTTAACTTAAATGAAAGATAGAATAACTTACCTTGTTGTTGCTTATGTTCCTTGAAACCTTGTGAGCCTAGCATCCCAAGTGTGATGCCTCAAATGCTTCACACAACACCATATGATCTTGGAAATACTATTGAGAGAATACACACATCTTAAAATCCGCCTAACCCTCTTGTTTCATATGTGTAGCCGATTTTGGTGGAGTATGAGACTCTTATATAATGTTGACACATCTAGGGTTACACCATGTAAACCCTAATGTGTCATGACTCTTCATTTCCATGACCCATGGGTTTGTAACTCCCATGGAGCATCCTATGGGTGGAACCCAACTTGATAATCCATGAAGCCTCTTAGCCCACTATACAAGATAAGGATGATTTACATAATCAACCCATATATTTAATTAGTTATCTTTTGATCACTTAATTAATTCTAAATTAATTCTTGATCAAACGAATCAAATAATATTATTAATATATTAGAACTTATAATATATTAATAATCTCCAAGTGTTATTTCTCATTTAGTCTATCCAATTGCATGGTGCCATACAACCCAAATGGACCATGCCAGGTCGGGTCAAGTACTTACCAGAAATAGTTATGGACTTAGACACCTTATCCAACACTCATAAGCAGTATGAGTCTCATATATCACTTTATGAGATTGTGCAGCTTGATCCGCAATGGCTGCTTGAAGATTCTGTTTGATTGCGGTCACCTCAGTAATGAGGCGTTCCGCTGCAGCCATGAAGTCCTGATGGTCAGCCCTGCGGTTGTTGTCAAGGGATCGAATCCCCATTTCTACCTTGAGAGAGATGCGCTCAGCAGCCATACGCTTTCTTGTCTCCAATCGTTCAATTCGCTCAATCAATGACTACGATCCTGGAACTTCTTCTGATTGACGTTGAGTAGGTTTAACCGCAGCCAAAATTTGATCTACTTTGGCTTGACAACTCATAAACTCCTTTCGGGTGACAACATCCTTCTTCTTCTTCTTCTTTTCTTTAGGCTTGGATGTTGAATGCTGAGAACTACTGACTCCTCTTCTTCTTCAAACATCATTTGATCGTCATCTGAAGGATTTGGTTTGTTGACCTCTTGGATGTCGTAATCATCAAGGCAGAAGGTATAGGCTAAGTTGAGTTCAATTGTAGGCCCTACGTCTTGAGATGGGTTGACTGTGGGAGACGGAATAGGAGTTGGAGTAGGAGGAACTTTGAAGGTAACTGCGGCTGCGCCTGAAGCTTGAGCTTTCATCATAGTTTCTGCCGTTTGATCCATCCAGTTTTGAACCTTTTGGATCGTGGCAACGGTATGGGCATTGCAGATGGCATTCGCCCAATACTTGGCCATGGACAAGATCTCCTGTTCTTTTTGTTGATGTGGTTTGATCTGTTGCTCCTTGCGGGCTTGGAAGGCCCTTCGAAAGGCATCATGTTTCTTGATTTCGGAATCAGTAGTTGGTTGATACCGAATCCAAGAATCACTTGAGTCATCTCCGTCAATTCTTTGGATACGCACCAAGGTGTCCCTTGGGTTCACGGATCCTTGCACATGTGTGCTCACTGTGCCTAAACTAACTGTAAAGGATGGAAGCAGAGTAGGATTTCCTGGGCTTCCTCGGTCTCCTTGACCCGTGGTCAAGTCTGGCCTCGGCCCAGTTCTGGCATGGGAGAAAGAAGTGCCCTGCGGATGGGTTGGTGTTTGAAGTGTTTTGGATATGTTCAAGAGGATGGAGTCTAACTCCTCGGAAGAAAAAACGTGCAGTCGGGAAGCCCTGGAGACCTTAGGGCGATGTCCAGATTTATCTGCTTGAGATACAACTGGGGGACTGTCTCCACGTTCAGATGATGAAGATGATGAAACAATCTCACATGATGAGCTTGAGCGGTATTCGAGTGTGGTATTGAATGGATGTGCGACCATCCCAAAGACTACCGGAGCCTTTTGAGAGGCTTCAGTATCGGTCCGGTCACGCATATGGCTAGAGGTTTCGGTTGTTTTTCTTTTCTTAAGGATAGAAATTAGTTGTCTATCTTCCTCATAACCACTGCTCGATACAGTGGTGGGTTTGGTTTTGCGTTTCTTTGAGGGTGCGGTTTGTTATGGAGCATCCTTCTTAGGTGTGCTATGTTTCTTCTTGGATTCCACCATTTTTCTCCGTTGAGAAAGGTTAGATAGTGTACTAGCAGAGGGGACATCAGCAGTATCAAGACCAAGCAAAGTAAGAATGTGGGTGGGAAGCCTTCGGTTAGGTCCAAATAAAGTTTGATCAGAAGAGGGATTGTACCTTTTGAGATCCTTAGTGACAAACAAGCTGATGTCACTGCCCATGTCAATGCCAGCATCCGTATGTAAGTCTGAGATGTATAGTGACCAGAATCGAGCAAAAGTGAGCTATGTTGGGTTCTCCCTTGGGTCTTCTTTGGGGATATATTGGATAAAATCATCCCAAAGAATCTGGCCATAGTTCACATTGTGGCCTGTGTAGATGCTCCATACCAATTCAAGCAGCTTCAAACCCATGTTGTCAATGCCTTCGGTTCTGCCAGATAAGCAGCGAATGACGAAGTGGCACACAAACTGCCAAACCGCAGGCAGTTGGTTCTTCTTAAACTCACCAATCCCTGGGATTGGTTTCTGATACCCCATCCGGTAGAGTGCGGTGGTGATGTCAAATAATGATGGTGTGAAAATCTTGATGGAGGGGTGAATCAAAAGATTAATGGCGGACAAGAACTTCTCTTTGGTCAAGATGACCAAGGAATCATTGATGAGGTTAAGATGCACTTCTTGAGGGTTCTCTAATGGGCGATCAGCAGAAAAGGCACATTTGAAGAGGGTGGAAACGGGAACGACGTCTGTGAAAGTATCAAATGGACCAAACAGAATATGGTTCTTGAGAAACTTGATCATAAGGTTGGTTGGGACATTGTATGAAGGGTGATCTTCAAAAACTGCTCTGAAATTGCTTGAAGCTAACGTTGGAGAGGCAGAACTAGTTGGATTCATGGAGCCTGAAGCCTTGGATTGTTTCTTAGATGCACCTGATTTAGCCATTATGAGAGAAGAAAATGGAGTTCTTGAGAGTTATGGGGGTTTTGTGAGTTGAGAGAGAATAACCGATTATCAGAGAGCATAAAGGATTATTGGGGAAGAAGACGGGTTTATAAAGGGGGGTGAAAAAGTTTTAACCCTAGGTAAAAGGATAGAAAAAAGGTAAGAAGTCGAATGGGGGTTTGGGGGGAAACAATGATTTTGTTGATTAAATCTCAGCCATACGAAAGTAAAAACGGGTTTAAAAAGATTTTGGGAGATTTCCAAAAGGGGTTTGCATTTAATGTAAGATCAGATGCATGTCAATATGTCAGGTAATCGTGGGGGTGATGAGAGAAAAAATTGGAACTGATGGGACGTGGGATGGAGAGGAAAGGACACATTAAGGATGAGTTTATTGGAAAATCGTTCTTTTTTTCATCATCCCTAAAATAGATCTGAACCGGGGATTATTCAGAAAGAGAAAGTGACAGTTTCTAAAGGGTCATTAATGAAGGATCATTAAATAGCACACAAAGATTCGAGAGTTGATGAAACTGTTGGAAGATATAAAGATGGTCGCAGATGGTGGCGTCATTGTGCTTGAGAATCTTCATTGCGATTTAAAAAGTATTGCGGTTGAGAGGCGTCATCGCAGATGCACAAAGGAAAGACGGTAGCGAGAAACTGAGAAAAAACTTGTACAAAAATTAGTAATAACAAACCATTAGGACCCATGAGAGATACGTATGACATATGGTTGCGGTACCCATACTACGGGACCAAAATCATCTATCATATGTAATTTTCAGTTAGAACCACAATGGAGACCAATGATGGTCTGCGGTAGCTAACACTTCAGAAAGAATTGCGGGTCTGGATTCATCATTCCCAACATTTGCAAGAATGCATTAAGTTTTGTAGAGTAAAGTGCTTTTGTAAAGACATCAGCAATCTCTTCATGAGTAGGAACAAAGATGAGTTCAATATTACCTTTCAGAAAATGATCTTTGATGAAATGATACCGTAACTCAATATTTTTGTCTTGGAGTGCTGAATAGGATTATGAGAGATCGCTATAGCACTTTCATAGTCACAGTAAATTGGTATCCGCACCATTCTGTACCCGTAGTCTAGCAATTGTGTCTTCATCCAAAGAACTTGGGAATAGCAGCTGGTTGCGGCCACATACTCGGCTTCTGCAGTAGATAAAGATACACAAGTTTGTTTTCTTGAAGACCAACTGACAAGTCTTCCTCCTAAGAATTGGCATCCACCAGACGTACTTTTTCGATCGAGCTTGCATCCGGCATGATCAGCATCTATGAAGGCTTGTAGGCTGAAGTCATTGCCTGCAGGATACCATAGACCAAGAGATTTGCTTCCTTTCAGGTACCGAAGGATTTGTTTGGCTGAGGTCATGTGCGACACTTTTGGATCAGCCTGGTACCTTGCACACACACCAGTTGCGAAGACAATGTCAGGTCTGCTTGCGGTGAGATACATCAGCGAACCAATGATACCTCTATAAGTCTTGTGATCCACCGATTCACCAGAGGGATCAGCAGAGATTTTATAACCGAAGGCCATAGGAACCTTAGCAGAAGAACAGTTGTCCATTGAGTATTTCTTCAAAAGTTCAGCGGTGTATTTCTCTTGATGAATGAATATTCCTTGCGATACTTGTTTTACTTGAAGGCCTAGAAAGAAGTTAATTTCTCTATTCATGCTTATTTTGAACTTGTTGATCATGAGCTTAACAAATTCATCCACCAACCCTTGATCAGATCATCCGAAGATGATATCATCCACATATATTTGTACCATCATAAGGTGGTCACCATTTGCTTTTCTGAATAGTGTGGGATCAATCACTCCTCTCTTGTACCCAGATGAGACAAGGAATTTAGAGAGTGTCTCATACCAAGCTCTTGTGCTTGTTTCAAACCATAGACTGCTTTTTCAAACTTGTAGCAGTGATCTGGAAATTCAACATTTTCAAATCCTACAGGTTGCTGAAGATAAACCTCTTCTTTTAGTTCCCCATTGAGAAAGGAACTTTTAACGTCCATTTGGTATACCTTGAAGTTTTTGTGAGATGCGTATGCTAGAAAGATCCGGATGGCTTCCATGCGTGCTACTAGAGCATACGTTTCATCGTAGTTAATGCCTTCCAGTTGACTATACCCCTTGGCAACAAGTCTTGCCTTGTTTCTGATGACTGCGCCAGATTCATCTAGCTTGTTCTTGAAAACCCATCTTGTACCAACAATAGTATGACCTTGTGGGAAGGGAACAAGTTGCCACACTTTGTTTCTTTCAAATTCTTCTAGTTCTTCTTGCATTGCGGCTATCCAGTCCAGTTCAAGCAACGCTTCTTTGATCGTTCTGGGTTCTACCGAGGACATAAATGCTGCATAGTGGTAGTGATCAGATAAGTCCTTGGAAGACCGAGTCTGGATACCTGTGGATGGGTTGCCAATAATTTGACCTGGTGGGTGGTCTTTCTTCCATACATGAAGACGTGGCAACAGATGATCAGCATCTGTGGTAGAAGGGATATCTTAGATGTCAGAGAAATCTGCGGTTGGAGATGGCAGTTCCCCCTGGATTTGAGAACATACTGCTAAGTCATCTTGATCTATTGGAGCAGAATTTTCTTGAGTAACCGGGAGAGGTTGAGGTTCTCCCTGGATTGCAGATAGGAGTTCCTCTGGAACCTGAGAAGGTTCCCCTGGACTGCAGATGGGAGAGTGACAATCCTTGGATCGGTTCTAGTGTCAATATTCTCTATGAATTCATCATCCGAATCCGAAGATGCTTTTTATGGTAATGCTTCTCTGCGGGTAGGAATTTGAGCAACATAAGTTACTGGAACTTCAATGGTTGCGACTAGGACCGGAGTAGGGCTTTCCGCTTCAACCGGAGAGGTGTAAGTATTGAGAGATTCTACTTCAGATAGAGATGGTCCAGATACATCAGCGTGTTGTTATTGAGCTGTGGGTGACACCAGAACTTCGGATAGTTTCGTCGTTTCAACAGGATCAAAAAGATCGTCATAATTGACTTCAACTAGATTTAAAGGTCCTGAAGAGGCAGGAATGTCACATTCCATGATTGCAGTGGTTTCGGTGGACGGAGGGGCATTGCGGGTGTGAGAATCATCAAATTTAACATCAAAGCTTTCATCAATCAATCTTGTATGTCTGATAAGCACACAATACGCAACCTTGTTAGTAGAATAAGAAAGGAAGATAGCTTCGTCAAACTTTGGTGCAAACTTGTTGAGTTGGTCTCTGTTGTTGATCACGAAGCATCTACATCCAAAAATATGAAAGAAGCGAACATTTGGTTTGCGGTTGTTGAGACCCTCATATGGTGTTTTATTGAGGCGTTTGCACACAATACTTCTGTTTTTAACAAAGCATGCGGTGGCTACTGCTTCAGCCCAGAAGTAGAGAGGAAGTTGGGCGAAGTTAAGCATGGATCTGGCTGCTTCTACTAGTGTGCGGTTCCTTCTTTCTACTACGCCATTTTGTGGCGGTGATAGGGTGCTGAGAAGTTGTGAGAGATGCCTTTGGAAACCAGGAAACTATTGAGAAGATGATTAGTGAACTAGGTTCCATTATCACTGCAGATGCGTCTAACTGGAAGCTTGATCTAAATTTCGATTTCTTTGATGAAGTTGATGAAGATCTGCGGTGTCTCTGATTTGAGTCTAAGAAAGAAGACCCATGTGAAGCGTGTATAGTCATCAACAATAACTAGTATATACTTTTTGTGGTGGAGACTGGCTACGGTTGAGGGACCGCAGAGATCAATGTGTAACATTTCCAATGGTTCAGTAATATAAGAGTCCATTATCAGAGGGTGACTTGCTTTTGATTGTTTGCCGCATTCACAAGCTGGACAGAGAGTGTCGTTGCTGAATTTGAGAATAGGGAGACCGCGGACCAGTTCTCCAGTGACCAGGTTGTTGATGTACCGGAAGTTGAGATGAGCTAGCTTGCGGTGCCATAGCCAGCTGACTTTGGATACAACTTTGGACAAGAAGCACAGCTGCGGGTTACCAATGATGAGAGAAACATCCAGAGGATACATCGTGACTTTGGAGCGAGATTTGATTAAGCAAGTGCTTCAGTCACCCGTCATTATGTAATAGAATTTATCATCAAATTCAACACGATGTCCTGCTTTACATAGTTGGCCAACACTGATGAGATTATGTTTAAGGTTTTCTATATAAGCAACCTTCTGAATGGAAAAATTTCCCGTAGTAAGAACACTGTAACCTCGGATGACACCGTTTGCATTGTTGCCAAACGTGACATTTCCACCATTGCTTATAGTCCTGAAATCCGGAAGGTACTCTAACCTTCCGGTCATGTGCAAGGAGCAGGCACTGTCAATTAACCATTCTTCTTCTTGTTCCTCCTTGCACAAAGCCTGAGAATTACTCGGTTAGTTTAGGCATCCAAACAAGTTTGGAGCCAAGGACAATTGATGTATTTCTGAATGATGCATAGTCCGAGCATGCATGGACAGGTCTCTTGTCAACTTTTAGACCTAGTCCTGGGTGTTTGTTCATATTTGGATTGTTGTGAGTTTTGGAAAAAGTACGAGGTTTCTGACTTTGATTTGATTTGACATGAGATAAAATCTTTTGACAACTACACTGACATTTACAAAGAGAGAGTTTGTCATTGATACTGACATTTTGCTTGGTCAGCGGTCTATAGAGTGAATTGGACTTGGTATAGGTCCAAGGTAGGTAACTTCTGACATACATGTTGTTTGGTTTCTGAAAAGTTTGTTCTAAACGAGGTTTAGCACGTGTAAATCTTTGAGTCCCATTAGGTGGATTTGGTAAGATACCCTTCCATCTGTTGGAAGTTTGATGTGATTTTAAAAGTGTTGGAGTGGGTAAAATTCCTTTCCAATTAGGGTCATTTGAGGAATAGACCTGAAAAATGTAGTTTCTTACAAGTTTGACACCTTTTTAGGTTGTGTCAGAAGTAGCAGGAATGACTTTTGAAACTGAACTTCCCTTTTTGCTTGTTTCCACGAAAGAAGAGTTTTTTGAAATGTAGTTTGTGAAAACAAATTTCTCTGGACTCTTAGATTTTGGAATTCTCACATGTTTTTTATTTTTTGAAAGATTTTGTCTGCTTGTGCCTCGAGATCTAATTTCTTCTTTGAAAACCTTTTTTGCCATAGATTTTGGTGAACCGCAGTCATTGTTATTCAATTGCGGTTTCATGGAATTTTTCGAATGATTTTGAAAACGTGGGCTTGAAGCACCAGAACTTGAGGATTCTGGAATTTGATTGCATTGACCTACTTCAAAATTTTCTATGGGTAACTCATGAAATATTGGCTGAAGGGTTGTGGTTCCTTGAACTGATGACTTTGGTAGAGATGATTTAACTACCACAGAGTAGGTTTTAGATGGAATTGCGGTGGGTAACTTCTGGGACTTTTGACTACAATGTGAGACATTGTGGTCTGAGGACAAAGATGGAAAGTCCTTTGAGACTTCGGGGCCTTCAACAACAATATCTTCAAAAATTATGGATGAAGTTCGAGAATTTGAACGGATGGTGCCACTGATAGGAATTTGATCACATGTGTGACCAGAAGCCTCAGACACAATTTCCTCAATGACACAATTATTGCTTAAATTATGTAGTCTACCGAAGTGAGTTTTGATATCTTCGGGAAAAGTCTTGTCATTGACAGGAAAATGAAATTCTCAATCAGGAGCGACATACAATTTGTCTTTGTTGAACCGGGGTGAGGAATCCATTGCGGTTGTATATCCATTAGACCAACCCCAATTATATGTATTGTCCACGGTTCCATTGTTTACCAAATTTTCAATAGTCTCACTTTCATTAAACAATTTTTCAATCAAGAGATTTAAGTGTACAATTTCTCTCTAAGCTAAATCTCTCTGATTCAAAGCTATCTCTAATTGGGTTTCACTTAACATTCTAGCATCTTTCTCTAAATCTAGATCCTTCTCTAACATAGCCATCTTAAGTCTCTTGTTATCCAGTCGCCCTCTCACATGGAACATCTCTTAGGACGCAATGTTCTTCTCATCTAAGGCTTTGTTATAGTCTGTAAGGACGGCAGCACAAGTGTCATTAAGATCATCTATGTAGGGTTGACAGTCATGCATACTATAATTTAAAGTTTGGATCATGAGTTTTACCTGTTCGACGATGCTTAGAGTCCCATCCTTTGCCATGTAGCAGTAGTTTTTGTTCAACATTGTTGACCCATCATCATCCGAAGTGGCCAGCATGCAGATTTTCCCTTTTCCTTTAACACTGCTGATGGTCTCTTCTTCGTCTCCGGATGACCAAACTTGATGATCTCTTTTGATATGGGCCACATATGCCCTTGCCTTTTCCTTTTTTTCCAGCTCTTGAGCCATTCTAAGGTAAAATGCTCTGTCTTTGACTATATTGTCCTTACAATCATTTGCAAAGTGATTTTCTTTATTGCATTTGTGACAAATCACTACATCAGTCTTGTCTTCTGATTGAGTACCGGACTCAGTGTTCTGAGGAGACTGCGGTATCTCCTTTGGTTGATTGTTCTGAGAGCCTTTGGGATATCGAGAATGGTTGTTCTGAGAACCAAAGTTACGGTTGAATGGAGGTTTGTTGAACTATTGATTCTTACGGAAGGAGGGAGGTGGTATACGGTTGAACTGTTGACTAACCAGAGCAATAGCCTTCTGAAACTCTTCTTCATCATCATACTCAGAATCTGCTTCGTATGACTGTGGCGGAGTGTCATACGATGAAGATTAGGATGACTGCGGTGGGGCTTGTGCAATGAGAGCAAGCGGTCCTCCGAAGTCATCACAGTCTTTGAGTATAGTGGATTCTTGTGCTTGAAGCTCTCCATAGAGCTTGTAGAGTGACAAAGAGTGCATCTTCCTGTCGCCTTAAACTATCATCTTAGCCGTAGTCCAATGTCTTCCTAGACCATTAAGAAACTAGAGATTGGTTTCATGGTTACTGTGGATGGTACCCGCATTGGATGACTTAGTGACTATCAGGTTGAACCTCTAGAAGGAGTCTTCCAAACTTTCACCAGTATGAGCTTTAAAGTTGTTGAAGTCATTGAGTGCTGTAGTGAGCTTCTTGTCTTGTGCTTGTTCTGAGCCTTCATACAGATTCTTGAGTACATCCCATATCTCTTTTGCTGATTTGCAGTTTATGATAATATCAAAGTTGTCAGGCGCAATGCCACAAGAAATTTCATAGAAAGCAACGGCATCATTTTCCATTTTATCGAGATCATCCTTGGTGAGACGGCTCATGGCTGGTTGACCTCCTCCTAGCCTAGTTGCAGCGCCGTCAGTTTGGACTGGTGTAAGAACTGGAACGTGTGGTCCTTCTTCCACGGATCGCCATACATCTCTTCCCAGTCTTCTTAAGTACCTCTCTGCAATGAACTAATTATTCTCCAAGAACACTCCAAACCACTTAAAAACGCCTTCTTTTGCTCACAAGATTCAAAATAGGGTTAGGGTTTCAAGAGAGGACATTGAAGGGTGGAGGTTGAGAATGGAAAGTGTTTGGTGGAGTTAAGGAGCTTAAATAGGGATTAAAACCATCAAATTAGGTTTTGGCATCTGATCGCGTACGCCTAGCGTACTAGGCTGGCAATTTGCGATTGACCATATCTAGTACGCCCAACGTACTAGACTAAACCCAAACCTTCCTATCTTCGAACGATCATAACTTCTTTGTTCTAACTCGGATTTTGACGATCTTTATATCCGTGGAAAGGTTTTGAAGAGCCCCACAATATTATTTAAATAGCTTGGATGAAAAAATTCTCGAACAAAAATCCATATTTCATGCAAGAACCCGACCTATGACTTTCCTCTTTCTACCTTACAACCCAAAACACAATTCAAGAGTTAAATCTCTTAATTATCATTACCTCATTCCACAAGGACTAAAATTTGCCTTGTTAAGGACCAAAGCCTTACATAATCGGCTTTCGGCATACGCCTAAGAAATGGCAAGAAACATGATGTTATACCTTAGTTCTATTGGATTAGTGTCTAAGTCTATAACTATATTTGGTATGTACTTAACCCGATTGGCATGGTCCATTTGGGTTGCATGGCATCATGCATTTGGATAGACTAAAATGAGAGAAATAACACTTAAGGTTTATAAATATATTATAATTTCTAATATATTATTAAGATTATTTAATTTAGTATTGATCGAGAATTAATTTGGAATTAATTAAGTGATCAAAAGGAGACTAATTAAATATATGGGTTGATTGTGTAAATCATCCATACTTGTATAGTGGGCTAATGCTCCATGGATTATCAAGTTGGGCTAAAACCCATAGGATGCTCCATGGTGTTTTTGAACCCATGGATTATGGAAATGAAAGGCCATGACAATTAGGGTTTAAATGGTGTAACCCTAATTGTGATACACTATATAAGCATCTTATTCTTCCCAAAAATCGGCGACTATGAAGGAATGGTGAGGGCTAGTCGATTTCATGAAGTGTCTCATTTCTCTCAAGTTATTCTAAGTGTATTTGGTGTTGCATGAATCATTTGAGGTGTCACACTTAGGGCACTAGGCTTTTAAGCTCCATGGAGTCAAGCTACATCAAAAGGTATGTCTTCTAACTTATATTGTTCCATATGAATCAATGTTTTGTATGCTAGTTAGGATACTACCTTGGAATACTCATATTTGCATGTATAATAGAGAAAACTTAGATCCAAGGTATTTAGGATTGCATGTACACTTAGCAGTGTTAGAATGATCAAAACACAACAGTGGTATCAGAGCCTAGGCTTGTTTTCTTGTTATACTTGCAAAATTGGCTGAAAATTTGAAGTTTGCTGCTGTCTGCTCAGCAGACTCGCCGAGTCCATGAAAGGACTCGACGAGTCGAAGGCTAAACTCATCCGACTCGCCGAGTTGGTTCTTGCAGTCGACGAGTTGGACCCCCAGACAGCATATCTTCGACTGTTTTTGCTGGAATTGGACTAGGAACATTTCCCTAAGCTGTTTTTCAACTTATAAAGTTGTATTTGATTTGGTGATGTTCATGATAATCCAATCCAAATAAATTGTCAATAGATTCATGTTTTGTATTATTTTAATGGTTAGGCTAATTACATGAAAAATTTTGATTGAATTATCGTGTTCTTATGAGTTGCTTAGATTAATAGAAAGCTTATGTGAAATTGTTGTTTCCAATCCAAATTAATCTAAGAGTTGGTTCTAAAATATGTTTTTGTAACTTGTCCTCAAGTTATATGAAAAGTCACATTTAAGATTCATAAAACTCATAAATATTTCTAGAGGTTAAGAATAAAGAAAAGTCGTATTCTTTTAAAAGTTTAAAGTCTTCCATAACTTGTCCTCAAGTTATGGAATTTGAAGACTTTTTTGAATTAAAACTACTTTAAACACATAAGTTATGGAATTGAATAGTTTTGAATAGTTTCAAAACTTGCCCTCAAGTTTTGGAATTTGTAAAGTTTTCCCTTATGAATACGTTAATTCCAAGTGAACCCCTTAGATTTTTAAAAGTTTAAATTAAACCCTTACACTTTATAGTATTATAAGTTAATAATATATATATATATATATATATATATATATATATATATGTATAACAACAAGTCAGTCTTACCGTTAGTAGGCCTCATTCACGAAGTCGGTCTATAAGGGGTGTATAAGGTTACTGCCTATAAAATGGCAGTTTAATGGGTGTCCACTTTCACCCACCGCTTCCTTGACTGGTGTAGGGTCGTTAGCCGAATGGGTAGGACAAGGACTAGAATTATCCCTTCATTAAAAGTATTAATGATATATACTAAGTAACTAAACTTTTATAAATTCCCAATCTTAGTTACTTAGGAAAATGTGAATTTGGTGCTAACCAATGAAATTGCACTTTTCACTTTACTTAAGTCAGTTAGTCGAGCGTGTGTGGTTAACCGGCACACTAGCTGTATTTAACAAGGTAGACAAAGGGTAACTTAATGTTTATCATAGTATCGATGGAGCACGTGTGGTTAACCGGCACATCGATTGAGGGGTAAATATTAAGGTTACCAAGTATATTTGCATGGTTATGCACACCTTGTTTTGTGATCCTCGGCATCCCATTCACAAAATTTGAGAGGGCACAATCGAGATTGAAACATGCCATTGAACAGCTCAATGAATCTTAAAAGATCTAGGAGTTTCAAATCCATGTAAAACCTAATTAAATTATTTCATTTTCATGGTGGAAATTGGTGAATCATCATTCGCCTACCTTCAAATATTTTATACCTTGGATTACGGCATCCCTCTTCCAAGTTATAAAAGTATTGTGTTGGGTCCTAGCCTTAATATTTCATATTGGATGTTATATTGAGGACTTTAGATCAACTATCTATAAGGTCCTGGAAACGGATCTTTACCAATGATCAAGCAATCACCCAATCAAATAGAATGAGAAACAAAGAAGAAACAGAATCGAAACAAGCTTGCACACGCTTATATTGCATAAAACGGCTGGTACAACTTGCTCCTTTGATCGTGAACTATTGTGGCATCGACAACTATTAATGACCTACTTAACCCCTATATATAGTGGACTTGGTTCGGACACTGGGTTTACGGCCGTAAACAGGCTTACGGCTGTAAAATCAGTAATTGGCCGTAAACTAACAACCAACCTACCAAAACTGCATAAAGACTCAAAAGAACTTATTACAATGAAAGCCTAGACCAAACCATTAACTAGACCCTTCAATCTCCCCCTTGGTTTGGTGCTAGCTTGAGCTTAGTCTTTGGCGACCACCAGCACATCTGACTTCCCCATCACTCCTTTCCATATCCGTTTTTCAATGATCTCCACAACCATAGTTGTAAAGTCTTTGGCAGCTGGCTCAAAGATGTCTTCCGTAACTTTAATCTGATCATGGCTCAGCTGATGTATATCCCACTTTCCAAACTAAAGCAGGTCTCGTTTGTCGTACAAGCGTATGCATCCCTTCTAAAGGTTGATGACAGCAGACGCTGTGCTATCATCAAACACCAAGTACTCCATGGTTTGTAGAGATCTATCTGGATGATCCTGAATAATAGGAATATGCTTCACTTGTTTAGTAGTTGGCCACATCACAGCTCGAAGAGGTTGATTAGTTTTAGGATCAATCACACTTCGGTATATCTTAATGATTTAATCTGCAGTCTTCATGGAAGTAAAACCCTTTTGTACTTGTTCCTCCAAGAAATGCTTGAACTGCGTAGCCTTGGGATTTAGAGAGACATTTGAAAAAGGGGCCTTTGACAGCTCTAAAAGATCAACCCTGTTCCATGAGTTGAAATCATGATCATCTTTATATAGTTAAGTTTTACCACTCTTTTGTTTCACAATCCACGTGTTCAGAGTATCGTGAAATCCCCATGAAACCGTCCCCGACCTATCACCATATATATCTGTAAAATGATTCTCTTTAAGATCTGTGAAGGTTATAGTAGGATGATCTGCATGAGCATTCTAATCTGAGCTACTTTTAAACAAGTATTGACCTTTTCAGCAGATTTGGCCAGTTTGGCACGTTTTAAGGCCACAACACTTGAAGCTTGAGCTGGCTCTTTTTCAATCCTATCAACAACACGTGATGTCGAAGTAGATGTCACAATGGGATGAGCCTGGATGTGCAGATTAATCCTTGACTAATCAGCGGATGTCTTGAACTTATCACCAAATTCCTCCTCTAACTTCTTCTTCAAGTCAAAGTAACTTGAGGTGAGAAGATTAAAGTGCTCTTGTAAGTCAGAAATCTGCTTGGTCTTCAAAGATTTATCCACTTGAAGATCGGAAACTTGAATATTCAGATTTACATTCTCGCTCAAGAGATCATTAACTTGAATACTGAGCTCTATATTCTTTTGATCAAGCACATTTACTCTCTTTTGAAGCTCATCAATAACTGAAGCATCTTCTCCTGTATAACCTTCTCAAAAATAAATCCCTTTAGCTCTAGTAGAAGGTATTGAAGTTTGTTCCTGGGCTAGATGCATGGCTAGCCATATAGAGGCATCATCAAGATCTGTCCTGGGAGAAGAAAATCCTACTTGAGCAGAGGAGCCACCAACCTCAAAGGTGGTGCTAGGACCTCTCCTAAAAGGTTTTGTTGAGATGATGGCAGGGGTAGTTGTTGGTGTAATTTGAAGGGCCTTGAGATAAGTCAGAATCCAGAAACCCACGTCTAGGATCACGTCTTCTTTAATTTGACGGAGGTTGTAAGGTCTGGACTGTTGCATCATCACTTTGAAGTGATTCAGTTGTAGGTGAAACAACATCAAGGGGAGGAATCCTTGACACTGTCACCATTGGAGTTGTTGTATCAACCACTTGATCGGTAGTAACAGGAGTTGACTCGAGAACATCATCAGAGTCCCTTATCTCCGTTGCCGGATGAGCAACATCACTGATATTGTCAAGTAGTGTGTTGAGATTGACATTTGACAAAAAGTCTTCATTACTTCCAAAATTAGTCGGAATCTCATCTTTATCAAAGCTTGTAAGGTCAAGGTCTTCATATTGATCAGTCTCAGTCGCATTCTTAGAAGAGCCTTCATTGTAGTCACTTTCGACTTGGACTGACTGCAGGTCATGCTCCTCAACTACAGACACATTTGGAGCAACTGTCTCTTCCCCTTCCTGATCTGACACATTGATCACATCTCCTTATGACATCACCCTTTCTAATAAAGTAGGCTCAGAAGATATTTTTTCAGAGGATCCATGAGACTCGGACGCCTCATTTGGCTCAGCAAATCTTCCGAATTTTACGAGCGGATATAGCCCTTGAAAGACGACTTTTCCCTTGCGATTTTGCTTGATGAGCCCAACAGTGTGAGGGCCTAAGGACTTCATATCAAGTGTATCTCCCTCCTTGACCATATCAGGAAATTGTCTATTGATGAATAGCTAAATGCACCTAGGATACATCAAGAAGGTATCCCATGTGATGGCATTGATGTTGACCACAAACTCCTCCAAGATAAACCTTGAAAAGTTGAAGCCAATCCCTGCAGCAAGAGAAACAATAGCTCCAGTTTTTCTCAGAGATATTTCATCCACACCAGACCTCCTGACAGAGATGCAGCTCATGAACACATGAGATAGGAATCTCCAATAAGGTGGCAGAAGCTTCTTCACTGTAGGAGGAGAGTGGCCTTTGTACCCCATCTTCTACAAAATTTTCCGAGCATCTTCAATCCCGATCTCAGTGTGAAAACTAGTTAGGTCATTGATCAGCAACGTTTCTCTAATGAACTGCTCATTGATCACAACCTCGCATCCTTAAACGATTCCATCCACAGTCACAGCTCCATTGTCATCTCTTTTCATCTTGGCAGTCTGCTAGAACTCCCTTATGATATTATGATAAACCACAGTGTTCATGGTGATGGCAGAGGCCAGGCAGCATTCTTTCCGTTCGTGAATCATTGACCTGAATTCTCCATGTGCCACTGGAGGATCTGCCAGTACAATCGCCAGGTTGTGTGTGTCTGCAAATTTTAAGCTTGCCATTTGATCTTCACTAAAACGTACCAAGTAAGAAAAGAAATACATTTGAGAAAATAATATTTCAATTGATTTAACTTTAGCCAAAAATCAATTATTTTGTCTTAAATTTGAGTTCAAGGTCAACCAGGAGTTTACGGTCAACTTGGAGTTTACGACCGTAAACCCGTGGCCGTAAGCTCACGGCTGCAAACGGAGTTTACGACCGTAAGCTCCCTAGCCGTAAGCTTAGGCCGTAAGCTTGGGCCGTAAGCTCCGACAGACCCATTTTCGTCGATTTTAGGCTTAAAACTCAACGATTTCGTGAAGCAAATACATATCCACGGTCGGAATCTTACTACCTTTGAGGTGATCGGAGCAATTTCACAGAAAAAGGGAAAAAAATTTAAAGATGAGAGAGAAAAAGAGAGAATTTGCGGTCGGAAGCTGAAAAGTGAGGGAGTTTCCAGCTATAAACCCTCTTATATACTCTTGACCTTTTTACCTGCTGTCCACACAGTGTTAAGGCACAATCCAATATTTCAAATAATTTTCAAAAATAAAACTTTTGAGGATATAAAAAATAAAATAAAAATTTCTATAGTTTAGAAATAAAAATAAAGAATAAAAACTTTGACAATTTTTAACAGTATAATAAAAATTAAAATTGACATAGACAAAAATAAAATTAACGACAAAATAAAATAAAACAAAACAAAATTAAAATAATTACCAAAATTTAAAATTTAAAATTTTGATAATAACAAAATAAAAATAAAATGAAACAAATATAAAATTAAAATAAAATAGACTAAACTTATCTAAACAAACACTGAATATAATTTTGTGACTTAGGGATCAATGTTGTTAGACAGCTTTGGTCTACTTATCGGTACCTTTACCTTCATGTCTATGTATGATCGATCGTCGGTATTATGGTCCACTTAAACACGAAAAATTGTGATAAAATTTGGACAAGCTAATAAAGACAAGACCCTTTTGATTCTATATTCTTAAATAAATTTCCTATACTAGGGACCATTTATCTGACGACGACCAGGGATAATGTTGTCCACCTAAATTGAGCAACGAGATCTACAGACAATCTGTAAGTCTTCAATTTTAATTGTACTAGAACATGTTTCCCGCTTCCTGATATGCTCCAGTAATCAAGAACCTCCAGAATACTCCTTACATCGGGTGGGCAGATAATTATTAAGAGAGAAGATAGATTTAGAATGCATATGCTATACACCCAGGTCGGATCTCTTCCAATCACGTAGAGGATGAAACATATGACTAACTGTAGTTTCAGAGGGATTGAGAAAAAAAATGATGCATATACTATGTACTAGGTCGGATTGTAATACACGCAAAGGAGACAGTATATGGCTAACAGACAGAAAGAATTGCATAGAGAGAAGATGCAGAGAGAAAGAATTGCATATGTTACAGTCCAGGTCGGATCTCTCGATCACGTAGAGGGGGCAACATATGACTAACAGACAGAAAGAAAGAAAATAACCTTCTACATACCTAATTTATTGGAATTTCCCAGTCACCCCATCAATACTGGAATTAATGACAAATACCGCATATCGAGGAAAAGTTAATCCACAGTTCTAGATACGGGTTCTTTTAATGTGACTAGTAGATTCCCATATATATATCCCTGCTCAACCTATCCGAGCATCGTATTGTCAGGCTAAATGGATCTAACTAGTTCAAGATTTGTTAAGTCCTTGAATTCCTTAAGTTCAAATCTTCCTAGTCTAGTCCATTTAGAATCTTTCATGCCTACCAGCGCATCGAACACAGAGCGAAGACAATTTAATTTTGGTACGTTACGCAGATTCAGATTGCCTGCTATCAAATGATAATATCACTTCCCTACACATCACCTACAAGCAAGACTATCAGCAACATATTTTTGATTTTCTAATTTTTATTGTTTTTGGATTTTTGAAATTTTTAATTTTTTTGTTTTGTTTTTGTTTATTTCTCCCCCTAAATTTATGCATGGGTGAGAATGAAATCACTAAAATGCGCAAATTTAAACTAAGCTAACCAAAAATAAAATTGAAAATAAGAATTAAGAAAAAATAAAAATAAAAATAACTTAAAGTGAGTAAAAAAATAGAAAAATAAAATTAATCCTCAAAACGAATCATTTTCAAAAATCCCACAAGCACATCGAATTGAGCTTTGTTAAAAGGCTTGGTGAACAGATCCACCACATTATTAGCAGTGGGAACCTATTCCAGCCGGATGAGTTAACGTTCAAAACAGTCTCTGATAAAATGAATTTTAATATCAATGTGCTTGGTTTTGGAATGTTGGACAGGATTTTTAGCAATTTGAATTGCGACCATATTATCACAGTAAATAGGGGTTTCTAGATATTTCATATCGTAATCCAACAGCTGATGTTGGATCCAGATAACTTGAGAGCAACAAGCAGATGCAGCAACGTATTCCGCTTCAGTTGTTGAAGCTGAGACGGTGTGATGCTTCTTGCACTGCCACGACACCAGCCGATCTCCAAGATATTGACACCCACCTGAAGCATATAAATCAAATTCAAAATTCTTTGGATACCAAAGACCGAATTTTGGGCTGCCTTTGATATACCAAAAAATTCTTTTGACAACATTAAGATTTGAAAATTTAGGATTAGCCTGATATCGTGCGCATTGACAAACTGCAAACATGATGTCTGGGCGGCTTGCAGTAAGATACATCAACGATCCAATCATCGATCTGTAGTGTGTCTGATCTACGGATTCGCCATCAGCATCTAGAGTCAGCAGAGGTCTTTTGGCCGTCTGCGTCGATGCAGGTTTAGCATCTTGAAACACGAAATTCTCAACAATATCCTCCACATACTTGGCTTGATGTATCAGGATTTCGGTTGAATTTTGTTTGAACTGAAGCCCCGGAAACATGTTCATTTCTCCCAATGAACTCATCTCGAACCTCTTTTTCATAACGCCTTCAAACTCCTTGCATAGCTATGGACTGGTAGACCCGAAGATAATATCTTCAACGTAGATTTGAACCAGAATCTGATCATTACCAACATGCTTGATAAACAAAGTTTGATCGATAGTGCCACGAGAGTATCCATGCTCGAGCAACTGCTTTGTATGGGTCACATACCACGCTCAAGGAGCATGATGTAACCCATACAATTCCTTGTCCAACTTGTAGACTTGATTAGGAAACTTCGAGTTAACGAACCCAGGGGGCTGATCAACGTAGATTTCTTCCTTCACCTTGCCATACAAAAAGGTTGTCTTGACGTCCATTTGATAAACCGTAAAGTTCATGTAAGAGGCATATGCAAGAAAGATACGAATAGCCTCCAAGCGAGCTACTGGAGTATAAACCTTAGTATAATCAACACCCTCGACTTGTTGAAACCCGCAAACCACCAATCTAGCTTTATTTCGCACTATAACCCCTGAATCATCATGCTTGTTTCGATAGACCCATCGTGTGTCAAGAGACTTTTTTCCCTTTGGTAACTCAACCAATTTCCAAACACCGAGCTTTTCAAACTGATTCAACTCTTCAATAGCATCTACCTAGCTGGGCTCATTCAGAGCCATTTCAACATTCTTGGGCTCTATTTGAGAGATAAAGCAAGAATAGAGACATTGTGACAACCCGATATTTCAACTCTTTGTAACGACCAAAGTGGGTCAAGTATTTTAACTACTTCTGAATAATAAAAATTTACTTTCATAATAAAATGTACAAATAAGTTCTATTTAATTTCCTTCTATGTTTAAATGTCTTTGAAACATGATCGTACGTGAAAAGAACGCCCAAATCTGACTTCATATAGCTAAGTTATGATTTTTCCAAGTTCGGCTTAGCAACAGACAGCTAAAAACTCGAATCGGAAATCGAGCGACTTTTGGCCGGAATGACCTAAACGAGAATCGAAGGTCTCGACATTGGTATTCCAGCGGTAAAAAGTCTGGCAAAAGCCGACATCAGATAAAGAAGTTATGAATTTTCAAAGAAAATCCTTAAACACGATGGATTTTTAATAAATAATAAAAAAAATAATTTCGGAATTTGCCGACGGAGTCTAAACGAAAGTTGTAGAGCGTAGTCTCACCTACGCGAGGATATAAAGACCATCGAAAACGGAGTTCGTATGAAGAAGATATGAATTTTTGAAGTTTATTAAATAAATTAATTATTTATTTTAATCAAAATTCGGATATTATCCGAAGGGGAGTCAGCGTCCTCATCCGAGGTACGCGCTGCGTACCCCTGTACGCCCTGCGTAACCGAGAGGATTGGCCTCTGATCGTCCACGTCGCGCTATCCGAAGAAACCGACCCGTCCGACCCGTCCGAAGCCCCGACCCACCGTCCCATCCGACCCGCGTACCCAGCAACCCGTCCCATCCGAAGCCGAGGCAGTCGAGGCTTCGGTCATGCATGACGTACACGTACGCGCTGCGTACGAGCGTACGCCCCGCGTACCGAGGCAGACCAGCCTTCCTATAAATAGGATGCGAGGGTTTCCAAAGAAAGGGCTCATTTCTCTTCTCTCTCTCTCAACTTTGCCTCGTTTTCCGTGTCCGTTCAAACCCGAAGCTCTGGTCTTTTTGGCTCAAGTCCTGAAGGTCGATTTTACTCCTGAGATTCCCGAGAATCCCGAGGAAAATCCGTTTCCCGAGACGAAACTCTGCCCGGTTTCCCATCTCGCTATCTCCAAAACTTTCAAATGAGTTTAATACCCCTTAATCAACCGTTTTAATTATTCTAAATACTTTTATATGCTTTCAAGGGGGGGATTACAAGTAAAACACACGAGTATTATCGTGTGTTACATAAAGAAACTCTTTTATATACTGTTATATATTCAAATCACATGCGATTTATAAACCTTGAAGGAACTTTTATATATATATAACATATGTTACAATAGCATTTTATCTTTTAAAATATAAAGTTGTTGTAATGCATTTATAAACTAAACTGTTCTTAGATTATTCTTTTCTATCTTAGACTCTACACCAAAAATCTATGCTTTCATAAACAAGTGATTCTTTTTCTAGGTATTTGTAAACAAACAAGACACACTTTTTGAAAACTATAATAGGTATAGTTTTACGAACAGATTTCTAACTCTTATGTACTAGAAACATATATTTCAAGAAGTTTACTTTCGTATACAAGAACAAACGTAACATTTTAACAAGTAGATCTGTTTTTATACCACGGTTTGTGAGACACTAACTTCATGTACGTTCGAGTACACATTTCAAGTCCTGTATTATATACCAGAATCCCTTGGAGGGGGAGCATGGTGTTTGTGTATAGATCTATACGGGCTTGACAACCCGCGCCCTGACTGTTAGCCGCAGTCCACCGTTTGGGGTGACAAACGTCATAACATTCCAACGCCTGAAGAATGTTGTGTATAGGCATTCAGAGTCAATAGTATGGTTATAAAACTCACAAGGGGTATTAAAAATGCATTGATTTACAAGGTTTTCAAACTCATTGGTTATTTTACATTTACATACATTTTGGAAACAAACATTGGTCTTGAGTGAAGGCTACTTTTATACTAGTAGAAAATATAGGATTTTCTAAACACAAACAAACAAAGATAAAACATTTCATTTCATTCAAACATTGTCACTTAAATACTTATGAAATTCACCAGCTTAAATGCTGATCTACTCTTTCAAAATTTCTTGTATGTCCCAGGAAATCAGTAAATTTCAGGTATTCATTTCGCTTTTGATGAAGGGATGCTGCGGCGCCAGTTTAATCTCGTATTTTTGACATCATATTGTAATTGAGTTTTGAACATGTAACTTTTGACAAATGTAAACTTTCAATTATATATATGAAGGTTGTATTGCTTTCTTTACTATGTATTCATTTGTTACGCTACCACATGAAGTCATCCGCCCCCGAACGTTTCCGCCGTTCAGGTTTGGGGGTGTGACAGATTGGTATCAGAGCAATGTTTATAGTGAACTAAGTATATCGAACCACATAAGATATACAAACTATAAATGCTTAAGGGACTAATACTCTCTGACAAAACAAATTTTCTTTTTACACTTAAGCAGCATTTCGTTCAACTTAAATTGATAGTTCATTTAAATACAATTACATGCATACCACAAACTATTTTCATGTTATACAACTATACAAGTATTTAGACAAGTTGACACTATGATTGAGACTCGATATATGTAATCAGATTTTGGACAAATATAGCGTGATCAACTATATTTGCCCAAGATTGGACCAACGTATATCGAGGAATGATCGTAGTAAGCAACAAGTCAAACCTTACCAAACCATTACAAGAATCAAACACAAGAACTTAAATACTATAGGAGTATTTGCTATCTAAACTAGTTTAACTTACATGTTTTACATGTTCCGACCTTATTCAATTCTTATAACCCTATTTCTCGTACAGTCAAATGGCTGGATTTCACCACCCTGGCGACCCCTACTTTCCCAACCAAGGCAACGGAGGATGGATCGAAGATGATCCCGAAGAGGACGAGGAACCCATAGAAGTGGGTGATGACTCCGGTACCGACTCAGAGTCGGAAGTTATCGATCCACCACCCATTCAACCTCCCATCTTCGTAAGGAACTTTCAAGGACCGACTCCCGTCTGGGGAAGTCACCTCCACCATTGGAGCCAACAGCAAAACCTACGCCCTCCTTATGGCATGTGCCGGGACTTCTATGATGTCCGCGGCGGGGGTTCGGCTGATCGAGCACTCCCGGTAATGGTGGGTAAGTTAGCCAATCTGTCCTATCAGTCTGGAGTACAAGCTAGTCGACTCCGGGATATCAACGTGGAAGTGCAGGTTCACACTTCTGACATCCGTAGGTTGGACAAGATGCAAGACAACGCTCAATTCCAAACCGAAGCGTTTCAAGCGCAAATGATTGCAGCCCTCACCGAACTAAGGGAACAACAAGCCGCTTTCGATAGGCGTCTAATGGAGTCAAAGCAATCAGATACGGAGTCAAGCTCCAAGCGCAACCTTCGACGCAAGTAGTGCTTGTCAAGGACTCAAATTTTGTTATAGCTTAGGACCTCGGCTAAAAGTCTTTAAATTTCTCGAACTTTGTAATCAGAGACCCTTATAGGGGTCAAATTTTCATGATCGTTGTAACAACTTTTATATTAATATAAGTGGCACTATTACTACTATGTTGAGTATTTCGTTCGAACCTTGAATGGTCTTTGTGAACCCAAATACTTGTTTCATACCTTCAGTCTTACAAATAACTTTCATTCTTCTATTTTAAGACTCATACTATCATCTGTTGTTGAACTATAACGATTTAGTTCATGAGACACATACATTTTTCCATTCTATGAAATTCTTATCCTTGTCTTTTCAAACTATAGTTGAAGGATGCCTCTGCGTAGGAATCCAAGGCGAAACAACGGTGAAGAAGCACCTATACCACCACCACCTCCACCACCCCAATTTGATGCTGTAATGTTTCAAGCAGCAGTCACCGCAGCATTGGCAGCTGCCATGTCACAGATCAATAACTCGAGTGCTAATGGCTCGGGATCTGGCACACACCCATCCAACCATGGCGAGAGTCATGGACCGTTCGAGAATGCACCTATAAGGACTTCACTAATGCCAAGCCCCGGATGTTTTATGGTACTGGTGGTGTGATGGCCCTGAGGCAGTGGATTGAAAGGACGGAGGCAGTCTTTGAAATCTGCTCCTGCCCCGAGCACAGCAAGGTCAAATTTGCAACTTTCACCCTTCTCGATAAAGCTTTAACTTGGTGGAATGGCCACGTTAAAGTACTTACCCTAATCGTGGCAAACTCCATAAGCTGGGAGAGCTTGAAGGCCATGATGATGAGAGAATACTGCCCACGGGGAGAGATTCAAAAGCTTGAACACGAGCTATGGACTCTCGGAATGGTGGGTACCGACATCGCTACTTATACCAACAGATTCTGCGAACTGGCAATCCTTTGTCCAAATATGATTGCTCCCGAGAGCAAGAAGATAGAAAGGTACATCTGGGGACTGACGCCCCAAATGCGATCAAGCGTGTTAGCTTCTAAACCTGACACCTTTGAAAGTGCTAAGGAACTGGCACAATCTCTGATCGACTACGGAGGTCATCAGAACTCAACCACTTCTGCACCAGCACCACAGAAAGGAAACAACAACAACAACTACTACAACAACAACAACAACAACAACAACAACAATGGCAGGAAGAGAGCGTGGATTAAAGGGAAGGGTGGGTCTTCCCAAGAATCCGCAAAGAAACAACTGGTTTTAGTAAATGCTGCCATCGTACCTGCTACAGCCCCTACAAATACCTACCCAACAAAGCCTTATATAGGTAACCTCCCAAAATGCACCAAATGCAATTACCACCACCATGGACCTTGTCGAGAAATGCAGTGCGCCAACTGCAGTAGGAAAGGACACACAGCCCGTTTCTGCAAG
This sequence comes from Lactuca serriola, assembly GCF_051521515.1. Classification (NCBI taxonomy): domain Eukaryota; kingdom Viridiplantae; phylum Streptophyta; class Magnoliopsida; order Asterales; family Asteraceae; genus Lactuca; species Lactuca serriola. The sequence goes on along the minus strand of NC_136415.1, from coordinate 199,557,951 downwards.
GAAGCCGCAAAGCCGATCACTCAAGTTCCCGGTGCGGGTGTAGGGCAGGCTTGCTACGGTTGTGGCGAGGTGGGCCACTACAAGAGAAACTGTCCTAAGGCAGCAGGCACCGGAGGTGTGGGACGAGTTTTGGCAATAGGCCATGACGAAGCTGTAGCTGACCCAACTATAGTTGCTGGTACGTTCCTTCTCGATAATTCATACGCATGCATATTATTCGATAGTGGAGCGGAGAGAAGCTTCGTGAGTCAAAACTTTATTCATTTACTTAAACCTAAACCTAGCAAGTTAGAAAAATCATTCACTGTAGAGATGGCCAATGGAAAAACCGAAAACACAAATTGCATATACATGGGTTGTACGTTAACATTAGACGGCCATTCTTTCCCAATCAATCTCATGCCGGTTCAAATTAAAAGTTTCGACGTCATAGTCGGCATGGATTGGTTGAGTCTTCTTCGCGCCGACATCATGTGCTTTGAGAAAGCAGTCCGTCTTAACCTCCCTAACAACGAAACATTAGTTATCAACGGCGAAAAATCTAGTACAAACCTTCGCATCATTTCGTGCATCCAAGCTCGAAAGTGCTTGCGGAAGGATTGTCGAGCATTCCTAGCGCACATCGTCGATACAAGTCAAGAACTGAAGGACATCAAGAACATCTCAGTAGTACGCGACTTTCCCGATATCTTTCCAGAAGAACTACCAGGATTACCACCGCAACGCCAAGTCGAGTTCAGAATCAACTTAATTCTAGGAGCTACCCCAGTAGCGAAGTCGCCTTATCGTCTTGCACCAGCAGAGATGCAAGAACTTTCCAGTCAACTTAATGAACTCCTCCACAAAGGATTCATTAGACCAAGTTTCTCACCTTGGGGAGCACCGGTCTTGTTTGTAAAGAAGAAAGACGGATCGTTCCGTATGTGCATCGACTACAGAGAGCTGAACAAACTTACTGTCAAGAACCGCTATCCTCTACCCCGTATTGACGACCTATTCGATCAACTTCAAGGGGCAAACTACTTCTCCAAAATAGACCTGCGATCCGGATATCACCAATTACGAGTTCTAGAGGGGGACATTCCAAAGACAGCCTTCCGAACTCGTTATGGACACTACGAATTCGTGGTGATGCCGTTCGGATTAACCAATGCACCAGCAGTATTTATGGACCTAATGAATAGGGTATGCCGCCCTTACTTGGATCAGTTCGTCATCGTCTTTATCGATGATATACTTATCTACTATCGAAGTGAGGAAGAGCATAGTCAACACCTACGAAAAGTCCTAGAAACACTGCGAACGGAGAAACTCTATGCGAAGTTCTCTAAATGCGAATTTTGGATTCGAAGAGTCGAATTTTTAGGTCACGTTGTTAGCGAGAAAGGTATACACGTGGACCCCTCCAAAATTAAGGCTATTGAGAACTGGTCGGCACCAAAGACACCTACAGAAATTCGTCAATTTCTAGGTCTAGCTGGCTACTATCGCAGATTCATAAAGAACTTTTCGAGCATTGCGAAACCTCTTACTTCATTAACCCAGAAAGGTGTGGCCTTTGACTGGGAAGCAAAACAAGAGAAGGCATTCCAGACACTAAAGCAGGCCTTGTGCACCGCACCGATACTATCCCTCCCCGAAGGGATAGAAGACTTCGTAGTGTATTGCGATGCTTCAAATCAAGGACTTGGTTGTGTTCTTATGCAGAGAGGGAAGGTTATCGCTTATGCCTCCCGACAGCTTAAGACACACGAAGTGAACTATACGACACTTGACCTCGAGTTAGGAGCAGTGGTATTTGCTCTGAAGATCTGGAGGCACTACTTATACGGAACAAAGAGTACTATTTTCACCGATCACAAGAGCCTTCAACACATTTTCGATCAGAAGGAACTCAACATGCGACAACGACGATGGGTTGAGTTACTGAATGACTACGAATGCGAAATTCGTTATCATCCTGGCAAGGCCAACGTAGTAGCCGACGCCCTCAGTCGAAAGGAATACACTGGTCGGAGGGTCAAATCTCTGACCATGACTATCCATTCCCACTTATCCACACAAATTAAGGAAGCACAAATGGAAGCTTTGCAACCTGAAAATGTGGCAGGTGAATCCCTGCGAGGAATGGAGAAGAATCTAGAAGTCAAGGGTGGCGGAGCCTATGATCTCATGGACCGAATCTGGACCCCAAATCATGGTGGTTTCAGAAACGTAGTCATGACCGAGGCTCACAACTCAAGATATTCCGTTCACCCGGGTTCAGATAAAATGTATCTGGATCTTAAGAAACTGTACTGGTGGCCCAACATGAAAGCAGAAATTGCTACCTTCGTGAGTAAATGTCTTACTTGCGCTAAGGTTAAGGTCGAGTATCAGAAACCGTCAGGATTACTACGACAACCAGAGATACCGGAATGGAAATGGGAGCGGATTACTATGGACTTCATAACCAAGTTACCCAAGACGACCAGTGGACTAGATACCATATGGGTCATTGTCGACAGACTGACCAAATCCGCGCATTTCCTACCCATCAAGGAGACTGACAAAATGGAGAAGCTTACAAGAACTTACTTAAGGGAAGTAGTGCGACTGCATGGTGTTCCGATATCCATTATCTCCGATCGAGATAGTAGATACACTTCAAGATTCTGGCAGTCACTACAAAGTTCCCTGGGAACTAGGCTAGACATGAGTACAGCCTACCACCCACAAACAGACGGACAAAGTGAGAGAACAATACAAACTTTAGAAGACATGCTGAGAGCCTGCGTGATTGACTTTGGAAAGGCATGGGATATTCATTTACCCCTTGTCGAATTTTCATACAACAATAGTTATCATACAAGCATAAAGGCTGCTCCGTTTGAAGCCCTCTATGGTCGCAAGTACAGATCCCCTCTGTGCTGGACTGAAGTTGGCAATACCCAGTTAGCTAGAGGAAGAGTTCCTGAAAGCACTCTCACCGGTCCAGAGATCATATGTGAAACAACAGAGAAGATCGTTCAGATTCGTGAACGATTGAAAGCCTCAAGAGACCGACAGAAAAGCTACGCTGACCAAAGGAGGAAACCTTTGGAATTCCAGGTAGGAGACCACGTCTTATTAAAGGTCTCACCGTGGAAGGGTTTAATACGATATGGAAAGCGTGGGAAACTAAATCCAAGATACATAGGGCCTTTCGAGATTCTCGCCAGAATCGGCCCTGTGGCTTACAAGCTTAACCTACCGCGAGAACTTAGTAACATCCATCCAACCTTCCACGTCTCAAACTTGAAAAAGTGTATGTCCGACGAGACTCTTGTTATACCACTCGACGAGATCGAGATCAACGAGAGCCTCAACTTTGTGGAAGAACCAGTAGAAATCATGGACCGAGAGGTCAAACAAACAAAACAAAGTCGCATACCCATCGTGAAGGTTCGCTGGAACGCCAAGCGGGGACCCGAATTCACATGGGAACGCGAAGATCAGATGAAACAAAAGTACCCTCATCTCTTTCATGTTCACTAGTATCTTTACTACTTTAAATTTTGGGACGAAATTCTCTCTAACGGGGGGATGATGTGACAACCCGATATTTCAACTCTTTGTAACGACCAAAGTGGGTCAAGTATTTTAACCACTTCTGAATAATAAAAATTTACTTTCATAATAAAATGTACAAATAAGTTCTATTTAATTTCCTTCTATGTTTAAATGTCTTTGAAACATGATCGTACGTGAAAAGAACGCCCAAATCTGACTTCATATAGTTAAGTTATGATTTTTCCAAGTTCGGCTTAGCAACAGACAGCTAAAAACTCAAATCGGAAATCGAGCGACTTTTGGCCGGAATGACCTAAACAAGAATCGAAGGTCTCGACATTGGTATTCCAGCGGTAAAAAGTATGGCAAAAACCGACATCAGATAAACAAGTTATGAATTTTCAAAGAAATTCCTTAAACACGATGGATTTTTAATAAATAATAAAAAAAATAATTTCGGAATTTGCCGACGGAGTCTAAACGAAAGTTGTAGAGCGTAGTCTCACCTACGCGAGGATATAAAGACCATCGAAAACGGAGTTCGTATGAAGAAGATATGAATTTTTGAAGTTTATTAAATAAATTAATTATTTATTTTAATCAAAATTCGGATATTATCCGAAGGGGAGTCAGCGTCCTCATCCGAGGTACGCGCTGCGTACCCATGTACGCCCTGCATAACCGAGAGGATTGGCCTCTGATCGTCCACGTCACGCTATCCGAAGAAACCGACCCGTCCGACCCGTCCGAAGCCCCGACCCGTCCGACCCGCCGTCCCATCCGACCCGCCGTCCCATCCGACCCGCGTACCCAGCAACCCGTCCCATCTGAAGCCGAGGCAGTCGAGGATTCGGTCATGCATGACGTACGCGTACGCGCTGCGTACGAGCGTACGCCCCGCGTACCGAGGCAGACCAGCCTTCCTATAAATAGGATGCGAGGGTTTCCAAAGAAAGGGCTCATTTCTCTTCTCTCTCTCTCAACTTTGCCTCGTTTTCTGTGTCCGTTCAAACCCAAAGCTCTGGTCTTTTTGGCTCAAGTCCCGAAGGTCGATTTTACTCCTGAGATTCCTGAGAATCCCGAGGAAAATCCGTTTCCCGAGACGAAACTCTGCCCGGTTTTCCATCTCGCTATCTCCAAAACTTTCAAGTGAGTTTCATACCCCTTAATCAACCGTTTTAATTATTCTAAATACTTTTATATGCTTTCAAGGGGGGGATTACAAGTAAAACACACGAGTATTATCGTGTGTTACATAAAGAAACTCTTTTATATACTGTTATATATTCAAATCACATGCGATTTATAAACCTTTAAGGAACTTTTATATATATATAACATATGTTACAATAGCATTTTATCTTTTAAAATATAAAGTTGTTGTAATGCATGTATAAACTAAACTGTTCTTAGATTATTCTTTTCTATCTTAGACTCTACACCAAAAATCTATGCTTTCATAAACAAGTGATTCTTTTTCTAGGTATTTCTAAACAAACAAGACACACTTTTTGAAAACTATAATAGGTATAGTTTTACGAACAGATTTATAAGTCTTATGTACTAGAAACATATATTTCAAGAAGTTTACTTTCGTATACAAGAACAAACGTAACATTTTAACAAGTAGATCTGTTTTTATACCACGGTTTGTGAGACACTAACTTCATGTACGTTCGAGTACACATTTCAAGTCCTGTATTATATACCAGAATCCCTTGGAGGGGGAGCATGGTGTTTGTGTATAGATCTATACGGCTTGACAACCCGCGCCCTGACTGTTAGCTGCAGTCCACCGTTTGGGGTGACAAACGTCATAACATTCCAACGCCTGAAGAACGTTGTGTATAGGCATTCAGAGTCAATAGTATGGTTATAAAACTCACAAGGGGTATTAAAAATGCATTGATTTACAAGGTTTTCAAACTCATTGGTTATTTTACATTTACATACATTTTGGAAAAAAACATTGGTCTTGAGTGAAGGCTACTTTTATACTAGTAGAAAATATAGGATTTTCTAAGCACAAACAAACAAAGATAAAACATTTCATTTCATTCAAACATTGTCACTTAAATACTTATGAAATTCACCAGCTTAAATGCTGATCTACTCTTTCAAAATTTCTTGTATGTCCCAGGAAATCAGTAAATTTCAGGTATTCATTTCGCTTTTGATGAAGGGATGCTGCGGCGCCAGTTTAATCTCGTATTTTTGACATCATATTATAATTGAGTTTTGAACATGTAACTTTTGACAAATGTAAACTTTCAATTATATATATGATGGTTGTATTGCTTTCTTTACTATGTATTCATTTGTTACGCTACCACATGAAGTCATCCGCCCCCGAACGTTTCCGCCGTTCAGGTTTGGGGGTGTGACAGACATGTATTGACATCTCCACTCTGAATTCTGGTTTTAACTCCATCGCCCAGCTGACAAATGATGTTCTCGATCGGATGATTGCGTTGAATTCTTGAGGGTATCTCCTGGTTGATATCATTAAGCGAGACGGGAATATTGTGAATATTGACACCTCTATCATTTACTGATTGTTCCACACCAGATGATGTGACAACCCGATATTTCGAGTCAATGTAATGTAAAACCGATCAAATTTAGGTCAAAATGTAACCTTCCTAAAATCTCATTCGGATTAAATAAAGTAGTAGGAATCATATCAAGGTTTGCATACATAAAAAGAACGTCCAAATCTGACCTCGGATGAGGAAGTTATGAATTTTTGAAGAAATTCCTTAATCATGTCATTTTAATAAATAAATAATAAAAATAATTTCGGAATTTGCCAACGGAATCTAAACGAAAGTTGTAGATCATGGTCTCACCTTCGCGTGGATATAAAGAACGTCGAAAACGGAGTTCGTATGAAGGAGATATGAATTTTTGAAGTTTATTTATAATAAATATAAATTTAATTATAAATTCCCGGTAATATCCGAAGGGGAGTCATCGGATTGGACCGAAGTACGCCCTGCGTACCTTCGTACTCCCCGCGTACTGAGATCGAGGGTCTCGGATCGTCCACGTCGCACTATCTGAAGAATTCTAAACCGTCCGACCCGTCCGAAGCTCCGACCCGTCCGACCCGCTGTCCCATCCGACCCGCGTACCCAGCAACCCGTCCCATCCGAACCGAGGCAGTCGAGGCTTCGATCATGTATGACGTACGCGTACGCGCTGCGTACGAGCGTACGCCCCGCGTACGGTGGCGGTTCAGCCTTCCTATAAATAGGATGCGAGGCTTTCCGAAAATGTTGCTCATTTCTCTCCTCTCTCTCACAACCTTGCCTCGTTTTCCGTGCCCGTTATAACCCGAAGCTCTGGTCTTTTTGCTCAAGTCCCGAGGGTCGATTTTACTCCCGAGATTCCCTAGAATCCTGAGAAAAATCTGTTTTCCGAGACGAAACTCTGCCCCGTTTTCCATCTCGCTTTCTTCAATCAATCAAGTGAGTTTCATACCCCTTAATCAACCTTTTTGAATATTCTAAATGCTTTTATATGCTTTCAAGGGGGGATACAAGTTAAATACTTATAGTTATTGTTTCAATCACATGTGATTGCATTAATCACATGTGATTAATAACTAGGGAAACCAATGATTTTATCACTATTCAAACTATCTATCAAACTGTTTTACTTCTAAATGTTTTCCAAACCCATTTACTTTTCGAATTTACACTGCAACCGTGATTTAAACAAACCTTCCTTATACTTAATCTGTTTTAAACAAATCTCCGCCTTCAAATTGTTTTATAGATTGACATCAAGTCAATCTTTCTTTAAAAATAATACTTATGTTTCAAATGTCTTATAAATACTTATTTATGTTTTTATATTATAAATTGCATGCCCATATATGTATAGACGTATAAATAATGTTTAAAGGGCTTACGAAGGCCATCCACCCTATTTCCTTTTCCTCGATTTGGATGTGGTCTGGTGGGATTTTGGGTAACCATCCGAAGGTCGTTTCCATGTTAATTACATATCAAATATACATATATAGACATAAAAGTACTTCCATAATCATACGTACTAGACGCACCGTTAACAAGTTACCATCGGGGTAACACAGAACCATACTACTACAACTGCTAGATCAATGAGTCAGTTCATTCGTGAGTCTATACTAGCAAGAGAATATATACAACTATACTACGAGAATATATACAACTATACTAGAACAAGAAACATTTCATCACATATGCAAGAATACGATAACAAATGTGATCCACTGTATCGGAGCATGCCTTAAATGTCATGGCCCGAGTTGTAGCCAGAATTCTCTTGGAGGGAGACCGTTGAGTTTGCGTATAGATCTATACTGGATTGACTATCCTACACCTTGCTGCTAGCTATAGCCGGACCTGCAGGTCTGCGGGTGCCAAACGTCATTCCGTTATTACGACCGTTCTTTATGTCGTTGTTATCAGTCGATAGTATGGTGCAATTATCACATTATACCTTAATATAAATCCGGTTTAAGGTAGTAGTAATTAGTACAACAGTAGTTCTTATTATACAAAGCTACAGTACTACAATGATTTACGCATTACATATTTTGGTGATAATCTCACTTAAGCATTAATGTACAAACTATATTTTATCAAATGATAGTTATACTTGGGTAATTACACACTTTTACAACAGACGAGTTTACAAAACAGTTAAGCCTTGGTCGAAGGTTACTTTTATAGAAAATATAGGATTTTCTGAGAGATTCAAACTTTTGCAAACACTTTTAAACATTTACTTACATTTTTACAAACTTATACATTGAGACAGGTTCAAACGTTTTTGACAACGAACATTGACACTAAAATACTTATGAACTCACCAGCTTAATGCTGATAAACTCTTTCAAAATAACTTGTATTCTCAGGTCATCAGTAGACACGTACCGATGCCAGCTTTTGAGATGATGGAGCGTTCTCAAGACTCATCATTTTATTATTTTGATTTACGTTATATTTTTGGTGTCTAAAACTATACAGAACACGAATGTATTAAATTTATGTATTTAATGCAATGGATGATGTTGTTTGCCTATTTACATTTACTGTGTTGTGATTACCTTACATGACGTCCTCCGCCCCAGAACGTTTCCGCCGTTCTTGGTTTTGGGGTGTGACAGATTGGTATCAGAGCATTGTTTATAGTGAATTGAGTATATCAACCCACAAAAAATATACTAAACTATAAACCCATTAGGGATTAAACTCTGACCAAGAGTCTATACTTTAAATAATAAAATATTTAAACTAAGTATACTAGTCTGCATTCATACTAAAATAAGTGTCATAATGACAAGAACAAAAGTATTTGGATTGTTAAATATCACAAGTGAGCTCGGGGATGTATGGTCAGTCCTGGGAATGGCATAGCCTGGTCAACTATGTTGGTCCTAGGAGTGATTAACACATGCCTTAGAATAGTTGTGATAGGTTAACAAGTCTAAAAACTTACCAACAATACCACAAGAAGATCAATAGAACTTAAACTTAAAAATACTATAGGAGTATTTTGTGCTACTAGTTACACGTATACTATAATCTTATACCTCTATTCTCGCGTAGATCTTGATGGCTAGGTATCCATCATGGCGACCCGTACTTTCCCAATGAAGGCAATGCTGGGTGGATCGATGAAGAGCCCGAAGTTGAGCATCCAATCCCTTTGGATGATCACCTCGCAGAAGGCTTTTCGGATGGATCCGACTCCGAGCCTGAAGTCAACAACCTATCGATTGTAGGTCAAGCCCCGAACAACAACCCTCGACCAGCGTTTCCAGGTCCTACTCCCTTGTGGGCAAACAACCTGAACCGCTGAAGTAATGATCAGGGTCAACCCTTACCATACTTAGGGGACCGAACCTTTTACAACGTCAGCGATGGTGGCTCTACTGACCGAGCTCTGCCTGTCATTATCCACAGAATAGCTCGTATTGTCGAGCAAGGTGGAGCAGCCGTCGACCGGGTCATAGAGATTGATGCCGACTCAGGTGTCAACACAGTTAGCATCCGCCGTCTTGAAGAAGACATGGAACGGACCCGGAGGACAAATAAAACCCTGTAGTAGCAGTTGACTGCCCCACGAGCTGAAATCTTGGAGCTTCGAGCTCGTCAGAGGACTCAGCATCGACACCTTCAAGAGGTGTTTCGTCAAGTGTCCGACCGCAGTACTCGCCCGGGATTTTCCCATCGCCGTTGGTTGATGTCTAGTACATCTCCGTCTTTTAATTAAAGGATAGCCTTTAACATCTGTGCTCCAAGTAGCACTTGTGTGTAAGATGTTTCTAACTTTCCTTACTCAAAATTTGAAATCTAAGAACTATCAAACTTTTCTATATGGTATGATGTATGACCTACTGTTAGGTCGATTTTCCCTGAACTTATTACATCAGTAATACCAGTATTTTTGAGATCTATCTATCTGGGAAAAATCTATACACTTGTGTTTTCCTACTAATATTTTTTATTATGGTTTCAAACACTCTTTCAACTGTTGGACTATGGTTAGTTAGTCCATGTGTCACTCTCACGTTGCTTACAAATTGATTCTTACCATCTTTCTTATCTTTATAAACTTTTAGCTGAAGGATGCCTCCTCGCAAGTCTCCCAGGAATAGGAATAATCCTGCACCTCCACCACCTCCTCCGCCTCCGGTCATCGATACTATAGCCCTGAATGCTGTCGTAGCTGCCATGGCTCAGTATCACTCTTCTGATGCCAGCAGAGGTGGAACCCCTGTGGAATCTATTCCGATCAAAATCCCTGTGCGCTCAAGGGAGCGCTCTTACAAGGATTTTACAAACTGCAAGCCGAAGCCTTTCTATGGCACCGGCGGAGTCATTGCTCTCTCGCAATGGTTCGAGAAGACTGAATCAGTCTTCGAAATCTGTCCATGCCCTGCTGCGTGCAAAGTGAAATATGCCGCATGCACCTTTGAGGGTAAAGCCCTAACGTGGTGGAACGGCCACGTCAAAGCACTAACACTCGTCGTAGCCAACGACATGGGTTGGGAAACAATGAAAGACCTCATGACTGAGGAATACTGCCCGAGGGCACCAATGTGGTCGCTTATACTGCCCGATTCAGCGAGCTGGTGGCCCTCTGCCCCAATATGGTTCCCACCGAGGGGAAGAAGATCGAGAGGTACATATGGGGACTAGTGCCTCCGTATCAGGGGAATGTGCTAGCGTCAAACCCCGCTACCTTCGACAGTGCCAAACGATTGGCACAACGACTCATTGACCATGGAGTCAAAACCCCTGCAACCACAACCACCCTAGCCATCCCGGAACCCTCCAAACCCGTCGATACTAAGCGGAAATTCTGGGATGAAAGGAAGAAGCATCAGGCTGCCAAAAAGCAGCAATTGGTGGCAATTCATGCCGCAGTAACCCCTACTGCTACTACTACTGCTCCGGTGAGTCGGTATGCTGGAAGTTCGCCCAAGTGCAACAAATGCAGCTACCACCACAACGGCCCCTGCCGTGAATTGCAGTGCTCTAACTGCAACAAGAAAGGACACACCGTCCGATTCTGTAAGTTCCCAGCACAACCTATCAACCAAGTCCCTGGCTCTGGCGCGAGCCCAACCTGCTATGGATGTGGCGAAGCAGGCCACTTTAAGAGGGACTGCCCCAAAGCGAGGAATGCTGGAGGAGCAGGGAGGGTACTGGCTATACGCCACGGGGAAGCAGTTGCTGACCCGACAGTAGTAACTGGTACGTTCCTCCTCGATAACTCCTATGCATGCATTCTGTTCGATAGTGGAGCGGAGCGAAGCTTCGTAAACGATAAATTTGCTCGCATGCTTAATCAACCACCGCACACACTCAAAGAACTATTCACAGTAGAAATGGCTAATGGAAAAACTGAAAATACGAGTAGCATATACTTAGGTTGTACCCTAACTCTAGATAACCATTCATTTCCAATCGACCTCATGCCAGTCTCAATAAAAGGTTTCGACATCATCATTGGCATGGACTGGTTAAGCCTTTATCGTGCCGACATCATGTGCTTCGAGAAAGCAGTCCGTCTAAACCCTCCGTCTAACGAAACTCTTATAGTCTATGGCGACAAACCCGGTGCAAGCCTTCGCATCATATCAAGTATTCAAGCACAGAAATACCTGCGTAAGGAATACCACGCATTCCTTGCTCACGTCGTCGACACGAACCTAGAAACGAAAGAACTAAAGAACCTCCCAGTAGTGAGTGACTTCCCCGACATTTTCCCAGAAGAACTACCCGGGTTGCCTCCGCAACGACAAGTCGAGTTCAGAATCGACTTAGTACCAGGAGCTACCCCAGTAGCCAAGTCGCCCTACCGTTTAGCACCAGCTGAGATGCAGGAACTCTCTGGTCAACTTAACGAACTGCTCAGCAAGGGCTTTATAAGGCCAAGTTTCTCACCTTGGGGAGCACCGGTCTTGTTCGTTAAGAAGAAGGACAGATCCTTCCGGATGTGTATTGACTACAGAGAACTCAACAAACTGACGGTCAAGAATCGTTACCCTCCGCCTCGCATAGATGATCTATTCGACCAACTGCAAGGGGCGAGCTATTTTTCCAAAATTGATCTGAGATCCAGATATCACCAGTTACGAGTGCTAGAGGAGGATGTACCAAAGACAACCTTCCGAACTCGTTACGGACACTACGAGTTCGTGGTGATGCCATTCGGATTGACCAATGCGCCCGCAGTCTTCATGGATCTGATGAATAGAGTATGCCGACCTTACTTGGATCAGTTCGTCATCGTTTTCATTGACGACATCCTGATCTACTCCCGAAGTAAGAAAGAACATGGCGATCATCTGCGACAAGTTCTAGGGACATTACGAAAGGAGAAAGTTTATGCGAAGTTCTCGAAATGTGAATTTTGGATCCGAAGAGTCGAATTATTAGGACACGTGGTAAGCGAAGAGGGAATCCACGTGGACCCATCCAAAATTAAAGCCATTGAGAACTGGTCAGCACCGAAGACGCCTACAGAAATTCGACAATTTCTGGGTCTCGCTGGCTACTACCGCAGATTCATTCAGAACTTCTCACGAATAGCGAAGCCTCTTACAACCCTAACCCAGAAAGGCATGGCCTTTCACTGGGAAGAGAAACAAGAAAGAGCGTTCCAAACTCTCAAACGAGCCTTGTGCACCGCACCAATACTATCCCTTCCAGAAGGAATAGAAGACTTCGTAGTCTATTGCGATGCATCAAACCAAGGACTCGGATGTGTTCTGATGCAGCGAGGTAAGGTCATCGCCTACGCCTCAAGACAGTTGAAGACACACGAGGTTAACTACACGACCCACGATCTCGAACTAGGAGCAGTAGTGTTTGCTCTGAAGATCTGGAGACATTACTTGTACGGAACGAAGAGCACTATCTTTACCGACCACAAGAGTTTACAACACATTTTCGATCAGAAGGAGCTCAACATGAGACAACGACGGTGGGTCGAGCTACTCAGTGATTACGAATGCGATATTCGTTATCATCCGGGTAAAGCCAACGTAGTAACAGACGCCCTAAGTCGGAAGGAATATTCTGGTCGCAAAGTCAAGTCATTATCGATAACCATCCATTCACACCTGACTAAGCAAATTCAGGCGGCTCAAATTGAGGCCATGAAACCTGAAAATGTGTCAAGTGAATCCCTTAGAGGAATGGACAAGAATTTAGAAGCCAAGGGCGACGGAGCTTTATATTTCATGAACCGGATCTGGACACCGAAACATGGTGGTTTCCGAGACTTGGTCATGACCGAGGCGCACAACACTCGGTATTCCGTCCACCCAGGTTTAGATAAGATGTATCTGGATCTTAAGAAGCTATACTGGTGGCCTAATATGAAAGCAGAGATTGCTACCTTCGTAAGTAGATGCCTTACTTGCGCAAAGGTTAAGGTCGAGTACCAGAAACCCTCTGGATTACTGCAACAACCAGAGATCCCGGAATGGAAGTGGGAGCGGATCACTATGGATTTCATAACCAAGTTGCCCAAGATGACGGGTGGACTTGACACCATATGGGTCATCGTTGATAGATTACCCAAGTCTGCACACTTCCTGCCTATCAAAGAAACCGACAAGATGGAGAAGCTTACGAGAACATACATTAGGGAAATCGTACGGCTACATGGTGTACCTATGTCCATTATCTCCGATAGAGATAGTAGGTTCACCTCAAGATTTTGGCAATCACTACAACATTCCTTAGGAACAAGGCTGGACATGAGCACAGCCTACCATCCTCAGACCAACGGACAGAGTGAGAGGACCATCCAAACTCTGGAAGATATGTTGCGAGCCTGCGTGATTGACTTTGGGAAGGCATGGGATACTCATTTACCCCTTGTCGAGTTTTCCTATAATAACAGTTATCACACGAGCATCAAGGTTGCTCCATTTGAAGCTCTCTACGGCCGTAAGTGCAGATCCCCTCTGTGCTGGGCTGAGGTGGGTGATACCCAATTAGCCAGGGGGCAAACTTCCGACAGTACTCTCACCGGTCCGGAGATCATTCGGGAAACAACAAAGAAAATCGTTCAAATCCATGAACGATTGAAAGCCTCTAGAGACCGACAGAAGAGCTACGCTGATAAACGAAGGAAACCTTTGGAATTTCAGGTGGGAGACCGAGTCCTCCTCAAGGTCTCACCCTGGAAGGGCTTGATACGCTTCGGCAAGCGTGGAAAGCTTAATCCGAGGTACATAGGGCCTTTCGAGATTCTTGCAAGAGTCGGCCCCGTAGCTTACAAACTCGAACTACCAGGCGCACTTCGTAACGTACATTCTACATTCCACGTATCTAACTTGAAAAAGTGTCTATCCGACGAGACTCTTGTAATCCCACTCGACGAGATCGAAATCAACGAGAGCCTCAACTTCGTGGAAGAACCTGTAGAGATCATGGACCGTGAGGTCAAGCAGACAAAGCAAAGTCGTATCCCTATCGTGAAGGTTCGTTGGAATGCCAAGCGAGGACCGGAATTCACTTGGGAACGTGAGGATCAGATGAAACTGAAATACCCTCACCTTTTTGCTTAGTTATTTGTAATTTCTATCTTACTTAAAATTTTAATTTCGGGACGAAATTCCTTCTAACGGGGGGATGATGTGACAACCCGATATTTCAAGTCAATGTAATGTAAAACCGATCAAATTTAGGTCAAAATGTAACCTTCCTAAAATCTCATTCGGATTAAATAAAGTAGTAGGAATCATATCAAGGTTTGCGTACATAAAAAGAACGTCCAAATCTGACCTCGGATGAGGAAGTTATGAATTTTTAAAGAAATTCCTTAATCACGTCATTTTAATAAATAAATAATAAAAATAATTTCGGAATTTGCCAACGGAATCTAAACGAAAGTTGTAGATCATGGTCTCACCTTCGCGTGGATATAAAGAACGTCGAAAACGGAGTTTGTATGAAGGAGATATGAATTTTTGAAGTTTATTTATAATAAATATAAATTTAATTATAAATTCCCGGTAATATCCGAAGAGGAGTCATCGGATTGGACCGAAGTACGCCCTGCGTACCTTCGTACGCCCCGCGTACTGAGAACGAGGGTCTCGGATCGTCCACGTCACACTATCCGAAGAATTCTAAACCGTCCGACTCGTCCGAAGCTCCGACCCGTCCGACCCACTGTCCCGTCCGACCCGCTGTCCCATCTGACCCGCGTACCCAGCAACCCGTCCCATCCGAACCGAGGCAGTCGAGGCTTTGGTCATGCATGACGTACGCGTACGCGCTGCGTACGAGCGTACGCCCCGCGTACAGAGGCGGTTCAGCCTTCCTATCAATAGGATGCGAGGCTTTCCGAAAATGTTGCTCATTTCCCTCCTCTCTCTCACAACCTTGCCTCGTTTTCCGTGCCCGTTATAACCTGAAGCTCTGGTCTTTTTGCTCAAGTCCCGAGGGTCGATTTTACTCCCGAGATTCCCGAGAATCCCGAGAAAAATCCGTTTTCCGAGATGAAACTCTGCCCGGTTTTCCATCTCGCTTTCTTCAATCAATCAAGTGAGTTTCATACCCCTTAATCAACCTTTTTAAATATTCTAAATGCTTTTATATGCTTTCAAGGGGGGGGGGGGATACAAGTTAAATACTTATAGTTATTGTTTCAATCACATGTGATTGCATTAATCACATGTGATTAATAACTAGGGAAACCAGTGATTTTATCACTATTCAAACTATCTATCAAACTGTTTTACTTCTAAATGTTTTCCAAACCCATTTACTTTTCGAATTTACACTGCAACCGTGATTTAAACAAATGTTCCTTATACTTAATCTGTTTTAAACAAATCTCCGCCTTCAAATTGTTTTATAGATTGACATCAAGTCAATCTTTCTTTAAAAATAATACTTATGTTTCAAATGTCTTATAAATACTTATTTATGTTTTTATATTATAAATTGCATGCCCATATATGTATAGACGTATAAATAATGTTTAAAGGGCTTAGGAAGGTCATCCACCCTATTTCCTTTTCCTCGATTTGGATGTGGTCTGGTGGGATTTTGGGTGACCATCCGAAGGTCGTTTCCATGTTAATTACATATCAAATATACATATATAGACATAAAAGTACTTCCATAATCATACGTACTAGACGCACCGTTAACAAGTTACCATCGGGGTAACACAGAACCATACTGTTACAACTGCTAGATCAATGAGTCAGTTCATTCATGAGTCTATACTAGCAAGAGAATATATACAACTATACTACAAGAACATATACAACTATACTAGAACAAGAAACATTTCATCACATATGCAAGAATACGATAACAAATGCGATCCACTGTATCGGAGCATGCCTTAAATGTCATGGCCCGAGTTGTAGCCAGAATTCTCTTGGAGGGAGAGCGTTGAGTTTGCGTATAGATCTATACTGGATTATCTATCCTACACCTTGTTGCTAGCTATAGCCGGACCTGCAGGTCTGCGGGTGCCAAACGTCATTCCGTTATTACGACCGTTCTTTATGTCGTTGTTATCAGTCGATAGTATGGTGCAATTATCACATTATACCTTAATATAAATCCGGTTTAAGGTAGTAGTAATTAGTACAACAGTAGTTCTTATTATACAAAGCTACAGTACTACAATGATTTACGCATTACATATTTTGGTGATAATCTCACTTAAGCATTAATGTACAAACTATATTTTATCAAATGATAGTTATACTTGGGTAATTACACACTTTTACAACAGACGAGTTTACAAAACAGTTAAGCCTTGGTCGAAGGTTACTTTTATAGAAAATATAGGATTTTCTGAGAGATTCAAACTTTTGCAAACACTTTTAAACATTTACTTACATTTTTACAAACTTATACATTGAGACAGGTTCAAACGTTTTTGACAACGAACATTGACACTAAAATACTTATGAACTCACCAGCTTAATGCTGATAAACTCTTTCAAAATAACTTGTATTCTCAGGTCATCAGTAGACAGGTACCGATGCCAGCTTTTGAGATGATGGAGCGTTCTCAAGACTCATCATTTTATTATTTTGATTTACGTTATATTTTTGGTGTCTAAAACTATACAGAACACGAATGTATTAAATTTATGTGTTTAATGCAATGGATGATGTTGTTTGCCTATTTACATTTACTGTGTTGTGATTACCTTACATGACGTCCTCCGCCCCAGAACGTTTCCGCCGTTCTTGGTTTTGGGGTGTGACAGATGACTCTGCTACAAAATCATTAGAAATGTCTTCAAGAAAAAGTAGTTCCATAAAGGTTGAAGTGACAACGGAAGCATCTCTAGACATGAACTCTCTTTCAACAAGAGTGAGCAGTGTAGCCTCAGCATCATGAGTATCATTCTGAACTAGAGATTTTGGACTATCAGGTGGTACAGATGACTCCCCCTCAGGTGAAGCAAAGGACTCCCCCTCAGATGGTGAAGAGGATACCGTTGGGGGTCTGTACACAACTTCTTTGTCTTCGTCTTCAGATACATTCTTCGAACCAGAGAAAGACCCAGATGAACTATCTGAAGACACATTTATAGACTTGAAAAGCGATGTGTAATCAAATAACAAATCCGGACCCACCCGAGCATCTGTTTCATTCTCCTCCAACAAGCGTACGTCATAGGATTCCACAATCTGCTTCGTCTTCTTATTGTAGACCCTATATGCGGTGCGCGCAACATACCTTATGAATTAACAATCATCGGCTTTGACATTAAACTTTGGGTTGGACTTTAGGTGAAGAAGGGTGCAAGGGCAGCCAAATACACGGAAATGACTGACTGATGGCTTGTGACCATAAAGAATCTCATACGGTGTCTTCATCTGAGCTTTGTCGATCAACACACGATTCTAAATGTAACAAGCAGTGTTAATCGCCTCGGCCCAAAAGAAAACCGGTAACTTGGTGTCCCACAACATCGTCCTTGCAGCGTCTTTTAAAGTTCTATTTCTCTTTTCAGCAACACCATTTTGTTGAGGTGTGTGAGCGGAGCTGTATTGACGCATAATCCTTTTTTCTGCGCAAAAATGATCTAGAATAGAATTATTGAACTCTGTTCCGTTGTCGGTATGAAGCGCCTTCACCCAATTATTGGTTTGGTTCTCAATCACCACTATGAACTTCTTTATCAGATCTGCAACCCCATCTTTGTTGGATAAGAAGAAGACCCACATAAAACGAGAGAAATCATCAATCACAACCAGACAATACGAACTTCTGTTGATGCTTAGGACGTTGTCTTGACCTAACAAGTCCATATGTAATAATTAGAGCACCTGACTGATTGAGTTAACCTGTTTTGGCAGGTGTGGTTTTCTATGATGTTTATCCTGGGTACATGACACACACTTCTCAAACGTTATAAAATCTCTGATAGGTAAACCACGAACCATCTCATTCTTTGCAAGACGATTTAGATTTTTGGCGTTAGCATGACCCAGTCTTCAGTGCCACAGCATTGCATTTTGTTCTGAGACCTTTGAAAAGAGGCAAGTAACTTGTTCTGGAAGGTTGCTATTCATATGAATAATGTAAGCATTTCCATCCTTCTTAGATTTGAGAAAAATCCATTCTTCCGGGATGATAATGCCTGGCTTGAGAATCATACATTCCTTGTCAGTGAAATGTGTAGAATAGCCTTTTGTGCATATCTGAGACACACTCAACAAACTATGCTTTAACTCGGGAGCAAAGTTGACATTCTTGAAACTTAACACTCCATTTGTAACAGTTCCTCTCTGAGTGATCTTGTCACCTTCTCCACCCACAAAGGAAACATATCCCCCATTAAAAGATTGAATGTTGTTCAGTTGGGAGATGTCTCCTTTCATATGCCCGGAGCAGCTGCTGTCGACGAACCAAGGTCTGATGACATTCCCCCGCAACTATCCCTGCAAAAACATGCGGGATCATTCAGATTTGGGAACCCAGGTCATCACTTTCCCGGGTTGACCCTTTGCTTTTTCAGATTTATCATTATTTACTAATTTTTCAGAGGATACTGATGATGGACTGGAACTTATTATGTGCATCCATTGGTAATTAGGTTTTCTAACAGTGATGCTTTTGAAATAGGATTCTTATCAATTTGCATTGAGCACTTGGGTTTTCTACCTGAAGTGGTTGAAGACCCATAGCTGCTCCTTGACGAAACTGATCTAGGCGGAGCCATGTTCGGTTTTGGAAAACTGTTTGGGACTTTGTTATGAACGACCTTTTTGTTATTTTGAAAAACTGCCCATTTTCTACTACGATCATCCTTCCAATCATCATTCTGAGAATGAGCTCTAGAGGACTTCCTATTTAAAGACCTTCCTCTAAATTCATTCTCTCCTCTTTGTGACGTATAATGTACAAACATTCTATTAGGACGATTTCTAGCTATATGACCACCAATACCACAATTGAAACAAATTTGTTTGTTATTGTTAAAACCTGTACTGCCTTTTCCAGATTTATTTTCGATACCGACACCCTTTCTTTTCTCACTTGAACATGAACAAGAAGTAGGTTGTGAGATAAGTGAGGGTGTATCAGATGGAGTGACTTGTGGAAATGGTGATTTTTTATTAGTATTGTTACAAACATCAAAATTATCAACCATCTCATCAAACACTTTAAAACCATTCAAACCAGTATCAGAAGGTGCAGAAAAATCACAAAAAACATTGTCACTTTCAACATCAGAAAAATAAGGTCTTTATTTAAAACTAAAACTTGAGGTTCAGACTCAGTTTTATTATCAGAAACAGATCCTTCAACTTCGTGCTTTGACTGATTTAAGGATTGATCTGCAGGGGAAGTAGAAACGTTAGTATTTTCAACATTAATAAATCCTCCTGAAACAAAAAATGTTGGTTTGCCATAAACCATGAATGGTTAGAGCCATGGTCAAAGGGTGATACTTATATGTGTGATTAAAAGGAGGAGGTACATTATCGTATCCCAAACCCTTTTTCTGGTTTTATTTAAACTGCAGGCAATGGTCAATCATGTTGGAAACTACCTCGCTTGATACATCATATTTTTTAAAATCAAACTTTGCAGTATCAAATTTATTCTTTAATGTATCAAGCTCAAAAATTAACTCAGCATTCTGTCTCTTGATATAATCATAGTTTTCACATTTATTACTGTAGTCTTCCTGAAGTCTCCTAAAGTCCTTTATTTTTGTCTCTAATTGGGCCTTTAAGGGTTTTTGTCCTTTTCTAAGTTGATAGCCCTCATATCTAAGGTCCTCTACCTGTCTACATAATGATTCTATTTCCTCACGGAGAATTCTAACAAAATCAGTACAAGCTTGAGAGAAAGAAGGCAAACTTACCTCATTTTTCTTCGGCTCAGAAATAGGAGATACCACTAACGCAAACTGAAGCTCCATCATCTTTTCTTCAGCTGCAAGACTCTCCATGGAAGTTTCATCCTTAAGTTGGGCCAAGTGAGCATTTTTAGGTTTTGAAATGTTCAGGGCCTGAATCTAGTCATCCCAGTCAAATGACTGAGCAACCATAGCCTGCTCATTGTTGACCTGAGCACCTGCCCAATTGTTACCCACTGCAACCATTGTCCGGTCGTTGTTTAATCTTCTATCCGGCTTGGAGCACTCACGTGCAAAATGACCCGGCTCGTAACAGTTGAAACAACGCAACTTCCCTTTACTGAACCCTACCCTTTTATCAGCGCTCATCCCCCAGTTATTGTTCCCTGTCTTCTTCGTAAACTGCTTCGCCCTGAACACTGCCATGGCAATTTTCCATGTAATATCCATTTCTTCCACATCTTCTGGATGAATCTGATCCAGATCAGCAAATGACAATTGTCGTGGAAGATCTCCAGCTACAAAAGCATTGTAGCAGTTAAAAAGTCCTGTGGCGAGAGCAAGATTTTCATCACACTCCTTAGCATTTGAGGAAGAAGTCACATTTGAGGAAGGAGCAACTTGATAAGCAACAAACGATTGGTTCTGAGAAAAAGTCATGGATGATGTAGAAGGAAGTGAAGCAGCTGATGAAGTGGAAAAGGATTGAGTCTAAGCTTGCTGAGCTGCAAAAGGTTGACCTGGAGAGGGAAAGGTGAGAGATGAAAGAGCATTGTTAGATGAAATCCCAAGGTTTGCAGTTGAATATGAATCCACATTATTTATCTCCCACTGTTTATCATCAATATCACAAGCCTTGATGATCGCCATCATTTCAGCAAGAGTAAGGCGATTTAGATCCTTGGTCTTCTTGATGACAGCCACATTCATGTCCCATGACTTTGGGAGAGAATTCAATAGCTTTTTATTTATTTCATACTTTGTCAAGAAGATCCCAGCTATAGTCATATCAGTGGTGAGACTTGTGAATCGCTGTAGCTGTGCCTCTAGGGTTTCTCCAAGAATGTAGTTGAACATGTTAAACCTTTGTCGCAGCATATCCTGGCGGCTTTCCTTCATGTCCTCATTACCTTCATATTGTTGGGCTTTGATCATTCTAACACTCCTAAGTGTACATGCAACCCTAAATGCCTTGGATCTATGTTTTCTCTATTATACATGCAAATAAGAACTTCCAAGGTATTATCCTAATCTAGCATACAAAACAATAAATGTAACAAGATAGAATACATACCTCTTGATGTAGAAAGTCTTCATGAAGCTTGAGTGTCTAGCCCCAATATTATGGAAGCCTCAAATGGAATCACAATCACCAAAACACTTAGAATAACTTGAGAGAATTCTACAACTCATGAAATCGGCTAGCCCTTTTTCTTCACACTCTAGTGGCCGATTTTGGTCAAGAATAAGATGCTTATATAGTTAGGGTTACACCATGTAAACCCTAATGGCCTTTCATTTCCATGATCCATGGGTACAAATAAACCATGGAGCATCCATGGACCATCCTATGGGTTTTAGCCCAACTTGATTATCCATGGAGCATTAGCCCATTATACAAGTATGGATGATTTACACAATCAACCCATATATTTAATTAGTCTTCTTTTGATCACTTAATTAATCCTAGATTAATTCTTGATCAATACTAATTAAATAATCTTATTATTCTTATTGTTAATATACTAGAACTTATAATATATTAATAACCATAAGTGTCTTATTTCTCTCATTATAGTCTATCCAAGTGCATGATGGTATGCAACCCAAATGGACCATGCCGGGTCGGGTCAAGTCTTACCAATTATAGTTATGGACTTAGACATTAATCCAACAGTCTCCCACTTGGATAAGTCTAAAACTATTATTGCGTATGACTTCAAGAACCAACCGGCAATCGTAGCTCTCAAAAGCTTCTGTCGAACTCTGACCTTGTAGATGAACTCTGACCTTTGTCAGTGACTTGTCCATTAGATAAGGGATCATATATTCCTCCATTCTAGATATCATATGGACTGAGACATGGATTATAATCATTCTCTCTGTCCATTTGTTGTTTCCCGATTTGTGATTTATGACGAGTGACTAATTGAACAAATCAAATCAGTCCTGGCCTGGCCGAGCACTTCCATTTGTCATCATCAAATCATTGAGGGGCCCACAGATATCGCTTTCATCCCGAAGGTAAAAGGAACGGATAAACTTCGACTCATATGGCTTGTTCTACTACTTGTTGAATCATACACAAAGGCACGTTTTATAACACCGAGTTACCGTATGCGTTTACGTGCAATCAATGTACTATCAACTCATTGTAACAACTCATATTTCTAGGTTTGAAGAATATAAGATATTATTGTCTCATGATCACTCGTGATAAAATCCATGAAGTGATTCCAATGAGCGCGGGTTGAATCCAATACTCAAAACTTATGAGCACTCATGATTGTTGTAGCCTTGTCCAACACCTTAGACCTCTACAACCCATCATGACAGTCTTAATTCATATCTACTTCCAACATATGACCGACTGTGGATGGTTTGAATAACTTAGTCATTCCGGAAGAATAACCTAGTTTATTCGGGAAGTCAAAACATGCAAAGTGAAACACAATAATAATTGAATCCAATATGGTATCAACCCTTTGAACATAAATAAAACACCTTTTATTTATCACCATATGATTACACATTATTCATTGTATACTGTTTCAGCTATCAACTTTATTCTTGAATTTAAAACAATAGTTGTCGCATGCTCCAAGCATGTACACTATGTTTTCTTAAACACTAGTCATGCCACACACCAAGTATGCATACTATGTTTGTCTATGATCTTTACTTTCTGAACTAGATCAATTGAACATAACTTCAATGATTCTCTTTTCACACTCCCAAATCCTTACCGCAATTGCAAGAATTCCAAACTCATGCCATTTACTGAAATCTGTTAGATTCTAAACTTATATGCATTGGTCCTCTTGTAATGATTATGCACAAAGTCATAAAGACTTGACAACAAACATTATAGAGCATTCCAAAGGAGATCAGTTCCTTGGAAACATCCTTCTTGCATTAAGTTTCCTTAATCTTACACAGGTTGAAAAATCTTAACTTTGAAACATTTCCAGATTCCATTCTGACTTATCACTTCTGAACAAGAGTTGCCTCCTTACAGATTATGTCAATATGGTCCTTCCAGAATTATCACTATACTTCCAACTGTCCTTGAGCAACCAATCTTTGGTAAACCTTAGATTGTCCTCGACAATTGTTTAATCCTTTTAGTCATATCCAGTTCTAAACCTTTTCCCTTCTTAATGCCCCAGGCATTTGGAAAATTTTAGAACGGATGAATATAGCACATGTAATCGATCCTATATCCGAAGCATATGGGACACGATTCATGATGTCTTACATAAAGACTAAACCAGTCTTTTGCTATAATATTTCCATTTCAATTTGCCAAGTTCTCATAATTCAGATTATGAAAAGGGATGCCGTAATCATAATCGAATTTTAGAACGCAAATAATGGACCCATATACAGAATTTCCTTATGTTGAGCCATTCCAACACGAAATTCATATATATATCCTTGACTAAATGATTAAAACCTCACGATCTAAGCATGTAGATTTGAGATGAAGTATAATTTCCTCTCCCTTAATTATAGCAAAACAACTTTTTCCCAATTGAAACTTTTGTTTTCTATAATTAACATTGCTAACTTGCAATACTTATCATAATTATCATGCTCCCACTAACATGATGATTATTAGCATAACACTTATGCTCCCACTAGCTTTGACATTTTCTCAGAAATCACCTGGACTTCTAGAAATCAATACTTCATTGACTTTCTTACCAAAGTTCAGATTTCTGATACTAGATTGTTTTGATAAAACTTTATCAAAATCATACACCTTCCCTTAGATAGCACACTTGTGTGTCTAAACAATTATGAAGAGGTATGTCGTAATCATAATGGTTAGACCTTTTTGTTACTTCTCACAAGTCCAGGTTAGTGTGCCGGTAAACCACACACGCTCCACTAACGACTTTGAGAATGCAAATATCACAATTGCTATCTAGATAAAATCTACTTAGTGAAAGTGTTTCCTCACCATCATTTTCATGAATCGGAGAGAAACCTTATGACACTTAGATTTATATGGTGTATGAGTTCCTACCCATATGAATTTGTCAAAACCATAATCACAAGACAAAGATAATGACAAATCCAAAACCATATGGATTGAACTCAATCTTAACTTCTTGCCACCTGGCAGCTCAAGGGCCTGTCATTGCTTCCAAGTTGTTGTGCAACAAATTGAGAACTCTAAGAACTCATATGCAAAGCCAACTTTAACTGGAATGGGCACAGAATATGTCAACACGATAGGTTATAAACCTCAAGTCGTGTGCTAGTGAAGAACTTCAGGTTCTATTCTTGATTAGTTCTTGAGACTTTCAAGACCTTTAAGACTCCCACTGTCCTCTTGACCTATAAGACTCCCTTGTCAAATATCCAAGAGATAGTGTGGATTCTAATCAAGACAAACACTTCACACATTTGGCCTAAGTTGATCTTTGTTTTATCCAAAACATCACAACTTACCAATTTCAAATGTACAAGAGTAGAAAACTTTTACTCTTACATTTGACAAGTGTTTTAAACCTTCTTTAAGACATGTCACTCAAGTTACAATCTTGGAGTATGACTCTAAGACTTGTATTGGAACGAAGTATGACTCATCTTCTTGATTTAACCACTTCAACACTTCAAGTTCCTCTTCTTAGTCATAAGAATGGACTAAGATTTTCCTTAGAGAAATAATTTTGATACGGTTTCTTAATCATTAAGATGATCACAAAACTGATACTAAAGTACTCTCCCATCTTTTCAGATTTGAGAAACTTTTATCCTTCTGCCTAATTTGATTCTTCTTATTCGCTCTGTCATACATTGGAACCTTTTCCAATGTCTCAGAGTTACACTTAAGCTTGTAAGTATAATCATATTTACTAAGCTTTAGTAAACTATGACAAATAGTTTTATCAATCTTTTTGTGGTGGACTTGACCAATGCACAAGAATGTGTACTCGATCCCTTAGTCCATTACTTGAATCACACATCCATGTGAACGAGTAATTAGTCTTAATTTTTTTCCAATACTTGAAAGTTCTCATTCATCATGCTATACAACTTGCATGATTCCAAGTTCCGGTCCAATTGAAATTTGGTTGATGAGAATCTTTCCTTATTTGGTAAATTTAGACATTACCACAAATGAAAGAATCAATTTCATATTTCCACTCTTGCTGTTAATGGAATCTTATAAGCAACAATTTTTCCTCAAATGCCATTGTAAGGATATTTTAAAATAAATAAAATCAAAAATTTTCTATTATTTTAAAACTTTGCGGAAAAACTAATCCTTACAATCCATATGAAAACTTGTTGTTATCTATTCCTAAGCAAAAATATCATAACTCCTAAGAAGTAGCTCAAAAATCCGATTTTTCAAGCTATGCGATAGAAATCCATCTACGCGATCAGATTCATCATATTCTTTCTTTAAGTTTCTTCACTTTTCTTTGATTCTTAAACATCACCATGTGACCCAGTCACATCATGTATCAAGAATCTCAGAATAGAAACTTAACAGAGTTAGATAGTGGACTTTATCTGAAGTAGAGTCAAACTTATTGACTTTAACATCCTTAGGTAAATTTGGCAGCTTCGTGACCAATGCCCCTTCCTTTGGCAATATAAACATATGGACCCTTTGATAATGGTACACGGGACTATCACAGACTTAGCTTTTCTCTTTACCATTTGGTCAACCGAGTTGACTATGGCCGATCCCTTTCCATTGGGAAGAGAATGCTTTCCGGGATTTCCTGTGTCACTATTGTCAATGTCCATCAAGTTTTAAGGAAGTTGATCTTAACAAATAGATAAGATCATTAAGGGTCCTGTCATAGTCTGTTTCATAGGTTTCCCAAAGGAACTCACTATGTGACTTAGAAAGTGATTGAACCACCGACTTTCTCAAGACTTTGACACCCAACTCTCCCGGCTTGTCAATATGTGACTACATCTCCAAGACGTGACCACACCTAGACCTTGCCTTGCCAATAGGGCCTGAGTGACCTTAAAATTTTCAAAAACTTGTGGGTTGGGGAGAATAATTGGAAGAGGAGAAAGAAGTATGATATCCATGGGACATCATCTTCATTAGGAAACCTTGTTTCAAAAGATTTGGGAAGATCATAGGTGCCTAAACCAGACAACTTTTGGGAGATATTCAAGATAGTTGATTTAAAGTCCTTAATATGACACCCAATATGAAATATTAAGGCTAGGACCCAACAAACTATTTTATAACTTAGAAGAGGTATGCCGTAATCCAAGCTATAAAATATTTGAAGGTAGGTGAATGACGATTCACCAATTTCCACCAAGATAAACGAAATGTATTATTAGGTTTTTAATTGGTTTTGAAACTCCTAGATCTTTGAGATTCATTGAACTGTTCAAAGGCATATTTCAATCTCGAGTGCGCCCTTCAGGTTTTGTGACTGGGATGCCGAGGATCACAAAACAAGGTGTGAAGTAACCATGCAAATTACTTGGTACCCTTAAGTGTTTACCCCTCAATCGATGTGCCGGTAAACCACACACGCTCCATTGATACTATGATAAACATTAAGTTACCCTTCACCTACCTTGTTAAATACGCGTTAGTGTGTCGGTTAACCACACACGCTCCACTAACCTGTTGGGTTTTGAGCATTCTAACACTACTATGGTGTACATGCAACCCTATAAACCTTGGATCTATGTTTTCTCTATTATACATGCAAATAAGAACTTTCCAAGGCTTTAATCCTAACTAGCATATTATGATGTTCTTAATCTACAAAGTACTAGTTAGAAGACATACTTTTTGATGTAGCTTGATGTCTTCAAGCTTTAAGAGCTTAGCCCCAATAGTGTGGAAGCCTCAAGTGGAATCACAAATCACCAAGACACCTTGGAAGACTTTAGAGAATATGAATACTTGGTTCTCTCTTAGTGAAATCGGCTAGCCCTCTTAGTGTATCACCACTAGTGCCTATTTCACCAACCAAAGACATCTTTATATAGTATGAAGGATTAGGGTTAAACCCTAATACCCATGACCTTTCATTTCCTAGGATCCATGGGTTAAACACTCCATGGACTATCCATGAAAGCTTAGCCCAACCTAAATGAACTTGGCCCATTCCATATATATAAGAGTCCATATTTAATTAGTTCCTTTTGATCACTTAATTAATTATAAATTAATTCTTGATCAATACTAATTAAATAATATGATTCCATATTAATATATTAGAACTTATAATATATTAATATTAATCATAAACATACTATTCTCAAAAGATTATCCATATAAATTGTGTCGGTGAAGTGCAACCCAAATGGACCATGCCGGGTCGGGTCAAGTACATACCAAAAATAGTTATGGACTTAGACATTAATCCAACAGTCTCCCACTTGGATAAGTCTAAAACTATTATTGCGTATGACTTCAAACCTAACTGGCAATCGTAGCTCTTAAAGTTGCTGTCGAACTCTGATCTTGTCAACAAACTTGTCCATTAGATAAGGAATCATATATTCCTCCATTCTAGATATCATATGGACTGAGACATGGATTATAATCATTCTCTCTGTCCATTTGTTGTTTCCTGATTTCTGATTTATGACGACTGACTAATTGAACAAATCAAATCAGTCCTGGCCCGGCCGAGCACTTCCATTTGTCATCATCAAATCATCGAGGGGCCCACAGATATCGCTTTTATCCCGAAGGTAAAAGGAACGGATAAACTTCGACTCATATGGCTTGTTCTACTACTTGTTGAATCATACACAAAGGCACGTTTTATAGCACCGAGTTACCAAATGCGTTTTCGTGCAATCAATGTACTATCAACTCATAGTAACAACTCATATCTCTAGGTTTGAAGAATATAAGATATTATCATCTCATGATCACTCGTGATAAAATCCATGAAGTGATTCCAATGAGCGCGGGTTGAATCCAATACTCAGAACTTATGAGCACTCATGAGTGTTGTAGCCCTTTGTTCAACACCTTAGACCTCTACAAGCCAACCCATGACAGTCTTAATTCATATCTACTTCCAACATATGACCGACTGTGGATGGTTTGAATAACTTAGTCATTCCGGAAGAATAACCTAGTTTATTCGGGAAGTCAAAACATGCAAAATGAAACACAATAATAATTGAATCCAATATGGTATCAACCCTTTGAACATAAATAAAACACCTTTTATTTATCACCATATGATTACACATTATTCATTGTATACTGTTTCAGCTATCAACTTTATTCTTGAATTTAAAACAATAGTTGTCCCATGCTCCAAGCATGCACACTATGTTTTCTAAACACTAGTCATGCCATACACCAAGTATGCATATTATGTTTGTCTATGATCTTTACTTTGTGAACTAGATCAATTGAACATAACTTCAATGATTCTCTTTTCACACTCCCAAATCCTTACTGCAAATGCAAGAATTCCAAATTCATGCCATTTACTGAAATCTGTTATATTCTAAACTTAAATGCATTGATACTCTTGTAACGATTATGCACAAACTCACAAAGACTTGGCAACAATCATTACAGAGTATTCCAAAGGAGATCAACTCCTTGGAAATATCCTTCTTGCATTAAGTTTCCTTAATCTTACACAGATTGAAAATTCTAACTTTGAAAACATTTCCAGATTCCATTTTGACTATCACTTCTGAACAAGAGTTGCCTCCTTACAGATTATGTCGATATGGTCCTTCCAGAATTATCACTATACTTCCAACTATCCTTGAGCAACCAATCTTTGGTAAACCTTAGATTGTCCTCGACAATTGTTTAATCCTTTTAGTCATATCCAGTTCTAAGCCTTTTCCCTTCTTAATGCCCTAGGCATTTGGAAAATTTTAGAAAGGATGAATATAGCACATGTAATCGATCCTATATCCGAAGCATATGGGACACGATTCATGATGTCTTACATAAAGAGTAAACCAGTCTTTTGCTATAATATTTCCATTTCTATTTGCCAAGATCTCATAATTCAGATTATGAAAAGGTATGCCGTAATCATAATCGAATTTTAGAACGCAAATAATGGACCCATATACAGAATTTCCTTATGTTGAGCCATTCCAACATGAAATTCATATATATATATATATATATATATATATATATATATATATATATATATCCTTGACTAAATGATTAAAACCTCACGATCTAAGCTTATAGATTTGAGATGAAGTATAATTTCCTCTCCCTTAATTATAGCAAAACAACTTTTCCCAATGAAACCTTTTGTTTTCTATAATTAACATTGCTAGCTTGCAATACTTATCATAATTATCATGCTCCCACTAACATGATGATTATTAGCATAACACTTATGCTCCCACTAGCTTTGACATGTACTCAGAAAACAACTGACTTTCTCACCAAATTTCAGATTTCTGATACAAGATTGTTTTGATAAAACTTTATCAAAATCATACACCTTCCCTTAGATAACACACTTGTGTGTCTAAACAATTATGAAGAGGGATGTCGTAATCATAATGGTTAGACCTTTTTGCCACTTCTCACAAGTCCAGGTTAGTGTGCCGGTAAACCACACACGCTCCACTAACGACTTTGAGAATGCAAATATCACAATTGCTATCTAGCTAAAATCTACTTAGTGAAAGTGTTTCCTCACCATCATTTTCATAAATCGGAGAGAATCCTTATGACACTTAGATTTAATGGTGTATGTGTTCTTATCCAGGTTAATTGTCAAAATCATAGTCACAAGACAAGGATAATGACAAATCCGAACTCATATGGACTGAACTCAATCTTAATTTCTTGCCACCTGGCAGCTCAAGGGCCTGCCATTGCTTCCAAGTTGTTGTGCAACAAATTGAGAACTCTAAGAACTCATATGCAAAGCCAACTTTAACTGGAATGGGCACAGAATATGTCAACACGATAGGTTATAAACCTCAAGTCGTGTGCTAGTGAAGAACTTCAGGTTTATTCTTGATTAGTTCTTGAGACTTTCAAGACCTTTAAGACTCCCACTGTCCTCTTGACCTATAAGACTCCCTTGTCAAATATCCAAGAGATAGTGCGGATTCTAATCAAGACAAACACTTCACACAATTGGCCTTAGTTGGTCTTTGTTTTATCCAAAACATCACAACTTACCAATTTCAAATGTACAAGAGTTTTAAACCTTCTTTAAGACATGTCACTCAAGTTACAATCTTAGAGTATAACTCTAAGAATTGTTTTTGGAACGAAGTATGAATCATCTTCTTGATTTAACCACTTCAACAATTCAAGTTCCTCTTCTTAGCTATAAGAAGGCTCTTAGAGGATGAATTGTGATAAGGTCTCTAAATCATTAAGATGATCACAAAACTGATACGAAAGTACTCTCTCTCATCTTTTCAGATTTGAGAAACTTTTATCCTTCTACCTAATTTGATTCTTCTTATTCGCTCTGCCATACATTGAAACTTTTCCAATGTCTCAGAATTACACTTAAGCTTGTAAGTATAATCATATTTACTGAGCTTTTGTAAATTATGACGAATAATCTTATCGATCTTTTGTGGTGGACTTGACCAGTGCACAAGACTATGTACTCGATCCCTTAGTCCATTACTTGACTCACACATCCATGTGAATAAGTAATTAGTCTTAATTTTCCAATACTTGAAAGTTCTCATTCATCATGCTATACAACTTCCATGATTCCAAGTTCCGGTCCACTTGAAACTTGGGTGATGAAAATCTTTCCTTATTTGGTAAATTTAGACATTACCACAAATGAAAGAATCAATTTTATATTTCCACTCTTGCTATTAATGGAATCATATAAGCAACAATTTTTCCTCAAATGCCATTGTAAGGATATTTTAAAATAAATAAAATCAAAAATTTTCTTTTATTTTAGAACTTTGCGGAAAAACTTATCCTTACAATCCATATGAAAACTTGTTGTTATCTATTCCTAGGCAATATCTCATAACTCCTAAGAAGTAGCTCAAGAATCCGATCTTCAAACTACGCGATAGAAATCCATCTATGCCATCAGATTCAACATATTCTTTCTTTAAGTTTCTTCACTTTTCTTTGATTCTTAAAACATCACCATGTGACCCAGTCACATCATGTATCAGGAATCTCAGAATAGAAACTTAGCAGAGTTAGATAGTGGAATTTACCTGAAGTAGAGTCAAACTTATTGACTTTAACATCCTTAGGTAAATTTGGCAGCTTCGCAACCAATGCCCCTTCCTTTGGCAATATAAACATATGGACCCTTTGATAATGGTACAAGGTACTATCACAGACTTAGCTTTTCTCTTTACCATTTGGTCAACCGAGTTGACTATGGCCGATCCCTTTACCATTGGGAAGAGAATGCTTTTCTGGATTTCCTGTGTCACTATTGTCAATGTCCATCAAGTTTTAAGGAAGTTGATCTTAACAAATAGATAAGATCATTAAGGGTCTTGTCATAGTCTGTTTCATAGGTGTCCCAAAGGAACTCACTATGTGACTTAGAAAGTGATTGAACCACCAACTTTCTCAAGACTTTGACACCCAACTCTCCCGGCTTGTCAATATGTGACTACATCTCCAAGATGTGATCACACCTAGACCTTGCCTTGCCAATAGGGCTTGAGTGACCTTGAACTTGTGGGTTAGGGAGAATAATTGGAGGAGGCGAAAGAAGTATGATTTCAATGGGACATCATCTTCATTTAGGAAAGCTTGTTTCAAGAGATTTGGAAAGATCATATATGTCTAAACCAGACATCTTTTGGGAGATATTCAAGATAGTTGATTTTAAAGTCCTTAATATGACACCCAATATGAAATATTAAGGCTAGGACCCAACAAACTATTTTATAACTCAGAAGAGGGATGCCGTAATCCAAGCTATAAAATATTTGAAGGTAGGTGAATGACGATTCACCAATTTCCACCAAGATAAACGAAATGTATTATTAGGTTTTAATTGGTTTTGAAACTCCTAGATCTTTGAGATTCATTGAACTGTTCAAAGGCATGTTTCAATCTCGAGTGTGCCCTTCAGTTTTTGTGACTGGGATGCCGAGGATCACAAAACAAGGTGTGAAGTAACCATGCAAATTACTTGGTACCATTAAGTGTTTACCCCTCAATCGATGTGCCGGTTAACCACACACGCTCCATCGATACTATGATAAACATTAAGTTACCCTTTACCTACCTTGTTAAATACGAGTTAGTGTGCCGGTTAACCACACACGCTCCACTAACCGACTTAAACAAAGTGCAAAGTGTAATTTCATGGATTAGCACGTTATTCACATTTTCCTAAGTAACTAAGATTGGGTATTATTAAGAGTTTAGTTACTTAGTATTTATCATTAATACTTTTAATGAAGGGAGAAATATAGTCCTGTCAAACCCGTTCGGCTAACGACCCTCCACCAGTCAAGCAAGCGGTGGGTGAGAGTGGACACCCATTAAGTTGCCATTTTATAGGCAACAACCTTATACCCACCTTATAGACCGGCTTCGTGAATGAGGCGTACTAGCGGTAAGACTGACTTTACTCTTATACATATATACATATTATTAACTTATAATATTATAAAGTATAAGGGTTGAATTTTAACTCTTAAAATTCTAAGGGCTAACTTGGAATTAAAGTATTCA
The DNA here is from genome assembly GCF_051521515.1 of Lactuca serriola. Lineage (NCBI taxonomy): Eukaryota > Viridiplantae > Streptophyta > Magnoliopsida > Asterales > Asteraceae > Lactuca > Lactuca serriola. Next base: position 199,524,664 of record NC_136415.1, on the reverse strand, counting down.
TACTTGAAAACTTTTTCAAATTCCAAAACTTGAGGGCAAGTTTTGAAACTATTCAAAACTAATTAATTCCATAACTTATGTGTTTAAAGTAGTTTTAATCCAAAAACTCTTCAAGTTCCATAACTTGAGGACAAGTTATGGAAGACTTTAAACTAATAAAAGAATTAACTTTTCTTTATTTTATAACTTATGGAATTAATTAAGGTTACACCCTTTTTTTATTTTATTTTAGTTTATTAAATGAAGAGACTCTTGGTCCTCCATAACTTGAGGACAAGTTATGGAGTCATAAAACCATTTAATTAGAACTAGACTCTTCATTTTTGTAACCTTTGCCAATTTTTATGAGTTTTATGATTCTTAAATGTGACTTTTCATATAACTTGAGGACAAGTTACAAAAACACATTTTAGAATCAATTCTTAGATTAATTTGGATTAAAACCAACTATCACATAATATATTCATTAATCTAAATTCACTCATAAAACAAGGTAACACAAAAAACTTTTGGTGATCCATAACTTATTCTTAAGTTATGGAATCCTTTAAAACATTAACACCAAATTTTGTAACTCCATAAAAACTTTGAATCAATTTTTTTTAAAACCTTTTCATATCCATAACTTATGGAGGTTTCAAAAAATAAAACTCTTTAGATCAAACTTTTAAAACTAATAAAATAATCATATTATTTTATCTTTTATTAAATTTGAACTAATTCAACTCATAAAGCAAATTATTCAAATTTTACAAATAATTAGATTTTCACAAGAACAAGTAATTATCTTAAAATTTGACAAACTTCATGTTTTTTTTTTCCTTTTTTTTTCCAACTTTGAAAATAAAATATTTGCATCAATATAACAGAAAACAACCCGTGGCTCTGATCCCACTGTTGGGTTTTGAGCATTCTAACACTACTATGGTGTACATGCAACCCAATAAACCTTGGATCTATGTTTTCTCTATTATACATGCAAATAAGAACTTTCCAAGGCTTTAATCCTAACTAGCATATTATGATGTTCTTAATCTACAAAGTACTAGTTAGAAGACATACTTTTTGATGTAGCTTGATGTCTTCAAGCTTTAAGAGCTTAGCCCCAATAGTGTGGAAGCCTCAAGTGGAATCACAAATCACCAAGACACCTTGGAAGACTTTAGAGAATATGAATACTTGGTTCTCTCTTAGTGAAATCGGCTAGCCCTCTTAGTGTATCACCACTAGTGCCTATTTCACCAACCAAAGACATCTTTATATAGTATGGAGGATTAGGGTTAAACCCTAATACCCATGACCTTTCATTTCCTAGGATCCATGGGTTAAACACTTCATGGACTATCCATGAAAGCTTAGCCCAACCTAAATGAACTTGGCCCATTCCATATATATAAGAGTCCATATTTAATTAGTTCCTTTTGATCACTTAATTAATTATAAATTAATTCTTGATCAATACTAATTAAATAATATGATTCCATATTAATATATTAGAACTTATAATATATTAATATTAATCATAAACATACTATTCTCAAAAGATTATCCATATAAATTGTGTCGGTGAAGTGCAACCCAAATGGACCATACCGGGTCGGGTCAAGTACATACCAAAAATAGTTATGGACTTAGACATTAATCCAACATAACCGACTTAAACAAAGTGCAAAGTGTAATTTCATGGATTAGCACCTTATTCACATTTTTCGTAAGTAACTAAGATTGGGTATTATTAAGAGTTTAGTTACTTAGTATTATCATTAATACTTTTAATGAAGGGAGAATTCTAGTCCTGTCAAACCCGTTCGGCTAACGACCCTCCACCAGTCAAGCAAGCGGTGGGTGAGAGTGGACACCCATTAAGTTGCCATTTTATAGGCAACAACCTTATACCCACCTTATAGACCGGCTTCGTGAATGAGGCGTACTAGCGGTAAGACTAACTTTACTCTTATACATATATATATATATATATATATATATATATATATATATATATATATATATATATATATTATTAACTTATAATATTATAAAGTATAAGGGTTGAATTTTAACTTTTAAAATTCTAAGGGCTAACTTGGAATTAAAGTATTAATACTTGAAAACTTTTCAAATTCCAAAACTTGAGGGCAAGTTTTGAAACTATTCAAAACTAATTAATTCCATAACTTATGTGTTTAAAGTAGTTTTAATCCAAAAACTCTTCAAGTTCCATAACTTGAGGACAAGTTATGGAAGACTTTAAACTAATAAAAGAACTAACTTTTTCTTTATTTTATAACTTATGGATTTAATTATGGTTACATATTTTTCTTTTAATGAAGTGACCCTTGAACTTCCATAACTTGAGGACAAGTTATGGAGTCATAAAAATTATTCAATGACACAAGACTCTTCATTTTGTAACCATTGCCAACTCTTATGAATTTTATGAGTCTTTAATGTGACTCTTCATATAACTTGAGGACAAGTTACACAAACACATTTTATACTCAACTCTTAGATTAAAATGGATTGAAAACAACTATTTCAATTAACTTTTCTATTAATCTAAGCAACTCATAAGTACAAGATAATTCAAATCAAACTTTTTCATGTAATTAGTCTAAACCTTAAACTAATACAAAACATGAATCTATTGACAATTATCTTTGAAAATGGATTAGCATGAACATTACCACATCAAAAACAAGTTTATAAGTTCAAAAACAACTTAGGGTAATGTTCCTAGTCCATTTCTAGCCAAAAACCTCGAAAATATGTTGTCTGGGGTTCCAACTCGTCGAGTGCATGAACCAACTCGGCGAGTTGGATCGATTTGATCACTTTTTAGGCATGGACTCGCCGAGTCTCCTGATGGACTTGCCGAGTATGATGATCAGACAGCACCAAATTCGTTTTTTTTCAGCTTCTATTGCAGGTATAACAAGAAAACAAGCCTAGGCTCTGATACCACTGTTGGGTTTTGAGCATTCTAACACTCCTAAGTGTACATGCAACCCTAAATACCTTGGATCTATGTTTTCTCTATTATACATGCAAATAAGAACTTCCAAGGTATTATCCTAATCTAGCATACAAAACAATAAATGTAACAAGATAGAATACATACCTCTTGATGTAGAAAGTCTTCATGAAGCTTGAGTGTCTAGCCCCAATAGTATGGAAGCCTCAAATGGAATCACAATCACCAAAACACTTAGAATAACTTGAGAGAATTCTACAACTCATGAAATCGGCTAGCCCTTTTTCTTCACACTCTAGTGGCCGATTTTGGTCAAGAATAAGATGCTTATATAGTTAGGGTTACACCATGTAAACCCTAATGGCCTTTCATTTCCATGATCCATGGGTACAAATACACCATGGAGCATCCATGGACCATCCTATGGGTTTTAGCCCAACTTGATTATCCATGGAGCATTAGCCCACTATACAAGTATGGATGATTTAAACAATCAACCCATATATTTAATTAGTCTTCTTTTGATCACTTAATTAATCCTAGATTAATTCTTGATCAATACTAATTAAATAATCTTATTATTCTTATTATTAATATACTAGAACTTATAATATATTAATAACCATAAGTGTCTTATTTCTCTCATTATAGTCTATCCAAGTGCATGATGGTATGCAACCCAAATGGACCATGCTGGGTCGGGTCAAGTCTTACAAATTATAGTTATGGACTTAGACATTAATCCAACACATATACCTCAATTAAAGCTTCCCACAAAGCTTTTGCTGAAGTATACTCTCTAAAATCTTGAGCTATATAAGGAAATAGAGCCATGGTTAGAGTGGCCAAAGCCGTTTCCTGTTCTTCTACTTTCTTAAAATCTTCATCTGTGTAATTTTCAACAGCTTTGTCAACTACTTGCCCTGCAACAGTTGTGGTTATTCTGACGGGATTCTTGATGATGCTTCTCCAAATCTTGAAGTCCTTCATTTTGATGTACTTTTCTATCCAGTTTTTCAATTAAGGAAAACCATCTGCAGACAGCAGTCTTGGAATGCGTGTAGTGGTGCCCATGACAGAATCCAGCTCATGCTGAGCTGTTTGACTTTAAGAATCCATTTATTCTGATTTTAAAACTTAAAAATTAAAAAAAAATAAGAATTGTCAAAATTGAGTTTATGGTCAGTAGTTTACGACCGTAAACTGTGTTTACAGTCGGGTGTTTACGGTTGGGGTGTTTACGGTCAGGTAGTTTACGGTTATTTAAGATTGATGCAGATTTGACCCCCTTTGCTATGAAAACAGGGTTTACGGTCGTAATCCTTTGGCAATAAACTCCCAAAAATCACAGTAAAAGCAAGATTGATGCAGATTTGACCCCCTTTGCTGTGAAAACACCAAACCCTAATCTCGAACACTGAAGAATATGAGTTTAAATGGCTGAAACTCGATTGAATGATGCTCTGACACCGGTTCTGCTCTGATACCAATTGTAAGGTCCTGAAAACGGATCTTTACCAATGATGAAGCAATCACCCAATCAAATAGAATGAGAAACAAAGAAGAAATAGAATCGAAACAAGCTTGCACACGCTTATATTGCATAAAACGTCTGGTACAACTTGCTCCTTTGACCGTGAACTATTATGGCATCAACAACCATTAATGACCTACTTAACCCCTATATAAATGGACTTGATCCGGAAACTAGGTTTACAGCCGTAAACAGGCTTACGGTCGTAAACAGGCTTACGACCGTAAACTCAGTACTTCGCCGTAAACTAACAACCAACCTACCAAAATTGCATAAAGACTCAAAAGAACATATTACAATGAAAACCTAGACAAAACCATTAACTAGACCCTTCACTATCTTGAATATCTCCCAAAAGATGTCTAGTTCAGACATCTACGATCTTCCCAAATCTCTTGGAGCTTCACTTCCTCAACCTCCTCTAATTATTCTCCTTAACCCACAAGTTCAAGGTCACTCAAGCCCTATTGGCAAGCAAGGTCTATGTGTGATCGCATCTTGGAGATGAAGTCACATATGACAAACCGGAAGAGATGGGTGTCAAAGTCTTAAGAAAGTTGGATGTTCAATCACTTTCTAAGTCACATAGTGAGTTCCTTTGGGATTACTATGAAACAGACTATGACATGAACCAGAATGATCTTATCTATTTGCTTGGTGCTGCTAAATCAACAATGATTTGAGGAATAGTAAAGCAAATTTGATTAGGAGATCAACTTCCCAATGGACATTTCCAATGTTAACATTGGATATTTAGAAAAGGATTTGTCTTCCCAATGGAAAGAGATCAACCACAGTCAACTCGGTTGACCAAATGGTAAAGAGAAAGGCTAAGTTTGCAATAGTCCCATGTACCATTCCAAAGATTCCATATGTTTCTCATGTCAAAGGAAGGGGCATTGATTGCGAAGCTGCCTATTTACCTGAAAGATCATAAGGTTGATCAAGTCAAGAAGTTTGACTCTACTTTAGGTAAAATCCACTATCTAACTTTGTTAAGTTTCTATTTTGAGATTCTTATTACATGATGTGACTGGGTCACATGTTGATGTTTTAACAATCAAAGAAAAGTGAAGAAACTTAAAGGAAGTATATGTTGATTCTGATCGCGAAGATGGATTTCGATCGCATGGTTTGGTGATCAAAATTTTGAGTTGTTGCTTAGGATTTATGATATATTGCTTAGGAATAGATAACAACAAATTTTTCATATGCTTTTGCACTATAAGGATAAGTTTTTCCGCAAAGTTTTAAAATAAAAGGAAAATTTTTGAATTTATTTATTCTAAGTATCCTTACAATGGCATTTGTGAAAAAATTATTGCTTATATGATTCCATTGATAGCAATATTGGAAAATGGATTTGTTTCTTTCAATTGTGGTAGAGTCTAAATTTACCAAATAAAGAAAGATTCTCATCACCTAAGGTTTCAATTGGACCGAAACTTGGGATCATGCAATTTGTACAGTATATGAATCAGAATTTTCATCTTTGGAAAATTAAGACAAATTCCTTGTTCACATGTATATGTGAGTCAAGTGAATGACTAAGGGATCGAGTACACATTCTTGTGCACTGATCAAGTCCACCACAAAAGATTGATAAGACTATTCTTCATGATTAACGAAAGTTTAGTAAATATGGTTATACATACAAGTTTAAGTATAATTCTGAAGCATTGGAAAAGTTTCAATGTATGGAAAAACGAATGAGAAGAATCAAATTAGGCAGAAAGATAAAAGTTTCTCAAATCTGAAAAGATGGGAGAGTACTTTAGTATTATGTTTTGTGATCATCTGAATGATTTAAAAACCATATCACAATTAGTCCTCTAAGAACATCTTAGTGCATTCTTATGGCTAAGAAGAGGAGTCATGAAGTGTTGAAGTGGTTAAATCAAGAAGATGAGTCATACTTCGTTCCAAAACAAGTCTTAGAGTCATACTCCAAGAATGTAATTTGAGTGATACATCTTAAAGAAGGCTTATTAACACTTTTCAAATGTAAGAGTAAAATGTGTCCTACTCTTGTACATTTGAAATTGGTAAGTTGTGATGTTTTGGATAAAACAGAGACCAACTTAGGCCAATTTTGTGAAGTGTTTGTCTTGATAAGAATCCGCACTACCTCTTGAATATTTGTTTGTCAAAGAATGGGTCTTGGCAAGAGAGTCTTATATGTCAATTGGACAGTGGGATTCTAAAAGATCCTGTAAGAATTTCAAGATCTAATCAAGAATAAAACCTATAGTTTCTCACTAGCTCACGACTTGAGGTTTATAACCTATCTTGTTGATATTTTTCCTATTTATGTGCACATTCCAGTTAAAGTTGGCTTTGTATATGAGTTTTGGGAATTCTTAATTGGTTGCATAACGACTTGGAAGCAATGGCAGGCCCTTGTGGTGCCAGGTGGCAAGAAGTTAAGACTGCACAAGTTCAATCCATATGAGTTTGGATTTGTCACTAACCTTGTCTTGTGATTATGGTTTTGACAAATTCACATGGATAGGAACACGTACACCATAAAATCTAGGTGTCATAAGGTTTTTCTCCGATTCATGAAAAAAACATGTTCACTAAGTAGATTTTAAGTAGATAACAGTTGTGATATTTGCATTCTCAAAGTTGTTAGTGGAGTGTGTGTGGTTAACCGACACACTAACATGGACTTGTGAGAAATGGAAAAGGTCTAAACAATTAAGAGTATGATTACGACATCCCTTTTCATAGTTCTAAAAATTGTTTAGACACACATGTGAGCTATCAAAGGAAAGGTGTGTGATTTTGATAAAGTCTTATCAAAACATCTCGTATCAGAAATCTGAACTTTGGTAAGAAAGTCAATAAAGTATTGATTTCTAGAAGTTCAACTGATTTCTGAGTAGATGTCAAAGCTAGTGAAAGCATAAGTGTTATGCTAATAATCATCATGTTAGTGGGATCATGATAATTATTATTAGTATTGCAAGATAGAAATGTTAATTATAGAAACCAAAAGTTTCAATTCGTGAAGTTGCAGGGGTTGAAAAGTTGTTTTGCTATAATTAAGGGAGAGGAAATTATACTTCATTTTAATTCTAAAAGCTTAGATTGAGATTTTAATCATCTTTAGTCAAGGATATATATGAATTTTGTGTTGGAATGGCTCAACATAAGGAAATTCTATATATGGGTCCATTATTTGCGTTCTAAAATTCAATTATGATTACGGCATCCCTTTTCATAATCTGAATTATGAGAACTTGGCAAATAGAAATATTGTAGCAAAAAGACAGGTCTAGTATCATGGCTTTATGTGAGACATCATGAATCGTGTCCCATATGCTTCAAATATAGGATCGATTGCATGTGCTATAATATTCATCCTTTGTAAAATTGTCCAAATGACTGGGGAATTAAGAAGGAAAAAGGTCTAGAATAGGATGACTAAAATGATTAATCAATTGTCGAGGACAATCTAATGTTTACCAAAGATTGGTTGCTCAGGGACAGTTGGAAGTATAATGTTAATTTTGGAAGGACCATATTGACATATTCAGAAAAGAGGCAACTCTTGTTCAGTAGTGATAGTCAAAATGGGAATATGGAAATGTTTCCATAGGTGGAAGTTATTCAATTTGTGTAAGATTAGAAAAACTTAATGCAAGAAGGATGTTTCTGTTGGGTTTTGAGCATTCTAACACTTCCTAAGTGTACATGCAACCCTAAATACCTTGGATCTATGTTTTCTCTATTATACATGCAAATAAGAACTTCCAAGGTATTATCCTAATCTAGCATACATAACAATGACTATAGCAAGATAGAATACATACCTCTTTGTGTAGAATGTCTTCATGAAGTTTGAGTGCCTAGTGCCCCAAGTGTGACACCTCAAATGGAATCACAATCATCAAAACACTTAGAATGACTTGAGAGAATTCTACACTCACCAAAATCGGCTAGCCCTTTCTTGAATACTACTAGTGGCCAATTTTTCCTCAATAATAAGATGCTTATATAGTTACACAATTAGGGTAAACTCTTAATTGTCATGGCTTTCCATTTCCTTGGATCCATGGGTACAAATACACCATGGAGCATCCATGGACCATCCTATGGGTTTTAGCCCAACTTGATTATCCATGGAGCATTAGCCCACTATACAAGCATGGATGATTTACACTATCAACCCATATATTTAATTAGTCTTCTTTTGATCACTTAATTAATCCTAGATTAATTCTTGATCAATACTAATTAAATAATCTTATTATTCTTATTATTAATATACTAGAACTTATAATATATTAATAACCATAAGTGTCTTATTTCTCTCATTCAAGTGCATGATGGTATGCAACCCAAATGGACCATGCCGGGTCGGGTCAAGTCTTACCAAATATAGTTATGGACTTAGACATTAATCCAACAGTCTCCCACTTGGATAAGTCTAAAACTATTATTGCGTATGACTTCAGGAACCAACCGGCAATCGTAGCTCTCAAAAGCTTCTGTCGAACTCTGACCTTGTAGATGAACTCTGACCTTTGTCAGTGACTTGTCCATTAGATAAGGGATCATATATTCCTCCATTCTAGATATCATATGGACTGAGACATGGATTATAATCATTCTCTCTGTCCATTTGTTGTTTCCCGATTTCCGATTTATGACAACTGACTAATTGAACAAATCAAATCAGTCCTGGCCCGGCCGAGCACTTCCATTTGTCATCATCAAATCATCGAGGGGCCCACAGATATCGCTTTTATCCCGAAGGTAAAAGGAACGGATAAACTTCGACTCATATGGCTTGTTCTACTACTTGTTGAATCATACACAAAGGCACGTTTTATAGCACCGAGTTACCAAATGCGTTTTCGTGCTATCAATGTACTATCAACTCATAGTAACAACTCATATCTCTAGGTTTGAAGAATATAAGATATTATCGTCTCATGATCACTCGTGATAAAATCCATGAAGTGATTCCAATGAGCGCGGGTTGAATCCAATACTCAGAACTTATGAGCACTCATGATTGTTGTAGCCTTGTCCAACACCTTAGACCTCTACAACCCATCATGACAGTCTTAATTCATATCTACTTCCAACATATGACCGACTGTGGATAGTTTGAATAACTTAGTCATTCCGAAAGAATAACCCAGTTTATTCGGGAAGTCAAAACATGCAAAGTGAAACACAATAATAATTGAATCCAATATGGTATCAACTCTTTGAACATAAATAAACACCTTTTATTTATCACCATATGATTACACATTATTCATTGTATACTGTTTCAGCTATCAACTTTATTCTTGAATTTAAAACAATAGTTGTCCCATGCTCCAAGCATGTACACTATGTTTTTTTTCAAAACACTAGTCATGCCACACACTAAGTATGCATACTATGTTTGTCTATGATCTTTACTTTGTGAACTAGATCCATTGAACATAACTTCAATGATTCTCTTTTCACACTCCCAAATCCTTACTGCAAATGCAAGAATTCCAAATTCATGCCATTTACTGGAATCTGTCAGATTCTAAACTTATGTGCATTGATCCTCTTGTAATGATTATGCACAAAGTCATAAAGACTTGACAACAAACATTACAGATCATTCCAAAGGAGATCAACTCCTTGGAACCATCCTTCTTGCATTAAGTTTCCTTAATCTTACACAGAGTGAAAATTCTAACTTTGAAACATTTCCAGATTCCATTTTGACTATCACTTCTGAACAAGAGTTGCCTCCTTACAGATTATGTCAATATGGTCCTTCCAGAATTATCACTATACTTCCAACTGTCCTTGAGCAACCAATCTTTGGTAAACCTTAGATTGTCCTCGACAATTGTTTAATCCTTTTAGTCATATCCAGTTCTAAACCTTTTCCCTTCTTAATGCCCCAGGCATTCGGAAAATTTTAGAACGGATGATTATAGCACATGTAATCGATCCTATATCCGAAGCATATGGGACACGATTCATGATGTCTTACATAAAGACTAAACCAGTCTTTTGCTATAATATTTCCATTTCAATTTGCCAAGTTCTCATAATTCAGATTATGAAAAGGGATGCCGTAATCATAATCGAATTTTAGAACGCAAATAATGGACCCATATACAGAATTTCCTTATGTTGAGCCATTCCAACATGAAATTCATATATATCCTTGACTAAATGATTAAAACCTCAGATCTAAACCTTATAGATTTGATATGAAGTATAATTTCCTCTCCCTTAATTATAGCAAAACAACTTTTTCCCAATTAAAATTTTTGTTTTCTATAATTAACATTGCTAACTTGCAATACTTATCATAATTATCATGCTCCCACTAACATGATGATTATTAGCATAACACTTATGCTCCCACTAGCTTTGACATGTACTCAGAAATCAGCTGACTTTCTTACCAAAGTTCAGATTTCTGATACTAGATTGTTTTGATAAGTCTTTATCAAAATCATACACCTTCCCTTAGATAGCACACTTGTGTATCTAAACAATTATGAAGAGGGATGCCGTAATCATAATGTTTAGACCTTTTTGCCACTTCTCACAAGTCCAGGTTAGTGTGCCGGTTAACCACACGCGCTCCACTAACGACTTTGAGAATGCAAATATCACAATTGCTATCTAGATAAAATCTACTTAGTGAAAGTGTTTCCTCACCATCATTTTCATGAATCGGAGAGAAACCTTATGACACTTAGATTTATATGGTGTATGAGTTCCTACCCATATGAATTTGTCAAACCATAATCACAAGACAAAGATAATGACAAATCCAAAACCATATGGATTGAACTCAATCTTAACTTCTTGCCACCTGGCAGCTCAAGGGCCTGCCATTGCTTCCAAGTTGTTATGCAACAAACTGAGAAATCTAAGAACTCATATGCAAAGCCAACTTTAACTGGAATGGGCACAGATATGTCAACACGATAGGTTATAAACCTCAAGTCGTGTGCTAGCGAAGAACTTCAGGTTTTATTCTTGATTATTTCTTGAGACTTTCAAGACCTTTTAGACTCCCACTGTCCTCTTGACCTATAAGACTCCCTTGTCAAACATCCAAGAGATAGTGCGGATTCTAATCAATGCCTTACATTGGAACCTTTTTTCCAATGTCTCAGAGTTACACTTAAGCTTGTAAGTATAATCATATTTACTGAGCTTTAGTAAACTATGATGAATAGTCTTATCAAACTTTTGTGGTGGACTAAATCAGTGAACAAGACTATGTACTCGATCCCTTAGTCCATTACTTGACTCACACATCCATGTGAATAAGTAATTAATCTTAATTTTTCCAAAACTTGAAAGTTCTCATTCATCATGCTATACAACTTGCATGATTCCAAGTTCCGGTCCACTTGAAACTTGGGTGATGAGAATCTTTCCTTATTTGGTAAATTTAGACATTACCACAAATGAAAGAATCAATTTCATATTTCCACTCTTGCTCTTAATGGAATCATATAAGCAACAATTTTTCCTCAAATGCCATTGTAAGGAAATTTTAAAATAAATAAAATAAAAAAATTTTCTTTTATTTTAAAACTTTGCGGAAAAACTTATCCTTACAATCCATATGAAAACTTGTTGTTATCTATTCCTTAAGCAATATCTCATAACTCCTGAGAAGTAGCTCACGAATCCGATTTTTTCAAGCTACGCGATAGAAATCCATCTACGCGATCAGATTCAGCATATTCTTTCTTTAAGTTTCTTCACTTTTCTTTGATTCTTAAACATCACCATGTGACCCAGTCACATCATGTATCAAGAATCTCAGAATAGAAACTTAACAGAGTTAGATAGTGGACTTTACCTGAAGTAGAGTCAAACTTATTGACTTTAACATCCTTAGGTAAATTTGGCAGCTTCGCAACCAATGCCCTTTCTTTGGCAATACAAACATATGGACCCTTTGATAATGGTACACAGGACTATCACAGACTTAGCTTTTCTCTTTACCATTTGGTCAACCGAGTTGACTATAGCCGATCCCTTTCCATTGGGTAGAGAATGCTTTACTGGATATCCAATGTCATCATTGTCAATGTCCATAAAGTTTTAGGAAGTTGATCTTAACAAATAGATAAGATTATTAAGGGTCTTTTCATAGTCTTTTTCATAGGTGTTCCAAAAGAACTCACTATGTGACTTAGAAAGTAGTTGAACCACCAACTTTCTCAAGACTTTGACACCCAACTCTCCCGGCTTGTCAATATGTGACTACATCTCCAAGATGTGACCACACCTAGACCTTGCCTTGACTAATAGGGCCTGAGTGACCTTAAACTTTTCAAGAACTTGTGGGTTAGGGAGAATAATTTGAAGAGGTGAAGAAGTATGATATCCATGGGACATCATCTTCATTAGGAAACCTTGTTTCAAGAGATTTGGGAAGATCATAGGTGTCTAAACCAGACATCTTTTGGGAGATATTCAAGATAGTTGATTTAAAGTCCTTAATATGACACCCAATATGAAATATTAAGGCTAGGACCCAACAAACTATTTTATAACTTAGAAGAGGTATGCCGTAATCCAAGCTATAAAATATTTGAAGGTAGTTGAATGACGATTCACCAATTTCCACCAAGATAAACGAAATGTATTATTAGGTTTTAATTGGTTTTGAAACTCCTAGATCTTTGAGATTCATTGAACTTTTCAAAGGCATGTTTCAATCTCGAGTGTGCCCTTCACGTTTTGTGACTGGGATGCCGAGGATCACAAAACAAGGTGTGAAGTAACCATGCAAATCACTTGGTACCCTTAATAAATTACCCCTCAATCGATGTGCCGGTTAACCACACACGCTCCATCGATACTATGATAAATATTAAGTCACCCTTTACCTACCTTGTTAAGTCCAAGTTAGTGTGCCGGTTAACCACACACGCTCCACTAACGACTTAGACAAAGTGTAAAGTGTAATTTCATGGATTAGCACCTTATTCACATTTTTCCTAAGTAACTAAGATTGGGTATTATTAAGAGTTTAGTTACTTAGTATTATCATTAATACTTTTAATGAAGGGAGAATTCTAGTCCTGTCAAACCCGTTCGGCTAACGACCCTCCACCAGTCAAGCAAGCGGTGGGTGAGAGTGGACACCCATTAAGTTGCCATTTTATAGGCAACAACCTTATACCCACCTTATAGACCGGCTTCGTGAATGAGGCGTACTAGCGGTAAGACTGACTTTACTCTTATACATATATATATTATTAACTTATAATATTATAAAGTATAAGGGTTGAATTTTAACTTTTAAAATTCTAAGGGCTAACTTGGAATTAAAGTATTCATAAGTGAAAACTTTACAAATTCCAAAACTTGAGGGCAAGTTTTGAAACTATTCAAAACTAATTAATTCCATAACTTATGTGTTTAAAGTAGTTTTAATCCAAAAACTCTTCAAGTTCCATAACTTGAGGACAAGTTATGGAAGACTTTAAACTAATAAAAGAATTAACTTTTCTTTATTTTATAACTTATGGAATTAATTAAGGTTACACTTTTTTATTTTTTATTTTATTAAATGAAGAGACTCTTGGTCCTCCATAACTTGAGGACAAGTTATGGAGTCATAAAGCCATTTAATTAGAACTAGACTCTTCATTTTTTGTAACCTTTGCCAACTTTTATGAGTTTTAAGATTCATAAATGTGACTTATAAGTTACATAAACACATTTTATGAACTTCTTTTAGATTAATTTGGATTAAAACCAACTATCACATAATTTTATTCATTAATCTAAATTCACTCATAAAATAAGGTAACACAAAAAACTTTTGGTGATCCATAACTTATTCTTAAGTTATGGAATCCTTTAAAACATTAACACCAAATTTTTTGTAACTCCATAAAACTTTGAATCAATTTTTTTTAAAAACCTTTTCATATCCATAACTTATGGAGGTTTCAAAAAAAAATAAAACTCTTTAGATCAAACTTTTAAAACTAATAAAATAATCATATTATTTTATCTTTTATTAAATTTGACCTAATCCAACTCATAAAGCACATTATTCAAATTTTACAAATAATTAGTTTTTCACAAGAACAAGTAATTATCTTAAAATTTGACAAACTTCATGTTTTTTTTCCATTTTTTTTTTCAACTTTGAAAATAAAATATTTGCATCAATATAACAGAAAACAACCCGTGGCTCTGATACCACTGTTGGGTTTTGAGCATTCTAACACTTCCTAAGTGTACATGCAACCCTAAATACCTTGGATCTATGTTTTCTCTATTATACATGCAAATAAGAACTTCCAAGGTATTATCCTAATCTAGCATACATAACAATGACTATAGCAAGATAGAATACATACCTCTTTGTGTAGAATGTCTTCATGAAGTTTGAGTGCCTAGTGCCCCAAGTGTGACACCTCAAATGGAATCACAATCATCAAAACACTTAGAATGACTTGAGAGAATTCTACACTCACCAAAATCGGCTAGCCCTTTCTTGAATACTACTAGTGGCCAATTTTTCCTCAATAATAAGATGCTTATATAGTTACACAATTAGGGTAAACTCTTAATTGTCATGGCTTTCCATTTCCTTGGATCCATGGGTACAAATACACCATGGAGCATCCATGGACCATCCTATGGGTTTTAGCCCAACTTGATTATCCATGGAGCATTAGCCCACTATACAAGTATGGATGATTTACACTATCAACCCATATATTTAATTAGTCTTCTTTTGATCACTTAATTAATCCTAGATTAATTCTTGATCAATACTAATTAAATAATCTTATTATTCTTATTATTAATATACTAGAACTTATAATATATTAATAACCATAAGTGTCTTATTTCTCTCATTCAAGTGCATGATGGTATGCAACCCAAATGGACCATGCCGGGTCGGGTCAAGTCTTACCAAATATAGTTATGGACTTAGACATTAATCCAACAGTTTCCATGGAGTTGATCTCCATTAGAACAGTCTGTAATATCTTTTGACAAGTCTTTGTGACTTTGTGCATAATCATTACAAGAGAATCAATGCATATAAGTTTAAAATCTAACAATATTTCGGTAAATGGCATGAATTTGGAATTCTTGCATTTGCGGTAAGGATTTGGGACTGTGAAATGAGAATCATTGGAATTATGTTCAATCGATATATTTCACAAAGTAAAGATCTTAGACAAACTTAGTATTCATACTTGGTGTATGGCATAACTAATGTTTAGACAAACATAGTGTGCCTACTTGGTGTATGGCATGACTAGTGTTTAGAAAACATAGTGTACATGCTTGGAGCATGGGACAACTATTGTTTTAATTCAAGTATAAACTTGATAGTTTGAAATGGTATGTAATGAATAATGTGTAATCAATATGGTGATAAATAAAAGGTGTTTTATTTATATTCATAAGTTCTGAGACCATATTGGATTCGATTATGAGAGAAATAACACTTAAGATTTATTAATATTCATACTTGGTTGCATGGCATCATGCATTTGGATAGACTAAAATGAGAGAAATAACACTTAAGGTTTATTAATATATTATAAGTTCTAATATATTAATAAGATTCTTTAATTAGTATTGATCAAGAATTAATTTGGGATTAATTAAGTGATCAAAAGCAGACTTATTAAATATATGGGTTGATTTTGTAAATCATCCATACGTGTATAGTAGGCTAATGCTCCATGGATTATCAAGTTGGGCTAAAACTCATAGGATGCTCCATGGTGTTTTTGAACCCATGGTTTATGGAAATGAAAGGCCATGACAATTAGGGTTTACATGGTGTAACCCTAATCGTGACACACTATATAAGCATCTTATTCTTCCCAAAAATCGGCGACTATGAAGGAATGGTAAGGGCTAGCCGATTTCATGAAGTGTCTCATTTCTTTCAAGTTATTCTAAGTGTATTTGGTGTTGTGTGAACCATTTGATGTGTCACACATGGGGCACTAGGCTCTTAAGCTCCATGGAATCAAGCTACATCAACAGGTATGTCTTTTAACTTATATTATTCCATATGAATCAATGTTTTGTTTGCTAGTTATGATAATACCTTGGAATATTCATATTTGCATGTATAATAGAAAAAACTTAGATCCAAGGTATTTAGGGTTGCATGTACACTTAGGAGTGTTATAATGCTCAAAACACAACAAGTTCAAGAAAAGGTTAGAATCATCACTTTTATCATTATACCTTTGGACTCCCAAAACACAAACTGAAAGCCTGGATCACACAACTTATATATTCGAAACCGAATTAGGTCTAAAACCTACACCCCTTTGGAGTACAGGGCCCTACTGGATCCATTTAATGCCAATAATTTCTGAAATAGGAAGCTTATCAAAACCGGATGTTACAACTCTCTCTCTCTCTCTCTCTATATATATATATATATATATATATATATATATATATATATATATATATATATACATAATATATATATATATATATATATATATATATATATATATATATATATATATATATATATATATATACTAGTAGGATACCCGTGCGATGCGACGGCGCCAGATAGTTTCTTCCGGTAGATAATGTTCATACGACGATTAGTTTCTTTTTCATTTTAGATAGTTCGTTTTAGCCTTTTGATGGATTATTTAAGTTTGGATAGCTCCTTTTTTGCAAATAGTTTTGAGCTAAGTAGGGGCGGTTCCACTATGGTGCCAATAGGGGCACCTGCAACCCCTTATGTTTTTCGGACGCAATGTAAATTTTTTTGAATTTTTCATTTTTTATACTATTGTGCCACTACGTAATAAAAATGTCTCCACCAACACCTATGTGTCACCGACAACACCTACTATGAAATCATGTGTCCGCCATTACAG
This sequence comes from Lactuca serriola, assembly GCF_051521515.1. Classification (NCBI taxonomy): domain Eukaryota; kingdom Viridiplantae; phylum Streptophyta; class Magnoliopsida; order Asterales; family Asteraceae; genus Lactuca; species Lactuca serriola. The sequence goes on along the minus strand of NC_136415.1, from coordinate 199,507,272 downwards.
CTAAGTACGTAGGTGCGGTGTAGGAATAATTCCTTAACTATTGCTCCGATTTCTATTTCACAATATGTCGGCGACCAATGGTTAATTCGGTGATTACTGTCTCGCGGTGATTAGATTTATTTTCGACAATTTGTGTCCGGATTAAAATAAATGTATTTGTTATTTTTGAACATTGGGACTACGTTTACATTGTTCGTCTCCATCTTAGTCTATTATTGACTATCAAACTCATCATCTTTAAAATCCTATACAGTAAAAACAATTCATAATTCTTTTTGTAATTTTGCAAGTTTGCATTTGTTTATCATCTAACCAACATGAAAGTATTAAACGGTTTCATGGTCAAATTCTTTGCAATGTATGACCTTTATTGCAAAAAGATTCATTTCGTCAATTAATTTACTAACTGAAATGTCATATATCAAATGGCCTTAGGCGTAGCGCTAAAGAATAACTCTTTCAAATGAGAGGTCATAATGGTCGTAATAGAACTTAGCACAAATAAAAAATGGTTGGATAGTTAAACGCATGACAAATATAATGGTTTTTATGCTATTAACCCTTAAAATGTTTACTAAAAGTCTAAAAACATCTAAAAATATGCATAATTAAATCTATTGCAATCAACAATGTGTCGGACTATTTTTTATGCAGCTATAGCAAATTAGCAACACATAAAAACAATTTAGTTAAATGTTGTCCATAGTGTACTTCCCTGTTACCACACATAGTTAAATACATAATTGTTTATTAAAGAGTTATTTACATATATAATTTAACTGAAATAAAAACTAATGACATTGAATATTTGTATTATTTTATGAGATCTCTTATTTTAGACGTATTTACATCTGATTTATGGTATGGGGCATTTGAATTTTTTTTTGGAACGACAATGGCATGTGGCATTATTTTACGATTTCTCATTACATCGACTACAAAAGCACTTACTTTATTGATGAACCATATTTACAATTCGAAAATAAGTTTTATAAAGTAAAAAGCCTAAATAGTGTGGAGTCATACATCCATGAATCCAGCCATGGCAAACCAACATTTCTAACAAATATCAGATTAACAAATTTCACTATAAATAACAGTGTGGAGTCATACATCCAGGAATCTATGCATTGTGGTAATAAAAGTCATGCAAATAACAGTGTGGAGTCATATATAAAGCTCAATTTAATTAAAGTCAAAAAGTCAACGGGTGTTCTTACTCTAACAACTGCCTCATCTTCAATGGTGTTTTTTACTGATCCAGGCCATCTCTAACAACATCCTTCATTTGTGAAATTGTGTGGTCATTTGGTCCTTTATTAATAATACAAAATAAAACAATTATAACCATTAAAAAAAACAAAATTGAATTAAGATTTTTCAAATAAAAAAAATGAAAATTTTAATTACCTTTAATTAAGATTGTGCAAGAGTTTGGATGCCTTACATTCTCAATAAAAAATGAACCCAATATTTGAGCACATAAAAGAACCGCTTGAACATCTTGGAGCTTATTCGTTTCAGTCGCAGATGAGTTAGCATTGAACATGATCTTCTGGATTTTTGATATGATAATGTTTAATGCATCATCTGGGTCATCAGCTAAAAGAGGATCCAAACCTTCTAAATCAATGTGTTATGAAATTGCCCAAATAAGTCGGGCAACAATTCTAGGAGTATTCACCTGCCCAAATAAACATTCCCATAAGAAAAAAAAAAATCCATAATTTCTAAACATTCAGTCACAAACCTCAAGCAGATCATTGACAAGTTGTCTTTGCAAATTTTGTAAACGGGTTTCGTTAAATATATGATCTTGAGATGCCCTGTCTTTGACTCGTTTGACCCCACCCCTGGTATCAAATATATGACAAAGTCTGACCAATAAGTTTAAGTAACAATCAACAGCATAAGTTCGACCCTCACTTTTTTTGTATTTTCTTTTTCCTAATTTAATTTAATTACTATATTTTAATAAAAATATTTTTTCTATTTACTTTTTGTAATTTAATTTTGTTACTTTATTTTAAAAAACAAATATTTTTCTGAAAATCAAGAATGTTCCAAACCAATTCAGCTGCTCCACTTGGCGTGGGTTGTAAAAAAATAAAAGTAAGTAATTTACTAAATTATAGTTTAGTCTTTTGATAATAATAATAATAATAATAATAATAATAATAATAATATAAATAATATTAATAATAATAATAATAGTAATAATAATAATAATAATAATAATAATAATAATAATAATAATCATAAAAATAATAATTATAATAATAATAATAATCAGAAAAATAATAATTATAATAATAATAATAATAATAATAATCATAATAATAATAATAATCATAATAATAATAATCATAATCATAATAATAATAATAATAATAATAATAATAATAATAATAATAATAATAATAACAATAACAATAACAATAATAATAATAATAAAATAATAATAATAATAATAATAATAATAATAAGAATAACAATAACAATGACAATGACAATGACAATGACAATAACAATAACAATAATAATAATAATAATAATAATAATATGTCATACTCGTTTAAATTCTTTGTCAAGATCACTACACTCTTTTACAACAAAATTGACAGCTCCATCAGGTGTTAGTGGGAATGTCTTTTTTCATGCATGGTGTAATGGAGTTTTTCACGTCTATCATATTGTAATCCTGCACCTATTTTTGCAGAAAGCTATATATAATATATGGGGAATAAAAAGAAAGATAAATATTTATTAATTACTACAATTAGTTGTGAAATTTTAATATAATAAAAAGGTAACTTACTTCTGGAGGAAAGTATCTAAGGATTGCACTGAAAAAAGTTGGAACACCAATTCTTGTATCAAGTTCTCCATGAAGCTGCAAATGTCAACAAGTACACAATATATACCAAGTCATCAAATGATCCAACTATATATAAGAATGCTCAATACACCATTAGATACTTAAATAATTTGGCTTTATCTCTTATGGCATGTTTTAATCATCTGATTGTGATTATTATGTATCAAATAGATCACTTCTGAGAAGCCATCTAAAGCTAAATACTTTCATAAACTACAAGGTAGCAATTTCTACATGAATGTCTTCAAAATTGATACACTAAGGGGAAATACAAACGCTAATGCTTTTTGGGCAAAAAGCTAGTTCGGGACCTTGAATGGGTTGCTAAATTTGAAACCTAATCAGAAAGCAACGGGTCTTAAAGCCTTTCTCCCAAATGGACATGAATGTAGCACAATTCAAGAGCTAATTCAATTAACATCAGCGTAAATTCTCAAAAACAAACATAGTTAAACTAAAAATTACTGCACTATTTAAAAAACCGGTGGAGAACGTAATGAATCCCCAATGAAAAAATATAAAATCATCTAGGTTTCTGACCGAGAAATCAATTTTTTTTCAAAGAAGCAATAGATATTGAAATTGGAGGAATAAGAAGAATAGAGTTGTGGTGCGTTTGATGTGGAGTACCTGAAGTCGAGTGTTGGGATCAATACCTAAATTCTCAAAAACAGCCAAAAACCACCAAATCTCTTTCTCTCTCTACTCGTTAGGGTGCTGGCGAGCCATAGCTGGCGACTCCGTTGGCGTAAACAAGGGGGCGGTGCTCAGCGCCTTTGGCGACCTCCTTAGCGAGGCCCATTCCCTTTAGCCTATTGATAGTTTCATTTTTATTACTTCTTTTCATAGTTTATTTTTAGTTAAAACCATCTCATTTTAGTTAATCTTCATGCATATTTTCTCTTTTTGTTATTTTTCTCCTTTACCGGGTGCTTTCCAGTCTTTTGAGCTTATTTGCAGGATTTATCGAAGACTATTTGTTATTGGAGATTTGGAAGGAGTGCGGGATTGATGGAGGCTTGAAATTTTTTCATGAACTTGAAGTTCTACAATTGGGCTTGGTGTCATTATAAGCAAGAAGCGCATCGGACTTAAATTTCGGGCGGGACGACGAGAATTCGAGCTATAGAAGATTAAAGGAGCATTGGAGCATCTTGGAAGAGTTTGGAAGACATAATTGGGCTATCAAGAACTTGCACAAACGAGCTGGACCATAGATGAGAAGAGTAATCTAGAAGTGCCAATTAAATGGGCCAAAAAGCCCATTCAGCACAATCCAAGCGGTCCGCGTGGTTTACAAATGGTCCGCGTGGATCGCACTGTGAAGAACCCGAATTTTAGCCTTTTGCCTCTATTTGGGGAAAGTTGGTGGAATACTTTTGGGCAACTTTTGGATCCGATTTTTGACCACTTTTACTGATGTTTTGAAAGGATTTTTCATTATGAAGACTTGAAGAAACAATCACTTTTTCTCTCTAGAAGATTAGAAGATTTGTGGATTTCTTTCATCTTTCATCTTGAACAATGTTTGGCATCTCTAATCTCTCTTGTTTTTGTTTAATTTTGGCCATGCTTGGCTAGGTTTTCATTTCGTTGACTTGGATATAATTGGTCGAATGTTTTGGTTATTTTGAAGAATTCCATGAACTTGTGTTGAATATCTATGATTATATTTTTTATGAAAACTTCCTTCATGTTTATATATCTCTAGTCATGAATATTGATATGTAAATGTTATTTTTGTTGGTTAAATTCTTGGCTAAGTATTGGGTCTTCAATTTAACAAGCAACAATTAGTTTAAATGTTTGTTTTCATTTCATTTAGACTAAGAAAATATTTTCTCCATAGTGGTAATGAAAGCAATAGATTACTCTTTGGATTTGTTGACTCTTAAAACCTAATGCTAATTGATTTTCTCAAAATTACATGCTTCATTAGTTTTGTGACTTTGATTTAAGAAATGTGCTATGAGCTTCTCTAGTCATTTTAATACAAAGAAGAGTTGAGGCAAGTTATGCTTATAAATTGCTATAGCCAAGTTAGATTTTAAACACAAGTATTGCACCTTGGTATTCTCATGATTATTTAACCAAATGTTCAAGTAATGAATGTCCAAAGTCAACCATCCTTCTTTTATTGATTTTACATCAAACTTCTCTTTTGTTGATTTGTGTTTTTAAATCTTAGTGCAATTCTAGTTTTCTTTTAAACATCTCAAAAGATCAAAATCCTCCATTTTAATTTTACTTTTGTTTTACAAGTACTGGAACACGTGATTTACATTGAGATTTAAATTGAACCAATCTCCGTGGATACGATCCCTTTACCACTATAGACTATTTTAGTGTGTAACATTTAGGGTATTTATTTTGTTGGCCTCAACAACCACCAAATTTTGGTGCCGTTGTCGGGGATTGGCTTATATTTAATCAGTTTGTTTCTCTATGCCTAGATCTCATTGTGCAGGTACTCTAGTTTAAAACTCAAAAAACTGAAAAAAAAAGTATGGTTCGGAAATGAACACTCCTTGCGTTGAAGATAAACTTTCTGAGCTAGCTCAGTTAGTTATGATGATTGAAAGTGACCAAAGTGTGTAAGCCAAGCCTCTTATGTGTGATTATTGCACCCAAAATGGACATCATTCTGACATGTGTCAATATTTACAAGGAAGATGGGAAGAAATACAAGAAAATGGAACCTACTACTGTGTCACACCCCGAAACCGAAGGCGGAAACGTCTCGGGGCGGAGGTGACTTCATGTGAATCATAACCAATGTACATAGTAAGCGAAGTAAAACACAAAACATTACATTACATAGATTTCATTACATCAGTTGAAAAGTAAAGTAGTACAAGTTTCATAGATACATAGTTTAAACAAAAGAGAGACAAATCTTCTACGCATTCCGTCTTCACCAAAAGAGATCGACGGGTACCTGTCTAAAGCGGACCTGAGAATACAAGCGGTTTGAAAATCAGCATAAAGCTAGTGAGTTCATAAGCGGTTTGTTTTATGAAAAGAACGAGTTCCTTTAGTTTCCTGAAAAAGTGGTTAACCAAGAAAATCCCATATTTTCTTAAGAGTTAGGTACCAATTCCAAATTGTAATGTAAAAGATGTACAATAAAAACATGATTGTTCAAATGATTTTGTAAAGTATAGTTATTTAACTTATTACACTTTTATGGTTACAAACTACTGTTACTCAGGAAAATCCTATATTTTCCTATGTGCGAAAGTGTGAACTATTACTGATTCCGTGTGAGCTAACTGCTACTGATTCTGATTATGTTCATTATTATCCATAGGAAAACCCCATGTTTTCCTAAATGTGTGTATGTGTGTGCCTGTCACCCTTGAACGTACATTAGCTTTACAACGTACATAAAGCTAGAATATGATTCTAAAGCGTTAATAATCTAGATTGCAAGTCCTTAACCATACTCAGACTAGATATGACTCGAATCGTGGCCAATATCCTTTTTATGACTTTCGTCACCCTTGAACCTTTCGGTTCGGCTGTAGCTAGCAGCCAGGTGCGGGATTTTCAGTCCCGTATAGATCTATACACTCAAGTCACGCTCTCCTACGATCAGAGATTCTGGTTACAGGGTTAGTCCTCCACTATCTCGAGCCATGGAAGTGTTACAAGGACGTGTCTCCAATCTTTAAGATCACTCTTTACTCTTCGACTAGGAAAGTAGTATCTATGACTATCTTAGTTCTAACATACCTGTCCTTTACACTCGAGCCTAGGTGTCATTATTAAGGACATTACACTCGAGTCTAGGTGTTATCTAATGATTACTGTCCTTTACGCTCGATCCTAGGTGTATTATTAAGGACATTACAGTGATTTATATTATCAAATTGATTGATGCCTTTTATACTCGAGCCTAGGTGTATGAAGTTTTATGTGTTCTTTATGGCGTATGACTTTTATACTCGTACCTATGGTATTTTATTACAGACTTTACAATATTTTATGTTTTCTATCAATATAAATATGAACAATCAACTGAGAAGTATACAATATGACAGTACATAAGAAGAATTGAAAATCGGTTTTAAACAAACAACCCTGCAAATTAAAATAGTTTACTAAAAGGGTTTTCAATCCTTAAAAATGTACAAGTATGAAACCATTTAACTAAAATCATAAGTTTAAGTACAAGATATTCTTGTACTCCTGCTTGTATTCCCCCCTGAAAACATTGAAAAATCATTGAAAAATGGTAGGGTATGAACTCACCGAACGCGAAGTTGTGTCGGATGGGATGCTAAACGTCAAACCGAGGCTTGAATACGAGCGAGGTTCCTATGTAATATTAAATAATACACAATATATATCTAATTAGATTTAAATAACTAATTAGATACACTTGAACATTCTAAGACGCGAAAACACTCCAAAATGAGCGTTTGAAGTGACCCGGGTGGCTTTTCAGGACATGAATGACTAGGATTTAGCGTTTACTCTCCAATGGTAAACTCTTAGGGAGTGTTTACGGTCTAAACACTACATCCCCATGAGTTTACGGCCGTAAACTCATGGTGGGTGTTTTCATGAGCTAAATGGCCTTAAATCAAATAATGGGTGTTGCTAGGTTTGGCTTTTGGACATTTGAAAGGGATTAAATCATTATATGGATTAATAGAAGAGTTTATGGCAATAAACTAAGAGTTTATGGCCGTAAACTCTCACCCACATCCAACTAAATTAATTTGAAGGCCAAGGATTAATCACAAGTGATTCAACTAATTTTTACAAGGCTTAGGGTGAGTTTAGGGCTTCAAATGGCATACATCTAGGAGTTTACGGCCCTGGAGCATATGCTCTGGCCGTAAAATCTCAATTAGAGGGTTTTTGATATGTTTAAGACCCCTAAATGATTTTTGGTTGGTTCTAGGATTTATTCCAAGGCTTTTGGTGGAGTTATATGGCTTTCTAACATGTTGGAAATGAGTTTACACTCATGTTTGAGGGGTTTACGGCCCAAGCACATGCCTTGGCCGTAAAATCATGCAAATCCCTTAAAATCATTGTCTAAGGTGTTCTAAGTCCATTTCATGAAGTCATATAGCCATATCTAAAGTCTAGTTGTGGTTTGGAAGGGTTTTAAGGCTCAAAAACCCCATTTACATGTGTTCACGGCCTAAGGCTGATCCAGGGCTGTAAACACATGTTTATGGTCTTATCCCATGATTTAAACACGAAAATGAAGCCTAAGGATGTTATACTAGGAGCTAAGATGCTTACCTTGGTGTTTTAAGGCTTGAAATGGATGATTTTGGCTTAACAAAATGGATTTTAGGAGAGAGGTTAGAGAGAGAGTGAAAAAGCTTCAAATGAGGCTTAATCTACTTTAAATATGGTTTGACTCGGATACACGGTGGAATTTTACCCGATACCGACGTTAATTGATGCTTTGGGTCGCACCCGATTAAGTTGTCGTCACCCGATATGGTTGAAACTATAATTTTTCAAATTACTAGTTCGGGACGTTTCACATGTTTCCAACATGTTTGGATACTTACCAAGTCAAAATAAAGGTTTTGACTTAATTAACCTAATTTAGGATGAAATCGGAACAATTCGCTTAAGACTAGTTTTGACCGAACGGTTACGGCGAGGAAGCAAAGTTTCGGGTTGTTACATATTGGTCAAACAAATGGAATTATGATCAACCTCAACATGATCAATGGTGGGATAACAACCAAGCTTGGGGATACAACCAATACAAAAGCCCATACGAGGCTTGGAGAAATGACCAATACCAACCAACTCCACAATTCCAACATCCATGTCCTCTACCTCCTTAACAACCTAAACTGCCAAGCATGTCCTTACAGGAGATTGTGAAGAGCATTGCCACTTCTACCCAAAATTTCCAGGAAATAATGCAAGCTAGCCTCAAAAGCTTGGAGCAACAAATAACACAACTCGCTCAAACAATAAGTATAATGGAACCTCAAGACAAACTACTATCCAAAGTAATCCAATGGCATAGCACATGTACCATTCCTTTGAAATACGAGAAAAGTTTTGATGGCCCAAGAGTTTCATATGGAGAAGAGGAAGAAAAAATAGAAGTGGAAGAGGTTGTCAAGGATGAGGAAGACATTGAGAAAGTTGAAAATGAAGCTATAGAGGAAGTGTTCGGTGTTAACGAAAGAGAGGTTGAGCCACCCGGTACCATTGAGAAACTAACTCTAGTGGTAGAACAACCACAAGAGTTGGAAAAGCTAAATCTGTCAAACCCTTCAAAGGATACGTATCCCGAGAAAGAAGGCGCCCAACCGGTCACCTACTCAACCACCATGTCAAAGAGGGAAGATTTAGTCACCTCACTAAACAAGTACAGGAAAGAATACGGTTGGATGATTTCTATTATCAAAGGTATAAGTTCGATATGGTTCTCCCATAAAAAGAAAGTCAAATACAAGAAAAGGGTCATAATGGAGGTGTGGGAATTCAAAAATGTCTACACGGGGAAAATCTTCAAAGTCAATGGGCATTGTTTGAAACCTTTCTATGAAGGTTTTAATGCAAATGTCCTAGATGTCATCCAATTTGATGCCCCGGTATACTGAAACTAAGAAGTTGCAGTAGGACGCACGCGGTCCGCGTGTACTCGGGGATGGGTTCACGTTAATAAACAAATGGTCCGCGTGTGGTCCCCAAAAACGTCCGCGTCCATCTTCAAAGGTAGGGGTTTACAGAACATTTTACGTGGTCCGCGTGTACTCGAGAGGTCGTCCGCGTGGGTTATTGAAATGGTATGCATGTACCCGATGCCTTGTCCGCGTGTACTACAAATGGTCCGCGTGTACTCCAGAATTTGTCCGCGTGGATTCGTTGACCAGCTTTGACTTCCATTGATGCATTCTTTCTCCCTCAAGATACCATTAATCCATACCCGTATCCTCCTCCCGATCCCCCGGTTTAGGTACTTTCGCCTCACCCCGAGCATTGAGGACAATGCTTATTTCTAAGCTTGGGGTGGGGTGTTCTCTTTTCTTTTTGACTTCTCATGCATTTTAATTAGGTTGCATAGCATTTTATACTTAAATTGCATTCATTTTTTTTTTATAAAAATCCAAAAAGATTTTATTTTCTTCTTTTTCACTTGCTTAGGGCATAAACATTCATGCACTTTTTGTTGGAATAGTGTCTAAGGCTGCAACTATATTAGGCAAGTATTTGACCCGGTTGTGCAGGGTCCTTTTGGGTTGCCTTCACCATAGCAACTTGATAAGATGATTTATTAAGAGAGAATAAATATTATTAATATATTATGAGAATAATATAAACAATAATAATATTGTTATTCGATTAATATAAGTCATAGAATTAATTAGAATTAATTTGGTGACTTAAAGATATTAATTAAATAAGAGGGTATAAACTGTCAATTGTTTGATAGTTAAACTTTAGACTGTAAATCCATATTGGATAGGGGTGGACGGATTCTAGAAGCTAGAGATAGTTTCAAATCGTCCAAAGGCTATCTAAGGAATGGATTTGGATTGCTTTAAGTGAAGATTATCCAACTAGGGTTTAAGCTGTAACCCTTAAGGAGTCTACAAGTATAAATAGACCCTATGGCAAAGGGAAATCGGCACTTCATCTAAAGTAGAGAACCCCTGGCTGAATTCCCTCCCCTCTCCTCTCTCCCAAATCATCCTCCTTGCTATTTGGTGTTTGTAAGCCATTAGAGGAGTGACAATTGTGACTCTAGAGCTCCAAGACAACAAGATCAAGCAAGAGATTCAAAGGTATGATTCTAGACCTGATTTAGTATTGTTATTACTCCTAATTAGTTATTAGAAGTCTTGGATTCAAAGCATGTTTAATTAGAAAGCCTAGATCCAAGCATTAGGGTTTTGCATGCGCACATAGGAAAGTTCTTATGGTAAAAACCCATCACTTTTGTTATCTCTTTATTCTCATCTCCGAACATCTTTACTTGAAAAAACGACACACCTTAAATACAATTCTTTTGGAAATTCACATAACAAATAAGAATCGTTCTTACGGACTTTCAGTTGTTGCTTCTTCTCTTATATATATGTGGCGAGAGAATGCAAGTAGTTGTGCGTATGAATCAGCCCATGTCAAGTGTGGCATAAGTAGGGAGACAACTTAGCCCTGTGCCGACCAGTCCCTCACCTGAGTTTTCCTTGCAAGCCACAATCAAACCCCAAAGAAAGGAATAAAAGATAGATTTTGCTATTTTGAGATCATTAGTGTCTAATAGCTACAATTCACATCATATCTCATTACTTCATGATTTAAACACATTTTTCCCACATGATCTCGAATTAGCCTTAGTATAGTTATGCTCGTTTGGCCTCTTGTTTGGGTTAGACTTAGATTCTATTTATAGTTGTATATAGTTATGTTTTGTATTTTTTTTTTATTTTCAGGCTATACTTATAAAACTCCTATGCTAAACCAAAAAAGTGAGCCTACAAAAAAAAAGTGACAACTACCCGTTTTCTAGTTTTGTTTTGTGAGTCAAAAGTAAATTGTTTAAAAAAAAAGTGACGTTCGAAAAAAAATTCAATAAAGTCTAGTTTGTAGTTTGTGTGCGTGAAATATCGTATATATCCAAGTTGTTTGGAGAAGTCAAATTTTGGATCTCTCGTGAAATTTGAACCTTATGTTTGTTGGTTGTAGTCTTTAGAAGATAATATATTAAAAAAAAGAGTTTAAAAAGTCGGATATTATTGCAATCATAAAATACGAATGTAATTATATATTGTTTTAGCGCTTACCTCTTTGTGTCTTAAGTTGTTGTATTTGTAACATGTCTTTGGGGTTTTGTTGTCTAAAAAAAATTTAAAAAAAAGAATAAAAATTATTAAAAAAAATCAAAAGAAAAGGCCGGGCCACGGAGTTATATCCATTTGTTTGCTTTTGTAGATGTTTAGCCTCTTTCGGATTTTAGCTCATGTAATTTGTTTCTAATTCATGTTTTTCTAGTTACATATCATTATTGTTGGCAACTACTAAGGCGGCCTTCCCTCATCGCGTGCTCAACTCTTTGCTCTACATGGATCATATTTTGGTGGAAGCACTTACTCTTCTAGATGATTGTAGTTTTCCAACTTTTGTACATAGCTCGTTTCTTGCCATTTTTGGCACGAGTTATCTTTTTAATAGGTTTTATTTCTTGACGTGGGGTTGAATTTGTGAGGAGTGAAGAACATTCTAACCGAGGGACACTTTCTTATATTTAGTGGGCTAGATCGGACCACGAACAATGTAACATAAACCATACTAGTGAAGTATTCATGCCCGTTTTGCATCTCGATCAACATGTATCCCTTGCTAGAAAGGTAACAAATGCTCATCCCTCAAAGTGATTCTTATCTCTAAAAATGGATTATATGTTTTATATTAAATGCGTGTCGTGAATTTCTGCTTAAGATGCTCATTCTTTTTTCTTTTTAGATAGAGTTCATCCCAAGTTCATTTTAGTCTTGTCTTACTTGAGGACAAGTAAGGTTCAAGCTTGGGGTGATTTGATAGTTTCATTTTTATTACTTCTTTTTATAGTTTATTTTTAGTTAAAACCATCTCTTTTTAGTTAATCTTCATGCATATTTTCTCTTTTTGTTATTTTTCTCCTTTACCGGGTTCTTTCCAGTCTTTTGGTCTTATTTGCAGGATTTATCGAAGACTATTTGTTATTGGACATTTGGAAGGAGTGTGGGATTGATGGAGGCTTGCAATTTGTTCATGAACTTGAAGTGGTGCAATTGGACTTGGTTTCAATATAAGCAAGAAGCGCATCAGACATAAATTTCGGTCGGGACGACGAGAATTCGAGCTATAGAAGATTAAAGGAGCATTGGAGCATCTTGGAAGAGTTTGGAATACATAATTGGGCTATCAAGAACTTGCACAAACGAGCTGGACCATAGATGAGAAGAGTAATCTAGAAGTGCCAATTAAATGGGCCAAAAAGCCCATTCAGCACAATCCATGCGGTCCGCATGAATTTACAAATGGTCCGCGTGCATCGCACTGTGAAGAACCCGAATTTTAGCCTTTTGCCTCTATTTGGGGAAAGTTGGTGGAATACTTTTGGGCAACTTTTGGATCCGATTTTTGACCACTTTTACTAAAGTTTTGAAAGGATTTTTCATTATGAAGACTTGAAGAAACAATCACTTTTTCTCTCTAGAAGATTAGAATATTTGTGGATTTCTTTCATCTTTCATCTTGAACAATGTTTGGTATCTCTAATCTCTCTTGTTTTTGTTTAATTTTGGCCATGCTTGGCTAGATTTTCATTTGGTTTACTTGAATATAATTGCTTGAATGTTTTGGTTATTTTGAAGAATTCTGTGAACTTGTCATGAATATTGATATGTAAATGTTATTTTTTTTGGTTAAATTCTTGGCTAAGTATTGGATCTTCAATTTAAGAATCAACAATTAGTTTAAATGTTTGTTTTCATTTCATTTAGACTAAGAAAATATTTTCTCCATAGTGGTAATGAAAGCAATAGATTAATCTTTGGATTTGGTGACTCTTAAAACCTAATGCTAATTGATTTTCTCAAAATTAGATGCTTCATTAGTTTTGTGACTTTGATTTAAGAAATGTGCTATGAGCTTCTCTAGTCATTTTAATACAAAAGAAGAGTTGAGGCAAGTTATGCTTATAAATTGCTATAGCCAAGTTAGATTTTAAACACAAGTATTGCACCTTGGTATTCTCATGATTATTTAACCAAATGTTCAAGTGATGAAAGTCCAAAGTCAACCATCCTTCTTTTTATTGATTTTACATCAAACTTCTCTTTTGTTTATATGTGTTTTTAAATCTTAGTGCAATTCTAGTTTTCTTTTAAACATCTCAAAAGATCAAAATCCCTTTACCACTATACACTATTTTAGTGTGTAATATATAGGGTATTTATTTTGTTGGCCTCGACAACCACCACCTATATGTAATTTTATATATGCCATGGCTGTACATTTTACCCAAATGGAACACCAGTTCTTGTCATAGTTTTTTCACTACCTTCACAAAACAAACAACAAAATTCTATGGGTTCTGATTTGAAACCTATATAGATGAAAAGATTAAAAATAGCGTAACATGTTCGATTTGAATGTGAGAAATGCCAATCCCCTGTTCAATTTGATTCTTAGAAACGTCAAAATCCCCTGGAGAAACATGAAATACATTCAATTGACATGAGCCAAATAAGAAAAAAGTAAAAACCCTAAACTGGCTTTGTCTTCAAAAAACAAAAAAAAATAGATATACAACTTACTTGTGTAGATCAACCGGGGAAGATATTTAATCGTGAGATGATGTATTCTACAACAGGCGGCGATGGTCTTTTTGTCTTTTCCCATGTATCTTTCCCGTTTCTATAGTAGAGAAAGAGAGTGTCAAATAAATGGTGTGTGATTAATAATTTATAGATATATAGAAGAAGAAATCGAGGGAGGCGTAGTAGAAGTGAAAAAGGAGACATCGATGGATGTTGGTCGTCGTTGAAGGTGGTCATGTGGAAGCGAAGAAGAAAATTAGATTCAACAGCACAAAAATCAGATTCCACAATTTCAACAGCACAAAAATCAAATTCAACAATTTCAACAGTACAAAAATCAGAATCAACAGTTGAAATAAACACATATTCTAAATAAGAAATTCAAAAATTAGTTTCAACAGCCACAGAAGCACAGATTAGCAAAAAATTCAAATTCTAACAGTTCACATAAGCTTAAATTTGAAATCAGCAAATCGGAAATTAATTTCAAGAATACAAATTACCACAAGATCAGATTAACAATACAAACAAATTACCACAAAATCATATTAACAGTACAAACAATAAGACCTATGATCAATTTCAAGAAAAAATGAAGAGAAAGAAATATGCGATCGATTCTGAGAAGAGGTCCATTATCGACTTCAAAAAAGTCAGATTTGTGATTGTTTCTTGTGCGAGGTATGAAAATCAATGAAGGGGTCGTCGATCGATTGAAGAAAGAAGGGTCGCTCAGTCTGTATCCGTCGTTGCTTGTTGGTCGCTTCTTGCTGTTACTGGTCGTCGCACGCAGGCTCGTAGGTTATTATTGATCGACTTCGATGAAAATTGAAAATCATTGATGAAAACGATCAAAATTTGATTTTCTTGGAATATTCATTTGAGTTTGAGTATAGAGGAAATATGTCGGCTGGAAGTAACCTAGAAGACACAAAATAACCTCCTAAGGGAAGAAGGAGGCGGTACAATGCTTCTGACCAGTTACCTAGGGTTTAAAATAAGAGAGAATAAGGTATACAATCTTGAATGGGGCGAGATAAAAGTGATACAGAGGACACGAGATGCCATCCGATTTCAAAAAAAAAAAAATGAATTGCCCTCTTAGAATTCAACCCTATATTAAATTTAAAATGCCGCCCAAACGCTCTATTTTGATTCGTTGTAAATAAATCACACGGATCACCATTGATAGAATCCTCACCGTCCAATTTAGATTCAACGGTCCAGATCTGCTCTACTTGTTTTTTAAGATAACATGCTTAATTTTATGTACCTTAGGCTTTAAAATTTGTACTTAAGACATTGATTATGTATGCTTTATATATATATATATATATATATATATATATATATAATTTTATTTTTATATACTATAATATATTGATAGATTTTACACTTTTCGTATTTTTTTAGTTATTTTCATATTATTTTTTAATTTTTAATTTTTAATTTTTCCATTTTTTCGTAGTATTTTTTTAATTTTTTCGTATTTTTAGTTTTTTCGTATTTTTAATTTTTTCTTGACCTTTTTCAAAAAGTCTAAAATGTATTAATATATTAGAGTATATTACAATTTTGGTAATTTATAGTCTTTGTAATATTTTATTTTTATTCAAGTAAATCAAGAGTAATTTATATTTGTAATTAGAGTCCAAATTATTTTCTTTATACTTTTTGTTATTTAGTGTTATTATATTGACATTACTAAAAAATTAAAATTAAAAAATCAAACAACTTGTTTATTGCGAATTAATGTTTAAATGTGTGATATTTTCGATTTATAATTGTTAAATAGGAAAAAAAAAGCTAAAATGTTTTGTAATATAACTTGTAAATTAAATCATATTTATCTATGTGATATGAATAGTTTAAATCCAAGATAATAATTTGCAATTTAATAATAAACTAAAAGAAAAAAGAAAACAAACAATAATAGTGTGTCTCTATGAAAAAACTTGTTAAAATTTTCCAAAGTGAATTTAAGTTCATTTACTTGAATTAAAATAAATAAAAATATTATAAAAAACAGAAATAACTAAAATTAAAAAAATAGAATCAAAATAATTAAAGTATATAAGAAATGAAAAAATAAAGTTAAAACCCATTTGATATAACTTTTTGCAAACATAGGGAGTAAATTTGGACTTTATATCCAATTTTAGACAAAACTGCAAATTTCGTCCCTGTGGTATTCAAAAAACTTTGGATAGGGTCCAAAAAGTTTCTAATTTGCATGGAAGGTCCAAAATCAAAGCTTTTTTTTTGGGTTGTTGGTCCATGATACACTTGAAAAGTCAATTTTTCCCTTTTCATTTCTTTTTTCTATTTTCTTTATTTATTTGGGTATTTAAATAATTAAAAATAAAAATAAAAATAATCTCTCTCTCTCTCTCTCTCTCTCTCTCTTTCTCTCTCTCTCTCTCTCTCTCTCTCTCTCTCTCTCTTATCATCATGATATTTCTTCTATATTCAAAAAAAATTTCCTTAAATAACCATTTCAAACAAACCAAACAACAACAATCTAAAATCAAAAAACAAATCAAAGATATGTATGTGTTTGTCGTTCTGTGTCGTCTCAAGAACAATTTCAATCAAACTCAGCAGCAACAATCGAGATGGAAGAAGAAGGGGGGAAAAACATAACAAACACAGCAGCAAAAAATTTCTTGGAGTCTAATGTTGAAACTCACAAGAACATATATACACACACATATTTCTTGATTTATTCTAAAAATCCCATTTTTTTGCCCTCCGATTTTGGATCTGTGTGTTCTTGGATCTGTTTGTCGATTTCCATAAGATAAGAAAAACCCTGGTTATCACCAGTAAGATAAGAAAACCATAAGTTATGATCCCTAGATTACCCTCCAGTACGAAAGTAGGTAGCATTATTACATAAAACTATAGCTTAAGATCCCTAGAATACCCTCCAGTACGAAAGTAGGTAGTTTTATTACATAAAACTATAGGTTAGGATCCCTGGAATACCCTCCTGTACGAAAGTAGGTAGTTTTATTACATAAATAAAACTATAGAAGAAAGAAAGAAATCTGTGACCAAAGTTAGTTTGTTTAATACGTATTGTGAGTCATATAACCATACTGATTTGACCCGTGACCTCTTTGACGTTCTTCAGGCGTCGATCGATTTCCAAAATTTGTCACCCCAGGCTTGCCCGCCTAACTGTAGCTAGCAGTTTAGGTGTGGGATTGTCAGTCCCGAATAGATCTATCCACAAATTTCACGCTCTCCCTCCAGGAGAGACTCTGGTTATACTTCCGGAGAGGATTTACTGGTACCCCGAAGGGTATAACGAAGACAAGTCTCACAAGCTAGTATTAACTAATTCACAGGATAATTGGTCGTTATCGAGTTTCGAAATTGTTTAGAACAAAGTAGAGCATAAATAATTAAATACAAAGTAATTATTTAGCATGATACTCTAGATTAAACATGGAGAAACTAAATCAGACATAGTTTATATATTGACTTTGCATGAAATCTGAATCCAAAAAACAAGTAATGAAGATCCCAAATTATTCCCATAATAATTTGAATGGTTCGATAAATTCCCATGCTGTTTGAAAACCATGTAATTATATTCAGAAAAACTTCCCTAATGCTCCGCATATTACAAAAGAGATAAAGTATCTAAAAGCTTGTCAGAAAATCGTATAATTACATCAGTTTTAAGTTACGAAAACCTTTATGATTTGTTTGTATCCCCCCCCCTGAAAACATGAAAAACTCAGAAAAAGTGTAGGGGTATGAACTCACCAGACGAGAATGTGCCGGGTTGGATGCTAAGTGTCAATTTAGGACTTGAACACACGCAAGGGTCCTATGTAACCTGAAGTGATACATAATTGTATCTAATTAGACATTGAACCACTAATTAAGTAAGATAATACACTCTGATGCACGAAAACACTTTATCTCAAGTGTTGGAAGTGATACGGGTTGCATCTAAGGAGTGTAGGGCCTTAATAATGAGTTGACTCTTCAAGTGTAAACCCTTAGAGGTGTTTACGGCCCAAAGACCATATCCCCATGAGTTTATGGCCGTAAACTCATGGGTGGGGTGTTTTTGGGTGCTCGAAGGTCTTATATTGCACAAAGGAAGCAAGCTAGACTCAAATCTAGGGCATAAGAAGTGACTACGGCTCCATATGGATCTTAGGGGGAGTTCACAGCTGTAAACATAGAGTTTACGGCCATAAATTCATACTAGCCCCTTCATTTCAGGCTTTGGTGGTTCTAGGTTAAGCATACAAGTTTCTAGTCATTTATACAAGCCATAAAGGGAAATTAGGGCACCATTTGACCCCTTTAGGGAGTTTACGGCCAATGGACCAATTCATTGGGGGTTTAAGGCCGTAAAATCTATAAGGACTTGGTTTCTTTGATGTTTAAGGTCCCTACTTCGATTCTGGTTGGTTCTATGTTGAGTTCTACGCATAAGGAAGGAAGAAAGGGCACTTTGCACCCTTAAAGGGAGTTTACAGCCCAAGAACATTCATAGGCCGTAAACTCTCATTCATAGGCCGTAAAATCACATTCATCCTTGATTCAAGGTGTTTTCTAAGTCCAAAACATGTTAATCCTATTCTACAATAAGTTAGGATAGGAATACTTACGATTTTGGAGCTTGAATGGGGTGTTTCTTGATCAAATTCGAGTTGTAGAGAGAGAGAGAGAGAGAGAGAGAGAGTAGAGAGAGAGCTGTAGGAGCTGGAAAAGAGTGGAATGGAGGACCACTCATCCCTTATATAGGGTGACTTTGCAGCTAGATGTGTTTAGCACCTGAGTTTACCGCCCGGAGTTTACTGCCCGAGTTTACTGCCCGAGTTTACCACCCGAGTTTACCGCTCGGAGTTTACCGCCCGAGTTTACTGCCGTAAACCCCATGTTTATGGCCGTAAACTCCTTCTCGTGGAGTTTATGGCATGGTTTTTGATGTTAGGACTTTAGTGGCGATTTTCTAACACTTGATCCTTAAGTGTAGTCGGCTCGGAATACTAATATGGACTTTAATTTGGGCTAAAAGATGGCAGAAATGAATTTGATTTTTAAATGAAGTGATAGATTGTAGAAATTATATATACGAAATATTCAGGTTGTCACATCATCCCCCCGTTAGATGGAATTTCGTCCCGAAATTAGAGTTTGAACAACTAAGTTATAATACAATAATTAATCAAAAAGACGAGGGTATTTAAGTTTCATTTGATCCTCGCGCTCCCAAGTGAACTCCAGTCCTCGTTTGGCATTCCGGCAAACCCTCACAATTGGGATGCGGCTTTGCTTCGTTCGTTTGATCTCCCGATCCATGACTTCAATTGGTTCTTCCACGAAGTTCAGGTTTTCGTTGATTTTGATCTCATCAAGAGGGATCACAAGGGTTTCATCTGATAGACACTTCTTAAGACTAGAGACGTGGAATACAGGATGAATGTTGCTAAGCTCTTAGGGTAATCGGAGTTTATAGGCTACGTGACCAATCCTAGCAAGGATCTCACAAGGTCCTATGTACCTCGAGTTAAGTTTTCTGCGCTTTCCAAAACATGCGCTTTCCAAAATGTATCATGCCTTTCCAGGGCGAGACCTTCAATAGGACACGATCTCCAACCTGGAATACTAGAGGTTTTCGTCGCTTATCAGCATAACTCTTTTCTCTGTCTCTGGAGGCTTTCAGTCGTTCTCGGATTTGGATGATCTTTTCGGTGGTTTCACGGATGATTTCAGGGCCATTGAGACCAATGTCGGGGACTCGACCCTTAGCTAGATGCGTGTCCCCAACCTCGGCCCAGCATAGAGGGGATCTGCACTTTTGACCGTAGAGGGCTTCGAACGGGGCAGCCTTGATACTAGTGTGGTAACTGTTGTTATACGAGAACTCGATCATGGGTAAATGGGTCTCCCACGACTTTCTGAAATCAATGACACATGCTCTCAACATGTCTTCAAGGGGTCTGGATAGTTCTCTCACTCTGCCCATCAGTATAAGGATGATAACCCGTACTTATATCCAGCTTAGTTCCAAGAGCTTTCTGAAGGGACTGCCAAAATCTTGAGGTAAACCTGCTATCTCGATCGGAGATAATGGACACAGGCACACTGTACAGTCGGACTATCTCTTGAATGTAGATTCACGCGAGTCTTTCCATCTTGAGCGTTTCTTTGATCGAAAGGAAGTGAGCGGATTTTGTCAAACGATCGACAATTACCCAGATGGTATTGTACCCACTCTGGTATATCGGGTTGCTGGACCAGACCCGAGGGTTTTTGATATTTGACCTTCACCTTGGCGCAATTTAGACACTTTCCCATGAAGGTAGCGATTTCGGCCTTCATGTTTGGCCACCAGTATAGCTTCTTGAGATCCAAGTACATCTTATCCGAACCCGGGTGCATAGAATATCTAGTCTTGTGAGCTTCATTCTTGACAACCTCCATGAATCCTTTGAACTTTGGGGTCCAGATTCAATCCATGAAACAATAGACTCTGTCACCTCTGATCTCAATATTCTTATCCATTCCCCTCAAAGCTTCGTTCGCCATGTTCTCTGGTTTTAGGGCTTCCAACTGAGCTTCTCGGATTTGCACAGATAAGTGGGAATGGATGGTCATTGTCAGTGTCTTCACCTTGCGTCTTGAACTTTCCTTTCGGCTAAGGGCATCTGCCACCACATTGGCCTTGTCGGGATGATAGCGAATTTCACACTCACAATCACTGAGCAACTCTACCCATCGTCGTTGTCTCATGTTTAAGTCTTTCTGATCGAAGATGTGTTGCAGGATTTTATGGTCAGTGAAAATCGTGCCCTTGGTTCCGTAAATGTAATGTCTCCAAATCTTCAGTCCGAAGACCACTGCTCCTAACTCCAGGTCGTGATTTGTATATTTGACTTCATCTTCTTTTAGCTGTCTCGAGGCATACGCGATAACATTTCCTCTCTGCATAAGCACACAACCTAAGCCTTGATTGGACGCATCACAATAGACAACGAAATCCTCTATCCCTTTGGGCAGGGACAGGATAGGTGCGCTGCACAAGGCTTGCTTCAACGTTTGGAATGCAGTGTCTTGCTTTTCACTCCAACAAAAGGGTACACCTTTCTGTGTCAGTGTAGTTAGGGGTTTGGCAATTCTAGAAAAATTCTTGATGAATCTACGATAATAGCCAGCAAGACCAAAGAATTGACAGATTTCTATGAGTGTCTTCAGTGCCGACGAATTCTCTATCGCTTTGATTTTGGAAGGGTCCACATGTATACCCTCCTCGCTTACCACGTGACCAAGGAAAGTTACCTTCCAAATCCAGAATTCGAACTTGGAGAATTTTGCGTACAACTTTTCCAATCTAAGGGTTTCCAACACTAACCTCAAGTGTTGTTTATGATCTTCTTCGCTTCTGGAATAGAAAAGTATGTCGTCAGTGAACACGATAACGAACTTGTCCAGAAAGGGGCGACACACCCGGTTCATTAAGTCCATGAACACTGCCGGTGCGTTGGTTAGACCGAAGGCCATCACTACGAACTCGTAGTGACCATATCGAGTCCTGAATGCTGTCTTGGAAACATCACTCTCATGAACTCGAAGTTGATGGTACCCTGATCTAAGGTCTATTTTGAGAAGTAGTTGGCTCCCTGAAGTTGATCGAAAAGGTCGTCTATTCGAGGAAGAGGATAACGGTTTTTGATGGTTAGCTTGTTGAATTCGCGGTAGTCTATACACATCCGAAAGGATCCATCTTTCTTCTTCACAAATAATACTGGGGCTCCCCAGGGTGAGCAACTCGGTCTGATGAACCCTTTACTAAGTAGCTCATTAAGCTGATTGGATAACTCATGCATTTCTGCTGGCGCTAAGCGATACGGAGACTTGGCTACGGGGGTAGCTCCAGGAATTAGGTCGATGCGAAACTCAACTTCACGTTTGGGAGGAATTCCTGGGAGCTCTTCGGGAAAGATATTAGGAAAGTTGCAGACTTCGGGGATGCTCTCGAGGTCTTTAACTTCCTGTTTCGTGTTTATCAAATGGGCTAGGAATGCATGGCACTCCTTTCGCAGAAGCTTTTGGGCTTTGATGCATGAAATGATGTGAAGATTGGAACTAAGTTTATCGCCGTACATCATGAGGGTCTGACCAGAGGGAAGATTGTGACGGATAGCTTTTTCGTAACAAAGGATATCAGCATGATTAGGGCTCAACCAATCCATGCCAATGATAACATCGAAGCTTTTTATGGAGACTGCCATAAGGTCGATCGGAAAAGAATGATCGTTGAGGGTAAGGGTGCAACCTATGAATATATCGTTAGCGTTCTCTTTCTCGCCATTAGCCATCTCGACGGTAAATGTTTTGGTTAATGGTCAAGGATTATGTTTAAGAAGATGTTTAAATGAATGGCTAACAAAACTTCGTTCCGCACCAGAATCGAAAAGGATGCATGCATAAGAGTTGTCGAGAAGGAACGTACCCGTGACAACGGTGGGATCAACGACTGCTTCTTATTTCCCCATCGTTAGAACTCTCCCGGTGTTGTTAGTTGTTGTTGCTTTGGGGCGGTTTCGCTTGAAAAGCCCGATTTCACAATAACCGTAGCAGGCCTGACCGACACATGCTCCAAAAGCTTAATTGGTTGGTTGGGCTGGTGTTATGCAGTTTCGAGCAATGTGGCCCTTCTTCCCACAGTTGTTACAGAGCTTTTCTCGACATGGCCCGGGAGTACGATGGTGGTAACTGCACTTGCTGCACCAAGGGAGGGTACCAGTGTATCCACTGGTGGGAGCTTGAGCTATAGGAGTGGCGACAAGAGTAGTAGCAGTGTGAACTGCCACAGTTTGCTGTCTCTTTGAGGATCCTTGCGAACCCTGACCCTTCCGTTTGTTCCAGAATTTCTTTTTATTTTCACTACTCCCCTTAGCCGGTTCAGGAGTGGTGGCCACTTCATTGAGATCGTCTCCATGATCGATTAGAGTTTGCGCCATGCATTTAGCGTTGTTAAAGGTGTTTGGCTTCGCAACCAAAAAATTTCCCTTGGTTGGCTGGGTCAGTCCCCAGATAAATCTTTCAACCTTTTTGCTTTTCGGGGTGACCATTCCCGGACAGAGTAGCGCTAGGTCTTCAAACCTAGAAGTGTAGGTGGCAACATCAGAACCCTTCATCTTTAGGTTCCAGAGTTCGTGTTCCTGTTTCTGTAATCCGCCTTGAGGGCAGTACTCAGCAAGTAGGAGCTCCTTCATGCTCTCCCAACCTATAGCATTTGCTACTGGCAGGGTTAATGATTTGACTCAGCCATTCCACCAGGTTAGTGCCCTGTTGGCGAAAGTGCAAGCGGCGAATTTTACGTTATTGACTTTGGAATAGGAACAGATTTTGAAAATTGACTCAATTTTCTCAATCCATTGAGTCAGAGCATTAACACCTCCAGTGTCGTAGAAGGATGTGGGTTTTGCGTTCATGAAGTCCTTATAGGAACACTCCATCAGGTGTCCCTGACCACCTTCCTGGTTTTGGGGTTGAGTACCACCTCCTGGCCCGCCAGAGCCGTCGGGGTTCATTTGAGACATAGCAGCAGCCACAGCAATAGTAACGGCTGCTTGGAAGATGGCGGGATCAAATGGAGAGGGAGGTGGTGGAGGAGGATTGTTGTTCTTTGAGCTGGGTCTTTTCTTTGGAGGCATCTTGATCTAAAATGATCAGGAAAGATAGGATGGTAAGTCCTTTGGATAGAATCAAGAGATATGAAATAAGAGATTTCTCATTATGACAGA
The DNA here is from genome assembly GCF_051521515.1 of Lactuca serriola. Classification (NCBI taxonomy): domain Eukaryota; kingdom Viridiplantae; phylum Streptophyta; class Magnoliopsida; order Asterales; family Asteraceae; genus Lactuca; species Lactuca serriola. Next base: position 199,483,309 of record NC_136415.1, on the reverse strand, counting down.
TAGAGTGTTCTACTATGCGATAATATAAAGGAAAACTACCAATGCAAGAGAATTATCGCTAAAGAGAATGAGTAGCAACACTTAAATGAGGATTTCTTTAACGAAGTTGACTCTAGAAAATACTCCCATAGTATTTTCGTTTTGCTACGACGATGACTCGTTGTTTGGATATTTGCTAACTTTTAGGCCTGCTGTACACCACAAACACTCCCAAGCACATGTTGGCCATGTCTCGAATGAATATAGTTGATCAGGCTATATTGACCCTAGAATGACTACATAACTGCCCAAGTTTAACCGCAGTGCCCAACACCCAATTACTTTTGTTTTGTTGTACTCGTGGTTACTGATTCTGGTATGTAGGTATACTTGTATACTTGGAGTAAAAATACTTATATTTTTAAAGTATACTTTTAGTTCAGAGCGCTTCAGCCCCTTAATGTTTATAGTTATATACCATGTAAAGTTTGGTATACTTAGTTCACTATAAACAAGGGCTCTGATACCAATCTGTCACACCCCGAAACCGATGGCAGAAACGTTCTGGGGCGGAGGACGTCATGTAAAGTATCACAACCAATGTACATAGCAAGCATAGTAAACACAACCATTACAGTACATAGGAATATTTACATTTGTTTGAAAGCAAAGTAATACATGTTTATATATATACATCAGTATAACAAAAGTATAGACGAGACTTCTATACGCTCCATCTTCTCCAAAAGAAAGCGGGATTACTGTCTAACGTGAACCTGAGATACAACCAGTTTTAGAAATATCAGCAAAAAGCTGGTGAGTTCATAAGCAGTTTGTTTCTAGTAAAAGAATGTGTTTCCTTTGGTTTTATGAAAAGTTGTTTCCCAAGAAAATCCCATATTTTCTTATCAAAGAAGTTTGTCGATTTCCATAAGATAAGAAAAACCCTGGTTATCACCAGTAAGATAAGAAAACCATAAGTTATGATCCCTGGATTACCCTCCAGTACGAAAGTAGGTAGTTTTATTACATAAAACTATAGCTTAAGATCCCTGGAATACCCTCCAGTATGAAAGTAGGTAGTTTTATTACATAAAACTATAGGTTAAGATCCCTAGAATACCCTCCCGTACGAAAGTAGGTAGTTTTATTACATAAATAAAACTATAGAAGAAAGAAAGAAATCCATGACCAAAGTTAGTTTGTTTAATATGTATTGTTAGTCATGTAACCATACTGATTTGACCCGTGACCTCTTTGACGTTCTTCAGGCGTCGATCGATTTCCAAAATTTGTCACCCCAGGCTTGCCTGCCTAACTGTAGCTAGTAGTTTAGGTGTGGGATTGTCAGTCTCGAATAGATCTATCCACAAATTTCATGCTCTCCCTCCAGGAGACTCTGGTTATACTTCCGGAGAGGATTTACTGGTACCCCGAAGGGTATAACGAAGACAAGTCTCACAAGCTAGTATTAACTAATTCACGTGATAATTGGTCGTTATCGAGTTTCAAAATCGTTTGGAACAAAGTAGAGTATAAATAATTAAATACAAAGTAATTATTTAGCATGATACTCTAGATTAAACATGGATAAACTAAATCATACATAGTTTATATATTGACTTTGCAAGAAATCTGAATCCGTAAAACAAGAAATGAAATCCCAAATTATTCCCATAATAATTTGAATGGTTCGATAATTTCCCACGCTGTTTGAAAACCATGTAATTGTATTCAGAAAACCTCCCTTATGCTCCGCATATTACACAAGGGATAAAGTATCTAAAAGTTTGTCAGAAAATTGTATAATTACATCAGTTTTTAAGTTATGAAAACCTTTATGATTTGCTTGTATTCCCCCCCTGAAAACATGAAAAACTCGTAAAAAGTGTAGGGGTATGAACTCACCAGACGAGAATGTGCCGGGTAGGATGCTAAGTGTTAATTTAGGACTTGAACACACGTGAGGGTCCTATGTGACATGAAGTGATACATAATTGTATCTAATTAGACATTGAACCACTAATTAAGTAAGATAATACACTCTGATGCACTAAAACACTTTATCTCAAGTGTTGGAAGTGATACGGGTTGCATCTAAGGAGTGTAGGGCCTTAACAAGGAGTTTACTCTTCAAGTGTACACCTTTAGGGGTGTTTACGGCCCAAAGACGATATCCCCATGAGTTTACGGCCGTAAACTCTTGGGTGGGCTGTTTTTGGGTGCTCAAAGGTCTTATATTGCACAAGGGAAGTAAGCTAGACTCAAATCTAGGGCATAGGAAGTGACTAGGGCTCCATATGGATCTTAGGGGAGTTCATGGCTGTAAACATAGTGTTTACGGCCGTAAACTCATATTATCCCTTTCATTTCATGCTTTGGTGGTTCTAGGTTAAGCATACAAGTTTCTAGTCATTTATACAAGCCATAGAGAGAAATTAGGGCACCATTTGACCCTTTTAGGGAGTTTACGGCCAAAGGAGCAATTCCTTGGGGGTTTACGGCTGTAAACTCTATAAGGACTTGGTTTCTTTGATGTTTAAGGTCCCTACTTCGATGGTGGTTGGTTCTATGTTGAGTTCTAGGCATAAGGAGGGAAGAAAGGGCACTTTGCACCCTTAAAGGGAGTTTATGGCCCAAGAACATTCATAGGCCGTAAACTCACATTCATCCTTGATTCAAGGTGTTTTCTATGTCCAAAACATGTTAATCCTAGTGTACAATGAGTTAGGATAGGAATACTTACGATTTTGGAGCTTGAATGGGGTGTTTCTTGATCAAATTCGAGTAGTAGAGAGAGAGGTTTAGGAGCTGAAAAAGAGTGGAATGGAGGACCACTCATCCCTTATATAGGGTGAGTTTGCGGCCATATGTGTTTACCGCACCGAGTTTACCGCCTGAGTTTACCGCCGTAAACCCCATGTTTACTGCCGTAGACTCCTTCTTGTGGAGTTTATGGCATGGTTTTTGATGTTAGGACTTTAGTGGCGATTTTCGAACACTTGATCCTTACCAGTAGTCGGCTCGGAATACTAATACGGACTTTAATTTGGGCTAAAAGATGGCGGAAATGAATTTGATTTTTAAATGAAGTGATAGATTGCGGAAATTATATATACGAAATATTCGGGTTGTCACAAACACCCACTGACCATAAACCTGACCGTAAACTCATAAAATGTTACAGAAAAATACAGTTGCCTAGAAAAGTAAAGTATAAACCATATTTTTGAGCCAACAATAATCTATAAAGTTTTTAAAATTTATAGCATTTGAAAACTTAGTGTTCACTTTTAAATTTCCAGTGATACACTCTCAAAAATAAATAATTATTCTTCTAAATATATTGAGTTTTTACCTTATCCACTTTAATCGTTGTTTGACTTCAGTCTAAAAAGTCAAAATTGTCAGATTTTCAATTGTCATTTTTAGGGTTTGTTCTTTTTCACAAATGAAGATTAACTTAATAGATAGCTTATTAATTTTTATTAATCCTTAGCAAACACATTAAAACTCCCACATGTCTATTTAATCATCAATATACATCAAATATTGAAATTTGAAATATATCTCAACCTGGTTTTAAATCTACATATATGTGTTGTTCTTATAATTTTAACAATAACAATCATTGACACTACTACCTTCCTTTTTTTCCCACGAACTTTATTTCTCGCTCTCCTTCTGATTTTAGATCTCGCACGCCATAATATTAACATAATACATTGTCTAACTTTGTTTCTGTCTATTTTGCTTCTCCTGGTATCATGTTCGTACACATAAAGACTAGAAGTCTACCCTTTTGTTTTGAGCGATTAATATGTGTATAGTCATGTGGCATACCTTTGATTTAGTCAACTTTGATATATTCAATTATGCAAGTTTCATTGTATTTTTCCTTATAATTAATACACAAGATAAATACCCTTATGCTTATAATATTTCTATATGTGAAGGATATGTTTTCTTTTGTTTCTTATTTTCTTTAAATACATCAAAAGTCTTGAATTTTACTATTATCTATTCTCTAAATGATTGCTTTTGTAGAAACACTAAATTAAGAATACACTATTTTCAATGATCGATATTTTTTACAACTTTATTAAAATAGCATTCTACTTTGTAATTTTCAATGAGTTCCTAAACTCTCAACCTTGTTTTCATAAATGTTCTGACTCGTAAGCTTGAATTTGTCCTGACTTAAACAATTAGACAATTTTTCAAAAGAGTAAACAAAATATTTATGTATATATTCCCTTATTGATGACTTAAACATGTAACCTTAATTAATCTTTATATTATTTTACTACTTCGTTTGATCGCCGCACATGTATCTTCATTATCTTGGAATTATTACACATTTTGATAATAATGAGATTAATTATCATTTCTAAACACACATTTTGATAACAGTGAGATTTTTATCACTTCTAAACACTTAAAATGCTATCTACAAAATGTGATTTAAAATATCATAAACTTTCACCGCCTTTATTAGAAACAATGACTCTCTAATTATAAATACTCTTCGAATATAGTTCTATTATTGTAAGAGTAAACGTAGTAGTAATTATAGCCTTGGAGATCCTTAATCATTTCGTAATTTATTTTGTTGACAACATTAAATAGCCTTTACATTTGAGATGTACCAAAGCTTCGTTGCCTACCCTTAGTACGTATTTTAGGAGCTTACCCTCGATCGCTTCCTTTTCATTCGTGCTACCGCTTGTTATTTCGGAATATATCTTTTCCAGATGTAGTAGCCAACCCGGAAGTGAACAAATTGTTCCATTATGATCTTTATTAGGCGGCAAATTACACTTAGTGCTAATTTAGAATGCAACTTAAGGATCAATGCGGATTTAACACTCACTATAGTTGGTGCTTCAGCAAAACTTATAATGCACTTTTAAGTTAGATAATATCTAACTAGACGATCTTTCTTTTCTAGGTTGCCATGGTTGGATCATGATTTTCCATGATCCTAATTTCCCATAATCTAGACTGTAGAACTCGAATTAAGGAAACACTAATTTGATTATAGCTAAAGAGTTGAGCTCTTTTCTTGTGGAATTAACTCAAAATAATCAAAAATCTCTCCAAGTCACTACCTCTCCAACTATACAATTGTATCCGACTGAGTTCTAATAGAATACGTCACGAATTGAATTTCGGGACGAAATTCTTTCAACCGGGAGAGACTGTGACAACCGTCAAAATTCGAGTCAGTTCTAGATTTGACTAAACTTAGTTGCACATATAGGCACGATACATACTAGACTTAGTAACTAGAAGCTAAGTTATAACCTACTAGAAACTTGGAAACAATTAGAATCAATGGATAGTATACTTAGATTTCACATTGATATGTGAATTCTACAACTACTTAACTGTAGCGAATCTCCATATTTGGCTCACTCTTTGAATCTAACACCTTTTCATGAATCCTATACACACATCATGCACTTTACCTAGTGATATAAATTAGGTCCGAGTTGTTGGATTAATGTCTAAGTCCATAACTATATTTGGTAAGACTTGACCCGACCCGGCATGGTCCATTTGGGTTGCATACCATCATGCACTTGAATGAGAGAAATAAGACACTTATGGTTATTAATATATTATAAGTTCTAGTATATTAATAATAAGAATAATAAGATTATTTAATTAGTATTGATCAAGAATTAATCTAGGATTAATTAAGTGATCAAAAGAAGACTAATTAAATATATGGGTTGATTGTGTAAATCATTCATACTTGTATAGTGGGCTAATGCTCCATGGATAATCAAGTTGGGCTAAAACCCATAGGATGGTCCATGGATGCTCCATGGTGTATTTGTACCCATGGATCCAAGGAAATGGAAAGCCATGACAATTAAGAGTTTACCCTAATTGTGTAACTATATAAGCATCTTATTATTGAGGAAAAATTGGCCACTAGAGATAGTGAAGAAAGGGCTAGCCGATTTTGATGAGTGTAGAATTCTCTCAAGTCATTCCAAGTGTTTTGATGATTGTGATTCCATTTGAGGTGTCACACTTGGGGCACTAAGCACTCAAGCTTCATGAAGACTTACTACACCAAAAAGGTATGTATTCTATCCTACTATATCCATTGTTTTATATGCTAGATTAGGATAATACCTTGGAAGTTCTTATTTGCATGTATAATAGAGAAAACATAGATCCAAGGTATTTAGGGTTGCATGTACACTTAGGAAGTGTTAGAATGCTAAAAACCCAACAGTGGTATCAGAGCCAGGTTGTTTTCTGTTATATTGATGCAAATATTTTATTTTCAAAGTTGAAAAAAAAAAGAAAAAAAACCATGAAGTTCGTCAAATTTTAAGATAATTACTTGTTCTTGTGAAAAACTAATTATTTGTAAAATTTGAATAATTTGCTTTATGAGTTGAATTAGGTCAAAATTTAATAAAAGATAAAATAATATGATTATTTTATTAGTTTTAAAAGTTTGATCTAAAGAGTTTTATTTTTTGAAACCTCCATAAGTTATGGATATGAAAAGGTTTTAAAAAAAAATTGATTCAAAGTTTTTTTGGAGTTACAAAAATTTGGTGTTAATGTTTTAAAGGATTCCATAACTTAAGAATAAGTTATGGATCACCAAAAGTTTTTTGTGTTACCTTGTTTTATGAGTAAATTTAGATTAATGAATAAAATTATGTGATAGTCGGTTTTAATCCAAATTAATCTAAGAATTGATTCTAAAATGTGTTTTTGTAACTTGTCATCAAGTTATATGAAAAGTCACATTTAAGAATCATAAAACTCATAAAAATTGGCAAAGGTTACAAAAATGAAGAGTCTAGTTCTAATTAAATGGTTTTATGACTCCATAACTTGTCCTCAAGTTATGGAGGACCAAGAGTCTCTTCATTTAATAAAATAAAATAAAATAAAAAAAGGTGTAACCTTAATTAATTCCATAAGTTATAAAATAAAGAAAAGTTAATTCTTTTATTAGTTTAAAGTCTTCCATAACTTGTCCTCAAGTTATGGAACTTGAAGAGTTTTTGGATTAAAACTACTTTAAACACATAAGTTATGGAATTAATTAGTTTTGAATAGTTTCAAAACTTGCCCTCAAGTTTTGGAATTTGTAAAGTTTTCACTTATGAATACTTTAATTCCAAGTTAGCCCTTAGAATTTTAAAAGTTAAAATTCAACCCTTATACTTTATAATATTATAAGTTAATAATATATATATGTATAAGAGTAAAGTCAGTCTTACCGCTAGTACGCCTCATTCACGAAGCCGGTCTATAAGGTGGGTATAAGGTTGTTGCCTATAAAATGGCAACTTAATGGGTGTCCACTCTCACCCACCGCTTGCTTGACCGGTGGAGGGTCGTTAGCCGAACGGGTTTGACAGGACTATAATTCTCCCTTCATTAAAAGTATTAATGAAAATACTAAGTAACTAAACTTTTAATAATACCCAATCTTAGTTACTTAGAAAAATGTGAATAAGGTGCTAATCCATGAAATTACACTTTACACTTTGTCTAAGTCGTTAGTGGAGCGTGTGTGGTTAACCGGCACACTAACTTGGACTTAACAAGGTAGGTAAAGGGTGACTTAATATTTATCATAGTATCGATGGAGCGTGTGTGGTTAACCGGCACATCGATTGAGGGGTAATTTATTAAGGGTACCAAGTGATTTGCATGGTTACTTCACACCTTGTTTTGTGATCCTCGGCATCCCAGTCACAAAACCTGAAGGGCACACTCGAGATTGAAACATGCCTTTGAAAAGTTCAATGAATCTCAAAGATCTAGGAGTTTCAAAACCAATTAAAACCTAATTATACATTTCGTTTATCTTGGTGGAAATTGGTGAATCGTCATTCACCTACCTTCAAATATTCTATAGCTTGGATTACGGCATACCTCTTCTAAGTTATAAAATAGTTTGTTGGGTTCTAACCTTAATATTTCATATTGGGTGTTATATTAAGGACTTTAAATCAACTATCTTGAATATCTCCCAAAAGATGTCTGGTTTAGACATCTATGATCTTCCCAAATCTCTTGAAACAAGGTTTCCTAATGAAGATGATGTCCCATGGATATCATACTTCTTTCTCCTCCTCCAATTATTCTCCCTAACCCACAAGTTCTTGAAAAGTTTAAGGTCACTCAAGCCCTATTGGCAAGGCAAGGTCTAGGTGTGATCACATCTTGGAGATGTAGTCACATATTGACAAGCCGGGAGAGTTGGGTGTCAAATTCTTGAGAAAGTTGGTGGTTCAATCACTTTCTAAGTCACATAGTGAGTTCCTTTGGGACACCTATGAAACAGACTATGACAAGACCCTTAATGATCTTATCTATTTGCTAAGATCAACTTCCTAAAACTTTATGGACATTGACAATGATGACATTGGATATCCAGTAAAGCATTCTCTTCCCAATGGAAAGGGATCGGCTATAGTCAACTCGGTTGACCAAATGGTAAAGAGAAAAAGCTAAGTCTGTGATAGTCCTGTGTACCATTATCAAAGGGTCCATATGTTTGTATTGCCAAAGAAAGGGCATTGGTTGCGAAGCTGCCAAATTTACCTAAGGATGTTAAAGTCAATAAGTTTGACTCTACTTCAGGTAAAATCCACTATCTAACTCTGTTAAGTTTCTATTCTGAGATTCTTGATACATGATGTGACCGGGTCGCATGGTGATGGTTTAAGAATCAAAGAAAAAGTGAAGAAACTTAAAGGAAGGATATGCTGAATCTGATCGCATAGATGGATTTCTATCGCATAGTTTGAAAAATCGGATTCTTGAGCTACTTCTTAGGAGTTATGAGATATTGCTTAGGAATAGATAACAACAAGTTTTCATATGGATTGTAAGGATAGTTTTTCCGCAAAGTTTTAAAATAAAAGGAAATTTTTGATTTTATTTATTTTAAAATATCCTTACAATGGCATCTGTGGAAATTTTTGTTGCTTATAAGATTCCATTAGTAGCAAGAGTGGAAGTATGAAGTTGATTCTTTCATTTGTGGTAATGTCTAAATTTACCAAATAAGGAAAGATTCTCATCACCCAAGTTTCAATTGGACCGGAACTTGGAATCATGCAAGTTGTATAGCATGATGAATGAGAACTTTCAAGTTTTGGAAAATTAAGACTAATTACTTGTTCACATGGATGTGTGAGTCAAGTAAAGGACTTAGGGATCGAGTACACATTCTTGTGCACTGATTAAGTCCACCACTAAAGATCGATAAGAAGAATCAAATAAGGCAGAAGGATAAAAGTTTCTCAAATCTGAAAAGATGGGAGAGTACTTTAGTATCAGTTTTGTGATCATCTTAATGGTTAAGAAACCATATCAAAATTAGTTCTCTAAGGAAATCTTAGTGCATTCTTATGACTAAGAAGAGGAACTTGAATTGTTGAAATGGTTAAATCAAGAAGATGAGTCATACTTCGTTCCAATACAAGTCTTAGAGTCATACTCCAAGATTGTCATTTGAGTGACATGTCTTAAAGAAGGTTTAAAACACTTGTCAAATGTAAGAGTAAAAGTTTTCTACTCTTGTACATTTGAAATTGGTAAGTTGTGATGTTTTGGATAAAACAAAGACCAACTTAGGCCAATTGTGTGAAGTGTTTGTCTTGATTAGAATCCACACTATCTCTTGGATATTTGACAAGGGAGTCTTATAGGTCAAGAGGTCAGTGGGAGTCTTAAAAGTCTTGAAAGTCTCAAGAACTAATCAAGAATAAAACCTAAAGTTCTTCACTAGCACACAACTTGAGGTTCATAACCTATCGTGTTGACATATTCTGTGCCCATTCCAGTTAAAGTTGGCTTTGCATATGAGTTCTTAGAGTTCTCAATTTGTTGCACAACAACTTGGAAGAAATGGTAGGCCCTTGAGCTGCCAGGTGGCAAGAAATTAAGATTGAGTTCAGTCCATATGAGTTTGGATTTGTCATTATCCTTTTCTTGTGACTATGATTTTGACAATTCACATGGATAAGAACACATACACCATTAAATCTAAGTGTCATAAGGTTTCTCTCTGATTCATGAAAATGATGGTGAGGAAACACTTCCACTAAGTAGATTTTGGCTAGATAGCAATTGTGATATTTGCATTCTCAAAGTCGTTAGTGGAGCGCGTGTAGTTAACCGGCACACTAATTTGGACTTGTGAGAAGTGGCAAAAAGGTCTAAACATTATGATTACGGCATCCCTCTTCATAATTGTTTAGATACACAAGTGTGCTATCTAAGGGAAGGTGTATGATTTTGATACAGCTTTATCAAAACAATCTAGCATCAGAAATCTGAACTTTGGTAAGAAAGTCAATGAAGTATTGATTTCTAGAAGTCCAGCTGATTTCTGAGTACATGTCAAAGCTAGTGGGAGCATAAGTGTTATGCTATTAATCATCATGATAGTGGGAGCATGATAATTATGATAAGTATTGCAAGTTAGCAATGTTAATTATAGAAAACAAAAGTTTCAATTGGGAAAGAGTTGTTTTGCTATAATTAAGGGAGAGGAAATTATACTTCATATCAAATCTATAAGGTTTAGATTTGAGGTTTTAATCATTTAGTCAAGGAAATATATGAATTTCATGTTGGAATGGCTCAACATAAGGAAATTCTGTATATGGGTCCATTATTTGCGTTCTAAAATTCGATTATGATTACGACATCCCTTTTCATAATCTGAATTATGAGAACTTGGCAAATTGAAATGGAAATGTTATAGCAAAAGACTGGTTTAGTCTTTATGTGAGACATCATGAATCGTGTCCCATATGCTTCGGATATAGGATCGATTACATGTGCTATAATCATCCGTTCTAAAATTTTCCAAATGCCTGGGGCATTAAGAAGGGAAAAGGTTTAGAACTGGATATGACTAAAAGGATTAAACAATTGTCGAGGACAATCTAAGGTTTACCAAAGATTGGTTGCTCAAGGACAGTTGGAAGTATAGTGATAATTCTGGAAGGACCATATTGACATAATCTGTAAGGAGGCAACTCTTGTTCAGAAGTGGTAGTCAAAATGGAATCTGGAAATGTTTCAAAGTTAGAATTTTCAATCTGTTTAAGATTAGGAAACTTAATGCAAGAAGGATGTTTCCAAGGAGCTGATCTCCTTTGGAATACTCTGTAATGATTGTTGTCAAGTCTTTCTGACTTTGTGCATAATCGTTACAAGAGGATCAATGCATATAAGTTTAGAATCTAACAGATTTCTGTAAATGGCATGAATTTGGAATTCTCGCATTTGCAGTAAGGATTTTGGAGTGTGAAAAGAGAATCATTGAAGTTATGATTGATCTAGTTCACAAAGTAAAGATCATAGACAAACATAGTATGCATACTTGGTGTGTGGCATGACTAGTGTTTAGAAAAACATAGTGTACATGCTTGGAGCATGGGACAACTATTGTTTTAAATTCAAGAATAAAGTTGATAGCTGAAACAGTATACAATGAATAATGTGCAATCATATGGTGATAAATAAAAGGTGTTTTATTTATGTTCATAGGTTTTGATACCATATTGGATTCAATTATTATTGTGTTTCACTTTGCATGTTTTGACTTCCCGAATAAACTGGGTTATTCTTCCGGAATGACTAAGTTATTCAAACCATCCACAGTCGGTCATATGTTGGAAGTAGATATGAATTAAGACTGTCATGGGTTGGCTTGTAGAGGTCTAAGGTGTTGGACAAAGGGCTACAACAATCATGAGTGCTCATAAGTTCTGAGTATTGGATTCAACCCGCGCTCATTGGAATCACTTCATGGATTTTATCACGAGTGATCATGAGACGATAATATCTTATATTCTTCAAACCTAGAGATATGAGTTGTTACTATGAGTTGATAGTACATTGATTGCACGAAACCGCATTTGGTAACTCTGTGCTATAAAACGTGCCTTTGTGTATGATTCAACAAGTAGTAGAACAAGCCATATGAGTCGAAGTTTATCCGTTCCTTTTACCTTCGGGATAAAAGCGATATCTGTGGGCCCCTCGATGATTTGATGATGACAAATGGAAGTGCTCGGCCGGGCCATGACTGATTTGATTTGTTCAATTAGTCAGTTGTCATAAATCGGAAATCGGGAAACAACAAATGGACAGAGAGAATGATTATAATCCATGTCTCAGTCCATATGATATCTAGAATGGAGGAATATATGATCCCTTATCTAATGGACAAGTCACTGACAAAGGTCAGAGTTCATCTACAAGGTCAGAGTTCGACAGAAGCTTTTGAGAGCTACGATTGCCAGTTGGTTCCTGAAGTCATACGCAATAATAGTTTTAGACTTATCCAAGTGGGAGACTGTTGGATTAATGTCTAAGTCCATAACTATATTTGGTAAGACTTGACCCGACCCGGCATGGTCCATTTGGGTTGCATACCATCATGCACTTGAATGAGAGAAATAAGACACTTATGGTTATTAATATATTATAAGTTCTAGTATATTAATAATAAGAATAATAAGATTATTTAATTAGTATTGATCAAGAATTAATCTAGGATTAATTAAGTGATCAAAAGAAGACTAATTAAATATATGGGTTGATTGTGTAAATCATTCATACTTGTATAGTGGGCTAATGCTCCATGGATAATCAAGTTGGGCTAAAACCCATAGGATGGTCCATGGATGCTCCATGGTGTATTTGTACCCATGGATCCAAGGAAATGGAAAGCCATGACAATTAAGAGTTTACCCTAATTGTGTAACTATATAAGCATCTTATTATTGAGGAAAAATTGGCCACTAGAGATAGTGAAGAAAGGGCTAGCCGATTTTGATGAGTGTAGAATTCTCTCAAGTCATTCCAAGTGTTTTGATGATTGTGATTCCATTTGAGGTGTCACACTTGGGGCACTAAGCACTCAAGCTTCATGTAGACTTACTACACCAAAAAGGTATGTATTCTATCCTACTATATCCATTGTTTTATATGCTAGATTAGGATAATACCTTGGAAGTTCTTATTTGCATGTATAATAGAGAAAACATAGATCCAAGGTATTTAGGGTTGCATGTACACTTAGGAAGTGTTAGAATGCTAAAAACCCAACACGAGTCTCGTAGGAACTTAAGTTAAAGTTGAAAACTAGGGCTAGTATACTTGATTCCTCAATTTCGCTTGAATCACGGAATCACTACATAGAATGCCAATAAACCAATAAAAATAAATTACAAACATTATTTCTAAGTTGAATAAGAGTTATGAAACTCTAAAATAGTTTGAAGCCTCAAAGATTCTATTTATTTCAATATCCATAAATTTAACAACTCTCAACAACCCTAAATGCCCCAAAAAAACAAAATTTATAAAATTTAACCCTAAGAATTCTATAAAAATAGTTATGAACCTTATAATTTGATTTTATAATAATTAAATTCAGGAAAATATCATCAAGGAAAACAAAAATTAAGTTATTAGCATTTACCTTTAATTTATAAGTCAAAAATCAAGGTTTCATGAATAAAAACTTGATTAGGTTGTATATTTTATAAATAGCTTCATATTTTTATAAAAGAATTGAAATTTTTATAAAAGTAAATGAGATGGATGGCATTATACCCTCAAAATTCGTCCACCCTCTCTCATATCTCAAAAATTGGATTCCCAAAACAAGTAATCACTTTATACAATCCACACTCTTTTCCCATGTCTCTCATTTCTATCTCACACTCTCACACACATTTTGTCTCTTCCTCCCCCTAAGAACCATGAAATTTCTCCAGAAAATAAGTCCAAGAACACTCAATATACTCAAATCTTCATCATCTAGTGGTGTCTTTTAAGGTTTAACATGATTTTCCTTCATCTTCCTTCAAGTTTTACATGTTTTCTTGCAATTTCTCCATCTTCTACTCCATTCAAATGAAAGATCATGAACACATAAACATACACACACACACAGTTTTTATAATGATGGTGGTAGGATTTCATCCAAAAACAACATGCATGTTGTAAATGGTAAAATCCAAGGACCTAAACCTAAGTCAAGATCATGAAAATGCACTTTTCTACAAGTTTTGGTGGAAAATCACCACATGCACTCTAAGTTTTCATTCAAAAACTATTTTTGAACATTTCAAACACATGATTGGTCTTCAAACCAACATGCATGTAATGATCTTCAAGCTTAGAGGCTTGATCATCAAAGTTTGTTGTTAAAAAGCATTCAAATAGGTTCATAAAGGATTTATTCCTAAATAAATATCTAAAACTTATTTTCTGATCAAATCAGATTTTTCCCAGCATTCCCTCAACAAAATGAGATGTTCTACAAATTTTTAGAAAATAAGTCATTTTTATCGAATTATTATAATTATTTCAAGAAAATAAGGCAATAATTCATATAAAATACTTTCTGAAATCTATAAATCCTAGGTAAATTCTTGGTTGACCCCTAAAGTGAATGATGATATCTCGGTGAGTTTCATCAATATTTGTTACTGTTTGCTATGGTTTTGAAGTTTTCTTTGGTTTAATTCAAATAAATCATAAAACTACTTTAATGAATGAGAAAAGGCTATATACTATTTTTTGCAGATCCTAACTAATGTGGAGTACTCAAAAGAATATTTTCAGAATTTTTCATAATGAATTCCTATTTTTCCCTGATTTTTGTATTTTTAATGGATGAATAATAAAAAAATATTTTTACTCATCCAAAATTCTTGAAGATTTACCAAAAGACCTTAAAATATATTAGAACTCGAAATAAGGATTTTGATGATTTTTATATCCAATATTCTATTTTTCTCCTATTTTCTAAGATTAAATACACTTAAATCCACCAAATCGGATTCCATTAGATAAAAACCACATTTGGTATTTTTCCCCGGTTATTTACACTGTAAATGAAGCTTACAAATATTTTGGTAATTTAATTTAAGTTTTTAATAATTATTCTTTAATTAATGATTATTTAAGAGAATAAAACAAAGAAAAATAGAAATACTAATTGAAAAATATCTTTTATATTTTTCACAGCTTCTATATATTTCAATTTTGGGAAATTTAGTAAACTGTTTTCTATTTATTTCAATTTTCATAGAATAAATGCACAAAAATCATAAAATTTGATTAAACAGCCTAGAAATCCATTTTTATATTTTTCCCAACTCAGTAATGTTTAATAACAATAATACAAAAAGTTTGGGCAATTTTACAAACTGTTTCTAATTATTTCAATTTTTATAAATGCACAAAAATCATAAAATTGGGTTAAACAGTTTAGAAATCTATTTTTATATTTTTCCCAGCTTAATTATGTTCAATGGCAGTATTATAAAAATGTTGGGAATTTTTATCATCTGGATACTATTTTTCACAAATTTATATTGTTATGAAGGCTAAAAAATTTGGAAAAATAGTTAATCAAATCAAAAATTCAAGAGAAAATTTCTAGAAGACATCTACTGTATTTGGAACAAAAATGTAAAATTTGATGAATTTTGGAAAATGTTTGATACTATTTTTGTATTTTTAGGAGTTTAATATCTAAAATTATCTTAATCACATGAGTTATAAAATTTCACCATTTCAGAAAAATGTTTGTAATTTAACAATATTAGATCTTGACACCATATTGGCATAATTCAATTGTAGTAGTAAGTATATTAGTATTAGATATCGACTAGAGACTTACTAGCGTATACTTTTATTGTAGGATTCGGTACTGGTACAAGTGGAACTTAGATCAAGACATCATTTGCATCATTTCAATGCATATTGTGAGTATTCATGCACTCCCCTATTTTTGGTTTTTATGTTTTGGGGTGGAAAAGCATGTCCTAAACTATTTATGTTCGCTATATTTAATTGACTCGTATAAACTTGATTACAATATTTTGCATATTGTGAGTATTCACGACTCCCCCTATTTTCGATTTTTAAATGTTTTAGGGTGGAAAAGCATGTCCTAAACTATTTATGTTCGTTGTATTTATTTTGACTCGTATGAAACTTGGTTGCTATATTTCGTATGTGTGTGTATGTTACTTTAATTCATGAGGATTGTATCGCGGTTAAGTCCCTGGAATCTCTAGTCACAAATCATTAACTCTTTTGAGCCTATGGTTATTATGGATAGTGTTATCAGGAGGTAGACAACTCCTCACTTGTACGACTCGCTTGAGTGCATTTTACCATTTTATGCACTATGTTTTCGATACACATAGTAGTCAATAGGGCACGATTCTGTCTTTAGGCTTGGGTTGTGAACTCATGAATGGAATCTTTATGCACATACCAAACTTGTATTCTCATGTTAGCAATGACACGTGTATACTTATTGTACCAATGAAACTTGTATACTTATTATAGCATTAAACTTTGTATCTCATTGTAACAATGAACTTTTATTACTGGAAACTTATATACATGTTTTAGCAATGAAATTGTTTGCTCCTTGTAGCAACGAAATTGATTGCTAATTTTAGAAATGAAACTTGTTTACTCGTTTGAGTAACGAACATTATCTTCCATGAGAATATGAATGATGCATCTCATTTGGGCAACATACTTTATCTCTCATGATGACAAGGAACTTTGTTTTTTTTAAAAACTTATTTAGTCATTTTAACAATATACTTTTATTATTGGAAACTTTTATCAAAACTTTGATTTCAATTCATGGAATCAATATTATTTTGGTTATCTGTGAGTACTCACCAACTATTTTTATAGTTGACGCTCGTTTTACATGCTTTTTTAGTAATGTCACACCCCAAAACCGGAACGTCGGAAACGTTCAGGGGTGGAGGACGTCATGTTTAGTATCACAGGATATGTATATGGTAAGCAAGTAATGAACAACCATTTCATTTAGAAAGAAAGTGTTTACAATGTGTGTGATCACAAAACATAGAATTCATACACAAATAACAAAGCAAGACTTGAAGCTATAATGCATCATCTTCTGAATCCCTAGTACGAGCACCTGTCTAATAGTCTCCTGAGAATACAAGTTATTTGAAAGAGTTGATCAGCAATTGAGCTGGTGAGTTCATAAGATTTTAGTGATGTGAGTAAGCTGTAAAATGATGTGTCAAAATGTATATGTAAAAGTGGTGTAAACTGTAAGTTCTATTTTGAAAAGTTCGCCTGTTCCTCCTAGAAAATCATATATTTCCTACTTGAATGAAAGTTAAGTAAAATGACACTACAAACCTTTCTATGGGTACTAAGTGGGTACAAGTTATATAAGTCTCGAAGTAAACAAACAATCGATTGTGCGTATCTGTCCTAAGTTCACAACCCAACGAGGAACAGAAATTAAGGCAGATAGCACACATCCCAATGGTTGTTAGATCATTGTCGTATATAACCCTGGTGTATTCACTTGTTACTCATGGAGTTAGTTGTAATGATTCCTTTATATATAATGAAAAGTCTTTTAAGAAAACCTATATTTCTTATAGTAAAAATAGTGACCAGAGTGATTAATTTTATAATAGCTTAGTTTATACTACAATATATAATCTAATATCGATTAGAAAGTTAATTGGGTGAATCTGCCCTAAGCCCACAACCCAACAAGGAACAGGAAGTAAGGCAGAAAACACACATTTAACTACCTATTGGGTATTAGTTTTATATATAAATATGGTGTATAAACTAAGGTATTATAGAGTTACTCACCTAAAGTCTTTAAAATTGTACTGGCTTAATTAATGGATTAAGCCCTTACCTGGGAAATTTCTAGTTTTGTATACCAAAAGTACTGACTTTGAAAAGTATGTTTTGTACTAAAAAACTGTTCTTCGACTATGTGTTCTATAACCTGACCCATACTTGGTACCCTTATGATGACTTAGTGTAAACTAAGCATACATGTATATAGAATCGGGTAGATAATAGATTGGGTGCATCTGTTCCAAGCCCACAGCCCAACGAGGAACAGGAAATGAAGCGGAGAGCACACATTCTATTAGTTGTCGGAACCTATTGGTATATATGCATCCTGTGGTGTATACATTAAGTAATCATAAGACTAGCATTATGCTCCTAACTTTTAATCGTAGCCTTCTACCAAGGCATCTTCTGTTATGTGCTGACCTGACTGTTCCTTTGTCGATTTGTAAAAAGTATATTTTCCCTAGTTGATAACTATCTTGACTAGAACATAGTTCCACTTTCAAGTGGTACTGTCACTTTATGAATGAAATGGGAAAAGTAAGTACACAGATGTCGTTTTAAATGACATACGGATGTACTAAATAACCTAAAAACATATTTTTTTTATTACGGTCATAATGTGAAGGCTAGAACCCCTACTAAACGCTCTCCCTGTCAAGAGATTAAGGGAACCAAACGCAACCCCTGCAAATTCTTATAAGCCGTGTAATTCACATTAAAGTTATATGATAATGTATAACCAATATAACTATCACAATGCGTTGTGATTCATTGGTATAATTAGATCCTGTTTGTGTGTTCTCATGCTATAGCAACCTAACTTGTTTGTTCTGTATGGTATTGTTCTGTATCTCTTTACTACATGTTTTGTATTGTATTTTTTGATTCTCTTCACTGTTTGTTTGATTCTTGCATGAACTGACTCTTTTTGTGCTTCATTATACTAAAAGTAACGAATATCATTCTCTTAAACTACACCTATTATAGTTTACTAATGTTCTACGTGGACTGTTATTGAAAAGACTCGTTTATCTACTAAGTTATGCTTGTACTTAGAAACAGAATTTTGTATAACTATAAAGTAACATAACTTTAAAAGAGTTTTTGAAATGTTGTGACAACTTATAAATAACATAAGTAACATTTTGAAAAATGTTTGTAACAAACCATTTACACAATTATCATTGTGTTCAACTTGTATCCCCCCTTAAAAGAGTTAAAACATTAAAAAGATTCATTACTGGGTATGAACTCACATGATGTGGGTGATTTAAACGGGTATGCATGTAAGGATGAGAAGTTCCACGAATGAAGTTACGAGACACAACAAGTCCTAAATGATATATAAGGACACATATTGGCATGAATATAGTGTTTACAACAACTATATGAAAGGAAACACCTTCTGGGACTAGGAAACACCTTGACCAAGTGTTGGACTCACATGTGATTCAACAAAGGAAGGTAGAATGGCACTCACATGAGTTTGCTACCATGGGTTTACGGCCCAAGGGAGTTTACGGCCGTAAAATCATGGTTATTCATGTATAAGTGCAACCTTGAAGGCTAGGGATGTTTTAGGGACTTTAGCTCTACACTAGGATCACGAAGATCACATTCTTTGAAGCCTTTTGTGACTTTACAGCCCTAATGAGTTTACTGCATTTGGCTTTAAGGGGGTTACGGCCTTGGGAGATGGCCTGGCCGTAAACTCCATTTGGCTTTGTGTTCTTGATGTTTTAAGTGTCTAAACGTGAGTCCTAACTAGTTATGGAGTGTAGGTAAGAGAACTTACGATCTAGAAGCTTGAAATGGTTGATATTGGCCAAGAACACTAGTGTGTGTTCTTGGTGTTTCTTGAAGATCTAAGAAAACATGATTTTCGTGGAAGAAATCATGAGAGAATGCTAGATTAAGAGGTGTATGAACTAATAAAGGATGAATACTTACTAGTATTGAAGATCTAGGGTGAAGAACGGGATGATAGCTGAGAGAGAATGAAGGGAACTCGGCCAAGGAATGAGAGAAATGACTAAAAATGACCCTTTGCCTTATATATGCTCTTGAGTTTATAGCCACATGAGTTTACGGCCGTAAATTCATGGCCTTGTGGCTGTGAACTCACTTAGATGAGGTTAGGGTTCGTTTTGCTACACTGTGGTCCTAGCAGGTACTTTCTAACACTTATTCCTTAAGTGTGTTAGGCTCTAAACTCCTTAGAATGACGTTTAACCGGGCTAGAACTCCCTACTTATGAGTTTGACACTCAGTTGAATTGACTGATTGAGGTTATAAAACTTAAAAAAAAATTTCGGGTTGTCACAAGGAATCATCGAGTAAGTGGCACTTAGGGACACATCACTGTTAGCAGCATTCGCAAGTGTTGTATTTCAATTTACATTATAATTTCTTTTAAAATTTGTTCAAACCCATTGTAAATTTGTAATGATTTTTTATACTATGGTTGGTGTTGTCTTTTAACTTTTGCTTTGAGACCCTTTATACTGCCACGTCTCATGTTTCCGCTTTAGCGGGGTGTGACACTTTTTATCGTTGAACTCCTATTAATAAGATCTTCAATTCTCATTTAGGTCGCGTTGGCCAAAAACTGCTCGATCTAAAATTCGAATTTTAGGTTGTGCACTGCTATACGAAATCTTAGAAAAATCATAACTTCCTCATACGAAGTCAGATTTGGGCGTTCTTTTTTGTATGTTCTCGGTTTAACATGTACTACAACTTTCATTTAGATCTCTAAGGCTAAAAAGTAGTTTATGAAAAAATCACTTTTTACGATAGGCTCAAAAGTGTTAATGAGTTGTGTCTAGAGTTTCGTAACTCCTTCATACGGACTCCGTTTTCGTCTGTATTTTTATCGTTGAGTTCCTCTTAATGAGATATTCAACTCTAATTTAGGCCACATAGGCTAAAAACCACTAGAACGAAAATTCAAGTTTCGGGTCGTACACTGCTATGTCAAATCTTAGAAAATTCATAACTTCCTCATACGAAGTCAGATTTGAGCGTTCTTTTTTTGTATGTTCTCGGTCTAACGTATACTAAAATTTTTGCTTAGATCACTAAGGCTAAAAAGTCCTCTATTGTAAATTCACTATTTACGTCTCCCAGTGTCGTGCCGGTTTTGCCGTAAAACTTCGACGGGCCATAACTTCTTCGTTATAACTCGAATTTCGGCGTTCTTTATATGTACATAACCCTTGTGACTTATATTATGACTTGCTTCAGATTAGTTATTATAAATAATATTCTATTAAAAAGTCATTTTTGACGCTCAATGTCTCTAAATTGACTAGCCCGAATCTGCGGGCGTTACAATTATCTCCCCTTCTCGGAATCATCAACAAAACAGGACTTGTACAATGACTCCGTATGTTATCTCTTCACCCTAGGTAATAATCTTAACTTCTATGCTCCTTAGAATGAATATCCATCTCTTGGACTTCTTACTACATAAAGTGCTCGATCTTGCACCCGCTCTTCATACTATGTTGTAACCTTTGAGTTACAAACTCAATACTTATTGAAGACTCCTGCTCCTTAAATAGACTTAATTTTAAGAGATGTTCTTTACTTTGATTATCATGAAAGACCGATGGTTCATGTTCTAATGACCTCTTATCGTATGATGTAATGCTTAGACTCAGGTCTCTTAGTGTCAAGTTCATCCTATACTATGCCTCTAACAGGCTACACCATGTGGTACTACCTACATGGCTTCTCGATCCTTGGATTTAAAATTCGATTCCTTGCATTGTCATCCGCTTCGTCAAGGAGCATTTGAAATGCTCTTGCCTTTGGTTTTGGCGGCACATTTGGCTTTATGGCTTCTTCTCTCCTTGTTCAGTCTTGCTTGAAGTGTCCTTCTTTTTCACACTTAAAGTAGACTTCTCTCTTGGTTGTGCATTCATTGGCATAATGACCAGTCTTCCCGCATTTGAAGCAGGTTATCTCTTTAGAGCATCTCCCAATGTGCTTCCTTTTGTACTTGTCACACCATTGTGCTCCTTCTTCGAAATCCTTCGAACCAGACATCGAGAATTTTCTCTTCTCGTCGGACCTTGTGGATCCTTCAAATTTTCTTTTCTCACCAACTTCAAACATGCTAGAGGTTCTTCCCTTAATCATGTTCAACAGACTTGGAAGCCCAGATAGCTGCCTCTAGAGTAGGTTCCTTTCGTACTGGTACCACATACTTCCAAGGAAGTTCCTTTGCGTATTTGTCGACTTTTGTCAGCTTGTCAGGGACAAGGCGCAAAGCAAACTCCATTTTGTCTATGAAGTTGTTGGTGTATTCATCGATGGACATGCTTCCTTTCTTCAAAGTAAGGAATTTGTTTTCTAGCTAGAGCAGATTTTGGCCCGAGCAATACTTGCGCTTGAAATGAACCAAAAACTCTGTCAAAGTATGCTGCAGGGGCTCATTGGGGCTTAGAGTCTTCCCCAGGGTGTTCCACCAACGAACAACGCCTCCTCTCAACTGACGCACTGCAAACGTGGTTTGTAGATTGCGTTTTCAACCACATGTCATGAAGGCTAATTCCATCTCCGAGATCCAATCCATAATTCCGATCGTATCCTCCTTCATAGTAAAATTTGATGGCTTGCAAGTTAAAAAATCTTTGTACGTGCATCCATTCCTCTTGACTTCGTCATCTTGGTTGCTCCTCCTAATCACCGGTAGATCAGTTTGACCAACAGTCTTGCTGTAGTTTCCCTCCTTAGACTGCCCATCATTCAATTCGGGTTGTTCGACAAGCATCGTTGGTTCATCCCTATCTTGTAGCAGTAATCGCCTTGTTTCCTCCATTGGACGATCCAACATCATTTGGATCATCTCTTGTACGCCGAACATCATGATTGACTCAGGTGTAGCTACTACAATAGGTACTTGCTCAATCACTTGAGGTTGAGGCTATTGATTCCTATATTAGTTTGCATTTACGATTCCACTTTGGGTTCTTTCCATTTCGATCTATACACCAATTAAGACGTTCGATGTGTAATGACGAGAATTAAGATAGGAAAGATTTTATTCACGATTGGTGTGTAAATCTCCCTATTACTTCAAAAAGTTACATGCCAGTTCTAATACCGTAATTAAACGTTTAGAAAACTGAACACATATAGTTTCTAGATTCGGTTGGCAACAAACCATAGATCCGATCATAAAACGCATATCATAAATCAATTAGCACATAAAAGCATGTTAGACATTTTCCGTAAATAAGCTAGTGCTTGTGTATATTCAGGTGTATTACCTAAAATTTATTAGAGACACTCCTCACCATCATTGCTTAGCATTCTAAGTTTCAGTCTAGAAATAAATCCTTATTCCTAGTTCGCTTAAACTAATGCTCTGATACCAACTGTGACATCCCCATTTTCACGGCCATAAAAGACCGATTTGTTTATGCTTTATTTTGAAAATCAGAGTATCTTTTACAGAAATGTTTTGCGGAATTTGTTTCCAGAAAAATATGATAAATACGTTTTCAAATCATTTTCGAAGAAATGTATTTTATTCATTTTAAAATATTGGGATGTCATCGTCAATACAGAAACACAAGTATAAACAAAACTTACATTCGTTTACACTAGTGATCTACATCTGTTTTAAATCTCTCAGTGTAAAGTAGCTTCATATCGACACATGTGATACAAATAAGCTTGAGTGGTTCAGGTTAGGAAATCTGGTGAGTACATAGGGATTTCAATCCTATAATATTATATCATATATATAATTTAGATCTCATAAAATATATAATTTGCCCAAATATATAATCAATTCTCACCCCACCCTGTCAATCCTCACGACATCCATACTCTCGGACCTTACACTTTGCCCACATATATAATCAATTCAAGTTGTGCACTGATATGCCAAATCTTAGAAAAATCATAACTTCCTCATACGAAGTCAGATTTGGGCATTCTTTTTTTTTTTTTTTGTATATTCTCGGTTTAACGTATACTACAACATTCATTTAGATCTCTAAGGCTAAAAAGTAGTTTATCAAAAGAATCATTTATTAAGATTCTCGATGTCGTGCCGGTTTTGCCGCAAAACTTCCACACGTCAAAACTTTTTCTTTATAACTTGGATTTCGGCGTTCTTTATATGTACATAACCTTTGTGACATATACTATAACTTGGTTAAGATTAGTTATACAAAATAATATTCTATTAAAAAGTCATTTTTGATGCTCAATGTCTTTAAATTGACTAGCCTGAATCTGCGGGCGTTACAACACTCCTTGAACACTTCTTTGCATTAAAGTTTCCAACTCATATGTAGATTTTACAAAAATCCCCCATTATGGAAACATGTTCATATTCCCATATGACCAACGTTCTGAACACGAATGATCTCAATCCTGATCGTGTCATTATGGTTCATCCTATTAATAAAATACTCCTACTGTCCACAAGCAACCAAGTCTGTGGTAGAACCTTAGAATGTTCTTGATGATTATTTTACAACTTCAGTCACAAGCAATTCTAATCTTTTTTTTCACACAATTCTAAAGGAATTTGAAAATTAAAATAATTAAATATTATAGCATATGTAATCGATCCTATACCCGAAGCATATGGGACTCGAATTGTTATTACAAGGGTCTAATATATGTTCAATTCCTTATTCTAATATTTCCATATAGAGAATATCCAACGTTGAAACATTTCAACATGCTATTCATACATGCCTTTGACTATGTTAAACTATACAATCTAAACCTTTACGGTAACGAACTATGAGTGCCCTCTCCCTTATGTCCATTATAGCGAAACAATTTCATAACTTTGCAACTTATAGACTATAAACATTGTTTCCTACTAATAGTATTGTCAACATACAATACCAGCATAACAATTATTCCCCAACTAGATTTCACATGTACATAGAAATCAATACCTTTTGACTTTCTCATGGAAGTGCAAATTATTATTTTGCAATGCTTCGTTAAGCCTCTAATTAGGCTTTTTAAGCTTACACTACAAGAAAACAACCCTTTAATGACGCGCAAACAATGACACTCGCTGATAAAGGGCGCGCATTTGCGCGTGCCCTAAAAAATAATGTCAGTTTTGCAAAATTTGAAGGATAAAGGACACGCATTTGTGCGCGCCCTAAAATTAGTGTTAGAAAAGGAAAAGAAAAAAATGCGGAGGGCGCCTTTCATAAAATGTGCGTCGTGTAAATGTGTCGCTTTATAATTTTTAAGTGAAACACGTGTTTTAGGCGGGAAATGAAATCGACCAAAATTACCCCCGCCTATTGGATCCCAAAAATTAATCACCCCGCCTCAAGAAAAAGCCCTAGGGCCTTCATCTTCACCTTCAATAGTGGGAATACCTAGGTCGATTCTTCAGGGTTCAACAACAGATTTGCAAACAGCAAACGTATACGATTCTGGATCTCGGCATGATTATGGCGCTTTGGAGCGGGCGACGTGAACATCATTCTTGATAAAAGTTCATACAAAACTCAAGAAGTTCTATGGTTTCAATTATTGAGTGAGGTACAAGGACATGTAATCGTTTTGGACATTTAAGTTGAAATTGAACCCTAAAAACTCAATCCACACTTCGAACTTCTCTGATTCTCTCTTCTTCCGCTCCCTAATCTCCTTGGTGACGCTCTTTCCATTTCCATTTCCAAACTCAAACCACCGCTAAATGGAAGCCAACAATAGTATCAATCATATCGACGATGATGGTGATAAGAACACATTTCCAAGCCACCATCATCAGATCATCACCTATTTAAGAAAGAGAAAACACTCTCAATCTCAGGTAATCACACCAATCGATTCAACACAAGTAAACCCTCTTTCCGAATCATCAATTCTAGGGCTTGTTCTCCTTGCTCATACGTTCTCATACGATATTCAAAACCTCACTAAGTCTCTCCTTCTGGAAATCCTCACAAGATTGCCCCTGAAATCGAAGGGATCATTCTAGGGTTCTTTTCAAGATGGGAGTGCTCTCTGCAACGTTCGCTACCTTGGATCACCTCATCTACCAACGATCTCGACTCATCTCTTTTAGCTGGCGAGCTTGAGATAACCTTACCTCGACAGAGACCGCCATAGATGCTCAAATTTACAGTCCCTAGGTCTGGTTTAACGACCATCAGATCTTCTTTGTGATCTGTCTCGCACAAAAAGACTCCCTCTCAATAATGCTGTCTTCCTTGTGTTGAAGGTATGGTAATATCATCTAAAACTTAGTGGGCTCGATCGCACCCACAAATATGTGATTCTACCTACAGTAATCGAGACCACAGTCCAAAGAGCCAACATAGGGCTTTCAAACTTCAAACCACGTCTCTCTCAAATTGGCATTATTCACTATATAAACATATATATTGTTAAATTCTCTATTCTACTGTTCGAATTTTTGCTTGGTTATGTCGATTTTGGCCTTGATTTGGTGATTCTCCCCCTCATGTTGACTTGTATTCTCTAAATAGTACTTAATTTTGACAAATTGGTTCAAAACACAAACAAATTGGAAATTTAGGGTTACTTATCGCTTACCATAAAATTATCAAGACAAATTGACAAATCTGTAGTTCAAAAGATTCTTTTTCTTATAGAAAAATTGTAATTGTGTTTGGAATGAAGGGGCAACATAATAGAAAACTAGAATGTGTATGAATTCTAAAGGGCAAGAAACATTATCCATGTGGCTTCTAAATCTCTATTTGTCTAATACATGCAAAAAACATTATCCATGTGGCTTCTAACTTTCTATCTGTTTCCTGGATATGTATTTCCACAAGTAATATACGATTGTTATAGACTTGTGTAAAGATGGAAAATTCAGCCATACCTGGTATCCTCGAGAAGATAAGAAGCTATGGAGTTCTATCCTTTATTTGTGGAGATTTTTTGTTGGGTTATATTTATACCATATTTAGCATGTATTGAGGTGTTCATGGTTGAATTTGCAGATGATTAGGAAGGAAAAAGACTATAGATATACAGCGACTTCAGACCTATTACAACTTAGATATATCTCTTATGTATTTATCTGATGATTTGAGTATTTTATATATATGTAGGAGTTCTTGGCACCTATTCCTGCAGCAGGCTCATCGGTTCTATATTGTTGCAGGCAGGCAGGTTAGACAACTATTTCCTTGTTTAATTTCTTATTTCTGTTTCCAGTAATGAACAATATCTTTTGCATCTCTTTGTAGGTTGTTGACATGGCATAATTGAGACCTATTATATTTTGGTCTTAATCAAGAACAACAAGAAGAAATGATTTCGATTCAACAACAGCCAAATAGAGGTTTGATCTTTTCAACAACTAGTTTTTAATATATGAGATACGATTTTTTTTTTCATTCATGAAATTTCTCATGAATCTGTTTGAAATATGGTCATTTGAGAAAATTCCTCTCTAGATTTGTGATCTAGGGTTCTGTAACTCATCAAAATAATTCATCTCACCCCTCTATTTTGTTGTTTTGATTGTGAATCTGCTCTTCTAATTAACAAAAGTGATTTAAATTTTTTATTTTTTGATTTTTTATCAGAAAAAATTGATTTTAGTGAGTTTGCTCGTCAGATTATCCACTGAATGAAAAATACAGGTTTAAAATCTGCAAGTATTGGGGGTTATGATCAGTCAATAATTGGATTAGATTTTAAATTTTTTTGAGTCTTCATTTTATGTTTGTGTTAGATTTTGGTGATTGAAGGAACAGGGGAGGGAGCCGTTGCTGACATTAGAAGATGAAAAAGGAAAGTCCCAACTGTATTTATACTTTATAATAAAATTAGCATTAATATAATTAATGTCTCAAGTATTAAATAGGTATGGCCTGCAATTGTTTTATATGCTCAGCGTTTAACTGAGTGTGGATAGAATTAATCAAACCTCGTATCTTA
This sequence comes from Lactuca serriola, assembly GCF_051521515.1. Classification (NCBI taxonomy): domain Eukaryota; kingdom Viridiplantae; phylum Streptophyta; class Magnoliopsida; order Asterales; family Asteraceae; genus Lactuca; species Lactuca serriola. The sequence continues at coordinate 199,455,700 of NC_136415.1, read as the reverse complement.
TTCAATTGAATTGATATTACATTAGATCACTTTATATATAATATAACATTACATTTGTACTCTCTACTTTATCTCTCTCAACACGTTAAATAGAAATAGAAATGGGAATGAAATTATTATACTTTTAGCATATCTGTTAAATTGAAAAGTAAGATATCAGACACTCCACAACTGCTTGATATTATTTACATAAAATGTTATCTAACATTTACTTTCTAACAGGGATAGAAGATATGCATGCACAGGTTTTGATTCCATGTTTTTATAAAAGACTAAAATTTTATAAGTTTTTACCAAACAACTTTTTGACACTTGGGTTTGTGGTCAGGAAATTAATGTGGTTTTTTTTTTGCCGGATTTGAAAACTTGGTTTTTTTTTCAATTCAATTTGTTTAGGCCAACTTGTGTCCACTTCTTATATGATAACATTAAGACTATAAATTTAGCAAGGTGGAATACAGGGCTTAGAAAACTAGATTTTTTTAGATACATATTATTACAGATGAGCTATCCTCAATAAAAGATGGAAAGTAGTTGGATGTATGAGACTGTAGTTAATAAATCTCAATCTGCAAAAACAGAAAGTTCCTCTCTGTTATATGTATATGAATCTGTTTCGTACATTAGGCTTCTTAAAGCATATGTCAAGTTGGATCCTTAAAGTTGCACCTTTTTTTTATTAACTTTAAAATCTGATTTCATCGGTTTAAGTAACTGCACCAGTTGCATTGCAACTCTAAAAAGAAGGAAACTCAGAATGCTTTTTTTTGTTGATCTTTTTGTTTGGTTTTTTTTCTTCACTTTCCCATTGAGGGGTTTTCTACAAAACCTGATTCATCATGTCTGGTGGGCTTGTATCTTAATGTGTTTATGTGGTTTTTTGATCATCTGATAGTGTGTGGTGTGTTTAGATGGTTTTGTTATAGTGAACTCCATTTTTTTGTATGTAAATGTAATGCATTGCTTCTATAAAAGCAGTTATATTTACCATTTAATTATATTCTATGTAGGTGTTATACTATGCTCTGAATCTATAGTGAATGGTTTGGTTAACTTACAAAGGTAATCATATTTCATTATCAGTATAACTCAAAAGGCAATTGAAGTAGTGAAGAATGTTGATGAGACCATAGAACATATACAAAACAGTTATCGAATGGATAATAATTTAAAATTTTCCAATTTTCTTTCTTTTTTGGGGCTTTTTGTAACTTTTTTTTTTCTATTTTAGTTCCCACACCGAGTGCATTGTTATAGAGGACCACAAAGCAATGTTCTATGGTCTTTGTAATGTTTTTTGTCCCTGTCCCAAGAAAAATGACCTCTCTCTCTCTCATGCCGAAGAACACAATTTGAAGGATTACCAATCAAGAATGATTGGTTATGGTTATGATTTAAAAGGCAAAGAAAAAGGCAGTTGAGGTAGCTGGATCTTTTTTTATCAAGGGACTTGCAATTGGAGGGTTTTAGGCCCACATGAACTGTCAAAGTTAATTCTTGCTTCTTTCTGTCGGATGTTTCCCATTGTGTTGGTGTTTGGTTGGGTAGCCATGGAAATGAGCTTCAAATACATAAATTATAAGAGCCAATGCATTTGTTCATGAGGCGTTATCAGGAGCAAGTGTCCATAACAAAAGCTTGGTACTGTTTTGCTTTTCTATTTCTATTTAATCTTATTATCCCTCTTAAAGCTAGACTACTAATTCACATGTTCCATATGATGATGTTGTCGTAGGGTGTTTTATGGGATAATCTCCGACTTAGTGTTGCACAATATGCAAACAATGATGTCCATATATCAGATTCATCTCAGCCGAATGGAAAACGAATTACTGGCCTTGTTCAACGCCAAAAAGGCAAGCAAGGGCGTATTCGGAAAAACTTATCTGGGAAGCGTGTTGAGTGTACTGGAAGGACAGTTATCTCCCTTGAACCTAATCTAAAGATTACAGTGGTCACTCACTCTCACTCACTTACTTCCCCATTTATCTTTTTTCTTTTTTATGGGAGTATTTATTATTCCAGGATGGAGTTCCTATCAAAGTGGCTATGACTTTAAGCTACCCTGAGCGTGTTTCAGATCACAATATATAATTTTAAATCTTACATATGCAATGCCTAACTTGCTCTTCTTTTTTAATTTTAACTCTTACATATGCAATGCCTAACATGGATGGGAATAAATATGTTCATGAGGTTAGTCTCTATTTCTAGCCATGGATTATTCATCGAGTTTTTTTATACCTTTATTTTGCTATTATATATCAAGTAACTATACTACTTAGGTTGCAAGCAAAACAGGTGGCCTTCCACAAAAGAAAGAGGTCCTTATAGAAGATCATGATCCTGTATGGCTAGAGCTTCACCATTCACATATAACAGATGTATGACTCATGGGCTTCTTTCTTCTAGTTCTTACCAGATGCATTTGGATTTTTTTTTTGATAAATCATGCATTGACAGGCTAGTGTACGCTTGCATGACAAGATGACAAGCTTTGTGTCCAAGAATAAAGCCACATAGATGCATGGTTCAAGGTCTGTTTACATGTCTTCATATATGGCTATACCTCGGCTTTCTGCAGCTGAAGTGCTTTATGGTTCTAGTGAAGGTAAGTTATTGTTAATCTTAGATATTTGTAGAATAGGGTTTTTGTTGCTTTTAGTGTTCCTTTTATTGTATGTGAGTTTTATAGGCATTACTTCATTATGAAATGATATGAACACTTATATTTGAGGTTTGTATATAGTCAGTTGTGTCAAGATGATATGCCAATGGTTAGACGATCTGTTGCTACAAATTTGGGGAAATATGCTGCTACTATGGAACCTTCTCATCTCAAGACTGAATTCATGCAAATATTTGAGGATCATACACAAGATGGTAACTTTTTCTTACTTTTGTTATTTAGTGATACTTTCATCCAAGTGCTCTAATATGTAAAATGTTATCGTTGTTCAATGGTTCATGTTGTTAGTCATCTTAGAGATGATCATTTCTTGATTCCAATATCTATAAACGAAAGTATATCTTTGTTCCTTTTTGTTTTTGATTGGAGTATTATAGTATTTCATTTTAAACGTATCAGACGCTGATTTTTTGTTAAAGATTTTTAGGGATTTATGGTGGACAGAAAGTGAAATTACAGGGCTGTTGGATCTTTTATTGAACTCACTCCTGATGCATCTGAAGTGGTAAGTCTATTTGTTCCCTGGAGGATAATATTGTAATTGTTCTACTTGTTCTAAAGCTACATTTCTATCATATACACACAGTTAAGTTTTACGAATTTTTCCCAACCTAATACCCATACGCATATGTCCATTTTAACGTCTACATTCAACTATCTTCACTAGAAAACCATCATTTAGAATAAAAAAATATATTAAAATTTAAATATAAGAAAGCATATACCTGCAACCAAGCTTCTAGAATAAATTTGAACTGTGTCTTGGGTTGGCATTGCCTCTCACTAAGTTTTGCAAGCTGAAATTTTACCAGATGTTAATAAACCTAATAAAATACTAAAAAAATGACTTTTTAGTTATTAATATAGTATTACCAAAAAAATATTGGAATTCTAACTTACATAAACTGTTTGCATATGCAGTAAATCCGCAAGTGCTTTTTGCCTCGGCTGTTATTGTGAAAAAAAGAAACAAACTATTATGTATCAGAAACATAAATTTACAAATATATAGAAAATTACAATTATGACCTTGTATACCGATTGGTTAGTAGCCCAACGTTCATAATAGTGAGTATATCTCTCTAAATAATTCTTTGCCATTTCACTTCTGTGTTCAGATTCATCATACTACAAATGGAAGTGGAATGAATTACAAGATTAAAGATTTGAGACTTTAAAAAATGAATAATTGTAATGTTTTATTGAATTTAGAGTAAAATACAATTAGTTTTATTACATGATGTTTATAATTCATGCATGTTTACAACTGCATTTGCAACCTTGTTCTAACATCAAACCCACATGTAGTATTTAATTGTTTATTTACGGTTGTGCCTCTGAACTATTTTGTATTAACATCCATAAGCCTTTTGTTCTCATGTTAGTTAAGATTCACAAAGATACTTATGCTCTAGCTGAATATAAATAAGTCTTTCTAGTAGCCCCACCCTTACCCTTTGTAACATAATTAATTACATTAGCATCTAATGTAATTCGGTTCTGCTTACAGTAATGAGGAAGAAGTAAGCCACAGTATCTAGAAGTTTTGGAGGAAATAGACTCAAGCAAAAAGCAAAAACACATAGAGTTGTTGGCAGATAGTAAGCTAGACTGATGAGATTAATACTTAATCTTGAAGAACGATTAGATCTTAAACAGGTGAATAAATATTTAAACAGTAAGAACGAATGTAAAATAAAGAATAACTCAATGATGAATCAAACAGGTTGAATGATTACAAAATAACCCTCAGAAGAGCTCGATAAAGAACATCAACTGTAGAGGGTTGGAGGTTTACAAGAACGATAAAAGAAACTGTAATGCTATCGTAATCGTCTAGATCAATCGTAAAATCATTAACCTAATATGCATGCAAGCATATACTTATATAGTAACCTAGAAAGCTCACGGTATGGACAGGCCCAAAACCGGAATACAAAATTAAATGGACTAACAGCCGAGCCCATTGACGCAATCTTCAAACGAATCTTCAACCCAACAATCTCCCCCTTTGCGTCAATTGGAGCGAGATCTTCACTTGTTGCTTGGGCCTGCAGCTGAAGCAGGTACCTTCTTCTTCACGGTGTTAAACAGACGCGTGATTAGAGCAAGTATTGTCTGTCTAAACCGGATGTACCACTGGATCATGTCGTTGAAGTACTTGACATCATCCGCTGCATTCTCTTTACACCTTCGAATGATCGATAACACATGCTCTAGACAAGCAGTGGTGTAAAGATGTTTGTCAGCTAAAGCGAACAGACATTTCTGTCCTTCAGCTCTAGTGAACATAACCGAATTACGTCTCGGGTCGATCTTGCCCATTTGCATTTGATTAAGATCACTGGCCGATCCCACAGGAGCTATCTTCGGTTTCTTCTTGAAGACTGTGGCAACCTCCTGATCCATTAGGGCAACCTCCACGATGTAACAGACTAACATCCTTTTGAGATGGTCTATAATGGGACCATATTCGGCTTCATCAGTCAAAAGGATATTATGCAAGACGATCCAATCATCAGGATTTAAATTCGGTAAGTCTGCCAAAGATATAAGGTGTTCAGTTCTCGCAGACCCTCGAATCACCTTGAACCGAACGTTTATGAACCTTCCTTCGGTGTAAGGCTTTAAGACCCGAACGTTCACTATCTTCTGGGCGCTCCAAGTTTGATACTGAGGACGAGCAGCCTTCAGATAGAATTTGATCAACTCCCTATCCACCTCAGGTTTCGGATGAGGGACTTCAAAAATGTTAGAGAAGGCGTGGAAGATAAACGCCTTTCGAGTCAATGGCATGTCGAACTGCGAATCGACAGAATTATAGCAATCGAATGAAATCACCGGCTCGAGCCATAATATGCTAGGAGTATCTATGGCCTCTTTAATCATGCGCTCCCGAGTCCAGGCAGGGAAGAGAGTTTTCCTGCTCTCGAGGAGATCGTGGGCTTCCTTTTGCATGCGTTCAGCTTCTTCAGCCTCTCGCGCCACACGATTGACATCATCATCCACATTGCGACTGTTTTTACGTTTCAACATGTCCGCAATGGTTGCATCGTCTTCATCTTCATCTTCATCTTCTTCAGCTATGTTTTTCCCTTTATCCTTCACACCTGAACCCGAAGCTTGAGCAGTCGGAGTTGGTTCGGTTGTGTGAGTAGCTTTGGAGGAAGGAGGCGGTTTCGATCCGGACTTTACTTCTCCCCCTTGTTTCGGATCGGACACGAAACTAGGTAAACCTTCGATTTTGCTGAGAAGGTCCATGGCAGGAGCAAGTTTTTCAGCAAGGGTTCGCCTTACCGAATGATTGAGTATTGGATCGTGTGCTTCTAGGATGTTTGATAGTGCAGCGTGTACATCCGAAACACATGTTTTTATTACCTCCCGTTCGGATCGAAGAGCTTCAAGCTGTTGCTGTGAGTTTGAAAGCTGAGTGCTCTTGACCTTAAGGGCGGTGGTTTTGCTTGCCAGAACGTCCATTAATGAGTTTTCAGCTGCGAGATCCTCCTGAAGCTTAGCGAGGCGCTCATCAATGGAGGCACGAAGGGCCGAGTCGTCATCGCTAATAGATTGGCGAAGTGAAGCGAATGACTGTAACTACGTTGAGACGAACTTGGCCAACTGCTGAACTATTGGTTCCAAAGTTGTCTTTGTGGCATCAGCGCTCTCCTGTAGGGACTTCAACAGGGAAGAAGCGTCTGAGAATAGTTTATCGACTTTTTCGGTCGCAGCCTCACATGCTTTTGTGGAGGCGTCTATGGCGGCAGTGGCTGAAGCTACCGAATCATGCTGAGCCCTGGAGAAGGCATCAACAATCTTCTGAAGAGCGGCTTCAGAGAGAGATGATTGAGCGTTTGTGGATGACGCAAGAAGCAGATCAACCTTCTCGTTTAGCTCCTTCAGATGTTTCTTTGTCACTGGAGCATCATCCTCTTCGTCGCTTTGAACCTGAAACGGACTAAAATAGACCGAATCGAAGGTCATGTTTTCACCGCCAAGAAATGGGTTATCTCCATCAGTGGCATGATCTGGAGATGGTGGGGGTGGTGAAGCTGGGGGTGTGGTGGTTTTGGTAGGTTCAGGTTGAGTGCGTGTGGGGTTAGTTTCGGGTGGTGGTTGAGTATGGGTAGGTTCGGTTGTATGCTGGGTTTCGGTTTGAGGTGGTTCGGTTACGGGTGGTGTTTCGGTTGTAGTGGTATGAACCCTCGTATCAGATACGTTAGTTGTAACCTTTGTAGTGGTTGTGGTGGTATCTGTGAAAATGGGTGGTGGTATAGGGAAAGAGGTTGGAGGAATAGTGGTAGTGGGAATTATGGTCGGAATGGAAGTAGGGATGGTTTGAGGAGGTGAAGGAACTGGTGAATTATGAAGTTCCATCTCTGGGGTAGGTGAGCGGGGTGGTGTGTTGCCTCTTTGAGGGGTTTCGCCTCTTTGAGAGCCATCCGAACCCGAACTCTCGTTTTCTGAGTCACTCGAAGAGGAAGGAATAAGAAGTTTTCGCTTCGGTTGAGTCTTCCTTCTTTTCGGCTGCGGTGACTGGGCAGGTTTCGTTTGTTTCCTCTTCCTGGGAGAAGGACCTTTAGCAGCTTTGGTCACTTGCTTCCCTTTGTCCGCCTTTTTGCCCCTGTTCACCGGTTTGTCAGCATCATGGATGGACTTCAGCATTTCCAGTGTAAGGTCCCTAGGTCCAGTTGCCCTGAACTCCTTGATCGTCCGGATTAGCCTGCTGTCAGAGGGAACGTCGCCATACATTGTCTCCGGAATAGAGCCAATGAACGAGAATTTAGATGCATCAGAGACGATGATCTTCTTGGTATGAAACGTACCGATTGAAGACATCGATGCACCAGCAGCAGTGGGAATATCAAACCGTCCATTGCCCACTTTGTGATTAGAGTCCAGAACCGGGCATACGACACCTCAGAATGTCGTGATGAAGAAGAAAGGCTCTGGATGAGCTGTTGCCAGAGAACCAACCCAAAATCTAAGTTGACCCCGTTGTAAACTGCATACATGATCGACAAGAAAAGTCGACTAGCACCGTCGGATCCTGAGCTCCGTTCCGACAAGCCCTTGAAGAGGACTGTGAACATGCCATTCCACTGTGGCGGCAAGCAAGATTTCTTGAACTTTGCGACGTAGGTGAGGACCTCCATGTACCCCATATTGTAAAACATGCTATACAGATGCCCAACCGGAATCGTCTCCGGATTAATTCTCGATGGGTCAGCAGCCAACCCTAGCAGTGTGCAGAAACGTTGTCGAGAAATGGAGGTCTTGTGATCAGCAACCTCGAAGAACACCCGCTCGATTGCTTTGTCGTAATAGGCAGTCGCATAAACCTGCGAGAGAGTCGCCATGGGCACAGACTCAATCCTGGAGAGAGCCGGAGCGATTTGGGAGTACTTCAGGCACTCGATGATCGGCGACATGTAGGATTCGTACGCCAGAGGGTTGAGATCGATCACCAGGCATTGTTGAGGACGAATAGGAAGGATGTGGGAGGTAGCATGGACTGAGGATGATTCCGCCATTGTTGAAGGTAGTAGAAGAAGAAGATGAACAGTGAAGCTTTTGGGAGTTTTTGCTCTCTAGAAAATCCGGAAGCAGTAAAAAGGTAAATGAGAGTGTAGACTGCCTTTTATAGTGAGGGAATGGAGAGAGAAAAATCGTTTCAAATCTTCTATGCGATGATCACGTAGGAGAGAGAGTGTCAGATTCCTAGGATCACGCCACCCAACAAGCGCCGTTTCAGAAGAAAACCGTTTCAAATCCTCACGCGCCTTTAAGTGCCAGAGAGAAATCCCTTAAAATTCGCACACGCGTCCATGATGTCAGTAAAAGTATGGGCGTTTCAAATCCACACGCGCCCCATTTTTACCGTCGTTTGAAATTCAATCCTTTTAACTCCCGCCGATTCAGCAACCTTTCGTCTTATCTTTTAAACGGCATCTTTTGAATTAAATACCCACGTGGATTATTTTTGACCACAGCTTCATAATTAACCACCAAAGCAATAATACAGCCTGTAGTAATTAGTAACGAAATTTTGGAAAATCAAAGATTTTCGTGCTAAGAGTGTAAAAAAAAAAGGGATAAAGCAACTCTTTTAAGGAATAAATGTGATGTCAATAAAGACACGAAACAAGTGATCCCGGGCACGAATCTCTTCCTTCAAGATCAAGAGAGACCTTAAAGTGTTTATGTGGATTCCCGTTGAATTACGATCAAACATTTATGAATAAATGTTGAAAGGCTTCTTTTAATTAGGCTAAGTAAAGGTGGCTTTCGCTTTGATTCAGCAATTCTAATCTTGAAATAAGAAAGAAAGTGAACAAAGTACTTGTGAGACCGGTGTAGTCTGTTGAACAAGTAGGTAGGAATTAATTTTAAATAGCTTGGAAAAGATAAAATCTCAAAAAAAAAAATTAAAAACTGGATCCCAAGGGAAGAAATGTTATGGTTTTTAACAATTTCATAGGAATCACACAAAAAAAATTTGAGATTTCAGTAGGATACATCCGTCAATTCGTTGGTGAAAACTTGAGCAAATTAATTGTTCACCGTCAATTCGTTAGGTGTTGAATTTTGGGTTTCACTCAGCTCGTAGTGACACGAAACTAAGATCACAAACACAGATGTTGTGTAACCATAAACCTCAGTGGTAATTTCTGAGAGTCTCAAGGGTTACGTTGATGAAACGAATATAGTGGAGAAATGTAATAGGGATGGTGTAAGAAATTAAAGTACCTCTGCTGCGAAAATAAGGACCAAGCAAAAAAACTCTTAACTCATGTGAGAAGAGAGTGAGGTAGCTCACGATTAGAATAAATGTAGTAGCCTTATTAGGAAGACAAGGTTTGTTAATACTAGGTAATGAAGGCTTTTATTCAGAATCTTATGAGGCTTGAGACACATACAGCAGCATGCTTCTAGGGACACTTAAGTAATCCAATAATTATATCCCCATTAATGAACAATCACACAAACAAAATTAAAAGAAAAAAATTATTTTTGGAGTTTTTGAAATAGATAAAATAAAAAATTAAAAAAAAAATAAGCAAGAAAAAAACTTAAAAAAAAAACTTTTGAAAAATTTGGTAACCGAACCCGAACGTTCGGTCGGTGTCGGTTGGGAAAATTTTGAAAAACCGAACCCGAGCGTTCGGTTGGTTTCGGTTCAAGAAAATTTTGAAAAACCGAACCCAAGCGTTCGGTTGGTTTCGGTTCAAGAAAATTTTGAAAAACCGAACCCGAGCGTTCGGTTGGTTTCAGTTCAAGAAAATTTTGAAAAACCGAACCTGAACGTTCGGTTGGTTTCGGTTTTGGAAAATTTTAGAAAACCAAGGAATTTAGACATGTAATCAGAAAATACTTTTAATAATAAGATAAACAACTTTGTACAAGAAATATACAACCAAGAAAACTACCTTTGTGGTGATGAGCGAGTTAGATGATTTAATCGAACCCGGACATTCGGTCAGTTTCGCTTCTTACGTTTGAGGTTGAGAGGTAGTTTGAGGTACTGAATCTGATTCCATCATACCTAGCCCTTGCAATATTCTGTTGAATGATGCTTCAGGAAGAGCTTTGGTAAAGACGTCAGCCAGTTGATCAGTGGTTCTTACGAAATGAACTTCGACGTTTCCATCTTCCACGTGATCTTTGATGAAGTGATACCTCAGTGCTATGTGTTTAGTTTTAGAGTGTTGCACTGGGTTATGACAGATCCTAATTGCACTTTCAGAGTCACAATATAGTGGGATCTTCTTCATATTGAGTCCATAGTCTCGAAGTTGACTCTGGATCCAAATCACTTGAGAGGTGCAGGATGCAGCGACTATGTATTCCGCTTCGGCAGTAGACAACGACACGCACGTTTGTTGCTTGGATTGCCAGCTGACCAACTTCCCGTCAAGGAATTGACAGCCACCAGTGGTGCTTTTTCTGTCGAGTCCACATCCTCCAAGGTCAGCATCTGAATAGGCTTGAACGAAGAAGCCTGAGTTGGAAGGATACCATAGACCTAAGGAGGTGGTTCGCTTGAGATAGCGTAAGATGTTCTTCACTGCAAGCATGTGAGGTTCGCGTGGGTTTGCCTGAAATCGAGCACAATAACATACAAAAAAACATGATGTCAGGCCTGCTAGCAGTAAGATACATTAGTGAGCCTATCATTTGACGATAGAGCGTGATATCAACAGCCGATTTGTCTAGAGATGGAGTTAGCTTGGTGCCGAATGCCATTGGGACTTTGACTTTGGAGTCTCCCGTCATACCAAACTTTACTAGGAGACTCTTCGTGTAAGCTTCCTGATTGATAAAGATGCCTTCGGGTCCCTGTCTAATATTTAAACCAAGAAAAAAGTTAATAGGACCCATTGAGCTCATTTCAAATTTAGTCTCCATCAGCTTTCTAAATTCAGCTGTTAGGCTGGAATTCGTAGAGCCAAATATGATTTCATCGACATAAATTTGAACTATCATAAGGTGGTTACCTTCCTTTTTGCGAAAGAAGGTTGGGTCAACCGAACCTTGTTTGAATTTGGACATCTTTAAGAATTTAGTTAGCGTTTCATACCAGGCTCTCGGAGCTTGTTTGAGGCCATACACAGCTTTATCCAGAATGTAGCAATGATTTGGATACTTTTCGTTTACGAACCCAGGAGGTTGCTCCACATACACGGTTTCTTCGAGTTCTCCATTTAGAAATGCACATTTGACGTCCATTTGGAAAACTTCAAAGTTTTTGTGGGCAGCGTAAGCCAGAAATATTCTAACTGATTCCAGCCTAGCTACGGGAGCGAAAGTCTCTTCATAATCAATTCCTTCTTCCTGACAATATCCCTTTACGACCAGACGAGCTTTGTTCCTTATAACATTCCCTTCCTTGTCCAATTTATTCCTAAAGACCCATTTGAGACCAACAACCGTGGCATCTGGAGGAGTTGGAATGAGGCGCCAGACTTTGTTCCTTTCAAATTCGTTCAGTTCGTCTTGCATTGCTTGAACCCAATCAGAGTGATCAAGTGCAGTGTTAACTATCTTCGGTTCAACTTTTGATACGAATGAGTTAAACATGAAAAACTCAACCTTTGAAAATAAGGATGTCTGTTTTTCCTTCAGTTGTGATCGGGTCAAAACCTTTTCGGAGACATCACCAACCACTTGAGAGATAGGATGATCTCTGGTCCATTTGGTGAGAGGAGGGTAGTTTGGATCAAAGGTGGGATCTAGTTCAGCATTGATCATTTCTTCTGGCTCAGATTGGCTTTCGTAGTCGAGCGTCATATCACCATGCTCCCCCTCGGTTGATGAGCTATAAGAAACTTGAGGTTCAGAGGTTTCTTGTGGTGCTTGGGATTCAGGCGTTGATGCACCTTCGGTTGGTAAAGCACTTTCGGTTGAAGAAGTACTTTCGGTTGCAGTTGTAGAGCATGGTTCCCCCTCAGCATATGAGCTTGGCTCCCCCTCAACTGAAGCATCGTTGGATGGAGGTTCATCAGAATTCGATCCTCCTTCGTTCATTCTCCTGGCAGCTTCGTCGACAATTTGTTTCATATCGTCTACCTGGTTGTCTGCTGCTCCTGCTTCTGAGAGAGTAGCTTTCTCTGGTTCGTCAAATAGCTCCATAAACTTCTCGAATAGATTAGCGATCGAGATTGTGACCTGGCCAGTTTGAGGAAAGATTTCCCCGGCGGTATCTTCTTTGGTTTGTAGCTTTTTGACATAGCTATCGTCAAAGGTCACGTAATATGTTTCTTCGATTTTTCTCGAACGCTTGTTGAGGACTCTGTATGCTTTGGATGTGAGAGTGTAGCCCAGAAAGATTCCCTCGTCGGCTTTGACATCAAACTTGTTGCGGTGCTCTTTAGAGTTAAAGATGAAACACCGTGAGCCGAACACATGGAAAAATTTCACATTGGGCTTCCTGTTGTTGAGAATCTCATAAGGTGTGAGCGTGAATCGCTTGTTGAGATAGGACCTGTTCTGTGTAAAACAAGCAGCAGAAATAGCATCAGCCCAAAAATAAAGAGGTAAGGAAGTGAAACTTAGCATAGTTCGGGCAGCTTCACACAAAGATCGGTTTCGTCTTTCGACAATTCCGTTCTGTTGAGGTGTGTAGGGAGCTGAGAAGTTGTGACTTATTCCCTTTTCTGCTAGAAATTCTTCAAATTCCCTGTTCTTGAATTCCAGACCGTTGCTGCTCCTGATGTTGTGAACGACCTTCTTGAGCTGTACTTCATTCTGCTTGATGAACAATTTCAGCTTATGAGTCATTTCAGATTTGAGCTTTAGAAAGAACACCCATGTAAATCGTGAAAAGTCATCAACAATAACAAGAATATACTTGCTACCACCGATGCTTTCGATAGATGATGGACCACACAAATCAATATGAAGTAATTCAAGTGGTTCAACAACTTTTGTGTTAATTATAGATTGATGACTTTGACGACTCTGCTTCCCCATTTCGCATGCAGCACACAAATGATCTCTGTCAAACTTGAGCAGTGGAAGGCCTCGAACATGACCTCCAGTGACAAGTTTGTTAATATCTTTGAAGTTGAGATGAGAGAGTCTTCGGTGCCACAACCAGCTTTCGTCAGATTGAGCTTTTGATAACAGGCATATAGCTGGGTTTCCTTTGATGGGTTTAAGATTTAGAGGAAACATTTCACCCTTGCGTTCCGACTTGAGAATTACTTTCTTTGTCTTCTTCTCAATAATTTCAGAACCTTCATCGTCGAATGAGACTTTGAGACCTGTACCTCCAACAAGCTGAGATACACTGATGAGGTTGTGTTGGAGTCCTTCCACATATGCCACCATCCTTATTGTAAAATCACCATCAGTTATCATTCCGTATCCCTTTATGGTGCCGAAAGAATTGTTTCCAAACTTGACGTTGCCACCATTTGAAAGAGACCTGTATTCCCGGAGCTCCTCTTTCCTCCCTGTCATGTGACGCGAGCATCCACTATCGATGTACCATTCTTCGTCGAACTGCTCGTCACTTATAACCTGCAAAAGTTAAGCAGATTTAGGAACCCAAAGTTTCTTAGGTCCTCGTGAGCTTTTCATGGGAACAGGAATAGTAAGAGAGATGTGAACAAGATATGTTCGTTTTATAAGTGTTGTTTCATCTTTCCTTTTAATGGTAAAAACTTTGATTTTATTTGGATTAGGTGCGCTCGGTTTAGACTCTGGTTTGGATGCATCAACCTTCTGTTTGCCTTTTTGTTCAGCTGACGAATGAGATTTTTGGGAATGAACAGAATGAGCTTTAGAGCTAGATGGAGATGAATTGGAAGAATTAGAAGAATTAGATGAATGAGAAGGAATGGACTTAGATTGAGATGACTTCTTGACTGGAGACTCTAGGTGACCCTTTTGCTTTTGATTATTGGTGGGACTGACCTTAGAGTTTTTATCTCTTTTAACTTTAGAACCGAACCTTTGCTTTCGGTTGAAGCAGTTCTCTGAACCGAACCTATGCTTTCGGTTGGAGTCATTCTCAGAGCCGAACCTTTGGTTTCGGTTGGTATTCTCTTCTGAACCGAACCTTGGCTTTCGGGTGTTATTATCTTCTGAACCGAACCGTGGCCTTCGGTTGTTATGGCTCTCATGCTTTTTGACAGGATTGTTCTCAAACTTCAGATTCTTGTCTTGATGTGAGAAATATGCATTCTGGGATTGCCAGAATTGTTTCCTTTCAGAGAGATTTTTCCTGTATCTCTGGTTCCTTTCACGTTTCAGATTCCTCATCTGCTTTGGTTGATGATGAATATTGGCTTTCCTTTTCGGTTTCTCCTTAGCAGGTTCACTTTGAGCTGTGGGAGTTTCACTTTGAACTGAGGAACTAGAAGGAATGTCTTCTTTTGCCGAACTTCCATTCTCTTGAGGAATGTCTTTCGTACCACTAGTACTTGGCACATCGAAATTATCTGGCTTGTTCAGAGGTTCTGGTATGTATCTACCTTTACTAATCCATGAAGTCCTTTCTGACAAGCCTACCGTTTCATCTGCATTATCGATTGGTGCTGACCAGAAGAACTCATCACATCCACCAGCATTGTCTTCGTTTACAATAGTTGTTAGTTTAGCAGTCTGATGTTCGGTTACTCCAGTGACCTTGTACACTTGATTTGGAGTGGTCTGGACCTTTTGATATACAACCGCTTTTTCTACTAAGATCGGGGACTTTTGTTGGGACAATCGAGCGAACTCCACTGAATTTTCAGAAACTAGATTCTTGTGGTTTTCAGGTTCGTTTTTTACAAATTCTGAGCAGTCAACCGTGTCCTCTACAGAAATTTCACTCATGTTGTCGTCCTCATTAAGCTCAGATGCATTTTCAACATCAATTTTGTTTTCTGAGCTCAGGTTGGCGTTTAAAGAGTCAAATTTTTGTATGGTTTCGGTTCTCAGTTTAAGTCTATCATTTTCATCCAAAAGATTTTTAAGCATGTTCTTGTGGTCCTTGGATTTAATGAAAGATTATATTTTGTCCAGTCCATACATGTAGGTCGGATTGACGTCATCAGATGATATCACACTCTCACAATTATAAGCTTCGGCATCGATTTCATCCTCCTTAAACTCAAGGAAGGGCAAAATCATGCGATGGATCTTTTGGCCTATTTCACAGTCCAAGTGAAGCTGAGTAATATTAGAATAAAGACGTTTTGCAATTAAACAAAAAACATTCCGCTATTTTAACAACTTTAAATTGTCTCTTTGTAAATAAATGTTTTCATCTTTTATTTTAACTAATTCAGACTCCTTCAACTCGATCCACATGCGCCGCTCCTCACTCTTCGACGACACCCTGCTTAATTGATCAGTTAGGTTAGAATTGGTGACTCGAGTTTGAGTTAAACTACTATCTAGATGAGAAATTCTTGTATTAACATTTTTTAGTTCTTTCTCATATGAGGATTGTGGTACTTTAAATGAAACGAAAACTGATTGTACCTTCTTGATCAGTTCATCGAGCTCGTTGAACTGTACGCTGAGCGGTTTGGCCGTAAAGCACATGTCTTGTTGCTCCTTCGGTTCATCGCTTCCTCCAACAGTGTTGTATCCCCTCATCTGAGATACATCAGACACCATCAAGCACCTTCCTCCACTGCTCTCCTCCTTTGCCACACAAGCCTTTCCATGCGAAGGCTTCCTCACTTCATCGTCTTCTGAGTCGGTTGACCAAACTTCAACTCCACCGAACTCGTCATCAGCAACCGAACCCTGCACAATAAGAGCATTCATGGAAGGGTTAGTGGTAGATTTCTTCTTCCTCATCTCATCAAGCTTTTTCTGTAGCAAAGCTTCCTCATCCTTTTCTTCATCTTTTTCAGCCATCTTCTTAAGGACACAATCCTTAGCATAGTGATTCTTCCCTCCACAGTAGTAACAGCTTACTCCAGAATCACCATCTGCTTTCGGTTCCTTCTTGGGCTCTTCAACCTTCGGTTCATTATTAACCTTTTCTGAACTGTAACTCCCCTGCCAGTTTCGGTTTTTGTTGCTGGGGAATCTCTTCTTTATGAACCTCTTGGGGTTAGACAGCATCATAGCATAATCCTCAGATGTGAGGTCATACTCCTCCAAGTTGAAGTCTTCATCCTCCATCACAACTTTACTTTTTTACAGGAGGGCCAGAGAATCTAGGCTTGAAACAACGTTCTTTTCCTGCAGCGCAATCTTCTCCTGAGACTTGAGAATACCCACCAGTTTTGCCAAAGAATATGATTTAAACTGCTCATGGGCTTTGACTGTTGACACCACTGCTCTCCATTCTGACCTTAGACCATTTAAGAACGTAACTTTCTGCTCGATAAGCTTCCTTTCAATGTCATGTTTGACCATCCTGCTGAGAAGATGATTGAAGCGATCGAACGTCTGGGTCACGGTTTCTTCGGCTCCTTGCCTGAATTCTCCAAACTCAGATAAGAGCAAGGTTTGGATAGAATGTTCGAGATCCTCGTCTGTAGAGTACAGTTCGCGAAGTCTATCCCAAACTTCCTTTGTCGTCGTGCATGAGCTGACCAACCTGAAGGTGTCGGACTGAAGGGCGAATCTTATCAATCTTAACGCCTTGATATTACACTGGAATTTATCCTTTTCATCTTGTGCAATATCTTTGACATCCTTCAGCAGATCGTTATACTCCTTTTGAGTTTTAACAATTCTTGACGTTGCAGAATGAGAAAAAGGTCCATTAATGATTGCTTCCCATATGAGGTATCCATTATCCTCAGATCCTATAACGTAGTCTTCAAAGTGATGCGCCCAGACTTCATAATCATGGGTATATAGGATTGGAATCTTCGTCGTCGAACCGATGCTGTTGGAAATATTGATAGGATTTGATTGCGATTCGTCCATTATGATCGAAAAAACCTGTTAAAAGATCAGACTTGTAATAACTCAGATTAGGGCAAAACAATAAATATCAAGATACGTCAATAATGAGATGACGGCTCAATAAATATTAGTAATTGCGGAAAAACCCTAATTGAAACCTTTTCACAGAAAAGATGTGTATCGATTACACAGCCTCCTGCTCTGATACCAATTGATGAGATTAATACTTAATCTTGAAGATCGATTAGATCTTAAACAGGTGAATAAATATTTAAACAGTAAGAACGAATGTAAAATAAAGAATAACTCAACGATGAATCAAACAGGTTGAATGATTAAAAAATAACCCTCAGAAGACCTCGATAAAGAACATCAACTGTAGAGGGTTGGAGGTTTACAAGAACGATAAAAGAAACTGTAATGCTATCGTAATCGTCTAGATCAATCGTAAAATCATTAACCTAATATGCATGCAAGCATATACTTATATAGTAACCTAGCAAGCTCACGGTATGGACAGACCCAAAACCGGAATACAAAATTAAATGGACTAACAGCCGAGCCCATTGACGCAATCTTCAAACGAATCTTCAACCCAACATAGACAATGCAATTGTATATTCTACTTCTCTTGAGTTTATTTTTTATATAACATTTACTCTCTATTGGAATAATTATTTGTATTTGACATATTAGTGAAATGAATTATCTTTGTTATTTGTGGTATTTTATTTGTATGACAATAAAATTTATGCAATGGATTGTATTTTTTGTATATGATATTTATTTTCTATTATGAGACATTAAATAAAAATTTAATTTGAAAATTAGTAAATCTATACATAATTTTTTTTAACATTTAAATTTATGATACGCAAAAATGTGTGTCATCTTCATTTATGAAATGGCCTTTCTTGACAGGGGCTTTCTTGATACGCATTGTGTGTCATTAACACGTGCGTCATAAGATTACGACACGCGAATGCGTGTCTTCTTCCTATATGACAGGGCCTTCCTTGATACGCATTGTGTGTCGTGAACGCGCGTCGTAAATGAGCGTCGTAAATGCGCGTCGTCTATAGATGACGCGCAAAAGCGCGTCGTCTTTGTTTATGACAGGGCCTTCATTGACGCGCATTTGCGTGTCGTCTGAGCCTTTTACGACGCGCAATGAGCGTCGTAAAAGGCTATTTTTCTAGTAGTGTTATGCATTTTATTTGGACTGTGTATGTGTTCATACCCTTTCAAGAGGTGATAAACATATCTCCTGAAAGTTTAAATACTTCATTCCCATTCCTCATAATTCGAAATATGAAGAGGGGTGTCGTAATCATATTATGAATTTGATTATGTAACTATCCAGTCTGATCTTTATCCAATCCTTAAAATTTATTGGCGAAATTGTTTCCTCATAACCATTTTCACGAATTAGAGTGAAACCTTTTTCCACCTAGATTCAAAAGTGCATATGTTCCGGTCCATATGGATTTTTTTCATTTCCAACCTATAGTCATAAGACAAGGTTTAGGATAAACCAAAATCAAATTTAGTTTTCCTTCATGGACTGAAATTTACTATTTATAATTTCTTGCCTTCTGGCAGCTTAAGAGCATAACAGTGCTTCCATGTTATTAGTAGCTCACCAATATTGACCAATGTTCATTCACTGACCAACATGCTTTCGCCTTTTCAGTTAAATGAAGAGAATAGAACTCATAAGCATTGCTAACTCAACTGGAAGTGCACACAAATAAGAATGTGTCAACTGAAAATCGACAGGTTTCAACCTCAGGTCGTGTGCTAATTATAACTAAAAGGATCATTGTCTTTTGACTCTTGCAACTCAATATCAACATGACTCCCACTAACTTCTTGAAATATGAACTTTCTCTCAAGGAACATTCCTTGATGAGCTAAAACAAATATTGAAAAGTTTTTGCGGATTTCCGAATAGAAAGCTTTTCACAAAATAAGACTCAGATTATCTTTTGTTTCTTGATCAATGAAAAACATCAAAACTCAAATTCTCAATCTGATAGAGTAAGAAAACGTTATTACTCTACATATTACAAGGTGTTATCATTTCAAGATATGATTTATAGTTACTAGAGCATGGCTCTAAAACTTGAGTAGAACAAAGTATGACTATTCAACATTGTGCAAGATCAGCTGAAAACTATGTTTCTGATACCACTTATAGGTTTTATAGGTTATAGAAAAAATATGTGGCGGAAAAACATAACCCTAAGTTCACAGGCAACCTGTTGGATCTAGGTTTTCTCTATTGATTGCAACAAAAAATTGAACATCAAGCACCCTAGGAATAGCATTCTATTTTCGAAATTCATAAAAGGCTTTTAGGGTTTACGTACATTTAATTAATAAAATCCTTCTTGAACAAGCTCTAGAAAGCAAACACCAAAAATCTCGTGCCTCTATTGGATCACACCCAAAACCATAGAAACCTTAGAATGAAGAGGATATAGAGAAGAAGAAGAAGAAGAAGAAGACACTACTAGAAAAACAGCCTTTTACGATGCTCATTGCGCGTCGTAAAAGGCTCAGACGACACACAAATGCGGGTCAAGGAAGGCCCTGTCATAAAGAGAGACGACGTGTATTTACGACGCTCATTTACGACACGCAATTATGACGCAAGTTTACGACATGCAATGCGTATCAAGGAAGACCCTGTCATAAAGGAAGACGACACGCATTCGCGCGTCGTAACCTTACGCCGCACGTGTTAATGACACACACTGCGTATCAAGGAAGCCCATGTCAAGAAAGGCCATGTCAAAAATGAAGATGACACACATTTTTGCGTATCGTAATTTTAAATGTTAAAAAAATATTATTTATAGATTTACTAATTTTCAAATTAAATTTGTATTTAATGTCTCATAACAAAAAATAAAATACTATATACAAAAAATACAATCCATTGCATAATATTTAATATCATATAAATAATCGATCCATGGAAAGATAAAACAAATCAATAGAAGTTGTTCTCTCCTTATACATGATTATTACATACTAAATAACAAACTTTATTTCATATTCATACATATGATTACATTATTCATTAAGAAAAACATATAACTATAGCTAGACTTGGAAGATCCATGATTGAATACGATTTACAATGTAACTTCGATCCAAATGAGAAGTAAATACCTTATTGAGGCTCTCTTCAGCAGCTTTTCTTTCAGTAGGATTGGGACTAAGTGCTGTTTGTAGAACAACAGCTAGACTTGGAAGATCCATGTCAGTGTCTTCTGAATCAAAAGGATAACGATTTTGGAAATCGTATAAGGATTGTGTAGGGCTACATTGTTAATCTCATGACATTGTATAGCATTACACTTACAAATTTTAACTAATTAGGACATTACACTTCGACATTCTTCAAACTTTGTGTAGATTGTGTATGCAATGTCCAAAACTGACATGTCATCTGGTCCAGGGAGGTATCTACAAATGTACAAAAGCATTTAATTAACACATATAATAATTGTAGAATAGGATTCAAGATTAACAAGTACATAACATAATATGAAACGACTCATAAAAACAAGAATGCTCAACACTTTAAGTTTAAAACCACAAATAGACAACAGAAAATGACTCATTTAAACTTGGTAATTTACCTTGTTTAACTTGTTAGGTGAAGACAAGTTCTTTTATAATTTATGTTGTTCACATTTAAAGAAACTTAAACTATTGAGCATTTTCTGAGTTTATTATCATTGGAAATCTATTCCTTAAATTACCTTAAATTATCATTGGCAATGATGTTTATAATTGGCTATAAAAATGATGTTATTATCATTGGCAATCTAAAAAACAATTTAAGGAATAGATTGCCAATGATAATAAATAATAAAGAAAAGCCTTTTACCTGATGAGAGCTAGTCATGTCAGTTGACTTCATAACACAAAAAAGATGTAAAAAATTGGTTGTAAAATAAAAACATCATTTTTACCATCAAGATAATCAGGAAGAAATCCCAACATATCAATGTTTGGAACACTGTCCAACACTGTGATCCATCCCACCAAAAATTGACGAACATATGGATTCAAGACATTCATACGCTCTCTCAATAATGATATAAATTCTTCAATGCTGGCCAAAAAAACATAAAATTGTTATAAAAAAGCCAAATATTACAAGGGTTTAAGTATTAAAGAAAAGATTACCTGATCAGAGGGATCTGATAGGGATCCGATAGTGCTTTAAGAAGTGTGTTAAAAATATCATTAAAAAAGACAGGACCTGAATTACACGTATAAATTAAACCTTTTCTTTCTTATTGGCAATAATTTAAATAATTATATGAAAATTGTTTGTGTACCTCTGTTCGGTGTCTATTTAAAAGGGTTGAAATCCAGAGCAATGATTCAATACGAGTGGCTTCGTATTCACTCGATAACTGCCTGCAAATTGAGAAAATAAAAGTAAAGATATATTTGTTAATAAAGAGAAAAAGAGTTGAATACTTGTATATTTTATAGTAATAAAAAAATGAGATTGGACCTTTTTACAATGGAGAGAATTGCTCCAACATCAAATAAACACACAATGGAATGGAATCCCAAATTCCAATTCCATCAGAATACACAAACTTACAACACATATTCTTTCTTCTTTATCACCTATGCAAGGCAAGATAGGTCCTAATATATCAGCATAGTAAGGAACCACTTGATCACCCCCAAGTTTTCAAACTCGTTTATCTGCATAAATTTAATAAAAGAATTGTAGGAATTCTCAAAAAATCTCATTACAATGGAAACCCCATTTCTTAAACCTTCTCTTCTCACGCTATGTTCCCTCACACTATGTTCTGGGGACGCTTGCTTCCTTCTAGAAAAAAGAACAAAAGATAAGAATCCATACAATGAATTAAAATAGTTAAAGTAAAAAAGTTATTACTTGGTTATCTTGATAGCCTCGTTGATTGATCGGTCATAATCATCTGCAAAAGTTGCAATTTTTATAGTGACAAGAATAAAATATAAATCATGAATAATAAGATTGAAAATGAGTGTGATTAATGTTACCAAAAGTGTAGGACACGGGTTTTCTGCCACGTAGGGAACGCTCTGAACCAAGTGCGTCAATAATCATGATATCAAGAAGAAGAGCTTGTCTATGTTGTCTCTTGAGCAACTTCTTTTTCCTTTGTGCACCAATAACAAACAATTACACCACTGCTTCTCTCTTATTTGACTTAATGTACAAAGAACAACTTAATAAAAAAGTCATAAACATGTTTCCCTGGACACCCCTCTTCCAACCAACCAACCAAAGAGTCAAAAATACCCCCCAACACCACAAAATAACATTGTTTCTTGCAGGTACGAGATTGTGTTAAACAACAAATTAGTATCTTTTTTGTATGTTTTTCTTGTATTTTAATCTTCTTAACCAACAAACCATAATTCTTTAATGGTTTTATGCTTGTGGGTTTGTCTCATCTTTTCTCTCTCTATTATTATTATTATTATTATTATTATTATTATTATTATTATTATTATTATTATTATTATTATTATTATTACACCCAAGAACAATAAAGCTGAAGACTTTTATGTTCTTCTACACCTAGGGCTTGAAAGAATGACAACAATCGGAATCCACAAACCCCGTTTCACAATTCCAACCGGCTACGGACCCTGGCATCATCAATTCCATTCCAACCCATAAACAAGATTAGATACTCTACAAACATAGCAATTTCACCTGTGATAAATGTTGCTTATCTCCATATAAATCCTTGTTATGTACAATAAGATCGGCTTCTTAGGCCTAAAAAAAGAAAAAAATAACTAGAAAGTAGAAACATGACTCATGAATTATAAAAGTCAAAGTTTGACATTACCTTTAGCATCCTAAAATGATCTCCTGTCTCGATCTAAGATACGAACCTCAAACCTGGGAAAAAAAACCGCAGAAATATTTTGGGGTTATATGAGGTGTTAATTGGAAAGCCTTATAACGGTGGGGAACCAAGAGATCGAATAAGAAACAAGTATTCACTGCATCCAACATTTGCACATGGAAGTACTTTGGGGTTATATGAGGTGTTAATTGGAAAGTCTTATATATGTGACATTATTACTAATTCATTAATTATGGGTTTCTTCATTGAAGCTGAAAAAATACTTTCTGTTCTTGGAGCTAATCCTGCAGTTGAAGATTTTTTATGGCAGGTAATTTTCAAAATAATTTCGATTTCTATTTCTTGCATTTACCTTTTTTTTCATTATATTGATAATTATGATCACAAGAAAGCTCAATCATATTATTGAAGCTTTTAGTTCCTCACATCTTTGAGAAAATGACAATGCATGAACTAAGAAGTCTTGTAGCTAAAAGATCAAGTATGAGCACGTATATAACAGAATAAATATTTGAATTACCTCATAATATGATTGGTTTATTATTAGAAGGATTTATAAAAACACAATCGACTTTCGAACTTATAACTCCCACAGCTGCTTTATTCCCCACTTCATCATCTGAAAAAAGTTTTCGAGTCTCAAAAATCACAAATAGCTAAGAAAAAATGAAAATTTCTACCATTTGAGCTGAATGAAATATATACACTTAACTATTTTGTCGGCGACTTCTACTATATTAGCACCCAAGCAAAGTCCTGTAGAGTCCTGTAGAGAAACTTTATGAATCATAAGGCTAAAAGGTAAGCACTAAAAGATGAAACATTTTATTAATACATATGGTGACAAGAATAACATCAACCATATTAGCACCCAAGCAAAGTCCTGTAGAGAAACTTTATGCTGCAAGATTAACATCAACCATATTAGTTGAAATATTTTATTAATACATACAGGACAACATTAACATCACTATTACAGATAATAAACTTTGACACTGACCTGACTTGGAGGACCTAGAAGCAAAAATTTTCACTTTATGCTGCAAATCCTTCAAGGATGGTTGGCAACAATCATCTTTCATCTCATTATCAAACCAACTTCCAACAGCAGCAGCTGGCAAGGATCTCATTGATTTCTTCTAATAATGGTCATTGCAGTGAAGGTGAGAATGGAAATAATGATATGAGACTGCTGTGACCAGGGGTATGATTGTCATTTTCTAACACAGCATACCATTTTCTGTTTTCACCTGGAATTAATTTTCACAAAATAAAAAAAAACGTATAAGGTTTTCTTACATAGTAAAACAAATAAAAAATTAGTAGGTGAGGTGAGGTGAAGCTGGCCTCTTGTGTTTAGTTTTGGCAGTTATGGGGGAAGAAGGATTAATATGCCGGTTCCTTTTTTTAGTTGATCAACGAGTAATATATGTTGGGAGACTATTAAGAAGAATTATTGCAGCATCTTTCCTTGACGTTCCCATACTAACATTTGTAATATCTATTGGGAGACTGTTAAGAAGAACAAAACTTGAAATTAAGAGGTTATACTAGTTTTTAATACAGAAATGTTGTCTATTTCGTGGGAGTAAAATGATACAATTGCATATTAGAGATAACAGTTTGTTCTCTAATGTAACATCAAAAAATGAATACAACCTTTCAACATCAGATGTTGGTTGTTTCGTCCCATCTTTTTTCTTAAAACGTGTCATCATATCTCTTGGAAATAAGATCGACTTCCAGTGGACCTCTAATTTATGGAATCAATTGAAGTTTTCCCAACAGAGAAACATCATTCAACAGAAAAGGGAGAATGGAGAACAAATATCAAGAGAGAGAGAGAATTCAGATCATCGAGAATGAGCGACCATAAACTTACTTGACGGGAGGAACAACGAAGACAACTTGCACATTGATTTGTGGAGGAGGAAAGGTTACCTATACTTTAAACGATGCTTAAATCAGATCTATATAGGGCTTCACTAGTTCATAGATGACCACATGGATAAGTCACAAAACCCTTAATCTCCTTGTATGTTTGGCATATGCATAATGTAACGATCCCTGAATCATATTCTTGTGAGCGTGAGGAGTCGTAAATGGTTAGCTCTTAAATGAAGGCTTGTAAAATTGATCAGTCGTCGCAGTCTCGGTGAGGTGAGATGAGCTTGAGGTCGCCAGTGGGAAGAGTTGAGCGGAGGTCTCCGGAGGTAAGAGGTGAGCGGAAGTGAGCATATGTAACGAGCTTTGCAGAGAGCATCCTTTTGAAAAAACCCTAGATCCCTTACAATTTTGTTATAAGATGAACAGTACACGTAAGGAAAAATGAAGACGAGGGAGAAGAAGACTGGGGTTTAAAATTTTTGGGGATTTCAGTTTCCCTCTAAGGAGACGCGCGTTTCTAAAAAAAATATAAAACGACACCGACCAACAGAGGACGCACATTTTACATAAAGTGCCCTCCGTGTTTTTTACTTTTTTAAATGAGAGACTAATTTAAGGGCACGCGATAATGCGTGACCTAAATCCTTAATTTTTTTTGAAGAGATGACACTTTTTTAATGTCACTCTCCTTTGCGTAACATAAATCAACGAGTGTCGTGGTTTGCACTTCGTAAAAGGCTCTTTTTCTTGTAGTTAGAAGAAGGAAATTTCGTTCCTAATACACTTAGGAATGTCATGAACGAAAATGGATGGCCTTCGGGTCCTATTTATCATTTAGGTAACTTACAAGTAAAGTAGAATCTAAATTAATTAAATAATATATTTAATCCTAATACAATTTTGTATTCTATAGAACCTATCGGTCGTTTGAGAGCTTAGTCTTGTCAATCATTGATTGCACATGAGATAAACTAAACAAAATTTGGTTTTTGAAAAAACCAATTTACACGACGTGGCAATGCTTCTGCCACGCCGTGGAAAAACAATTTTTCCATAGTTTCGATAATTATCTACCTAATCTGATTTATAGTGTTATTTTTGTTAATTATCTAGTATTAATTCTGCTAGATTTCTAATTTTGAATGCCTTGTGTGATAATCAATAAAACCCCAAATATTGGGAGATATCCCTATTTGATAATTTTTAGTTAGTTATATTTTGAATTATCCTTGATGAATTTAATAATTAATTTAATTGTAATGTAATTAAAAGATAATTATAAATTCATTATATGTTTAAATTGATTAATAAATTATATGATAATCTAGATAACTAATATTTAAGCCTCGTATTTTGAAAAGATTTAAAATATACCTTATACTATAT
Source organism: Lactuca serriola (assembly GCF_051521515.1). Classification (NCBI taxonomy): domain Eukaryota; kingdom Viridiplantae; phylum Streptophyta; class Magnoliopsida; order Asterales; family Asteraceae; genus Lactuca; species Lactuca serriola. The sequence continues at coordinate 199,429,462 of NC_136415.1, read as the reverse complement.
ATGATTAAAAATTTAATATATTATATGTATAAGAAATTTAGTCAAATCAATTGTACACTTCATTCACAAAGCCATACTGTAAGTAGGGTATAAGTAAATGGCCTTCAAAATGACTATCATTGGGTTTCCATTCTCACCCACCACTCCCTTGTATGGTGGAGGGTTGTTAGCCGAACTGATTTGATAGGACATAACCTCAAAAAGTATGATACTATAAAGTAACTAAACCTTTTAAAACTCCCACTCTAGATACTTTATGAAAAATGTGAAGTGTATGCTAATCCATGAAATGCACATCACTTTTTATATATCGTTAGTGGAGTGTGCGTGGCTAACCGACACACTAATTTCTGACTATAAAGTTGAGGTGATGTATAAATCGAAAATTATCATTATTGATAGAGCATGTGTGGTTAACATACACATCAATTCGAGATAATAATTGACCTTAAGTTTTTCAAGCAAGTTTCCATGATTATTCACATCTTAATTATGATCCTCGACATCCCAGTCACAATTGATAAGAGAATAATCGAGATTAAACATGTCATTGATAATATTCATTGAATCTCAAAGATCTTGGACTTTCATGTGATTGAAACTGGTGAGATGTGTTGAAACATAGAAGTGACCCTCTTAAACTTAATCAAAATCTCACCCCTTCCCTTATCCTCAACCACTCCTTCATCCGCAATCAAGAACAGCAACCGCAGTCATCGTCATCAGCACTTAGTCTTAGTCTTTTATCTGTTTTTCTAAATGTACTCTCTTTTATCCAATGTGTCTTGCATGGCAACGTTAAACAGATAGGACATTTGTAATCTTTGAGACTCTATAAAAGGAGTTCTCTCTTTCTGAATGAATACACGTCTACGCATCTTGAATCTCATATCTCTTTAAATTCATAACTTACTCTCTCATCTCCCTCTTACTCTCTAAATTCTACTAAACATAATCTATAATATAATATATATATATATATATATATATATATATATATATATATATATATATATATATATATATAAATCTCTCCTTCGGAGCAAGTCAATCTTGACTTAATCACTAAGTTTGATCTCACTTACTAACATGGTTTGATTGCATTCCTTTTTAAGAATCAACTTAAGTGTATACTTAATATAATACTTGTTGTCATTTATATTTCCTTATATTTCCGCATCTAGCCATCTAACCATCTAATTATCTAACTCTAACTTTTATTATTGTTGAGCTTTATGATCCTTTGAGTTAAACTTTAAATTCCGCAATGTAAACTTGTTCTAACGTTTGTTCAAGTGTGTTTCTCAAGTTTTTCTCTCAACAATTGGTATCAGAGCCAAAGTGGTTGCCTTTTGAAACAAAATTATGATTTTCAAAAAGCCTTCTATACCACTGAAGGTCATTTCTTGAAAAAAAAAACTTTTCAAAAACAAGAAAATATGGCACAAGCATTATCACTCTATGTTTCCAACAGTGTTGGTTGTTCTAACAGAGCTCCAATATTGGTGGCATAAGAATATCATCACTGGTCTCAGAGGATGGAGAGATACATAAGGAGACTTGGAAGAGATGTATGGAGATCTGTAGAAGAAGGGTCACATGTCCGTGTTCTTACACCAGTTCAAACTGACGGAGCCACAACCAGATTAGGAGGAGGTCAACCAGTCCTGAATCGTGACACGAAAGATGATCTCGACAAAATGGAAAATAACATTATTTCTTTTTATGAAGTTTCCTGTGGAGTTTCCCCTGACAACTTCGACATTATCATAAACTAAAAATCAGCAAAGAGATCTGGGATGTTCTCAAGAACTTATATGAGGGTATAGAACAAGCTCAAGATAAGAAGCTCACAACCACACTCAATGAGTTTAACAATTTCGAAGATCATGCTAGTGAATGTTTGAAAGACTCTTTCAAAAGGTTCAATTGGATTGTCACTAAGTTATCTAATTCTGGCATGGTCCGAAGAAACCATGAGACAAATCTTCAATTTCTCAATGGTTTAGGAAGACAATGGACGACTGCTAAGATGATAGTCCAAGGAGATAGAAATATCCATTCTTTATCTCTTTACAAGATCTATGGTGAATTGCAAGCACAATAATCTATGGTACTCAAGGATTGTGTTGACTTCGGAGGACCACTTGCTCTCATAGCACAAGCACCACATACTCAATCTTACTCTCCCTAATATGGCAATCCTCCATAGTCATACAAAGCTGACTCAGAGTATGATGATGAAGAAGAATTCCAGAATGCAATTGCTCTTGTTAGCCAATAGTTTAACCGGCTACCACTCTCTTCTTTTTGTAAAAATTAGCAGTTCAACAAACCTCCCTTAAATCCTCAAAACAATCATTCCCGTTTCTCCAAAAACACTCACTCACCACCGCAACCTCAGAACAATCATCCCAAAGAGGCACCGGAGCCCACCAATTCAACTGACTTCAGTACCTCTTTAGAAGATAAAAGTGATATTGTAATTTTTCATAAGTGCAACAAGGAGAACCACTTTGCCAAAGACTACAAAGCTAATGTGGTGAAAGATAGAGCATTCTATCTTAGAATCGATCAAGAATAGGAGGAAAAGGAGAAATCGAGGGCATATGTAGTCCATATGAAAAGGGACCATCAAGTTTGGTCATCCGGAAATGAGGATGAAGATATCAGCAACGTCAAGGGAAAATGCAAGATTTGCATGCTGGCAACTTCGGACGAGAATGGGTCTAGAAAGCTGGAAAAGAACTACTGCTACATGGCAAAGGATGGGACTCTAAGCATTGTCGAACAGGTAAAACTTATGATTTAAACTCTAAATTATAGAATGCATGACTGTTAACCCTTTATAGACGATCTTAATGACACATGTGATTTCATCCTTACTGACTATAACAAAGCTCTAGGTGAGAAGAACATAGCGTCCCAAGATATGTTTCACGTGAGAGGACGACTGGATAACCAAAGACTCAAAGTAGCTATGTTAGAAAAAGACTTAGTGTTAGAGAAAGATGCAATAATGTTGAGTGAAACACAGTTAGAAATAGCTTTGAACGAAAGAGATTTAGCTCAGAGTGAAATTGTATGTTTAAATCTTTTAATAGAAAAAATCTTTAATGAAAGTGAAGCTATTGAGAACCTTGTAAATAATGGAACCGTGGACAACACATACAATTAGGGTTGGTCCAATGGGTACTCTACCGCAAAGGACTCATCACCGCGATTTAACAAGGAACGTCTCTATGTCTCTCCTGACCGAGAATTTCGTTTCCCAGTCAATGACAAAACCATTCCCGAAGACATCAGAACTCACTTCGGTAGACTTCATAATCTGAGTATCAATTGTGTAATTGAGGAAATTTTGCCTGAATTTCCAGGTCACTCAAGTGATCAAACTCCTATCAAGGGCACAATCAATCCCAATTCTCAGACTTCATTAATTGCTCATGAGGAAATTATTATTGAAGGACCAATAGATTTTCCACCTTTTCCCTCAGACTGGAGCGTCTCTCACTGTAGTTATGAACCACAGTCTGTCCATCTTGCTATCATCAAGTGTCCCACAACAGCCTCAACTCAGACTTACACTGCGATAGTCCAATCTTCCTTACCACAAACCGTAGTTAAGAGCACTATGACTATTCATGCAATTCATCATGAGATACCCATAGAAAACTTTGAAGTGGGCCAATGTTTCCAAAACATTAAATCCTCTAGTTCGGATGAATCAAGTCCTCGTTTTCAAAAAATATCAAAGGTTTCCAGGAAACCGCAACTAAACATCAATGACCGCGGTTCTCCAAAACCGAGGCTAAAAGGGCTTTCAAAGAGGAAATTCGATCCCGTGGCAAAAACTAGCAAATCTTTTCTAAAAATAAAAAACAAGTAAAAATTCCAAAATCTAAGAGTCCAGAAAAACTTGTTTTCTCAAATTACTTTTCAAAAAATTCTTCAATCAAGAAAACAAACAAAAGGGAATGTACAGTTTCTAAAACCATTTCAAAAACATCTGACACAACCCAAAAGAAAGTAAAGTCTTTTTGAAGCAATGGTTTTCAAATCTATTCCTCAGATGACCCAAAATGGAAGGGGATTTTACCAACACCAACACTTTTGAAATCACATCAAAGTTTTATCAAATCACTTTCCAAGAGATCTACATGTGCTCCCACTCCTGCAAAACGTACTTTTTTAAATTCCAACAGCACCATAGTCAGATCTCACTTCTCTCGGACTGGTCACAAGCCTACTTCTTCACCCAGATCGCTGACCAAGCAAAGTGTAAAGGTAAATGACAAAATTCCTGCATATATATGTAGTTGTCAAAAATGTGCATTTCATGTCAAATCTCGTTCTTTTTAAAAACCCCGTGACTTTTCTAAATCTCACAACACTCCAAAAATTCACAAATACCCAGGACTAGGCCAAAAAGTTAACACGAAACTTATCCCTGCAACTTCGGTTCATGCATCAATTAGAAAATCATCAGTTACCCCATGCTCCAAACTCGTTTGGGTGCCCAAATTAACCGTGTAATTCTCAGGCTATGTGCATGGAGGATCAAGAAGAAGAATGGTTAATCGATAGTGCCTGTTCCTTGCACATGACTGGAAGGTTGGAGTACCTTCGAGATTTTAGGCCAATTTACAATGGTGGAAAATTCACATTCGGCAACAATGCTAATGGGATAATCCGAGGTTATGGTGTTCTTATTACAAGGAATTTCTTTATCCAAAAGGTCGCTGATGTGGAAGGTCGTAAACACAATCTCATCAGTGTTGGCCAACTATGTAAGGCAGGCCATCGGGTTGAATTTGATAGTGAATTCTACTACATAATGACAAGTGATAGAAGTATTTGCTTGATCAAATCCGAAGGTACCATGTATCCTTTGGACGTCTCTCTGATCATAGGGAAACTGTAGCTATGCTTCCTATCCAAAGCAGTATCAGAAGTTAGCTGGCAATGGCATCGCAAGCTAGCTCGTCTCAACTTTCGCTATATCAACAACTTGTTAGATTAGTGTCTATGTCCATAACAATTTTGGTATGTACTTGATCTGATGGTACATGGTCCTTTTGGGTTGCCTTCACCAATGCAACTTGATAGGATGAATTATGGAGAGAGATGATTAATTATGATTTATTAATATATCATGAGAATAATATATTAAAGGGGAAATCATATTGTTTAATTAATATTAGTCAAGAATTAATAAGAATTAATTTTGTGGCTAAAAGACATTAATTAAATTAAAGGAACTAGAACTGTCAAGTGTGTGATAGTTGAATATTGGGCTAATGGACTTCATAAAGGATGGAGTGGACGAATTCTATGGGGAAACCCATTAGAAATCGTCCAAGGCCTCTAAGGAGGGAGTCCATGGGTTGCTTAGGGCCTAAGCAGTCAAATTAGGGTTTCCTTGTTAGATAACCCTAATAGCCTCACTATTTAAGGAGCCCTAGGGCACCAAAAACGTGGCCAACTAATTCCTTAGGGTTTCTACACGTTTTTGGGTGCCTCCTGTCTTATCATTCTTCATCCTCTTGCTCTTGGTGTTTGTGAGCCATTAGAGGAGTGACACTTGTGCTCTAATCCTTCTAATGCCATTACAAAGGAGGATTTGAGATTGTTATTGCTACATAACAATCAAGGTAAGATCTAAACCCCAATCTTATGTTAATATGATTAATTGTATGCTAAATCTAGGGTTTATAGCTTTGGATATTCAATTGCATGTTTATTAGACAAACTAGATCCAAAAGCTATTAGGGTTTGCATGTACACCATAGGAATGATGTTTTGCTCATAACCCATCAGTGGTATCATAGCCATGGCTGTTTGTTTGATGTATTTGACGCTATTAAGGATTATCCTTGCTTAAAATTCGAAATTTAGGGTTTTTGGGGGCTGAACTCGTCGAGTTCATAGATGAACTCGCTGAGTCCATGGTGAACTCGCCGAGTCCATGCCTGACTCGACGAGTCAGCTGATCAGAAAGAGGGAAAATCGGGATTTTGTGCTTCTTTTGCTGTGGGATAGTTACGAAAACGTTTTTTATTGATATAAATCAGATTTTTATGATATTAGGTGATTATCTTTGGCAAAATTAAAGATAACTTCATATTAGTTAAATAATTATTTCCTTATATGATTAGATTTAATTATTTAAATTATCTGGTGAATTATCTTGCAAGAATTTGGACTAGGTCAAATTAGATAACCATCAATTAATTGTTAATTGCCTTATTTGAATTTTGTGATCTAGAATATTCTTGATAAAGTTTAGAAAAGTTTCAAATTAATCCATCTAGTTTTTATAGTTTAAATTTGAACTTAAAAGTTTTGTTTTTGAAATTTAAATAAGTTATACTCTAATGTTTTGAAATGTTTCAAAACTTGCCCTCAAGTTTTGGAATTTAAAAGTTGATTAAAAGTTTAATTTAGAAATGTTAAATTCTAAAACCCTAGTATTGTTTTGAAAAGTTCAAATCACACCCTTATGATTTTATTAATTAATTGAAGTGTATAACTAAAAGAGATTTAATAAACCCATAAAGTTTTGGTTTATATTTAATTAAATTAAAAGTATAATTTATTGAATTAGACCACCTAGTATTTTAAAAGTTTAAAATACAACCTATACGATATATAACATTAAAAGTCTAGTATTATATATGTATGAGTAAACAGTCAGTCTTACCGTTAGTAGGCCTCATTCACGAAGCTGGTCTATAAGGGGTGTTTAAGGAAATTGCCTATAAAATGGCGATTGAATGAGTATCCACTCTTACCTACCGCACTCTTGACTAGTCGAGGGTCGTTACCCGAACGGGTAGGATAGGACAGAAACCTTCCATTATAAGTATAATGAAGTACAAAAGTAACTAAATGCTTTTACAAAATTCCCAATCTTAGTTACTTTAGGCAAAAGTGAATTGATGCAATTCCATGAAATTACACTTTGTGCCCTTGCGAAGAAGTTAGTGGAGCGTGTGTGGTTAACCGGCACAGTAAATGGTTCTAAGAAAAGGTAGAAAAGGTGACTCATTGTTTTTCATAGTTCGGTGGAGCGTGTGTGGTTAAACGGCACATCGAATAAGTGACTGTAACATTTGGGGGCACCATGTAAGTTTGCATGGTTATTCACACCCTATTTTGTGATCCTCGGCATCCCAGTCACAAATCGAGGGGCATATCGAGATTTAAACATGCCATTGAAAAGTTCAATGAATCTCAAAGGATATAGGAATTTTCAATAGATTTAAAACTTAAATTTCTTTTTCGTTTTTCATGGTGGAAATTGGTAAATCGTCATTTACCTACCTTCAAATATTCTGCAACTAGATTAGGACATCCCTCTTCTAGGTTGTGGAGTATTGTGTTGGATCCTAGCCTTGATGTTTCATTTGGGTGTCACATCGAGGATTCTAATCAACTTAAAACTTGAATTTTCTCCCGTTTTGTAGATGTCAAAGTATGACAACTATGGTCTTCCCAAATCCCATGGAACAATCTTTCCAAATGAAGATGATGATCCACGATTCAATCGAGGAACAAGAGATCATGCTTCACTTCCTCCACCTCCTCCAATTATTCTCCCTAACCCACAAGTTTGAAGGCTTGAAAAGTTTAAGCTCACACAAGCCCTTTTGGCAAGTAAACATGAAGAAAGAAAGTCAGTGTGTGCACACATCCTATAGTTGAAGTCACACGTTGATAGGTTAAGAATGTTGGGATCCGTTATCTGTAAGGTGCTGGCTATTGACTGGGTTCTTCAGTCGCTTACTGACTCATATAGTAAGTTCGTAAGAGAGTACTATATGATGAACCACGATGTGACCCTCATCGATCTCACCTATATGCTTATTACTGCTGAATCAGCAATGGTTTGGTGCATTGGAAAAGCAAAGTTGATTGGTGAATCTGCCTTCTAGACCTCTATAGATATAGGCAATGGCAACAAAAGGCATGCCATGATCGAAAAGTTTGATCATAAGAGAAAGACAAAGTCAGAAGTAGTTATGTGTGCTGTTCCAAAAGAGTCAATTTGCTTTTATTGCCAAGAGAAGGGGCATTGGAGACGAAGCTGCCCTATTTACCTAAGAGATCTAAGAGATGGGAGAGTCAAAACGTATGGCTCTACTTTAGGTAAAATCCATTAACTAACTCTTATAAGTTCCTATTCTAGATTCTTGATACATGATGTGATAACATTACATTTTGATGTTTTGTAAGATCGAAGAAAAGAAAGGAAGCTTAAGGGAAGAAGTGAGCTGAATCTAATCGTGAAGAAATGGATTTCGATCGCATTTCTTGAAGATTAGATTCTTAAGCTACTACTTCGAGTTAGAATAGTTTGCTTAGGAATATGTAACAACATAGTTTTTCAGTTGAATTGCATTGTAAGGATAAATTTTTCTGCAATAAAATAAATTTTGATTTTATATTATTTATTTATCCTAGCAATGGCATGTATGAAAAATTGATGTTTGTAAGTTTCTATTATTAGAAATAATGGATTTGATTCTTAATTATGTTATTTGTGGAAAGGTCAAAAATTTACCAAATAGGGAAAGTTTCTCATCGCCTAAGTTTCAATTGGACAGAAACTTGGAATCATACAACTTGGTTGCATGATGAATGAGAAATTTCATATTTGGAAATTAGACTAATTCATTGACAAAGTGTCAAGTGAAGGACTAGGAGATCGAGTACACAAGGTTGTGTGTTGATCAAGTCCACCACAAGAGTAACAAAGATATTCGTCATGATTTACTAAGGTTAAGTAAATATGATTATACTTAGGAGATTAAGTGTAATTCTCAGTTGATTGAAAGAGTTTCAATAAATAGCAGAACGAATAAAGAAGAATCAAGTAGGCAGAAAGATAAAAGTTTCTCTATTCTAAGAAGAAGGGAGAGTACCTTTTATTGTGTTTTATGATAGGTCTTAATGATTAAGAACCATATCTCAATTGATCCTCTAAGTGAGTCTTAGTACAATTGTATGTCTAAGAAGAGGAATCAAAAAAATTGAAGAAATGGTTAAATCAAGAAGTCAATCATACTTCGTTCCAAAAACAAGTCTAAGAGTTAAGATTGTGAATTGAGTGACAAGTCTCAAGAAGGTTTATAACATTCATTAAATGTGGAATTTGGAAAAGGTTTTCTTATTCTTGCACATTTGAAATTGGAAAGTTGTGATATCTTGGATAGGACAAAGACCAACTAGGACCAATTTTGTGAAGTGTTTTGACTTGATAAAAGCTACACCAACTCTTGAATATTTGTTTGTCAAGAAATGTTTATTGACAAGAGAATCTTATATGTCAAGGAGTCAGTGGGAGTCTCAATGGTCTTGAAAGATTTCAAGAACAAATCAAGAATAAACCTTATCAATCTTTGACCTATCATGTTGACATTATTTTGTTTCTGTGCCATTCCAATTGAGTTAATTATGCATGGGAGTTCTATGAGTTCTCATTTGAACGCATAAAAGGCAAGAACCTTGATCAATGAAAAGTACATTGATATGAAAGGGTGAGCTGCTTAACTACTTGGAAGACATGGTGGGGACTCGTGTTACCATAAAGGAAGAAATCAAGATTGAAAAAGTTCAGTCCATATGAGTTTCGATTTGTCGCAAACTTTGGTTTTGACAAATTCACATGGATAGGAACACATACACCATAAAATCTAAGTGTCATAAGATTCCCTCCTTCATGAAAATGACTATGAGGAAATGCTTTCACTAAGAGAGATAAGAAGATAGTGATTGTGAAAATTGTATTCTCGAATTCGATTATGGTAACGGTATCCCTTTCCATAATTCGAATTGTGAGATTTGGCAATTAGTCGGAATTGTTTAGACACACATATGAGTTATCTAAGGAAAAGGAGTACAAGTTTAAGAAGCTTAGATAAAGGATTATCAAAGCATTAGGTATTAGAAATATGAATTTTAGAAATTCAATAAGTCTTGTTTTCTGGAAGTTTAGTTGTTTTCTAAAACATGTCAAAGCTAGTAGGAGCATAAGTGTTACGCTTACATGATAATAATCATCATGATAGTGGGAGCATAAATGTTGTGCTTGTATGATTATTAAGGCAAGTATTGCAAGTTAGCAATATTAATTATAGAAAACAAGATTTATACTTTGCAAAGTCGTAAGGGTTGAAAAGTTGTTTTGCTATAATTCAGGGAGAGAATATTGTAATTCGTTTCAATATCTAAAGCTTAGATTGAGAAATTTTAATAAATTTAGTCAAAGGATACATAGTGTGTTCTTAAATTTCGATTATGATTACGGTATCCCTCTTCATAGTTCGAATAGTAAGAACGAGACACATAAAATATTATGGCAGAAGATTGATAAAATATCATATCTTTATGTAAGACATTATGCATCGTGTCCCATACGCTTCGGGTATAGGATTTATTGTCAGTGCTATTATATTTTACCATTCTAAAGTTTTCCAAATGTTTAGCGCATTTAGAGGGAAAAACGACTAGAATCGGTTTTGACTAAAATAATTAAACAACTATCGAAGGATGATCCAAAGCTTGCTGAGGATTGGTCGCTTGTGAGTAGTTGGAAGTATGGTATTGGATGACATTATTATGAATAGATAAGATTCTATTAAGAATGAATTGTCATATGGCAAATATGGAAATGTTTACATATTGGGAGTTGGATATTGAGAATCTATGTCTAGATTAGAAACTTTTATGCCAGAAGGATGTTCAAAGCAATGTACTTTGAGTGAGAGACATCATATCTATAGAATTGTTTCTGATAGAGATTGGCCAAATCTTGATAATTTTGAGCTATGACTCTACGAAAGAATCATTGCATAAAATGTTAGAATCTAGCATAAGTAACAAGAATTTGATATTATTATACTTATGATGAGGATTGGGAGTTGTGAAATGAGTATGATTAGAAATGTGGTCATTTGATCTATTTCACAAAGTAAGGACCGTAGGTAAACATTGTGTGCATGCTGAGAACATGGGACAAGTGTAGTAATAATTCAAGTAAGAAGTTGATTACCCACAACAACAAATAATGAGTAATCAATATGGTGATTAAATAAAATGTTTTATTTATACCTAGAGTTTGGGGCCATATGGGATTAGTATTATTCTTGTGTTTCACTTTGCATGTTTTGACTTCCTGAATAATTAAATTGGTTCAGAAAAATCAAATTATTCGAACGGACAACAGTCGTTCATATGTTGGAAGTAGGTATGAATGAAGACTGTCGTGAATTGGTGTGTGGATTGTCTAAAGTGTATTAGACATAAGCAAATGTTTGCTGCAACGTTCATGAGTGCTTATGAATATGATTTGAGCATTGGATTAAACTCACGCTCACTTGGATCACTTCATTAGACAAACTAGATCCAAAAGCTATTAGGGTTTGCATGTACACCATAGGAATGATGTTTTGCTCATAACCCATCACAACCTAGTTACCGGTGAACTCGTTCGAGGTCTCCCCATTCTGAAATATCACAATGATACCCTCTACTCAGCCTGTGAATATGGGAAACAGTCCAAAGCAAGTCATCCGATGGTGATTGATTCTTTAATTTTTGAGCCACTGGAACTTTTACATATTGATCAATGCGGTCTGTCTACCGTAGCCAGTCTTCATCACAAGGAATACATGCTGGTTATAGTGGATGATTTTACTCGTTTCATGTGGGTTTTCTTTCTGAAACTCATGTCCGAAACACGTCTGGTGATAATCAGTTTTATCAAGGAGATTGAACTGCAGATCAAGTTGCCAGTACGTCGCATCCGTAGTGATAATGGAACTGAGTTCACCAATCATCTCTTAAAGGGTATTAGTCACAATTTCTCAGCTCCCTACACACCACAGCAGAATGGAGCAGTAGAGCGAAGAAACATAACTCTAGTGGAAGTAGCCAGATCAATGCTTAACTTTGCAAATCTTCGTCTATACTTTTGGGCCGAAGCAGTGGCCACATCATGCTTTGTGCAGAACCGAAGCATTGTGTGCAAGCGTGTCACACCCCCGAACCATAAGGTAAATGACAGAAACGTCTGGGGGTGGATGACGTCATACGTAATATCACAACAATTGCATCATAGTAATCACAGTTAACACAACCATTACATTCTATATGAATATTTACATTTGTTTGAAAAACATAGTTGGTATACATCAGTATATGACAAAAGTAAAAGACGTGACTCCAAAATGCTCCGTCTTCTCCAAAAGCTGACAAGGGTACCTGTCTGTTGTTGCCCTGAGAATACAAGCGGTTTTGAAAACGTATCAGCATAACGTTAGTGAGTTCATAAGCATGTTTTTATAATGAATACTAGTCACTAAATTTGTATAAATGTTAAATTTTCATTACATGTAAAGTATCGTTCGTATCGAAACCCTAACTACCACCAGTATGTAAAGTGTATTTCGTTTGAAAACCTTAGCTACCACCAGTATGTAAAGTATGTTTTCTTTATCTGGGAAAATCCATTATTTTCCCTGGTATACGTGTTTTTTTTGCTTTAATGGTTCTGAAACTGTAAGGCATAAGTGTCACACTTATGTTATTAAAGCAATAGTTCAAGAGCGTATTATTATGTAAATATACCGTACAATTGGAGAGTTTTATGACCATGCTTAAACTTGATACGATGTGAAACAGACGCAATATCCTTTATGACATTTGTCACCCGTAGACCTGCCGGTCCGACTGTAGCTAACAACCAGGTGCAGGATGTGTCTCGTATAGATCTATGCACAAAAGCCGTGCTTTCCCTCCAGGAAATTCTGGTTCATAAGGGTAGTCCTCCACTTAGTTAATTTTGTAAGTGCCTAAGGATGTATCTCCCAATTAAGTTAACGACTTTGCGTGTAATAATATGTATGTGTACTGTTCTTTCGTATGTAAAACTGATGTATGTTTTGTAGAGTAAAAATAATTATACTAAAATAGTTATTTACTGTTATACTCTTGTAGTACTGAGTTATAAACTAACTTTGTAGTAGTTTATGTAATCAACTGTGTAAGTAGTTTGCATTTGTAAACTGGAAATGAAATTCTCAAACTATACCCATTATAGTTTGATTGTAATGTTAAGTTCACGAAATGTTCCGAAAACCATACAATTAAATATACAAAACATCCATTATGCTCTGCATACTACAAAAGGGATTAGGTATCTAAATGCTAGATGAAAATCGTGGATTTGTATAAATTTCATAAGTTTGACTTGTTGAAAACTTTTATGTTTGGCTTGTATTCCCTCCTAAAAACATTTAAAAATCATAAATGCGTAGGGGTATGAACTCACTATTTGACGTGGGATTCGAGTGTAAATCAATAGGAGCTTGTTGAGTGTCAAATGGAGCCTCAGACTCAAACAAGTCCTATTCAACATATAGAAGTACATATATGTATTAGATGAGGGCATAACACTATTTTTTATGGAAGGAACCCACCTTAGGGAATAGGAAACACTTGGAGCTAAGTGTTAGAATCACATGTGATCGAAGAGGGGGAGTTTGCAAATCTTCGTCTATACTTTTGGGCCGAAGCAGTGGCCACATCATGCTTTGTGCAGAACCGAAGCATTGTGTGCAAGCGTGTCACACCCCCGAACCATAAGATAAATGACAGAAACGTCTGGGGGTGGATGACGTCATACGTAATATCACAACAATTGTATCATAGTAATCACAGTTAACACAACCATTACATTCTATATGAATATTTACATTTGTTTGAAAAACATAGTTGGTATACATCAGTATATGACAAAAGTAAAAGACGTGACTCCAAAATGCTCCGTCTTCTCCAAAAGCTGACAAGGGTACCTGTCTGTTGTTGCCCTGAGAATACAAGCGGTTTTGAAAACGTATCAGCATAACGTTAGTGAGTTCATAAGCATGTTTTTATAATGAATACTAGTCACTAAATTTGTATAAATGTTAAATTTTCATTACATGTAAAGTATCGTTCGTATCGAAACCCTGACTACCATCAGTATGTAAAGTGTATTTCGTTTGAAAACCTTAGCTACCACTAGTATGTAAAGTATGTTTTGTTTGTCTGGGAAAATCCATTATTTTCCCTGGTATACGTGTTTTTGTTGCTTTAATGGTTCTGAAACTGTAAGGCATAAGTGTCACACTTATGTTATTAAAGCAATAGTTCAAGAGCGTATTATTATGTAAATATGCCGTACAATTGGAGAGTTTTATGACCATGCTTAAACTTGATACGATGTGAAACAGACGCAATATCCTTTATGACATTTGTCACCCGTAGACCTGCCGGTCCGACTGTAGCTAACAACCAGGTGCAGGATGTGTCTTGTATAGATCTATGCACAAAAGTCGTGCTTTCCCTCCAGGAAATTCTGGTTCATAAGGGTAGTCCTCCACTTAGTTAATTTTGTAAGTGCCTAAGGATGTGTCTCCCAATTAAGTTAACGACTTTGCGTGTAATAATATGTATGTGTACTGTTCTTTCGTATGTAAAACTGATGTATGTTTTGTAGAGTAAAAATAATTATACTAAAATAGTTATTTACTGTTATACTCTTGTAGTACTGAGTTATAAACTAATTTTGTAGTAGTTTATGTAATCAACTGTGTAAGTAGTTTGCATTTGTAAACTGGAAATGAAATTCTCAAACTATACCCATTATAGTTTGATTGTAATGTTAAGTTCGCGAAATGTTCCGAAAACCATACAATTAAATATACAAAACATCCATTATGCTCTGCATACTACAAAAGGGATTAGGTATCTAAATGCTAGATGAAAATCGTGGATTTGTATAAATTTCATAAGTTTGAATTGTTGAAAACTTTTATGTTTGGCTTGTATTCCCTCCTAAAAACATTTAAAAATCATAAATGCGTATGGGTATGAACTCACTATTTGACGTGGGATTCGAGTGTAAATCAATAGGAGCTTGTTGAGTGTCAAATGGAGCCTCAGACTCAAACAGGTCCTATTCAACATATAGAAGTACATATATGTATTAGATGAGGGCATAACACTATTTTTTATGGAAGGAACCCACCTTAGGGAATAGGAAACACTTGGAGCTAAGTGTTAGAATCACATGTGATCGAAGAGGGGGAGTTTGCGGTCACAACAAAGGGTGTATGGTCATGGTTTTGCAGCCCAAGAGTTTGTGGCCCAAGTGTTTGCGGTCCATAGGTTTACGGCCCATGTGATTACGGCCAAATGGGGTTTTCGGCCCAAGAGTTTGCGGCCCAAGTTTTTGCGGTCCATGGGTTTACAGCCCATGTGTTTATGGCCCTATGGGTATACGGCCCATGGGTTTGCGGTCGTAATTATTCGATGAAAGGTGCGATTTGTGGTGTTTCAAGGTCCTTTCTAGCCTCCCATAATTGTTCTAAGTCCCGTGCATAGCTAAAATGAGTGATTAAGGTCAATATTTGACCAAATACTAGGGTTTACGGTTCATGAGGTGTGTACAGCCATAAACACTCCGTTTTCATGCCTTTTAGGTCTATTTCTAGGTGAAAATCAATGGTTTCTAGTAGATATCGCGCATAGGAAGTAGATACTTACTATTAAGAATCTTGAAATGAGGTTTTTAGCCACCAAGAACTAGTGTCTGTTCTTGGTGTTCTTGGTTAGAGAGAAGATCTAGACAAAGATGAGATTAATGAGATAGGAACATGAATTCATCACTAGATAAGTGATTGAAACACAATCAAGGTAAAGAATCACTTACATTCTTGAGGATTCCTTGAGAAAAATCGATGAATGTAGAGAGAGAGAGTGGAGAGAGAAAGCCTTTGACCTGGGTAAAGTGATAAATGAAAGCCAATCACTCCATATATAGAAGGGAGTTTTCGGCCATGGGGTGGGGTGGGGGTGTACGATTGTAAACTCGAGTTTGCGGTCGTACACTCCTCTTGAAGGGGTGTTTGGCCCGGATGCTATGTTATGACTTAGAAAAACGCGTTCTTGCACCCAAAGCTTGATTGTATTGAGCTTATAATATTTAATTAGACCCAAAATAATGCTAACGAGAGCGTAAATAAACCCGAATTAATTTATTTTTAAGCGGTTCGAACATAAGAAATTTCGGGTTGTCACATCATCCCCCCGTTAGAGGGAATTTCGTCCCAAAATTCGAACATAGAATACAAATCATGGATTTGGAAAGAGATGTGGATATTTAGATTTCATTTGATCTTCGCACTCCCAAGTGAATTTAGGTCCCCGCTTGGCATTCCAGCGAACCTTCACTATCAGGATGCGACTTTGTTTCATTCGCTTGATCTCTCTGTCCATGATTTCGACTAGTTCTTCCACGAAGTTAAGGTTCTCATTGATTTCGATATCATCGAGAGGGATCATAAGGGTCTCGTCGGATAAACATTTTTTATGATTCGAGACGTGGAAGACAAGATGGATGTTGCTAAGCTCTTGGGGTAAACGAAGTTTGTATGCTACGAGACCAATCCTAGCGAGGGTTTCTAACAGTCCTATATATCTCGGATTCAGCTTTCCATGCATTCCGAAGCGTATCATGCCTTTCCAGGGAGATACCTTCAATAGAACTCGGTCATAAACCTGGAACTCCAAGGGTTTTCGTCTCTTATCAGTGTAGCTTTTTTATCTATGTCTCGAAGCTTTTAATCGTTCCCGTATTTGAACGATCTTTTTTGTAGTTTCACAAATGATTTATGGACCAGTGAGAGTGTTGTTAGGGACTTGCCCCTTGGCTAGTTGCGTGTCGCCCACCTCAGCCCAACACAGAGGGGATCTGGATTTGCGGCCGTAAAGGGCTTCAAACGGCGCAACCTTGATACTGGTGTGATAACTGTTGTTGTAGGAGAGCTCAACCAATGGAAAATGGGTGTCCCATGACTTACTAAAATCTATGACACATGCTCTCAACATGTCTTCTAACATCTGAATGGTCCTCTCACTCTGTCCATCTGTCTGACGATGGTAAGTTGTGCTCATGTCTAGCTTAGTTCCAATAGCCTTCTACAATGACTGCCAAAATCTCGAGGTAAACGTGCTATCTCGATCGGAGATAATGGAAACTGGCACACCTTGCAGATGAACTATCTCTTGGATATAGATCCGAGTAAGTCTTTCCATATTGCATGTTTCTTTGATTGGCAGGAAGTGAGCGAATTTTGTCAATCGATCGACTATTACCCATATGGTGTCGTACCCACTCAGAGATTTGGGTAATTTTATGATAAAATCCATAGTAATTCTCTTCCACTTCCACTCGGGTATCTCCGGCTTCTGGAGTAGACCCGAGGGCTTCTGATATTCAACCTTCACCTTGGTGCAAGTCAAGCACTTGCTCGCGAAGGTAGCAACCTCTGCTTTCATGTTTGGCCACCAATATAGCTTCTTGAGATCAAGGTACATTTTGTCCGAACCTGGGTGAACTGACTATCTAGTCTTGTGAACTTCGTTCATGACAACCTGTGTGTGACCATCGAACTTTGAGGTCCAGATCCAGTTCATGAAATAATAGACTTCGTCTCCCTTGACCTCTAAGTTCTTTTCCACCCCCCTCAAGGATTCTTCCAACATGTTCTCTGGCTTCAAGGCTTCCAGTTGAGCCTCTCTTATTAGCGTGGATAAGTGGGAATGGATAGTCATTCGTTCCGGCTAAGGGAATCTGCCACCACATTGGCCTTACCGGGATGGTAGCGAATTTCGCGCTCATAATCACTGAGTAGTTCTACGCATCGCGGTTGTCTCGTGTTTAGCTCCTTCTGGTCGAAATGTGATGCAGGCTTTTATGATCAATGAAAATAGTGCACTTGGTTCCATAGAGATAATATCTCCAAATCTTTAATGTGAAGAACACTGCTCCTAACTCTAAATCGTGAGTTGAGTAGTTGACTTCGTGTGCTTTCAGCTGTCTTGAGGCATAGGCGATAACCTTTCCCTGCTGCATGAGCACACAATCTAGGCCCTGATTGGATGCATCATCGAAGACAACGAGTCCTCCGTCCCTTCGGGCAGAGATAGGATAGGTTCGCTGCATAGGGCCTGCTTCAATGTTCGGAACACAGTGTCTTGCTTTTCTCTCCAACAAAAGGGTACATGTTTCTGAGTCAGAGTGGTTAAGGGTTTGGCAATCCTGGAGAAGTTTTGGATAAACCTGCGATAATAGCCAGCGAGGCCCAAGAATTGACGGATTTCTGTGGGCATCTTCGGTGTTGACCAGTTTTCTATTGCTTTGATTTTGGAAGGGTCCACATGTTTGCCTTCCTCGCTTACCATGTGACCTAGGAAATTTACTTTTCGAATCCAGAATTCGCACTTGGAAAATTTCGTGTATAGCTTCTCTGTCCTTAGAGTTTCTAGCACCAACCTCAAGTGCTGTCTGTGATCTTCCTCAGTTCTGGAATAGACAATTATATTGTCGATGAACACGATTATGAACTTGTCCAGGAAAGAACAGCACACCCGATTCAACTGATCCATGAATACCGTCGGTGCGTTGGTTAGACCGAAGGGCATTACTACGAACTCGTAGTGACCATATCGAGTCCGAAATGTTGTCTTAGGAACATCACTCTCATGTACTCGCAATTGATGGTACCCTGATCTTAGGTCTATTTTTGAGAAGTTGTTGGCTAATTGAAATTCATCGAATAGGTCATCGATTCGGGGAAGAGGATAACGGTTTTTTATGGTGAGTTTGTTTAGTTCGCGATAGTCAATGCACATCCGGAAAGATCCATCCTTCTTTTTCACAAATAAGACCGGGGCTCCCCAGGGTGAGGAAGTCGGTCTGATGAATCCTTTGTTGAGGAGCTCATTGAGCTGGCTGGATAACTCTTGAATTTCTGCTGGCGTTAGGCGACATGGGGATTTAGCTTCGGGGATAGCTCCGAGGATTAGATCAATATGAAATTCGACTTGGTGCTCGGGAGGGATTCTCGGAAGCTCTTCGGGAAAGACATCATGAAAGTTGCAGACTTTGGGGATGCTCTTGAGGTCTTTAACTTCCTGCTTCTCGTTAATGACATGGGCTAGGAATGCATGACACCCCTTTCGCAGGAATTTTTGGGCTTTGATGCGTGAAATGATACGGAGGTTCGAGCTGAGTTTATCGCCATAAATCATGAGAGTGTCACCAGAGGGAAGATTGAGACGAATAGCTTTTTCGTAACAAAGGATATCAGTATGATTCGGACTCAACGAATCCATGCCAATGATGACATCGAAACTCTTTATGGAAACATGCATAAGGTTGATAGGAAAGGAATGGTCATTTAAGGAAAGAGTAAAACCTACGAATACTTCGTTAGCGCTCTCTTTCTCACTGTTAGCCATCTCAACGGTAAATGTTTCGGTTAGAGGTTGGGGTTTATGTTTGAGAAGATGTTTGAATGCCTGACTAATGAAACTTCTTTCCGCACCAGAATCGAAAAGAATGCATGCATAAGAATTGTCGAGGAGGAACGTACCCGTAACAATTGTGGGATCTGCAACTGCCTCCTCCTGGCCCATCGCTGGCACTCTCCCCGTGCTACCTGTTGTTGTTGTCTTGGGGCAGTTTCTCTTGTAGTGCCCGACTTCACCACATCCATAAAAGGCTTGACCAACACCCGCTCCAGATGCTTGATTGGTTGGTTGGACTGGTGCCTTACAAACTCGAGCTGTGTTAACCTTTCTGCCACAACTGTTGCAAAGCATTTCACGCCATGGGCCGGAATTATGATGGTAATTGAACTTTTCGCACCGAGGAAGGGTACCAGCATATCTACTGGTAGGTTCTTGAGTCGCTGAAACAACGGTATGACTGGTAGCAGCATGGACTACCACCGTTTGCTATTTCTTTGAGGGCTCCTACGAAGGCTCGCCCTTTTTCTACTTCCAGAACTTTCTTTTCCCACCACTCATCTTTGCTAGCTCGGGAGCGGCAGCCACTTTATCAAGATCAACCCCGTGATCTATCAACGTCTGTGCCAGGCACTTGGCGCTGTCAAAAGTGGTAAGCCTAGCAGCCATGATGTTTCCTTGGGTTGGGGGCATCAATCCCCGTATGTATCTTTCTATTTTCTTGCTTTCCGGGGTGACCATTCCCGGACAAAGGAGAGCCAGATAATAGAATCTAGTTGTATAGGAGGCATCGTCGGAACCCTTCATCTTCAGGTTCCAAAGCTCGTGTTCCAGTTTCTGCATCTCGCCCCTTGGGTAGTTTTCAACAAGCATGAGTTCCTTCAAACTTTCCCAACCCATGGCATTTTCCACTGGTAGGGTTAGGAATTTGACCCGACTATTCCACCAGGTTAGTGCTCTGTCTATGAAGGTGCAAGCAGCGAACTTCACCTTGTTGGCTTCAGAACATGCACTGATCTCGAAGACCGATTCAATCTTCTCCATCCACCGAGTTAGGGCAATGACACCTCCATTGCCATCAAAGGATATGGGCTTTGCGTTCATAAATTCCTTGTAGGAACACTCCTTCTGGTGTCCCTGACTTCCATCAAGATTGAGGGGTTGGGCACCACTATCCGACCCGCTAGATTCGCCATAATTTATCTGTGACATTGCGGCAGCCACAACAGCCGTGACTGCTGCCTGGAACATGGCAGGATCGAACTGAGGAGGTAGTGGTGCTAGATATGTCGGGGGATTGTTGTTCTTTTTGCTGGGTCTTTTCTTTGGAGGCATCTTGTTCGAAAATAATCAGGAATAAGAGGATGATAAGTCCCATGGAGTTGAATCAAGAGATGTGAAGCAACATATATCTCAACCTGATAGATAGAGTGTTCTACTAAGTGATAAATAAGGAAAAGTTACTAATGCAAGTAAACTATTGCAAAAAGGAATGAGTAGCAACACTTGGAAATGAATTTCTGCAATGAATTCGACTTTAGATAAAATACTCCTACAGTATTTTAAGTTATATTGGTATCTTTTTTTATCAGTACTTGGTAAGTTTTAGGTCTGCTGCAACATCATAGTCACTCCCAAAAACATGTTTGTCATGTCTCGAATAAATATAGTTGATCAGACTATATTGACCCTAGACATGATTACATAACTGCCCAAGTTTAACCGCAGTGTCCAACATCCAATTACTTTTGGTTTGTTCTACTCATGATATTGTTTCTGGTACATATGTATACTTGTATACTTCTTGTAAAATATTTATATTTTAAAGTATACTTTTAGTTCAGAGCGCTTTGGACCCTTAGTGTTTATAGTTGTATACCATGTAAGGTTCAGTATACTTAGTTTACTATAAACAATGGCTCTGATACCAATCTCCTACACCCCCGAACCGTAAGACAAACGGCAGAAATGTCCGGGGGTGGATGACGTCATACGTAGTATGACAACAAATGCATCATAGTAATCAAAGTAAACACAACCATTACATTGCATATGAATATTTACATTTGTTTGAAAAACATAGTTGGTATACATCAATATATGACAAAAGTAAAAGACGTGAATCAAAAACCTCCGTCTTCTCCAAAAGCTGACAAGGGTACTTGTTTATTGTTGTCCTGAGAATAGAAGCAGTTTTGAAAATGTATCAACATAACGCAGGTGAGTTCATAAGCATGTTTTTATAATGAAAACTAGTCACTGAATATATATAAATGTTAAATTTTCATTACATGTAAAGTATCGTTCATATCGAAACCCTGACTACTACCAGTATGTAAAGTGTATTTCGTTTGAAAACCCTGGCTACCACCATTATGTAAAGTATGTTCTCTTTTTCTGGGAAAATCCATTGTTTTCCCTGGTATACGTATTTTTGTTGCTTTGATGGTTCCGAAACTGTAAGGCATAAGCATCACACTTATGTTATTAAAGAAATAGTTCAAGAGCGTATTATTATGTAAATATGTCATACAATTGGCCAGTTTTATGACCATGCTTAAACTTGATACGACATGAAACGGACGCCAATATCCTTTATGACATTTGTCACTCGTAGACCCGCCGGTCCAACTGTAGCTAACAGCTTGGTGCGGGATAGTAAGTCCCGTATAGATCTATACACAAAAGCCACGCTTTCCTTCCAGGAAATTCGGGTTCATAAGAGTAGTCCTCCACTTAGTTAATGTTGTAAGTGCCCAAGGACGTATCTTTCAATTATATTAACGACTTTGCGTGTAATAATATTTAAGTGTACTGTTCTTTCGTATGTAAAACCGATGTATGTTTTGTAGAGTAAAAATAATTATACTAAACTAGTTATTTACTGTTGTACTCTTGTAGTACTGAGTTATAAACTAATTCTGTAGTAGTTTATGTAATTAACTGTGTAAGTAGTTCGCATTTGTAAACTGGAAATGAAATTCTCAAACTATACACATTATAGTTGTATTGTAATGTTAAGTCCGCGAAATGTTCGGAAAACCATACAATTAAATATAGTAAACATCCCTGATGCTATGCATACTACAAAAGGGATTAGGTATGTAAATGCTAGATGAAAATCGTGGATTTGTATAAATAGCATAAGTTTGACTTGTTGAAAACTTTTATGTTTGGCTTGTATTCCCCCTAAAAACGTTTAAAAATCATAAAGGCGCAGGGGTATGAACTTACTGTTTGACGTGGGATTCGAGTGTAAATCAATAGGAGTTTGCTGAGTGTCAAACGGTGCCTCGGACTCATACAGGTCCTATTCAACATATAGAAGTACATTTATGTATTAGATAAGGGCATAACAATATTTTTTATGGAAGGAACCCAGCTTAGGGAATAGGAAACACTTGGAGCTAAGTGTTAGAATCACATGTGATTGAAGAGCGGGAGTTTGCGGTCACAACTAAGGGTGTACGGTCATGGGTTTGCAGCCCAATAGGGTTTTTGGCCCAAGAGTTTGGTGCCCAAGTGTTTGCGGTCTATGGGTGAACAACTAACGTGTTTACGGCCCAATGGGGTTTTCGGCCCAAGAGTTTGTGGCCCAAGTGTTTGTGGTCCATGGGTTTACGGCCCGTGTGTTTACGGCCCAATGGGTATACGGCCCATGAGTTTGCGGCCGTAATCACTCGATGAAAGGTGTGATATGTGGTGTTTCATGGTCCTTTCTAGCCTCCCAGAAGTGTTCTAAGTCCCGTGCATAACTAAAAGGAGTGATTAAGGTCAATATTCGACCAAATACTAGGGTTTACGGTCCATGAGGTGTGTACGACCGTAAACCCATCATGTTCGTGCCTTTTGGGTCGATTTCTAGGTGGAAATCAAAGGTTTCTAGTAGATATCGAGCATAGGCAGTAGTTACTTACTATTATGAAGCTTGAAATGAGGTTTTTACCCACCAAGAACAAGTTTGTGTTCTTGGTGTTCTTAGTGAGAGAGAAGATCTAGACAAAGATGAGATTAATGACATAGGAACATGAGTTCATCACTAGATAAGTGATTGAAACACAATCAAGGTGAAAAATCACTTACATTATTGAGGATTCCTTGAAAAAAATCGATGAATGTAGAGAGAGTAGAGAGAGAAAGCCTTTGAAGTGGGTAAAGTGATAAATGAAAGCCAATCACTCCATATCTAGGAGGGAGTTTTCGGCCATGGGGTGGGGTGGCGGTGTACGACCGTAAACTCGATTTTGTGGCCGTACACTCCTCTCGAAGGGGTGTTTGGCTCGGATGCTTTGTTATGACTTACAAAAATGCATTCTTGGACCCAAACCTTAATTGTATTGAACTTAGAATATTTAATTAGACCCAAAATAATGCTAACGAGAGCAGAAATAAAACCAAATTAATTTATTTTTAACGTTTCGAATAGAAGGAATTTCGAGTTGTCACAAAGCGTCTCAACAAAACTCCATATGTGGGCCTTAACAACCGCAAACTAAATGTCTGATTCTTCCACATCTTTGGGTGTAGATGTTTTGTGATCAACAACAAAGATCATCTTAACAAGTTTGCACCTAAGTCTGATGAAAGCCTCTTTCTTGGCTACTCAACAAACAAGGTAGCCTATAGGGTTCTCGATAGACGCACAATACTCATAGTCGAAAGATTCGACGTCAGATTCGATGAGTACTACGTCCGCAACATTGGTCCATCAATAAAAACCAAAACAATCTTGGAAAGTGATATTCCTGCCTCTTCGGATCCATTAAATTTAGTTGAAGTAAACTATGATGATCTCTTTGACCACGTAGAGATTGCTAAGCTATTCGAAGTTCATGTGTCCCTGGAAGCTCAACAACAGCATGCCGAAGTCTCTGGTCCTACTCTCTCAGATAAAGTTTCACTCAATACTTCCACCTCGCCGGTTGAGTGGGGAAAGTTCATATTCGGGTCAGATAACAACCATCGAGGTTCCAATACTTGAAGATGTAGCTCCAGTTCCTCTCCACAGAGGATCTCAGCCCTCAAATGTCTCTTTGGACTCATATGATGAAAATATAGAGAACATTGACACAAGAACCTACCCAAGGGTTATGACACTCACATCCGTAATCCAGGGGGAACATTCTCAGGTTCAAGGGGAACTCCCATCCGCAATCTAGGGGAACCTCTTCTTATTGCTCAAGAAAATGTTGATCACACTCCAACAATCCAAGATTATTCTGCGAGCTGCTCCCTGGTCCAAGGGGAACTGCCGTCTCCAACTGCAGAGTTTTCCGATATTGAAGACATTCCTTATACCACAGCTCCTGACCATCTACAACCCCGTCTACGCATATGGACGAAAGACCACCCACCGGGTCAAATCATTGGAAACCCATCAGCAGGCATCCAAACTCTATCTTCAAAAGATTTATCTGATCAATGTCACTATGCAACGTTTATGTCCTCGGTCGAGCCTCATAAAATCAAAGAAGCTTTAATGGAGCCCGACTAGATAGCAGCAATGTAAGAAGAGCTGGCAGAATTTGAAAGAAACAAGGTGTGGCAACTCGTTTCGAAACCGCAAGGTCACACTATTGTTGGTACTAGATGGGTGTACAAGAATAAGTTAGATGAATCCGGTGCGGTCATCAGGAACAAGGCAAGACTAGTTGCCAAGGGGTATATTCAACTTGAAGGTGTTGATTACGGCGAAACATACGTTTGTATAGCCAGAATGGAGGCCATACACATCTTCTTAGCGTATGCAGCTCACAAAAACATCAAAGTACATCAAATGGATGTAAAGAGTGCCTTCTTAAATGGTGAATTAAAAGAGGAGGTTTATCTTCAACAACCTCTGGGCTTCGAATCTCATGAATTCCCAGATCACTGCTATAAGCTTGAGAAAGCAGTTTATTGTCACTTTTGGTTATAAAAGATGAGTGATTGATCCCACATTATTTAGAAAATCGAACGGTAATTACCTTATGCTTGTACAAATATATGTGGATGATATCATCTTCGGATCTACAGATCAGGGGATGGTGGATTAATTCGCAAGGCTCATCACCAACAAATTTCAAATGAGCATGAACAGAGAGATTAACTTCTTTCTAGGACTTAAAAAAAAACTTTTCCCTTAAGGAATATTCATTAATCCGGAGAAATACACCTCTGAACTACTGAAGAAATACTCAATGGACAACTGTTCCTCAGCTAAGGTTCCTAATGCCTTTGGATATAAGATATCAGCTGATCCTACCGGAGAATCAGTTGACCACAAAACTTATAGAGGAATAATTGGCTCGTTGATGTACCTCACTGCAAGTAGACCGGATATTGTCTTTGCAATAGACGTTTGCGCAAGGTACCAGGTCAATCCGAAAGTATCACATCTGACCGCAACAAAGCAGATTCTCAGATACTTAAAGGGCAACAAAGCTCTTGGCCACTGGTATCCCACAGGGAACGAATTTAGCCTACAAGCATTAACTGATGCAGATCATGCTAGATGTAGATTGTATCAAAAAAGTACCTTAGGTGGATGTCAATTTCTGGGTGGAAGATGATGGATTAGTGTCTAAGCCCGTAACTATATTTGGTATGTACTTGACCCGGTTGTGCATGGTCCTTTTGGGTTGTATTCACCGAAGCAACTTGATAGGATGATTTATGGAGAAATAGGATTAATTATGATTTATTAATATATTATATTAATCATATATTAAAGGAGAAATCATATTGTTTAATTAATATTAGTCAGGAATTAATTTTGTGACTAAAAGACATTAATTAAACTTAGGGGACTTAAATTGTAATTATAAGATAGTTGCAATTGTGTAACATCAGGATACCCAGGTATATTATTTTTATTTAATTATTCTGGAGTTTGTGGAGGAACTCGGCGAGTTGGACCCAAGACTCACCGAGTATGGTCGCGGATGTTCATCCGGGTTCACGTCCGGACTCGGCGAGCCAATTTATGGACTTGGCGAGTCCACGTTGTTTAATGAAACCCTAATCCCCCGGGTTTGAATCCTATTTGAGGGCACTTATAGCCTCCCATTGCGGCTACCAGTCCCTTGAGAGAACCCTAAGTGAGCCAAATCGTTGTGAGGAAGAAGAAATCACTTTTGATCCATGTACCTTTGGTTTAGCAAGAAGAAGGTGACCAAGAGCAAAGAGGAGGTGCGATTCTAGTAGTTCTAGAGTTCAGAGACTTCATTTTGAGGTAATCGTTCGAACCTCCTTCAGTTTTGGTGTTGATCATTAGAGATAGGGTTTTCTAACCCCCCTTTGGAGAGTGATTATGTGGAGCAAATGGTCCCTCTTCAACTTTGTACCCGGGATCTGGACTCAAAGAGGTCCAGAGACCTTAACCCTTGGAGCTTTATGGATCAGCTTGGGATTATTGGACTTAGGTTGCCTTTTTTGGGACTAAATCTCCTTTTGATGCCTTGTTGTTGATTTATAAGCATTAAGATTCGGACTTTACATGACATTCATGCTTGGGGAGGCCAGATCTATGGTTTAGGGACATAGATCTGACCTCAGGAGGTCAGTAGAGTTTGTGCATGGCATGAACTCGTCGAGTTGTTCTTGAGACTCGGCGAGTAGAGTTAGGGTTTCACGTAAATTACTCAGTGAGTAGGCTTGCCGAGTTGGGGGATGACTCAGTGCGTCAGAAGGGGGTTAGAGGACTGGGGTTCAAGGCGGTACTCGCCAAGTTGTTCTTGAGACTCGGCGAGTTGAGTCGGGGAGGCCCCGCGATTCATGCCTGGTATGACTCGTCGAGCATAGGGAGGAACTCGGCATGCCAAGCGAGTCACCAGAGTGCACTTGGCGAGTAGGGTCAGGGTGTGACCGTTGACTTTTGTTGACTTTTAGGGTTTGGTCAACAAAAGGAGTCCTTATGTCAAGAGGGGGGTAAAGTAGTCTTTTACCCTTTTGAGGGTGCCAATGGAAGGTTGAGTCTAGTCTCGAGAGTTATATTTATGAGAGTATTTACTTTATGTGAATAGGCGGAGGCTAGGCAATATTTCTACCGAGTTAGAGATTTACCGAGACGCCTGAGGTGAGTCTTCTCACTATACTTTACCTAGAGTGGTAATAGGGTTATGTGTCAGTATATTTTATAGCTATGTGCCAGTGTATTTGCATGCTATTTATGTATGATAATTGTTGTGATATGTGATATGCATGATTCAGAGTTTATAGAGCTAGGACTAGTGGGTCCATAGAGTTAGGACCTTTTGGTCCATAGAGTTAGGGCTAGAGGGCCCACAGAGAGTTGGGACTAGAGGGTCCCACTGAGACATAGTGACCAGAAGGTCAAACAGAGTTATAGCCTTGAGTGGCTGAAATGTGTTAGAGTGGTATTTTGGGGACCTTACTAAGCTTATGCTTATAGTGTTACGTGTTATGTGTTTCAGGTACCAGTGATGACCGTGGGAAGGCGCCGACTTGATTCGTACACACACATGGGATTTTATGTATTTCGATCTTGGGGGATGTTTTGTGAAACAAAGATATGATACTATGACATTTTATTAATGAATGTGTTTGGAAAATGTGTTTGAAAATGCGGAAAATTGTTTTAATTTTTACGGTGTTACAAGTTGGTATCAGAGCCTTGTTTGAGGGATTCGGGTGCACCTTCGGGCGTATCTGAACTCAAACTGAGGATTTGAGGAAATTTCGATAATAAAATAGTTTTCAAAAGAAGAACTTTCGAGACAAAACAGAGCAGAGTCGTGTGTACGAACAGCCAGCGCCCGAACGGTGATTTCCCAAAATACCATTACAATATGTGTTATGAGATATGATATGATATGATATGATATGATGAGCTATATTATGCATGCTAGAGTAGACTAGGTATTCTTATTAGGACTAGAGTGGCCTTATATGTGATGCCTGAGTCTAGGAGTCTTGTTGCTAGGGATACTTCAGAGTGTTTAGGTAGCAGCGAGGAGATTAAGAGAGATCTGCTAGCAAGTATCATATGATTAGAGAGAGTAGAGTACTTGGTATTTGGGACTCTGGGAGGAGGACTTGGGGTGAATGCTGATGCGGTGTGGACGGTAGTATTGGGCCCGTACTACTGAAGACACCGGGTCAGTGCACAGTCCAAGTAAGAATCGTTGGAGTACCAAGGGACAAGTAGGGTGGAGTATTCGAGTGTGAGTATACTCGAACTGTTGGATTAATGTCTAAGTCCATAACTATAATTGGTAAGACTTGACCCGACCCGGCATGGTCCATTTGGGTTGCATACCATCATGCACTTGGATAGACTATAATGAGAGAAATAAGACACTTATGGTTATTAATATATTATAAGTTCTAGTATATTAATAATAAGAATAATAAGATTATTTAATTAGTATTGATCAAGAATTAATCTAGGATTAATTAAGTGATCAAAAGAAGACTAATTAAATATATGGGTTGATTGTGTAAATCATCCATACTTGTATAGTGGGCTAATGCTCCATGGATAATCAAGTTGGGCTAAAACCCATAGGATTGTCCATGGATGCTCCATGGTGTATTTGTACCCATGGATCATGGAAATGAAAGGCCATGTCAATTAGGGTTTACATGGTGTAACCCTAACTATATAAGCATCTTATTCTTGACCAAAATCGGCCACTAGTGTGTGTGAAGAAAGGGCTAGCCGATTTTGATGAGTGTAGAATTCTCTCAAGTCATTCTAAGTGTTTTGATGATTGTGATTCCATTTGAGGTGTCACACTTGGGGCACTAGGCACTCTAGCTTCATGAAGACTTTCTTCTCCAAAGAGGTATGTATTCTATCTTGTTAAACTCATTGTTTTTGTATGCTAGATTAGGATAATACCTTGGAAGTTCTTATTTGCATGTATAATAGAGAAAACATAGATCCAAGGTATTTAGGGTTGCATGTACACTTAGGAGTGTTAGAATGCTCAAAACCCAACAGTGGTATCAGAGCCTAGGCTTGTTTTCTTGTTATACCTGCAATAGAAGCTGAAAAAACGAATCTGGTGCTGTCTGGCCATCAGACTCGGCGAGTCCATGCCTAAAAAGTGATGAATTCGATCCGACTCGCCGAGTTGGTTCATGCACTCGACGAGTTGGACCCCCAGACAACATATTTTCGAGTTTTTTTGGCTAGAAATGGACTAGGAACATTACCCTAAGTTGTTTTGAACTTATAAACTTGTTTTTTGATGTGGTAATGTTCATGCTAATCCATTTTCAAAGATAATTGTCAATAGATTCATGTTTTGTATTAGTTTAAGGTTTAGACTAATTACATGAAAAAGTTTGATTTGAATTATCTTGTTCTTATGAGTTGCTTAGATTAATAGAAATGTTGAGTGAAATAGTTGTTTTCAATCCATTTTTAATCTAAGAGTTGAGTATAAAATGTGTTTGTGTAACTTGTCCTCAAGTTACATGAAGAGTCACATTAAAGACTCATAAAATTCATAAGAGTTGGCAATGGTTACAAAATGAAGAGTCTTGGGTCATTGAATAATTTTTATGACTCCATAACTTGTCCTCAAGTTATGGAAGTTCAAGTGTCACTTCATTAAAGGAAAATATGTAACCATAATTAAATCCATAAGTTATAAAATAAAGAAAAAGTTAGTTCTTTTATTAGTTTAAAGTCTTCCATAACTTGTCCTCAAGTTATGGAACTTGAAGAGTTTTTGGATTAAAACTACTTTAAACACATAAGTTATGGAATTAATTAGTTTTGAATAGTTTCAAGACTTGCCCTCAAGTTTTGGAATTTGAAAAAGTTTTCAAGTATGAATACTTTAATTCCAAGTTAGCCCTTAGAATTTTAAAAGTTAAAATTCAACCCTTATACTTTATAATATTATAAGTTAATAATATATATATATATATATATATATATATATATATATATATATATATCTATATATATATATATATATATATATATATATATATATGTATAAGAGTAAAGTCAGTCTTACCGCTAGTACGCCTCATTCACGAAGCCGGTCTATAAGGTGGGTATAAGGTTGTTGCCTATAAAATGGCAACTTAATGGGTGTCCACTCTCACCCACCGCTTGCTTGACTGGTGGAGGGTCGTTAGCCGAACGGGTTTGAAAGGACTAGAATTCTCCCTTCATTAAAAGTATTAATGATAAATACTAAGTAACTAAACTCTTAATAATACCCAATCTTAGTTACTTAGGAAAATTTGAATAAGGTGCTAATCCATGAAATTACACTTTACACTTTGTCAAAGTCGTTAGTGGAGCGTGTGTGGTTAACCGGCACACTAACTTGGACTTAACAAGGTAGGTAAAGGGTGACTTAATATTTATCATAGTATCGATGGAGCGTGTGTGGTTAACCGGCACATCGATTGAGGGGTAATTTATTAAGGGTACCAAGTGATTTGCATGGTTACTTCACACCTTGTTTTGTGATCCTCGGCATCCCAGTCACAAAACCTGAAGGGCACACTCGAGATTGAAACATGCCTTTGAAACGTTCAATGAATCTCAAAGATCTAGGAGTTTCAAAACCAATTAAAACCTAATAATACATTTCATTTATCTTGGTGGAAATTGGTGAATCGTCATTCACCTACCTTCAAATATTTTATAGCTTGGATTACGGCATACCTCTTCTAAGTTATAAAATAGTTTGTTGGGTCCTAGCCTTAATATTTCATATTGGGTGTCATATTAAGGACTTAAAATCAACTATCTTGAATATCTCCCAAAAGATGTCTGGTTTAGACACCTATGATCTTCCCAAATCTCTTGAAACAAGGTTTCCTAATGAAGATGATGTCCCATGGAAATCATACTTCATTCACCTCCTCCAATTTTTCTCCCCAACCCACAAGTTCTTGAAAAGTTTAAGGTCACTCAAGCCCTATTGGCAAGGCAAGGTCTAGGTGTGGACACATCTTGGAGATGTAGTCACATATTGACAAGTCGGGAGAGTTGGGTGTCAAAGTCTTGAGAAAGTTGGTGGTTCAACTACTTTCTAAGTCACATAGTGAGTTCTTTTGGAACACCTATGAAACAGACTATGACAAGACCCTTAATGATCTTATCTATTTGCTAAGATCAACTTCCTAAAACTTTATGGACAATTA
Source organism: Lactuca serriola (assembly GCF_051521515.1). Lineage (NCBI taxonomy): Eukaryota > Viridiplantae > Streptophyta > Magnoliopsida > Asterales > Asteraceae > Lactuca > Lactuca serriola. Next base: position 199,397,980 of record NC_136415.1, on the reverse strand, counting down.
CAATGATAACATTGGATATCTAGTAAAGCTCTCTCTTCCCAGTGGATAGGGATCGGCCATAGTCAACTCGGTTGACCAAATGGTAAAGACAAAAGCTAAGTCTGTGATAGTCTCGTGTACCATTATCAAAGGGTCCATATGTTTATATCGCCAAAGAAAGGGGCATTGGTTGCGAAGCTGCCAAATTTACCTAAGGATGTTAAAGTCAACGAGTTTGACTCTACTTCAGGTAAAGTCCACTATCTAACTCTGTTAAGTTTCTATTCTGAGATTTTTGATACATGATGTTACTAGGTCACATGGTGATGTTTTAAGAATCAAAGAAAAAGTGGAGAAACTTAAAGAAAGAATATGCTGAATCTGATAGCATAGATGGATTTCTATCGCATAGTTTGAAAAATTCGATTCTTGAGCTACTTCTTAGGAGTTATGAGATATTGCTTAAGGAATAGATAACAACAAGTTTTCATATGGATTGTAAGGATAAGTTTTTCCGCAAAGTTTTAAAATAAAAGAAAATTTTTTGATTTTATTTATTTTAAAATATCCTTACAATGGCATTTGATGAAAATTGTTACTTATAAAATTCCATTAATAGCAAGAGTGGAAGTATGAAATTGATTCTTTCATTTGTGGTAATGTCTAAATTTACCAAATAAGGAAAGATTCTCATCACCCAAGTTTCAATTGGACCAGAACTTGGAATCATGCAAGTTGTATAGCATGATGAATGAGAACTTTCAAGTATTGGAAAAATTACGACTAATTACTTGTTCACATGGATGTGTGAGTCAAGTAAAGGACTAAGGGATCGAGTACACATTCTTGTGCACTAATTAAGTCCACCACAAAAGATTGATAAAACTATTCGTCATAGTTTACTGAAGCTCAGTAAATATGATTATACTTACAAGCTTAAGTGTAACTCGGAGACATTGGAAAAGGTTCCAATGTATGGCAGAGCGAATAAGAAGAATCAAATTAGGCAGAAGGATAAAAGTTTCTCAAATCTGAAAAGATGGGAGAGTACTTTAGTATCAGTTTTTGTGATCATCTTAATGATTAAGAAACCATAGCACAATTAGTTCTCTAAGGAAAATCTTAGTGCATTTTTATGACTAAGAAAAAGGAACTCGAATTGTTGAAATGGTTAAATCAAGAAGATGAGTCATACTTCGTTCCAATACAAGTCTTAGAGTCCTACTCCAAGATTGTAACTTGAGTGACATGTCTTAAAGAAGGTATAAAACACTTGTCAAATGTAAGAGTAAAGGTTTCTACTCTTGTACATTTGAAATTGGTAGGTTGTGATGTTTTGGATAAAACAAAGACCCATTAAGGCCAATTGTGTGAAGTGTTTGTCTTGATTAGAATCCGCACTGTCTCTTGGATGTTTGACAAGGGAGTCTTATAGGACTAGAGGACAGTGGGAGTCTTAAAGGTCTTGAAAGTCTCAAGAACTAATCAAAAATAGAACCTGGAGTTCTTCACTAGCACACGACTTAAGGTTTATAACCTATCGTGTTGACATATTTTGTGCCCATTCCAGTTAAAGTTGGCTTTGCATATGAGTTCTTAGAGTTCTCAATTTTGTTGCACAACAACTTGGAAGCAATGGCAGGCCCTTGAGCTGCCAGGTGGCAAGAAGTTAAGATTGAGTTCAATCCATATGGTTTTGGATTTGTCATTATCTTTGTCTTATGATTATGGCTTTGACAAATTCATATGGGTAGGAACTCATACACCATTAAATCTAAGTGTCATAAGGTTTCTCTCCGATTCATGAAAATGATGGTGAGGAAACACTTTCACTAAGTAGATTTTAGCTAGATAGCAATTGTGATATTTGCATTCTCAAAGTCGTTAGTGGAGCGCGTGTGGTTAACCGGCACACTAATATGGACTTGTGAGAAGTGGCAAAAAGGTCTAACCATTATGATTACGGCATACCTCTTCATAATTGTTTAGACATACAAGTGTGCTATCTAAGGGAAGGTGTATGATTTTGATAAAGTTTTATCAAAACAATCTAGTATCAGAAATCTGAACTTTGGTAAGAAAGTCAATGAAGTATTGATTTCTAGAAGTCCAGCTGATTTCTGAGTACATATCAAAGCTAGTGGGAGCATAAGTGTTATGCTAATAATCATCATGTTAGTGGGAGCATGATAATTATGATAAGTATTGCAAGTTAGCAATGTTAATTATAGAAAACAAAAAGTTTCAATTGGGAAAGAGTTGTTTTGCTATAATTAAGGGAGAGTAAATTATACTTCATCTCAAATCTATAAGCTTAGATCGTGACGTTTTAATCATTTAGTCAAGGAAATATATATGAATTTCATGTTGGAATGGCTCAACATAAGGAAATTCTGTATATGGGTCCATTATTTGCGTTCTAAAATTCGATTATGATTACGGCATCCCTTTTCATAATCTGAATTACGAGAACTTGGCAAATTGAAATGGAAATGTTATAGCAAAAGACTAGTTTAGTCTTTATGTGAGACATCATGAATCGTGTCCCATATGCTTCGGATATAGGATCGATTACATGTGCTATATTCATCCTTTCTAAAATTTTCCAAATGCCTAGGGCATTAAGAAGGGAAAAAGGTTTAGAATTGGATATGACTAAAAGGATTAAACAATTGTCGAGGACAATCTAAGGTTTACCAAAGATTGGTTACTCAAGGACAATTGGAAGTATAGTGATAATTCTGGAAGGACCATATGGACATAATCTGTAAGGAGGCAACTCTTGTTCAGAAGTGATAGTCAAAATGGAATCTGGAAATGTTTCAAAGTTAGAATTTTCAATCTGTGTAAGATTAAGGAAACTTAATGCAAGAAGGATGTTTCCAAGGAGTTGATCTCCTTTGGAATACTCTGTAATGATTGTTGCCAAGTCTTTGTGAGTTTGTGCATAATCGTTACAAGAGGATCAATGCATATAAGTTTAGAATCTAACAGATTCCAGTAAATGGCATGAATTTGGAATTCTTGCATTTGCAGTAAGGATTTGGGAATGTGAAAAGAGAATCATTGAAGTTATGTTCAATTGATCTAGTTCACAAAGTAAAGATCATAGACAAACATAGTATACATACTTGGTGTGTGGCATGACTAGTGTTTAGAAAACATAGTGTACATGCTTGGAGCATGGGACAACTATTGTTTTAAATTCAAGAATAAAGTTGATAGCTGAAACAGTATACAATGAATAATGTGTAATCATATGGTGATAAATAAAAGGTGTTTTATTTATGTTCATAGGTTTTGATACCATATTGGATTCAATTATTATTGTGTTTCATTTTGCATGTTTTGACTTCCCGAATAAACTGGGTTATTCTTCTGGAATGACTAAGTTATTCAAACCATCCACAGTCGGTCATATGTTGGAAGTAGATATGAATTAAGACTGTCATGATGGGTTGTAGAGGTCTAAGGTGTTGGACAAGGCTACAACACTCATGAGTGCTCATAAGTTCTGAGTATTGGATTCAACCCGCGCTCATTGGAATCACTTCATGGATTTTATCACGAGTGATCATGAGACGATAATATCTTATATTCTACCAACCTAGAGATATGAGTTGTTACTATGAGTTGATAGTACATTAATTGCACGAAACCGCATTTGGTAACTCGGTGCTATAAAACGTGTTTTTGTGTATGATTCAACAAGTAGTAGAACAAGCCATATGAGTCGAAGTTTATCCGTTCCTTTTACCTTCGGGATAAAAGCGATATCTGTGGGCCCCTCGATGATTTGATGATGACAAATGGAAGTGCTCGGCCAGGCCAGGACTGATTTGATTTGTTCAATTAGTCAGTCGTCATAAATCAAAAATCGGGAAACAACAAATGGACAGAGAGAATGATTATAATCCATGTCTCAGTCCATATGATATCTAGAATGGAGGAATATATGATCCCTTATCTAATGGACAAGTCACTGACAAAGGTCAGAGTTCATCTACAAGGTCAGAGTTCGACAGAAGCTTTTGAGAGCTACGATTGCCGGTTGGTTCCTGAAGTCATACGCAATAATAGTTTTAGACTTATCCAAGTGGGAGACTGTTGGATTAATGTCTAAGTCCATAACTATAATTGGTAAGACTTGACCCGACCCGGCATGGTCCATTTGGGTTGCATACCATCATGCACTTGGATAGACTATAATGAGAGAAATAAGACACTTATGGTTATTAATATATTATAAGTTCTAGTATATTAATAATAAGAATAATAAGATTATTTAATTAGTATTGATCAAGAATTAATCTAGGATTAATTAAGTGATCAAAAGAAGACTAATTAAATATATGGGTTGATTGTGTAAATCATCCATACTTGTATAGTGGGCTAATGCTCCATGGATAATCAAGTTTGGCTAAAACCCATAGGATGGTCCATGGATGCTCCATGGTGTATTTGTACCCATGGATCATGGAAATGAAAGGCCATGTCAATTAGGGTTTACATGGTGTAACCCTAACTATATAAGCATCTTATTCTTGACCAAAATCGGCCACTAGTGTGTGTGAAGAAAGGGCTAGCCGATTTTGATGAGTGTAGAATTCTCTCAAGTCATTCTAAGTGTTTTGATGATTGTGATTCCATTTGATGTGTCACACTTGGGGCACTAGGCACTCTAGCTTCATGAAGACTTTCTTCTCCAAAGAGGTATGTATTCTATCTTGTTAAACTCATTGTTTTTGTATGCTAGATTAGGATAATACCTTGGAAGTTCTTATTTGCATGTATAATAGAGAAAACATAGATCCAAGGTATTTAGGGTTGCATGTACACTTAGGAGTGTTAGAATGCTCAAAACCCAACACGAACGAGTCCCTGATATTTATTCTTGTGTTGTATTTCAGAGAGAGGGAGATCATGGTTGGGACACGCCACACACCAGGGAGCAGCGGTACGAGTGACGAGGAGATCTGTAGGATCATGCATGAGGAGGTGGCTGTGGCCATCAGGGCAGAGATACCAAATATGTTCAGGTCTATCAAGACGACACTCATAGAGACATTTGACGAGAGATACGCTGCTCTTTCTGAGGCTGCTGTTGCTGCGGCCACTGCAGCTATAGCTGCGACTAGGTCGCAGGGTGGTGATGCGTTGCTGTTCCGAGAGTTCAGCAACACAAAACCACCGGAGTTTGACGTTACTCAAGACCCGATTGCGGCGATGAGGTGGATTTCAGACATAGAGGGGTGTTTCTTTACTTGCTCATCTTCAGAGCATTTAAGAGTTCGGTTCGCACTGAACCAGCTTTGCTTGGGAGCGAAGGATTGGTGAAAGTTTGTGATGGCACACTATACACCTGCTGAGCTTGCTGCAGTGACCTGGGAAAGGTTCACTGCTATGTTCCGAGATAAGTACGTTCCCCAGGTGGAGAGGGAGCGTTTGGCCCAGGAGTTTCTGACTCTCAAGCAGGGTACTGAGTCTGTTATAGTGATTACGAGGATGTTTCATGAGCGGGCGATGTTCTGCCCAGAGCACGTGTCCTCCGAGCAGGCACGTATGAGCCGATATGTTAGCATTTTGAGGACGGATATACGAGAGTTCGTGGTGAACTCGACATACCGGACATTTGCCGAGCTTCAGGCAAATACCCGGAAGAGGGAGATAGAGCTGGAGACCCAACTAGGGACGAGGCTGAGCCTCAGGGGAGGGATCGGCGACCGGTGCAGTCTCAGCCGTTAGCTAAGCGGGCCAAGCCTGCTGATTCGAGATAAGGGAGCCAGAGGGGCCGCACTTGTGGCAAGTGCGGCAAGAGCAACGATGGGGTGTGCAGAGTAGGGTCTTGCTACAAATGTGGCAAGGAGGGGCATATAGCCAAGGATTGCCCCAAGGGGTTTGCAGTATGTTTTCACTGTAACCAAACCGGACACCGGAAGGCAGAGTGTCCGCAGCTGTGGGGATCAGCACAGGGAGCATCTCAGGGATCTGCCCCTGCTGCTATCAGAGCTACTGAGAGCCGGCCAGTGAAGGCCGAGGTACCGAAGGCACGAGGGAGATCTTTTCAGTTGACCGCGGAGGAGGTCGGCACAGCGCCCGATGTCGTGGCTGGTATGTATTTTTCGTGTATTTATTTTGATGTTGAGATATTGTGCTTATATTATGTTATGCGTATGTACTTTTCTTGTGAGTTCTATACCTGCCTTGGTGTTATTTGACTCGGGTGCTAGTCGGTCTTTTGTATCTTTGGCTTTTAGTCAGCACATCAGTGTTAGTCGTGAGGCGTTGAGTCGACCTCTGAGAGTTTCCATAGCTGAAGAGAGGGAGGTATATGCCACAGAGGTGATCTGATGGTGTGTACTCGAGATTTTCGGTGTTGAGTTCCCGATTAACTTAGTTCCTACTCCGATGGGAGATGTCTGTGTCATCGTGGGCATGGACTGGTTGAGCAGATTTGGAGTAGTTATCGACTGTGAGCGACAGCTGGTGACCATACGAGACGCTAGTGGGGGAGTTCTTACGGTGTACGGCAAGGGTACACGTTTTGGGTCAGCATTTTGTTCGGCCCCTAGGGCGAGATAGTGTCTACAGCAGGGCTGTAGGGGATTTGTAGCGTATGTGATGGATAAGAGGGTTGATTCAGAGAGACCGAGGTTAGTTGATGAGGTTCCGATAGTGCGTGAGTTCCCGGACGTATTTTCGTAAGAGTTGTCGGGCGTGCCTCCCGTGAGGCAGGTGGAGTTCAGTATCGATTTGGTTTTGGGGGCCGCACCTATCGCCAAGGTGCCCTATTGCCTTGCACCTCCAGAGATGCAGGAGTTATCCTCGCAGCTTCAGGAGTTGCTGGGGAAGGGGTTTATTCGGCCGAGTAGCTCGCCGTGGGGAGCGCCTATCCTTTTTGTCAAGAAAAAGGATGGTTCACACCGGATGTGCATTGATTACCGGGAGTTGAACAAGCTGACGGTCAAGAACCGTTACCCGTTGCCGAGGATCGATGATTTGTTCGATCAATTTCCGGGAGCATCTTGGTTCTCCAAGATCGATTTGAGGTCTGGGTATCATCAGGTAATGGTGCGAGATGAGGACATCCAGAAGACAACGTTCAGGACTCGTTATGTACATTACGAGTTTATGGTGATGCCTTTCGGACTCACCAATGCACCGGCGGTGTTCATGGATCTCATGAACAGAGTGTGCAGGCTGATGTTGGATCGCTTGGTGATCGTATTCATCAATGACATTTTGGTGTATTCGAGATCCAGAGAGCAGCATGAGAAGCATTTGAGGTAGATCCTTGGAGTTCTGAGATCGGAGAGGCTTTATGCCAAATTCTCCAAGTGTGATTTCTAGTTACGAGAGGTCCAGTTCCTAGGGCACCTCGTTAACCAGAAAGGGATATTGGTCGACCCGGCCAAGGTTGAGGCAGTCATGAGTTGGGAGGTGCCGAGGTCACCCACCGAGATCAGGAGTTTCATAGGGCTGGCAGGCTACTACCGAAGATTTATCATGGATTTCTCCAAGATTGTCGTGCCACTCACCACGTTGACCCAGAAGGGTGTTGCTTTTTCATGGGGCCCAGAGCAGCAGGCCTCCTTCGAGACACTTCGCCAGAGACTATGCGAAGCCCTGTTGTTAGCCCTTCCGGAGGGAATGGAAGACTTTGTGGTGTATTGTGACGCGTCGATCTCGGGGTTGGGAGCGATGCTGATGCAGAGAAGGCATGTGATAGCATACGCATTGAGGCAGCTGAAGCCTCATGAGACGTGGTATCCCACCCACGATCTAGAGTTGGGGGCAGTGGTGTTCGCCCTCAAGATTTGGCATTACTATATGTATGGGGTTCGGTGTACCATATACACGGACCACAAGAGCTTGAAGTACTTGATGGATCAGCCCAACCTGAATATGCTCCAGAGGAGATGGTTGGATGTGGTAAAATATTACAACTGCGAGATCCTGTACCACCCGGGTAAGGCTAATGTTGTAGCCGATGTAGTGAGCCGAAGGGCGGAGAGCGCCCCGATGCGAGATGTTTGTTTGAGATTGACCGTGAGGGCTCCGGTATTGGACACAATTCGTGGGGCCCAGGCTGAGGCTGTGAGATCAGAAAACCAGATGAGAGAGTGAGTTGTCGGGTTGGTATCGAAGTTCATTACCGATAGTCGGGGGCTTATGACATTTGAGGGTCGAATCTGGATACCGTTTGTGGGCAGGACGCGTACCATTTTGATGGAAGAGGCTCACCGGTCGATGTTCTCGATCCATCCTGGGGCCACTAAAATGTATTTAGACCTGAAGAGGGAGTATTGGTGGCCCTGTGTGAAGATGGATATCACGTGGTTTGTTGAGAGGTGCTTAACTTGTCGTAGGGTTAAGGCCGAGCACCAGAGACCGCATGGAAAGTTGCAGCCGTTGGAGGTTCCCGAGTGGAAGTGGGAACAGATTACCATGGATTTTATCACCAAATTGCCAAGGACTGCTAGGGGAGTCGATGCAATATGGGTGATTGTGGACAGGTTGACAAAGAGCGCCCATTTCCTTGCTATCAGTGAGGGATCTTCCGCAGAGAAGTTAGCAGAGATGTACGTGAGGGAAGTAGTATCGCGGCATGGAGTGGCGATCTCGATTGTCTCAGACCGAGACTTGCGTTTCACTTCCAGATTCTGGAAGAAATTTCATGAGGAATTTGGTACTAGGCTGCATTTTAGTACCGCATACCACCCCTAGACTGACGGACAGAGCGAGCGGACGATTCAGACGCTCGAGGATATACTCCAAGCATGTGTGTTGGGTTTCGGCATGAGTTGGGACACGTATTTGCCCTTGGCAGAGTTTTCCTACAACAACATCCATCATTCGAGCATTGGTATGCCACCCTTTGAGCTGTTGTATGGGAGAAGGTGTCGGACGCCCATTTGCTAGGGAGAAGTCGGGCAGCGTGTGATGGGTAGTACAGAGATCGTGGTTCAGACGAATGAGCACATTTAGCAGCTCAAGCAGAGGTTATTGACCGCTCAGAGTCGTTAGAAGAGTTATGCGGACAGGCGTCGGTCCGAGCTCGAGTTCCAGGTCGGCGACTTTGTACTCCTGAAGGTCTCTCCTTGGAAAGGAGTGATCCGATTCAGTAAGAGGGGCAATTTGGGGCCCCGATATATTGGTCCTTTAAGGTGATCATGAGGGTAGGCAAGGTAGCCTACCGGTTGGAGATACCTACAGAGCTGGGTCAGATTCATGACACTTTCCACGTGTCGTAGTTGCGAAAGTGTATAGCCGATTAGTCGACAGTAGTGCCGTTAGAGGATATTCAGGTGGATGTGGGTCTGAACTACATTGAGAGACTGGTGGCGATTCGGGATCGAAAGATCAAGGTTCTGAGGAACAAGGAAGTACCTCTGGTGCAGGTCCAGTGGCAGCACTGGAAAGGGTCAGAGCTTACTTGGGAGCCGGAGCGAGAGATGCATGAGCAACATCCGTAGTTGTTTCTAGAATGAGACTTCGAGGGCGAAGTCTGATTCTAGTGGGGGAGAATTGTAATATCCGGATTCCCAGGTATATTATTTTTATTTAATTATTTTAGAGTTTGTGGAGGAACTCAGCGAGTTGGAGCCAAGACTCGCCGAGTATGGTCGCGGATGTTCATCCGGGTTCATGTCCGGACTCAGCGAGTCCATTCATGGACTCGGCGAGTCCACGCTGTTTAATGAAACCCTAATCCCCTGGGTTTGGAGCGTATTTAAGGGCACTTATAGCCTCCCATTGCGGCTACCAGTCCCTTGAGAGAACCCTAAGTGAGCTAAATCTTTGTGAGGAAGAAGAAATCACTTTTTATCCTTGTACCTTTGGTTAAGCAAGAAGAAGGTGACCAAGAGCAAAGAGGAGGTGCGATTCTAGCAGTTCCAGAGTTCAGAGACTTCATTTTGAGGTAATAGTTCGAACCTCCTTCAGTTTTGGTGTTGATCATTAGAGATAGGGTTTTCTAACCCCCCCCCCCCCACCTTTGGAGAGTGATTATGTGGAGCAAATGGTCCCTCTTCGAGTTTGTGCCTTGGATCTGGACTCAAAGAGGTCCAGAGACCTTAACCCTTGGAGCTTTATGGATCAGTTTGGGGTTATTGGACTTAGGTTGCCATTTTTGGGACTAAATCTCCTTTTGATGCCTTGTTGTTGATTTATAAGCATCAAGATTCAGACTTTACGTGACATTCATGCTTGGGGAGGCCAGGTCTATGGTTTAGGGACACAGATCTGACCTTAGGAGGTCAGTAGATTTTGTGCATGGCATGAACTCGCCGAGTTGTTCTTGAGACTCAGCGAGTAGAGTTAGGGTTTCACATAAATTACTCAGTGAGTAGGCTTGCCGAGTTGGGGGATGACTCAGCGAGTCAGAAGGGGGTTAGAGGACTGGGGTTCAAGGTGGTACTCGCCGAGTTGTTCTTGAGACTCGGCGAGTTGAGTCGGGGTGGCCCCGCGATTCATGCCTGGTATGACTCGTCGAGCATAGGGAGGAACTCGGCGTTCCAAGCGGGACAAAGAGTTAGTGGACATGTGTGAACTCGCCGAGTCACCAGAGTGCACTCGGCGAGTAGGGTCAAAGTGAAACTGTTGACTTTTGTTGACTTTTAGGGTTTGGTCAACGAAGGAGACCTTGTGTCAAGAGGGGGGTAAAGTAGTCTTTTACCCTTCTGAGGTTGCCAATGGAAGGTTGAGTCTAGTCTCGAGAGTTATATTTATGAGAGTATTTACTTTATGTGAATAGGCGGAGGCTAGGCAATATTGCTACCGAGTCATAGATTTACCGAGACGCCTGAGGTGAGTCTTCTCACTATACTTTACCTAGAGTGGTAACAGGGTTATGTGTCAGTATATTTTATAGCTATGTGCCAGTGTATTTGCATGCTATTTATGTATGATAATTGTTGTGATATGTGATATGCATGATTCAGAGTTTACAGAGCTAGGACTAGTGGGTCCATAGAGTTAGGACCTTTTGGTCCACAGAGTTAGGGCCAGAGGGCCCACAGAGAGTTGGGACTAGAGGGTCCCACTGAGACACAGTGACCAGAGGGTCAAACAGAGTTATAGCCTCGAGTGGCTGAAATGTGTTAGAGTGGTATTTTGGGGAACTCACTAAGCTTATGCTTACAGTGTTACGTGTTATGTGTTTCAGGTACCAGTGATGACCGCGGGAAGGCGCCGACTTGATTCGTACACACACATGGGATTTTATGTACTTCGATCTTGGGGGATGTTTTGTGAAACAAAGATATGATACTATGACATTTTATTAATGAATGTGTTTGAAAATGCGAAAAATTGTTTTAATTTTTACGGTTTTACAAATTGGGCTATGGATCACCTTGGAATATAGGTTGGACGAATTCTATGGGAAGCCCATAATGAATTCATCCAAGGGATGTTCTAAAAGGAGTCCATGGGCTGCTTAGGGCTTAAGCAGTCAGGTTAGTGTTTCCTAGTTGCAAACCCTAATAGCCTAACTATAAATAAGGACCCCTAAGCCCCCAAAACATGGCCAATTTATTCCTTAGGGTTTCTAGATGTTTTGGGTGCCTCTCCTCTTCTCCCTCTTCATCCTTATTGCTTATGGTGTTTGTGACACCTCTAGAGGTGCAACACTTGAGGCACTAAGCTTTCTGAAGCCAATTACAAGAAGGAATAAATTCTTATTGCTACATAACAATCAAAGGTAATATCTAAACACTAATTTCGTTCATAGTATGCTAGATTTAGGGTTTGAGAGCTTTGGATGATTATTGCATGTAAAACTAGATGAACCTAGATCCAAAGTTTAGGGTTCTGCATGTGCACCATAGGACTGATGTAGTGCTCATAACCCATCAGTGGTATCAGAGACTAGGATGGTTTATTCTAATGTATTTGACGCAAACTTTTTTCGTTCATAGCTGAAACTTTTCATTTTTTCTAATTTAACAAGTTTCACGTCGTGAACATGTTGTTCATGTTGTGAACCCAGTCTGACAACATGATTTTGAAAATCTTGCCTTAATTTGCTTTGGATAATTACCATAAATTGCTTTATTCAAATAAAAGTCAAATTTTTTATTATAGTAATTGATATCCTAATAAAATTAATGGATAATTGTCAAAATTAAGATAATTATTTGTTTTAATAGATAAAGATTGATTATTTGTAATTTTGATTTGAATTATCTTGTGAAAAAATAAATTAGGTCAAATTTAGATAATTCAAATTATTTGATTTATTTAATTATTTTTAATTTGATCTAGATAGTTTTTAAAAGTTTCAAAACTTGCCCTCAAGTTTTGGAATTTAAATTTTGAATAAAAGTTTAATATTGAAATATTTAAATTCTAAAGCCTAATGTTTCGAAAAAGTTCAAAACTTACCCTCAAGTTTTGGAATTTAAAATTTGATTAAAAGTTTGGTTTTGAAATATTAAATTCTAAAACCCTAGTACTTTGAAAAGTTCAAATTACACCCTTATGGTTTTATTAAATTAATTAAGTGTATAATTAAAGGAAAGTTAATAAATCCCAAAGGTTTTGGTTTACATTTAATTAAATTAAAAGTATAATTTATTAAATTAAACCACCTAGTATTTTAAAAGTATAAAACACACCCTTATACTGTATATAAAATAAAAAGTCCAATATTATATATGTATAACTTAAACTGCTAGTCTTACTGTTAGTAGGTCTCATTCACGAAGTTGATCTATAAGGGGGGGGGGGGGGTATAAGGTTATGGCCTATAAAATGGTCGTTTAATGGGTGTCCACTCTCACCCACCGCTTCCTTGATTGGTGGAGGGTCGTTAGTCAAACGGGTAGGATAGGGCAAACCCTCTCCTCATTAAAAGTATAATGAATGTTAAAGTAACTAAATGCTTTACAAAAAATTCCCAATCTTAGTTACTTTAGGCAAAAGTGAATTGATGCAGTTCCATGAAATTACACTTTGTACCCTTGCTAAGACGTTAGTGGAGCGTGTGTGGTTAACCGGCACACTAAATGGGATTTAAGAAAAGGTAGCGAAACGTCACTCGATGTTTTTCATAGTTCGGTGGAGCGTGCGTGGTTAACCGGCACATCGAATAGGTGATTGTAACATTAGGGGCACCATGTAAATTTGCATGGTTATTCACACCCTTTTTTGTGATCGTCGCCGACATCCCAGTCACAAATCGAGGGGCATATATAGATTTAAACATGCCATTGAAAACTTCAATGAATCTTAAAGGATCTAGGAATTTTCAATACATTTAGAACTTAATATCTTCTTTGTTTTTCATGGGGCAAATTAGTGAATCGTCATTCACTTACCTTCAAATGTTCTGCAATTTGGGTTACGACATCCCTCTCCCAAGTTGTAGAGTATTGTGTTAGGTCCTAGCCTTAATATCTCATTTGGGTGTTTTATTAAGAACTCAATCAATCAACTAACTTGAATTTTCTCCCGTTTTGTAGATGTCAAAGTATGACAACTATGGTCTTACAAATCCCATGGAACAAGCCTTCCATATGAAGATGATATTCCACGATTCGATCGAGGAACAAGAGATCACGCTTTACTTCCTCCACCTCCTCCTATTGTTCTCCCTAACCCACAAGTTCAAAGGCTACAAAAGTTCAAGCTCACTCAATCCCTTTTGGCAAGTAAACATGAAGAAGGAAAGTCAGTGTGTGCACACGTATTAGAGATGAAGTCACACATTGATAGGTTAAGAATTTTGGGAGTCGTTGTCTGTGAGGAGCTGGTTGTTGACTGGGTTCTTCAGTCGCTTCCTGACTCATATAGTGAGTTTGTAAGAGAGTACTATATGATAGACCACGATGTGACCCTCATCGATCTCACCTATTTACTTATTACTGCTGAATCAACAAAAATTTGGTGCACTGGAAAAGCAAAGTTGATTGGTGGATCTACCTTCCAAACCATTATGGACATAGGAAATGGCAACGAAAGGCATGCCATGGTCGAAATGTTTGAACATAAGAGAAAGGTAAAGTCTGAAGTAGTTCCGTGTGCTGTTCCAAAAGAGTCAATTTGCTTTTATTTCCAAGAGAAGGGGCATTGAAGACGAAGCTGCCCAGTCTACCTGAGAGTTAAGACGTTTGGCTCTACTTCAGGTAAAATCCACTATCTAACTCCATTGAGTTCTTGTTCATTGATTCTTAATACATAATGTGATAAAATTACATTTGAATGTTTTGTAGGATCAGAGAAAAGAAAGGAAGCTTGATGGAAGAGCAAGATGAGTCTGATCACGAAGAAATGGATCACGATCACATGGATTCGAAGATCAGAGTTTGAGCTTGAATGTTATGATAGATTTGTTATGAATATTTGATTACACAGTTTTTCAGTTGATTTTGCATTGTAAGTACATGTTTTCCACTGCTTTTATGAATAAAATAAAGTTTTTTATTTGTCTTATTTATATATATCCTTGCAATGAAATCTTTGTAAAAAATTGATGTTTGTGTATTTCTATAAATGGATGTGATTCTTAGTTATGTTATTTATGGAAGTGTCAAATTTCTCTAAGTATGGAAAGATTCCCATCGCCCAAGTTTCAGTTGTACATAAGCTTGGAATCATAAGATTTGAATCATGTGATGTATGGAAATCTTGGTACTTAGGAAATTTAGACTAATTCCTTAATCACACAAGTATGTGAGTCAAGTGAAGGACTAAAGGACTAGAACACAATGTTGTGTGAACTAGTAAAGTCCACCACAAATAGCAATAAGACTATTCGTCGTAATTTACCAGAAGTCTAGTAAATGTGGTTTTACTTACAAGATTAAGTGTAATTCTGAATCATTGAAAAGTTTGAATGAATGGAAGAACGAATAAGAAGAATCAATGAAGGCAGAAAGATAAATGGTTTCTCAAATTTAAGAAGAAGGGAGACTACTTTTGTATAAGTTTTTATGATCGTCTTAATGATTAAGAACCATATCACAATTGATCCTCTAAGGACATGTTAGTGCACTAGTATCGCTAAGAAGAGGAATAGGAAATTGTTGAAATGGTTAAATCAAAAGGATGAGTCATACTTCGTTCCAAAAATCAATTCTTAGAGTCATACTCCAAGATTGTGACTTGAGTGACATAATCTTAAGTAGGAATGTTCTCACACTCACGCATTTTGGAAAGTGATGATGTCTTGAATAAGACAAAGACCAACTAGTACCAAATTGTGTATAGGTTTTGTCTTGATGTAGACACATACTAACTCTTGGATATTTGTTTTTTCAAGAAATGTTTCTTGATAAGAGAATCTAATATGTCAAGTGGTCAGTGGGAGTCTAAAGATCTTGAAAAGTTTCAAGAACAAATCAAGAAGTAAATCTATTAAAAACTAGCCAACGACTTGAGGCTTGTAACCTATCGTGTTGACAAAATTTCATTTCTATGCCATTCCAGTAAAGTTACTGTAGGGTTTCAAAGCACTCCATGGATGATGACAATGGGCCCCTTGATGAAGTGTAGGCTAAAAGCCCAAGACTTGTCTTTTCCCTATAAATAGACAGGTATTATTCATTATTAGGGTTAACAGTGAGGCAAAATGTAGCCGCCACATGAGGTTTCTTATGCAGTGTTAGATTCTTTAGTCTATGTTGAAAGTGTAATATATTCCTCTCGTTTGAATAAATCGAGTGATCATTCGACCTAATCTTCATGTTTGTGTTTGTTCTTATTTTCCGCATCTTGTTCGTCAAATCGCAATTAGGGTTTTAATCCCAACAAGTGGTATCAGAGCGGGTCTTTGAAGATCTGTTGAGTTTTGAAGCATCGGTTCTTGATTGATGATTTTCTGCACAAGTTATTGAGGATTTTTTTGTGTTTTGGTGCTTTGGAATCAAACTTTCTCATCAAGCCAATGTTCATGATGATTTATGGTGTTCTTTCTACTGTTCATCTGGTATTACTTCAATTTGATTCCTATTCCTTTCGCATGTTCTGATTAGGTCTGATCAATTCTTGATCTAATATCGATTTTATTGTTTTAATTGTTTTGATCCATATTTATTCAGTCGATCCTTTTTGTTCTTAGCCTATTATTGTCGCTATTGTTCATCGTTTGGAACGTACATAATCAAGTCTCAATGAAACTTCAGATTCACTAAATTCTCTTGTTCGATTTTTTCACTCGATTTTTCTATCCAGATCATCTAATGTTTTTGTTCCAGCTTATGAATCTTATTTGCTTTATCAATTCGATTTTGTGATTCAATTATATTTTGAATCTCAATTTTTTTCATCAGCCCTTAAATTTGTAAACATTTTTTGAAATTTTGTGATTCATTTTTATTTTGAATGATCTTGAATAGATAAAAATTACTATGCTCCCCCGTGACAAAATGATATATACAATGAAGTATAAAATCCGAAAAAGTCGTGAAAATTTGTCGTTATCACGAAAAACAACTTTCCGAACCGCCAAGACTAGATGAAATCTATATTTTTCTGTTCACGAAAAAATTTGTGCATTGAAAAAAATCCAAATTTGTTCACCAGCCCATAAATTTTCAAACTTTTCTGAATATTGGGCAGAAACTGTCACTTGCTGAAAGATAGGGGCTGAAATGGTAATTCTGCATCATTTTCTCTTTGATTTGTAACAATTTCTGGAATTGATCCAGAAATGCCAAATTGAGAAAGTCACAGGGACCAAAGGTGAAACTTAAGTCATCTTCCCATTTTGATCGAATAAGAACTAAGCAACAGCGACTCGCAACTTGCACTGTGATTCCGAGACATTGATTGAATATCAACCAATTCCATACACTTGAGAATTCGGATCAACCTTCATTCCGAGCACATGATTACAATTCCTAATCCGAGTGCAGTCATAATTCGAATTCCAAGACTGTTCATCCCAAATCAACCGAATTTGTGAACAGATGAGAACACCATTCAAAAGAAAACTACAGTTTCAGCATTGATCATCAATTGCAAACAAAAACACACAACCATTCCGATTCCGAGTGATATACTGATTTCGAGTCGCCTTACATATTAAATCTGAATGCTCAAACATCTTTTCCGATTCCAATTTATTACGATTGTTTTAAGCACCGATTGACCTACTTGGCGATTGCGAACTTGACTTCAAATCAATTCAGAACCCAGTGAATACCAAACTTAGTATCACGATAACAAACATAGAATCCGATTGTTATAGCAACTCTATTCATTCCGATTAGAAAACCATCATGGATTCGTAAGACGATAAACAACAAAACTCAAAACATAGATTAATTTTCAGATCAACAATCGCCATGTTCTTCATCAGAAGGCTTTATAATCACGTTTTCGATTATAAATCGGGGGAGAATTTGGTATGGCCATTCAAAATTGGATTTGTGACTTCTCAAAGTTGAAGATTTTTGATAAAGCTTGTGGTAGAATTATGAAGGTAGCTTTTACAGTGGAAGTTCTTCATCGAGCTCTGCTAAAGCTTTTATAGAAAAGTATCCTTTACAGCGAAAGTTCTTTACTGAGCTCTGCTAAGGACTTGTTATATCTCCGACTTCTAATATTTTCTCGATAAAGTGGCATTATGAATCGTAAAGTTTGGGTTGTTACATGAAATTTTTAATGGCTTATATCATTAGCTTATTTGAAGATCATTGTGACTTGGAGGGGAGCTCTTCAAAGACAATAAGTGATTCGGTTTCTTAGTTCTGGAATGAGTTTTTATGGTGGGTTTGGTTTTCATGAAGATTTTTTGGGATTACATTCGAAAATGAAGTTTAAAGACATTACTTCAGTGCTTGATTTATATATCCTAGAGCCCGTGTTTGAAGACTATTGAAGAATCAAGATTTTTGGATTGCTTCATCTATTCCTCGTTGCAAGATCTTTTTATTTGCTAGATGCTTGTTTTAGAAGTTAAATCATTATCATCCATTCCATACTTTGAGGGGGAGATTGTAGGGTTTCAAAGCACTCCATGGATGATGAAAATGGTCCCCTTGATGAAGTGTAGGTTAAAAGCCCAAGACATGTCTTTTCCCAATAAATAGTCATGTATTATTCATTATTAGGGTTAATAGTGAGGCAAAATGTAGCCGTCATGTGAGGTTTCTTATGTAGTGTTAGATTCTTTAGTCTATGCTGAAAGTGTAATTTATTCCTCTTGTTTGAATAAATCGAGTGATCATTAGACCTAATCTTCATATTTGTGTTTCTTCTTATTTTCAACATCTTGTTCATCAAATCGCAATTAGTGTTTTAATCCCAACAGTTACTTATGCATATGAGTTCTACGAGTTCTCAATTGACTACATAAGGGCAAACACCTTGTTTAATGAAAGTACATTGACTGGCATAGGTGAGCTACTAAATAACTTGGAAGCAATGGTGGGACCCTTGATGGAAAAGAATCAAGTAATGAACAAGTTCTGTCCATAAGTGTTTGGATTTGTCACAAACATTATCTTATGATTATGGTTATGACAAATTTGCATGGATAGGAACACATGCACCATAAAATCTAAGTGTCATAAGGTTTCTATCCTTGATGAAAATGATTGTGAGGAAACGCTTTCACTAAGAGAGATTTTAACGAGATAGCGATTATGTAAATTACGCTCTCAAATTCGATTATGATTACGGCATCCATCTTCATAGTTCGAATTGTGAGATTTGGCAATTGGTATGAACATTTGGGACTTAGTAATATAAGTTCTGAATTAGTTTAGACACACATGTGAGCTGTCTGAGGAAATGTGTATGAGTTTGAGAGGCTTAGTTAAAGGCTTATCGAAGCACATCGTATTGGAAATTTGAACTTTGGAAGTCAATAAGTATTGTCTTCTAAAAGTCCAACTGTTTTATGAATACGTGTCAAAGCTAGTGGGAGTATAAATGTTATGCTGGAAAGGATATAATCATCATGTTAGTGGGAGCATGATTATTATTGCATGTTGGCAATATTAATTATAGAAAAACAAAAGTTTCACTTTGCAAAGTTGCAGGGGTTGAAAAGTTGTTTTTGCTATAATTAAGGGAGATGATGTTATACTTCGGTTCCAATCTAAAAGCTTAGATTGAGCAATTTTAATTGAATTTAGTCAGAGTAATATTTATTAATTGAATTCTCAAAGTTTGATTATGATTACGGCATCCCTCTTCATAGTTCGAATTTTGAGAACACGGCAAATAGAAATATTATGGCAATATTATAGCAAGAAACTGGTAAAGTATCACGTATTTCATTATGAATCGTATCCCACACGCTTCGGGTATAGGATCGATTGCATATGATGTTATATTCGACCATTCTAAAATTTTCCAAATGCCTAAGTCATTTAGAGGGAAAAAGGGAATAGAACCAGATTTGACTAAAATAATTAAATTGTCAAGGACAATCTAAGGTTCGCCAAGGATTGTTGTGGATAGTTGGAATTATAGTCATGGATGGACCATATTGACATTATTATGAATAGATAAGATTCTATTCAGAGTGAGTTGTCATATGGAAAATATGAAAATGTTTTCATATTGGGAGTTGGATTTCGAGAATCCATATCTAGATTAGAAGCTTTTATGCAAGAAGAATGTTCAAAGGAATGTACTTTGAATGTGAGACTTCACATCTAAGGAATTGTCTTGTAACAATCTCCAATAGAGCACTTTTTAATTTCATTGGCAAAGTCTTGGTGACATTGGCGCTGTGATATTATGAAAGGCCCGTTGCATAAAATGTTACAATCTAGCATATTCTAGTAGTGGCGAGAATTTTGTATTCTTACACTAATGGATTAGGAATTGTGAAATGAGCATCATTGGAAATGTGTTCATTTGATCTATTTCACAAAGTAAGGACCATAGGTAAACATAGTGTGCATGCTAAGATCTTGGGACAATTGTTGTTATAATTCAAATAAGAAGTTGACTATCCGAAACAACAAATAATGAGTAATCAATATGGTGATCAAATAAAATGTTTTATTTATTCTCAAAGGTTTGGGACCATATAGGATTAATATTATTCTTGTGTTTCACTTTGCATGTTTTGACTTCCCGAATAATTAGATTATTCAAACCCTCCACAATCGCTCATTCTTTGGAAGTAGGTATGAAAGAAGACTATCATGAATTTGACTGTAGATTGTCCAAAGTGTTTTAGACATATCAAAAGTTTACAGCAGGGTTCATGAGTGCTGCTATAAGATTAGAGTATTGGATTAAACCCACACTCACTTGGATCGCTTCATGGATTTTATCATGAGTAATTGGTGAGACGATAATATCTTATATTCTTGAAATCGAGATGTGTAAGTTGTATCTTGTGAGTCGGTTACACATTGATAATATGTAAACGCACCAGTAACCTGGTGTTATAAAACGTATTGTTGTGAGTGATTCGGTGAGTGAGTACAAGAGAGCATTGAGTCGAAGTTTATCCATTCCTTTTACCCAAAGTGGGATAAAAGCGATATCTATGGGCCCTTGATGATTTAGTGATGACACCCTAAGTGCTTGGCCAAGCCGGGACTATGTTAATGTGTTCAATTGTAGTCTGTTGTCAGTCGTCATAAATCGGAAATCGGGAAACAACACATAGACTAAGATAATGATTTCAATCCATGTCTCACGTCTATATGATATCTAGAATGGAGGAATATATGATCCCTTATCTAAAGGACACGCTTCTAATAAGATCAGATTTGGCAGCGGCTTTTCAAAGCTACGATTGCTAATCGGATTGTACTTACATTATAGTTAGTAGAATTATCCAAGTAGGAGACTGTTGGATTAGTGTCTAAGCCTGTAGCTATATTTGGTATGCACTTGACCCGTTGTGCATGGTCCTTTTAGGTTGCCTTCACCAAAGCATCTTGATAGGATAATTTATGGAGAAAGAGGATTAATTATGATTTATTAATATATTATATAAATAATCTATTAAAGGAGAAATCATATTGTTTAATTAATATTAGTCAAGATTAATCTTGTGACTAAAAGACATTAATTAAACTTAGGGTACTGGAATTGTAATTAAAAGATAGTTGCAATTGGGCTATGGATCACGTTGGAATATAGCTTGGACGAATTCTATGGGAAGCCCATAATGAATTCGTCCAAGGGATGTTCTAAAAGGAGTCCATGTGTTGCTTAGGGCTTAAGCAGTCAGATTAGGGTTTCCTAGTTGCAAACCCTAATAGCCTAACTATAAATAAGGACCCTAAGCCCCAAAAACATGGCTAACTAATTCCTTAGGGTTTCTAGACGTTTTGGGTGCCTCTCCTCTTCTCCCTCTTCATCCTTATTGCTTATGGTGTTTGTGACTCCATTAGAGGTGCAACACTTGAGGCACTAAGCTTTCTGAAGCCAATTACAAAGAATAGATTGTTATTGCTACATAACAATCAAAGGTAATATCTAAACCCTAATTTCGTTCATAGTATGCTAGATCTAGGGTTTAAGAGCTTAGGATGATTATTGCATGTACAATTAGATAAACCTAGATCCAAAGTTTAGGGTTTTGCATGTGCACCATAGGACTGATGTAGTGCTCATAACCATTCAGAAGACTCGTCAGCTGGTCATCAAGGAAACAAGGCTGTGTCTCATTGTCTACCGCAGAAGCTGAATATGTGGCCGCAGCCAGCTGTTGTTCATAAGTCTTGTGGATGAAAACTCAACATATGGACTACAGATACAAGATGTTGTGGATACCGATTTAATGTGACTCAGAGAGTGCAATAGTGATCTCCCATAATCCTATTCATCTCTCTAAGACGAAGCACATTGAACTACGGTATCACTTCATTAAAGACCACATTCTGAAAGGTAACATTGAACTAATTTTTGTTTACACTCATGAAGAGATTGCTGATGTATTCACAAAGGCACTTGATTCTACAAAACTCAACAGTTTCTTACAAATGTTAGGAATGATGAATCCAGACTCACAATTGTTTTTGAATTGATAGGTACTGCATACCATACTTGGTCAACATTACGGTCCTAGTTAAATATATCTATCATACATGAGTTGTAGTATACTTTATGTACCGCAGTACATCTTATGTACTGCAGTATATGTTATGTACCACAATTCTATATGATACTTATATCTCCAAGGTCCTTATTGTTTTTTATTTCTAATCTTGTTCAAGTGTTTCTCTTAGTTTCTTCTTCTTCAGTCCCCTACCCATCTACCACAAGAATAAACCCATCCACAATGATGTCCTGATCTGCAATGAGTAATCAATCCGTAATCACATTGATTGAACTTTCAACTACTTCATAAATTCGTGAAACATTGTGTGCGATTTAATGATCCTTCATTAAATAAGAAAAACATTATCAAAACATTCATTGTGTAGCACAGTATCGTTTCAGTTCTTCTTTTCAAATAAACCTTTTGTCAGACCTATTTTAGGTGTGATTCCAAAATAAAATAGTTTCGAATAAATGTAATCTTTTTAAGAAATCTCTTTTTTTAATCCGTCTTTTCCCCTTACCCCAAAATGTCAAATCTGTTATAAATTCCACTTTTATTCAACGGACTATCACCCCTTCACCACACGTTCTACAGACGTGGGACTTTGGGCATGACATTTCATTAAATGCCACATTTTTGGAAAATAAAGTTTCTTTTTGGTTAATGCTTTTGTGGCTGATAATGATTTTCTTATTTAAATAAAAGTCTTCACCTTTAACCGCTTTCTTTAGGGTAAAAACAACTTTTTTTAAGATCCGCCCCCATATAAACCCTCTTTTCTTCTCCAAGAAAGATTTACGCTTTCTGAACTCTCTAAGACGAACTTCATCTTCTTCCCTCTTGCACTTCAAATTTTTCTGCAAGTTCTTCAAACTTTTCCAAAAAAATGGTGAAATCAGGCATCTCAAGGAAAAAATCGAAAGCTTCAACCTCTACTCAACCGACTGGTTTTGACTCTGTTACAAGTAGCCAATCGCCTTCAATTGCATCCAACAATTTTACGGCAATATTTAATGATCATTCTGCTTACAATGACTCCATTTGTCTCATGATTAATTTCATCTCCAATCATCCACTATTTGGACCATTCAAATCTTTCACTGATGTTGTTCCCATCTCGACCTTGTTCAAATGTGCTTTTTCAGCATATCGACCCCTCAACAATCTGCAAGAAGTTCATTTGAACTTGATGGATGAATCTTTAGTCATCCTGAACAAGGACAAGTTTCTCACTGCAATCAATCTGTTGGTGCATCCCTTAACCAAATTCATCTCACCAAGTGTGACAAACATCATCTCTACACTTTACCGGACGAGATACCAGAAGAAGATCAAAGGCATTGGCGAGTTCAAGAAGAATCAACTCCCGACGGTATGGCAGTTCATGTGCCATTTTGTGATCCGCAGTTTATCAGGGAGAACCAGAGGCACTGACAACATGGGCCTCAAATTGCTCGAGTTAGTTTGGAGCATCTTCACGGGCAACGATATCAACTACGGTCAAATTCTATGGGATGATTTTCTCCAATACATCCCTAAGGAAACTCCAACGGAAAACCCAACCGAGCTCACTTTTTCAAGGTTCTAGTCTCTCAGCATCTCCGATCTTCATCATGTCACCAAGATCAACATGGGAAACGATGTCAACTTCTTCGTCACTCGCGATCTTAAAAAGTACGTACCTTCTAAAGTTCAATCTATTTTTGGACCCATTAGATGCTTACCCATTCACATCTTGACTACTATTGGACTTGAGACCAAAGAAGTCACAGATCATATAGAGGCAATGAAAGGTATTGACTCATACCTTTCTACCCCGCCTCTACCCAGTCAGAACATATTAGCCTCGATATCACCCAATCAACCAGAGCATTCCGCAGCTCCATCTTCTACTACCTTATCCAATCTTACCATAGCCAAAAGGTTCAAACAGGTGGTTAAATCCAAAAAAGCCCCTAGTAGCAAGACAAAGAAAGATGCAACACCCAAAAAGGGTGAAACATCTATGAAAATTAAAGCATCCAAAAAGGTAGAACCCTCCAAGAAATGAAAACTGAGACACGTTGTGTCTTCAGTTGATCAATCCAATCCCATTCCTGTAGTGAAAATAGATGATGAGTCTGATAGTGACTCATTTCCAATTCTTGTTCTCAAGAAAAGAAAAAGAAAACCCACCTCTAGCCAAATGCGTGACTGGACAGATACCGTAGTCTCTCAAAAGGCTGCGATAGTCCTTGGGGTTGCCGCATACCCATTTGTTTCAACTCATCATGACCACTCAGGCTCAGATAGTGAGTCTGTTTCATCCAAACGTGGAGACTCACCCCCAGCTAAATCCCAAGAGGATTTAATTGGCTCTTCTTGCCCTAAGGTCTCCAGGACTTCCAAACTTAATTTCTTTGAGGAACAAGAGTTGCGCTCCATTTTGGATCTTATAATCCAAACACTCGATACACCTTCCCAACCGCATGGCAATTCTTCAGCCTATGCCAGAACGGAGCCGAGGCCACACTTGACCACGGGTCAAGGAGACCGAGGAAGCTACGAAAATCCTACTATGCTTACATCTAATACAAGTGGTTTAGGCATGGTGAGCACAAATGTGCAAGGATCCGTGAAGCCGAGGGACACCTCAGTGCGTTTTCAAGGAATTGACGATAATGATTCTGATAATTATTGGGCACATTACAAACCAACCATTGAATCAGAAGCCAAGAAGTATGTTGCTTTCCATAGGGCATTTCAAGCAAGGAAAGATAAAAAAAAAAAAACCAGCAACTTCAACAAAAGCAACAGGAAATCCAAAATGTGGCCAAATATTGGGCTGATGCAATTAACAATGCAAACACCGTAGCTATAATTCTAAAAGTTCAGGATTGGATCACCGCAATGACTGCAACAATCCGCAAGAATTAGTCCATTCCTAGTGGTGCAGGTCCATCTCATCCCCCTCCAACTCAAACTAATAGAGAATCACAAAATGATGGAACCAAGATTGAAGTTAGTTCCAGGACAACCTTTGGTTTTGACAACATCTACACAAATGAGGTAAATCAACCTGATCCCTCTGATGATCTCATGATTTCTGATGAAGAAGAAGAATCAAGCGGTTCTTAGCACTTAACCTCTAAGCCTAAGGAAAAGAAGAAGAAAAAGAAGTTAGCTGTCTTGAGAAAAAGAATTCTTCAAGTTGCAAGACAAAGTGGCTGCCTTGAAATCTTCTCAAACGCAATCGGAGGACTTGCCTGGACCGTAGTCTCTCATTGATCGCATCGAACGACTTGAAGCCAGAGAACGTCTTGCTGCAGAACGAATCTCTCTTAAAGTTGAAATGGGTATTCGAGCCCTGGATACCAACCGCAAAGCTAATCATCAGCAATTTTTAGCTACTATAGAGTGACTCATCTCTGAGGTATCTACAATCAAGTCTGACCTTCAATCGATAATTGCGGATCAATCAACTCAATCCAGGAAGGTTGTTGTAGAAACTCATAATGCGTATGAGTCCACCATTTCAGTCATGCAGTCAACCATCAACAACTTACGCCGTTCTTTATCATCCAAATTTCATGGCCAATGAACCTGGAGGAAGTCTTTCTGATAGCAAGGGTGTTTTATAACAAGTCAGAGAAAAATCCCAAAATGAAAATTGCATTTGAAAGGGCGAACACGTTTCTGAGAGAAACTGTTTGTGATTTTGCAAAGATTGATGCAAATATTCACACTGCACTTGCTCAGAAGTTTAACCTTCCACCTCTTCATCCAGCCCCAATGCTGACTGAAGGTTATCAAGAAACATCTCTTGGAGCAACAAACTTCCCATATCTTGGAGTCATTTTCAAATGCAAAAATCATGAAATTAAATATTTCATTCCTATGACTGCGATGCATCGTCTCACTAGGAAGAAACTTGAGCTAACTCAAACTGCAGTTCACAAGTCAAAACACACAACTGCGGAAGTCATGTTTGATATTTCAAGAATAATCACCTGGCTTGGAGAAGTAAGAAAGTTCTTGTGGATTCTCATCAAGTTCCTAAGTTTTGACAACTAAAGGGAAGTTGAAGAGGTCACTTAGGGCGGAATTGTTGAAACATAGAAGTGACCCTCTTAAACTTAATCAAAATCTCAGCCTTTCCCTTATCCGCAACCACTCCTTCATCCGCAGTCAACAACTACAACCACAATCATCGTCATCAGCACTTAGTCTTAGTCTTTTATTTGTATTTCTAAATGTACTCTCTTTTATCCAATGTGTCTTGCATGGCAACGTTAATCAGATAGGACATTTGTAATCTTTGAGACTCTATAAAAGGAGTTCTCTCTTTCTGAATGAATACACGTCTACACATCTTGAATCTCATATCACTTTAAATTCACAACTCACTCTCTCATCTCCCTCTTACTCTCTAAATTCTACTAAACATAATCTTTAATATAACAGATATAAATCTCTCCTTCGAAGTCGGTCAATCTTGACTTAATCACTAAGTTTGATCTCAATTACTAATATGGTTTGATTGCATTCCTTGTTAAGAATCAACTTAAGTGTATACTTGATATAATACTTGTTGTCATTTATATTTCCTTATATTTCCACATCTAACCATCTAACCATCTAATTATCTAACTCGAACTTTTATTATTGTTGAGCTTTATGGTCCTTTGAGTTAAACTTTAAATTCCGCAATATAAAAATGTTCTAACATTTGTTCAAGTGTGTTTCTCAAGTTTTTCTCCCAACAAGATGACTCTACCTACCTAAAAAAGATTGTAATTTGATTAGGACGTCCCTCTTCAAAGGTCGAATCGAAAATATGGATCATATCCTTAATTTAAATTTTGGTTTAATATATAAGGATTAAAATCAACTAACTAGAATTCTCTCTTCTTCCAAAATTTAGATGTCAAATCAGCATAATAATGGTCTTCCTTATTCTTCTGGAAGTGTTTTTCCTTGTTTTTACTGAACATGATCTTCCACGCTCTGAGAAAGATGAAAATGGACTACTTTTGAATGGGTAACGAACTTTTGACTTTGTCACATTTAGTCACTAAAATTTTTGTCATTATCTATTTGCCACTAAACTATTGAAACTGTTCACATTTTACCCTTATGACCGGTAACAACCGGTCATAAGGGTAAAATGTGAACAGTTTCAATAGTTCAGTGAAAAATAGATAATGAAAAGAAGTTTAGTGACTAAATGTGAACAAAGTTGAAAGTTCGTTTCCCTGTCAAAAAAGTTTAATGACTAAATGTGAACAAACTTTCCACTTGTATTATGGTGTTGCAAATTATGTATTTTTGTTAAATTTTGACAACATGTGTTAATGAAGAAATGTATGAAATAAAAAAAAAAACCCCGAAAAAGGTATAAAAAACGAAAAACAAAACCAATATTAAATGTATAAAATATATCCTAATATTATATGTATGAATTTTGTGTTATGAAATTATGCAACACATAAATTGACATACATTAAACCATATACGTTGTTTATAAAAGAATACATACATACATTGATACATTATATATGTTGTTATACTCAATGTATTGACATACATTATATTAGTATATTTACTATTAAAAATGATATCGAAAATGAAAGTCAAGTTGTTCAGAATTTAGACATTTTTAATTTACCCGGACAAATTGATTTATATATGAGATTGTATTTTCTTAAAAAGTTTGAATGATTATTGACAATTATGATTTATTAACTAGACATATAGAGTTAAGTAAAATCGTTAACATATTTTATGAAATGTTTCGTCCAAACCACCCTATCCATATTACCTTTACAAAAATATTCTTTTTTAGAAAAAATATAACTATGTACTCAACAATTAAAACGACACTATGAGTGTGAATGGTTCATTTTTTTTATTAAACCAAAATCAGATTAGAAATTTTTATTTTTTATTTTGGAAAATGCCAAACCGTTGGTTTTTTATTTCGGTTTTGGTTTTTGTTTTTTTTTAATATATTTTTCAGGGTTTTGTTTTTGTATTTCATTGATTTCTTCATCAGCAAATTTTGTTAAAATTTAACAAAAATACATAATTTGCTAAACCATAATACTAGCTGAAAGTTGGTTCACATTTAATCATTAAACTTTTTTAATAGGGAAACGAATTTACAATTTTTTTACATTTAGTCACTAAATTTTTTTTCATTATGCATTTGCCATTGAATTATTGAAACTATTCACATTCTATCCTTATGACCGGTTGTTACTGGTTATAGGGTAAAATATGAACAGTTTCAATAGTTCAGTAGCAAATAGATAATGAAAAAAAATTTAGTGACTAAATATGAACAAAATCGAAAGTTCATTACCCTTTCAAGTCATTCTCTCATTTAATATTTTAAAATATTTAGACAAAAGTTCATAATTGATCATTATGGTTCGCAAAATATCTCACTTTGAGCACATTCAAAGAAAACGTCATGACACTAGTCCCTATGGTTTGTAAGATTACAAGAAATGTCATGTTGCCTTTAAATCTAACTTTTCAACTGTTATATTTAAATGAAAAGTCTATTTTACCCTTGTTCCAAATTTACAATATACTAAAAACCTCAAGGATTGTTACTGTAATTTTGTATATATATATATATATATATATATATATATATATATATATATATATATATATATATATAAACCGTTTGATTTTTTTAATTTTAATTTGGCGTAACATATAAAATAACCACTAAAGAAAAAAAAATATAAAAATAAAAGCGGACAAAAATTACAAATATAAATATAACCTTTTTGTTTACTTAAATCAAACTTAAAAAAATGTACAAAAACCATAAATAACTAAAATTATAAAAAAAAATAGAAAACGAAAAAAACTCAAACACCAAAATTGTAATATATTGTAGTATATTCACACATTTTACACTTTTAAAAAAGGTCAAAAGAAAAAGTTATTAAATTGATGAAAAATAAAACGAAACAATGAAAATAAAAAAAAAATAGGAAAGAAAATTAGAAATAATACGAAAAAAAATTAAAACAATAACATGGAAAAATTTTAAAAAATAGGAAAAAAACCAAAAAATATGAAAAATATAATATCTATTAATATATTATAGTATATTACAATTTTGGTGTTTGTGTTTTGTTTTTTGTTTTTCTATTTTTCATTACTTGAATCAAAATAAAAAAAAATTAATAAAAGAATAATAAATAAGTAAAATTATATAAAAATATAGAAAACAAAAGGTGAAAAAATGATAATGAAAAATGCAAATATATAGTTGCTAGCGATATTAACTATAAAGCATCCAAGTAAAGAAAAACATGAACCGTAATAGTATAAAATTAAAAAAAAAAAAACATTAAGGCATCAATTCACATTTAAGAAAAATCAAAGCAAAAACGATTTCGACATGGTTTATCGAATTTAATTTTATCTACTTGAATCAAAATAAACAAAAACGATTTCGAATTTAATTTCGACAGTGACGTCACGTTTTTCATTGAAGTCCTCAAAGTGATATATTTCGTAAACCACATGGCCTAATTATGAAATTTTGTCAAATTTTTATTTTGCTTCAAATGAATTGCTTAATTATTTTTTTAAATTCAAGTCTTCAACCTATTGATAAACATAAAAGATTTTTAATTTTTTTTTTAACTTATACCTTTTAAAATTTAAGATATAATTAATATGATTGATTATATATATATATATATATATATATATATATATATATATATATATATATATACACACACACACACACTTAGGCTCAAATGAGAACAATTATATACTTGTAAAGGAGACAACAAATCATGATCACATAATTTTTCTGCCGCAAAATCACTCAGGTATCTGTGCGAGTAAAAACATATTCATATATAAATATTATTTCTTCCTACTTGAGAAATTCGTCGCGCCAGTACAGAGAAATTCGTCGCGCCAGTACAGAGGAAGGTTTTGTGGCAACCAAAAAATATATGTGGTCGGTTAATTTTCACGTTCTCAATTATATAATTGTTATCATTTGAATATATATATATATATATATATATATATATATATATATATATATATATATATATATATATATATATATATATATTTCTATTTTTCATTAATTTTTAATAATCTCTTCGAATAAATAAATCCCAATGTCGTAGGATATATATTCAAATATTTATTTATTTGTGTTTTTGGTTTTTTAAATCAAATATTCCATCGTCATAAATAAAGATGAGATGTATAGTCACTTATCTATTTAATCGTGTTATACGTTTTTAAATTGAATAGTTTATTATCGTTATATATATATATATATATATATATATATATATATATATATATATATATATATATATATATATATATATATATATATATAAGGGATGGTTGAAATAAAGACAGTAAATAAAATGAGTACGTGAACACATTACTTTTATATTATTATTCTGTTAAAAATTATATATATATATATATATATATATATATATATATATATATATATATATATATATATATATATATATATATATATATGTTCTATTGTTGTAATTATAATGTGAATATTTGACGTATGATTATTCATATATTTATTTGTAGTAAGTTATAATTTTAATACTAAAATATGATTATTCATATATTAATTACTGAATAAAAACATAAGACAATAGATAGAAGATTCATGGCAGAATAATAATATAAAAATAGTATCTTCACGTCCTCATTTTATTTACTGTCTTCAATTGAAAAAAAAACTTAGAGAATGAATGAATGAATCCGGGTCACTCATTTCGAACATATATATATATATATATATATATATATATATATATATATATATATATATATATATATATATATAGAGAGAGAGAGAGAGAGAGAGAGGAAGTGATTTTTCTTAAAGGAATATGACAGTGGTGAAGGTGATGGTGGAAGCGGAGACGGCAGTGGTGGTGGTGGTGGTCGGTGGCAGCGGGGAGGTGCTTTATATTCATATATGAATATTATTCATCGTTCATTGCACCGGTACGCCAGAGCTTTTTCCGGGAAATACAAATGATTAACTGAAAATGATTCCCCATTCTCAATTTTTTTTCTCAATTGAACTTATATATATATATATATATATATATATATATATATATATATATATGTGTGTGTGTGTGTGTGTGTGTGTGTGTGTGTGGTTAGGAGTAAATGTGGAATGTATATATTCTGTGAGTGTTTGATATGTTTTGGACCATTAGATTAGACTTGTATATGGATTAGATTATATTGTGTACTATTGAGAGAAAAACTTGAGACACACTTGAACAAACATTAGAACAAGTATAGTTGCGGAATAGTTAATCTCAAAGGATCATAAAAGTCGAACAATAATAATAAGTTAGAGTTAGATAATTAGCGAGTTAGGTGCGGAAATGTAAGGAAATATAAATGACAGCAGGTGTTATATCAAGTATACACATAAGTTGATTCTTAACAAGGAATGCATTCAAACCAAGTTAGTAAATGAGATCGAACTTAGTGATTAAGTCAAGAATGACTTGCTCCGAAGAGAGATGATATCTAGTTATGATATGGTGAATTTGGAGAGTAAGAAACAGATGAGAGTAATAACACAAGATATGAGATTTAAGATGTGAAGTGTTATCAGATGTATATTTACTTGAGAAATATTGAGTTCTATATATAGAGACTCAAAGGTTACACTTGTTCATCTATCTAAATGTAGCCATGCAAGGCATACTGGATAAAAGAGAGTTTTCTAAGAAAAGCATATAAAAAGCTAAACTAAGAAAAACTAGATAGTGAACTGCTGATGATGTTGACTTCGGATGCGGTTGCTGATGTGACTTGACTGCAGATCTTCAAGGT
The DNA here is from genome assembly GCF_051521515.1 of Lactuca serriola. NCBI lineage: Eukaryota > Viridiplantae > Streptophyta > Magnoliopsida > Asterales > Asteraceae > Lactuca > Lactuca serriola. Next base: position 199,366,155 of record NC_136415.1, on the reverse strand, counting down.
GCTACGGTAGGTCAAGTTTAAGAGGGTCAATTTTATGATTCAACAGTTTCCCCCTAAGTGACCTCTTCAACTTTTTCTTCAGTTATCAAGCTTTAGGAACTTGATTAGAATCCAACAAAATTTTCTAACATTCTCCAACCAGGTGATCCTTCTTAAAATTTCGAACTTGACTTCGGCAGTTGTATGTTTTCACTTTTGAACTGCGGTTCGACAAACTTCAAGTTGTTTCCTTGTGAGGCGATTCATGGCAGTCAAAGGAATGAAGTATTTGGTTTCATTGATTTTCCTTTTGAAGATGACACCAAGATCTAGGAAGTTTGTTGCACCTAGAGATCTTTCTTGATAGCCTTCAGTAAGCATCGGTGCAGGATCAAGTGGTGCTAGATCGAATTTCTTGGCAAGAGCGGGGTGAATGTCCGCATCAATTTTTGCAAAGTCACAGAGTGTTTCCCTTAGAAAAATGCTGGCCCTTTCAAATGCTATCACCATCTTTGGATACTTCTCGGATTTGTTTTGGAACACCCTCGCTATCAGGAAGACTTCTTCTGGATTCATGCATGGGAAGTCAGCTTGGGTGCGGACATAGTCCTTATTCCTTCTTGTGAGAGTATATTGGATGAAGTTAGCTTTCATGAATTTGCGGGGTTTGAAGTTCTTGACTGCGGATGGTCTATCGTTAGACCAAATTTTCTCTATTGAGGAAGCATGTTTGGTATGGAATCGATTACGTCTTTCGAATTCCATGGGCAGTCTCTTGTGATCTGGTAGGCTTCGGTCAAACTGCTCGAGTACAGTGAAGTATTTTGCATTGGGGGATATTGGAATATCCCAGTATCCGTTAGATGGGGGTTCAACGAAGGTAAGGTAGGGTTTGTAGTCATCATCTAGCAATCTACAGTGAGGATTGATCTAAGAATTGACTAAGGATTCATCCATGGTAATGTCGAATCCGTTTTCTCTCCAGATTAACTCAGCAAGCTTGGCTGCTTTCCAGTCTAATTTCTTTTTTTCGTTGCGGGAGAGTCATCAGAATGTTCGGATGACATATTGGATGCTAAATTTTTGAAGTGGGGAGGACTCTCTGGTCGCTTAGGATCATCTTCTTGAATATTTTCCTGTTGCAGTGGCAACTAATATTGCAGTGGAGTCTGATGGCTTAGAGTCATATGAGGAGATGGTTGCAGTGAAGGAATTGTTTCATTCAAGACATGGGAGCTTCTATGTTTATGAGAGATGTTGTTTGAATGATGCTCTTCATTACTTCCCCCTCTTGAGGAATGTAGAGCAGGGGATTCCTCAAGCTATTGCCTAAGACCATCGACTTTAGCACACATATTGTCGAATTGTTCTTTAAGTGTATCAACTAGTTGCTGATTGTTGGGAATGGTGGTGTTAAAGAGTAAGCGAAGAATCTCTTTGGTGAGTTGAAGGATCTCTGGACCATGAAAGTTTGAAGATAGTGATCGTCGAAGACTCTTGATCGTAGACTGAAGGACGAAGATGACAAACTCATATGTAGGGTGTGTTTCATCTATCATCTTCTTGGAGTGGGTTGATTGATCCGCAATGGCAGTTTGAAGGTCTGTCTTGATTGCAGATACCTCAGCGATGAGGCGCTCCGCAGTAGCCATAAATTGTTGATGGTCAGCCTTGCGACTTGTGTCCAAAGAACGAATCCCCATTTGAACTTTCAGGGAAATGCGCTCAGCAGCCAGTCGTTCACGAGTTTCCAGTCTGTCGATTCTTTCAATTAAGGACTGCGGGTCCTGGAATGTCTTCAGGTTGCGGTTGAGTAGGCTTGACCGTAGCAAGAATCTGATCTACTTTGGCTTGTAGACTCAGAAACTCCTTCCTTGAGACAATAATATTCTTCTTCTTCTTCTTTCCTTTGGGCATGGAAGTGGAGTGTTGAGAACCACTTGAAGCTTCTTCTTCATCAAATATCATTAATTCATCATCAAAAGGAGTAGACTAATTTACCTCATTAAGATGAAAGTCATCGACGTCGAATGTGGGAGCGGAGCTAACTTTGATTGCGGTACCATCTTCTTGAGAGTTTCTAACACTTGGAGTTGCAGGGGGCTTTGATTGATTTTCACCATCAGGAGTAGTTGTGTTGCAGACCGTTTTAGCCATCTTGGACATCTCTTCCTACGCTTTCAAATTGTAGTTACGGTATGAGCGTTGTTAATTGCATCTGCCCAATACTTTGCCACTGACTGAATCTCCTGCTGTTTTTGTTAAAGCTGCTTGGTTTGTCTATCTTTTCTAGCTTGGAATGCCCTACGGTAAGCATCATATTTCTTTGCTTCAGCTTCATTGCTTGGATTGTATGTACTCCATGAATCATTGAGGTCAATATCATGAATTCCTTGAAATCACACCAAGGTGTCCCTCGGGTTCACGGATCCTTGCACCATTGTGCTCACCGTGCCTAAACCACCTGGAAAAGGATGGAAGCGGAGTAGGATTTCCTAAGCTTCCTTGGTCTCCTTGACCTGTGGTCAAGTCTGGCCTCAGATTAGTTTTGGAAAGGGCGGAAGAATTGCCCTGCAGTTGGGAAGGTGTTTTGCAGTGTATGGGTGACAGACAAAAGGATGGATTTCAACTCCTCAAGTGAAAAGAAATGTAGACGGGAAGCCCTGGAGACCTTAGGGCAAAAACCAGCTCCATCCTCTTTGGATTGAGCTGGAGGTGAGTCTCCACGATTGGGTGAAACAGACACACTTTCAGTGTCTAAGTGGAATTCGATTGTGGTGTTGAATGGGTCTGCAGACACCCCCAAGGACTATCGGAGCCTTTTGAGAGACTGCGGTAACAGTCTGGTCACGCATTTGGTCTGTGGACTAGGTTTTTTGTTTCTTGAGGATAGAAATGGGTTGTGCATCATCATCAAAATCATTGGCGGATGATTGAGAGTGATTGTCGTTGGATTCATCATCTGATGGCACAATGTGTTTGAGTTTCCTTTTCTTTGATGGTTCAATGTGCTTGGGACCATCTTTCTTCTTTGGTGTTCCATGCTTCTTAGAGATGTTGCGGGGGCCTTGGTTCGGTGAAGCTAACTTTTTGATTCTTTGTGATAAAGGTAAGTTGGATAGAGTAGTGGAAGATGGATATGCGGTACTACAAGGATTGATGGGTGCAGTTGAGGCAAGTATATTCTGACTAGGGAGAAGCGGGGTAGGAAGGTATGGGTCAATACCTTCCGTAGCCTCTATATGATCTGAAACATCAATAGTTTTAAGTCCAAGTGTGGACAAAATGTGGACTGGTAGTCGTCTAATGTGTCCAAAAAGAGATTGATCTTTAGAGGGATTGTACCTTTTAAGATCTTTGGTGATGAATAGATTGATATCGTTGCCCTTGCTCAGTCCTACATCAGCATGAAGATCGGAGATACATAGAGACCAAAATCTTGCAAAATTGAGCTCGGTAGGGTGTTCTTTTGGACTCTCCTTAGGGATGTACTGCAAGAAGTCATCCAACATAATTTGACCGTAGTTGACATCGTGGCAAGTGAAGATACTCCATACCAATTCTAACATCTTAAGGCCCATGTTATCAGTGCCACCGGTCCTGCCAGACAGACTGCGGATGACGAAGTGACAAACAAACTGCCACACCGCAGGCAACCGATTCTTATTGAATTCGCCTATGCCTTTTAGCTTCTTCTAGTAACCCATTTGGTGAAGTGCAGACATGATATCGGTTGTGCTTGGAGTGAAGACCTTGGTTGAGGGATGAACTAACAGATTAATGGCATTAAGAAACTTTTCTTTGGTTAGGGGGTTAATCCGTTGTATAAAGGAGGAATATGTAACGGATTTGACGTTTTGGGGATAATAGGAAGCGATAGTTTAGAGGAAAGGGATTTCTTAAAAAGAAATATTTATGGAAAATTGTTCTTTTTGTCATCAAACCTAAAATAGGTCTGACACAAGGTTTATTTGAAAAGAAAAACTGAAACGATGATATGCTACATCAAGAATGTTTTATTTTATTTTTTTGGAATGTTTTCTTATTTAATGAAGGATCATTAAGTAGCACACAAAGTTTCAAGAATTTATGAAGTGGTTGAGAATCTGATGAACGTAATTGTGGATTGAGACTTCAATGTGGAAAAATCTTTTATCATTGCGGATGGATGGTTAGATGACTACAGTAGAGAAACTGAGGAGAACACTTGAACAAAAAATTAGTAACAACAATCAATAAGGACCCTTGAAAGATAGATATGATATATAGTTGCGTTACAAGTGGTATACTGCGGTACACAGGATATACCAAAACTATCTATTGGAAATAAGTTCAATTGGGACCGCAACAGAGACTAAGGATGGTCTGCGGTACCTATCAATTCAGAAAGAATTGTGGGTCCGGATTCATCATTCCTAACATTTGTAAGAAAATGTTGTGTTTTGTAGAGTCAAGTGCCTTTGTGAATACATCATCAATCTCTTCATGAGTATGGACAAACATTAGTTCAATGTTACCTTTTAGGATGTGGTCTTTGATGAAGTTATACCGTAGTTCAATATGCTTTGTCTTAGAGTGATGAATAGGATTGTGGGAAATCGCTATAGCACTTTCAGAGTCACAATAAATTGGTATCCGCAACATTCTGTAATCGTAGTTCATAAGTTATGTTTTCATCCACAAGACTTTTGAACAACAGCTGGCTGCGGCCACATATTCAGCATCTGCGGTAGACAGTGATACACAACTTTGTTTTCTTGATGACCAGCTGACGAGTCTTCCACCCAGAAATTGACATCCACCTGAAGTGTTTTTTCGATCTAGTCTGCATCCAACATGATCCGCATCAGTGAATTCTTGTAGGTTGAAGTCATTTCCTACGGGATGCCATAGACCAAGGGTCTTACTACTCGTTAAGTATCGTAGAATCTGCTTTGTAGCGGTCACGTGTGACATTTTTGGATCAGCTTGGTATCCTGCGCATACACTTGTTGCAAAGATGATGTCTGGTCAGCTTGCGGTGAGATACATCAATGAGCCAATTATTCCTCTGTAGGTCTTGTGACCCACTGATTCACCATAAGGATCAACAGATATCTTATATCCGAAGGCCATGGGGACCTTGGCAGAAGAGCAATTGTCCATTGAGTATTTCTTCAGTAGTTCTGTGGTGTATTTCTCCAGATGGATGAATATCCCTTGATGGATTTGCTTTACTTGAAGTCCTAAAAAGAAGTTAATCTCTCTATTCATGCTCATTTTGAACTTGTTAGTCATGAGCTTAGCAAATTCATCCACCAATCCCTGATCAGTTGATCCGAAGATGATATCATCCACATATATTTGTACAAGCATAAGGTGATTACCATTAGCTTTTCTAAATAAAGTAGGATCAGTCACTCCTCTTTTGTATCCGGAAGAGACAAGAAATTCAGAAAGTGTCTCATACCATGCTCTTGGAGCTTGCTTTAGACCGAAGACAACTTTTTCAATCTTCTAGCAGTATTCTGTAAACTCAAGACTTTTGAAGCCCAGAGGTTGCTGAAGGTAAACCTCCTCTTTTAATTCACCATTGAGAAAAGAACTTTACACATCCATTTGATGTGCTTTGATGTTCTTGTGAGCTGCGTATACTAAGAAGATTCGGATAGCTTCCATTCATGCCACCAGAGCATACGTTTCCTCATAGCTAATACCTTCAAGTTGACTATATCCCTTAACAACCAGCCTTGCTTTGTTTCTGACGACCGCACCAGATTCATCCAATTTGTTTTTATACACCGATCTGGTACCAACAATAGTGTGACCTTGTGGCTTTGGAATGAGTTGCCACACTTTGTTTCTTTTGAATTCTTCTAGTTCTTCTTACATTGCAGATATCCAGGTTGTTCTAGTAATGCTTCTTTGATTGTTGGGGCTTGATCGAGGACATAAAGGATGCATAGTGACAGTGATCAGATAAGTCTTAAGAAGATCGAGTCTACATACCTGCAGACGGGTTGCCGATGATTTGACCCGGTGGGTGGTCCTTCGTCCATACGTGCAGACGGGGTTGCAGATGATAAGCAGCTGCGGTGGACGCAATATCTTCAATATCAAAATATTCTGCGATTGGAGATAGTAGTTCCCCCTGGATTTGAGAACAGCCTGCGGAGTCATCTTGGACTGTTGGAGCGAGATTAGCATTTTCCATTGGAAGAGGTTCCCCCTGGATTGCTGATGGAAGATCCTCTTGAGCGTGAGAAGGTTCCTCCTGAGGTGTTGGAATTACGAGAATTCTTGGGTTAGTTCTGCTGTCGATTTTCTCTTTATTTTCCTCATATGAGTCCGAAGAAATGTTTGATGGTTGAAATCCTCCACGGAGATGAATTGGATCGGCTTCTTCTAATACTGGAACCTCGATGGTTGTAATACGATCCGGAGTTGCGTTTTCCCCCCTCAACCGGCGAGGTGGAAGTATTAAGTGATACCTCATTAGATGGCGTAGGAGTTGGGTTATGAGCATTCTAACACCCCTAAGTGTACATGCAACCTTAGAAAACCTTGGATCTATGTTTGTCTAAAATACATGCAAAATATGCTTTCCAAGGTTCATAATCCTATCTAGCATACATGGGGAACTTTTCATCTAAAAGAAGGCTAGATTACATACCTTGTAGTTGATTTGATTCCTTGAAAACCTTGAGAGCCTAGCACCCCAAGTGTGATCCCTCAATTGCTTTACACAACACCAAATGCTTTGGAATGACTTTGAGAGAATGCACACACTTGTAAAAATCGGCCTAGCCCTCTGGTAACTTAGTGTAGCCGATTTTGGTAGAGAACATGTTGCTTATATAGTGTGTCATATCTAGGGTTACACCATGTAAACCCTAATGTGACATGACTCTTCATTTCCGTGACCCATGGGTTTGTAACTCCCATGGAGCATCCTATGGGTTTAACCCAACTTGATAATCCATGGAGCCTTTTAGCCCATTATACATGTTATGGATGATTTAGATAATCAACCCATATATTTAATTAGTCATCTTTTGATCACTTAATTAATTCCAAATTAATTCCTGATCAATACTAATTAAATAATACTATTAATATATTAGAACTTATAATATATTAATAAACCACAAGTGTTATTTCTCTCATTTAGTCTATCCAAATGCATGATGCCATGCAACCAAAATGAACCATGCCGAGTCGGGTCAAGTACATACCAGAAATAGTTATGGACTTAGACACCCTATCCAACAGTAGGACCAGATACTTTAGCAAGCTGTATTTGAGCTTTAGGAGACACATGAACTTCAGATAGCTTAGCAGTTTCGATGGGATCAAAGAGATCGTCACAGTTAACTTCAAATATGTTCAATCGACCCGAAGATTCAGGAACATCACATTCCAGGATTCCTTTGGTTTCCGTGGAAGGAGTAGTGCTGCAGACATAATAATCATCAAACTTCACATCAAAGCTTTCGATTATTAGTCTCGTACGTCTTATGAGAACCTTATATGCTACTTTGTTTGTTAAGTAACCAAGAAAGATGACTTCATCAGATTTTGGTGTGAAGTTGAAATAATCCTTATTGTTAATCACAAAACATCTGCACCCAAATATATAGAAGAATCGAACATTAGGCTTTTTGTTGTTGAGACCCTCATATGGTGTTTTGCTAAGATGTTTGCACACAATGCTTCGGTTTTGTACGAAGCCTGCTGTGGCAACTGCTTCGGCCAAGAAGTAGAGAGGAAGGTTGGAAAAATTAAGCATAGATCTGGCTACTTCTACCAGAGTATGGTTCCTTCGCTCTACTACTCCATTCTGCTGTGGGGTGTATGGAGCTGAAAAATTGTGACTTATGCCCTTGGAAACCAGGAAACTATTGAGATGATGATTAGTGAACTCGGTTCCATTGTCACTGCGGATGCGACGTACTAGTATTTAGATTTGAAGTTCTTTCTTCTTAAGAAAATTGATGAGTACTTGCAGTATTTCTGACTTGAGTCTAAGAAAGAAGACCCATGTGAAACGAGTGAAGTCATCTACTATAACCAAGATGAATTTCTTATGGTGAAGACTGGCTACAGTGGATGGACCGTAGTGATCAATATGAAGAAGTTCTAGTGGTTCTGAGATTGAGTAATCGATCGCCATAGGATGACTTGGTTTGGACTATTTGCCACATTCACAAGCCAGGCAGAGAGTGTCATTGTGATACTTAAAAATAGGGAGACCTCGCACAAGTTCCCCTGTGATTAGGTTGTTGATATACCAGAAGTTGAGATGAGCAACATTGTGATGCCAGAGCCAACTAACTTCAGATATGGCTTTTGATAGGAAGCAGAGTTGTGGTTTGCCGATGATCAGAGAAACATCCAAAGGATACATAGTACCTTCGGATCTATATTTGATCAGGCAAGTGCTTATATCGCTTGTGATTATGTAGTAGAATTGGTTATCAAATTCAACCCGATGGCCTGCCTAACATAGTTGGCAAACACTAATGAGATTGTGTTTGAGACCTTCTACATAGGCTACCTTTTGAATAGAAACGTTTCCAGTAGTGAGAACACCGTAACCTCGGATGATCCCATTCGTGTTGTTGCCGAATGTGACATTACCCCCGTTACAAATTGGCCTGAAATCCCGAAGGTATTCTAACCTTCCGGTCATGTGCATGGAGCAGGGACTTTCGATCAACCATTCTTCTTCTTGGTCCTCCTTGCACAAAGCCTGAGAATTAAATAGTTAGTTTGGGCACCTAAACGAGTTTGGAGCCTGGGGCAACGTAAGAATTCTTAATTGATGCATGATGCGAGGTTGCACAGACAGGTTTTGTGTCAACTTTTAGACCTAGTCCTGGGTGTTTGAGATTTTTTGGAGTTTTGGGAGATTGAGAAAATATAAGAGATTTTTGAAAAGAGCATGATTTGATATGAGAAGAAAACTTTGACGCTGACATTTGCAAACTGGACTTTTGTCATTTGTTTTGACCTTTTCTTTAGTCAGTGGTCTTTGTGAGATAATCTACTTGTGTCCAGTCTGAGGGTTGTAAGGGCTGACAGTATTATTTGAAAAAGTGGATTTTGCAGGTGTAAGAGAACGTGTAGACCTTTTGTGAAGTGATTTATTAAAACTTTGATGTGATTTTAAGAGTGTTGGAGTTGGCAAAGTACCCTTCCATTTTCAATCATCTAAGGAATATATTTGAAAAGCATTACTTCGAAAAGACTTTACTTTCTGGTGTATTGTGTCAGATGGATTTGGAATGGATTTAAAAATTGTACATTCCTTTTTCTTTGTTTTCTTGACTGCAGAGTTTTTGAACATGTAATTTGAAAAAAAAAAAAAACAAAAAAAAACAAGTTTTTCTGGACTTCTAGACTTAGGAATTTTGACACTTTGTTTTTGTTTTGGGAGATTTTGCCATTTTTTACCCTGGGGTCGAATTTCTTCTTTGAAATCTGTTTTGGCCTCGGTTTTAGGAGAACCGCAGTCAGTGACGTTCAGTTGCGTTTTCCTTGAAACACTCGGTAATTTTGAAAAATGAGGACTTGATTGGTAATTCATGATGAATTTCTTTGGATAGTCACAACACTTTTGACTAAGGTCTTCCGCTCGGTGCCTTGAACAACCACATAATAAGTCTAAGATGATACATTAGTGGGACAATTGATGGAAGGTAGATGGAGAGATCGAGGTTCTTGACTGCAGTAAGGGATACTGCGATCTGATGGTAGAGTTGGGAAGTCTATTGAGACTTCGGAACCTTCCAAGATAATTTCCTCATCAGCGATTGATGAAGTCTGAGAACTGGGAAACGTTGTGTTGTCTATATGATTAGAAAGTTCAGGGAGAATTTCCTTGATAACACAATTGTTACTCAAATCGTGAAGTCTACCAAAGTGAGCTTTGATATCTTCAGTAAATGTTTTGTTATTGACGGGAAACAAGAATTCACTGTCCAGAGGGACGTAGGGACGGTCCTTATTGAATCGGGGTGATGAGTCCGTTGCGGTAGAGTACCCATTGGACCAACTCCAATTGTAAGTATTATCAGTAGTCCCATTGTTAACAAGATTTTCGATGGCTTCACTTTCATTAAACAGTTTTTCTATTGAAAGATTTAAGCGTACAATCTCACATTAAGCTAAATCTATCTGATTCAAAGCTGTTTCTAACTATGTTTCACTCAACATTCTTGCATCTTTCTCTAAACTTAAGTCCTTTTCTAACATAGCCATTTTGAGCCTTTTGTTGTCCAGTCGTCCCCTTAAGTGAAACATCTCCTGGTCATCTAATGCTTTGTTATAGTCTATAAGGGCGGCAACACATGTGTCATTAAGGTCGTTTATGAAGGGCTGACAATCATGCATGCTATAATTTAGAGTTTGGATCATAAGTTTTACCTATTCGACGATGTTGAGTGTCCCATCTTTCTCTATATAGCTATAATTATTCTCCGTCTTTGTGGATCCATCCTCATCAGCGGTTGCAATCATACAGATCTTTCCCTTTCCTTTGACACTGCTGATGTCCTCATCTTCATCCCCCGAGGACCAAACCTGATGGTCTCTTTTTACTTGAGCAAAATACGCTCTTCCTTTTTCCTTTTCTTCCATCTCTTGCGCCATCCTAAGATAGAATGATCTATCCTTAACTACATTTGCCTTGCAGTCTTTGGCAAAATGATTTTCTTTGTTGCACTTGTGACAAATCACAATATCACTTTTATCTTCTGAAGGAGTACCAGAGTCCGTAGTTTGGATGGACTGTGGTGCCTCCTTGGGTTGAGTATTTTGAGACTGCGGTGGTGTGTAAGGTTTTTTACTGAAACGAGAGTGATTGTTTTGAGAGTTGGGATTGCGGTTGAAAGGTCGTTTGTTGTATTGTTGGTGATTTCGGAATGAAGGTGGTAACCGATTGAATTTTTGGCTGACGAGAGCAATTACATTATGAAATTCTTCTTCATCATAATATTTTGAGTTTGCTTTGTATGACTGCGGTGGGTTGTCATACGCAGTGGAGTATGATTGAGAGTGAGGAGATTGAGCCATGAGAGTGAGTGAACCACCGATGTCTGTACAGTCTTTGAGTACAATAGACTCTTGAGTTGGCAGTTCACCGTAGAGCTTATAGAGAGAAAGAGAGTGGATTTTTCTATCCCTTGTACAATCATTTTGGCAGTTGTCCAGTGTCTTCCTAAACCTTTTAGAAATTGAAGATTTGTTTCATGGTTGCTTTGGATCGTGCCAGCATTGTATAGCTTTGTGACTATCAGATTAAACCTTTTAAAGGAATCCTCCAAACTTTCACCCGCATGAGCTTTAAAGTTGTTAAACTCATTGAGTGGAGTAGTAAGCTTTTTGTCTTGAGCTTGTTCAGTTCCTTCATACAGATTTTTGAGAACATCCCAAATCTCCTTAGCAGATTTTCAATTTATGATTATGTCGAAGTTGTCAGGCGCACCTCCACAAGAAATCTCATAAAAGGCAATAGCGTCATTTTCCATTTTGTCAAGATCGTCCTTGGTGGGATGATTCAACGCTGGTTAACCTCCTCCTAGTCTGGTTGTGGCTCCATCGGTTTGTACTTGAGTAAGAATAGGAACATGAGATCCTTCTTCTACAGATCTCCATTTGTCTCTTCCAAGTCTCCTTAAATATCTTTCCATTCTTTTAGACCAATGATGATATTCATTTGCCACTAGTATTGGTGCTCTATTCGAACCACCAACACTGTTTGATACATTAAGAGATAATTCCTGTGCCATATTTCCTTGTTTTCAAAAATTTTGTTTTTTTTGTAAGAAGTGAGCTTCAGTGGTATAGAAGGCTTTTTGAAAATCAGAGTTTTGGTTCAAAAGGCAACCACTTTGGCTCTGATACCAATTGTTGAGAGAAAAACTTGAGACACACTTGAACAAACGTTAGAGGAAGTATAGTTATCGAATAGTTAATCTCAAAGGATCATAAAAAAGTCAAAAATAATAATAAGTTAGAGTTAGATAATTAGAGAGTTAGGTGCGGAAATGTAAGGAAATATAAATGACAGCAGGTGTTATATCAAGTATACACATAAGTTGATTCTTAACAAGGAATGCATTCAAACCAAGTTAGTAAATGAGATCGAACTTAAGGATTAAGTCAAGAATGACTTGCTCCGAAGAGAGATGATATCTAGTTATGATATGGTGAATTTGGAGAGTAAGAAAGAGATGAGAGTAATAACACAAGATATGATATTTAAAATGCGAAGTGTTATCAGATGTATATTTACTTGAGAAAGATTGAGTTCTATATATAGAGACTCAAAGGTTACACTTGTTCATCTATCTAAACATAACCATGCAATGCATACTGGATAAAAGAGAGTATTCTAAAAAAAGTAGATACAAAGCTAAACTAAGAAAAACTAGATAGTGAATTGCTGATGATGATGATGACTTTAGATACGGTTGCTAACGTGACTTGACTACGGATCTTCAAGGGGCTGCGGTAGGTCAAGTTTAAGAGGGTCACTTTTATGATTCAACATGTACCATAGTTACAATGAAACGCAATACATGTAAACATGTCTTTTTAATAAAAGAAAATTTAGAATAATAATTATAAATGCATAATTGGCATTTTGATTCATTCCAATAAGGAAGTTGAGAGAATTAAGGAGAATATTATTATCTTATTCAAAAACAATGTTTTGTTATGAGGATGAACTATAGTTCTCTGGATATTTAAGAAATAATAGTATATGAATCATACTGAAGAGCCGAAGAATTCGTCCAATAAATAGAGAAGAAGGCCGATGATACAAGAACGTGAAGAAGAATATGAGTTTATTCGTAAAGAATGCATGTTAATTTTAAAGTATCTTTTGAAAATTAAAAATTATTAAATAATATGACTGCATATATTCTCAATAATAACAATTTTCACCAGAAGTAAAATATTGTTAAAGAATACCCTATACATATTACACAATGACATATCAAATTTTGTAGTATATGATGTGAACACACTTAAATTTGGTTTCAGTTCATTCTCCATGTTTTTTCTAATTCTTAATGCATACAGCTTCATTGAAGGTATCTTATTAGAATTAACGTTCCTAAAGAATACAAATACATTTAATAACACACAAGAATATATATACAAATTTTGACGTATATACACAATATTCTATATACAACATTCTTTAAGAAATTTTTTGTAATATATATTACATTCTTTGTTTTATATACAACATTCTTTAAAATTCTTGTCAAAAGGCCAAACTAAAATATGCAAACCCAACATTCTTCACTCTTTATCGGTTTTTATCACTTATGTGCATCTTCGACCAGCCAATACCGCATGTAACATTCTTGAACCGTTAATCCTCTTTTTTTAGCCTTTCATTCATAAAGAATATGCTAATTTTCAATGTTTCATTCTTAAAGAATATCTTTATCATACGCTAGTTGAAGTATAACTGTTGGTTTAGTGTCTAAGTCCGTAACAATAATTGGTATGTACTTCACCCGATTTGGCATGGTCCATTTGGGTTGCATGGCATCAGAATAATTGGATAGACAAAATAGGAAAAAGGATACTGATGATTTATATTAATATATTATAAGTTCAAATATATTAATATGGAATCAATTATATAATTAGTATTGATCAAGAATTAATTTATAATTAATTTAGTGATCAAAAGGAACTAATTAAGTATGGACTCTTATATATATATATATATATATATATATATATATATATATATATATATATATATATATATATGAGCCAAGTGCATTTAGGTTGGGCTAAGCTTTCATGGATAGTTCATGGAGTGTTTAACCCATGGATCCTATGGAAATGAAAGGTGATGGGTATTAGGGTTTACATGAATGTAATCCTAATCCTCCACACTATATAAAGAGGTCTCTAGTTCACGAAATGGGCACTAGTGTGTGTACACAATAGGCAAAAACGGATTTTGGTGCAAGTATCCTTATTCTCAAGTTATTCCAATGGTTCTTGGTGTTGTGTGAACCATTTGTGTTGCAAAACTTGGGGCACTAAGCTCTTAAAGGTTCAAGACTTGAAGCTCCATCAATAAGTATATCATTCTACTAAATTCTTATAGTATAGTTGCTTCATATTATGCTAGTTAGGATGAAACCTTGGAATATTGAATATTTGCATGTATAATAGAGAAAAACATAGATCCAAGGTTTATAGGGTTGCATGTACACCATAGGAGTGTTAGAATGCTCAAAACCCATCAATGGTATCAGAGCCTAGGGTTGTCTTCAATTATACTTGATGCTACTTGCTTTTTAAGGCTGAAAATCGAGGTTTTGCTTTTTTGACAGCTGACTCGACGAGTAGATGCCTAAAAAGTGCCAAATATCATCAAACTCGTCGAGTTGGTTCATGCACTCGACGATTTGGAACCCCAGACATCATATTTTCGATTTTTTTGGCTGAAATTGGACTAGAAACATTACCCTAAGCTGTTTTTGAACTTGTAAACCTGTTTTTGATGTGGTAATGTTCATGCTAATCCAATTTCAAATATAATTGTCAATAGATTAATGTTTTGTATTATTTTAATGGTTAGGCTAATTTCATGAAAATTGTTTGATTTGAATTATCTTGTTCTTATGAGTTGATTTAGATTAATAGAAAAGTTATGTGATAATATGTTTTCAATCCAAATTGATCTAAAAGTTGTTCATAATATTTGTTTTTGTAACTTGTCCCCAAGTTATATGAAAAGTCAAATTTATGCTTATTAAAACTCATAACATTTCCATAAGTTATGAAAATGAAGAGTCTCACTTTTTAAATGTTTTAAAGTCTTCCATAACTTATCCTCAAGTTATGGAACTTGAAGAGTTTTTCCATTAAAACTACTTTAAACTCATAAGTTATGGAATTGAAAAGTTTTTTGAATTGTTCAAAACTTGCCCTCAAGTTTTGGAATTTGTAAAGTTTCCCCTCATGAATACTTTAATTCCAAGTTAAACCCTTAGAATTTTAAAAGTTAAAATTTAACCCTTATACAATTATAATTTTAATAGTTAATAGTTATATATTTGTATAAGAACAAAGTCAGTCGTACCGTTAGTAGACTTCATTCACGAAGCCAGTCTATAAGGGTAGTGTAAGGTTACTACATATAAAATGACAGTTTAATGAGTGTCCACTCTCATCCACCGCTTCCTTGACTGGTGGAGGGTCATTAGCCGAACGGGTAGGACAAGACTATATTTCTCCTTTCATTAAAAGTATAATGATAAATACTAAGTAACTAAACACTTATAAACTCCTAATCTTAGTTACTTAGGAAAATGTGAATTTGGTGCTAACCCATGAAATTACACTTTGCACCTTGCTTAAGTTGTTAGTGGAGCGTGTGTGGTTAACCGGCACACTAACTTGGATTTAACAAGGTTGAAAAATGGTGGCTTAAGGTTTATCATAGATCGGTGGAGCGCGTTTGGTTAACCGGCACATCGATTAGGTGATAAACATTAAGAGTACCAAGTATATTTGCATGGTTATTCACACCTTGTCTGTGATCCTCTGCATCCCCATCACAAAATTGAGAGGGAACAATCGATATTTAAACAAGCAATTGAAAAATTCAATGAATCCCAAAAGATCTAGGAGTTTCAATTCCAATTAAAACCTAATATTTCATTTCATTTTTTATGGTGGAAATTGGTGAATCGTCATTCACCTACCTTCAAATATTTTGTATCTTGAACTACAACATCCCTCTTCCAAGTTATAAAATATTGTGTTGGGTCCTAGCCTTAATATTTCATATTGGGTGTAATATTAAGGACTTAAATCAACTAACTTGAATTTCTTCCATTGTAGATGTCAGGTTCAGACAACTATGATCTTCCCAAATCTCTTGGAACAAGCTTTCCTAATGAAGATGATGTTCCGTGGTTGGATCATGGAAATCATACTTCTCTTCCTCCACTACCTTCAATTATTCTCCCGACCCACAAGCTCGAAGACTTGAAAAGTTTAAGATCACTCAAGCCCTGCTTGCAATGAAACATAAATATGGAAGGTCTGTGCGTTCTCACGTCTTAGAGATGAAGTCACATATCGACAGGCTTCGAGTGTTAGGTGTCGATGTCCCAAGGAAGTTAGTTGTTGGCTGGGTTCTTCAGTCACTTCCTGAGTCATATAGTGAGTTCATTAAAGACTACTATGTGAGAGATCAGGACATGAACCTAATAGATCTTTCTTATTTGCTTGTTGCTGCTGAATTAGCAATGATTTGGCGCAATGGTCAAGCAAATTTGATTGGAAGGTCTACCTCTCAAGGTAACATTGGAAGTCCGGAAAAGTTTTCTCTTCCCAATGGAAAGGATTGGTCATGGTCAACCCGGCTGACCAAATGGTAAAGAGAAAGTTTAAGTATGTGACGGTCCCATGTACCATTCCCAAAGAGTGTGCATGTCTTTATTGTCAAGAAAATGGACATTGGAAGCGAAGCTGCCCTAACTACCTGAAGGATTTGAGAAAAGGAAGAATCAAAAAGTTTGACTCTGCTTCAGGTAAGTTCACTATCTAACTCTTTTAAGTTTATAATTGTTGATTCTTAATACATGATGTGACTAGGTTACATTTTTATGTATGGCAGGATCAAGCAAAGGGAAGGAAACTTAAAGGAAGAGTATGTTGAATCTGATTGCAAAGATGGATATCAGTTGCATGGTTCGAACATCAGATTCTTGAGCTACTACTTAGGGGTTATGATAGATTGCTAGGAAATATGTAATATCATAGTTTTCATTTGAAGTTGCATTGTAAGGAAAAAGTTTTTTTCTCCACATTTCATAAATAAATAAAATTTTGTTTTATTTTATATCTCCTTGCAATGGAATTTATGGAAAAATGAAGGTTGTATGTTTCTAGCAATAATCAAAATATGAATTTTATTCTTTCATTTGTGGTAGTGTCTAAATTTACCAAATAATGAATGATTCTCATCACCGAAGTTTCAATTGGACCGAAACTTGGAATCATGCAAGTTGTATTGTATGATGAATGAGAATTTTCACCTTTGGAAAATTAATACTAATTCCTTGTTCACATGTATATGTGATTCAAGTGAATCACAAAGGGATCGGGTACACTTGGTTGTGCGCTGGTCAGGTCCACCATAAAGATCGATAAGACTATTCGTCGTGATTTACTAAAGTTTAGTAAATATGGTTATACTTACAAAGTTTAAGTATAATTGTGAAACATTGGAAAAGTTTTGATATATGGCAGAACGAATGAGAAGAATCAAATTAGGCAGAAAGATAAAAGTTTCTCAAATCTGAAAAGATGGGAGAGTACTTTAGTATCCTGTTTTGTGATCAACTTAACGATTAAGAAACCATATCACAATTGGTCCTCTAAGGACATCTTAGTGCATTCCTATGGCTAAGAAGAGGAATCATGAATTGTTGAAATGGTTAAATTAAGAAGATGAGTCATACTTCGTTCCAAAACAATTCTTAGAGTCATACTCTAAGATTGTAACTTCAGTGACATATCTTAAAGCAAGTTGATAACACTTGTCAAATGTAAGAGTAAAATTTGCTCTACTCTTGTACATTTAAAATTGGTAAGTTGTGATGTTTTGGATAAAATAGAGACCAACTAAGGCCAATTGTGTGAAGTGTTTGTCTTGATAATAATCCGCACTATCTCTTGAATATTTGTTTGTCAAGGAATGGTTCTTGGCAAGAGAGTCTTATATGTCAAGAGGACAGTGGGAGTCTTAAAGATCCGGAAAGAGTTTCAAGAACTAATCAAGAATAAAATTTATAGTTTATCACTAGCACACGACTTGAGGTTTGTAACCTATCTTGTTGAGATATTCTTATTTCCGTGCCCATTCCAGTTAAAGTTGACTATGCATCTGAGTTCTAGAAGTTCTCAGTTGTTTGCATAACTACTTGGAAGCAATGACAGGCCCTTGTGCTGCCAGGTGGCAAGAAATTAAAAATAAACAAGTTCAGTCCATATAAGTTTAGATTTGTCACTAACCTTGTTTTGTGATTGTGGTTATGACAAATTTACATGGATAGGAACATATACACCATAGAAATCTAAGTGTCGTAAGGTTTCTCTTCGATTCATGAAAATGATGATGAGAAAACTCTTTCACTGAGTATATTTTAAGTAGATAACAAGTGTGATATTTGCATTCTCAAAGTCGTTAGTGGAGCATGTGTGGTTAACCGACACATTAACATTGACTTATGAGAAATGGCAAAGGTCTAAACAATTGGGACTATGATTACGACATCCATTTTCATAGTTCTAAGATTGTTTAGACACACATATAAGCTATCTAAGGAAAGGTGTATGATTTTGATATAGTTTTATCAAAGCATGTCATATCAGAAATCAAAACTTTGGTAAGAAAGTCAATCATTTATTGATTTCTAGAAGTCCAGCTGATTTCTGAGTATATGTCAAAGCTAGTGGGAGCATAAGTATTATGCTAATAATCACAATGTTAATGGGAGCATGATAATTATGATAAGTGTTGCAAGTTAGCAATGTTAGTTATAGAAAACAAAAGTTTCAATTGGGAAAAGTTGTTTTGCTATAATTAACGGAGAGGAAATTATACTTTATTTCAATTCTAAAAGCTTAGATTGAGATTTTAGTCATCTGTAGTCAAGGATATATATATATATATATATATATATATATATATATATATATGAATTTTATGTTTGAATGGTTCAACATAAGGAAATTCTATATATATATATATATATATATATATATATATATATATATATATATATATAAGAAAAGACTGGTCTAGTATCATGTCTTTATGTAAGACATCATGAATCGTGTCCCATATGCTTCGGATATAGAATCGATTGCATGTGCTATAATATTCATTTGTTCTAAATTTTTCCCAATGCCCAGGGCATTAAGAGGGAAAAAGTACTAGAACTGGATATGACTAAAGTGATTAAGCAATTGTTGAGGACAATATGAGGTATTACTAAAGATTGGTTGCTCATAGACAGTTGGAAGTATGGTGTAAATTTTTGGAGAGGACCATATTGACATATTCTGAAAAATGGAAACTCTTGTTCAGAAGTGATAGTGAAAATAGGAATATGGAAATGTCTCCATAGGTGGAAATTATTAAATCTGTCTAAGATTAGAGAAAAAACTTAATGCAAAAAGGATGTTCAAAGGAATGTACTTGAATTTGATACTTCGTTTCCATGGAATTGATCTCCATTGGAATACTTTGTAATGTCTATTGCTAAGTCTTTGTGACTTTGTGCATAGTCATTACAAGAGGATCAATGCATATATGTTTAGAATCTAACAGATTTCGGTAAATGGCAAGAATTTGGAATTCTTACACATACGATAAGGATTTGGGATTGTGAAATGAGAATCATTGGAACTATGTTCAACTAATCTATTCCACAAAGTAAGGATCATAGACAAACATAGTGTGCATACTTGGTGTATGGCATAACTATAGTTTGGACAAACATAGTGTGCATGCTTGGAGCATGGCATAACTATTGTTTTAATTCAAGTATTAAGTTGATTATTTGAAACATTATGCAATGAATAATGTGTAATAAATATGGTGACAAATAAAATGTGTTCTATTTATATTCATAAGTTCTGAGACCATATTGGATTCGATTATTCTTGTGTTACACTTTGCATATTTTGACTTCCAAAATAACTAGGTCATTCTTCCCGAATGACTAAGTTATTCAAACCATCCACAGTCGATAATACGTTTGAAGTAGATATTAAGGTAAGACTGTCATGAATTGGGTTTGTAGATGTCTAAGGTGTTGAGGGGCATTTTGGTAATTGTTGGCTTTTGTTTTGAGTTCAGTGTTTTGGTGTTGACCAGTGGTGGAGATCGCATCAGTGGTCGGAGCAGCTTGGGTTTATCTATTTAGTCGGCAGTTGCGAGGTGAGTTATCCTCACTATATTGACAGGGTCTACGGCATCAAGGCCGGCCCTTTATCGGATTGAGATCCGGGTATCGTTGTTATGATATTGCTTTGTTGTGTTGCATCCTGGTAGTTAGGATGGTATATGTTAGAGACCCGGTTAGGTCGGTATCCTGGATAGGATGATGTTATGCTATGTGATCTGCTAGATCGGTTTGATTGTATGCGAATTGTTATATGTTTGAATGTTTATGTGCACATGGTTGTTGGACTGGGGTTGGGTTGAGGCGGGTCCTGCTTTGTGCTGTAGGCCAACATACCCAGGGCGGACCGGTTGTCCCGAAGGCCCAGCAAGCGGTCCGGATGGGCTGTAGGCCCCAAGAGGGCGGACCAGACATGCCGAGGCTCGGTGAGTGGACCAGGCCGACTGAAGGCCCAGTGCGGGCGGACCAGTCATATTGTAGACCAGGTGGACTGAAGGCCAGTGCGGCGGACCAGTCACACAGTAGACCCGAAGTGCATGGTTGTTCTGTGTTCTGTTATGATATGGCATGTTGTGCGTGTATGATATATGTGGTTGGTATTTTGGGGGTATCTCACTAAGCTTTCGGGCTTACAGTTGTGGTTTTATGTTTTTCAGGTTCTTCGGGAGACCATGACAAGGCAAAGGCGTGATCGTACCGTTCCTCATGATTTTGTTTTATGATGTGGTTCTGGGAAGACTCTGATAATAATTGTATTAAAAACCCTTTTTGTAATAACTTTATGAAACTGGGTTGTTTTTGAAAAGTATAAATTGTTTGGAATTTTAAGAGCGTTACACTACTCGTCAGAAATGACGAGGATTAATATTACTTTTCATGGTATGTACAAACAAGGTTTTAGATTTTCATTTAATAATGAAATTGGTTCTATTAATGCTTTCTATAAAGGTACTTTATATTTTGAAGCATTGCCTTGTAATGGTGTATATGAAACTGTGATGGTTGTAGACAACTTAGGGAATAATGTGTTACATATCGATTCGTCTAATAGTTTTAGACAAGGCATGCTTGTGACATTGTCGGCTTGGACATGTGTCACACCCCCAAACCAAGGATGGCGGAAACGTCCGGGGGTGGAGGACTTCATGTGTAGTATCATAACAACAATGGCAATAGTGATGAAAGTAAACACAACCAACATATATATAATTGAAAGAGTTACATCATTGTATGAATTACATGTTTCAAAATCAATTACAATATGTTGACAAAATATGATAAGTTTGACGCCTCAACGTCTCATCCTCAAAAGTACTTTGCTACCTGTTTAGCGATTTCCTGAGAATACAAGTAGTTTGAAAAAGTGTCAACACAATGGTTGGTGAGTTCATAAGTTTTTGTATATAATTATGAAAAAGCTTGTCATGTAATTGTATAGTTGTTCCAGAAAAATCCGATATTTTCCTTAAAATGAATACTGTATTCTTGTATCCAAAGTCTGAAACGTATGAGTAATCTTCCTTATTTACAGAAAATAACGTGAGTTTATTTCAATACAAACGCGTATGATATTATTAAAATTCTCGTAAATTCTTAAGTTTGTTAATACTTTCCGTGAGCTATTATAACCATACTATGACCTAGGTGGCCTGAAAATGACGTTCTCCGGGCGTCGTTGAACTGAAATGACACTTGTCACCACAGACCTGCCGGTCTAGCTGTTGCAAGCAGCTCTAGTGTGGGTTTGTCAAGCCCAATATAGATCTATATACAACTATCACGCTCTCCCTCCAGGAGACTTTGGTTACAATACAGGACTTATGATTTATGCGAAGTGAATGTCTCACAAAGTTATTAACGAATTTACACTTAACATAATGAAAGTTTCCCTTTTGTATAAATGTACCCTTCTGAAATGTATGCCTTTTGAAATCTATCGTAAACTATACCTATTATAGTTTATCAAAACAAGGGTAGTAACAGCAAAGTACGTAAACTATACTTAACATAGTTTATTAAATGTTTGTGTGTAATGAGTATACTTCAATAATAACGCTTTGTTTAATCTATGCTTTATCTAGTAAAAATCCATTTGTTAACTGGTTTATGTCTAGATACTAACACAAGAATGTCATATATTGCAATAACACATAAACACATAATAATATACACCATGCTCAACATGTTACAAGGTGAAAGGAAATTGCTAGTGCTTTTCTGATTATAACATTTTCTGTAACCGTTATTAGAAAATTTGTAGAAAACTCATAAAATGTCCAAATCAAGTTCTGTAACTTCTGGGAGTTTGGAAAATGAGCCTAGTTGGTTCATAAATTTTCCCATAATTTTTAGGGACCTCTAACTTGTGTAACCAAGTCCATAATCACAGACTGGTCCGGATTGGTGTTTGAGATGATAGGCAGTTTTGTAAAAATCACCATAAATTGTAGAAAAATCGTATGGAGATGTACAAGTAGTCATTTTAAAGCTAAGAAGTGGAACTACTTTCACCTAAAACAGTTTTGAAAACTAAAATGTTTAAGTTGTCCAAAACAGTCCGTGAATGGGGTCCAACTTTTCTGATGTAGGCTGTTAGAAAAGTTTAGTTTTGTTCTTGTTGTTTTACTTGTATTCCCCACCTAAAAACTTGAGAAAACATAAAAATGTAGGGGTATAAACTCACCTTAAGTGTTTTCAGTAGATGATTGTTGAAGAATGGAGGTGTTTAACTCAAGAACACTTGGAGATGCCTTGAAGATTTTTGAGAATCTAGCATCATAGTTATGGAGTTTGTATAAGCTATCAATGATTTGAGTAGAATGAAGTGTAAAAATCACAAGGAGGATGAATTACACTTACCAAGAGTGGAAGAACACTTGATGATCAGCCTTGGGATCTTGAATTAGAGAGAAAAGTTGGAGAGAAAAGTTGGAGTTGGATCTTTGGTGGAATGAGAGTGATTGAAAGAAAATGAGGAGAGAGGTTGAGTGACCAGCCCTAGAACGTGGGGATGGCTTGTGAGAGGGGTAAAAAGTACAAGGAAGTGACAAGGTATGGTGGGGAGGAGTGTGGGTTAATCATGGAGTGGGTATGGGGTTGCTTGTGTCATAAAATAAGGTAAAGTCAACACTCTACCTTTGTACTTTACCTACTCTCTTTTGGATAAGGTTTTATCCTTAAAATATGATTAAATCATTAATTTAGGGGTCTTATATTTTAAAATAAAGTTTTGGGTGAAAATCCCATGTTAAAACAATTAAAAATGGGCTTAAAACGCGAATTTAATCGAAAACCGGGAGAAAAAGGCTTCCCAGCGAGGCCTCTCGGTCCTAGGCCGAGGTTCGGTCCCTAGGCCGAGGTTCGGTCAGGATGGTGCTGATTCGAAAGCGAGAGGCTGAGCCAGAAGAAGGAACGAGGGCGATGGGCTCGGTCCGAAGGTCAGAAGCGAAGGTCAGAAGGGAAGCTTCGGTCCTCGGTCCTCAGAAGAGAAGGTTCGGTTCGGAGATAAAAGGCGAGAAGTCAGAACCGAATGAACTGTAGTGAACAGTAGTGAACAGTACCTTCGATTCGGTTCAGCAGCCTTCTTCATCAGGAGGGTTCGGTTCCTAAGAGGGATTTCGGTTCCTAAGGTCCGTTTTTCGCGTAGACTTCCGTTTTTTGGCTGTTTTCGCCAAATTCGAGGGTCGGGATGCCCCGAGTGATTATAGAAAGTTGGGAGAGATTTCGAGAGAGATTTGAGAGAGATTCCACATACTTAGAGAGATTTGGGAGAGATTTGACGTACTTGGAGAGATTTCACATACAAAGAGATATTTGGGAGGGATTTCACATTCTTAGAGAGATTTAGGAGAGATTTGACATTCTTGGAGAGATTTCTCATTCAGAGAGAGATTTGGGAGAGATTTCCCATTCTCAGAGAGATTTTGGAGAGATTTGACGTACTTGGAGAGATTTCACATACAGAGAGATATGTGGGAGAGATTTCACGTTCTTAGAGAGATTTTGGAGAGATTTGACATTCTTGGAGAGATTTCTCATTCAGAGAGAGATTTGGGAGAGATTTCCCATTCTCAGAGAGATTTTGGAGAGATTTGACGTACTTGGAGAGATTTCACATACAGAGAGATATGTGGGAGAGATTTCACGTTCTTAGAGAGATTTTGGAGAGATTTGACGTACTTGGAGAGATTTCACATACAGAGAGATATGTGGGAGAGATTTCACGTTCTTAGAGAGATTTTGGAGAGATTTGACGTACTTGGAGAGATTTCACATATAGAGAGATATGTGGGAGAGATTTCACGTTCTTAGAGAGATTTTGGAGAGATTTGACGTACTTGGAGAGATTTCACATACAGAGAGATATTTAGGAGAGATTTGACATTCTTGGAGAGATTTGGGAGAGATTCTCGATAAGAAGAGATAGAGTGAAAACGATTGAGAGCGTTTTCGTGTGTGATGAATGTGAGTGTCCGGCTTCGGAATGCAAGGTCCGTAAACCCCGTTATGCCATGTTTTAGGATCTTACACACTCCCTATGAGTATGCAACATTGTTTTATTGTTCTTGTTTATTGTTTAGCACAAAAGTTAAAGAAATTTAAACACACGAACTTTCCAAGTGATGTTTTCTAATTAAGATAGTGAGTTATACAGAAATTACATAATACAAACCCTATTATACAAGGTTTTAATTGAGTTGACCGGTTTGACTCGTTGACCTTGTCCGGCTTAGACTTGACCCGAATTTGACTATTGTCACATCATCCCCCCGTTAGAGGGAATTTCGTCCCGAAATTTACGCTTTGGCCGGGACTTTAAGAGTTTTGGAAAAGATGCGGGTACTTTTGCTTCATTTGGTCTTCGCGCTCCCAGGTGAACTCAGGTCCTCGTTTAGCGTTCCATCGAACCTTCACGATGGGAATACGAATTTGTTTCGTTCTTTTGACCTCCCGATCCATAATCTCTACTGGCTCCTCTACGAAGTGGAGATTTTCGTTAACTTCGATCTCGTCGAGAGGTATTACAAGTGTCTCGTCGGACAGACACTTCTTCAGGTTCGATACGTGAAAGGTGGGATGTACCTTATCGAGTTCTTGAGGTAATCGAAGTTTGTACGCCACAGGACCAATCCTGGCGAGGATTTCGAACGGTCCAATGTACCTCGGGTTTAGTTTCCCACGTTTGCCGAAACGTATCATTCCTTTCCAAGGGGAAACTTTTAGTAACACTCAATCACCAACCTGGAATTCCAAAGGTTTGCGTCGCTTATCCGCGTAACTCTTTTGCCGATCTCGGGAGGCCTTCAACCTTTCTCGGATTTGAGCAATCTTTTATGTGGTCTCCCTTATGATTTCAGGACCAGTGAGGGTGTTATTAGGGACTTGCCCCCTAGCTATCTGAGTATCCCCCACTTCAGCCCAACATAGGGGTGATCTGCACTTGCGACCGTAAAGAGCCTCGAATGGAGCAACCTTAATGCTAGTGTGATAGCTGTTATTGTAGGAGAATTCAATCAGCGGCAAATAGGTATACCACGCTTTACCAAAGTCTATCACACAGGCTCTCAACATGTCTTCTAATGTTTGTATAGTGCGCTCGCTTTGCCCGTCGGTTTGTGGATGGTAGGCTGTACTCATGTCTAGCCTAGTTCCCAAGGATTTCTGCAGGGACTACCAAAATCGCGAAGTGAATCTACTATCTCGGTCGGAGATAATAGATATTGGTACACCATGCAGTCGCACAACCTCCTTGATGTATATCCTGGTTAACTTCTCCATCTTGTCGGTTTCCTTTATTGGCAGGAAGTGCGCAGACTTGGTCAATCTGTCTATGATTACCCATATAGTGTCAAACCCGCCCGAAGTCTTAGGCAGCTTGGTTATGAAGTCCATGGTTATCCGTTCCTACTTCCATTCCGGTATATCAGGCTGTTGTAGTAGTCCCGAGGGTTTCTGGTATTCCACCTTGACCTTGGCGCAGGTCAGACACTTGCCCACATAAGTAGCAATCTCGGCTTTCATATTCGGCCACCAGTATAACTTTTTGAGGTCTAGATACATCTTGTCTGACCCTGGATGGATGGAGTATTGAGTCTTGTGTGCTTCATTCATGACCACGTCTCGGATCCCACCGAACTTCGGTGTCCAGATTCGGTTACTAAGATAACGAGTTCCGTCATCCTTGACTTCTAAGTTCTTATCCATTCCCCTTAATGCCTCACCTGCCACATTCTCTAGTTTCAAGGCTTCTAGTTGAGCTTCCCTGATTTGGGTGGCCAGGTGGGAATGGATGGTCATGGTTAAGGATCTTACTCGGAGGCCCGAATATTCCTTCCTGCTTAGGGCATCAGCCACTACATTGGCCTTACCTGGGTGGTAGCGAATTTCGCACTCGTAGTCGTTTAGCAGTTCAACCCATCTCCGTTGCCGCATGTTGAGCTCTTTCTGATTGAGGATATGCTGAAGACTTTTGTGATCGGTGAAGATGGTACATTTTGTGTCGTAGAGGTAGTGCCTCCAGATCTTTAAAGCGAACACTACCGCTCCCAATTCAAGGTCATGGGTAGTGTAATTAACTTCGTGTGTTTTAAGTTGCCTTGACGCGTAGGCGATGACTTTCCCTCTCTGCATGAGCACGCATCCGAGGCCTTGATTTGAAGCATAGCAATATACCACGAAGTCATCAGTTCCTTCCGGAAGAGACAAGATTGGCGCACTGCATAGAGCTTGCTTTAGTGTCTGGAAGGCGGCTTCTTGTTTATCCTCCCAGTTGAACATCACGCCTTTCTGAGTCAGGGTGGTGAGTGGTTTGGCGATCTTGGAGAAGTTTTGTATGAATCTTCGGTAGTAGCCGGCGAGCCCTAAAAATTGTCGAATTTCCGTCGGCGTTGTAGGTGCTGACCAGTTTTTGATGGCCTTAATTTTAGAGGGATCCACGTGTATCCTCTTCTCGCTAACCACATGGCCAAGAAAATTCACTTCTCTGATCCAGAATTCGCACTTAGAGAATTTGGCGTAAAGCTTCTCAGCCCTCAGTGTTTCCAAGATTAGCCGGAGATGTTGACGGTGCTTTTCCTCGCTTCGGGAGTAGATCAAAATATCGTCGATGAATACAATCACGAATTTGTCTAAGTAGGGTCGACACACTCAATTCATCAGGTCCATAAATACTGCCGGTGCGTTCGTTAATCCGAAGGGCATTACCACAAACTCATAGTGCCCGTAGCGAGTTCTGAACGCAGTCTTGGGAATATCCTCTTCTTGAACTCGTAGTTGATGATAACCCGACCTCAGGTCGATTTTTGAAAAGTAGCTTGCTCCTTGGAGTTGGTCGAAGAGGTCATCTATTCCGGGTAGGGGATATCGGTTCTTGATAGTGAGTTTGTTTAGCTCCCGGTAGTCTATGCACATGCGAAAAGATCCGTCCTTCTTCTTTACAAACAGGACCGGTGCTCCCCAGGGTGAGAAGCTTGGCCTGATGAATCCTTTGCTCAACATTTCATTTAACTGGCTGGAAAGTTCTTGCATTTCTGCCGGTGCTAAGCGGTATGGAGCCTTGGCGACGGGGGAAGCTCCTGGGATTAAGTCGATCCGGAATTCGACTTGCCGTGCGAAGGGTACACCTGGAAGATCTTCGGGGAATACATCGGGATAGTTGCACACCTCGGGAATGTCGTTGATATCCTTCACCTCTTGTTTCGTATCTACTACGTGGGCTAGAAATGCATGGTACTCCTTTCGGAGATACTTTTGGGCCTTGACGCAAGAGATGACTTGCAAATTTGAACTGGGTTTGTCGCCATAGATGAAGAGGGTTTCGCCATTCGGCAGATTAAGGCGAACGGCCCTTTCGTAACATAGAATGTCGGCACGATGGGAACTTAACCAATCCATACCGATGATTATGTCAAAGCATTTTATTGTGACCGGCATCAGGTCTACTTTAAACGAATGGTTGTCTAGAGTGAGGGTACACCCTGAGTATATATTATTAGTGTGCTCTTCTTTCCCATTAGCCATTTCTACTACGTATGTATCTTTTAATGAATGAGGGGTTTGTTTTAGTAATTGTTTGAATTCATGGCTCACAAAACTCCTCTCTGCTCCACTATCAAATAGTACGCATGCATATGTGTTATTGAGGAGAAACGTACCAGAAACCACCGAGGGATCCTTGATTGCTTCTCCGTGTCCCATCGTCAGGACTCTCCCTACACTACCAACATTAAGAGCTTGTGCCTTGGGGCAGTTTCTCCTGAAGTGTCCTGCTTCACCACATTCATAGCAGGTTTGGCTTGCCCCCGTATTGGCCACTTGGTTGTTCAGTCGTGCTGGCGCTTTACAGAAACGAGCGGTATGCCCTTTCTTGTCGCAGTTTTTGCAGTGCATTTCCCGACAAGCACCCTTGTGGTGATAGTTGCACTTGTTGCACTTGGGGAGATTTCCAGCATATTGCTTTGGTGGCGCTGGAGCAGGAGCAGTAGTGGCTGCACGGACAGCAACAGTCTGTTGCTTCTTTGTGGGGTCCTGCACCGGTTGTTTCTTTTTACTGTTCCAGAACTTCCTCTTGTTGTTCCCTCCTTTCGTTTGGTTGGTGGTGGCGACCATGGTGCCACGGCTGGCCCTATGATCGATAAGTTGTTGTGCCAATTCCTTGGCACTTTCAAAGGTAGTAGGTTTCGAGGCCAGAACACTATCATGAATATGGGATGATAGCCCCCAAAGGTATTGTTCTACCTTTTTCTCCTCCGGAGTAACCATTGCAGGACAGAGGAGTGCTAGGTCATTGAATCAGGCGGTATAAGCTTCGAGATCCATCCCCGACATCTTGAGATTCCAGAGTTCCTCTTCGAGTTTTTGTATTTCTCCCCTCGGGCAATACTCCTTTAACATCAACGCTTTTAAGTTTTCCCAGCCTATGGAGTTAGCCACTGCAGGAGTAAGTGACTTAACTCGGCCATTCCACCAAGTAAGAGCTTTTCTTGTGAAAGTGAATGCCGCATACTTGACTTTGCTCGCTTCGGGACAAGCACAGATTTCGAAGACTGCTTCGGTCCTTTCGAACCATTGCATCAGCGCTATGACGCCCCCGCTTCCGTCAAAAGGATCGGGTTTGCCATTAGTGAAGTCTTTGTACGAACACTCCTTAGTGCGCCCCGTGCTGTCCCCCTGATTCGAGTTAGTATTCCCGGATCCGGAACCGCCGGAACCATTTGTACCCATTTGCGACATTGCTGCCGCCACGGCTGCTGTTACTACAGCCTGAAACATCACAGGATGAAACTCCGGAGGTGGTGGCGGAGGGGGTGGTGCTGAGTTTCCGGAAGGTCTTGGTCTTTTCCTTGGTGGCATGGTTCTGACATAAGAAAATAAAAAGAAAGACTTGTCGGTAAGACTTCAATGGTGATAACGAGTCGAGTGTTACTTGTTTCATCTCAATTGTATTTTATCCGAGTTTACTAATTTAGAAGGTAATTCGTCGGAAAGTTTATGCAATTAAACTTATGAATTAAATAGTGTTGACCCGAGCGGAGTCATGTGTTTGGTTCGTGTCAGCATCCAAGGAAGTAAAATACATGCCACATTCATTGATAATTTGTTAGTACATATTGTTTTGAGAAATTTGGCCTCAAAAGGGCCTACATTACATCATAATAAAAGATAAAGTTTTGGCAGTACAAAAGCCCCTTTGACTAGTGTGATCACTTAGTCGTGAGGTCAACCTATTCGCAAAAAGGAGTAGCACCAACGCATACTCGAAATCCTAGATTTATAACAAAATATAAGTAGCGCGAACACTACTCGTGGCGGGTAGCATCTGGTCCATGGTGGCCCTGGGATGAGGTCGAGGCTCCTTGAAGCTCCGCAATCCGGCGTTTGGCCGCGATCACTCTCTCCTCGAGAGTTGGGTGCCTCTCCTGGTACTCCCTTACCTCCGCTCGAGCAGCGGTAAGGTCCTCGATGATTTGGTCCAATGGATAGAAGTCCCTCTCTAAATCCCGGGTGCGTACATCGGTGGCTGCCGTAATAGCGCTGAGATTTCGAACCTGGTCTGCCATTTCCCTACTCTGGTTCCCCAAGTTCGTGATGTGCTGGGTCATAACGGGGAGAGCTCTGTCAGCCGGTCCCCCGTGACTGAGGTCATAGTAACCTCGTTGGTCGCCATAGGGTGACCTCTGGCGTTGTTGCCGGCTCCACCTCTCGATCATGGTTGCCCAACGGGGCTCGGGCCCGTTGTGCCCCCAGCGGTTTGCAGGTACCCTCGCAATGTAAGGAGGGTTGAAGACTTCCTCCTCTGGCTCTTCTTCACCTTCGTCCTCATCCATGTCCACCTCGTCGTCTTCCTCTTCTTCTTCTTCTTCTTCTTCTTCGTCTACCTCCTCTTCTTCTTCTTCGGGTTCTTCTTCGGGATCCTCTTCGGGATCCTCTTCAATCAGCTCTTCGGGCTCTTCCTCAATCCAGCCGGCATTTCCTTGGTTGGGAAAGTATGGGTCTCCTGGTAGGTGAAATCCTGCCATGTCGTCTGCGCGAGAATAGAGGGGTAAGAAGCAGATAGCGGTAGATATTAATAATATTGCGATATAGCAACATACAAATACTCCTATAGTATTTTAAATGTTTAGATTTGGTTCTTATAACACTCTTTGTAGGGTGAAGTTAGGTTATTAGACTTGTTGCCCTCCTACGACTATCCCCCGATATGAGTAAGTCACTTCCCGGACTAATATAGTTGATCAGGCTATATCCTTCCCAAAACTGATTACTCATACCAAGGCATACTCGTAGCGTTCAACTCCTCTTCTTTTAGCTTATGTTCTTCTAGTTATGGCACTACGCGAGTATCCAATGCATGTAGGTATACTTTTAAACAAGAACTATTCGTTTTCTAAAAGTATAACCGGTTAGAATGTTTTAAAATCAGAGACTCTTAGTCCCAAATGTGTTTATAGTTTGTATATCCTATGTTGTTTGATATACTTAATTCACTATAAACCATGCTCTGATACCAATCTGTCATACCCCCAAACCAAGGATGGCGGAAACGTCCGGGGGTGGAGGACTTCATGTGTAGTATCATAACAACAATGGCAATAGTGATGAAAGTAAACACAACCAACATATATATAATTGAAAGAGTTACATCATTGTATGAATTACATGTTTCAAAATCAATTACAATATGTTGACAAAATATGATAAGTTTGACGCCTCAACGTCCCATCCTCAAAAGTACTTTGCTACCTGTTTAGCGATTTCCTGAGAATACAAGTAGTTTGAAAAAGTGTCAACACAATGGTTGGTGAGTTCATAAGTTTTTGTATATAATTATGAAAAAGCTTGTCATGTAATTGTATAGTTGTTCCAGAAAAATCTGATATTTTCCTTAAAATGAATACTGTAGTCTTGTATCCAAAGTCTGAAACGTATGAGTAATCTTCCTTATTTACAGAAAATAACGTGAGTTTATTTCAATACAAACGCGTATGATATTAGTAAAATTCTCGTAAATTCTTAAGTTTGTTAATACTTTCCGTGAGCTATTATAACCATACTATGACCTAGGTGGCCTGAAAATGACGTTCTCCGGGCGTCGTTGAACTGAAATGACACTTGTCACCACAGACCTGCCGGTCTAGCTGTTGCAAGCAGCTCTGGTGTGGGTTTGTCAAGCCCAATATAGATCTATATACAACTATCACGCTCTCCCTCCAGGAGACTCTGGTTACAATACAGGACTTATGATTTTTGCGAGGTGAATGTCTCACAAAGTTATTAACGAATTTACACTTAACATAATGAAAGTTTCCCTTTTGTATAAATGTACCCTTCTGAAATCTATGCATTTTGAAATCTATCGTAAACTATACCTATTATAGTTTATCAAAACAAGGGTAGTAACAGCAAAGTACGTAAACTATACTTAACATAGTTTATTAAATGTTTGTGTGTAATGAGTATACTTCAATAATAACGCTTTGTTTAATCTATGCTTTATCTAGTAAAAATCCATTTGTTAACTGGTTTATGTCTAGATACTAACACAAGAATGTCATATATTGCAATAACACATAAACACATAATAATATACACCTTGCTCAACATGTTACAAGGTGAAAGGAAATTGCTAGTGCTTTTCTGATTATAACATTTTCTGTAACCGTTATTAGAAAATTTGTAGAAAACTCATAAAATGTCCAAATCCAGTTCTGCAACTTCTGGGAGTTTGGAAAATGAGCCTAGTTGGTTCATAAATTTTCCCATAATTTTTAGGGACCTCTAACTTGTGTAACCAAGTCCATAATCACAGACCGGTCCGGATTGGTGTTTGAGATGATAGGCAGTTTTGTAAAAATCACCATAAATTGTAGAAAAATCGTATGGAGATGTACAAGTAGTCATTTTAAAGCTAAGAAGTGGAACTACTTTCACCTAAAACAGTTTTGAAAACTAAAATGTTTAAGTTGTCCAAAACAGTCCGTGAATGGGGTCCAACTTTTCTGATGTAGGCTGTTAGAAAAGTTTAGTTTTGTTCTTGTTGTTTTACTTGTATTCCCCACCTAAAAACTTGAGAAAACATAAAAATGTAGGGGTATGAACTCACCTTAAGTGTTTTCAGTAGATGATTGTTGAAGAATGGAGGTGTTTAACTCAAGAACACTTGGAGATGCCTTGAAGATTTTTGAGAATCTAGCATCATAGTTATGGAGTTTGTATAAGCTATCAATGATTTGAGTAGAATGAAGTGTAAAAATCACAAGGAGGATGAATTACACTTACCAAGAGTGGAAGAACACTTGATGATCAGCCTTGGGATCTTGAATTAGAGAGAAAAGTTGGAGAGAAAAGTTGGAGTCGGATCTTTGGTGGAATGAGAGTGATTGAAAGAAAATGAAGAGAGAGGTTGAGTGACCAGCCCTAGAACGTGGGGATGGCTTGTGAGAGGGGTAAAAAGTACAAGGAAGTGACAAGGTATGGTGGGGAGGAGTGTGGGTTAATCATGGAGTGGGTATGGGGTTGCTTGTGTCATAAAATAAGGTAAAGTCAACACTCTACCTTTGTACTTTACCTACTCTCTTTTGGATAAGGTTTTATCCTTAAAATATGATTAAATCATTAATTTAGGGGTCTTATATTTTAAAATAAAGTTTTGGGTGAAAATCCCATGTTAAAACAATTAAAAATGGGCTTAAAACGCGAATTTAATCGAAAACCGGGAGAAAAAGGCTTCCCAGCGAGGCCTCTCGGTCCTAGGCCGAGGTTCGGTCAGGATGGTGCTGATTCGGAAGCGAGAGGCTGAGCCAGAAGAAGGAACGAGGGCGATGGGCTCGGTTCGAAGGTCAGAAGCGAAGGTCAGAAGGGAAGCTTCGGTCCTCGGTCCTCAGAAGAGAAGGTTCGGTTCGGAGATAAAAGGCGAGAAGTCAGAACCGAATGAACTGTAGTGAACAGTAGTGAACAGTACCTTCGGTTCGGTTCAGCAGCCTTCTTCATCAGGGGGTTTCGGTTCCTAAGAGGGGTTTCGGTTCCTAAGGTCCGTTTTTCGCGTAGACTTCCGTTTTTGGGCTGTTTTCGCCAAATTCGAGGGTCGGGATGCCCCGAGTGATTATAGAAAGTTGGGAGAGATTTCGAGAGAGATTTGAGAGAGATTCCACATACTCAGAGAGATTTGGGAGAGATTTGACGTACTTGGAGAGATTTCACATACAAAGAGATATTTGGGAGGGATTTCACATTCTTAGAGAGATTTAGGAGAGATTTGACATTCTTGGAGAGATTTCTCATTCAGAGAGAGATTTGGGAGAGATTTCCCATTCTCAGAGAGATTTTGGAGAGATTTGATGTACTTGGAGAGATTTCACATACAGAGAGATATGTGGGAGAGATTTCACGTTCTTAGAGAGATTTTGGAGAGATTTGACATTCTTGGAGAGATTTCTCATTCAGAGAGAGATTTGGGAGAGATTTCCCATTCTCAGAGAGATTTTGGAGAGATTTGACGTACTTGGAGAGATTTCACATACAGAGAGATATGTGGGAGAGATTTCACGTTCTTAGAGAGATTTTGGAGAGATTTGACGTACTTGGAGAGATTTCACATACAGAGAGATATGTGGGAGAGATTTCACGTTCTTAGAGAGATTTTGGAGAGATTTGACGTACTTGGAGAGATTTCACATACAGAGAGATATGTGGGAGAGATTTCATGTTCTTAGAGAGATTTTGGAGAGAATTGACGTACTTGGAGAGATTTCATATACAGAGAGATATTTGGGAGAGATTTGACATTCTTGGAGAGATTTGGGAGAGATTCTCGATAAGAAGAGATAGAGTGAAAACGATTGAGAGCGTTTTCGTGTGTGATGAATGTGAGTGTCCGGCTTCGGAATGCAAGGTCCGTAAACTCTGTTATGCCATGTTTTAGGATCTTACACACTCCCTATGAGTATGCAACATTGTTTTATTGTTCTTGTTTATTGTTTAGCTCAAAAGTTAAAGAAATTTAAACACACAAACTTTCCAAGTGATGTTTTCTCATTAAGATAGTGAGTTATACAGAAATTACATAATACAAACCCTATTATACAAGGTTTTAATTGAGTTGACCGGTTTGACTCGTTGACCTTGTCCGGCTTGGACTTGACCCGAATTTGACTATTGTCACAACATGTCAACAAGAAGCGCATAGCCCAACTCCAAAAGGATGGACTGTTGGATTCATTTGACCTAAAGTCGGATGACATGTGTGAATCTTGCTTTCTTGGAAAGATGATTAAATCACCTTTCACTGTTACTTGTGAAAGAGGTGAGGGATTGTTGGATCTCATACACACCGATGTGTGTGGGCCCTTCAGATCCACCACAAGGGATGCTAACCGCTTCTATGTTACATTCACCGATGATTATAGTGGATATGGGTATATCTACTTAATCATGCACAAGTCGGAAACCTTTGAAAAGTTCAAAGAGTTTAAACAAGAAGTGGAGAATCAATTAGGCAGGAAGATAAAGATTCTCAAATCCAAGAGGGGTGGTGAGTATCTTAGTATCGAGTTCCATGACTATCTTAAGAAATATGGAATTATTTCACAATTGACGCCACCTAGGACACCGCAGCTCAATGGTATGGTTGAGAGGCACAATCGAACCTTGTTGGACATGGTTCATTCCATGATGAGTCGAGCTTCGCTACCTATCTCATTTTGGGGGAATGCCTTAGAGACTGCCATCCTTAATCTAGTCCCAACTAAGAAAGTTGCCAAAACACCTCACGAGATGTAGACAAGGAAGGTTCCCTCGTTGGCACATATGAAGGTTTGGGGTTGTGAGGCTTTCGTAAGACGAGAGACTCACAACAAGCTTGATCCTCGCAGCGAGTGGTGTATCTGTTGGATTAGGTGTCTAAGCCCATAACTTTTTGGTATGCACTTGACCCGATTCTGAGCATGGTCCTTTTGGGTTGCCTTCACCATAGCAACTGATAGGAATAACTAAGGAGAAAAAGGATTAATCATGATTTATTAATATATTATATGAATAATATGTTAAAGGAGAATTAATAAGAATTAATTTTGTGGATAAAGGAGATTAATTAAACTTGGGGGACTGATATTGTAATTATAAGATAGTTGCATAAATGGGCTAATGGACTCCATAGAAGTTAGAGTAGACAAAATCTATGGGGAAACCCATAAGAATTCATCCAAGGCTTCTAAGGAGGGAGTCCATGGGCTGCTTAGGGCCTAAGCAGTCAAATTAGGGTTTCCTGGTTGAAAACCCTAATAGCCTAAGTATAAAAGGAACCCTTGGCAAGCCAAAAACGTCCCTAACCTTTTAAGAGATACCCTAGGACGTTTTTGGTGCCTCTTCCCTCTCTCCTTGTTCATCTTGTTGCTCATGGTGTTTGTGACTACATTAGATGTGCAATATTTGAGGCACTAAGCTTTCAAAGGTCAAGATCAAAAGGAATTAAGATTGTTATTGCTACATAACAATCAAGGTAAGATCTAAAAATTATTTATATGTTAATTTGATTATTGTATGCTAGAATTAGGATTTATGAGCTTTGGATGATTATTGCATGTTCATTAGACAAACTAGATCCAAAGCTTTAGGGTTTGCATGTACACCATAGGATTGATGTAGTGCTCATAACCCATCGGTGGTATCAGAGCCTAGGTTGTTTGTTTGATGTGTTTGATGTTTTACATGATTTTTCAAAGCTGGAAATCAAAAAATCTTGGTTCTGGAGGCTGGACTCGCCGAGTCCATATGTAAATTTGTCGAGTTCACTGGCAACTCGACGAGTCGGAGTATCAAATGCCAGATTTTTTGGGTTTTTGAGCGATTTTGTTGTGGGATGATTACCAAAAACGTTTTTTATTGATAAAATCCGATTTTTATGAATTTGGAGTGATTATCCTTACCAAAATAGTATATAATTGTCAAAATTAAGATAATTACTTGTTTTATAAGACAAATATTAATTATTTGTAATTTTGTTTTGAATTATCTTGTAGGAAACTGAATTAGGTCAAATTTAGATAATTACCAATTATTTGATTAATTTAATTATTTGTAATTTGATGTAGATAGTTTTGAAAAGTTTCAAAACCTGCCCTCAAGTTTTGGAATTTAAATTTTTGATTAAAAGTTTAATTTTGAAAGATTTAAATTCTAAACCCTAATATTTCGGAAACGTTTAAAAATTTGCCCTCAAGTTTTGGAATTTGAAATGTAAATTAAAAGTTCTAATTTTTAATGTTAAATTCTAAAACCCTAGTTTTTGAAAAGTTCAAATTACACCCTTATGGTTTTATTAAGTTAATTAAGTGTATAATTAAAAGAGAGTTATTAAATCCATAATGATATGGTTTACATTTAATTAAATTAAAAGTATAATTTTCTAAATTAGACCACCTAGTATTTTAAAAGTGTAAAATACACCCTTATACTATATATAAAATTAAAAGTCTAATATTATATATGTATAAGTAAAATGTCAGTTTTACCGTTAGTAGGCCTCATTCACGAAGCTGGTCTATAAGGGGTGTTTAAGGAAGCAGCCTGTAAAATGACCGTCATTAGGTATACACTCTTACCCACCGCACTCTTAACTAGTGGAGGGTCGTTAACCGAACGGGTAGGATAGGACACAACCTTCCATTATAAGTATAATGAAATACGAAGTAACTAAATGTTTTATAAATTCCCAAATCTTAGTTACTTTAGGAAAAATGTGGAGTTGGTGCTATTCCATGAAATTAGACTTTGTACCCTTGCTATGAAGTTAGTGGAGCGTGTGTGGTTAACCGGCACACTAATTGGGCTCTAAGCAAAGGTGGCAAACGGTGACTCGATGTTTTTCATAGATCGATGGAGCGTGTGTGGTTAACTATCACATCGATTAGGTAACTATAACATTGGGGGCACCATGTATATTTGTATGGTTATCCACATCTTGTTTGTGATCCTCGACATCCTAGTCACAAAGGAAGGGCACACTCGAGATTCAAACATGCCATTGAAAAGTTCAATGAATCTCAAAAGATCTAGGAGTTTCAATTCATTTAAAACTTAAATTTCAATTTTCGTTTTTCATGGTGGAAATTGGTAAATCATCATTTACCTACCTTCAAATATTCTACAATTTGGATTCTTCCATACTGTAGGATATTGTGTTGGGTCCTAGCTTTGATATTTCATTTGGGTGTTATATCAAGGATTCCAATCAACTAACTTGAATTTCTCCCGTTTTGTAGATGTCTAAGTCTGACAACTATGGTCTTCCTGAATCCCTTGGAAAATTTTTTCCACGTGAAGATCATATTCCATGATTAGATTGTGCAAATGGAAATCATGCTTCACTTCCTCCATCTCCTCCGATAATTTTCCCTTACCCACGTGTTCGAAGCCTTGAAAAGTTCAAGGTCACTCAAGCCCTATTGGCGAAAAGACATGAAGATGGAAAGCCAACATGCACTCATGTCTTGGATATGAAGTTGCATATTGATAGATTAGGAATCTTGGGTGTCGATGTGTCAAGGAAGTTAGTTGTTGGCTTGGTTCTTCAGTCACTTCCCGAATCATATAGTGAGTTCATTAGAGAGTACTGTGTGATGGACCATAACGTAACCCTAATTGATTTGACTTATTTGCTTATTGATGTTGAATCAGCAATGACTTGGTGCACTGGTAAAGCAAATTTGTCTGGTAAATCAATGTCCAATGCTTCTAAGGGAAATGGCAACATTGGAAGTCAATAAAAGTTTTCTTTATGCAAGAGAAAGGTTGATTCTGAGATAGTCCCGTGTACCATTCTAGAAGAATCCATATGTTTTTACTGCCAAAAGAGGGGGCATTGGTTAGGAAGCTGCCCTGACTACCTGAGAGATCTAAGAGATGGGAAAGTCAAGATGTACGACTCTGCTTCAGGTAAAATCCATTATCTAACTCTAGTAAGTTCCTATTTGGAGATTCTAAATACATGATGTGATAAGAATACATTTGGTGTTTTGTAGGATCGAAGAAAAGAAAGGAAGCTTAAAGGAAGAAGTGAGCTGAGACTGATCGCGAAGAAATGGATTTTGATCGCATGATTCGATGATCGGATTTTTGGAGCTTCTATTTAGAGAGTTATCACAGGTTGCTTAGGATTATAAAATAGTTTTCATTTGAATTTGCATTGTAAGGACAAGTTTTTACGCACCTTTTTATAAATAAATAAATTTTGAGTTTTGTTTTATTTATATATCCTTGCAATGTTATTTATGAAAATTGATATTTGTGTGTTTTTATTGTATGAAATATTAAGTGGATGTGATTCTTAGTTATGTTATTTTTGGTAGTGTCGTAATTTTCTAAGTAAGTAAAGATTCTCATCGCCCAAGTTTCAATTGGATAGAAGCTTGGAATCATATGATTTGAATCATGTGATCTATGGAAATCTTGGTACTTAGGAAATTATGACTAATTCCTTGATCACACAAGTACGTGAGTCAAGTGAAGGATTAAAGGACTAGAACACAATGTTGTGCACTGGTC
This sequence comes from Lactuca serriola, assembly GCF_051521515.1. Classification (NCBI taxonomy): domain Eukaryota; kingdom Viridiplantae; phylum Streptophyta; class Magnoliopsida; order Asterales; family Asteraceae; genus Lactuca; species Lactuca serriola. The sequence goes on along the minus strand of NC_136415.1, from coordinate 199,327,189 downwards.
AAGTCCACAACAAATAACAATAAGATTATTCGTCATGATTTACTAAAGATCTAGTAAATGTGGTTATGCTTACAAGATTAAGTATAATTCTGAATCATTGAAAAGTTTCAATGAATGGCAGAACGAATAAGAAAAATCAATTGGGCAGAAAGATAAAAGTTTCTCTAATCTGAAAAGATGGGAGAGTACTTTAGTATCATGTTTTATGATCGTCATATTGATTATGAAACCATATCATAATTGATCCTCTAGGTAAACCTTACTGCACTAGTATGCCTAAGAAGAGGAATTGGAAATTGTTGAAATGGTTAAATCAATAAGTGAATTATACTTCGTTCCAAAATCAAGTCTTAGAGTCATACTCCAAGATTGTGACTTGAGTGACACATCTTAATAAGTTTTAACACACTCATCAAATGTGAAGCAGAAAATGTTTTTCTTATTCTTACACATTTGAAATTGGTAAGTTGTGATGCCTTGAATGAGACAAAGACCAACTAATATCAATTGTGTGTAGTGGTTTTCCTTGATAAGAATCCGCATTAACTCTAGAATATTTGTTTGTCAAGAAATGCTTCTTAACAAGAGAATCTTATATGTCAAGAGGTCAGTGGGAGTCTTAATGATCTTGAAAATTTTCAAGAACAAATCAAGAATAAACCTAGTTATTCAACACTAGCACACAACTTGAGGCTTGTAACCTACCGTGTTGACAAAATCTTGTTTCTATGCCATTCCAATAAAGTTACTTATGCATATGAGTTCTATGAGTTCTCAATAGAGTGCATAAAGGCAAGCACCTTGTTCAATGAAAGTACATTGACTAGTATATGTGAGCTGCTAAATAACTTGGAAGCAATGGTGGGATTGATGGCAAGAAATTAAGAATGAACAAGTTCTGTCCATAAGAGTTTGGATTTGTCTTCAACATTATCTTATGATTATGATTATAACAAATTCACATGGATAAGAGCACATACACTATAAAATCTAAGTGTCATAAGGTTTCTCTCCTTCATGAAATAATTGTGAGGAAACGCTTTCACTAAGAGAGATTTTAAGGAGATATCAATTGTAATAATTTCATTCTCAAATTCGATTATGATTACGGCATCCCTCTTCATAGTTCAAATTGTGAGATTTGGCAATTAGTTTGAACATTTAAGACTTACTGCTATAAGTGTTGAAATTGTTTAGACACACATATGAGCTATCTAAGGAAAGGTGTATGAGTTTAAGAAGCTTATATAAAGGCTTATAGAAGCATATCGTATTAGAAACATGATCTTTTGAAGTCAATAAATATTGATTTCTAGAAGTCCAAATGTTTTCTGAATATGTGTCAAAGTTATTGGGAGCATAAATGTTATGCTGGTATGGATATAATTATCATGTTACTGGGAGCATGATTATTATTTTTAAGTTTTGCAAGTTAGCAATACTAATTATAGAAAACAAAGTTTCACTTTACAAAGTTGAAGGGTTGAAAAGTTGTTTTGCTATAATTAAGGGAGAAAATATTGTACTTCGTTTCGAAATCTACAAGCTTATATCGAGAAATTTTAATTGAATTTAGTCAAAGGATATATATGGATGTTATGTTGAAAAGATTCAACATAAAGGAATTATATATATGGCAATATTATAGCAAGGAACTGGTAAAGTATCACGTTTTTCACTGTGAATCGTGTCCCATACACTTCGGGTATACGATCGATTGTATACGCTGTAGTATTTGACCATTCTAAAATTTTCCAAATGCCTAGGGCATTAAGAGGGAAAAAGGGACTAGAACCAATTTGACAAAAATAATTTAACAACTATCAACGACAATCTAAGGTTCGCTAAGGATTGGTCGCTTGTGAGCAATTGGAAGTGTAGTAATGAATGGACCATATCGACATTATTATGAATAGATAAGACTCTATTCACAATGAGTTTTCATATGGCAAATATGGAAGTGTTTTCATATTGGGAGTTGAATATTGAGAATCTATGATTAAAAACTTTTATGCAAGAAGGATGTTCAAAGGAATGTACTTTGAATGTGAGACTTCACATCTTTGCAATTTTCTTGTAACAATCCCCAATGGAGAACTTTGTAATTTCGTTGGCAAAGTCTTGGTGACTTTTGTGCAATAAGATTACAAAAGGATAGTTGCATAAAATGTTAGAATCTAACATATTTTAGTAGTGGCGAGAATTTTGTGTTCTTAAACTAACGATAAGGATTAGGGATTGTGAAATGAGCATCATTGGAAATGTTTTCAATTGATCTATTTCACAAAGTATGGACCATAGGTAAACATAGTGTGCATGCTTGGTGCATGGGACAAATTTCGTTATAATTCAAATAATAAGTTGATTATCTGAAACATTATACAATGAATAATATGTAATCAATATGGTGACTAAATAAAAGGAGTTTTATTTATACTCAAAAGTTTGGGACCATATTGGATTCGATTATTATTGTGTTTCACTTTGCATGTTTTGACTTCTCGAATAATAAGATTATTCAAACCATCCACAGTCGCTCATGCTTTGGAAGTAGGTAAGAAAGAAGATTGTCATGAATTGGCTTGTAGATTGTCTAAAGTGTATTAGACATAGCAAAGGTTTGTTGCAACGTTCATGAGTGCTTATGAATATGATTTGAGCATTGGATTAAACCCACTCTCACTTGGATCGCTTCATGGATTTTATCACGAGTGATTGGTGAGACGATAATATGTTATATTCTTGAAACCGAGACGTGTGAGTTGTATTCTGCAAGTCGGTTGCACATTGATAATATGTAAACGCAACAGTAACTTGGTGTTGTAAAACATATTATTGTGTGTGATTTGATGAGTAGGTACAAGCGAGCATTGAGTCAAAGTTTATCCGTTCCTTTTACCCATAGTGGGATAAAAGCGATATTTGTGGGCCCCTCGATGATTTAGTGATGACACCCTAAGCACTTGGCCAAGCCAGGACTGAGTTGATGTGTTCAATTTTAGATTGTTGTTAGTCGTCATAAATCGAAAATTGAGAAACAACACATAGACTGAGAGAATGATTATAATCCATGTCTCATGTCTATACGATATCTAGAATGGAGGAATATATGATCCCTTATCTAAAGGATACGTTTCTGATATGATCAGAGTTCGACAGCGGCTTTTGAAAGCTATGATTGCTGATCAGGTTCCGAAGTCATACGCAATATAGTTATTAGACTTATCCAAGTGGGAGACTTTTGGATTAGGAGTCTAAGCCCATAACTATTTTGGTATGTACTTGACCCGATTGTGAGCATGATCCTTTTGGGTTGCCTTCACCATAGCAAATGATAAGATGAACTAAGGAGAAAAAGGATTAATTATGATATATTAATATATTATATGAATAATATATTAAAGGAGAAATCATATTGTTTAATTAATATTAGTCAAGAATTAATAAGAATTAATTTTATGGCTAAAAGAGATTAATAAAACTTAGGGGACTGATATTGTATTTATAAGATAGTTGCATAAATGGGCTAATGGACTCCATAGAAGTTGGAGTGGACGAAATCTATGGGGAAACCCATAAGAATTCGACCAACGCTTCTAAGGAGGTAGTCCATGGGCTGCTTAGGGCCTATGTAGTCACATTAGGGTTTCCTAATTGAAAACCTTAATAGCCTAAGTATAAAAGGAACCCTTGGCAAGCCAAAAACATCCTTAACCTTCTAAGAGAAACCCTAGGACGTTTTTGGTGCTTACTCCCTCTCTCCTTGTTGATGTTGTTACTCATGGTGTTTGTGACTCCATTAGAGGTGCAACGTTTGAGGCACTAAGCTTTCAAAGGTCAAGATCAAAAGGAATTAAGATTGTTATTGCTACATAACAATCAAGGTAAGATCTAAACCTTATTCATATGTTAATTTGATTATTGTATGCTAGAATTAGGGTTTATGAGCTTTGGATGATTATTTCATGTTCATTAGAAAAACTAGATCCAAAGCTTTAGGGTTTACATGTACACCATAGGATTGATGTAGTGATCACAACCCATCAGTATTTTCATTCGCTACCCACATAAATCTTTTGGATATCTCTTCTACAGACTGGGTGACAATGTTGTCTTCGTTGCGAGGTGAGGGGTTTTTTGAGAGAGAGAACTCATATGCCAAGAGGACAGTGGGAGACAAATTAATCTTGAAGAGCTTCAAGAGTCATGCGATTAAGGAACCTCTAACACTAGCGCTCAACTTGAGGAAGAGATTCATGTTGAACCATTTGACGAGTCCTTACCTCTAAGACGTTCCGGTAGAGTTAGTGTTCCACTGGTGTTGTATGGTTTCCATATAACATCTGAAGGTGATACGTTTATCAGTGATCGTACATTGATAAATATGGATGAACTTAACAACTACAAGGAAGCCATGGCGGGCCCAGAGTCTACAAAATGGAAGGAGGCTATGGACTGCGAGATTCAGTCCATGTATGACAATCAGAGAGTTTGGATTTTCGAGAAATGAGGATGAGTCTTGTGTGTATGTCATTGCTAGTGGGAGTATAGTTAGCTTTCTAGTTTTGTATAATGATGACATACTACTCATAGGAAACGACATCTCGACCTTGTAGGAGGTTAAGTCCACGCTTGGGAAGTGTTTCGCTATGAAGGATCTAGGAGAAGCTGCTTATATTCTAGGAATCAGGATATTGAGAAACAGAAGTAGGAGACTAATAGGACTTAGTCAAATTACTTACTTCGACAAGGTGCTAAAACATTTTAGCATAGAGAATTCCAAGAAAGGGGAACTGCCAATCCAAAGCAATACCAAGATGAGTAAGACTTAGAACCCGAGTACCGATGCTGACATAGAAGAAATGAGTCGAGTGTCATATGAATCCGCCGTTGGCTCGATCATGTACACTATGACATGTACTCGCCCTGATGTGGCTTTTCTGTTGAGCATGGTTAGACGATGTCAAGGGAACCCGGGTAAAGCTCATTAGACCGCAGTAAAGAACATTTTTAAGTACTTGCGAAGGACTAAGGACTGGGTCCTTACCCTTGGTGGGAGTGATGACTTGAGAGTGACAGGGTATAGTTGATGGGTTTTGAGCGTTACCACATCCTATGTGATCAATCAACCCTAATTGCTTTGGATCTAAGTTTTTCTCTATTGAACATGCAAATACAAACTCCAAAGCAATAATCCTATATACTAGCATACAATTTCGAAATTGACATATGAAATAGGATTAGATGATTACCTCAATTGTTATATTGTAATAACAAGAACAATCCTAGCTTGATCTTGACTCTTGAAAGCTTAGTGCCCCAAGTGTTGCACCTCTAATGGAGTCACAAACACTTAATGCAAAGGATGAGAGGAGAGATGTAGAAATCGGCCAAGGTTTCTCTCTGGAATGGATGAGCTGATTTTCACATGTATTGGGGGGGGGGTTATATAGTTTTATGGGCTGCAAAGGTTTCTGGAGGAAACCCTAATTCCTGCTTAAGGCTTAAGCAACCCATGGACTCCTCCATAAGAGGCCTTGGACAAAATCTATAGGGCCTTCCTATACGATTTTTTCCACTCCACTCTATGGAGTTCATCATCCCAGTTTTGCAACTATTAATGATTTTCAAAACCAGTCCCTTCATTATTAATCACTTTATTTAATCCCAAAATTAATACTAGATTAATTTCTGATTAATTACTAATTAATAATATTATTTCCAAATAATATATTAATCTTATAATATATTAATAAAATCATCCTGAGTACCAATTTATTATTCATATAATAAATCCTACTCTCTCTCTTTCTCCACTTGTCATCTTATCAAGTTGCATGAGTGAAGGCAACCCAAAAGGACCATACTCCTAATCAAATTAAGTACATACCAAATATAGTTATGGGCTTAGACACCTAATCCAATAGTCTCCCACTTGGATAACTCTAATAACTATTATTGCAAGTACGACTTCAGAATCTGATTAGCAATCGTATCTTCAAAAGCCGCTGTGGAACTCTGATCTTATCAGTAACGTGTCCTTTAGATAAGGGATCAAATATGCCTCCATTCTACAAGATATTGTATGGAAATGAGACATGGTTTATAATCATTCTCTCTTTCCAAGGTTTGTTTCCCGACTTCCGATTTACGACGACTGACTTAGACTACAAATGAACACATCAACTTAGTCCAGGCTTGGACAAGCGCTTAGGGTGTCATCACTAAATCACCAAGGGGCCCACAAATATCGCTTTTATCCCACTTTGGGTAAAAGGAACGGATAAACTTCGACTCATATGCTAGTACTATTTACTCATGAAATCACACACAATAATACATTTTATAACATCAAGTTACTTATGTGTTTACGTATTATCAATGCGCAACCGACTCATAAACAACAACTCATATGTCTCCATTTCAAGAATACAAGATATTATCATCTCACAATCACTCGTGATAAAACCCATGAAGTGATTCACATGAGCGTGGGTTTAATCCAATACTCAAATTCTTATTTCAGGAGTACTCATGAACACTACAACAAACATTTACTATGCCTAACACTTAGACAATCTACAGTCGGATACAGTCTTGCCTCATTACTTACTTCCAAAGAATGATCGATTATAGATGCTTGAATAATCTTATTATTCAAGAAGTAAAACATGTGAAGTGAAACACAAGAATAATCTAATTCAACATGGTCTCAAAACTTTTGAATATAAATAAAACACTTATTATTTAATCACCATATTAATTAGGCCTTATTCATTGTATAATGTTTCTCCAATCAACTTAATGCTTGCATTAAAAACAACAATCATCCCATGCTCCAAGCATGCACACTATGTTTATCTATGGTCCTTACTTTGTGAAATAGATCAATTGGACACATTTCTAATGATTCTCATTTCACAATTCCACATCCTTATTACATGTTTAAGAATACCAAATTCTTCCCACTACTAAAATTTGTTAGAGTCTAAACTTACATGCAATGATCCTTTTGTAATGTCAAGGCACCAAAGTCACAGAGACTTTGCCAATGATATTATAATACATTCCATTTGAGATTGTTACAAGATAATTCCCCAGAAGTGAAGTCTCACATTCAAGGTAGATTCCTTGAACATCCTTCCTGCATAAAAGTTTCTAACTTACACATAGATTCTTAATATCCAACTCCCATTATGGAAACATTTCCATAATTGTCATATGACTATCTATTCTAAATAGAATCTTATCTATTTAGAATTATATCAATATGGGCCATCCATTACTACACTTCCAACTGTCCAGAAGCAACCAATCTTCGTTAAACCTCAGATTGTGCTTGACAGTTGTTCAACAACCTTAGTTATATCCAGTTCTGGTCCCTTTTCCCTCTTAATGCGCTCGGCATTTGGAAAATCAGAACATCGAATATTATAGCATATGCAATAAATCCTATACCCAAAACATATTGGAAATGATTCATAATGTCTTACATAAAGACATGATACTTGAGCAGTCTTTTGCTAAAATATTCCCATATATAGAGTTTCTTATGTTGAAACATTTCAACATGATATTCATATATGTCCATGACTAAGTTTGATTTCAATCTAAACTATTAGATTCGAAATGAAGTATAAATGTCCTCCCCCTTAAGCCTTACTATAGCGAAACAATTTCCAAATTCTGCAACTCTGCAAATTTAGAACTTTGTTTCCTATAAATAGCATTACTTACTTACAACACTTAACATAATAATTATGCTACTGCTAGCATAACAATTATGTTCTTATCAGCATAACAATTATGCTCCCACTAGCTTTGACATGTACCCAGAAATCGGCTAGACTTCTAGAAATCCATACCTATTGTCTTTCTTACTAAAGTTTAGAATTCTGATATGTGGTGCTTCGATAAGTCATTATCTAGAGTTCTCAAGCTCATACACCATTCATTAGATAGCTTATGTGTGTGTCTAAACCCTTTCAGAACTCATAACAATAAGTCCTGAATGTTCAAACTATTTGCCATTTCACACAATTCGAACTATGAAAAGGGGCTGTAATCATACTCGAATTTGAAAATGCAATTATCACAACTCCTTACTCTAATCTTTTAAAATCTACTAGTGAAAGCGTTTCCTGACAATCATTTTCATGAAGTAAAGGGAAAACTTTTACCACTTAGATTTTATGGTGTATGTGTTCCTATCCATGTGAATTTGTCATTTCCAACCACTATTACAAAGACAAGGTTTATGACAAATTCAAACTCATATGGACTGAACTTGCTTATTCTCAATTTCTTACCATCCGGTAGAATAATGGCCTACCATTGCTTCCATGTTATTGAGCAGCTTACCATATAGATCAGTGTACTTTCAATGATCAAGGTATTTTGCCTTATGCAATCAAATGAGAACTCATAGAACTCACATGCATAGTCAACTTAACTAGAATGACACAGAAATAAGAATATGTCAACACGATAGGTTTTCAACCTCAGTTCATGTGCTAGTGATTACTAAAAAGGTTTATTCTTGATTAGCTCTTGAAACTATTCAAGACCATCAGGACTCCCACTGACCTCTTGACATATAAGATTCTCTATTAAGCAACATTCCTTGAAAACAAATATTCAAAAGTTGGTGCAGATTCTTATCAAGATAGCACTTCATGTAATTGGTCTTAGTTGGTCTTTGTTTTATTCAAAACATCACAACTACCAATTTCAAATGTGTAATAGTTAGAAACATTTCTACTCCACATTCAATAAGGTGTCATAAACCTACTTGGAACATGTCACTCAAGGTACAACTTGAAGTAACTAAAGTATAACTCTAAAACTCGTTTTGGAACAAAGTATAACTCATCTTCTTGACCATTTCAACAATACCCGATTCCTCTTCTTAGTCAAATAAATGCGCTAAGGTGTCCTTAGAGGAGCAATTGTGACACTGTTCCATAATCATTAGGATGATCATAAAAGACGATATTAAAGTACTCTCCTTTCCTTTCAGATTGGAGAAACTTTTATCTTTCTGCCTAATTGATTCTTCTTATTCGTTCTTCCATACTTTGAAACTTTTCAAGGTATTAATATTACACTTAATTTTGTAAGCATAACCATATTTACTGAAGTATCAGTAAATCATAACGAAAAGACTTTATCGTTCTTTCTGGTGGATCTGACCAGTGCACATCAATGTGTACCGGATCCTTTAGCCTTTCACTTGACATACATACATATGTGAACAAGGAATTAGTTTCAATTTACCAAAGATCAATATTTTCACACAATTCAAATCGTATGATTCCAAGTTTTTGTCCAATTGAAGCTTAGATGATGAGAAACCTTCCTCACTTGGAGAATTACGACACTACCACAACCAATATAACTAAGAATCAAATCCTTTTTTTCAACATTGCTAACAATAAGCACCAATTTTCCATAAATGCCATTGCTAGGAAACATAACGTAAATAAAACGATTTTATTAATAATGTGCGGAAAACTTATCCTTACCGTGCAAGTACAAATGAAAACTATGTTACTAAGCAATCTATCATGACTCCTAAGTAGCAGCTCAAAAATTTGATCATCGAACCATGCGACCGAAAATCCATTTCTTCACAATCAGACTCAGCTTACTCTTATTTTAAGCTTCCTTCATTTTCTTCGATCCTACAAAACATCATAATGCAATCTTATCACATCATGTATTAAGAATATATAAATAGGAACTTAATAGGGTTAGATAGTAGATATACCAGAAGTAGAGTCATAGTAGATATACCTGAAGTAGAGTCATACAATTTGACTTTACTATCCTTGCGATCTTTCAGGTAGATACGGCAGCTTCGCATCCAATGCCCCTTCTCTAAGAAATAGAAACATATAGACTCTTTGGGAATGACACATGGGACTATCTCAGAACTTTCCTTTCTCTTATGATCAAACTTTTCGACCATGGCCGATTTCCCTCCTTCAGGAGGAGAATCCATTTCCGGACTATCACCTTTGCCATCACCAATGTTCATGGAAATTTAGGAGGTAGATCTTCCAGACAAATTTGCTTTACAGGTGCGTCAAAACATTGTTGCTTCAGCCGCAATTGGCGAATAAGTCAGATCAATAAGGGTCACGTCGTGATCTGTCATATAGTAGTCTTTAATAAACTGACCATATGACTCAGGAAGTGACTGAAGAACCAAATCAACTGCCAGCTCCTTTGGGAAAACAAAACCCACATTCCCAATCTATCAAGGTGTGACTTCATGTTTGGAACATGTGCACATACAGAGCTTCCATCTTTATGTTTGCATGCCAACAGGGCTTGAGTCAGCTTGAACTTTTCAAGTTGACGAAATTTTCGGTCAGGGAGAATTAATGGAGGAGGTGGAGGAAGAGAAGTATGATTTCCAGTTCTACCTTTGCACGAAGAAGGGAATGATCTTTCACCTCGATCGACATGTGGAAGATCATCTTCAGAAGGAAAGCCTTTTCCAAAGGATTGAGGAAGACCATAGTTGTTTGAATTAGACATCTACAAAAGGGAGAAATTCAAGTTAGTTGATTTAATCCATGATACATCACCCAAATGAAATATCAAGGCTAGGATCCAAAACAATAATTCACAATTTGGAAGAGGGATGCCGTAATCCAATTGTAAATTATTTGAAGGTAGGTAAATGATGATTTACCAATTCCGCCACGAAAACGGAATTTTAAATGAATTAGGTTTTAAATGAAATTCCTAGATCTTTTGAGATTCATTGAACTTTTCAATGGCATGTTTAATCTCGATTATGCCCTTCAAATTTATGATTGGGATACCAAGGATCTCAAACAAGGTGTGAATAACCATGCAAATCAACTTGGTACTCTTGATGTCATTTATCATCTAATCGATGTGTCGGTTAACCAAGCATGGTCCATAAATCAACGATAATTTACGAGCTACCCATTTCCATCCTTCATTAGTACCATATTGGTATGTCAGTTAACCACACACGCTCCACTAACGACCAATAAGTTGCAATGGGCAATTTCATGGATTAGCACCAAATTCACATTTTCCTAAAGTAACTAAGATTGTGAATTTATAAAAGGTTTAGTTACTGTGTATGTTCATTATACTTTTAATGAGAGCTTAGTGTCCTATCCTACCCATTCGGCTAATGACCCTCCACTGGTCAAGAGTGTGATGGGTAAGAGTGGATACCTAATGACAGTCATTTTACAGGTCGCTTCCTTAAACAACCCTTATAGACCAACGCAGGATCATGGTAGATCCAGACACATCGACAGAAAATACCACTTCATCTGACATCGGGTAGAAGAGAGACTCTTCGTAGTAAAGAGGGTATCATCAGAAGAGAACCCAACAGATCCCCTCACAAAGGGTCTGATTAGGGTTAAGCACTTACAACAAGCGAGGAGCATTGGTCTGAAGGACGATATTAGTTTTAGTGATCAGATAGTTGTTTAGAAACCTGAAATTATAAAATGTAATTGAAATTTGATTAATAAATAAATGAGTTTTATTTGTGAGTAAAGTTTACTATCTTGTGTCAATTGTTTACTATTGTTTCACTTTTGCATGTTTTACTTCCAAAATAATGAGATTATTCAAATTATCCATAGTGGATCATACTTTGGGAGTAAGTTATGAGGTTAGACTATCATGAATTGGTTTGTAGATTGTCTAAGTGTTTAAACATAGCAAAGGTTTGTTGCAACGTTCATGAGTGCTCTTGAAATAAGATTTGAGGTTTAGATTAAACCCACACTCACGTGAATCACTTCATGGAATTTATCAGGAGTGATTGTGAGACAATAATATTGTATAATCTTTAAACCTAGATATATGAGTTGTTGTTTACAAGTTGGTTGTGCATTGATAATGCGTAAACGCATCAGCAACTTGATGTTATAAAACGTGTTGTTGTGCATGATTTAACGAGTAAATAGTACAAGCATATAAGTCAAAGTTTATATGTTCCTTTTATCCTAAGAGGATAAAAGCGATATCTTGGGACTCTAGATGATTTTGTATTGACTTATGTTCAAGGCCGGTCAGGACTAAATTGATCTGTTCAATTAAGTTCTATGACAAACAAATCAGAATTCGAGAAACAAACTATTGGACATTGAGAATGATTATGTTCCATGTCATTGTCCACAAGAGATCTTGCAGAACGAAGGATTATATGATTCCTTATCTAAAGGACGCGTCGTTGACTAGGCCAGAGTTCGACATCGGCTTTTGAGAGCTACGATTGCTAATCGGATTTTGAAGTTGTACTTGGAGTTATATTTATTAGACTTATCCAAGTGGGAGACTGTTGGATTAGGTGTTTAAGCCCATAACTATAATTGGTACGTACTTGACCCGATAATAGCATGGTCCTTTTCGGTTGCCTTCACCATAGAAACTTGACATGATGAATTATAAGAAAGAGGTTGATAAATGATTTATTAATATATCATAAGAATAATATATTAATTGAGAAATCATATTATTTAATTAGTATTGATAAGAAATGAATTTGGAATTAATTTAGCAATCAAAAGAGACTGATTAAATATATGGAGACTGATATTGCAATTAACTGTTAGTTGGAAGTTGGGATGTGGACTCCTAATGGAAGGGATGGACGAATTCTATGGGAAGCCCATATAAGAATTCGTCCAAAGAGCCTTCTAGAAGGGTTCCATAGATTGCTTAAGGCCTAAGCAGAGAATTAGGGTTTCAGTGTAAAACCCTAGCAACACAACTATATAAATACCCCTTGGCATAGGGTTTTCGGCCACTTGATCCTTAGAGGAAACCCTAGCCGAAAATCCTAGCCCCTCTCTCTCTCTTCTCTTGTCCATCCAATTGCTAGTGGTGTTTGTGACTCCATTATTGGTTCAATAATTGAGGCTCTAAGCTCTTGATGGTCAAGAACAACAAGCTACAAGAAAAGGTATTCTTCTAACTATGGCTAAGTCATCAATTTCGAAAATTGTATGCTAGATTAGGGTTCATGCTTTGGATAATAATTTGCATGTATAATTTGAGAAAGACCTAGATCCAAAGCATTAGGGTTGCATGTGCACCATAGGGATGTTGTAGTGCTCAAAACCCATCAAATAATTCATAAATAATTATCCATTCATAAATGATTAAAATAAGAAATATCACTTGCAGAATTGAACATACAACATATCCAACATAAAAACAGATAACATAGATATTATGGAAAACAGCATGCGATAACATTTATTACCACCATGTGAAAAATTGACAGTAACGAAAAAACACGTGATTAAACCTATCGGCATCAAATTCACGTTATAATGAAACCAAAAGATTTTACTTTACTTTTGTCGATTAGATTCACCATATTCCCAACCACCATTTATTTGATTTACCCATTCCTCCCACTCATAACTACTATCACCATCAGATTACATTTGGTTACCGAAATACAAAATTACCATTCCAAAAGATTACCAATAATTTTGCTTTAAATGTGATCGTTTACTGTAAATTCTTGCTGATCGATTAATGATTCAACCATGAAAAATGATTCAATTGAGATTGATGGCTGGATTGTGGATCGTGAAATGCATCACTAATTGTTTTCCTGCTACGTGATTCATATAATTATGGAAACCGTGTCTTAGGATCCCATGATTATAGGCATAAAATAATCACTACTAATTTATTTATTAATTATTAAAAAGAGACTATTACCAATACACCCTTATATAACGATTTCCATGATTGTTCTTACATTCTCAACCTTTTAGGTGTTCTCAATTGATCATTTCTCTCTCTCTCTCTCTTTCTCTCTCTCTCTCTCTCTCTCTATATATATATATATATATATATATATATATATATATATATATATATATATATATATAATTGGAAGGCCAAAGTTTTTAAGACCAAAGCATTAAAACAATGAACTTAATTCTTAACCTTTTATTTTACATCTAAATGTCAAAATCATAATCTTTGTGAACAAGAATTAACCAATCAAAAACAAATAGACATATTGTAACAGAAATCACACAATATACAATATAAAAGGAGCACCATACCGATTACTCCAATTTTCAAAACACTTAGTTTTTTTCTTTTAACTCCTTTTCCTAATTAAGAAAAATACGTACACCACCAACTGTTTTACATCGACACTACCATTAGTGCACCGTCGTTGAATCCCCAATATCACAGCCGAACAATCCTCTTGGACATCTCAACCGTCGCACCAACACAACCTACGTTGCTGCACTACCAACTCTGCCACCTCTGCCTTCACCGCCACTTCCTTCCACCAAACCCTCGATCTATAATCGCCACTGCCTCCTTCTACCAACAAAAACTCATGTTTTCTCCTCATTCACTCTCTTTGTAGATCTCTCTAGAATGGTCGGACATAGCATCCATGTGTGTCGATTTCGTGGGTTTGTATCCAAAGCTATACCCTTATTTGTAATGTGATAGGTTTTTCTTCAATTTCTTTTATTTGTATATTTTGGTATGTGAAGATTTGGTTTGAATCTGTTCTCTATTGATGCTTTCCCTCACTAATGGCCTTCACCTAAATAATATCACCACACCAGTCACCAGCATTTATCGTTACCTAAACATTTTTTTATGTGTATATTTTTGATATATGTAGATATGTTTTTCTTCAAAAAAAAATTAACCTAGTTCTGTTTTCTTATGTTTTCTAATTGCTCGTGTTTTCTTTGTTTGGTGCTTGGAAAAGAACTAAAACACATAATGATGTGTTTGGTGTTTGGGTAGGAAGAATAACTAAATCGATTGTAGCTTTGGAAGGAATGAAAACCCATATACATATAATTATATTATATTTCTGTATCTGTATTTGTATCTGTTTGTTTTTTCGTTAATGATATGCAAGTTTATATATTTTTCTGAGATGCATTTTTAATATGTTATGTATGTTTAACATATTTGTTCATGTGTCCGTTATAGTGTTGTGCATGTATATTCGTTCATGTGTCTTTTATGTATGTATACACTAATTATGTAACAATTTATTACAAAAAAATAACCAATAGCTACCATTTGGCATTCGCAAATCACTTGACTTCCACCAATAACAACTACAACTGGATCTACCGTCGCCGACAGGTTGTTTTTCTTTTTGAGTGTATATTGGCGCCTCCACTACTGCTGGCTATTTATCTCACAGTTTCTCAACAGTTTTCGACTTGTATGTCTGATGAATTTTGTTTTTTTTCTCTCAGGTTTAGATACTAAGGAAGACATATCTTGGTGTTTATGTTCACCACCATTATCAAATATCTTACTAGTTTCAAACTTGAGAAAAAGTAAGAGTGACAGGAAGATAAATAATCATGAAGATGAATCGATTTTGAGTCCTCCAACAACAACATTAATCAGATCCTGTAGATCAATTAGAACAAGAATGGTTTTGTGTTTTTCATTTTGTTTGTTTTTGGTTTTTCTATCTGCAACGTAACAGATATGCTTGCACGATTGTGTAACTATGTAGATCTCCAAAGGTACTTTGCAGAAGATATTGAGAACAAGATATAGAAGAATGTAGACGCTTGATTATTTTCGGTTTTGTTTAATTTGTGTTTATGTGTATATTTCGAAACAATGTCATGTATGTAAGTATTTGAATTGGCTAATGTCATGTGTATTCAATGCTTTGTGTATTCAATGCTGATATTTTGAATATAACAACTGATTAAAGTTATTATTACTTAAATATTACTTAGATTATTTTAATTATTATAACTATTATTATTTATTATTATCATATATTTTTATTAATGTATACATATATTTTAAATATACAAGTATTTATTTAAATATAGATTTATGTTTTTAAATATGGAAATACATTTTTATATTTAAAAAAATACATTTATATATATATATATATATATATATATATATATATATATATATATATATATATACACTAAAGGTATTTATATGTTTAAAAATATATTTATATATTTAAATATGTATTTATATATTTGAAAGAATATGTAAAATATGTATTTAAAATCGTATTTACACATTTACAAAAACATATTAATGCATTAAAAATCATATTTATTTGTATTTACATGCTTAAATTTATATTTATTTGGCATAAAAATATATAATATACAAATAAATATAAATATAAATTTACCTATTAATATGGTTTATATTGTATAAATCACATATATAAACTGTAAAAATACCATTAAACTATATTTATACTTTTAAAAACAAATTTTTTATCTTTAAATTTTTTTATACATTCAATATGTATAAATATGTTTTTATACAAAATACATACATATTTTTACATATAAATACAACTTTTTAATACACAAATATATATTTTAAAGATATATACATGTGCTTTAAAATGGATAAATACATACTTAAGTAGTTATATATATTTAAAAACATATTTATACAAAAAAACATATATGATACATTGAAAAATGTATGTATACAGGAAAAACATATTTCTATATTAAAAAATTTATGTTATATCATTAATAATAATAATAATAATAACAATAATAATAATAATAATAATAATAATAATAATAGTAATATGAGTATTATATACTACCTCCGTCCCAAATTGATAGTCCACTTTTGAGTTTTGAAGTCTTTTTTCTTCAATGTTGACCTTAAATATTTTTGTTTTTGATAGATAATATTTGATGAAAAATATATGAATGGATTGTATTTTAAATTTTTTTTCGTTGTTATAAGTTAAAGAAAAACAGACTTAAAAAAGAAAAACATGGACTATCAATTTGGGACGGAGAGAGTAATATATTTAAATATTTAAGAGTAACTACATACAAGAAGCTTCAACCTAGTGGTAAGGCAGTTCTATTTGGTATGTGAGGTTCCGTGTTCTAAATCTGTTGACTCGGTATTCGCCCCTCTTTTCTTCTTTTTTACATAAGCAAAAGATATCAATTAACAGTCAGCGCCAGGTGTTCTGAATGGGCTCAATCATGGTTCACGTGGTATGCAATGTGTGCAACAACTGGTTACCCGATCGAGTAACCTGCCAAAGGGTAAAATTGCCAACAAAAAAAAACGCAAATTTCCAGCTTTAATGAAACTAAAAGACCCCAAAGGGTAAAACCGAATATTTCTAGAAAACTTATGGGCTTTTATAACAATATTATTATAAATTTCGATAACCGTATATAATTCGGACAACATTTTAACATTCGAACGACATTATAAATTCGAACGACATTATAAATTCGGACAGCATTATAAAATTCGAATGACTATATAAAATGGAATAAAAGCAAAGTTTGTCTTTATTTATCACAAATATTAATTGGTTCAGTTATTTGATGTGCGTCAGGTGGGTTGAACTATTGTCTGATTTTTTCCAACGCATGGTATGAAACATTTCCTCCCAAACCTTTAAAACAGGGTATGTTGTATAACCACATCAACTTAGTATGATTTGTTTCTAAAATATCTTTTATCGATGTGTGTTGCTATTCCACTATCTTTTCTATTCGATTAAAAATTTTATTGTGACAACCGTCAATTTTCGGTCAAGTCAAAATCAACTAAAGTCAACAAGTCAAACCGATCAACTCAATTTGCCCGTAGGTACTAGAATTTACGTTATGTAATTTCTAAACAACTCTCTATTCAAATGAGAGATCATAAATCGAAAAGTGCGTACATCTAGATCCCCTTAACCTAAAACGGTGGTACGTGGCGAGCCAAACCGATAAAACAATGTTGCATACTCATCGGGAGTATGCAAGATCCTTAAACAAGGCTTAACGGGGTTTACGGATCTTGCACTGCGAAGCCGGACACTTACATTCGTCACACACAAAACCGCTCTCAATCGTTTTCACTCCATCTCTTCTTATCGGAAATCTCTCCCAAATCTCTCTAAGTACGTGAAATCTCTCCCAAATCTCTATTTGTATTAGAAATCTCTCCAAGAATGTGAAATCTCTCCCAAATCTCTCTAAGTACGTGAAATCTCTCCCAAATCTCTCTTTGTATGAGAAATATCTCCAAGAATGTCAAATCTCTCCCAAATCTCTCTAAGTATGTGAAATCTCTCCCAAATCTCTCTTTGTATGAGAAATCTCTCCAAGAATGTCAAATCTCTCCCAAATCTCTCTAAGTACGTGAAATCTCTCCCAAATCTCTCTTTGTATGTGAAATCTCTCCAAGAATGTCAAATCTCTCCCAAATCTCTCTAAGTATGTGAAATCTCTCCCAAATCTCTCTTTGTATGAGAAATCTCTCCAAGAATGTCAAATCTCTCCCAAATCTCTCTAAGTATGTGAAATCTCTCCCAGATCTCTCTTTGTATGAGAAATCTCTCCAAGAATGTCAAATCTCTCCTAAATCTCTCTAAGTATGTGAAATCTCTCCCAAATCTCTCTTTGTATGAGAAACCTCTCCAAGAATGTCAAATCTCTCCCAAATCTCTCTAAGTATGTGAAATCTCTCCCAAATCTCTCTTTGTATGAGAAATCTCTCCAAGAATGTCAAATCTCTCTAAGAATGTGAACTCTCTCCCAAATATCTCTTTGTATGTGAAATCTCCCTAAGAATGTCAAATCTCTCCTAAATCTCTCTAAGTATGTGGAATCTCTCTCAAATCTCTCTCAAAATCTCTCTCAACTTTCTTTAATCACTCGAGGCATCCCGACCCTCGAATTTGGCGAAAACAGCCTAAAAACGGAAGTCTATGCGAAAAACGGATTTAAGGAGCCGAAACCCCTCTTAGGACCCGAAACCCCTCTGAGCCGAAGGCTGCTGAACCGAACCTGAAAAGTCCTCTCGGGCCCGAACCTTGCCTACACACCCGAACCCGAATGTTCGGCACATTTTGGGTCTGACCACTTTCTCTTCTGAAGACCGAAGACCGAGCCTTCGCTTCTGATGACCTACCGAGCCCTCGCCCTTCGCTTCCTCGCCCCTTCGCTTCGCACCCAGCAGCTTTACGCTTTACGGACCGAACCCAGCCTCAGGAGGACCGAGCCTCGGCCAGGACCGAGAGGTCTCGCTGGGAAGCCTCTTTTCTCTCGATTTTCGACTAAATTTGCGTTTTAGGCCCGTTTTTAATTGTTTTAACACGGGATTTTCACCCAAAACTTTATTTTAACATATAAGGACCCTTAATTATTAATTAATCACGTTTTTAAGGATAAAACTTTATCCAAAAGAGAGTGGGTGAAGTACAAAGGTAGAGTGTTAACTTTACTTATTTTTATGACACAAGCAACCACTCTCATACCCACTCCATGTCACTATTCACCACCAGCCCATCCCTAGTCACTTCATAAGTCCTTTCTCATTATTTTCAACCATTCCCACGTACTTAGGGCTGGAACATCCACCCTCTCTCCTCATACTTCATTCATTTTCTCATTTTTCACCAAGAACCACACTCCAAAATCTCTCATCTTTCTCTCTCCAATTCGAGAATTTCAAGGCATACTCCAAGACTTTTCTCCTACAATTAGTAAGTATCATCATCTTTCTTATGATTATTACACACCCTCCTACTCAAAATTATAGATTGCTTACACAAACATCATCACATTCTTGTTAGATCTTCGAATCTTCAAGCAATTCTTCAAGTGTTCTTGGGTTGAACACTTCTCTTCTTCAACACTTACCTACTGAAACCATTCAAGGTGAGTTCATACCCCCACATTTTCATGTTTTCTCAAGTTTTTAAGGGGGAGGGGGGGGGGGAGAGAATACAAGTAAAACAACAAGAACAAAACTAAACTTTTCTAACAGCCTTCATCAGAAAAGTTGGACCCCATTCACGGACTGTTTTGGACAACTTAAACATTTTTTTTTACAAAACTGTTTTAGGTGTAAGTAATTCCAGTTCTTAGCTTTACAATGACTACTTGCACATCTCCATACGATTTTTCTATAATTTATGGTGATTTTTACAAAACTGCCTATCACCTCAAACACCAATCCGGACCAGTCTGTGATTTTGGACTTGGTCACACAAGTTAGAGGTCCCTAAAAATTATGGAAAATTTTATGAACTAACTAGACTTATTTTCCAAACTCTCAGAAGTTACAGAACTTGATTTGGACATTTTATGATTTTTCTACAAATTTTCCAATAAAAGCTACAGAAAATGTTATAAATAGAAAAACACTATAAATTTCATTTCACATTGTAACATGTTGAGGAAGGTATATATATATATATATATATATATATATCATTATGTGATTATGTGTTATTGTAGTATGTGACACTTTTGTATTCATACCTAGATATACACCAGTTAACAGATGAATTTTCACTAGATAATACATAGAAATAACCAAGTGTTATAATTAAAATACACCCATTACATACAAATGTATTATTAAACTATGTTAAGTATAGTTTATGTACTTTACTATTTCTACCCTTGTTTTTGATAAACTATAATAGGTATAGTTTATGATACTTTACAAAATACAAGTATATTTTCAGAAGGGTACATTTATACAAAAGGGAACTTTCATTACATTAAGAGTAAATTTATTACAAAGCGTCTTCATAAAAGAGTTTTTATACATTACAAACGTTTTGGGATAAACTTTAATAGGTATGGTTTATGTTTCCATTAACACAACAAACACATTTCGGAAGGTTTTATTCCCACAGGAAAAGGCTTTACACTTATGCACACCACACGTAAACTTGTTAACCTAAATTGTGAGACATTCTCGTCCATACGTCCGAGTACGGAATCTAATTCCTGCTAGTTATAATCAGAGTCTCCTGGAGGGAGAACGTGATAGTTGTGTATAGATCTATATTGGGTTTGACACCCCACACCTCGTTGCTAGCTACAGCCGGACCTGCAGGTCTGCGGGTGACAAGTGTCATTTTCATTTACGCGACGCCTGAGAAACGTCGTAGCAGGTGTATACAGGTCATTAGTATGATTATAGCGGCTCACATAGGGATCTAACAACATAAGTTTACAGGGATTGCATAAATCAAAAGAGGTTTTATGTTAATTTAAAATCACTTTTTATATCAATAATTACAGATATTATGGTATATTTTCAGTCTTGGTATTTAAGACCACACATCATTCATTACGGGATTTATCTCAAATCTGAAAGGGGTTTTATGTCAATTTAAAACCACAATTATAGCTTTAAGTATGACAAAATACTTATTCATTTCGGTCCTGGTATTTAGGACTACATAACTTTTATAAGGAAAATATTGGATTTTTCTTGGTGATATACATCTTCTTACAAAGATCGATTTTCAAACTCTTACTGTCAAAAGCTTATGAACTCAGTAACCTTTGTGTTGACACTTTTTCAAAACTACTTGTATTCTCAGGAATTCAATGAATCAAGAAATCAACCACGTTTTGAGGATGGGACGATAAATCATCAAACAGTTCATTTTGTATCATAATGTAATTGATTCGAATCATGTAAACATATACTTTGGTGTAACTTTTTCAATTATATTTATGATGGTTATATTTACTTTGAGCACTATTATACTCGTTGTTGTGATACTCTACATGAAGTCCTCCACCCCCGGACGTTTCTGCCATCCTTGGTTTGGGGGTGTGACATTTATCAATTTTAGCATGTTGTGTATGCAAGAATTTTTCAACTTCGAGTATTGGCTTCAACTCTATTGTTAGTGCCGTTGTAAAAGTTTAAAATTTGGTTAGTTCAAGTGGATACAAATTTTTCTTTTTATTTATCCAACCAGACTTGATTGAGATAATGGAGAACTTGGGTAGTACTTGGATGATATGTCACTCTTGAGTCAACTTTTGAATAATTTCTCAAATATGTTGCAAATATTAATGAATTAACTAAAGTATTCCAATCTCTTAAAAAGGAATTCCACTCAACATTTTTCTTGTAACGTCCTCTGCAATTAGTAAATATAGATTGAGATATGTGTCATCTACAAAGTATCTAAATGGCCAATGGGAGTACTTTTTTATATGCATTCATCGATGTATCTCTTTGTCAGTAACAATCATGCATGGGCTATCATATTTGTTGATTATGGCCTTAACACAATTTAAAGCTCCAAATGTAATTGGGATCCTTTTCTTTATCCATGAGCCCAAAACCAATGGAAAATGATGTGTTTATTGAAGTAACACCAACAATCTCCATTAAAAGCTTTGTTATACCTATTAATAAAAGAAAAATAATTAGTATAACAAAATATAAAATGCATGTTACACCTAATAATAAATACAAAACAATTAAAAATAAAATATTCGTACTTGTTAGTCTTGTAGGTGGCATCCATCATCATAACATGTGGAAATGCACTCCATATCTCTAATTAGTTGGGTGAACAAAGAATACATCTTCTAAGGCATTGGTTGTATGATTTGCACGATGGTTAAATATATATCATTTTGAATGCAAAAATCCGAAGAAAACTTGTATTTAACCTCGGTCTCCATGCTCCTCCATTCGAATTTTGTAACACTCATTATAAACTGATTTTACTTTAGAAATATTTTTAGAATTTTTGTCTCTTCAGTGCCGATAGAATATTCCGTGAGGGGACATTGTTTATCTTCAATTCTTCAACCATTTTTTATTCATTTGGGGTTATGTCACACCCCCAAACCAAGGATGGCTGAAACGTCCGGGGATGGAGGACTTCATGTATAGTATCATAACAACAATTACAATAGTGATCAAAGTAAACACAACAAACATAAATATAATTGAAAAAGTTACACCATTGTATGAGTTTACATGTTTCCAAATCAATTACATCATGTTGACAAAAATGAAATGTTTGACGCCTTACATCCCATCCTCAAAAGCACTTGGTTACCTGTTTATGGATTTAATGAGAATACAAGTAGTTTTGAAAGAGTGTCAACAATTAAGTTGGTGAGTTCATAAGTTTTTGAAGGTGATGCAAAAATTCTTTTCTTGTAAAAAATGATGTTTGCTCAAGAAAGATACAATATCTTCTTATGTAATGCGTTGTAATCTTAAAAGTCAAGATCGAAGTGCACAAGTATTTTACCATACTTAAAGAAATTTATGCAAGTTTAAATCGACATAAACTCGTTAATTTTAGAAGTAAAACCCATAAATATTATGTTTTGTTAATACCACATGTGAGTTATTATAACCATACTATGACTCAGACGGCCTCGCAATACGACGTTCTTCAGGCGTCGCAAATTAAATGACACTTGTCACCTCAGACCTGCCGGTCTAGTTGTTGCATGCAGCTTAGGTGTGGGTTTGTCAGACCCAATATAGATCTATACATAACAATCACGTTCTCCCTACAAGAGAATCAGGTTACAATTTACAGGACTTTTGATTTCGTTACTTGGAGGTAACGCGAAGCGAATGTCTCACAAATTTATTCATTAACACATTTACGTGAACTGAAAACCTTAGGTAAAAAGTTTGAAACATAATGAAACATAAACTATACCTATTATAGTTTATTATAATCGTTTATAATGTAAAAGCGACATAAACTATACTTCCATAGTTTATCAAATGTGTGTATACCATGTATGTAAACTTTGTTTATAACAATTAATTAATTACCATACTTATGAAGGTAAAAATTCATTTGTTTTCTGATGTATGTCAACTCACCAAGATGAAATGACATGTAATGTAAAAACATATATTCACGTAATGATACACACCTTGCTCAACAAGTTACAAGGTGCAAATGAAATTGATAGCATTTTTCTAGTGTCAACATTTCTATTACTGTTATTAGAAAATTTATAGAAAAATCATCAAAGGTCCAAATCAGAATCCGTAAATTCTGAGAGTTTGGAAAATGAGTCTAGTTTGTTCATAAATTTTATTATGATTTTTAGTGACCTCCAACTTGTGTGAAAAAGTCCATAATCACAGACGGGTTCGGATTTATTCTTGAAATGATAGGCAGTTTTGTAAAAATCACCATAAGTTGTAGCAAAATCGTATGGAGATGTGCAAGTAGTCATTTTGAAGGTATGAACCTGAAATATTTGCACCTAATACAGTTTTGAAAACTAAAATGTATAAGTTGACCAAAACAGTCTGTGAATTGAGTTAAACTTTTCTGATGAAAGCTGTTGGACGTGTTTAGTTGTGTTCTTGGTGTTTTAACTTGTATTCCACCCCCCCCCCCTTAAAACTTAAGAAAAACATGAAAAGATAGGGGTATGAACTCACCTTATTTGATTTCAGTGGATGGATGTTGAAGGAGAGAAGTGTTCAACTCAAGAACACTTGGAGGATTGCTTCAAGATTCGAGAATCTAACACAATTATGATGGACTTTATGTAAGAAATCAATGATTTGAGTAAAAGGAAGTGTAATATCCATATGAAGGGTGATGATACTTACCAAATGTAGAAGGAAAGCTTGAAAAATTCCTTGGAAATCTCGAAATCATGACAAAGAATTTGAGAGAAATGATGTGTTTGATCTTTGGCGAAAATGAGGGAAAATTAGTGAAGTGAAGAGAGAGGGTGAGTTTTCCATCCCTTAGGACGTGAGTATAGCTAGGAAATGAGTGGGAAAGGACTATGAAGTGACTAGGGATGGTGGGGAGGGGTGTGGGTTGGTCATGGAGTGGGTATGGGTGGTTGCTTGTGTCATAAATCAAAGAAAAGTCAACACTCCACCCTTTGTACTTCACCCACTAATGCTTGGATAAGGTTGGCACTAAAAACGTGATTAATTATGAATTTTGGGGCCTCATATGTTAGAATAAAGTTTTCGGTGAAAATCCCGCGTTAAAATGATGGAAAACGGGCTTAAAATGAAGTTGTAGTCGAAAATCGGGAAGTTGAGGCGAAGCTGCGAGCCTTCTCGCATGAAGGACCCAAGGAGCGAGGGTTCGGTCCCTCCTGGTGCTGGACCGAAGGCGAAATGGGCTAGGAAGCGAAATGGGGCAAAACTGGTCGGAAGCGAAATGGACCGAAAGTGGGGTTCGGGTTCGCATGTGAGGTTCGGGTCCGAGATAGAGGGTTCGGTCCGAAGGTAAGTTCGGTTCTTGGAGTTTCGGGTTCGGTTCTTGGGACTTCGGCTCAGCAGGGTTCGGTTCTTACACGGACCTTCGACCCTAAGAGGGTTCACCCCTTTAAGAGGGGTTTCAGGTCCTTAAGGGTATTTTACCCGTTTTAAGTGGTTTTTGATCCGGTTAAGGGTCGGGATGGCCCAAATGGTTACAAAAAGTCACGGGAACTTTTGAGAGAGCTTCGGGAGAGATTTTGGGAGAGATTTCAAATAGAGAGATAGAGTGAAAACGATTGAGAGAGATTTCGTTTCTGACATTTTTGAGTGTCCGGCTTCGCAACTCAAGGTCCGTAAACCCCGTTAAGCCATGTTTAAGGATCCTACACACTCCCGATGAGTATGCAATAATGTTTTATCGCTTTGGTTCATTGTTTAGCACTATTAAGGCTAAGGAAATATAACTACTCGAACTTTCCAAATGATGATTCCTCATTAAAATGGTGAATTGTACAGTAATTACATAACGTAAACCCTAGTATACAAGGGTTAACTGAGTTGACCGGTTTGACTTGTTGACTTTGTTTGACTTTGACTTGACCAGAATTTGACAGTTGTCACAAGTTAGCCGTCTTGCATATATGTGGCCTTCCATATACATTTCAGGTTCATGATTATCTTCATCATTTTAAACCTTTAACCTCCAAACATCTTCCGACTTATAGTAACAAGCAAAAATTTTGAATGGAAAATTTGTTTTTCTTGACCCTATTTTTTGGTGGACGTCTCCAGACCTCTAGGTACACCACCCCGATCACACATAAAAATGACTTTTGAAACATATATGCTTCCTTTTGTCTTTATTTTTTTAATATCAACCACATATCCAAGAGACCGTGTCATTTCTTGCATCCACTATGTTAAATTTTTATGATTGCTAAACACCTAATAAATATAAATGTATAGTTGGTCAGTTAAAAAGAATTTCACTAAAAATATAACATATAACAACTTACAAATAAACTAAAATTATCCATCTAAAATGCATACCATGTTAGTTTGAAAACTTGTCATAAGAATGACCCATCAACAATTTCGTGAATGTTGATATGAATTGAATTTAACGAATGTTGAATTGAATGAATCCTACGAATCGTATATATAATGTATAAAGTTAAAGCTATGTCAAATCAGTTTCTTTATTATTAAAGAAAAAGTTAAAGATAAAGATAAATCCAATCAAATCAAATCAATAATAATAATAATAATAATAATAATAATAATAATAATAATAATAATAATAATAATAATAATAAATAAATAAATAAAAAGAGAGATTGTTTATGAATGAATTTGATAGACCAAATGAAAAATAAGCTTTTTTTATCCAATATGAATTTGTAGTGTAATTCCAATATAAAAAGTAAGTTTTTAATAATAATAATAATAATAATAATAATAATAATAATAATAATAATAATAATAACAACTACTAAGCTTTTTTATTCTATAAGAAAATATAATACATTAAAGTTTTACAAATGAGCAAAATTACATTTTTCAAATGAAATTGCATTTGTAGTATAATTTCAAAAAAAAATTAAGTTTTATTTTTTTTAAATAATAAGAATAATATAATAAATAAATGAAAAGAAAAAAATAAAAAGGGGAAAAAACAATGTCATATAAAAAGTGTAAATAATTGATTAGATTGATTTCTTTTAAATAATAGGAATAATCTAATAAATAAATAAAAAAGAAAAAACAACCAAAAAAACAAAAAAGAAAAGAAACAAAAAATAATAAAATCAAATTAAATTGTAAATGATTTTATTAGATTGAGGTTATGGAAAATAAAAATAATAAAGGGGATATTTATAGCATAATCTTTAATTTTTTGTGTTTTTTAGTTAAATTATAAAATTATTCCAAAAGGTACCACCAATAATACCATATGTTCCTATCTTATTTTGATAACTATAATTTGAAAAGTTTAAATAATTTGATGAATGTTTGTAAATATGCACGACATATCTTTTAGATTTGGAATGTTTAAAATGATTCGTTTTTCGTTTTATAAGATTTTTTGGATGGAAACAAATTGGTGATTTACTTGATACTTTTGGTTATATTTTTAAAAAAATTGCTACGTGTTCTAAAAGTGTTTAAATTTTATTATAAATATGACATGATATGGTCAAAAAATTGTTAAGTGTTTATTAATTATTTGTATACATTGTAAAGTATTTATATTATTTGTTAATCATGTTTATGTAACTATCTTATAAATATGATGGTTGTCACATCATCCCCCCGTTACAAGGAATTTCGTCCCGAAATTTGCATTTTGACTGGGACTTCAAGAGTTAAGGAAAAGATGTGGGTATTTATGTTTCATTTGATCCTCGCGTTCCCAGTTGAACTCGGGTCCTCGTTTAGCGTTCTAACGAACCTTCACTATGGGAATATGACTTTGTTTCGTTCTTTTGATCTCCTGATCCATGATCTCAACTGGTTCTTCCACGAAATGGAAACTCTCATTAACTTCAATTTCGTCGAGGGGTATCACGAGAGTCTCGTCGGATAGACATTTCTTCAAGTTTGATACGTGGAAGGTAGGGCGTACGTTATTAAGTTCCTATGGTAGGCAGAGCTTGTAAGCTACTGGGCCAATCCTAGCAAGGATCTCAAATGGCCCGATGTATCTGGGGTTCAGCTTTCCTCGCTTAACGAAACGTATTAAACCTTTCCAGGGTGAGACCTTTAATAGCACCCGATCTCCAACCTGGAATTCCAAAGGCCTCCATCTGTTATCTGCGTAACTTTTCTGCCTGTCTCTAGAAGCCTTTAATCGTTCTCGGATTTGGACAATCTTCTCTGTAGTTTCTCTTATTATCTCTGGAACAGTGAGGGTGCTATTAGGGACTTAGCCCAACACAATGGTGACCTGCACCTGCGGCCATAGAGGCCTTCAAACGGTGCAACCTTCATGCTAGTGTGATAACTGCTGTTGTACGAGAATTCGACCAGTGGAAAATGGGTATCCCAAGCTTTACCAAAGTCTATCAGACACGCCGTAAGCATGTCTTCTAGCGTCTGAATGGTCCTATCACTTTGCCCGTCAGTTTGTGGGTGATAAGTTGTACTCATGTCCATCCTAGTTCCCAAGGATTTCTGAAGTGATTGTCAGAATCGCGAGGTAAATCGACTATCCCGATCTGAGATAATGGACCTTGGTACCCCATGCAATCTCACGATTTCCTTGATGTACAGCTTTGTCAGTTTCTCCATCTTGTCGATCTCTTTCATCTTGTCAGTCTGTCGACAATTACCCATATGGTATCTAGTCCACCCGTGGTCTTAGGTAGCTTGGTTATGAAGTCCATGGTTATTCGTTCCCACTTCCACTCAGGTATATCAGGCTAGTGTAGTAATCCTGAGGGTTTTTGATATTCTACCTTGACCTTGGTGCAAGTCAGACACTTGCCCACATAGGTAGCAATCTCAGCTTTCATGTTCGGTCAACAGTATAACTTCTTGAGGTCTTGATACATCTTATCTGACCCGGGATGGATGGATTATCAAATCTTGTGTGATTTATTCATGACAACGTCTCGAAACCCACCAAACTTCGGTGTCCAGATCCGATTCATGAGGTAACGTGCTCCATCATCCTTGACTTCTAAGTTATTATCCATCCCTCTTAATGCCTCACCTACCACATTTTCTGGTTTCAAGGCTTCTAGTTGTGCTTCCTTGATTTGTGTGGCCAGGTGGGAATGGATTGTCATGGTTAAGGATTTTACTCGGCAGCCCGAATATTCCTTTCTGCTTAGGGCATCGGCCACTACATTGGCCTTGCCCGGGTGATAGCAAATCTCACACTCGTAGTCGTCAGCAGCTTTACCCATATTCTTTGCCACATGTTGAGCTCTTTTTGATTGAGGATATACTGAAGACTTTTGTGATCGGTGAAGACAGTTCACTTTGTTCCGTAGAGGTAGTGCCTCCAGATCTTTAGGGCGAACACTACTGCTCCCAATTCGAGGTCGTGGGTAGTATAATTAACTTCGTGTGTCTTAAGTTGCCTTGATGCGTAAGCAATGACCTTCCCTCTCTGCATGAGCACACATCCGAGACCTTGATTTGAAGCATCGCAATATACCACGAAGTCATCGGTTCCTTCTGGAAAAGACAAGATCAGTGCGTTGCATAGGGCTTGTTTTAACATTTGAAAGGCGGCTTCTTGTTTATCTTTCCACTTAAACATCACACATTTCTTGGTCAATGTGGTGAGTGGCTTAGCGATCTTGGAGAAGTTTTGGATGAATCTTCGGTAGTATCCAGCGAGTCGTAAAAATTGTCGGATTTTTGTCGGCGTTGCAGGTGCTGACTAGTTTTCAATCGCTTTGATTTTGGAGGGATCCACATGTATCCCTTTCTCGCTAACCACGTGGCCAAGGAATCCCACTTCTCGGAGCGAAAATTTGCACTTTGAAATTTTAGCATAAAGCTTCTCAGTTCTTAGAGTCTCCAATACTAGTCGCAGATGTTGGTTGTGCTCTTCTTTGCTTCGTGAATAGACCAAGATATCGTCGATGAATACGATTACGAATTTGTCTAAGAAGGGTCGACACACTCAGTTCATCAGATCCATGAATATCGCATGTGTGTTTGTCAGACCAGAGGGCATCACCACAAATACGTAATGGCCGTAGCGCATTCTGAAAGCTGTCTTGGGAATATCATCCACTTGAACTCGGAGGTGATGGTAACCCGACCTCAAGTCGATTTTTGAAAAGTAGCTTGCTCCCTAAAGTTGGTCGAAGAGGTCGTCGATTCGGGGTAGGGGATATCGATTCTTGACAGTAAGTTTGTTTAACTCCCGATAGTCGATGCACATGCGAAAGGATCCATCCTTCTTTTTCACAAATAGGACTGGTGCTCCCCAGGGTGAAAAGCTCGGTCTGATGAACCCCTTGCTTAATATTTCGTTCAATTGACTAGACAGTTCTTGCATTTCTGCCGGTGCTAGGCGATATGGAGCTTTGGCTACAGGGGTAGCTCCGGGAACCAATTCGATTCAGAATTCAACTTGTCACACGAGTGGTACACATGGCAGATCTTCTGGGAATACGTCGGGGAAGTTGCACACTTCTGGAATGTCTTTGATATCCTTCACCCCTTGTTTCTTATCTACGACGTGGGCTAAGAAGGTGTGGTATTCCTTTCGGAGGTACTTTTGAGCCTTGACGCAAGAAATGATTTGTAGATTTGTACTAGGTTTATCGCCATAGACGAGAAGGGTTTTGCCATTTGGCAGATTAAAGCGTACGGCCCTTTCGTAACATAAAATTTCAGCACGATTAGAACTTAACCAATCCATCACAATGATGATGTCAAAACTTTTTATTGTGACCAGCATTAGATCGATTTTAAATGAATGGTTGTCTAGAGTGAGGGTACACCCTATGAAAATATCATTAGCGTGCTCAACCTTTCCATTTGCCATTTCTACGACGTATGAATCTTTTCATGACTGGGGATTTCGTTTAAGTAAATGTTTGAATTTGTGGCTCACGAAACTCCTTTCTGCCCCACTATCGAAAAGTACGCATGCATAAGAGTTATTGAGGAAGAACGTACCGGTAATCACAGTGGGGTCCTTGACTGCTTCTCCGTGCCCTAAGGCTAGGACTCTTCCTGCACCCCCAACGTTGGCGTTTAGAGCTTTTGGGCAATTTCTTTTGAAGTGCCCTGCCTCTCCACAGCCGTAACAGGTTTGGCTTGCTCCAGTGTTGGCGACCGGAGCGGCTTGAGTGACGGCTTGGGCTGGCACTTTACAGTATCGAGCAGTGTGCCCCTTCTTGTTGCAATTACTGCAGTGCATTTCCCGACAAGCACCGGTGTGGTGGAAGTTGCACTTGTTACACTTGCGAAGAGTTCCAGCGTATTGCCTTCGTGGAGCCGGAGTGGAGGGAGTAGTGGCAGCATGGATGGCAACAGTTTGATGTTTCTTTCCGGGATCCTGCGCCGGTTGCTTCTTTTTATTGTTCCAGAACTTCCTCTAGTTGTTCCCTCCTTTTTCTTGATCGGAGGTGGTTGGCACCATGACACGGCTGGCCCGATAATCAATGAGTTGTTGTGCCAACTCCTTGGCACTGTCAAAAGTGGTTGCTCTCGAGGCCAGCACGCTATCTTGAATCTGGGATGATAGACCCCAAAGATATCGTTCCACCTTCTTGCTTTCCGGTGTAACCATCGCCGGACAGAGGAGTGCTAGATCATTGAATCGGGCGGTGTAAGCTGCAAGGGCAGAGCCCGTCATCTTGAGATTCCACAGTTCTTGCTCTAATTTTTTCACCTCACCCCTTGGGCAATATTCCTTCAGCATCATAGTTTTCATGTCTTCCCAACTCAACGAATTAGCCACAGAGAGTGTCAGCGATTTTACGTGGCCGTTCCACCAAGTGAGGGCCCTGCCGAAGAAAGTGCAAGCTGCGAATTTGACTTCGTCTACTGCGGGGCACGCACAGATCTCGAAGACGGATTCAGTCTTCTCGAACCATTGCATCAAAGCGATGACGCCCCCGCTTCCATTGAAAGGATCGAGTTTGCCATTTGTGAAGTCTTTATAGGAACATTCTTTCGAATGCCCTTGGCTATCTCCTTGAGTAGAGTTGTTAATACCGCTCCCTGTTCTCCTGGCACCGTCAGTGCTGATTTGGGACATAGCCGCTGCCACTACAGCTGTAACCGCAGCCTGGAGCATAACAGGATCATACTGGGGAGGTGGCGGGGGAGTTCTCTCAGTGCGTCTAGAAGATCTACGAGGTGGCATTTTTCTGTCATAGAATTTTAAAGACGAAACAAGTGTAAGTCTTTTAGTAATGGATATAAGTCGGGTGTCATGAAATTGGTTCATTAGTTTTTAAGTATAGTATTTCCCAACTTCCATATGTTTGCAAACAAATTAATAGTAGAAATCTATATAAATAAATTTATGAATTCAATAGTAATGACTTCAAATGAAGTCTTGTAATTTTTGTTTCATATCTTACCCACTCCTAAGATTCGCTTGCCGTGCCCCAATTGTGTGTAATTAAAATTTTAATAAACTGTTGAACCTAATGAGTCTGCCCTAATTCCACAACCAAACAAGGAACAGGTCCTAAGGCGGACTCACCATTTATAGGCCGATCATTTCTTAGTTACACATAACTTCGGGGTACACCTTACGAATCTTCGAGTTATTAGTTGTAAGTTGTTTGTAATAGTAAGTAGTGAGATATAGTGCAAACATCCACTTAAATAAAATGCATGCCAAATTCATTGATAAACTTTTAGTACATATTGTTTAGGGAAAATTTTACCTCATAAGGGTCCACATTACATCAATGTAAAGGATAATTTTTGGCAGCACAAAATCCCTTTGACTAGTGTAATCACTTAATCGCGGGGTCAACCTTTTCGCAAGAAAGAGTAGCACCAACACATACTCGAAATCCTAGTTTTATAACAAAATTTGAGCAGTCACTGCTAGAAAATAGCCCTTTAATGACACGTAAATTATGACACGCATAGATTTATGATACGCAAAAGTGTGTACCCTAAAATTAATGTCATCTCTGCCAAAATTAGAAGGATTTAGCACATGCATTTTTGCGTGCCCTAAAATTAGTGTCCCAACTAAAGGAAAAAAACATGGAGGGCACTTAAAGAATGCGTGTGTCGTGTAGAGGTGTTACTTTATATTTTTTTTACTGAACGTGTGTTTTGCTTAGTATCTAGGCGGAAAACGAAATCCCAAAAAAAATCAAAAAACCTGCCTTGTTCTGATCTACCTCCATTTCGATCTTTCTCTTCCTCTTTCTACCAGGTATGTCTCTCTTCTCTCAACCTCGGTTTTATCTCGTACAAAAGCAAGCACGCAAAAGAAAGATACAATGGCTTTTTATCCTTTCTTCTATTCTCTGGATCTCATTCCCAGCCCAATGTAAGTCGTTTTCATGTTCCATTTTGAATGATTTCTTGTTTTTTTAGGTTATTTTGTAACTATAGAGAGAGAAACATAGATAGAAGCACCGTATAGCGTGTTAGATTGGTTTGGATAATGGATAATATGGCGTGAAGTTGAAGACCAAATGATTCAGTGCGCCCGTGACCGGTAGAACGCATTGAAGAGGCGCACCTTTTTTTATCTGAGATGGTAGTTGGATTCGGCTTCGGTGTCGAGTCCGCCCTATAAAACGCGAACCCTAATCATGAATTTACATCTCAATAATTGATCGATCATTAACCCAACATTCTGCCACCTCCGACAGTCGACTCCTCTCTCCCCTGTTTGCAATCCCAAATTTACTAATCATGAATTTTCTTTTTTTGGAGGCTAATTAACCCTTATGTTATCGACTTCTCCTTGGTAATCTCTCATTCTCATTGAAAGCTTAAAGCTAGCCACCATCCTTTTCTTTGGACTCTCAATCTGTTTTGGTTCCAAGATGCTTCACATGTACGATCATGCTCTCTCTCTCTCT
This sequence comes from Lactuca serriola, assembly GCF_051521515.1. Lineage (NCBI taxonomy): Eukaryota > Viridiplantae > Streptophyta > Magnoliopsida > Asterales > Asteraceae > Lactuca > Lactuca serriola. The sequence continues at coordinate 199,293,614 of NC_136415.1, read as the reverse complement.
CTCTCTCTCCTCGCCATGAAAGTCACTCAGTATCTATGATTTGGAGGTCAACTCTGTTTTAGTGATTTTGACTTTAAATTCTTCTCTTGATTTCTTTTTCAGGACAACAGCTCTTCATGAAATGCAGGTGGATGAGACAATAAACCGGTATCAAATTCTTCAAATCAAACCAATAACCAATAATGTTAACAAGTTCTTGATATTTATGCCATTAATTCTTAAACCGATTAGATGTTAACAAGTTCTAGATATTTAAGTTATTATCCTGGTAATCCATGTTTTAGTAATCAATGGTACTTTACCTCTATTTATGTATTAATGATCATTCTGTGATAGTTATTACAATTTTAAATATATTTAATGAATTTGGTAGTTTTTTGGGTTTCTTTTGTCATGATTAAGGCTAACTGGCAACTTATTTGCGCTTAGAGTTGTAATTCTTCTTTGTGTAGTTTCTAAAATCCTTGCTAAGCAAAGGTCATGGAAGAGTTTGGATTTTCAGAATGTTTCCTTACAGGCTGTCAACCTGTTCAATCTTCTCACAAGTGGCAAAGGTAGTTTTATTCCCTAGGTTTTAATCTTTATGTTGTATAATTCATCATTTTTTATTGTTGCATTTAGCTTTTTGGAGATTCTCTATTTGTTTGATTTTTGAAAGTTTTTTTTAAAGACTGAAAATATTAATATAAAATAAAAAAAAAACAGCATGAAGCTGGGACAATTTCATTACAGAAATTGAAAAGAAAAAAAAGGAATAACAGGAATAGAGGCAGCAAAGCCACCTAATGTCAGGGTGGATGATGTCTCGAGCCTATCAGGATTTTAATTAGTGAAAAACTAGGCTGTGAGGGGATGATTCATCCTTGTTTCTCACCGGTCCTTACCAGAAGTTAATAGAACAATAATATTGAGTGTCTTTTTTTGTGTGTGTGGAAAGTAAATTCATTACAGAACACTTCTAAAATTGCCATGATAAAGCTACTTAAAAGACATATTAGTAAATGCAACTGATAAAGCTAATCGCATGCTTCGAGCCAAAGCCATTGAATGCATTAACCTTGTTGGGATGGCTGTTGGAACATCGATATTTAGAGATAAAGTAATTTTCACACATTTCATCATAAAATATGCATCATTGAATAGTTCTTTTTAGTTTATTTGAAGTTTCTAATAATCTTGAAAATGGTTTCAAGGTGATGGAAGTTCTTATTTTGTTGCAAGGAACTTAAATGGAAACCATTGATCCCACCACAAGTTACATGCTTTAAGTAAGTATTATTATAATTTTTATTCCAACAAAAACAGATTTGATATATTTTATAGTTAATATATCTTAATTCCATTTATGCCCTTTTAACTATTTTATATTAGGGATGAGTGTATGAGCCGGAAAATCGGAAAATGGACCAGACCAGACGAAACCAGAGTTACATATAACTGGGGCAGTTCCCGGTTCTAATGTTTTTCATATTTCGGTTTTCGGGTAAGAACCGGATCGGACTCGGAAAGTGTTAAAAAATCTTTTATGTGTTATTTTTGTTATTTGGTTTACTGGTAAATTTAGTTTACTGGTAAATTTATTTTCTATTATATATGCTCCCACCAGACATCATTTTATGAGTTATTTTTGCTAATTGGTTTTAGAGTTTGTCTTCACTTTTGACATTTGCCCCTTTATCTTGAAATCCAGTTTCATGTACTAAGATTATGGTTTTGGTTTATGGTTATTACAAAGTTACCAAGCCGATGTATTTTTAAGTTTTATTTCTGTAGTTGGTAATAAAACATGTTTTCTGCTGTTGGTTCTTGTTAATGGCTCACAATCGGCTCACATATGACATGCAAACAATAAATTTATGTTTTTATGCAGAAATTTATTATTAACATTTAACACAATGCATATGGTTGTACTTGTATACCGAGTGATGCACGAGCTGCTAAGGTTAAATTAGGAACAACCAGTTTGTTAGCTTCACTTCCGGCATTTTAGTTTTTGATTAATTGCAAGAGATAACAATGTTTTTTCAACGCTTTTCAATATGTCAATTCAATAGTTTTCCAAAGCTTTTTAGTTTTTGATTCATATCTAATTTTGAAATTTCTAAAATCACAGTAACAAATGATTTGTGCTTTAAAATTTGTGTTAATTGGGTCTTAAGGTTTTGTAGCAATGCTTTTTTTAGCATTACATGGAATTATATGTTTAACACTTCTTTTTATTTATCTCAGGTGTTGATGTTGGAAGTACACCTTTGCTTTTGAGGTACTAACTGTTTTCTCCTGGATTTTTTTTTGCCTGAGATTGATTGGGCTTTCTTTTTTATGGTTATAAAGTCAGTCCACCATCCAGTTATGCATACCTGTTTGTAATATGCATCAGCATGAGATAATATAGTAGTATGCTTCAAATGCTCTCTTATAGGTAATTTTGCTACATTTTAGCTCCTTATTATAGTCACAAGGGACTTGGTGAATGATGTAAAAATAAAGAAGCTTTTACATATAAACATATAACCTATATTTTTTAATCCTTTTATATAAATATGACATTATATATTTCTTTTCATTTCATCTTAGCTATCAGATTACAAGGAACCTGTTGCAAAAATATTAGATAACCGGTACATTTTTCCATTTTTTATTACTTTTTGATTTGAGACATTCGATGTATATTATGTAATTTCCGTTTTCAGTATGTAAGATGTTATATTCTACCACCTTGTCAATCACCACCACCACCAGTGGTTGACATGGCTGACCCACGGTTAGAGGTGGTTGAACCAGTGGAGAGTGATGACTTGCTGTCACCGGGGCAATCTTTTGAGATACTTGAGACACTAACAGTTGATCTTGATATTTGTGAATTTTTTTTGACATTACTAATAACTTTTGATCTTGATTTTTTTATAGGTTTATTTGGGGTTTCATTCCCGAAAACATTTGCATCCCTTGCTCATCAGCAGGGTACAAATTCAACCTCTCCTACCCCTACTGAATTTCTTGCAAGTGTTACTGCTGAGAACTTAGTGAAATCATTGCAAGTGTTAATGTGATGTTTGGTGATTGGGGGCATGGCATATGCAGGCATGCTAGTACATTTTTTTATTTAAAGAAACTGACAAAAAGTCAACAAACTTTCACTTTTCACCTTGTTTTCCCCTAACTTGTTATCAATGCCACATCTTCATTTTGCTATTGTTGTTCTTGTGATTTTGATAACGAATTAAATGAAATTCATGAGTCTACGTCAAGCACACATGGTGAAAAGTTGAAATCACTGGCTACACATGATGTTAATGGCGAAATGGAGGTAAGTTGACATTAAGCTTATTAGATACATGAAGGACCATAAACTAACACAAAATGAAAGGGAAGAAGAAGAATTGTACAAGAAATCCCAAAAGGAGAATATTTATTTAATCTAATATCCCTCTGGTTTATATTCGCTCCCTTTTATCGTTTGGATCAAAATTGGCTAGTATTATCAAATCAACGAAAATTAAAATTGATAAGGAAAAATAAGTAACTAATCACATGATATATGGAAATGAGAGATATCATTTGGTTTTACAACAGAAAGAGAATAGTAAAAAATGGGAAATGATCAAAATTTATGCAAAATTCAAAAAGGGGGACGGGGGGTCAAAACCACAGGTTTTGGGCCTAGCGTTGCCTCATTGTCAAAAGATATTGTATTTTTAATATAGAAAGTAATATATTATTATTATTTTCTCAAATTCATCATATTTCCATTTGTGAAGCTCTGTTTTGTCTCCATCATCTTGATATCATCAAATTCAGCCATCTAATGTTCCTCCCCATTTTCAGGTTAAGCCACAAGAAATGGCTATGCTTCTTTCTGATCACACAGAGCTAGAGTCCAAGATGTTGATAGAAGAAATCGAAGAAGCCGCAAAAATCGTGGCCAAATGTTTGAAAGTAAAGAGGAATCTAATCAAGAAGTTCACTTACTCACTGAAGCTAAAAGACATCAACACTAAGTTGCTGAAATTCTTTCAAACGGAAGTTGAAGAATTTCATATTCGGGACATTAGGCAAAGACGTTTGATCACATAGAATTGCAGCTTTATTTTTAATATTCAAGGAAAAGAAATACTCAATTCAGGTATATTATCCACCCCACTTCTTGTTTTGACCTGATTTTTATATAATATGTAAATCTTCATTTATGAGAGATTTTGAATTTATAATTTATATCAAATGAATACACAAACATGGAGACATAATGGAAATGACTTTTGAATTTATAATTTGTATGTTAAATATGTCATTGCATTTAAAATTTTAATGTTGATTATCACCCACATCAACACTTGCTAACCATATATTCAAAATCCTATTTACAAAATGATCCAAAGAATCATTTTCCTAAGCTTAGTGGCCTAATTGGCATTGACAAAGAAAATAGACAAAAAAATATATAGTTGGATGCCATACCAACTATATCATATCATCTTGTATTGTATTGCATGTTAAGTTACCGATCGATTTGCCATGTGCAGGTTCTGACAGCTCTGGCAACCTCCTTCCATGCCCTATGGCCTCTCAAAGTTCATGCATTCATGTTATTCTTTTAGAAAGGAAATTGTCAAAGGAGATTGTCGAAGGAGAATTTAGTCATGGGTTTCTTTTAATGTTGTACATATTTTGTTTTCTATAATAAATATTATACAATATTAGTAATGTGTTACATTTACTTACTATCGGAATGATTATTTGTATTTGACATATTAGTGCAATGAATTATCATTATTGTTTATAGTATTTTATTTTGTATTATGAGACTTTTAATGTGTTATTTAATTTGAAATTAGTAAATCTATCAAAAATATATAATTTTAAAAATATTTAAAATTATGACATGCAAAAATGTGTGTCGTGTTCCTTTATGACAGAGGCTTCTTTGATACGCATTGCGTGTCATAAACACGCGCGACGTAAGATTACAACACGCAAATGTGTGTCGTCTTCCTTTATGACAAGGCCTTCCTTAGTACGCATTACGTGTTATAACCGTGCGTTGTAAAAGCGTGTCATAAATGTGCGTCGTAAATGCGCATCGTAAACAGACGACGCGCAAAATCGTGTCGTCTCCTGTTATGACTTGGCCTTCCTTGACACGCATTTGCGCGTCGTCTGAGCATTTTACAACACGCATTGCGCGTCGTAAAAGGCTGTTTTTCTAGTAGTGAGTGTAAACACTACTCGAGGTGGGTGACATCTGGTCCATGGGGGCCCTGAGATGAGGTTGATGCTCTGTGACGCTCCGCAATCAGGCATTCGGCCACGATCACTCTCTCCTCGAGTGTTGTATGCCTCACCTGGTACTCCCTTACCTCCGCTCGAGCGGCAGCAAGGTCCTCGATAAGTTGGTCCACTGGATAGAAGTCCATTTCCAACTCCCTGGTGTGTGCATCGGTGGCTTCTGTAACAGCGTTGAGATTCCGAATTTAATCTACCATTTCCCTACTCTGGTTCCCCAAATTCGTGATATGCTGGACCATGACGGGGAGGACTCTGTCAGCCGATCCCCCGTGGCTGAGGTTGTAGTAACCACGTTTGTCGCCATATGGTGATCATTGGCATTGTTGTCGGCTCCACCTCTCGATCATTGTTGCCCAACGAGGCTCAGGCCTGTTGTAGCTGAAACGTTTCGCAGGCACTCTGGCGATGTAAGGAGGGTTGAAGAGTTCCTCTTCTAGTTCCTCTTCTTCTTCTTCTTTGTCCTCCATTTCATCTTCCTCCTCGGGTTCTTCTTCTTTGTTAACCTCCTCGATTATTTCCTCGGGTTATTCTTTGGGATCCTCTTCGATCAGTTCTTCGGGCTCTTCTTCAATCCAGCTGGCATTTCCCTGATTGGGAAAGTATGGGTCTCCTGGTAAGTGGAATCCTACCATGTCGTATGTGCGATAATAGGGGTGTAAGAAGCATGTAACGGATAATAATAATAATATTGTGCTATAGCAACATAAGATACTACTATAGTATTTTAAGTGTTTAGATTTGGTCTTTAGAGTATTCTTTGTAGAGTGTAGTTAGGTTGTTAGATTTGTTTCCCATTATGACTATCCCCCAATATGTGTAATTCACTTCTCGGACAGATATAGTTGATCATGCTATATCCCTCCCAAAATTGATTACACATACCAAGGCATATTCATAGTGTTCAACTCCTCTTCTTTTACTTTATGTTCTCCTAGTTATGACACCATGCAAGCATGTAATGCATGTATGTATACTTTTAACAAGAAAACTATTTATTTTCTAAAAGTATATTCATTTGAAAGTTCTTCAAATCAGAGACTTATAGTCCCAATGTGTTTATAGTTTATATATCTTATGTGGTTTGATATACTTAATTCACTATAAATTATGCTCTGATACCAATCTGTCAGACCCCCAAACCATGGATGGCGGAAACGTCCGGGGGTGTAGGACTTCATGTATAGTATCATAACAACAATTACAATAGTGATCAAAGTAAACACAACCAACATAAATATAATTGAAAAAGTTACACCATTTTATGAGTTTACATGTTTCCAAATCAATTACACCTTGTTGACAAAAATGAAATGTTTTACGCCTTGCATCCCATCCTCAAAAGCACTTGGTTACCTGTTTATGGATTTCCTGAGAATACAAGTATTTTTGAAAGAGTGTCAACAATTAAGTTGGTGAGTTCATAAGTTTTTGAAGGTGATGCAAAAATCCTTTTCTTGTAAAAATGATGTTTGCTCAAGAAAGATCCCATATCTTCTTATGTAATGCGTTGTAATCTTAAAAGTCAAGATCGAAGTGCACAAGTATTTTACCATACTTAAAAAATTTATGCAAGTTTAAATTGACATAAACTCGTTAATTTTAGAAGTAAAACCCATAAATCTTATGTTTTGTTAATACCACATGTGAGTTATTATAACCATACTATGACTCAGACGGCCTCGCAATACGACGTTCTTCAGGCGTCACAAGTTAAATGACACTTGTCAACTCAGACCTGCCGGTCTAGCTGTTGCATGCAGCTCAGGTGTGGGTTTGTCAGAAACAATATAGATCTATACACAACAATCACGTTCTCCCTACAAGAGACTCTGGTTAAAATTTACGGGACTTTTGATTTCGTTACTTGGAGGTAACGCGAAGCGAATGTCTCACAAATTTATTCATTAACAGATTTACGTGAACTGAAAAACCTTAGGTAAAAAGTTTGAAACATAATGAAACATAAACTATACCTATTATAGTTTATTATAATCGTTTATAATGTAAAAGCGACATAAACTATACTTCCATAGTTTATCAAATGTGTGTATACCATGTATGTAAACTTTGTTTATAACAATTAATTAATTACCATACTTATGAAGGTAAAAATTCATTTGTTTTCTGATGTATCTCAACTCACCAAGATGAAATGACATGTAATGTAAAAACATATATTCACGTAATGATACACACCTTGCTCAACAAGTTACAAGGTGCAAATGAAATTGATAGCATTTTTCTAGTGTCAACATTTATATTACTGTTCTTAGAAAATTTATAGAAAAATCATCAAAGGTCCAAATCAGAATCCGTAAATTCTGAGAGTTTGGAAAATGAGTCTAGATTATTGATAAATTTTATTATGATTTTTAGTGACCTCCAAATCGTGTGAAAAAGTCCATAATCACAGACTGGTCCAGATTTATTCTTGAAATGATAGGCAGTTTTGTAAAAATCACCATAAATTGTAGGAAAATCATATGGAGATGTGCAAGTAGTCATTTTGAAGGTATGAACCTGAACTATTTGCACCTAATATAGTTTTGAAAACTAAAATGTATATGTTAACCAAAACAGTCCATGAATGGAATTAAACTTTTCTGATGAAAGTTGTTGGATGTGTTTAGTTGTGTTCTTGGTGTTTTAACTTGTATTCCCCCCCCCCCCTCTTAAAACTTAAGAAAAACGTGAAAAGATAGGGGTATGAACTCACCTTATTTGATTTCAGTGGATAGATGTTGAAGGAGAGAAGTGTTCAACTCAAGAACACTTGGAGGATTGCTTGAAGATTCTAGAATCTAACACAATTATGATGGAGTTTGTGTAAGAAATCAATGATTTGAGTAAAAGGAAGTGTACTATCCATATGAAGGGTGATGATACTTACCAAATGTAGAATGAAAGCTTGAAAAATGCCTTGGAAATCTCGAAATTGTGAAAGAGAATTTGAGAGAAAAGATGTGTTTGATCTTTGGTGAAAATGAGGGAAAAATAGTGAAGTGAAGAGAGAGGGTGGGTTTTCCATCCCTTAGGACGTGAGTATGGTTGGGAAATGAGTGGGAAAGGACTATGAAGTGACTAGGGATGGTGGGGAGGGGTGTGGGTTGGTCATGGAGTGGGTATGGGTGGTTGCTTGTGTCATAAATCAAAGAAAAGTCAACACTCCACCCTTTGTACTTCACCCAGTAATGTTTGGATAAGGTTGGCACTAAAAACGTGATTAATGATGAATTTTAGGGCTTCATATGTTAGAATAAAGTTTTAGGTGAAAATCCCGCGTTAAAATGATGGAAAACGGGTTTAAAATGAAGTTGTAGTTGAAAACCGGGAAGTTGAGGCGAAGCTGCGAGCCTTCTCGCATGAAGGACCGAAGGTGCGAGGGTTCGGTCCCTCCTGGTGCTGGACCCGAAGGCAAAATGGGCTAGGAAGTGAAATCGAGCGAAACTGGTCGGAAGCGAAATGGACCGAAAGTGGGGTTTGGGTTCGCATGCAAGGTTCGGGTCCGAGAGAGAGGGTTCGGTCCGAAGGTAAGTTCGGTTCCTGGAGTTTCGGGTTCGGTTCTTGTGGCTTCGGCTGAGCAGGGTTCGGTTCTTACATGGACCTTTGGCCCTAAGAGGGTTCACCCCTTTAAGAGGGGTTTCTGGTCCTTAATGGTATTTTACCCGTTTTAAGCGGTTTTTGACCCGGTTAAGGGTCTGGATGGCCCAAATGGTTACAAAAAGTCACGGGGACTTTTGAGAGAGATTCAGGAGAGATTTGGGAGTGATTTCAAATAGAGAGATACAGTGAAAACAATTGAAAGAGATTTCGTTTGTGACATTTTTGAGTGTTTAGCTTCACAACGCAAGGTCCGTAAACCCCGTTAAGCCATGTTTAAGGATCCTACACACTCCCGATGAGTGTGCAATAATGTTTTATCGCTTTGTTTCATTGTTTAGCACTATTAAGGCTAAGGAAATATAACTACTCGAACTTTCCAAATGATGATTCCTCATTAAAATAGTGAATTGTACAGTAATTACATAACGTAAACCCTAGTATACAAGGGTTAACTGAGTTGACCGGTTTGACTTGTTGACTTTGTTTGACTTTGACTTGACCAAAATTTGACGGTTGTCACAGGTTAGTCGTCTTGCATATGGGTGGCCTTCCATATACATTTCAGGTTCATGATTATCTTCATCATTTTAAACCTTTAACCTCCAAACATCTTCCGACTTATAGTAACAAGCAAAAATTTTGAATGGAAAATTTGTTTTTCTTGACCCTATTTTTTGGTGGACGTCTCTGGACCTCTAGGTACACCACCCCGATCACACATAAAAATAACTTTTGAAACATATATGCTTCCTTTTGTCTTTATTTTTTTAATATCAACCACATATCCAACAGACCGTGTCATTTCTTGCATCCACTATGTTAAATTTTTATGATTGCTAAACACCTAATAAATATAAATATATAGTTGGTCAATTAAAAAGAATTCCACTAAAAATATAACATATAACAACTTACAAATAAACTAAAATTATCCATCTAAAATACATACCATGTTAGTTTGAAAACTTGCCATAAGAATGACCAATCAACAATTTTATGAATGTTGATATGAATTGAATTGAATGAATCCTACGAATCGTATATATAATGTATATATAACGTATAAAGTTAAAGCTATGTCAAATCAATTTCTTTATTATTAAAGAAAAAGTTAAAGATAAAGATAAATCCAATCAAATCAAATCAAATCAATAATAATAATAATAATAATAATAATAATAATAATAATAATAATAAATATAAAGAGAGATTGTTTATGAATGAATTTGATAGACCAAATGAAAAATAAGCTTTTTTATCCAATATGAAATTGCATTTGCATTTGTAGTGTAATTTCAATATGAAAAGTAAGTTTTTTTTTTATCAATAATAATAATAATAATAATAATAATAATAATAATAATAACTAAGATTTTTTATTCAATAAGAAAATATAATACATAAAATTTTTACAAATGAGCAAAATTACATTTTTCAAATGAAATTGCATTTGTAGTATAATTTCAAAAAAAAAAAGTTAAGTTTTATTTTTTTTAAATAATAAGAATAATCTAATAAATAAGTGAAAAAAAAAACATCAAAAAAAAAATAAAAATGGGGAAAAAGGTCAAATTAAAGGGTAAATAATTGATTAGATTTATTTCTTTTAAATAATAAGAATAATCTAATAAATAAATAAAAAAGAAAAAACAACAAAAAAAAAAAGAAAAGAAACAAAAAATAATAAAATCAAATTAAATTGTAAATGATTTTATTAGATTGAGGTTAGGGAAAATAAAAATGATAAAGGGGATATTTATAGCATAATCTTTAATTTTTGTGGTTTTTAGTTAAATTATAAAATTATTCCAAAAGGTACCACCAATAATACCATATGTTCCTATCTTCTTTTGATAACTATAATTTGCAAACTTTAAATAATTTGATGAATGTTTGTAAATATGCACGACATATCTTTTAGATTTGGAATGTTTAAAATGATTCGATTTTGGTTTTATAAGATTTTTTGGATGGAAACAAATTGGTGATTTACTTGATACTTTTGGTTATATTTTAAAAAAAGGGAAAATGACTTAGAAGGGTAACTACCTTTTATCCGTGTTCACATATTAGCAACTTCTTCTTTTTTGTACATAATAAAGCAACTAATTTGTTTTAACTGTTTAAGTTACACCAATATTACCGGCTAATACTTGTTTTAACCGGCAACTCAAAGGGAAAATGACTTAGGAGGGTAACTACCTCTTATCCGTATTCATATAATGGCAATTTCTTCTTTTTTGTATATAAGAAAAACAACTAACTTTTTTTAACTGTGTAAGATCCCAAAAATCATGACCAAAAATTCCGTTTTTAATTTAATACTAAAACCATTAATTTAATTCTCCGGCATCGGGCCCCGCCCGACATCAGGCCCCGCCTGGCATCGAGCCCCCGCTCGGTATACAAATATGTCTCTCTTAGGTCGCGCCTGTATCTGGACCCCACCCGCTAAACACATACAATCATATAACATGCTAACACATAAAGAAACATACTCTACAGTATCCTTGTCCTAAGAAACATACTCTACTAATAATGAGATATGGAACTTCGTCCGTACTCCGCTAGTTCCAGCCAGGGCTTCAACAGTATAATGTGAGTCTCCTCACTGTGTGAATGGGTCTAAGGCCACAATGCCAGCCTATGTAGTCTATGAGTAGGAAGATCCGAGGGTTAGCCCTAGGTATTGTATATTAGTATGTTATTCCGGACCAATGTCCGATGTCGGGTGGGTGCCTAAGGAATGTTTGCATGTTAGATTATACTTGTTGTATGTGTGATACTTGTATGTGCCTGGCAGGGAGGTGAGTGTGGGCGAGGTCCCGTATCTCATCACTAGCTGAGTACGGACGAGGTTCTATATCTCATTATTAGCAGAGTTTGTTTCTTAGGATAGGAATATAGTAGGGTATGTTTCTTTATGTGTTAGCATTGTATATGATTGTATGTGTTTAGCGGGTGGGGCCAGGAGATAGGCGGGTCCTAAGAGAGACATATCTGTATATCGAGTGGGGCTCGATGCCAGGCAGGGCCTGATGTCAGGCGAGGCCCGATGTCGGAGTATTAAATTAATGGTTTGACAATTATGGTTTTAGTATTAAATTAAAAATGAAATTTTTGGTCATGATTTTTTGGATGTTACACAGTTAAAACAAGTTAGTTGCTTTCTTATGTACAAAAAAGAAGAAGTTGTCAAAATGTAAACACGGATAAGAGGTAATTACCCTCCTAAGTCATTTTCCCTTTAAAAAATTTGGTACGTGTTCTAAAAGTGTTTAAATTTTATTATAAATATGACATGATATGGTCAAAAAATTGTTAAGTGTTTATTAATTATTTATATACGTTGTAAAGTATTTATATTATTTGTTAATCATGTTTATGTAACCATCTTATAAAAAATGTTATATATATATATATATATATATATATATATATATATATATATATATATATATATATAGGGTTAGGTTCATGTAAGACGGCCTAATTTTGTGATACCGTGAGAAGCATTTTTTTATTTTTTTTATTATTTTTTATTTTTTTTAGTTAATTCAAGTTCCGAAAATAATATTTAAAAAAAGAATTTTTGGATTTTTCCATTTATTTTGCATTTTAAAATTATTTTTTAGAATATGTATAGTGTAATATTATATTAGAATATTTCACGTATTTTTCAAAAAAAAAATAGAATTATTTATTTATTTATTTATTTATTTTAGTTAATTCAAGTTCCGAAAATAATATTTAAAAAAAAATTAGATTTCTCCATTTATTTTGCATTTTAAAATTATTTTTTAGAATATGTCAGTGTAATATTGTATTAGAATATTTCACGTATTTTTCAAAAAAACGGGACTTTTTTTATTTTTTTTAGTTAATTCAAGTTCCGAAAATAATATTTAAAACTTTTTTTTTAGATTTTTCCATTTATTTTACATTTTAAAATTATTTTTAGATTTCGTCTCACGGTCTCACAAAATTAGAATGGTCTCAAATAAACCTGAACATATATATATATATATATATATATATATATATATATATATATATATATATATATATATATATATATATATATGAGGAATGATCATTTGAGAACTCATAGTTTCTCGTGAACCCGAGAACGAAAAATGGAACATTGTATCAAAATAAAGGACGATCAAGATGCAAGATAGCATTTTTGTAAATAATCAGAAAACTAAAGAGGCAGGGGCATTACCAATTAAATTAGAGAAGGTTATTATTGGAAACAAATATATTATTAGTTTATTAAATTATATGTTCAATCTTATTTACTAAAAAAGGAAAAAAAAATCCTAATGTCACATGCGATCTTCCCTAAATGATCCTCACCTTCTCTGATTATGGTGTCACGATTCCGCCTCCCCCACAACCGACACTGGCGAATCGACTCTTTAGCACCGCATCTAGGTCATTATCGAAGACCACCACCTACATCGACCATCTCCCTCGGCCATTATCAAAAACAAAGAAGAAGCAGAGAGTTCAAGCCTTAATTGATTAGTTATGGCTCCGAAATGACGCCAAAACAATCATTGGTGATGAAGGACATCGAGGAGTATCAGGCGAAGAACGATGACGCGTTTCCATTGGAGCTGACATCATTTTTGTATTCGATTCCGGTATCGCATCCATCTATCTTGTCTCCTACCACAACCACCACCATACGTTCCCAGAATCTACATCCAAGCAGAAAACCTCCAACTACACTTGTCCCAAAAGCTTCTTCCACCACCGAAATGTCCCCTAAAATCGTTGATGTACTCGTAGATGTCAACATTCATCGCTTCCGGAGACTCCATAGCCTTCAATCAATTCTGGGATCAGTCTCAGGTAATTACCTACTTTCATATCTCTCTGAATCATTCGTGCACTCTATGCCACAATGCTCCATGGATCTGCCCAAGTAGTTGTCGGATCATCCGATGGAACAATCCACATGTTCTCAATCGATTACATCTCCCGAGGACTCGGAACCGTTGTTGAGAAATACTCCGGAATCGCAAATGTCAAACAAAATGGAATCGAAGAAGGTGCGATTCGGACACTGTTGAATTGCTCTTCACATGGTGATGATACGAAGACCACTCAGACGTCTATAGAAGACCACTCATACATTGGTAATTTTCATCTGCAATTTCTTAGAGTTTTATTTCATTCATGATGTTGTCACTTTGTTCCGAGGTTCTTAGGTGTCTCTAACATACAATTCAGCCTCTTAGATTTACCACGGTGTCATCTCAAAGTGTCGCCTTCTTCATGGTAGGTTCAATTTTTTATTTTTATTTTTCCGATTTTTAATTTTATATATGTGAAGAAACTCATTATAAAAACATTAGTGATGATTGAGATTGAGTCCTTCATGTGAAGAATTTTGATGAAAAATAAATAAATAAATAGTTAAATGCAATATTCATGTTGTTACCTTTTGATAGTAAGTTATTGATACATCCCACAAACAATTCTCAACCCTGTAAGGCAAATTCATGTGAGGTGGTCTGTGAAAGCGTAAAACAAGAGATGAATTCACTTCAGAAATATTCACAACAACAAACTCTTGTGTATTTTCTTGAGTTTCTCTTTCTTTGTCTTTTTCTTTTATAGATATTGGAAATTTTATAAAAAATTTCCCCATTGAAGCAACACATATTGGCCCTGGCTAACCTAATCCAACTTCATTTGGAGAAAACTGAATAAACAACAATGAAGGACTCAATATCAATCGTAATCATATCAATACAAGCAACAAGAGTTTAGATATATAAAGCAAATGGGTACATTCCTTTTATTGATGTTGCTTGTTATATTTCTGCATTAAATAAACTAATTATATCTTTTACTAAAGATATAATATTTTGGAAGTCAATACATATCGATTGAAGGCAAACGGGCAACAAGCTGCGCCGCTAGCCCTTTTTGGATGGCAAAACCTATTCTTTTGAAAACAACATTTGTGGATCTAGGAGATATGACATTAGAATGCATGACCCGTTGGACTCTGTTAAGGAGCTCCACCGCCTCTGGTGCGAGAAAACCAAATGTATCGAATGCAAAAGGAACAAACACATGTTGATTTTCTCTACATGCATTGTCGTGCTTTACCACTTTGCACGCAGCGGCTTTCAAAGCGGCATGCCCAGCTGCGAAACCTCCGGTTCCCAAACCAACGAGAGGAGATACACCAGTAAGATCCACGCACGCATGCTTCCCTCCTATCCATCCAAAGACCAAAATGTCAGTCGGTCTAAGTGTGGACCTGCCATCCTGCGGGTCCGTCAAAAAGTTCACTGACACTTCTTTCTTCACAGATATACCAGCACGCCGACAAGCATCAAAGAGAAAAGCTTCTGCATTAGGAATAACTTTCAACTTTTAAGTCTCAATCATTGTTTTATCTAATTATTAATTATTAAATGTTGAAGGTTTTAAAGAGGAAATAAATAGATCCTCAAATGGTTCTTAATCTCATAAACTGGAATTAGGTGTTATGCAAGATGTTGGTCGTCTAGATGCAATTAGTGCAATTGGTAAGTAATCTTTACTTAATTTGCATTGAATTATCAAAAAAAATATTTCTTTAAAAAGTGTATGTATATGCTAATAAACAAAAGCAGTAACTTTGAAGGCCTCCTGAAATCTTGATATGCTTTCAATGAATCTACTTTTAGATTATGATGTTTTTAGTTTATAAACTTTGATATTCTTTTGGTTCAGGTTTCATCCCGCTTCTATAAACATGAAAGTGGACAAGGATAAAAGAATTGGACACTTATTTTTTTCAAAGTTGTTTATCTTAAGAACAAAACCAGGAACAAAACAGATGCATATTCATCGAGCTGTTGTAGTGTTACTGTTAGTGACCTTTATGCTAATATTTGGAGTGATATATAACTATTTATTAGTGTCGTATTATATTCCTTTTTACATGATCACCACAAAAGTATTATAATATACTAGGTAATTCCACAAGAAATATCAAAAAGATATGGGCTTGTTGTGGGTGCTAATTTTATGGGGCTTGTCTGTGTTTTGATGATTGTTTACTATCTCAATGCTTATCATGTTGGGAAAGGTAATTTCCAAAGTGTAGTTGATTATTAATATGATTGAGTCTTCAAGATGTAAATCACATATGAATTACATGTGATTCACATGTAAATCACAAGTGAATCACATATGAATCACATGTAATTCACATATGAATTACATGTAATTCACATGTAAGTCACATTTAATTCACATATGAATCACATGTAATTCGCATATGAATTACATGTGATTCACATGTAATTCATACATATGAATTAAGTGTTATTCACATGTAAATCACATATGAATTACATGTGATTCATACGTGAATTACATGTGATTCACATGTAAATCACATATGAATTATATGTGATTCACATGTAAATCACATGTAATTCACGTATTAATTACATGTGATTAAAATGTAAATCACATATGAATTACATGTGATTCACATGCAATTCACACATGAATTACATGTGATTCACATGTAATTCACATATGAATTACATGTGATTCACATATAACTTACATATGATTTATATGTAATTCACATGTAAATGACATATGAATTACATGTGATTCACATATAAATTACATGTGATTCACATGTAAATTACATATGTATTTTTGTGAGTGTTTTTGCATCAATCATTTTTTTTAATTTTCTTGTAGATTTTGAAGAAATTGTGGTGAACAATGAAGAGGTGAAAATGATAAAATGAAGAAAATATGGAAATATTGACACAAAGACATGAAAGTGCTTGGAAATTTTGTAGCATTTTTTTGTTTTTTATATTTAATTTGGTATCGAATAACATACTTATTTTATTGTGTTTATAAATTAGTAAATAAAATGAGTTTCTTTATGATTTCCTTAATATGCATATATAAGCATTTCTAAAGTGTAGTTCATTATTAATATGATTGAGTCTTCAAGATGTAAATCACAAGTAAATCACATATGAGTTGCATGTGATTCACATGTAAATCACAAGTAAATCACATATGAATCACATGTAATTCACATATGAGTTACATGTGATTCACATGTAAGTCACATTTAATTCACATATGAATCACATGTAATTCACATATGAATTACATGTGATTCACATGTAATTCATATATATGAATTACATGTGATTCACATGTAAATCACATATGAAATTACATGTGATTCGCATTTAATCACATGTAATTCACATATGAATTACATGTGATTCACATGTAAATCACATATGAATTACATGTGATTCACATGTAATTCACACATGAATTACATGTGATTCACATATAACTTATGTATGATTTATATGTAATTTACATGTAAATGACATATGAATTACATGTGATTCACATATAAATTACATGTGATTTACATATAAATCACATATGTATTTTTGTGAGTGTTTTTGCATCAATCATTTTTTTAATTTTCTTGTAGATTTGGAAGAAATTGTGGTGAACAATGAAGAGGTGAAAATGATAAAATGAATAAAATTTGGAAATATTGACACGAAGACATGAAAGCGCTTGGAAAATTTGTACCATTTTTTTTGTTTTTTATATTTAATTTCGTATCGAATAACATACTTATTTTATTGTGTTTATAGATAGTAAATAAAATGAGTTTTTTATGATTTCCTTAATATGCATATATAAGCATTTGTAAATATATGCATATATGTACCTAAAATGTTGATTTTTTTTTAAAAAAATTATAGTATTTTTTAAATATTTTAGTTTTTTTTTTTAATTTTATTGACTTTAAAATGCTTTTAAGAACATTGTAATTTTTTTAATATATATATATATATATATATATATATATATATATATATATATATAGTTTTCAAATTTTTTCAAAAGTTCAAGTTTTCTATAAAAAAAATTAAAAAATATGCATTTTCTTAAAAAAAATTGAAAATACTATTTTTTAAAATCTAAAAATTTTATTTATAATGTAATTTTTTTAGACATTTTATTAATATTTCCAATAGCACAAAAAATTAAACATTAAATAAGATTAGTAAGATTACGATCATGCCCTTAATGAATTAATTTTGATTTAACGCTCCACTTTTAGTTTTGGGTTCTCGGGAAACTATGATTTCTCAACTGATCTCACCCATATATATATATATATATATATATATATATATATATATATATATATATATATATATAGGGTTAGGTTCATGTGAGACCAGTAGATTTTGTGAGACGCGGAGACCAAATCTTGACCACTCATCTTGAATTATCAAAGGCTGATATTTGTTAAATTAAACCATAAAATAGGCGGTGGCATTTTTGTAAATTAATGGAACTTTGGGATTTAATCAAGACATGGAGGGGCAGGAATGGAATTTTTCATTCTTTTTCATTCAGCACACAAAAACACCTGATATTTTTCCTAAAAACCCGAGATATGAACACTCATTTGATCCAAATCTCGATCATCATTCTGCTTCCTGAAATTCATCTTCCGATTTTTACACGAAAACCCTCGATAATCAACTAGAACATTAAGAACCTTTTATTTTGAATTTGATATCGAATCAAATTGCTCATTCTATAGATTCTGATTCTGATTTTGTATCAAAAGCTGTTCCAAGTAAGTATAATACAATAAACCTCTTATTCTTATTCAATCAACCTATCTGTTCTTATTATAGAAAGTTTTTTTTACTTTAACTCATAGTGTATTTTCAACAAATGTCTAATAATCGAGATATTTCACTATCGATTTATATGTCGAAGTCAGGGTGTAATGGAATATAGCATTATATAACATACAATCTAAACCTAAATCTTAGTGTGTGATTTATATAGAGTCTATGTATCTAAATGTTAACTCTACATGTTATTCAAAAGTGTTCTAATTATTCCTCATTTCATTTGATCCAAATATTCTTAATCAAAATCAGCAAAGATGTTATATTATTCTAACTAATTGTTCATCATTTCATTAGATTTAGATCCATAAATTGTCTAATACTATAGATTTTGGTAACGTAAATCTCTTCTTATGATTGTATTATAGTGTTTAGCCAAAAAAAATCTTTGTATTCTAGTGAATTTTATGTTGATTCATATTAGAAATTTGTTGTTATGTATTTATAAAACTGTGACCATACTATATATCCTCAACTAATGTGAATTCTAATGGAATTTGTTGTTATTGATGCAGCTAAAAAAGTGCAAACAAATGCAACCTTAAGAAAAACAGGGATAGAAATTTATAAAGATAAATGTATAAATTGTAATTACTTTTAGATTAAATATTATAATTGTGTTTAGTAACTTCTAAATGTTTTTAATAAATATTCTAATTGTTTTTATTTGATAATTTTCTTTATACAGATTCAGGGGATCAAGATAGAGTTAAAAAAAGGTATGAACACCCTTTCTTTCAAATAATTCATAAAAAAGCAAATGTTTGGATTTATTTTTTTAAGTTAATTATTCTGAATATTCTAATTGATTTTAATTGATAAATTTCATGATAAAGATTTGCAAATTGTAAATCAAAAGAAAAAAAAGGCAGATGAAGGAAAATCAAAGAAAAAAATTAGAAAAAAAAACATTGTTACTTCTGAAAGCGACTCTGATTCTTCTTCTGATTCATCCTCACAGCATAGAAAAAAAATTAAAAAATGTATCAACAATCATTCTTTAAAATATTTAACAAAATAAAGTTTTTTGGATTTAATTTTTTTCAGTTGATTATTATGAACATTCAAATTGATTACAATAGATATTCTAATTTATTTGAATTTTTAAATTTCTTCATACAGCTAAAAAGAGAAAAAAAAAAAAAAAAAAAAAAACCTTAAAAAGAAAAAAGACATTATGTTTCAGATTTTCATCTTCAGAGTCAGAGACATCCACAACAAAGAGTGATGAATATGGTAAAATATTATAAGAATGAAAATCTACTAAAGTATTATAATAAAATAATGGCATATGTTGTCTTTTATAATATATGTTGACATCCAATAAAAGTATATTATATTCTTCTAATAGAATAATTATTGATGCAGATAAAGTAAATAAAAAGAAAAAAAGTAAAGTAAAAAATTTTTTCAAGTGCCACAGTAAATTAATCCATAATGATGTGAAGCACAAAAAGAAAAAGCATGTTTCTGATTCTTCAACAGAATAAGAGACAGAATCAGATAAACAGTCAACGGGTAAAATAATCTAAACTTTTTTTTGTCTGAAATATGATTTTATACTTTATAATTCCAATATTATGGAACAATAGAAATATTAGAGTGTTTCTAACAATAATTTTCATAGCCTATGTTTGACATGAATTGCTTATGGATCATAACTAAAATTATAGGTATTTTGATGTGAAAATATTTTTCTAGTGTTTATTGATGTGAAAGTATGTTTCTATGATATGAAATGTTTATGGTTCATATTACACATTCTAGATATTATTATATCATAAATCATAAAATACTTGATTTTTGTTGTTTTACTTAGCTGATATAGGATTTTGCAACATTTAAGTTTAATTTTTTTAAAAATATATATAATTTGAATAAATATCTACATTTTACTTAGATGATATAGGATTTTTGGATTAAATTTCATAGAATATTCGGATATAATAAGTGTATTTGTATAATATACTGTTGGAATATTACTTTGTAATTAGATGATATAGGATTTTTGGATTTTTGTGGTGTTACTAACATTTATGACTAATGTAATGAATTAGATGATGAATCTGATGAAGAAATCTAAGTAAAAAAGAGAAACGGTGATAGAAAATATGTTAAAGGAGTGACAAAGTTTGAAGAATCAAAAAAGGAAGAGGAATAGTGGGGACAATCATGCAGCAATAAAGAAGCAAAAACCGTGAAAGAGCAAAATACTTTGAAAGATATATTGAAGGAGTCGCCTTCAATAAACACTAGATCGACACCTGGATTGATGACATATGTTGTAAGTTCTTTGACATCAGAACAAAAAGATTGGGTGAAACGGATGGGATTTAAAGCAGTTTTGAAGATCAACATTAAGAGTATTCCCTTAAAACTTTGTCATTTTGTGGTTGAGCATTATGATGAAGGCACAAACAGTATTCTGATTAAAGGAAAAAGAATAAAGATCACAAAGGAACAAAATTCATAAAGTGTCTGGTTTACCCAAAACTGGAAAAAGCTTATTTGACTTGGACATGATTAGCGAAGATCATCAAGTGTTTGATGAATGGATGAAGGAAATTGAAGGTGGACAGGCACATGCAACAAACTACAAGAAGATTATTAAAAAATCTGAACAAGTGGATATGAATTTCAAGCTGGTTTTCATAGCTTTATTTGTAAATATGTTTGCAGATTCCATTCGTATGGGGACAAACAACTTAGTTCCAGTTAGAGTACTTGTTGAAGTAGATGCCATTTCTAAAATCGATTGGTGTGCGTATTTGTTGTACTGTGTGAAAAATTCAAAAGGGAGATGGCGTCCAGACAACCCCAAGTGTTATTACAGAGGCCCGATATGATGTTGTTGCTATTGGTATGTTTTTTCATGTACTAATTTTTTTCTTAAAAATGGATATCTAACATGATGTATAAATAATGCAGTTAATTTACTGTGATGAAATTGAATGCAAGCTCCAAAAAATAGAATGCAAAACACCATTAGTTGCAATGTGGACAACAGATAAGTTGAAGGAAAGACAATCTTTTGAGATTAAAGCTGGTGGATTTGGGGTTGAAAATCTAACTGTTAAACCATTACAATAGAAGTTTCCAGAGAATGAAGAAAGACAAGAAGACGATCAAGGTATGCATTTTGACAACCCAATAAATTTGGGTTTAGAGAATACTATTGGCGAGGAAACTATTAGACATCCGCATAATCTAGAAAGACAAATAGAATTTGATGGCATAAATGTTGATGACAAAATAAATTTGGCTTTAGAGGTGAATAATATAGACGAAACTATTGGAAAGAAGAATTTAGAAGAGAATGTTAAGTGCAAAAATCTTGTTGAGGGTGGTGAAATGATTGGTGGGGAGAAGATTAGGGAGGGGAATATTGTAAAGAAGGTGGTTGGAGACAACATAGGTGAGAGCTTAATTGTTACACCAAAACACAATCCAAAAGGTATATCTATTGATTTTTTCCCTTTGGTCTGATTCATTCATAGAAAAACTAGATGAGGATTTATTTAGAATATTCTCAAACAAAAATCCAGTTTCAAATGCAATTCCAAATCCAGTCGTCAAATCTCTTTTTCCAAAAAAACTAACATTTGAAAATTCAGAATTTCCTTCCTTTGCTCTTCAAATAACCCAACTAATGAACAATGCAGAAACTGGTGATAATTCTAAGGGTATTGATGAAGATGGAGAGTTAGAAGGGAATGTTGAACATATTTTAGATGAGAAAGGGAAAAATGGTCAGAATGTGAATGAAAGAGGGAAAAGGAAGGTGACTAATCCAGATATTTTTTGATCACCTTTTGTGAATAGGGTAATTGACTTAAGTAAAAGAGTCAGTATTGGGCAACAGATAATGGCGCAAATCATATTTAGATGCATTGGAGACAAAGATCTAATGTAAGTAAATTCACAATCTTTAGTAAATTTTTTTATTAGATATGCATATTCTTGAAGGAATACTTTTATAAATTTGAGTATTGTGTAATATTCTTATTGGAATATTGTAACACTATTCAAAAGAAAATATTATTCTAATTAATTTACATTAGTTTTAGTTAAATATTATATTTTAACTACAATGCAATATTTTTGTTTGAAGGGAAATGTTGTTTGAAACCGAGTCTGGAGACATAATGGATAGGGTGCATTTTGAGGGTATGCGTCCAAATCATAAGATATAAAATTTCGTTATTGATTGTTGGGCTGTTGTTCTTAATTTTGAAGAAGAAAACCCCGAGAAATAAAAACTCACCACCACGTGTCTTCTTCAACACTCAAATTATGATACTTAATTTTTAAATTTATTTTCTATATTCTAATTATAATTTATAACAATGTATTCTAATATTTCTATAGTTCTATATGTACAAACAGAAAAATTATTGGATGCTTGAATACCTTTTGGCGAAAGATTCCGACTTTTTGATGAGGCTATAAACAATTACTTATATGACATCAAAAGAAAAGTAGATTTCAATTCTAATAATCTGGTATGTATTTTTTATTACAAGATAACATATTCATGTTAAAATTCATCTGTATTTATGTTTGAACTACAAGTATTTTTTCCAATACACAATCGTGGTCATTTTTATGGTCTTCTTTTCAATCTTACAAATCCATAACATATAATCATTGGCAGCATAAGATACACCAAAAAAGTAAACGATATCTATGGAGAGATTCCTAAACTTATGGTAAATGTTTCTTGCATAAATCTAAATTTTTTATTCTAATTATAATTGTTTACTTTAAAAAACCACTTTTTATAAGTAAATAAATTCTGATTAGAATATAAAATATAATATTTATATTCTTATAATATTTATTTACTTAATATAGTTATAATTTTAGAAAAATAATGGTATTTTATTAATATACATTGCACCAAATGTACTTTTCAAAGTTTTTGGACAACAATCGACAGGATAAGGTTTTTTTGTTTAAATTTGTGAAGCCAAAGAAAATGAAAATGGAATGGCAAATAAAAGCTAAGACAAATGATGATGGTATATTTTTAATGAGGCACACGGAAAAATACATGGGTGAGAACGAAGAAAAGTGCGATGGGAACTGGGAGAAAAAGTGTTAGGACATCTAAGAAGATTGCAAAGTTGCGTATATTTTATGTTGCTAAGCTAGCAAATCATCAAATTAACAAGCAGAGAAAATTGAATGTTGCAGAAGAATTGGAATTTTCAAAACTTGATAAGAAAACCAGGAGTATGTTCGTGAAAGAAGGGAGTGAAGCAAGAGACAAGCTGGAAATGAAGAAAGTTTGAAAATTTCTTATATTGGCTTATTACATACAAACAGTTTATTTTCTGTTGTGTTTTTTTTAAAAATACTTATGTTTGAGGATATGCTTAAACCATTAATATTTTGGTAAATGATATGCTTAAACTAGTTAGTTGGTATCTTGATAAAATATTTATTGCTTAATAGTAAATGATATATAGCGTTTAAAATTTTTGTTTGATGATGCCTAATTACTTGATTAAAAAATTGTTTGGTAAAATGATAAATGATTAAAATTCATATATGTTTATTATTCTTATACAATAATGTTGACAAATAAAAATACATATTGATAATATTATATTAAACTTATTCTAATTTGTTTTATGTTAATTATTCTGATTATTCTAGTTTCATTAAAATACTTAATAATAAAACGTTTTATTATCTAACTATAATATAATATGTAATTTTGTTTTAGAATATTTTAATAAAAGAATAAATGAAATTAGATTTAGTATCCTATTACAATAATAATAAAATATGATAATAAAATTTTAGTATATTTTAGTACATCTTACTTTAGAAAACAAAGTACATTGTCTCTATTAGTAGAAGTAAAATTTTAGAATAAATGAAAATATTTCTTTTAGAATATTTGTAATTAAGTAATTTTATTTTAGAATTAAAATAATATTGTAACTTTGTTTTAGAATATATGTAATTAAGTAATTTTATTTTACAATTAAAATAATATTTGAACAAAAGTGTAAGTTTTTAAATTAAAAGAGACTAAAAATACTAGGATTTATTTGCCAGGGACGAAAAAATGACAAATGTAATAACTTTGAGATTACGACTTATTCACGAGGGAAGAGTATTAAAATAAAAAAAAATCAATTTCTTCATCTGTATTCTCAAAATGACAAAATTGCAAAAATGGTCCCTGTGGTATGCATTTTTTTGGGGTTTTAGTCCAAACCCTAATTTTTTTGGATTAGTGGTCCTTTTGAGCTAGTTTCATTGTGGATTTGGTCCCTCCCAAAATTGAAAAGACTAAAATACCCTTAACATATTTATTTTTGATTTTTCTTTCTTTCTTAACCATTTTATAATTAATAAATAAATACAAAATCTCTCTCTCTCTCTCTCTCTCACTCTCTCTCTCCTCCATCGTCTTCTTCCCCACCCACCCCTTCTTCTCTATTTTTCTTTCTTCTAGTAGATCACCTGCAACCCAAAATCAAAAAGGAAATTCCATTCACTATTTTGTGTATAATGGCTACCAGCAAACGAATCCAGTTAATAACATACCACCACTACACTTCTCTCCCCTCTATATCTACTTCCATTTTTTATCTAGGTTAAGAAATTATCACATTGAAATTCATCAGCTTGATGCCGAGAATCTAACCTCTCACCTGCAAATTGACTTTGATCTGCCACTGCAAACCCTAGCAACTGGAAGCCACCAGCCCATCTACTGGTTTATCGCTCTGTTGCAGGAAAACCCCATAAGAATCGATCGCCATAGTTGCAGGAAACATGACCAAACCATATTCTAGGGTACGAATTCAGGAGAATGAGCATCGATTTTTCGATCTCTTTCATATCGCTATACTTGCTGGAAAGATAAACATCACATGAAATCCCTCAGATCGCTACATCTCCATCTTCGATTGCATCTCTGATGACTGTTCTCCTTCTCTACAACCACCACTGATCCTTCGCTGCCTCTCCTTATTCTTTGATGTTGGAGAAGAAGTTGACGAGATGGATTGGACTTTTCTTATCATTTACTGCCCTAATTCAATTTTATGGTTTTATTAGTGTGTTCATATGGACTGGTACATGTTCAAGATTATCTTTAGTTTCTGGGTTTGTTCATATGTAGAATTTTTGGTGTTTGCTTAAGTTTTGCGTTTTTTCATGTGTTCATCCAGATTTATATGGATTTATCCAAATAATGGTGATCGTTTTGTACTCTATGCGTCGAGAGAGAGAGAGAGAGAGAGAGAGAGAGAGAGAGAGAGAGAGAAAGAGAGAGGCCCAAATTAATTATTTATTTTCTTTTTTATTTAAATTAAATAGAAAAAAAATTAAAAAATTATAACAGAAGGGCATTATAGTCATTTCAATTTTACGAGGGACCAAATCTACATACAAACATGGCCAAAGGAAACACCAATCCAAAAAAGTCGTGGTTTGGACTAAAACCCCAAAAAATGCATACCACAGGGACCATTTTTGCAGTTTTGTCTTCTCAAAACCCTCTTCGAAACTCCTTATCATTTTCGGTTTTAACTCATCAAACACTCCATCAAAACCCTAACTTCTTGTGCTTTTGAACTTGTCATCTTCGATTTCTCTTTAGATCGATTTCATTTTTCGACGTTCTGAATCCGATTTTCACTTGAAAACATCGATAAAAACCCTAAAAACCTTGTCATATTGATTTTAAACTTTTTGATTCATATTCTGGTCTTTAATCCCTCGATAAAACCCTAAACTTACTTACTTTGATTCTTATCGAGTGTTTCTATCACCGAAAATGGCTACATCAACACGTGCTTTAGAATCTACACCATCAGATCATCTAAATGACATTATTACCAAAACTTCTCAAGAAATTCCACGTATTTCAATAGTTCTGTTAATTATCATTTGATATCCTTGTTTCCGTTTGAAAACGATGATGTTGCTTCGAGATTTGATCTTCTATTGTTTCTCCAGTCTCTAATAATTAGGGCTCTTGGGCTCTTGTATCTTAGTGAGTCCCATTATTAGGATCATAAAGTGAAATAGGTGAAATGAAATGAAATAAAATGCAAGATACACCATACCTTCAAGAAGCAAGTGAAAATGTAGAAAATAACATCAAATTAGGCTTCTATTAATCAATCCAGTTTATGAATCAAACCAACAGGAGTAAGTATTATGATCCTAATAATGGGACGATTTTACCCATGTTTCAAAAATGGTTGGTTTGAGAGATTTTTAGAATCATTTGACTTATACCTTGTTGAAAGTTGAAATTAGGTGACAATTCCCTGGTGTAATTATTATGATGAGTTAGATTATAATTTTGAAATAAATGTAAGTGTTTTTCTATTACAGACAACAATTTAAGTGTATTTAACATTAATTATTTTCATGCAGCTAATATTATACCAAGAATGACAAAATCAAAAATAAAAATGATGACATTGGGTAGAAGTAGTGAAGTAGAAACTTCAACAGGCAAACAGTTGGTTCAAAAAAGAAAAGCATCGAAGTCGATCGACGAATCAACAGCTACAACATCCAAAGAAAAAGAAAAAAAGGTACATCATCAATTATTCTTTTCTAACAAAATATTTATTTCATTTGTTTCTGTTATTTTCTGTATTATAATAAAATATTCTATATTCTATTAATTTTATTCTAATATAATATTTTCAAATATTAATCTAATTTGTTTTTGTTATTCTATGTACTATAATAAAAATATTCTATGTATTATAATAGAATATAAAAGAATAAATGATATATTGTGTATACTATGTATTACAATAAAATATTCTATATTCTATTAATGTTTTTCTATATTCTATTAATCTTATTCTAATATAATATTTTTAAATATTAATCTAATTTGTTTCCTTATTCTAATAGAATATTTTTAAATGTTACTCTAGATATTTAGATATGATAAATCAATTAGAGTAAATTAAATGAATGGTCCCTATGGTTTGGGATAATTTGCATGTTTGGTACCTAACTTATTTTTTTAACTCGGAAGGTCCCTACTATTTGTTTCTGTTGCGCGTTTGGTCCCTATCTTACCTAAAAAGACTATTTTGCCCTTGATTTTTTAATTTATTTAAATAAACACACCCTCAACTCCACTTCCACCTCACATTATTTTATCTTATCTACCCTATTTTATTTTAATAAATTAAAGAATCAAGGGCAAAATAGTCTTTTAGGTAAGATAGGGACCAAGCGTGTAACAAAAACAAACTATAGGTACCTTCCGAGTTAAAAAAATAAGTTAGGGACCAAACATGCAAATTACCTCAAACCATAAGGACCATTCGTGTAATTTACTCAATCAATTATTAATTCCTAATTTGATTCTGAAAATGGCAATAAACAGCAAGAATGTTGGATATGGGTAAAACTCATGAAAAAAACTTCAATAGTCGAACAACTAATTGAAAGAAGAAAATCATTGAAGCTTATAGATGAATCAACAGATATAACAGCAAAAGCCAAAGAAAAAAAAAAGGTATATCATCAATTATTGTATTTGTACTATAATATCTTGTGTATTAATGTTATTCTAATAGCAAGAATGTCACATATAGCTAAAATTCATATTTGTTATTATTGATTGTTCATTTACAATTAGAGTTAGCAGAAACAATTTACATAGTTCTTTTTAATTGGAGATTTTGTGTTGACTAATAACAAGTTAGTTAAACCCTAATGGGTGTTTGCCTAACCCTAATCACTAACGGTTTAGACTTAATTATATGATTAGGTACTTAAGTCATGATAATTAAATTTTGGAAGAAAGTTTCCATATAATCAATTTGATCGATTTTTCCCTTATACAAACTATTAACGATTTTACCCTGTTTCAAAAATGGCTGGTTTCAGAGATTTTTAGAATTGTTTGACTTATACCTTGTTGAAAGTTGAAATAAGGTGACAATTACCTGGTGTAAGTATTATGATGAGTTAGAATATAATTTTGAAATAAATGTAAGTGTTTTTCTATTACAGAAAACAACTGAAGTGTATTTACTATAATTATAGAATGTTGTTGGATTTTCTGAAGTTGTCAAAGTTGGTGTTTGACTTTGACTTCTGTTATTAATTATATTGATGTCTCAACAGTCATTGGCTTCTGAAACACAGTAGACATATTGATATAGATGTTATTCTAATAGAATATTCTGAAGTGTTAATTTTGTATTCTATTTATGTGATGTTATTATCTTTTTTTCTAATATTATTTATTCTGAAAATCCATTGAACAATAGGGCAACAAAAGGTGCATTCTGAAGATGAAAAAAAAATAAAAAAAAGGAAGTTGGACAATACGAATGATAACATCGAGAAAAAGACACAAAAAAAACAACAAAAGATTTATTAAAAGATCTGCCTTCAATATTATGATGAAGTTATAAGAAATTTAAGTATGTCTCAAAAAAATGTGTAAAGAAGATGGGTTTTGGATCGCTTTTGGAGTTAAACATCAAGAGAATTCCGTTGAAGCATGCACATTTTGTTGTTCAACATTATGATCATCAAAAAAACAGTATTGTGCTTGATAAAAAAATTAAGATCACAAAAGAAAAGATTCATAAAGTCTTTGATCTACCAAATGGAGGAAGAAGCTTGTTTGATTTTTGTCACAACTGGGAATTCTAATGCTTTGTAAACATTGAGAAAGGATAACATTGTAACTTAAACTTGAAAGCATGTATGATGCTTATTCAATGACAAAAAAATTCCATCAAACACTCTATACAAACTTTCAAATAGTCAACAAAAGGTTGGAAACCCTAAAAATCCCGGTTTAAGTCCATTTTGGACTAGGATTTCCTTATTGGGCCTAATGGACCAATAAGCTTCCAATTTGACTATTTTGGGATAAGAACTCTTAAATGAGCCCTAGATGGATCCATTTGCATGAAACTTAACATTTTGGGCCTTATAAGCCTAAAATGGACTAGTTTATCTTTAATGGGCATAATTGGGCCATAAAAAATCTAATTAGCCCTAATAGGCCATGAATCCATTCTTTTATACTAAAATGGGCCGTAAGTTTCCCAAAAGGCCCAATGGGCCGAAAAATAATTATTGGGCCTCATAAATTCGAACCAAGGAAAGGATTTAAACCAAGCTACTTCATCCTTCCTCCTAGCCCAAGTTCTCGGCCCAACAAAAAAAAAAGAGATTAATTAGAATTATTAAATCTTGACACATCATTATTACTCAAAGGGTATCAAGGTTTAATCCATCACATACATTTAAGGCGTCTCATGTTCCCATGCACTCATTTCTCTCCCCTCCCTCTCTTCTTCTTATCTCTTGGCTGAGATCACAATACACACACACATTTCATCAACTTCCTTCAACCTCACTCTCTCTAGAAAAGCTTCATCTCCTTCACAAATTTTCAAAGATCTAAGGTGGATCAAGGAGGTTTTCACCAAAAACTCATTTTTCCTTGGTAAGTCCTTACACCTCTAAGTTGTATAACTTCATTTTTATGCTAAGATCATTCATTCCAAGCATTTTTGTGATCATACTCTTAGAAAACCTCCATAAGTTCGAGATTTATTCAAGCTGGGCTTACTAAAGCCGAAAATAACATCAAACTATTCCATTTCTCTTCAAAACCGAACCCACAAACCCAAGGTGAGTTCATACCCCTCTATTTTCGGTTTTCATATGTTTTATGGGGGAGAATACAACTAAAATGTGTAGATCTATGTGTATTTGTATGTTATGTGTGATTTCTTGTGTGTATGTGGTAAATATGCGCCAAAAATGAAAGATATTTCTGTTGGATTAATGTCTAAGTCCATAACTATAATTGGTAAGACTTGACCCGACCCGGCATGGTCCATTTGGGTTGCATGGCATCATGCATTTGGATAGACTATAATGAGAGAAATAACACTTAAGGTTTGTTAATATATTATAAGTTATAATATATTAATAAGATTATTTAATTAGTATTGATCAAGAATTAATCTATAATTAATTAAGTGATCAAAAGAAGACTAATTAAATATATGGGTTGATTGTGTAAATCATCCATACTTGTATAGTGGGATAATGCTCCATGGATTATCAAATTGAGCTAAAACCCATATGATGCTCCATGGATGCTCCATGGTGTATTCGAACCCATGGATCCAAGGAAATGAAAATCCATGACAATTAGGGTTTACCCTAATTGTAACAACTATATAAGATCATATTCTTTGGGAAAAATCGGCACTATGTGTGTGATAGAATGGGCTAGCTGATTTCAAGTGTTCTACATTTCTCTCAAGGTTATTCCAAAAGCAATTGATGTTGTGTGAACCATTTGAGGTGTCACACTTGGGGTACTAGTCACTCAAGCTTCATGAAGTCATTCTACATTAAAAGAGGTATGTATTCTAACTTGTTATGTTTCATATGAATCAAAGTTTTGTATGCTAGTTAGTATAATACCTTGGATATTCATATTTGCATGTATAATAGAGAAAACATGGATCCAATGTATTTAGGGTTGCATGTACACTTAGGAGTGTTAGAATGCTCAAAACCCAACAGTGGTATCAGAGCCTAGGCTTGCTTTCTCTTATACTTGATGCAAATGTGTTTTTTCAAAGTTGAATCTGTCCAGAGCATTAAACTCGACGAGTTCATCATTTTGGGCATGAACTCGACGAGTTTCTCAAGGAACTCAACAAGTTTTGGGTGCTGACAGCTTGCTGTTTGCTGTTTTGGCTGGAATTGGACTAGGAACATTACCATAAGTTGTTTTTGAGCCTATAAACTTGTTTTTGATGTGGTAATGTTCATTCTAATCCAATTTCAAAGATAATTGTCAATAGATTCATGTTTTGTATTAGTTTAATGGTTAGTCTAATTACATGAAAAAGTTCGATTAAATTATATGAGTTGCTTAGATTAATAGAAATTTTTGCTTTCAATCCATTTTAATCTAAGAGATGATTCTAAAATGTGTTTGTGTAACTTGTCCTCAAGTTACATGAAAAGTCACATTAAAGTTTCTTAAAACTCATAAAAGTTGGCAAAGGTTACAAATATGAAGATTCTTGTTCTCATTAAATGGTTTTATGACTCCATAACTTGTCCTCAAGTTATGGAGAGTCAAGAGTCACTTCATTAAGTAATAAAATATGTAACTTTAATTAATTCCATAAGTTACAAAATAAAGAAAAATTACATTCTTTAATAGTTTAAAGTCTTCCATAACTTGTCCTCAAGTTATGGAACTTGAAGAGTCTTTTAATTAAAACTACTTTAAACACATAAGTTATGGAATTAATTAGTTTTGAATAGTTTCAAAACTTGCCCTCAAGTTTTGGAATTTGAAAAGTTTTCTCTTATGAATACTTTAATTCCAAGTTAAGCCCTTAGGATTTTAAAAGTTAAAATTCAATCCTTATACTTTATAATATTATAAGTCAATAATAGTTATATATATGTATAAGAGTAAAAGTCAGTCTTACCGTTAGTAGGCCTCATTCACGAAGCCGGTCTATAAGGGGGTATAAGGTTACTGCCTATAAAATGGCAGTTTAATGGGTGTCCACTCTCACCACCGCTTCCTTGAATGGTGGAGGGTTGTTAGCCGAATGGGTAGGACAAAGCCTTTAAGTTCTCCCTTCATTAAAAGTATTAATGATAAATACCAAGTAACTAAACACTTATAATTCCCAATCTTAGTTACTTAGGGAAATGTGAATAAGGTGTTAACCCATGAAATTACACTTGGCACTTTGCTTAAGTCGGTTGGTGGAGCGTGTGTGGTTTACCGGCAGACTGGCTTGATTTAACAAGGTAGGCAAAGGGTTTCTTAAAGTTTATCATAGGCCCGTGGAGCGTGTGTGGTTTACCGGCACATCGGGTAGGTGATAAACATTTAAGAGTACCAAGTAATTTGCATGGTTATTTCACACCTTGTTTTGTGATCCTCGGCATCCCAGTCACAAAACCTGAAGGGCACACTCGAGATTGAAATATGCCATTAAAAAGTTCAATGAATCTCAAAAGATCTAGGAGTTTCAAATCCAACTAAAACTTAATTATATTTCGTTTTTCATGGTGGAAATTGGTAAATCGTCATTTACCTACCTTCAACTATTTTATAACTTGGATTATGGCATCCCTCTTCCAGTTATAAATAGGTTGTTGGGTCCTAGCCTTAATATTTCATATTGGGTGTTATATTAAGGACTTTTAAATCAACTAAACTTGAATATCTCCTAAAAGATGTCTAGTTCAGACATCTATGATCTTCCCAAATCTCTTGGAACTTCACTTCCTCCACCTCCTCCAATTATTCTCCCTAACCCACAAGTTCAAGGTCACTCAAGCCCTATTAGCAAGGCAAGGTCTAGGTGTGATCACATCTTGGAGATGAAATCACATATTGACAAGCCGGGAGAGTTGGGTGTCAAAGTCTTGAGAAAGATGGATGTTCAATCACTTTCTAAGTCACATAGTGAGTTCCTTTGGGACTCCTGTGAAACAGACTATGACACGACCCTTAATAATCTTATCTATTTGCTTGGTACTGCTGAATCAACAATGATTTGGAAGGCTAGTAAAGCAAATTTGATTAGAAGATCGACTTCCAAAACTTTATGGACATTGACAATGATGACACTGGAAATCCAGAAAAAGAAACATTCTCTTCCCAATAGAAAGGGATCAGCCATAGTCAAATCGGTTGACCAAATGGTAAAGAGAAATTCTAAGTCTATGATAGTCCCATGTACCATTATCAAAGAGCCCATATGTTAAATTTCCAAAGGAAGGGGCATTGGTTACGAAGCTGCCAAACTTACCTAAGGATGGTAAAGTCAATGAGTTTGACATTATTTCAGGTAAAGTCCATTGTTTAACTCTATTAAGTTCCTCTTTGGAGATTCTTATTACATGATTTGACTGGGTCACATCTTGGTGTTTTAAGAATCAAAGGAAAGTAAAGAAACTTAAAGAAAGAATATGTTGAATCTGATCGCGTAGATGGATTTCTATCACATAGTTTGAAGATTGGATTCTTGAGCTACTTCTTAGGAGTTATGAGATATTTCTTAGGAATAGATAACAACAAGTTTTTCATATGGATTGTAAGGATAAGTTCTTCCGCAAAGTTTTTAAAATAAAAGGAAAATTTCTGATTTTATTTATTTTAAAATATCCTTACAATGGCATCTGTGAAAATTTTTGTTGCTTATAAGATTCCATTAATAGCAAGACTGGAAATATGTAATTGATTCTTTCATTTGTGGTAATGTCTAAATTTACCAAATAAGGAAAGATTCTTATCACCCAAGTTTCAATTGGATCGGAACTTGGAATCATGCAAGTTGTATACTATGATGAATGAGAACTTTCAAGCATTGGAAAATTAAGACTAATTACTTGTTCACATGGATGTGTGGGTCAAGTGAAGGGCTAAGGGATCGAGTACACAGTCATGTGCACTGATCAAGCCCACCACAAATAATCGATAAGACTATTCGTCATGATTTACTAAAGTTTAGTAAATATGGTTATACGTATAGGCTTAAGTGTAATTCTGATACATTGGAAAATTTTCGATGTATGGCAGAACGAATGAGAAGAATCAAATTAGGCAGAAGGATAAAAGTTTCTCAAATCTGAAAAGATAGGAGAGTACTTTAGTATCATGTTATATGATCGTCTTAATCATTAAGAGACCTTATCACAGTTCATCCTCTAAGTGCATTCTGATAGCTAAGAAGAGGAGCTATGAATTGTTGAAGTGGTCAAATCAAGAAGATGAGTCATACTTCGTTCCAAAACAATTCTTAGAGTCATACTCAAAGACTGTAACTTGATTGACATATCTTAAAGAAGGTTTATTAACACTAGTCAAATGTAAGAGTAAAAGCTTATCTACTATTGTACATTTGAAATTGGTAAGTTGTGATGTTTTGGATAAAACAGAGACCAACTTAGACCAATTATGTGAAGTGTTTGTCTTGATAAAGAATCTGCACTATCCCTTGAATATTTGACAAGAGAGTCTTATATGTCAAGAGGACAGTGGGAGTCTTAAAGGTCTTGAAAGTCTCAAGAACTAATCAAGAATAAAACCTGAGGTTCTTCACTAGCACACAACTTAAGGTTTATAACCTATCGTGTTGACATATTCTGTGCCCATTCCAGTTAAAGTTGGCTTTGCATATGAGTTCTTAGAGTTCTCAATTGGTTTCATAACAACTTGGAAGCACTGGCAGGCCCTGTACTGCCAGGTGGCAAGAAGTTAAAATTGCATAAGTTCAGTCCATATGTGTTTGGATTTGTCATTATCCGTGTCTTGTGACTAAGGTTTTGACAAATTCATATGGGTAGGAACTCATACACCATAAAAATCTAAGTGTCATAATGTTTCTCTCCGATTCATGAAAATGATGGTGAGGAAACACTTTCACTAAGTAGATTTTTAAGTAGATAGTAATCATTTCATTCTCAAAGTCGTTAGTAGTGTACACTAACATGGACTTATGAGAAATAGCAAAGGTCTAACCAATTGAGACTATGATTACGGAATCCCTTTTCAAAGTTCTAAAATTGTTTAGACACACCTGTGAGCTATCTAAGAAAAGGTGTATGATTTTGATAAAGCCTTATCAAAGCAATCTAGTATCAGAAATCTGAACTTTGGTAAAAAAAAAGTCAATAGCTGATTTCTAAGTACATGTCAAAGCTAGTGGGAGCATAAGTGTTATGCTAATAGTCATCATGTTAGTGGGAGCATGATAATTATGATAAGTATTGCAAGTTAGCAATGTTAATTATAGAAAACAAAAGTTTCAATTTGTGAGGTTGCAGGGGTTGAAAAAGTTGTTTTGCTATAATTAAGGGAGAGGAAAGTATACTTCATTTCAATTCTAAAAAGCTTAGATTGAGTTTATAATCATTCTAAAGAGATTATATTGAGACTTTAAATCACCTTTAGTCAAGAATATATATATATATATATATATATATATATATATATATATATATGAATTTTCATGTTGGATCGGTTCAACTTAAGGAAATTCTATATATTGCGTTCTCAAAATTCGATTATGACTACGACATTCCTCTTCATAGTTAAATTTTGAGAATATGGCAAACAAAAAAATTATTATGGCAAAAGAATGGTCTAGAACCATGTCTTTATGTGAAACATCATGAATCGTGTCCCATTTACTTTGGGTACAAGATTGATTACTTGTGCTATAATATTTATTCTTTTTAAATTTTCCAAATGCCTTGGGGCATTAAGGAGGAAAATGTCTAGAATTAGATATGACTAAAGTGATTAAGCAATTGTCGAGGATAGTCTAAGGTTTACCAAAGATTGGTTGCTCAAGGACAGGTATAGTGTGATTTTTGGAAGGGCCATATTGACATAGTCTGAAAAGAGGTAACTCTTGTTCAGAAGTAGTAGTCAAAATGGGAATATAGAGTTGTCTCTATAGATAGTAGCAATCTGTGTAAGATTAGAAAGAACTTAGTGCAAGAAGCATGTTCAAAGCAATGCATACTTTGAACATAAGGCCTTATGTCCATGGAGTAGGTCTTCATTGGAATACCCTGTAATCGTTGTTGACAAGTCTTTA
Organism: Lactuca serriola; assembly: GCF_051521515.1. Lineage (NCBI taxonomy): Eukaryota > Viridiplantae > Streptophyta > Magnoliopsida > Asterales > Asteraceae > Lactuca > Lactuca serriola. The sequence continues at coordinate 199,257,355 of NC_136415.1, read as the reverse complement.
TGACTTTGTACACATTCATTGCAAGAGGGTAGTGCATTTAAGTTTAAAATATAACGGATTTCAATTTGGGAGTGTGAAATTAGAATCATTGAAAGTTTGGTTAATTGGTTTATTTCACAAAGTAAGGATCATAGATAAACATAGAGTGCATACTTGGTGTATGGCAAAACTATTGTTTAGAAAAACATAGTGTACACGCTTGGAGCATGGGACAACTAGTGTTTTTAATTCAAGTATAAAGTTAATAAAACCGAAACAATGAATAATGAGTAATCTGTATGGTGATAAATACAAAGTGTTTTATTTATATTCATAGGTTTTGATACCATATTAGATTCATTTATTCTTGTGTTTCACTTTGCCTGTTTTGACTTCCATAATAACTATGTTATTCTTCCAGAATGACTAGGTTATTCAAAACCATCCACAGTCGGTCATATGTTGGAAGTAGATATGAATCAAGACTGTCATGGGTTGGCTTGTAGAGGTCCATGTTGGTGGACAAAGTTGTGCTATAACGCTCATGAGTGCTCAAAAGTTCTGAGTATTGGATTCAACCCGCGCTCATTTGAATCACTTCATGGATTTTATCACGAGTGATCATGAGACGATAATATCTTATATTCTTCAAACCTAGAGATATGAGTTGTTACTATGAGTTGGTTATACATTGATTGCACGAAACCGCATTGGTAACTCGATGTTATAAAACGTTTCTTTGTGTATGATTCAAAAAGTAGCAAAACAAGCCATATGAGTCGAAGTTTATCCATTCCTTTTACCTTCGGGATAAAAGCAATATCTGTGGGCCCCTCGATGATTTAGCGATTATACATGTGAGTGCTTGGCCAAGCCAAGACTGATTTGATTTGTTCAATCAGTCAGTCGTCATAAATCGGAAATCGGGAAACAACAGATGGACACAGAGAATGATTTACAATCCATGTCTCAGTCCATATAATATCTAAAATGGAGGAATATATGATCCCTTATCTAATAGACAAGTCATTAACAAAGGTCAGAGATCATCGGCAAGGTCAGAGTTCGACGGAAGCTTTTGAGAGCTACAATTGCCAGTTGGTTCTTGAAGTCATACGCTATAATATTTTTAGACTTATTCAAGTGGGAGACTGTTGGATTAATGTCTAAGTCCATAACTATAATTGGTAAGACTTGACCCGACCCGACATGGTCCATTTGGGTTGCATGGCATCATGCATTTGGATAGACTATAATGAGAGAAATAACACTTAAGGTTTGTTAATATATTATAAGTTATAATATATTAATAAGATTATTTAATTAGTATTGATCAAGAATTAATCTAGAATTAATTAAGTGATCAAAAGAAGACTAATTAAATATATGGATTGATTGTGTAAATCATCCATACTTGTATAGTGGGCTAATGCTCCATGGATTATCAAGTTGGGCTAAAACCCATATAATGCTCCATGGATGCTCCATGGTGTATTCGAACCCATGGATCCAAGGAAATGAAAAGCCATGACAATTAGGGTTTACCCTAATTGTAACAACTATATAAGAACATATTCTTTGGGAAAAATTGGCACTATGTGTGTGATAGAAAGGGCTATCCGATTTCAAGTGTTTTACATTTCTCTTAAGGTTATTCCAAAAGCAATTGATGTTGTGTGAACCATTTGAGGTGTCACACTTGGGTCACTAGACACTCAAGCTTCATGAAGTAATTCTACATTAAATGAGGTATGTATTCTAACTTGTTATGTTTCATATGAATCAAAGTTTTGTATGCTAGTTAGTATAATACCTTGGATATTCATATTTGCATGTATAATAAAGAAAACATAGATCCAAGATATTTAGGGTTGCATGTACACTTAGGAGTGTTAGAATGCTCAAAACCAAACAATTTCGAGATCTATAGTTCAAGGAGGAAAAACATGTGATCTAGGATGTATTACACTTAACAAGTTAAGAAAAACTATCATCTAAGGTTATAATAAGCAGGTTACAACATGAAACTCATTTTGGGCTATTTTTGTCAAATAACCAAAAGTTGGGATGAAGGTTGTCATTCATGGTTTTTATAAGGACCAAAAGGGTCAAAACAGTTAAAATAGAAGTTTTTATGAATATTATGCTCTTCAAACGACTAAAAATGTAAAAAAAAAGTTTTTCATGAGGGGAGAGAAATGAGTGCATGGAAACATGAGATGCCTTAAAAAGTCAAAAACAAATACCAAAAGTTCATGTTTACTTTCTAATTCCAAAACAATTGATACATCTTCAGTATGTTTGAGAATGGTATATATATTATTATAGTTGTATACATTATAGGACGTAATATCTACAAGAAAAGCAAACTTGCGGTTGGTTTGGAAATAGTTCCAAACTGTCTCCGGCCTGTAAGAGGAATGTTTAACATATTAAAACAAATAAAATGTTTTTTTATTTACAAATATGAATTAAAACAAATAAAATCTTTTTTTTATTAAAAAATATGAATAACATACTATACCTCTTCATGTATTTTTCTCAATTGGTATGCACTTATATCTAATAGATTCTTCGCTTCCCTATCAAAAAGAGTCAATCTGATGGTGCCAGTAGCATCTTGTACGTTGATTGGAATCATATACCTAAAAAAATATAACATTAATATCAATTTTGTTCAAAAGTGAAATGGTTAATATAAATACAATATATATATATATATATATATATATATATATATATATATATATATATATATATATATATATATATATATATATATATATATGTTTATACTATGTAAAAAGACGAAAATCCGAAGTGTTGCAACGTGCTTCATTACATTTAGTAACAACAGTCTCTGAAATTTTGTCTATGGTGTTATAGGAATGATTGACTTTGGGCACTGTGTCTATCTTTTTCCCACATTTGGAGTACGCATTGTAATACCAACTTAGATTCTGTCGCGATGGAACCAACTTATAGAAATTTCATTACCTATATGAAATAAAAGGTAAAAGTTACTCAATGAAAAGTAAACTCCAATAAAAAATAAATATAGATAAAAAAACAGAAATTTTTTTAGTAAAACATTAAATTTTATATTAAAAAACATACAATGTGTAATTAAAATTAAAGGATATCAAATAATGCAATATACCTTTAGTGGTTCTGTGATCTCACAAAATGTTTTTAAAGGGAAATCCCCTTTAAAATCATATATATAAGAATAAAAGTAGCTTGGGAGTGTAGCTATACTTTTTTCAGACAAGCCTCCATTGTTATCAGCTTTCAATCTGTAATTTTATAAATATTTATTTACATATAAGAAGTTGTATTTGTTTTAATTACAACACATTAATAAAAAATTTAAAAAGTTCAAGAAAACTAACTCTTTCTTGAACTTAATAATTTCGACAATGTCTGAATTAAGGAACAATTTGGTTACATCAAATGACTTTGGGCTTGATAATTCCTATAAAAATAAATTACTCAATAAAAGTAAATTCAAATAAAAAAAAAATAAGGCACGGTCAACATAGTTTGTCAAATGACTTTAGACTTGTTCAACATAGTTTGTTATTTAAATAACAAACTATTTTGAATACAGGTTTGTGAATACTTAAAAAATATAAACTAGTTTTTATTTAAAAACAAATTATGAAATAATATAAAGTTTGATCAAAATTATTTCTCTTATTTACTAACTATTTAACTTTACCTTAATCAATTTAATTCATATCGGATTCAAAAGAAAATATTAATCTCTCTCTCTCTCTCTCTCTCTCTCTCTCTCTCTCTCTCTATATATATATATATATATATATATATATATATATATATATATATATATATATGAGGAATATAAAAAAAATCATATTTTAATAAAACAAAGTTCAAATAAAATTATGAATAATATATGTTTATATGCCAAAATATTTTATACGACAAATTATAATATTAGAGGTTTATATTGATTTAGGCGTTCTATGTGTTCTATGTATATAAAGTGTATGAATATGACAAATGGTTTATAGGTCGGAACAAAGGCTATATACAATCTGCACTTTACAATGAAAAATATAGTCTCTCCTTGCGTTTTTGAATTCTAATTGGTTTATACACTTTTATTTATTAACTATGTACAACACCTGACATACATGTACAACTTATCATGTTTTCTAATATCATACGTATGATTTGATTTGTGGGTGGTTCTTGGCTATGTTGTTGAAGGTAAAAGAATTTTGTATGAATGAAACAATAAAATCAAACTACAAGAGCACACAATTGAAAATATATTTCAAACCAAGGTGCATAAAATGGTATTTGGAACTAAAAATCCAAAATGGATACATTAATGAAATCGAAAACAGGTTTTAAGAACAAAAAACATATATTTTCAATTTGTTTTTGATTTTAGACAAAATATGAACCAAACTGTATTGAGTCTTAATGACATTTGTCGAAGCATTGTATTGAATACGTATTATAAGGATCATAAAAAAATTATTTTGATAACATATCTAAACTGTTTTACAAATACTAAATTTTAAAACAACCTTTATTTTTGATTTAATAATTTACTAGATTATAACTACGTTAAACACGGATGAACGCATAAAACACATATAAACGTCTTTGAAATTTATTATTTAAATATTATTTGTTTATTTTCATTTCGAAGTATACTTTGTTTAGGGTTATGAACAAAACCTATATAATTTCGATTGTTATTTTAGGGATATGTCCCGAAATATATAATTTTATTGAATTCTAAAAACTATAAAAAAAACTATTAACAAAAACTAGTAACATGAACAATTTTTATTATTTATAGCAACATACTTTCAAAGTACGTTGTTATTTTTGCTCCTTTATATTATCAACATGTGTATTACACAGATTTTAACCTATAAATGGATCTTAAAATTATATTATGTTCTATAGGGTATAATTATATTAAATGTCCTAACACACATAACATATATCTAATATTAAAATAAAAGTATCTATTAATTAAAAATAGTTAGTATAACAGTGTAAAACAACTTATATCTTATTAATTTTAATGAACGCATCTACAATTGTGAGGTTTGTCTAATGTGATATGGTAATAAATCAAAAGTAAGCAATGTTCATTTACCGAACATATGGAAATAACAGTTTTGTCAACACCTCTAGCAAATAAAGTTGTTGAAGCATCTATAAAAGTCATCATGATTATACAAAGAATGAAATTAAAGAATATTGGTGAAGATAATAACGAATTAAAGTTGGTTAACAAACATAGAGATATAATTGGAAAACATATGTCATGATTTTATATTAAATAAAAATATATATAAAAAAATATATGAATTAAATCCTTTTTAATAACATTAAATTAAATGATTGTTTCTAAATTGATAAGGGTACATGATTTTGAAAAGATTTAAAGATAAAATTTAGTTACTAAATGATTTAATCATAAATGTCTGCATTATATATATTGAAACATGATAAATATACATATAATTATTGTGGAAAGTGTTTATGATTGACGGTATAATTGGAATGATAATCCGCATAAATAAGAATATAAGATTCATGAAAGAACTTAATATTTATAGAATATGTGCTCGTGTTGACAATTATACCGTTGATCATAAGGAAATTACATTTAAACTTAAAACAAATTAACAATAATAGACTTGGTAAACAGAGTTTGTTATTTAAACTTAAAACAAATTGACAATAATAGACTTTGTCAACATAGTTTGTTAGGAACAATAAAAAAAATGTTGTTATAAAATCTTGTTACTGGAATAAAAAACTCAGTGGCTTAAGCTAAAGATTAAGGAGATTACCTTTAAAATTAAAAAAAATTTGAAAATAATAGACTTGGTCAACATAGTTTGTTATTTAAACTTAAAACAAATTTACGTTAATAGACTTGGTCAACATAGATTGTTATGAACAACAAAAAAAAAAAGATTGTTATAAAATATTGTTTGTGGAATAACAAACTTAGTGGGTTAAGCCAAAGACTAAGGCATGAAGAAATAACTTTTAGACCAAAGTCTAAGCGGTAAAGTCAAATATTGGGTTCCTATTGCAGATTTGCAAAGTAGGATGATATAATGTGTGTTTACTTTTAAATAATAGTTGAAATATAATTGTTATTAATGATAATATGGGACAACATTGAAAGTGAAATTATATTATGATCCATGTAGCAGAATATATTGAATACATGTTCATTTAAGAGATTGTAACATAAATGGTCCATATTATTTGTAAACATTGTTGCCTAATACATTGATATATTCCCGCATGTTGGTTTTATGCACCTTGACAACGATTGTTGATGTCATGATTATTGTTTTAATGAAGGAAAAAGTGTAAACCACACCTTCACAAAAAAAAACAGTTTTCAATTCAATAAAGATGGAAATCTAATAGCATTCGGCAAAGGAAGTTCGATGACAGAATGTGAATTAAGAAGAGTTAGACTTATTAAATATTTTAACACGAAAGAAAGGAAAAAATAAAGCAGTTTGCATACATGATAAATATATTCAAAACACCATTCCATATATGATTCATAATATAACAACAAAAACAAACATTGCAGAGGATAATGAAACTTGTTATGGATGATAGATGATGGAAGTAGGCAGCAGCGAGTGTAAAGAGAGGTTGAAGAAACAATTTTTTTCGTGATTTGTATGATATATAATATTATATAGGGTTAATAAGGATATATAGAATGGTAAACAGTGATTTTATAAGATATATTTATCTATATATCATAACAAAATATGAAAAAGGGTATAATTGGAAAACATGAGTGCTGATATTATATTAAGTTAAAATAGTTATAAAAAAATATTTGATTTACATCCATATTTAGTAAGATATAACTAAATGACCGGATTTGAAATTGATAAGGGTACATAAATTTAAAAAGATTTAAAGATAATATTTCCTTATTAAACGATTTAATCATAAATGTCTGGATTTTATTTATTGAAATATGATAAATATACATATAATTATTTTGGAAAGTGTTTATGATTAACGTTATAATAGGAATGCTAATTTGCATAAATAAAAATATAAGATTCATGAAAGAAATTAAAATTTATAGAATATGTGCTCGTGTTGACAGTTATACCCTTGGGCAGAATGAAATTACCTTTAAATTTAAAACGAACTGACAATAATAGACTTGGTCAACATAGTTTGTCATTTAAGTTTGAAACAAATTGACAATAATAGACTTGGTCGACATAGTTTGTTACGAACAATAAGAAAAATTATTGTTATAAAATCTTGTTTGTAGAATAACAAACTCAGTGGCTTAAGCAAAAGATTAATGACATTACCTTTATACTTAAAAAAATAACAATAATAGACTTGGTCAACATAGTTTGTTATTTAAACTTAAAACAAATTGACAATAATAGACTTGGTCACATAGTTTGTCACGAATAATTAAAAAAATTATTGTTATAAAATCTTGTTTGTGGAATAACAAATTCAGTGACTTAAGCCAAAGATTTAGGGATGAAGAAGTAAGATTTTGGCCAAAGTCTAACCGGTAAAGTCAAATATTGGGATCCAATTGCAGATTTGCAAAGTAGGATGATATAATGTGTATATACTTTTAAAAAATAGTTGAAATATAATTGTATCATGCTGCAAAACAAAACTAATCAATATCATTACAAACCAAAATTTTCTTTTAATTAGGGTAAATATCCTAAATGTTGACGAATTATAAGAAAGTTTGGTAGTAGAAATCAAAATTAGTTCCTCCAAATCAGTAAGATTGCAATGATGGATGAATCCAGAAGTATAATCATAGTATGTGTAGGTGGTAACAATGCCATCGCCTGTGTTCTGACTACTGCTGTCTTCAAATTTGAAGAACACATTAGTGTTTTTTTATTTAATACATAACAGACTTAATTAATTTAGAAAGAATGAGTACCAAATATGCAACCAACATACCACATGTCAACATAGTTTGTTATTTAAGTTTAAAACAAATTGACAATAATAGACTTGGTCAACATAGTTTGTTACGAACAATAAAAAAAATTATTGTTATAAAATATTGTTTGTGAAATAACAAACTCAGTGGCTTAACCAAAAGATTAAGGAGATTACCTTTAAACTTAAAACAAATTGACAATAATAGACTTCGTCAACATAGTTTGTTATTTAAACTTAAAACAAATTGACAATAATAGACTTGGTCAATATAGTTTGTTACGAACAATTAAAAATATTATTGTTATAAAATCTTGTTTGTGGAATAACAAAATCAGTGGCTTAGCCCAAAGATTAAGGGATGAAGAAGTAACTTTTTGGTCAAAGTCTAATAGGTAAAGTCAAATATTCGGATATTATTTCAGATTTGCAAAGTAGGATGATATAATGTGTATATACTTTTAAAAAATAGTTGAAATATAATTGCATCATGCTGCAAAATAGAACTAATCAATATGATTCCGAACAAAATTTTCTTTTAATTAGCGTAAAGATCCTAAATGTTGACGAATTATAAGAAAGTTTGGTAGTAGAAATCAAAATTAGTACCTCCAAATCAGTAAGATTTCAATGATGGATGAATCCAGAAGTATAATTATAGTATGTGTAGATGTTAACAACGTCATCGGCTGTGTTCTGACTACTGTTGTCTTCAAATTTTAAGAACACATTAGTGTTTTTTGACTTAATACATAACGGACTCAATTAATTTAGAAAGAATGAGTACCAAATATGTAGCCAACAGACCACATGTCAACATCTGTTGAATAATGAGTAGCACCCAAAAGGACTTTTGGAGCTCTATACCAAAGGGTCAATATCTAGAATGACACAAGTTTTTTAGCAATCTTCAAATTAACTCTTCTTAATAATTTTAACCATTCTGTCAATCGAAATGGTATTTTTTAAGAATTTTCACCCAAGAGGATTGTCTTCCTATCTTTGTTTACACCTTGCTTCACATCCAATAGCCTATTTGATCTCGTTAATCGCAGTCAAATCTAGAACGAATCAATACCATTTCGATTTGATTACTAAAAAACCATAGATAGAAACATAAATCGGATACGCATAATATAAACCTAAAACCCAAATAAGAGTGATTCAAATCAAAATTCCCGTTAGAATAATCAAAATGGAAAACCAGTTGTAGATTCATAAAAATTCAAATATCTTGAGAAGAAGAAAAGTACAATGAGAATAATCTTTGGTAGTCAATTTCAATTTCAAGTGGTTGGTTACAAACATGATGCAGGAGATGCATTGATGGAAAAGAACATAGATAGAAATTGGAGAGATCATCGACTCTTGAGGAGGAAGAACATGGATAGAAACTGAAGAGATCATCGGGCTCTTGATATTATCTTTATCAGAGAGAGAAAGAGGAAAAGAGCAATCTCTATTTTGAAGGAAAAATGGTTATAGATGGTAACAAAGACGTATTTGTAGTTCCTTTTTGTTACGATGACATCAACGAAATTGATTTAGTGGTTTAAAATAATCAATGAAAAACATTGAAGGGGCTAGATTATTTTAGGTGATGTAATTAGATTTATGTTTTAAGATATAGAGAGATTTGGTTTATTGTTAAATCGAAAGTATAATGTTTTTATCATGAAAACGTTACACATAGTATTAAAAATATGGCTAAATGTAGGATTACGAAATCATAAATAATCTTTTTATAATAATTGAACGATAGAATTACTGTCTAGAATTACGAGTTGTATATATGGAAACAAAAACATATATTCATATTGTATTTATTAGTTATCATTTATTTTTGTGTTTTTTTTTTTATTTTAACCATTAATAAAACAAGAAAAGACAAATTAAAAATATATAAAATATTTTGTTTGATTTACCAATGACAATAAATAGTTCTCTACGCAAGAGAGTTGTCATGCAATCACATACATCAGTGTTGCAGTCACATAGCTAGGCGAATGTAGGCTTAATATATGATTAATGATAGGAATGTAGAGTTTTGCTCCGATTCAAATCAATGTTTTAAAAATCAGTTTGAACTGGCCGATTGAACCGGTTGGACCGGAAACCGGTGATGGGAATGGTTTAACTATTAACGATTTTACATCAATTTTTGAATCGGATTGAGCTGACCAGTTTTTAGAAAAATCCAGTTGAACTGGTCAAAATAAACGGTTGAACTGGTTAAACCAAATAAAAACATCTGGAAAAGAACCATTTGCATAATAAATTTTGGTGATTTTTTTTCAAATCCATTTTATTTTCTCTAAGTAAAAACATGGTGAATGTTATAAAACATTTTTGATGTATAATTTTCTTTTTTCGGTATTATACTTTATTTTGACCAGTTCAATCGGATTTTTAATGTTTGGATTGATTTACAACTTAATTTTATGTATATTTTTAATATTTGAACTTGTATGTATGTATAGAAAACAGAAATAAAAAAATAAAAATTTTAGAAACCGGTTGACCCGATGGTCGAACCGGTTAAATCGGAAAGAAATCACCATACCTATTCAACTCAAAACCAATTTTTAAAACATTGATTTAAATAGAAAAAATGTATTTTTTCTGCACACCTATCTAGTTTTAGGCTTTTAGCCATAAAATTATTTAAAACCTAGAATTTTGACTAATTGGAGCCCTCATGACTCTGCAACTTTTTTTTTTCTTATCTCAACTTTTTCTTGCTTGTCAAATTGTTTACCCGCTTTTTTTAATAGTATAATTCTCTTTTGTTTTTTCTTATATCACTGTTACTTTTATTTCTAATGTCCTTTTATAACCAGTTTTTATATATTAACTATGCTATACTTTATAACATATTTGTAATAACATATTTTGTTTTTTCTTATATTGCTGCTACTTTTATTTGTAATGTCCCAAACACTAGTATATTCCAGTATGTACAAAGAACCAAAATACACCGAAGCACATGTGACCTCAATGATAGATCTATGATCATCTGTCACACCTGATCTTCATCAATCCGACGCATACACGTCTTCAATAGAATGAAAACTTGGAATCAATAAATCTAACCAAGTCGCCAGCTTATTCCAAAATTCCGTCACTAAAGAACACTTTAAAAAATAAATGAACGACTTCTTCAAGCACCTCCCCACAACAAGGACATAAAAGAGAAGGTAATTCAATACATCTATAATCAAATTACGTCCGGTTAAGCAAAACTCACCAAATAAAAATGAGATTGTGTTTTTTAATAATATTTTTAAGTTGAAAATCATGAAATAACCATAAGTGCTAGGCATGAATTTTTCATTTGTGGATGAGGATTCAGGAGTTAAGGTTTTAGTGAATATATCCTATATGCTAACTTTATGTCATGTTTTCTTATACGTATCTGTAGACAAATTATAAGTTTTCTAATATTATTAATATTATATATTCGTCCAATTTATGATCCAATCATTAAATTTTAAAATTAACTTTTGTTATATTTATTTTTTAACTCTATTAAATTCGTTAAAAACGAAAGATAATTTAAAAATAAAAACAAAACTAGCCTAAAGCAACTATAAAATGTCAATTTTGTAATAACGTTGTATTTTTCACCAAAAATTTATTTATTATCCTTATTGTATTATGAAAATGTTTATATTAGTTTATGAATCTATTTCTTAATTTTTGGCTCATTTACATTTTAGCTAAAACTTTTGTGTGGCATTGTCTTGAAAAAAATAGAATGCGACAAAACAAAGGCATTAATGAAGCTTATTGAAAAATATTACGATCACAAATTTACATAAAATGTCGCGTGAAGATTTTGTTGTGTAAATAACACGAAATTAACAATAAAACAACAATGAACTTATATTTGTTGTACGGAAACTATTAATCATAATGAAACTAATCGCCTCAATGAAACTAACTAATCGTAATGCAACCTTGAAACGAGCATTCAAGAAGCTTTTGGTTTCAATGGGGCCATAAACCTTCACAATAGTTATTTTCTTTGAACTCTATGTTTCGTACTATGGCTCCATGTGCTTGAGATTGAACGACAACAGCATCATTGTTAGAAAGAGAAACATTCGCAATTTTGTCAAAACTACGAAACTGAAAGGCCTTCAGTGTGATTGGAAGATCAAGTTGCATATCCAGATAGTTCTCCAAATCAAACGATACTACGGACTCAAGCCAATAAGTATTTGGATTATCAATGACTTCATTCAAAATGCGTTCCAAAGACCAGGCAGGAAAAAGAAGCTTTTGAGTCTCCAGAGTGACTTGGGCTTCACGGGCTTTCCTTTCTTTTTCTTCAACTTCCCGGACAATTATGTGATTTTCGTCAATTTCTGCGTGACGAGCCTTGCGTCTTCACTTTTCATTTTCCTCTTCTTCTTCCACATCACTATCATCAACCAATTTATCTTTTCCTCTTGATGTCGAAGCTACATTATCCTTCATATCATTAGACTTTGGTGGTTTTTGTGTGTACTCATCACCACCATCAGTTGCTATGCCATCACCAGATGTTTTTCCCGATTCTCCCCCTTGTTTTGGAATAGAAGATTCTGAAACACCCTTAATTCGGTTAAGAATGGAGAAGATGGGCTTCAATTCTCAGCAAGATGCTGACGAATAGAGACTGTGAGAAGTGAATCATGAGTCTTGATGAGATTATGTAGGTGAACATTGACATCAACAACAAAACTCTTGATTACAACTTTTTCGGACTTGAGCGCATCAATCTGTGAGTTCACATGTGATAATTTCACCGAGAGAACCTTCTCCTTCTCAGTTTTAACAGCGAGTAAATCCATGATTTTGTTCTCTATAGCCAAATCGTCCTAAAGCTTTTCAATTTTGGAGGCAATCAACGTTTGTAGCTCTGCATTATCTGCCTGGATGCCAAAGCGAACCTTAGAAAGAGCCTCTTTCTCAGTTGAGAGTGTTGTACCAAGGTTTCGTAATTACCTTGTTCACAGAGGTTGTATTGCATTTTGAAGAAGTTAGGAAGTCTTCCATCAAGAGTTTAACATCAGAAAGTAGTTTATCGATTTTTTTTTGGTCATTTCATGAAATGTGTTCTCGGAATTTGCCACGACTTTTGTAGATGCATCAAGACGTGTGGCATGCTCCTTTGTGAAAGTTTCAATAAGAGATTTGAGAGATTCGTAAGTGTATTCAGTACTAGATGGAGATTGGAAGACTCAAGGAGAGTATCCAACTTATCATTTAGAGCTTTAAATTGCCCCTTCGTCATTAGATCATCTTCATCATCACTAGCCTGTTGGATGTTGAAAGGGTTGTAGTAAAAGCCTTCAAAAACATCCCGATCATCACCGAACATGGTATCAGGATCATCATGTTGAATAGGTGAGATGGAAGTGAAAACAGCACCAAAAGAGACACCAAAAGCACCTGCCCCCGTATCAGATACGTTGACAATTACTGGTGGTGAAATAGTGGTTGTGGTTGTTGCTGCAGTTGAGTCTGTGAAGAAAGGAACAGATTGTTCAACAGACGCCTGGGATTGCGAAACTCCCACGTAAACATTTGGATAGGGAGCTATCGTGATAGGTGTAGTAGTAGCAGCAGCAGTAGGAGAAGGTTGAAAAAAATTCTAGAAAAAATCATCTGTTATGGGAACAGATGTTGGCACATAAAAAGTTACCTCATGATTAGTTGTTGATGGCTCTGAAACCATGGGTTGCGAAGTCGCAGCTATGTCTTCAGTCGCATGCTGGACTTTCTCTAGCATACGAACATTGAAGATGGTATGTGACTCCGAACCCTCCTTAATGTCTGGTGTAGGAGACTTAGGCATGCGAGCGATTCACTTGAATTTCTTCGTTGGAGTGTGATCAGGCTCGGAAGGTCCAAATTTCTCTTTTCATTTACCCGATTTCTTTGGCTTGTCAGCCTCTTCTATGGCCTTTCTTATGTCATTTGTTAGTCGACGAGGACCAGATGCTGGTTGTCTGCGATATTCGGTGATAACTTCGTTGTCTGTTGGAACATTGTGAAGCATCGTTTCTGTAAAAGATTCGATAAAAGCTAATCTTGAACTGTCAGACACAATAACATTTGAAGTGTGAAAAATGGGAATTGTTGCAATCGTCGAACCCTCGATCACCCGAATGTTGTGACGATCAATAGCCCTCTGAACAATGATGGACTAAAAACGAGCACACGATATCTCTGAGTGCCTTGTAACAAATAAAGTGCTCTGAACTAGTTGAGCCTAAAGGACTGAACCATAATCTAAATTGATCCCAGAGTAAACACCATAAAGAATAGTAAGAAAAAGCTTACTTGCGCTATCAGAAGTCGTTACCCTCTCTGAAAAACTTTTGAAAAATGCGGAAAATAAGAACGAACATAATTATGAAGATATGTCGAACGATTTGATACCACTTGTTGGGTCAAAACCCTAAGAACAATTTGATGAATAAAATGCAGAAAATAAGAACGAACACAATTATGAAGATATGTCGAATGATCAATCGATTTATTCATGAACATGAGGAATAAATTACACTATAAGAATAGACTAAAGAATCTACTCTACCTAAGAAACCGCATTCTGTTTGGTGGCTACATTTTGCCTCACTCTTACCCCTAATTATGAATCATACATGACAATATATAGGGAATAAGACAAGTCTTCGGCTTTTAACCTACACTTCATCAAGGGGGGCCATTGCCATAATCCATGAAGTACTTTGAACCCAACATTCTCCCCCTCTAAGTATGGAATGGATGACAAGGCTTTAACTTCCAAAACAAGCATCTAGCAAATAAGAAAAGATCTCATGACGAGGAATATCAAAAGCAATCCACGAATCTTGATTCTTCAATAGTCTTCAAAAATGGGTTATTGGATATATATATATATATATATATATATATATATATATATATATATATATATATATAAACCAAGTACTAAAGTAATGCTTGTAAAACTTCATTTTCTAATGTAATCCCAAAGATCTTCAAGAAAGCCAAACCCGCCATAAAAACCGTTTTAGAATTAAGAAACAAAATCACTTTTTGTCTTTGAAGAACTCCCCCTCCAAGTCACAATGATCTTCAAATAAGCTAATAATATAAGCCACCCAAAAGTATCATGTAACAACCCAAATTTTAAGATTGTTAACGTCACTTGATCGAGAAAATACTAGAAGTTGAAGATATATGAAGGCTTTAGGAAATCTCAATGAAGAACTTCTTCTATAAAAGCTACTTCTCTATAAAAGCTTTAGATGAGCTCGATGAAGAACTTCTTATGTAAAAACTACCTTCATATTACTACCACAAGCTTCATTAAAAATCTTCAAATTTGAAAAGTCACAATCCAATTTTGAATGACCATATCAAATTCTCCCCCTATTTATAATAAAAAACATGATTATAAAACTTTTAAATGGTCATGAGAATGATCTTGAATGGATAAACAAATACTATGCTCCCCCACGAAAAAATGCTATAAACAATGAAGTTTAAAATCTAAAATAGTCAGAAAAAATTTGACGTTATTGCGAAAAGCGACTTTCCGAACTGCCAAGATGTGTTGGAATCCATAATTTTTTATTCACAAAAAAAAATATTTGCATTAAAAACCCAAGTATGGTCATCAACCCTAATATTTACAAACAATTCTGAATATTGGGCAGAAACTGTCGCTAGCTGAATGTCAGGGGACTGAAATGGCAATTCAGCAACATTATCCCATTGATTTATAACAAATTCTGAAAAGGGATGAAAGTTGTCAAGATGTTGAAGTTATAGGAACCAAAGTGAAACTTAACACCTTCTTCCCCATTTACCCGTGATAAAAGAACATATCCTCACAACCAGTAATGAAAAGACGAACTTAGAATCCAAACTGCAATCCCCGATTAATCATTCATTCCGAGCCCTGAGTTTAGAAACCCCAAGCATCACACTTCGATCCATTCGTAATTCCAATTGCGGGTCGGTTCGCTCCAAGTCAGCAATTTTAGTGCAGATGCAAATCAAAGTCAACTCTGAATTCAAGGATACCAAACTCCAAATCAATTCCAATATCTGAACAATCGGTTCCGAATCCGATCTTTAATTTTGACGTTCGTGGGAAAAACGAGTCCTAGCCCAGATTATCAAGCTCCGATTCAGAGATCGTTCGCAGGTGCGACTGTTCACAACAATTTTGACTTTTAGGTTGACCAGCAAATGGGAACAAATCCCCAAAACATTCCAGTTGAGTTCTAATCCCGATTTTCATTCGTTCGGATCATCACACTTCTGATTGCGATCAACAACAAGATCTTGTAAGTCTCGCTTATTTTAAGCCCCGATTGCAAAACCCATTACACTGCAAACCAAGAGTAGGTGAAGCACTAAATTGCGAGACTATTCTTTTGAAACTTTGAGAAGCCAATTTAAGCCTCAACGTCGTTCGTCATTCATTTGAACAAACCCGATAGATTTCCGGTCACATTCATAGATGAGAGAACCGTTCAAAAATCTATGATTCCAATTTTCACTTTTCTGTTTGACCATTGTGTTGGGTTAGGTGTCTAAGCCCATAACAATAATTGGTATGTACTTGACCCGAGAGTAGCCTGGTCCTTTTGGGTTGCCTTCACCAATGCAACTTCATAGGATGGACTTTTGAGAATAAGATTATTAATGATTTGTTAATATATTACAAGTATAATATATTAATATGAAATCATATTATTTAATTAGTATTGATCAAGAATTAATTTGGAATTAATTTAGTGATCAAAAGAGACTAATTAAATATACGGGGGCTAATTTGGTAAACCAATGATTCTTATGGTGTGGGCCAATGATCCATGGATATTTATGATGGGCTAAACCAACACGGATAGTCCACGGAGGTTTAACCCATGGAGCCTAAGTAAGATGAAGAGTCATGGTGCATTAGGGCTTGCATGGATGTAACCCTAGAACTTGTCACACTTTAAATAGAACCCCCTAGAGCCAAATCGGTTTCCATATACATTCTTGGAGAGTGTGAATCGATTTTGAGCTAAGCAACTTATTCTCTCAAGCCTCCTTTTACACTTGGTGTTTGTGACACATTAGAGGCATCACATTTGAGGTGCTAAAGCTTTTGGAGGCCAAGAACTAGAAGTTCTATTAAGTGGTAAGTTATCTAACTAGTTATTTTGTTCAAATGTATGCTAGTTAGGATGATTTCTTTGGAAATCAAATTGTATGTATAATTAGAGAAAACATAGATCCAAAACATATAGGGTTGCATGTGCACCATAAGGTTGTTAGAGTGCTCAAAACCCACCAGTAGTATCAGAGCCATGTCTGTTTTCTGTTATACTTGATGCTTATTAATTTTCCATGTTGAAAATATCGATTTTCTGGCTTCTGACTGATGAACTCGTTGAGTCCACTGGCTGACTCGACGAGTCCACTCAATAATAGACCAAATCGATGAGTCAGGTTCATGCACTCATTACCACAAACTGTTTTTTGAAACATGAAATCTGTTTTCTTGATATGGTAGTGATCATGCTCATCCAATTAAAGATAAGTGTCAAAATTTCACGATTTGTTTTAGTTTATATGATTAGGCTAATTTCTTTCAAATTTTTGATATGAATTATCTTGGCTTATGAGTTTAACTAGATCATAGATAAATTATTTGATTATTGTGTTAATTAAAATATTGATCTAAATGCCTTTAATGGATTCCACAACTTGTCCTCAAGTTATGGAAAATGGAAAGTCTTTTTCTTTAGAAGTCATTAAACTCATAAGTTATGGAAATGAAAAGTTTTGAAGAGTTTCAAAACTTGCCCTCAAGTTTTGGAATTTATAAAGTCACACTTATGGATATTGTAACACCTGATTTCGGGTATGCCTATTATTCAAGTATTTTGTGTTTTTCTCTAGGACTCGACAAGTTGGAGGCCCAACTCGTCGAGCAGTGTCGTGACCCGCGGACAGTTTAAGTAACCTACTCGATGAGTCGGGGGACTCACTCAGTGAGTAGGTGCTGGTTGAGTGAAACCCTAAATTTGAGGGTTTGCACCCTATTTAAACACCTTATCTCAGCCTCCATCGCCCTTATCACTCCCAGAAAGTTGTGTATCGAAACCCTAGCCATTTTTGTGTGTTCTAAGGCCATTTTGGTACATTTGGTGGTTTGTGAAGCTTGAATAAGAAGAAAGAAGTTTGAGAGTTCGAGTTGGGGCTTAGAGATTCAGAGATCTAGTTCCATTTTCAGCATAATCAAGGTAAAATGCCCCTATCTTGGTCTTCTATGTGTTTATTCATCTTTAGACTTGGGTTTTGGGCACATTTAGGGCTTTCCAAGCCATATTCGGATTTGTGGAGTGTTATATGGGCTCTTGACTTCAGATCTGAGTCATTGGAAGGGTCTCATGGCATAAAGGTGCCAACTTTATGGCCATGAGAGCCCCATGCATCTTGTAGAGCATCGTTTATGGATTTTTGAGCCAAAGCCCCCATACATGTGCACCATGTTTGGAGCTTTACGTATGAAATGGACATTACGGGCCAAATCTATGGTTTTGAGGTGTTAAGGCTCATCTAAATCGACTGTATAGTGTTGGTAGAGGGTGGACTCATCGAGTTATTATTGGGACTCGGCGAGTCGCGGTGTATTGACCACCAAATTCTTTCTATGGATGGACCAGCTGTTAGGGAGTAAAGTCTCGTAGATGTTTAGACATGAAAAAGGACCTGGGAATCATGGGACTTGATGAGTGTATGAACAGACTCGGCGAGTCCAAGGCAATCTCCTAATCTTTGAAGATGGATTTGATGAGTTATTCATACAACTCGGCGAGTCGTAGACCGGACATATTCTTATGAGGGAGATGAACTCATCGAGTTCAAGGAAGAACTCGATGAGTCGGACGAAGATGGTCCCAATGGTTTGAATGAAGGAGAACTCGTCGAGTTCTTGCTAGAATCGACGAGTGGATTCGGGGTTGGATCGTGTTAGTGGAGTATGGACTCTACGAGTTGGTAGAGTAACTCGGTGAGTCAGGTCAACTAGGTGTTGACTTTGACCAATGTTGAATCTGCCTGGTTTTGGTATTGACCCTGGTTAGGGTTGTATGTCCTGTTTGATGACTTGAGGGTTGTCGTGTAGGGATTGAGGAGTCGAGGAGATCCAACCTTCACGCCGAGGACAGTACATACACTACACGACATCGAGGCGAGTTACCTTCCAGTAGGAGTGGGTCTAAGGCACCAAGGTCGGCCCACTAGTAATTGTTAGTCGGGATGGTTATCTTTGTGATAATTTTTTGGTCTATTGTTGTTGGATATGTGAGTATGCTAGACCACTAGATATGTGAGTATGCTAGTTTGCTAGTTGCCATGTTATATGAGATAATATCAGTAGAAGGGGACTAGTCCCCGATTCGGTAGTTAGGACCAATGGGTAGGTCGGACACCCCATATATGTCTGACAACATGATTATGATATGATGTTATGTGTTAGTAGTAGGGGTGAAATAGTCCTCGTGTTCGGTTGAGATAGACCGGAGGGTAGGTCAGCACCCCAGAATAGCTTGACATGGGTAGGTCAGCACCCTAGAATAGCATGACATGGGTAGGCCAGCACCCCAGAATGGCTTGATATGGGTAGGTCAGCACCCCAGAATGGCTTGACATGGGTAGGACGGGCGCCCCAGAATTGCCCGATAGTATATATGCTATGTGATTGTATGGTATGTGATATGATGGGGGAACTCACTAAGCTTCGTGCTTACAGTTTCAGTTTTGGTTTCAGGTGCCTCTTCGTCCAAGGGGAAGGAGCCGACAGTGTAGCAACGCATCACAAACGCACACATATGATTTCCCCTTAGAGTTTTCTGGGATTGTACTCTGATAATTTGTTATTTCAGATGATTTGGTTTTGAGACATGATATTATGGTTTTATGTATTGACATGATTTTGGAAATGTTTTGATTATCCATTTTATAAATCACCTAATCAAAAGTAAAATTTTTGGCCTCGAATTTTGTGATGTTACAAGTTGGTATCAGAGCCTAGGTTTGAGGGATTCGGACACACCCTCGGGGGTGTCTGGACTCAAACAGAGTGACTAAAAGATTTTTCACAAAGAAAATAGTTTCTAAAATTTTAAGCTAAAGATTTTTTAGAAAGGACAAGGTGTGTGATGCGTGCGACCGGCCGAGCTCAAGTAAGTTTTCCCCAAGATACCCTTACTTGTTATTTTATGTGTATGATTTATGATTCTGAGAACTGCATGCTAGATTAGGGCTAATGATCTAGGAGGATGCCTTAAATGCCTGTTGTATGAGTTGTATGTTAGGGTTGTTTAGCCAGCTGTAGGATAGCCTGATTAGGTTATGCCTGATGTGATTACTCAATGCACGAATACTGCTTGCTTTGTGTTAAAAGGGTCCTGACTAACTTTAAGTAAGTAGTGAGCGGATATGTAACAGTATCCACAAGCTAGTTAGGGAGGGGAAGTAGGGACTCCTAGTGCAACTGATGGTGGAGAGTAGGTCAGAGGGTGCCCTAGGAGAGCCTAGGACGAGATTAGTGGAAAAGGGTATCGGTAAAGGGACTTGGTGAAGTTGAAGCAATCCTTGAGGAAAATACGGATAGATATGGAAGGTAGTATGGGCCCATACTACTCGAAGTAGAGGATTCGTACTCGAGTCAAGGAGGGCCGAGATGGAACCAGGGAACTTGGAGAGTGTGTGAGACCTCTTGAGAGCATGTATTATCCTGACGTTTATGTGCTTATTTGCAGTATGGTGATCACACGACATGGAGCGGGAGGTTCAGGATCAGGCTCGGGTGCAGGATCCGAGCAGGTTGATGACGGGCTACGTGAGTTCATCGGGACTAAGATCACAAGAGGTATCCTTGAGTCGACCCCGGTTATTTTCGGGTTGATCAAGGAAGGGATTGTTGAGCTGATGGAGGATCACCTCCGAGCATTCAGGAGTGACTTGGCGTCCAGCCATTCGGGTACGTGCACACTATCCTTTAAGGACTTCAGAGGGAGTGGTGCACCGGATTTTCACGGGGTGAAGGACCCCATTGCTGCTAGAAGATGGATCGTAGATATTTAGTCTGTGCAATTGACGAGCTTCTGCCTGGAAGGGTCGAAGGTCCACTTTGTTGCGACATGTCTGAGGGATAGAGCTACAAACTGGTGGGAGCTGATTGGTGACTCGTTGGGAGCCCCAACCGTCGAGGCTATGACGTGGTCAGATTTCGTGACCAGATTCAGGCTGAGTTTGCGCCAGCTGTGGAGCTTCAGCAACTGCCAGGAAGGTTTTGGATATGAGGCAGACGACTGAGTCAGTGGCGGAGATCACCCCCAAGTTCAGGGAGAGGGCCTTGTTGGTACCCCAGTATGTGGGGGATGAGGAGATGTGGAAGACCCGTTGCCATGATATGTTGAGGGCTGATATTCGGGAGCATGTTAGCTATTCAGCCTGCCCGACCCTGGAGTCCATGATTGCCATGGTGTGGGAGCGGGAGCTCGATTTGGAGCACGTCAGGAAGAGGAAAGCAGAGACTGAGCAGGTGACAAAGGTTTTGGGGAAGAAACCCTAGGGATCCGATGTTAGGTCGAAGGGCCATCCAGGCCAAAGCCGCTGTAGGAAATGCGGCAGGCCGCATGAGGGAGCTTGTAGAGGGGGATCATTGGGCTGCTACAAGTGTGGCTAGATGGGGAAGTTTGGCAGATATTGTACTGCCCCCACCCCCACAGTGCAGATGTCAGACCTGATTTTCTTCCATCGCAATCAGAAGGGCCATAAGAAGGCCAACTTCCCTAGATTGACAACATCGACAGCAGCAGCGCCAACGGCGGCACCGACCCCAGCGTCAGCACGGGTTACGGATGGCCTGCAGGACAAGGTAGAGGCTCTAGTGGTGCGGAGTCAAGCATTTCATTTGACAGCCGAGGAGGCATGCACTGCTCCCGATGTGGTGACGGGTACGATTTCTTTCTTATGCTTTTATGTTATGTTGTTGTGATTTTGATATGTTATGTATGTGCTCTATTTAGGATCGTTCCATGTGAATGGTATCCCAGTTCAGGTATTGTTTGATTTGGGTGCTACCCGATCGTTTGTCTCTCTTGCGCTTAGCAAGAAGTTTCATGGGTCTTCGGGCGTGTTAGATTTCCCTGTAGAGGTCGAGATTACGGACGACCAGTCAGTGCGAGCATCAGCGGTCTACCGAGATTTTGTTTTGAATCTGTTCGAGGAGCATTACCTGGTAGATTTGGTTCCCATACTTTTGCGGGGGAACAAGGTTATTATTGGTATGGATTGGCTAAGCCCCAATGATGCAGTGATTGACTGCACATGGCAGTTGGTGCGGATCAGGACCCCAAGTGGGGGAGAGCTGGTGATTTAGGGTGAGAGGCCACAGCGAGGACCAACTTTATGTTCAGCAGCAAGAGCTAGGCGCTACCTTCAGCACGGTTGCACAGGATGTGTCACCTATGTTATGGATAACCGGGAGGTGGGTAAGGCGACAGTGGGCGATGTGCCCGTGGTACGAGAGTTTGCGGATGTATTCCCTGAGGAGTTACATGGGATACCTCCGGAGAGTCTGGTAGAGTTCAGGATCGACCTAGTCCCTGGTGCGGCTCCGATAGCCAAGGAACCATATTGGTTGGCTCCTCCTGAGATGCAGGAGTTGTCTACACAACTGTAGGAGCTGTTAGGCAAGGGATTCATTAGACTGAGCAGTTCACCCTTGGGAGCCCCAATTATTTTTGTGAAGAAGAAGGACGGGTCGCATCGGATGTGTATAGACTATCGGGAGATGAATAAGGTAACCGTGAAGAATCGTTACCCACTTCCGAGGATCGATGACCTCTTTAACCAGCTACAGGGTGCATCTTGGTTCTCCAAGATCGATTTGAATTTAGGGTATCATCAGATGAGGGTCAGAGAGGAGGATGTGCAGAAGACTTCTTTTCGGACGCGTTATGGCTACTATGAGTTCGTGGTGATGCCTTTCGGGCTCACCAATGCTCCTGTCATGTTCATGGATCTCATGAACCGCGTGTGCAGACCGATGTTGGATCGGTCTATGATAGTTTTCATCAATGACATCTTGGTTTATTCCAAGACGCGAGATCAGCACGAGGAGTACTTGCGAGAGGTTTTGGATACTTTGAGGAGGGAGAGCTTGTATGCTAAGTTCTCCAAGTGTGAGTTACGATTGAGCGAGGTGCAGTTTCTTGGGCACCTTGTCAACCAGGACGGGATTTCGGTTGATCCGGCCAAGGTGGAGGCCGTGATGAGGTGGGAGGTTCTGAGGTCTCCATCTGAGATTCGGAGCTTCCTGGGAATGGCAAGCTACTATCGGAGGTTTATTCAGGACTTCTCCAAGATAGTCGTGCCCCTGACCCGGTTGACAAGGAAAGTTGTGGTCTTTCGCTGGGGGCCTGAGCAGCAGGCCGTATTTGAGATGTTGAGACAGAGATTGTATGAGGCACCAATCTTAGCCCTGCCAGAGGGCATGGAGGACTTTGTGGTATACTGCGATGCGTCCATCTCGGGTTTGGGTGCGGTATTGATGCAGAGAGGGCATGTTATAACTTACGCTTCAAGGCAGTTGAAGCCTCACGAGGCAGATTACCCGTCGCATGTTTTGGAGCTGGGGACTATTGTTTTCGCCCTCAAGATTTGGCGCCATTAACTCTATGGGGTCCGTTATACCATTTACACGGACCACAAGAGCCTGAGGTATCTCATGGACCAACAAAATCTAAATATGAGGTAGCATCGGTGGCTTGATGTGGTGAAGGATTATGATTGAGAGATCCTCTACCACCCGGGAAAGGCTAATGTCGTGGCTGATGCGCTTAGCCGCAAGGCAGCATCGATCAGGGACATCTGTCTGAGGATGACAGTTATGACTCCGCTGTTGGAGCAGATTCGAGAGGCCCAGTAGGAGGCCATGAAGGAGGAACATCAGAAGAGTGAGCAAAATGTGGTTCAGGTTTCCTCCTTCGACTATGATAGCCGAGGATTGTTGACTCTTCACTGTAGGGTGTGGATCCCTTATCATGGGGGTGTGCGCCAGGTACTGATGGTAGAGGCGCACAAATCCAGGTTCTCTATCCATCCCGGGGCGACGAAGATGTACAGGGATCTTCATTTCGATTATTGGTGGCCATGTATGAAGAAGGACATAGCTTGGTTTGTGGAAATGTGCCTGACCTGCAGGAAGGTCAAGGCTGAGCACTAAAGACCTCACGACAAGGTCCCGCCATTGGATATCCCACTGTGGAAGTGGGAGGATATTACTCTGGACTTTAGTACAAAGTTTCCCAGGACCGCGTAAAGGGTGGATTCGATTTGGGTCATCGTTGATCGACTGACCAAGAGCGACCATTTTATTCCGATTCAGGAGAGTATTTTGGCCAAAAAGTTGGCCGACATCTATATCCGGGAGGTAGTGGCACGACAAGGGGTGCTAGTTGCAGTGATTTCAGACAGGGACGTACGGTTCACTTCCAGGTTTTGGAAGAAGTTTCATGATGAGCTGGGTACTTGACTGCATTTTAGCACCGCCTTTCACCTGCATACGGATGGTCAGAGCGAGCAGACCATCCAGACACGGGAGGATATGCCGCGGGCGTGTGTTTTAGACTTTGGAGGTAGTTAGGATACTTACCTTTTCTTGGCTGAGTTGTCCTATAACAATAGCTATCATGCGAGTATCGATCGTCCTCCTTTCGAGATGTTGTATGGGAGGAAGTGCAGGACCCCGATATGCTGGGGAGAGGTTGGGCAGAGGGTCATGGGGAGTACTGAAGTGGTACTCAAGAATATGGAGAAGATCCGGCAGGTTCGGAGTAGGCTTCAGATTGCTCAGAGTCGGCAAAAAAAGTTATGCCGACAAGCGGCGGTCAGACCTGGAGTTTCAGGTCGAGGATATGGTGCTCCTGAAGGTTTAGCCATGGAAGGGCTTCATTCGGTTCAGGAAGTGGGGCAATCTGGGCCCTAGGTATACTGGACCCTTCAGGGTTATGGCCCGAGTGGGCAAGGTAGCATATAGGCTGGATCTGCCAGCCGAACTCAATCAGATTCATAACACTTTTCACGTCTCCCAGTTGCGGAAATGTCTGGTAGACAATTCAGCAGTGGTGCCACTAAAAGACATTCAGATTGATGACAGCCTGAACTACATCGATCGGCTAGTGGAAATCCTTGACAGGAAGTCAAGGGATCTAAGGAACAAGAGGATGGAGCTGGTAAAGGTGTAGTGGCAGCACCGCAAGGGCTCGGAATGGACCTGGGAGCCGGAGGACGAGATGATGGAACATTACCCCAAGCTTTTTCAGGATCGAGCAGCAGACTTCGAGGATGAAGTCTAAGATAAGTGGTGGAATTTCTAACACCTGATTCCTGGTATGCCTATTATTCAACTATTTTGTGTTTTTCTCTAGGACTCGACGAGTTGGAGGCCCAACTTGTCGAGTAGTGTCGTGACCCGCGGACAGTTTAAGTAACCTACTCGACGAGTCGGGGGACTGACTCGGTGAGTAGGTGCTGGTTGAGTGAAACGCTAAATCTGAGGGTTTGCACCCTATTTAGACACCTTATCTCAGCCTCCATCTCCCTTATTACTCCCAGAAAGTTGTGTATCGAAACCCTAGCCGTTTTTGTGTGTTCTAAGGCCATTTTGGTACATTTGGTGGTTTGTGAAGCTTGAAGAAGAAGAAAGAAGTTTGAGAGTTCGAGTTGGGGCTTAGAGATTCAGAGATGTAGTTCCATTTTCAGCATAATCAAGGTAAAATGCCCCTATCTTGGTCTTCTATGTGTTTATTCATCTTTAGACTTGGGTTTTGGGCACATTTAGGGCTTTCCAAGCCATATTCGGATTTGTTGAGTGTTATATGGGGTCTTGACTTTAGATCTGAGTCATTGGAAGGGTCTCATGGCATAAAGGTGCCAACTTTATGACCATGAAAGCTCCATTCATCTTGTAGAGCACTTTTTATGGCTTTTTGAGCCAAAGCCCCCATGCATGTGCACCAAGTTTGGAGCTTTATGTATGAAATGGAAATTAGGGGGCTAGATCTATGGTTTTGAGGTGTTAAGGCTCATCTAAATCGACTGTATAGTGTTGGTCAAGGGTGGACTCGTCGAGTTGTTCTTGGGACTCGGCGAGTCGTGGTGTATTGACCGCCAAATCCTTTCTATGGATGGAGCAGTAATTAGGGAGGAAATTCTCGTAGATATTGAGACGCGAAAAAGGATCTGGGAATCATGGGACTCGATGAGTGTATGAACAGACTTGACGAGTCTAAGGAAATCTCCCAATCTTTGAAGATGGACTCGACAAGTTGTTCATACAACTCGGTGAGTCGTAGACCGGACACGTTCTTATGAGGGAAATGAACTCGCCGAGCTCAAGGAAGAACTCGGCAAGTTGGACGAAGATTGTCCTGATGGTTTGAATGAAGGAGAACTCGTCGAGTTCTTGCTAGACTCAACGAGTGGAGTCGGGGTTGGATCGGGTTACTGGAGTATGTACTTGGCGAGTTGGTAGACCAACTCGGCGAGTCAGGTCAACTAGGTGTTGACTTTGACCAATGTTGAGTTTGCCTGGTTTTGGTATTGACCCTGGTTAGGGTTGTATGTCCTGTTTGATGGGTTGAGGGTTGTCGTGTAGGGATTGAGGAGTCGAGGAGAGCCAATCTTCACGCCGAGGACAATGCAGACACTACACGACATCGAGGCGAGTTACCTTCCAGTAGGAGTGGGTCTAAGGTACCAAGGCCGGCCCACTAGTAATTGTTAGTCAGGATGGTTATCTTTGTGATAATTTTTTGGTCTATTGTTGTTGGATATGTGAGTATGCTAGACCACTAGATATGTGAGTATGCTAGTTTGCTAGTTGCCATGTTATATGAGATAATATCAGTAGAAGGGGACTAGTCCCTAATTCGGTCGTTAGGACCAATGGGTAGGTCGGACACCCCAGATATGTCTGACAACATGATTATGATGTGATGTTATGTGTTAGTAGTAGGGTGTGAAATAGTCCCTATGTTCGGTTGAGATGGATCGGAGGCTAGGTCTGCACCCCAAAATAGCTTGACATGGGTAGGTCAGCACCCTAGAATAGCTTGATATGGGTAGGTCAACACCCCAGAATGGCTTGACATTTCTAGGTCAGCACCCCATAATGACTTAACATGGGTAGGACGGGCGCCCCATAAGTGCCTGGTAGTATGTATGTTATGTGATTGTATGGTATGTTGTATGATGGGGGAACTCACTAAGCTTCATGCTTACAGTTTCAGTTTTGGTTTCGGGTACCTCTTCGTCCAAGGGAAGGAGCCGGCGGTGTAGCAGCGCATCACAAACGCACACATATGATTTCCGCTTAGAGTGTTCTTGGATTGTACTATGATAATTTGTTATTTCAGATGATTTGGTTTTGAGACATGATATTATGATTTTATGTATTGACATGATTTTGGCAACGTTTTGATGAACCATTTTATAAATCACCTAATCAAAAGTGAAATTTTTGGCCTCAAATTTTGGGATGTTACAGATACTTTAATTCCAAAACCTATAATTTTAAAAGTTTTAAATCCAACACTTATACTATTATAATATTAAAAGTTTAATAATTATATATATATATATATATATATATATATATATATATGTATGTATAAGACAAGTCAGTCTTACCGTTAGTAGGCATCATTCACGAAGCCGGTCTATAAGGAGGGTATAAGGTTACCACCTATGAAATGGTGGTTTAATGAGTGTCCACTATCACCCACCGCTTCCTTGACTGGTAGAGGGTCGTTAGCCGAACAGGTAGGACAGGAAATTAATTCTCGTTACAAGTATAATGATAATTATAAACTAACTAAATGTTTTAATAAATTCTCAATCTTAGTTACTTTTGGAAAAATGTGAAATTGATGCTAATCCATGAAATTGCACTTTGCACCTTACCAAGTCATTAATGGAGCATGTGTGGTTAACTGGCACATTAACTTGGACTAGTAAGGGTGGCAATGGGTAGCTTGATGTTTGTCATAGATCAATGGAATGTGTGTGGTTAACCGGCACATTGATTAGGTGATAAGTGACATCGAGTGTATCAAGCACATTTGCATGGTTATTCACACCTTGTTTGTGATCCTCGGTATCCCAGTCACAAACTTGAAGGGAATAATTGAGATTTAAACATGCAATTGAAAATTTCAATGGATCTCAAACGAATCTAGGAATTTCAATCCAATTAAAACCTAATAATCAATTTCGTTTTTCATGGTGGAAATTGGTAAATCGTCATTTAGCTACCTTCAAATATTTTGCAATTAGATTACGACATCCCTCTTCGAAATTGTAAAATATTTTGTTGGGTCCTAGTCTTAATATTTCATTTGGGTGTTATATTAATGACTCTTGTCTAATCTAAACTTTATCTTTCTTTTTCAGATGTCTTCCAACATTGCTTCTGGCTCAAACCCTACTGGCTCTTTCTCCCTAATGAACTTGTGTGGTAGAGTTATCTTTAATGGTTCTAACTTTAATGATTAAATTAGGAATATCAGGATGGTTACTCATTACGAGGACAAGGAATATGTCCTCGACAAAGAGCTTAAGGAAATTGATGAGTGATGAGTCTTCTGCTACTCCTGAGGAGATCGCTGAGTTTAGGACTCATGAGATGGACGCTACCAAGGTGTCTTGTATCATGTTGGCTACTATGACAACTGAACTCCAAAAGTCCTATGAGGAGTTTTACCCTTTTGAGATGCACCAAGACTTGATGGAAAAATACCATCAGAGTGCTCGTCAAGAGAGGTATGAAATCATCGCCTCCATGATAACAACAAAGATGAAAGATAGAGAACCCATCACGGTCCACTTGCAGAAAATGAAAAGGTTTGTGGACTGCTTGCCGAAGTTGAATGTGAACTTCGATGAAGAGTTGGCAATAGATATCATTCTACACTCTTTACCTCCATGTTATGATCAGTTCCGTATGGCCTATCATATGAACAAGGAGGAGGTCACTCTTAGCAACTTTCAAGGCCTTTTAAGGACTGCTGAAAGTAGTCTCAAAGGTAAATCTGTTGTTTCTACTCCTACTGCTACTGCCCCTGTCTTGGCAATTGGACATGGGAAAGGGAAGAAGAGGAAGGCTCCCTCTAACAGCCGTAAGGGAAAGTCTCTTGATGGATCCTCTTCTATTGGGACCAAAGTTGGTTTTGCTGCTCCCTCTACCATTCCTAAGGAAGAAGAGTGTTTGTATTGTCATGAAAAAGGGGACTGGAAGCGAAGCGACCCCAAATACTTGTAGGATGTCAAATATAGGAAGGTTAAGGCCACCCATGCAGGTATTTATACTATCCTATCTAATAACCAATCGCATTATTGTTCTTGGTTCCTTGATACAGGTTGTGGATTTCACATTTGTTCTGATTTGCAGGGACTAAAAGAAGTAAGGATGTGGAGCACGGGAAGATGAACTTAATCATGGGGAATAGGAAGGTTTCACCTGTCACCAAGATTGGAGTTTATTCTTTATTGCTTAGTAGTGGGTTAGAATTAGATTTGAATAATTGTTGCTACTCGTCTGATATGGCGAGAAATATTATTTCCTTTCATGGTTTGTACAAAAAAGGTTTTAGTTTTTCATTTGATAATAAAATTGGTGCTATTAATGCTTTTTATAATGGTGTTTTTTATTTAAAAGAATTGCCTTGTAATGGTGTATATGAAACTGTGATGGTTGTAGACAACTTAGTAAATAATGTGTTGCACATTGATTCTTCCAATAGTTTAGATAAGGCATACTTGTGGCATTGTCATCTTGGACATGTCAACAAGAAGCGCATAGGACAACTCCAAAAGGCTGGAGTTTTGGAGTCATTCGACTTAAGGTCGGATGACACTTGCGAATCTTGTTTACTTGGAAAGATAACCAAGTCACCCTTCACTGGTACTTGTGAAAGGGGTGAAGGTTTATTGGATCTCAAACACACCGATGTGTGTGGACCATTCAGAACCGCCACAAGGGATGCTAACCACTTCTATGTGAATTTTATTGATGATTATAGAAGATATGTCTATATCTACTTAATCAAACATAAGTTAGAAACCTTTGAAAATTTAAAGAGTTTAAACTAGAAGTGGAGAATCAGCTGGACAGGAAGATAAAGATGCTCCGATCTGATCAGGGTGGTGAGTATCTTAGTATCGAGTTCCAAGAGTATCTTAAGGAACGTGGGATTGTTTCACAATTGACGCCACCTAGGACACCACAGCTTAATGCTGTGCCTGAGAGGCACAATCGAACCTTGTTGGACATGGTTCGTTCCATGATGAGCCGAGCTTCGTTACCGATCTCATTGTGGGGGTATGTGTGACAACCGTCAAAATTCGAGTCAATTCTAGATTTGACTAAACTTAGTTGCACGTATAGGCATGACACATACTAGACTTAGTTACTAAAATCTAGGTTATAATCTACTAGAAACTTGGAAACAATTAGAAACTATGGACAGTGTACTTAGGTTTCACATTGTTATGTGAATTCTACAACTACTTAATTGTAGTGAATATCCATATTCGGGTCACTCTTTGACTCAGACACCTTTTCATGAATCATATACACACATCATGCACTTGACCTAATTGTAGAAATTATGTTTGAGCCTCATTGGAACTTAAGTCAAAATTGAAAGCTAGGACTAGTATACTTGATTCCTCAACTTCACTTGAATGTCGAAAAGACTACATAGAATGCCAATAAACCGATAAAATAAGTTACAAACATTATTTATAAATATACAAGAGTTATAATAACATAAGATAATTTAAAGTCTCAAAGATTCTATTTATTTTGATATCCAAAGATTTACAAACTCTCAAAAACTCTAAAAAGCCTTAAAAACACATATTTATAAATTTTAACCTTCAAAATTCAATAAAAGTAGTTATGAACGTTATAATCTCATCTTATAATAATTAAAACTTTGAAAATTCATTAATGAAATATAAAATTTAAGTCATTAAGCAATTACCCTTAATTTATAAGTCAAAAATCAAGGTTTCATGAACAAAAACTTGGTTAGGGTGTATATTTTATAAAAAAGATTGATATTTTTATAAAAGAATTCAAATTTTTATAAAATTAAAAGAGAGGGAGGGCATTATAACCTCAAAATTCGGACCTCTCTCCTCTCTCTCCTACTTGAAAACCCTAATACTCCATTTCCCTAAAATTGGAATCACTCTGTCACTCTACCTCTCATTCACTCTCATTTCTCTCCACCACCACCACCATTTTCTCTCATCCTCCCTCTTAACCACGAAATTTTCCATAAAACAAACCAAAAAACACTCCTTAATGAAAAGTAAAATTTAAGTCATTAAGCAATTACCCTTAATTTATAAGTCAAAAATCAAGGTTTCATGAACAAAAACTTGGTTAGGGGGTATATTTTTAAAAAAGATTGATATTTTTATAAAAGAATTGAAATTTTTATAAAATTAAAAGAGAGGGAGGGCATTATAACCTCAAAAGTCGGACGTCTCTCCTCTGTCTCTTACTT
This sequence comes from Lactuca serriola, assembly GCF_051521515.1. Lineage (NCBI taxonomy): Eukaryota > Viridiplantae > Streptophyta > Magnoliopsida > Asterales > Asteraceae > Lactuca > Lactuca serriola. Next base: position 199,225,760 of record NC_136415.1, on the reverse strand, counting down.
GAAAACCCTAATACTCAATTTCCCTAAAATTGGAATCACTCTCTCACTCTACCTCTCATTCTCTCTCATTTCTCTCCACCACCACCACCATTTTCTCTCATCCTCCCTCCTAACCACGAAATTTTCCAGAAAACAAACCAAGAACACTCCTTAAACTCAAAATCTTCATGATCTAGTGGTGTTCATTCAGGCAGAACACGATTTTCCTTCAAGTTTTCCTGGATTTTCTTGCATATCTCCTTCTTCTACTTCTTCAACTTCTTCAAACTTGTTTTATTTTTGTTAAAATGGTTTTTAGAACATCTTGGATGTGTTTTAACACCATGAATGTATGTTAAACAAGGTTTCATGTTCATGATCATAGTGCAAAAATCGATTTGAAGTATCAAAACATCAAACTCATTTTTAAGAGTTCTTGAGAAATAAGATTTTTATATTTTAATGCATGTATGTAAATTATTATTTTTAAATATATTTGATATCTGGAAACATGACCATATAACATGTATGGATCATGATATCTTTAAAATATTTCAAAAGATTTACTCAAAGAAATGATGAAAACTCACTTTTCTAACCAATCATTATGCATGCAATTTGCCAGATTGCTTTACCTGACTTTAAACTCCCATATCTCACTCATTTCTTAACCAAGATTCTAGATTATTTTTCTGAAATATAATATTTTGAGTTATATTTTAATCCCATCTGACCTCACTGGAAAATTCTAATATTTAGATTTTTAGCAATTTTTACAAAACTGTTGCTCAATCAACACCTTTTGTGAATATTAGTTTTGTAGTGCATGTTCAAACGTCTTATTCCTCACTAAAAATGTATAAAAAATTAATTTGAGCACTTAATATCGTGTATTAGGAGGTACAAAAATATCTTGATTCAAAAGTCTTTGGAATATGTCGCAAAAATTCTTAAAGTAACATCAATAATCTTTACCAAAATCACAAGTATCAAGTTTTCTCTATAACTTATTGCGCCTTTAGGCATGCTTTTTGACATCAAAAATAAGAAAACAATTTTTCATTGATGTTAAATTGTATGAAGATGCATTCTTGAATTTTCAGGTCAATAAATATTTTCTTTATTTTTACATAAAAATAATAAGAAAGTAGAGTTTTAAAGCATTAAAAATAGTTACACTTGTAAATAAATTCTGGAAAAATTTGTGGATGACCCTTTGAGTAGATAAACACCTGTCGTGAAGTGTTATCGATTTTTGTTTCTGTTTAGTATGGTTTTGAATTCTCTTTTTATTGAGCTCCAATAAATCATAAAACTACTTTAGGGAATATGAAAATATTATCTTTTATTTTTCACAGCTTCTACCTTACGTATAAGAATCAGAAAAATATTTTAGGAGTTTTCAAAAATGTATATATATTTTTCCATGATTTTTGTGTTTATAATAGACTAAAACATGAAAAAGAGTTTTGCTCATCCAATATTCATGAAAATTTACCAAAACACTGTTTAATATATTAGGATGCTACAAATTTTTTTTGACGATTTTTCTTTTCTGTATGCTATTTTTCATCTATTTTCCCAAGATTTAATACACTTAAAACCACAAAAATCATAAAATTGAGTTAAACAGTTTAGAAATCCATTTTTATATTTTTCTCTGCTTAAGAATGTTTAATAACAGTAATACAAAAAGTTTGGGAAATATTGGAAACCGTGTTCTATTTATTTCAATCTTTATTAGAATAAATTTACAAAAATCATAAAATTAGGTTAAACAATTTAGAAATCCATTTATATATTATTCCCAGCTTAAGTATGTCCAATGACAGTATTATACAAACTTTGGGAATTTTTTTCATCTGGATACTATTTTTCACGAATTTATATTTTTGTTATAGCTTAAAAATTGGGAAAAATAGTTAATCACATCAAAAATTCAAGGGAAATTTTTTGGAAGACCTCTACTGTGTTTAGAATGAAAATGAAAAAGTTAAGAATTTTTGGAGTCTGTTTGATAATATTTTTGCTTTTTAAGAGCTTAAAACACATTTAAATGTGTTGAAATACCCTTACTTAATATTACAAAAATCTGGAAATTAATATCCAAAATTGTCTTAATCACATGAGCTATAAAATTTCACCATTTCAGAAAAAATTTTATAACTTAAAAATATTAAATTTTGACACATTATTGGCATAATTCTATTGTAGTAGTAAGTATACTAGTATTAGATTTTAATTAAAGACTCATTAGCGTGTAACATTATTGTAGGAATCGGTAGTGGTACAAGTGGAACGTAGCTCAAGGCACGATTTGCATCATCTCAATGCATAATGTGAGTATTCACCACTCCCCTATTTTTGGTTTTTAAATGTTTTGGGTTGGAAAAGCATGTCCTAAACTATTTATATTCGTCGTATTTATTTGAATCGTATAAACTTAGTTGCTATATTTTGCATATTATGAGTACTCACGAATCCCCCTATTTTCGGTATTTATGTTTTGGGCTGGAAAAGCATGTCCTAAACTATTTATGTTCCTTGTATTTAATTTGACTTGTATCAAACTTGGTTCCTATATGTTGCTATGTATGTGTATGCTATTGTTAATTCATGAGGCCTAATCGCGTTTAAGTCTATGGAATCAGTTCACACAACTCATTAACTCATTTGAGCATATGGTTATTAAGGATTACGCTATTAGGAGGTAGACAACTCCTTACTCGCATGATTCGCTTGAGTGCATTTTAACATATTTCCATATGTTAACGATAGATATAGAAGAGGGCACCCTCGGTTATTAGGCTTGGGTTGTGAACTCATGGTATAATCATTATGCACATACGAACCTTGTATCTCGTTTTAGCAACAAACTTTATTTCCCATGAGAATATGAAAGTTGCATCTCATATGTGCAACATACTTTATCTCTCATGATGACAACGAACTTTGTTTATGCAAACTTATTTATTCATATTTGCAATATATTTCTATTTATGGAAACTTTATTTCTCATGAGAATATGAACGTTACATCTCATTTGGGAAACATACTTCATTTTGCATGATGACAACAAACTTTGTTTATGCAAACTTATTTACTCATTTTTGGAATATATTTTCATTTATGGAAACTCTTATCAGAACTTTGAGTTCAATTCATGAAACTAATATTATTTTTAAATCTGTGAGTACTCACCAACTATTTTTATAGTTGACGCTCATTTTACATGCTTTTTCAGGAATCATCTAGTATGAGGCACGTAGACGCACATCACTTTTAGGAGCATACACATGTGTTGTATTTCAATTCACGTTGTAATTTTTTTGAAAAGTTGTTCAAACCCATTGTAAATTTGTATTGCTTTTTAATACTATGGTTGGTGTTGTCTTTATCTGTTGCTATGAAACCCTTTATACTGCCACACCCTGTATTTCCGCTTTAGCGGGGTGTTACAGAAATGTTATCAGAGCCGAAGTTTATAGAGAATACCGGTTTTTCTTTGGAGAACCACAACTATAGCCAAAAAATTTCAAAAAGTTTTTAAAATACTGAACATACTATTAGTATAACTAATTCGAGTACGCATTATTAAACTTTAATTAAGTATAGCCTGGCCAACTATGCTTTAATTAAGGGAACGTAATGTGAGGCTTGAAATGGTTATAGTAGAATTATGTTCAAAACGATTTGCACCTTGAACTTTTGAAAAACAATGTTTTTCGGATTGCGTACGTGCATTGCATATTATAGGCATTCATCTAGGTACACTTAGAAACTAAGTGCACTTTTACTACAATGCCTTTATTTAGAAATATTCATATCCCTTATCAAGTGCTAGGTTAACCACTTGGTTATATCACTAGCCACTCTAGGAGCAATGCATTTAGTACTGAGAATAGGTATTCCTCAGTAGCTATTGACTTTAGACGTAAGGTTAGTAGCTAGATATACACTAGTAATAATCTTAAGTCGAAACCTATACCAATTATCCCTCAATACCTCTTCATCGTCTTTGTACTAGAGTTACAACTAGGAAAAAGCATTTTGATACCAACACGAATGATAATTAGAGCATCGCGTAAGGAGGTAGATGATTTGTCACTAAGCAATCACTTGGATACCATTAGCGGACATTCCAGATTTGACTCACGAGGATACACAAAGGTTTAACCTATACGTGAGACCTTATTACTGTGCTATGATTTAGCTCGACGTTGTTTCCACATTGAGCTTAAAACTTAACATAGGATATCCCTTTGACCACTATTAAAGGCCACGAAATTGCATTGACACCATAAACGTTTTACAAACAATTTTTCTTGTCCTTTATTTTGGGGAAAAGACACAGGTACTCGCCTTAGACTCGCCTTAGTATTTAGGTACGATCAGCTACACTAATCTACTTATTCCTGGCTTCTTAATCTTCCATCGAAAAGTTATTTTGTTTCATCGGTTTTATTTATAATCGATAAAATACTTTATAAACACTTCGTACAACTTACTAGATCTTTCTTAACAATGTAATCCATATTCTCGCTAAAAATCTTTTGATAACTTGCTTTAACTTACACTTTTCTTCAAAACTCAATTTAACCAATATTTGTTTTAACCTTGCTATTTTAATTTCATTTCAAATCCGTTTCAATGAATATATGTGCTTTTAAGGGCATATAAACCATTTTAATCCTTGCTTACCATTTTGACACGTTTTCGAAAAACTTAGAAACATTTTCTTTTATAAAAGTGTTTAAACTCTATTCTATAAAACTTAAACATATGACATTGAAGTTCATATTATGTGAAAAAGCTTCATCGAATCTTCAAAACACTTTTGGTTTGACACTTTTAACAACTTTCTCATTTAGACATTATAATTTACTTTAATGTGTTTTCTCGAAACCCAACATGATATTTATGCAAATTTCTACTTCAAACATGTTTAGAAGACATCTCTAATGCTTGTATTTCGAAACATACCTTATTTTTGTACTTTGATTAAATATAGTTTTATAATCTACAAAGTTTTTAAAATTTATAGCATTTGAAAACTTAGTGTTCACTTTTAAACTTCCAGTGACGCACTTTCGACAATGCACAATTATTCATCTAAATATGTTAAGTCTTTACCTTATCTGTTTTAACCATTGTTGGACTCTAGTCTAAAAGGTCAACACTATCAGTTTTTCAATTACCATTTGTAGTGCATCTTCTTTTTTCACAAATGGAGTTTAACTTAATAGATAACTTATTAATTTTTAGCAATCGTTAGCAAACACATTAAAACTCTCACATGCCTATTTAGTCATCAATATACATCAAATATTGAAGTTTGAAATATATCTCAACCTGGTTTTAAATCTACCGATCAGTATTATTCTTATAATTTTAACAATCGCAATCATTGTCGCCGCTACCTTCCTTTTTCTTTCCCCCGAACTTGATTTCTCGCTCTCCTTCTGATTTTAGATCTCACACGCCATAATATTAACATAATACATTGTCTAATTTTATTTCTGTCTATTTTGCTTCTCCTGGTATCATGTTCGTACACATACAGACTAGAAGTCTACCCTTTCGTTTTGAGCGATTAATACCTGTATTATGCCTTTTATCACATACATTTAATTTTTATTATGAAATCTACAGTAAACAAGCAATCCTTATTCACATTTGCTCTTTCGTACTAAATTCGGAAATTTGATTTAAAGTGCAATTTTCGTTGTCTTTTCCTTACAATTAATACACAAGTTGAATATCATTGTTCTTATCATTTTTCTATATCCGGAAAAATATATATGAAGGATATGTTTTCTTATGTTTCTTCTTTTCTTTAAATACATCAAAAGTCTTGAATTTTACTATTATCTATTCTCTAAATGATTGATTTTGTAGAAACACTATATTAAGAATGCACTATTTTCAATGATCGATATTTTTACACCTTTCTTAAACATTCTACTTTGTAATTTTCAGTGAGTTCCTAAATTCTCAACCTTTTTTCCATAAATGTTCTGACTCGTAAACTTGAATTTGTCCTGACTTAAATAATTAGACTATTTTTGAAAAGAGTAATCAAAATATTTATGTATAAATTCCCTTATTGATGACTTAAACCTGTAACCTTCATTAATCTTTATATTATTTTACTACTTCGTTTGATCGCCACACATGTATCTTCATTATCTTGGAATTATTAAACATTTTGATAATATTGAGATTAACTATCATTTCTAAACACACATTTTGATAACAGTGATATTTTTATCACTTCTAAACACTTAAAATGCTATCTACACAATGTGATTTAAAATATCATAAACTTTCACCGCCTTCATTAGAAACAATGACTATGTAATTATATATACTCTTAGAATATAGTTCTATTATTGTAAGAGTAACCGTAGTAGTAATTATAGCCTCGAAGATCCTCAATCATTTCGTAATTTATTTTTTAGACGACACTTAAATAGCCTTTACATTTGAGATGTACAAAAACTTCATTGTCTACCCTTAGTACGTATTTTTAGGAACTTACCCTCGATCGCTTCCCCTTTCATTCGTGCTACCTCTTCTTATATCGGAATATATCTTTTCCAGATGTAATAGCCAACCTTGAAGTGAACAAATTGTTCCTAATCTCTTCTTTATTAGGAGGCGAATTTAAACTTAGTGCTAATTTAGAATGCAACTTAATGATCAATGCGGATTTAACGCTCAATGCAGTTGGTGCTTCAGCAAAACTTATACCGCTCTCTTAATTCAGATAATATCTATCTAGATGATCTTTTTCGACTAGCTCCCCATGGTTGGATCATGATTTCTATGATCCTAATTTCCCACAATCTAGACTGTAAAACTCGAATTAAGGAAACACTAATTTGATTATAGCTAAAGAATTGGGCTCTTCCCTTGAGAAATTAACCCAAAATAATCAAAGAGCTCTTCAGGTCACCATCTCTCCAAATATACAATTGTAGTCGGCTGAGTTCTAATAGAATACGTCACGAATTGAATTTCGAGACGAAATTCTTTCACCCGGTGGAGACTGTGACAACCTTCAAAATTCGAGTCGATTCTAGATTTGACTAAACTTAGTTGCACATATAGGCACGACACATACTAGACTTAGTAACTAAAAGCTAAGTTATAATCTACTAGAAACTTGGAAACAATTAGAAACGGTGGATAGTGTACTTAGGTTTCACATTGTTATGTGAATTCTACAACTACTTAACTGTAGTGAATATCCATATTTGGGTCACTCTTTGACTCAGACACCTTTTTATGAATCATATACACATATCATGCACTTGACCTAGTGGTAGAAATTAGGTCCGAGTCTCGTTGGAACTTAACATAAAATAATTTGAAGTCTCAGAGATTCTATTTATTTTGATATCCAAAGTTTTACAAACTCTCAAAAACCCTAAAAAGCCCTAAAACACATATTTATAAACTTTAACATTAAAAATTCTATAAAAATAGTTATCAACCTTATAATATAATCTTATAAAAATTAAAAAATTGAAAATTCATTAATGGAAAGTAAAATTTAAGTCATTAAGCAATTACCCTTAATTTAGAAGTCAAAAATCAAGGTTTCATGAACAAAAACTTGGTTAGGGGTATATTTTTAAAAAAGATTGATATTTTTATAAAAGAATTGAAATTTTTATAAAATTAAAAGAGAGGGAGGGCATTATAACCTCAAAAGTCGGACGTCTCTCTTCTCTCTCTTACTTGAAAACCCTAATACTCCATTTCCCTAAAATTGGAATCACTCTCTCACTCTACCTCTCATTCTCTCTCATTTCTCTCCACCACCACCACCATTTTCTCTCATCCTCCCTCCTAACCACGAAATTTTCCAGAAAACAAACCTAAGAACACTCCTTAAACTCAAAATCTTCATCATCTAGTGGTGTTCACTAAGGTAGAACACGAGTATCCTTCATTTTCCTACAAGTTTTCATGGATTTTCTTGCATATCTCCTTCTTCTACTTCTTCAAACTTGTTTTCTTTTTGTTAAAATGGTTTTTAAAGCATCATGGATGTTTTTTAACACCATGAGTGTATGTTAAACAAGGTTTCATGTTCATGATCTTAGTGCAAAAATCAATTTTAAGGATCAAAACATCAAACTTATTTTTAAGAGTTCTTGAGAAATACGATTTTTGTATTTTAACGCATGTATATAAATTATAACTTTTAAATATATTTGATCTCTGGAAACATGACCATAACATGCATGGATCATGTTATCTTTAAAATATTTCAAAAGATTTACTCAAAGAAATGATGAAAACTCACTTTTCTAACCAATCATTATGCATGCAACCTACTAGATTTCTTTACCTGACTTTATACTCCCATATCTCACTCATTTCTTAACCAAAATTCGAGATTCTTTTTCTAAAATATAATATTTTGAGTTAGATTTTAAACCCATCTGACCTCACTGGAAAATTCTAATATTTAGATTCTTAGCAATTTTTACAAAACTGTTGCTCAATCAACACCTTTTTGTGAATATTAGTTTTGTAGTGCATGTTCAAACGTCTTATTCCTCACTAAAAATGTATAAAAAATTAATTTGAGCACTTAATATCGTGTATTAGCAGGTACAAAAATATCTTGATTCAAAAGTCTTTGGAATATGTCGCAAAAATTCTTAAAGTAACATCAATAATCTTTACCAAAATCACAAGTATCAAGTTTTCTCTATAACTTATTGCGCCTTTAGGCATGCTTTTTGACATCAAAAATAAGAAAACGATTTTTAGTTGATATTAAATTGTATGAAGATGCATTCTTGAAGTTTTCAGCTCAATATATATTTTCTTTATTTTTACATGAAAATAATAAGAAAATAGAGTGTTGAAGCATATAAAATACTTACACTTGTAAATAAATTCTTGAAAAATTTGTGGATGACCCTTTGAGCTAATAAACATCTCGCGTGAAGTGTTATCGATTTTTGTTACTGTTTAGTATGGTTGTGAATTTTCTTTTTATTTAGCTCCAATAAATCATAAAACCAGATTAAAGTATTATGAAAATATTATGTCTTATTTTTCGCGGCTTCTAGCTTATGTTTCAGAATCAGAAAAATATTTTAGGAATTTTTAAAAATGTATATATATATATATATATATATATATATATATATATATATATATATGTCAATGATTTTTGTCTTTATAATGGACTAAAAACATGAAAAAATAGTTTTAATCATCCAAAATTCATGAAAATTTACCAGCACACCTTTTAGTATATTAGGATACTACATAAAAGTTTTGATGATTTTTCTTTTTTGTATGCTATTTTTCTTCTATTTTCCCAAGATTTAATACACTTTAAACCACAAAAATCATAAAAATGGGTTAAACAATTTAGAAATCCATTTCTATATTTTCCCAGCTTAAGAATACTTAATAACAGTAATACAAAAAGTTTAAGAAATTTTGGAAACTGATTTCTATTTATCTCAATCTTTATTAGAATAAATGCACAAAAATCATAAAATTTGGATAAACAGTTTAGAAATCCATTTTTATATGCTAAAGTATGTACAATGACAGTATTATAAAAACTTTGGGAATTGTCTTAATCACATGAGCTATAAAATTTCACCATTTCAGAAAAAATGTTTGTAACTTAACAATATTAAATTTTGACACATTATTGACATAATTCTATTGTAATAGTAAGTATACTAGTAATCGATTTCAATTAGAGACTCATTAGCGTGTAACATTATTGTAGGAATCGGTAGTGGTACAATTGGAATGTAGTTCAAGGCACTATTTGCATTATCTCAATGCATAATGTGAGTATTCACCACTCCCCTATTTTCGGTTTTTAAATGTTTTGGGGTGGAAAAACATGTCCTAAAATATTTATATTCGTGGTATTTATTGACTCGTATAAATTTAGTTGCTATATTTTACATATTGTGAGTACTCACGTCTCCCCTTATTTTCGGTTTTTATGTTTTCGGGTGGAAAAGCATGTCCTAAACGATTTATGTTCGTTGTATTTAATTTGACTTGTATCAAACTTGGTTGTTGTATGTTGCTATGTATGTGTATGCTATTGTTAATTCATGAGGCCTTATCGCGTTTAAGTCCCTGGAATCAGTTCACACAACTCATTAACTCATTTGAGCCTATGGTTATTATGGATAGCGCTATTAGGAGGTAGAAAACTCCTCACTCGCAGGATTCGCTTGAGTGTATTTTACCATATTTCCCAATGTTAATGATAGACATAAAAGAGGGCACCCTCGGTTATTAGGCTTGGGTTGTTAACTCATGGTATAATCATTATGCACAAACAAACCTTGTATCTCGTTTTAGCAGCAAACTTTATTTCCCATGAGAATTTGAAAGTTGCATCTCATATAAGCAACATACTTTATTTGTCATTATGACAACGAACTTTGTTTATGCAAACTTATTTATTCATATTTGCAATATATTTCTATTTATGGAAACTTTATTTCTCATGAGAATATGAACGTTACATCTCATTTGGGAAACATACTTCATTTTGCATGATGACAACAAACTTTGTTTATGCAAACTTATTTACTCATTTTTGGAATATATTTTCATTTATGGAAACTCTTGTTAGAACTTTGAGTTCAATTCATGAAACTAATATTATTTTTAAATCTGTGAATACTCACCAATTATTTTTATAGTTGACGCTCGTTTTACATGCTTTTTCAGGAATCATCTAGTAAGAGGCATGTAGGAACACATCACTTTTAGGAGCATGCGCATGTGTTGTATTTCAATTTACGTTGTAATTTTTTTAAAAGTTGTTCAAACCCATTGTAAATTTGTATTGCTTTTTAATACTATGGTTGGTGTTGTCTTTATCTTTTGCTATGAAACCCTTTGTACTGCCACGTCCTGTATTTCCGCTTTAGCGGGGTTTTACGGTATGCTTTAGAGATTGCCTCCCATATCCTTAATCTAGTCCCAACTAAGAAGGTTTCCAAAATACCTCACGAGATGTGGACGAGGAAGGTTCCCTCGTTAGCTCACATCAAGGTTCGGGGTTGCGAGGCTTTCATGAGACGCAAGACTCACGACATGCTCAAACCTTGTAGCGAGAGGTGTACTTTCATCGGCTACCTATAGAAATCCTTTGGATATCTCTTTTACAGACCGAGTGACAATGTTGTCTTCATTGCGAGGAGACGAGTCTTTCACGAGAGAGAACTCATTGGCCAAGGGGAAAGTGGGAGGAAAATTGACCTTGAAGAGCTTCAAGAGTAAAGAGGTGAAGGAACCTCAGACACTAGCAATCAACCTGAGGAGGAAACTCATGTTGAGCCAGTTGTCGAATCCGTACCTCTGAGGCGCTCCAGTGGAATTAGTGTTCCACTTGTGTTATATGGTTTCCATATAACATCTGAGGGTGATACATTTATCAGTGATAGCACACTGGTAACTTTGGATGAACCAAACAACTACAAGGAAGCCATGGCAGGCCCAGAGTCTGCAAAATGGAAAAGGCTATGGACAGCGAGATTCAGTCCATGTGTGACAATCAAGTTTGGAACTTGGTATACAATGTATCGGGTCGTAAGAAAGTTGGGTGCAAATGGATCTTCAAGAGGAAGAATGACATGGATGGGAAACTACACACATATAAGGTGTGACTGGTTGTGAAGGGCTTTACTCAAACTCACAGAGTTGAATATGATGATACCTTCTCACCAGTAGCGAAGATTAAATCTATTAGGGTTATGTTAGCCATAGATGCATTTCATGACTTTGAAATATGGCAAATGGATGTCAAAACCGCTTTCCTTAAGGGGAAGTTTGCTGGAGATGTTTACATGAGTCAGCCAGAGGGTTTTGTCAATGCAAAGTACCCTAATAGAGTGTGTAAGATTGAGAAATCCATTTATGGATTGAAACAAGCATCTCGCATATGGAATCTTTGTTTTGATGAGAAAGTCAAAGAGTTTGGATTTTCAAGAAGCGAGGATGAGTCTTGTGTGTATGTCAAGGCTAGTGGGAGTATAGTTAGGTTTCTGGTGTTGTATGTGGATGACATACTACTCATAGGAAATGAAATTCCAACCTTGTAGGAGGTTAAGTCCTGGTTTGGGAAGTGTTTCACTATGAATGACCTTGGAGAAGCTGCTTACTTCCTAGGGATAAGGATCTTAAGAAACAGGAGTAAAAGACTAATTAGACTTAGTCAAAGTACCTACTTGGACAAGGTGTTGAAACAATTCAACAAGGGGAATTCCAAGAAAGGTGACTTACTCATCCAAGGCAATACCAAACTGAGTAAGAATCAGAGTCCGAGTATAGAGGCTGAGATAGCTGAGATGAGTCGAGTACCATATGCTTCCGCAGTTGGCTCGATCATGTATGCTATGACATGTACTCTCCCTGATGTGGCCTTTGCTTTGAGCATGGTCATCAAATATCATGGGAATCCTGGTAAAGCTTTCTAGATTGCGGTAAAGAATATTCTTAAGTACCTATGCGGGGAATAAGGATTGGGTCCTTACTCTTGGTGGGAGTGATAACTTAAGTGTCATAGGGTATACTGACGCTAGCTTTCAGACCGACAGAGATAATTTCCGCTCTCAGTCGGGCTGGCTTCTTACCCTGAATGGAGGAGCAATAACTTGGAAAAGTTCCAAACAGGAGACTGTAGTCAATTCAACGTGCGAATCAAAGTACATAGTAGCAAGTGAAGCGTAGAAGGAGGAAATATGGCTGAAGAACTTCATCAGAGACCTTGGAGTTGTACCAACTATAAAGGATCCTATGGAGATTTTATATGACAATGAGGGTGCGGCTGCCTTAACCATGGAACCAAGGTTTCATCGCAGATCCAGGCACATCGACAGGAAATACCACTTCATAATACATCGGGTGGAAGAAGGACTCCTCTTGGTAAAGAGGGTATCATCAGATGAGAACCCAACAGATCCCCACACGAAGGGACTAAGTAGGGTTAAGCATTTGCAGCATGTGAGGCACATTGGGCTGAAGGATGATATTAGTTTTAATCATTAGATAGCTATTTTGAAAATTATAATAGATAAAATGTAATTGACATTTGATGATTAAATAAAAGGTGTTTTTTATTTATGAGTAAAGTTACTATCTTGTGTCAATTGTTTACTATTGTTTCATTTTTCATGTTTTGACTTCCAGAATAATTATATTATACAAACTATCCATAGTCGATCATACTTTGGAATTAGGTATTGAGGTAAGACTATCATGAATTTGGCTTGTAGATTGTCTGACGTGTATTAGACATAGCAAAAGTTTGCTACAACATTCATGAGTGCTCATAAGGTCTGACTATTGCATTAAACCCATGCTCACTTGAATCACTTCATGGAATTTATCTCGAGTGATCGTGAGACGATAATATCATATAAGTCTTCAAACCAAGATATATGAGTTGTTGACTATGAGTTGGTTGTACATTGATAATGCGAAAACGTATCAGTAACTTGATCTTATAAAACGCATTGTTGTGCATGATTTGATGAATAGTTAGTACAAGCATATAATGTCGAAGTTTATCTGTTCCTTTTAATTCTTGGAGGATTAAAAGTGATATCTTAGGCCCCACGATGATTTTGTTCTGACTTATGTGTCGGGCCTAGACGGGACTAAATTGATGTGTTTAATTAAGTTCTCTGTCAAACAAATTGAAAATCAAGAAACAAACTGCTGGAAAATAAGTATGACATTGTTTCATGTATTTTTTTTGGCTGATATCTTGAAGAACAGAGGATTATATGATCTTTTATCGAAAGGACGCGTCACAGACTGGGTCAAAGTTCGACAATGGCTTTTAAGAGCTATGATTGCTAGTCGGTTTAGAGTTGTACTTGAAGTTATAGTTATTAGACTTATCCAAGTGGGAGACTGTTTGATTAGGTGTCTAAGCCCATAACTATAACTGGTATGCACTTGACCTAAGAGTAGCATGGTCTTTTTGGGTTGCCTTCACTAATTCAACTTGATAGGATGGACTTTTGAGAATAAGGTTATTTGTGATTTGTTAATATATTACAAGTATAATATATTAATATGAAATCATATTATTTAATTAGTATTGATCAAGAATTAATTTGGAATTAATTTAGTGATCAGAAGAGACTAATTAAATATATGGGGACTGATTTGGTAAATCAATGATTCTTATAGTGTGGGCCAATGATCCATGGTTATTTAGGATGGGCTAAACCAACATGGATAGTCCATGGAGGTTTAACCCATGGAGCCTAAGTAAGATGAAGAGTCATGGTGCATTTGGGCTTGGATGGATGTAACCCTAGCACTTGTCACACTATAAATAGAACCACCTAGAGCCAAAATTGGTTGCCGCATACATTCTTGGTGAGTGTGAATCGATTTTTAGCTAAGCAACTTATTTTCTCAAGCCTCTTTTTTCACTTGGTGTTTGTGACACATTAGAAGCATCACATTTGAGGTGCTAAATATTTTGAAGGCCAAGAACTACAAGTCCTATTAAGAGGTAAGTTATCTAACTAGTTATTTTGTTCAAATGTATGCTAGTTCTGATGAATGCTTTGGAAATCAAATTGCATGCATAATTAGAGAAAAAATAGATCCAAAGCATCTAGGGTTGCATGTGCACCATAAGGTTGTTAGAGTGCTCAAAACCCATCACATTGTTCATCCGTTCATTGACAGTTCATCATATGAGTTCAAATATTGCATTCAACCAACACCAAGTCGATTCTCCATATATCGATTTCATTCAGAGATCGTCAGAAATTTTCAAGTTCAACAAGAAACGAATGAAATCAAATCAACAGTAAGAATGGGAACAAGAAAATTGATGAAAATTATGAACTTGGACAAAAAGCAACAAAAACGATTGATTTAAATACGTCAACAAGCAATAACCTTAGAAAAATCGTCGATTGTTAGTTTTGACAAAAAGAACACGAATTGAATGAATGAAAACATAGAAGAAGCGACACAAACAAGTTTTTAAAGAAATTAAAAATTTGGATAGTGGATCACAAATAGTAATGAGCGAATTCCTTGGGCCGAAATAAAATCAATTGTTTTTTGGACCAAACTAACAAACATATCCAATCTGAAAATACGAACAGAAAAACGAGTCGGATTGAAATAATACCAGATGAACAATAACATAATACATAAGTCCCCATGAATTGTTGCTTGAACAGAAAGCTTGATTCCAAGACGCCAAAACACCAAAAATATTCAATAACTTGTGCAGAAAATCATGAAATCAAGAACCGATACTTCAAAATCAGTATATCTTCAAAGACCCACTCTAATACCACTTGTTGGAAAAAAGAAGAATTAATCGCAAGATTCTTGACAGATAAGTAATCAAACAAGGAATGCAATGATCAAAATGGTATCGAATGATTAATAATAATTTCCTTAGAAAAGCTCGATGAAGAACTTCTACTATAAAGGCAAGTAGGGCAAAATACAATTGATACCTAATACGGTGCTTGCATGCATTCTATATCTAGTCTAATCCTACAAACTTTAAATAAAAGGTGGATAGGCCCAACCCATTACAAAATGGACTATTAAAGTACAAAACATAATTGACACAACATAAAATATCCCAACACTTTCGACCCCCAGGTCTGACATCAGCGACCTTGAACCGCTTCGGTGCAGGCTGTGACTGCATCGGGGCCGGTCTCTGCTCCCTCACCTGCAACTCCATATCAATCTCACGCCGCCTGGTGACTTCCTGCAACTCCAACAATGAACCATAACGCTGAGTGGATACAAATTTCATGATTTCCATCTTGAGCATGCTCAAGTAATGATTCATCTAAGCTTGCTCAGAAGCAGCAAACTTAGGAGAAAACATGGTTCTCTCTCCATGAACATCATGGTGATCTCCGTCACCGACTCCATCCCTGTCTCAAGTCCATGTACTCTTGAGCCAACCTCTCACATTCCACCAACGGAACATATCTAGAACGGAACATCTCCAAAAACTGCTCCCAAGTCACTACAGTCCTCTGCTCAGGAGAATATAAGCTGGTAACAAGTCTCCATCAATCCTTCGCTCCGAACCTCAGAAGGTTCAGAACGCTCCTGACCTTCTGGTCAGCTAGGCAAGAGCAAGTGAAAAACACCATTCAAATTCAGACAGCCACCTCATGGCTATGATCGGATCCTGAACTTCCTCGAAAGTTGGGGGCTTTGTATTGTCGAAGTGCCAATACTGGAAGACCCTCCCAATACCAACCCCTGCAATGGCAACGAATGTGGTGGCTACAGTAGCAGCAGCCTTACAGTTGGTAGCGTATCGCTTATCTAAGTACTCCACCATGGTGGTTTTAATAGACCAAAACATCTCTGGAAACTATGCCCGGAAGTGTGCAACAACCCCCTCCTGAAGGATCTCCCTAATCCTGTCCTTGGACACAGCTGACCCATTCTGGCCACTTGTCGCTAATCCCGATCCTGATCCTACCTCGAAGCTTCGCGTCATCACCATACTGAAAATAGATCAGGGAGAAATTAGATAACACACAAATCATACCAAGGGAACTAACTCCCAAGAAAGCCCTACATGTTGTGACTTCCTTGTTACGCGTATGGGTCCTATCCTTCCAGCAGTACGAGCCTATACTACCTTCCATACCTAATTGTATTTGTCTCAAGGATCATCACAATAACCCTAACAATATGCACCAGAAAACGTATAAACTGAATCCTTTCTCCCTAGAGGAAGGCTAAACATCACAAAACTGGTTGGTTGGCCCCGCACATCTCATCCATGAAACTTCCACAAACCCTACAACACTCGTGTATGATAATCATACATAACACTAGACCCTATGGACATTCAAATGTCTGATCCTACCCCAAACCCTTCATCAAACAAGAATAGGAAATAAGGTTAAACTAAACATTCTCAGACTATATAATCTTAGTTATGTATAACTATGATTCATACACTAAGTGATAGTTTTCATTTTATTACTTCTTTTCATAATTTATTTTTAGTTAAAACCATCTCATTTTAGTTAATCTTCATGCATATTCTCTCTTTCTGTTATATTTCTCCTTTACCGGGTGCTTTCCAGTCTTCTGAGCTTATTTGTAGGATTTAACGAAGACTATTTGTCATTAGAGGTACAGAAGGAGTGCGGGACTATTGGAGTCTTGAAATTTTTTCATGGACTTGAAGAGGTGCAAATGCGTTGGGATGTTAATGAAAAGATTTGGGTTGGTTTATTAATTAAATGGGCCAAGGCACCAATTCAGCGACACCCACACGGTCCACATGGATCCACAAACGGTCTGCGTGGATCATGCTATGAAGAATCCAGATTTTTGGCTTTAGTCTCTACTTTGGGAAGGTTGGTGGATTGCTTTTGGCCAACTTTTAGATCCGAAAATGAGCTCCTTTTTACTAAAGATTTGGAATAGAACTCAAAGAGAACACTTTGAAGAACTACTCATTTTGCTCTCAAGAAGGCTTTGGAAGAATTTGAAGATTTAGAAGATTAGTGTAATTTCTTTTCATCTTGCAACTAGAACAATGTTTGGTACCTCTAAACTACTTTGCATTTCTTTGATTTTGGCCATGCTTGGCTAGGCTTATATTTGGTTGATTAGGGTTTAGCCCATGGATGATTGATTATTTTGAAGACTTTACGCTATCTTGTGTTTGAAGTTTATGGAAATGTTTTCTAGTCAAACATCTTCTTGTGTTTATTTATCTTTAATTGTGAGGTTTGATGAATGAATGCTCATTTTTGTTGGCTAATTTCTTGTTTAAGTAATGGACCCTCAAATTAGTAAGCAAAAAATTGTTTTTATGTTTGTTTTCATTTCATTTAAACCATGGAAATGTTTCCTCCATAATGATATTGTAAAAATTTGATTATCTTTTGGACATGCTAACTCTTTAAACTTAAAGCTAATTGATTTTCACAAGATTATATACTTCATTGATTTTGTGACTTTGATTAAGGAAATGTGTTAAGAGCTCCTCTAACCATTTTAATAACAATGATGAGTTAAGGTAATTTGTTCTTACAAATTGCTATAGCCAAGTTCAATTAATTCACAAGTGTTGTTCCATTTAGTCTAATGATAAGTCAACTATGTCTTCCATGTGGTGTATCCCAAAATCAACCAACTTTACTTCATTGAATTTAATCAAATCCCCATTTTTATTTTTATTGTTATTTTACAAGTATTTTTACAAAGAGATTTTTCATAGAGTTATAAAATTAAACCAATCTCTCCTTGGATACGATTCCTTTGCCACTATACGCTATTTTAGTGTATAACATTTAGGGTTATTAATTTTGTTGGCCTCGACACCCACCACTAAGCAACTACAGTAATGATGTCAAGAAGAAGAAAACTATTGATAACTCTATGCCTGCTTTGATTGTGCAGGAAAATATTGCTGAAGATGAGTTTGGAGGAGTCGAAGTTTGGTCAACAGATTCAGAGGATGATGAGGTTCGCAAGCCCGCGCATGGAAAGGGGTTCGTTGCGAAGGAAGAAAGTTCCCAGTTTGCTGGCAGGTGTTTGATGGTGACAAGTAAGGAGTCACAAACGCAGAATAGTGTCACTGGAAGTGGAAGAGGAGATGGCAACTATTTCGCAGCACGACCAGTTCCAAAGCAGATCACTGAATGCGAACAACTGATTAACAAGGTAAATTCCATTCTCGAATCTCTGCATATACATGTTTCTAAATATGAAACCGAATTAAACGATCTAAAATTCACTTTTTCAAGCATTACTTATAGTCTGAAACGAACACGGTTAACAAACTCTAACCTAACCGATCAATTGAGCAGGGTTTCATCAAAAAGCGATGAGAGGCGAATGTGGATTGAGAAGATTGAGTTAGAGCTCTCTAAGTCTAGGGATCAATTAATTTACTCGCAACTTGACAATTTGAAGCTTTTAAAACAACATAACATTTTTTTGTTTAATTGCTAAAAGGCTTTACTTTAACATTACTTAGTTGCACCTTGATTGTGGAATTGGTGAGAAACTTCATAAAATGATCTTACCATTTCTTGAATTAAAGGATGATGAAATAGACGTTGACTGTTACAATTGTGAATCCATAGTTACATCAGAAGAAACTTCTGATGCAGACATGGTGGGACTAGAACAAATTGAATCTTATATAAAGTCCAAAGACCACAAAAATATGTTGAAACAACTTTTGGATGAAAACAATAAGAAGCAAATCAAATCTGATACTGTTATAAACTTCGACTCATTGAATGCCAAATTGAATTCAGAAAATAAAATAAATGTTGAAAGTACCTCTGAATTCGATGGGGACAATGATATGAGAGAAATTTCAACGGATGACGAAGTGGATTGCTCAGAGTTCGTTAAAAACGAACCTCAACCAGTGAAAGATTTGATTTCTGAAAATTCAGTTGAATTCTCATGTATTTCTCAAACTAAATCAAAAACATTAAAAGCAAAAGCAACTGTCTTTCCCAAAGTCCCAACTGTACCCTAACAAGTGTTTGCCACTTGAGGACTAGACAAAAGTCAAACTATCAAACTAACGTCCGTCGTTAATGAAGACAACAAACATGGGTGTGATGAATTCTTTTGGTCCACACCAATGGATAATGCACACCAAACGAAAGGTCTATCTGAAAGAACCTCTTGGAGTGTTAAAGTTCGATATGTGGCAGAACCACTGAACAATCATTCGACATTTGATAAGGGTAGCCCAAGTGGTACCAAGGAAGTTTGAAGCGAAACCAATCCTCAATCAGCGAAGGATGAAACCTATACCAAGAAAGTTAAACCATAAGTGAGTATTCACAAGTTCGTTGAACAACTTGCTGAGCAAAAATGATTAAGGAATGGAAGATAACAGAACAATCTCAATGAAAGGAAGAAATTTTGGAAATCCCAAAATTCCAAATATGTTCACAGAGAAAAACCTTTCAATCAAAGTACGAAAGCTCGTTCGAAGATGAATCATAGTCAGTGTTCTTGTTGTCACTCCTGCAACCCAAAGGCGAACTTCATTCAAAAACCCTCTTGAAGAACATTGGGAAAACAAAAACTCATCCCTCAAATGCATCACCAAATGATGTCAAGGGAAAAGGGAAAGTTAGTCTCGAATTCTAAAGCTCAAACTAAGAAATCAACTGCTAACCCTAAGATAGTTAAGAAAGAATTCGTTAAGAATCAAGCTAAAAATAAACAAATCCAATATTATTCTAAAGAAACGAAAAACAAAAAGATCAAGGCTCTCACAATAAAGAAGAAAGATCAAACAACTTTAATAAAACAAACCTATATGATTGATCTCTATATTGCTTATCCAGTTTATAAAAAAGGCTCATGAGGAACCAAACACCTTTGGGTTCCTAAATCTGCTTATTTTTTGCAGGTCATTCCTGACAAACAGTTTGACACTCAATGATATATCGATAGTGGCTGTTCGCATCACATGACGGGAAGAAAGGAGGAGCTAAGAGAATATAAAGAACTAAAGAATGGTGGTCTCGTGAAGTTTGGCAATAATGCACTTGGAGAAATCAAAGGATATAGCATGACAATGAATGGTGACTTCTCGATTTTCAAGGTGGTGTATGATGAGGGACTACAACACAAGTTTATAAGTGTTTCGCAGTTAGTAGTGGGTATAGGTCTAAAGGTCTCGTTTGATGATGAAGGATCTGAAATTCAAAAAGAAGACGAAATCAGTGCTGCTTAAATCAAAATGAAAAGGCAAGAT
Organism: Lactuca serriola; assembly: GCF_051521515.1. Classification (NCBI taxonomy): domain Eukaryota; kingdom Viridiplantae; phylum Streptophyta; class Magnoliopsida; order Asterales; family Asteraceae; genus Lactuca; species Lactuca serriola. The sequence continues at coordinate 199,204,987 of NC_136415.1, read as the reverse complement.
GTATCCATTAGACATCAATACGATACAAGGGAAACCTTCTATTTGTCTGCTCACTAAGGTTGCAATAGACGATAGTTGGCTATGGCATAAGAGACTTTCGCACCTCAACTTCAAAGACATAAACAAGCTAGTTCTTGTTGATCATGTGAGAGGTCTTACTCTCTTGAAATATGACAAGGAACATCTCTACGCCGCATGCAAAATGGGAAATCAAAGCAGAAAAAGTCATCCTTCTATAGTGAACACGAAGGTTATTGAGCCACTCGAACTACTCCAAATTGATCTTTGTGTCCCATCTGCGATCGAAAGTATTGGTGGTAACAAATATGTTCTCATTATTGTAGATGATCTTTCTCGTTTCACTTGGGTGTTCTTTCTTAAACATAAATCCGAAGCAACTCTTAGGATCAAAGATTTCATCAAGCAAATTGAGTTACAACTGTGAAAGGTGGTTCGCAATGTTCGGAGCGACAATGGTCTGGAGTTTAAGAACCAAGCATTCAATGAATTCCTCACTGATAAGGGAGTATTTCATAATTTTTATGCTCCCTATACTCCATAGCAAAACAGAATCATTGAAAGATGAAATCATTTGTTGTGAGAAGCAGCCACGACCATGCTTTCATTCGCATCACTGCGTCTTTACTTCTGGACTGATGTTGTTGCCACTGCCTACTTAACTCAAAACAAATCGCTTCTTAATAAATGATTTCCTGTCACTCCCTATGAAATCATCAATAAATGAAAACCTAACATCAAGTTCTTTCATGTTTTCGTTTCCAGGTGTTTTATTTTCAATTCAAAGGAACAACGAAACAAGTTTGATGTGAAGGCTAACGAAGGCATTTTTCTGGGACATTCACTGACGTCAATAGCATATAGGGCTCTAAACAAACGATCCAAAAGGATTGAAGAAACCTACTATGTCACATTCGATGATAATTACTTAAAGAAGATTCAAGCGGATGATATCCAGGCAAATGAGATCTTTCCTCAAACAATAGATAGTTAATTGGGTGAATCTGCCCCAAGCCCACAACCAAACAAGGAACAGGAAATAAGGCGGAAAGCAAACATCCAACTACATGTTGGGTATTAATGATATATAACCATGGTGTATAAACCAAGGTATTATAGAGTCAATCACCTTAAGTCCTTTAAGTCTACACTGGTTTAATAAAATGGATTAAACCCTTTACTGGTAAGTTTCTAGTTTTGAATACCCAATGTCCTGTTTGAAAAGTATGGTCTGTACTAGAAAACTGTGCATTAAATTAGTGTCCTATAATCTGACCCATACCTAGTACTGTGACAACCCGATATTTCAACTCTTTGTAATGACCTAAAAAGTTAAGTATTGTAACCACTTTTGAGTTAATGAAATTAACTTTGAAAATAAAATGTCCAAAAAGTTTCTATTTAATTACCAACTATGTTTGATGTCATTAAACCATGATCGTACGTAAAAAGAACGCCCAAATCCAACTTCGTATATTGAAGTTATGATTTTCCAAGTTCGGCTTAGCAACAAACAGCTAAAAACTCAAATCGGAGATCGAGCGACCTTTGGCTGGAATGCCCTAAACGAGAATCGGAAGTCTCGACAATGGTATTTCAGCGGTAAAAAGTCTGGCAAAAACAGACGTCAGATAAAGAAGTGATGAATTTCTAACGAAATTTTCTTAAACGCGACCTTTTAAAAATAAATAATAAAAATAATTTCAAAATTTGCCGACGGAATCTAAACGAAAGTTGTAGAGCGTAGTCTCACCTACGCGTGGATATAAAGAACATCGAAAACAGAGTTCGTATGAAGAAGATATGAATTTTAGAAGTTTATTAATTAAATAAAATATAAATTTTATTATTAATCCTTGGTATTATCCGAAGGAAGAGTCAGCAAGCCTATCCGAGTTACGCCCAGTGTACAGGCGTATGCCCAGCGTACTAAAGGGCTAGGCTTCGGATCATCCACGTCTCTCCCTATGCGACGCTATGCCCCGTCCCATCCGAGCTCCGAGGCAGTCGAGGATCCAGTCATGCGTGACGCACGCGTACGCCCATCGTACCGAGGCGGTTCCCAGCCCCTATAAAAGGGATGCGAGGGTTCCGAAGAAAGGGCTCCATTTCTCTCATTTCTCTTGCGTTGTTGCCTCGTTTTCTGTGCCCGTGCTAACCCGAAGCCCCGGTGATTTTGCTCAAGTCCCGAAGGTCGTTTGTACTCCCAAGATTCCCGAGAATCCCAAGGAAATCCGTTTCCCGAGAAGAAATTCTGCCCGGTTTCCATCTCGCTTTCTTCAAACTTTCAAGTGAGTTCATACCCTTATAATCCACACTTTTAAATGTTTTATAAATACTTTTATATGCTTTTAAGGGGGGAATACAAGTAAAACACACGATTATTATCGTGTGTTATATATATATAAAGTTTCAATATACACTTTTATCAACGGAATCATATGTGATTTATAACTATTATATGGGAAACTTTCGTATGCAAAATATATCACGATAACATCATATTTTTGGAAATGAAAAATGTGGTTATATATGTTCATATTGGTACTATATAAATTATAACTTTTCATAACAAGTGAGCATTTTTACTAGGGATTACTATACAAACGAGACACACTTTTAGAAAACTATAATAGGTATAGTTTTACGAGAACATTACAAACTTTTACATACTAGAAACACTATTTCAAGAAGTTTACTTTCACATACAAGAACCAATGAACATTTTTATACGTAAATCAGTTTTATACTAAATTTTGTGATACATTAACTTCACGTACGTTCGAGTACGCATTTGAAGTCCTGTATTATATACCAGAATCCCTTGGAGGGGAAGCATAGTGTTTGTGTATAGATCTATACGGGCTTGACAACCCGCGCCCTGACTGTTAGCTACAGTCCTCCATTTGGGGTGACAAACGTCAGAACATTCCAACGCCTGAAGAACGTTGTGTATAGGCATTTCTAGTCAATAGCATGGTTATAAAACTCACATGGAGTATTGAAAACACATTGATTTACGGGGTTTTTCAGAAGTATTGGAAATTTTATACTTACATACATTTTTAGAAACAAACATTGGTCTTGAGAGAAGGCTACTTTTATACTAGTAGAAAATATAGGATTTTCTAGAAACAAACAAACTAGAACAAAACATTTCATTTCATACAAACATTTTCATTTAATACTTATGAAACTCACCAGTCTAAAATGATGATCTACTCTTTCAAAACTACTTGTATGTCCCAGGGATTCAGTAATTACAGGTAACAAACAACTTTTGAAGAAGGGACGCTGCGGCGCCTGTTTAATTTCATATTTTGACATCATATTGTAATTGGTTTTGAACATGTACCTTTTGACAAATGTAAACTTTCAATTATAGATATGATGGTTGTATTGATTTCTTTACTATGTATTCATTTGTTACATTACCACATGAAGTCATCCGCCCCCGAACGTTTCCGTCGTTCCGGTTTGGGGGTGTGACAGATTGGTATCAGAGCAATGTTTATAGTGAACTAAGTATATCGAACCACATAAGATATACAAACTATAAATGCTTAAGGGACTAATACTCTCTGACAAATCATTTTTCTTTTGTTTTACGCCTAAGACGCGTTACGTTTAACTTAAATTGTTAGTTCATTTAAGTACAAATACATGCATACAACAAATTATGTTCATGATTATTAACTATACAACAAGTATTTAGACAAGTTGGACACTACGATTATGACTCGATATATGTAATCAGATTTGGGGCAGATAAAGCGTGATCAATTATATTTACCCGAGATCGGACCAATGTATATCGAGGAATGCTCGTAGTGAGCAACAAGTCAAAACTTACCAAAAACATCACGAGGATCAAACACAAGAATTTAAATACTATAGGAGTATTTGCTACATAAACTAGTTTAACTTACATGTTTAGTCTTGCATGTTCCAACTTTATTCAATTCTTATAACCCTATTCTCGTACAGTCAAATGGCTGGATTTCATCACCCCGACGACCCCTATTATCCCAACCAAGGTAACGGGGGATGGGTCGAAGATGATCCCAAGGAGGAGGAAGAACCCATAGAAGTGGATGATGACTCCGGTACCGACTCAGAGTCGGAAGTGATCAACCCACCACCCGTACAACCTCCCGTCTTCGTAAGGAATTTTCAAGGACCGACTCCCGTCTGGGGAAGTCACCTCCACCATTGGAGCCAACAACAAAACCTACGCCCTCCCTACGGCATGTGCCGGGACTTCTACGATGTCTGCGGCGGAGGTTCGGCTAATCGAGAACTCCCAGTAATGGTGGGCAAACTAGCCAATCAGTCCTATCAATCCGGAGTTCAAGCTAGCCGGATTCGGTATGTCTACATGTAAGTACATGTTCACACTTCCAACATCCGTAGGCTAGATATAATGCAGGACAATGCTCAACTCCAAACCGAGGCATTCCAAGCGCAAATGATTGCGGCCCTCGCCGAATTGAGGGAATAACAAGCCGCCCTTGATAGGCGTCTAATGGAGTCAAAGCAATCGGATGCGGAGTCAAGCTCCAAGCGCAACCTACGTCGCAAGTAGTGCTTGTAAAAATCTCAAATTTTGTTATAAGTTAGGACCTCGGCTAAAAGTCTTTAAATTTCTTAAACTTTGTAATCGGAGACCCTTATAGGGGTCAAATTTTTGTGATCATTGTATCAACTATTATATTAATATAAGTGGCACTATTATTACTACGTTGAGTATTTCGTTCAATCATTGAAAAGTCACCGAGAAACCAAATGCTTGTTTCATATTTTTCAGTCTTACAAATAACTTTCATTCTTCTATTTTGAGACTCATACTATCATCTGTTGTTGAACTATAGCAATTTAGTTCATGAGACACATACATTTTCTATTCTATGGAATTCTTATCTTATCTTTTCAACCTATAGTTGAAGGATGCCTCCATGTAGGAACCCGAGACGAAATAGCGGTGGAGAAGCACCTATACCACCACCACCTCCACCTCGTCAATTTGATGCTGCCATGTTCCAAACAGCAGTCACAACAGCTGTGGCGGCTGCCATGTCACAAATCAATACCCCTATTAAATCAGGTTCGGGAATTGGCACACCTCCTTCCAACCATGGCGAGAGTCATGGACAACCCCGAGAGTGAACCTATAAAGACTTTACGAATGCTAAACCCCGGATGTTTAATAGGATCGGTGGTATGATGATTTTGAGGCAGTGGATTGAAAGGACAGAGTCAATCTTCGAAATCTACTCCTGTCCTGAACACAACAAAGTTAAGTTTGCCACCTTCACACTTACTGACAGAGCTCTAACTTGGTGGAATGGCCATGTTAAGGTACTTACTCTGATAGTGGCAAATTCCATAAGTTGGGAGAGCTTAAAAATCATGCTGATGAGAGAATACTGTCCACGAGGAGAGATTCAAAAACTCGAAAATGATCTCTGGACTCTTGGAATGGTTGGTACCGACATAGAAACTTATGCCAACCGATTCTGCGATCTGGCAATCCTTTGCCCAAATATGATTGCTCCTGAGAACAAGAAAATAAAGAGGTACATTTGGGGACTGATGCCCCAAATACGGTCGAGCGTGTTAGCTTCAAAACCTGACAACTTTGAAAGTGCCAAGGAACTGGCACAATCTCTTTTTGACTACGGAAGTCATCAGAACTCAACAGTTTATGCACCAGAACCACAGAAAGGAAACAACAACAACAATAACAGGAAGAGAGTATGGAATAAAGGGAAGGGTGGGTCTTCCCAAGAATCCGCGAAGAAACAATTGGTTTCAGTGAATGTTGCCACTGTACCTACTACCGTTCCTACAAATACCTACCCTACAAGGCCTTATGTAGGTAACCTTCCAAAGTGCACCAAATGCACTTACCACCATCATGGACCTTGTCGGAAAATGCAGTGCGCCAACTGCAACAGAAAGGGGCACACTGTCCGTTTATGCAAGGATCCCGCAAAGTCGATCACTCAAGTTCCCAATGCTGGTGTAGGCCAGACTTGCTACGGTTGTGGCGAGGTGGGCCACTACAAGAGGAACTGCCCAAAGGCAGCAGGCACCGACGGTGTGGGCCGAGTTTTGGCAATAGGCCACGATGAAGCTGTAGCTGATCCGACTGTAGTTGCTGGTACGTTCCTTCTCGATAATTCATATGCATGCATACTATTCGATAGTGGAGCGGAGAGAAGCTTCGTGAGTCAAAACTTTATTCACTTACTTAAGCGTACACCTAGCAAGTTAGAAAAATCATTCACTATAGAAATGGCAAACGGATTAACGGAAAACACTAACTACATATACATGGGTTGTACATTAACTTTAGACGGTCATTCTTTCCCAATCAACCTCATGCCAGTCCAAATTAAAAGTTTCGACGTCATAGTCGGCATGGATTGGTTAAGTCTTCTTCGCGCCGACATCATGTGCTTTGAGAAAGCGGTTCGTCTTAATCTCCCTAACGACGAGACATTAGTGATTTACGGCGACAAATCAAGTACAAACCTTCGCATCATTTTGTGCATCCAAGCTCGAAAGTGTATACGGAAGGATTGTCAAGCATTCCTTGCACGCATTGTCGATACGAGTCTGGAACTGAAGGACATCAAGAACATTCCGGAAGTACGTGACTTTCCCGATATCTTTCCAAAAGAACTACCGGGATTACCACCACAACGCCAAGTCGAGTTCAGAATCGACTTAGTTCCAGGGGCTACCCCAGTAGAGAAATCGCCTTATCGTCTGGCACCAACAGAGATGCAAGAACTTTCCAGTCAGCTTAATGAACTCCATCAAAAAGGATTCATTAGACCAAGTTTCTCACCTTGGGGAGCACCGGTCTTGTTCGTAAAGAAGATAGACGGATCGTTCCGTATGTGCATTGACTATAGAGAACTGAACCAACTTACTGTCAAAAATCGTTATCCTCTACCCCGCATTGACGACCTATTTGATCAACTTCAAGGAGCAAACTACTTCTCGAAGATAGACCTACGATCCGGATATCACCAATTACGAGTACTAGAGGAGGATATACCCAAGACAACTTTCTGAACCCGTTACGGACACTATGAGTTTGTAGTGATGCCGTTCGGATTAACCAATGCACCAGCAGTATTCATGGACCTAATGAATAGGGTGTGTCGTCCTTACGTGGATCAGTTCGTCATCGTCTTCATCGATGATATACTTATCTACTCCCGAAGTAAGGAAGAGCATAGTCAACACCTGCGAAAAGTATTAGAAACACTGCGATCGGAGAAACTCTATGCGAAGTTCTCTAAATGCGAATTTTGGATTTGAAGAGTCGAATTTTTGGGTCACGTTGTTAGCGAGAAGGGGATACACGTGGACCCCTCCAAAATTAAGGCCATCGAGAACTGGTCGGCACCAAAGACACCTACAGAGATTCGTTGATTTCTAGGTCTCGCTGGCTACTATCGCAGATTCATAAAGAACTTCTCAAGCATTGCGAAACCTCTTACTACATTAACCCAGAAAGGCGTGGCCTTTGACTGGGAAGCGAAACAAGAGAAGGCGTTCCAAACACTGAAACAGGCCTTGTGCACCGCATCGATACTATCCCTCCCCGAAGGGATAAAAGATTTTGTAGTGTATTGCGATGCGTCAAACCAAGGACTTGGTTGTGTTCTTATGCAGAGAGGGAAGGTTATTGCTTATGCCTCCCGACAGCTTAAGACACACGAAGTGAACTATACGACACACGATCTTGAGTTAGGAGCAGTGGTATTTGCTCTAAAGATCTGGAGACACTACTTATACGGAACAAAGAGTACTATTTTCATCGATCACAAGAGCCTTCAACACATTTTTGATCAGAAGGAACTCAACATGCGACAACGACGATGGGTTGAGTTACTCAATGACTACGAATGTGAAATTCGTTATCATCCTGGCAAGGCCAACGTGGTAGCTGACGCCCTCAGTAGAAAAAGAATACACTGGTCGGAGAGTCAAATCTCTGACTATGACTATCCATTCCCACTTATCCACACAAATTAAGGAGGCACAAATGAAAGCTTTACAACCTGAAAATGTGGCGGGTGAATCCCTGAGAGGAATGGAAAAGAATCTAGAAATCAAGGGTGGCGGAGCATATTATCTCATGGACTGAATCTGGACACCGAAACATGGTGGTTTCAGAGACATAGTAATGACCAAAGCACACAACACAAGATATTCTGTTCACCCAGGTTTAGATAAAATGTATCTGGATCTTAAGAAACTGTACTGGTGGCCTAACATGAAAGCAAAAATTGCCACCTTCGTAAGTAAATGCCTTACTTGCGTTAAGGTTAAGGTGGAGTATCAGAAACCGTCAGGATTACTACAACAACCAGAGATACCAGAATGGAAATAGGAACGAATTACTATGGACTTCATAACCAAGTTGCCCAAGACGACGGGTGGACTCGATACCATATGGGTCATCATCGACAGATTGACCAAATTCGTGCATTTCCTACCAATCAAGGAGACTGACAAGATGGAAAAACTTACAAGAAATTACATAAGGGAAATAGTGCGACTGCATGGTGTTCCGATATCCATTATCCCCGATAGGGATATTAGATTCACTTCAAGATTCTGGCAGTCACTACAAAGTTCCCTGGGGACTAGGCTAGATATGAGTACAGCCTACCACCCACAAACAGACGGGCAAAGTGAGAGAACGATACAAAATTTGGAAGATATGCTGAGAGCCTGTGTGATTGACTTTGGAAAGGCATGGGATATCCATTTACCCCTTGTCGAACTTTCATACAACAATAGTTATCATACAAACATAAAGGCTGCTCCGTTTCAAGCCCTCTATGGTCGAAAGTGTAGGTCCCCTCTATGCTGGACTGAAGTTGGCGACACCCGGTTAGCTAAAGGACGAGTTCCTGAAAGCACTCTCACCGGTCTGGAAATCATACAAGAAACGACAGAGAAGATCGTTCAAATTCTTGAACGATTGAAAGCATCTAGAGACCAACAGAAAAGCTACGCTGACCAAAGGAGGAAACCTTTGGAATTCCAGGTAGGAGACCACGTTTTATTGAAGGTCTCACCGTCGAAGGGTTTAATACGCTTTGGAAAGCATGGGAAACTCAATCCAAGATACGTAGGGCCTTTCGAGATTCTTTCCAGAATCGGCCCTATGGCTTACAAGCTTAATCTACTGCGTGAACTTAGTAACATACATCCAACCTTCCATGTCTCGAACTTAAAAAAGTGTCTGTCCGATGAGACTCTTGTTATTCCACTCGACGAGATCGAGATCAACGAGAGCCTCAACTTTGTGGAAGAACCGGTAGAAATCATGGACCGAGAGGTCAAATAAACGAAACAAAGTCGCATACCCATCGTGAAGGTTCGCTGGAACGCCAAGCGAGGACCTGAATTCACATGGGAACGCAAAGATCAGATGAAACAAAAGTACCCTTAGCTTTTTCTCTAATTCACTAGTATCTTTACTACTTTAAAATTTCGGGACGAAATTCCCTCTAACAGGGGGATGATGTGACAACTCGATATTTCAACTCTTTGTAATGACCTAAAAAGTCAAGTATTGTAACCACTTTTGAGTTAATGAAATTAACTTCGAAAATAAAATGTCCAAAAAGTTTCTATTTAATTACCTACTATGTTTGATGAACCGTGATCATACGTAAAAAGAACACCCAAATCCGACTTCGTATATTGAAGTTATGATTTTCCAAGTTCGGCTTAGCAACAGACAGCTAAAAACTCGAATCGGAGATCGAGCGACTTTTGGCCGGAATGACCTAAATGAGAATCGGAAGTCTGGACAATGGTATTTCAGCGGTAAAAAGTCTGGCAAAAACAGACGTCAGATAAAGAAGTTATGAATTTCTAACGAAATTTTCTTAAACGCGACCTTTTAAAAATAAATAATAAAAATAATTTCAAAATTTGCCGATGGAATCTAAACGAAAGTTGTAGAGCGTAGTCTCACCTACGCGTGGATATAAAGAACATCGAAAACGGAGTTCGTATGAAGAAGATATGAATTTTAGAAGTTTATTAATTAAATAAAATATAAATTTTATTATTAATCCTTGGTATTATCCGAAGGAAGAGTCAGCAAGCCTATCCGAGTTACGCCCAGCGTACTCAAGGGCTAGGCTTCGGATCGTCCACGTCTCTCCCTATGCGAAGCTATGCCCCGTCCCATCCGAGCTCCGAGGCAGTCGAGGATCCGGTCATGCATGACGCACGCGTACGGCCAGCGTACCGAGGCGGTTCCCAGCCCCTATAAAAGGGATGCGAGGGTTCCAAAGAAAGGGCTCCATTTCTCTTGCGTTGTTGCCTCGTTTTCCGTGCCCATGCTAACCCAAAGCCCCGTTCATTTTGCTCAAGTCCCGAAGGTCGTTTGTACTCCTGAGATTCCCGAGAATCCCAAGGAAATCCGTTTCCCGAGAAGAAATTCTTTCCGGTTTCCATCTCGCTTTCTTCAAACTTTCAAGTGAGTTCATACCCTTATAATCCACACTTTTAAATGTTTTATAAACACTTTTATATGCTTTTAAGGGGGGAATACAAGTAAAACACACGATTATTATCGTGTGTTATATATATAAAGTTTCATTATACACTTTTATCAACGGAATCATATGTGATTTATAACTATTATAGGGAAACTTTCGTATGCAAAATATATCACGATAACATCATATTTTTGGAAATGAAAAATGTGGTTATATATGTTCATATTGGTACTATATAAATTATAACTTTTCATAACAAGTGAGCATTTTTACTAGGGATTACTATACAAACGAGACACACTTTTAGAAAACTATAATAGGTATAGTTTTACGAGAACATTACAAACTTTTACATACTAGAAACACTATTTCAAGAAGTTTACTTTCACATACAAGAACCAATGAACATTTTTATACGTAAATCAGTTTTATACTAAATTTTGTGAGACATTAACTTCACGTACGTTCGAGTATGCATTTGAAGTCCTGTATTATATACCAGAATCCCTTGGAGGGGAAGCATAGTGTTTGTGTATAGATCTATACGGGCTTGACAACCCGCGACCTGACTGTTAGCTACAGTCCTCCATTTGGGGTGACAAACGTCAGAACATTCCAACGCTTGAAGAACGTTGTGTATAGGCATTTCTAGTCAATAGCATGGTTATAAAACTCACATGGAGTATTGAAAACACATTGATTTACGGGGTTTTTCAGAAGTATTGGAAATTTTATACTTACATACATTTTTAGAAACAAACATTGGTCTTGAGAGAAGGCTACTTTTATACTATTAGAAAATATAGGATTTTCTAGAAACAAACAAACTGCAACAAAACATTTCATTTCATACAAACATTGTCATTTAATACTTATGAAACTCACCAGCCTAAAATGCTGATCTACTCTTTCAAAACTACTTGTATGTCCCAGGGATTCAGTAGTTACAGGTAACAAACAGCTTTTGAAGAAGGGACGCTGCGGCGCCTGTTTAATTTCATATTTTGGCATCATATTGTAATTGGTTTTGAACATGTACCTTTTGACAAATGTAAACTTTCAATTATAGATATGATGGTTGTATTGCTTTCTTTACTATGTATTCATTTGTTACGTTACCACATGAAGTCATCCGCCCCCGAACGTTTCCGCCGTTCCGGTTTGGGGGTATGACAGGCACCCCTTATGATGACTTAATGTATACGAAACATATATATAACTAATATTGAAGGGATAATAGGCTGGGTGAATCCGCTCTAAGCCCACAACCAAACAAGGAACAAAAAATGAAGCAAAAAACACACATCCTATTACCTATCAAGTTTTATTAATATATATCTCTGGAGGTATACATTAAGGAATCATAAGGTTAGCATTATGGTCCCTTTCTACTGAATGTACTAGACCCGACTGTTCCGTTTGTCGCTTGTAAAACTGTAAGTTTTCCCTAGTTTATAACTATCTTGACTCGAAAATAGTTTGCATTACTTTCAAGTGGAAGTGTCACTTTATGAAAGTAATGGGAAAATATAAGTACTCAGTTGTCTTATAAATGAAAAACTGATCATACTAATTACCTTGAAACCTATTTGTTTTATTAAGGTCATAATGTGATAAGTAATTCCCATACTACACGTTCTCCCTACAAGAGATTTTGGGAATCAAGAGTGGCTTCCGCCACGAATTGCTAGGCCGTAATATCCACATTAAAGTTATGTGATCATGTATACCCAATATAATAATCACCTTTTGTTTAATATAATGCGTTAGTGATTCATTGGTATAATTAGATCCTGTAGTTGTCTAATGCTATAGCACCTTATTATGTTTGTTCTGTTATAGTATGTTCTTTCTGTTATCGTGTATTGTATCTAGTATGAACTGAACCCCTAAACTATACCCATAATAGTTTACTAGTATTCTACTGGAACTGTTATTGAAAAGACTCATTTTACTACCAAGTTATGCTTGTACTTTAAAAACGAAGTTTTGTTAAACTATAAAGCAACATAACTGTAAAATAGTTTTTGACATGTTTTGACCACTTATAGAAGACATAAGCAACATTTTAAACAGTGTTTATAGAAAATAATTACACAATTATCATTGTGTTTAACTTGTATTCCCCCCTTCAAAGCATTTAAAACAGTTAAAAGATTCATTACAGGGTATGAACTCACCTGATGTGGGTGATTCAAACGGGTATGCGTGTAAGGATGAGAAGTTCCACGAATGAAGTCCCGAGACACAACAAGTCCTAAATGATATATAATGACACATATTGGCATGAATATAGTGTTTATAAGCAACTATATGAAAGGAAACACCTTCCGGGACTAGGAAACACTTTGACCAAGTGTTGGAATCACATGTCATTCAACAAAGGAAGGTAGAATGACATCAACATGAGTTTACGGCCATGGGTTTATGGCCTAAGGGAGTTTACGGCCATAAACTCATGGTCACTCATGTATAAGTGTAAGTTTGAAGGTTTGGGAAGCTTTAGGGACTTTTGCTCTACACTAGTATGAGAAAGACCACCTCCATTGAGGCTTTTAATGATTTTATGTCCCAAAGGAGTTTATGGCTGGTCATTATGCATTTGAGAGTAGTTTAGGGTCCTAGGTTACTAGCTTTGCATCTAGGAGGGTTTGTGGCCAAAATGGCAACCTTAAAGGGGTTTACGGCCTTAGGAGATGGCCTGGTCATAAAATCCTTTTGTCCTTGTGTTCTTGATGTTTTCAAGTCTCTAAGCATGGATACTAACTAGATATGAAGTATAGGGAAGAGCACTTACGATCTAGAAGCTTGAAATGGTTGATATTGGCCAAGAAAACTAGTAAGTGTTCTTGGTGTTCTTGGTGAAACTTGAAGATCTAAGAAAGAGTGATTTCCATGGATGAAATCATGTAAGGATGCTAGATTAAGAGATGTCTCAACAAATCTAAGAAGAATACTTACCTCTTTTGAAGATCTAGGAAGAAATTTGGATGATAGTTGAAAGAGAATGAAGAAAATTGGCCAAGGAATGAGATAAATGACTAGAAATGACCAAATGCCATATATATGGGTGGGAGTTCATGGCCAACATGAATTTACGGCCGTAAACTCCATGTTTATGGCCCTAAACTCCACAAGATGGAGTTTAGGGCATGAATTTTGTACTGTGGCTTTAGCATATACTTTCTAACACTTATTCCTTAAATGTATTAGGTTCAGAACGCTCAAACAGGCTCCAATTTGTGCTAAATGATAGCAGGAGTGAGTCTGGTACTGAGTTGAGTTATATGACTGAGTTTTCAAAGCAACAATTTTCAGGTTGTCATAGATGCGAAAGTGGATAAAGCCTTAATTGAATTTTATCTCACTTATGGCAAACCTTAATACTTGACCTGGAGTGCTTAGAAACTAACAAAAATCAAGGTCACAGGGCCAATCTCTACAGGAGACTTCGTGAATGTAAAGTTCAAGGCGACAAGGGGTCCTTGAAAATACTTTACATGAGTTCACGCTTGCTGATCTGCCCAACCTTAACCCACATGATTGGATTTTGTTGCTCAACCTTCTACTAACAGAAGAACAAAAATACGAACCCATTCTTTCTCATCTGAAGCGAATGCTGGTTTTGTATATATATGAAGTGGCGAAGCTCGACATTAAGATTGCTAAAGTCCTAAAGCGAAAGCCTACTGTAAATCTGATTGGAAAAGCCAGCGACATGAGCGAAATGAGTATGGATAAAATCGATACAGTAGATTTGACTGTGATGTTTCAGCAAGGGACTGATGTTCCTAAAGCTTTTTAGAAATGCCTCTTCTCTTTACCTGACAAACACTTGCTTGGAACATATTTAGGAGATTCTTAACAAGTGTACATTGAATGATGCTGCTGTAAAGAAGAACTTTAACAATATGATTCGGTGGTATATCTTGTTTCACAGAACTTTGCTTGCTGTGATTCCCAAGATCTTCAAGACAATGAAGAAGACTCAGTAGTGAAGAATCTCTCGCCACAATTGATGCAAAGGGGGATATTGTTAGGTTCTAGATGTTGCGTCATTGGGCTTATAATAGTTAGTCCATTTTGTATACAGTATTGGGCATGTCCAAGCCGTCACATTTATTAGGGTTTAAGTATTAATAGTGCATGCATGCACTGTAGATAGTTAACGCTTTTGCTAAGATATGTTGGATTAGTGTCTAAGTCCATAACTATTTTGGTATGTACTTGACCCGATGGTGCATGGTCCTTTTGGGTTGCCTTCACCAAAGCAACTTGATAGGATGAATTATGGAGAGAAAGGATTAAATATGATTTAATAATATATTATGGGAATAATATATTAAAGGAGAAATCATATTGTTTAATTAATATTAGTCAAGAATTAATAAGAATTAAGTTTGTGACTAAAAGAGATTAATTAAACTTAAGGGACTAGAATTGTAATTATAAGATAATTGCAATTGGGCTATGGATTGCCTTATATTATAAGGTTGGACGAATTCTATGGGGAAACCCATTGAAAATCGTCCAAGGCCTTAAGGAAAGGAGTCCATGGGTTGCTTAGGGCTTAAACATCCAAATTAGGGTTTCCTTGTTTGATAGCCCTAATCGCCTCCCTATATATAGAGGCCTTATGCCCCAAAAACGTGGAAAAGCTTCCTTCTAGGGTTTCCACACGTTTTGGGCAGCCTCCTTCTCTTCTCTTCTTCATCCTCTTGCTCTTGGTGTTTGTGAACCATTAGAGGAGTGACATTTGTGACTCTAAGCTTTCTAAAGTCATTGCAAGGAGGATTTGAGATTGTTATTGCTACATAATAATCAAGGTATGATCTAAACCCTAATTATATGTTATATTGATTATCATATGCTATATCTAGAGTTTATAGTCTTGGATAAATTGCATGTACAATAGAGAAACCTAGATCCAAGCATTAGGGTTTGTATGAGCACATAGGATGTTCTTATGACTAAAACCCATCAGTGGTATCAGAGCCTAGATTGGTTTATATTGTATTGATGTATTATGTAGCTGAAAATCATTTTCTGGTCTTCTGTTCGACCTGACTCGGCGAGTCACTACCTGGACTCGGCAAGTCAGCCCTACTCGGCGAGTTCCAGAGGGTGACTCGGCGAGTCGGAGCGTCAGACAGAGGAATTTTCGGATTTTGTTGATGTTTTGCTTGAGGATAATTACCATATTCGTTTTAAACCTATAAAATATGAATTTTATTTTTTCTTAAAGAATATCCTTGCGAAAACACAAGATAATTACCAATTGATTAGACAATAACTTCCTTATATGATTAAAGTTGATTATTTGTATTAATTGGGTAACTTATTTTGCAAGAAATTGAAATTAGGTCAAATATAGATAATGACACACATATGAGTTATCTAAAGGAAAGGTGTATAAGCTTAGATAAAGGATTATCAAAGCATTAAGTATTAGAAACATGAACTTAAGAAATTCAATAAGTATTGTTTTTCTGGAAGTTAAGCTGGTTTCTGAATATAGGTGAAAGCTAGTGGGAGCATAAGTGTTATGTTTATAATAATTATCATGATAGTGGGAGCATAAATGTTATGATTGCATGATTATTATGGAAAGTATTGCAAGTTAGCAATATTAATTATAGAAAACAAGAGTTATACTTTGCAAAGTCGCAATCGTTGAAAAGTTGTTTTGCTATAATTAAGGGAGAGAATATTATGCTTCATTTCAAATTTAAAGGTTTAGGTTGTGGAATGTTAATATATTTAGTCAAAGGTACATAGTGTGTTCTCAAATTTCGATTATGATTACGACATTCCTCTTCATAGTTCGAATTTTAAGAACAAAGCACATAAAATATTATGGCAGAAGATTGATAAAGTATCAAATCTTTATGTTAGACGTTATGCATCATGTCCCATACGCTTCGGGTATAGGATCGATTGCAAATGCTATAATATTTGACCATTTTAAAATTTTCCAAATGTCTAGCGCATTTAGAGGGAAGAAGGACAAGAATCGGTTTTGACTAAGATAATTAAACAACTATCAAAGAACAATCCAAAGTTCGCCGAGGATTGGTCACTTGTGAGTAGTTAGAAGTATAGTATTGGATGGACCATATCGACATTATTATGAATAGATAAGGTTCTATTAAGAATGAATTGTCATATGGAAAATATGGAAACGTGTCCATATTAGGAATTAAATATTGAAAATCTATGTCTAGATTAGAAACTTTTACCCAAAAGGATGTTCAAAGGAATGTACTTTGAGTGAGAGATATCATATCTAAGGAATTGTATTGTAACAATCTCCGATAGAGGATTTTGTAATATCATTGGCAATAGTCTTTGTGACTTTTTGTGCTATGACATTACGAAAAGGATCATTGCATAAAATGTTAGAATCTAACATATTCCATAAGTGACAAGAATTTGATATTTTTTCACTTGTGAAAAGGGTTGGGAGTTGTGAAATGAGTATGATTGGAAATGTGTTCATTTGATCTATTTCACAAAGTAAGAACCATAGATAAACATTGTGTGCATGATAAGAGCATGGGACAAGTGTAATAATTCAAGTAAAAAGTTGATTACCCGAAACAACAAATAATGAGTAATCAATATGGTGATAAATAAAAGGTGTTTTATTTATGCTCAAAGGTTTGAGGCCATATGGGATTAGTATTATTCTTGTATTTCAATTGCATGTTTTGACTTCCTAAATAATTTAATTGGTTTAGAACAGTAAAATTATTCGAACGGGCCGTAGTCGTTCATATGTTGGAAGTAGGTATGAATAAAGACTGTCATGAATTGGTGTGTGGATTGTCTTAAGAGTATTAAACATAAGCAAATGTTTGCTGCAATATTCATGAGTGCTTATGAATATGATTTGAGCATTGGATTAAACCCACACTCACTTGGATCACTCCATGAATTGTATCACGAGTGATTGGTGAGATGATAACATCTTATATTCTTGAAACCGAGATGTGTGAGTTGTATCTTGCAAATCGGTCGCACATTGCTAATATGTAAACACACCAGTAACTTGGTGTTATAAAACATATTGTTGTGTGTGATTTGGTGAGTAAGTGCAAGCGAGCATTGAATCAAAGTTTATCCGTTCCTTTTATCCAAAGTAGGATAAAAGCGATATCTTTGGGCCCCTCGATGATTTAGTGATGACAAACGTAAATGCTCGGCCGGGCTAGGGCTAATTTGATTTGTTCAAATAGTCAGTCGTCATAAATCGGAAGTCGAGAAATGGTACATAGAGAATGATTAGAAATCATGTCTTATACGATATCTAGAATGGAGGAATATATGATCCCTTATCTAAAGGACACGCGTATCTAATAGGATCCGAGTTGACAGCGGCTTTGGAAAGCTACAATTGCAGATCAGGATCTGAAGTCATATGCAGAATAGTTATTAGACTTATCCAAGTGGGAGACTGTTGGATTTATGTCTAAGTCCATAACTTTTTTGGTATGTACTTGACCCGGTGGTGCATGGTACTTTTGGGTTGCCTACACCAAAGAACCTTGATAGGATGAATTATAGAGAGAAATGATTAAATATGATTTATTAATATATTATGGGAATAATATATTAAAGGAGAAATCATATTGTTTAATTAATATTAGTCAAGAATTAATAAGAAATAAGTTTGTGACTAAAAGAGATTAATAAAACTTAAGGGACTAGAATTGTAATTATAAGATAATTGCAATTGGGCTATGGATTGCCTTATATTATAAGGTTGGACGAATTCTATGGGGAAACCCATTGAAAATCGTCCAAGGCCTTAAGGAAAGGAGTTCATGGGTTGCTTAGGGCTTAAGCATCCAAATTAGGGTTTCCTTGTTTGATAACCCTAATAGCCTCCCTATATATAGAGGCCTTATGCCCCAAAAACGTGGACAAGCTTCCTTCTAAGGTTTCCACACGTTTTGGGCAGCCTCCTTCTCTTCTCTTCTTCATCCTCTTGCTCTTGGTGTTTGTGAACCATTAGAGGAGTGACATTTGTGACTCTAAGCTTTCTAAAGTCATTACAAGGAGGATTTGAGATTGTTATTGCTACATAACAATCAAGGTATGATCTAAACCCTAATTATATGTTATATTGATTATCATATGCTAGGTCTAGGGTTTATAGTCTTGGATAAATTGCATGTACAATAGAGAAACCTAGATCCAAGCATTAGGGTTTGTATGAGCACATAGGATGTTCTTATGACTAAAACCCATCAAGATATACTTTGTAAACCCTAGCACACCTCCACAGTTGAAATTCTTCATCGAGTTCATCTAGGGCGTGAATTTTAATCATTCAATATCAGTTTGATTATCTTTGTGATCTTTACTTCCTGTTGACTCTAATCGATCTTTAAGGATTTACATCCCAACATGGTTACATTTCAATACCACATACCATCCGCAGACAGGCAGGCAGAGTGAGCGGACGATCCAGACGCTTGAGGACATGCTACATACATGTTTTATCAACTTCTGAGGAGGTTGGGACACTTATTTTCCCTTGGCTGAGTTTTCTTACAACAAAAACCATCATTTAAGTATTGGTATGCCTCCCCTTGAGCTTCTTTATGGGAGGAGGTGTCGGACTCCCATTTGTTGGGTAGAGGTAGGGCAGGGAGTACTGAGATAGTGTTGAAGACGACTGAGCAGATTCAACAGATTAGATAGAGGTTACCGACGGCCCAAAGTCGCCAGAACAGTTATGCAGACAGGTGACGATCCGAGCTGGAGTTCCAGGTCGGAGATTTTATACTCCTAAAGTTATCCTCTTGGAAAGGGGTGATTCGATTAAGGAAATAGGGCAGGTTGGGGCCCGGGTACATCGGTCCTTTCAGAGTGACCGCTAGGGTAGGTAAGGTAGCATACTGGTTGGAGCTACCTGCAGATTTGAGTTAGATTCATAAGACCTTCCACGTGACCCAATTGAGGAAGTGTGTAGCCGATGCAACGACAGTCGTACCCCTAGAGGACATTCAGGTGGATGCGAGCCTGAATTACATTAACAGGTCAATCACGATTTTTGACAGAAAGGTGATGGTTCTGAGGAACAAAGAGGTGCCCCTAGTTCAGGTCCAGTGGAAAAATCGGAAAGGGTCCGAGTCAACTTGGGAGCTAGAGTCAGAGATGCGAAAACAATATCCCGAGTTATTTTCGGAGCATGACTTCGAGGGCGAAGTCTGATTCTAATGGGGGAGAATTGTAACATCTTGAATCCAGGTATACCTCGTAAACCTTGGTCTTTTGAGTACTTGTCCATTTTAGTCCCTTTTTGATAAAAGGTGGTGAATGAGTATGTGGGGCGTACGCGAGTGTACGCTCAGTGTACTCATATGCGTGTATTTGACGCGGAAGCCACCAAGTACGCTAGGCGTACCAGAGGATATGTTGGGCGTACTAGGCCTAGAGTGAAAATCCTAATTTAGGGTGAGACCCCAATTTAAAGGATATGATGGCCTCATTCCTGGCCACCATTCTCAGACTACAACCCTCCTAAACCCTAGTTTTCGTTCTCAGAGCTTGTAAGTGAATTTGAGACCCTTAAGAGTATTCTTGTATTTCCTTGGAGTGAAGAAGGAGCCTTGAAGAAGAAGGAGTGGGATTCCAGGCTTTGGATCTGAGCTTATCTGATTGTGGAGCTTCATTTTGAGGTATAAAGCTCAAAGCTTTCTCACTCTTTTGATTTGTGCATCATAATATAGTATTTTAGGGTTTTGTCCCAAAAGTTGGAGACTTTATGAGATATTGAGCTCCAGAGACAATGATCATCCCCCCTTTGAGTGTATTTAGTGGTGTAGTGTCATAAAAATCCAATCTTAGATGTTGGAATCAAGCCATGCATGAGATATGTGCTTTTTTAGATAAGAGAGTGAGTGTTTTGTGTGTTTGTGACCATTCCAGCCATGCAAAGGCCTAAAGTCACTAACTTTATGGAGTAAGAGCTATTAGGGAGTCCAGATCTGTGATATGAGCCAAGGTCTTAACTGATTAAGACCAAATGAGTGAGAAGAGTGAAATTGGGACATACGCTGCGTGTAATCCCAATACGCGCAACATAGGGGTAAGGCATCCCCAATGCATGCATGACAGCAGAGTACACCCAGCGTACTCTCTGTTGTTGACTTTTGGTTGACTTTTAGGGTTTGGTCAATTTGTGGACTATTAAGGACATTGAGGGGTAAAATGGTCTTTTACCCTTCTGTGGGTTTGTAGAAGGGTTGGTTTAGCTTATTGAGAGATGTGATTAATTAGGGATAATTGTCGTATGTGTTAGGCGGAGGCTAGACCAGTGATTTGAGTTCGAGATTAGCCGATTTCTTGCGAGGTGAGTCTTCTCACTATACTTACCATGAGTGGTATCTTTGTGTGACCGAGATGTCTTATGTGCTTATTTGTATATTGTGATATTCTGCATTTTGTCTTTGTGATTTATGCTGAGTATTATTATTATGAGCTTATTTAGTTACTACCGGAGGGTCCATCCGAGTTGTGGGACCGGAGGGTCTCCACTGGAACACATTGACCAGAGGGTTGTATTGAGTGGCTAATGTGATGTGTGTGGTATTTTGGGGAACTCACTAAGCTTCGTGCTTACCGTGCTATGTGTTATGTGTTTCAGATACTTCTCAGGATCACGGAAAGACACCGACTTAATTGTACACACACCCGCATTGGAGACATGATTTTGGAGGATCGTGGATTGGTGATAAACAATTTTTGAAATATATGTTGAAATTTGATACTTGAGATTTTTGAGAAATGTGACATGTGTTTTATTGTGTTTGAAAATAGAAAAAAATTGTTTGAAAATTTACGTTGTTACAATTCTCTAGATTTATATTCCATACTAGCCTTTCGCCTTCCACTCATCTTCTAGACTCTCAAAATGAAAACTTTATGATTGCCTCTAGTCATTATCTTTTTCTAGGGCATAGATAATTACCCTTTTATAACAATTATGGTGACCTTAAAATATGTTGGGTAATGCGGATTTCCTCGAGGGTTTCTAAACTTTCACGTATGGAAATAGAACATATAACATACTCCTTTGTTGTGCACTTTTTCTGCTTCTTTCGACCCCAATCCAGTTTTTAGTAGTTTTTTGCTTCCTTTTCTTACAACAAATTTAAATTTATGCAAAATATAAAATCAGTATTATGAATATTTGTTATCTTTAAAAGCATAAAAATACATTTTAGGGCATCTCCAACCCTCTATTAATTATAATTTAAATGCAATATTTAATATTTATAATATCACGTTATATACTAATTTATATTAATTAATCATAAATATAGAGTTTAATTAGTAGAGGAGCGTATTTGATAATATATATAAGTTATAAAAATGGAATATTCTAGAAATATATTTTTTGGGTAAAAAATATGGTAGAAAATGGAGTAAGGTTGGAGATGAAACACTATTTACTCCATTTTTCACTCTATTTATATGGGAAAAAATAGAGATGGGTTGGAAATTGTCTTACAACATTAAAATATCACATGAAATATATGTAGAAATTTGGAGATATCAAGTGATTGACTAAGGGAATGGGAGGTGCAATTGGTCCACAAAGGTCACCATATATCAGCTCAAACCTTGTTGTTAGTTTCTTGTGAAACAAGGCAAACTTTAAATAATTGAGTAGGTTGCTTGATCCTGAGTAAACCAAATACCAAAACTTCATCAACCATGCATTTTTGTGTTGAGAAGTTTTATATCCTAAAAAAGCATGCCGCAACGAAGATAATTGTTCTGTGCTTCCCAACATGCATTATGATTTTGCTTTTTCAAAAATAACTTTGTATAGACGATTTAGGGAGAGACCTATGTTTATTACTAGTCTTATTGTATATTCATGAACCCAAAGAAATGAACCCTGTATTAGCATCCTACCACCGCTTTATATAAATTGGCCTAAACTTATAATATTACTTCACAAGCTGGGTATGTAGTACGCCTTCTATAACATGCATTTTTCCTTGCTTTTATAGCTAACTTTATGTACCATTCCCGTCTATTCGAATATCCAAGCCATCCCCAAACTTCATGTAATTTTGGATGGTTCAATTCCACAACAAAAAAAAAAGTAGCCTTTAGCGGCGACAATAATCGTCGCAAATGATGCCCACTGTCGTCGTTAATACCTTTAGCGATGACATGTCGCCTCTAAAGGGTCATTGCAATTACCTCATAGCTAATACTCGTTTGTCGTCGCTAATACGGTCGTCTGTAATATGTGTCGTCTCTAATACTCATGTGTCGTTGCTATTGACGTTGTCTCTATTAATATTCCCGCAAAGCTTCCCGGAGTTATGTGTCGTCGCAATTAGTCTGTGTCGTCCCTAAGGTGTCGCTGCTAATGTTTATTTATTTATTTTTTTTTGAGAAAAAACATATTTTTTATGATATTAGTTTATATATATTATAAAATGCAGATTTGATAAAAATACAAAAATAAATACATAACACATTACATAAAACATCAAACATAGCATATTATATATTTAATAAATCTCAAATAAACATCTAATATATAATCCATAAATTATCTAATAAATCCAAAATAACATCACCGATGACATAAAACAGAAAATATTATGTGTCTTCGTCTTCGCCATCATTGTTTTAATCGTTGTTGTTGACTTTGTTTTTAAAGGAGCGGATAACGTCTCCAATAGCCGTCACAAATGCTGGGTTTGGAAGAGAAACATTCACATCAACATCCTACAATTAAGTCACAAGCACATTAAGTCGTTAACAAAGCTACCAAATTCTTTAAGAATTTAACAAGTACCTGTGTTAGTTGCGGTCCTTGTGACTGTGACTGTCATTAGGATGAAGCACTTGTACCCGCAGCTAAAGAAGCTTTAGCCTCGATGCCTCTCACATGCCCCCTTCGTGTATCCAACATCATCTCAAATATTGTCATCCAATCAATGCTGTTTGGATCACAACTAGAGTCAGCTCTGTGATGAAGTTAAAACTAACACAAAAAAAACCAACAATCTACTTCATTTTTAAGTAATAATAACTTATATATTGCTCTTCTACCAAAGGATCAACAAATTCCCATTTTTTATTCACATACACATGATGAAACACTTCAAGTCTATTCAAATTTTGTTTAAAATTACGGATCGCCGACGTGTCCTATTAGAGACGGCGCATTAGCGGCGACAAACTGCTTTTAGAGATGACACATACGCATGTTGTCACGTGTCGTCGCTAATAGTCATTGTCATCTGTAATACTGTCGCCTCAAATACTTATATTTCTTGTTGTGCAATCAAGTTTACAAAATTTTCCTTTGCCCGTGGTCATATGGTTTCATGCTTTGTTATTCAAAGTATCAATCATATGAGTTGTTTGATATATGACTGAAAGATTTTAGGTTTGGGGTTATTCACTTCTTGTTCAGGTAAACTTCTTTTCTTCTGTTATGTGCTGACATACAGCTGGTTCATGATCATCTTGAATTTAAGTTAGGTTAACCTCCTAATTTTCTTCTCAACGTGGTTGCTTGCATTTTGTAGAATAATGGCGATTGAAAAAATTAAACATCCTCATACTTATCTTCCTAAATACATATAATGATGACAAGTGTTTTAAAATAATGTTATTAATTTTATTAAAATGTGACACTTATCATTATAATAATATAAATAGGAAGAATAAATATGAGGATAATATAACATTAATTGTACCATACTCATGTCATAGTTTCCTTGTGACTCACGATCTTCTTCACGATACTATAGGGTAAAGGATTTCATTATTGAATGAATTGTCAAACAATCGGAACAAATAAATAATAATCCCTATCCTCTAAACAAGGAAAAGATAATATCCAAAAGGAAAAATAATATTTATCCTAAAATAGCTGGAGCATATCTTCTAATATTCCCCCTCAGTGCGAACGTGGTGAGGCGGACATGTTCAAGCTGGAGCGAAATGAATCAAATAGGTATCGAGGTAGCCCTTTGATAAAAATATATGCATACTGATAAGGAGAAGGGATGTGAAGAACCCGAATGTGACCAATTTGAACCTTTTCATGAACAAAGTGAATCTCCATCTCCACGTGTTTAGTTCGTTGATGTTGAACCGGATTGCCAGAGAGGTAGACAGCAGAGACATTGTCACACTAGACAATAGTGGCATGACGGACATGAACTCATAGTTCAAATAATAAGTTTCTCACCCAGGTGGCTTCAGCCACGACATTTGCAACACCCCTATATTCAGCCTCTGCATTGGATCTAGAAATGGTTGGCTGTCGTTTAGAAGACCAGGAGATGAGGTTAGGACCAAGAAAAAGGCAATAACCGGAGGTAGAGTGCCTTGTGTCAGGACAGCCACCCCAATCCGCATCAGAATAGGCAACGAGACGAGAATCCGAAGAGGCCGTTAGACGTAACCCGTGATCCAACATGCCATGCAAGTATCGAAGAACCTGTTTCATAAAAATCATATGGGGTTCCCAATAGTATCATATTCAACAGGAAGACCACGAACCATCTGAATAACGAGGCGACTTTCGGACACAGGTTGATCGATATCACCGAGTTGGGAGGCGATGTCTTTCAACTTTTGACAATATTCATCAAATGAGGAGAATGCTGAGAGGTTGAGTTGGTAAACTGTTGTTCTAAGGTTGCAGCTCTAGCATGTTTAATATTTATAAAAATTCTTGAAGCTGAAGCCACGCCTTTAAAGAGGTTGTATCATCATCGAGAATTCGGTTAAGGATCTCATCAGAAATAGTACTATAATCCACTGAAGAATGAGGGCATCAAGCTCTGCCCATGCATCATAAGTCGGATCTTCTTCGGATGGTGGCTTTGTGCCATCAATGTGGTGGAGGATCTTGTAGATTTTGAGATGATTTCTGAACAATTTCATCCAATTTGAGTAGGGTGTTTTCTTCCCGTCGAGCGTACGAATCTTTAGGTGCACATTTGTCACTGTGAATGCTGGATGGAGGGTTGATTTTTCAGTATTGGTGTTGGAAGAGGAAGATTTATCTGGTGTTTCCACCATGGTGCCGCTGTGAATCGGAGGAGATAGATTGTAGGGTTACAGAGGTGGTTAGAAAAAAACGGGATGTTCTTTGCTCTGATTACCATAAAGGATTTCATTATTGAATGAATTGTCAAACAATCGGAACAAATAAATAATAATCCCTATCCTCTAAACAAGGAAAAGATAACAGCCAAAAGGGAAAATAATATTTATCCGAAAATAGCTGGAGCATATTTATCCTAAAATGTTGGGGTTGATGGCGGAGAAGTTGTGGTGGTAGAAGTGTGGGTCGTAGGTGAGTTGGGGTGTAATGGGTTTTGAGTCTGGTCAGGTGTTGAGTGTTGGTGTTCGTTTGGTGTAGTAGTAGGAAAAGATACATTATGAAATCTTGGACTATCATCATCAAGAAAAGTATATTTGCTGGTGGATAAAGGTGTTTTGAATAGGAAGGTGTGCTCGTCAAAAGTAACATGACGAGATAAGTGTACACGACCGGTTTGAGGGTCGTAACACCTATAGCCATGAAAATCAGCAGGATACCCGAGGGACACGCACTAGGTGGATCTTGGGGAAAGTTTGTTTAGTTGACTAGCAGACATGTTTGGGTAACAGGTGCACCCGAACACACGTAGATGATTGTATGTCGGGTGGCGTCGATATAGGGTAAAGGCGGGGGTGTTAAAGTGTAGTTTTTTTGTTGGAAGAATGTTATGGAGGTAAGTGGCAATGTGGAGAGCTTCAACCCAAAAGGTAGACGGGAGATAAGAATGCACCAGTAGGGCACGAATAATGTCATTGAGTCGTCGAAGCATGCGTTCAGATTTCCCGTTTTATTGGGACGTTTGAGGGCACGAAAACCCAAAGACAAGCCCATGTTGGTTGGCAAAATTTTTAAAGTGATGATTGTCAAACTCTCCCCCCCCCCCCCCCCAAGTCACATTGAAAGGTTTTGATTGAAGAATGAAATTGGGTTTGTATCAATTTATGAAATTTGGTGAAAGTTTCTGATTTGTATTTGAGCGGGTACACCCAAACAAAGTGAGTAAAGTTATCAATAAGCACCATGTAATATTTATATCCAGAATTACTAAGGACCGGAGAGGTCCACAAATCGCAATGTACCAAATCAAAAGCACGAAAGGTTTGAGATAGAGAATCTGAAAAAGGCAAACGTTTACTGTTTGACATTTGACAGGAATTACAAATTAAAGAGTCAATAATAGTATTATTCTTGAAATAAGGAAAACGATTAAGATAGTGAAGCACAGTTGATCCGGGATGTCCGAGACGATCATGCCATGGTGCTGAAGATGAAATGGAAAGTAAAGCTGGAGTGGGTGGTGTGAAAGGGTACATGTCTCCACTGCTATTGTGGCGGGAAAGCAGTTGCCCATCCTTGAGGTCCTTCAAAGAAAACCCAAAAGGGTCAAATTCAATTGAAACTTTGTTATCAATAGTGACTTTGCGAACATATATTAAATCTTTTATGACCTTAGGAGAATGAACAATTTGATTTAGATGATAAGTTTTATTTGGTGTGTCGTAAAAGCCATTACCAGACTCATGAATAGGCAATAAGTCACCATTACCGACAAATATAGGGTTCATAGGTAAGAAACTTTGAACTTTAATTCTACCTGAATCTGAAGTGATGTGAGAAGATGCTCATGTGTCCATAAACCATTGTGCCTGATCATTGGAATTGAGGTTCAAAGTGGTCATAGCAGCTCCAATGTCATTAGGAGAGAGAGCACTGAAACCCGTTGGAGCTTGTGGGTTAAAACTGAAACCTGGTGGAGGCGTCTACATGATGTGGGCTTGCGACTGTGATGGGTTGGAACTGGGCTGTCATAGAAGGGAAAGGAGTTGGCGGTGGTGTCCAGGATGGATATTGAGCTTGGCCAAACCAAGATCCGCCTGGATACCGAGATTTCCCTCTGAATTGCATGGGGTGTTGTTCGACTGTGTCGCCCAGTGTGAGCTGTAGGATTGTGATCGACCTGTTCTGTGGCCGGAGAACCGGCCACCTCGCCCCCTGCCACACGCTGCCTTTGTTGGATCGTAATTGTTCCCCCGATATCCGTTTGGATAAGGGGAGCGCCCGGTGTTGGTGTGATTCGGGTGGTTGTTGCTTCTATTTTGATGTTGACCAGCAGAAGAGGATGGGTGAACTGGCACAGTATCTCGACTTGAGTTCGTTCGAGTAGCCTGTCGTTGTTGCTCCGTTTCTACCATACAATGGGCCTCATCCCAAGTGGGACATTGCTGACTGATGATGGCCCCGATAGTATCATATTCAACAGGAAGACCACGAACCATCTGAATAACGAGGCGACTTTCGGACGCAGGTTGATCGATATCACCGAGTTAGGTGGCGATGTCTTTCAACTTTTGACAATATTCATCAAATGAGGAGAATGCTGAGAGGGTTGAGTTGGTAAACTATTGTTCTAAGGTTGCAGCTCTAGCATGTTTATTATTTATAAAAATTTCTTGAATCTGAAGCCACGCCTTTAAAGAGGTTGTATCATCATCGAGAATTCGGTTAAGGATCTCATCAGAAACAATACTATAATCCACTGAAGAATGAGGGCATCAAGCTCTGCCCATGTGTCATAGGTCGGATCTTCTTTGGATGGCGGCTTTGTGCCATCAATGTGGTGGAGGATCTTGTAAATTTTGAGATGATTTCTGAACAATTTCATCCAATTTGAGTAGGGTACGTGTTTTCTTCCCGTCGAACGTATGGATCTTTAGGTGCACATTTGTCGCTGTGAATGTTGGATGAAGAGTTGATTTTTCAGTATTGGTGTTGGAAGAGGAAGATTTATCTGGTGTTTCCACCATGGTGCCGCCGTGAATTGTAGGGTTATAGAGGTGGTTAGAAAAAAACGGGATGTTCTTTGTCTCTGATTACCATAAAGGATTTCATTATTGAATGAATTGTCAAACAATCAGAACAAATAAATAATAATTCCTATCCTCTAAACAAGGAAAAGATAACAGCCAAAAGGGAAAATAATATTTATCCTAAAATAGCTCGAGCATATCTTCTAATATAAATGATTTTATTATTGAATGAATTGTCAAACAATCGGAACAAATAAATAATAATTCCTATCCTCTAAACGAGGAAAAGATAACAGCCAAAACCGAAAATAATATTTATTCTAAAATAGATGGAGCATATCTTCTAATAACCGAAAATAATATTTATTCTAAAATAGATGGAGCATATCTTCTAATATAGGGGACTGCCATGAGGACGGGTTCCACGTTATTGTAACTGTACTTCATCCTCAACCTCTTATAAGATGACCAATGGTGTTAGATTCACTTTGTCAGAAGTTTCTTTCAGTGAACTTTCCACCCCCTTTCTGGTCTAGTTTCTCTGACGTTCTCGACGTACTCTAGGCGAGTTAGTAACAATTTTATTTCATTATTGTAACTATGACTACACACCTTTCTTTATGGTTCTTTAACCTTCCAATAACCTCCTTGGCAATCATCGTTTCAAGACCTATGACATTGAAAATTAAAACATTTAAGCATACCTTGTTCCATATGTTGTCGAAAACATCACCACTTTCTTAAACTATCTTTATAACTCGATTGATCTGTGTCCTTGAGGCTTTGTAAGGTCTTCCATTGATAAATTATTAATCAGGAGTAGTAATTGAATTTTCAAACACACGCGTCCAGAATATTCACTGGCCAAAAACATTTCAATGAGAAAATATGGTTAGTTTTTCCAATTCTAGCTAGAGTTCCGATGTGGTATGGCCTCTCTTTTCTTGCAAACCAAGTAATCCCACCACATCACCACATGATTGTGAATTATTCGGTGGTGAGTGAGAGAAAGAGAGAAGGAGCAGGGAGAGAGGTGAACAAAAGGTAATCGGTGGTGGCTGCGGTGAGTGTCGATCATGTGGCCGTTGTCAATGGGGGCGGTGGCGACAACTAGGGTTTTTGGAGGGTGGTGACTCGAACTGATGGTGATAATGGTGGTGGAGAAGGTCGGGAGGTTGTTGTAGGTGACAGAGAAGAAGGAGAAATGGTGGTAAAAGATTGATTCCTTGGAAGAGTCGGTTGAAATATGTGGAGTAGATAGAGATAGAAGATGAAGCAGGGGGTGCAGGTGTCGATGGGTCCTAATTGTTAGTATTGATAATTTCATTTTAACAAAATGATAACGTTATATTATTAGTAAATGTCATTAGTTTTTTTGCTATTATAAATCTGTCCTAATAACCGAGTATATGTAAATATACCAGTGGGCCATTATTAGTGGCACCCAACTTTAAAAATGATAATAAACTTTTCAATTTAAAAAAAAAATTAAAAAAATGAAACATATTCCACAGAGCAACATTTTTTGCTATTTAAAGGAACCATGATCCTCACATTTATTCATTCAATTTGAGATAAAAATGTCTGTAGAAATTAAGAAAGAAAAAACTGGTTCCAAAGAAGAAGAAGAAGCCGTAAAAGAAATATGGAAATATGTTTTGGGTTTCACTCCAATGGCTGTAGTTAAGTGTGCCATTGAGCTCAGGATACCCGATATTCTCACAAAACATGGCACCCCGATGACACTTGCCGAGCTTGCATCCGAGCTCGGGTGTTCATCATCATCGTTATATAGAATCATGAGGTTCTTGATCCAGTATAAAATATTTCAAGAAAAGCCCATATCAGACACATCCCTTGGATATGCTCTTACACCTTTGTCCCGACTTCTAACTAGGCATGGAAAGCAAAGCATGGCCGATTTTGTGCTTTTAGAGAGCAGTCCAGTCATGTTAGCACCATGGCACAAGCTAAGTGCTATAGTTTTGGGCAGCCAAAACACGCCTTTTGAGGCAGCACATGGTGTTGATCTATGGAAATTTGCAGCCGCAAATTCTAGTCATAGTAAGCTCATTAACGATGCCATGGCTTGTGATGCTCGGAATGCCGTGAGGGCGGTGATCGAGGGTTGTCCGGAGGTGTTTGAGGGGCTGAAGACGGTGGTGGATGTTGGTGGTGGTGATGGAACGGCTCTAGGATTGATTGTTGAGGGTTGTCCATGGATCAAAGGGATTAATTTCGATCTGCCTCATGTTGTGTCGGTGGCTCCTGCATGGAAAGGTGTAGAACACGTAGGTGGCAACATGTTTGATCATATTCCAAAAGCTGACGCTGCTTATTTGATGGTTAGTGAATTTATGTGAGCTGTTATTTTGAATTGTTTTCCCTTTCTATATATAGGATTGCATGGATAATTGATCTCTAAAATATATTTGAATAAATGAAAACACATTTTATAAATGGAAAAAGATAAATGAGCATAAATTTATAAAAATTCTTAATGGAGAAAGTCTTGTTTCTTAAATTTTTAGATTGACTTGTTTTCTTTCTTTAACAAATAGAAAATAAACACTTGTATGTATAAGAAAAGAAAGGGTGAATTGCACCCATCACGGAGCATTGACAATCATATATATGTTATTGGGTTTAAAGTAATGTCTTAAATCCAATAAATAATAACGAAAGAAAATACCCTAGTAAAATTTGCTTATCTACTAATTACTAATGAACATAATACGATATATACAGGTTATTTTGATCTTTAGTTTTGTTAGAGTTTCTAACTTGTTCCGGAAATGATGATATTTGAATATTTTAGAAAGTATTGCACGATTGGGGAGACGACGAATGCATTGACATACTAAGAAAATGTCGAGATGCTATTCCTCAAGATACAGGGAAGGCGATCATCGTAGAGTCAATTGTTGGACTTGAAGAAAACCATGACTTTGAAGACGTGGTATTGATGCTTGACATGGTGATGATGGCTCATACAAGCACCGGTAAAGAACGAACTTTAAAAGAGTGGTCATATATGTTTGATGAGGCTGGATTCACTCGTTACACTATAAAACAAATTACAAGCTATCACTCTGTTATTGAAGTTTATCCCTGAATCTCCGTCTTTTAATCTTAGCAATTATGATTTACTTGTGAAGCGTATCTTTGTTTTGTATGTTTGTAATGATGTGTAATCAGAATAATTATTGTATGTTTGTAATGTTCTCTTGTTTTGCAATAAAAATATAATTATTCTATCTCAGATAGACTAGACTATTCAAAAATGTTCAAGTTAAAACTTCAAAAAGTTAGTTAAATCATTTTCAATTTAAATAAATGTCTAAAAACATCAACAAAATTTAATTTAATTAAATAATTGAATAAAAATCACATCATTAAAGATTTTTTGCTATTAAAATTTAAACTAAGTGTACCTATCTTTCATCGGTCACATTTCAAAGTCTATCAACTTTCTACTCACTCACCAAAACACATAAAATAGTCACTATTTACTACTTTTCATTTTTATTTTATTTTTAAATAAAAATAATTTAATTTTAAGTTTTATAATTTAAAAAATAAATATAATTCTTTAAAAATGATTAACAAACATAAAAATAAATAAAAATAGAAATATTTCATTACTTAGAATAAAAATACATTAAAAAAACAAGACTAAAAAAAACCTAGAAAACAACCAACATTTGAAAAAAGAAAAAAAAACCACATTTAGAAATAAATAAATAAATATTAAAAAAAACGACCTACATTTAAAAAGGACGAAACGATGTAGGAAAATCTTTTTTCATGATATTCTCCTTCTTTTTTAAAACTAGTTCGATAGCCGATCCAGAAAGATGTTCGTTTTTTTCCGTCAAGAATTTCACATCGTCATTTAAATCGATTAAAGGTCGTCGTTATCGAAATTTCGAATGTCAAACGTTTAGCGAAATTTCGATTGTATCGATCACAGGTCGTCGTTATTTTCTGTTTTTTGTCTGCTTCCATGCTGAAATCCAATGCATTGGAAGAAGACCATTCTCTTTCCTTTTTGCTTTGTCCCTACCCATCGTTCGGACAATTTCTTCTAGCCCGAGTTCGACATCCTCATTTAAATCTAGCTCGACAATGAGCATCGGAAGAAGTTGTGTATCAACTAGAACCTGTTTTTGTTCTTTTTTATTGTACTCCTAATATAAAGTCAGCTTCATATTATTTCCATCTTGGACTAAGAATTAACACATTCCAAGGCTCGTTACTTGAATTTATGTCCCGTTTCTTCGTGAAAAAAAAAAATACAAAACCTCTTGAAGAATTTCTTCACATCCTTGATCGTTTGTCCTTTAGGTTTTTAGATTGTTATACAACCTATTTATTTTTGAAACATTTTTTCTTATTTCTCGTAACGTTGAATTAAGTTTGTGTTTGGTACACTACTCATCATCTTTACCCAACTCCTTGTGAAATCTTTCAAGAATATGAAGCGAAAGTTAATGTGGCTGTGCATTTCCCTACTCTGAATCCTCCGAAATGTCAACCCGAACACTAGCTCTTCTTGTGGATTCCATGCTAGAGGCTTATGCTTTGTCTTCTCTGGCACTGGTTGTTTTCCTTTGCTATGTTGTGGGGTGGGGGAGTAGGGGTAGTTTCTCGTACAAGTTCTTCGTCCGAATCATCAAGGCTATGGTTTGTGGTTGTGAGTGAAAAGGTGGGGTTTAGTTTTCGATTTGAGACTGATAGAGTGAGGTTTGGCTTTGGGGTTGATTTAGTGCAAATTGATCGGGAGAAATGAGAAAGTTGTTTAACATATTTGGATTAACATTTGGTACTTGTACGTGGTAGTATTGTCTAACATTTTGGTATTGAAATTGTGGAGGAGATTGAATGGGGGCATCAAGTTGGAGAAGAAAAACCGCTTAGGATAGATCGAAGGCAAATATGTTTCTAGATGGCTCACTTGAACTCGAAACATTGGTTTTTATTCTTGTTAGGTTTTGATACGAAATAAAAGTTTGTTTTTTTCATAAAAACGGCAACGGGAGACTTTAAAAATAAAAAGTTTATTTTTAGTTCATAACAAAATCACACCATCATGGATCCATTTATAGAGTTTAGAATGAAATAAAAAAAACCATAGGATGTTTTAGAGATAACCTTTGAAGCCTTTGAACCCACTTGGTTTTGGGGTGTTGATGAAGATAACAAAAGATCAAAGTGTATGATATTCTCTACAAGTATCCACCATCAAGAGTAAGGCACTTGGAATGTTAGTTCCTTTTTGTATTCTTGAGTGTCTAAAGCCTTTAAGTGCTTAACTCAATTAAGCACTAAAGGGAACAACTCAAGTGGGCTTCTAAACACCAAAGTAAAGCACCAAACTTCAAAGGTTTGATGCTTCTTCATGCTCACGGTTTTAGAGAGAAAAGAAGGGAAGAAGAAGATGAAAACTTGCACATTTCTCATACACAAGACACTCTTATATAGTCCATGAGAGTTAAGGCTTTGCCATTAAAATAATCTAAAGTAATGGTAGCTTTAGAAGCATGGGAGATAAAAGATGGAAGGTTGACAAGCAACCTCCCATACCTTCATCATGCTTTCGGCCCATGCTTATTTTATAAGAAAGATTCTTTTATTTTTATAAACTCTAAGTTTATAAAATATAAAATTTGTCTTTAGGTAAAAGACAAAAGAATCCAACTAGTCCAAAATGTTGTGCATGACTTATTAATTTATACCATATGAAATAATAAGTAGTAATACTCTTTTATTATTATTTTCATAAAACAATAATTATTGCTAATTATAATACAATAGTTGATATTATTTATTAATAATCATATTAATAATAAATATACAAAATGTGCCAACTTGATAAAGGTGTGACCTTATAGGACTATATATTATTAGCAATATCTATCCATAATGATTCTTGGACATATAGATCCAACAATTCTATCCGATTTTGGTGTTGGATTGTTGGGATTGTTAGCGGTGGATTGAAGGGTGCCATCTCGTCAACAGCCAATTCCAGAAGCTCTAAGCTGCAATTGTTACTAAAGGTATGGTATCAATTATTCATTTGTCTCAGACATCATGTTGAACATTAGATATGGATCACGATCAATTTCATTTAGTGTTCAACTTTAACTAAAGCCTTAGATGTCATGCTCTCAACGAATAAGATGGACAAATCCCATCTTGACTACCTATGCCCATCAATGTAGTTCATGTCATACCCAACAATGGCCCTTATGACTGCCTTTTATGAAACAGCGGTAAACCATGTCAAATCACAAAAAATCCTACACCTCAAGTCCCAAATATGTATCTCATGTCTAAGAATACAAAGATCATCTTGACTACATATGCCTATCAATGTAGTTCATGTCATACCCAACGATAGTCCTTATGACTGCTTTTTACGAAACAACGTTAAACCATGTCTAAGCACAACAATCCCTAAAGTTCAAGTCCCAAATATGTATCTCAGGTCTCAGATTAAAAAGATACAACCTTGGTCAAAACATCACTCTTGACTACGATCCATTAAGTGGTTTCGATGCGGGTTAAGTCTAATACTTATTCTCCTAATCAAGTATCTATGAAGTTGGTAGCAGCTCTTTGTCATTCTCATCTCGATAAGAATCCACCAATCCACTCATATTAGTCTTACCTCATAGATGCTCCCACAACTATGAAAGACTATGGATATTTAGAATAACCTAGTTATTCGAGGATTTTAACATGTTAATATAGAACACAACAATTATTTAATGAAAGACTCATATCCAATATATCATTCATTACAATATATGTTGCTTTATTGTTCCAATATCCAAAATACTAAATATCAATCAAATACATCTACTTGTATTAACAATGTGTGCCCTATAGCACCAACTTGACTTTCATGCTTTAGCTAATGAAGTAGCTTTGTTAAGTAGATTTGACAAACATGATTTGTATAAACTTTGAGAATATAATCATTTTTAGTTTTATATATAACTTATATATAAAGAAAAACTATTGAGAATGAATTAGATGCTTGAATATGACTTAGATGCCAATACTTGCGTAATGGGATTACTCATAGTCATAATGAACTATACATTCAGCATCTTTGTACATGGTTCTCCAAACCACAAGGTACTCTAACTCTGATGTGTAACTGTAATTAAAATCTACATGGAACCACTATCCATGTAACTATCTCTTCATTCATAATGAGTACATGCCCGATTGTAACTGAGAGTCATCTCAATCTATTTGAAAATTTAGCACATGTGTAATAACTTTAAACATAGCTTTCTTTCAAATACTCCGTAGACTAGGAATATTTCTCTATTTCTCGCAAGTACTTTGGAATATTCATATAAGTCACACAATGACTTGTTCTCGGATTATATTGCTATCATCCGTCATGCTCTAAGCATACGACTTATTTGGCCTTTATGCATAATCATGACATATATGATTAATCCAATTGCATCAGCATACAGAATACAATCATACTATCTAGTTCAAAAACATTTTCACTAGGATTTTGCTCAAAATCATGTCATATGGTATTTGACAAGATGACTCCTTATTCCATGAATTAATATGTTGATTACGTATAACATTAGGAATGTTACTGTGCCCCCACTAGCTTTGTGGAAAAACACAAGAGTCGTCTTGATTGATAATTAAATCATACTATGTAATTATCCTATCAGAAAGAAGATTCTTACTTTGAGATGTTAGCTTAAATCTTGTAAGATTTTCAATCATGTATGTTTTCTTCCTTGAAAACTCACTTGCTCTTTATAGTCAAAATATATCAAGGAAGATTAATCAAGCCCATACTTGATGATCATACATGAATGCATCTATATGTGTTTTATTAGTTTCTGGTCAACCATTGAGCAAATTCAACAACAATTGAAATTTGTTGATTCCAAACTATTATGCATTTAGTTTATGGTTCTTAAGCTCTTAAAGTTCCATATAGCTCCCACTTAAAAAAAGAACATCTAATCACTTGTCTTATGGAATGAAAATTAGTAGGATTAGTAGAAACTTCATCCTAAATAATCATTTAGGATATTCTACATAAATGCAATTAGTAAATACCAAAGTGGTTGAGCTTATTGTTTAACATAAGGTCTATAACTCTATTCCTATTAGATAAGCATAAACCATTTCATCATTAGCCTAATATAAGAATCTAATCCACTTGTTTGGTTGGAAAATATGTATGTTCAATATATATTTGTTGCAGTGAGCATAATTCCAAAATTTCATAAAGTAAATAGTTCTTTTAAAACATCATATAATAGACTGCAAAAGTCTATCTTTATCCTCTTCAAAAACTTGTACTAT
This sequence comes from Lactuca serriola, assembly GCF_051521515.1. Taxonomy (NCBI): domain Eukaryota; kingdom Viridiplantae; phylum Streptophyta; class Magnoliopsida; order Asterales; family Asteraceae; genus Lactuca; species Lactuca serriola. The sequence goes on along the minus strand of NC_136415.1, from coordinate 199,168,145 downwards.
CAACATTCAGCTAGTGGCCAGGTGACCCTATCCTACTAGAGAATACAAAGGCTACCTCGAATATCAAAAAGATAGATTCAATAGGTGATCCTGTGCCACAAGAATCATACTAATGACAAGTGAGTGTCTTTGTCAGAATGAGTTGTGAGTCAATTCCACAACTCCTAAGATGTTCCAAGAAGACTTCGTTTACAAAACTCATTTTCTTTATCACAACAAAAGGTTAATGATGATCTCACTAAGTTGTATTTTAATCTTCACTGTGAAACAATTTGAGCAAATCTTAGGTTTCAACAATAACGAATAAAAGTCGTCAATGAAATTGATCAAGTATCTATCACCAAATCTATTCATGGATTGAAAAAGATTACATACATCACTTAGGTATAATTCTTTCCCAAGCCTTTTTTTCTTTAACTACTAATAGACAAAGACACTTGTGAATCATCTTCCCATATAAATAGGATTCACATATATTAATGAATCAAGCTCGTTTCCCTTCAAAAATCCCATCCTTTTGAAGTTGGTATATGTATTTCTTATGTATATTGTCATGATGATAATGACATAGTAAGTTCCAATCAAATATCATTTAATTATATAGGCGTGATGATCAGAATTATTTATTTAATGAAAGATTATAGATTTACTTCATAAATAACATTATGAGAAAATATTCTTTACCACAGAATACATTGTTTCAGAATGTGAATGTGAACATCCATTAAACGATAAGTAAATCTAGATTTATTCATAAATTACAGCTGTTACACTTCCCCATAAGGATAGGTACTATACATCTATTGTTTAAATAAAAGACTATTAACAACACGTATTATATCTTCAGCATGAAATATCATTCGTTTGTAATCAGTTGATTATTTCTTCCAATAATCAACACATAATATCAATTATTAGTGTCACATGAAGTATTTCATACTCAAGTGAATGATGGAAAAATAAATAGTTCTATCATATAGACATTTGAAGTCTTGTCCAAGTCAGACTTCCTCAGCTTGATGAGATGATAGGAGAAATTCTTCCTTTAGTGTCTAGTTTCTTCCACAATAGAAACAATGTTAATCATTTGGTCCTTTCTTGATTTCTGGGTTTATGTTGTATTTCCCTTAACTGAACTATAAGTCTATATGAGTGCACAATCCCTTAGACTTCCTTTTATTCAATGCTTGAACAGACTTGAAACTATTTCTGATGTTCTGATTGAATATCTGCTTTACATGATGAGACATCTGATATGTTTTATGATTATCCAAGACTTTCTGCAAGTCATGGTTAATTTCTTCAGTATGATGTGAGACACATCATCATCATCATCACAATAATACTTCCATCAAAGTATCATGATCAGACTAAGTGGTTGCAGTGGTTATTTAGTTATGAACCTCAACATATTATACCAGTTATAGAAATTATAACCATCAAATGTTACTGTCTCTTGAAACTCAACAAGAGAGAGAGATTTTGTAGGGCATAAAATTATTAACAGATATCAACAGAATTTAACAAAGTTTCATTTAATATTTTCAATATTTAGTCTTTAAAAGTTAATACCTTATATCGGTTCTTAAAATATTAATTTAAGTGTAGGATCCAAGTAACGAAACAAGTAAATGGTTAGGCGACCTTTATCCTATAAACTTAATCAAACTCGGTAGGTAGCGATTACTAATTGCATACGATATGTAACTCCTAGATTATGGGATCCTAAACAACTATTATTTAGTTTGGCATGTTTATCCCATCTACGGCTCAAAACTCTTATGCTTAGGTGACCTTTATCACATAAGAAATTGATCAAATCATCTATTAAAAAAAACATGTGAGTTCTATTCCACAAATGACTATGTGACATTTTCCCCATAAGCAAATACAAAAACACATTGACTATTTTTGACAACCCAAATGAATATGGTGACCTAAAAATCCCAAGTGAATTTTAAATTGATTGCATAGATTTGAAGTTTTGTAAATAAGGGTTTATATATGTTTTACAATTATAGTTTATAAAAACATGGTCTCATGACTATTCCATGCATCCAACAATTCATGTACCCATTTGTAAAATTCATATCACCTGTAATGAGGTTCTTTAGGTGGTAAATAAAATTTCATTTTAATTGCCAATAACCGCGATCAACTATAAACTAAAATCTGGTATTTTAAAGTTTAGTCGTAGATCGGATTTAAAAACCAGTAACAGTCTTAATAAAACTTTATTTTATGCTTAAGACTTGATTTTTGGATGAGTTATAAAATCACTATTTTAAACTTCCTTTTAACAATAAAAAAAACTTATGACTTCATGAATTTATAGAATAAACTCATTTTATTTTATAAATTCAATTTTATGCATCTTATGATACAAGTCATATTTTGATAAACCAAAACTTTGGTGATGATACTTATGTTTTAAATCTCATTTAGCATGCATAAAACATAATATCAGCATGTTGTGTTATATTTAAAACATCAATATCTTATATTAAGTTTCGACATAAAAAATAATCATTAGTTTTATTCTTTGTCGTTATAACGCTATAAACCGATTTTAGTCCTTTTAATAAAAACTCTTTATTTATTATAAAGACATGGAGTTTATATAAAGTTTAAAAGTCTTTTAAACCATTTCAAATATTTTAAAGTTGGGTATTTATAAGTTTTACAATAAAACTATTTTCAATAAAAATTGAGTTTTAACCGGTAACCGATGAAACGTTTGTATAAATATCCATTTATAAACATCTTATGTTATATGTTAAATATTTTTTACTCCAACTCCAAGTGATATTATCTTATGAAAAAATGTTATTTGACATGTAAAACCATTTTTATACATAAAGCATCACATATATTTAACATAAAATAAACATCACAAACATGCATTATAATGTGTATAAACCAAGTCATGTCTAGTAATAATTTTCAAGAGCCATCACAAAAGTTATTAAGTCTTTTCTAAAGGACTTAAGAGATACTTCAAAAGGTTTTCAAGCTCCAACTTGCCAAGTCAATTGTTGCTTGCAAAAGTACTTCAAGTTTTCATGTTGTGAAAGTTGCAATACTTAAACCATTAAGACTATAATTAAGCCCAACAACCAAGAGTAGAAGCTCATGGTTGGGATTATGGTCTTAAGTAGTTAAGTCATCTTCAAAGTGGTAATTTCTTCATCTTGTTACATTTAAAATAAATATCACTAATCTAACTAATTTATTACAACAAATCAACAAATGAAAAAAAAAATACCTATTTATCTATTACATCTTATGAATAAATAAATATCAACCAAACACAACACAAATATCCAAATGACATGTTTATACACAACAACCTATCAAATATTATAACAAACAACTATTGGTTTTTTCTAAGGCAACTTTTATATAACAAAATTGCATGAAAAATGGTTATATATAAAAATAAACAATTTTAACCAAGAAGTTGCCAAAGAAGACAAATATGGATTTTTATTAACCAAAAGAAAATTCATGTTTGTTTTCCAAAAACCAAAGATTATCAAACATAAAAAATCATTTTAACGTATAAAAGATGGTTCGGATACCATTCTTGGGTTGTAATACGAAATAAAAGTTTGTTTTTCATAAAAACGACAACGGAAGATTTTAAAAATAACAACTTTATTTTAGTTCATAACAAAACCACACCATCATGGATCCATTTATAGAGGTTAGAATGAAATAAAAACAACCATAGGATGTTTTAGAGATAACATTTGAAGCCTTTGAACCCACCTGGTTTTAGGGTGTTGATGAAGATAACAAAAGATCAAAGTGTATGATAGTCATCTCTACAAGTATCCACCATCAAGAGTTAGGCACTTGGAATGCTAGTTCCTTCTTGTATTCGCGAGTGTCTAAAGCCTTTAAGTGCTTAACTCAATTATGCACTAAAGGGAACAACTCAAGAGAGCTTCTAAACACCAAAGTAAAGCACCAAAAACTTCAAAGGTTTTGGTGCTTCTTCATGCTCACGGTTTTAGAGAGAAAAGAAGGGAAGGAGAAGATGAAAACTTGCACATTTCTCATACACAAGACGCTCTTATATAGTCCATGAGAGGTAAGACTTTACCATTAAAATAATCTAAAGTAATGGTAGTCTTTAGAAGAATGAGAGACAAAAGGAGGAAGGTTGACAAGCAACCTCCCATACATTTATCATACTTTCGGCCCATGCTTATTTTATAAGAAAGATTCTTTTATTTTTGTAAACTCTAAGTTTATAAAATAGAAACTTTGACTTTAGGTAAAAGACAAAAGAATCCAACTAGTCCAAAATGTTGTGCATGACTTATTAATTCATACCATATGAAATAACAACTAGTAATATTCTTTTATTATTATTTTCAAAAAACAATGATTATTCCCTAATTATAATATAATAATTGATATTATTTATTAATAATCATATTAATAATAAATATACAAAATGTGTCAACTTGATAAAGGTGTAACCCTATAAGATGATATATTATTAATAATATCACTCCATAATGATTCTTGGACATATAGATCCAACAATTCTATTGGATTTTGGCATTAGATTGTTGAGATTGTTGGCGTTCATTTTCTTTAAGACGTAGAAGGAAATATATAGAAGAATGTGTGATTTTGAAGGAGATTGTAGTGAGTTATTTATAGGTGTGTAAAATGGGGTGTGTGTGTGTGTGTGTATGTATATATATATATATATATATATATATATATATATATATATATGTGGATAGTTCAAATAAAAACTGTAAATAGTGTGAAAACCTAAAAATACTATTTTTATGTTATTATTCTATAATAAATTGTGTATGTATAGCTTTATGTAATTATTCAGCAATGAATAAATAGATACTCACAGGTTAAAACTAAAATTAGAATTTACCACAAAAATGCACATACATAAATTTATAATAGAATGATAACATTATAATGAATATATGGATAATCAAACGTTACTATTTATATTAGAATTACTTCACAATATATATATATATATATATATATATATATATATATATATATATATATATATATATATATATATATATATAATAGGAAGACCAAAAGGTTTTAAGACCAAAATATTAAATCAAGGAACTTAAATCTTAACCTTCTATTTTGCATCTAAAGGTCTAAAATCATAATCTTGTGAACAAGAATTAACCAATAAAACAAATAGACATATTGTAACACAAATCACACAATATACAATATAAAAGGAGCACCATACTGGTTACTCTAATTTTCAAAACCACTTGGTTTTTTCTATAAACTCCTTTTTTTTCTAATTATGAACTAATACGTACACCACCAACTATTTTACATCGACACTACCACTAGTGCACCTCTATTGAATCCCCAATATCACAGCCAAACAATCCTCTCGGATACCTCAACTGTAACACCCTATTTATTTATTAAATAAATAAATAAATTAATGAATGAATAATAGCCCTAAAATAAATAACTATATATCAAATGATGGTCTCGTAGAGCTAATTGTCACACTTTAAGAGATTGGGGATTAGAAGTGTAAAATTCGGACTTAATTTGTAAGTATTATGGAATGCAGGGACTAAATAGCAACTTCTGGGACTTGATTCGAAGGGATTTTAGAGGCTTAGGGGATGTATTGTAAATTAGGGGTTTTATTTTGTAAGGAATTATGGAGGGAGGGCAAAAATGTAAGTTTTGGATTTTATTTGAAAGAGATTTGAAGGGCAGGGACTAATTCTGTCATTATGGTATAAAGTTTTAAGGGAGCCGGTATATATGGTGTTAGCAGCCAGCAAACCCTAACCCTAAGCGCCCTAATCCTCCAGCCGCCACCTTTTATGCGTAGCCGCCACTCCCATCGACTCTTCTTGTTCCAATCAACCAAAGACCGTCGAGACCACTGCTGTCAGTGACGCCGTGAGTGGCTTGGAGGGCCACCGAGACCGGAGATAGAGATGCGAACGATGAAGTGTGGGCTGCCAAGACCATAGTAACACCGGAGCTTGCTTTCGTCTCCATTTCTTCTCTGGTGGTGTCTATCGGGTATCGGTTGGTCGGGGCCGCCTCTCCATGTTTCCTCTTCTTCTTCCGCCAAGTCCGACGACCTGCTGCTTCCGTGGACCGGTCGGACTGTCTTGTTCTCCTCTGCCTTCTAGTCGTCACGACACCGCCGCTGGTAGCCACTACTGTTGTCACTCCCGTTGATGTGCTTCGGGATCTCAGGCGACGATTGAGTGTGTGTGATACCTTGCTGTCACCGGAAAAAGGGCTCATGAGGACCTCCTTTCGTTAGGTGTTGTTGTATGCCACCGTATTGTTCTCTACCACCATCAACCACTGTGTGTGGGCGGCTGTGGGATACATTTTGGGTGTGTGCGTGTTTGTTCCGATAGAATGAAGGGTAGAGTATTCGTTGGCCGGAAAACCCAAGAAGAGCCACTGCCACCACCGTAAGGTGGTGGCTGCCACCATCTGCTGCCGCCGGCCACCACAAGGTGGCTGTGTGTGTGTGTGTTTATTTGTTTAGTGTGTGTTATTTTGATGTTTAGCATTGTAAAATGTAAATTACAACTCGAAATAATAAAAGAAATTGAAAACAACCACCTTAGGGTGGTGGCTGCTGCCACCGGCCGCCGTGTCGGGTGGCGATGTGCTTTGATGGTGTTTTGACTCGTTGGGATGTTTCGTCAAGGAGCTAAGAAACCCTAATGGGCCTAATGAGGCTTAGTGGGCTTAATGAACCCTAAGGGGGCCCAATGAATCTTAATGGACCTAAAAGCCCAAACAGATGACTAATGGGCCTAGTGAAACCTTAATGAGTCTAGTTAACCTTAATTGATCAAAAGACATATCAATTGGGCTTAATGGACTAAGATGGGGTTGGAAACACTAATTAGGGTTTAGAAAACCCTAATATTGGATTTATGGGCTTGGACTTATTGGGACCCAATTTTGGGCCATTGGAATAATGGAATTGTGTGATTAAGCCCAATCATACCATATGACTTATTTAGAAGAATGATGGACTTAATGGATTAAGTCCTTAATGGATTAAGTGAGAAACACTCAACCCTAATCGTCATTTTATGTGAAACCCTAATTTCACATTGGTGTATTTTTGGGCCTTAGAATGAGACCAAGTATAGGCCAAGGCCTAATTTGGAAAATTGGGCCATGTGTTGGGCTTGGATTCCTGATTGACTTTGGGCCTATGGATTGGGCCTTGGGCTTCTATAAAACCATGCTTGGGGTAATGTAGTAATTATCCAAAGTATGTACTCATGGTTATGCAGTGGAACCCAATTATTAATTGGGTGTTATTTTGGTATTGACAGTTCGGGAATCTGTCATCCAGCAGCTGGGGTTGAGTCTGTGGGATTTCAGCAGCGAGGGATTGAGTCTACGGGACTTCATCAGTGCGAGGTGAGTTACCTTCCAGTAGGGGTGGGTCTAAGACCACAATGTCGGCTCACCAACAGGGGTAGTCGGTAGATAATTGTCTTTGTGATAATTATATTGATATGCTTATGCTTATGCTTATGCTTATGTGATATGCTATGTGTGTCATTGGTAGTAGCAGGGAATAGTTCTTCCCTGACTCGGTCGTTAGGACGGAAGGGTAGGTCAGTACCCTAGTAATGCCTGACAGTATGTTTATGACATATTATTATGTGATAGTGGTAAAGGTGAAATAGTCCCTAGTTGCCAGTTGAAAGATACCGATGGCAGTTACCGGTTGAAAGATACCGATGGCGGATACCGGTTGAAAGATATCGATGGCAGTTACCGGTTGGAAGATACCGAAGGGGTATACAGAACCCATGCAATGTTTATCTGTCTATTTATGATATAATGTTAGTATGTGATCAATATGATACGATGTTAGTATGTGATCAGTACGATACGATGTTAGTATCTGATCAGTATGTAATGATGTTAGTATGTTATCAGTATGTTATGATGTTAGTATGTGATCAGTATGTTATGATATTAGTATGTTATCAGTATGTTATGATGTTAGTATGTGATCAGTATGTTTATAATGTTAGTATGCGATCAGTATGATCAAGATACATTATTATGTGATAGTGGTAGGGGTGAAATAGTCCCCGACTACCGGTTGAAAGATACCGATGGCAGATACCGGTTGAAAGATACCGATGGTAGTTACCGGTTGAAAGATACCTATGGTATTATGTGGTATGTGGTATGATGGGGGAACTCACTAAGATTCGTGCTTACGGTTTAACGTTTTGCTTTCAGGTACTTTGTTTCAAAGGAAAGGATTCGGCTTGGTCGCAGCGCATCACACTATGTTTTCCGCACACGAGATCCTTGGGATTAAACTCTGATATGGTTTCATAATGTTATATTTTGGATTATTAACACTTGGGTTTTATGTAATAACCTACTTAAGAATGAAAGTTTTTGTCTTGAATTTTGGGATGTTACATCAACCGTTGCACCAACACCACCTACGTTGTTGCAATACCTACTCTACTACCTCCGCCTTTACTAGCACTGCGTTCCACCAAACCCACGATCTATAATCGCCACCACCTCCTTCTACCAACAACAACTCCTATTTCTTCTCGTTCACTCTCTTTCTAGATCTATCTAGAATGGTCGAACATACCATCCATGTTTTTTGATTTCATGGGTTTGTATCCAAATCTATACCCAGATTTGTAATGTGATACATTTTTCTTCAATTTCTTTTATTTGTAGATTTTGATATGTGAAGGTTTGGTTTGAATTTGTTTTCCATTGTTGCTTTCTGTTACCAACGACCTTCACCAAAATAATATCACCACACTAGTTACTAGCATCTACCGTTACCTAAAAAAATTATTTGTGGATTTTGATATATGTAAATATGTTTTCTTCAATTTTTTAACACAGTTCTGTTTTATTATGTTTTTTGATAACTCGTGTTTTCCTTAACCAGAGCTTGGAAAAGAATTAAAACACATAATGATGTGTTTGGTGTTTGTATATGAAGAAAACCCAAATTGACTATAGCTTTGGAAGGAATGAAAACCCATATACATATAATTACATTATTTTTATGTATTTGTTTGCTTTTTCATTAATGATATGCAAGTTCATTTATGTTTTTGAGATGTAGTTTTTAATATGTTATGTATGTTTAAAATATCTGTTCATGTGTCTATTACAGTGTTCTGCATGCATATTTGCCCATATGTCTTTTATGTATGTATACACTAATTATGTAACAATTTATTTAAAATCCCAACAACTATCATTCCGCATTCGTAAATCACTTGACTTCCACCAACAACCACCGAATATATTGTCGCCGACATGTTGTCTTTCCTTTTTAGTATATATTGCCGCCTCCATTACCGTTGGCTCTTTATCTCACAGTTTCTCAACAGGTTTTTGGTTTGTTTGTATGATGAATTTTGGTTTTTTTTCATCTCTGGTTTAGATACTAAGGAAGACAGATCTTGGTGTTCTATTCACCACCACTATCGAATATCTTACTGGTTTCAAACTTGAAAAAAAGTAAGCGTGAGAGGTGACTATGTAAATACTAAGGAAGACAGATCTTGCAACAACAACAACATTAATCAAATCATATACGTCAATTGGAACAATAGTGCTCTTGCTCTTTTCATATTGTTTGTTTTTGGTTTTTCTATCAGCAACATAGCAACATAACAAATATGCTTGTACGATTATGTAACCATGTAGATCTCTAAATGTGCTTTAAAGAAGATATTGAGAGTTGAAAAGAAGATATAGAAGAATGTTGATGCTTGATTATTTTCGGTTTTGTTTAACGTGTGCTTATGTGTATATCATGTATGTAACTGTCTGAATTCACAAATAATAATAATAATAATAATAATAATAATAATAATAATAATAATAACAACATTAACAGTAACAGTAACAGTAACAGTAACAGTAACAATAACAATAACAATAATAATTAAAGTAATAATAATAATAGTAATATCAGTATTATATAATATATTTAAAGATTGAGGAGTAACTGCATATAAGAAGCTTCAGCCTAGTGGTAAGGCGATTGAGTTTGTATGTGAGGTTTTGTGTTCTAAACTTGTTTTCTCCGTATTCTCCCCCTTTTTTCCTTTTTTAAATTAGTAACGGATATCAATTAACAGCCAGCGTCATGTCATCTGAATGGACACAATCATTGTTGACATTGTGTGTCATGTATGCAATAGCCGGTTACCCAGCCGAGTAACCTGCCAAAAGGGTAAAAAAAAATACACAAATTTCCTGCTTTACTGAACTAAAGAACCCAAAGGGTAAAACCAAATATTTCTTGAGTACTTAAGGGCTTTTATGACAATATTATTATAAATTTCGATAACTATATAAAATTATGACAACATTTTAAAATTCGAATGACATTTTAAAATTTGGACTACACTATAAATTCGAACGACATTATATATTTGGACGACGTTATAAAATTCTAATGGCTATATAAAATGGATCAAAAGCAAAGTTTGTCTTTATTTATCACGAATATTAATTGGGTTGGTTATTTCATATGCTTTAGGCTAGTCGAACTATTGTCTGATTTTTTCCAACACATGGTGTGAAATAGTTCCACTCAAACCTTTAAGATGGGGTATATTGTATCGACGCATCAACTTAGTTCGGTTTGTTTCTAAAATATCTTTTATTGTTGTGTGTTGAGATGTCATTACATTTTCTATTTGATTAAAAAATCAGATAAGTACTGATTTTTGTAATTTTAAAGAGGTGTAACTTTCTCATACGACCTCCGTTTTGGGCGTTTTTTATATGAACGAGTCAGGAGAACATAATCTATTCAAATATCCTATCCATAACTCTTAGATATACTTAATGCAAAAAATTTATTTTTAATGCAACAAATAGATTTAATTTTTGTTGATTTTTTATTCAATCTTCAACGATAGACGGTTCAAGCAGTTTGTGATGTTCTAAAATGAATTACAAATATAATATATTTAGTATACCTTATAAACATGAAATTTCACACAATTGGTCACTAATACATAACAGTTCGCGGTGGTTTGACCGCCGAACTTTGACCGATTTTTACCAATTGTTACACTAATCAACTCCCTCACAATGCCAACTGAACACAACAATGATACTACCAAAGCAAAACCTTACGAAGACAAGGTCGCACACGACCCAAGAATAGGATAATGGTTGCACTCTTTGTCCAATTTGAATGCTATAACCCAAAAGAACCATGTACATAATTTCGAACCAAGTGCTCCAATGCTATCTTGCCCAGCTCACATGAAATTACCACCATGCACATCCTTAGGGAACTTGTATCCTTATCCAAAAAGAGAAGGAATACCAAAGATAACCGAACAACCCCTTAATCAATGACAGATGACATCCTCATGATTGGTCGAAACCAGATCCCATACTTGATTGAGACTAAACGGATTCCACCAATACACAACTAGCTCGAGAAGACTTCCAAGGTGATCCTGATTGTGACAAAAACTTTAGCCTGCTTATGAACTAAAATTCACACCACCATGGGGGACTAAAAGAGAATAAATCATAATGAACTTGATGATAGGTTGACACGTCCAATAAGATTCAACTGATACAAATTGGGACTTTTGAAAAACCTCCGCTGAAGGATGAACCCAACGACTAGAGGTCGGGGACACATTAACACTTAATCCATAGAATCAAGAATGTCACACCCCGTTAAAGCAGAAACACGAAGGGTGGCATGCTAAGGTCTCACAACACAAGGTAAATAGGATTACCAACCATAATCATTGAGCATTTAATGTTTACATCATATTCAAAACAATACATTTTAGTTCTATACTACATAGTCTAGTAAATAACAAGAGCGATAAACGTAAATCGTTGTGGTGTCTTAAACTGGTTCACTGACCGTTTCCTGAAAAGCATGCAAAAATGAGGGTCAACTATAAAATAGTTGGTGAGTTCACAGGTTTATAAAAGGTACATTATTTCAGTAAGAAATATAGATTTCTTTAACAAAAGTTCCAACTCAAAATGAGTGTTGAGTGCCAAAGCACTCTATTCACAACCAAGCCTAACGACCGTTCTTGCCCCATTCCATCATGTCCATGGTTCCCATGATGTCAGTTCACGGAAATATGCACTCACGGTTCTGGGTGAGTAGGGGTTGTCTACCCTAAATAGCGTTATCCATAAGACCGATAGCTCGAAATACGAGTTAATAGGTTGTACTTCGGTTCTCGGGGACTTAACATACAAAGTTCATAACAAGTTCATATCACAAAGTTCATATCAAGAGCTCATAGCATAAATTTCATAGCACAAGTTCATAACAGAAAGTTCATAAAAGAGTATCGTTCCAAGTTCAATAAGTTCATTAAAACAAGATCGTTCGAAGTTCAATAAGTTCATAGAGCAAGGCTCATCAAGTTAATAAAACTAAGTTCGGCAAGTTCATAAAACAGTACTAGTAGTTCATGAGATAATAGCATGCTTTCCAATCCAAAACATGAAAACAGTAAAAAGGGGTCTGTGAATACTCACTAGGGAGAGTTTGCGGTTCGAGCTTCGCGGTTCGGTGTTGTAGAGATTGATTTCTACTAATGTCCTACAGAACAAATAGTTTCTAGTGGGATACAATTCATTAAGTCATTATCTAAGAACTACCAATCCTACAAGTGGTGTCGTAAAGTGCCTAAAGTCTGTTCGGTTCATTATTGGTAACATTGAATTCACGGTGCCTTGTGTTCAAAAATACATAAAGGCATTAAAATAAACTTCAAAAATTGTAAAAATTTATATTCTGATTCTAACAGTGACTATAAGTGTCTAGAAATTTTATAGAGAATTTTGAAGGTAATTTGTTATTTATTTGTACTTTAACTCTAAATAATAGGAAAAATTCATAATAAATGGCAAACAGTTGCAA